>NC_064614.1:229129847-231629847 GCF_023898315.1 Schistocerca nitens | reverse complement strand
CGTTTCTTTCATGGCCGCGGCCGATTCACAGGTGCCGCCTCCACGTCTCGCCACCGCCGTGCACTTCTCGCCAGCTGCAATTTACATCGCCGCATGAAGCAAAGAGCGTAATGTGCTGCTGCCCCGGCATTGTCAGAGCGTACAGATCTCAATCGCCACTTGCTGTCAGCTGCACCAGATTATCAATCAAAGTCTGCTCAGCATCAGATCAAGTCAGATTGCGTTATCCACATTTTTATGGCCAGAGTACTTGACTCACTCTTGCCACCCAGGATCCTTGTCCATTGTTCCCTTAACCCAACTGTTAGTTGTTTACAGTATTCAATCAATAACTATAATTTATGTCTGTTTTTTCTTTTTAAAAATTAATGTTGTTAGTAAATTTTACTACGTTATCAGACATTTTATATAGTCTGCACAATGGTTTAACTTTCATTGTGGAGTCCCAAGCGAGAATAACTTTCATTTGGCGTCCCCTGATCTCGGATTGATGGCACCTTCTGTGACCGTCAGATCTTAGTGTTGCCTAGTGAAGTTTCTATTGACCATGTATAACGTGGTGCACTGGGTAGAGCTTGCCGCGAGGGATTAGCCGAGCGGTCTCGGGCGCTGCAGTCATGGACTGTGCAGCTGATCCCAACGGAGGTTCGAGTCCTCCCTCGGGCATGGGTGTGTGCGTTTGTCCTTAGGATAATTTAGGTTAAGTAGTGTGTAAGCTTAGGGACTAATGACCTTAGCAGTTAAGTTCCATAAGATTTCACACACATTTGAACATTTTTGGTAGAGCTGATTCGCGTTGCTGGTGCCTAGACATAGTACTAATATTAAATTACTGTATGTGTGTATTTTCATGTTTTGGTTGTGACTTCTGTGTCACTTGATTGTTTGTTTCTGACGGCGAACGGCGTTGTGCTGATTTGTTTGGATAGATTGAGATTTTTGTTTGTGAGAATAGATAAGCGTGCTGTTACTGGAATTTGCTGTCAGGAACTAGGAATCAGTAGCTCACGGGAAGGTAATTTAGAGTAGAATCTGTGTGGCACAGGAATGTGTAGTTTTTAAATTCGTTTGGGTCAGAATCAGAGTGCATGCTCGCTGTCTGGTCTTCTTCCCCAGACAACCCAACCACCCCCCCCCCCCCCCCCCCCCAGAGTGCATGGTTACATGAAGCAAGACACGTTTGCTAGAGAGTAGCGAAAGTAATTGCGTTTTGTTAACCACGGATCCACGTCAGATTATTAGCGATGACCAGGCAGATATTACACGGCATTCTCAGGGAAATGCGGTTGCAAACCGGGCAGAAATGTCGAACGTAGAACCTGCAGAGTATGATGACATGTCTCAGTCAGGTGACGAAAGTGAGCGGGAGACCGCAGCAGAAAGAAATGTAGGCGCTGCTGGCACGAGGCGCATCATCAGTGAGACTGGCAGGCCAGAATCACGAACGAAACGTCACAGAATGATGGGATCTCGTTCATCTAGTCCTGGAGGTGTTAGCGATGGATGTCAATTTGACGCTCTCATGCAGTTCATGCAAGAGGCAGAGAAAAGAGAGGAAGAAGACACAAGTTACTCATAAGAACGGTCACAGACGGCATAGATGGAGTCAAGAAAGAGATCGCAGGAATCCAAGAAGAGCTAAGGAATGTCAAGGAAACGACAGCAGAAACGCGTAAAGCGCCATGCCAAAACAGCGCGATTGGTAGCATAAGTAGCACGAAAGGACGCATCAGTGGCCAAAGAAGGAAGTTAAACCGGCAAGAACTGAGGCGTGTAAGAGAAAAAAAGGCATTTGCAATTCTCCAAAAACAAGAAAAAAATAGCTCAAGAAACGCAAGAATAAATGAGTGAGGCTGCGAAGCGAACTGAACCGATAGAAATCAAACAGGCCGAAATCTCTGAAGTTAAAGATCAGCAGACCCGAGTTCCCGCGCAACAAAAAGAGTTGGCTAAGGACGTTCGGCAGGCACATGAGCAGGTCGCGCAATTGCAGACACATACTCGTCCGGTAGAACGCCATCGAGATCATCACAGAAGTTAAAAAAATGTTTTGCGACTCTCCGAACCGCTATATAAGGACACACCCCCTGGACGCGGGCGAATGTAGCAGGAATATGCTCCTGCCGCGGCGAAACGCATATTAGGACACACTCCGTCGGTAACACGCAGCATGTCAAAGATCGAGTCGGAAAACAGTGATACACGTCTGCGGAGGTCAGAAACGTTATTACGTGAATCTGACAGCACGGGGGATACCGTAATAGTGCACGAGGATCGTTTGGGCATGGATACATGGAATCACGCTCTGCAGACGAGAAGGAAAGTTCACACTGCGGATACGTCGAACCTTTCGACCACAAACTTTTCTTGACCATCCAGAATTTTCAAGTCTATAAGGAGGCAAACAACGCATTACGTCCAAAGACCCGGATCTTACAGTACGATCACGTGCTGCCGAAATCTTGGTTACTGAAGTAAAGCTCCAGTTTACCGGTGTTTTTTTAGAAGGGTCGATTGCAGAACATATGCACGGAGTTGCGGAGAGCTGTCGCTCCTACCAAGAATTTAAGGACGCATTCCTTAGTAAATACTGGTCGCAAGACACACAGGAAAGGATTAAACAGGAGATCATGTTAGGAAAGGACTTAGAAGCGTCAGGATTCCGCAGTTCTGTCAAATTCTTCGACTCCCTGGTCAAGAACAACTGGTTCTTGGATCAACTGTAGGGTCGCAAGGAAATTATAAGGCACTGCTACATCAAATTACCAGCAACTGCTCATCGGTAGATGCAGCAATTTAGTCGAACCTTTCAAGAGTGCGCTGTGCGAACTCGAGTACGTGAATGAAATCCAAAACTCTCGTGAAAGAAGTAGATCTAATGACCGTCACTAGCCAGATTCGCCAGAGGAGTGGTGATGGACGAAATTGGGGAAAACAACGATCGAATCGAAACCAAAATTCAAACTTAAATCGGAATAACCAGCCATCATGGGAAACT
Organism: Schistocerca nitens; assembly: GCF_023898315.1. NCBI lineage: Eukaryota > Metazoa > Arthropoda > Insecta > Orthoptera > Acrididae > Schistocerca > Schistocerca nitens. Next base: position 231,626,849 of record NC_064614.1, on the reverse strand, counting down.
AGATGAAGACGAGGAAATTATAATCATAACAACAACAACAACTACCGGCGAAACGGAAACGGGAGAGAGCAACAGAACTCGAACCAGGATCAACAGGATTCTAGGGACCAACAACAAAGCAATAGCAGGACATACAATGGTCAAGGCCAATGGAATGACCAATGTAACGAATATGTGGAATTGAGGCCACCTATCCCATCGCAGGGGCCATGCAGAGAAAATTTAAGCAGGAGTTGACACACAGCCGCTGCGGACTCAGCTCAAAACAATGCCGCAGAAAAGGCCGGAACGAGCGATACTAACCTGTTAGAGTACTAAGGTACAAGAGCACTGTAACGGGAAGAGAAGGTTCAGTGTGTAAATAGTCTCCATGGATGAACTTTTTAACGTAATTTAATATTGATGTTGTGTTGCTTAGCGTAATTTTCCATTTGTTCTATTTCGGTGTTATTTTGTTTGTTTGTCATTTCCATTAGTTTTTTCAGGAGTCCTTGTTGGACGTGGTCAAATTAGTTGCGTATTTGTGACATCTTCACGCCAACATTCACTGACAGGTGGCAGATTGGATAAATTTTCCATTGAAACGTATATGTCATGACCAATTGTCACTTTTTGTGGCGTACCAAACCAGGCACTTTGCAGTACTGAGTACACCAAACAACTGAGTACTGCTATTATTTTTTTGGACCTCACAATTGTTGTCCGTTTTCCGCAATTGAGCATCTTACTCTGTTACAGCATTCTCGTAGAAGAGCCTTCACAGTTATAACCATGGTCGATGAAATTGTTTCTGTTTTCTTTCCATGTTTCTTGTACACCGCCCAAGGGACGGATGTACGTCAGTTAACGTTTTTCGTGGTTTCAAGAATGTAAATGGTGCCACAGAGCATGTGCTTCTCGACTTTCGGATGTGTTTCGTATGGTGTTAGCGATCCACGCTTTGGGCGCGTGTCGACGCTAAGACTCATTGTATTATGAGCATGTGAGTGTCGATTCTCGGATGTGTTTCATATGGTGTTAGCGGTCCAAGTTTTGGACGCGTGTCGGCGTAAGACTCGGTGTGATACGAGCCATCGTCTGTCATGCGATGTCCCCTGTCTCGTGGTATATGGGATATTAGCATGGACAAGTGCAAGTCACAGTAGAGTGTCGAACCCCTGAACCGGAAATAGGAAACAGAAACGAAATGATGACCATGGATGAGACTTATGAGAAATTATGGCCACTCGCTCTCTTCTCCCCTCACTGGCTGGTGTGGCCCGAGACGTCCAGTCTGACGCGTTGGTTCCAGAGTCTGCGCAGTCCTCAAGTGTAGTCAAGTGCCACATTCTAACAAAAACACGTGCACACACAAACAGACACCTCACACCACCTAATTTACGTCCATACAACGTTAACAGGGCCCTGCAGTCATTTCATTTATTTTTGATTTTGCGTCCTTAGTAATAAAATAAATAAATGTATTAAGCAAAGAAAAATTTTTTTGTTCATCATTATGTTCTTTTTAAGTAAATGGATTATATCGATGTAACGACATTTGTGAGAGAATGTGGCACTTGACTTGAGGACTACGCAGACTCTGGAACCAACACGGCAGACTGGACGTCTCGGACCACACCAGTCAGTGAGGGGAGAAGGGAGCGAGTGGCCATAATGGGTCAGCTGTGGCAGCCCAAGTGTTTGGGACACACTCCCCCCCCCCCCCCCCCCGACAATACTGGCCTGCCAGCTGATGCACCTATGTCACGCAGCCCGGTCGTCTACCAGTGCAGGCGGGACGTCTCACGCCAGCTCAGACAGCGGGACGCCAGCATGGGCCGGCAGCAACCCCTAGCGGCCAACAACCTGCCAGGCTGCTAATCAAGGGACAAGTGAATCGCATGGCACCACAGTCGACGCACGTGCTGAGCCTAACCATTTCAGCGGGATGCTGAGAGGGTCGAGTCCCATCGGCAACAAGTTAGCTAATCCGATGTCCTGCGCCGGCAGGCGCATTCTGATGCAGAGGTGAATAGGAAGAGCAGGGCTGCCCCACGTCCTGCTAATGCTGAATGGATTTCTATGTCAGGGGGTGGGTTGCACATCAAATGCAATGCTGTCATGCCGGTCACTGACGGCTAACTGCTGCCTGACCAGGATGACGCCAAGGGTCCAGCTGTGGTCTGTAAGCTGCCCAAAATACCTGTTGCTGCCCAGTCACCAGATGCTGCGAGGCTAGGGGGAACACCAGAGACATCTGCTGCAACTTCTGCCACGTCATGCGCTGAGTGAGAGGCCATTCCCCTCTTGTGCAAATTACTGTTCTTCAGTCCTACCAGTCACAGTTTGTGCGAGTGCGTAAGTGTCATGTTTTCAATTTGTGTGGCATTTTCAATTGTAAATTTAGTCTCGCCAGGGACCCTTGTGGAGGGAGCGATAGGATATATTTCTGTAATATCATTATGTAATATCTTTTTGTGTTTTTGTATGTATTAATTGAGCTGTCTTGATTGTGATGTATATGTTTGTTCTGCACATTTATTTATGCTATGATTATGTACCTGTATTTGTTTTTATGTCATAGAAAATAATACACAAATTACACAACATAGGTAATAAGACAAACAGATTACACATGTGATTTCCTTGTTCTTTGAGAATTTCAGAATGTATGTGTTTGATGATTATGACCAAATGAGTGATAGAGCAGGGGTAAATCAATGAGCAGAGAACAGTTCATACTCCAAGACATTGTAAATGATTAGGTACATTAGACATCTCTGACCTCAGGATATGTTGTGAATGGGTATATTTCTTTGCTGCAAGACCTATTAAACGCTTGTCAAAGCCTGTGGCGTAGCAATGACCCCTGGGTCTAACATAATTCATACTACTCACAGTAAAATTTTCATATACTCTTGCTGGCTTGCAGCTTTATGTGAATGAATGACCCCTGTAATGAATGAGGTCAAGCTAGGATGTGTTTTAGCCATAGGAATTCCTCATTGGCAAAGTTACCTTTTTTCACACATATAGAGGGAACTCAAAACTTACATATTAGGGACGGTATAGCCACCATTGTTGTGCCCCTCTCATCTCTTTCTTTCTCCTCTCCATCATAGCTTCGAATTTTACCATTCTATTTCTCTTCCTCTAACCTTTCTACCTCTTCTATATCTCTTTCACCCAATCCTATCGTCTTATGTCTCTGCTCGATGAGAATAACTCACAAGCTGCAAGAACATAACGAGAAAATTCCCAACTAGCAATAGGACTGACATTCATAAAAGAAAAATATGTTTACTCTCATATTCATAGTCATTATTATTATTATTATTCTTGATTGTTATAATTATTTTTTGTTATAATTATCATTGTACTACTGTTATAATCTCTATTGTTTTCTTTAACATTAATACTGTATAACACGTTATATGTCCTTAATGCTCTGTAGAAAATGAAATTCGTTCAATCTGAGTATGCCTGGTTAGGTGTAAGACAGGGCCTGAAGGCCCTAATCTTACCAGGTAAAATAAATGCATAAATAAATAAATAAATATATGGGTTATAAGGATGAGATTCTCCTAATATTTTCAATGATTTCCTCTGGTTTGTGTCATACTAACCACTACTGAAGTGAGACTCTACCCAAGTAGAAATAAATGGTAGGTAGAGGGCAGTGAGAAAGGACAAGTTGCTCTCTCACCTATTTCAGAAAATTATTAAAGATTTTGTTACAACCTTACGCATCTTGAGGGAGATTCTAGAAAGTTGACAGCCTAAGCAGATGTTGATGGCTCCTGGTAGAGTGCTAAAAGCATGAGGTATTTCTATGGTTCTTAGCTCGCAGAAACAGCATGTTGGAAGTTGAAAGCAATTGGTGGCACACCCAATCCTTAGTAAATCTTGCCGGACAGGCTCACAGACTGCAGACAGAATAGCCCCTAGTCGAGACAGGTATCCAGCAGAACAATGCTCCGCTACCTGCCATGGCGTCAGCAGAAGGCTGGGCTGGGGGCGATAGACTGAAGGGACACAGTGGAGTCGTAAACTGGGCATTGTGTGCAGATCCACATGTAATAAAAATTCACAGGTTTTCGTTTTCGCCGATACTGCAAATACGCCTGTGAGCCATTTCCATTGGCTGCCTCGATCGTATAAGGAACTCTGGCGTCTGAGAAACGTTTAGAGATAGAATCTTTATTACACCTCATAGCTAGGACTAACATGCTCCAAGGCACAGGTGATTTAGATTGAGATCTTTAAGATTATATCTGTTCGCTTGTTACTGCGGGAAGCGACATGACTTCAGAGAAAATCATATTCCCCCTCCATGAAAACTTAAAAAAAGCCAGTAGTTGGCAGTTTCTTTTTTTTTCAGAGGTGCAGGTTTCTTAACTCTCGCACTGGTTCGACATGAGTCTGTGCTGTCGTGTAGGAGGGGAGATTTAATGCCTCTAAAGCACTGTGATTGGTTCAAGATGGACTGAAGGCCGTGTCTTCGTGCACCTTGCAGGAAAACGGAAATTTTTTATGTGGAGAGGTGCGAAGCACTCGGGTTCTGGAGTTCAGTCTGGAAGCATCTTCTGGTCGAAGCTCTGGCATGTCTGGTCGGTACTTTGGGGCTTGTCCTATGACTGACTTCACTTGCGAGTAGTTAGACTGGAGATACTGTGGTGAAGTTCTTACTGTACCGACAGTGTGACTTAAAATGTCTCGGATTAATCGTTTGCCGAGGGCACACTTATTCGTTTTTGGTTTACCAGTCTCGACGTTTTTATACTTGTGCGCTCTGTTATATAAGTGAGCCAAATTGGTTGGTCCTTGGTACGACTAGCGAATGTGTGTGTCACACACTGAAATTTACCGTGGTTTATAGGTTTCTGGTAGAGAGTAAATTGCGATCCGTCAGCCTGATCGCTAGACCGCGAGATTTTTCCATTTATTTCCTGGCCGTGGTCGATTCACAGGTGCCGCTTCCACGTCTCGCCACTGCAACACACTTTTCGCCAGCTGCAATTTAAATCACCTCACGAAGCAAACACGGTAACTTAATGCTGCTCCGACCTTGTCAGAGTGTACAGATCTCAATCGCCACTTGCTCTAGCTGCACCTATATTGAGAAACTTCTGTAGATTATCAGTCAAAGTCTCCTCAGCGTTCCTTGTCCATTGTTCTCTTAACCCAATTGTTAGTTGTTTACAGTATTCAATCAATAATATAATTTATGTCTGTTTTTTTCTTTTAAAAAATAAATGATGTTAGTAAATTTTACTACATTCTGAATTTTTTATATAGTTTGCACAATGGGTTAACTTTTATTGTGGCATCCCATGCCAGGACAACTTTCAACTTCAGTCTTCTTGGAAAAGTCACGAGGAATGGCCTTCCCACTTAATTTTTCTCATTGGTGAGTAAAGTCTTTTATCGCTATTTTTTTTTTGTTTCTGATGAATCTGTAGGTTGATAGGAGCGCTATTGAAGGCGGTTTTCGAGTGAGTGGTTAACTCTGAATGTATGGATATATGATAATGGTTTGTTTCTAACGTATGTGATTGTGAGGTATCCATTTTGTTTTTAATATCCTTTGGGGCTAGTCGGCATGTTTCAGTATGGCATCACTTGGTATAGTCATGACAACTCGACCCACACAGTCCGATCCAAGGCAGAATCGTGGTGTAAAGGGCCAATAAAAAGAAAAAGTAATGTGCAGGCGAGAAGGGGTACACCGCTAAAGTTAATGTCGAAGAAGAAAAAAATTCCCAGAAAAAGGCCAATTTGTATTTTCTTCTAGGTATTCCGATGATACTGTGGCAGGGATTTGCTATTTCGAACATGACAGCACCTTTCCCTTCTTTAATGAAAGTTTAGAGGCTGAAGAACCTCTATAAAGCGAAGAGCTTTCATCCACAGCCTGCTGTCAAGACTATGGTGAAGGAACTCATTCGACAGTTCCCACATAATCTGGAGAACCTGAAAAATGTACCGACAGGTCACATCGAACAGGACCAGCACAGAATGACCAATAATGTTAAGGGGCTCACAATCACCCTGAATTCATTAGCTTGGGAAGATTGTCGAAACCGATGGCAACAAGATTCGAGAGCCCATCACAGATAAAAAGTGAGAAACTGGAATGGCGAAAAAGATTATTCAGTATGGTACGATCAAAGCAAAATTGTGCTATGACTGAATCTACCTGTTCAAATAAATGAACGCACAACTCCAACATTCGTGGTTGATTTAAAACGTTGAACTAATTCTGTTTCAATAATTACGTGTACCTGTAATAATAAGCCGAACTTATTTTTCTTGAGAATTCGTTGTTTGTTCATACATTTAATTTCATACTATTGTTTTTACATTTACACAGAAGCTATTTTCTATTTGGGTATTACTTCTTCCTGATAAGTTTATTTTTTAAAGAATTTATCCTTCGAAAAACAATTTACTTGAAATACTGTTGAAATAATATCCTTTTCCTCGAAAATTTGGTATATTCTGCCTATGTATGTCAACCCATATTAGGTCACGCCAACTCACCCCTAGGGGTATGCCAGCTTACCCCTACCCCAGTTTAGTCGGCACAGTTGCAAGCTGTTAAGAAAGGTGCTTTTCAGGTTACCTGAAAACGTATTTGATTAATGGGTCCTACGTGATTTTATAGCCAGCAAGTTAAGCTATCCACAGCATTCATCAGAATGTCTCTAGGAATTGCACCAAGACGTAGAAGAATAGAAAACCAAAATATACGCCAACTAGCTCCGCTATGCCCTACGTATTATTTAGATAAATGATCGTCATTTGTCACTCATGGTGTTGCGAATCTTATTTGTATTTTAGTTTATTACTGCGCTGCAACGAGTACAGTTGCAAGTGCGCATGAACGCCATCTAAATACAACAACTATTTTTACGAGGGGCGTTCAGAAAGTAAGCTCCGATCGGTCGCGAAATGGAAACGACTATGAAAATCCGATAAAGCTTTGCACAGATGTGTTGGGTAGTGTCTCTAGTATAACCCCAGTTAGCATCACGTCGCTCTTCTCATTTCTGAGCTCGCAGTGAGTGCGTAAAGATGTCTAGAAAATAGTGTCTGCCGCCAAGTACGAGGGCCTGGTGAGAAATTTCGCCTGAAGCTATGCAGCTAACATTACATAAGTGTCGTGCTGTTTCTTCTTCAAGACAATTCTCAGCCGCATTCTGCAGGGGCAATGAAGATGCTCCTGCATCGTTTTCAAATGGAAATGTTAGATTACCCACAATACAGTCCGCAATTGTCTCCCCGAGTTTCATCTCTGGTCACATGAACCGCTGTCTTTGAAGACAACATTTTGACACAGACAACGAGGTGTCGGCCAGCGTGGAGAATTGGCGGAAAGCACTGGCGGCTGCCTTCTATGATGAGGCTATTGAAAAGTTGGTACAACGCTATGACAAAAGTCTAAGTCAGAACGGCGACTACGTAGAGAAGTAGCTGAAAGGTGTAGCTAATTGTTACAAGTAAAACATTTCTGATGTTCACTGTGGTTTCAATTTGGCAATCAATCGGAGCTTACTTTCTGAACAGGCCTCGTATATAGCATGGGCCCCACTTCCTACAACCTTTTACGACGGCTGCCAGAACTATTTGGTTACAACATTCTCGGTGGACACACATCTCTACTGCCGCCTCATGGGTAGCCTTAGCAATAATCACTACAGTAGCAATCCGTGGCCCCCTAGATGTTGTAACACTATCTGCGTGGATACTTGGCTTGCTGCAACCCGATTTTTTGGTTCAAGGAACGTGACGTAACTGAACAATCATAAACACACGAGTGAATAATAATCCGTACTAGCCGGCCGAATTGGCCGTGCGGTTAAAGGCGCTGCAGTCTGGAACCGCAAGACCGCTACGGTCGCAGGTTCGAATCCTGCCTCGGGCATGGATGTTTGTGATGTCCTTAGGTTAGTTAGGTTTAACTAGTTCTAAGTTCTAGGGGACTAATGGCCTCAGCAGTTGAGTCCCATAGTGCTCAGAGCCATTTGAATAATCTGTACTCATGGGCGCTAGTGGCGCGGGGCACATGAGACGCTGCATAGTACTTGGTATACCCGTCCTCAACGCGTCGACTGTACATTCGCATTATAATCGTGTTATCCCAACCAAAGCAAGCAGCGGGTGATGAGTAAGTAAGCTATTGTAAAAGAGTTGGAATTTGTATAATGGGAACTATTTGTTTACAAATTATGCAAAATAGATACATGTTTCGAAGTTTTACTGTCATTTAGAATGAGGGTGACTTGTTATGACGGAAGTCTTCGGCCGCCAATGCTGATCATTAATCAAAATTTAAGCAGCGGCGGGGTTTCAACGAAAACGTTATGATTACGAATCAAAGACACTACCGTTACACCTAGACTTCCCAGACCTCAGCCCTTCTCGCCTCAGCTTGATTCCTGAACGAAGGAATCACTTCATGACATTCGCTTCACGACTTTTACAGAGATTCGTTGAACAACAGACTGGTCCACTCGCACTGTGAACACAACTACGACTTCTACTTCGCTGGAAACGGGCTACACTCAATGCTGGTGACCACTTCTAACAAGGGAACCTCCCCATCGCACCCCCCTCAGATTTAGTTATAAGTTGGTACAGTGGATAGGCCTCGAAAAACTGAACCCAGATCAATCGAGAAAACAGGGAAGAAGTTATGTACAACTATGAAAAAAAAAGGAAAATATAGAAACTGAGTAGTCCATGTGCAAGATAGGCAACATTAAGGAACCGTGAGCTCAGAAGCACAGTGGTCCCGTGGTTAGCGTGAACAGCTACGGAACGAAAGGTTCTTGGTTCAAGTCTTTCCTCGCCTGAAAATTTTAATTTTTTATTTTCAGACAATTACTATCCGTCCCTCCGATGCGAAGTAACTGCGCCGTAGTATGGGGACGCTACACCTAAACAAGAAAACCTAAATCGGGCAAGGTAGAAGAATCTTTTTACCCATTCGCCAAGTTAGGTGGGTCGACAACATATTCCTGTCATGTGACACACATGCCGTCACCAGTGTCGTATATATCAGACGTGTTTTCCTTTGGAGGAATCGGTTGACCTATGACCTTGCGATCAAATGTTTTCGGTTGCCATTGGAGAGGCACGTCCTTTCGTCTACTAATCGCACGGTTTTGCGGTGCGGTCGCAAAACACATACACTAAACTTCTTACAGTGAACAGAGACGTCAATGAACGAATGGACAGATCATAACTTTGCGAAAATAGAGAAAGTAAAATTCTCATGCGAGGGGAGACTTGAACCAAGGACCTCTCGTTCCGCAGCTGCTCACGCTAACCACGGGACCACGGTGCTCCTGAGCCCACGGTTCCTTAATGTTGCCTATCTTATGCATGGACTACTCAGTTTGTATATTTTGCCTTTTTTTCATAGTTGCACATAACTTCTTCCTGTTTTCTCGATTGATCTGCGTTCAGTTTTTCAAGGCCTATCCACTGTGCCAACTTATAAGTAAATCTGAGGGGGGTGCGATGGGGAGGTTCCCTTGTAAGGACAATAGCGCCTTGAAACATGTACCTATTTTGTATAAGATGTAAATAAGTAGTTGCCAGTACTGAAATTCCTACCCTGCTGACATGCAGTAGTGTTAGTAGCCCACAGCTTGTAACGAACACCTCCCTCCGACCTCCCCCTCCCACCCCCCACCACCCACCACCATCTGTCCCAAGGCACGAAGTGTTAATGCCGAGCACTACGTGCAGAGGAGCGTGCGCAAGAGCGAGCATCTATTGAAGTAGCTGTAATTTATACGTTTGCATTATGCAGCAGGTTTAACAATTTTTAACATGGTTTATCCCCCTTATGTAAAAAAAGATGTTTGACTCCCTACTTCAACTTCTTACGGCCCAATAATTTCTTTTTCTTTCCAGTTTCCAAAATAACCGATATTTTTGTTCGGGATTTAAACTATTTCCGTACCAGATTTCATCGAAATCAGTTGTGCGAATCGTGAAAGCATAATACATAACGTTACTTTCGCATTTATAATGTTAATATGAGGTTTTAAATTGTAAGACATTTCCAGGGGCGGATGTGGACTCTGACCACAATCTATTGGTTATGAACTGTAGATTAAAACTGAAGAAACTCCCGAAAGGTGGGAATTTAAGGAGATGGGACCTGGCTAAACTGACTAAACCAGAGGTTGTACAGAGTTTCAGGGAGAGCATAAGGGAACAATTGACAGGAATGGGGGAAAGAAATACAGTAGAAGAAGAATGGGTAGCTCTGAGGGACGAAGTACTGAAGAGTTTGACAGAGCACTGAAAGACCTGAGTCGAAACAAGGCCCCGGGACTAGACAACATTCCATTGGAACTACTGACGGCCTTGGAAGAGCCAGTCCTGACAAAACTATACCATCTGGTGAGCAAGATGTACTAGACAGGCGAAATGCCCTCAGACTTCAAGAAGAATATAATAATTCCAATCCCAAAGAAAGTAGGTGTTGACAGATGTGAAAATTACCGAACTATCAGTTTAATAAGTCACAGCTGCAAAATACTAATGCGAATTCTTTACAGACGAATGGAAAAACTGGTAGAAGCCGACCTCGGGGAACATCAGTTTGGATTCCGTAGAAATACTGGAACCCGTGAGGCAATACTGACCCTACGACTTACCTTAGAAAATAGATTAAGGAAAGGCAAACCTACGTTTCTAGCTTTTGTAGACTTAGAGAAAGCTTTTGACAATGTTGACTGGAATACTCTCTTTCAAATTCTAAAGGTGGCAGGGGTAAAATACAGGGAGCGAAAGGCTATTTACAATTTGTACAGAAACCAGATGGCAGTTATAAGAGTCGAGGGGCATGAAAGGGAAGCAGCGGTTGGGAAGGGATTGAGACACGGTTGTAACCTCTCCCCGATGTTATTCAATCTGTATATTGAGTAAGCAGTAAAGGAAACAAAAGAAAAGTTCGGAGTAGGTATTAGAATCCATGGAGAAGAAATAAAAACTTTGAGGTTCGCCGATGACTTTGTAATTCTGTCAGAGACAGCAAAGGACTTGGAAGAGCAGTTGAACGGAATGGACAGTGTTTTGAAAGGAGGATATAAGATGAATATCAACAAAAGCTAAACGAGGATAATGGAATGTAGTCGAATTAAGTCGGGTGATGCTGAGGGAATTATATTAGGAAATGAGGCACCTAAAGTAGTAAAGGAGTTTTGCTATTTGGGGAGCAAAATAACTGATGACGGTCGAAGTAGAGAGGATATAAAATGTAGACTGGCAATGACAAGGAAAGCGTTTCTGAAGAAGAGAAATTTGTTAACATCGAGTGTAGATTTAAGTGTGAGAAAGTCGTTTCTGAAAGTATTTGTATGGAGTGTAACCATGTATGGAAGTGAAACGTGGACGATAAATAGTTTGGACAAGAAGAGAATAGAAGCTTTCGAAATGTGGTGCTACAGAAGAATGCTGAAGATTAGGTGGGTAGATCATATAACTAATGAGGAGGTATTGAATAGAATTGGGGAGAAGAGGAGTTTGTGGCACAACTTGACAAGAAGAAGGGACCGGTTGGTAGGACATGTTCTGAGGCATGAAGGGATCACAAATTTAGCATGGGAGGGCAGAGTGGAGGATAAAAATCGTAGAGGGGGACCAAGAGATGAATACACTAAGCTGATTCAGAAGGATGTAGGTTGCAGTAAGTACTGGGAGATCAAGAAGCTTGCACAGGATAGAGTAGCATGGAGAGCTGCATCAAACCAGTCTCTGGACTGAAGACAACAACAACAACAACAATGAATCAAGATGTTAGTGGGCATTCTTTGTGTGATTACCATGAAATGACAATTATTTGCTTATCCAAGTATGTAGAAAAACGTCGTGCCACTCGGACATTTGTTGTATGCTGTCTTCATTATGTTACAGTTCTACAATTTCCACATTTTTTGTGCTATGTTTCCCTGCAAACTTCATCGTATCTCATATCTGTATGCTCATACCTTCCGACAATGTCGAATATGCGTTACGAAATACACAATCATTGAGCAGAATTGTTTCGGTACATAAGTAAATATCAAAGTTAAAACTATTAATGGAACAGCGAGTGCCTGTCTAAATAATGTCATTCGTCAGGGATCTTATTTTTATATCTGCATGTGTCTGTGAAACTCTTTGGGTGTCGGCAATACGTGGAACACTGTGTATGCATAGATGTCTTCCAGAAGTTGCAACTTTTTTGTAGATCTGGTGTCTCTTCGGGTTCTCACTGTTGTTGTGAAAAACTCAACATGGGGATGTATTCGCTGGTGAAAGCTGTCGGTTCGTTGTGCCCCCCGCTTCCTCTCCAGCAGACCCACTCGCGCTACCCTGAGGGACAGGCCGTTCCACCCTTGCGGCCCCCCACGCGGCGGAATCCCAAATTAGCGTTAATTACTTAAATTGCCGATTGCACAGCCACCTTGCCGCAGGCGACGCAACTAACTAAATGCGGAAACCGTGTCCGGCGCTTCCCTCGCGCGTCCCAGCTGGCCAGGTGTTACGCTACGGGGTACAGGTAGGCTTTCTGCGCGCCCACCTCAGCTGTCAGCCGTATCCAAGGTAACACCTTGTTCAGCCAGCTATCACTCACGACCTGGCTACATACCGAGACTGAGGATCGTGGGATATCTCAAAGACACCAGTATACCTAACACCAACAATGTACCAAGCAGTTGAATCACGTGATTGCAGAAGTTAGTTAATTAGCAGTGACCATTAAGTATATTAGGAAATATCTTGTTCAGTGCCGTTATGGAAACCATAGGATAAGTAAAGTAGTCCCATAAAATACCAAACAGGTTCAAGTAAACTCGTCCTCTCGTAAACATCTTACAAATCTTTCAGAGTCAATTTAGGTACATGCAGAAGTAATTTTAGAAGTATCTCAGAGAAATGTGGTGGAACTGCTTTATAATCATGTTTTTGTTCTAATGACCAGGAACACAGTCTTAATAACAATGTCAGACTTTTTGAAGGTACGTAGTTACCTATAATAAAGCACTCCGTCTTCAGGCCACAAGTGGCCCATCGGGCCATCCGACCGCCGTGTCATCCTCAGCTGAGGATGCGGATAGGAGGGACATGTGGTCAGCACTCCGCTCTCCCGGTCGTTATGATGGTTTTCTTTTACCGTAGCCGCTACTATTCGGTCGAGTACCTCCTCAATTGGCATCACGAGGCTGAGTGCATCCCGAAAAATGGCAACAGCGCCTAACGGCCCGGATGGTCACCCATCCAAGTGCCGGTCACACCCGACAGCGCTTAATTTCGGTGATCTGACGGGAACCGGTGAATCCACTGCGGCGAGACCCTTGCCTATCATCAGGTGCTATCTGGAAAAAGCTGCTTAAATGTGTAGTTAGATCTTGATAAGATTTAAAAGTGATACAGATATTGGTAATTTGCTTTAATTGCTCAAAATGTAAAATTGAGCAAATCGCAAAACCAAGAAAATTAGTACCATGTGACTGAAATACTGACGAGGTACAACTGCAATCCTTCACCTATTACCTGGGTATAAAATTTGTGGGGATACGCTATGGATTCATCATCTAGCTCAATTGTAAGTGAATCCTGTGGCAGTCTCTGATTCATCCTGATGATGTGCACGCCAAACAGCACACTCCAACTAACTCACGAAATCCTACATGAAAAGTGCTACAGTCTCCTGGGCATAATCTTCCTAGGGACCGTGAAGACATATACAATAATTTTTAATTCGAAAAGCAAAAGCTTCAAAAGTAAAGCTTAAGTGGCGTGTAATTTGGTAAAGAATGTCACAAATTTAGGTATCGGTTTGTATAAGAAATTATTTTTTGTTTGTAGTAGTCAGACTGTGTCTTCCAGATAACGATAAAATGTCCACATCTTAATTCAGATTCTTCCCAATGTACAATCGCTGATTCGAGAACCAAGTATCGCTGATTCCAGAACTAAGTATCAAGAAAATCAGTAAATATTATTCCACAGTTTGCTATTAAAGACAACTTTCAGCATATGACAAGTACTTAGGTACCACAACTATGAATCGAACGTCGATTACAAGGTTCAGAAAATGTTAAAAATAAAGCACATATTGTCGTGTCAGCGCTTTCCAACTTCAGTCATACTCAAAAAAACATACCACTTTTTTTTCTGCATTTGGATTCACTGCTCTTGAATTGGCTGTGTCTTCAGATAAATTTTCATGCATATATTTGCTACTACTTACGTTTAGCTGTGCCAAATCCTTTCTAAACTATGTTCCAAAGAGTTACTGAAAGCCACACAAAGATACTGCACGTGTTTAGCAGAAATTTGTTTATAAATAACACGTTTAAATAACACTTTTCACATTGTTAAAACTCAGTTTAAACGTTGTTACCGTGCGTCCAGTCCCATTGCGTTCACTTGTTGTTAAGAACTAGGCACTAAGTATCTTCACACAACGAAATATCATTTCAATATAGAGTGATGTGTTAACAGGCCTTTAAGATTTAACGGTAGACCCATTCACTGCCTGCGTCGGGTAATCATTTGAAAGGAATGCACAGCGAATAGCTGTCTTTTAAATTTGACGCGTTGATCAAGGAGATAGAATAGGACATCTAAATTCATTAACGACGCTTTCAATCCACGCTTCCACAAGTCCACTAGGGATGGGGACTGGAATTGCGATATAGACATTGTGAAGTATTTTTCAACATATGGCCCTAAAGGTTTATTAAATAGTTGGATTGAACGTGCAGCGAGTACAGACAAAATAACAGCATTCACAAAACAATAGGATGGCGTGGTCCTCTAGTTTAACCAAAGGTTCAACTACATATATCAGCACGCAAAGTCGAAATAATAATGTGGGATGGCTGGAGTAACCAAGGGAAATAGGAAAATGAATCTAGCACTCGTACACTCGCTCGTACCACAACCGAAGTAAACAATGGACTGTCCTTATTATCGAAACTACCGCAAAACCTAATTGCTGTTCAGCAGAGAGAGTCTTGGCTAGAGATGTATAGTCCAATGTGGGTGATCAACTCGTGGTCGCACATACCTCAATATATAAAAAAAGAAAAACCCGTTTAGGGCTTCGACAAATTTTACAGAAATATAGTAAAGAAATATAGCCAGCGCTAAAGGCGTGAGCGTTTATCGGAAAATTAATGAAAGGACGAATTAAATATTATCGAGTTCCACAACACGCAAACTGCTCGGTTCTTGAATCGCAAATACATTTTTCTGAACAAACATATATTTTAAACTACAGATGAGATCATTCTGCTGAGTAACTGTAGAGATCCCACAAAGAAAAAGCATCAATTTACAACAGAAAAATTCAATAGAAATTTCGAATGTATTTCATACAACACTTATGCACTGAAGGTGTGCCACATTTACATTAGGTTAACAAAGAATTGATCACATGCCCGAATGGCTGCACAAAACCACCGACTTTCAAGTTCCAAAAACTCATTAAGACCCAAAATTCAATGTCGCCCCTCTCGTAATTTCGTTCAATAAATTTATCCTACACACTGAGAATGAATCCACCACACTTCCGGTCTGGGAAGCCAAAGTCCTTATGTTACCCTACACGTGGAACCGAGCTCACTTTCACACAAAGCATTGTTACTAAAAAACTCAAGAAGCATATTAAATCTTCACACGAAATTATATCCACAGTAACTAGCATGATTATTCCTGGCTACTAAAAGAACAAATAAAAAACGATTGGAATTCACAGACTTAAGAATTCAAATACCTCCATCCGTCGGCTGTCCGTACTCACCATATTCCTTCATAACAGTCATACTTTCCACATAATAGGCAAACCGCTTCCGCACCCCTATGGTGGGGAAAGTCACTAAAGATGTAAAAATCATTACCTGCCAACTTAACTCTTTTACATACTATTGTGTCAGCTCCGAAGCACTAGCTTATGCTCTCAGCCTGTCTGCTTCCACTACAGCTGCTGGTAAAACTGGAGCAGCAGACAAACTTTCTGCAGCTGACAGATAGCAGTTCTCTTCTACATCTACATCTACATTTATACGCCGCAAGCCACCCAACGTTGTGTGGCGGAGGGCACTTTACGTGCCACTGTCATTACCTCCCTTTCCTGTTCCAGTCGCGTATGGTTCGCGGGAAGAACGACTGCCGGAAAGCCTCCGTGCGCGCGCGCTCGAATCTCTCTAATTTTACATTCATGATCTCCTCGGGAGGTATAAGTAGGGGGAAGCAATATATTCGATACCTCATCCAGAAACGCACCCTCTCGAAACCTGGCGAGCAAGCTACACCGCGATGCAGAGTGCCTCTCTTGCAGAGTCTGCCACTTGAGTTTGCTACACATCTCCTTAACGCTATCACGCTTACCAAATAACCCTGTGACGAAACGCGCCGCTCTTCTTTGGATCTTCTCTATCTCCTCTGTCAACCCGACCTGGTACGGATCCCACACTAATGAGCAATACTCAAGTTTAGGTCGAACGAGTGTTTTGTAAGGCACCTTCTTTATTGATGGACTACGCTTTCTAAGGACTCTCCCAATGAATCTCAACCTGGCACCCACCTTACCAACAATTAATTTTATATGATCATTCCACTTCAAATCATTCCGTACGCATACTCCCAGATATTTTACAGAAGTAACTGCTACCAGTGTTTGTTCCGCTATCATATAATCATACAATAAAGGATCCTTCTTTCTATGTATTCGCAATACATTATATTTGTCTATGTTAAGGGTCAGTTTCCACTCCCTGCACCAAGTGCCTATCCGCTGCAGATCTTCCTGCATCTCGCTGCAATTTTCTAATGCTGCAACTTCTCTGTATACTACAACATCATCTGCGAAAAGCCGCATGAAACTTCCGACACTATGTACTAGGTCATATATATATATATATATATATATATATATATATATATATATATATATATATTGTGAAAATCAATAAATCAATGGTTCCATAACACTCCCGTGTGGCACGCCAGAGGTTACTTTAATGTCTGTAGACGTCTCTCCATTGAGAACAACATGCTGTGTTCTGTTTGCTAAAAACTCTTCAATCCAGCCACACAGCTGGTCTGATATTCCGTAGGCTCTTATTTTGTTTATCAGGCGACGGTGCGGAACTGTAACGAACGCCTTCTGGAAGTCGAGGAAAATGGCATCTACCTGGGAGCCTGTATCTAATATTTTCTGGGTCTCATGAACAAATAAAGCGAGTTGGGTCTCAAACGATCGCCGTTTCCGGAATCCATGTTGATTCCTACAGAGTAGATTCTGGGTTTCCAGAAATGACATGATACCCGAGCAAAAAACATGTTCTAAAATTCTACAACAGATCGATGTCAGAGATATAGGCCTTGGAACCTTACGTTCCTCTAGAGACTTGCGGTACACGGCTGTTGGAAGGGGGGCAGGTTCTTTCGCGCAGTGGACTTTCCTCTGTTGAGTGATTTCAGTTGCTTTTCTATTCCTTGGACACTTATTTCGATGTCAGCCATTTTTTCGTTGGTACGAGGATTTAGAGAAGGAACTGCAGTTCGGTCTTCCTCTGTGAAAGAGCTTTGGAAAAAGGTGTTTAGTATTTCAGCTTTACGCGTGTCATCCTCTGTTTCAATGCCACTATCGTCCCAGAGTGTCTGGATATGCTGTTTCGATCCACTTACTGATTTAACGTAAGACCAGGACTTCCTAGGATCTTCTTTCATGAAAACTCACATTCACTCGTTTCAGTCATACACAACAGGTTAAACTGGACAATGATATGAGAATGATTTAGGTGTTCAATTACTGGTAACGTAATAAAGGCAGAAAATAAACATATGCAAGAAATATACATATAACTACATAAAACCCTGCACTAGGGCCACTGATTCACCTCCACCCTATCCACCCACCCACCCACCCACCCACACACACACACACACACACACACACACACAGCGCACATACACGGTGAGGATGATTCAGCACCCCCCCCCCCCCCCCCCCCTAGTGCTGGGTTTTATGTAGTTAAATTTTGTACTGCTATACGCTTTCACTGGAGGCCACAGTTTTCGAGTTATTCAAGAAAACGCATTTGAAAGTCACTTTTGTATGTTTTTCTTGAATAATTCTAAAACTACAGCCCCTAGCGCAAATGATACATTAAAAAATAATTTTAAAACTTCGACATCTAACGAAAATACTAGATTAAATTTCCTACAAAAAGGTTCATTTTTTTAAACTATTATCAGTCTGCGCATAACGAGAGTGATACTATGAAAATATCGCACGTGGTATCTGAAGGTGTTGCGGGCTGCATAAAACCAAGATGTACGGGCAGCTTATTTACACTGTACGAGACAGCAGTGAAACATATCCATCAGATGCCTCTGCTGTCTCACTAATGACCATATGCTCGACAGAAAGTTAAGCAAACCTTCCCCTCCCCTCCCCCCTCCCCACCACGCCATTCGGCTCTCACTGTCTCAGAACTGAGCACCGACAGCTTCACGAGTATGTGAAGCCAACACACCAGCTGCGAACGATACAGAGATACAGTCACACGGAAGCGTTCACAGACACGCCCTCCTCTGGCGCTAGCAAGCCAGCAACAAAAGGGTCGCTCCAAGCGGAAAGCCGACCTATCGGCGACACCCTAGAAGCTTCCCGCCGGCGGGGCGGCCCCAGCTGAAACTGCAGCGGCTAACAACGGCCGCGGATAGCGGCGAGGCGATTCGACCCGACACGCAGACACGTGCAAGGGCCTGGGGTTGCGGGCTGTTTACTTTGATGGCCCGCGTTCGGCGGCGGCTCGGCGCTTGTACTGCAGTATCCGGCAGCGCTGCACCCCGCACCCCGCACTAAAGCACCGCGCCGCACGTAACTGTTTCATTGGCCGTCTCGGCAGCGCCGCCCATACGCAGCGCGCCTTAAACGAGCCAGTGAAACCGGCAGAACGCTTTCGCCGGCGCCGCAGGCTCGCTAAACAACCTGTCGGAAGATGCCTATCGGACCCGTCATAGCGGAGCCTGAAGTTTAGCAGATTCTGGTCAGGATGTTTGTTTGGAAACAAGAGGATGTACCAGTCTCTACATACAGATCGAGGTGCATCAGAGTCCCTGTTGTAGCTTTTGTATGGAACGGGAAACAGAACGGATGCACGTCTGGGGGGTGTGATATGAGTTGCCACAGCATAAATAACTCAACTAAGTATTCAAGAGTTAGATGACCTGATTCTAAATAAGTCGGATTCTTATTTATTTATCTTCATTCATGTATTGTGTAACTTCTTTGAATCACTTTCAGCAAAGATCGGTCTTTACGAGTACTGAAAGGAAGTGCGTCTCTGACTCATTTATGATACTCTTTCCCAAGTAGCCGACAAAATGTACGTAGTATACATTTAAACAAGATTAATTATACAGGAAATGTATTCGCAATTGCGAATATGAACCACCAGCGGCTGTATATTGGAAATCATGACAATGAAAATCTGTGCCGGACGGAGACCGGAACCCGGATCCCGCTTTACGCGAGCGGTTGCCTTAACAGATGCTGTCATCCGTGCACGAATCACGACTAGAGTCAAAAAATGGTTCAAATGGCTCTGAGCACTATGGGACTTAACATCTGTGGTCATCAGTCCCCTAGAACTTAGAACTAGTTAAAACTAACTAACCTAAGGACACCACACACATCCATGCCCGAGGCAGGATTCGAACCTGCGACCGTAGCAGTCGGACTGAGCGCCTAGAACCGTTAGACCACCGCGGCCGGCGACTAGAGTCAAACTTCCGTACGTCGTCGTCTGCTGTCACAAATGCAATCGTACGTTACGTATGCTTGGGTTTCCGAAGGAACATCGTAATAACACAGGCACTGCTGCTTCGTAAGGTTAATTATGTTTTAAAGTTGACGTGTTTTTGGTAACTGCATAAATTGTTCAAATGGTTCAAATGGCTCTGAGAACTATGGGACTTAACTGCTGTGGGTATCAGTCCCCTAGAACTTAGAACTACTTAAACCTAACTAACCTAAGGACGTCACACACATCCATGCCCGAGGTAGGATTTCAACCTGTGACCGTAGTGGTCGGGCAGTTCCAGACTGTAGCGCCTAGAAGCGCTCGGCCACTCCGGCCGGCGCGTAAATTGTGTTGTGTTTCTTTTTCATGTAACTGGAGATCATCAGGAGAATACGTAACGCCTGGGTAGAGTGCCTGGTCACCAGCTCCAAATATATCGAATGCTATCGCTTATCGTTAAAGCGCTGCTGTACTGTCCTCGGGTGTTCCATTAGTTCCAAAAGGCTGTAGATCTATTACTTCTATTATCAAGTGCCTTGAGCTTACCATTGTCTTAGCATTTTACTTAAACATATCCAAGTCAGAGTTTTGCCATTGCGCAGAACTAACTCGTGCATGAGAGACAATAAACTAGTGTAGAACATTATGGCATATTGTAAGAGCGTAGATCTTTCAAAGAAACTGACAAAATTACTTAAACAAGAGAGATATTTTGTTATTCTCTGATGGAGGAAGGTTGCTGAATAACTACCGTGGTCTCTTTGAATTATAACCAGATTTATTTCGAGGTGAATAACTGCACATATTAACGGCAAGTTGCTGCTCATTTATGTGAAGAATACTGGAATGATTAACCTTATTTTTGCCTGTTGCAAAGTTACAGAGAGGTTTACGGTATATTTTAACTGCAATCGAACATTAATTTTGGTAAACTGCCTATTGGCTTCTCTCTCGGGTTCTTCGGCCGACGTTCATCTAATGATTTTTCTGACGTTTCGCCAGCACGAGTGGCTGGCATTGTCAAAGCTTCACCCTCCATTGCCGGGGGTGAACTGGAGGCGAGCTCGCGGCCGCAGACTATATGTACCTGGCGCGCCAACGTCCGAGGGCTTCTCCGCGGTCATTTCCGGTGCGGTTCTCCTCTTGCTACCTGCGACGGTCGTTCGCTGCAGTACGGGAAGCCAGGATCCGTTTACCTTAAGGCTTTCCTCTTTCTTGTTGAAACTGTTCGCGTGTTTTTGGATTTCTACAGCTTCTCTGAACAAGCGCGTGTGATAGTGCTTCTCCACAGCCAGAACTTCCGTGTCGGCGAATTTTATTACGTGGTCGGTCTCATTCAGTGCGTGCTCTGCCACGGCCGATTTCTCCACCTGCCCTAACCTGCAATGTCGCTTATGCTCTTTGATCCTGGTGTTAATGGATCGTCCAGTCATTCCGACATAAACTTTTCCGCATGTGCAAGGTATACGGTATATTCCCGACATTGCAAGTGGGTCTCTTTTCTCCTTCGCCGATCTAAGACACTCTTTGATCTTCCTTGTCGGTTTGAAAATCGTCTTTACGCCGTGTTTGCGCAATATACGGCCGATTCTGTCCGTCACTCTGGGAATGTATGGCAGAAAGGCCGTACCCGACATTTCTTTTTCTGGTTCCTTACTTCGCCGAGTGTTTAGCTCTGTTACACTTCTAATGTAATTTGTGGAGTACCCATTGCTCCTCAGAACAGTTTCCAGGTGTTGCATTTCTCGTTTGAGGTGTTGAGGCTCACATATTCGTCCTGCTCTCGTTACGAGCGTACTAATCATGCCTCTTTTCTGGCTCGGGTGGTGGTTTGACAGTTTGTGCAGGTATCGGTCCGTGTGTGTCGGTTTTCGATACACGCTGTGTCCCAGGTTTTCGCCGTCCCTTGTGACCAGCACATCTAGAAATGGCAGTTTCCTGTCCTTTTCTACCTCCATGGTAAATGTTATGTTGGCATGGAGGCTGTTCAAGTGTCTCAGGAATTCACCGAGCTGTTCTTCACCATGGCTCCACACCACGAAAGTATCATCGACGTACCTGTACCACACCTTAGGTTTGCAAGTCGCCGAGTCCAGTGCCTGTGCTTCGAATTGTTCCATGAAGAAGTTGGCCACCACTGGACTGAGAGGACTACCCATGGCGACGCCTTCCAGCTGTTCGTAGAAATCGCCATTCCACGTGAAATAGCTCGTGGTGAGACATGCATGGAAGAGCTAAGAGGCATGATTAGTACGCTCGTAACGAGAGCAGGACGAATATGTGAGCCTCAACACCTCAAACGAGAAATGCAACACCTGGAAACTGTTCTGAGGAGCAATGGGTACTCCACAAATTACATTAGAAGTGTAACAGAGCTAAACACTCGGCGAAGTAAGGAACCAGAAAAAGAAATGTCGGGTACGGCCTTTCTGCCATACATTCCCAGAGTGACGGACAGAATCGGCCGTATATTGCGCAAACACGGCGTAAAGACGATTTTCAAACCGACAAGGAAGATCAAAGAGTGTCTTAGATCGGCGAAGGAGAAAAGAGACCCACTTGCAATGTCGGGAATATACCGTATACCTTGCACATGCGGAAAAGTTTATGTCGGAATGACTGGACGATCCATTAACACCAGGATCAAAGAGCATAAGCGACATTGCAGGTTGGGGCAGGTGGAGAAATCGGCCGTGGCAGAGCACGCACTGAATGAGACCGACCACGTAATAAAATTCGCCGACACGGAAGTTCTGGCTGTGGAGAAGCACTATCACACGCGCTTGTTCAGAGAAGCTGTAGAAATCCAAAAACACGCGAACAGTTTCAACAAGAAAGAGGAAAGCCTTAAGGTAAACGGATCCTGGCTTCCCGTACTGCAGCGAACGACCGTCGCAGGTAGCAAGAGGAGAACCGCACCGGAAATGACCGCGGAGAAGCCCTCGGACGTTGGCGCGCCAGGTACATATAGTCTGCGGCCGCGAGCTCGCCTCCAGTTCACCACCGGCAATGGAGGGTGAAGCTTTGACAATGCCAGCCACTCGTGCTGGCGAAACGTCAGAAAAATCATTAGATGAACGTCGGCCGAAGAACGCGAGAGAGAAGCCAATAGGCAGTTTGTCAACAAGTGGCCACGAAAGCCTTAACAATTTTGTATTAATTTTGGTGTAGGGTCACACTTTCAAGTGAAGAAAAGATTTTTATTTATTTTTTCTTTTTTTGGCCATATTCATTCTGTGCCGATAAGAGGATTTAAGAGACGAGAAAGCAAATTAAAGACGCTAATCACAGTCGTCATACCCGTTTTTCTCCTACCAGCTTTTGTCACTCGAGTTGATGAAAGAACCTGCATACCATTTGTAAAATTAATTTAATTCAGAATATGTTTCGAGGGAGCCTATATTCACAGGGCAAGCTAGAAAGCCACTGACTAAATTTCGGAGGTTGTTCAAGGATATTTTCCCAGTATTTTGGTCCTGTGAACCTGTGGTCTCTCGTGGATCGCTACGGAGATATTATATTTGGTTTGATTTCTCGCCATTTCTATCGGTATTGCATTCAAATAATGCGGTACGCCGCATGTGTCTGGTTTGGAAAAAAAAAGAAAAAACTGTAGTCCAGACAAGGATCTCTGAGAGTGGGTAGCGCAGCTCCTGCAAACCACTCACTTGTGGTCTTACGTTTATGCAAGTGTAATTTATGACCATAATGCAAACAGGCTTAGTATGCTCTTAAGTTTACAGAAGTCTAATTTACAACCGAATGCTTTTACCCTAATCTTCTTGCCTATAATTTATGATTCAAAATGACGGATGTGCAAACAGATCGCCCACTTTTGCTCTTACCTTCAAATTATGGCACTCTTTCATACGTTTTTTTATAAATTTCAGAAAGCACACTAGATTTAAGTCACTTGGAGAAGTAATAAGCATTAACCCTCTTCTCTTCCAGTCGCAGCATCGTGATGTATTCTGAAATACGAGTGTTGGAACTTAAATAGTGGCAACTATTTATTCACAACCGATACAAAAGAGTTACATGTTTGCACCTGTTACTGTCCTTCAAAGTAGTCACCAGCGTTGTGTAGAACCCGTTGCCAGCGATGTGGAAGGCGTAGTGCACCGTCAGCAGAGCCAGTTCTGTTGATGGTGCGAATGGAGCGGTCTACTGCCTGTCGAATCTCTGGAACGGTTCTCAAGCGAATGCCACGATGTGGTTCCTTCATCTTCGGAATCAAATCAAAGCCACAAGGACTTAAGTCAGGGGAGTATGGTGGATGGTACAATGCTTCCCAGTGCCATCGACCGAACAGAGCAGCCACAGCTTGCGCTGTATGCGCCCGCGCATTGTCGTGCAAAATGATGGGTGGGTTGCGCAGAAAGTGTCGCCGCTTCTTTCGCAAAGCTGGTTGCAGGTGATGCTCCTAAAACGAACAGTAATACTGTGCACTGGCGGTTTTTGCGAAAGAAGCTGCGACACTTTGTGCGCAGCCCACCCATAATTTCGGACGACAATGCGCGGGCGCATACAGCGCAAACTGCGGCTGCTCTGTTCGTTCGATGGGACTGGGAAGTACTGTACCATCCACCTTACTCCCCGGACTTAGGTCCTTGTGACTTTGATTTGATTCCAAAGATGAAGGAATCACATCGTGGCATTCGCTTGAGAACCGTTCCAGAGATGCGACATGCAGTAGATCGCTTCAAATGGCTCTGAGCACTATGGGACTTAACATCTTAGGTCAGCAGTCCCCTAGAACTTAGAACCACTTAAACCTAACTAACCTAAAGTCATCACACACATCCATGCCCGAGGTAGACCGCTTCATTTGCACCATCAACAGACCAGGCTCTGCTAACGGTATACTACGCCTTCCACATCGCTGGCAACGGGTTTTACACAACGCTGGTGATTGCTTTGAAGGACAGTAGCAGGTGAAAACGTGTAACTCTTTTGCACCGGTTGTGAATAAATAGTTGCCACTATTTAAGTTCCAGCCCAGTAATTTGCTCATGAATATTTAGGACGAGTGGCCTCCAACGTCCTGCAGTTATTATTTTCCTTTACCAGCGACTAAATTGATGATGCTTCAGTGTTCAGAACTGGCAACATAGCCTCGTCAACAAAAATGGTTCAAATGGCTCTGAGTACTATGGGACTTAACTTCTGAGGTCATCAGTCCCCTAGAACTACTTAAACCTAACTAACCTAAGGACATCACACACATCCATGCCCGAGGCAGGATTCGAGCCTGCGACCGTAGCGGTCGCGCGGTTCTAGACTGTAGCGCCTAGAACCTCTCGGCCACTCCGGCCGGCCAACCTCGTCAACAATACTTAATGTTAATAAGTAATACCACTGCTCTGTATTTATAATATTTAACGTTGAGTTCACAACCTTATTCATTTCTTCAACGGTATTTCTGAGCGATAGCGATGAATTGACTGTAGAGCTAAGTGCATGCATCTTTTACACCTCAACGCAACGATGTTATAAGCTTTTTTCGTATTTTGCAGTTCCATACTCTGCTCTGAAAGATATATATTAACATCGGCTAGAAAACCGTTCTCCCAGCCGCGTAAAGACCGCGTGAAGACTGTCAAAGGGTGAATATGTCGAAAAGTGCAGCACTGCTCTTTTCATACTCCACCTGAGCGCAGCCTGAAAACAAGTATTAGCCGTGATGATGGTAATACTAGAATCTAGTCAAACATTTGTAGCTCTGATGTGAAAATAGTTGCCACTATTTAAGTTCCAGCCCAGTAATTTGCTCATGAATATTTAGGACGAGTGGCCTCCAACGTCCTGCAGTTATTATTTTCCTTTACCAGCGACTAAATTGATGATGCTTCAGTGTTCAGAACTGGCAGCATAACCTCGTCAACAAAAATGGTTCAAATGGCTCTGAGTACTATGGGACTTAACTTCTGAGGTCATCAGTCCCCTAGAACTACTTAACCTAACTAACCAAAGGACATCACACACATCCATGCCCGAGGCAGGATTCGAGACTGCGACCATAGCGGTCGCGCGGTTCTAGACTGTAGCGCCTAGAACCTCTCGGCCACAAGGGCCGGCCAACCTCGTCAACAATACTTAACGTTAACAAGTAATACCACCGCTCTGTATTTATAATATTTAACGTTGAGTTCACAACCTTATTCATTTCTTCAACGGTATTTCTGAGCGATAGCGATGAATTGACTGTAGAGCTAAGTGCATGCATCTTTTACACCTCAACGCAACGATGTTATAAGCTTTTTTCGTATTTTTCAGTTCCATTCTCTGCTCTGAAAGATATATATTAACATCGGCTAGAAAACCGTTCTCCCAGCCGCGTAAAGACCGCGTAAAGACTGTCAAAGGGTGAATATGTCGAAAAGTGCAGCACTGCTCTTTTCATACTCCACCTGAGCGCAGCCTGAAAACAAGTATTAGCCGTGATGATGGTAATACTAGAATCTAGTCAAACATTTGTAGCTCTGATGTGAAAATAGTTGCCACTATTTAAGTTCCAGCCCAGTAATTTGCTCATGAATATTTAGGACGAGTGGCCTCCAACGTCCTGCAGTTATTATTTTCCTTTACCAGCGACTAAATTGATGATGCTTCAGTGTTCAGAACTGGCAGCATAACCTCGTCAACAAAAATGGTTCAAATGGCTCTGAGTACTATGGGACTTAACTTCTGAGGTCATCAGTCCCCTAGAACTACTTAACCTAACTAACCAAAGGACATCACACACATCCATGCCCGAGGCAGGATTCGAGACTGCGACCATAGCGGTCGCGCGGTTCTAGACTGTAGCGCCTAGAACCTCTCGGCCACAAGGGCCGGCCAACCTCGTCAACAATACTTAACGTTAACAAGTAATACCACCGCTCTGTATTTATAATATTTAACGTTGAGTTCACAACCTTATTCATTTCTTCAACGGTATTTCTGAGCGATAGCGATGAATTGACTGTAGAGCTAAGTGCATGCATCTTTTACACCTCAACGCAACGATGTTATAAGCTTTTTTCGTATTTTTCAGTTCCATTCTCTGCTCTGAAAGATATATATTAACATCGGCTAGAAAACCGTTCTCCCAGCCGCGTAAAGACCGCGTAAAGACTGTCAAAGGGTGAATATGTCGAAAAGTGCAGCACTGCTCTTTTCATACTCCACCTGAGCGCAGCCTGAAAACAAGTATTAGCCGTGATGATGGTAACACTAGAATCTAGTCAAACATGTGTAGCTCTGATGTGAAAATAATGCTGTTTAATTCAACATACATTTTAAACCAGAGCCGGCCGCGGTGGCCGAGCGGTTCTACCCGCTTCAGTCCGGAACCACGTGGCTGCTACGGTCGCAGGTTGAATCCTGCCTCGGGCATGGATGTGTGTTCGGTCTAAGTAGTTCTAAGTCTATGGGCTGATGACCTCAGATGTTAAGTCTCATAGCGCTTAGAGCCATTTGAACCATTTTTTTTTTTTAAACCAGTGATATTGAAAGTGTGCTCCGCAGGGCCACTGAGCTCCGCAAGGCTAATAGACACGCATGATGCAGTGGCCATTCTGACGCTTTCTCTCCCCCCCACCCTTTCCCTTGCTCTCTCAGTCTCTCTCTCTCTCTCTACCGCCCCCCCCCCTCTTCCTCCCACCCACCCCTCTCTCTCCCCCCCCTCTCTCTCTCTCTCCCCCCCCCCCTCTCCGTCACCCCTCTCTGCACGCTATCTACATATGGCATGAGCATCCCACTACACTTTTTCCATCTCTCTCACCGCTTAACTATTTGTGCTTCACCTCCAGGGGCTATATAAACCTGCAACGCACAGTGCAGAACGCACGACTGCAACCTGCAGTCCAATTTGACACTGCGAATCCGCGTACTACAGTGTACGCGAAATGCCGTGGCCGCTAGATGCGTTGTCGGCTGAGGAAGTATGGGGAGAGCGGCAGTGGTCGGTGGGTCGCTCAGAGCGCTGTAGGGAAAGTTTTTTTTTGTAAATTTAAGTAGGGCCTCTCCTCGCTGACGTATGGTGACCATTCAAAAAGATCTACTGTCACCTCTGCTTTTGTTAGTATCTAAAAAGAATTCCGCCTAAAATTCAGCGATTTATTTTCTCCTTGCTTGTTAACCGTTTGCAACTTTCAGAGAAGCGTGATGAGTAACGAATTTCTCCGTTTGCCAAGTCAAAATTTGCTTCTTCTGCCAAAATACAGCAGAGTTTCCTCAGCCTCACCTCAATAACATGTCGTGCAGACACAATTGCTAGAGAATTCTGAAACAGTGATTTATTAAGTTTATCAAGTGAGGAACTGAGGAAAAGTAAGATCAGTGCTTATGAATAAGCATATCCTCGGTACAAAATAAACGCATAATGTCTTCACTTATACTGTTCCAATACCCATAGCATTTCTTGTTTCACCAGCTATCGATGGTTTTCACCAAAAAAGTCTGTAGCTATTGTAATAACATGGTAGATAATGAAGTTTTACATAATAACGATATAGTAAATTACTCTACACTTGGCGTGCATTTGCCAAAATCGCATTTCGACATCCGAAACCGTTTATGAAATATGAGGAACGTTGTGGATATTTCGCTCTGTCTTTATCGCTGGCGTGGCGCGATCGCAAATGAGCGTGCTAGATCAGATCAATTTTTTCGAGATTGGTGACAAATAGATATCTCTACCCAAGTCTAAGGAAAAACTGATCGTTTTCAATATTGTGTGAAGATTATGGGAGCAGACATAAAACACTACTGTTCCACATTCAGCTTAGTTCAAATAATCTTGTTAACGTCTTACCCTGAAATAACCAAGAGTTGAATACAAGCTTTTATAACTGACATTTCTTTGAAATTAGGGGACCATTTGAGTGATGTGACTTGGTTTCTCAGATATTTTTGGAAAAATAAGCGAATTAAATGTATCTTTATAAGGAAAACAGACAACAGTTTTCAACACTAATAACAAAACAATTGCATTAAGAAATATTAGGTTTCTGGGCTGTTTGTGCTGGAGAGAGAGAACAAGAAAGCTTTTTGACAGTAAATGTGTTCGCTGGTGCGATAGCAGAATTACCAAATGAAATACTGGAGGAACTGGTCCAAAGCATCCATGATATGTGTGCATCTTTTGGGGCTTTTTTCTGAAGAGCAGAATACAAAACCGAAACTGAATTCATGGGGTTCAGAATCCTTTTGTACTGAATTTGCATAAGCGAGAAATTATTTGGAACCTATAAATCCTCTTGAAAGGATAGACTCAAGCGTTAAATCATTTTTAAAGACAGATTACTTTTGGTGCAGGGTTTGTGATGAATATTCTCAACTTACCACACAGACACTGTCTGCGCTTCTCCCATTCCGAACAAAATAATTATCTTAAATGGGGTTCTCAGTTTATGTAGCTACAAAGACAAAATACTGCAGTACACTAGATTCTGAATCAGACAGGCTTCTTCATCTCTTCTATGAAGCCTCACGTTGAACAGCTTGTGGGGTGGTGGGTGGGATAATTGTTAATGTTCCTATTATTTATTTAATGCTGTTGTTTACCGTTCTCAACACTGGCTCTCTAACTACAATATTGGCAACCAGAAAGTGATTAGCAAAACGTGAAGCCTGTAATTAGAATTCCTAGTGCCCACTTCATCTGAGAAATACATTTATAGCTACAGCTTATAGCTCTGAGGAATTAGGAGATTGTCTGGGATTCATAATCAAAAACAATTCTCTCTAAAATGTTCACTATATTCTGAAAGTCACAGACCAAAAAGAATCCAGAGCAGTTCATAGTCTAATGTGCTGATGCAACTATAACTGTACAAATTAAATGTTTAAGTGAATGCTCGCCATAATTTAATGATAATGTTCATCAAACGCCACGCTAAATAATGGTAGAATGTCTGACCTGCGGCGGCACATGAAAATACGACATACGCAAACTGAAGATAGATTATT
Organism: Schistocerca nitens; assembly: GCF_023898315.1. Classification (NCBI taxonomy): domain Eukaryota; kingdom Metazoa; phylum Arthropoda; class Insecta; order Orthoptera; family Acrididae; genus Schistocerca; species Schistocerca nitens. The sequence continues at coordinate 231,597,087 of NC_064614.1, read as the reverse complement.
AAAGTCATCCCAGAATTAACAGTTCACTCGAAAACGATTTCATGGTTACGCGAATCCCGAGTAACTTATTACGGCATCCGAGGCTGTTTATTACAATGATACCGACGCTACGCGACGCGACTCCCGGCACAGGTGGTGCGCTAATCAGCGCCTGGAGAGAACTGGGGCCTTCCTTTTCTCGCGCAGCGTTCTTACATATAAAGCCGCAGTGCGGACGGCTAAGGGAACGCCTGATCAAATCTGCTCTCCCGACTAGCCGCTGGGCTAGTAATGCACCACTTTAAGTTATCGAATAAATCATTGCTTCCTTTGCTGATGGTCGATGAAGCTTTCAATTTAATTGTGCAATCAGCACACAAGTAAGTAATCATAATAAAAGTCTGATGTGGCTAAGTCAAATATTTTGGGCGAGAAAATTAATTTAATTACACTACACGCAGTAGATGAGCTCTGAACTTGGTCTTTAGAGATACGCTATAGCTATAGTTTTATAGTTATTCTGTTGAAACTTCTCACATTTTTATGATTATAGCGGATCTCCCTTCTACTTAAATTTAAACATCCTAGCTTTATTTATTCGCCTACTTAATCTATCTTGATTCCTTAATTTCTAAGACAAAAACCAGAAAATCATGAATTTCACCTAAAATTTTAATTTGTGAGATCCAGAATACTGTTTCTACTAAATTATTATGCAAAAGGAATCTAAATATAAAATTTTAAGTTTCTAGCTCTTTTCTGTTGCGCCAATGATTATTACAGAAAAACATCCAAATTTCGAAAATGGTTAAAGTTATTGAACTGATATCCAACACATATTGATTTTGTATTACTCCTGACATGCTAGAAACGTTTCAGGTTATTTACTTCATTTTAAAGTATTGCGCAATATTTATGATGTCAGGGCTAGTTACAGCGGACTAGGCTGGGACACAATGGAAAGACTGATATGAATTTTATAAGGCGTGAGTATGCTGCTTCCCTACAAGCTGATCTAAAATAAATACAGCTTTATGCCTCCCATTAAATGGAAACAATATTGGTTAAAAACAGTCTTGGTTGCAATTTTATTTTTTTAATTTTTCAACGACGCGTTTAGCCTTATTTAGGCATCTTCAGGTTATCTTTTCTAGATGGACACGAGAGGCACCAAGATCTGCATAACGCGTTCCCGTTCACAGGAGCGCTCCTATCAGATGGAGCTATTTAATTCCTAATTGCTATAATGATGAGACTTTCAGCTATTGGATGCCTAGCCGGAGGAGTATCAGCCATAACCCAAATACTAAAAGATACATGAAGCTCCAAAGAAAAACAGGATGAGATGAAAAAACACATTAGAATGATGGAATCTGTTGACAAAGGGAAAGGTCTATCTTCGAAATCACACAGGAAAGGGTTTGGACCCTTCATAAAAAAAGGTCCTAGCTATAAGCCATGATAGATCACTTACAAAAACATTTCTCCTTAAATTCGACTAGAAAGTTCCATATTCCAAGATTCCGTCGAGTGTTTGTGTGGAATACAATGTGAAGATATAGAAAATGCGGGATTGTAAATCTAGATGTTGCAGAAGGATAACGAATTCACTGGATTACATTTTTTTAAAAAAATGGAATAATGTCCATTACCCTGATTCATTAAGATACTAACATCTGCCAGAAGAACTGTGCCATTATTTTACAAACAACCATGTGTTCTACAATTTTCGACGTCACCAAGACTGTGACACATATCTGTGTGGACATTTCTGTCTCATTTTCCTCCCGATGCCCACATGAAAACAAGAAGCATGGATATTTCTGCGTCAATAAAGGTTTAGATGTAATGTCATACACTCTGACTCTAAAAGTGGTCAATAAATTCCATGCACAAATTACATTCCACCAATTGACCTAAGCACTGGGGAATGAAATACTGAATTGACTGGTTTGCAAACATACAACAGCATTCATAATATCACAGAGATGAACAATAAACTACACCTAGGAAGCTGTGAAGTTGTGGAGATAGCCCCTGTCTGATGCAATATTAATGATTTAAATACTGTTGTAAAACGATCTATAGAAGGATTTGAGTTGTGTACAAACGTTAATAAATTTAAAATAGAAACAAAAAAGGTGGAAAAAAACAACAGCATTTAGCTAGGAAGGTTCGATAGGACCACTACTAGGTTTCTAAGGAGTCAAATTTTGTGAAAGAGTTTGTAATAAATTTTATGAGTTACCACGACTCTTGTTGATGGTAATATTGCAACATGTTCATATCTACATGACAGCTTATTTCACATGATATCCATATTCCTCTCTACTATAGTTCAGAATATAAAGTCGCTCAGATGCTTACCAGTACCATATACCTTCCAGTGACAGTCCAGACATTTCACCACCTCGAGGTAAATATAGTACATTAGGACAGGCATTTAGTCAACATTTGAGGGAAGCAAATCATAATACATCTACATTCGAAGCAGGAGCAGCAGTGTGGATGTAATGCATAAAAATGATGCACACAGATATTGGTACATCACTTCACAATGGAAGCACATCAGGAGAATAACAAGTTCTTTGAATCGATAGATTTTCAAATCGTGCAATGCAAGAACTGATTCTAACAGTAGAAAGTGCTACAGATAATAAGTCATACATTCATGGAGAGGTTATTGATGAAGAGAATAAAACTGTTCAAAAAAATGGTTCAAATGGCTCTGAGCACTATGGGACTTAACATCTGAGGTCACCAGTCCCCTAGAAACAACTACTTAAACCTAACTAACCGAAGGACATCACACACATCCATACCCGAGGCAGGATTCGAACCTGCGACCGTAGCGGTAGCGCGGTTCCTGACTGAAATATCTAGAACCGCTCGGCCACACCGACCGGCGAATAAAATTGTGCTGGAGAAATTCGAAAGGGTAATGCCTCATACTTCTTTAACAGATGAGCAGCGTTTCAAATTTTTAAAGGTTCTAGATTCTAGTACTCAACTGCCAGCAATTTTCTATTCATAGGAAGTGTAAGAATATCCACTTCTGCTGGCTTCATGCAGGCAGACATGGGCCATTAAGATGGTTGTTTAATTTCAAATACCTTGATTCATTATACTGATACTGCAAACCGACAGGAAGAGGAGTCTGAAAAAGGATAGGAGCATATTCAGTCGCTGCAAGTTAACTACAACTAAACTTTACATTAACTCAGTGTTTTACGATAATTTACAGCTGGAATGGGGTAATAACATCTACAGCCTATCATTTAAAGTTTGTGTAAGGTTTCACCGTCCCTATTAAAAGGGTGATGATAATTCGAATGCGTGTTCACAGAAGTTTAACGAATTGGCGCCCATTGCCGTGATAGACTGCTAAAAGCAGAAAAGCAGAAGGAAACTAATCAGGTCCAAAAGACGTTCATGTAGTATTTGAGTCATTAAAAAATTCCCTAAAGAAACTGCAGGGTATGCATTATTACTACATGATCGTGTGATTAATTATTCATCATACATGGTAACTGAGTTGTATACGAGGGTTGCCCAGAAACTAATGCACCGCATTTTTTCCCGTCAACAGTTCTTTATTGAAAATAATGAAAGTTAAACATACGAAAGAGTGGTGTTTTATCTTCACACCCTATTTTTCCACGTAATCTCCATCCCGTTCTATGAGATCCTCCAGCGCCTAACGACGGCGTGTATGCCATGTCGGTAAATCCTTGTCCTGGTGGGGGGGGGGGGGGGCAGTGCTTCACTGTGTGAACGCCCTTTGCTGATTGACAGATGCAACGGCAACTGCCGAGTCGCGTTGCGTCTGTCCTCGGGAATGATAACATCTGCTCGCTGCAACGTGTCAGGTGTGACAGCCGTGGATGGTCTCCCCGACCGCTGCAAATCGTGGTGCTCCGCCGAACCGTCTTCTGATGACCTCACCCTCCATGCCCAGGTACAAACTGTACTTCCGTCGACAGCAGATGCTCCATAGACTTTGCACAAGCGCTTGTGAATATTCCCCACAGTTTCTTTCTCTGCAGTGAGAAATTCAATGACGGCACGTTGCTTGTAACGTACACCATCTACAGATGCCATTTTGAAACTGTCCTCCAGCTATGCTATCCGTTGGAAGTGACGGAAACTTGGCGTGCTCACTCAGGAGGCTTCAAATAATAAATATGTAACGTTTCGCATTCGCAGCATTGTTTTAGGCTGAGAATAAAACTGCGGTGCATTACTTTCTGGGCAACCCTCGTAGATTAATAGGTGCTGTATCACATCTAAAGAATTTCACGATAACCCCTCAAAGCGTGAACATCATTACAGACACTTGAGGCTTCTACGATGAATGTGGGCAGTTTGTATTTAAGTATAATGCTATTTAAGGACTTCATCACATTCACAAATGTCGGACATGTTATCACAATGTTCTCCACAAATGTTGCATCACTGAAATCATTCATGGTTATGAAATGTGCCACGTTTCTAAGAACAAGCCTTTGTTTTATTGTGAGCAGTCAGTTTCAGTCGTGGAACTCAGTAGTTGGGCAACAGCTGCACATCAGAGCGCGGAGTCTCTGTTGTGAGTGGTAACAAGTTTCTAATAACTAGAATTAAGTTATATTTTTGGTTGTGCGCATTTTAGTCTAAAATATTAAATTTCTTGCGTATCTGCATATCTATTAACCACCAATTACTGTATACTCTACAGTTCCACCATATTTAGTTTGGATAGGGACTGTGATTGCAGCATTCAGATGTGAGCTGAGTTGGTGACCTTTTGCTCACAGCTCAAGGAAGAACTAGCTTCGGTCTCACATGTTGAGGTTGTGACCAACGGGCACTGCTATGGGTGGCAAAATGTAGGGATGCAGGCAGCGTATGTTGAGCAAGTCCCTCATGTTCACCGATCGGTCCAACATGGTGACCACCCCAGTTACTGCCCGCATTTCGGATGACCTCTCATCAATGATCAAATGGGACATTGTTTCAAAGTACGGCAAACAACGAAAGATTTTCAGGAAGGGCAGGGAGGCGATCAAAGGGGCTCCCCAGTTCATCTGATGAACAGGTTTCAGGCACTACTGGTGGCTGGCAAGGATCCCGAGCCAGATTCAATCACTCGCCCTGTTCCAGTGGAAGCCTCTCAAGCCACAATATCTGGACATCACAGAGAGTGGGATTACTGGCAGTTGGGAGCTCCAATGCAAGGCGCATATGTGGCTCCTAAGGGATACAGCTAGTATCGAGGGGACGAATTCCATTGTGTACTCTGGGTGCATAACGGGAGGTGTAATTCGAGATGTGGGATAAGTGCTTCTGGATACCATGTAGAGCAAAGGGAACAGCCAACTGCAGGTGATGGCTCATGTCGATGTAAACAATATGTGTCGCTTTAGAAGAGGACTTTTCTTGAGGCTAGCTGAAGTGATAAAGACTGCCAGACTTATGTGCAAAATGAAGGGAGAACTCACCACCCATAGCATCGTTGACAGGAATGATTGCGGTAATTGGTACAGAGCCGAATGGAGGGTCTGAATCAGAGGCTGAGACAGTTCTGTGAGCATGTAAGTTGCAGATTTCTAGACTTGACCATAGGGTGATGAGGTTTCGGGTTCTACTTCATACGTTAGATGTCCACTACACGCAGGAGGCAGCTACAAGGGTATCGGTAGATGTGTGACTGTCGGTTAGAGGGCCTCGAGAATGTGCAGAAAGGGCTTAAGGGCTTCAGTCTCGAAGAGAGCAAGAAAAACACAGTAAGAAAACAAACAGAAACAATCAGTATTGTAGTTGTAAATTGTCGTAGCTGTCCATGCAAAGAACGAGATCCCCAAATGATAATAGAAAGCACAAAAGTTCAAATTATTATAGGTACTGAAAGCTGGCTATAGCTGAAAATACGCATGTTAAGTCAAAATTTGTACAAGGAACCTAACGGTGCTCAGAAAGGATAGATTAAATACAGTTTCTTGCTGTAACAAGTAGTTTCAACCTGTAGCGAACCTGAAGTAGATAATTCCTGTGAGTTTTTACGGGCCGAGGCTATATTTGACAATCGAAATAAATAATTGTTTCCTTTTACCAACAACCCGAATCAGATGATTCACTTGCTGAACAGTTCAAAGGAAACTTGGGTATCATCTCAAATAAGTACCTCATTCATAAAATTATAGTTGGTAGTAACTTCAATATATCCTCGATATGTTGGCGAAAATACATGTTGAAAGCCGGTGGTATGTATAAATCATCGTTAATAATCGTACTAAATGCCTCTCAGAAAATTATTTTTAGCAGTTAGTTCAGGACCCTACTTAAAGTGTAAATGGTTGAGAAAACGTATTTGACCTCCTAGCAGCAAACAATCCTAAGCAAATAGGGCGCATCATGGCGGATACAGGGGTTGGTGACCACAAGGTCGTTGTACTGAGACAGCCCATCATAATATCCGAGTTCGCCAAAAGTCAACGTAAAATATATCTATTTAAAAAATCAGATAAAAATTCGCCTGACGCCTTCCTAAGACATAATCTCCACTCCTTCTCAACTAAATATATAAGTGTAGGCCAGGTGTGACTTAAATTTAAAGAATGGTATCTGAGTCAAATTTATGTCGAATAAATTAGTAAAAGATTTTACTGAATCCCGTGACACGCAAAATAGGTCAGAATAATGTTGCAGAAGTAACAGAGAGAGCATTACAAATTTAAAAGAATACAAAATCTCCAAGACTGGAAATGTTTTGCTGAAACTCGAAACTTCGTGCGGTCTTCAATGCGAGATGATTTTAATAGCTTCCGCTACGAAACTTTGTCTTGAAATCTGACAGAAAATCCAAAGAGTTGTATGTAAAGTACACTAGTGACAAGACACTGAACCGCGTGATGCCAGTGGCATTATTAATGATGACAGCGCCACTAAAGCAGAGTTACTGAAAACAGTTTACCGAAATTCCTCTAGCAAAGAACACAAACTAAATATTCCTGAAATCGAACCAAGAACAGCGGAGCATCTTGATGCACTTAATAAAGGCAAATTTTCTCTTCCAGACGGCATATCAATTAGGTTCCTTTTTGAGTATGCTGATACAATAGCCCCATACTGAGCAATCATATACGACCACTTGCTATGCGAAAGATCCACACCTAAAGACCTGAAACTTGCGCAGGTCACACCAGTACTCAAGAAAGGAAATAACAGTATTCCACTGAATTACAGAACCATATAACTGACTTGGATTTGGAATGGGATGAGTTCGAATGTTACGAGTTATCTCGAAGGTAACGGACTATTAACACCTGTGAGCAAGGATTCAGAAAATATTATTCTTGTGAGACACAAATAGCTCTTTATTTGCGCGAAGTAATGAGTGCTATCGATTGGGGATCTCAAATTGTTTATCATATTTCTAGATTTCCAGCAGGTTGTAACGTAATATTACAAGATAAGATTCATTGCAGTGAAGCATGCAGCTGTGTAGCCCGATGGCAGCAGGATTGTGTCTTTGCTACGACTCACAGCGCAGCTGACGCTACTAGCCGGGAGAAAGATCTCAACTAACATCTAGTAGGACCGTAAATTCATACCCCCTGCGAATCTAAATAAACCATAGTAGTTATCATCCGATTTGGCTCAAACTTGGTGTACCATCATTTGTTATTAAGTAAAGGATCATGTAAAATTTTCAGACTTTTATCTCTTAAAGTTCCGGAGATTGAGAAAATTACTTAAATGTCCACAAACCGACACTTGCGTTTCAAAACTTAGTTATGGACAATAGCAGCTTGTCCTTTATTATCATCTAAAGTCATAACCAGAGTTCTCAGTGTATAAAATTACTTAACTGGAATTTTTCTTTTCAAAGCTTTAATTACTCTGCATTTCATAGTCTAAAAATCATTCAAAATTATTATCTGCTAATTATTTTGTTGTTTGTATACATGGGAATGAGGGAGAGAGTGTCGGTGGGACATACATAAAAACTTAATACTTTTTTATTTAAAAACTTGCGAAATTGAGTCGTGGGAAAATTGTGATGCAACCACAAAGATGATGAGGTATGTCGATGTGTGCTTGATTTTGCAAGAGAGCAGCCATAATTGAAGTCAGAAGTGGAATAGGTTTCTAAATTAATTTAAAGATTATTTTCATTTCGGTCTGTTTTATTAAATATAGTATTAGAAACTGTCATTGGAATGACGTAATTGATTTTCTGATTAGTGATTGGCTCAGGCAAGTTTTGCCGCGAGAATGATGTAGAAGGATCATTCTGACTGGTCATTCAAACAATTAGCCAATCAGCATTAAGCTGTTCCCGCACGCAGAAAGTTAGATAGGCATAGAGTGGGATGGCATCGAGAGAGTCGCTCGCCAACCTTCGTACGTGTAACATCATGCTAAATGTCGCCGAGAAAATAACTTGTAAAATGAAGAACTGTTGAGTTCATTGCTGCTAGGACAGTTTGATTAATTAATTGATGTGTTATGAGCGTGTGATATTTCGGCATATTCCGCGTGGCATATTTCGTATACTTAATGGAATACTTGGGCGAGCACTTCTAACTTTGACGACCACTGATACGACCGAAGTTTCAACTCGCTATAGTAGTTGGTCAGTAACTGTCAGATCGAACATTAATCGGGTCGGACTGGAAGATATTCTGGCTGCCTTTTTCGTGTGAGAACATTTCTTACAAACTGTGAGATGGGAATAGTAGAGCAGTTAAAACAGTAAATTCGGACTTGATAGCAAATTTATGCGCTTCCTTAAGAATAAAAACCAGTTTACTAAAATTTCCGAAGGCTTACTACAGGTAAACTGCATTTTCCCACCACCCGGAATTTGTTGAAATGAACGTACAGGAAGTGATTTGCACCTTAAGTTACGCGGCCTCTGTGTGGTAGGTATCAGGTCTTGGTTTCATCAACGCTGCTTTACACGGCCTAGTAAGTATCTACTACTGCAGAGTGAAGGGACGTCGAAAGAAAGCCGTACTGAGGTAGGTGGACAGTTAATGAGAGACTGTACGAACGAGTAACGATGACAACAAACCCCGCCACTCCGCAAGGCTTTTCACAAACTTCTTCACAAGAGACTTCTAATGAACCTATGTGCTTGTGAAGTGTCGCTTCAAGATGTGCGACTGGATTCATGATTCCCTGTCGGAAGGGTCATAGTACGTAGTAACTGATAGAAAATCACACAGTAAAACAGAAGTGAGATGTCTTTACCTAAGGATATGTTGCAGGCCCTCTGCACTTCCTGATCTATATAAACGATTTACGAGTCAATCTGAGCAGCTCTCTTGGACTATTAACAGATGATGCTGTCATGAGGCGTCTACTGAAGTCATTATAAAATCAAAAAGAATTGCAAAATGACTTACACATGATATCTGTAAGATGTGAACAGTGGCAGTGGTATCCGAATAAGGAAAAGTGTGAGGTCATCCACATGAGTACGAAAAGGAATCTGTTAAATTTAGATTGCACGCTAAATCACACAAATTTAAAGGCTCTCAATTCAACTGAAAACCTAGGAATTACAATTACATAGATGATATTGTGGCCAAGGCAAACCAAGACTGCGTTTCATTCATAGAGCACTTAGAAGATGCAACGTGTCTACTAAGGAGACTGCCTACACTACGCTTCTTCGTACTTTGCTAGAGTACTGCTGTGCTGCATGGGATCCTTACCAGATAGGATTGACGGAAGAAATCGAAAAAAAATCCAGAGAAGGACAGCTCGTTTTGTATTATTGCGTAATAGGGGAGAGTGTGTCATGCAAATGATAAGCGAGTTAGTGTGCAGTCAATAAAACAAAGACGTTTTTCGTTGTGGCGAGATTTTTTCATGAAAATTTAGTCATCACTTTTCTTCTCTGAACGTGAAATTATTTTATTGTCATCAACCTATCCGAGGAGAAATGATGTAATAAAATAAGAGAAATGATTGATCGCACAGAAAGATTTAAGTGTTCAGTTTTTCGATCCGCTGTTAGGGTGTAATGGTGGAGAAATAGTCTGAAGGTGGTTCGAAGAACCCTCAGGCACTTAAGTGTGAACTGGAGATGTAGATGTAGATGTGAGACAGTACTATAGCTGATGCGTAGTTACCATGTGATACACTGGGGCGACCCATGGGGTGTGAAGCTAATTTTCGACCGCATAGATACAATCGTGTAAGTCAAAGGCAGAAAGAAGGCGTCGTGAGAGCGTAAGATTTACAAGCATTGGTTCAATCTGGAATCTAGAATCTACAACAGTCCGTCTCTCTGGTGGCTCAAGCGAATGTGTGGAGAAGAGGAAGATGCCAGTGTTACGTGTGCATCGATAACATAACATTAATTTGGTGACAAATAAGTGATGTTTATTAACAACTCTCGAAGATGACATTTATTCTATGTTCATGTCTTACTCTTGATATGTTACATCTTTTTCAGTGTTGTTCACGAATATTGTACCTTCTTTGATGACGATAGTCCGTTTAATTTTGGATTGTAAGTCGAAGATTGGTTAACATAATAAATTAAATATCTGGTGACCGTTCTTTCAGTATGTCCGAAAGAGTAGATACCACATATATAATTATGGCGATGACGGCATTGATTCCTTCAGTGCTCATGCATGCCAAGCTGTAACTCTTACGGGAATCGGCGAGATGTTGCTAAAGAGCAGGGGCACTACGTCAGTAGTGCCTGGTATGTTGGGATTTTGGGTCTGACTGTAGGCGTGCTAGTGTAATTGCTGTGGTTGTGGTGACTATTGTCTTCCGTAGTGGTTAGCGGATCTGCCCGTTAAGTGGCAAATCCAGGTTCGAATCCCAATCCCAACAGATTTTTTAACTCGGCGCATTGATATAAATCAATGCCCACTGGCAGCTCGTGTCTTGATAATAAATTAATTCTGCAGGGCATACTCAGAAATGTGTTTTGCTTTTTTTATTAGCAGGTGAGTTTGAACCTTGAGTCAGCGTTGTTGTGTCAGGTGTGGATGCGGTTGGATTCTTCTAAAGTTCTGTTTACTGCGACAAATCCTACTTGCGGTAATAAAGGCACTTAAAAGTGCGGGGGGCGTTGCCTAGCGGATGGTTGTAGCCTCTTGTAATTTTTACGCTCTGTAGCGTCGTTAAATTTCTCAAGACATGCATTACTATCCTCAATTTGTTCCTAAACACATCCTGTACAGTCCTCGATATTTGTTAAACCGAACTTGCATGGTACGGTTCAATAGGAAGGGAAGATGGAAGTGAAACTCGCAGTCACAGCGGCCCACGAGCAAAGCAATCCAGGAAGCTACGACCGTGCTATGTCGTGGAGCAGCTGGGTCCACTCCGAACCTCGCCCTGGTGCGTCAGCACGGTCCGCCTTCGGCGTCCACCATGGCAATCCCAGCAGATCGCCTGACGAAGATAGCCTTTCTGGGAGCCCATCCGAAAAAGGTCAGTGAGCCTAAACTCGCAGCGGTAGACGAGTACTCAACTAAATCGAAAGGTCTGCACGTAGGAAGAACAACTACCGTTCAAATGTAACATCAGGTAACCGTTCACTGAAAATCCAGTGTCATTTACATGACCTTTTTTCTTGTGTCACTAAATTTAGTACTGACCCTACGACTTACAGAAGACAGAATGAAGAAAGGCAAACCTACATTTACAGCTTTAGTAAATATATAGTTAAGACTCACCTGCCACTTGACCATCTTCTTCTTCTGTGCGAATGCACAAACAGTGCCCGAACTCTTACGGGAATCGGCAACGCGCCGCGAGTAATGAGTATAATGGGCGGGGGCACTATGAATGTAGTGCGGGACAATACGTTGAAAATGTGGGTTTTGCGGGAGACGTGCCAGAGATAAATCCCTGCAGTCACGCTATCATCTGTGTCCTCGGTGGCTGAGATGTTTAGCCGGCATGGTAGCTCAGCGTGTTCGGTCAGAGGGTTAGCTGCCCTCTGTAATAAAAAAACTGACTTAATCGATCAACAACGAACTTAAACGGATGTCTTACGACGTCCGCCCCGAGCAGATGCAACGAATAAAAGAGAACAAAATGAGATTAAAAAAAAATGGATAGAGCGTCTACCATGTAAGCAGGAGATCCCGAGTTCCGCTCGAGACACACATTTTCATCTGCCCCGTTGACGTATGTCATCGCTTGTAAGCAGCTAAGGGTGTTCATTTCATTGTAATTTCATTTACAGCTTTAGTAGATTTAGACAAAGCTTTTGACAATGTTGACCGTAACTCTTTCAAATCCTGAAGATAGCACGGATAAATATAGGAAGCGAAAAGTTGTCAACAATTTTTACAGAAATCAGACGGCAGTTGTAAGCGTCATCATCATCATCGTCATCATCATCACCATCATCATCATCATTCTAGAATGAAATTTTCACTCTACAGCGGAGTGTGCGCTGATATAAAACTTCCTGGCAGATTAAAACTGTGTGCCGGACTGAGCCTCGAACTCGGGACCTTTGTCTTTCGCGGGCAAGTGCTCTACCGACTGAGCTACCCAAGCACGACTCATGCCCCGTCCTCACAGCTTTACTTCTGCCAGTACCTCGTCTGCTACCTTCCAAACTTTACAGAAGCTCTCCTCGCAGGAGAGTCGTGCTTGGGTAGCTAGTCGATAGAGCACTTGCACGCGAAAGGCAAACGTCCCGAGTTCGAGGCTCGGTCCGGCACACAGTTTTAATATAGGAAGCGAAAAGCCCCGGAAAGATGCAACGAACAAAAGAGAACAAAATGAGATTTTAAAAAAATGGATAGAGCGTCTACCATGTAAGCAGGAGATCCCGGGTTCGTGTCCCGGTCGAGACACACATTTTCATCTGTCCCCGTTGACGTATGTCATCGCCTGTAAGCAGCTAAGGGTGTTCATTTCATTGTAATTTCATTTACAGCTTTAGTAGATTTAGACAAAGCTTTTGACAATGTTGACCATAACTCTTTCAAATCCTGAAGATAGCACGGTTAAATATAGGAATCGAAAAGTTGTCAACAATTTTTACAGAAATCAGACGGCAGTTGTAAGCGTCATCATCATCATCGTCATCATCATCACCATCATCATCATCATTCTAGAATGAAATTTTCACTCTACAGCGGAGTGTGCGATGATATGAAACTTCCTGGCAGATTAAAACTGTGTGCCGGACTGAGCCTCGAACTCGGGACCTTTGTCTTTCGCGGGCAAGTGCTCTACCGACTGAGCTACCCAAGCACGACTCATGCCCTGTCCTCACAGCTTTACTTCTGCCAGTACCTCGTCTGCTACCTTCCAAACTTTACAGAAGCTCTCTCGCAGGAGAGTCGTGCTTGGGTAGCTCAGTCGGTAGAGCACTTGCCCGCGAAAGGCAAACGTCCCGAGTTCGAGGCTCGGTCCGGCACACAGTTTTAATCTGCCAGGAAGTTTCATCATCATCATTATCATGAGTGTTCTGTCCATTTTGTATGGTAACTCTCCACGCCCTTCTGTCTTCTGCCATCTTCTTCATGTTCGCGTGATTGGGGCTTCCCTTTAGATCGTCTATCATCTTCTTTCTCCTCCTTCCTGTCAATCTGCTCCCACAAACTAGTCCTTCCAAAGCGCTTGTTAGCAGGCATTCCCATCTCAACGAATGCCCCATCCAGTTCTTCTTCCTTTCTCTCGTAACGTGCAGTAGTCTTCTCCTACCTTGCAGCGGTCTTCTCCTCTCACCAACACTTTTCAAGATGTTTTCGTTACCCATTCTTTCCCTCCAGCTTATCATATCCACTCTCCTCGATGTCTACATCTTAAATATTTCTAGCTAATTTTCATCTTCTTGTCTCAGTGTCCATATTTCTGCCCCTTAGAGTGCCAATGAGACGAAAGCGAAGCACTAGTTGAGAAAACTGAGAAAAGAAGGAGACACAGCTATAGCCTTCCACGATGTTATTAAATCCGTACTTAAAGGAAGCAGTAAAGGAAACCAAAGATGAATATGGAAAGGAAATAAAAATTAACGGAAGAAAAATAGAAACTTCGAAGTTTGCCACTGACGTTATAAATCTGTCAGAGGCGGAAAGGGACTTGGAACGACAGATCAATAGAATGAATAGTGTCTTGAAAAGAGATTTTGAAACGATGGTAATGTAGTCCAATTCAATAAGGCAATGCTGAGGAAATTAGGTTAGGAAATGAGAAACAGAAGAAGTAAGTGAATTACATTGTTTGGACAGAAATTGAAAAGAATATAAAACGTAGACTGACTACAGTAAGAAAAACGTTTTGAAAAGAGACATTTGCTAACATCCAATATAAATTTATGAATTAGAAGGTGTATTCTGGAAGTATTTGTCTTGCGTGTCGCATAATATACGACAGAAATATGGACGATAAAATGTTCAGACGATAAGAAAAATGTGCTGCTGCAGAAGAATGCTAGAGATTGGGTAGATGGATTGAATAATTGAAGAAGATGCACTGAACAAGAGTGATGAGAAATGAGCGCTGCGACATAAATCGAAGAGGAGAAGAGATCGGTTGACAGTACACATCCTTATGCCTCAATAAATAGTCAGTTTAACCGTTGAAGGATGTTTGTCAGGGACAGGGGCTACGGTAATCAGGTTCAACTGGATCTGCATTGCAATAGTTACGCAGAGATGAAGAGGCGTGCATGGGATATACTAACATGGAGAGCACGATCAAACCAGTCTTCGGACTGAAAGTTATAAATGCATTTCCAATTCGTTACCGAAAATTATCGCTTTTTATCTCGGTACCACTCTGTTACTAAAAACTTCGTGATTTATGTCTTCCAAAAAATAAAATTTCTTCATTTACGTCTTGTAGGTATTCAGGGCTATTCGCAGCTTTCTGTGATAGAAGATCATCATTTTCAATAAAAAAATTGCTCAAGGCTGTAACAAGAGATGCGGTCCAATGGCTAGCACAGTCCACACGCATTCTGTCTCTTGGAATCTGAATGCAGGCTTCTACAGTCAAGCTCTTGAGAATTCTTCAGAGTTCCAGCCTGTACATGATCGCCTCCTGCTCCCATACCAAATCCTAAGATCTCAACAGGTTAGTCCATTTCTCCGACACAGAACAGAAGATACCCTTTCTGTTATACTATCTACTTCGAGAAATGTAGACACACACGGCCACAGCGTCTCAAGAACAAACGGAATCGGACAAAAAGCTGGATCGATCTAAAGCCTGAACACAACATTTTATATTCAAAATTGTTTCCCAAATATATGCTTTCGGAACTATCAGTAATCGGAACGTAACAAGTGACACTACATTAAAACGTGGCTTAAAAATTTTGTTTTAATCTTCCATTTCAAGTCGAATCCAAAAATGTGTACGCCAGCATCAGTGCATTTTGTATGTGCATGTTGTATGTGGACATTAGCTCCGATTACTAACACATCATTTCGGAACGAAAATTTTGCTTTGCACTTCCTGACAGATCGAAAGTGTGTGCTGGATAATTTAAAACAGCATCCACTCCGCTGCAGTGTGATTCATTCTGTAAATAAACTTTTGACCTTTTGTAATTTTTTATATACGCGTTGTGATAAAAAAGTAACAGGAATTTTTTATTTTCACCGGTTTTATACACCGATTTTTAAAACTTTTTCTTATCTTCTTGGTTCACACGTTCCTGATGTATGTTCACATTTTCAGCTGTTTTCAATATTTAGTTTATAGTTAGCAGTATAAAGGTTATATGTTTCAGGAATTGCTGAATGAAGTTGACAAGGATCCAGTACTTCTAAAGAAGGTTAAAGGCATAACGAAACCAAGGCCAAATCGTCCCAATGGAAACTGCCTGAAGAGCCAAGATCAAAAATGTTCGACAAGTTAAATGGAATAGTACATTCTGACTTCCTCCCTTATGGTCGTACGGTCAATAAGGAATACTAACCCGGCCGTGGTGGCCGAGCGCTAGTCGCAGGTTCGAATCCTGCCTCGGGCATGGATGTGTGTGATGTCCTTAGGTTAGTTAGGTTAAAGTAGTTCTAAGTTCTAGGGGACTGATGACCTCAGAAGTTAAGTCCCATAGTGCTCAGAGCCATTTAAACCATTTTGAGCCAAGGAATACTACCTGGAAGTTATCTGCTGTTCGCGTGAAGCAGACCGCAGAAACAGACCAGAAATGTAGCAGAACCAGTCGTGGAAATTGGATCTCGACAATGTTCCCGCTCAGACCTCAATGTTTGTTCGTGAGTTTTTGGCAAAAAACAAAACCGTTTATTTGCCTCAGCCTCCGCATTCGCCGGACAAGGCCCCTTGTGACTTCTTTCTATTCCTCTGGCTGAAGAGAATCACGAAAAGACATCGTTTTGCCACCGTTGATGAGATAAAAACAGAATCGCTGAGGGAGCTGAACACCATAACGAAAAGTTAATTTCAGAAGTGCTTCTTGATGTTGATGAATAAATAAAGATACTTTAACAAAAACAAAAACTCCCGTTAATTTTTTATCACACATCGTGTATGGTACGTGAAGTTCAGAACTGAAATATGAGTCTTCGAAAGCAGCTAGATGCAAATCTTAAAAAATTCTCGAGAAAATCGACTTCGAAATTTTCCGAGAGTCTTTAATACACTACAGCAAGGCGAGTTTTTCAACAGGTATCGTGGCTGTGCTGCGTGCTAGGTGGTTGGCCTGGATTTGATTTCCACCCGATCAAAATTGGTGAACAAAGTTGAATGTTCCAGGAGGATTCCATGAAGCGTAACATACATAAAGATGGGAAAGTATCGCTGGATACTCGTTGTCGCCGGATCGCATTTCGATCAGCCATAATTTTTTTCGTTTTGTTTCGTTCAGTCGAATACAAGCTAATTACCAAATCTCTGTCATTTTTATGAAAAATGCTCGTCTTTTTTTTCTAATTACATATCGGACACAAAAATTCAGTTTTCAGTGAAAATACAAATTCTTAATTATCCATATTTTATACAGGGTATTTCACAATTCATTTTACACACTTCTAGAGGTTGTAAAGGGGGCTTAGTAGATCAAGTTGTAGATAGGAACCCATGTCCGGAAATGTCATCCAACGACGCTAAAAAAAATGGCTCTGAGCACTATGGGACTCAACTGCTGTGGTTATCAATCCCCTAGAACTTAGAACTACCTAAACCTAACTAACCTAAGGACATCACACACACCCATGCCCGAGGCAGGATTCGAACCTGCGACCGTAGCAGCAGCTCGGCTCCGGACTGGAACGCCTAGAACCGCACGGCCACCGCGGCCGGCGACGCTAAAAAGCGCTAAAGATGTACGCGCCGGCGCCTGTACATATGTACGGTGATGATGGAGAAGGATAAATGTATCAATTTGAGGTAACGATCCCTTTACCGGAAACGAACGAGTCGAAAGTTGTAGGCGGAAAGCATTCTGATGCCTCTGACAGAGGAATACATGTACCGGTACTGTTGTTGCTAAGACTGTTCGGTAGAAAACTTTCAGAGATGATAGTATTGACCAAAATATAAAAAATGACTAGGAACCGTGGGCTCTAAATTGCCTACCTTAAGAGACATGAACACTGTGTTGTTCCACAGTAGTGAAGCCAGCTCCTCAAGTATGCATTTTAGAGTCCTTGTTTATTGGACATTTTACCCTTGTTTTGGTCCATACTACCACTTATAGAAATTGCCTACCCTACAATCTCAGCAACAACGTTATTATAATAGAGTCTCGATTATCCGATCTTCGGTTATCCGACCTTCTGTGTTATCCGACCCTTTCACCGCGCCGGCCGTGCACCGGCCGACGACAAGTCAGTGACTGACGTGTTGTTTGTTGATACTCATTTCACTGCCGCCGTCTGCTACTCCTCACTCCTCAGTGCTAACTTAGATCTGTTGTGGAGTGGACGTGTTGCATTTTGTTTATTGTAAAAATTTGTGGTGATGGCTTCAAAACGGAAAAAGGTGGTCGTTTCAATGGAAGAAAAACTTAAAGCTTTAAAAAGGATAGACAATGGTGAAACTTTATTAAAAGTGGAGCAAGATTATAACGTCGGGAAAACAGCTGTTGGAGAGTGGAAAAGGAACCGCAATGAAATTGAGAAGTGGCGTTCTCAGCGAGCAACCTCGGCTGTTTTGGAAGATCGGTAAACCATGAAAAAATGTGATTATGAAAAAGTAAGAGAAGCTTTCTTCCTATGGTTTACTCTACATAGAGATAAAGGTGTACCCATGTCGGGACCTATTTTGCAGGAAAAAGCCTTGATCTTTCGTAACGAACTAAACGAAGGTGAACCTGATTTCACAGCTAGTGTAGGCTGGCTCGATAGATGGAAGAAAAGATACGGAATTCGGCAACTTAATGTCTGTGGTGAAAAGCTTTCAGCTAATTTTGAAGCTGTTAAATTATTTAGGAATAAACTTCACAAGGTATTGGACAAGGAAAACTTAACAGGCGATCAAATTTTTAACTGCGACGAGAGTGGTCTTAATTACAAAATGTTACCGGAAAAAACGTTACCATCAAAGGCCGAAAAAGCAGCGCCATGCTACAAACGTAACAAAGAAAGAGTGACAATTCTTGCAGGCAGCAACGCCACAGCAAATTTGAAAATTAAACTGTCTATGATCGGTAAGCCAAAAAAACCGAGAGCATTTAAAAATGTATCTAAAAATGCTTGGATGAGCTCAGACATTTTTCAAGAATGGTTTTTTATCGATTTTGTGCCACAAACTGAAAAGTTTTTGAAAGCCAACAACTTGCCCCGCAAAGCACTGTTGCTTCTAGACAATGCCACTTGTCATCCTAATGAAGATAAACTTCAAGATCAAGATATAAAGGCCATGTTTTTGCCTCCAAATGTCACATCCTTATGTCACCCTATGGACCAAGGGACCTTAGAGACACTGAAGAGAAACTACCGCAGAAACTTGCTTTCCTCTTTAATGCTATGAACAAGGGAGAAGACTGCTAGAGCAGTTACGCCGTATTAATTTGAAAGACGTAGCTCATGACGTGGCCCAATCTTGGGAGCGTGTTGGAGCAAATACAATTGTAAAATCCTGGAAAATTTTGCTACAGAAAAATCAAGAAAATTCTCCAGATGATGAAAATCTACAGCAGTAGACCTAACCAGAAAATACTGCCCTGCTTTCATTGTTACGAAAAGTTCCGGGATGTGCTGACGCCACAGAAGATGACATAAATGAATGGATTGTCCAAGATGAAGAATTTGAAGTGACAGATGAAGAAATAGTCAACATGGTAAACGAAAAAGAAGACGAAGAAGCGGATGTAGTGGAGGAAAGTGCGCCCAAGATTTCTCACAACGAAGGACACAAGGCCTTAGAAACTGCTTTAAAATATGTAGAGCAAGTGGAGGAAACATCGTCTACCGAGGTATTACTTCTTAAGAGACTACGTGAAACGACAAACAGCAGGCAAACAAAAGACAATTACTAACTTCTTCACACAGTAAATATCTATTCAGTCTAATTTGATTTGTATTGCTTTAAATGTTTAACTCATTTGGCCTACTTTAGTTTAATTTTTGTGTTTTTTTGTATTATTTTCTGTGTTATCCGACCATCCCGCTTATCCGACCTTCCCGCGGCCGGTTTAGGTCGGATAATCGAGACACTCCTGTACTACATGTATTCCAGTGTCAGAGGTAAACGAACGGTTCTCGTTTACAACTTTTGACTCTCTCATTTCCGGCACACTGACTCTTACATCAAACTGATAAATATGTCCTCCTCCTCCTGCCCCATTCTAGAAAGTTTGTAAAATCATGACAGAATCATCCTGTATAACACATGTACAGGCGCTGGTGCCTGTAACTTTGACGCTCTGTAGAGTCATTGGATGACGGTTCCAGACGTGGGTTCCTATGTAAAACTTGATCTACTATGTCCCCTCTACAACCTCTAGAAGTGTGTAACATGAATTGTAAAACTCCCCGTGTACACTAATTACCACATCTGTAATTGTTATTTTCAGGAAATATGCGCATCTTATTTCTTATCATAAATCGCACACTAAAACCCATTTTTAATTACCGATCTATTATAAAAGACAGTTTATATCAAAAAACGTTACACAACGATTTTTTCATCTTCATGGATTTTAGGCTTCGCGGAAATTCTCGTAGAACATACTCCCTTGTTTTACAATCTGCCGCACCCAACAGTGGAACCCAGTCCATCCAATGCCTGGTGACCACTATACCAAAGAGTCACACAGTCCGGCGGAAAATCAACCTTACCATACGGCAGGCATGGCCAAGCAGCGCTCTGCGAGCACGAGCGCTCTGGCCACGTACCCTCCAAGCACTCCAAGCACAGCGGTGAGTGGGTCTGAGGGGCGAGGAGGAAGAGGACCATGGAGGCTGCAGCCGGACGCCGTTAGAGCTGGACAGTCCCCTTGTCGGACACCAAGCGGTTTACTGGCAATACCACCTGCGTTAGATTAGATTTATGTTCTGCATCAGTACTACTATAGTGTCAGTGCACTTGGCCTAGACAGAAAACGTGGAGAAGGCATTTGTTTGATGCCAAATGGGAGTTACCTTACATTTCGCATCGTTTAAAGGCGAAACAAAGGGTTTAATATGCCAAGACACTATTGTGAATTGGAAAAACATTTAATGGAACGTCTTAACAGTACAAGCCACAAACACAATATGATGCAGTAGAACGACTGTGAATGTTGACTCAACTGAGTGCAGCCATTAGGCAATAAAACTAAATTTAAGTAGAGTAGTGCAAAGTCTCTTATTGTTGACACCGCAAATTATTTGAATTTTTCAGGTGTCTTAATGCAAGGGGAGAAGCATTTGGTAAAAGATGTGGCAGACAGGACTGACGCTATCAAACAAAAATTAATCCAGTGGAAAAATCAGTTTCAAGTTCGTAACATGAAACATTTCCCATAACTCGAGGCAGCCATTTGTGGATCAGACATAACTGAATACGTTACAATAATCGAAACATTTAATCATACGTTTTCAAACAAATTGCAAAACTTTTCACGACTGAAGAAGGATTTCGATTTATTTGTCAGACTGTTTTTGCTGCTAAAGTGCCTCATTATTGCGGAACTGAGGTAACAGATGTACAGTGGAGAACCCAGCTCAACAACCTGTTTTTCAAATCCAGGAATTTACAAGACTTTCATAAGTTGTTACCCCAGAGCAATATTCATGACTGCACAGACAAGCTGCTAAAGTTATTTCAATGTTTCGTTCAACAGAGAGTGTGAACGTTACTTTTACTCTCATGCAGTTGACGAAGTCCCACTAACATTCTTGTTTAACAGATTATAATCTGCATAACTCTGTGTGTTTGATTGTATCACCAACCATATTTCCAGAATTATTACTTATTCTAGAAAATACACTCCTGGAAATTGAAATAAGAACACCGTGAATTCATTGTCCCAGGAAGGGGAAACTTTATTGACACATTCCTGGGGTCAGATACATCACATTATCACACTGACAGAACCACAGGCACATAGACACAGGCAACAGAGCATGCACAATGTCGGCACTAGTACAGTGTATATCCACCTTTCGCAGCAATGCAGGCTGCTATTCTCCCATGGAGACGATCGTAGAGATGCTGGATGTAGTCCTGTGGAACGGCTTGCCATGCCATTTCCACCTGGCGCCTCAGTTGGACCAGCGTTCGTGCTGGACGTGCAGACCGCGTGAGACGACGCTTCATCCAGTCCCAAACATGCTCAATGGGGGACAGATCCGGAGATCGTGCTGGCCAGGGTAGTTGACTTACACCTTCTAGAGCACGTTGGGTGGCACGGGATACATGCGGACGTGCATTGTCCTGTTGGAACAGCAAGTTCCCTTGCCGGTCTAGGAATGGTAGAACGATGGGTTCGATGACGGTATGGATGTACCGTGCACTATTCAGTGTCCCCTCGACGATCACCAGTGGTGTACGGCCAGTGTAGGAGATCGCTCCCCACACCATGATGCCGGGTGTTGGCCCTGTGTGCCTCGGTCGTATGCAGTCCTGATTGTGGCGCTCACCTGCACGGCGCCAAACACGCATACGACCATCATTGGCACCAAGGCAGAAGCGACTCTCATCGCTGAAGACGACACGTCTCCATTCGTCCCTCCATTCACGCCTGTCGCGACACCACTGGAGGCGGGCTGCACGATGTTGGGGCGTGAGCGGAAGACGGCCGGCCTAACGGTGTGCGGGACCGTAGCCCAGCTTCATGGAGACGGTTGCGAATGGTCCTCGCCGATACCCCAGGAGCAACAGTGTCCCTAATTTGCTGGGAAGTGGCGGTGCGGTCCCCTACGGCACTGCGTAGGATCCTACGGTCTTGGCGTGCATCCGTGCGTCGCTGCGGTCCGGTCCCAGGTCGACGGGCACGTGCACCTTCCGCCGACCACTGGCGACAACATCGATGTACTGTGGAGACCTCACGCCCCACGTGTTGAGCAATTCGGCGGTACGTCCACCCGGCCTCCCGCATGCCCACTATACGCCCTCGCTCAAAGTCCGTCAACTGCACATACGGTTCACGTCCACGCTGTCGCGGCATGCTACCAGTGTTAAAGACTGCGATGGAGCTCCGTATGCCACGGCAAACTGGCTGACACTGACGGCGGCGGTGCACAAATGCTGCGCAGCTAGCGCCATTCGACGGCCAACACCGCGGTTCCTGGTGTGTCCGCTGTGCCGTGCGTGTGATCATTGCTTGTGCAGCCCTCTCGCAGTGTCCGGAGCAAGTATGGTGGGTCTGACACACCGGTGTCAATGTGTTCTTTTTTCCATTTCCAGGAGTGTAAATGTGTATACGTTTATAAAGATCGTAACGTAATGTTAAATGCCTGTGTGTAATGTTTTTGTGGTTCTGCTCACTGGATTAGCACAGTATAATGTACTTACCTGATCGATTAATACAAGTAATTGCTTTGGCATAAAATTAAGAAGTTGAAAATAGATGCACATGATAAACAGCTGCAATATTCGTCTCTTAGAAGTAGCTGCGCTGTGTTATAAGTACGTCTTCCAAAGCTTTCTGCGGGTTTTAGCCTTTAGCATACAACCATCTCACAGTTGCTGCGCTCCAGAAGCAGGAATGTTAGCCAGGCCTAAGTTAGGGTATTAACCCCAATCAAAAAACTTCAGTCGATCATCTCGAGAGTTCTTAAGAGTTCCATCGTACTGCTTTGTGGTATTGATATTTAGATTCTGGACTTCAGTTACCACAACGTCAAGAAACATACCAAAATCTCATTCCCATGTGGTCTCCTCGTAAGCCAGACGTGCTAGTCCAGCACATTATCACCAGTGCTTCTGTGAAACTTGGGAAGTGGTAGAACGGCAATGGCTAAGGTGAAACTGTTTCTGGATAGCTCAGTTGCTAAGAGCAATGTTCGCAAAAAGCAAGGTTCCCTCTTCGAGCCCCAGTTCAAGACTCATATTTTTTAATCTACTAGGACGTTTCAACACAGGATTTTCCTACGTGAAGTGCAAAATTCGTATCTGAAGCTCGTTGTGGCAATTTTGGACGTGTGTTTCAAAGGGAAATCCACAGTGAAACCCAACAAGTAGCGATACGCTAATTAGTTAGCCCCTTTACATTCATGTTCGTGACATTTTCAAATAACTGTGTATCGAATGGAACTGAGAACAGGAAATCTGTTTATCGTATCTTTTCTGCCTAAAATTACTTATCTTCTTATCATCTTGAAACTTGGTTGTTACTTTGCACTTTTTTTATTCCAACTTATTATTATTATGTTTCAATTACTTCGCACACTAGTCACTGCAGAGATGCTGTGCTGTTTCTAGTATCGCTCGTGAGCACCTTGTTTAGCTTCAGCTAGTTGTTGAAGTACATGGGAAGTAGCCATGCCACCTAGCAACAAGGCCTCTACACTGTCTATGGAATCGCTCGTGACCTAAGCACTACGGATCATAACCAACAGAACGAGATAAGCACTGTCTGTTGTTGTTTCTCTGTCGTCATATGCAGATTGAATACGGAGAAGAAATCTTATTGCTTTAGTTAATACTTCTTTAACATTTAACTATGCAACGTAGATGTTATATGCCTGCTTGTAGAGGCAACTATAATACACAAGAAAAAGTCAGTATATTCCACTTACCTCGAGACATAAACGCAAGGAACGACTGGATAAGAGCCTACAGATGGCTTTGCGGTAAGCAGCAGCTTTAGTAAACAAATCCATCAAATATTTTTATTTACGTTGGGTATTAACTGTAATTTATAACCTTAATCTATGTACAGAAACTGTTTCATCGGACTAATGTAAGCTAATCCATTATTTTTAACAAGTTTGTGAGCGGAACTTTCATGCACACGATATAGAAAGAAGTATATCAGCATATGATCCGTAAGACTGGAAAATTAATAACAGCACCTCTTGACCGTCCACAGGTTAGGAAAGGTTAGATGGGTGTTTACTGATTTAGCGTCAGGATACATAATTAGACAATGAATCTGTTACCCTTATGGCTTATCAGGTACGATAATGGCAATTCGTATATTTGTTATAGGTGCAGTGCCATCGCTATTACCTAGATGTCCTGGATATTTAACTGCACCTTCAGCGTCAAGAGAACCTCCTGAGGATCGAAGACAGCGTTTGTAAAATGCTTACTGCCCTAAATGAAAGTTTGATGAGTCATGAAGAACATGAAGTCAATATCGTTCTCATCCCTGAGAAAATTATATGATGAAATTAATACTTGTGATTTGAGTGAGTGGATTTGTGTTGAAAACTAGTGCATATTTTGTTTTTAATTATTGAAGTGCCAGTTCTGAAAGTTCTGTGTCACGTCTCAATTAGTGCAAACTTAAGCCTCACTATTCATGTACTGATCTGCAGATTGGTCAAATAGAGAACATCGAGTTTCCAGCCGGCCGCGGTGGTCTCGCGGTTCTAGGCGCGCAGTCCGGAACCGCGCGACTGCTACGGTCGCAGGTTCGAATCCTGCCTCGGGCATGGATGTGTGTGGTGTCCTTAGGTTAGATAGGTTTAAGTAGTTCTAAGTTCTAGGGGACTGATGACCACAGAAGTTAAGTCCCATAGTGCTCAGAGCCATTTTTGAACCATCGAGTTTCCAGTAACTGTAACTAATATGACATGGTTGACTAATATGCTTGATATTGTGAAGTCGAAACTGAGCAATAGAGAAGACCAGAATACCACTGAGAGTATTAATTTTGTGTTTTCTGTTGTGATTTATTTATCTGAAAAGTTTCCAGATAAACAGGTTTCACTGCTAAAATGTGAAAAGAATAGGACAAGATGTTTATCACATATGTTAGAGTTATGCTCATTTATTAATTTCATTTCTCCTCGTTGTTATAAGGTTTTAAGTAGCGATGGAGTAATAATGATACCTTGCCGTGCTACTCTGACTAGCATATTCAGTGGATTTTATAGTACCCCTGTTCTTGAACAAGTTTCTGCACATTTTCTAGGACACATAGCTAAGAAATTGTCATCTTTAACTGAGCAAGACCGAACAGTTCTCCTATTGATGGATGAAGTCCATTTAAAGTCACAGAAGGATTTAAAAGCGTGGAATGTTGCGGATCGGGTTTATAGTAGTAGTGATTGTGCATCTACAGCATATGTATTCATCTACATCCACGTGATTACTCTGCTATTCACAATAAAGTGCCTGGCAGAGGGTTCAATGAACCACCTTCAAGCTGTCTCTCTACCGTTCCACTCTCGAACGGCACCCAGGAAAAACGAGCACTTAAATTTTTCTATGCGAGCCCTGATTCCTCTTATTTTATTGTGATTATCATTTGTCCTTACGTAGGTGGGTGCCAACAGAATGTTTTCGCAATCGGAGGAGAAAACTGGTGATTGAAATTTCATGAAAAGATTCCGTCGCAACGAAAAACGCCTTTGTTTTAATGATTGCCACTCCAATTCACGTATCATGTCTGTGACACTATCTCCCCTATTTCGCGATAATACAAAACGGGCTGCCCTTCTTTGTACTTTTCCGATGTCTTCCGTCAGTCCCAACTGATGCGGATCCCACACCGCACAACAATATTCCAATAGGGTGGACAAGCGTGGTGTAAGCAGTCTCTGTAGTAGACCTGTTGCACCTTCGAAGTGTTCTGCCAAAGAATCGCAGTCTTTGGTTTGCTCTACCGACAATATTATCTATGTGATCGTTCCAATTTAGGTTATTTGTAACTGTAACCCATAAGTATTTAGCTGAATTTACAGCCTTCATTCATGGCGCGTAGTTTGCATACACTGTACACTGATGTAGTTCGTATTCTGTCTGTCAGTCATGCAGGCCCTGCTCTTTTCATCTTCCTTAAAGATACTATATTGAAACTGCCGAACATAGGGTTTGAAGCTGTTAGTATTGTATCTGACAATAATGCCATCAACAAGAAAGCTGTATGATACTTCAGTGATCCACCACAACTTAAAATTAAAAACCCACATCCTTCTCCAGTTGTTTGATAGTGTGCACGTATTTAAATGTTTATGTAACAACTGGCTAAATCAGATAGAAGATATTATAGAGTTTCCAGGTTTTAACTATGAAATTGATGGTGGTTTTGTAAATTTCAGTTGCCTGAAATCTCCTCATTTGCTCGAAAAGGCAAATTTATTGAAATTTTTCAGATGTGTCCTAAATCACGGTGTCCATCAACGATAGAAAGGCAGAATGATATTTTTTAACGTACAAGAGCTATTGCTCTCAAAGAATTAGGTTCTAGACACAATTTTGAATACTGGAATGATACTGCAAATTTCATGGAGATAGTTTGCAAGTGGTGGGATGTAGTTAATGTTGAAAGTTTGTTAAAACGTCAGAGATTATTAAATAGGTTTCAAGGTCAATAAACACATACTAGATTTCCTACATCAGTTTGCAAATTGGTTAATGATGGAAAATTCTGAGGGTAGGCCTATAACTGGTCTTAGCAAAAAATCTCATTCAGGTCTTATACACACCATTCTTGCCTTGGTGGACATGGGTGGATACTGGCTCAATGAGTAAGAGAAACAATATTTTCCGACAGTCAAGTTTCAAACTGATTACCTGGAAGATAGGTTTGGGAAGTATTGCCAGATGAGACAGATTGTAAACTGAGGGTACAAAGCTATGTGCATTTATATTAAAGTCACAAAAAATAGCTGATGTTGTAGTTTCCTAGGATGATATTTTGTCAAATGAGTCAGAGATAAATGACCTCTCAAAAGTGGCATTCAATGAATAATTGAATTTAGTTGCAAATGATGTTGACATACAGAAGTTTGATGAGGGTGTGTGGCTTGCACTTCATTACCTAAGTGGTTACTGCTCATAACCAGTCATTAATAAAAGTAAATGTAATATTCTAAAATATATGTAACAGCAGATGATGAGAATGTGAAAGATAACCTAAGTCATTTAACAGCTGTTACCTGTAGAGATGGACTGTATTATCCTAGTCAGGATGTTATAACTTTTGTAGCATTTAAATATGTTGTTACACAGAAATAGAAGAGTTGTTTCGTCGAGAAACGTGCAAAATAATTATACATTTGTTGGGTTTGATTATACTCCAAATCACACTGTACTTGAAATCATTTATGGTATACTTGGCCCCGCAGTCAGTAATTTTTTGAGTAATTATAGCAAAAGGGTCAATGACATTGTAAGTGCAAATAGTGTTACAACACTCAAGAGAGAAAGATAAGTGTACTGAACATCTGAGTTTCAATTTTCAAGCACAAACAAAAAATAGATAATTGTGTAAATGTACATACTAATTAATTGCTTACCGAATTTCCAAACGTTTCCTTGATTCCCGGAAACAGGTATTCGTACAGATGACTCAAAATTTCACTTAGCTTCAAATTATGCCTCAATGTGATTTTACGAAGAAAGGGCAGTGTATCACAAAAATAAGAGAACAAATATTCATTATTAGTAATAGACGGCAAATCATCGAGTAAAACTGAAGTGATATCATGTGTTCCCCAGGGAAGCGTCCTGGGACCTCTGCTGTTCCTGATCTATATAAATGACCTGGGTGACAATCTGAGCAGTTCTCTTAGGTTGTTCGCAGATGATGCTGTAATTTACCGTCTAGTAAGGTCATACGAAGACCAGTATCAGTTGCAAAGCGATTTAGAAAAGATTGCTGTATGGTGTGGCAGGTGGCAGTTGACGCTAAATAACGAAAAGTGTGAGGTGATCCGTTGGAATTCGATTACTCGATAAATAGTACAATTCTCAAGGCTGTCAATTCAACTAAGTACCTGGGTGTTAAAATTACGAACAACTTCAGTTGGAAAGACCACATAGATAGTATTGTGGGGAAGGCAAGCCGAAGGTTGCGTTTCATTGGCAGGACACTTAGAAGATGCAACAAGTCCACTAAAGAGACAGCTTACACTACACTCGTTCGTCCTCTGTTAGAATATTGCTGCGCGGTGTGGGATCCTTACCTGGTGGGATTGACGGAGGACATCTAAAAGGTGCAAAAAAGGGCAGCTCGTTTTGTATTATCACGTAGTAGGGGAGAGAGTGTGGCAGATACGTTTTTCGTCGCGGCGAGATCTATTTACGAAATTTCAGTCACCAACTTTCTCTTCCGAATGCGAAAATATTTTGTTGAGCCCACCCTACATAGGTAGGAATGATCATCAAAATAAAATGAGAGAAATCAGAGCTCGGACAGAAAGGTTTAGGTGTTCGTTTTTCCCGCGCGCTGTTCGGGATTGGAATGGTGGAGGGATGGTATGATTGTGGTACGACGAACCCTCTGCCAAGCACTTAAATGTGAATTGCAGAGTAGTCATGTAGATGTAGATGAGAATTTCCTTTCATTTTAGATAAGAATTTGGTAAACGTAAAGTTCGATATAGGCCAGCAGCTGAAAGAGTCTCGCGTAGTATTATGACCGCTACTAATGACGTCATACACGGAGTGTTGAGGCGTTGTTTCTAGGTGAAACTGGAAGTGGGCGGTTGTTTTCTGAGTGAGCGAGCCAATCAGATCGCTACCCGCCACTCTAGAAACGCTGAGGCTTGTGTTTGTATAGAAACACTGTTGTCCTCTGTCGTTTGGCCTGAAGAAAGAACATGTTGGAGACAGAATGCCACAGGTTGCTGGTCGCTGGTCGTTGATGTATAAGTTTAACGACGAACGTATGGTACAGGCTTAAGTAATTTCTTCGTTCGCGCCGCGATTTTGGTATACCTTTCATGCGCTGGACACGTGTCTTTCATGTGGATGTCAGTTCTTTGTGTTCATTTCGAGGGTCGTTACAGAATCTGCTTGCTGTCATCTTCAGCAAGGTGTAGTCAGTTTAGTCGCTCTGTCTATCAGTGAATCATTGCAAATATGTTACGAAATATTTTGAATCTTGTTCGCTTCAGTTATTCACGTATTGGAAACTGCATGTCACCTGCATCTTGTGCACTAACAGTACCTGTATTATTGTGTTTCAAGTGCATTTGTAAAGTCAATTATATGAGTATACATCCAAATTCGGGGAGAAGTAAATGCTTTGAGGTTTTCTGATGACGTCGTAATTCCGTCAGAGACAGCAAAGGACTTGGAAGAGCAGCTGAACGGAATGGACAGTGTCTTAAAAGGAGCATATAAGCAAAACAAGTATAATGGAATATAGTGGTCCTAAATTAGGTGATGATGAGGGAATTAAATTAGGAAACGAGACCTTCAAGTAGCAGATGAGTTTTTTTTTTTTATTTGGGCAGCAAAATACACTCCTGGAAATTGAAATAAGAACACCGTGAATTCATTGTCCCAGGAAGGGGAAACTTTATTGACACATTCCTGGGGTCAGATACATCACATGATCACACTGACAAAACCACAGGCACATAGACACAGGCAACAGAGCATGCACAATGTCGGCACTAGTACAGTGTATATCCACCTTTCGCAGCAATGCAGGCTGCTATTCTCCAATGGAGACGATCGTAGAGATGCTGGATGTAGTCCTGTGGAACGGCTTGCCATGCCATTTCCACCTGGCGCCTCAGTTGGACCAGCGTTCATGCTGGACGTGCAGACCGCGTGAGACGACGCTTCATCCAGTCCCAAACATGCTCAATGAGGGACAGATCCGGAGATCTTGCTGGCCAGGGTAGTTGACTTACACCTTCTAGAGCACGTTGGGTGCAACGGGATACATGCGGACGTGCATTGTCCTGTTGGAACAGCAAGTTCCCTTGTCGGTCTAGGAATGGTAGAACGATGGGTTCGATGACGGTTTGGATGTACCGTGCACTATTCAGTGTCCCCTCGACGATCACCAGTGGTGTACGGCCAATGTAGGAGATCGCTCCCCACACCATGATGCCGGGTGTTGGCCCTGTGTGCCTCGGTCGTATTCAGTCCTGATTGTGGCGCTCACCTGCACGGCGCCAAACACGCATACGACCATCACTGGCACCAAGGCAGAAGCGCCTCTCATCGCTGAAGACGACACGTCTCCATTCGTCCCTCCATTCACGCCTGTCGCGACACCACTGGAGGCGGGCTGCACGATGTTGGGGCGTGAGCGGAAGACGGCCGGCCTAACGGTGTGCGGGACCGTAGCCCAGCTTCATGGAGACGGTTGCGAATGGTCCTCGCCGATACCCCAGGAGCAACAGTGTCCCTAATTTGCTGGGAAGTGGCGGTGCGGTCCCCTACGGCACTGCGTAGGATCCTACGGTCCTGGCGTGCATCCGTGCGTCGCTGCGGTCCGGTCCCAGGTCGACGGGCACGTGCACCTTCCGCCGACCACTGGCGACAACATCGATGTACTGTGGAGAGCTCACGCCCCACGTGTTGAGCAATTCGGCGGTACGTCCACCCAGCCTCCCGCATGCCCACTATACGCCCTCGCTCAAAGTCCGTCAACTGCACATACGGTTCACGTCCACGCTGTCGCGGCATGCTACCAGTGTTAAAGACTGCGATGGAGCTCCGTATGCCACGGCAAACTGGCTGACACTGACGGCGGCGGTGCACAAATGCTGCGCAGCTAGCGCCATTCGACGGCCAACACCGCGGTTCCTGGTGTGTCCGCTGTGCCGTGCGTGTGATCATTGCTTGTACAGCCCTCTCGCAGTGTCCAGAGCGAGTATGATGGGTCTGACACACCGGTGTCAATGTGTTCTTTTTTCCATTTCCAGGAGTGTAGATTATGATGACCGAAGTAGGAAGGATATAAATGTAGACTGGCAATGGCAAGTAAAGTGGTTCTGAAGAGAAATTTGTTAACATCGAATACAGATTTAAGTGTTAGAAAGATTTTACTGAAAGCATTTGTATGGAGTGTAGCCATGTATGTAAGTGAAACATGGAAGATAAAAGGGTTTGCACAAGAAGTGGACAGAAGCTTTTGAAATGTAGTGCTACAGAAAAAAGCTGAAGATTTTGCGTAACTAATGAGGAAGTAGTGAATAGAATCTGGGAGACAAGAAATTAGTGGCGCAACGTGACTAAAAAAAGGGATCCTTTGGTACGATACATATTGAGAGATCAGAGGATCACCGATTTAGCACTGGAAGGTAGTGTGGGGAGTAAAAATTGTACAAGACCCAGAGATGAATACGGTGAGCAGATTCAGAAGATGAAGGTTGCAGTAGTTATTCGGAAATGATTAAGTTGCACAGGACAGAGTAGCATGGATAGTTGAATTAAACACGTCTTCGGACTGAAGACTGCACAACAACGACAAGCAGTTGTGTTAGTAATGTGTTCTGTCTGAGTAAATTTCTACAACTTTTTCAAGCGAGATTATGTTACTAAACTTGATTCATGGTCAAAGTTTTGTGTATGAGAGGACATAATTTTCATATCAGGGCATATTCGGATTTACTTATGCAAGTAATGCCACTTGTAAACCAGACAGGGAACGTACAGTCTCTCAACGTGAACTCGTTTTCTCTCGAAGCACCCAGTGCAGCGGTAGAAAAAGAGACGTCGTAACTTCCCTGTCCTTATGTATCGATGTCGCCTCAAACAACTGCTAAAAATGCAGCCAATGTCACTACCTTTATTTGCGGCATTTGCCCCAACTTATGGCGAACCGTTTCCCAGTTGAAACGGTATCTAGCTTCGTGGACACGTCCTTTCCTATATAATGTCATCCGTCGAAACGCAAAGCACTTGAGAGAAAGTCTGGATGTAAATCAGAACATTGCAATATCGTTTTCACAGGTCACAGTAAATTCCGGTCACACACCAACCTCACACCTCCGGTGCGGACGTACAGGAAACCGGAGAGCAGCGGCGCTAAAACGCAGCCGCTGCAGCACCAGTAAAAGGAAACACGAAATACGATTTGTCGCCGCCCCGAGGCAACGCGCTGGCGGACGAATTAGGCTCGCCGCTGCGGCGGAAGATCGCTTTATGCGGATCACATTTTCCCGCCTCGGCTCGGCCCGGCAATGTGGCTGAAATCAGCGCACTTGGGATCCGGGGCGCGTCTCGCAGATGTGCTTATTGGGTTACGGGGGCCACTTGGAGCGAGGTCTTCGGCGGCGTGGGGTGGCGCCGGGCAGTAAAGAGGATGGATGGCGCTCTGGGAAGGACCCGCTCTGCAGCGCTACTCCCACCCCCATCACCCAGCTATAAGAAAAAGCGCTAGCAGCGCCGAACACAGAGGTGCAGTTGCTCGTAACAACGATAACAATGGCTTGCTAGGTTTCGACTTAAATTCGTCGCAGAAATTTAGTGACAGGAAGTCATCTTTCTGCTCTGTTTGTCTTACTACACTACTGGCCATTAAAATTGCTACACCACGAAGATGACGTGCTACAGATGCGAAATTTAACCGACGGGAAGAAGATGCTGTGATATGCAAATGATTCGCTTTTCAGAGCATTCACACAAGGTTGGCGCCAATGGCGACACCTACAACTTGCTGACTTGAGGAAAGTTTCCAATCGATCTCTCATACACAAACAGCAGTTGATCGGCGTTGCCTGGTGAAACGTTGTTGTGATGCCTCGTGTAAGGAGAAGAAATGCGTACCATCACGTTTCCGACTTTGATAAAGGTAGCCTGTCTCGATTGCGGTTTATCGTATCGCGACATTGCTGCTCGCGTTGGTCGAGATCCAATGACTGTTAGCAGAACATGGAATATGGAACGCCGTGCTGGATCCCAACGGCCTCGTATCACTATCAGTCGAGATGACAGGCATCTTATCCGCGTGGCTGTAACGGATCGCGCAGCCACGTATCGATCCCTGAGTCAACAGATGGGGACGTTTGCAAGACAGCAACCATCTGCAAGAGCAGTTCGACGACGTTTGCAGCAGCGTGGACTATCAGCTCGGAGACCATGGCTGCGGTTACCCCTGACGCTGCATCACAGACAGGAGCGCCTGCGATGGTGTACTCAACGACGAACCTGGATGCACGAATGGCAAAACGTCATTTTTTCGGATGAATCCTGGTTTTGTTTACAGCATCATGATGGTCGCATCCGTGTTTCACGACAACGCGGTGAACGCACATTGAAAGCGTGTATTCGTCATCGCCATACTGGCGTATCACCCGGCGTGGTGGTATGGGGTGCCATTGGTTACACGTCTCGGTCACCCCTTGTTCGCACTGACGGCACTTTGTACAGTGGACGTTACATTTCAGATGTGTTACGACCCGTGGCTCTACCCTTCATTCGACCCCTGCGAAACCCTACATTTCAGCAGGATAATGCGCGACCGCATGTTGCAGGTCCTGTACGGGCTTTCTGGATACAGAAAATGTTCGACTGCTGCCCTGGCCAGCACATTTTCCAGATCTCTCACCAACTGATAACGTCTGGTCAATGGTGGCCGAGCAACTGGCTCGTCACAATAAGCCAGTCACTTCTCTTGAGACCGAGCGAGGTGGCGCAGTGGCTAGCACACTGGACTCGCATTCGGGAGGACGTCGGTTCTATCCCGTGTCCGGCCATCTAATGTGGGTTTTCCGTGATTTCCCTAAATCGCTCCAGGCAAATGCCGGGATGATTCCTTCGAAAGGGCACGGCCGACTTCCTTCCCCGTCCTTCCCTAATCCGATGAGACCGATGACCTCGCTGTCTGGTCTCAAAAAATGGTTCAAATGGCTCTGAGCACTATGGGACTCAACTGCTGAGGTCATTAGTCCCCTAGAACTTAGAACTAGTTAAACCTAACTAACCTAAGGACATCACAAACATCCATACCCGAGGCAGGATTCGAACCTGCGACCGTAGCGGTCTTGCGGTTCCAGACTGCAGCGCCTTTAACCGCACGGCCACTTCGGCCGGCCTGTCTGGTCTCCTCTCCCAAAACAACCCAACTACTCTCGATGAATTTTGGTATCGTGTTGAAGCTGCATGGGCAACTGTACCTGTAAACGCCATCAAAGCTCTGCTTGACTCAATGCCCAGGCGTATCAAGGCCGTTATTACGGCCGAGGTGGTTGTTCTGGGTACTGATTTCTCAGGATCTATGCACCCAAATTGCATGAAAATGTAATGACATGTCAGTTCTAGTATAATATATTTGTCCAATGAATACCCGTTTATCATCTGCATTTCTTCTTGGTGTAGCAATTTTAATGGCCAGTAGTGTAAGAAGTTAAGCAAGATAAACGCTGTTGGACGACAACTTAATTGAGTACAGTGAGGTGGTATAAAAATGCAGCAAATGAAGCAGGCAAAAAGGAATACAAACTTCTCAAAAATGTGATCGACAGGAAGTGCCAAATGTCTAAGCAGGGATGGCTAGAGGACAAATACAAGGATGTAGAGGCTTATCTCACTAGGGATAAGATAGATACTGCCTACAGGAAAATTAAAGAGACCTTTGGAGAAAAGTGAGCCACTTGTATGAATATCAAGAGCTCAGATGGAAACCCAGTTCTAAGCAAAGAAGGGAAAACAGAAAGGTGGAAGGAGTATATAGAGGGTCTATACAAGGGCGATGTACTTGAAGACAATATTATGGAAATGGAAGAGGATGTAGATGAAGATGAAATGGGGGCTACGATACTGCGTGAAGAGTTTGACAGAGCACTGAAAGACCTGAGTCGAAACAAGGCCTCGGGAGTAGACAACATTCCATTAGAACTACTGACGGCCTTGGGAGAGCCAGTCCTGACAAAACTCTACCATCTGGTGAGCAAGAGGTATGAGACAGGCGAAATAACCTCAGACTTCAAGAAGAATATAATAATTCCAATCCCAAAGAAAGCAGGTGTTGACAAATGTGAAAATTGCCGAACTATCAGTTCAATAAGTCACAGCTTCAAAATACTAACACGAATTCCTTACAGACGAATGGAAAAACTGGTAGAAGCCGACCTCGGGAAAGATCAGTTTGGATTCCGTAGAAATATTGGAACACGTGAGGCAATACTGACCTTACGACTTATCTTAGAAGAAAGGTTAAGGAAAGGCAAACCTACGTTTCTAGAATTTGTAGACTTAGAGAAAGCTTTTGACAATGTTGACTGGAATACTCTCTTTCAAATTCTAAAGGCGGCAGACTTAAAATACAGGGAGCGAAAGGCTATTTACAATTTGTACAGAAACCAGATGGCAGTTGTAAGAGTCGAGGGGCATGAAAGCGAAGCAGTGGTTGGGAAGGGAGTGAGACAGGATTGTAGCCTCTCCCCGATGTTATTCAATCTGTATATTGAGCAAGCAGTAAAGGAAACAAAAGAAAAATTCGGAGTAGGTATTAAAATCCATGGAGCAGAAGTAAAAACGTTGAGGTTCGCCGATGACATTGTAATTCTATCAGAGACAGCAAGGACTTGGAAGATCAGTTGAACGGAATGGACAGTGTCTTGAAAGGAGGATATAAGACGAACATCAACAAAAGCAAAACGAGAATAATGGAATGTAGTCGAATTAAGTCGGGTGATGCTGAGGGAATTAGATTAGGAAATGAGACACTTAAAAGGAGTTTTGCTATTTGGGGAGCAAAATAACTGATGATGGTCGAAGTAGAGAAGATATAAAATGTAGACTGGCAATGGCAAGGAAAGCGTTTCTGAAGAAGAGAAATTTGTTAACGTCGAGTACAGATTTAAGTGTCAGGAAGTCGTTTCTGAAAGTATTTGTATGGAGTGTAGCCATGAATGGAAGTGAAACTTGGACGATAAATAGTTTGCACATGAAGAGAATAGAAGCTTTCGAAATGTGGTGCTACAGAAGAATGCTGAAGATTAGATGGGTAGATCACATATTGTATTGAATAGAATTGGGGAGAAGAGGATTTTGTGGCACAACTTGACAAAAAGAAGGGACCAGTAGTAGGACATGTTCTGAAGCATCAAGGGATCACAAATTTTAGCATTGGAGGGCAGCGTGGAGGGTAAAAATCGTAGAGGGAGACCAAGAGATGAATACACTAAGCAGATTCAGAAGGATGTAGGTTGCAGTAAGTACTGGGAGATGAAGAAGCTTGCACAGGATAGAGTAGCATGGAGAGCTGCTTCAAACCAGTCTCAGGACTGAAGACCATAACAACAGCGAGGTGGTATCGTTAGGAAATCGTTACGAAACCCGAGAAAAGTAATAACGGAACGAGAATACAGGGTGTTGTAACTCCCCCTCCCTTCGCTAATCAGTTACTGCGGAAATTTGGCCGTGTTTCGTAAGTGCCTAAAAGTAAAGATAAAATTTCGAATAAGGCTACCGTTTCCGAATAAATCTGTTACGGATTGGAGAGAAGATGTGTACAAGCTATTCTGAAAAAATAACTTATTCCTCTTCTACTACTGTGCTGCTGTTATACTTTATGTGATTTGGTTGATAATTAGTGCAATCGTTCACGTAAAATACTAAAAGAAAAGCGGTGCCACAAGCATCAACTAGCCAAATGACTCAAGTGCAATGACTGATAATTACGGTTGCCAGCACAGAAGGGTAATTACTGTTCGGTATATTAGTCATTATCTGAACAGTAATTGCTTGAAATAATATTGAAGTAACTGCGTGGCAGCAGTATTACACACACGTAGTTAAAATTACAAGCAAAAAATAAGAATAAATGACTATTGCATTAAATAATTTTAGGTACTATTATGCAGTTAGATGAAATAATTTGAAATGTCCTTTGAAATAAACGATACTGCATTTAGTGGAACTGAAGCTCACTGTTGTTACGACAAAACTTATGTAACCTCACGCTAATGATTATTCGTTACTAGCAGGTTTTGAGAAACGCAAATTAACTGAATTTCAATGAGGAGTTTCTAATAGTTTCATGTTATTAATTTTTAAATAGCGAACCAAGCTGAGAATATTTTCATTTACTTATTCATGTCTTTTCTTTCACACACAACACTCGCATTAGCACACACAGGAAAGGTTTGGACCCTGTCTTGGCTACAATGACTTAGGTTAAAGAAAATAATAGGAAACTGTTATTGTCTCTCTTATTACTTGAAAAATGATCACAATCAAGACACTGGGTAATGCTTCCCAGTTTCTACACAACGTGAATGATTTTATACGACCTTACAGTGATTTATAGTCGTCGAGAAGCTGTAGTCGTCTTAGGCGCAGCGCTCCAGCAACTCCAACTGCAGCGAGCGCACTTCGATTAACCACAGCAGATTCTGGAGCAGGATCTATACTGTTCAATCATTGGCAGTTATTGAGTATCAGTACAACGTCTGCCATTAATAATGTTACATCACGTAACACTAACACAACATTTGACGTATTTACATCACAAATAAACAGAAAATTGTTACAGTTTTACATAATATCGATTACACAGTACACAAAAATGGCGAAAAAATTAGGTGGCACTCTGTAATTACAAGCGTCACAGCGTCCCGAATTTATACAGGTGACAGAGGATCCTAAACGTCGCTATGATTTTACGTTTGGTGGATATTGCATAATATGTTTGTGGTGTCACCGCCAGACACCACACTTGCTAGGTGGTAGCCTTTTAAATCGGCCGCGGTCCATTAGTATACGTCGGACCCGCGTGTCGCTTCTGTCAGTAATTGGAGACCGAGCGCCACCACACGGCAGGTCTAGAGAGACGTACTAGCACTCGCCCCAGTTGTACAGCCGACTTTGCAAGGAATGGTTCACTGACAAATACGCTCTCATTTGCCTAGACGATAGCATAGCCTTCAGCTACATTTGCTACGACCTAGCAAGGCGCCGTATTCAATTGATATTGAGATTCTACACTCCTGGAAATGGAAAAAAGAACACATTGACACCGGTGTGTCAGACCCATCATACTTGCTCCGGACACTGCGAGAGGGCTGTACAAGCAATGATCACACGCACGGCACAGCGGACACACCAGGAACCGCGGTGTTGGCCGTCGAATGGCGCTAGCTGCGCAGCATTTGTGCGCCGCCGCCGTCAGTGTCAGCCAGTTTGCCGTGGCATACGGAGCTCCATCGCAGTCTTTAATACTGGTAGCATGCCGCGACAGTGTGGACGTGAACCGTATGTGCAGTTGACGGACTTTGAGCGAGGGCGTATAGTGGGCATGCGGGAGGCCGGGTGGACGTACCGCCGAATTGCTCAACACGTGGGGCGTGAGGTCTCCACAGTACATCGATGTTGTCGCCAGTGGTCGGCGGAAGGTGCACGTGCCCGTCGACCTGGGACCGGACCGCAGCGACGCACGGATGCACGCCAAGACCGTAGGATCCTACGCAGTGCCGTAGGGGACCGCACCGCCACTTCCCAGCAAATTAGGGACACTGTTGCTCCTGGGGTATCGGCGAGGACCATTCGCAACCGTCTCCATGAAGCTGGGCTACGGTCCCGCACACCGTTAGGCCGTCTTCCGCTCACGCCCCAACATCGTGCAGCCCGCCTCCAGTGGTGTCGCGACAGGCGTGAATGGAGGGACGAATGGAGACGTGTCGTCTTCAGCGATGAGAGTCGCTTCTGCCTTGGTGCCAATGATGGTCGTATGCGTGTTTGGCGCCGTGCAGGTGAGCGCCACAATCAGGACTGCATACGACCGAGGCACACAGGGCCAACACCCGGCATCATGGTGTGGGGAGCGATCTCCTACACTGGCCGTACACCACTGGCGATCGTCGAGGGGACACTGAATAGTGCACGGTACATCCAAACCGTCATCGAACCTATCGTTCTACCATTCCTAGACCGGCAAGGGAACTTGCTGTTCCAACAGGACAATGCACGTCCGCATGTATCCCGTGCCACCCAACGTGCTCTAGAAGGTGTAAGTCAACTACCCTGGCCAGCAAGATCTCCGGATCTGTCCCCCATTGAGCATGTTTGGGACTGGATGAAGCGTCGTCTCACGCGGTCTGCACGTCCGGCACGAACGCTGGCCCAACTGAGGCGCCAGGTGGAAATGGCATGGCAAGCCGTTCCACAGGACTACATCCAGCATCTCTACGATCGTCTCCATGGGAGAATAGCAGCCTGCATTGCTGCGAAAGGTGGATATACACTGTACTAGTGCCGACATTGTGCATGCTCTGTTGCCTGTGTCTATGTGCCTGTGGTTCTGTCAGTGTGATCATGTGATGTATCTGACCCCAGGAATGTGTCAATAAAGTTTCCCCTTCCTGGGACAATGAATTCACGGTGTTCTTATTTCAATTTCCAGGAGTGTATTAATGTATCATCAAGAGCGATGTTCTACAAATGTGGATTAAAGTTAAGTATTCCAGAAGCTACGTACTTTTCTTTATAGCATTCATTACGTATCCTGTTTCAGACCTCACGCCAGCCTGCGTGAGTTTAAGCGCGTGCCTTTCAGCTTCCTCTCATTGTGTCTAGGCTGTCTTGTCTAGTCACAACAATGTTGCTGTGTATGAAATTTAGCTAACAAAAGTTTTCTGCCTGTCAACAGCCTCGAGAAAATGGATTTGACGTATTGCACTCATTTGCGATTGCTTTTTGCCAGTGATAAAGCCAAAGTGAAATATCCACAACATTCCTCAGATTTCATAAACGGTTTGAGATTCTCAAATGAGATTTTGACAAATGATAGCACACAAAGAGGAGAGTATTTTGCCGTCTTGTTGTTATGCAAAACTTCATTATCTACTGTATTATTCCACTAACTATAGACTTTTCTGATGAAAGAATGTAATTTTTAAGGGCCATCGATAGGTAGTGAAATGAGACATGCTGTGGGTTTTGGAACAACATAAGTAAAGTCATTACACGTTTGTTTTGCGACAGGGTGTGCATTTTCACAAGATGCTGACCTTACTTTTCCTCAGTTCCTCACTTAATAAACCACTGTTTCAGAATTCTCTCGCAGTTGCATCTGCACAACATGTTAGTGAGGTGAGACTATGTAAATTCCTCTGAGTTTTGGCAAAAGAAGAGAATTTTAACATGGCAACAAGAGAAATGCGTAGGATCTACTCAAAATTCCCCACTCATGACACTTCTCTGAAAGTTATAAATGTTTAACAAATCAGGCGAAAACAAATAGCTGCATTTTCTGCGGAATTCTTTTTCGATACTAACCAAAGAAGAGGTGACAGGTATTTTTGAATGATCAGCGGGCGTGAAGGAGCCCTGCTTAATAGTTACAAGAAGTGTGAGGGTAGGCTTCAGCATAGGACGACACTTCCCCTCAAGTACTCGGCATTTCTCCTACAGCGCCTGCCCGCAGCCCCCACCACCACCACTCTCCCCACGCATGTCCTGCTGTCTGTGCATCTACCGGCGACAGTGTTCTGCTTGTGCTGTACCAGCCAGTACTTACCTAGTCAGATGAGGGAAACTGCCTAAAAGCACATCGACAGTGGTCATCACATCTGAGCCTCGTTGTTAATCTGCGGGTGGCTTAACACACTCGTCTATCTCGGCGGGTTGAATGTCTATACACAAATACGTTTAGGAAAAGGATGAAGGTCTACGGTAACACTTGGTGTCATAGGCACTCTCAAGGGGAGTGGATGGGGTGGGGGGGTTTGTGTTGCCCTAAGTTGCAGTATGGAGTACAGGCTTTTCATTCACCGCAGAATTCTAACACATACCTAAATATGATTGTTTGTGACTGCACCACTTTGTACATCCAGTTTTTCGGAGTGCGACGTGAAATATACTGGCTTTAGAAATGACTGTATGTCTTCTGCTTGTTTGATAGTGAGGCTGGTCAAGGAGAAATTGCGCTGTCAAACCGGGAAGACGATCCCATCATCGGTCTTAGGCTGTTAAGAGTCAGTTGTACTGACCAGTTTGAGGCTGTTTTAGCTGGTGTCCCACATTCATCCTTTTGAATACAGCCTTGAGTAACAGTTCACCCGCAAAGCCCGAAAACATGATATTTGAAAATCTATTTTGTTAAACTTTATTTACGCCAGGTAACTTTGAAAAATAGAAGGCATAACAATAACACAATAAATCCATTACCATGATGTGAAGTTCTGTAAGAGAATGAAGTATTACACATGGTATTGAAGTTGAGCAATACTTTATGAAGTTTATACTCTCTTTCTCCATTTTGAAGAGTTGCTGTTGTGGTCTTCAGTGCAGAGCTGGTTTGATGCAGCTCTCCATGCTACTCTATCCTGAGCAAGCCTCTTCATCTCCAAGTAACTACTGCAGCCTACATTCTTCTGAATCTGTTTAGTGTATTCATCTCTTGGTCTCCCTCTATGATTTTTACCCTCCACACTGCCCTCCAATAATAAATTGGTGATCCTTGATGCCCCAGAACGTGTCCTACCAATCGATCCCTTCCTCTAGTCAAGTTGCGCCACAAATTCCTCTTCACCCCAGTTCTGTTCAGTACCTCCTCATTAGCTACGTGATCTGCCTATCTAATCTACAGCTTTCTTCTGTAGCACCACAGTTTAAATGCTTCTATTTTCTTCTTGTCTAAACTATTTACCGGCAGTACTCAGTAATATTTCTGCTGGTTGTTTTACTTAATAACCAACAGGATTTTCTCGAGTTTTCTGCCTTTTTTCTACTTCAGATTTTTAATTTTTACTAACATTATTGGTTCAAAATGTTCAAATGTGTGGGAATACCTAAGGGACCAAACTGCTCAGGTCAACGGTCCCTAGACTTATACACTACTTAAACTAACTTATGCTAAGAACAACGCACAAATCCATGTCCGAGGGAGGACTCGAACCTCCAGCGGGAGAGGCCGCGTAATCCGTGACATGGCGCCTCTAACCGCGCAGCAGTTGTTGGTATATTAACAAAAATATTTTTTGTGAATGTTTGTAGTTCTTTTTTCATTTGTTGGTTGCTCGGTATTTGATTATATGTGAGATGTAATTTCATATTTTCAAATAAAAAAAGTGGACTCGATTTTCATTCTAATGATACAAAAAATGTTGTACTTTTTAGGTGCGAAAGTAATCTACATTCAGAAAATATTGAGTTAAAACTGTAAGTAGGCTGTTTATGTTTTCTTATTGGCAACGTTACGTAGCGGTCTGTATGAAAATCAATGGCTGTGCTGTGTGCAGTCTGTGGCTGCTTTGCATTGTTGTAATACTCGCCATTGTAGCGTTGGGCAGTTGGCTGTTAACAGCGCGTAGCGTTGCGCAGTTGGAGGTGAGCCGCCAGCAGTGGTGGATGTGGGGAGAGAAATGGCGGAGTTTTGAAATTTGTAAGACTGGATGTCATGAACTGCTATATATATTATGACTATTAAGGTAAATACATTGTTTGTTCTCTATTAAAATCTTTCATTTGCTAACTATGCCTATCAGTAGTTAGTGCCTTCCGTAGTTTGAATCTTTTATTTAGCTGGCAGTAGTGGTGCTCGCTGTATTGCAGTAGTTCGAGTAACGAAGATTTTTGTGAGGTAAGTGATTTGTGAAACGTATAGGTTAATGTTAGTCAGGGCCATTCTTTTGTAGGGATTAATGAAAGTCAGATTGCGTTGCGCTAAAAAATATTGTGTCAGTAATTGTTCTAAGGGGGCGTTTCATATGTCGACCCTTAGCCGAGGATACCTCACTGGAATCTTCTGATTTTTTCTTGTAGTTTGTGTAATTAGTGTAGCTTTTGTTTATTGCTAGCGCGTAATTGTAGAGAGAATTTCTTTTGTAGTTGTAGTTTTTCATTGTTGTACAGTAAAACAGTTGTGGCATGCATGTAGATTTGCAGCAAGTATTTCGCAGCTGCGCTTGCAATTAACGAGATATTATTTTCAGTGCTACGTTAATGTGTTCTCTTATTTTTGCTCTTCAAATTGTGCTTTTCTGTGTTGTCGTGTGAAATACTGTAACAATAATGGCGTGTGAGAAACGTAACTCTAGGCTCCAAATGAAACTGAGAAATAATAGTGATGACGAGCGTAGCTTATCAGCACCACTGTTTAGTGAATTAACAGACATTCAAAGTAGTAATTTGGTAACTGTGCATAGAGAAATGGAGCGGGCGGCAAACAATGGTGTAGACAGTGAAACAATTAGTGAACAGGGAAGCATTATCGATCGATCGGTCGGCAACAGCCCGCCTCAGGAATCGGGAATGACAGGACACAATTTTGCAACTACTGCAGATTCAGGTTTTGGGTTCTCACCGTTTTCTCAAATGAGTCAAGACACATTTTCCGCTTGTCAAAATGTGAATGTTGCCGGTGCAAATTCACTGCCGAAAAGCACTGAGGAACATGTTTCAGACACCAATGCATTGTTATTACAGTTAATGCAACAAATGGGACAAAAGCTTCAAAAGTTAGACACAATGGAACAAAATCAGAGACAAACACAGCAAAAGCTTCAAAAGCTAGACACAATGGAACAAAATCTTCAAAAGTTAGACACAATGGAACAACACCAGAGAGAAACACAGCAACAGTTAGACGCAATGGAACAAAATCTTCACACCACGTTTGAACAAACACGTGAAGCTTTAACTACTGAGTTACATAAAATCGAATCGAAATGTCAAAAAGTCTGTAACGACGTAAAAACACAAATTTGTGAGCATTTTCAACCTATTTTTTCGCGGCATGAAAATGCATTACAGAATCACGAAGCAGCCATAAAAGAACTGCAAATTATTGTTCATGAAAATCATGAGACCTTGCAAGCTAAAATTGACTCAGTTGCATCTACCGATTCGGTTACGCAACTTGCAAAAACTCAGGAAAACTTACAGGATACAGTAGAAAGACACATGGAGGAAATTAGTTCATTATCAGAGAAAGTAGTTCAACTTTCGGATCAGCTAAATAATTTATCTACGAAGATAGATGATAATCTGAATGACACAAATCCGGTAGTCTTTAATGACACAGAAGAGTGCGAACAAATTAGGAAATTCAAACAAAATCAGAATCAAATTAATACGCAACACCAAAGAGAAATCCGGGAAGTACAAGATCAGCTGACACAGGTAATACAAGAATTACGTATTTCAGAGGCCACTCGCGCTCCAATACGGGAAGAGGGACATAGAAATACGGAACAGCCACAAAATAATAACTCAGGGCACTTCGGAAATTATGAAAGAAATTGGCAAGGTACACCGAATTTTGAGATGGAACCGCCGAAACGACGTAACAATGACCGACATGCGACTCGTCGACATGATGATTTTGACTATAAGCTGTTCATTACTACACATAAATTCAAAATATTTAAGAATTCTGGCAACGACATTCATCCACCAGCATGGCTCCATCAATTCTCTCATTGTTTTCCTCCCAACTGGTCATTAGAGCACAGATTAGAATTTATGTGTGACTATTTAGAGAATGAACCAGCTGTAAGAATGCGATCGGTCATTCACGATTGTCACAGTGAAGG
Organism: Schistocerca nitens; assembly: GCF_023898315.1. Classification (NCBI taxonomy): domain Eukaryota; kingdom Metazoa; phylum Arthropoda; class Insecta; order Orthoptera; family Acrididae; genus Schistocerca; species Schistocerca nitens. Next base: position 231,552,388 of record NC_064614.1, on the reverse strand, counting down.
AGAATTTTACCATGCCTTCCTCTCAGCGTATTGGTCTCAAGCTACACAAGACCGAGTAAAACATAGCATCATAACGATGAATCATTTCGAACAATCTGAATTTTCCAGTCTTGTGAAATATTTTGAACACATGTTGCACAAGAAGCAGTACCTGTCAAAACCATACAGCCCCTCAGAACTCATCCGCATTTGCTTAATCAAATTACCTGAACATTTACGACATATTATTTTGGCAGGACGTTGCAAAGACGACACTGAAGCTTTTCAGGGACTCTTACAAGTTTAGAAATCGACACTGACAATCGCGGAACGCGAAAACAGGTCACATCCGTCGCAATTCCGCGATGAAAGAAATAATAACTGGACACGACAAGGCTATTCTCACAACACAAATCGTGACCAAAACAGACACCTCCTGTATGACAACCGTTGGCAGAGTAGTAATAATTACAGGGAAAGATCACCTCTCCGCGGTAGTGACTATCACAGAGGCAATCAGAGAAACAGACAATTTGGGAACCAAAATAATTATGATCAAGGGCGACACAATAACTTTAGACGCAACGGTCCAGCGCGCAGTTACGATTCAGGGAGAAATTCTCCACCACGTGACTGACAAGAAAGAAACTATGGAATCTACCGACATGATGACAGACGATATGATCGTTATATCAGAGCTGAATTGCATCAGAACTGGCGGGATTCAAACAGAGCAGGGCCCTCTCGACAAGGTGAATTTGTAGAAGTTAGGTCTCCAAATCCCAATAACGACGCGCGCCAACAAAGAGACAATAGGCAATGACTCATACCGCTGGCAGCCACAAAACGTACATATGAAACTGACGACGCAGCTGCCGTAGCTAGTAATTACGTAAAAATGGGAGACATTAGGGACATCTTACTCCAGGAACACGACGCAAAACATAACAACATTGCATATCCTGTGATTCACATTACAGTAAGTGACGTAAAATTTACTGGCAGTCCCATTTCAATAATTAGTGAAACAGCCTTTAGCAAATGCAACAAATCGAACGATTGCCCCACACTTCCGTTACGTAAGATTAAATTACAAGGTGCAATCGTTGGAAAAAGTGTAGATGTACGCCAACAAACAAACTTAGAACTCTTTTGTCAAAGCCACAGCTTCTCTATGAAGTTTCTCATTGTTCCATTATTGTCGACGGAAATTATATTGGGAGTAGACTTTTTGAATGAATACAAAGCAATCTTAAACTTTCACGATGCTGAAATAAGTTTAGAGAAAGAAGGTAAGTCAATAGCTTTGAAACTTGAAGATTGGCTCTCAACCCATGACGAAGAAATTAATTGGCTTTACCTCCTGTTATACAACAGTATGGAATTTTTGACGGAACTTGACACTAACAATCACTCTGCAAGTACTGACAGGGATGATATCGATGACGCATTTGATACTAATGAGTTAATTCAGAATAAAATTCAAACAATTGAGAATTGTAATGACACTGATAGGCAAGACCTTTTTGAGATTTTACAAGCACATTCCACAGTTTTTACTCACAAAACAGGAACAATCAAGGGATTTCAATACCAATTTCGTGTTCGTGAGCATACTAAATTTTGTGTTAGACCATACGTGATTCCGGCACATTATAGGGACCGTGTTAGAACAGAAATACAATCTATGCTTGACGAAGGCATTATTGAGCCTGCAGTAAGCTCATACAACAATCCATTACATGTTGTTGAGAAGAAAAATGGATCGGTCAGACTTGTCTTAGATTCGAGACAAATCAATACTATCATCATTCCTGAAACAGACAAGCCGCAAACGATGGAAGAACTTCTTCAAAATTTTAATGGCGTAAAAGTGTTGTCTTCTATTGATCTCAGATCCAGCTTTTATCAGATCTAACTTCATCCAGAATGTAGAAAATACACAGCTTTCCTTTGTTTCGGCGTTTGTTATCAGTTTCGGAAACTTCCTTTTGGTTTGAACATTTCTTCGGCAGCATTCATTCGCGGGCTAAATTCCATATTCTTAAAACGTCACATCACCTTATATGTTGACGATATTCTGATAGCAGAAGCCTCATGGGAACAACATAATCGCATCCTCAACAGTTTGTTACGTATTTTTGCAGAATCTGGAATTACAGTTAACTTGGAAAAGTCTGAATTCGGTAGGACAAAGGTGAAGTTTTTGGGACATATTATTTCTTCTGAAGGCATTCAGCCGGATCCTGAAAAGTTAGAAGCAATCAGAGCCATTCCAGTTCCATCCACAAAAAAACAAGTCCGCAGTTTTCTAGGTCTCGTAAATTTTTACCGTCGTTTTCTGAATATGCAAATTCTAGTTACACCAAAACTTTGTTCTCTCACTGGAAAAAATGCTATTTGGAACTGGGACGAACAAGTACAGTTGGAATTCAATTCTTTGAAAGAAGCGTTACTTAACGCGCCAATACTAGCTCATCCAGATCTGTCACGGATTCTTCTAAAGTCGGTCTTGGTGCCCATTTATTTCAAGAAGCCACAGAAAATGACACTACTGTTCAGAAAACCATTGCTTTTGCTAGCCAAGTGCTAACAAAATCCGAAAAAAATTATTCCGTTACTGAATTAGAAGCTTTAGCTATCGTTTGGGCATTTAACAAATTCCGTTTCTTTCTTTCTGGTAAGCACGTAAAAGTATACAGTGATCATCGTGCATTACAATTTCTTATGTCTTCAAAATTAAATCATGGCAGGTTAAAACGTTGGGCATTGTTTCTGCAAGAATTACACTTCACAATAGTCTACATTCCCGGCAAGGAGAACATTGTTGCGGGCGCACTGTCACGCGCACCAGCTGGGCTTGAGAAAAGTAACACAGAAGGCAACCTCGAGAAAAATTTCAGTATTCTTTACATTCAGAAAGTTGCCTTTGAAAACTTCATCTCGACATCTTTAAAGGACATTGCTCACGAACAAGATAAAGATCCGATTTGGAAAGACATCAAAAGCAAATGGCATGAAAAGACACACACACAGATTCGGCATTATTATCTGGTTAGAAACAACATACTGTTCAAACGCTGCACTGTTGATGACAAGCTATGGGTACTTTGCATTCCTGACGATTTTGTTAATAAGCTCATTTGGTACATTCATTTCAACTATGCACATTTTGGCCCACGAAAATGTTATCATATTCTTCGGACGACTTGTTATTTTAACAATATGGAACAGAGAATTCGAAGAGTCTTGTCTATTTGTAAACTTTGTCAAAAGGCGAAACCATCTACTATCTCACATCGTGCTCCGTTGTTTCCTATCATTCCTTCTAAATTAAAAGAATTTGCTGCTGTTGATTTCTTGGGACCCCTTGTCAGAACATCGAATGGATTTTCGTACGTTCTAGTCGCTGTTGAACTTACTTCAAAATTTGTTTCTTTCACTCCGTTACGTAAAGCCACTGGACGGTCTGTATCCAACGCCTTTGTTAAAAATTTCTTACGTGAAGTTGGCCACGTTGCTAAAGTCATTTCAGATAACGGACCGCAATTCAGATCTGCTGTTTGGTCACGCATGCTTCGGAACCATAAAATCAAACCTGTTTTTATTTCATTGTACTCACCACATTGTAACCCGTCTGAACAGATTATGAAAGAAATCAATAAGCTTTGCAGACTTTATTGTCACAGAAAGCATCAGCATTGGGACAGATATTTACACTTATTTCAAAGATGTGCTGAATGAAATGCCTCATGACTCCACTGTTTTACCACCTACACTTGTACTGAAAAATGAAGAACCAGAGAGCTTGTACCTTTCCCGAATACACGTAAACTTCGACACAAAGACATAATTGATTTGGCTATTAAAAATATAAAATCTGCAGCAGACAAAAGGAGAAAACTATACGGTAAAGCAAATGCAAAGAAATTATATATTGGTCAGAAAGTTCTCATTAAAGCTCATTCATTGTCACATAAGAAGAAACACATGAGTCACAAATTCTTCCTAGTTTACAATGGACCTTACAGAATCCGACGTATACCACATGATAATTGCGTTGAAGTTGAAACTCTGCGTACTAGGAAGAGTAAAGGTTTACACCACATTTCACATGTAAAACCCTTTATTGAAAGATAATCTGCTTTTTAACTTTGTCTTTGCCATAAAACTTTTCACTTCACATTTCTAGTATGCTTTGCCAGACTTAAGAAACTGTTACCATGCAACAATGTTTGAAGTTAAATATCCAGTCAAGAACCTGGGCAACTTATTTAGACAGTAATTACGAATGCTTTGTTATAGTGAACAGACGACACAGTGTTGTACATTCTTGCAACAAGTTGCACGATTACGTAACGACTATCAGGCTTACATACTTAGAACTTGTACTGCTAATGAGATTTTAATGCAACATTTTGGTTTACTTGAAAAGACATTCTTTATTTGAAGTACTTTCTGTGGGATTAAAGATGACTTAGCATTTGATTTCTTTGACAGCTACACAATTATATCACGACGCTACTAACGTGTTACGCAATTTACATTGTTGCTTTTGTGCGGTATCTGCTTTATATCTGCACAGTTTTTCTGAATTCTTCTGGAAAGTAAAACATGTTTTAGTAGTAACTTTTGTGGTTTAACTACAATGAGACAGCCTTTTTCGTATCACAACAATACGTTACATTATAGTACTTTCTTGATCACGGTAAAGTACGTAATAACTACGATATCTATACGCAAAGCATTTCATTTTCGTTTATGATGAGGTAAGTACATTAACTTCAGCAGAACTTTGCTTACAGAGGACGATAACTACGACAGTTCCACTGAATTATCTTACAGCAAGACGCACATTCTGCGCTACAGGAGACGCATTTGAGTGATTAATTTTGTACTTAAATCATTTATTTTTCAAGATTTTTGAATTACAACGAAAGTTTTCCGTGATACATTTCATTCCATTTCTGTAATCTGTAACACCTGAGGGTATAATTACATTAATCCTCAGGGGGGTACACGCTTACTTTGTGTACTATGTGTTTGGCAAGCACAAGGAGCCCTAGCTAATATGGTATTTGCTTATACAACTTTACACATCGGTACCATATTTCTCTAACACACAAATTACACAGCTATCTGATCATTTAACTGAGAGAAACACACATTTTTTTACTACATCAGTGAGAGATGTTTACGTAATTACACAGTTGGATAACTTCACACTTATGAAATTGTATTTTGTCTGTACTTTGTGAACTGTTCATATTTATTCGGAACCATTGTGATACTGTGAGTGCTCTGAATGATGTATTTGGTATGGGATCATGATTTTAAAGTACGTTTGAGGTAGACGACACTATTGAAATGAGCAGAGAATTTTTTTTTTTAGGTTTTGAAATTATTGGAGGAAGCTATGACGATTTTGAGAGTTGACTGAGGTGTTATGATGTTATTATTACGATGACGATGTGTATTATGTTGCTGAGGTATGTTTATGATCCATAAGCTGATGCTATATGAGGAATCTGATTATGCTATGTATCTGTTATGATGAAATATTGAAGTGTCGACGAATATGTATATGTATAATGCGGTAAGGAATAATGAGTAGTGGTTAGGCACTCTGGTTTGTGAAAAAGGTTGTTGGAAACCAAGAATTGTACTTTAAGAGTTATGAAATGTATGTAAATGCGTGAATGTATTACAATTCCGACGAAAACTTTTTGGACACTGTTATATCAATAGGATTTTGTTTCTACAGATTTGTAATGCAAATTCTTGACCTGTGAAATCTTATTTCTATCGAACTGTCACTGTAACGGAAACTGATGTCGTAAATATTTCGGTAAGGAAAGTAGGTCACTGTAAGCACCCAGCCGCGCGACAGTTGCCTGGAAAAAAAGCCATTAGTGTGTGCCTTTCAGAGGCACAGGTGGAGAAAAAAGGAGGCCATTAACCTCGCTATTGACATTCCTTTGTAGAAAGCACCGCAAATACGACACGCTCGTAACTTGGAAACATTCTTACATCTGCACACCTGTTTAGGACAAGTGTCTATCTATGAGAATTGAGAGAATTTCTACTAACTTATGAAATGCCTCATGACTACTGAATGATTATTTTATGCTTTACTTTGTATATAGTTGTTTATTTCATTTGATATCTGGTTTCCAGCTGTCTTGCAGCATTGGTTTCATTAAATAAAATTAAATGCATTTGCTAATGTGAACACTTTCTGTCAACAGATCTATTAAATAATTACTTTATGATCCCCTTTTTCCAAAAAGGAGCTCTTGGAATGGAAAGAAGAATAAGAAGGGACTAATAACAGTAACTGCATATATAATTTTCTTTTCAAGTACTTGGTAATTTTTTGTAGAATTATTTTTTGTGGTGCACCATTTTAATAACATAGACATTACGATGTAAATATACATTTCCCTTGTCTGCATTGTTATCTTTAGTGTAATATTTTGTTTCTGGTTGGGCTTTGTCATGTTTAGATATAAGTTATTGCATTTTCTGCTGATGTGTGCCAGGCATAGAGCTATTAAATTTCACTTTGTATTACTCTGTTAAGCTAGTTTTACTACTGATTTATTTTTCTTGTTGCTGCACATTGGCTCATATTAGTTGTAATGTTGCATTGCTTGGTAATTTAGATTTACTGCAGCTTGCTTTGACAATTTCCATTTTTTTCATTGCTGTTTGTAGTAATTGTTTTATGCTGCTGCATTGCCTCGTCCATTAGTTTAGCATCTGAGCTCAGTAGATTTAAGTTAGCTTAAGAGGGGTAGATTATATAAGAGAATGAGTTGCGATGAATTGGAAGAAATGCATTGAGAAGCTATAAGAAAATGGTTTGGCCAAAAAAGTATTTTGAAAGAGGATTTGAACAAAAAAAGTAGGCTTTAGGTAGGATTTTCTTGGAAATAAATGATGAGGTAAGATAATGGAAAATAAATAATGAAGTAAGAAATGTGTGAACATATAAATACAGAAAGCATGCTTGGATAGAATTTTTCTGGTGGAAACAAATATTGAAATAAGAGGAAAGATATATGGAATGAAGTTTTGGGGTGGACTGCAGTACCAAATGCCACACTGAAAACAAATCCTGTCCTGTATTTTTGTGTTATTACACTATGTGAATTTGTGTTTTTCCTGTCTTAATTGTTTAGCTAATAAGAGTTATGTTGTAGAATTTTTTCTGATAATATGTTATTTTCTTTGTAAAGATGTTTAGACATAATTTATTCTGTTCTGTTTTAATGCTCATGTGTGAAGTTGATGTTTCGAAAGTTATTCTGATCTTTTATGTATGTGCTTATGTCATAATTCCTGTAACACTGATGTATATGTTATTTCGATTCCTTTGTACAGCCCGTATTACTACAAATGTTATCTTTATTGTTATGTTCTTTAATGATGTATTTTGTACCTTTGTTATTGTATTCTTATGTTATAACATTGTAATTGACACCAGTTCATCATATTATTAACTTGTAAGTTCCATTTCACAGCACACGTTTCTGTTGGTCATAGTATATGGACAATATGTGAGAAGTAGGGACTGTTAGTGTTTGCACGTGTGTTAATAATTCAGCAAGAGACTGGATAACAGCATTGCTGGTTCTAAGGACATTTCAAAAAAAAATTTTTTTGTGAGTGCACTAGTGTTGGTTCATGGACTTGCTATATTGTCCGCAAGACTCTTCAATGGTGATTGTGCACCTGTACAGTCACAGAAGATGGCTGCTAGCCATCTCTACAAGGACTGCAGTGGGTCTGCACCTCAGGTGGCCCACCAATACCATAATCTCTACCAGGACTACAATGGGTCTGCTCTGTGATGACCTACCTGCCAATATTCTTCAAAACTTCGACTGACTCTGCTGTGGGTTTGCTCTGTTGTGGCCCATTACCTGTCTGCATGTCAAGAGTCAGCACTGTCTTTTCGTTGGAAGGACAACACTACTTCATCAAGACTGCATGGAAATCCACTACTTCTGTGTGCATTTTCTTCTACTGCTCAGACTTTGAGAAAAACACTACTATTTTACTGTGATGAACGATCAGGACTGTCTTTATGGACTGTGAGAATATTTTAGCTTTTGACCAACATTGTATCAATATGTGTGTGCATTTGATTTCTTTGTTATTCTAATTATGAAAAATTTTATCAAATCATTATTGGCCAGTGCCCAAAACAATTTGTAAAATTTTTTGTGGGGAGCATGGGGGCTATGTAAGTAGGCTGTTTATGTTTTCTTATTGGCAACGTTACGTAGCGCTCTGTATGAAAATCACTGGCTGTGCTGTGTGCAGTCTGTGGCTGCTTTGCATTGTTGTAATACTCGCCATTGTAGCGTTGGGCAGTTGGATGTTAACAGCGCGTAGCGTTGCGCAGTTGGAGGTGAGCCGCCAGCAGTGGAGGATGTGGGGAGAGAGATGGCGGAGTTTTGAAATTTGTAAGACTGGATGTCATGAACTGCTATATATATTATGACTATACATTGTTTGTTCTCTATTAAAATCTTTCATTTGCTAACTATGCCTATCAGTAGTTAGTGCCTTCCGTAGTTTGAATCGTTTATTTAGCTGGCCAGTAGTGGCGCTTGCTGTATTGCAGTAGTTCAAGTAACGAAGATTTTTGTGAGGTAAGTGATTTGTGAAAGGTATAGGTTAATGTTAGTGAGGGCCATTCTTTTGTAGGGATTATGAAAGTCAGATTGCGTTGCGCTAAAAAATATTGTGTGTCAGTAATTGTTCTAAGGGGACGTTTCAAAACTATCAATAATTTGGCATAAATACATTTGGTATATTTTCTGTCACATTTAGTTCTTTAACTAAATCGGTTATAAGAAAACTGGTAATTTTGTAAGCTTGTCCTCTCTTTGATAAATTTCTGTATTTCTGTGGACGCTCATGGCTGATGTCATGATGTGTATAATTGTGGTGTACATATAGTTCTGGGCAATTTAAATGTGTGGTTTGAATCAAATCGTTGATACAAAAACAAACTGCTCACGTGTTCATTGTTCAGTTCAGCTGGAGTGTGAATATTGTTTATGATGGTAGCCGTTTTGGTTTGTAATTTTTTACAATAATTTCTTGTAAAAATTGATGTAAGTTTAAAAAAATAAAATTAAGAAGAAAAGAGTTTGCAAAGCTGCATTGATTTCGTGACGTCGAGAAGCACAGTTATATATTCTCATTTATTACGTACGTCCATTGTCTTCAGTTTTAGTCTTTTCTGTGTAGCACTGCTGAGTAATGTTTCTTAGCTGGAATGTGACTCCGTGGCAGGCGGCTACTCATCAGTAAGCAGTTCGAGCAGCAGAACCCTATCAAAGCATTAGTAGTCAGCACTGTGCTCTCTGAATGCTTAAGAAATCCACTTCATCTATGTGTAAAACTCTCAGACAATGCTAGCAGCCAACTGTCAAACTCAGTAGTCTAAAATCAGGAATTACTCGTCGTAAATGATCCATTAGAACAGGGTGTGACAACATAGATTCATGATTTCAAAACGCAATAAAATCCAGTTTATGTATCAGAATTATTTTTACTTTTTTTAAATAATGTAGGTACAAATCTAAAGTTTTGTTTTAAACAGTTTAGAAAATCATATCAGAGATCTGCCCCCCCCCCCTCCCAATTGCCCGTATGTTGAATAGCTGGATGCCAGACGTTTCTGATCCTTATCAGCATAGCAGCGAGTATGTTGGCAGCTTCTGCCCGAATGTTGGTCTTCAGGTCTTGTAGGTCTTTGGACGGTTTACACAAACGCGGGATTGCAAAGAGACCCAAAAAATCCTAAGGGTCCGAATCAGGATAGCGGGTTGGCCACTCCTCATCGCCCCATATTGAGATGAGATGCTCCGGGAAGTGTTCCCTCAAAGCAGCCATTGATGTCCTTGAAGTGCGCTGTTGCTCCTCGCTGTTGGAGCTAAATGTCCCCTTAAGTCAAATTCATCACGTCGCGGAAAAACAAATTTCTCCAGTATGTTCACGTTCCGGTCTGAATTCACTGTCACTGCGACCTCATTCCCCTCAAAAAACCAGGATCAGCAGTTGCAGCTGTGGAATTTACACACCACTCTGTGGCTTCATATGTCTGCAGAGTTCTTTGATGCATTTCTCGGAGATTGGTGTCGGCCCAGAGACGCATGTTCTACTTGTTGACGCATTTAGTCAAGTGAAAACTGGCTTCGTCACTGAAAAGAACAATTGCGTCCTCTGGATCGTTTTTGAGAAATGTCTCAAACGCGTACCTCCGATAACTGAAGTCGCGTTCTGAGAGTTCCTGCACAATCGCCAACTGGTGCGGTTGGTAATGAAGCTCATTGTCAAGAATTCGCCTCACTGACCGATCGGAAAGTCCAAGGGCAGATGCATGTCTGAGCGTAGAAGTCCGTGAGGATTGCAAGATTAGAGCTCTCACTGCCTCAAAGTTCTCACATTATCTGATAGGACGAGGGACTACAGTTCTTCGTCTTGTCGTACTGACGGTTTGTCTTAAAGTAGTGAACCATATAAAAATTGATGTCCGGTCCGTGACATGGCCCAACGAGGCGACATCGAAGCACTGGATTGCGATTGCAGAATATACATTCGAAAAGTAGGCCTCGACGGCAAACGAACGCTCCTCACTGTTTCAACACATGATGGTGACTGACCTGGAAGAGAACAACAGAGCTACACCTGTCGGGTGAGACTACTACTGTCCCGTAACTACCACTGCATTGTGAATGACGAGCATGTCAAACACGGAAGTTATGTTGCCCGGTACTCTACTGACGCAAATAACTCACTACTTAAATTCGATCTCCATCGATGCACTGGAATATAATCCGTTGACATATTAACCTCCAGTTCAAACTAATTTGACTCCACAAGCAGTTTATGATGAGGGTACAATTGATGCTCCTCCAGTACTATTCACGTTGTGAATTCCCGAGTGTGCATCTGAGCCACGTAGCGGGCGATTCTAGTCACGACTTAAGACACGATGCGAAATAAAAGACGCGCGGGGTAGCTGCACTGTCTAGGGCGTCTTGGATCCCGGTTCGCGCGGCTCCCCACGTCGGGGATTCGAGTCCTACCTCGGACATGCGTGTGTGTGTTGTCCTTAGCGTAAGTTAGTTTAAGTTAGATTAAGTAGAGTGTAAGGTTAGGGACCGATGACCTCTGCAGTTTGTTCCCATAAGGTCTTACCACAAATTTCCAAAATTTCGAAATAAAACCCAGTATCTATTCCCAAAGCAATGTGGACAGTATCCATTACATGAGAAAGGTTTGAAGCCTCAAAGCCCGTGCCTCAATCGACTCCACACGCCATATTTTGGCAGGAAATTGTCTGGGGACATATGTTTAGGACAGCGGAAGACTTCTTCGAAGGACAACTGATGTCATCGCTTGCTAATTCACTTGAAAGATCATGTTCAAGGTGTGGCAGTCGGCAGTTGCTACAGAGACCATGGATGATGCTTCGTTGGCTCGCTTATGAATCAAAGGGAAGACGGTTTCCTATGATTACAAGCAGACTCTATTTAATTTTATGCTATGACGTCCAGAGCACACGAAGGATTAACAACACAGCGTAATCTGAAAGTTATGTTCATTTCTGTTTTGTCATGTACCGATTCTGTGATATAAACCTTACCTGAATCACAAGTGACTTTCTTTCTTCACGCGATCAGGCCCAGAGGACCGCGCGCCACCACAGTTAGAGCTCTCCATCCGTCTCTGTCTTCTGCTATCTGTCTCCAGTTTTCCGTGACTCCCAGCTGCAACAGGTCTTCTCTCACTCCATCGATCCACCTCTTTCTAGGTCTTCCCACTGGTCTGCTGCCTGACGGGATCCATTCCATTATGACTTTGGGCCATCTTGTTGCCTCCATTCTAACAACATGTCCAGCCCATTGCAGTCTTTTGCTTCTCATCACTCCCAAGATGTTAGGCTCCTTGTACAGCTCTTCTAATTCAGTGTTATGGCGTCTTCTCCATTCTCCAGTAGTCTGATCTCTGACTGGTCAAAATATTTTCCTGAGGACTTTCCTTTCAAATGTTAGCTGTCGCTTAAGGTCTTGTTTTCGAGTGCTCCAGGTTTGAGAACTATAAAGTACTACTGGCATTATTAATGTCTTATACAACCGTAGCTTTAGTTGTTGCCAGACACTTCTACATTTTAATATAGGGTCTAGAGAGTGATAGTATCTGTTTCTCGCCTGCAGTCGTGCTTTTATCTCTGCTTCATTGATGTTACTTCTGTAAAAAATGATCCAAGGTATTTGAACTCTTTCACATGTTTATACCTGGTGTTGTTTACAATTAAATCTTGAGAGTTCTGGATCTTTCTTCCTATGGTCATATACTCTGTCTTTTCAGAGCTAATTTGTAGACCGATCCTAGCTGCCAATAACTCCAAGGTCTGGATACTTCTCTTCAGATCTTCTTGTGTGCATGCTAATAGTGCAATGTCGTCTGCATAGGCCAGATATGTAATGTGTTCATTACCAATTTGAATGCCCTTGATGTTTTCTTTGTTGAAATCCCGCATTACCTTCTCAAGTGCCAGGTTGAAGAGGACAGGTGATAGCCCATCTCCTTGGCGTAATTCTGTTACAACTTGGAAGCTTTCTGTCATTTGATTGCCTACCTTAACCTTAAGTTTTGTGTCATTTAGGCATACCTCTACCAGTTTGACCAACTTCTTTGGTATACCAAACTCTGTCATAGTTCTAATCAGGCTAGGTCTATGTATACTGTCGTAAGCCTTCTTGAAGTCTACAAACAGGAGATGTATCTCTCGTCCGTATTCGTACATTTTTTCACAGACCTGTTTTAGGACAAAAATCTGGTCCGTGGTTGATCGCCCTGCCTGGAAACCTCCTTGGTGACTTTCTTGCTACCGTAAAATTTTGTAGTCATCTGTATTTTCTTGCATTTGAAATTTCCGCAAAAATCAGTGTAGAAAAGAGAGGTAACTATACCAAATAAAAAAGTACTTGTCCACATATGTTTCCCCGTTTATGTAACAATATCCCTCAGATTGTTTTTCCACAAAGGATATCTCGTACAAAACTCTGGTCAAACCGATTCTTGAGTACTGATAATAAAAAAAAAAAAGGTCGTTCAAATGGCTCTGAGCACTATGGGACTTAACTTCTGAGGTCATCAGTCCCCTAGAACTTAGAACTACTTAAACCTAACTAACCTAAGGACATCACACACATTCATGCCCGAGGCAGGATTCGAACCTGCGACCGTAGCAGTCCCGCGGTTCCAGACTGTAGGACCTAGAACCGCTCGGCCACTCCGGCCGGCACTGATAATCAGACCAGAAACTTTTTCTCTGGTGGGCACATATGAGAAATGCTGTTGTATCTCACGGAATTGTGCAGACGAACTAAAAATATCTAGAGCGACGTTCCACGCTGAATCAAGAAATGTGGTCGTACGTAAAGCTGTAGTATAGGCCATAATGATAAAATTGGAGTAATCTGGACGGCGTGTCGTCATTCCTTCTCAAGCAGCAACCGCGGCTGGAATAGAAAGAGGGATACTGACTGTGCCCCACTATCCGTCTATCTGTTTACCAGTGTAGATCTAGGGCCCACGGACGTTGGATAAAAATATGGAAACGCCAAAAACACATTACCATGCCTAATACTGTGTAGGAAACCCATTGGCATTGGAAACAGCTTCCAGTTGCCTCTAAATGGACAATTATACGAATAGGTCCTAAATGGTTTTTTTATACCCCACTTCCTGCCAAATAGTGGCACGTTCTGGTAACGACAGTGAAGGTGAGTACCGGTCACGGACCCTTCTCAACACAGTAAACCACCAAGGTTCAATAACATTGATATCTAGTGACTGGTGGCCAGGGGCGATGCGACAATTCATTCTCTTCTTCACAAAATCAGTCCTGGATGATATGAGCTGCGTGAACAGGGACGGCCTGTCGTCTTGGAACACAGCAACACCATTTGGGAACAAATATTATTACCATGGGACGGATCTGTTCAGCCAAAATGATCACGTAATTCTTGACAATACCACGACCTCGCAGAGTAACCATGAGAACCATGGAAAACAACAACATGACAGCAGAATTGTCACCGGACCTCTGCACCCTTTGAATGTAAACTCTTCCAGAAGCTAAAGCAGTACGAAATAAGGCTCATACGACCAAATGAGATTCTTCCGTTGCTCAGTAGTACAAGCTTTAAGGCTTCGGCATCACGTTTTCCTGTTACGAGCATTTGCTCGTCCTGCAATGCCCAACTAATAGGGCTCCTTTCGTGTTGTTTTGATGCTGGCAGGGTTCGCGGGTGAGAGAGTCGGATCTGCATTGGCTTTTGCAACTGTAATCCTCTTATTTTTCGTCACAATCTCTACAATGACAATCCGTCATGATCACTCATCACACACTTCCGTCAGCGTTCTGGCTTAGTGGATAATGTTTTCCCGATTTCCCAGTATGCACCACAAATTTTCGATACGTGGCTCCCTGAAACACCATATACTTCGGCTACCATGGTAACGGACGTATCCACGATACGAGCACCAACAATTTTCCTGTGTTTGAATCAGCTCCGACATGACGCATTCACTACGCAGGACACAGTTTTAATCACGACTGACACTCGCAACTTATTGAGAACACTGCCCAGGTGTCTTTCCTGGTTGAATACAACAGCGCGGCCTGCACTTCTCGCGGTGTTTCTGTATTTTCGTCCGAGGCATGTAAGTGGGTGGAAAGCGTTAATTGGTTAAAAGTCTGGAAGTTTGATACCTCTCGGATTTCTCTCTCTTACAGACAATATTTCCTACTGTGTGTAAAAGAAATTCGTTACCAGTGTATATTAGAATGAATATTACGTTTGTTAAATATAGAATGATGTAATGTAAGTTGTATTTGCTCTTGTAAGCTCTGTGTCTACGTCATTGTCGTAAAGTCTCTGCTGTTATGCAGTGGAGAAGAAAAGAGTGTAAATTTCGATATTCATCGGTAAAATAAAATCTTGTGTTTTAACCAAATGTTTAACTGAAACTAAATTTGCGAATTCAAACTTGTAAAATAAATTATTAGGCTAGTGGCAGCATTGTTTTCTGCGAATGCCAACGAGTGAGGAGTTGGAGCGGAGACCCGTATCAAATTTTTCCGACGAACATCTAGAAGTTCTGAGACAAGTGTTGCACAATGCTAGAAAGTCACGTTACGGCACGACATTTGTCCATAAGTAGGGTTTACGAACTATGCTAATAAGAAGGACAAGGAGACTCATTCCCACTCTAATATATTACCATAAGTTTGTAGAGTTACTGACTGCATGTTGAAAATTATTCAAAAAACTGATATAAAGACAGCACTTTTCAGTCTTAAAACAATAAAAAAAGACTTTCTCCGACGCAAAACAGACGCACCTAAGAATCTGCACTCTGTGGTGAGGGGGAGGAGGGGAGGGGGGGGGAAGAGGGGTCTGAAGTGGTGTGTGTCTGTGGATATATGTATTTAAACGAAACTGTGACGGTAAAAGAACGTATTAAACAGTACAGCTGCCGCACGCGGTGAAAACAAAGCGTTCTGTCTGCCGTAGCGTAACATCAGAAATGCATCCAAGAAATAGAACAACGTACGGATGCTAGCCAAGAAAATAACGTTTACAAAAGGAACGCCCGAGAAGCGGTTGAGATTTCTAAGAATGAATGTAATTTCTACAGAGAAGACGACTGTTGGCTTCCGGCGTCGTGGCTTCCCATTATCTAGGAAGTAAATACGCACCCACAGTGCGCGAGGAACAAAAACTATTTCTGCGACAGGACAATAGTGTTCCGATAAAGTTTCCTTCTCTCGTATTTTGCCTCTTTCGCTATCTATCCAACGACTATGGCTCACCAACAGCTTCTTCAGAACAAGGGGGGAAACTCCTTTTTATAAGAGAATGCAACACTAGTCTTTGTTTTTAGTTAACCGGAAACACCAGAAGATTCTGAAGAAGTTCCCACCATAGCGATCGAAATGTAGACTGTGTAGGAAAAAAATATGAGAGACGCAGCATAAGAGCCTAGAATGTTTTTAGTAACAGTAACTTTTTTTAGCAAAATTAACTTAACCACTGTTAAGTCTTACTGGGTCGACAAATGCTACGAGGTGTAATTATAAAGTTCACTAGAAAATTATAGTAACGTAATTAATTTTTTATTTGTTTGCAGATACGTGCCTACAATCCTGGCAAACACTGAAATTCCCGCAGGAGAGTACTCCAGGATGCAGCTAGAGAAGGCAAAAAATTGTTTCAGGCCATTGATAAAGTAGCATACCGTGAGACGATCCTCTTTCAGTGTGGTCAAGTTTCAATGATGGAGAACGGAGTGGCAAATCACTTTCCCGGAAGGAACGGGAAACAGTAATAGTTGAATGAGTTGCGGTGCTCGAAGACGAGCGTATCGCAATCGAAGCGATAGTGGGAATATCAATAAGGGATCAGTTTACACGATGTTTTATATATGACAAAGCTTGCCATCCAGTGAATTCCACGACTGCTCCCACTTATTAAAAAAAAACCGAACAAGTGTGAGCAGGAAGATGATTACACTGTCAGAAGAATTGGATGATTTATTCAAAAGAAAGAGCTTCACAAATTGAGCAGTTCAACAACGCGTTGGTCTACCTCTGGCCGTTATGCAAGCAGTTATTCGGCTTGACATCAAGCATACATCGGGTATAGATTTAAGTGTCAGGAAGTCGTTTCTGAAAGTATTTGTATGGAGTGTAGCCATGTATGGAAGTGAAACATGAACGATAAATAGTTTGGACAAGAAGAGAATAGAAGCTTTCGAAATGTGGTGCTACAGAAGAATGCTGAAGATTAGACGGGTAATTCACATAACTAATGAAGAGGTATTGAACAGAATTGGGGAGAAGAGAAATTTGTGGCACAACTTGACTAGAAGAAGGGGTCGGTTGGTAGGACATATTCTGAGGCATCAAGGGATCACCAATTTAGTATTGGAGGGCAGCGCGGAGGGTAAAAATCGTAGGGGGAGACCAAGAGATGAATACACTAAGCAGATTCAGAAGGATGTAGGTTGCAGTAGGTACTGGGAGATGAAGAAGCTTGCACAGGATAGAGTAGCATGGAGAGCTGCATCAAACCAGTCTCTGGACTGAAGACCACAACAACAGCAACATCAATTGACAGTGTTGTTGGATGTTCTCCTGAGGAATATCGTGGCAAATCCTGTCCAACTGGCGCGTTAGATCTTCAAAGTCCCGATCTGATTCTAGGGTCCTGCCTATAACTGTAGCGTGCGTGATGCCTGCGCTCTTGTAGGACAGGAAGGACTGGACGACTGGGGGACTGAACATCATTCGTTACGGACTGCAGTACTGAACATCATTTATTAACAACATAATCCAACTTTAAAGCAAACGCAGACAAGAAGCAACTCAGTTGTTTTCTTTATGGGTACAGGAGTAGCCAGTTAAACTTCAGTCTGAATTGAGGGTTGAATAACACTTATGCGGTTTTTTATTCTACTGATTTTTATTTGTATGAACTAGTTTCGGCTTATTAGGCCATCTTCAGATAACTACTGGCTATTGTTTACAAGGAGCTTGTGTTCTTACGAACCAAACATTCTGGACTAAGATACAACGCACTTACATACGATCTTTAGCTGTGGTATTGTCTTTGGAATTGTCAAACGGGTCTTTTGACTTTTTGCTCTGTAAAACTGTTCTTTAACATAAAAAATCTCATTTTATGGTTTTTCAGTACCATGTATGACAACAATTAGTATTATTTAGAACACACATTGTTACAAATTTACAATTTTTTTTATATTTGTTGTGAACAGTTGCACTGGACATTCATTGTTGGTTGTACGACAGCGATGTTTTCTTTGGCGGTTATATTTTGTTATTAGAAAATTGTGCATTAATATATACCAAATGTTACATTGTTACAGTTGAGTTACTGTTAGGAATGTAAACACATAAGGGATATTACATTATATTGGGGTGTGAATTTGTTCACTATTGGGACACTTTGTGGTTAGTAGCAGGTTTACTTTATTGTGCAAAGTTTAAGAGTGGTGACGTGCTCAGTTGCACTTGGTCATTTAGAACTAGCTGGGGATTTAGGGCTAACTGTTTGTTAATTTCAAGTGCTTCTAGTAGGCTGACTTTTCTGCCTTTGTTAGCTACAGGGTGTTTCAAAAATGACCGGTATATTTGAAACGGCAATAAAAACTAAACGAGCAGCGATAGAAATACACGGTTTGTTGCAATATGCTTGGGACAACAGTACATTTTCAGGCGGACAAACTTTCGAAATTACAGTAGTTACAATTTTCAACAACAGATGGCGCTGCAAGTGATGTGAAAGATATAGACGACAACGCAGTCTGTGGGTGCGCCATTCTGTACGTCGTCTTTCTGCTGTAAGCGTGTGCTGTTCACAACGTCCAAGTGTGCTGTAGACGACATGGTTTATTCCTTAGAACAGAGGATTTTTCTGGTGTTGGAATTCCACCGCCTAGAACACAGTGTTGTTGCAACAAGACGAAGTTTTCAACAGAGGTTTAATGTAACCAAAGGACCGAAAAGCGATACAATAAAGGATCTGTTTGAAAAATTTCAACGGACTGGGAACGTGACGGATGAACGTGCTGGAAAGGTAGGGCGACCGCGTACGGCAACCACAGAGGGCAACGCGCAGCTAGTGCAGCAGGTGATCCAACAGCGGCCTCGGGTTTCCGTTCGCCGTGTTGCAGCTGCGGTCCAAATGACGCCAACGTCCACGTATCGTCTCATGCGCCAGAGTTTACACCTCTATCCATACAAAATTCAAACGCGGCAATCCCTCAGCGCCGCTACCATTGCTGCACGAGAGACATTCGCTAACGATATAGTGCACAGGATTGATGACGGCGATATGCATGTGGGCAGCATTTGGTTTACTGACGAAGCTTATTTTTACCTGGACGGCTTCGTCAGTAAACAGAACTGGCGCATATGGGGAACCGAAAAGCCCCATGTTGCAGTCCCATCGTCCCTGCATCCTCAAAAAGTACTGGTCTGGGCCGCCATGTCTTCCAAAGGAATCATTGGCCCATTTTTCAGATCCGAAACGATTACTGCATCACGCTATCTGGCGGTACAAACTGCCTTAGACGACACTGCGAACACCTCGTGGTTTATGCAAGATGGTGCCCGGCCACATCGCACGGCCGACGTCTTTAATTTCCTGAATGAATATTTCGATGATCGTGTGATTGCTTTGGGCTATCCGAAACATACAGGAGGCGGCGTGATTGGCCTCCCTATTCGCCAGACATGAACCCCTGTGACTTCTTTCTGTCGGGACACTTGAAAGACCAGGTGTACCGCCAGAATCCAGAAACAATTGAACAGCTGAAGCAGTACATCTCATCTGCATGTGAAGCCATTCCGCCAGACACGTTGTCAAAGGTTTCGGGTAATTTCATTCAGAGACTACGCCATATTATTGCTACGCATAGTGGATATGTGGAAAATATCGTACTATAGAGTTTCCCAAACCGCAGCGCCATCTGTTGTTGAAAATTGTAACTACTGTAATTTCGAAAGTTTGTCTGCCTGAAAATGTACTGTTGTCCCAAGCATATTGCAACAAACGGTGTATTTCTATCGCTGCTCGTTTAGTTTTTATTGCCGTTTCAAATATACCGGTCATTTTTGAAACACCCTGTATATGTAGATATTTGTGTCCTTCTTTGAGCCAGCAAAGGTGGAGTCTGATTTATTTAATCTCCAGCTGCGTTCATGTTCAGTCAGCCTTTTTGATATGGCACGGCCCGTTTGACCAATGTACAGTCTCAATAGTGAATACTGAAGTAGCAAGAAACAAATTTGTTGATTGGCGACTCCATGGAGTGCTGAGTGCGCAACGACCATGTATGTTAAACTAAAAGGAACGTCAGCGTTGGCCGCAATATTGATGTTTTATTGATAGCAAGACCGATTTTCGATCACATAGTGATCATCTTCAGTGCTGTACAAATTTAACTCAGACACTGGTCTCAAGTTATCAATAACCAAAACTGAGAAGCGATCACAAAAATGCTAACCAGCCTCAGACTGCACACAGCACAGTCAGTGATTTTCATACAGAGCGCTACGTGGCGTGAGCAACATAAAAACCTAAACGGCCTAATTACAAATGGACCACCCTGTATAAAGTTTCATGTTCGCAGCTGTAATTATTGCTAGTGATAGTTAAATCTGCATAACTACCCATCATAAAGGGAAGGAAAATATCTGGAACTGAGGGAGAAGCATTGTCGAGAGTCAGGATGGAGTAAACGGATGAACAGAGTAACGCTGATAATCCACCCAGGCTGCAGGTGACCCAGCATGTTTAGCGCGGGGAAGCTCACTGAAGTTTCTAAAAGATTCATATCTTGTGCCCCGCTGCTCGTCAATCCCACCGCCACAACACTTCGATTACCTGAGGTTCGAGGGGGGGGGGGGGGGGGGGGCGTTGGAGCAGTGATGTGGCTTTTACACTATCGTCTCCAGCGCCGTGCGGACATTATACGTCACCCCCCCAACAGAAGCGACAGAATTTGTACGCAACATGAAAAGGTCGTCCGGCCGTTTACGAGCGCGCCCTTTTGTGCGTGGGCGTTCCCCGAGCGCAAAGTGACCCAGACCGTATTTCAGCGTAAACACGTCGCTCGGTTGCCCTTTCTGCGGGGAGCGCGTGCCTGCACGTGGAGCCGAGGCGATCAGAAAAGTGAAAAGCGGCCACCTCGCCGAATTTATGGCGATGACATCGGCCCGTCGGCCGGGATGCGTATCTGCGCGCAAGGTGCGTGAAGGGAGGTCGCCGGGCATGGAAGGCGGAGGGGGGGGGGGGGGAGAATGTTGCTAGTCGTGTTCACGTGTTTATTCGCCATTTAACATTTACGGTCAAGGGACGCCGCGCTGGTGGCATCGCGGGCGTCAGACTCGATCGGCCGGAGGCGTGAGTTGTGGGGACGGCGGAGTCCTTTATGAGGCCTCATTTCTCGTTCGGCCCGTGTCGCCCCGTAACGGACGCACGCGCCGCGCGCGGACGCAGCCTGACGGAACTAGCCCGGCGACACTAAAAGTAAATTCGGTGACCTGGCTCTCGTTCGGTTTACGGCACTCGTCTGCGCTATTGCCCCCTGGCCACTCCCACCTGCACCGGTGGGCGTCCTCCGACCGCTGTCGGCTGTTATCTCCGTAGCGACCGGGCCGGACGCCAACTTCATCGAACGCCGCCGCTGCCGGTAGCGCCTAGCCGTCCCGCCCACTCCCGTGACCCAGTGCCGGCATCAGCGCTTTCAGAGGGCGACCGGGGGTAACTGGCTGCACTGACGAGCCGCTCTCCAATTAACACGGCTCCTTTCTCCGCGCCGCCTTCGGTTCCCTTTGTTCTCCGGCGCCCTTTTCCTATTGTGCCGAAATCCAGCTCGCGTCCGAGGAACGGCGGCGTGCCGGCTTGACGGCTTCCGCGGAGTCCAGATAGTTCAAGAAATTGGCGGAGGGGAATCTCTGTCTGCTCCCATTGTCTTCTACAAGAGTGGGAATCGTACATGGATTCTGAAGCTTCATGGAAAGTTAATTTTTATGGGATTGCTGGTTTTTTTAATAATTGCTTTGAGTAGAACGCAAAACCACTGACTGAAAAGAATCGCTACACCAAGAAGAAGCTGTGCGGCTTAAAGCAAAGTTGGTAGGTACGAGGCGTGTTTAAGTAGGTACCGTTCTGAAATTTAAAAAAAGACGTGTTAAGATATCTCAATAATTTTATTTTTACGTGAAAGCCTGTACCTTAATCTACTTTCCTACATAATTTCCGTCAATATTTGTAAGTGGGCTGTTTAGGTTTCTATATTGGTAACGCCACGTAGCGCTCTGTATGAAAATCACTGGCAGTGCTGTGTGCAGTCTGTGGCTGGTTGGCATAGTAATATTCGCTATTGGGCAGTTGGATGTGAACAGCGTGTAGTGTTGCGCAGTTGGAGGTGAGCCGCCAGCAGTGGTGGATATGGGGAGTGAGATGGCGGAATTTTGAGAGCGGATGATCTCGACATGTGTCCATCAGAGAGAGTAAATTTGTAAGACTGGATGTCATGAACTGATTATATATATATATATATATATATATATATATATATATATATATATATATATATCTATATATACTCCTGGAAATGGAAAAAAGAACACATTGACACCGGTGTGTCAGACCCACCATACTTGCTCCGAACACTGCGAGAGGGCTGTACAAGCAATGATCACACGCACGGCACAGCGGACACACCAGGAACCGCGGTGTTGGCCGTCGAATGGCGCTAGCTGCGCGGCATTTGTGCACCGCCGCCGTCAGTGTCAGCCAGTTTGCCGTGGCATACGGAGCTCCATCGCAGTCTTTAACACTGGTAGCATGCCGCGACAGCGTGGACGTGAACCGTATGTGCAGTTGACGGACTTTGAGCGAGGGCGTATAGTGGGCATGCGGGAGGCCGGGTGGACGTACCGCCGAATTGCTCAACACGTGGGGCGTGAGGTCTCCACAGTACATCGATGTTGTCGCCAGTGGTCGGCGGAAGGTGCACGTGCCCGTCGACCTGGGACCGGACCGCAGCGACGCACGGATGCACGCCAAGACCGTAGGATCCTACGCAGTGCCGTAGGGGACCGCACCGCCACTTCCCAGCAAATTAGGGACACTGTTGCTCCTGGGGTATCGGCGAGGACCATTCGCAACCGTCTCCATGAAGCTGGGCTACGGTCCCGCACACCGTTAGGCCGTCTTCCGCTCACGCCCCAACATCGTGCAGCCCGCCTCCAGTGGTGTCGCGACAGGCGTGAATGGAGGGACGAATGGAGACGTGTCGTCTTCAGCGATGAGAGTCGCTTCTGCCTTGGTGCCAATGATGGTCGTATGCGTGTTTGGCGCCGTGCAGGTGAGCGCCACAATCAGGACTGCATACGACCGAGGCACACAGGGCCACCACCCGGCATCATGGTGTGGGGAGCGATCTCCTACACTGGCCGTACACCACTGGTGATCGTCGAGGGGACACTGAATAGTGCACGGTACATCCAAACCGTCATCGAACCCATCGTTCTACCATTCCTAGACCAGCAAGGGAACTTGCTGTTCCAACAGGACAATGCACGTCCGCATGTATCCCGTGCCACCCAACGTGCTCTAGAAGGTGTAAGTCAACTACCCTGGCCAGCAAGATCTCCGGATCTGTCCCCCATTGAGCATGTTTGGGACTGGATGAAGCGTCGTCTCACGCGGTCTGCACGTCCGGCACGAACGCTGGTCCAACTGAGGCGCCAGGTGGAAATGGCATGGCAAGCCGTTCCACAGGACTACATCCAGCATCTCTACGATCGTCTCCATGGGAGAATAGCAGCCTGCATTGCTGCGAAAGGTGGATATACACTGTACTAGTGCCGACATTGTGCATGCTCTGTTGCCTGTGTCTATGTGCCTGTGGTTCTGTCAGTGTGATCATGTGATGTATCTGACCCCAGGAATGTGTCAATAAAGTTTCCCCTTCCTGGGACAATGAATTCACGGTGTTCTTATTTCAATTTCCAGGAGTGTATATATGACTTTTGAACACTATTAACGTAAATACATTGTTTGTTCTCTATCAAAATCTTTCATTTGCTAACTATGCGTATCAGTAGTTAGTGCCTTCAGTAGTCAGAATATTTTATTTAGCTGGCAGTATTGGCGCTCGCTGTATTGCAGTAGTTCGAGTAACGAAGATTTTTGTGAGGTAAGTGATTCATGAAAGGTATAAGTTATTGTTAGTCAGGGCCATTCTTTTCTAGGAATTTTTGAAAGTCAGATTGTGTTGCGCTAAAAATATTGTCTGTCAGTTTAGTGTTGATCAGTATAAGTAAGGAGAGTACGTTCAGTTTTGCTCAGCTGTTTGAAAATCAAATAACGTAGAGGTTTATCAGCACAGTAATTCACTAATTTTTCGAAGGGAACGTTTCATATTGAGGCACTTGTCATAACGTTGTACCAGTTTTTGAATACCCTCCTCATAGAAGTCTGCGTCACCACTGTTTTGACTTCGTCATCGTCTTGAAGACGCTGACCGCCCAGGTGTTTCTTCAAGTGCAGAAACAGATAGTAGTCACTGGGAGCAAGATCGGGGCTGTACAGAGGATGATCTAGAGTTTGCCATCGAAAAGATCTGATGAGATCTTTGGTCTGATTCGCCACATGCGAACGGACATTGTCTTGCAGCAAAACCATGCCCTTGCTCAACTTCCATGGACTGTTGCTTTGATTCTGGTGTGACGTAGGCCACCCATGTTTCATCGCCCTTAACAGTTTTTCTTAAGAAATCATCACCGTCGTTGTGGTACCGCTCAAGGGAAGTCAATGCACTGTCTAAACGTTTGGTTTTGTGCACATCCGTCATTTTCGGTACCCAACGTGAGCACAATTTTCGGTTCTTTCAAGTGCTCGGTCACAATGCTATACAAAACACTACGAGAAACATAAGGAAAGTCATCCCGCAAGAAGGAAATCGTAAAGCGTCTGATTTCTCTCACCTTACTGTCCACTTCCTGCACCAAACTTTCATTAACGACCGAAGGACGCCCACTCCGTTGTTCATTATGCACATTTGTGCGGCCATCTTCAAATGCTCTCACCCACTTTCTTACCATTCCATCACTCATAATGTTTTCTCCGTAAACTGCACAGATCTCACGATGAATATCGATCGCTTTTTAGGCCTTTAGCACTAAGAAATCTTATAACAGCCCGTACTCTACAGTCGGCGGGACTCACGATTATCGGAGGCATCTTAAACACTCAGTACACAACGTAAACATGGAAGAATCAGACTGTAATGGCGTCAGTGCGTAGATTAAGGTACAGGCTTTCATGTAAAAATAAAATTATTGAGATATCTTAGCACGTCTTTTTTTAAATTCAAAACGGTACTTACTAAAAAAAAAAACACGCCTCGTATATTTCTACAACTGAAAGATATTCTCTCTTCCAATTTCGCGCGAGCCGCATTACAGTGGCTTTAGCAGCGCCACTATACGGATGCAAATCAGGTTTGCTTTAAATACACTCTGTACCCGTTCTGAGCATTATTTCCATTGAGATGTGACGGGGTGAGCTGATGTTAGCGAAGAATGCCTTTAAAGCGACAAAGACGCCACTATCATCACCTCACTGATCCTGAATAAGGTCGTTTTATAGGGTTATAGAAACAGGTGCTTCCATCTGTGACATTGCAAAAAGACTTGGCATGCATGTAGCCACTGTACGTGAATGCTGGCAGCGGTGGCACGAGAATGTACGGTCGCAAGAAGACCGGGCGATGGACGGCCATATGGCGCTACCGAGAGGTTCGACAAGTCTGAAGGGAGTCATCGTTTCTACCTAGTTGTTGTTTCAAAAACAGTACTTTACTGATAAACCACTAATTAAAAACAGGAAGTGCTACTTTAAAACTTGATACAAATTAATAAAGTACTATTTTAAAGTAACTGCCTAGTACAACAATGCTGGACTTCATATTTGTTAATGTCTTTCGCCTATCCTTATAACCTCTGCTTGTGGTCATCAGGACCTGAGTTTTACCTGATCAAATCTGATGATTTCCTCAACATCTGATCTGTTTCTCCTCTTGTGCAGTGGCCCATTTGTTTTACTGGTCATTTCACATCGCACAGGTCTCCACAACTACATGGTACCCCTTTCGTTACCGGTTCTTCCGGCGTTTGGATAGTATCGTTGGCGGAACTTGCGTGTGTCCAGCATCTTTCGCGTGCGTTTGTAGACCACGGCGATATTCCGCCTCAAGTCCTTCCGTATGCAGTCAGTAACGTAAACAGAACGCTAGGAAAAAATTGAATTTCGCAGTCGTCTGTATATCACTATGATCTTTACATGGCGATCTTAATGATAGTTTTTATTTCAGCGAAGGAATATCCATTCTTCAGCACAGTATTGCTGTGGAATTCCAATTCTCCGTCGAGCAGCTTCGGTTCATAGATGTTATGCGCTGTTTCCGCCAAAGTTTGACCAACACCGCGTTTTTGTCGTGGATGGCGATTTGAATCACATTCTAGAGTGTGTGACATTTTCGTGGACTGCGTGAGATTGATTAAAGTTTTTCACTAGTTTTTGTTTCGACGAACAGCACCGAGAGGGGAATATCTGCGCCCCGTTGGCCTTAGAAGATATTCTAAACTCAAATGCAATGAGATGTCTGGAACAGAATAACCTCTTCCATGGCAATCACCACGGGTTCCGAAAACGTCGATAATGGAAAACTCAACTCGCGCGTTCCTCACATGATATCCTGAGAGCCATGATTAAGGCAGTCATGTAGATGTAGTATTACTTGACTTCCGAAAAGCATTTAACTGAGAACCACACACACACTATTAACGAAAGTACGATCGCATGCGTTATCAAGTGAAATTTGTGACTGGACTGAAGGTTTCTCGCTAGAGAGGCTGCGGTATTTTATTGTGGATCGATAACCATTGACAGATGTAAAAGTGAAACTTCCTGGCAGATTAAAACTGTGTGCTGGACCGAGACTCTACCTCGAGACCTTTGCCTTTCGCGGGCAAGTGCTCTACCAACTGAGCTACCCAAGCACGACTCACGTCCCGTCCTCGCAGCTTTACTTCTGCGAGTACGTCGTCTCCTACCTTCCAAACTTTACAGAAGCTCTCCTGCGAAGCTGGAGAACTAGCACTCCTGAAAGAAAGGATATTGCGGAGACATGGCTAAGCCACAGCCTGGGGGATGTTTCCAGAATGAGATTTTCACTCTGCAGTGGAGTGTGCGCTCGTATGAAACTTCCTGGCAGATTAAAACTGTGTGCCGGACAGAGACTCGAACTCGGGACCTTTCGCAGGAGAGCTTCTGTAAAGTCTGGAGGTATGAGACGAGGTACTGGCAGAAGTATAGCTGTGAGGACGGGACGTGAGTCGTGCTTGGGTACCTCAGTTGGTATAGTACTTGCCCGCGAAAGGCAAAGGTGCCGGTTTCGAGTTTCGGTCCGGCACACAGTTTTAATCTGCCACGAAGTTTCATATCGGCGCACACTCCGCTGCAGAGTGAAAATCTCATTCTAGATGTAAAAGTAATTTCAAGTGAGCCCCAGGGAGTGATAACACCCTTGCTGCACACGTTGTAAGTGAATGATCTAGCAGGCAATAGTAATATGAGATTTCTCGCAAATGATGCAGTTCTCTATGACGAAGTATTAGCTGAAACAAATTGCACAAAATATTCACTCAGCTCCTGAAAAGATTTCAAAGCAGCGCATAGACTGACAGCTTGCTTTAAATCAGGTGTAAAATTTTGCTCTTTGTGTAACATAAAACTGTCTTATCGTATGACTCCAGTATCAGTGACTTACAGCCGTTGTCGATCAGTTCATACAGAAACCTGCGTGTAACAGTTTGCGGGGATCTGAGATGGGACTGTCACACATGCTAAATCGCAGGTGAAGTAGATGGCAGAGCGGTTCATTCCCAGAAAACTAGCTAAATGTATCGACAAAGGAGATTGCTGGCAAAACACCCATTCTAGAATATTTCTCAGTTCTGTGGGACACATGAGGGGACTGAACAAGCCAACGGTCGAAGACAGACACTATCTCATTAAAGAGGCGTTTATTAAGTAATAGAAAACATTTTTTGTGGCAGCATTGGTTTTATTCTGGATTCCAATACAATATATAATTCCTTACTCTTTTGGCTACAACGCCCTGTTTCTCAATACAATCTCCGTTCAGTGCAAAGGCCTTACGCCACTTACTGGGAGGGCCTAAATGCCTGAATAGTACAACTCTACTGGACGACGCCAGAGCCAACGTCTTGTTGCATCAATAACCTCCCGATCATCCATTTACTGCTTCCTGTGGAGTGCATACTCCATTGGACCAAACGGATGGAAGACGGTTCAAAAATGGTTCAAATGGCTCTGTGCACTATGGGACTTAACATCTGAGGTCACCAGTCCCTTAGAACTTAGAAATACTTAAATCTAACTAACCTAAGGACATCATACGAGATCCATGTCCGAGGCAGGATTCGAACCTGCAACCGTAGCAGTCGCGCGGTTCCCGACTGAAGCGCATGGAACCACTCGGCCACAGCGGCCGGCTGATGGAAGCCGGAAGGAGTGACGTGCGGACTGTAGGATGGATAAGGAAGAACAACCCAATGAAGATTCTAGAGCTCCTCTGGGGTGTGCAGGCTTGTGTCAGGCCTTACGTCGACATGAAGAGGAGAAATTCGTTTCCATTTTGTGGCGACGAACATGCTAAGGTATCACAATACACTACCGTGTTGATCGTTCCACTATGAGGGAGGACATGAAACAGATTCGCCCCTTCAGTGTCCCAGAAGACATCGCCTTGATTTTACGGCTGAGGGTGCAGCTTTGAACTTTTTCTTCAGAGGAGGGGTCGTATGGTGCCACTCCATGGTCTGCCATTTTGTTTCCTGTTCGAAGTGTTGAACCCATGTTTCATCGCGTGTGACGATCTTGACAAAATGCTATCACGATCAGCCTGGAAACGCGTAAGCAGTTCCATGCAGGGAACGAGGAACCCAACAGGCAAACACTTTCGATACCTCAACTGGTGGACGATTGTGTCAGCACTACCAACACAGACGTCCAGTTGAGCAGCGTAGTGTTTGAATGTGATCCGTCGATCACCTCGAAGGAGAGTGTCTGCACGTTCCAACACTGCAGGAACCGCAGCTGTGGACAGCCGGCCGGCAAGTGGGAGATCGAACAGGTTTCGGCGACCTTGTTGCAGTGGTGACAGACGCCTCGTCAACACTCGCTGTGCTTTTGTTCACTGCCAGGTCTCCGTAGACAATCTGCAAGCGCCAATATGCGATGCTCTCGTTTCCGCCAAAAGAAACTCAGTGACAGTTCTCTGCTTGGAACGCAGCTCCGTTGCATACCCCATTTTGAAGGCTACGTATAGCGCCGCCATCTATTGAGACTTCATGAGACTATAGGGGCTGAAGCGGGAATATTCCACGATGTTAAAAAAAAAGCGAAGAAAGAACTGCTTTTATTTCAACAGTAATTGGCCAAGAAAAATCGTTGTATTGCTTACTAAATATTCTTCGTATTAAGTTTAAGTGATGATTTTTAAATAAACTCCCTTCGTATTACTCTCCTAGGGACTGCGAGGGCAAGTTACACTAGTTACAGCGAGCATAGAGGATTTCAAGCAATCGTTCTTCCTGCGTTCCATCTCCCCCTTCCATCCTGCTTTTCTCCCCGCCTAACCTCTCCCTGCCTCCCCCCCCCCCCAGGGTCCTTTTGTATTCCCCTCCACTGTCTTTCCCGTCGCTTCTGCCCAGCATCCCCCCCCCCTTCTTATGGGTCCTCGTCCTCCATCGGCTTCTTTCCCCCCCTCCCCCCACTTCGTTTTTCCTCTCCTATCCCCCCCCCCCTTTCTTTCCCATCATCTGTCCAGTTTACCCCCGTCTGCCCTCGCCTGTGGTATGTCATATTTGTGCCAGTGTTGCTTCGTCTTTCCAAGTGTTGCGAACAGAAATCATGCTGTCGCTGGGTGTGAATTTTATATCTCTTGCGAACAGAAACCAGACTGTCGCTGTGTTTTTTTAATTGTCTGTCTATTATTTTACCTGTCTGCTTCATATGTATTTTATTAGCATCATCAACCCTTTGTTATATGTTTTACGTTCCACGATTTTCCGCCATTTTACCATTTAATCATTTATTATCTGCATCTTTTTAAATCAAATTCTGTAGGCTGAAGAGCGGCATATTAAGCTGCTGCCAGCCCGCCCCCTTCGGGGGAATCAAAACTCAGTAAAGAAAAAAAAAACTGCGTTCCATTAGTGACTTCAACGGTAGTAAACCCTAATGACAAGTAGACTGGATAGACTGCCATGAACTTCACAGTGGATTGCAGAGTATGAATGTAGTTGTAAGTGTTCAGGTGCAGCTGGGAGGTACGCTGCTCAAACAGGACCTCTGCTGTGCAGATGCGGTGCGGCGTCAGCAGCAGTGTTGCCACCGGGTCGACCTGAGGAGCGCTGATCAGTGTTTGGAAAGCGGAAAGTTGGCAGCCCGCGCCGTATCAGGCAGGTTGACGGCCGTTGGCGCCGGCAGCGACGACGCCCCTAAAGCCTACGCCGCCCCCCGCCATGGCGGAGTAATACGCGTAAAGTTCCGGCCGTATCGCCGGCTGCCGCGCGGCTTTACTGTCTCGTAAAGCGGCGTGATTTACGGCGGAGCACCAGCGCCACCAGCACCGGCCTACTCGCTGGCAAGTGAGCGGTCAAGGATACGGCCGGCTCCCCTCCACCTGCCGCCGGGGCCCCACCTCGTACGGCACACACCGCTGCCTCGCTAGTATCCTATTACGATGCGCCAACCCACCCATTCACCCCGCGTCGACGGTCATTGCTTCGCTACATATAAGGCTAAAAATGTGGCTACAGAGTACCATATGAAAGACAACGGGAGAGGAGGTTAGACAGTTTTTGTCCTGAGAACATGGCTATTCGCTGCGACCTCCTTCGACAAATGTTTCTCGCCGCGTCAGATTTGTTTGTAAAAACAAGATTTCAACGACTTCTTCTACCCCCCGTCGTCAGGAATTTACTGTCTTAATGCACTCTAACAAGGGGAGGCCGCCAATTGTGAAATTCAGATTCGATTCATACTGCGCATAATAAAAGCTCATGGCCAGAGGTGTAATGTGGCAAAGCACCAAGATGCACTTCTCAGCCGTTGTCGAGAAAATCGACAGTTAAAAGAAATCGTTACGGTGAAATACTCTCTACGATTAATAGTTCTCTACAGCGTCGTGGCGCAGCGGCAAGCGCTCGGGTTCGAAATCCGTAGGTCGCTGGATCGAATCTCGCGCCATGCAACCATTTTTTTTTTAGTATTTGTTTTTTGGTAATTCAAATACACACACACACACACACACACACACATATATATATATATATATATATATATATATATATATATATATATATATATATAATTCCTGGCAATCAGTTGCAACAATTATGTATACAATAAGTTGTTGAAAGTCGTTTGCCGTGGAAAAACTGGCGACTTCGAACATCGTTATGTTTTCCGCAAACAAAGTTGTATTTCACAAATGTTATTAATTGTCTTCATAATGTTAACCACGTATAGTTAACGGAAGACGTAGAAACGATATTCCGAAGCGAATACGTATAGCGTAAGTCAAACATTCGAATTAGAATAGAGACCCCACGAACACAAATTCGCTGTGGCGGGTATGAAATATAAACTCCGTTACTCGCTCGTTACACTTGAAGGACAGATGTTGAATGGGCCGAAACGAGCCGCTCCATAACAGCGTAGTTGCCTGCTAATTTCGAAAGAAGGTAGATGCGGTCCCTAGCGCAACTTATAACATCGTCGAAAATCAGTGCGGACGGGAGAGCTTTGGTACACCCTGTTAAAAAAACGGAAAAATGGAGGCGGTACAATTGGAGAGCGATCCGGCTTCACCAACATGCATAAGCAATTAATTAATAGTTTATATATATATATATATATATATATATATATATATATATATATATATATATATTTGAATTACAAAAAACTAATAATAAAAAAAATTGCACGGCCCGAGATGCGATCCAGCGACCTTCGGATTACGAACCCGAGCGCTTACCGCTGCGCCACGACACCTCTGGCCATGAGCTTTTATTATGCGCAGTATGAAACGAATCTGAATTTCACAATTGGCGGCCTCCCCTTGTAAGACAAAAAGACCGAGGCACCAAGAAATAAGTAACCGACTGGAACGGAAATCGGTACATGTGATGTACATTACAGACAAACAAATGATTACAGTTTCAGAAAAACTTGATGTTTTATTGAAAAGGATCTTCACAAACCGAGTAAGTCAATAACGCGTTGGTCCTCCTCTGGCCCTTATGCGAGCAGTTATTTGGCTTGGCATTGATTGATATAGTTGTTGGCTGGCCTGCTGAGGGACATCCTGCCAAATACTGTCCATTTGGTGCACCAGGTCATCAAAATCGTGACGGTCAGATTGGTGTCCAAAAAGTGGTTCAAATGGCTCTGAGCACTGTGGGACTTAACATCTGTGGTCAACAGTCCCCTAGAACTTAGAACTACTTAAACCTAACTAACCTAAGGACATCACACACATCCATGGTCGAGGCAGGATTCGAACCTGCGACTGCAGCAGTCGCGCGGTTCCGGACTCAAGCGCCACAGACACTTCCTGCCCAGCAGTCTCATTGACTGGAGGAAAACTGTCTTCAAAAATATGTTCCTTTCAAATTAAGCACCGATGATCCAACGAAGATGTGTCTGGAGACTACCGGGGCAGTGATGGGATACCAACCTGAATGTCGCCCGCCATACGGCTCGATAACGTAGAGTGATGGTCTGAGATGCCAGTTTTTTTGATAGCAAGACTCCTCTGGTTATCATCTGTGGCACGCTTACAGCACAGCAGTATGTAGAACATATTCTATGCCTCGTTGTTTTGCCCTTTAGGCAAGACATCCTAGGTTTCTATTTCAGCAAGATAATTCCCGCCACATACGACGACAGTTCCTACTGCTTGGCGAGCAAAGTCGCCGTATTTCTCTCCAAATGAGAACGTTTGAAACACTATCCTACTAGCTCGGGATTTTGATGATCTAATACGCAAATTAGAATTTTACACGATATCCTTCCGGAGGACAGCCAACTCTATCAATCAGTACCAAGTCGGACAACTGCGTGCGTAAGGGCCAGTGGGGGACCAAAGCGTTAGTGACACTCTGAGAGTGTGTAGCGGTTTCTCTTGAAGAAATTATTCAACTTTTCTGAAACTGTATTCATTTGTTTGTTTGTACATGTACGTCACATCCACCGATATCTGTCCTATTCAGATAGTTTATCGGGGAGCGTCATGTTTATTTTTTTTTTTCTTTCTTAGAGCGTAGGCCTTGCGGTACTTCCGTATGTAGTTATCGAACTATGCCGTGCAGAAATTAAGAAATCGTGGAATTTTCTACCAAGGATTATATCGATGTCTGTGATGAAGTCATGTCAGTAGCGATGCTGACTTCATTAGATGACTTATTTAACCATCGAGCACCCATTTCTACGCACCACTATGCGTAACGCAACGTCGGGTACAATTGGACATTGGACTGTATCGGACAGGAGTTACTTCTAAACTGGCGCTAGCACCCGTTTAAGGCCCAAGCGACACAAGCCGCCCCTTGTGGCGCGAAGTTGAGAGGCGTCACAACTGTAAGATTTCTGTACTGGACGTATCACAGTAGCGGCTGCTTGGGGCACCAAGCTAAGAAGGGAGCCAGGGTCGTCCAAGTAGGTACCAGACTTGTACACAGCTCGAATCACAATTAGTAGCGGGAAATGAGATTGGTAAAAGTTTGTTGTTGTGGTCTTCAGTTCTGAGACTGGTTTGAAGCAGCTCTCCATGCTACTCTATCCTGTGCAAGCTTCTTCATCTCCCAGTACCTACTGCAGCCTACATCCTTCTGAATCTGCCTAGTGTATTCATCTCTTGGCCTCCCTCTACGATTTTTACCCTCCACGCCGCTCTCCAATACTAAATTGGTGATCCCTCGATCTCTCAGAACATGTCATATCAACCGATCCCTTCTTCTAGTCAAGTTGTGCCACAAGCTCCTCTTCTCCCCAATTATATTCAATACCTCCTCATTAGATATGTGATCTACCCATCTAATCTTCAGCATTCTTCTGTAGCACCACATTTCGAAAGCTTCTATTCTCTTCTTGTCTAAACTGTTTATCGTCCACGTTTCATTTCCATACATGGCTACACTCCATACAAATACTTTCAGAAACGACTTCCTGACATTTAAAACTATACTCGATGTTAACAAATTTTTCTTCTTCAGAAACGCTTTCCTTGCCATTGCCAGTCTACATTTTATATCCTCTCTACTTCGACCATCATCAGTTAGTTTGCTCCCCAAATAGCAAAACTCCTTTACTATTTTAAGTGTCTCATTTCCTAATCTAATTCCCTCAGCATCACCCGACTTAATTCGACTACATTCCATTATCCTCGTTTTGCTATTGTTGATGTTCATCTTGTACCCTCCTTTCAAGACACTGTCCATTCCGTTCAGCAGCTCTTCCAAGTCCTTTGCTGTCTCTGACAGAATTACAATGTCATCGGCGAACCTCAAAGTTTTTATTGCTTCTCCATGGATTTTAATACCTACTCCGAACTTTTCATTTGTTTCCTTTATTGCTTGCTCAATATACAGATTGAATAACATCGGGGATAGGCTACAACCCTGTCTCACTCCCTTCCAAACCACTACTTCCCTTTCATACCCCTCGACACATGTAACTGCCATCTGGTTTCTGTACAAATTGTAAATAGCCTTTCGCTCCCTGTATTTTACCCCTGCTACCTTCAGAATTTGAAAGAGAGTATTCCAATCAACATTGTCAAAAGCTTTCTCTAAGTCTACAAATGCTAGAAACGTAGGTTTGCCTTTTCTTAATCTTTCTTCTAAGATAAGTCGTAGGGTCAGTATTGCCTCACGTGTTCCAACATTTCTACGGAATCTAAACTGATATTCCCCGAGGACGGATTCTATCAGTTTTTCCATTCGTCTGTAAAGAATTCGCGTTAGTATTTTGCAGCTGTGGCTTATTAAACTGACAGTTCGGTAATTTTCACATCTGTCAACACCTGCTTTCTTTGGGATTGGAATTATTATATTCTTCTTGAAGTCTGAGGGTATTTCGTCTGTCTCATACATCTTGCTTACCAGATGGTAGAGTTTTGTCAGGACTGGCTCTCCCAAGGCCGTCAGTAGTTCCAATGGAATGTTGTCTACTCCTGGGGCCTTGTTTCGACTCAGGTCTTTCAGTGCTCTGTCAAACTCTTCACGCAGTATCGTATCCCCCATTTCATCTTCATCTACATCCTCTTCCATTTCCATAATATTGTCCTCAAGTACATCGCCCTTGTATAGACCCTCTATATTCTCCTTCCACCTTTCTGCTTTCCCTTCTTTGCTTAGAACTGGGTTTCCAGCAAAGCTCTTGATATTCATGCAAGTGGTTCTCCTTTCTCCAAAGGTCTCTTTAATTTTCCTGTAAGCAGTATCTATCTTACCCCTAGTGAGATAAGCCTCTACATCCTTACATTTGTCCTCTATCCATCCCTGCTTAGCCATTTTGCGCTTCCTGTCGATCTCATTCTTGAGACGTTTGTATTCCTTTTTGCCTGCTTCATTTACTGCATTTTTATATTATTTCCTTTCATCAATTAAATTCAATATTTATTCTGTTATCCAAGGGTTTCTACTAGCCCTCGTCTTTTTACCTATTTGATCCTCTGCTGCCTTCACTATTTCATCCCTCAAAGCTACCCATTCTTCTTCTACTGTATTTCTTTCCCCTATTACTGTCAATTGTTCCCTTATGCTCTCCATGAAACTCTGTACAACCTCTGGTTCTTTCAGTTTATCCAGGTCCCATCTCCTTAAATTCCCACCTTTTTGTAGTTTCTTCAGTTTTAATCTACAGTTCATAACCAATAGATTGTGGTCAGAGTCCACATCTGCCCCTGGAAATGTCTTACAGTTTAAAACCTGGTTCCTAAATCTCTGCCTTACCATTATATAATCTATCTGATACCTTCTAGTATCTCCAGGATTCTTCCATGTATGCAACCTTCTTTCATGATTCTTGAACCAAGTGTTAGCTATGATTAAGTAATGCTCTGTGCAAAATTCTACCAGGCGGCTTCCTCTTTCATTTCTTAGCCCCAATCCATATTCACCTACTATGTTTCATTCTCTCCCTTTTCCTACTGACGAATTCCAATCACCCATGACTATTAAATTTTCCTCTCCCTTCACTACCTGAATAATTTCTTTTAACTCATCATACATTTCATCAATTTCTTCGACATCTGCAGAGCTAGTTGCATAAAAACTTGTACTACGGTAGTAGGCGTGGGCTTCGTATCTATCTTGGCCACAATAATGCGTTCACTATGCTTTTTGTAGCAGCTTACCCGTACTCCTATTTTTTTATTCATTATTAAACCTACACCTGCATTACCCTTATTTGATTTTGTATTTATAACCCTGTATTCACCTGACCAAAAATCTTGTTCCTCCTTCCACCGAACTTCTCTAATTCCCACTATATCTAACTTTAACCTATCCATTTCCCTTTTTAAATTTTCTAACCTACCTGCCCGATTAAGGGATCTGACATTCCACGCTCCGATCCGTAGAATGCCAGTTTTCGTTCTCCTGATAATGACGTCCTCTTGAGTAGTCCCCGCTCGGAGATGAGAATGGGGGACTATTTTACCCAAGTGGACGCCATCATCATTTAATCATAGAGTAAAGCTGCATGCCCTCGGGAAAAATTACGTCTGTAGTTTCCCCTTGCTTTCAGCCGTTCGCAGTACCAGAACAGCAAGGCCATTTTGGTTAGTGTTACAATGCCAGATCAGTCAATCATCCAGACTGTTGCCCCTGCAATTACTGAAAAGGCTGCTGCCCCTCTTCAGGGACCACACGTTTGTCTGGCCTTTCAACAGATACCCCTCCGTTGTGGTTGCACCTACGGTACGGCTATCTGTATCGTTGAGGCACGCAAGCCTCCCCACCAACGACATGGTCCATGGTTCATGGGGGGTAAAAGTATACGGTGGAAAAATGTGGGTGCACCAAATGGCAGTCGTTTGTGTGGGAAAATGTCCTTGGACCAGCCCTGAAAGCACCTGTCGAACCAGAGCCGTGTGAACTGTAGAGGAGCAAAAGCAGTCACACCACTCTGAATCAAAACGACTGTGCTCTCTAGAATGGCAACAAGTCATCTGTTTGTCGGTTCACGAACTTTGGGGTGCCACGTTTTGTTTGTAAGTAAATAATATCAGATTATTATTCTATTTTTAATAGCCGGTACTGTGACAATGACTAGCCCACGTAATGACAACCGTAAAACTTCGACAGTGGGCGTTGCGGGTTATATCGTGTCTGTCTGCTCGTCTGTTAAGACCCATTATTATCAGGAACGGGTGCAGGTATCAGTTTAAAATTTATGTCAAATGCTGCCTGTGGGGTCTTTAGCATTGAAAATGGCCTGGTATCTGACAAACAACGGCCAACACATTGCCATTTTCATGGAAACGGCGCCGACTTGAAGTACCAACAAGCACCACCAGCTGGCGTCCAACGTTCGCACATCCTTTTGTACTGGTGCACTCGTATTTAAAGTTTATTTTAAGTTAAACATTTTTTGTTAATGACCTGTACTATTTATTTAAACAGTAGTTTTATACTTCATTTTCACGTCACAAATGTTTTTATGTAAGTAGGATCCCACTGGCTGCAGCTGCCGTAATTCAGCAAATTGGCGTGCTGTCAAACACTATTTAATGATTGACAGTACAACCACTAGCAGCAGTTCAAATGCTTCAAATGGCTCTGAGCACTATGGGACTTAACATCTGTGGTCATCAGTCCCCTAGAACGTAGAACTACTTAAACCTAACTAACCTAAGGACAGCACACACATCCATGCCCGAGGCAGGATTCGAACCTGCGACCGTAGCGGTCACGCGGTTCCGGACTGAAGCGCCTAGAACCGCAAGGCCACACCGGCCGGCACTAGCAGCAGTTATCGTCTTGACAACACGCAGCTGCTCAGCACGTCGACAGCTCGAGCAAATGGGTAGAACATCGCGCCTTTTTAGCTTAAAACTTACTTCCATATTTACTATGCATTTTTATGATCTTTACAGTGAAATGAATCTGAAGATGTCCTACTGCATGTGTCGAAACAGATCATTTTAAATAAATGTTATTTTGCGATCGTGACTGTTTCTTCATAAGTAACTGGCAGGAAGGAACCATCGTGTTTGAGCGGTCCACCATCACACAGTGAATAAAGTTGCCCAGTATGTTAGTACATCATCGTGGACTGTCCAACATATCTACAAGAAATGTTGTACGACTCGCAGTCATGTAAGGTGCCTAAAGAACAATGGTCATAACCAAATCCCTACCGAAATGGATCGGAGATGAGTGTCACTGCTTGTCAAAGACAATCGCTTTGCAATGTGACAGGAACTGTTGCTGTCTGTGCGTCTAGTTTTCGAGTGAACATTGCGAAACGAAGTGCATGTAATGGACATTTGGAGTCAGGTACTTCGTGAAACTGGACAGTAGTCAACTGAGCGTGCAGTGTGGTCCTGTGAGTCTCGATTTCTCCTCCTTTCAAATGACGCAAAGTGTCGAAAGCGCCGACTGCCCAATAATGCGTTTAACCCGCAGTCTTTGGAAGGTCTAGCTCAGGCTGGAAGAGTTCTGTGATGCCTTAGGTGTTTTGTGAGCCCACTCATTCGGGTTTCCTTAAACGTCAACCAATGTGGTTATCTCAGCATTTTCGTTGAAGAACTGTTGCCCTTACTTCTCCATCTTTATAACGAGTATGGTGTGGACACTCCCGTCCTCCAAGCTGACTGATCATCAATTAGCGGCTTGAGCCGCATATGGCATACCCGGAGAAACTTGTGGACTCTCTTTCTCACAGGACTGGGACCATTATAAGCCAGAGATAATGGTATACAACGTAAGCTGCGCTCAATGCGATGGTCTTTCAGGGAGGGCTTGTATGCCTGCATCGTGCCACTCTATTAATCGACGTCAGAACCAACACTTTGCTGCATCAATAACCTCCCCATCATCCACTTACTGCTCCCCGCAGAGTGCATCCTTCAATGATCCAAACACATGGAATTCGGAAAGTTCGAGATCCGGAGTGTAACGTGGATGAGGAAGAATAGACCCAGTTGGGTGCGAAGACTTGTGTCAGTTCCTGTGTTCTTATGCAGAAGGAGAAGCTCGTTTGCATTTTTGTAGCGACAAACAGGCTGAAGTCTTTCCATCAATTTCCTGAGGGTAGCGCAATACATTCCTGTATTGCACTGTGAAGGAGAACACCGCCGGCCGGGGTGTCCGAGCGGTTCTAGGGGCTACAGCCTGGAACCGCCCGACCACTACGGTCGTAGGTTCGAATCCTGCCTTGGGCATGGATGTGTGTGATATCCTTAGGTTAGTTAGGTTTAAGTAGTTCTAAGTTCTATGGGACTGATGACCTCAGAAGTTAAGTCCCATAGTGCTCAGAGCCATTTGAATTATTTGAAGGAGAACACCAAGCAAAATAACCCGTTAAGAATCCCAGTGACTTTACTGGCTGAGTGTGCGTCTCTGAACTTTTTCTTCGGAGGTGGTGTGACGCCACTCCATGGTTTGCCGTTGTGTTTCCGGTTCGAAATGATGAAGTCGTGTATCATCGCGTGTACGATATTCAACAAAAAATTGTCACAATCAGCCTCGTAACTCGCAAGGAGTTCCGTACAGACGGTCCTTCGTGCTCTTTATGGTTTTCTGTTAGGCAGCGAGGAACCCGGCGGGCATATACTTCTGAGTACCCCAACTGGTGGACGAGTGTGTCAGCACCATCAACAAAGACGTCCAGTTGGGCAGCAAGGCGTTTGACTGTGATCCGTCGATCACGTCGAATGAGAGGGTCCGCACGCTCCAAGACTGCATGAGTCACACCTGTGGACGGCTGGACGACACGCGGGAGATCAGACAGGTCTGAGCGACCTTGTTGCGGTGATGACAGATGCCTCACTCAACGTCTCACTGTGCTTTTGTTCCAGATCTCTGTAGACATTTTCCAAGCGCCTATAAATATCTGTTATGTTCTGCTTTTTAGTCAAAAGAAACTTTACGACAGCTCTCTCCTTGGAAAGACCCTCCGTTACGGACGCCATTTTGAAGGCTACGTGTAGCGCCACCACTGTCGGGACTTCTAAGACAGAGGCTCAAGAAGGAGTATTCCATGACGTCGCATAAAAAATTTCGCATTTCTTTCAACCGAAATTGTCCCAGAAACGTGTGTTGCATTACTTTTTGAAAGACTCTCGTACAATGAAGGCATTATCCCTAAACTCCAGAACTACTGACTGGTTAATTTCAAAACCATTTAAGATGTTTACATATTAATGTGTGCGGGATTAAAACTAGAAACTACATACATCGGTTATAACTTAGGAATTAAAAGAAGATAATGACGTAATCTGGCGTTATGCAGAAGAGTAGCTTTGAAAGTCGGCAAGTTGCTACTGTAGAGTATGTACGAGTAAGTAGCTTATGAGCACCTGTTATAGAATTTGAAATATTTTCATTGAATGAAAGTACTTGAAACATTGACATCCTTGTAAATAATAGATTTCAGCTATCAGTCGTCCTTTTTAAATTTTATTGGCAGATCTAGATTTCAGCTAGAAACTAGCCATTCTCATCGCACTATCATTTTTGACCAATGCATCTTTGTTTCCAGAAGTGTACCTCAGAAATAGGCTGAGGCAGAATTTTTATAACGCTTAGTGGCCCATCTCAGTTTACATCCATTACATAGTTTCAGTTTACGAGGTGAGCTAAACTCCGTGTAGCGTGTCTGGACTAGAGTGAGCTGATGTTCTGAGGCCCTACTGGTGATTCGACTTCTCCACTTCAGTTGGATGTCGAAAACCCGAAGCAAATTCCAACGTTCTAGGTCATTAATTGCACTGTTCTAAAACTACTGTTTATTAATAAAATGTATAATTGTGACTGTGACCTACTACTTCTCAGCAATACAGTCCCATCGAAATGCATACACAAAACATAACAAGGATGGCACCTTGCGTAATTATATTGCACGTTCAGTAGCCAAATTGTTTAAATTTTCTCCGATATAAAGTAGTTTCCAGTACTTCTCGAAGAAGCCTTTGTCGAGACGTCTTCGACCAGCTTCTGGTGGTTTCTATGCTGTATAGTTCGTTACCTCTATGCTGTGATCTCAGAACTTGCTGTTTCTGAGAACGCACTTTTCTGTCGAGTCCAGAAGCAGTCCGGCCCATGTTACCTATATAACGCTTATGCTCTGGGTGTTGAAAGAGTTCTCTAGTGGAATCTGGCGTGCATAGAGGCAGCCTCATGGCAGTCTACGCAACGCACGGGGCTCCGATTACGCCATGGGCACTGCAGAGCGTGTGAGACAGACGAATGTCTTGGACTTCGAAAAGTGTGATAAAGAAACTTTATATGAGCGCTGATGAGAATTACGCTGCACTTTGAATTATTTCGGTCTCGTCTCTTGTGGAAATGCAACATTTTGGTAAGATTACATCTGGTCTGAAATGAATAGTTCAGATGGTATGAGGTCTTGAATCAGCAATTCGTATGAATCATTTGTTTGTAAACTACTTATCAAATGGTTCAAATGGCTCTGAGCACTATGGGACTTCATCTTAGGTCATCAGTCCCCTAGAACTTAGAACTACTTAAACCTAACTAACCTAAGGACATCACACACATCCATGCCCGAGGCAGGATTCGAACCTGCGACCGTAGCAGTCCCGCGGTTCCGGACTGAAGCGCCTAGAACCGCTCGGCCACCGCGGCCGACAAACTACTTATATTTCGTAACAAACTACCATCCGCCGCACTGACTTAGGTGGGGCTATCATGAAAAACAATAAACAAAATAAGCAATCATTCTTAATGTGTCTGTGTTGGAGTTACCGACTGTTTGCAGTGCATGACTGGTTCTCTAAGAGGGAGAATTACTAGTTACAGGAACTCACCGATATTTAATGTACAGTACACCAAAATAGAATGCATAGACGCACAGATGCAAAAAAATTCACAAACGGTGACATAAAAATTCGAAGAAATGTATCGCCATTGACGGAAACGTATGAGGAACTGAGTCGCTAAAGTCACAAAATTAATTTTCCGTAAAATGCGTGCATCTGGAGAGTGCTAGTGGAGAAGAAAATGCAGTCTGATAATAAACAAACACTGGAACGAAATGATTTTTAACGCACTACCAGTGGACTATGTTGCAACACAAGCGCTGATATTGTCAGTCGTCACTTTTAATATTTGTTATGAGTCTAAGTCAATGCTGTAAGATGTCAACGACAACTTAAGTATTCGTTTCCGTTCATTAGTTTGGTAGTATCGAATTAAAAGGAACCTACCATCCAAATATTGACACTATAGCTTTGAGAAGCCTCAAAAGTTCCACACGCGGTGCAGCAACTATTTGAACAAATGATCTGATCTGATAAGCTGACTCATTTGCGAACGTCAATAACTGATCAAGTCTTTCTTGTAGAACTACGAGGTCGTTTTCGCAGTTGAGTTCTGTACTGTACTATGGTAATTCCAGAAAATTTTTCGTTCGACTTAAATAGTTTCTCTTTGATCCGATTATGTTTGAGACTATGTAAGCACAATACAAAAGCCGGCCGGTGTGACCGAGCGGTTCTAGGCACTTCAATCTGGAACCCCGCGACTGCTACTGTCGCAGGTTCGAATCCTGCCTCAGGCATGGATGTGTGTGATGTCCTTAGGTTAGTTAGGTTTAAGTAAGTTCTAGAGGTCTGATGATCTCAGATGTTAAGTCCCATAGTCCTCAGAGCCATTTGAACCACAATACAAATAGTAGAGTAATCGTCTGTAAAATGCAATTTACCCTTCAGGTGTTGATAGGATCCGTATCATAGCTTCTGGTCGCCTTTAGGAAAAGATTCCGTAAGATTTCGACTGCAACGTGGACAGACACAGACATCCTGTATTGAGCCATTTGTAATGAGAATAATTGTTAAAATAACTGTCAAGTGCCACCCTTCTCCAGTCATGGACATTCAGCAATAATGTACATACCAGCCCTCCTGCATAAGCTGAGAAAGCTCACAGTTAAATTTCTAAAAATCTTAGTACACAGTACAAGCACCAACTTCCCTTGTCGATTTTCCTTCACAAATAAATATGAGGCAAGGTATTCCTGTAAGAATGTAACAGGTGAATCCCTCCCTCCAACAGAATTACCCGTGCACTAGCCTACGAAGATGTCTTCACACAGCGGTTGACACTATAATTCAAATGGTTCAAATGGCTCTGAGCACCATGGGACTTAACATCTATGGTCATCAGTCCCCTAGAACTTAGAACTACTTAAACCTAACTAACCTAAGGACATCACACAACACCCAGTCGTCACGAGGCAGAGAAAATCCCTGACCCCGCCGGAAATCGAATCCGGGAACACGGGCGTGGGAAGCGAGAACGCTACCGCACGACCACGAGCTGCGGACGACACTATAATTCCAATACGTTATACAAGATGACGAACAAACGAGAACACATCGAGACTGGAGGACATCTGGTTCGGGAATCAACATTTCACAACCCTTATCTTATAGAATATTGTATCTGCTATCGACAAGTCTTTCATTTGCATCTGACACACTGTGCTCCCTGTCGAATTGGTATGACTCGTATGATTATTATACCTACACGACGTTGCAGACTTGCAAAGAAGAATGTCGACACTAAGAGGTGCCTAAGTGAGGACTAAGAATTTCGGAGACTCTTATGTTTATACAGGGTGAATGACCTAAATTTTGCACCGCAAATATTGCGAAAATGGAAAGTACTATTGACGTGCGGGTTTCACAGAATAGATTGACAGTCAGGGGTTCGTGTACTGTCAGAAAATCAACAGATTGTAATAATAATTATCAAGTGTAACTTTTGGTGCAAAGATACACTTTTTAAATGAAACAATGCCTGTTGACAATGACAGACTAAAAGTAGGGAAACACAGAATGTCAGTGGTGTCTGTTGCAGGACTCTAGCGCGAGTCGTTTACGAGATAACATATTTTGAAAAGGTTCTATGCCGGCACTTGTTTGTGTCATTCAAACTGCTTATTTGCTAGGAACGATAATGTTATGTTTGCTTACAGTGTGCTTGTGTGTTTCATGAGTGCATTGCGACTTGTTAGTCAGTTAGTGTGTGACA
Organism: Schistocerca nitens; assembly: GCF_023898315.1. Lineage (NCBI taxonomy): Eukaryota > Metazoa > Arthropoda > Insecta > Orthoptera > Acrididae > Schistocerca > Schistocerca nitens. The sequence goes on along the minus strand of NC_064614.1, from coordinate 231,508,386 downwards.
GTCCAAGCAGTAGGTCGTTAGTGGACGGTATGATTTACCAATGCAGAAAAAGTCGACATGTTCATGGTTGTATGGAGAGTATAGGAAGAATACAGCTCGTTCCTGAACGGTGTATCTGGCAAGATAGATGTCAACCATCTAGGCAATCACATATCAACCTCTTCAATTACACTGCTGGCCACCGTACATGCAACACCAAGAAAGACAAGAGGTAGCACAACAAAATTTATTTTGTAGATAACATGTTGACCAAGTATCAAATGATTACGTTTACAGACGTCTGTGACATGTGGTTCCTGCCAGAATCAGTAGCCAGAGTAGCCGCCATTGTTGGAGATCACCGCTGCCACACGTCTCGGCATTGAGTCAAAGAGACGTTGGATGTGTTGCTGGGGTACAGCAGCCCAAGCAGCTTCCACACGTTGCCAAAGATCATCTGGTGTGGCAGATGGGGATTAATCTGGGTCACTCGTTGAGCAACCATGGGCCACATGTTTTCTATCGGCGAAAGATCCGGAGAGCGAGCCGGCCAGGGAAGCAATTCAATCTGGTTATTGACGAAGAACCTTTGGACAATGCGTGCCACGTGTGGTCGCGCATTATCCTGTTGAAATATGGCTGTGGCCGAGCCCTGAAGGTAAGGAAGGACAACTGGCTCCAGCACCTCGGATATGTAGCGCCGGCTATTTAAAGTACCGGCAATGCGCACTAGAGGCGTGCGAGAGTAATATCCAATACCGCCCCATACCATAATACCCGGTGCAAGACCAGTGTGGCGGTGCATAATGCAGCTGTCCAGCATCCTCTCTCCACGGTGTCTCCACACTCGAATCCGATCATCGTGGTGCTGCAGACAGAAGCGTGACTCGTCAGTAAAGACAACGTCATTCCATTCTGCCGTCCACATCCGTCTGTCATCACACCATTGGCGACGGAGACGTCTGTGGTTCTGCGTCAATGGTAGACGAAGCAATGGACGTCTTGCGGACAGACCACTCTGCTGTAAACGGCGTCGAATGGTACGCGCAGACACTGGATGATGCGTTACAGACGCAATGTGCTGTGCTATGGTTCGGGATGTCACTGAGCGATCCGTCACTGCCATGCGCACAATTTGCCTATCAGCACGTGCAGTGGTGCACCGAGGTGAATGCGATCGACCACGTCGGTCCGTCGTACCCTCCTGCATCCAACGGTCACATATCCGCATTACAGTTGTTTGGTTTCGTCCAACACGACTAGCGATTTCTCTGTATGATAATCCACAATCTCGGTAAGCCACTATCCTTCCTCTGTCGAACTCGGATACTTGATCAAACGATGTTCGCTGTTGTCTACGAGGCATAACTGATCGTCTTGTGAAACAACCACAAGGTAAACACACGTGCCGAACGAACGTACACTCGTCGAAATCGCCAAGCCTTAAATGGCGCTATGAGGTGGCGCCACAGGCGCGCGTGATGTGCGTCTGCGCTGAAATTCTAATCAGTTGCATATCTCATCGCTGGGAACCCATGGTGTAAATTTCACTTGATTCGGATGCTTCCTTCAGGGTGTTGCATTTACGGTGGCCAGCAGTGTAGTTACGTGAATGTGGTAGGGTAGCACCTAGAAAATGTAACAGAAGGAAACAATTAACGACAGAAGGGGGAAAATTAATGTTCTTGCTGCCATTTCAGTTGATCCGAACGTTAGTTCCTGCGCAATCCCATGAAGAAGATAAATGTGTCAGGCAAGTGTCCCATGCATTCTCCATCGATATAGGTTCGATCCCTATCAAATTTCTATACACAAAAGCTGCATGGGAACGATTATGAGAATCGTGTTAACTTTTGTACACGGGCATTAAGACGGGATACTCCAGATGTATTATGAAGCCCATTTAGTGGTGGTGGTAAGTTCCTATGGCACCAAACTGCTGAGGTCATTGGTCCCTACGCATACAAACTACTTAACCTAACTTTAAATTACGCCAAGGACAAGAAACACACCTATGCCCGAGGGAGGACTCCAACTTCCGACGGGGGGAGCCGCGCGAACCGGGGCAAGGCGCCCTATATCGCCTGGCTACCCCACAAGGCTATCGTTACCAGTTATGGTCAGGTAAACCGCCGACACATACACTGTTGGTCTGTTGACAGTCCTCTTTGGCTTCGTCAGGTGGAACGTCAGCGGCCACGGAGTGTAATCGCGTGATGTGAGATAATCAACCATCAGCTCATGGGCCCGTTTTTCATAGAAGGAACACTAAATGTGCGCAATTATCGCAGCCTCCAAACAGACCATCTTCCACGAATGCTAGAAATTTCTCTGCAGACTAGGGGGAACGTTTGGTACCAGCATGATGGCTGTCCAGCTTATAATATCTTCAGGAACAGTCTCCAGATCGTTGGACTGGACGCAGAGGACCTGTACCTTAGCCAGACCGTTCCCTGGATTTGACACCTGTAGACTTTTCTCTGTGGGGAAAGCTGAAAGACGCTGACTGCAGCAACAAACCAACTACTTCAGATGATATGCAGTGGCGTATTACTGCAGTCTGCTCGGACATATCTACTGAAATGTTAGCATGTATGCAGCAGTCGTGCCATACTAGACTGGAAGCGTGTATTGCTGCTGCCAAGGGTCATTTGAACACAGCCTGTGATGGTCAACTGTCTCGTTACTGGTCGGAATCCACATAACTAATATATGTGCCTGAGTTGTTCTTTAGTGTGTGCTACTACAGGTATTGTACAAGTGTCTGTGTGGGAACTTTTCAAAACGACTCTCACTATAACCAAATGTTCATGTGTGTGTGAATTCCTATGGGACCAAACTGCTGAAGTCATCGGTCCCTAGACTTACACACTACTTAAACTAACTTACGCTAAAGACAACGCACACACCCATGCCCGAGGGAGGACTAGAACCTCCGGCGGGAGTGGCCGCCCGATTCGTGACATGGCGCCTCTAACCGCGCGACCACTCCGCGCGGTTCACTATAGTCCTGCAGCAAACACCACTGGCATTCTTATTTACCCTACCTTTAGTTTGTTAATGTCAGTAGGCATTGTTACATTTAAGAAAGCGTGTGTTCACACAAAAGTACATATGTCCAAAAGAACAGACACCATTTTGATACTGTAGTGATTACGAATCAAGAAACAAAGAAATTAAAGACATTAGCTCTCATTGGGCATTGATTTATGTCAATGGGGCAAACCGAGAATTTGTGCCAGACCAGGATTCGAATCCGGGTCTCCTGCTTACTAGGCAGATGCTCCGGCATAGGGGTAACCACAACTACACGCCTCCTGTCAAACCCAATTCTCAACTTATATCACACACTGCTGACGTAGTGCCCCTGTTCATTAGCCTCATTACTTGCGGTATCTCGCTTATCCTTCTAAGAGTTCGGCTTGGTGTGCATCTGGACTGAAGGGATCATTGGGTATGATCGGATTAATTACATGTGTGGTATTTGTACTTTCGGACATGTCTGGAAGAACAGACACCATCTTGATCCTGCAGCCACTGCGAATCAAGACACAAAGGAATTACGGACATTACCTGCCAGAGGGCTTTGATTTATATCAGTGGGACAAGTTGAAAATTACTACCAGACTGGGATTCGAATCCAGATCTCCTGTTTTCTAGGCAGATGCACTGGCCACTACGCCTTCCAGACACAGTGGTCACCACAACAGCATGGACTAACGCCATTTCCTTGTGGCGACCACTATGTCCTCATGGTGTAGTTGTCAGCGCAACTACCTATTAAGCAGGAGACCAAGATTCGATTCCCATTCTGGCACAAATTTACAATTTCCACTATTGATCTAAATTAGTACCCAGTGTCTTATGTTTAGACACTATCAAATTATGTGAAATACGAAGGCAGTAGGGCTGTTTAAATCATGAGCTCACCAACTCATTTTATTCGTCGTTCACACTGACAGGATACTTTTATAAGAAAACACACTTCTTGTTTTTGTAGGAAACGCACATATCTACTGAAGAGAGCTCAGGAGACGTCGGCGATATGCAGTGACAAAGATCCAGAACAAGCAGTAACAACTGAGCCAGTTTGTTGCTGGTTCCACCTGGAGTGCGATAGCTGGATTTGATCTTACGTTTGCCATCTTTCGCTGTAGTTGACAGCAGCCGCTATGGTGGTGTTGCCTTGAGTTTTGACGAGTCTTCTAGTGCAGAGCTAGGGCGCTCACGACGAGTCAGCCTGGGAAGCGAAAAATGAAGTTCTGCTCCAAGCCTGTGAGCTGTTGTCGTCGGCAGTCAATGTTTATCTGTGGAGTTGTGCGCTGAGTCCGTAAGGAGTGCAGGCGCAGCCGTGGTAACGCTTATGTCCGGGTCTGTTACGTGCAGATCTCTCTCTCAGTCAACTATGGGCAGCCTGTGAATTCTCTTGCCCGGCTCGCTTGTGAACTATGGGACGCGAAGGTGCCTTGGTAGAGCTAGGTTATTTGTTGAACGTTGAACATACTTGGTTATTTTGGTACGAATTGTAACCTGGTACAATCTGCAGTATGGTGGCCGCAGATGTGGGGGTCATTTGCGGAAACTGTTGACCCAAACCGCTGGACGCATCATTTGGCACGGTGCTGTTTGGAAAAAGTGACCATCACGTTTGTTAGATACATCAGCTTTTCCCTTGAAAACGAGCTGCCTGCCGAGGCCACTATCTCAGTGTGTCATTGTCCAAACGATTCACCTTGAATACCCTTTGTATATTTTATTGTGGTTTTACTTATCAGTTCCTGATGACCAATTGTTCTCTGCTGAACTTATAAGTTTAACACTAATATTACCACGAACTATAAGTTGTGGAACTCAAATTTCTTGTTTTCCTCGTTGTGAATTGTTGTGCACTATCACAAGTATGTATGCTGTTTGCTATAAATCATTTATCTGCTGTGATGCAGCAACAGAATTATTGAGTTTGCTGTAAGGTTTACCTCGGTTAAATTCATGAAGTTGAAGTTTTCCAGTAGATTAGTGTTATTTAAATGTTCTTAAAGAGTTAATCACCTATAGTTAAAATCACAAATGTTAAATTTAACTTGTTGCCGAGTTTAAGGTTCCTTGTTTTAAAGATTTCATTACTTAAGGTCTCGCTGGCCTTAAGATTTTATCTATTGCATCTTTTACAACGTACCTCTTCTCTCTTTTAGTTGCGCCTTAAATGTCCAAGGGGCAAGTCAGAGAATCCGTTCCCTGAGGATTGGAACTTTATCATTGTAAAATTAAATTTGAAGTGTTCTTACTCTTATGAAATGCTGAATTTGGTAATGAGATGTTACCTTCTTTGTTCATTGATTCGCTTGTGGTGGGTGTGTTAAATATTCTGAAGGATAGATAAAGAGACTGTTTAGTTTGTTAAATATTTTCTTGGACTCGACCCTTACCTCTCACCCTAAATCCTTGAACCATACCAATAATCACTTATAAAGGTGCATAAAATGTCATGTATTGCCACTTGCCGAACAACCAGACTCTCAGTGATTGTTTTCGTTTGGTCTCGCAGTTATTTTAATCACACTGGTGGCTGGCTCTTTACTTGGAGATTGCCTGTGAATAACTGTGCCTCGACGTGTGGATGACGATACAGTTCTACGATTACCATTGTCTTACTGGTAAGTGTATGGCTATAGGGGCTGTGCAACTTCTAAAATAAGTGTCGTTCGCTGGAGACGAGTTTAAAAAACTTTCGGCTCGAATATGGTTCCCCCTACCAGATAGTAGGAGCAAACGATGTCTATTTATGGTGAACCCATCCTTGCTGCAGCTTATGGGAGAAGTGAGTCAGGAGTACATAACACAACAAAGCTGGCCTCTTGTACATTTGGTATGATTGTTAACATGGAGTGAAAGGAAAACGTTAATGTCGTAGGTAAAGGAAACAAGAAAATTGATACTCAAATTGGCAGAATGAAGAAAAGGCAAAAGAGATAAATATAAATATGGCATTTCCGTCTTTGAAAGCTATTTTTTATTTTCAATGACCTGTTTCAGGCTAGCTGCCCATCTTCAGATCTGTTAGACAAACTTAAAAATACACTTCTGGAAATGGAAAAAAGAACACATTGACACCGGTGTGTCAGACCCACCATACTTGCTCCGGACACTGCGAGAGGGCTGTACAAGCAATGATCACACGCACGGCACAGCGGACACACCAGGAACCGCGGTGTTGGCCGTCGAATGGCGCTAGCTGCGCAGCATTTGTGCACCGCCGCCGTCAGTGTCAGCCGGTTTGCCGTGGCATACGGAGCTCCATCGCAGTCTTTAACACTGGTAGCATGCCGCGACAGCGTGGACGTGAACCGTATGTGCAGTTGACGGACTTTGAGCGAGGGCGTATAGTGGGCATGCGGGAGGCCGGGTGGACGTACCGCCGAATTGCTCAACACGTGGGGCGTGAGGTCTCCACAGTACATCGATGTTGTCGCCAGTGGTCGGCGGAAGGTGCACGTGCCCGTCGACCTGGGACCGGACCGCAGCGACGCACGGATGCACGCCAAGACCGTAGGATCCTACGCAGTGCCTTAGGGGACCGCACCGCCACTTCCCAGCAAATTAGGGACACTGTTGCTCCTGGGGTATCGGCGAGGACCATTCGCAACCGTCTCCATGAAGCTGGGCTACGGTCCCGCACACCGTTAGGCCGTCTTCCGCTCACGCCCCAACATCGTGCAGCACGCCTCCAGTGGTGTCGCGACAGGCGTGAATGGAGGGACGAATGGAGACGTGTCGTCTTCAGCGATGAGAGTCGCTTCTGCCTTGGTGCCAATGATGGTAGTATGCGTGTTTGGCGCCGTGCAGGTGAGCGCCACAATCAGGACTGCATACGACCGAGGCACACAAGGCCAACACCCGGCATCATGGTGTGGGGAGCGATCTCCTACACTGGCTGTACACCACTGGTGATCGTCGAGGGGACACTGAATAGTGCACGGTACATCCAAACCGTCATCGAACCCATCGTTCTACCATTCCTAGACCAGCAAGGGAACTTGCTGTTCCAACAGGACAATGCACGTCCGCATGTATCCCGTGCCACCCAACGTGCTCTAGAAGGTGTAAGTCAACTACCCTGGCCAGCAAGATCTCCGGATCTGTCCTTCATTGTGCATGTTTGGGACTGGATGAAGCGTCGTCTCACGCGGTCTGCACGTCCAGCAAGAACGCTGGTCCAACTGAGGCGCCAGGTGGAAATGGCATGGCAAGCCGTTCCACAGGACTACATCCAGCATCTCTACGATCGTCTCCATGGGAGAATAGCAGCCTGCATTACTGCGAAAGGTGGATATACACTGTACTAGTGCCGACATTGTGCATGCTCTGTTGCCTGTGTCTATGTGCCTGTGGTTCTGTCAGTGTGATCATGTGATGTATCTGACCCCAGGAATGTGTCAATAAAGTTTCCCCTTCCTGGGACAATGAATTCACGGTGTTCTTATTTCAATTTCCAGGAGTGTATAATTAACAAGAGAGATGCAGTTAGTGATACAAATATCTTTGTTTACAAAAAGAAATTTTGGAACGTATTAAATGCCAACATACCATATATTGCAGTTACAGAGTAACTTGTCAGTACAGAACTATCGGTTCGCAGTCATAACGAAAGTAAATTTTAATCTGTAAAAACTTTATATCACAGTTTTAGTGAAACCTGATTGTTGACAGTAAAAAAATTGTGCATATGTTATTATTTCACAGTACATATTAATGGTGAATATACTTTTTAATAAAACAATTTTTAAAGTAATAACATATGGATATTTTATTTGAGTGGACCATGAACCGAAATAATTTACACTAATTTAAAATTTCTTTATAAAGAAACTTAAAAATATAATTAAAATGTAGATATTCTTTCGAAAACGTGCGTTTCCTCTTCTTTGTTTTGATTGGTGGTGGAGAGGATTTCCCTACGTCAGAACGTATACAACGCTACGCCAAGTCCTCTTCCGCCGCGCCCAATTTACCTCGCCGCCATTACGCTGAGTGCCGTTCCGCTGCAGCTGGTTCTTACTGGAGCGTGCTGTTGCATTATTTAATGACCGATCGCGGAAATCCTATTAAAACAATCATGTCTAGTTTTGATAAAAGAGATAAAGACAAATTAGAAGAATAGTGAGGCAGCTGACTGAGAGCAAGGGAGAGGAATAACATCTGTAAGACTGAAGTTTTGAATAAACTACGCCATAAGACAGAATGTGTACAAATTGAGCAACAAAATACAAAGTTTAGTCTTTTGATAGTTCCATGGATCAAGTTGGTGGTCAGTTGCTAACGTGGAACGCATTAGTTTTACTATTTCAGTAAACTTTCTTCGTGAAAGATATGGCAACATGCTACTCTCTCTCTCTCTCTCTCTCTCTCTCTTTCTCTCACGCGCGCGCGTTCATTCACTTACAAACGCACACACACACACACACACACACACACACACACACACACACACAAGCTGCGTCATTACACATTCAGCAATTATTCAATGGAAGGTGCTGACAAGCAGATACGGTTTCAGTTTGTATTTGAAGTTAATTTTATTATCTTTTAGAATTACATATCACTGGGTAAAAGTTCAAAGATTTTTTTATGGCTGAATAGCTCGTAACTTTTGTTCGGAGAACAAAACAAACGGGTGGAGATACGCAAGCTCTTGTGAAAGTGGGAGAAATAATGAATAAGCAGGTAGACGAAATGCAAAAAACTTAAAATCAAGATTAAATAGCGATGAATGATCGGACAAATATGGTGTAAAAATAAATAACTTTACAAAATTGGGAAGATCACGTGTGTATTTATGGACCAGATATAGGCCACTTTAAGTACTTGTGTTTAATGAAGGCAATATACTTTACATAATGGCGTGAATGGAATAAAGTTAAAATATGAAGACTTAGAACTCATCAGTATTGGTCTCCAGCGCGTGTGTGCCGAAAGCAGAACTGAGGGAAATCTCCGTCCATACCGCAATACAGTTCAATCATTTTGACCAAAGTTTTTCTTCTTTCCCTTCTCCTGTTTCCGATTTGGCTGTTTACTGCCTGGTACTGCTCACATATTTTCCTCTATTTTTTGGTTTGTAGTTCTTTGTTTTTATTCTGAGATTTTTTCAGGATGCAGTCCTTGTACATATTCAGTCCACTCTCTTTTGTCTTCTTTTATTTTACGATGTATATCTTTGTTTCATTTTTGATAACATATTTAATTATGCCTGTTCTTCTACACTACTCCAAAGTTCTTAGTAACCCCTTCTCCTTAAAATGAATATGCATTGATTCCTTTTGTCTACTACCCATGATTCCCTTCCACATAATCATGCTGGTGAAGTAAAACACATACAAAACTTTAATTTCGTATTTTTCTTGCTTTCTGTTCGTCATATCTTTGCCAATTGTGTCGGAGATATCTGAACTTATCCTCGTAGTTCGTGTTTCACACATTCGCAACTTAAATCACAGCCCAAACATTTGAACTATTTGAATTACTGTATTATTTTATTGTTAATGATAACTGAAGTCTTAGTTCAGTATTTACTTATAAAATGCCTGGCATTATTTCTCTTTTGAGCTGAGGTTTACGGATTATTTCAGTTAATAATAATTAATTCAGTTAGTTAATCACTGTAACTTTCATTCCAACAATACAATATAAAACCATCAGTATGAAGAACACTTTTAACAGTAAGTTGTAGTCCACCTGTACACCAGTGTTTACTTTAAACCTCTGTCTGCAAATTAAATTGTCGACGTACGTATTCAGTTGTGTAGGAGTAAACAACATCCTTATCTCGTTTGTTTAATTGGAGTGGTTCTGTTACTATTCCACCTAGAACACAGATTATGTGTGTTCATACATACTCTGAATAGCTAATATTAGATTCTGCCTTAATTTTCTTTCTTCTATACTTCGTGAAATTCCATATTTTTTTCCTAAATACCAACTAAGCTCCCTCGATACTTATAAATGTTACGTTTCTTGGTTGAACTCCTGTTGTTTTTCAATAATTTATTGTAAAGTAAATGCAGTACGAGTCGTTGAAGGTCCCTTCTAAAAAATATTTTTTCATCAACATGCAAAAATTAAGGTATTGCTACTCTCTTTTTAAAATTTTTGTATAAGCTTGTACGTCGTTTGAAGTAGGCTTATTCTTCCCTAGTTATTGCAATCTGTTTTTTTTTTTTTTCATAGTGAATGTGGTTGCGCAGTGATCAGAAGGACACTGAAGAACTAGTATACGTTCAAACGGTGGTTAAAATCCCTGGCCGACCATACAAATTTAGGTTTTCCAGATTTCTCTTGATTGCCGGGTTGGTACCTCTGAAATGGTACAGCCGATTTGGCACAACTTCCTTCTCCATTCGAATTTGTTCTCCGTCTCTACTGGCAACATCGTTACACCATAATATTTCTTCATTTTGTTTTGTTGCATTTCTTATGTAATGTTATTTTTCCTTTCTTCCAGTTTTAATGGCTCCCTTAATGAACAAACTTTGCCCATTACTTAACTTCCTCTTCAAAAATACTCCCCTTACCATCCATAGTGGTTACTTGTTTTTTGCGCGACCTGTAGAGCTCTCGTCAATTGTTTTGTGTTAATATCACCTATTCCCATTCTTCCCACTTCTAAGTGTATTTTTCCATCAAGCTTTTCTACATTGTCATTATATCACAAAATTTTACAATGTTTTTGTCCAGTTTTGTTTCTGTGTTGTTTAATTGGACTGTTTGTCTTTTTCACTTGCCTAATGCTTTCAGATCTTTGTATACCAGAGAGCGTCCAAAAAAGTAATGCCTCCGAATTTTTTATGTGAAAACTCTTGACGATTTTTAAATAAAATACCTTACTAACATTCTACATCTTTATTCCTCGGGTCTGAGTATTTGCAGCCCCCTGCCGCTAAGGGGCTCAGAATTGTAGCGTGTAACATGGCTATGTGTAACTAGCTACGTCGGATCGAGAGAAACTAAGTGCTGTAACCGAGTATCGAATCTGGCAGAAAATCCTAAGAAATTTTGGTCGTATGTCAAAGCGGCAGGTGGATCAAAACAAAATGCCAGACACTCTGTGACCAAAATGGTACTGAAACAGAGGATGACAGACTAAAGGCCGAAATACTAAATGTCTTTTTCCAAAGCTGTTTCACAGAGGAAGACTGCACTGTAGTTCCTTCTCTAGATTGACAAAATGGTAGATATCGAAATAGACAACAGAGGAATAGAGAAACAATTAAAATCGCTCAAAAGAGGAAAGGCCGCTGGACCTGATGGGATACCAGTTCGATTTTACACAGAGTACGCGAAGGAACTTGCCCCCCCCCCCCCCCTTCTTGCAGCGGTGTACCGTAGGTCTCTAGAAGAGCGTAGCGTTCCAAAGGATTGGAAAAGGGCACAGGTCATCCCCGTTTTCAAGAAGGGACGTCCAACAGACGTGCAGAACTATAGACCTATATCTCTAACGTCGATCAGTTGTAGAATTTTTGAACACGTATTATGCTCGAGTATAATGACTTTTCTGGAGACTAGAAACCTACTTTGTAGGAATCAGCATGGGTTTCGAAAGCCAGCTCGCGCTATTCGTCCACGAGACTCGGAGGCCATAGACACGGATTCCCAGGTAGATGCCGTGTTTCTTGACTTCCGAAAGGCGTTCGACAGTTCCCCACAGTCGTTTAATGAACAAACTAAGATCATATGGACTATCAGACCAATTGTGTGATTGGATTGAAGAGTTCCTAGATAACATAACGCAGCATGTCATTCTCAATGGAGAGAAGACTTCCGAAGTAAGAGTGATTTCAAGTGTGCCGCAGGGGAGTGTCGTAGGACCGTTCCTATTCACAATATACATAAATGACGTTGTGGATAACATCGGAAGTTCACTGAGGCTTTTTGTCGATGATGCTGTGGTATATCGGGAGGTTGTAACAATGGAAAATTGTACTGAAATGCGGGAGGATCTGCAACGAATCGACGCATGGTGCAGGGAATGGCAATTGAATCTCAATGTAGACAAGTATAACGTGCTGCGAATACACAGGAAGAAAGATCCTTTATCATTTAGCTACAATATAGCAGGTCAGCAACAGGAAACAGTTAATTCCATAAATTACCTGGGAGTAGGCATTAGGAGTGATTTAAAATGGAATGATCATATAAAGTTGATCGTCGGTAAAGCAGATGCCGGACTGAGATTCATTGGAAGAATCCTAAGGAAATGCAATCCGAAAACAAAGGAAGTAGGTTACAGTACACTTGTTCGCCCGCTGCTTCAATATTGCTCACCAGTGTGGGATCCGTACCAGATAGGGTTCACAGAGAAGATCCAACGGAGAGCAGCGCGCTTCGTTACAGGATCATTTACTAATCGCGAAAGCGTTACGGAGATGATAGATAAACTCCAGTGGAAGACTCTGCAGGAGAGACGCTCAGTAGCTCGGTACGGGCTTTTGTTGAAGTTTCGAGAACATACCTTCACCGAGGAGTCGAGCAGTATATTCCTCCCTCCTACGTATATCTCGCGAAGAGACCATGAGGATAAAATCAGAGAGATTAGAGCCCACACAGAGGCATACCGACAATCTTCCTCTACACGAACAATACGAGACTGGAGTAGAAGGGAGAACCGATAGAGGTACTCAATGTACCCTCCGCCACACACCGTCAGGTGGCTTGCGGAGTATGGATGTAGATATATATGTAGAAGAGTTCGTCCACACATGTAGCATCCTCTCCTTCAGCATGGAAATGTCAGATCACACACGACAGCTGCGACTCTGAAACAATCCCTCACCTTGAATTCACTGTCATCGATCATGGTTTCATTAGCACGCTTTATGAACGTCCCGAGACTTTTTCTTGTCACTACTGACTGGCGGTGGGTCTGGAATCTTTTTCTCTGCCACTTATAAGAATATCGAATGATTCCAATGCTGGCCGTAGCGGTTCTGATCCCCATCCCCCGAGGCCTCCAGTGAAGGAGTGAAATGTGGATAAGAGGGGCTGTGACGACACTCCGATCATGTGGCACGTCTACAGCGGCGCTGGACAGGATTTTGGTGAAGTCTGGTGTAAATGTGACAGCATTAACCCACCTTGTATTGTGTTGTATTAAACCGAGAACCTAGAAACGACGGAGAGGCTTCGTCCCGCCGTAGCCCTCAGTGGTTCACAACCCCATAACAGGCGACACCGAACCCAGGGTTATTGTGCGGTTCGGACCCTCGGCCACCAGTGCCCCCCCCCCCCCCCCACCACCCCCTAGGAACGTCTCATATCAGACGAGTTTAACCCCAAATGTTTGCTTGGTAGAGTAATTATGGTGTCCCACTATTCGCCGAAGTAGATGGATAGATGGAAAACTGCCTGAAAAACCATCCACAGGCTGGTCGGCACACCGGACCTCGACACTAATCCACCGGGCGGATTCGTGCCGATGACCGGTACACCTTCCCGCTCGGGAAGCAGCGCATTAGACCGCGTGGCTAGCCGGGCGGGGACCCGCCTTGCACGTCACATGAACTAAGCTGCGGCGTTTGCTTCGCATGTGTCGACCGACACCTTGCTGTTTGAAGCGTCATCGAGCTCGAGGGTATTGTCGCACGCCGCCACGCTTTTTCACCTTTGAACCAAATTTCAAACTCTTGCGTCTCAGTGGTTGCGAATTACGATGTTGCGAAAAAGTAATCCTTTAATTCGGTTGTGCAATGTATATTTCTACTTCAACTACTTAAATTTTTAATATGAAATCTTACTTAGTGAAAAGTCACGACGTGGTGGAAAATGAAAGCAATTTTCAGTATGAGCATTTCAGAACATTAATTTTTAAGAAATGTCTCAAAAAATTTAAAAATTGAAGGCTCTTGTTACCATCTGCACAGTTTATACTTTTTCTAGAGTCCATATACATTAGCAGTCCTTCCTTTTTTCAGAATTACATTGTTTTAGGGTTCCGCACCTCAGTCGGTAAAAACGGAACAAATAAAAGATCACTTTGTTTTCTGTCGTCCGGCAGTTTAAAGCCCTTTTCCTCAGGAACGGTTTGACGAATCAAGTTGAAATTCATTTCACATATTAAGGTCTATGGCTCCTTGGTGACGTAAGAATCTTAAGCTTTTAAAGCAGTGCAATCAAAAGATACCGTCATTTGTGCCACATATTTCGATACGCAAACTAACTCATCAAAACCTACAGGACACTTGCCGTAGATATACAAACACCAAATTTGAAAAGATGCAAGGTTTCGCAGTACAAATGAAGAAAAAAATCAGAAAATTGTTAATTGCTAATTACATCACACGATAAATTTTTTTTGTCATTTGTTTTCCGAGTTCATACTTCGTAAAATATACCTGTGGAGTCTGTCCTTTCGGCCATGTCCGAATAAAAAACAGACACCGTCGTTGATCCTGCAGCCTTAGATGACAATTAATCAAGGAATAACGACATTACCTGCTAGTGGGCACTGAAACAAGTCAAGAGGAAAGCTGAAAATTTGTGCCGGACAGCGACTCGAACCTGATTATCCGTTTATCGCGAACGGCCGCCTCGATATCCTCGGCTATGCAGACATGATTTGTGACCAACGCAGACTGCCAACCTATCCACGCACTGCTGATGAAGTGCCACTGCCCTTTATCCTCACCGCTCCTAGCAGTCGCTAATTCCCACAGGAGTTCGGGCTTGTTTGTGCATCTGCACCGAAAGGATCTTTGGCCATCTTGCCCTGATTATACACATGTGGTGTATGTATCTTCGGACAAGCCCGAACCCCTACGGCAATCAGCGATCAGTCAATGCTGGTTTACAAATCACTTGTCAATGTTGACGACACTCTTGGTGCTTCGACATCTTCTGCGAAGGGTAAAAAGAACGAAACAAGAGGAGTAGGTAAAACTACTCAATTTGTTCTTAATAATGGACCTACTTTATTTTGTGGTGCGAGGTTAAATTTTTCATTAATGAAAGTTTCTTCTTCCTCCAGTTTGGGTAACGGATGGTTAACTGTAGCTTTCGTTGCTTGCAACAATGCAGGAAGAGCCGGTTTGGAATCCTTTGAAACTCGGGAAATCTTAGCCTACCGTACTATTCCTGTTTCCGAGAGGTAAAAGGTAGGAACCCTCATTAGCAATAATAATCTCGGAAACAGGAATAGTACGGTAGGATAAGATTTCCCGAGTTTCAAAGGATTCCAAACCGGCTCTTCCTGCATTGTTGCAAGCAACGAAAGCTACAGTTAACCATCCGTTACCCAAACTGGAGGAAGAAGAAACTTTCATTAAGGAAAAATTTAACCTCGCACCACAAAATAAAGTAGGTCCATTAATAAGAACAAATTGAGTGCTCAATAGATGTCGAGCACAGTCTCTGATTGGTTGTCTTGTTTTTGGCGCGCGATTCAAATTGCGTTGGAGCAACACGCCACTAGTATTACTTGATGGTGTGTTGCTGGAAAACTCACTTCCGGTGCGATAGCGGGAGCTGATAAGAGTCCACATCCGCTGCGTGCGCCAGGACTGATGCTATAAATAGCACACTGTTCGGTCTAGCGCATTCACTTGGTTTGAGTGAATAGCCACTGAGGCAATGCTTCTTACAATGATGCGTAAACGTTGTTTTCGTCGTCGCCGGCGAATGCTGGTTTACAAATCACTTGTCAATGTGGATCAGTCAAGGACCGTGTCCGGATAACTGAGGCGGTAGAGGCCACTGTTCGCGAGAAACGGATAATTCGCATTCGAGTCACGGTGCGCCACAAATCTCCAACTTTCCCTTCTGATTTACTTCAGTGACCACTAGCAGCTAATATACCTTTTCCTTTGATTAATTAAAATTAAATATTCTCGAAACTCTTGGAATTTCTAGGACCGATATTTTGACAGTATCAATGTCCATAACAGGTAAAAAATCGTCCAGATTCTCGATTTCCGGTACGGGTGGAATGTCTGTATTAGTGATTAAGCTTGTACGGACACCTTAGAGCGCAAGTCCTACTCGCACGCGGCCATTTTTATTGATTAATTTCCTACCCTATTATTACTCTTTTGATACTGAACCTTATCTCTACACTGCAGTTCTTGGTACCCATTCCTATTGTTTATCTGTTCTTATATAACTCCTTAATACTTGCTTCTTCGAGCAGGAATAATTTACAGTTTTTTTTAAACAAAAGACGTAAGCTAGACGTTCAGAGTAAAGCTCTTACGCGGGATAACAGAAGTTTTGTCCCACAACTTACATATTAAACTCATTACTCGGAGGAGTCTTTTGAATAGTGAGTGGAAGATCGTCACGAGAAATTAATTTGAAGAATTTTTTTAATATTTTTTGAAAGCTAGATGCTGCTGATAGCTCGAAATATTTCCAGAAGATGTTGACAATTTTGCCGAATGTCACGTAGCAACACTGAAGTTAATCAGGTGGAATACATAATAAAACTGATACTGGAACAGAGAGATTTATGTAAACTGGCATTTGCAGGGGGTGCAGTAAACATTCCAAGGCGTGTCTCAGAAATGCGTGGACGTCCGAATCGGATTGTGCTTCGTACGGCAGTCCTATGGAATAACAGTAGATATCTGCACCAGTTGCAAAATTTTTAATAATGCTCACAAAGCGTTTCGTGGACTTTCAGCTCTATTTTCAGATGGACACTGTTTTTGTCAAACTATTCGTGTGTAAATGTAAAACATACTGCGTCCATCAAAAGAAGGGAAATGAATCCTTTGAAACGCGTCATACACGATATTACAATTTGTTTGACTGTGGCAGAATATATACATTTTTTATTTTCCTTGTTGTACATCATACGCAGTGCGGCTTTCTAAATAAAAGACCAAATGAGAAGGAATAAGATACGCACGTCTGCTTCATTTTCCGCGGAGGTTCAACTTTCGCTGAGGCAGCGACATAATGGTCACAGGGGATGACGCAGTTACTTCTTCCGCAGTCTATAAGGCTTCCTATGACGACAGGAAGCAAAATACAAAATCCTGGGCCGTCGTCGCAAGCTGCGCTTTGTGAACCAACCGTAGCCCAGAGAACTACCAGGGTTACGCCGGCAGAAGGGCAATTACAAGCGAACAATGTCCACATTCCACCGGCGCGCGGAAAGCAATAATCATAAATATCGGCTATTTACGACCGCTTACTTTACAAATGATTTTGTTACAGGTCATTACGAGAGGAGAAAACACATTTGTCCCTTATATTGGCAAAGTTAACTGTTTTCTTTACAATACATTGACTTCTACTTATTGCTGCCTTTAACGAAGTTGAGAAGGAGCTTCTAACTTCTGCATGGCCTCTGCCGGAAGACGAGAAATGAAAAATACTGCTGGTCTGAACCCCGTGCAGTTTGTTGTTATTGTTTAGTGTGGTAGAGGCGAATTACCGAGTTACAGGCACAGACTCGTCCGATGTTAAATTAGTGTCGATTAATACTCTCTCTTTTGATTATGTTGCCTATCTCTAACAGAAAACAAGACTTTCTTGCTTGTTAACCGATTTTTAATATAGGAAATAGCGTGGAAGTAATGTAAGAAAATGAACAACATTTTTTTGCCGTTGCGGACGTGAATATTCCTACAGATAAAGCACTTAATATAACGTAGTATTTCAACGTATTCATGTACTAATTCTTCCTAGATCTTAATTTTATTTGAGTAAACACATTTTTCAACTATCGTATGGTATATTACCGACATATTTTTACATATGAAATTATCATTTTAATGACGACATCATATCTTTTATCACGAACAAGAAGCTTCTGATAAACTATTGCACCTTCTTAGTTTTTTCTATATCTCTTTCTCTTTATTTTCGTTGACTTTCAAACGTTATTAAGTCGAGTGACAAAAGTTTACTTGGTGAACATTAGGACTAATGTGTATAGAGAGATTCTGAGTAGATCAATAAGATCACGCGAGGCCATTCTTTGAAGTACCTTGCATCTGGACTGAGACGCTGCAGCAATTAAGATGCGAAACAAGAGGAGCCAAGAAGCTATACCACAGCAGCATGACCCAAAAAGAAAGAGTCCAAAGGTTGCATAGATGCAGGTATGTTAAAATCGTTTTCAGGAAGAGTTGTGGAACACAAAAATAGAACGATGGTAGCAATTTGTGAAGGCTAACTTAGACACATATCCCTGGGGTGGACCATATAAATCATTCTGCGAGAAAAAACCACCAACATGATATCCATGCTGAAAAGAAATGTTGGGATGGTAACAGTATGTTGGGAACAGTCAGCTGCCCTGCTAATCGAAACACTACTTCCTGACAACGGCAAGAAGGCAAGATAGATGATCAGCGTAGGTTACGGGAAATGTTATCGGAAGAATATAGAAACAATAAACTTGTGTATCCTTTCGGACAAGAAGAAATTAGGCAAATGATTTAAAGACTGAAAAAGAAAACGTCCTTAGGAACGAACGGGCAAGGAAGGGTCCCTACACCGTGGAAGAACGCTGAAGTGGTAATAATCAGAAAAGGGCAAGATAAGGATTCGATGATACCCAAATCCGACAGACCAATTTGTCTTTCGAACGTTCTCGAAAAGGTATTTAAAAAACTGTTATGCTAAAGATTGCAAGATCACAGAATGCTACACGGGATGAGCCCTCATCAGTACGGGTTTATAAGAGGCAAGTCAATTGAAGACGCAATTAATATGGCGATCTCGCTAGCGACAGATTCTACGTACGTTCTAGCGATGATGATTGATATTGCTGGCGCTTTCGATAACCTATGGTGGATACTGGATCCCAAAGCAGCACTAATGAGTGAATGGACTTGGGGCATCTTGGACGAGCTATGGTATCCAGGAAGGCCAAGGAAGACTTTACGAGGCATTCTACCATAAGTCATCGTGCTGGTATTCGGGCTAGACAACTTAATCTACAGATGGAGAGAAGATAACAGAGGTAGGGGACCACCGACTGAACTATGCTCAAGAATCTACACTGCGGTGGTGCAAGTGGTCATGGAAGTGTGGACTTTAAGAGTGATGGGTGGTATTACTTGTAATACTGGAAAAGCTGCTGACGTGCTGCCTGAAGTCCAAGGAGTCCAGCAGACTGCGGCTGTTGTCCAGTGTAGCATGAGGGCGGATCCAGTTGCAGAGACAACCATCTACAAGTTAAATGTACCAAAATAAATGAACAAAAGAGTACAAATTCTGTAGTGTTTGTAGGAGATTAGTAGCTGGGTAATTGGTTAAGGGTTCAATGTAGTTTTATAGTAGTAGAAGAAGTTGTAATTTTTTATGTATAAATACATATTTTAATTAAGTATCAGAAATAAATAATTAATACGTAATTCATTATTACCAAGGAAATGTGATTTGAATGGCCTATTTTAGCTTTTCAGATAATAGGTTTCATTAGGAGGAATAAATAAATAAAAATAAAATTCCCATCCACCATGCTTCTACTACCTCCAGGTATCCGAAACGAAAATTTCCTTTTCATGATTTATCCTCATCCAAGGCGAAACCAAGATAAACATGCAAGTGTGTAACTGAGAGAAGATTAGCAAAATAAACAATAGTAGCAAGAAAAAGTCCACTTTATAGCCTCACTGTACAATATCTAGCTGGACGGATAGAAACTGCCACTGCTAATGGCGTAGATCTTACACGATCAAGATTGAGAATGTTTCGATGGATAAGCAAGGAAGGGAGATTACGCTTTGAATACTCTTGACGCAGTTATTGCAGACCGAATTAACACTCAGAGTGATCGACATGAGACGCCAGCTATGACCTCGACAGGAAAAGGAAGCCCAGTATAGTTTACTGCCCCGACGTTCTCATAGTTGTTAGAGAGAGGAAAGGAAACCAACTTATAATGGGGAATGCAGCCGGCTATGTCTTATTCAAAGGAACCATCGTAATATTCGCATTAAGTGATTTAGCGAAACCACGAAAAATTTGAACCTCTATCGCCGGACAAAGATATGAATCCTGCAGTTTTTGAAAGCTATTCAGTGCCTCAACACCGCCGCCTCGTTCGGAAATTAAGAAATCGCACAGTGTGTGCATACAATTTACCAAATTCACCGTCATTTTCATGGTAGAAATGAAATGAAAGGTCGCTGTGCATGACAACTTAAATCCTCAAGGGAAACAGAAGACTTCTTGTGCAGGAAGAAAACACACGCCGAAAACAATTATGCTACCACAGAACCAAAGATGACAAACGTCAGAGGTCACTGAAAGTGAAATAATAATTAATAAGGAGTGAGCAAGTAGCGACAATTCTGTTCTCTTCTTGCTTGAACGTGGACTGAGCAGGATTCCAGACAGAATTTAAGCAAAACCTCATCCGTATCTATAGGGTCACTCTGCAGTTTAATATCAATAGCATCCTTAATAACGCCAGTACTGTAGATAACAACGCATGCCAGAATTTGTGTTGCTATATGTCATCAGATGACCGCTAGCAAGGCGATGTTCTGCAATCGCAGATTTCCTCGGTATTCGTAAGGGCTCCGCCTACGCTCTATACACCGTTCCTCCACAGTCCTGATGGTCTGACCAACAATGATATACCACTACTGAGCGGAATACGATAGATGCCGGCCTTACGTAAACAAAAGTAATCAATAAGATTTGATGTGATCTCTTTCTTCACCTCTGTTTGTCTGCGAACTGTTTTAGGTTAGCTGAATTTGGTATTCACTAAACTAACCCGTTTCGAAATGTGTTGACTTTCGATTCAATGGGCAATTCTACGACCAAACAGATGTAATTGAGTTGTGGAGACCTTTGTAACCTATTGTTTCTAATCTTAATATGAAAAATTTAGAGGAATATGCCCTGGAATAGGCAGCATTGAAGCAAGTATGTATTTTTAGATAGCATACGATAAATTTTTTTATTTAGTATGGAAGCTGTAGTCGTAGGCACCACATCTTTACTCTCATCACTCACCCGATAAACGGTATGTCGATACCGCAACGTGCCACTGATTTATCTCTCACTATATCTGCACTGGGAAAAGGTGACTTTAAGGTGGGCTTACTAAGCTGTTGAGTTGTTCAAACAGCTGAGGTCATCGGTCCCTAGACTTACAAGCTACTTAAACTAACTTACGCTAAGAACAACACACACACCCATGCCCGAGGGAGGACTCGAACCTCCGGCGGAAGGGGCCGTCCGTTAGGTGTCTTTCATATCTATCAGACTTTACATCATATCGATTCGATCGCTTTTTTTTTCTTTTTGTAATTATGCGATCAGTGTCTTACTAGATTCGCGTAGAAACTGGAAACGTAAATCTTCTATAAACTGTGTGAGGCCATACAAAGGATCACGTACCTACAGAACATTTTTCTTGCACGTAGTTACCCTCCTGTCTATTACTTAAAAACAGTATTTAGAGGAAAATTGAAACTGGCAGCTTGAAATTAATTATAAAACAGTCTAGATCACAAAGGCACGTTCATTACTGGGTAATCAGTTTCGAACATTACATGGTTATGTTCAACCCAAAAAATGGCCCAAATGGCTCTGAGCACTATGGGACTTAACAGCTATGGTCATCAGTCCCCTAGAACTTAGAACTACTTAAACCTAACTAACCTAAGGACATCACACAACACCCAGCCATCTCGAGGCAGAGAAAATCCCTGACCCCGCCGGGAATCGAACCCGGGAACCCGGGCGTGGGAAGCGAGAACGCTACCGCACGACCACGAGATGCGGGCCTATGTTCAACCAAAACCATATTGAAGGAGAATGGTTGTACATGGAACAGAAACCGCTGAATGACGGTAACCATTCTGACTGAGCAGCTGATTATCGCCATTCTATCATTGCCAACATGTGGCGTAATAATTCTGATAAAGAGGACCAGCTGGCCTTCTATGATCTTATATCACGATTCACATCTACAAACGGAATCTCGACTAACATGAAACCTTGAACATGATGGATAACAAGGACAATTAGTTATAAATTCATCCATTAACACATTGCCTCTACATCTAAAAGTCCCTTTAATTAAGAAAACTTGCCAATGCCAGATAATAAAACCTTAAAAGAATTAACAAATTAAGAAACGGTCGTTCACGCTGTTCAAAAATTTAAACTTGGCTAGCACCAGATAATAAAATTTAAGGAAGTTTAACAACCTGTGCAACGGCCGTCCACGGCCTTGAGAAACATTAACCCAACAAAGTGAAATTCAAACTCACGTTAATTAAAATCCGAAATAGGATAACATATCTTTTTTTTAAAAAAGGAAAATGAAACAAAAATATTACATTAGCCCATAACAAGGTTACTTAACTTAATTCCCTGCGGCGTGAGGTGGTGCAGGAGATGGCAGGCTTGGAGAAGGCAATGTCGGCAGCCACTGGATGCAGGCGGCCGGTCCACAAGAGAACCGTGGGGGCGGCAGGTGTAGTGTCTTCTGTGTGTGACACAATATTCGTGGGACTGGATCAAGCTAAGGGAGCGTCTAAGTTGCGGCGCAACTACCCCCTTTCACAATCGCCCGTAATCGGGTGTTCAGCCAGGAAAGGATTCCCTTAGCAGGCACCACTTCCGTGAAAGTCGACATTTCTCCGCACAAGAAGTCACCAATCATTTATACAGATACGTTGACAGCAAACAAAGCCAGACACCACCAATATCGCCTTCTCCTGACTTAGCCCGTCTAACGTGCTTAACGAGTTCCAAGGTCAGTGGGCCGACGGACAGCATGGTAACCCATAATCCAAAGGCCAAAGCACCTAATGAATCAGCCTCCAAAACACCAGACTCTCGGGCCAGGATCGGTTATAACAATGGCCACTCGAGAACAACTTCGGAGAACCGTCGTGTCAACAAGCCTCGTACCACATACAACTTGACGAAACGTGGGGCCCACACAAAGCATCACTCCCAGCCGAGCCGAGTCCGACTTGACCACACCACAGCTGACAGCAACCGCCTGGCAGCTTGCCGGCGACGTGGTCACGGCTACTAGTCAGAAACAGCTCTCTTTGGCGAAGCATCGTAAGGTCTCTGGTGCGTGTGGAGGGAGAGTTTGAAAACGAAGCCGCCTCGGCTCACGTAAGACAAAATAAACGTAGTAAGCTTGCTCGACATTTCTCTTCACTCCTTGAAGCAAAATACGGACGTTACTCTTATGACGCTTTAGAAGATGAATTAAAGAAAGAAATGGGTTGCCAGAATGATCAAGTCTTAAAGAAAACAGCTTAACTGCATCTTATGCGGTTTGTTTAAAATTACAAAACGCTCAAAAATGATGGAGCGATGGCGTACTCGTCATAGAATATGGAATGTAAGTGGCAAACGCACTTGGTTGCGATGATGCTGCTGAGCACTTTAAAACATTTGATTTGCCACGTACGACATTAATATGTCGAGTTTTTGATGTGGGGCACAGCATAAAAAAGAAACTAAACAATTTAGTTGGAGACTGTCGGTATTATTCTTCATGTATGGGCGAACGTGCTGATTCAACAGATCTTAGGCAACTATTAATATTTATTCGTCTAATAAAGGACGACTTTTCGGTGCATTAAGAGTTAGTCGCTTCAGTTCCGTTACCCACAATGACGGGTTTGTATATTTTAACGCAGTTAAAGTTATGTTGACAAACTTGGTGGTTTTAAAAACTGCTCTGCAGTTTACACTGATGGTGCACTAATTGTGATTGGAAGCGAAAATGGCTTCGCTGATCAATTAATAAAAAAACACAATAAACTGCTTAAATTTTCATTGTATTATGCGAGTACACCAGGAAGCAATACAGTTTACAAAATGATCCGTTCATGCTATACAGAACAGAAAGAGATGAAGCAAATTTTGAAGTCATACCACAAGATCGGTACCCAAAACTCACAGACTTCTCTCTAAAAATAAAATCTTTTTCGGATCAACACCTTTGTGAAAGTACATTTTCTCGATGAAATACTGCTCAGCGTAATGCAGTGACCAATGAGTCGTTGGAACATTAGCTTCGTTGTGCTACAACGGAAATTGAAGTCAATGTTGCAGAACTGGTCAAGATCAAGTAAAATAAACACAAATGTTTAAATATCTCATTAATGTACGTCTAAGAATGTGGGACAAATAAGTAAAAATCAGCGTTTTAGTAGTCCGTGTCTTATGGCGTTCACGTCTAGGGTCTAGGTAGGCCTCACAACGCACACCGGGTGACAGTCATTCCTGCAATTGGCCGACGTGGATGAGGCGGGGCCATGACGGCGCCATGAGAGCCGAGTCAGAAGAAGAAGAAATGCTGGAGGGGAATGTCTCGCGGGCATCGCTTCACCAGCTTCGATGTAGATTTTTTTATGTTTGTGCATGTAAACTCTACTCACACATGGCGCAGAACTTGCACGATCAACTAATTTTTATTACTTATAAAACGCAATTTATATTCTCAGAGAATACAAATTCCCTTATAAAACACTCAATCTACTAACACTGAATGATGTGCGTTTCTAACTACAATGACGGGAAAAAAATCCAAAAGCTAAAAAGGAATTTTCTGACATAAACGAAAGTCGATAGGCGTGTTTCTACATTTGAAAGAGGATGTCTATTCAAATTTCGCGCTAGTAACGGTCGTGAGCGTTATTTACCTTCGAGACTGGCCGTGGTAAATTGATGTTACTCAAGAAAGCCTTTAAGGCGTCAAAGACGCCACTATCGATTCCTCACTGAGTTAGAAGAATATCGTCTAAGGTAGGGAGCCCAAATTTCGTCATCTTAGTACGTTAGGAACTGTATAAGTCATAAAAGATTACTGAAAAGTACACGAATTGTTATATTATTCCTGATTTTATGCTCCACTTGTTGGCAAGTTACTGTTGAATTGTTTTAATATACTAAACCCAGTATTTGTCATAAATGTTAACACAGCACAAACAAAAATACAAAAAAAGTGCCGGCCGCAGTGGCCGAGCGGTTCTAGGCGCTTCAGTCTGGAACCGTGCGACCGCTACGGTCGCAGGTTCGAATCCTGCCTCGGGCATGGATGTGTGTGATGTCCTTAGGTTAGTTAGGTTTAAGTAGTTCTAAATTCTAGGGGACTGATGACCTAAGAAGTTAAGTCCCATAGTGCTCAGAGCCACAAAAAAAGTGTTCGCAATTTCGTCCCGCACGAAAATTCTCAAAAGTATAATTAGTTTTAATTTATTTTCCCATTATAACATAGCCAAGCACTATCACTGGTATAAATCACTTGAAGGCACGAATGAACAATGTTTTTAAATTTTTGCAAGCTCCTACAGAAATGTCGCATATGAATTTATCTGTCTATGTAGATGAAGGGTGTGTTTCGTGATTACAGCCGAAGCATTTCGTGCAACAATTCCATTTCTATCCCTTTGAGTTTTCTCATATAAAAAAATAAAATGAAATAATCTCTATAAATAAGAAATGAAATGAATTTTTAGTAACAGTTGCGAATTTCGTCCCCAGGGCGAAAACAGGATCTGCATGGAGGACGAAATTACAAACATCGACAGATTTACTACAATCACGGCTATAGCAACATAGACCATACTCTGACTATGGCGATTACACACCAGAAACTACAACACACGACTGAAATACGACCCTGTACTTGAACACAAATCGTTGCTCATACTAGGAACTTTAGGCTGTTTACTAGAGTGCTGCACTACCTCACCTCGGCATAAATGACGAATTCCCCCTTACGGGCAAGATTCACGTGCTCCACACAACAAACTCTTTCAACAAGAAGACGCATGCACGCGTAGCAAAACATTTGTGAACCGAAAACTCCTTGAGGCACCAAACTTGCAGTGGGACGATATCAGTGTTCCTTTCCTCAATAGGGCTGCGAGAAGCTGGATATCCGTTTTGCGATACTGCAGAAAGGCCTGGCAGGAATTCAGCCACTGTACGTAATCGTTGGCAGCGATGGTCATGATAATGTACGATCGCAAGAAGACCGGGGTCTGGACTGTCACGTGGCACTATCAAAACTATCGTTTTGGAGGTATGGCTCTGACACATCATTGCATCTGCAGCAGGTGGCACCAAAGAGACACAACGAACTGTTACAAATCGGTTACTTCAAAGACAGTTCCGACCAAGGCCCCCTGTTCACTGCATTCCCCTGACCCCAAAACACCGCCATTTACCATCTCAGTGGCGTCAAGCGACAGCTAATTGGAGGTCAGGATGGAGGTCGGTTGTGTTTTCTCCGGCCGGTGTGGCCGAGCGGTTCTAGGCGCGACCGCTACGGTCGCAGGTTCGAATCCTGCCTCGTGCATGGATGTGTGTGATGTCCTTAGGTTAGTTTGGTTTACGTGGTTCTAAGTTCTAGGGAACTGATGACCTCAGATGTTAAGTCCCTTAGTGCTCAGAGCCATTTTAATCATTTGTTGTGTTTTCTGATGAAAGCTGGTTCTACCTCGGTACCAGTGGTGGCCGTCTTTCGGTTAGAAGGAGGCCAGTTAAGTGCTTGCAACAAATCTGTCTACTGGGTAGAAACCACTGGACTTACACCTTGAGTTATGGTCTGGGATGCGAGTTTGTATAACAGCAGGAGCGCTCTCATGGTTATCCCACGCACCCTGACTGCAAATTTGTACGTCAGTCTGGTGATTCGACATGTTGTACTGCTATTAATGAACAGTATTCCGGGGGCTGTTTTCCAGCAGGGTGACGCTCGCCCATATATCGCTTTGTAATCCAATCTACAGAGCGTCAACATGTTGTCTCGGCCTGCTCGATCACCAGATCTGTCGAGCACATACGGATGGCATCGGACGACAACTCCAGCGTCATCAACAAACAGCATTAATCTTCCATGTATTAACCGACCAAGTATAGCAGGCATGGAACTCAAGCGCACAAACTGACTTCCGTCACCTGTGCAACATAGCACAAGCACATTTGTATACCTGCATTCAACGTTTTGGCAGTTACACTGGTTATTAATGTACCAGCACTTCACATTTACAAAGGCGTACCTCGAGCTTACATTAACCTGTGATCTTGCAATGTGAATCAGTTAAATACGTTGCCCAGACAATTGTATTCCCGAAATTTCATTACACTTCGTTAATTATTCTTTAGTGTTGTGATTTTTTCCGTCATCGTAAGTGAAAAAAACAAACAAAAAAACAAATAGAAGTTATCGGCTCCCAGTTCCTCTCTCATACAGTATTTTACATTTCTTTCCGATCGGTCACGAAATGGAAACCACTGTGAAAATCTGTGAAGCTTTGGACTTATGTATTGGGCAATGTCTCTTCCCTTCGTTCACGTCACGTCGCTCTTTTCAGTTCTGAACACACGGTGAGCAGTTAAAAATGCGTAGAAAATAGCGTCTCCCGACAAGTATGAGGGCTTTGTGAGAGATTTGGCCCGAAAGTTACGCAGCCCACGTAACTGTCGTATTGTTACTTCTTCGTAACAATTCTCGGCCGCACTCTGCAGGGGCAATGAAGACGCTCCTGTAGCGTTTTCGATGGGAAGTGTTTGATCACTCGCAATACACCTTTAATTGGCTCACTCTGAGTTTTATCACTGCTCACATCAACTACTGGCTATGAAGACAACGTTTTGGCACAGACAGCTAGCTGCGGATCAGCGTAGTGAATTGGCGAAAACATAGGTGGCTGCCTTCTATGACGAGGGTATTGTAAAGCTGGTACAACGCTACAACAAATGACTAAGGCGGAACGGTGACTATGTGGAGAAGTGGTTGGAAGGTGTAGCTAACAGTCGCAAATAAAACATTTTTGATTTTTACAGAGGTTTCCATTTCACGATCGACGGGAACTTACTTTCCGAATAGCACTTACTACGTTACTTTTGCACTGTGCTAAAACTACCGAAGCGTAGTTTTGGTATATTGCGACTCTAATCAGCTGGCAAACTTTCAGGGTCTGAGTCGACGTGGACCATATGAGCCGAGGGACGAAGTACCCCCACATGCTTGGCTGGATAGTGACAACTATCAGACTGAAGAGCTCGTTCCTATAAGTGAACCATCAAGCTTCCTGCTAGCCAGCACATCAAGGAAAGCGAAGTCAACCAGCCCCTTACACCTCCGTACTGAAGCAAATATTCAGCTGGACAAGATTGAGGTGTTCCAGAGAGGTGTGCATATCCTAGCTGTAAAGCGACCAAATCACAAACGAATCATTTACATATCTACAGCTTGCAGCTTTCAATG
This sequence comes from Schistocerca nitens, assembly GCF_023898315.1. Lineage (NCBI taxonomy): Eukaryota > Metazoa > Arthropoda > Insecta > Orthoptera > Acrididae > Schistocerca > Schistocerca nitens. The sequence continues at coordinate 231,480,194 of NC_064614.1, read as the reverse complement.
TCACCAATCCCAGATCATGTTTCTCTAAATCTCCATAAAAATGTTGGCTGGATAGGTGACATAGGGCTCCCCATCGCAACTCCGTCTGCTTGTAGAAGTGTTCATTGAGTCAAAGATAAATGGAAGGCAACACAGGCTGAAAGAGGTTACTTAATTCAACAACACAATAGTCTGAATTATAGTAACGAATCCGACACAGAGGAAGGAGAGGCTCAAATGGCTCTGAGCACTATGGGATTTACCATCTACGGTCATCAGTAACCGAGTGCTTAGAACTACTTAAACCTAACTAACCTAAGGACATCACACAACACCCAGTCATCACGAGGCAGAGAAAATCCCTGACCCCGCCGGGAATCGAACCCGAGAACCCGGGCGTGGGAAGCGAGAACGCTACCGCACGACCACGAGCTGCGGACGGAGGGAGAGGGACCACGTCAAAACTACTGGTGATCATTGTTTACGTAAGGCTGGAAACCACCGTATTCCGTTCGGTTTTGGCGCATTATACGTCGATCAGACCATTAGGAACTGTATATAGTGCACGAGAGTAGCTCACTTTCACAACAGCCGAGATCTCTGATTGAAGAACATCACTTTGGTACCGGTCATATGATGCAACATAACAACAAAAATTCTGGCGTGGATTTCTAGTTACTAGAATAGTGTTATTAAGGAAGCTACAATCTACCAAGTGACCTTGGATGTTTTTTTCTTAGCTCATGCTCTGTACTATTCAAACGTTGCTCACACGTTGCTAACATTTCAGTCTCGATAACGTCTGGCGTTTGTTCCCTTCGGTTGTGTGGTGGCGATATTAGTTTACGGTGGGTGTTATTTTACTGCGTGAGTCATCATTCAAGTTCTGTCGAAGGTTATGTTTTAAGCTGTTATGCATAGTGATCTCTCGTTCCAATTGTGCCTTGAAAATGTCTGGATGTTCGTCTGTCGAAAAATCGGCGGTTGTCAAGGACGTTACCCGGCTGCACTTCCATACGTTATTTGAACGTTATATAATCCTGGAGAAATTAAAGATTCATAATAAATGTACGCACTGAGGAAGGAGGGTAGATTTATTTTCATCCTTTATATGACACTGGTAAACATGTAAGTGGCGACCCAAAAGTTTCCGTTCACAGACCGTACAGTCCAGAATCTGTATGCCACCTTTTGCAGTGCGGGTAGCTGCCAGAATCAATGAAATTCTAGAAGGTACCGGTGGGGATGTGGAGCCATGCCGTGGCCCACTGCTCTAGGTTTCTCGGATGAGGATACGTGCCACGTACAGCCCACAGATTCTCGATTGGGTTTAAATCCGGGGAGTACGGTGCCCAGCGACGGGGCGTGGGGTTCTTCGAACCGCGCACGTACATTGTTCCTTCTAGAATGACATGGTCAACCAGGGAATCCAATGATAGCATTTCCTTGCCTACAGCGCTTTTTTCTGGTATTGGGTGTTTTCTTTCAGACGTTACACGCCTTACACGTCATCTGTCCGATGGAACATGAAACGTGATTCGTCTGAGGTCACCTGTTGCGACTCAATGGGCGTCCATTTGCAGTAGTGCCGTGCAAATTCGAGCCCTCGTCACCAATGACAGCTGTCAGCATATGTGCATGAAATAGCCTGAATGGTCACTGAGAAGGCATTGTTGGTAGCCCCGTGGTTCATCTGAGCGGTCAGTTGCTCAACAGTTGCACGTCTAATCGTTTGTATACATTTCCGCAGCCGTCATTCACCCCTGTCATCTATGTACCGTAGCGCACCACGGTTGCCTCGGCGCTGTTTTTTGATAGCGCCATGTTCCCATGCACGGTATATTTTAACCACGGTGGCACGCGACGAGTTTACGAAGCCATTTCGGAAATTCTTCCATCCCTTACTCGAAAACCAATGATCTTGCCCTTTTTGACTGTAGATAAATTGCCCGTTTTCCACGTCCCCCGACACTCTTTACATTGCCTCCGCTGCTAGTGCTGCCGTCTGCGAGTGGTTATTGGAAGTTGACGTCGAACGTAGGCAGTGGTCACATCGGTGTGACTGGGCCGTGTATTTGCACAGTTTCAAGCACTAGTACTGTATTTGACGGTAGTCTGGGTAACGCAGTTTCAAGTGGACCAGTTTGTGAAAAGTGTAGTAGAATAAAGCAGAAGCATTTCAGGAAAGTCGTGAAACTGACTCTGCTGTTGAAGTGGCTGCAAATGTGGATGTCGGGACAGGTTGATAGTATATATGTTGAGACACATCACGGAATGACTTCCATGGTACTAGAGCGTGCTGTAGAGGAAAAAAACTGTAGAGGAAGACAGAGATTGGAATACATCCAGTAAATAATTGTGGACGTAGGTTGCAAGTCCTACTCTGAGATGAAGAGGTTGGCACAGGAGGGGAATTCATGGTTGGCCGCATCAAACCAGTCAGAAGACTGATGACTCAAAGATATGGTCAAAAGGTTATTGTGAACCCAGTACTTTGGAAAATTTCTACCTGCTCAGGTTCAAAAATGGTTCAAATGGCTCTGAGCTCTATGGGACTCAACATCTGTGTTCATCAGTTCAAATTGTTCAAATGGCTCTGAGCACTATGGAACTTAACTTCTGAGGACATCAGTCCCCTAGACTTAGAACTACTTAAACCTAACTAACCTAAGGGCATCACACACATGCATGCCCGAGGCAGGATTCGAATCTGCGACCGTAGCGGTCGCGTGGTCCCAGACTGTAGCGCCTAAAACCGCTCTGCCACAACGGCCTGCCTTCCTGCTCAGGGCAAATGATAAGTAACAGAAGCTGAGATTGATAATATGCTACAGATTTGTTTTCGAATTTCTTCGCCGCAGATTTTGTTCTCTTGATTGACTGGTATGAATATTTAACATCTCATAATTCATCTTGGACTTAGAGACACATTCGAAATTAAGCAGTTTTATTGCTTACTATTTCCAAAGAATACATACTGATATGTTTCATTGAAGAAGGTTGTATACATGGAAGAACCCTGGAGATACTAAAAGCTATCAGATAGATTATATAATGGTAAGACAGAGATTTAGGTACCAGGTTTTAAATTGTAAGACATTTCCAGGGGCAGATGTGGACTCTAACCACAATCTGTTGGTTATGAACTGTAGATTAAAACTGAAGAAACTGCAAAAAGGTGGGAATTTAAGGAGATGGGACCTTGAAAAACTGACTAAAGCAGTGGTTGCAGAGAGTTTCAGGGAGAGCATAAGGGAACAATTGACTGGATTGGGGGAAAGAAATACAGTAGAAGAAGAATGGGTAGCTCTGAGGGATGAAGTAGTGAAGGCAGCAGACGATCAACTAGGTAAAAAGACGAGGGCTGGTAGAAATCCATGGGTAACAGAAGAAGTATTGAATTAATTGATGAAAGGAGAACATATAAAAATGCAATAAATGAAGCAGGCAAAAAGGAATACAAACGTCTCAAAAATGAGATCGACAGGAAGTGCAAAACTGCTAAGCAGGGATGGATAGAGGACAAATGTAAGGATCTAGAGGCTTATCTCACTAGGGGTAAGATAGATACTGCCTACAGGAAAATTAAAGAGACCTTTGGAGAAAAGAGAACCACTTGTATGAATATCAAGAGCTCAGATGGAAACCCAGTTCTAAAGCAAAGGAGGGAAAGCAGGAAGGTGTAAGGAGTATATAGAGGGTTTATACAAGGGCGATGTACTTAAGGATAATATTATGGAAATGGAAGAGGGTGTAGATGAAGATGAAATGGGAGATATGATACTGCGTGAAGTGTTTGACAGAGCGCTGAAAGACCTAAGTCGAAACAAGGCACCGGGAGTAGACAACATTCCATTAGGATTACTGACGGTCTTGGGACAGCGAGTCCTGACAAAACTCTACCATCTGGTGAGCAAGATGTATAAGACAGGCGAAATACCCTCAGACTTCAAGAAGAATATAATAATTCCAATCCCAAAGAAAGCAGGTGTTGACAGATGTGAAAATTACCGAACTATCAGTTTAATAACTCACAGCTGCAAAATACTAACGTGAATTCTTTATAGACGAATGGAAAATCTGATAGAAGTCGACCTCGGGGAGGATCAGTTTGGATTCCTTAGAAATGTTGGAACACGTGAGGCAATACTGACCTTACGCCTTATCTTAGAAGAAAGATTAAGGAAAGGCAAACCTACGTTTCTAGCATTTGTAGACTTAGAGAAAGCTTTTGACAATGTTGACTGGAATACTCTCTTTCAAATTCTAAGGGTGACGGAGGTAAAATACAGGGAGCGAAAGGCTATTTACAATTTGTACAGAAAGCAGATTGCAGTTATACGAGTCGAGCGGCATGAAAGGGAAGCAGTGGATGGGAAGGGAGTGAGACAGGGTTGTAGCCTCTCCCCCATGTTATTCAATCTGTATATTGAGCAAGCAGTAAAGGAAACAAAAGAAAAATTCGTAGTAGTTATTAAAATCCATGGAGAAGAAATAAAAAATTTGAGGTTCGCCGATGACATTCTAATTCTGTCAGAGACAGCAAAGGACTTGGAAGAGCAGTTAAACGGAATGGACAGTGTCTTGAAAGGAGGATATAAGATGAACATCAACAAAAGCAAGACGAGGGTAATGGAATGCAAGCGAATTAAGTCGGGTGATGCTGAGGGAATTAGATTAGGAAATGAGACACTTAAAGTAGTAAAGGAGTTTTGCTATTTGGGGAGCAAAATAACTGATGATGGTCGAAGTAGAGAGGATATAAAATGTAGACTGGCAATGGCAAGGAAAGCGTTTCTGAAGAAGATGAATTTGTTAACATCGAGTATAGATTTAAGTATCAGGAAGTCGTTTCTGAAAGCATTTGTATGGAGTGTAGCCATGTATGGAAGTGAAACATGGACGATAAATAGTTTGGATAGGAATAGAATAGAAGCTTTCGAAATGTGGTGCTACAGAAGAGGGCTGAAGATTAGATGGGTAGATCACGTAACTAATGAGTTGGTATTGAATAGAATTGGGGAGAAGAGGAGTTTGTGGCACAACTTGACAAAAAGAAGGGACCAGTAGTAGGACATGTTCTGAGGCATCAAGGGAGCACAAATTTTAGCATTGGAGGGCAGCGTGGAGAGTAAAAATCGTAGAGGGAGACCAAGAGATGAATACACTAAGCAGATTCAGAAGGATGTAGGTTGCAGTAAGTACTGGGAGATGAAGAAGCTTGCACAGGATAGAGTAGCATGGAGAGCTGCTTCAAACCAGTCTCAGGACTGAATACCACAACAACAACATGTTTCATTGCTATGCTGCATTGAGTATTTTGTTACTTAAAGGGTTAAAATGGTAACTTTCAAGGCATCAAACAGGTAATGCAGATGACGAAACGTGAACACGTCAACATGTGGCAGTGGCTCAGGACTGTGTTCCGTGCTTGTTAACATGATATTAAAGTTCGCACTTTTCATAATTAATATGTGGTACTGATGTGTTATTGTGTAGCTTATTTTTTCAGTTGTGTGGAGAATTTTCTGGAAATAATACCAGCTGGAGGTGATGAAATTCCCTGTCTCTGCCTGAACGGTGGAAAGAAACATTGCAGCCGTCTGGTGTCGAGGTTAACACAATTACTTAAACAGGGCTACTGGGGAGAAGACTGTTAACGCTGTCGCAGACATCACCACTTGCGTCTGAAAGGGCGGTGAGGAAGTTGGAAGCTTAATTAAAGGCGAAGAGTTTTGTAAGAGGCTTAGAATTTTTGGCCACAGTTGCGGCGGCAGTGTTCCGGGCGTCGCTAATTAGACGGCCCCGGGCGGGGCGCCGCGCGGCCACAAATTAGCGAGTCGTGGCTGGCCGGGAGCGCGCCGGCACCTGCGGTCGCATTACGCGCCCTTTACTGCCGCAGATAAGGGCGGCGGCAGCCGGCCGGCGTAAATACCAGCCGGCGGCCTTGTGTTGCGTCGCTGCAAATTCGCTCAGTGTAATCTTCCCGGCAGACAGCGCAGCACCAACTACTGTGCTCGTTTATGGCTCTGGCTATCCATATCGTAGACGGGAAATGCTAGAACTAGAAGTATGTCTGGCTGAATCTTTTACCGTGCCTTTCCAGACCGAGACGAGAGGCTGGAGCCCATTTATTTAACTACACTCAAGTGAAAAACGTCATGGGTCCTTCTTAATATCGTATCGGGCATTCTCTTGCCCGGCGTAGTGCAGGATATAGACGTGGAGTGGATTACACAATTCACTGAAAGTCCCCTGCAGAAATACTGAGCCATGTTGCCTCTATAGCCGTCCATAATTACAAAACTGTTGCCGGAGCAGCATTCTGTGATTCTCGATTATGTCCCATAATGCTCGATATAATGAATAAAAAATACGGAAACCAGATGGCAGTTACAAGAGTCGAGGGCCATGAAAGGGAAGCAGTGGTTGGGAAGGGAGTGAGACAGAGTTGTAGCCTCTCCCCGATGTTATTCTGTCAGAGACAGCAAAGTACTTGGAAGAGTAGTTGAACGGAATGGAAAGGGTCTTGAAACGAGGATATAAGATGAACATCAACAAAAGCAAAACGAGGGTAATGGAATGTATCCGAATTAAGTCGAGTGATGCTGAGGGAATTAGATTAGGAAATGAGACACTTAAAGTAATAAGGGAGTTTTGCTATTTGGGGAGCAAAATAACTGATGATGGTCGAAGTAGAGGATATAAAATGTAGACTGGCAATGGCAAGGAAAGCGTTACTGAAGAAGAGAAATTTGTAAACATCGAGTGTAGATTTAAGTGTCAGGAAGTCGTTTCTGAAAGTATTTTTATGGAGTGTAGCCATGTATGGAAGTGAAACGTGGACGATAAATAGTTTAGACAAGAAGAGAATAGAAGCTTTCGAAATGTGGTGCTACAGAAGAATGCCGAAGATTACATGGGTAGATCATATAACTAATGAGGATGTATTGAATAGAATTGGGAAGAAGAGGAGTTTGTAGCACAACTTGACAAGAAGAAGGGACCGGTTGGCAGGGCATATTCTGAGGCATCAAGGGATCACAAATTTAGCATTGGAGGGCAGCGTGGAGGGTAAGAATCGTAGAGGGAGACCAAGAGATTAATATACTAAACAGATACACAAGGATGTAGGTTGCAGTAGGTACTGGGAGATGATGAAGCTTGCACAGGATAAAGTAGCATGGAGATCTGCATCAAACCAGTCTCTGGACTGAAGACCACAACAACAACAACAAATGTCCGATCAGATTTACGTACTGCGATGTGGGTAGCCAAACCATTAGCTCGAACTGCCTAGAATGTACTTCAATCCATCGTCGTTTAGGAACACTAAGTCCATAAAAACTTGCAAAGGGTCTCCAAGTAGCTGAACATAATCATTTCCCGTCAGTGATCTGTCCCTTTGGACCAGATGACGCAGCCCATTACAACACAGCCCACACCATTATGAGGCCACCAACAGCTTCCACAGCGCCTTGTTGACAACGTGGGTCCACGGCTTTGTGGGGTCTGCGCCATACTCTTACCCTGCCATCAGCTCTTACCAATTGACATCGGGATCATCTCACCAGGCCACGGTTTTCCAGTCGTCTAGGTTCCAACCAATACTGTCACCAGCCCAGGAGAAGTGCTGCAGGCGATATCGTACTGTTAGAAAAGACACTGCCGTCCGTCGGCTGGTCCCATAGCCCATTAACGCCACATTTCGCCTCGCCGTCCTAACGGATCCGTGCGTCGTACGTTTCTGCGGTTATTTCACCCAGTGTTGCTTGTCTGTTACCATTGATAACCATACGCAAACGCCTCTGCCCTGGGTAGTTAAGCGAAGGCCTTCGGCCACCATGTTGTCCGTGCAGCTAGTGAAAACCTGAAATTTGATATTCTCGGCACACTCTTGACTCTGTGGATGTCGAAATATTGAATTCCCTGACGACTTCCGAAATGGAAGGCGTCTAGCTCCAACTACCATTCCGCGTTAAAAGTCTTAATTCCCGTCGTACGGCCGTAATCATGTCGGAAACGTTATCACATGAATCACCCGAATACAAATGACAACCACGCTGACGTTGAAAAGACGAGCCTATCCTTGGCTCGTGATGGTGCAGTTTGGACAAAATTTGTCATTCCTGCGGTTCCTGTGGGAGAGAGAAAAATATCTTACCACTCTTGTTGGTTTGTCCTTGCTGGTGTAACCTGAAAAACAGAAGGACACACTCTGACAGGGGATTAGTAAAAACTTAATCCCTCAGCAGGACGGGTCAACGCATGGTTGGCCTGTGATGAGGTTGTTGGCCCAGTCCACGGTTGCGGGAGTGTCCCGCTGTTTCGTAGAATTTCCTGGCGATGACGCGAAACCTGTCTCGGAGAGGCAGGATCCCGGTGTCCTCGTGGAGTTGGCGCGTCGAAAAGCGCCTCGGAAGATGCATGGCAGTCTTCAGGGCGCGGTTCTGTATCCGATACAGAGTCACAATGTGAGCATCTGCGACTTTCCCCCAGACCACGGCCGCATACTCTAACAGTGGGCGGACCAACGTTAGGTATAGCGTGATGCCGTGTTGCGGTGGCAATGACGACTGTGGGTTTAGCAGCGGATACAGGGCGCGAAGGCGTCCTATTGCTCTCCGTTTCACATCACGGACGTGATGCTTCCAGGTGAGCCTGCGGTCTAGGGTGACCCCTAAGTATTTCGCCGTCCCAGTCCATGGGATAGGTTCTCCCAGGATTTCGACTGATGTAAGCCAGGGGTGGCAGAAGTCTTCGGGTGAAGACAACTTCTTGGATCTTCGTGGCACCCGCGTTGGAGGCGGTTTCTCAGCACTTGGGCGTTCATGCTGCGAGTGAACATAGCCGTATCATCAGCGTACAGCGCCATTTCAACTCTTGCCACTTTCGGGGCGTCGGCAGTGTACAGGGAGTATAGCGAGGGGCCGAGAACCGACCCCTGCGGCACCCCTTTACGTATCTGCCCGTCTGTGGACGTACCGTCACCAGCCGTCAAGTGGAAGGTTCGTTCAGACAGGTACGACCGCAGAAGCGTCATGTGGGACGTCGGTATCCCTTGTTCAAAATGTTTGAACTCGAGACCGTCGTGCCACACCGAGTCAACCGCTCGGGAGACGTCGAGGAACACTGCCCCAAGGTATTCCCTTGTTTCCAGTGCCCTCATCACCGGTTCTACCACCCGCAGGAGCTGGAGGGAAGTGGCAAGTTCTTCTCGAAACGCGAACTGCTTGTCTGGGATGATGCCCTCCTGAGTGACGTGTCGCATCAGTCTCCTCGCGTACAGCCTCTCGAAAACCTTCGATAGGGACGGGAGCAGGCTGATGGGTCGGTAGCTGGATGCCTGGCGTGGGTCCTTGCCGGATTTCAGGATGGCCACGACCTCCGCGTGTTTCCACACAGAGGGATAGACACCTGATAGGAGGATCTCATTGAAGACATCGGCAAGTTGCCGGTGTAATCCCGGCGGAAGGTTCTTCAGCAGGAGGTTTGTGACGCCATCGCTGCCTCCAGCCTTCTTGGGGTTCAGCGAGCCGAGCTGCACCGCAACTTCCTCCTCATTTATTTGCTCGATAGCGTCGCCTTCCTCCCTTGCGGCGCGGAAGGTTGGTAGTTGCTTGTGGACCCGCCGTATGTGATCTTCGTCGTTGACGTCGGCCACCGGTGTGAAGTTCGCTGCAAATGCGTCAGCCAGAACGCTGGCTTTCGCGTCCGGACCGCAGGCGAAGTCGTTCCCGACCTGTAAGGGCGTTATTCGCTGTCGCCGGCATCCTCAGGATTGAGGGTAGACACAAGGTCAACCACGCCAATGCAGCGCCCTTTTATACCTGGTGTAGGCGATACTACTACCATCTGTATTTGTGCTGTCCCATGACTTTTGTCACCTATGTGTAGTCTTAGACGGTCAGAAGTACTTTGTTTGACGACATTCTAGCAAGCAAGCCTTTTGGCTGAAAAAGTGATCTGCACCTGCTGGGTCGACCGAGAGACTGATGGCTCCCCACGAACTCAGATATGCATATGATTCTCTCGTGCGACAGACTGAACAATATGAATAGAAAGGCCCTCGTAAATGAGACCTGGGTGTTGGTTCTTACAAAAAGCATTAATACTCTGAATACTAAAAGGGAGTTTCATTTAGGTTGTGAGGGGTCGACTTGTACGTGGAATCCGATTTTGTAATACAATTCATGTAAAATGACGTGAAACGGTTGTCATATGTAGTAGAGATAGTATCTTTGACACCACCGAACCAAAGATGTTTCCTGAGTATTGTAAGTAGGAGCTCTCTGAGCGCAGTGGCAGTTAACGATGCAGTCTGTTATAGGTAGGATATAAGACTTAAAGCTAGTGGCTATCTGCGAGAATTTAGTTGTTTGTATATGGACGCACAAGAATACAGTTTTTATAAAATGAAGTGATGAATGATATTGTTTGTGCTCACACAGAGCCAGTAAATGTTAGGCCGTAGTTATTTCTATAAAAGTGTAAAGTGTGTATTCTTTATTTGTGAGGCTATAACATTATCAAGTATTGAAGTGATACTGATCGTTAACAAATATTGACCACTGTCAATGGCAATTATAGAAGAGTTATGAATTTATAATGTAACTCAAAGGGAGAGCAATCGGAACAAATTTGTAAGGAAGTGAAACTCTATATATTTAGTTTTAAATATGCAGCAACGCAATATGTGGATTTGGCTGAATTTTACAGTACTGACCCTTGAATGTAGCAATGAAGTATTTTCCACCAGATTTAATGTATAGGTTGATTCGGTATATCCTATTTGTAATATTTTGTGTGTTTTGTAATCCCGATACAGAGAAATTAAATTTTGGAACCTATTTTGTCAAACGATGACAGACTTTTTCTCGTATAACAATTCAAGTGTTTTTAATTACAGCACTAAGTGAAAATTGTAGAACGGTTGAGAAATTCAGTGATTTTGAAGTTAATGTAAAATGATTCATACATTGAATACAATTTTCAAACTGAAGCATTCGGTCTTAGCACATCCCCTTATCAGTACCTCATTCTCTTCTATGTCATGTTTATTTAAATCCAATGAATATTTTTGTAAAACAAATCATTTTTCTATCAGAATAAAAAAATATTTATGTGCCTGACTCAGAAAAGTACTAATTTTTGTAACAATTTTCAATGGGGATAGCATTGCAGAGCACTGAGGCAATATCCAGTATCCATCTCAACAGGAAAGGGAAGGGTAAACTGGCAGGGTTGTTAGTGAAATCTATAAGGGGGGACACTAGTACTCATGGATGTACCTCTTTTTTAGGCTAATATCAGTGTCCAATGAGAAGCTGAGGCAGGCAGGTGCTAAAGAGGTCCAAAACTCACAAAATTCTCACAACAGGAAAGTAAATAATAATTTTACCATATTTAACCAAAATATTGGTGGATTAAAGAAAAAAGTAGATTCTCAGAAAAGTAAAGTAAAAAATAATGTTACCATTTTTCACCAAAATATTCCGGGATTGAAGAATAAAGTAGATGAGCTCCTGGTTTGTTTAGATGACATTGAATCTAATAATGTAATAGATATACAATGCCTGTCTGAGAATCACATTGTGTCTGATATGGAAAAGGTAAAGGTCAGTGGTTATAAATTAGCTGCACATATGAGTAGAGAGAATAAGGTGGGAGGAGGAGTTGCCACATATGTCAAAAGTTATCACTGTGTAGAAAGCTTAGATACAAAAACGTTTTGTCTAGAGCAACATATAGAAGCACATGCCTGTCAACTTAAACTGAAGGAGGGCTCTTTTATAATTGTAACAGTATATAGGTCCCCTTCAGGAAACTTTCATTTATTCCTGGAAAACTTGAATGCCTTGTTGTGCTATCTTTCAGATAGGGGAAAGCAAATTATTATTTGTGGGGACTTCGATGTTGATTCATTGAAAGAGTGTAATAGGAAGAATGACCTGGAAGTCTTGCTTGGTTCTTTCAATTTGACATCTGTCATTTATTTTCCTACTCGAGTAGTAAAGGACAGCAGCACATTGATAGATAACACTTTTATAGACCAAGATAGGTTTAAAAACATAAATTCTTGTCCTGTTAAGAATGGGTTTTCTAATCATGATGCTCAGCTAGTTACAGTATATGACAGCTCCATTCAGTAATTCAAAACTACCCTCCGAAGTTGTGCATTCAATTAATGACTCAACAATTAGAAATTTCAAAGAAAATCTTCAGCAGTTAGACTGGGACGAGGTGCACAAGGAACCCGATGCTAATTTAAAATATAACTTATTTCATGGTACACTTTTAAGAGAATTTGAAAACTGTTTGCCCAAGAAAGTAGTTAAATCTAATGATAAGAAACTATGCAAAAAACCTTGGCTTACTAAAGGAATAAAAATATCTTGTGACCACAAAATGGAACTGTATTTAACAACAAGAAAGAGTAATGACCCAGAAACAGCCAAATATTATGAAAACTACTGTGCTACATTAAGAAATGTTATTAAAAAGTCCAGAAGCATGTGCATCATGTTTGAGATTAATACCTCTGATAAAATCAAAACAATTTGGAATATTATTACAAGGGAGACAGGACAACCAAGAGTACAGGATGACGGCATCACCATCAAAGCGAATGGAAACTTGATAAACAAGAAGCCGGAAGTCGAAAACATTTTGAATAATCATTTTTTAAATGTTGTAGAGGAAATAGGATCTAAATGTTCATCAGAAGAAGTAAGGCAGTTAATGGAAGAGGCCTTACCCACACCATTGGATACAATTGAAATTCCACCCACCTCTCCATCTGAAATTAGGAAGATCATAAACTCTCTCAAGAATAAAAGCTCACATGGGATTGATGGCATTTCCAGCAGGATAATAAAAGCTTTTTTCCCAAGAAATAAGTGGGATTCTTAGCCACATATGTAACAGCTCTCTGAAGCAGGGTATTTTCCCACATGGACTGAAGTATGCCATTGTTATACCACTGCATAAAAAAGGGGATACGTCTGATGCCAAAACTACTGCCCAATCTCTCTTCTGACTGCCTTATCCAAAATTCTTGAAAAAGTAATGTATTGTAGAGTAGCTTCACACCTTTGTAAAAATAAAGTTGTAACAAAATGTCAGTTTGGTTTCCAGAAGGGTTTTTCAACGGAAAATGCTATATATACTTTCACTAATGAAATATTAAATGCTCTGAGTAACCGGAAGTCACCCATTGGGATTTTTTGTGATCTATCAAAGGCTTTTGATTGAGTAAATCATGGAATACTTCTAGATAAGCTAAAGTACTGTGGTATGAATGGGACAGTGCTCAAATGGTTTAAATCATACCTAACTGGAAGAGTGCATAAAGTTGAAATAAGCAGTTCACATAATATGCAAAAAACTGGTGATTCCTCAAACTGGGGAACAATGAAGAATGGGGTGCCGCAAGGTTCGGTCTTGGGTCCTCTGCTGTTCTTAATATGTATTAATGACTTGCCATTCTATATTCACGAAGATGCAAAGCTGGTACTTTTTGCCGATGATACAAGTATAGCTATCACACCCAACAGACAAGAATTAACTGGTGAAATTGTAAACGATGTTTTTCAGAAAATCATTAAGGGGTTCTCTGCAAATGGACTCTCATTAAACTTTGACAAAACACAGTATATACAGTTCCATACAGTAAATGGAATGACCCCATTAATAAATATAGACTTCGATCAGAAATCGGTAGCTAAGGTAGAATATTCAAAATTTCTAGGTGCATGCATTGATGAGGAGTTGAACTGGAAAAAACACACTGAGGATCTGCTGAAACGTTTGAGTTCAGCTACTTATGCTATTAGGGTCATTGCAAATTTTGGCGATATACATCTGAGTAAATTAGCTTACCACGCCTATTTTCATTCTCTGCTTTCGTATGGCATCATATTCTGGGGTAACTCATCATTGAGTAAAAGAGTGTTCATTGCACAAAAGCGTGTAATCAGAATAATTGCTAGAGCTCATCCAAGATCATCCTGCAGACACTTATTTAAATAGCTAGAAATCTTCACTGTAGCCTCACAATATATATATTCACTTATGAAATTTGTTATTAACAATCCGAACGAATTCAAAAGTAATAGCAGTGTACATGGCTACAACACTAGGAGAAAGGATGATCTTCACTACTCAAGGTTAAATCTAACTTTAGCTCAGAAGGGGGTAAATTATGCTGCCACAAAAGTCTTTGGTCACTTACCTAATAGAATCAAAAGTCTGACAGATAGCCATATAACATTTAAAAGGAAATTAAAAGAATTTCTTAATGGCAACTCCTTCTACTCAATAGATGAATTTTTGGATATAGTAAGTGGGTAATTTCCCAACCTCCACAAAAAAAATATTGTGTCATGTAATATTTTGTCTAATGTAATATCTTGTATAGACGCCTTTTATTAACCTGACACGTTCCACATCATTACGAAGTGTCGTATTCATGATCTATGGAACAAGTACTAATCTAATCTAATTTTCACTGGACTTTTGCAAGGTTTTATGAGCCAATCTGCTGATATTATTTGTATGAAGCTATTTTACGGCTGGCATTGCACTTCGCTGTGCCAAAATTGAATATTTTCTATGTCTACTGTGGAGACTCTAGAGCTAAGGAAAATTTATTTCATCGTTTATATGCACAGGGAATTTTGTCAGTTTATTGCACAGGGCCATTGAACTCGGTGATCACGAGACTGAGTAAATTTGAGAGGGACTGATTTCATTATAGGCACTGCGTATTGTTTTTCCACATTAAGTTGTTTATTTTTTTGTGGATTACAGTAAAACTGATTAAGCACACTATTTGCTCAACAATACATCACACAGTAAATTTTCATAACACAAACATTACGCATTTCATATTCAGTGGCAGAGAAACATATAAATTTTTGAAAGCTCGTTACACCTTTATAAAGAACGTTACAAAGGACTGAATTGAAAATCTTGGCCCAGATTAATCCTAATTTATTCGACCATTGCTTGTAAGCATATATATAATCAAGAAACCACAGTTACAGAATAATGTGAGCAATGAATTACAAAATGACAGGAACTACGAATTGTTAACATTTGAAAAACACTTAAATAGGAGGCAGATTGGTTTGACAAAGTCTACACAGAACAAGTGAGTCGATAGTGATCATCATGTCAACAGGTCATTCTCGAAAATGCACTGCGCCACGGAATTGAAGGAGTACTTTTCGAAAACCCGTAAGCGACGCTTAAATTTGAAATTTAGGTCTAAGGTGCGTACTACCTTCCTCTGTAAAGATGCAAAAGGCTGGTACCCTTCGACATCACCGTCAGGCTCGACTACGGTTCAAACGGCAAGTTGTCGACATTTGCGAAAAAAGGGCCACTGCTCACAAGTACATGTGACTTGTAAGGTGGTTTAATGACATCACATTGGCAGCAAATCTCGCTACAATTTTGCCCATCGTCGATGTGCCACAAGATCGGAAAGTCGTCACAACCAATCTTACCCAAATTTCACCCCTTCCTTTGGCTCTGAGCACTATGGGACTCGACTGCTGAGGTCATTAGTCCCCTAGAACTTAGAACTAGTTAAACCTAACTAACCTAAGGACATCACAAACATCCATGCCCGAGGCAGGATTCGAACCTCCGACCGTAGCGGTCTTGCGTTTCCAGACTCACCCCTTCCTTTGACGTCTCTTCAGTGAAAGACAGAACCGCAAAGCCCAGCGTTGAAATCACGCTGGTTTATTAATGGGTGGTCGAGGGAAACATTCCAGACATCCCGCTGTTCAGAATTGGCATGAATTTGCCGCAGGGAGGGGGCATAAAGGGCGGCTATGAGACCGCCCCTTTCAGTGGGACCTTGATTTCCACCCATTTCGCGATCGAAAACGGCAGTCCGCGTTGTGATGAGCAACAGGAAGATGTTCTTGACAACTTCGGCGCTGCTGACATCCCAGGGCGTTTCAGCCCTTCTGTAAGGACATTGTGAGGTTGCATCCGCATCGAACGTGATCGCACCCGTTGGAGAGCAGCTCGACAGTAATTTTTGCTCTCGTGTACAGGTTGGAACCAATAGGGACCGTTCAAAACTATTCGGCGAAATTTGAAGTAATCTCAAACTGGTAAGGGTGCTACTGCTTTTTCAGTGCTGCACCTGTGGCGTGATTACAGGGGATTGGGGATGCGACGTTGACACATGCTTGAATAACTCTGCAAAGGATCCCAGTCTCTCACTCTCTCTCTCTCGCCGCCCCCCCCCCCCCCCCCACAGCAAAACCGCTGTGGCACTCTCCCACCCTTACTGAGAATTTAAGGATATATCTGCATCGACAGAACCTGTAGACTGGCAACCTCTTCCACGCTCTCCGATTCCAGACGACCTGCTATCAGGCACAAGAGCAGCAGTGTAGCGGCGAAGCACAGCAGCATAGCCTGATTGCAGGCTGTCTGTAAGGATACAGCTTTAAGGTGCTCAACAAGGCGGGTGGGTGGTACCGGTGGTTTTGCCGAACTGGTGGGTCTTAGAAGTATGCCAGTATTTCCCAATGTTTGGTGTTGTGCTTTACGTTGCTCCATCAGACAGAAAACTGTTTTTGTTTACTGTTTCTGTTGTATTCGATTTGTCTTTGTATATATACACAAATTTTAGCTTAATTTACAATTTTTTGAGTCGAATTAAACCTTTTTGTCCGTCTCGAAATTGTGTCTGTTAGTTCTGTTAGAACGCATCGGTAAGTAATTTGAACTATGTATTTTGATATACACTCCTGGAAATTGAAATAAGAACACCGTGAATTCATTGTCCCAGGAAGGGGAAACTTTATTGACACATTCCTGGGGTCAGATACATCACATGATCACACTGACAGAACCACAGGCACATAAACACAGGCAACAGAGCATGCACAATGTCGGCGCCAGTACAGTGTATATCCACCTTTCGCAGCAATGCAGGCTGCTATTCTCCCATGGAGACGATCGTAGAGATGCTGGATGTAGTCCTGTGGAACGGCTTGCCATGCCATTTCCACCTGGCGCCTCAGTTGGACCAGCGTTCGTGCTGGACGTGCAGACCGCGTGAGACGACGCTTCATCCAGTCCCAAACATGCTCAATGGGGGACAGATCCGGAGATCTTGCTGGCCAGGGTAGTTGACTTACACCTTCTAGAGCACGCTGGGTGGCACGGGATACATGCGGACGTGCATTGTCCTGTTGGAACAGCAAGTTCCCTTGCCGGTCTAGGAATGGTAGAACGATGGGTTCGATGACGGTTTGGATGTACCGTGCACTATTCAGTGTCCCCTCGACGATCACCAGTGGTGTACGGCCAGTGTAGGAGATCGCTCCCCACACCATGATGCCGGGTGTTGGCCCTGTGTGCCTCGGTCGTATGCAGTCCTGATTGTGGCGCTCACCTGCACGGCGCCAAACACGCATACGACCATCATTGGCACCAAGGCAGAAGCGACTCTCATCGCTGAAGACGACACGTCTCCATTCGTCCCTCCATTCACGCCTGTCGCGACACCAATGGAGGCGGGCTGCACGATGTTGGGGCGTGAGCGGAAGACGGTCTAACGGTGTGCGGGACCGTAGCCCAGCTTCATGGAGACGGTTGCGAATGGTCCTCGCCGATACCCCAGGAGCAACAGTGTCCCTAATTTGCTGGGAAGTGGCGGTGCGGTCCCCTACGGCACTGCGTAGGATCCTACGGTCTTGGCGTGCATCCGTGCGTCGCTGCGGTCCGGTCCCAGGTCGACGGGCACGTGCACCTTCCGCCGACCACTGGCGACAACATCGATGTACTGTGGAGACCTCACGCCCCACGTGTTGAGCAATTCGGCGGTACGTCCACCCGGCCTCCCGCATGCCCACTATACGCCCTCGCTCAAAGTCCGTCAACTGCACATACGGTTCACGTCCACATGCTACCAGTGTTAAAGACTGCGATGGAGCTCCGTATGCCACGGCAAACTGGCTGACACTGACGGCGGCGGTGCACAAATGCTGCGCAGCTAGCGCCATTCGACGGCCAACACCGCGGTTCCTGGTGTGTCCGCTGTGCCGTGCGTGTGATCATTGCTTGTACAGCCCTCTCGCAGTGTCCGGAGCAAGTATGGTGGGTCTGACACACCGGTGTCAATGTGTTCTTTTTTCCATTTCCAGGAGTGTATATTTGGTGAGTAGAAGTCCGTTGATTGTATGTATTTCTGTGTTCCAGGTTTTTATTTCTGATACATTTTTGAGAGAGACAGCTCCATCGCAAGGATTTGCAAGATCAACTTGAAATTTTTCATAGTGGTTTCCATATAATGAGAACCTGCTTCATTGGCGTTCTACATAGAAATACCTCTATGAAATTGGAATCCATTATCCTTGACACAGAGAACGTTTATTCTCAGTTTTTCGCACTTCTGTTAGCGATGTAGAAGGTGTATGATCAGAAGCAATGCAATTGGTTCTTTCCTGATGCTCCTATTGGCCCGAGGGCAAATGGGAAATGGCGCTGCGCTGCCTTCCGCAATCCGCTGTGGAAGCGTCAGCGTCGCTGTTTGCGTTAATCCTTATTCAGTGCTCGTGTCTTTGCGCAAGACGTAGTCAACTTTGGAGCAACACTATTCAATCAAGTTTTGTTCAAAACTCAAAGACCCCTGGCTGAAACTTAGTAAATGGGTCAAGAGGCGTACTGGGCGGTTGCTATGTCCTACCCGCCAAGTTTGCAGGTGTCTAAAACAATTTAATGATGGCCGAGAGGAGATTACTGACGAAGCCCGCTCTGGACGGCCGTCAACAAGTTTAACGCAATAATCCATTAAATTTCGGGCATGCAGCCGCGCAAATAAAATTTCCTCCACTGATATTTCGGCCGCGTATCGTCCGGCCATCCTCAGAGTGAGTCACAAGACTGACGACAAGATTTTTTTTCCTTTATTGTTATGTAACACCTTTACATAAGGTGGGCAGGCAACGTATACTACGCCGCTCTTCAGCCACAAGTTTGACAAATGAAAATACAAATAAGACACATAAGATATTGAACAAAGTGGCGGGCAAAAAACAGTAGACACAGAAACAAAGAACGCGAAGCCGTTCACACTCGACGAAAAACACACTAAAAACTGTCGGCACGGCGCACAAAACACTGACGACTTCGACGGCGCAGGTGATCGAAGGAGCGTGACGGCGAAGAACACTAAACACAAACACGATGGCACACACACGAGAAGCTGATGGTCATAATCTCCGGCGCGCGAATGTCCAAGTAACGTGTGCGAGTCCGACAACAAGATGCCAAGAGCGGCCTTATATGCTCCACCGCTGCGGTACTGCGCATGCGGGTCACAGATGCTGGTCGGCGGCAGAGACATACGCTTACACATGCGCCTTCTGTGGCGAAGGCGTACAGACATTCGATTCGCTTCTCGATGTGTGATCGGCGGCGGTGACACGATGACGACTTCTCTGCAGTTTAATTACTCCAAGAGCCGGATTCCATGCTTTGTCCAAATTAAAACCATTATCTCTATTTATTAAATTGTTAGCTAATCTAATTTCTATAGCTTCCTTGAAGACAGATTCCCAAAAAGAAGAGATGGGATGTTAAAATCTTCATATCACTGTAATTCGTGCAATAACCTGTATCAATACGATGTTCGGCCACAGCTGACTTGTCTGGCTGTAATAAGCGTGTGTATCTTCGATGCTGCACACACTCTCATGAACGGTGCGTGTTGTTGATCTATGTACGGCTTCTCACAATTTCAGTCTTGTGACTCACTGTGAGGATGGCCGGACGATACGCGGCCGAAATATCAGTGGAGGAAATTTTATTTGTGAGGCTGCAAGCCCGAAATTTAATGGATTATTCATTACGCGGCGAGAAGTTGAAAATGCACAACAAGTTTAACGGACTTTAACATGACACGTGTGCGTACGTTGCTGAATGCCGACAGACGTGAGAATTAAAAGCAGCTATCGGATGAGCTAAACGTGTCATGTGGTATTGTGTTTAACTTCGTTGCCGATGATTTGAACATTCGTCAAGCGTACACCAAATTGGTTCCAGAGGTGTTCAGTGACGAGTAAAAGCGCAACTGTTTGGAGATCGTGACACTGTGGAACGGCCGGGAAGAGACCCAGAATTTTTAGACAGTGCCATCACTGGCGATGAGACATGGGTTTCTGAGAACGACCCAGAAACGAAGCGCCAAAACTCAGAGTGGCAGACTCGCAAGTCTCCCAATCTCAAGAAAGCAAGAATGAGCAGATCGAAAATTAAAACCATGCTCATCGCCTTCTTCGACGCGAAAGGTTTGAGCCGTTTGGAGTTCGTACCGCGAAGAAAGATTGTGATCGCAGCCTACTACATCGCAGCGTTAAAAAGACTAGCAGATCGCGTCACCTGTGAGAGGCACATGGTCACTTCAGTGTGGACGCTGCATCAGGACAACGCCCCGTGACACACCGCTCTGTTTATTCGGGAGTTCCTAGCGAAGTGCAACTTTGCAAAGCTTTCGCAGACCTGTCATGGCATCGTCAGAGATCTTCCTGCATCTGCGCATCACCAAGATGAAGAGGCGCTGCGTTGATACCATTGAGGGCATCCAAAAGGCGATGACATGTGCCATAAAGCAAATTCCAATCATCGCCTTTCTTGAAGTGTCAAAGCATGAAGGAATCGCTAGAAGAAGTGTACCGCTGCTCTAGGCAACTACGTCGAAGAATTTCAATACATTATATGACTTGCGTTAGTAAATTTTGTTGTACAGACACAACTGAATTGCGTTTTGACCACACCTTGTATTTGTGTAGCGGAAACCAACATTTTTAAACCAATTTCAATATGGACTGTTAGTAAAGATTCCCATGATGGACAGACAACGATGAAAAAATAAAAACTTGATGAACCGAAATACGGCCTACATACTTTTTCTCGTAGAATATAGATCGAAATACATAATTTAAATCACTTATCGTTGCAGATTCATGCGACGAACAGACAGTCTGGGGATGGACAACAATATTTTGTTCACAAATACCTTTCACTGTCTCCTATGCAACATTAAGGATTCGTTAAAGAAATGTACGTATCTTGGTCATTGTTCTCAGAACTTTTCTCGTGTGCTCACCTTGAGTGACAGGGGTGTTTCAGCAGTTTAGACAGACGAGGCCCAAATATCTTGTATGATGTCTGACAGTTGCCCATGTTGTCACTGAACCACAAAACGTTTATGACAGCTAAATTACACTACAGTTGCGTGGTAGGCAAGACTGCGGTCGGATCTATATGTATGATTGGAGGTGAACTAAGGATGGGTGTGCCTGGTTCTATCGGTCTTTTCCAGTTTAAGAGTACGTATCTGCTCAGCAGTATCTCATCATTTAAAAGACAGTGACAGCTTTTGCATTTATTTTTCGATACACAGAATTCTGAGAATTTCAGTGGAGTGTGTATGTACTTTAGCAGATGCACGCCTTGAAACACATAGGAGGAGTGTCGGATAGCCACTATAAAAAAAAGAACAACACGGCCGACATCCTACCGTATCCTCGTCCAACCAACGTGTTTGGTTCATCTCTAATGGCATTGACGTCGATGGAAAGTGAGTCTCTAACGATTCTGTGTGTATAATGCCCGTTAATTGCTGTCTCCAGGGCTCTTAGCTTCACATTGATCCTGATCATAATTCAGTGACTATTATGTTGACTGCCACATTCTTCGTTTACCATTTTCGGGAAAACTTTCCTCAAGTAACCGAAGAGATGGTGTACTGGACGTACACTATGTCATCAAAAGTATCCAGACAACCCCAGAAACATACTTTTTTATATTAGGTGCATTGTGCTGCCACTTACTGCCCGGTACTCCATATCGACGACCTCAGTAAACATTAGACGTCGTGAGAGAGCAGAATGGGGCGCTCCGCGGAATTCACGGACTTCGAACGTGGTCAGGTGATTGGGTGTTAAATGTGTTATATGTGTGCAGGCGAGATTTCCACACTCTTAAACATCCCTAGGTTCACTGTTTCCGCTGTGATAGTGAAGTGGAAACATGAAGGGACACGTAAAGCACATAAGCGTGCCGGCTGACCTCGTCTTTTGACTGACAGAGACCACTGACTGTTGAAGAGGGTCGTAATGTGTAATAGGCAGACATCTATCCAGACCATCACACAGGAATTCCAAAGTGCAAAAGGATCCACTGCAAGTACTTTGACAGTTAGGCGGGAGGTGAGAAAACTTGCATTTCATGATCGAGTGGCTGCTCATAAGCCACACATCACTCCGATAAATGCCGTCTCGCTTGGTGTAAGGAGCGTAAACATCGGACGACCGAACAGTGGAAAAACGTTATGTGGAGTGACTAATCACGGTACACAATGTGGCGATCCGATGGCAGGGTGCGGGTATGGCGAATGCCCGGTGAACGCCATCTGTCAGCGTGTGTAGTGCCAACAGTAGGTGGTGCTACGGTGTGGTCGTGTTTTTCATGGTGCGGGGGGCGGGGGGGGGGGGGGTGGGCGGGGGGGGGTTGCACAACTTGCTATTTTGCCATGGCACTGTCACAGCACAGGCCCACAATGGAATTTTAAGCACCTTCTTGCTTCCCACTGTTGAAGAGCAATTCCGGGATGGCGATTGCATCTTTCAAGAGATCGATCACCTGTTCATAATGTGCGGCCCGTGGCGGAGTAGTTACACGATAATAACATCTCTGTAATGGAGTCAGGCAGCAGTAGCCGACCGAGACAGACCCAGCAACGGGCAAGTAACCGCATTTGTCATTTAGGAGTTCCTAGCCAGGAGCTAATTTTATGATATCATCAGTGTGCCTTAATAGTTAAGTTTCTTGAGTTTCTGCGTGTAAATTTAATATCTAATAGCCACAGTTCTTGCTTTTTTCGTTTGCGTCGTAAAGTAAGCCGATTTTGTGACATATTACAAGTTTCAAATCAGGGTCAAATTATTTGGTTTCATCTGAGTGCTTCGGTAGTTAGGATTTTCAATATCTACGTATTACTAGACACAGTTCATGCGTTTTCGTCAGGGTTTACAGTAAAGTTGCGCAGCACGTGCCGATAGTCCGTTTATTTGCATAGTTTAGTTTTCCACGGCCTTTAGTATGAACAGGGGCAGCGATTGTTGTGTGCGGATGCGAGTCGAGTTGGCGACACTTCGCTCTCAGCTTCAGGCTGTGATGGCTTCGGTTACACAGCTTGAGGCTGCAGTGGATGGGCACCACTGTTGTGGGCCGGCCGTGGGGGTCCAACGGACGTCCAGCGCGTCAGAGTCCTCCGATCGGTCCTCACCGGTGGCCAACCCAATTACTGCTCGCAATGAGGCTGACCCCTCACCTGTGGTCGAGTGGGGGGTCGCCAGGGGCGAAGCAGGCGGCGAAAGACTTCCCAGGCGGCCGCACGTAAGGCCTCCCCAGTTTGTGTGACAAACAGGTTCCAGTTGCTGTCTGTGGCTGACACTGTCCTTGAGCCAGATACTGTCGCCTGTCCTGTTTCAGAGGAAACCTCTCAGCCTGCAAGATCCGGGCAATCGCAGAGAGTGGGATTATTGGTAGTTGGGAGCTCCAACGTTAGGCGCGTTATGGGGCCCCTTAGGGACTTGGTTGACAAGAAGGGTAAGAAATCCAATGTGCACTCCGCGTGCATACCGGGTGGAGTCATTCCAGATGTGGAAAGGGTCCTCCCGGATGCCATGAAGAGCACAGGGTGCAACCAACTGCAGGTGGTGGCTCACGTTGGTACCAATGATGTGTGTCACTTTGGGTCAGAAGAGATTCTTTCTGGTTTTTAGTGACTAACAGAAGTGGTAAATGCAGCCAGTCTTGCTTGCAAGATGAAAGCAGAGCTGACCATTTGGAGCATAGTCGACAGGACCGATTGCGGACCTCTGGTACAGAGCCAAGTGGAGGGTCTGAATCAGAGGCTCAGACGGTTCTGCGACTATGTAGGCTGCAGATTCCTCAACTTGCGACAAAGGGTGGTTGGGTTTCGGGCTCTGCTGAATAGATCAGGTGTCCACTATATACAGGAGGTGGTTACACGGTTAGCAGAGGCTGTGTGGCGCGGACTGGGCGGTTTTTTAGGTTAGAGGGTCTCGGGAAAACACAAGAACGGCTTCAGTCAGAAAGGGTGCCGGCTGAACACAGGAAAAACGTAGATACAGGGACCATTGGTATAACAGTTGTAAATTGTTGTAGCTGTGTTGGGAAAGTACCAGAGCTCCAAGCGCTAATAGAAAGCACTGATGCTCAAATCGTTATAGGCACTGAAGGCAGGCTAAAGCCGGATATAAGCTCTGCCGAAATTTTTGCGAAGAACCTAACGGTGTTCCGAAAGGATAGCCTAAACACGGTTGGCGATCTTTACAGAAGCTCGAAATTTAGCGCGGACCTCCATGCGAGATGCCTGTAACAGTTTCCACAACGAAACTTTGTCTCGAAACCTGGTAGAAAATCCAAAGAGATTCTGGTCGTATGTGAAGTATGTTAGCGGCAAGAAACAATCAATGTCTTCTCTGCATGATATCAATGGTCTTACTATCGAATACAGTGCTGCCAAAGCAGAGTTACTAAACGCAGTCTTTCAAAATGCCTTCGCAAAAGAAGACGAAGTAAATATTCCAGAATTCTAAACGAGAACAGCTACCAACATGAGTAACGTAGAAGTAAATATCCTCGGAGTAGTGAAGCAACTCAAATCACTTAATAAAAGCAAGTCTTCTGGTCCAGACTGTATACCAATTAGGTTCCTTTCGGAGTATGCTGATGCATTAGCTCCATACTTAACAATCATGTACAACCGTTCGCTCGACGAAAGATCCGTGCCCAAAGACTGGAAAGTTGCACAGGTCACAGCAATTATCAAGAAGGGTAGTAGGGGTAATCCATTAAATTACAGGCCCATATCGTTAACGTCGATATTCAGAAGGATTTTAGAATATATACTGTG
This sequence comes from Schistocerca nitens, assembly GCF_023898315.1. Taxonomy (NCBI): domain Eukaryota; kingdom Metazoa; phylum Arthropoda; class Insecta; order Orthoptera; family Acrididae; genus Schistocerca; species Schistocerca nitens. The sequence continues at coordinate 231,455,233 of NC_064614.1, read as the reverse complement.
TTCGAACATAATGAAACACCTCGAAGAAAACGGTCTATTGACACACAGTCAACATGGGTTGAGGAAACATCATTCATGTGAAACACAACTAGCTCTTCTTTATTCACATGAAGTGCTGAGTGCTATTGACAAAGGATTTCAGATTGATTCCGTATTTCTGGATTTCCGGAAGGCTTTCTCACTGTATCACACAAACGGCTTGTAGTGAAACTGCGTGCTTATGGAATATCGTCTCAGTTATGTGACTGGACTTGTGATTTCCTGTCAGAAAGGTCACAGTTCGTAGTAATTGACGGAAAGTCAGCCAGTAAAACAGAAGTGATTTCTGGCGTTCCCCAAGGTAGTATTATAGGCGATTTGCTGTTCCTTATCTATATAAACGATTTGGGAGACAATCTGAGCAGCTGTCTTCGGTTGTTTGCGGATGACGCTGTCGTTTATCGAAAATAAAGTCATCAGAAGATCAAAACAAATTGCAAAACGATTTAGAAGAAATATCGGAATGGTGCGAAAAGTGGCAGTTGACCTTAAATAACGAAAAGTGTGAGGTAATCCACAGGAGTGCTAAAAGGAACTCAAAATTCGGTTACACGATAAATCAGTCCAATCTAAAAGCCGTTAATTCAACTAAATACCTAGGTATTACAATTACGAACAACTTAAATTGGAAGGAACTCATAGAAAATGTTGTGGGGAAGGCTAACCAAAGACTGCGTTTTATTGGCAGGACACTTAGAAAATGTAAAAGATCTACTAAGGAGACTGCCTACACTACGCTTGTCCCTCCTCTTTTAGAATACTGCTGCGCGGTGTTGGATCCTTACCAGATAGGACTGACGGAGTACATCGAAAAAGTTCATAGAAAGCCAGCACGTTTTTTACTATCGCGAAATATGGCAGAGAATGCCACAGAAATGATACAGGATTTGGCATGGACATCATTAAAAGAAAGGCGTTTTTCGTTACGACGGAATCTTCTCACGAAATTCCAATCACCAACTTTCTCCTCCGAATGCGAAAATATTTTGTTGACACCGACTTACATAGGGAGGAACGATCACCAAGATAAAATAAGGGAAATCAGAGCTCGTACGGAAAGATATAGGTGTTCATTCTTCCCGCGCGCTATACGAGATTGGAATAATAGCGAATTGTGAAGGTAGTTCGGTGATATGACAGGTACTTAAATGTGATTTGTAGAGTATCCATGTAGATGCAGATGTAGACTGGCCTGCACAGAGTCCTGACCTGAATCCTCTATAGAACACCTCTGGGATGTTTTGGAACGCCGACTTCGCGGCAGGCTTCACCGACCGACATCGATACCTCTCCCGAGTGCAGCACTCTGTGAAGAATGGGCTGCCATTCACCGAGACACCTTCCAGCAGCTGATTCAACGTTTGCCTGCGAGAGTGGAAGATGTTATAAGGGTAAGGGTGGGCCAACAACATGTTGAATTCCAGCATTGCCGATGGAGGGCACCACAAACTTGTAAGTCACTTTCAGTCAGGCGTCCGGGTATTTTTGATCACATAGTGTATAAATGACCTTGTTGTGGGATGAAAATCTACAGGCAGGAGTTCCAGCGTTTCGAAAATATTTTCTTTCAGAGCTTAGATGTGTCCTGGGAACGATTTTTTTAAAAATCGAAATGGAATCAGAAGCGATTGTCGCAGTTCCACAGAGCTGGTAACGATCGGCGGCAGGTCGTAGCAGACTCGGCTCGGAACTTTGTGACGTTACGGGGCAGATTGTTCTCGCCTGCAGACGCCCGAATCGCCTCGGCAGACGAAGTGAGCCCCCAGTCGCGTGAGATTTAATTTGAGATTAGCTCCTGTAACTAGTTCGCAGACAATGCCAACTCTCAGGAAAAGTTAGGATTCTTATTGTCCAGTTAATAAGATGTTGCGGCACTGCAGCACTTCCGCTTTATGTGAAAAGAACTGGCTGCTAAATGGTAAGTATAATGATATTTCTTCCTTCTTGCAGCTTTTCATATCTCAACTGAATCTGATTTTCTGTAAAGTGTGAAAGTAACAAAAATCATTACATGATGACGTGGGTATGTGGGAATCAAACAACCTAAGGATATACAGAGACTGGTCCGAGTGATTGTCTTTTAAGGGTGACGTATTTTGTATTCCTCAAATTGTTCTCAGTTTTTTTTCCAGAATATCCTGCATCTCAGAAGCCTTGTCTCCTATCCTATGGAGTATCTATTCATGTACCACAGACTCCCCGTCGCACGAGGAGCTTACAAGCGAGGCACATGTCCCTATATTAATCAGCGATCTGATCATTTGGAGTTTATAACAGAACTTATATCTGTGAAATCAAAGGAATCTATGTTCAACTTTCGTTCATCCTATGTTTTGGAAAAACAAGGAAGTGAGTGAAGCCTTCTCCTTGCTACTTTTCGTCTCCAGGCCGCCAGCCTGGAAGGTTCTGTATTATTTATTTGTAATAAGCGTAATGAGCTTAAAGATGTCTTCATGTATCGACAAATTAGTCCATTACTTCCACTAATATTATTTGTAGTTCGTGCTTATACGTATTTTCTAGCTAATTAAACGGTTGGAAGTAGACGGTTTGGTGACGTCATAATCGTACACCATCAGTGCGCTGTCGAATGTACATGTACGTCTTTCTCTAGTCGCACATGCACTCTACTCTTTTTACGAACTCTGATTATCATTGCTATTGCCATTCAAATCATTCGTTACGTAGCAATGTAATGTAATCACGGTCCTATGTCACCAGGCTTTTTCACTCCCCAACGACGACTTCTGCAGCTGTCTTTCACCAGAACATGAAATTTAGGATATATCGACACAGCAGGAAGTTTATTTTAATTATTAATAGAAAAAGTCTACAGCTTCATGTTATTCTTGACATTCTCCTGCTGTTGTCGATGTGATGTGCCCCACCTCTCGATCAATTAGTAATTAAAAATTTTCACTTTATTTTATTTTCCTTGAGGGATACATTACACGCCCTGGTGAACCAACTTTTTTGACAATTTCTTGATCGGTAACATCGAAGTGGAGCATTACTACTTGGCTCTATTCCGTTGAAATAGAGTGGAAGCTTCCGTCATCCTATCGTGAGAGAAATTATATCTTTTCACACGTCTATAACAGTGTCATTCTGTTGTATGAATTCCACGGCCAGAACGATCTCTGTAGTCAGGTGTGGAATTATGAGAGCATTTGTACCTGCGTTAGTCCCTGGAACTCAAAAAGAAATCTCACCTATTCATTTATTTCTCCTATTTTGCCCTTTTGTGCCCCGCTAGCTCTTGTATTCTGCAGCGGTAATGCAACCCAGTGTTACACCTGCTCACATGCAATAAATGTGGATTGTGAGATAATGTTAACCCATATCAAGAGTAGCAGAATACTCTTTAGTGTCAAATATTATGACGGAACACACCGATATTTCAGTGTTGTGCATCTTGACCAGAACTTCATCGCTAATATCTTAATAATTCATCATATTTAAGGTATAAACCTGGTCCTTGTCTATACCTGTTTCTCTCTCTCATCTGGAAGTCATGCCTCGTGATTCCTATGTGGAACCGGACTTCAGATTTTAACGATTTCCGCATCTTCCAAGTCCAGGCCGATTTATTGTAAATGTTCCTTGATTCAATCGCCCTGATGTGGCATCAATTTTAGCTCCTAATGCAGGTACTGCTCATGAATGGTGAACATCCATATTGAATAGATACTTGTCTTAGCTGAAATGGGTATTTATTGGCTTAGGCACGTTTGCAGCTGTGTGTTGGAACTCGTGCCACGAAATCGCTATTTGAGAATATGGCGAGTGGCCACCAAGGCTTCTCTCTGGGAATCTCCCAAGACTGACCATGTGTTAAGAAAAGCTTTTCTACTTCAACTCGACAGTAAACACGAGTTGTCTGCAATTCGCTTCCTTACGTGCTTTTCAGCCCACTCCCAGGAGTTTGAACCCCCCCCCCCCCCCGATTTTGTTTACAAAACGAATGTAACTGAACTGAAACAGAATCGTGAAACGATAACTACGAGTCTTATTACGGCCACTATAAATCTGAAGTACGCATTCGTGCCGGGTTGTAATCGTATGTGATTGGATCATAATCGGACTGACTGTGAGACTGACAAATTGCTTGATAATTTCGATATTAACGAAACTGATTAGGGTGTAGAAAAATTTCCGCTACCAGTAACAGTAAAAGGTTATTTATTTGTCACACGACCGGTTTCGGGCTTGCGTCCATCTTCAGGTGTTTAGAAATTCATGCACATGTTTATGTCTGGTCACTCAGCCACAGCCATTACAGACAACCTACAGATACTACACATTGTGAACAAAGGAAAGAAAATGAATCTGCTTTAAGAGCTAGAAACTTATATCCACAGCTCTAACTCACCAGACCCTATTCTCAAAGAACAAGTGGAGCCTGCAAACAAGTGTTATCTACACATATTTAATGAAATATTCAAAAACAAAAATTAATTATCCTCTGATATAATAACAAAGTAATATTCTATGGAAATTCGATGCAGCAGTCATACAACACTTCAAGTGTCATTATCGTAATTTGTAATAGTCACATTGCAAACACAAGTTAAAACTGTCATTGTATAATTTGTAATAGCTTTCAAAATTTCATATATATAACATCATTGTACTTCCTAGCTGTAAGTTCTCCGACAAAAACAGGGATCAAAAAAATTTCATAATGTCTATCAAAAAACTTCGCAGTCTCTAATAGCTTTTCAAGTTTCTATATATGAAACACCCTTACACTTTCTGTGGCTAAGTTCTTTGACCATAACCTACATGTTTCAGTATGAGCAACATCTTTACACCTGCTACGTCTAAGTTCTTTAACCACAGCCCACATGTTTATATACAAACAGAGTGTATCTCACGAGTGCGCATCGTAATAGTGAAACATACAGCTAAACTTTATAAACGTGAAGTATGGACGTGAAACTGATAATAAGTGTGTAACTATGTGGATAAACGGTCAACACAGCGTAACTATAACAATGATGCTTCAGCTTTATGTAAGTACAGATATATTATCGACAAATGCTGCCTTGCCACTTACAATTGTCCCACTTGTATCTGTTTAGTCACCAGCAAATAATTTTTTTGTATTTATACAGTGATCTCCAGCATATAAACATGTACATGAATGTATACACACCTGAAGATGGGCGCAAGCCCGAAACCGGTCGTGTGACTGGTAGCGTAAATTTTTCTACACCCTATAAAGGAACAGTGATAGAGTTCAACAGCATCCACTATGGACAATGTTCATGGAACTGATTAGGTTCGAGTGCCCGTCCGACACAGCTCATACTCCGCTGCAGAAACAAAATTCACTCCGGCTGCTGGTTTGTTTGACTCCGTTCCAAAGGACTGAATCACCTTCCATCGTTCAAAGACACATCACAGATGACTCTCTGCTGGCGTCGGTGTTGTAGCTAATCGGATTTCTTTTTCCAAAGGAAAAGAATCCTGAAAACTTCATTAGCAGACCTGTTTTGGAATGTTTCTTTCCAGTTTCAAAAATGTTCAAATGTGTGTGAATTCCTAAGGGACCAAACTGCTGAGGTCATCGGTCTCTAGACTTGCACACTACTTAAACTAACTTACGCTATGAACAACACACACACCAATGCCCGTTGGAGGGCTCGAACCTCCGGCAGGAGGGGCCGTGCAATCCATGACATTGCGCCTCAAACCACACGCTCCGCGCGGCTTTCCATTTTCGATGATGTGTGGGTGGCCTGTATGTTTGTGACGTACTGCATGGTTGCTTGCCATCCGCAACAGGAGGCAGAGAGCTCTTAGCGGTGGTGTGGAGTCATACTGACGAATCATACGGTCTAATTCAACTGCACTTCACTGTACTTCATGAATACATCTACTTCGAGAAATTGGTATACATTCCATGTGACTATGTATCATTGAATGTCGTCTAACCAAGCACTATTAGTGCACATAGAACTTTGTAATATGAGCAGCCACAGCTGTTAAACTTCATAATGAACATAACTAAAATGAATCGCAAGGCAACTGTAATTGGTGATTTCTTTATTAGCACAACCGGTTTCGCTGCATTAAAACTGCATCGTCAGGCGAATTACAACCATGTCACATTAGCATTCCAAGACGCCCTCAACGTTCGCGGTAAAACATCAAACATCTGAAAATGGGAGTCGTCAACATAAATGAAACTGGACATCGGGCGGATAGTGCGGTGGTTGCAAGGGTAAGTTTGGAGCGTCTTGGTGCGCTAATGTAATACTGTTTTTACCTTGATTCACTATTAGTCCAACTTTAATCAGTTGTAACGTCGCGAGTTAATGCGCGATAACATTCGTTGCTGTACAGCCCTCAGTCCTATCAATGAGCCATGTACACCTGCTGCTATTGCAGCGTGTTAACGCGCCAGCGTGTCACTTCGAACAACCGTATATTGATGCCACCTATGAACCTAAATAAACTATATTAAATATCATTCAATCATTTTCAAAATTAGTACACTACATTTTGGTATTCAGGAGAAGATTGTATAAAAATTGCAACCTTATACTAAAACGTCAAAAACCGACACTTAGGGAACTAAATTCAGATAGGAAATATAATAGTTTATTTTTTGTTATAAATGGAAAACGTAAACAGAGCTCTCAGTGTGCAGAATTAATTAATTGAGATTTTCATATTAAAACTAATTATTTCTCGTTTTCGTAATATAAAAATCAGACAGAATTATTATTTGTATCTAATTTTGTTGTGGGAATAAATGTGAGTGAATGAGAATGTGTACGTGGGACATTCGTCAGATTTAAATATTGCATTATATACCTTCTTAAGTAAACTGCAAGAGTTACACAGGCCTGTCATGGGAAAATGTTCCTAGGGAAATAACTCACTTCGCTGATGACGTATGTATAGGTGTGACTGATATTGTAACAGAGCAGCCAGAAAGTCAGCTCGACTAAAATTTGTATCAAAAGGATATTTTTAGAATTATTGCCTTTTAATTTTCGTTTATTAAACATTACTTTAATATTTGCGTGTCAGAATGACGTAAATGCGTCTGTGTATAAGGACTGGTGCAGGCCAGTTTTGGGCGAGTACGATCATGAGTGAGCATTCTGATTGGCATTCAGTATGGTCAGCCAATCAGAATTGAGATGGTACCTGCTCGTTACCTGATAGATAGACCGGGAGTGACGCTGCAAGAAAGCAGTCGCTCGCCAGCTTCAGTTGCGCAAGGACATGTTAAATGTGATGTTTCTCATTATGTGTAAAATGAAGGAATATTGAGTTCCTCACGTTTAATCGTTTCTGAAGAAGAGAAATTTGTTAACGTCGAGTATAGATTTAAGTGTCAGGAAGTCGTTTCTGAAAGTATTTGTATGGAGCGTAGCCATGTATGGAAGTGAAACATGGACGATAACTAGTTTGGAGAAGAAGAGAATAGAAGCTTTCGAAATGTGGTGCTATAGAAGAATGCTGAAGATAAGGTGGGTAGATCACGTAACTAATGAGGAGGTATTGAATAGGATTGGGGAGAAGTTTGTGGCACAACTTGACTAGAAGAAGGGATCGGTTGGTAGGACATGTTTTGAGGCATCAAGGGATCACAAATTTAGCATTGGAGGGCAGCGTGGAGGGTAAAAATCGTAGAGGGAGACCAAGAGATGTATACACTAAGCAGATTCAGAAGGATGTAGGTTGCAGTAGGTACTGGGAGATGAAGAAGCTTGCACAGGATAGAGTAGCATGGAGAGCTGCATCAAACCAGTCTCAGGACTGAAGACCACAACAACAACAACAACACGTTTGATATGTGTCGTGACTAAAGCTGATGTAGTTACGGACAGTTTTGTGAAGTTTGGAAGTTTTAGAACTGTTGAGAGATTGCAGGGCACTCTCACTTCTGATTCGGTGTAGGGAATACGATCTATGGCGATTTGACTTCATAAATTGTGATGAAATGGTGGGCAGCAGTTTATTGTCTTGTTTGGAAAGAAATATGGCAAGCTTTACCTGTGTTCAAAGGAACAGGGTGCCAACTTAAACGACTGCAGCAAAAGCACGGCGTTGGTGGGCCAACAAAGCGTGTTTTATCTGGGGAACGATGAAGAGACATTTGCAGACGGCCATGTGCAGCGATCGCGAAGCTGAACTTTTTTTTCCATTTTATGCCAATTAACTTTAAAGTCTCTGATTGGTCAAATGGGTTTGCAGTGCAAAGACCATTCTCCAAGCTTAGAATGCCGGGCTCCAGCTCGTGATTGGCTTGTGTGTAAGTGGGGGAAGTCAAAAAAGGGAAATGTGCTTTTGGAACCGAGCTGAGGAGGAAACGGAGAGGAAGGAAGAAATAACTCTTGTACATGTCTCTTGCACTGGCGCTTCACTAGTAAAGAACTGCAGTTCTCTGCCTAAATGGTGAGACTTGTGTCCGTTACTAGTGTGCGACTTAGAGCCCGCCTTGACCAGTAGGATGGTAAAGTATTCGCTGCTGCGAAGTAGGGCTATAATATCTATTTCTCAGCACCCTGTTCTTTCGAACCATATTTTTCCTTTTTTTTTGTATGATAGAGTATAGATGTTGGGTGATGGCGTAGTTTGATGCCATAACCTGGATTCACGTGTATGAGGTGAGATAGAGCGAGTAGCGTTGTGGTTAGTGTCATGTGTCAATCCCCAGCAGATCACTTTGTCCACCATAGATCCCATTTTAATAAGGCTTTTGTTAAATAAATATTCTTGTATGATTTTTCTTTAATAATTTTGTTGTCTTGTCATGTTTAAGATCAATAAATCGATTGTGAATTAGACTACAACTTCTCCCGGAGTTCTCATTAACAGTTCCTCCGCATTTTTATGGCAGTCTAGATCAGAAACATAAGGAGTAGCTTTTTCACTTGGTGTCCACTGCGTGGATCCTTACTTCATTAACAATAATCATCTTTCACTGTTTTGTTGGAAAGTTATTCGCATATGAAATCTAGCCTTCATAGTACCCGCATGGCATCTTTCAGTATTCAACCACTGAGCATTTTTGGCGAACAATTTCTTTTTTGAAATCCATAAGAAGGACCGACTGTAATAACTCATATTAGCGGGGGAATTAATGACTATGAAAACGTGGTTTAATTTGGGTCGGGTTTGGACAGATTTCTGGCTGCTGTGCGTATGAAATGAGTGTATGAGTTGTGAACTAAAAGAAAATAGCCAATAGTTTAAATGTGCACTGAATAGTACCGTTTCTTTGGCTATAAGGACAAAATAAACATTTTTGTATGGAAATTTCGGACATTATTTTCCGAAAGCCAATCCATTTTCTTGCCGCCCGATAAATTTTTTTAATGACAGTTTTTCTACAGAACTTTATTTCATTACTAGAGTTGCGCGGCCTCAGTAATTGTAGATATTTGATGGAGTTTTTTTTTATCAAAACTGCTTTTACATCATCTTGTAAGTATCTACGTTGCCGAGACATCAAGCAGACGCCTTTCTGAGGTAGGTGAATTTTAATTAGCTGCCTGCACAGCACACGGAATTAAAACCCCGTCTCGCCACAAAGTCTAGCCTGAAAATGAACTTTGTAGTTGGAAAATAATAGCCAGCTTAATAAAATACAACTGTATAGAAATTGCAAGTAAGAGTTTTACGGTAATGATAGAAGCTGAAGAAACGAATTAAAATTTGTGTCACAGCTGGGACTTGAACGCGTGCCTCCTGTTTATTAGACAAATGTGGTAGCCACTGAATCACAGTAGCACTACAGGTAACACGCCTGCACAGACTATTCTAGTCCAATGCCCTCCCTAACACAAACCTCAATCCACGCCCTCACTCTATTTTCCCCGCCTTAAATCGTCAGTATTGCTGAGCCTCTTCGGTACTGAAATAGCACCCCAGCTTTGTATGTAATGGGGAAATCCTGTAGATAACCTCACATGTTGGTGAGCTACCGATCTTATATAATTAAATTTTCCTTGAGACTTATAAGTCTCAAGTACATTTACGATATTTTAATTGTATAAGATCTATAGATCACCTATGCATGAGATACCCAGGCAGGATTTCCCTATTAAATACGAAGCTGGGGTGCTACCCCAGTACTGGAGGTTCTCGGCAATACCGTTGATTTAAGAATGGGGAAACAGGCAGAAGGCAATAAAAGAGCAAGCAGGATTTCAGCCTGGAAAATCTTGTACCAGTCTAGCTCTCAGCCTAACCCAGTATTTTGAAGCTGGGTTGGAGAAAAGACTAGCTATAGGGGTGGTGTTTATAGATTGGACTGCAGTATGAAACCATCAACCTCAGCAATCTCATTGCAAAAGTGCAAAAAACAACAAAAAGCCCTCAATCACTGCTGTACTCAAGTCACTTCTATTTAACAGAAGATATCTTGTTGCGTTCCAGGGTAACAAGAGCAGAGATGGCGACTAAAAAAAAAAAAAAAAAAAAAAAAAAAGGGGGGGGGGGCTTCCTCAGGGCAGTGTTCTTGCCCCCATGTTATTCAATATTTATACAAATGACCAGCCTATTAGTCCCTGGTCAAGATCTTTCATTTGGGCTGATGATAGGGCAATAGCAGTTCAGGCATCAAACTACAAGGATATTGAGGAAATACTAGCTGAGAACCTAGAAAATCTCACCAACTATTTCAATAAAAATTAGCTGAAACCCAAACCAAGTAAGGCCCAGACTTGCCTATTCCATCTTAACAACAGAGAGGCGTAGCGAGAACTGAATGTTTGGTGGAATGACACAAGATTAACACACTGCCCTTTCCCAGTGTACTTAGGAGTTACTCTTGATAGGACACTGTCATTGAAGCGGCACATTAAGAAGAGCAGTCCAATCACGGTATAACTTACTTGGCAAAAAGGGCAGCTAATCCAAAAGTGTTACGCACCACCACTCTGTTACTCTGCTGCTGAGTTTGCAAGTCCTGTCTGGGTGCGGTCGTGCCACACAAACACACTGGTCACTGTCCTGAACCACACGCGTAGACATATTACTGGGTGTATTAAGCCAACAAGAGTAGAACACCTATACTCCTTACCCGGAAATGCTCTGCCAAATGTCCGACGTTCAATACAGAGCAGACCTAACCAACAAAAGAGGTTCATGATCAACGTCATCCGCTACATGTGTACCAAATGGTACCAAAACCCCTTAAGTCAAGAAGTAGTTTTCTCCACTCAACCGAGCCACTCACACATCCACCAAAAACTTCTAGAAAAACACTGTGGCAGGAACAACAAGCAACTGCCCACGATCCTGAGGAAGTGCTACCACCAGGTGCGGAACTTGAGTCGGAGAGATGGAAAACCCTGAACAGGCTTCGTTCAGGAATGGGCAGATGTAACAATAATCTGTAGAAGTGGGGAATTAGTGAAAGTGCTTTGTGTCCGTGAAGGAACATCCAGACCATGAACCGCCTGCTTCAATGTCCGATAGTAAACCATCCAAGAGCGTTTACGGCCCAAGACTTGATGGCGTGCAGCGAAATAGCGAGGGAATACGTGGACTTCTGGAAGAATGAGATATGAAGCAAAGACTGCATAATATTTTATTATACTGTATATAATGTTCCATGTATTTTATTTTATAAATTAGCATTGTAATATTGTAAATTTTATAGAGGACAAATTATTCTATAATGTACTACGCATACGAAATATATACACCGGGTGATCAAAAAGTCAGTATAAATTTGAAAACTGAATAAATCACGGAATAATGTAGATAGAGAGGTACAAACTGACACACATGCTTGGAATTACATGGGGTTTTATTAGAACCAAAAAAATACAAACGTTCAAAAAATGTCCGACAGATGGCGCTTCATCTGATCAGAATAGCAATAATTAGCATAACAAAGTAAGACAAAGCAAAGATGATGATCTTTACAGGAAATGCTCAATATGTCCACCATCATTTGTCAACAATAGGTGTAGTCGAGGAATAATGTTGTGAAGAGCACTGTAAAGCATGTCCGGAGTCATGGTGAGGCATTGGCGTCGGATGTTGTCTTTCAGCATCCCTAGAGATGTCGGTCGATCACGATACACTTGCGACTGCAGGTAACCCCAAAGCCAATAATGGCACGGACTGAGGTCTGGGGTCCTGGGAAGCCATGCATGACGAAAGTGGCGGCTGAGCACACGATCATCACCAAACTACGCGCGCAAGAGATCTTTCACGCGTCTAGAAATATCGGATGGAGCGCCATCCTGCATAAACATCGTACGTTCCAGCAGGTGTTTAGCAGCCAGGCTGGGGATCATGCGATTCTGTAACATATCGGCGTACCTCTCACCCGTCAAGGTAGCAGTTTTGCTGTCCAGCGCCATTTGTCAGACATTTTGTGAACTTTGTTTTTTTTTTTTTGTTCTAATAACACGCCGTGTCTTTCCGTGGTTTATTAAGTTTTCAAATTTATGGAAACAATACAACCGAAATCAGTCCGCAAATAAACTCTCTGGAAAGTATCTGTAACTATTCCGTGGTTTATTAAGTTTTCAAATTTATGGAAACAATACAACCGAAATCAGTCCGCAAATAAACTCTCTGGAAAGTATCTGTAACTATTTGGTGAATACTTTTCTCTACGAAATAAGTAACAAAGATGCGGACTTCACTAAGCCAGTCACCACATGGAAGTTTACAATGGCAACAATTGACTGTCTGCTGCTGACGGAATCTGAAATACGATACAGGACTCTTAGACAGCGAAAATCCGTCGTGCTGGAGCCTTACTATGTGAAGTGAGGTATGGGCGCCGGTTCTTCGGTCCTGCGGGGACAGCAGCTGTAGCCCGGCGATTAAAGCGGAACCCGTGCGCAGTGTGAGCCGGCGGCAGCGCGCGGACCGTAATTGACCGGGAGGCCAGCCTCTGCGAGGAGAGCTATTTTATGGCCCGTTTGCCGCTGACGCCGTATTATATCGACCGGACCGCTCCGGCCTCGCGCGACAAAGGGCCGGTACGCTCTGTCGCTTTGTGATCGGGGAGCGGGGCCCAGCGGGCAGGACACACACGTGTGCTGTGTGTGTGTGGGTGTGCGTGTGTGTGGCGAGATCCTCTCTGGCACCGGAAGACTGCGCGCTGCAGCGCTACGGGGCGGTACGCGCAAGAGGCGTGGGCGAATGGCTGCAGTGGCGGCCCACAACAGGTACCCTGCGAGCCAACTGCTCCTCACCAGTTCCTCATTTGCAGGTGGGACTAGTATGTGAAGCCTCTGATATGGAGCCGCTCCAAAAGATATATATGAAAAGAAATTTTCAGTAGTGTGGTACACATGTGACTTAAAATTTATTGATGAAAAAAGCCAGAATGAAATTTTCACTCTGCAGTGGATGGTGCTCAAATGGTTCAAATGGCTCTAAGCACTATAGCACTTAACATCGGAGGTCATCAGTCCCCTAGACATAGACCTACTTAAACCTAACTAACCTAAGGACATCACAGACATCCATACCCAAGGCAGGATTCGAAACTGCGACCATAGCTGCAGCGGAATTAGACTGAAGCACCTAGACCCACTCGGTCGCAGCGGCCGGCGCGGAGCGTGCGCTGATTTGAAACTTCCTGCTACGAGGTTCACTCCAAAAGAAATGCACACTTTTTTTTGTAAAAATACAGTTTTCATTCTGTGTGTGTGAAAGTTTTACAGTGTGTAGATACATCCTTCCCGCTTGTTTTCAAACTTAGTTCAACCTGTTCCCTTGAGTGACGCCGTCACAGCATGTCTTCAAGATGGCTGCTACACTTGATTTTCGTCAGAAGCAACGTTCTGTCATACAATTCCTGTGCTGTGAAAACGAGACAGTGGGAAACATCCACAATAGGTTGGAACAAGTGTATGGAGATGCTGCTGTCGATCGCAGTACAGTTAGTCGGTGGGCAAGAAGGTTACGTGATGAAAGTGGGCACGGCAATATTGAGGATTGTCCTCGCATCGGCAGGCCTCGTACTGCACACACTCCAGACAATATGCAGAGAGTTAACGAATTGGTGACTGCTGACAGACGCATCACAGTGAACGAATTGTCACGCTACGTTGGGATAGGGAGAGGAAGTGTTTGCAGAATACTGAAAGTGTTAGCGTTAAAAAAGGTTTGTATCAGGTGGGTTCCCAGGATGTTGACAGTGGCTCACAAAGAAACAAGAAAAACGGTATGCAGCAAACTTTTGGAACAGTACGAGAATGGTGGAGATGAATTTCTTGGAAGAATTGTGACAGGTGATGAAACATGGCTCCATCATTTTTCACCAGAGACGAAGAGGCAATCAATGGAGTGGCATCATCAAAATTCACCCAAGAAAAAAGAAATTCAAAACCACACCTTCTGCTGGAAAAGTTATGGCTACTGTGTTTTTCGATTCCGAAGGACTCTTGCTTGTGGACATCATGCCAAGTGGATCCACCATAAATTCTTATGCATATGTGACGACACTGAAAAAACTTGAAGCTCGACTGAGTCGTGTTCAACCACATCGGCAAAGGCAGGATGTTTTGCTGTTGCACGACTATGCACGGCCACATGTCAGTCAAAAAACCATGGAAGGGATCACAAAACTCGGATGGACAACACTGAAACACCCGCCTTTCAGTCCTGACCTGGCTCCATGTGACTATCATCTCTTTGGGAAGCTGAAAGACTCTCTTCGTGGAACAAGGTTTGAAGATGATGACTCCCTTGTGCACGCTGCCAAACAGTGGCTCCAACAGATTGGTCCATAATTTTACCGTCCGGGTATACAGGCGCTGGTTCCAAGATGTCGTAAGGCAGTTGGGAGGGATGGAAATTATGTGGAGAAATGAAAATATTGTTCCTAAAGGACGTATCTACACACAGTAAAACTTTCAAACATGTTGAATAAAAGATGGATTAAAAAAAATAGTGTGCATTTCTTTTGGAGTGACCCTCATAGATCAAAACTCGGGACCTGTGCCTTTCGCAGGCAAGTCCCCTACCGACTGAGCTACCCAAGCATGACTCAGCGTACACTCCGCTGCAAAGTGAAAATTTCATTCTGGAAACGTCACCCATACTGTGGCTAGGCTATGTCTCCGCAATATCCATTGTTGTACCCAGTGCTAGTCCCACAAATTTCGCGGGAGAACTTCTGTGAAGTTTGGAAGATAAGACACGAGGTACTGGCGGAAGTAAATCTATGAGGACGGGCGGTGAGTCGTGCAAGGGTAGCCCAGTCGGTAGAGCACTTGTCCACGAAAGGCAAAAGTCCGAGTTCGAGTCTCGGTCCGGCACAGCAGTTTAGATCTCCCAGGAAGTTTCAGACGAGCTAATGCGTGAGTTTTAGGGCAGTACGTACGTACAATGAAAGTACCGCTGAATGGTTAATTGAATATATATTACTGATGTTTAGTAACGTTGATTCCAGCAATTGTAGAATGCATGTTTAGCCCGTCTGTCCCGCGTTGACTACAGTTCCACGATCACAAACTAAATAATGTTCTCTGGACTAAAGTCAAAGAAAACTAATCTTCTGTCTTCACATGCTATTCGAAGAACAGTTCCAAACTAACAGTACTCAGATAAATCTCTAAGCAGGCGTCACTGTGCATACGTGATAGTTCTATTCACTGTTCTGTTTCTGCTGAAGACTAACCACTGTCTATCTATCGGCCACTGTTTCTATCTCACTCAGTGACTTGAAGACACGACGAACGTTCTGCAACACCTCTCTAGTAAGACTCGGACTGACTTACAACTTTGCTCTTGCACGGTTACTTAACCGCGCGTCTCTCTTCATCGTGGGGCTGCTGCTCCAGGGGACATGATTCTCGCGGGCAGCGTGATTTCTTTCCGTGTAGCGATGTTCCTGCTGCGGTACTTCTATTACCAACTGTCACAAACTCTTCTTGTGTGGTATCTCAGAACACTAAAAAATTTTCGCGGCTTATACAGAATCCATGAAATTTCGGAACTGCGGCCGGATTTAGGAAAACAATATGAAAATCACTAAGAAAGAAGTTCGTGATACCAAAACCTGCTTATGTTTCGTAAGTGGAGTTATAGTGCGACCTCCAGCATGTAACCAGACGAGGGGGAACGCAAATGCCGACCAAAAACGCGAAGAACTGTAAATAGTCACCTATTTAAGTAAACAACAGGACGTGAATTGTTTTAAAATCTACAAATATCGCATATTAAAACAAAACTGTATTATTCGAGATTCCACTGACGATGTCCTAAAGTAAAAGGCGAAACGCGCCTGGAAGGGATGAAACACTTTGCAGCAAGAAAAGGCGGTTTTTATTAACAAAGCGAATAATCTGAATTGATTGAAGCAGAATCTGATCTGCTAGTTAATTCTTTATTCGTAGTTCACCTTTGCTTTGCCGTGGCGCGGCTGGCGCCAGTGTTCTCGCACTTAGAATGGCATCGCTGCCATCGATCATAGGGTCACCACCTTTGCCTTCCGCGATTCAGGCCGCTTGTCGGGGGTTTAACGGAGAGAGAAAAGAGACCGGGGAGTGGATATTCTGAGGGTCGGAGGTTGCTTGTTGACTTTTACCGTGAGGCCTGTAGTACGACGCTTGTACGCTATGGGCAGGGTCAGCGAGAGATCCCGGCAGTGACTTGATGGGACCTCGGGTTTGGTATCGCAGTGGTGCACTGTTGTGTTTTGAGGCTTTTCTGCTGCGAGGGCATGTATAGGTTCTTGTTACTGGCCACTGAAATTGAGATGTGTCTATGACGTGACGGAGGAAATGTGTTAAGCTCGCCGCTGTTGCATGTGAAAACGCTTCGTCTGCCTTGTGTCTGTGCAGGTAATTATGTGAAGTAAATAGCTGATACCACGGCGACGTCTTGCTCTCACGTGTTGTTGAATATATTTCGGAATTACTGAATGGTGAAGACATCCCACGTGTAAAGAATATGAAGTCATTTGCGCCATGCTAAGGTACTGTTTTCTTCTGCTTAGATCTGTGTCAGTTATATGTGCATTTATATGACCTTCTTTAGTTGCAGAAGTTATAGAAGTGTGTAAACAGAGAGCTATGTCGAAAGGGATGTAAAGTTGAAACCCTTCCAATAAGTGAATACACTCGAACTCTGTATTACCTTAGTTTGTTATAGGTTAGAAGTATTTTACGTGTTATTAATATACTGCTGTTTGCTTTGTCTAAAGAGGAGCTAGTTCTGTGAAGTAGTCGTTTAGATTTTATTAGTGTGTTACGCGTTGTGCCTTTTCATGGTAATTGTTTTTAAGAAGCTACAAATGACTCTGTATGTTCAGGGTAGCTGGAACTGACATGTTCACGGGGGTCGCGTCCTGACGGGGTTGATAGTGGCCCTTTTTACTACGGCACATCCGGCTATCCTCCTTCAGTACATTTGTCTCGCTTATATCGTTACTACGTTTGTAAAGTGGAATTAGGGCTTACTGTAATCACCTTATATGTTGAAATTAAGTACCTCCCTTGCCAGGGCGCGAACCATCGTGGATACAGTCGTATTCTCATCTGTAAAGATTGGTAGTGTTATTCATTTGTTCTCGTCACATGTTCGATTATTTATCTTGTTATATTTAATGTCAGTAAAATGTAGGTGTAAGCGAGGTCCGAATTGGGACGTTGTATTCTCCTCTTGTGGAAACAAATTTAAGTGATTTTATTCCTTTTTTAAGTAGCCTTTAGATGCGTACATTTTGCCATCATGTTTGGTGTTTTTATGGCTTCCACGTTAATAAAAATTACAATAAAGGTAAATTTGGGAACGGAGGGTTTCGTGTATTTATTAGTTGCTAAGTGGATTCTAAGTTAAGTGCAAGAACCCTATCAAACAACAGGACGTGAATTGTTTTATAATCTACAAATATCGCATATTAAAACAAAACTGTATTTTTCTAGATCCCACTGGCGATGTCTTAAAGTAAAACGCGAAACGCGCCTGGAAGAGATAAAAACACTTTGCAGCAATAAAAGGCGGTTTTTATTAACAAAACGAGTAATCTGAATTGACTGAAGCAGGATCTGATCTGTCAGTTAATTCTTTTTGCGTAGTTCAACCTATGCTTGAGATTGAAGAGTTAGGTAAAGCACAATGTTTCACATGAAGTAGTTTGTCCTTCTTATGGGAAATTGTGCCTGTCAGCATTGATAGCTTCAGTGCCGAAGAAGTGAAGAGTGAACCTATCACGTGGTACTGTGAAAGACACCTTAGAGGTACTAGGCGAGATGAACTACATAAGAATTATACGTCAGTGTAAGGAATTCTGTCACAGTCTATTGGTTGAACTGCAATGAGGAGGGAAGTATCAGATTTAGCAGGATAAGGAGGCCGTTGTGAGACTGTCGAAAGAGTGTGCTGAGTTATTTGATTCTTCCGGACCGTTGCAACCCATGCCACTAACTCAACATCGTATCCCACCGGAAATGAAATGCTCATCAATAAGAAGCTGTATAGAGCTCCGCAATATTTACAGCCACTAAAAGAAGAAGATACATTGGAAATAGTAATGGCCCCAGGCTCACACTGGTTCTCGTCGTGCCAAAAAAAAAAATTGTCAGGTTGCAGTAAAACATACAGGTTTTCTTATGACAATCGTTATTTAAACCAAAAGACAATGACAGGTGGATACCCTGCCCGTAAAATGAGAGAGGCCTTAGATAATCTAGATCAGTGGCGTTATTTTGCAACTATGGACCTTCAAAGTGGATAGCAACAGTAACAGGTAGCGCCAGAAGATTATCCGACATGCTTTCAGAGCTCTTTCTGGTCATTATCAATATTTTCAAGCGTCATTTGGACTAAAAAACGCGCCAGCTGCTTTTGAGATAGCCATGACCAGTGTGTTACACCCACAGGCAAATTGACGAAATGAAAGGGTGCACTGGGCAATAGAAAAATAATGTTGAGTTGCTACGTTAGCAGCCACCACAACGAGTGAAATTCCCTATTCCCGTACATGGTAGTGGCGCATAACTAAAAAATCCCCAAGAGTAGAGGCTTGCCCACATATGGGGTGATTTTCAGTCAAAAGATACCGTACCCTTTTGACCTATAAACATCCCCTCCCTTCCAGTAAAATAAATATCACCAGTTCGAAAATTATTCAAAATGTTGAAGCATTTTGACACCAACTTTTAAAAAATGAACATTAAGGCTTTGGAAGACAGGCGAGTACCCATAAAAAAGACAACTTCACCAAAGATTTACGTCAGATGAAGAATGATGCTAACGGAAACCTATGTGCAGAAGCAAAAGACTGAAAAGTTTGTCACGCATTAACGGAGTCTGTCAGGTAATAGGAACGATGTCGCCTGTTAATGTTAAACTGCAACTCCCAACGAACTCCATGGTAGTTGTAACGCTGGAAATGCATATCCTCCTATTTGCATCTATTGTACTATAAATTTTTTCCTTATTTTGTTACCTGAAGATATGACATTTCTGTGTCGTTATATATTGTAATTGTTTTACACTTTGTATGTATATATATTTATGCATTTATGTCGATGTATAATTGGTTTGTATTGTATATATTATTTGTATTTTTAGTCTGGGTCTTGCCTAGGGAAAACTATGCTATCGAACGATTACATCGATAGGTCGTGTGGAGATCCAAAGTGTTTAGGATATTTGGTGGTGTTAACTCTGCCGCGTGGAGCGCGGACAGAGCAGAGTCTGGCTGGAGTCGGGCGGTGGAGCACGGGTGTTGTGTGACGCTCCCGCGAGTTGCCTCGCTTTCGGGGTTTGGCAGCATGTAATTGCACTCCACTTGCTATGATAGTTTCTGACACGGTGTCGCGGACGGGAAGCTTTAGCTGGCGCACATCAAGAGCCCGTTTCGCCTGGTAACCGTGTCGAGACGAAGGCGAGCCAACATCCAGCTTCTGCAACAGCGACGGCCGACAATAAGTGATTGTCGCCACCTCCTCGATCAACGACTGAAAGCGCGTAATGTTTTAGAACTGTATGGCAGACCTCAGGTTTTCAAACTGTTCCATTTGCATCACAAAAATACAGCAACTTAGCATGAACCTTTGTTGCTCATTGTCCCAATTGCATTACCAAGCAGGGTCCCTTCCTTTTCCGGAATGAACCCGAGTGTCGTAGAAATTCAAACGCCAGCATTAAAGTAATATCATTCCATTTCACTGCTTTAATTTCAAAGTTCAGTTAAAGTATTCACAGCTGGCTAGCATGACCAAACAGAATTATATTTAGATTACACAAGCACAAATTAAGAGTGGGGTTTTGTTACCATATTTTAGCTTACCTGTGACTGCAGCTCAGATTGGTACGTACTAAATTTTACTATTGTTTATTGTTCAAAATCATTTAATTCAAGTTCAAAGTTAAATCTCTTAGTTCCAAACTGCGTAGATTCAAGTTGCTTTTGAGATGATTGTTGAGGTATCCCAAGATTCAGTCACTAAATTAACTTTCAATCTTCCGGTGTTATTAATTCTTTTGCTAAATTAAGTCAGAGTGTAGTGAAATTTATTACTTCTGACAAACATTCACTTTTCACGCAACACGTGTCAACCTTCAGTTGCCACGCTTTTAGTGCCAATTATATGTGCATTAACCTTTCATTTTCAGTTATTGTAGTAGTTTTCCATAGGACTGACGACCATAATTTTCCCCAAATTTAAAATATGTAATTAACGCCAGTTAATTGTTAACGTACCGACCGCGCATTTACTTTCTTCATTAACGCACCCTTTTTCAAAATTAATTTCCACCAATTTCATTTGCATTTTTCCTTTAATTTAGATGCAACCCTTCCTCCCTCTTTACCGGCAGATTAACTTCAGTGACGATTACTTTTCCCAAATTTCCATTAGGTACATGCGGTTTAATTTTTCTCTGTCATTAAGGTCGATAAGTGAGGGGGATGTTACATAGTGCATGTTATCCATGTTTAAGCATTTAAAGGAACCGGAGACGCTCTGCCTCCATTTCTGGCAGAACCTTCAGAAAGGGGAGGCGAGTGTCAGATAAAGAGGAAAAGTACGGTAAAATTAGCAAAGGGAACCAGGACACACAACCCACTCATACGCCTTGGGGTCACGAAGATAACTGAGGAGGAAATATTTTTATGAACTTTATGTGTTTAATTACTAATTACTAGGGATTTGTGTTTACATGTGTTTTGATTACATTTATGTTTAAGAATTACCAAGTTATAAAGAGCGTTTTACTCGAGTGAGTTTAAAACGTACTTATTATTTATGTATATGTTAAGGCTTAGGCTGGCAGGAAAAAATCGATGCTATGTGGTATCATATTTTAATTATCTTACGAAGAGTGCACATTGCTTTGAAATTAAAGTAGTTATCTATTCTGCGCAGGCTGAAAAATGGTTCAAATGGCTCTGAGCACTATGCGACTTAACTTCTGAGGTCATCAGTCGCCTAGAACGTAGAACCAATTAAACCTAACTAACCTAAGGACATCACACACATCCATGCCCGAGGCAGGATTCGAACCTGCGACCGTAGTGGTCACACGGTTCCAGACTGAAGCGCCTAGAACCGCACGGCCACACCGGCCGGCACGCGCAGGCTGATAACAAGAAAAATATTGTGATTGAGTGCGAGTCTGTCTATGTCTGAATTGGCGGTGGGTGTTTATCTTTAAGGATAAAGATTTTTTTGTTAGGTCAGTTTATTCATAAAGATGAAAGGTAGTATTAGAAAAACACCCAGGAATTACTGCTCTGCTTAATGGGGTCGATCACCATCCACACTGCACTACGGTCACATACCACCCTCGGATCATGTCAGTGCACCAAAAAATCTGTGACTGAATGTCCAAAATAAACAATCACAGATAAAATACATATTTACCGGATTGCGTTGGCTACACTCTATGGAAAATCTAGTGATGATCATGTTCACTTGTTAAGAGCAAGAGAAATAGCAAGAGAAAGAGGTACAAAAAGAAGGCTTATTGATCAATGGCACCTGATTCGATATTTCCGGACCAACCTTCCGATTACTTGCCACCATCACTGGAACTGCCAACCTAAATATAATCCAGTCCTTAATTTAGCTATCCAGCCTCCCCTTTGAGATCATACCCGATAAAAAGCTGGCCTACTTGAAGAACACTTTATGTCCGACTCTGTTCGCCTCCCTAGATGAGATGATAGATATGCAAATCGGTTGCGTATGAATGGACACCTATTGGATCACGAGAAAAGGTATCGTACAGAAAAACATCCCCAACTCATAACCATAGGAACCACAACCTCAGCTGCCATCATGATTTTAACCGTTATTAGTATTACTGACTTCCACTTCAAGTATAGAGGTACCCAAATTCCATCTATGTTATGGTCGAAGAACTGGACAGTAGTAAGACGTCCAAGACGTACAGCCTGTGCCTGTTACCGCCCTATAGATGACTCTGCCATCACCACAATCGCTAGGGCTCGAACCTCTGTACCTCTATCCGAGTTACTGACAAGGGAACCTCCCCATCGCACCCCCGTCAGATTTAATTATAAGTTGACACAGTGGATAGGCCTTGAAAAACTGAACACAGATCAATCGAGAAAACAGGAAGAAGCTGTGTGGAACTATGAAAAAATAAGCAAAATATACAAACTGAGTAGTCCATCTGGAAGATCTGCAACATCAAGGACTACATCAGCTCAGCAGTGCCGTGGTCCCGTGGTTAGCGTGAGCAGCTGCGGAGCGAAAGATCCTTGGTTCAAGGCTTCTCTCGAATGAAAAATTTAATTTTTTATTTTCAGTTTATGTCACAAACTCTTACGTTTTCACCACTTTTTTGGGAGAGATTATCACATCCACAAGAAAACCTAAATCGGGCAAGGTAAAAGAATCTTTTTACCCATTCGCCAAGTGTACAAGTTAGGTGGGTCGACAACATATTCCTGTCATGTGACGCACATACCGTCACCAGTGTCGTATAGAATATATCAGACGTGTTTTCCTGTGGAGGAATCGGTTGACCTATGACCTTGCGATCAAATGTTTTCAGTTCCCATTGGAGAGGCACGTCCTTTCGTCTACTAATCGCACGGTTTTGCGGTGCGGTCGCAAAACACAGACACTAAACTTATTACAGTGAACAGAGACGTCAATGAACAAACTGACAGATCATAACTTTGCGAAAATAAAGAAAAAAAATTTCTCACTCGAGGGAAGATTTGAACCAAGGACCTTTCGTTCCGCAGCTGCTCACGCTAACCACGGGACCACGGCGCTCCTGAGCACAAGTTCTCCTTGATGTTACTTATGTTGCACATGGACTACTCAGGTAGTATATTTTGCTTATTTTTCCATAGTTCCACACAACTTCTTCCTGTTTTCTCGATTGATCTGTGTTCAGTTTTTCAAGGCCTATCCACTGTGCCAACTTATAACTAAATCTGAGGGGGGTGCGATGGGGAGGTTCCCTTGTGAGCAGCTCAGCACTCTGCTGCCTTCGCGGGACTATGATATTGAGCTCCAGCCAACCCTACATCTCCCGAGATTCTAGCGGGGAACTCCTTCGCCATTGGGGGCGAGACGCATTCAGTCATGTATACTGTGACAGCATCCGACGCTGGGCCGCCCAGCTAAGGACTGGTAACGCAAATTTCCACATACGCTGTAGCAGTAAGTGCTGACAAGGACGACACTGGGAGACCAACACACCGCGAGACGCCGTGTCGCTGTATTCGCCGCAATCGCCAGGGATCAACACCAGGGACACCGAAGATGGACGACTGTGAATATACTGAGGTGATAAAAGTGATAGTCTCCTAATATCTTGTCGGACCTGCTTTTTCCCGGCGTAATGCAGCAGTTCGACGTGGCATGGACCCAGCAAATCACTGGAAGTCCCCTGCGTAAATATTGAGCCGTGCTCCCCCTAAAGCTCTCCGTAATTGCCAAAGCGTTGCCGATAGAGAATTCTGTGCATGAACTGACCTCTCGATTATGTCCCACAAATGTTCGGTGGGATTCATGTCGGCCGATATGGGAGACCAAATTGAAATCTGGTTTCGCAGGGCCCAAGTATCTTCTCCAGCATAAGTTTAAATGATTGCTTTTAAAACTCCAGGGTTTAGAGTAACAGCTGAAGGCCTTACTTAAGTAAAATTACAATACCTTCGCGGCTAAAGGCCGAAACAATATTTCAAATCAGCTAAGGAAATTCTTTGAAAGCCAAGCATTGACAAATTCCGGCTAAAGGCTATACTAAGGAAACTTCAAGTTAAATCTTCGGCTGAAAGCCCATAAAAAAATTTCTTTACATAATAAAAAAGAGACTTTAAAGATAAGCCTTTACACAGTACAACAGAAAAACATCTTAAGAAAACTTGAAGTATCTTGGCGGCTTAAGTCCCAAGCAATTACTCAAGAATAATTAACGACAACCTTCAGACAAACATTTACAGAACATGGCTGAAGGCCTTTTCAAGAATTCAAGATAATTAACGAGACATTACAGACAATGATTTACATATTGAATCCACAGATTCTGAAACAAACGTGACTGAAGGCCTAAATGCAGAGCAACAAGAATTTTAAATGAAGCGCAGCTGAAGGCCTAATCTTAAAATACTTCACATGAGATTCGGCTATTATGAAGTTCGGCTGAATGCCATATACTAAACATAAAACAGACAATATTAATACACGGCTGAACGCCTGTCACAGTACCTGCGACCAAATAAAATGACAGTCACAAACAACAACAGTGGTGTTAAGAAGTGTTGCAAGGGTCGGTATGGGGCGGAAACTCTAACCACTGTTTAGGTGAGACAGACAGCCAAGCCTAACACTAAACAGTCGGGTTGCAGCACGATCTACGAACGGCTGACGAACCAACCAACAGCCTAGTCAATTCCCTTCCACCCGACTAACAGCACAACAACCAAAAGTACCAACGAAGGCGAGAATCACAGCAGGATTGTGTCTTAATAACTGGTGTATAAACACACTCAAGGCACAATAAACACTCAAAGAGAAAAAGAGAACAACAACAAGCTGTCGAATTACACGCCGTGCCAGACAGCATCAACACAGCGAGGAAAACACACTGCCGCAAAACTACGCTAACGAGCAGGACAGGTAACCGGATCGTTAACGGCCACAAGACAGAAGATACCGCTGGTGCACTTCACTAATAAATTATAATCATTTCAAAGCTTAAACACCATACAGGGAGACGGCTGCAAAATTTTGCCGACTCCAACACACCATCATGTTCCAGCTTGTGGGGACAGCCCACGATGCAACAACCAGCAATAAACAAAGAGATGTCGCAACGGTTGAGCTATCATGACAGGTTCACTGATTACTCAACTCCAGTATGCAGGTGAACCAGCAGTTCACGCAGCTAAAGTGCGAGTCATTTATGACGGCGGCCAAGTTTACGTTCGTTCTGCGCATCTGACGTCACAAATCACAGTCAGCCAATGAACAGAGAACGACGTTGCCAGAGCTCGACTGCAGTGCAGAGCACGGACGAGTGTCTTCAGTTTTAGAAACGTTCAGTCATAAATAAAGTAATTGAACAAAAGCAATGTCTTGATAGCAGACTTTCTCTTATAGAAAGTTTGGAAAAAGCATTCTTTATATCAATTGCTTCATATTCTATTAATTAATTAAACCAAACACGCAATAAGCCTCCTGATTGAGGCGATAGGAAGGAAAGGTGTTTGTATCATTCTCACTAACCGCTTTTTCGCAATAAATAATAGCGGTAATTGTTTATTTCCTATTGTACTTCGACGTAACGTGAGTAATTCATAATCATACCAAGTGTTTGTCGGTATTTTGCGTGATATTTTAAAGTCCTCCGGGAGATATGATGAACTACGAGCTGCGTTAGCGTGATGGTTAAAGTGTAGGGCTGCTAAGTGAAAGGTTCTGAGTTCGAACCTTGATTGATACTTAATATTTTCTTTATTTAAAAACAATATCGAAGTGTCTTACTTCACGAATTTTATTCGTTTGAATGTAATTTTTTGAAATTTCTAGTGGCAACTAAAATCGACCATACAGAAAGTATACGCTATGGACTTTTACCTCTGCAAACTCTTCAAAATTTCGTGCAATGGTTTACTACATCTAATGCTGCACAATAACTGCGTTGAACATCTAAACAAAATTAAGTCATTTATGGGGGGAAAGTATCAGTCAAGAAGATGTGTAAAAATCAAATTTTTGGGCCAAATAGTTTTTGTGAAATCGAATGATAAAGTGTGTCAAAGCAGTCGAAACACCATGTGTCTGCACAGGCGAGCAGTGCAATGATGACAAAATCGCGCACATCGTGGAATGCGGGGAGCACGTCTCTGTAGCAGCGAAAGGGTTAATGCGGCCGTGGTGGCTTTACTTCATAAACTGTGCACTCCCCCCTAAACGTAAGTTTGAGAACTATACTATGGCGCTGCTTCTCTGGCGCGTACAACTGGCAACGCCGCAGTGTCCCGCGTCTTGGCGGGCATGCGCGAACCGCCAAGATAAAAGAATTGAACTATAGCGCCACACAACTTTCGACCGCCCATGCACGCCGCAAGCGGCCCCGGCCCGATCACACGCCACACAGACTTCCTCACTGCTCCTCCGCAACCGACCAGCTGCCACACACACCATGACACGGAAATACAACTGCCACACCGAAGAAGTTACTGTAGCACTAGCATCGTTAAACGCTGTTGCTGCCATTGACGGAGGTAAGTGAGCAACTCGTTCAGATAGTAACTGAGGGAGGAATAAGATTCCACTCTATTGTGTCAAAATACCCAAAAGGAAAAACGGCATTAACGCCAGCCAACCACAGCTCACAAATCATTCGCTGGAAATGACCAGAATGATATTCAAACTGTAGTGTTAGCAGTTAGCCAACACTACGCACACTACTTGGTTGAGGAGGCCGAATGCACGCGTTAACTCACGCAGGATGGCGTGAGGTCTGAAACAGGATACGTAATGAATGCTATAAAGAAAAGTACGTAGCTTCTGGAATACTTAACTTTAATCCATCATTTGTATACATCGTTCTTGATGAGACATGCTTCATACGATAACTATCAATTGCTATGGCGCCTTGCTAGGTAGTAGCCATTGACTTAGCTGAAGGCTATTCTAACTATCTGCTCTGCAAATGAGCGAGGCTTCGTCAGTGTGCATCGATAGCTAAGTCGTCCGTACAACTGGGGCGAGTGCTAGTCCGTCTCTCGAGACCTGCCGTGTGGTGGCGCTCGGTCTGCGATCACTGACAGTGGCGACACGCGGGTCCGACATGTACTAATGGACCGCGGCCGATTTAAAGCTACCACCTAGCAAGTGTGGTGTCTGGCGGTGACACCACACAAACCAATCGGCAAAATTGTGGCCCAGTGACATGATGATTTGTGATCCATAAAAATTCAATCATTGTTTGGCTGCATTGAATGGCTGCAAACGGTCTCCAAGTAGCCGATGATAGCAATTTCCAGTCAATGATAGGCTCACCTGGACAAGAGGGCCCAGTCCTTTCCATGTAAACACAGCCCACGCCGCTATGGAGCTTGCACAGTGCCTCGGTGATAAGTTGGGTAGTGTCTAAGCCGCACTGGGACCCTATCGTCAGCTCTTACGAACTGAAACAGGGACTCATTTGAGCAGACGACGGTTTCCCAGTCGTCTACGGTCCAACCGATAGTCACCAGCCCAGGAGAGGCGCTGCAGGCAATGTCGTGCTGTTAGCAAAGGCAATCGCATCGGTCGTCTGCTACCAAAGCACATTAACGCCAGATTTCCCCACACTGTCTTAAGGGACACGTTCACCGTATGTCCCTCGTTGACGTCTGCGGTTATTCCACGCTGTATTCCTAGCCTGTTAGTACTGTCAACACTACGCAAATGCCGCTGCTCTAGGTCGGCAAGCGAAGGGTGTCGGCCACTGCGGTGCTCGTCCGTGCTGAGAGATAGTGCCTCAGATTTGATATTCTCTGCACACTCCTCCCGCTGTTGATCTCGAAATACTGAATTCCCTAACAGTTTCCGAAATGGACTGTTCCACGCGTCTAGCTCCGACTACAATTCCGCGGCCAGAGTGTGTTAATTCTCGTCGTGAGACCATAATCACATCGGAAACCTTTTCACATCAATCACTTGAGTACAAATGACAGCTTCGCCAACGCACTACCCTTTTATACCACGTGTAAGCGATACTACTGTCATTTGTATATGTGCATATCGTTATCGCATAACTTTTGTCACCATAGTGTAAAAGAAAAAAAAAAGATTTTTTTTTCGTCTACGAGCTGACTAGTTTATAGCTCCCACATTGATCTCTGGCAGGAAATCACCACCCTCTCCAAGTCATCTTGGACTTATCGTTTTACAACTGTTCTCAAGTATACGCACTGAAGTGTTCGTTGGGGTTTGGTAGCGTGGCGTCTACGCAATACACCACATGCGGTCTTCTAGAATGCTGAAGTAGGTGAACCCTGAAAGAATGTCCACTTTTCGCTACTTACAACAAATGGGAAGCAACAGCGTGAATTAACTTCACTTTCGAATCCCTGTCTCTGTGGCTCATTTGAAACAGCATTAAGCGATGATTTTGCTACTGCTTTGTTGCTGGCACTGGCAATTTTATCCGCTGTAGTGAACGCATGCGGTTTATAGATATCTCTATAGTTTGCACTATAATACAGTAACATGTCACTACGTAGCGAGAGAAATAACAGTGTGATCGAGTGAGGTGACGCAATGGTTAGCACACTGGATTCGTATTCGGGAGGATGACATTCAAACCCGCGTCCAGTCATCCTGATTTAGGTTTTCCGTGATTTCCCTAAACCACTTCAGACAAATTCTGGGATGGTTCCTTCGAAACGGCACGGCCGACTTCCTTCCCCATCCTTTCCTAATCAGATGGGACTGATGACCTCACTGTTTGGTCCCCTCCCCCAAATCAACCAACCAAACAGCCAACCGTGTGAAACATGTGTCGGTATTTTCGTAGCTAACAAGTGCGTTATTTTGTTGTTTTTCTTTCTTTCTGGAGGTACTTTTTGATGGTTTTCTAAAACTTTCCGTTAGATTAAATTACCAGAAACTCCTATTTTTTAGATATTATTGAAGGGTTAAATATTTAAAAAAGCGATAGAACTTCTAGGTAAGTTGGTAAAAAATTTACAGCCTTTCTCAGTAAGGAAACAACGAGCCGCAACTACACATTCTTAAATGTGTGCAAAGACAATCTGGAGCGTAAAGCGAATTAAACAGAAATGTAGAGTGCTTCTAGTAATGACAGGTGGAATATGGCCTGTCAGCAGTATTTGACAGATCTCCTTCTTCTTGTCCTTTCTACACTTCAAGACACACAACTGCAGCCTGTTACATCTTCAGAAATTGTGTTTCCATGTTGTGGTCTTATTTTCTACTTCAGTTCGGTTTATAATTGAACACCAATTTCGGTAATCTTGTTTGTCCATCCTTTGGATGCCACCTGCTGCGGTACATAGTATTTATTTCTGAAGGTTTCCAGAAATTACTGTAAACAGGCGCCTTTTTGTATTCTTTGATTTTTATTTTCCATTACCGGTTTATAATAACCTAGCGGTTCAGCATCAGACGATACAAAATGCTTCAAACATCATGTTGATTCGCTGGACGATTCGAAGCCAGTATGGGAAAATAAAAATTTAAGAATAAAAGAAAAGGTCATTGTAGTTATTTCTGGAAAAATTTATTAATCGCAATCGCAGTACTGCGCATTCATAATTGATACAAGTTGTATTTATTTCTGTTTTAGTTGCTTCACCTCAGAACTTTTACACTGCTCTCCCTGTAACGTGTCCACCGCAGAGGCAGTGGCTGTAATTCGAACGCCCTAGTTTCTCAGTACGCTCGAGCTGAACAAAATCTTGTTTCTATATTAGTTAAGTGAACTTGTAACCTCCCCCTCACATATCGACCTTAATGACAGTGAAAAATTAAACCGCGTGTACCTAATGGGAATTTGGGAAAAGCAATCGTCACCGAAGTTAATCTGTCGATAAAGAGGGAGGAAAGGGTTACATCTAAATGAAAGGAAAAGTGCAAATGAAATTGGTAGAAAATAATTTTGAGAAAAGGGTAAAATTAATAAAGAAAGTAAATATGCGTTCGTCACGTTAACAATTAATTGGCGTTAATTATATATTTGAGATTTGGGAAAAATTATGGTCGCCAGTCCTATGGACAATTACTATAATAACTGAAAAAGAAACGTTATTGCACATATAATTAGCACTAAAAGCGTGGCAACTGAAGGTTGACACGTGTTGTGTGAAAACTGAAAGTTTGTCAGAAGTAATAAATTTCGCTACACTCTGACTTAATTTAGCAAAAGAATTAATAAAACCGGAAAATTGAAAGTTAATTTAGTGGCTGAAATTAATAGTGAGATTTGTTTCTGAAGCACTACGAAATTCAGTAAAATAAGGTTAGTCTTGGGCTACCTCAACAATCATTTCAAAAGCTACTTGAATCTCCGCAATTTAGAAATAAGAGATTTTACTTTGAACTTGAATTAAATGATTCTGGACAATTAACAATAGCAACATTTAGTGCGTACCAAGCTGAGCTGCAGTCACAGGTAAGCTAAAATATGCTAACAAAACTTGCACTCTTAATTTGTGCTTGTGTAATCTAAATATTGTATGAATACCTTAACTGAACTTTGAAATTAAAGCAGTGAAATCGAATGATATTACTTTAATGCTGGCGTTTGAATTTCAGCGACACTCGGGTTCATTCCGGAAAGGGAAGGGACCCTGCTTGGTAATGCAATTGGGACAATGAGCAACGAATGTTCATGCTAAGTTGCTGTAATTATAGTTACGAAAATGGAACAGTTTGAAAAGCTGAGGTCTTCCATACAGTTCTAAAACTATACGTGCTTCCAGTCTTCCTTGTTGGCTGAGTGAAGGTTTGAAGCCGTCGATCGAGGAGGTGGCGACAGTCACTCATTGTCGGCCGTCGCTGTTGCAGAAGCTGGATGTTGGCGCGCCTTCTTCTCGACACGGTCACCAGGCGAAACGGGCTCTTGTTGTGAGCCAGCTAACGCTTCCCGTCCGCGACACCATGTCAGAAACTATCATAGCAATTCGAGCGCAATTACATACTGCCAAACCCTGAAAGCGCGGCAACTCGCGGGAGCGTCACACAACACACCTGCTCCACTGCACTACTCCAGCCAGACTCCTCTCTGCCCGCGCTCCACGCGACAGAGTTAACACTACCAAAGATCTTAAACACTTTGGTTCTCCACACGACCTATCGATGTAATCGTTCGATAGCATAGTTTTCCCTATGCCAGACCCAGCGTAAAAATACAAATAATCTTTACACAACAAACCAATTATTCATCGACATAAATGCATATATATACAAATAGTAAAACAATTACAATATACAAAGACACAGAAATGTCATATCTTCAGGTAACAAAATAAGGAAAAAAATTTATAGTACAATAGATGGAAATAGGAGGATATGCATTTCCGGCGTTACAAACTATCAGCTGTTAACACAATACGATGCTCATGTTATGATCACAATGCAGAAGGCGGTTCAGCTGCAGTACATGGAAATCAGGTGAACTGTCTCCGAATTCAGTTGTACCAAGGCCTTCAATAAAACGAGTACTCCGACCTACTCGCAAAGGGCACAAAGCACAATGTGCAATTACTCATCCCCGATTTCAATTCATCCCTCAACAGCCGTGAAAAAACGAAGGCATACAAAATAGAAAGAACTGGTAGAAACACGATGACAGAGAGGCAGCCAGTACTCTAACACACAGATTGGTCCCTTCTTCATCCCAAAATCTCTCCCACCCCCTGTCACCCACTCACTCAGGAGCTTCGGAACACTTCTGCAGCCTGCAATTCTGCGCAGAGAAGTTTCTACATAGTGAAAGGTGGCTACACTGAGCCACAGCGCCAGAGATCGCGCTAGAGAGCATTGTTCCGCCGCCTCCACTGGCAGTGATTATTGAGAACTCGTAGTAGCCAGTGCTTGGGGAGAGCTCGTGGTAGTCAGTGCTTGTTAAGAACTCGTAGCAGAGAGTGTTTGTTGAGATGTGCTAGTAGAGAGTGCTTGCTGAGATGTGATACTGAAAAGTTCTTGTTGAGATGTGGTAATAGCGAGTCGGTGTGGAGATATATTGTAATGATTAGAGTGATTTTGGTCAATATATGAAGGTAACGAAACTTGATTTATTTTTCATTATTTCCATGTTTTAAATAATGCGTCATTACAGGTTCAGTCAACAAAGCATCTGGCTTGTGTTCTTGTATTAGAGTGTAATTCTGGTTTTCTTGAGTAATTATGGTATTTTTATTTTCTTTAATTAATTCAGTATAAATGATATTTAAAATTTCTTGTGTTATTGAAGAAGAACCTTGCCAGATGCGTACGTTGAGTCATACTTCCACACACAGAACAGTTACACTTGTGCTTTAGTTTAGTAGGTTTTATAGTTGCTGGGGACTTAATTAATTAATTGCGTTAATGAAAATTTCCATTTCATTCTTTGTTATTGTTCTATGCAGTCAGATAGCGTAATAATACTAGTCAGGGCCAACCGTTACGAGACTTCGTAACCGAACAGACAGCTACTAAATCAAAAAATAAAATTATTTGCATTTTATTATAATTAAGCCCCCATGCACGTGGCGACCCTGCCAGGATCGTCCCTTGGAAATCTTCTGATTGTAGAAATAGTAGACAGTAGGATTGTTGTAGTAATTTGTAGTTTAGTAATTGTAGTCTATATTGCATGTGCAGATTTGGTAATTGACATTCTTCTAATGGTATTTTGCAAAATTTATTTTTTTTGTTGTCTTGTCTACGGGTTTGATAATTTAGTGCAATTATTTCAATTGTTCGTTAATCGTGGTTGAGGGTAGCATTTCGTGTGAATGATATTGTTGGAGATAAAGAGCCATTGTGTGTAATTTTCGTACAGTGAAGAGTTTTGTATGTTTTGTAAATGATTACGCGATCGATGAAAAAGGCAAAAATGATGGATAGTCAGAATGATGAAATTGTTGACATGGCGAACTCGCCAACACAGAAGAATAGTATGATGAATAATGAAGTGGAAAACAATTTAATAAGTCGGGAAAATAGTCCGGAACCATTTCAAAATTTTTCTCAATCACAAAATTTTCAGAATTCGAGATTAACGACAGAAGATTCTGGAATAGTATCGAACACAGATAGCTTTACAGCTATGACGAAGGAAACTGGTTTTGTGGGAAATGTTAGGGGCGAAAAGAATTTTGAAACACTTAACACGGAGCAGTTGATGAGTGCAATATTAAATTTGGGATCACGGTTCGACTCACTAGACTCACAAATGGGAACAATTAAGACAGAGATAGGAACAATTAAAACTGATATGGGAACAATGGAAACACGGTTAGGATCTGAATTAAAAACAGTGACAACACGGTTATGCTCACGAATAGGGACATGTTTCAAAAATACGAAAGATGAATCAAAGAAAGAAACTAGAGAAGAAGTACAACCGATTTTGAATGCTCACAATAATAGCTTAATTTCAACAGAAATTAGACAAGAGGAACAGGACAGGGAACAGGAAGAAAAAGATCGCGTGATAGTACAAAAATTTTCAGAATTAAATTTACAACGAGCACATGATAAGGAAGAAATATTTGAAAGAATTGAGGAATCTGTACCAAATGACTTAACGCAACAGTGTGAACAGTCAACTACTAAATGTGACAATACCGAAACCCGAGTTGCGGCACTTACGGAAGACGTAGACTTGTTGGAGAGAGATGAGGAGATTTCGGATAAATTGACAGGTCTTGGTTTAAATGGGGACAGAGATTCAGATGATACAGCTCCATTGCCATTTGCAGAAACCGAAGAGTATCAGAACATAAATAAACATGTTGAAAATCAGGAAAAAATTAATGAACGCGTTAAAAGGGAAGTTGAGGCATTACGAATGCAAGTCAAACAAATTGAAGGGGAAATTGTAGGAAAAGACAGCAAAAGAAATTTGGAATCACAGATAGCAGAGGGGTTTGAAGAAAATAATTTGTTTTATTTACGGGATGCAACAAGAGAGCGCCAGGCGCGCGAACTTGACAATAATCGACATTGGAACTGGGACAGACGCGGTAGGTCTTTGTCGCCACGAGGCGAAAACTTTGACTATAAACACTTTTTGACTGTTCGGAAATTTAAGATCTTCCGCAATTCTAAGAATGACATACATACATGTGCATGGTTAGATCAATTTACGTACGCACTTCCGCCAGATGTGCCACAAAGTCACAAACTGAAAATTATGTGCAGCTATTAATGTCCTCAGGGGATTCACTACACTAAGTGAATATGTGCCGTAGCGATCACAGGGCCCCGAGCTGTAGTGGTGCTATTTCCCTTTTAGTTTTCTGCACCGCTGCCTACTCTTTCACTATTCTTTGCATCTATAAAAAACAACTCTTCTACTATCCATCTATCTAGACAGTAGGTAAAGAATAACCGGATTTGACTGTTTTACCCAAAAGTGACTTTGGAAATTACCGTTTGGTCTTACTATATTTTCTGCAGCATTCATTCGTAGTTTAAACGAAATTTTACCTGTTTATCTTCGTGACAATATTACTTCATATGTTGACGACATTCTTATTGCTAAACGTTCTTGGAGTGAGCACAACAAAATTTTGGATTCATTATTACGTATTTTTGCAAGAGTTGGCATTACAGTGAACTTGGAAAAATCTGAATTTGGTCGTTCTCAGGTGAAATTTCTCGGTCACATTATTTCTACAGAAGGTATTCTTCCTGATCCAGAGAAACTAGACGCTATTCGTAATTATGCTGTTCCTTCCACAAAACGTGATGTTCGTAGTTTCCTTGGTGTCTGTAATTTTCTTAGACGCTTTGTTAGATTGGATGATTTGGCCACACCTCGTTTACACATTTCAGTTATGCGCACTTTGGTCCCAGAAAATGCTTTCATAAATTACGAGAAAATTGTTACTTCAGTAATATGGAAAAACGTATTCGATCTGTTCTTGCCAAATGCAAATTATGTCAACAGGCTAAGCAGCCAACTATTTCTCACAGAGCACCGTTGTTTCCTATCATTCCAGCGAAATTAAAGGACATGGCTGCAGTCGATTTGTTCAGTCCAGTGGTTCGTTCTACTAATGGTTTTGCGTACATTTTCGTAGCAGTGGAATTGACATCAAAATATGTGTGTTTTACACCTTTACGCAAAGCAACAGCTCGTTCAGTATCTAACGCTTTCATCAAACATTTTCTTAAAGAAGTTGGTCATGTTGATAAGGTTATATCAGATAATGGATCACAGTTTCGCTCTAAAATTTGGCTTTGTACTCTACGGCGTCGTAAGATTAAACCAATTTTCATTTCACTTTTTCACCCTCAATCGAACGCTTCAGAGAGATGGATGAAGGAAATCAATAAATTGTGTCGACTTCATTGTCATCAGAATCACAGAACTTGGGATCAGTATCTTCATATTTTTCAAAACATTCTGAATGAACTTCCTAATGACTCAACTTCTTTACCGCCTATATTGATATTAAAAAATAAAGTACCAACAAATCGCATTTCTGAAATCGTTCCCTTTCCGCCTTCACGGAAACTGCGGCATTCTGAAGTTGTCAACCTGGCTCTACAAAATATTGCATCTGCGGCTGCTAGAAGAGAGAAATCAGCGAAACGTCCTGGTCGTTTAAAAATTTTGTCAGTTGGTCAAAAGGTGTTAATTAAGTCTCACCGTTTGTCTCATAAAGGAAAAGGCTTACGTCGCAAATTTTTTCTGCTTTATAACGGTCCATATAGAATTCGCAAAATTATTCATGATAACACTATTGAAATGGAAACTCTTAAATCTCGACGCTCTAAGGGAATACATCATATATCTAACGTTAAAATTTTTGTGGAATGATATACTTTTGAAAAAATTTTGTGGAATGACATACTTGTCAGAAACTAACAGCTACATGTAAACACGAAGAGAGTACAAGGATACCGGGCCGTGTTCCGGCGGCGGCAGATACTCAAAGCAACAGTGAAGTCTGCGCGCCGCACAAGGCAGTCGTTGACCGCAAACAATTACTTCCTACGTCACGCGTCTACAGCTGATCGAGCGCTCAGTGCGAATGCACTGACAGCCGTAATCAAATACACAGTCTAAATTCTCCGAATAAATTCTGTATAAAGTATAAATTCTTTATAAATTATGTTATTAACGTTCAGTATTTTTCAGGATACGGTTGTGTAAAATATTTAAGACCTTCAGGTAAATTCTGTGCGTGTCCGACGTTAAGACGACTTGCTTTGGAGAAAATTTCAGGAAGAATGTAATTTCGAAGAAAAAAGTAATAAACTAAAAAAGGGTAACTATTAATTGAGTTTATTTTTCAGGTAACATATTTCCACTTAGGTAAGTAATTTAGATGTAATTTGCTGCTCGCGATTACGTGATTCATACTTTGTGCTAATTTCATGTTCTATGAATTTACTTGTGAAGCGACGTGCTAGTGTACATTTGCTGATTTTGACAATTATTGATTAATGAACAGTGTTATTACTTATGTATATTATGCATCGCTTGGCTGCACAGCTTTTTCACTGATGTTATATTGTTTTATTATGTGCCTGCTGTGCTTATTTATTTAAATTGTAATTGTCAACTGATTAATTGTGCTGACTGTGGTTATGTATGTAAGTTATACTTTGTGATTTATCTGCTTGCGCCTTCATGTTTACTTATTAAGATTACAAATGAACATTTATTTGCTTATGCTGATATGATGCTAATGACTTGTTTATTACGTAAGATATATGTTTACTGCTATGCGTATGGATTGCATATTTACACATTTCTGTTTGTTGTCATAACTACTCTTTAATTTGGTATATAGAAATGCTGATATACTGTGAATGAACATAGAGTTTAGGTCACACTATTGTATTAATTATCGATTGTCCGCTTGGCAGAGCCTCGTTGTAAGAATTGTGCTGCATCCACCGGTTGACATTATGTTCTCCACTGGTATATTTACTCGCTATTGCATGTTTTGCTTACGCTCAGTGCCTTATATTTTTAAGATAAGAAAATGAACTGCTATAATTCTACGAACGACATTGGTACAAGAAACTGCATAGAAGTCACATGAGATGGAGGTTTTATGGAAGCTGTATAAATTTATGCTAATAGGAAGCTAACGACATGACATACCAACACTAGGTTAGACCATTGACAGTTATTACACTGCATTTTTCGTGAGTAATTGAAATAGGAAGTGACACTTGACACAAGAAATACTCCACATGTTTGCTTCTATTTGCCATAATTCTTGAAGTGGTGTACACACTGTGAAATATTATGATCATTAACACTTCGTAATCGTACTTACTTACTGAAAGTTATTCAAACTAAAGGCTGTTAGAGGTCATGTATGCATTTCTTTTATTTAATGATGGACAAGGAACCAAAATGTATCTTATAATTTATAATGAGTAGAAAATTTGGGTCAGATGGATTACACAGAGGTTGTGTGTGGACACTGTGTCTTCGGATTGTATGGGATGCTGAATTGAAGTTGCACTAGGATTTTGTCTGTACTTGTTCGAGGAGACTGACTAGAGGAAAGAGTTGTTATGGAAGTGAAATGATATTGGTGCTGAGGTTTATATATATCGACGTATTGAAGAGGTATGATTGAGGTATTGAGATTATGTGAAGTTGATGATTATTGGAGTTTTCGTGGACAAGAGGTAAGGTAAATGATATTGATGATCGACGTATTGAAGAGGTATTATTGAAGTATTGAGATTATGTGATGCTGATGATTATTGGAGTTTTGGTGGATAAGAGGTGAAGTAAGTGAGGAGCATATTTTTTTTTTCGTTGGTCTATATGGAACAAGGAGGATAAAGATGGCAGACTAGAACACTAAAGTAGCAGGAAGATTGTCTACACACACACTTTGTTAAATCACTAAGCAGTATATACTTTTTTTTTTTTGGAGAGAGGAAGTAATTGCATATCTTGGCTCACTGACAGTTGTTCAGCAACCGTACAATTTGATCTGGCTTGGCAAACATTGGTCTTGACATGATGACTATGACGCTGACTAACTATTATTGACTGTTATACATTGCTGCCACTACTACTTGATACACATGATGAACATAAAATTTTGACAGAATTGCATTTACACAGTTAACACTATTCAGTTACACAGTAGCACTAATGTGGATGAAAGATGAGTGAGTGTTTTTTGTGTGTTTTCCTTTCCCTATCCCAAATTGGTACCAACCTATCTCCTAAATATTATTTTACTTGTTGTTGTGGCTTGCACTGACACCCATAAAAATTATAGGTTTACTGATATTTGTGTATTTGTAATATTTAATATGACAATTATCTGATATCATTTGTGTGTTTATTATGATTTGTATGTTTAGTGTAAAAGCATTGTATGTGTATTCAAACTATTGTTCATGCCTGAACTGTCTGATTAGTGATGGTGCTGCACTTTTCAACATGATGTGTGACATTTAGTCATGTTTAATTTCTGCTGATGAACAGTGTGATTAGTGAAAGTGAATATTACGGACTGTGGTCAGCACCTGTTCAACATTGCTGGGTGCCACTGATGGACTGTTCTACTGAAAAGATGTCACCTGTTGCTGTCTGCACCTGCTCAACATTGCTGGGTGCCACTGATGGACTGCTTCTACTGAAATGATGTCACTTGTTGGTGTCTGCACCTGCTCAACATTGCTGGTGCCACTAATGGAACTGCTTATACTGAAATGGTGTTACTTGTTGATGTCTGCACCTGCTCAACATTGCTGGGTGCCACTGATGGACTGCTTCTACTGAAAAGATGTCACCTGTTGATGTCTGCACCTGCTCAACATTGCTGGGTGCCACTGATGGACTGCTTCTACCGAAATGATGTCACTTGTTGGGGTCGGCACCTGCTCAACATTGCTGGGTGCCACTGATGGACTGCTTCTACTGAAAAGATGTCACCTGTTGCTGTGTGCACCTGCTCAACATTGCTGGTGCCACTAATGGAACTGCTTATACTGAAATGGTGTTACTTGTTGGTGTCTGCACCTATTCAACATTACTGGGTGCCACTGATGGACTGTTTCTACTGAAAAAATGTCACTTGTTGGTATTTGCACCTGTTGACCATTGCTGGGTGCTACTGCTGGAACTGTCAACTACTTGTTTCTTGGGCTATGGAAAGCGTTTATGTGAATATTTGTATAAACTGATTTTTTGTGTATTACTGTTGGTGAAAAGTTATGAGACTCTTACCTGCACATATTCGTCATTGCTGACGCTATTAATTGAACTGTTTAACCACATTAAACTTGTGTAAACTGTTATGTAAAGTCACATGTATGAAAGAATTTGTATTGCTTACTGTATTCTATATATTAGCTTACTGAAAGGTCAGTGCAAAGCCAAAATTTTATCTAGTTATATGATATTTCCGCATTAATATTATCTTTTATTTTTGTCTGTATTTTTTTGACGAATTTGGTGGTATTTTCACCACCAATGCTGGCAAAAATACCATCAAATTCTAGCCCATGGAGGGAGGGCATATGAAAGGTGGCTACACTGAGCCACAGCGCCAGAGATCGCGCTAGAGAGCATTGTTCCGCCGCCTCCACTGGCAGTGATTATTGAGAACTCGTAGTAGTCAGTGCTTGGGGAGAGCTCGTGGTAGTCAGTGCTTGTTAAGAACTCGTAGCAGAGAGTGTTTGTTGAGATGTGCTAGTAGAGAGTGCTTGCTGAGATGTGATACTGAAAAGTTCTTGTTGAGATGTGGTAATAGCGAGTCGGTGTGGAGATATATTGTAATGATTAGAGTGATTTTGGTCAATATATGAAGGTAACGAAACTTGATTTATTTTTCATTATTTCCATGTTTTAAATAATGCGTCATTACAGGTTCAGTCAACAAAGCATCTGGCTTGTGTTCTTGTATTAGAGTGTAATTCTGGTTTTCTTGAGTAATTATGGTATTTTTATTTTCTTTAATTAATTCAGTATAAATGATATTTAAAATTTCTTGTGTTATTGAAGAAGAACCTTGCCAGATGCGTACGTTGAGTCATACTTCCACACACAGAACAGTTACACTTGTGCTTTGGTTTAGTAGGTTTTATAGTTGCTGGGGACTTAATTAATTAATTGTGTTAATGAAAATTTCCATTTCATTCTTTGTTATTGTTCTATGCAGTCAGATAGCGTAATAATACTAGTCAGGGCCAACCGTTACGAGACTTCGTAACCGAACAGACAGCTACTAAATCAAAAAATAAAATTATTTGCATTTTATTATAATTAAGCCCCCATGCAATAGCATGAGATTTTATTGGGAACCCAAAGAATGTGAAAACAGAAAACCCGGTTGCGGTGGCAGACTAATCTTTAGTGTAGCCTGAGGTCAAGGTTAGGTTAGAATGTGACAGTCTGTGAGTTGGCGATGCTAATGAATGTCAAAGAACTACCTGCAATGTCTCGGGCTTCACAGAAACGCAAACAAATTCCATCTTCACAAGTTTTATTCTCTCACATTTATTACAAACATTCACCTATCTAAAAGGTGGAGGAAGTTTACGGAATCGATACGCTGTAGAAGACAGCTAATGTCTTTGGAAAGGATGCGCTTCAGTCGAGAGAAATTCCCTGGTTAGGAGCCCTTCAACTTGTTCATGCGAGTCAATGCTAGAAGATGATTTAAATCGCATTTTCTTTAGTGTGAACTGTATCGCAATGAGCTACTAACTTTGTGAAAGAGGCTAGAAGACTAAAATACAAACGTCCCACTAACACCATCAAAATCTTCACATCACAAAATACAACAACTTTCAAAATACATTATTTTTGTGTGGTCAGTGTTGATTAAATTAGATGAAGATACGAGATGCTAAAAGTAGAAGAGCTGTGCCATTTGGGTAGCAAAATAACTGACGATGATTGAATTAGCGAGGATAAAAGAGCAGACTGGGTGCAGCAACAAAAGTGTTTTTGAAAAAGATAGATTTGTTAAACTGCACATATAAAATTAAGTGTTACAAAGACTTTTCGGGGAGGGTATTGGTCTGGAGACTAATCTAGTGCGTGAGTGAAGTTTAAACGATGAACGGTTCAGGCCTGAATAGAAGATTTTGAAATGTGATGCCACAGATAAATGTTGAAGCTTAGATGAGTGGATCAGATAACTAATGAACAGGTACTGTATCAAACCGGATGAAAGATACATTTATGACACAACTTGACAAAAAGAAGGGGTCAGCTGATAACACACATCTTGACGTAACGAATAGTCCGTTTGGGTATGGAGGGAAGTGTGGGACGTGAAAGTCGTATTGGTGATCGACATTACGGCTGGAGAAAACTGTGAGTGTGAAACGTAAATATCATAGATGGAGACTAAGGCTTGAGTTGTGTAAGCAGGTTCAAATGGAAGTGGCTTGCAGTAATTACTACCCGACCACGGTATTACTGCACCTTGGCTCCCACAGCCGTTATCGGAAACATGTGGTAAATTTACAGTAAACAAGTACAGTGGTGACTAACGAAAACGCATCACATTGTCAATCATTTCAAGACAGTGGTGCATATGTTATCACACGGTTCAACATGTCCTCGTGGAAATATTACTATGAAAACTCATGCTAAGCCGACCGAAGCGCCCTCATTTCCAGGTGCAATAATATTGTGGTCGACTAATATACAGGGATGAAAAGCCTCGCACAGAATAGACGAGCGTGAAGACCACAACAACTGAGTTCTTGTTCACTGTCTGGTTGGTTACCTTCCCAAACTGTGCCAGCAGCTATGAAACTGGAGCAGGTACCCCCCCCCCCCCACCTCCTTTTTTTTTTTTTTTTTTTACACCGCTTCAATATTTTAGCTCTTACATTCCTCTACTTCACGTATGTTTGTTTCCAAACTTAAATCGTTTCCTGTCAATATCTTTATCGCTGTCTTGCCTGACCTAAAATCCCATAAAGGCAAATAAAAAAACGTTCGTTTCAGAACAGTGGTATTCAGGTAATTTCTTAATAGATACTAAAATCGTGTTTTTCACATACACTACTTGGTTTCTCTACTACCGTATTCTCTGAAAGTCGTCGGAGAACGATTTCGTAGAGTAAAATATTTAAAAGTATTTCCATCTTGTAGTCTGATACCCTTAGAGTTTTTGGTGCTTTTGTATCGTCCCCTTAGAAAAATTATGAATGACTGTGCTAGTAAACTTCTACGTTATTTAATACAAAAACAGCTGAGTAAAACTGAGCGTACTCAGACAGTTCTCTCTTTACTTATTCTGATCATCACTGAACTGACACACAATATTTTTTAGGACAACTTAATCTGACTTTCAATAATCCCTACAAAAGAATGGGCCTGACTAACAATAACCTATACCTTTCATGAATCACTTACCTCACAAAAATCTTCGTTACTCGAACTACTGCAATACAGCGAGCACCAATACTGCCAGCTAAATAAAAGATTCTAGTTACTGAAGGCACTAACTAGTGATAGGCATAGTTAGCAAATCAAAGATTTTGGTAGAGAACAAACAATGCATTTACCTTAACAATGTTCAAAGGTCATCATATATATATATATATATATATATATATATATATATATGACATCCATCTTTACCAATTTCCTTTTTCTGGCGGACACACGTCCAGAGCGTCCGCTTATAGCAACGTCTCACAATTCTGGCATCTCTCTTCCCTCATGCACGTCTGCTAGCGGCTCACCTCCAACTGCCCAACGTTACGCGCTGTTCACATCTAACTGCCCAACACTACAATAGCGAATATTCGAACAATCCCAACCAGCCACAGACTGCACACAGCACAGTCAGTGATTTTCATACAGAGCGCTACGTGGCGTTACCAACATAAAAACCTAAACAGCCTAATTACACTTTTTACGTGGATACTGAAAATGTAGGTGATAATTGACATGCTTGCGACACTTCCTCGTTTTTAAAAATTTCTTCAGTTTTTCTTTCTCATGTGTTTGTAATGGTATTTGACCTGTGGTTTTATAACTTTGTTGGAATACCCATTACCAAACGCATGAAAGGAACGAGAGAACTGGAAATAAGAAAATACTAAATATGGCCATTTTGAGCGTTAGGTGACTCGGGTCTAAGGAAATAATATTACAAACGTATACACTTCCGTTGGTATGTAAAAAGAAAAGATCATATTGTGACTGATTCTTCAATGAACAGGACAAGGTTACGGTCTTAGATCACTGTTATAGGATGGTCCACACAAAACAACAATTTCTAGCTCCTCCATTTTCTCCATATCGATACGTTCTTGTGATCTGGTTATAGGCACTATATTCATTGAAGCAACAACTATGCCAATGACGGTAAGTAATAGGTTAAATACTAATAAGAGCGGAGGAGACGTTGATAGCAAACATTCAAACTAACTATAAAATACTTTAGTTATTTGGAGTGGCGTTACTGTTATCTGAACTCAAAGAATCCTGACAGAGGGGCATACTGAAAAAGTGGTCCCAAAAAAGTGTGCATCTGTCTTTCCTCATGCACGTCTGCTAGCGGCTCACCTCCAACTGCCCAACGCTACGCGCTGTTCATATCTAACTGCGCAACACTACAATAGCGAATATTCGAACAATCCCAACCAGCCACAGACTGCACACAGCACAGTCAGTGATTTTCATACAGAG
This sequence comes from Schistocerca nitens, assembly GCF_023898315.1. NCBI lineage: Eukaryota > Metazoa > Arthropoda > Insecta > Orthoptera > Acrididae > Schistocerca > Schistocerca nitens. The sequence continues at coordinate 231,411,427 of NC_064614.1, read as the reverse complement.
CGCTACGTGGCGTTACCAACATAGATTAATATGTCAGAGGTTTAACCTTCTGAGCAGCCAATAACAACCCTTTACTCGGTGCTGTCGTCTGGTACATCCACTCGAGAGCTAATATTACCAACAAATGACTAGGAAATTCCCTGAACTCAAGGGAACCCCCCTACGGATTATTATTTGCATGAAGGGCTTGTTACGAAACTTTTCCAAAGTACTCACTTTACATAATAAGCTTTCCCACTGGCCCGAACATTGGTATATTATCTCTAACTCAGTTTCTTCGGCCGCTAACGTCTCGAAGATTTTAAACCCTTACCCTCCACTTAAAGGATACCCCCCAATACGCAGATACCCAAAACAGACTAACTTGTTTAGTAGGCTTATGATTCCCTTTGATTTTACTCTGAATAACGTAGTTATTGCTAAGAGAGATCATAAAACCTGCTCTGACTCTGACGCTACAAGGCGTAAATATCACGAGCAGACATGCATTTGCATCGACAAAACCATCAACATAAGAAACCTTCCTAGGAAAGGTCACTCAGTGTGCAGGTGTCTGTTTCCTGCGATCAACTATATCTAGGCAATCAGTGTCTCGTGATCACGATTCAGATTCCTTACATTCGTTGTAATTAACAGAGGAGGGAACGTGTTGCTTTCCATGCAAATTACGCACGGTTGGATCGTTTGGAAGAAAGCCATGATAAGCTTTTCAACGGAGATATCGACCGAAAGTGACACAGCACAACTCATTAGGCATCCGCGCCTCGCCAAACCTCTGACGCAGTGTTCATTGTTCATTGATATTTCAAAGTGATGTATGATGTACGCTTGCTAATGACTTGACTCATTTAGTTAATTTCCCATTTGTAAACGGAAGTGGCGGTGCGAAAATGCGTGCCAGCGATTCGTGGCCCTCCGACAGCGTTCTTCTCAACGTTGTGTCCTTTTCGTATTAGCTACACTTAAGTCTCCAGTTTCAACATGTTCCATGTGTTTTGTATAACTTCATTACATGCAGCATAAAAACTGGAAACCCAATTCGGAGAATCTGGATGGAATACTGCTTTCACACTTTTCCAAAGTCACTCCAGTAGATACTACAGCAGGAATTTTTCTACGAAATGTATACCTTGACTATCAATAGAGCATGTAGTAGGAATAATTAGATTCATTCACGTATTTTATTCTTTAGATTCGCATTTCCGTATGTAGCACGTTAGTATAAACTATAACGTGAATTTATTGTGACCTTATGAATTCTGAACCTGTCTTCATCGTTGAAACAGTGGATTATTTGCACTAGTACAGTGAGCAGCCACTTTATAAATGTTTTTAAATAATATTATATGTAACTGGTTGAAGTATTAATACAAAGTAACCGCCAAATGACAACAGTAGCAGCGACAGCAGCAGAAAATGGTATAATGGGAGTAGAACTTGACATGAATAAGAAGGTAGGGCAGGGAGAAAGCTACTCTTCTTCTTATCAGAATCTACAGTAAATCAAGACCAATAATACCGGGTGGTTACAATTAAATTGCCGGTTTCCGAGTGCCACAGTGAAGGTTGTATACATCGCAGGACGCTGAAACGTCGAAAGTTTGTTAATTAATCGGTGCACTCACGGAGTACGCTGAAAAAATAATAGTTTCTGCCACCAGGTGAAAATATGGCGCTGTATGCAGTCATAATGTGAAATGTTCCGTGTTATTACATCAGTGGGCTTTTTGTTGCTTGGCGACACATGTTGATTTCTTTTGTTAAATGACTGTTGGTGTAAGGAAGTTTGAAGTTTTCTGTGCGAAACGCAATGGCTATCGAGAAAATATACCGTGCATTGCTGGTGAAGTTGATTTATAAGGACGACAGCAATAGCAGCACTGTATTGCGGGAATATCGCCGACCGAAACAGATGCGAAGAGGCCCCGTGTCAATAAATTGGCTAAAGAATGCGATCGAGAAATTTGGAGAAACAGGGAATTAGGTGCTGCAGCAGGCAGAGGGAGGCGGCCCATTCCCATAGCAATTGTTGATGAAGCTGCTATAGATATAGCCGACCGTGCAGCTCATGCCCCAAATGATGAAGCCAGTGCTCAAGCAGTGTCACGGAAATTGTTTTTCCCCTGGTCAACATTTCAAAAGATTTTGCATTGCATTTTACGCTGGTATTCCTACAGGATTTAGAATGTGCTCCAAATGAAACTCCAAGGTAGGTTACAATGCTGTGATCGTTTTTTGGCACGCACTGAAATGGATGATACACGGCCAGGGAGTATTCTTTGGGCGGACGAGGCATATTTTACTCTGCACAGTGGCGTAAATGCACAGAGCTGTCGCATATGGGATTCTACTCCGCTACATATTATCCAGGAATATCCACTGCACGAAATGTATGTGACTTCGTGGCGTGGTTTCACGAGATCCCTCGCCTCGTGGACCTGTTAGATGTACAGTGCGTTATAAGGACCTCCTTGTTCAATATGTGATTGCAGCTTTGCATGAATGTAACTGTGTTTACACCACTATTTTAATGCAAGATGAGGCGACGCCACATATTGGTTGCCAGGCGAAAGGCTCGCTTCAGCTTACTCCGCGAGCAAACCGGTTAATGAACACATCTACGATGTTTCAACGTCCTGCAATGTATACAGCCCACACTGTAGCATTATAACCACCCGGTAGTTGAGGTGCACATGCTGACACCACAGGCAAAAGTTGAAGAGGTAGAGTACATTGTTGTGTACATAGTTCCGAGTAGTCAGCGCGTACACAACTTTCCCACTAGAGCGCGCCCCGCTAAGCACAACAGCGCAGGCGCAGCGCTAGTGCGTCTCCGCACTACGAGATGGCGCTGCCATAGAGACGGATCAAATTCTGCTTCCGCCGAGCCGCGTATTACGATGTAACGCAGCCAATGAGATTGCTGCTAACGTAGAACCTTTTCTACTCGCGGATCACACTCGCGCAGTGATACATGAACGCGCGAGGTATTATAACGACTAGTCAGTCTGCATTTGCCTGCACCAGTCTGTACCAGTCTGCATTAGTCTGTACCAGTCTGTACGAGTTCTACATTTGTCTGTACCAGTCTATAGTCAAGTTTCAGTCTGGGCCTAATAAGATTACCATATTCCTGTACATAGCCATGAAGATAAACGTATTGACACTTTCGTCAAGTATCAGAGATATATGTGAGAATAAGATTAACGTACCAATACCAAAGGAACTTCATATTGTCAATTGTAAATAGCATCCAGAACCAAGTTAAGTAATTTTTATGCTTGTTATTATTTTAATAAATGTGTATGAAAATTAATCAAGTTCTGTTTACTGTTGGTCACCGTCAATCTGCTACTCTAAGCGTGCAAGTGGCATTTCTATCGTCTGACCTAACGGCAGAAGATAAACACGCCACGATAAGACCACGAGACATATTGCTGACACTCGCCTACTTCGTTAGAGCGACAAGTCAAATAATCTGATGGTGTGTGTACTGAAGGTCTTACAGTACGCACACCACATATATGAAACGTGCAATGCCGTATGTAAAGAGAGGATTAACATTCATGGCCGACTGGAAATCATCAGTAAGAAAAGGAACAGAAGACGCTTGTGGATTAAAATGAGCTTGCTGGCAGAAATGAGAGAGGAGAAACAATAATTAAATTCTGCAATAAATTTCATCTAGTAATAGCGAATTCCCTGTTCAAAACTCTAAAAATCACAAGAGGAAAAAGCCATGGATACGCAAGAAAATTCCAGCTGGATTACATCACGGTCATACGGAGATTAAGGGAATCGGCCAGATGAATTAATGTGAAAAGGAGTAGGAAAATACGTAGGCCTTCTGAGGAATGACGAGATGCACTGGGAGCTCTCTAAGGCTGCAGATACTGCGATAATGCATACCACAGTAGACAGTATAGGTGAAGAGGAAGGACATCACTAAAAAGGGCGATCATAGAAATCCGACAAGGAAGGGAATTACGAAGAAACCATAGGTAACAGAAGAACTACTTCAACAGGGCAATGAAAGAAGTACAAAAATGCCAACGGAAAGACAGTAATACAGTAATATAAGTCTCTTGAGAATGAAATAAACTGAATGTGCAGGGAAGCTAAGTCGAAAAGACAGCAGGATGCACGTGAAACAATCGTAAAAGAGATTGTTGACAGGATGAGTGATTCAACATATACACTACTGGCCATTAAAATTGCTACACCAAGAAGAAATGCAGATGATAAACGGGTATTCATTGGACAAATATATTATACTAGAACTGACATGTGATTACATTTTCACGCAATTTGGGAGCATAGATCCTGAGAAATCAGTACCCAGAACAACCACCTCTGGCCGTAATAACGGCGTTGATACGCCTGGGCATTCAGTCAAACAGAGCTTGGATGGCGTGTACAGGTACAGCTGCCCATGCAGCTCCAACAGATACCACAGTTCATCAAGAGTAGTGACTGGCGTATTGTGACGAGACAGTTGCTCGGCCACTATTGACCAGACGTTTTGAGTTGGTGAGAGATCTGGAGAATGTGCTGGCCAGGGCAGCAGTCGAACATTTTCTGTATCCAGAAAAGCCCGTACAGGACCTGCAACATGCGGTCGTGCATTATCCTGCTGAAATGTAGGGTTTCGCAGGGATCGAATGAAGGCTAGAGCCACGGGTCTTAACCCATCTGAAATGTAACGTCCACTGTTCAGAGTGTCGTCAATGCGAACAAGAGGTGACCGAGACATGTAACAAATGGCACCCCATACCATCACGTCGGGTGATACGCCAGTATGGCGCTCCTGTCTGTGATGCAGAGTCAAGGGTAACCGCAGCCATGGTCTCCGACCTGATAGTCCATGCTGCTGCAAACGTCGTCGAACTGTTCGTGCAGATGGTTGTTGTCTTGCAAACGTCCCCATCTGTTGACTCAGGGATCAAGACGTGGCTGCACGATCCGTTACAGCCATGCGGATAAGATGCCTGTCATCTCGGCTGCTAGTGATACGAGGCCGTTGGTATCCAGCACGGCGTTCCGTATTACCCTCCTGAACCAAACGATTCCATATTCTGCTAACAGTCATTGGATCTCGACCAACGCGAGCAGCAGTGTCGCGATACGATAAATGGCACTCGTTATAGGCTGCAGTTCGACCTTTATCAAAGTCGGTAACGTGATGGTACGCATTTCTCCTCCTTACACGAGGCATCACAACAACGTTTCACCAGGCAACGCCGGTCAACTGCTGTTTGTGTATGAGAAATCGGTTGGAAACTTTCCTCATGTCAGCACGTTGTAGGTGTCTCCACCGTCGCCAACCTTGTGTGAATGCTCTGAAAAGCTAATCATTTGCATATGACAGCATCTTCTTCCTGTCGGTTAAATTTCGCGTCTGTAGCACGTCATCTTCGTAGTTTAGCGATTTTAATGGGCAGTAGTGTAGAAAAGTCAAAACAACATTGGGTGAAATTAGAAGCAAGTGCGTCGACATTGAGAGTCAAAAGGACTTTCGGTGTTAATTGCGAAGACCGGATAGGAGGATAAAGTAGCTCCTCTATGAGGGAGAGGACTGATTCGATAACAAAGAAATGGGGGTCGGTATGGAAGACATGGAAGCATCACAGTCAGGGTTTCACAGAGATTCAGAAGATCTGTGATATAATAAACCGAAAGAGATAGATAACACTTCTTTGGAATCTCTAACATCAGTTAGGGAAGTGAAAATTGTCAGCAACCGACATCACATACGGCTTATGCGAGCACGGACCCCGCAGGAGACAGTGCTTGAAGACGGCCACTCTCCGCGCGTTTCTAGGTGGCAAGCCAAGCGCCACCAGAGGCCACTGGCACTGCGGACTGTTTCTCCTCTGCGGATCATGAGATAAAACTTCTTCCTCAAGTGTCCTTGGCCAGGCACCGACTTCGAAAGCATTCCCACAGTCAGCACCTCATCCTGGAGTCATCGCTAACGAGACACCACTTTCCACCTTCGCTTTCACGAGCTGATAACTGCGGACCTACATCATTCGTGGCCTCTGCACCGAAAGACACGGCGTTTGATGCCGTGACCAGTAGCTGGACAGTTTTTTTTTCATTGGCTGTATACCAAACGTTTCTACGTCTCTACATCTACATCTACATCTACATTCATACTCCGCAAGTCACCCAACGGTGTGTGGCGGAGGGCACTTTGCGTGCCACTGTCATTACCTCCCTTTCCTGTTCCAGTCGCGTATGGTTCGCGGGAAGAACGACTGTCTGAAAGCCTCCGTGCGCGCTCTAATCTCTCTAATTTTACATTCGTGATCTCCTCGGGAGGTATAAGTAGGGGGAAGCAATATACTCGATACCTCATCCAGAAACGCACGCTCTCGAAACCTGGCGAGCAAGCTACACCGCGATGCAGAGCGCCTCTCTTGCAGAGTCTGCCACTTGAGTTTATTAAACATCTCCGTAACGCTATCACGGTTACCAAATAACCCTGTGACGAAACGTGCCGCTCTTCTTTGGATCTTTTCTATCTCCTCCGTCAACCCGATCTGGTACGGATCCCACACTGATGAGCAATACTCAAGTATAGGTCGAACGAGTGTTTTGTAAGCCACCTCCTTTGTTGATGGACTACATTTTCTAAGCACTCTCCCAATGAATCTCAACCTGGTACCCGCCTTACCAACAATTAATTTTATATGATCATTCCACTTCAAATCGTTCCGCACGCATACTCCCAGATATTTTACAGAAGTAACTGCTACCAGTGTTTGTTCCGCTATCATATAATCATACAATAAAGGATCCTTCTTTCTATGTATTCGCAATACATTACATTTGTCTATGTTAAGGGACAGTTGCCACTCCCTGCACCAAGTGCCTATCCGCTGCAGATCTTCCTGCATTTCGCTACAATTTTCTAATGCTGCAACTTCTCTGTATACTACAGCATCATCCGCGAAAAGCCGCATGGACTTTATCCATTCCTCGTCCTCTCGAGACTTTAACTTCTGCAAATTCCCTCCGGACACGTAGTGTATGGATATTGGATTTGAGAACTTCCGGTTTACTATGACATTTCCAGGTTTTCAGCCTTCAGATAATATTGATTTTCTTTCAGTATTCAAGAAGTGACTTGTTTTCAGTTATTGTGTTCCGAACTAACACCCGTCGGAGAAGATTGTTAATGTGTATTACAATAAGCTTCATATTCACTATACACCTGGGTATTTTTCCTGCGCCTCCTTAGGAAGACACAGCAGGAACGATATTTCTTTTCATGTTGGTTTGTAGCATCTGCGAGACTGGATATATACCATCAGATTTTAGGAGAAGTTCATCTACGTCATCCCGAAAATAGCAAGAGCTGACAACTGTGAGAATTATCGCACAATCGGCTGAAGAGGTAATGATCGAAATGCTGACAAGAATAATATAGATATAACTCGAAAAGAAAATCAAGTATGTATTAGATGATTGTCAGTTTGACTTTCGGAAAGGTAAAGGTACCAGAGTGAAAGTTCTGATACCGCTACTGATAATAGAAGCAATTCTTAGGTCAAATCGAGACAACTTCTTAGGATTTGTCGAGGGAAGAAGCGTTATGAAATGTAAAATAGTGTAACATGTTCGAAATTCTGAGGAAAATAAGAGTAAGCTGCAGCGACAGACAGGTAATGTACGGTATCTGCCAATGATGATGATGTTTGGTTTGTGGGGCGCTCAACTGCGCGGTCAGGAGCGCCCGTACAAAGTCCAAATTTTTACACAGTCCAAATTTTTTCCCACTGTGCAATCTAGCCACCGTCACTGACGATGATGATGAAATGATAAGGACAACACAAACACCCAGTCCCCGGGCAGAGAAAATCCCCAATCCGGCCGGTAATCGAATCCGGAACCCCGTGATCCAGAAGCAGCAACGCTAGCCACTAGACCACGAGGTGCGGACCCCCCCCCCCCTCCCCGGCCAGTGCCGTTTCGCACTATAATTTCATTTTTTTTTTACAAGAGTCAGAAAGAAACAACAAGATTGGAAGACCAATAATGAACTGCTTGGATTAAGAATGTGTTTTTAAGATAGGAAATCAGTCCTTCGTATCTACCGTTCCATTTATAAATTTATAATTTGCGAAAAGAAAAATTTATTCAGGAGTGAGATTAAAATTCTGCGTGAAAGAACGTCAGTGAAAAGATTCACTGACGACGTTGCTGTCCTCAGAGAAATTGAAAAACAATTACGGGATTTGTGTGGAATGAACAGTTTAATCTGTACACACTATAGATTGAGAATAAAACGAAGTAAGACGAAAGTATCGAGGAGTAGGAGAAGTGAGATCAGTGATAAACTTTAACATAAAAATTGATGATAACGAACTAAAAGTTACAAATTCTGCTGTGTATTAAGGAAAATGGATGAAGCGAGGAGGACTTAAATGGGAGACTAACATAGACAAAGATGCTATTCCTAGCAAAAAGGTCTTATAGTAACCTGCATATACTTTTACTTGACGAAGAAAATTCTGAGAATGTGCGTTTGGAGCACAGCAGTGTTGGCTAGTGAAAGATGGGCTGCGAGAAAACCGAAAAAATTGGAGAGTAGAAGAACTGAAGATGTGCCATAAAAGCATATCAGAAATTAGATGGACAGATAAGGTAAGGTATAAGAGATTCTCCACAAAAATGGCGAAGTCAGGAGCATGTAGAGAACATTCATGAAGAAGGGAAAGGATGATACGTCATAATTTGCTATAAATGTGTCTTGATTTCTCTTTAGTCTTGCTTCTATTATCAAGCGTAATGTCATAATTGCTTCTCTGGTGCCTTTACTTTTTCTAAAGCCAAACCGATCGTTATCTAGCACATCCTCAGTTTTCTTTCCCATGGTTCTGCATTCTATTCTTGGTACAACTTGGATGCATGAGCTGTTAAGCTAACTGGGCGATAATTCTTGCACTTTTCAGCTCTTGCCGTCTTCGGAATTGTGTGGATAATGCTTTACCGAAAGTCAGATGTTGTGTCGCCAGACTCATTCATTCTACACACCAATGTGAATAGTTGTTGCCACTTCCCCCATAATTTCAGAAATTCTTATGGAATGTTATCGATCCCTTCTGCCTTATATAAAGTCCTCCAAAGCTCTCTTAAATTATGATTCTAATACTGGATCCCCTACCTCTTCTAAATCGAGTCCTGTTTCTTCTTCTATCATATCAGACAAATCTTTCCCCTCATAGAGGCTTTCAAAGTGCTCTTTCCACGTATCCGTTATCTCCTCTGCATTTTACATTGGGATTGCCATTGCACTCTTAATGTTACCACCCTTCCTTTTAATGTCACCAAAGGTTGTTTTGACATTCCTGTATACTGAATCTGTCCTTCCGACAATCATTTCTTTATTTCTTCACTTTTTCATGCAGCCATTTCGTCTTAGCTTCCCTGCACTTCGTAATTATTTCATTCCTCAGCGACTTGTATTTCTGTATTCCTGAGTTTCCCAGATCATTTTCGAACTTCCTCCTTTCATCGATCAACTTAAGTATTTCTTTTGTTACCCATAGTTTCTTCACAGTTACCTTGTTTGTACCTATGTCTTCTTCCAACTTCTGTGATTGCCCTCTTTAGAGGTGTCGATTCCTCTTGAATTGCCTACTGAGCTATTCCTTATTGCTGTTTCTATAGTCTTAGAGAAATTCAGGGAATCTCGTCGCTCCTTAGTAATTCCGAATCCCTCTTCTTTGCGTATTGAGTCTTCCTGACTCATCTCTTAAACTTCAGCTTCGCTTCATCACCACTGCATTGTGATCTGAGATCTGCTCCTGGGTACACCTCACAATCCAGTATTTGATTTCAGAATCTCTGTCTGACCATGTTGTAATCCAACTCAAATCTTCCCGTATCACCAGGCGTTGTCCAAGTATACCTCCTTCTCCTGTGATTCTTAAACAGAGTATAAGCTATTACTACCTGAAATTTATTACAGAACTCAATCAGTCTTTCTCTTCTCTCATTCCTTGTCCCAAGCTCATATTCTCCTATAACTTTTATTTTACTCCTTCCCCTACGGCCGCATTCCAGTCGCTCATGAGTATTAGATTTTCATCTCCCTTTACATACTGCACTACCCTTTCAATATTGTCATGTACTTTCTCTACCTTTTCATGTTTAGCTTGCGACGTCGGTATATATACCTGAACTATCGTTGTCGTTGTTAGGTTGCTGTCGATTCTGATAAGAACAACCCTATCAATGAACTGTTCACAGTAACACACCCTTCGCTCTACCGTCGTTTCATAACGAATCCTGCTCCTGTTATACCATTTTCTGCTGCTGTCGATATTACCCTATACTCATCTGACCAGAAATCCTTGTCTTTTTTCCATTTTACTTCACTGACCCCTACTGTATGTAGACTGAGCCTTTACATTTCATTTTTCACATTTTCTAGTTTACCTACCACGTTCAAACTTCTAACATTCCACCCCCATACTCGTAGGAAGTTATCTTTTCGTTGATTATTCAATATGTTTCTTACGGTTACCTCCCCCTATGGCAGTCCTCTCCCGGGGATCCGAAAGGGGGACTATTCCGGAATCTTTTGCCATGGGAGAGATCATCACGACACTTTTTCAATTACAGGCAACATGTCCTGTGGATACACGTTACGTGGTTTCTATTGCCTCCTGCGTCCTCATGCCGTTGATCATTGCTGATTCTTCTGCCGTTAGTGGCAGTTTCCCACCCCTAGGACAAGAGAGTGCCCCGTACCTCTGTCCGCTCCACCGCCCTCTTTGACAAGGCCGTTGGCAGACTGAGGGTGACTTCTTTGACAAGGCCGTTGGCAGAATGAGAGTGACTTCTTATGCCCGAAGTCTTCGGCCGCCAATGCTGATTAATCAAAAGTTGAGCAGTAGTAGGTTTCGAACCCAGGCCCGATGACGTTTTAACTATTAATCAAAGACGCTAGGGTTATCTAGGGTAGAATTTTTCCCTTTCTCTTTTTCGGCTCAAAATGTTCCTTAAAGAGTCAGATTTTAAGATTCATTTATTTAAAGTATACAATAAACGTTAAAATGCGTCAAAACCGCGATTTATTGCATGGAGGTCTAACGCACCCGAGAGCTTGAACCCAGCCGATGTACTACTACAGGCTGGCGCACGTAAAACCGGCCACGAGCGCAGACTGCTCGCAGGTTACGCACGAATTGTTGGCAGCCATTAGCGGATGCAACAGCAATGAGAAAACATGTAATAACTACATAATAAATAAATAACAAATAAGATAATGGAAATGTCTCTATTTATATAATACGAGTAGCAACAGTTTCGAAATAATACACTATTGGCCATTGAAATTGCTACACTAAGAATAAATGCAGATGATAAACAAATATATTATACTAGAACTGACATGTGATTACATTTTCACGCAATTTGGATGCATAGATCCTGAGAAATCAGTATCCAGAAAAACCACCTGTTGCCGTAATAACGGCCTTGATACGCCTGGACACTGAGTCAAACAGAGCTTGGATGGCGTGTACAGGTACAGCTGCCCATGCAGCTTCAACAAGATACCACAGTTCATAAAGAGTAGTATAGTAACTGGCGTATGGTGACGATCCAATTGCTCGGCCACCACTGACCAGATGTTTTCAATTGGTGAGAGATCTGGAGAATGTGTTGGCCAGGGCAGCAGTCGAACATTTTCTGTGTCCAGAAAGACCTGTACAAGACCTGCAACATGCGGTCGTGCATTATCCTTCTGAAATGTAGGGTTTCGCAGGGACCGAATGAAGGGTAGAACCACCGGTCGTAACACATCTAAAATGTAACGTCCACTGTTCAAAGTGCCGTCAATGCGAACAAGAGGTGACCGAGACGTGTAACCAATGGCACCCCATACCATCAAGTCGGGTGATACGCCAGTGTGGCGATGCCGGCCGCGGTGGTCTAGCGGTTCTAGGCGCTCGCTCCGGAACCGCGGGACTGCTACGGTCGCAGGTTCGAATCCTGCCTCGGGCATGGATGTGTGTGATGTCCTTAGGTTAGTTAGGTTTAAGTAGTTCTAAGTTCTAGGGGACTGATGACCACAGATGTTAAGTCCCATAGTGCTCAGAGCCATTTGAACCATTTTTGAACCAGTATGGCGATGAAGAATACACGCTTCCAATGTGCGTTTACCGCGACGTCGCCAAACTCGGATGCGACCATCATGATGCTGTAAACAGAACCTGGATTCATCCGAAAAAATGACGTTTTGCCATTCGTACACCCAGGTTCGTCGTTGAGTACACCATCACAGGCGGTCCAGTCTGTGATGCAGCGTCATGGGTAACCGCAGCCATGGTCTCCGACGTGATAGTCCATGCTGCTGCAAACGTCATCGAACTGTTCGTGCAGATGGTTGTTGTCTTGCAAACGTCCCCATCTGTTGACTGAGGGATCGAGACGTGGCTGCACGATCCGTTACAGCCATGCGGATAAGGTGCCTGTCATCTCGACTGCTAGTGATACGGGGCCGTTGGGATCCAGCACGGCGTTCCGTATTATCCTCCTGAACCGACCGATTCCATATTCTGCTAACAGTCATTAGATCTCGACTAACGCGAGAAACAATGTCGCGATACGATAAACCGCAATAGCGATAGGCTACAATCCGTCCCTTATCAAAGTCGGAAACATAATGGCACGCATTTCTCCCCCTTACACGAGACATCACAACAACGTTTCAACAGGCAACGCCGGTCAACTGCTGTTTGTGTATGAGAAATCGGTTGGAAACTTTCCTCATGTCAGCACGTTGTAGGTGTCGCCACCGGCGCCAGCCTCTTGTGAATGCTCTGAAAAGGTAATCATTTGCATATGACAACATCTTCTTCCTGTCGGTTAAATTTCGCGTCTGTAGCACGTCATCTTCGTGGTGTAGCAATTTTAATGGCCAGTAGTGTAGATGACAATGAGTAGTCTAGTATCCGGGGTCAGTTTTTCGTGCGCCATCCTGTAGAATTGTTACCGAGGGGTCATCTCACCTTCGGGTAGTATTACAGAAGGCATTTGTAGGAATCAAAGTACTATTCTCAACAAGATTTCTGTTCTTAACGTGATTCGTTTAAGATAAGCAGACTGAAAGCACTTGCTTGGCCCGCACCTGCTTAACTTGTCATTTCGCTTGTTTTTTATACGAAGTAAAACGTAAGTGCTTGGAAACGACCAACAAACATATTTACATGGGTAGAAAAGGTTCGAAAAATAATCCGAATCGTACAAAAGCTGCTTCGATTGATAAGTTGAAGCCAGTTAATTGATATAAGTTCGTCAAAATGAGAGAGTTTCGACATCGGCTAAAAGGCCAGCTGTACGGCGCTGGCATTACCGATTACAGGTTTGTTCAGTTCCAGTTTTAAAAAGCACGAGTTGAAACTGTAAACGCTTCTTTTTCAAAACAACATTTTTGAAGTTGGCGGAAGATGTAATTCGTGAAATATACATGCAGTTACATTATACCTTTTTCTGCCCTGTGAGTTGGCGTTTTTTCTACTGCAGTAAGTTGGATTATTGCGATGTATTTTAATTTCGTTTTCTGGTGCACGTTTATATAACGATCTTTTTGTCGAAAAATTGACTTTTATTTCAGAGTGCTGCCATTCCGTTAAAACCACTTTTTAAAAAAATATCCCTAACAATGTCACAAGTTTCAAAGCAGATGCTGAAAATTTGTTCTAGGTTGAAAATTTTGATGTTCAGAGCTCCAACAAACCGCTTGCGCACTCCACGAACATCTTTCGTCGATGTCAGTAGTGTCCTCTGCGTTGAAGTTTTTTACTTTAGGAATATATAATACAATTTTAAGGGTGCACAATGAAGGTCTAATTTCAATTTTGTAATTTGTTATTTTATTGAAAAAAATCATGAATATCGTGTCCAAAAACGGTCGTCGCCCAGGTCTATCCCCTTAATGTAGGGACACTCGTTAGCACACCGTATCATACAGAAGCAAAACACATCTTCACTCCAGACCAGAACACTTTTGTTTTTCTTCGGAATCGGCAAACCCTGTGTAGCAATGACGTTCTATATTGACATTGGCCAACGCTATACTCGTCCCAAAGACCTCAGACAGAGAAAGAAGTGTAGCTGAAGCAATCACGAATATGCGGTAGTCGATCAATGTGCGACAGATATAACAACAAAAATTGTGAGTGAAAGTACATGGAAGATGGCCAACTATAATGAATACCTCTAAAGGTAAATCATATTATTTCTTAAACGCAGAAGAGAGTTTCTTGCTTGGAGTCTAAAGCAAATCACTGGCTCCGGGAAACGACGGAAAGGGACGCTGGCAGAATGGCGATGTTGCAGACGGAGAAAGAGAAGGAACGGAAGCGGCCAGCAGGACGATAAGGGGAGGGGGCGTGGCAGGCTTGAGCTACAGCGGGCGCCTGAGAGGGGCGATGGCCGCTTCCTGCCGCCTGCTGCCTCAGCGCCGCGACGCATACGGGAGACAACAGCAGATCCGGCAGGGCGTTCTGCTGACGTGAGGCGGCTGTGCAAGTTCTGTATTCCTGCTCCGCTCACTCAGAAATGACTGTGATGCTTTGCTCTTGGATAATATCTTGGCCGTCTTATATGAGATGTGCTGCCGTTGTTGGGGTCTTCAGTTCGAAGACTGTTTTGATGCAGCTCTCCATCCATATCTACACTGACGTGGCAAATGACAGGAGATAGCGACATGCAGGCACACAGACGATGGCGGCATCGTGTACACAAGGTATAAAAGGATAGTGCATTGACGGAGCTCGTTCAGACTCAAGTGATTCATGTGGAAAGGTTTCCGACCTGATTATGGTCGTACGAGAGAAATTAAGATACCTTGAATTTGGAATGTTAGTTGGAGCTAGACACATGGGGCATTCTGTTTCGGAATCTACCAGGGAATTCAAATATTCCGAGATCCACAGTGTTCAATATGTGCAGAGAATACCAAATTTCAGGCATTACCTCTCACCGCGGACAACGCAGTGGCCGACGGCCTTCACCTAACCACCGAGGGCAGCGGCGATGGCGTAAAGTTGTCAGTGCTAACAGACAAGCAACATTGCGTGAAATAACCACAGAAATCAACGAACGGCGAACGTATCCTTTAGGACACTGAGGCGAGATATAGCGTTATGGGCCTGTTGTAGCTGACAATTGACACGAGTGCCTTTGCTAACACCGAGCGAGGTGGCGCAGTGGTTAGACACTCGACTCGCATTCGGGAGGACGACGGTTCAATCCCGCGTCCGGCCATCCTGATTTAGGTTTTCCGTGATTTCCCTAAAATCGCTCCAGGCAAATACCGGGATGGTTCATTTCAAAGGGCACGGCCGACTTCCTTCCCTGTCCTTCCCTAATCCCATGAGACCGATGACCTCGCTGTCTGGTCTCCTTCCCCAACACAACCAACCAACCAACCAGCCTTTGCTAACAATACATCACCTGCAGTGCCGGTCCTGTGCTCGTGATCATGTCTGTTGGGCCCTAGACGACTGGAAAACCGTGCCAGAGTCCCGATTTCAGTTGGTAAGACCTGATGGTTGGTGCCGAGTGTGGTGCAGACCCGATGAAGCCATGGACCCAAGTTGTCAACCAGACACCGTGCAACAGGTAGTGCCTCTATAACGCTATGGGGAATGGACTGTGCCCTCTAGTCCTATTGAACTGATCATTGACTATAAATGGTCATGTTCGCCTATCTGGAGACCGTTTTGCAACCATTCACGGATATGACAACGTGCTGCTGCCATAGTATTAGACCTAGTCGAAGGAAAGGGAAATTTTGTCAAAATTTAATGAAGGCGCAGTTGGGCGATGAAATCTGGGGCCGCTGGCAGAGTGTGGTAACAGTCGACAGCCAGCAGGCCAGGCAAGTTAAACATGGCACTAGCGGGCGCGATGCTGAACGGCGGTATTGCACGCACGATTTGTTTTGAGTGGAGCAACAACGAAGCAGGAAACTGCAGCGTTGCTTTAAGTTATTGCAATGTATGAGGCACTTGGCCAGAGCCAAAGTGGTGATTTGTGAACGGCCAACGTGTGGGAATTTACCTCTTCCATAGTTTCTTTCTCTCTCTGACACTACATCTCCAGCTAGGGAGAAACCAAAATAAATAGACAGGCAATTTTAGCTTGGCTCAGAATGTGCCAGATCAGTCGAGTGTCGGGAAGGACCGGTGCTGGTCTACACTTACAGGGGCCAATCTGGCAGCAGTGTTATAAGTATTCTGCATAAACTTGTATTCTGTTTTCCACGTACTTGTTCGGGCTATATTCCGTCTCTGGAGTCACATCACTGGTGCAGGACGGAATGATGGCCTGGAACTTGGGGATCGCACGGTCTGCCTGAAAGAGGGCAGTGACAGTGGCCTGCAGTCGGTCCAGGAGGGGCTCGATTCCACTTAAGGCCAAGTTAAAAAAAAATGGTCCAAGTGACTCTGAGCACTATGAGACTTAATTTCTGAGGTCATCAATCCCCTAGAACTTAGAACTACCTGAACCTAACTAACCTAAAGACATCACACACATCCATGCCCGAGGCAGGATTCGAACCCGCGACCGTAGCGGTCGCGCTGTTCCAGACTGTAGCGCCTAGAACCACTCGGCCACTGTGGCGGCAGGCCAAGTTCATTTCCCACATGGTGTACCGGGGTCCGGGCGAGGCATACGTCGCGGGAGGCGCAGCAGCGCCAGAGACGGCAGTGGGTGTTGCCATCCAGCAAGCACCACTAGCGGCAAGTTGTGGCACAGCATCCAGGAGGGCGCGGGTTCGAGTCTGGTCCTGTCCTGGGGTCAGCAACGGCCCGAGGGCCACGGGTGACCAGTACACCCACTTTCATCCCATGGTCGGAGAGAGCAGGCCAAACGGGACAGAGGGCTGTGAGGACCAGGGACTGTAGCAGTCTCCAGAGTCACGGGCAGCAGTGCAGCGCAAGTTACAATGCATTGGTGGGCAGTGATCAGGAGAGCGCGGCCGACTGCCAGCAGGGTGGCCTTGATGACGGCAGAAGCAGCATCAGCATACCATGAGTCTGATGATCCAGCTGGACTCGTGGGACAGCGCGCGGATGGCATGCCAATACTACGCTTCACCCATCGAGTACTGTAAATTATCGGAATAAACAAATGTTACCGAATACCGCTGTATCACTCAGCACTGCCCCTTGATGCTGTTGAACTTGCTCGGCCTCCTGACAAAATACGGCGCGGTGGTTCCCGGCTTCAGCTCGGCCATCTGGAGTACAGGGTTCGACACACGGACCCTGATATAGCGCCACGTCACTGGGCCACAACTGTTCGTAATTGCTTTGAAGAATATTCTGGACAGTTTGAGCGAACGATTTCGACACCCAGATTTCCCGATATGAATCCCATCGAATATTAATGGGACATAATAGAGAGGTAGGACTTCCGCAGTTATGGACTGCTATACAGACTACATGTCTCAAGATTCTATGGGGGACTTGCTGAGTGCATCCCAAGACGAGTTGCGGCACTACATGGGACAAAAAGAGGCCCGACAAGATATTGACTTTTGTCGCCTCAGTGTATACTTATGGACTGAGGATACTGAGTTGTCCTTCAGGCGAAATGATACCTCACTCAGTCGTTTTAACACTTCAGTATAAATTCATGGTGTTCGAGATGTGGATACCTCGCAGGATGAATGATGCCTTCTGAAAGCCTCCTTTCAGGTCACGAGGGAAAATTTTCTATGTGGGAGATGTGCAACAGACTGCGTTCTTTAGTTGGTAGAACGGGGATCGACATGAGCAGGTGGGGATTTTCCAGCGACTCTACATTGTGCGTATGTGGTGAAGAAGAGATGATGAACAAGCAGCTTGCCTGCAACTTGTGTCCAACTACATGCTCTTTACGAAGTGTGTTTGATGCCAAGGAAGCATGTGAATTGGGAATATACTCGCCACACCATACTTAAAACGAATTTGTGTAGCATGTAATTAGTCATCCTAATAATTGTTAGCAAAAATGATAACCGGTGTGCTTGGAGTGTTTTTGTTAATGGTTGTTGTATCCTGTAACTTATAGTGTATGTTTATGATACGATTACAGAAATAAACTGTGCACACAGTCTCGTCTTTTCACCTAATCTGTCAATAAATGTGTCTTCTAGTGAAGATTATATACCAATTAGCTTCCTTTCGGAGTATGCCGATGAGATAGTTCAGTTTTAATAGTTCTTATAAGGGCAACCGGAACATGTTGACGTTGTTAACCAATGACTATATTTTATTAATTTTGTTGTGAAATAGTATTTCATTTGTGTGTATTAATAGATTTCTTGCTTTTCATTTTTATTTGCCCAGAAGTATTATATCACTTTTACGGATCAATACAGTAGGACGAGATGATAGTGACAAAAGCTGAATAAATTTTGATTCTTCGAAACTATAATATAGTAAATTACTAATAAAAAATCATTATATATTTCTTATAAGCAGTATATCCCCCCCATGAACCATGGACTTTGCCGTTGGTGGGGAGGCTTGCGTGCCTCAGCGATACAGATGGCCGTACCGTAGGTGCAACCACAACGGAGGGGTATCTGTTGAGAGGCCAGACAAACATGTGGTTCCTGAAGAGGGGCAGCAGCCTTTTCAGTAGTTGCAGGGGCAACAGTCTGGATGATTGACTGATCTGGCCTTGTAATATTAACCAAAACGGCCTTGCTGTGCTGGTACTGCGAACGGCTGAAAGCAACGGGAAACTACAGCCGTAATTTTTCCTGAGGGCATGCAGCTTTACTTTATGATTAAATGATGATGGCGTCCTCTTGGGTAAAATATTCCGGAGGTAAAATAGTCC
This sequence comes from Schistocerca nitens, assembly GCF_023898315.1. Taxonomy (NCBI): domain Eukaryota; kingdom Metazoa; phylum Arthropoda; class Insecta; order Orthoptera; family Acrididae; genus Schistocerca; species Schistocerca nitens. The sequence goes on along the minus strand of NC_064614.1, from coordinate 231,392,566 downwards.
CCCATTCGGATCTCCGGGCGGGGACTACTCAAGAGGACGTCGTTATCAGCAGAAAGAAAACTGGCGTTCTACGGATCGGAGCATGGAATGTCAGGTCCCTTAATCGGGCAGGTAGGTTAGAAAATTTAAAAAGGGAAATGGATAGGTTAAAGATAGATATAGTGGGAATTAGTGAAGTTCGGTGGCAGGAGGAACAAGACTTTTGGTTAGGTGATTACAGAGTTATAAGTACAAAATCAAATAGGGGTAATGCAGGAGTAGGTTTAATAATGAATAAAAAAATAGGAGTGCGGGTTAGCTACTACAAACAGCATAGTGAACGCATTATTGTGGCCAAGATAGACACAAAGCCGATGCCTACTACAGTAGTACAAATTTATTTGCCAACTAGCTGTGCAGATGATGAAGAAATTGATGAAATGTACGACGAGATAAAAGAAATTATTCAGGTAGTGAAGGGAGACGAAACTCAATAGTCATGGGTGACTGGAATTCGTCAGTAGGAAAAGGGAGAGAAGGAAACATAGTAGGTGAATATGGATTGGGGGGAAGAAATGAAAGAGGAAGCCGCCTTGTAGAATTTTGCACAGAGCATAACTTAATCATAGCTAACACTTGGTTCAAGAATCATAAAAGAAGGTTGTATACCTGGAAGAATCCTGGAGATACTAAAAGGTATCAGATAGATTATATAATGGTAAGACAGAGATTTAGGAACCAGGTTTTAAATTGTAAGACATTTCCAGGGGCAGATGTGGATTCTGACCACAATCTATTGGTTATGAAACTGAAGAAACTGCAAAAAGGTGAGAATTTAAGGAGATGGGACCTGGATAAACTGAAAGAACCAGAAGTTGTACAGAGTTTCAGGGAGAGCGTAAGGGAGCAATTGACAGGAATGGGGGAAAGAAATACAGTAGAAGAAGAATAGGTAGCTCTGATGGATGAAGTAGTGAAGGCAGCAGACGATCAAGTAGGTAAAAAGACGAGGGCTAATAGAAATCCTTGGGTAACAGAAGAAATATTGAATTTAATTGATGAAAGGAGAAAATATAAAAATGCAGTAAATGAAGCAGGCAAAAAGGAATACAAACATCTCAAAAATGAGATCAACAGGAAGTGCAAAATGGCTAAGCAGGGATGGTTAGAGGACAAATGTAAGGATGTAGAGGCTTGTCTCACTAGGGCTAAGATAGATACTGCCTACAGGAAAATTAAAGACCTTTGGAGAGAAGGGAATCACTTGTATGAATATCAAGAGATCAGATGGCAACCCAGTTCTAAGCAAAGAAGGGAAGGCAGAAAGGTGGGAGGAGTATATAGAGGGTTTATACAAGGGCGATGTACTTGAGGACAATATTATGGAAATGGAAGAGGATGTAGATGAAGATGAAATGGGAGGTATGATACTGCGTGAAGAGTTTGACAGAGCACTGAAAGACCTGAGTCGAAACAAGGTCCCGGGAGTAGACAACATTCCATAAGAACTACTGATGGCCTTGGGAGAGCTAGTCGTGACAAAACTCTACCATCTGGTGAGCAAGATGTATGAGACAGGCGAAATACCCTCAGACTTCAAGAAGAATATAATAATTCCAATCCCAAAGAAAGCAGGTGTCGACAGATGTGAAAATTAACGAACTATCAGTTTAATAAGTCACAGCTGCAAAATACTAACGCAAATTCTTTACAGACGAATCGAAAAACTGGTAGAAGCCGACCTCGGGGAAGATCAGTTTGGATTCCGTAGAAATGTTGGAACACGTGAGGCAATACTAACCTTACGACTTATCTTAGAAGAAAGATTAAGAAAAGGCAAACCTACGTTTCTAGCATTTGTAGACTTAGAGAAAGCTTTTGACAATGTTAACTGGAATACTCTCTTTCAAATTCTGAAGGTGGCAGGGGTAAAATACAGGGAGTGAAAGGCTATTTACAATTTGTACAGAAACCAGATGGCATAAGAGTCGAGGGTCATGAAAGGGGAGCAGTGGTTGGGAGAGGAGTGAGACAGGGTTGTAGCCTCTCCCCGATGTTATTCAATCTATATATTGAGCAAGCAGTAAAGGAAACAAAAGGAAAATTCGGAGTAGGTATTAAAATTCATGGAGAAGAAGTAAAAACTTTGAGGTTCGCCGATGACATTGTAATTCTGTCAGAGACAGCAAAGGACTTGGAAGAGCAGTTGAACGGAATGGACAGTGTCTTGAAAGAAGGATATAAGATGAACATCAACGAAAGCAAAACGAGGATAATGGAATGTAGTCAAATTAAATCGGGTGATGCTGAGGGAATTAGATTAGGAAATTAGACACTTAAAGTAGTAAAGGAGTTTTGCTATTTAGGGAGTAAAACAACTGATGTGTTCGAAGTAGAGAGGATATAAAATGTAGACTGGCAATGGCAAGGAAATCGTTTCTGAAGAAGAGAAATTTGTTAACATCGAGTATAGATTTAAGTGTCAGGAAGTCGTTTCTGAAAATATTTGTACGGAGTGTAGCCATGTATGGAAGTTAAACATGGACGATAACCAGTTTGGACAAGAAGAGAATAGAAGCTTTAGAAATGTGGTGCTACAGAAGAATGCTGAAGATAAGTTGGGTAGATCACGTAACTAATGAGGAGGTATTGAATAGGATTGGTGAGAAGTTTGTGGCGCAACTTGACTAGAAGAAGGGATCGTTGGTAGGACATGTTTTGAGGCATCAAGGGATCACAAATTTAGCATTGGAAGGCAGCGTGGAGGGTAAAAATCGTAGAGGGAGACCACGAGATGAATACACTAAGCAGATTCAGAAGGATGTAGGTTGCAGTGATACTGGGAGATGAAGAAGCTTGCACAGGATAGAGTAGCATGGAGAGCTGCATCAAACCAGTCTCAGGACTGAAGACCACAACAACAACAACAAGCAGTATATAACGAAATGGTTTTTGCGTTGAAAATTAATACCATTCAAGATCAGTGTCTTTTATACCCAGAAATTATTCACAAATTTTCCTCCTTCAAAGCTCGAACCGTCCTTCATGCCACCATGTGTGGCATTTGGACCAACTTGTCCAGTCTCCTGGTGAACAGTCAACATGTATTTTAGCACATGTATAACACTGTACTGCACTTTTTTTTTAGGTTTCCCTTTTTTGCTTTAAATGTTCTTATCCTTTTTTGTGTGCTTTCTTGTCTTGCATTTCCTCGTTTTGTACATGGTTTTTCTTTAAAAAGTCACGTGAAATCAGATATACTTGGGCGCTCTTTCGGCGCTATAGCCGTAACACTCATTCAGGCCCGGCCGAACAGTGCTCTACGAGCTTCAGCTCTCCGGACGCGCTTGTGAATAGCACTCCGAGCACAGTGTAGAGCGCGATTGGGGGGCGAGGAGAGAAAAAAGGGGCTGCCACTAGAGTGTCGCAGTCGCCTTGTAACACGCCAAGCAGTTTGATAGCAATGATAGTTGTGCTAAATTAGTTTTACGTTTTGCATTAGAAATACTATAGCATCTACACATTTGTCCAAAAAAAGGAAAAGTGGAGAGGCCACATCACTCAGTGTGGAATGGAAATTGCTTTACTTGTCGTATAGTTCGCAGGCCATGTAAAGCGTTTAATACGCCCTCGCAGTCTTATAAGATGGAGAAACACTCACTGGAAGCTCATTGCAATCCATCCATAAATACATGATGCACTTGTCTATTGACAAACGAGAGTGAATACTGATTGAAAAGAAGGCGGCCATTAGGGAAGAATCTGAGTTAAGGATAAGTACAGTGGTGACATTATATGATAACCTCACCAGTTGTTGAAATTCTTTACATCCCGTACTAGTAGAAGAGAATCATCATTCCTATCAGCAGTATTTTTTTTTCGTAAAACATTTTTAAAGTTGGTGGTCTGCTCAGCTTCTTATTTGTCTTCACAGTTCACGTAATTACTGTATATGCCTAGGCTTTTTAAGATTTCTTGTTAAACTTCCCAAGTGGCATACTTTACGTGAAGAAGGATTTTGTAAATCTGGGTTTCATTGCGGCACTGTGGGATAGCGGGGTTAGGTTGTTTGGTATTGCCTCCCAGGGCAAAACTTAAAGAATTTATTTTTCGCAGAAGTTAGTAAGACATGTTCCTATTGATTAATTTCGCTAGGGTTGATCAAATAGTTAAATCATGAAAGTTTTTCTTAATCAACGCTCAGTATTTGATTGCTAGATTTTATTAATTTGATTTGGTTTTAAATTATTTTGAAAGTTTTAAATTTCAACTTCTAAATCTTCTCATTCTTAATTAACAAAATTCACTTTACTTTTTATAGTTGTAAGTTAAATAAATTGTGTTCAATGTATGAGTGTTACCAATGAAGTTCTATCTCTTCCTTCTCGAGCACTCAAAACGCAAGAAATACGTTATACTTTGGGTTCAATAGATTTTAATCTGCATAACTCCGTGTGTTGACTTTTTTACGATCAGTAGTTCGAGACACATTACATATTCTAAAATCGAAATGAATACAAATTGATAAACAGAACATAACACTAAATGCCTATCTGTGAAGCTCGTTGTACTTCTGCTGACAGTGTTCGCACTATCTAATCTACTTACTCAATTAAGTAATAAAGTTATTGCTTTGGCAGAAAAATAAAAAGTAAAAAATTACTGATAGTGATAAAATTCTGGTCATAAAAATAAGATGCGATATTCGACTTTTGGAAGTAGCCGGACTGTATTACAAACACGTCTTCCTCATTTCATTGCGTGTGCAGTCTTCAGCATATAGCTGTGTCACTCACACACCTACTAGGAATAGCGCAGTGGAGGAGGAAACGAGGGCACTGGACGGACTTGGCTGCACTCATGTCATGGAACGTGGGCGAGCTCTGGGAGCACATATCTTGGCCAGACCTGCGTTTGTTGAAGGTACTGGTTTTTCATTTTGCTTTACTTGATTTCCAGCAAGATCAGTAGGAGTAGCTGTAGGTTGGCCTTTAGGTGCAGCCTTTATTGGAGCATTTCCAGTTTTGACATGGTCTGTGACAAGAACACGATCTGTTCGTGAAACACAAGGGGATCATAGGTCTCGATTACATATTCTTTTAATCTATTAATAGCATTACCGACCGTAGCTATGCCCAAACGAGCCGATATGTGTGTGCAACTTGTTAAGATCACTGTCATGAATTTCACGGGAAGGGAAGGGAGCAGCCCACTTTCGAAACATGTTCAATGTGTTGCCTATCTGCAGGTGCGAACTAATTCGATGCGATAATATGAAGCGGATGATTTGTCTTTATGATACAATATGCCTTTCCCTAGTGCCTCTACACCATGACGGGTATTACGAAAACTTGGAGAGATGCTCCATCCACTGACGTGTGCTATTTTTCTGTCTCTAATGTAATTTTCGTACAGCCTTAGATCAAAATCCTATATGTACTTAAGAGGGGACTTCAAAAAGTAAGTTTCACGTTACTGTGGCATGCCAAGGGACTTTTCTTGACTGCCGCGCCGGCCAGGGTGGCCGAGAGGTTCTAGGCGCTACAGTCTGGAACCGCGCGACCGCTACGGTCGCAGGTTCAAATCCTGCCTCGGGCATGGATGTGTGTGATGTCCTTAAGTTAGTTAGGTTAAAGTAGTTCTACGTTCTAGGGGACTGATGACCTCAGAAGTTAAGTCCCATAGTGCTCAGAGCCATTTGAACCATTTGACTACCGCACAACACTTCAAAGTGACACAGATTAAAAAGACAGTTGTTCAGTGAAGTCTAAATAGTGACCAAGTCTCCGCAAATAACGATCGAGCGTGAGTTCGAGACTCGATCCAGCACACAGTTTAATCTGCCAGGAAGTTTCAACGGTCGGAAAATTCTACCAATCGTTGTTTCTCGATGATAGGAAGCCACTGCTTGGTCACGGAGACATTCGAGATCCACTGCGTGAGCGTACACATTGTCAAAAAATCTGCTATTGCTGCTGATGAGCTCATCGCTTGCCTGAACGTTGTCTTCTATATCGATGACCTTTCTACACGATCAGTATCATCCATTTCTGTGCGACCTTGGTCAAACTGTTAGAACCATTTCCCTTCGGCTGAATGCGACACTGCATTGGGTCCACATCTTCTTCTCCTCCTCCTCCTTCTTTTTCATCTTCTTTCACTTGTGCTTTTGTCTCGCAGGTACGCAGGGTCAGCTTGGTTAATCAGATCTGGCAATGTTAGATTAAGGGGTGGCCGGATGCCCTTCCTGCCGCCATCCCGTGCCCCTCAAGACGGAATTAGTCTACCCCAACTGTCTGCGACTAGTGTAATCCATGGAATAATGCGGAAGTGTTCAGATGTCTGCGAGCCATGTAACTGAGGCGGGACGTGGGGACCAGCCCGGTATTCACCTAGGTGGATGAGGAAAACCGCCTGAAAACCACATCGAGGCTGGCCGGCACACCGACCGTCGTCGTTAATCCGCCGGGCGGATTCGATCCGGGACGCGCGCCTAACCGAGTCCACAAAGCAGCGCATTAGCGCTTTCGGCTAACGTGGCGGGTTGCATTTGGTCCACATACCGCCAGAATTTCACGATGAGTCTCTGAGCGATTTAGACGTTTGGCCTACAAGAATCGTACTGTTCCGCGGACTTTAACTTTGGAGTGCGTTTTCAGCTGCCGCTCCATTTGATTTATACGAGTACATACCGTATCAGAGCTCTGTCTCCAAGGAACAAAGAATATATACTCTCTTCTGACAATACGCAGCTCTTGTTACGCAATCGTATTAGCATGCGATGACATACGTAACTTAGGTTTTGAAGTTCACTCGCACAAAAAAACCCTGTTTACTTCGGCGTACATCCCAATGCTTGTGTTTTAAGTAGAAATTCGTTTCGCAGCATTTCATTCACGTAGTCCCAACCGCAGTACTCAATCGATAATGTATATTTTGCTTCAGCAAGACATGTTCCCATGAGAGTGATAGCTATCTGCATATTAATTACAAAAACGCATCTGACTATCAGGGTTCACTAGGTTAGAAAGATAAACTACCATCAAGGATAGTATCAGTCAGCAGTAAAATACTAAATGAGAGAGTCTACGGGGAGTAGGAACGATGTATTTACTTTACCAATATGAACGACCTTTATTAGCGAAAACATTCACAAGGCAAAGATATAATTTTATACTGTTTATGTCTCGTTGTCAATCAAGGATAACCTCTATAAATAGCGCGCCGGCCGGAGTGGCCGTGCGGTTCTAGGCGCTGCAGTCTGGAGCCGGGCGCCCGCTACGGTCGCAGGTTCGAATCCTGCCTCGGGCATGGATGTGTGTGATGTCCTTAGGTTTTTTTTTTTTTGTTCATCAGTCTACTGACCGGTTTGATGCAGCCCGCCACGAATTCCTTTCCTGTGCTAACCTCTTCATCTCAGAGTAGCACTTGCAACCTACGTCCTCAATTATTTGCTTGACGTATTCCAATCTCTGTCTTCCTCTACAGTTTTTGCCCTCTACAGCTCCCTCTAGTAGCATGGAAGTCATTCCCTCATGTCTTAGCAGATGTCCTATCATCCTGTCCCTACTCCTTATCAGTGTTTTCCACATATTCCTTTCCTCTCCGATTCTGCGTAGAACCTCCTCATTCCTTAACTTATCAGTCCACCTAATTTTCAACATTCGTCTATAGCACCACATCTCAAATGCTTCGATTCTCTTCTCTTCCGGTTTTCCCACAGTCCATGTTTTACTACCATACAATGCTGTACTCCAGACGTACATCCTCAGAAATTTCTTCCTCGAATTAAGGCCGGTATTTGATATTAGTAGACTTCTCTTGGCCAGAAATGCCTTTTTCGCCATAGCGAGTCTGCTTTTGATGTCCTCCTTGCTCCGTCCGTCATTGGTTATTTTACTGCCTAGGTAGCAGAATTCCTTAACTTCATTGACTTCGTGACCATCAATCCTGATGTTAAGTTTCTCGCTGTTCTCATTTCTACTACTTCTCATTACCTTCGTCTTTCTCCGATTTACTCCCAAACCATACTGTGTATTCATTAGACTGTTCATTCCGTTCAACAGATCATTTAATTCTTCTTCACTTTCACTCAGGATAGCAACGTCATCAGCGAATCGTATCACTGATATCCTTTCACCTTGTATTTTAATTCCACTCCTGAACCTTTCTTTTATTTCCATCATTGCTCCCTCGATGTACAGATTGAAGAGTAGGGGCGAAAGGCTACAGCCTTGTCTTACACCCTTCTTAATACGAGCACTTCGTTGTTGATCGTCCACTCTTATTATTCCCTCTTGTTTGTTGTACATATTGTATATGACCCGTCTCTCCCTATAGCTTACCCCTACTTCTTTCAGAATCTCGAACAGCTTGCAGCATTTTATATTGTCGAACGCTTTTTCCAGGTCGACAAATCCTATGAAAGTGTCTTGATTTTCCTTTAGCCTTGCTTCCATTATTAGCCGTAACGTCAGAATTGCCTCTCTCGTCCCTTTACTTTTCCTAAAGCCAAACTGATCGTCACCTAGCGCATTCTCAATTTTCTTTTCCATTCTTCTGTATATTATTCTTGTAAGCAGCTTCGATGCATGAGCTGTTAAGCTGATTGTGCGATAATTCTCGCACTTGTCAGCTCTTGCCGTCTTCGGAATTGTGTGGATGATGCTTTTCCGAAAGTCAGATGGTATGTCGCCAGACTCATATATTCTACACACCAACGTGAATAGTCGTTTTGTTGCCACTTCCCCCAATGATTTTAGAAATTCTGATGGAATGTTATCTATCCCTTCTGCCTTATTTGACCGTAAGTCCTCCAAAGATCTTTTAAATTCCGATTCTAATACTGGAGGCCCTATCTCTTCTAAATCGACTCCTGTTTCTTCTTCTATCACATCAGACAAATCTTCACCCTCATAGAGGCTTTCAATGTATTCTTTCCACCTATCTGCTCTCTCCTCTGCATTTAACAGTGGAATTCCCGTTGCACTCTTAATGTTACCACCGTTGCTTTTAATGTCACCAAAGGTTGTTTTGACTTTCCTGTATGCTGAGTCTGTCCTTCCGACAATCATATCTTTTTCGATGTCTTCACATTTTTCCTGCAGCCATTTCGTCTTAGCTTCCCTGCACTTCCTATTTATTTCATTCCTCAGCGACTTGTATTTCTGTATTCCTGATTTTCCCGGAACATGTTTGTACTTCCTCCTTTCATCAATCAACTGAAGTATTTCTTCTGTTACCCATGGTTTCTTCGCAGCTACCTTCTTTGTACCTATGTTTTCCTTCCAAACTTCTGTGATGGCCCTTTTTACAGATATCCATTCCTCTTCAACTGTACTGCCTACTGCGCTATTCGTTATTGCTGTATCTATAGCGTTAGAGAACTTCAAACGTATCTCGTCATTCCTTAGTACTTCCGTATCCCACTTCTTTGCGTATTGATTCTTCCTGACTAATGTCTTGAACTTCAGCCTACTCTTCATCACTACTATATTGTGATCTGAGTCTATATTTGCTCCTGGGTACGCCTTACAATCCAGTATCTGATTTCGGAATCTATGTCTGACCATGATGTAATCTAATTGAAATCTTCCCGTATCTCCCGGCCTTTTCCAAGTATACCTCCTCCTCTTGTGATTCTTGAACAGGGTATTCGCTATTACTAGCTGAAACTTGTTACAGAACTCAATTAGTCTTTCTCCTCTTTCATTCCTCGTCCCAAGCTCATATTCTCCTGTAACCTTTTCTTCTACTCCTTACCTTACAACTGCATTCCAGTCGCCCATGACTATTAGATTTTCATCCCCCTTTACATACTGCATTATCCTTTCAATATCCTCATACACTTTCTCTATCTGTTCATCTTCAGCTTGCGACGTCGGCATGTATACCTGAACTATCGTTGTCGGTGTTGGTCTGCTGTCGATTCTGATTAGAACAACCCGGTCACTGAACTGTTCACAGTAACACACCCTCAGCCCTACTTTCCTATTCATAACGAATCCTACACCTGTTATACCATTTTCTGCTGCTGTTGATATTACCCGATACTCATCTGACCAGAAATCCTTGTCTTCCTTCCACTTCACTTCACTGACCCCTACTATATCTAGATTGAGCCTTTGCATTTCCCTTTTCAGATTTTCTAGTTTCCCTACCACGTTCAAGCTTCTGACATTCCACGCCCCGACTCGTAGAACGTTATCCTTTCGTTGATTATTCAATCTTTTTGTCATGGTAGCCTCCCCTTTGGCAGTCCCCTGCCGGAGATCCGAATGGGGGACTATTCCGGAACCTTTTGCCAATGGAGAGATTATCATGACACTTCTTCAATTACAGGCCACATGTCCTGTGGATACACGTTACGTGTCTTTAATGCAGTGGTTTCCATTGCCTTCTGCATCCTCATGTCGTTGATCATTGCTGATTCTTCCGCCTTTAGGGGCAATTTCCCACCCCTAGGACAAGAGAGTGCCCTGAACCTCTATCCGCTCCTCCGCCCTCTTTGACAAGGCCGTTGGCAGAATGAGGCTGACGTCTTATGCCGGAAGTCTTCGGCCGCCAATGCTGATTATTTATCAAAATTTAGGCAGTGGCGGGGATCGAACCCGCAACCGAAGACTTTTTTTTTTTAAGTAAAGTTTTCAATTTTTTTTTTTATTCTCATTTTGTCCGCGTTTGTTCGGTGTATCTGCACGGGGCGGACGTCGTAAGACATCCGATTAAGTTCTTTTGATGATCGATTAACTCAGTTGTTTTTTTTTATTACAGAGGGTACGTAACCCTCCGTCCGAACACGCTGAGCTACCGTGCCGGCACGTTTTTATTATGAATCAAAGACGCTACCCCTAGACCACGCTTAGGTTAGTTAGGTTTAGTTAGTTCTAAGTTCTAGGCGACTGATGACCTCAGTAGTTAAGTCGCATAGTGCTCAGAGCCATTTGAACCATATAAATAGCGCCTTGCTACAACAATATGCTTGACTCTATTGAAATTTTGCCATAATAGACTATTCCATTAATCTCATGTTTCGGAATTTAATGGACTAATTTTCCATTTATAATTAATCACTTTTCCATAACACGTGAACTTGCTCTCCTTGTATAAAGATTAGCTATCTTTCTTTTCGTTACACAGCAGAAACCTGGATAGTAAACAAGCATCAGAGAAACAAGTTGTACTAGAGATGTACTCTTGGAGGCGAAGTTGTGGCATCTCCAGGCTGTACCGCGTACCAATACCACAAGAGAAGCTATGGGTGTTGGTGAATCAAGAAGATATAGATGAAATGTCTAAAATGGTGTGGACATCAAGAAAGGATGGGCGATAGCCGATGGCCAAAGAAAATTTGGTAGTCGATCCCGGCGGATACAAAAGCGTGGACGAACTAGAAGGAGCTGGATTCGACAGGTCCAGGACGCCATGAATGCCTAAGAACTTTAAGAAGGAGATATTTGTTTTTTCTAAATAAATGTAAAAAACGTATCACCAATTTCGCCTTGTCGTGAACAGTGGTTCTAAAGCCAAAACACAGCATAGTTTCATTAGAAAGTAAACGTTTATCTCCGTTGTCATTAAGATTACGAAAACACACAGCAGTTTATTTTACGGAAAGTGTAGTACTGTTGTTCCACATGAAAACAGATTACCGATGTGTAAGCCTGCAGGCTTACTTGACCGTTACTGTCCAAAATAAAATCTTCAAGCAAGTTAGGCCATGTTATGTTTTCCACGAAAACAGTATTTAAACCTGTCTGCTGTGATCTTCCTCAGGAGCCTTCTCATCTTCCCACATGGCTGAACACTCAAGTAAAAGGGAGACGCGACGCAGTCACATCAACCAGAAGAATTTACCTCAAAAATTTCCCTCATCTTTTGTGATGTAAGTGTCGTATGTATTGTAAGGTTACGTACGTCAAAGCACGACTTGTTGAGGTGCTGGTTTCAGTAACAACTCTGGTGCACCTCTCCGAGAAGCTGTGGTGTATAATTTGCAGGAGCAGGTCGCGCGCTGAGAAGCGCCGCTTAATCCGGGCTCTGTAATTGGCCGCATTAATAACGGGTTCGGCGCGTCGCGACGCTTACCCTCCGCTGAGTCAGCTCCTTGGCGGTGGGCCGATGCTGCCGGGGTACAGAGCTTGTGTGTCCCATAATGAGGCCACGCCTGCATAGCTACAGCTGGTTGGAGACCGTCCTCCGTCCCACATTACAGCAACGGGTCTGTAGTTAGTTACCTCACGCCACCTAATAAGCATGAGATGTTTCCGACCCAGTGCAATTCCCTGTTAGGAATTAAGAGCACAGAGAGGAAAATAAACAAGGACTGAGAGAGCAGACTGAAGTGGTAGGAGATTGTGATGGAAATGAAATGGAGGTGAATGAGAGTTAGGCTAATAATTGGCCAATGGATCTAGGCTGTTCTTTCCTGGATCATCTAAAGATAACAGGATAGTGCATTGCAAGTGCACTTCCGATCTATGTGACGTTCACTTGGTGTGGTCTGCTAGGGAGCGGGTGAATAAACTTGGCGGCAATTGCCGAAGACCGCCGACACTACCTCACCTTATGACACAGCCGTCTGTTCGGCTTGCGTAGCTAGACGTAGCTCACGCGGATACACATAGGCTGCGAAACTGCAATGTGCACAGGCTTGATGCGCTTCCTCTACTATTTGCGCTGCCTTGTGACTTAGCTAACCGCCGCATAACCTGTTGAGTGGCAGTCGACGAGTGCACGTCGGCCTGATGGGAAGTAAGACGGGAGCGTTACTGCCACAAACGCTGTAGCAGCACAGCTCTGTGTATGATCATACCTTTTCTACGTGTTTTGCGAAGTTTGTCTTATTAGTTGTGCTGAATATTATTCTTGTAAATATGTTGTCAAGTTACAAATGCTATTTGATATTTAAGGAACAGAATACGCACGGAATGTTAACATTTTGTAAATAGACACGATGACATAGTGAGGGAAAAGATTGTCAAAGAGTGTGATAAATTGTAAATGCTTTATCGCTGGGCGTGCGAGGGCGCCAAAAAAGTAGAAGTTGGAAGTCGCGAGGAGACGATTGGTGTCGTTGGTTGTGTGTATTCGCCGGTGTGGCTATGCAAAAGTGCGGAGACAAAAAGTCTGTTTCCGAAGTGCTGAGCCGTGAAAACTGAAATGGTTGTTTTGGCGGATGTTTAATATGGGCAAGTTGTGGCATTACTGTACACAGTACAAATGCAGCAAGAGTAATTCACATAACATCAAGAGTACTGTGGGCCGTTGTTATTGGCTATGGTACTGCAAGGAGATCAACCTGTGCCCTATTTACTCCTATATGAAGCCACTCGACAAACCAACGGCATCGTGAAGTGAAGTAAGACAACTAGAAGTGACCAGCTAATAAGACTGACCAGCGTGGTTGGAATTTTATTGCTTAAATAAAATTGTTTTCGTGCACATTGCCACGTAAATAGTTTTCCTAAATCATTATCCAAGTAGTATCGATCCTGCCCTTTGAATGAACCGAAATAGTCTGAAAATGAAGTGAACATTAATTTATTAGATTATCAAAACATATTTTTTCCAACCTTTGGACAATTACATAATAATGAAATCTTTGGCTGTAGTATGAATAATGTCAGAAATAGAATGATACAGAAGCCAGTATTAATTTATTTACTAAAAATAGAGTAACTTTCATAATAAAAAATTGGTAGTAAAACTTTACGTAACTTCGACGCTGATTTTCATTGTCAAAACACAGTTCTAATTTATAGCTTGTGGCATAATTTGTAACTTTTATTAAAAAAAATCTAAATAACTTCTAGGTAAATGACAGTCCTTATCAATGAGTAAATTCAAACAATCTTTCTGCTTGCTACAACTACGACATCAGCATTACGGTGAGTAATGTAACAAAAACTTTCTGTCCACAGCCAGTAAGCAATCTTATTGTAATTGATCTTTGAGCATTAATATGATATGTTGTTTGTGTTTGCTATTTGATTATTATCTGGCTACTGTGACATGTGTGGTGTGAAGTATTTGAAAATGTACATTAGGTACTGTTTCTAAGTCATGACGCCAATAACTATTCTTACGTAAGATTGCTTACGAGTATAAAGCTCAGTTTCAGTTTAATTATTCTTCTACTGTTGAAGAACTGGCGACCGTTGGTTATAGCATTAATGACATACTTTGAAAACCTTTCTTCCAAATTTTCCACTAACTACTGTCAATTAAAAAAGTAGTTTACGTAATTAAATATATATATATATATATATATATATATATATATATATATATATATATATATATAAAGCTAACCGAACTTTGTTTCTAAATTTCATTGCTAAAATACTGAGCAGTGGCGATTCGGTTATAACTTCATCTACTGCTCTCCATTTTGCATTATTCTTTGGAGTGGATGCCATTTCCCCACAGATTAGGGACTTTCGGTACACGATTATATAGAAAAGCCTAATTAGCCGGAGAGGTATGAGGCTTATAACTCGGCTTGAACTTGCGGATGCAGTGATTTTTAAGAGGACGATTAGAGATGAAGCATAAGTTCGGATTGCGAAAGGATGGGCAATGAAACTGGCCCAGCCCTTTTAAAGGGAACTGGCCTAGCATTTGAGTCATGTACTTTTAGAAGTGCATCAGTCCTTAATTTGATGACTTTGAATTTGCTTTTGCTTCGGATACCCTCCTACATTCGATCAAGGTCACAATAAAGGGGTACCAGTCCGTCAGTGTACATTCTAAAGGATTATGAAAAACAATGTTAATTTTAGGGGGTACGACAATGAACCTAGCCCTTTTTTAAAAGTAAAGATCGATTGTGATTCATGCCCCTTTGAAAATAAACCTTCGATAGTAGCATTGACGACGCTGGACATCATTTAATAGTTCCTACTACAACCCTTAGATAGCATTACCAGTAGCGTCCACAAGGAAACAACACGCTGCAACTGCCTTGGCTGCAATGCATTGTCTTCTTTCGTATCTACAAACGTTAAATGTGCATTGCACTATGGACTGACAACAGTGACGAAGCTAACGGATTAATTATGGGTAGGCTAATCTTATATCTTTTAGTACAGGAGGGCATGCGTCTATTTTTCTTGGTAATAAATTTATCACTCACGTTATCCTTAAATTTCTGATCACTTGTTTTTTCTATGGAAATTGTGCAGAGAGAACTTATTATTTGAAAATGAATTATGGAGGCAGTTTTTAATTCTTTAAAAGGTGTTCGAACTTCCTTCAGAAGAAGCTTTGTTACTCCGCTATAAATATTTTCAAGATCATTATCCATTCTGAAGATAAGAGGGTCTGCAGGTGATAAATATTTGTTTGTGAACATAAATTTTTCTTAACTCATTTTTGAGACGTTCTTTTTTGGAGAAGGGTGTTCAGTTTCATGGTTGGAAAATTTGATTTTTATCAAGCAACTCTATAAACTAAGTATTTTGAAGATCTCCAAAACGTATTTCTATTAGCACTATCATGTTCTCTAAGATCTCAGAAGATGACATCTTAAGGGATTGGAAGTCAAGCTCACTTACACTTATTTTGCGTTCAGTTTTTTGTTACATCTTATAGTACATGAGTTCAGTTTTTTCTGATCTTATATCCCTTACCAAACCTATCGTCTTCTTGATTTCAGCATTGCATGTGTTAATGTCACATGTACTTTTGTGTTGAAGAACTGCTTAGGGATGGTCGCTATATACAAATTCTTCTTTGTAAAGGCAAAACAGGAAAAGGAACCGAGTTTTGTTAAGAAAGCTAAAAAAGCTAGAACCACTGTTGAACGACACTGCATCCCAGTTTTCATCATCTGTGGTGATATTTTGGAAAATGTCTTTCAATTTATGGTATTTAAGATATATTATCTGAACAGCGTGTAGAACATGTTTGAGGTAATCTGAATCCTTTATTTTCCAAGACTTGTTTTCTCTGTGAGAACGTACTAAAAAGTGTGTGGAATGCTACAAGATTATAAGTGAAAAGCCTAAATTATTTGATAGCTTTATACCAATGTAACAGCACTAGATTAAGTTTATAAGCATAACAGTGCAATTATATAGCTGACGGACATTCTTGTTTAACAAAATTTTGGACACCTCCATGTTTATCTGACAATACTGAGGCTCCATCGTATGGCTAACCCACTATTTTCTCAGTAAATCCCCAAACATCAAACGCATTTGAAACTTCCTGGCAGATTAAAACTGTGTGCCCGACCGAGACTCGAAGTCGGGACCTTTGCCTTTCGTGGGCAAGTGCTCTACCAACTGAGCTACCGAAGCACGACTCACGCCCGGTACTCACAGCTTTACTTCTGCCAGTACCTCGTCTCCTACCTTCCAAACTTTACAGAAGCTCTCCTGCTGTGAGTACCGGGCGTGAGTCGTGCTTCGGTAGCTCAGTTGGTAGAGCACTTGCCCGCGAAAGGCAAAGGTCCCGAGTTCGAGTCTCGGTCGGGCACACAGTTTTAATCTGCCAGGAAGTTTCATATGAGCGCACACTCCGCTGCAGAGTGAAAATCTCATTCTGGAAACATCCTCCAGGCTGTGGCTAAGCCATGTCTCCGCTATATCCGTTCTTTCAGGAGTGCTAGTTCTGCAAGGTTCGCAGGAGAGCTTCTGTAAAGTTTGGAAGGTAGGAGACGAGGTACTGGCAGAAGTAAAGCTGTGAGTACCGGGCCTGAGTCGTGCTTCGGTAGCTCAGTTGGTAGAGCACTTGCCCGCGAAAGGCAAAGGTCCCGAGTTCGAGTCTCGGTCGGGCACACAGTTTTAATCTGCCAGGAAGTTTCATATCAGCGCACACTCCGCTGCAGAGTGAAAATCTCATTCTGGAAACATCCCCCAGGCTGTGGCTAAGCCATATCTCCGCTTTATCCGTTCTTTCAAGAGTGCTAGTTCTGCAAGGTTCGCAGGAGAGCTTCTGTAAAGTTAGGAAGGTAGGAGACGAGGTACTGGCAGAACTAAAGCTGTGAGTACCGGGCGTGAGTCGTGCTTCGGTAGCTCAGTTGGTAGAGCACTTGCCCGCGAAAGGCAAAGGTCCCGAGTTCGAGTCTCGGTCGGACACACAGTTTTAATCTGCCAGGAAGTTTCATATCAGCGCACACTCCACTCCAGAGTGAAAATCTCATTCTGGTATCAAATGCATTTAATACAATTTCGTCACTAGAAACATTGTGAAAACCAAAAAATCTTTTTGTGGGACCATCTTCTGTACAAAACCTAAGAACAATAGTCATTTGTGACTTACAAGAAACATCCAAGGTTTCATCTGCCTGCGCTCCAACAAAGTCACATGATTGTAAATCTTCTTTAATGCGATCTTTAATGACTATGGTAGTCGATTCATGTATTTCTTTTCAATCGTGCCTGATACACAATACGACGGTCCTTCATTGTGGTGGACAGACGTGGCCGATGGAACCTTGCCGACGAGTTCTCCTGCCCTCAGGTTCCCATGCAGTCCAACGTCGGGCCACTGTCACATCCGAGTGTCCCTCAAATATGGATACTGCACGATTCAAGCAGCCGGCCAAATGGATACGCGCAATGAAGCCCCTTTCGAACACAGTCAGATGGTAATTACAATGCCTTACACGAGTACGTGACATTTCCGTTACTTTTGACGAAGAATTGCAGCTAATTACTTACATACCTGCTGATGCTGTATACGTGTGGGAAGTTATATTGGGATCCGACGATGTCTTGTGAGCGGGGTAGCGCAGTGATCAGCACACTGCACTCAATTTCGGAAGAACGACGGTTCAAACCTTAGTCCGTCCACACTGATTCAGGTCTTCCGTGATTTGCTTCAAAATCAGATCTTCGCCGAGGATGTAGAGCATATATTATTACCATCAACTTTCATATGGTACAATGATCACCATTCAAAGATAAGGGAAGTTAGAGCTCGTACTGAGGCGTTCAGACGGCCGTTTTTCCCTCACGCGATTCGTGAGTGGAACAGGGGGGAGGGGGTTAATGCTCTCCGCCACACACCGCTTAGCGGCTAGCGAAGTATATATGCAGATGTAGAATCGCGTAAGGCAAATGTCGGGATAGTTCCTTCGAAAGGTCACGGCTGCTTTCATTTTTCGTCCTTCCCTAATCCGAGCTTGTTCTCCGTCTCTAATGACCTCGATATCGACTGGACGTTAAACACTAATCTTCTCCTTCTCGTCCTTCTCCTCCTACTCCTCTTTGTGAGTGTGCTTCCGTTTCTTTTGCATAATTGTTATCTCCATTTTACGCAAAATATTTCGAGGACAACCTAGCAGTTTTCTTCAGGTGCTTGAAGAAGACAGTTGGGTCTGTCGTCGAAAGATTGAATAAAAGGGAAACAACAAGGCAAAACAACCGGAAGCACACCATTAATCAATCGATCCGAGAAAACCTGAGAGTTCACGTCTCTTCCTTGTTTTTTATTCCCCAACAGTAGCCGCGTTTGCAGAGAAATTTAAAAGACCGTGTTTCGCCTGTTTATGTAAATCCGAAATGTAATACATGAACAATTTTGTAGTTTGCTTGAACAGACAGAATGCAATCCAATAATATGGTCAGAAGGCGATTGTGTTGACGATTTCGGTTGTAAGTATTGTCCCTGCAGGGAAAGTGAATATCCAAAAGACGACAAAAAAAAGATTAATTCAAGCAAAAATGTTCATATCGACATATCAGCAATTTCAGATGTTTCCCAGGTTCATTATCATCACGTATAATGATATCCCGTGTTGGACAATCGCATTCATCAGAATCCTTTATACACTGCGGCCTACATTTCTACGTTTGTATGTTATTCTTGCTTATACTCTAATGCTATCAGCCCACCTTTCATTACGTCGTCTTCTCGTTCTTTTCATATTTCTACGAGCCCAAGTACTTCCTTGATCCACAGACCATCCATTTGCCTGACGATATGAACAGTCTGCCTGCTTTATTTTCATTACTGCCATAATTACTTCTTAAACTACAGCCTGATCCATTTATTTATGTTTCTGTGTCTCATAATGATTTCCAACTTGCATCTCTCTATGGTTCTGTCGCCAACTCTCACTTTGCGAAGGCTTTATCACTGAGAGTCCAAGTCTCACTTTGAAGTGGTGGTGCAGTAACAAGCGCATTCAGGACAACAGATCAAATCCCCGTCCGGCCATCCAGATTTAGGTCTTCCGTTATTTCCATAAATCATTTAATTTTAAAAAATGCATAACAATCTGATGTTTGTGATAATGTTACTTATTCTGCTACCGGTTTCAGTCTTAAACCATCATCAAGGGCAGAAAAATTATCGCAGATTTACCACGTTTCACAATCTGCGATAATTTTTCTGTCATTGATGATGTTTTAAGAACGAAACCGGTGGCAGACTAAATAATATTATCACATACAGCACAGTGCTATGCATTTTGCAATATTCGTACATGCTGTTGATCAGCGCCTAAACTAGTTGTTAAATCACTTAAGGCACATGTCACTATGGTTCCCTTGAAAAGAACGCGAACGGTTGGACACGAACGATACTCCTTTCCGTCATTCGTCTATCCGAGTACTGGCTCAGATTGCTATATTTCATAATTGCTACAGGGTGGCCAAGATAAAAGGAGCACCATGTCTTATAAACAATATACAGACAATTCATTCGTTTGTTGTGAACACAGAATGCAGAGTAGTAAGTTATTACTATGAAAAGCAACGAACTGAAAATTCGATGGGCCAATAGTTCACAGGAGTGCTGAAAATGTTCACCATAAACTTCGATACACAACTCAGCATGCCTCATCATGTTTCTGGAAACATTTGCCAGTTCATTTAGCGTGATTTCCACAATCGCACTTCGAATGTTCATTTTCAACTCTTCAATTGTATGCGGATTGTTCCTGTATAATTCACCCTTTAAATTTTTCCACAAATAAAATGCACAGGTAGACAGATCGGGTAATCTGAGAGGCCGTAAACCTGTGGAAACTGTACATTTTTCTCCGAAAGCTTCTCTTCATTCCTTTCCCACTGGCACAATCTCTACACTTTTCCTAGCAATGTTCTTCTCTTACTGTCATGTACGATCCACTGTCACCGAGTCCCTCTCATACTGCCACTGTCTCCTTCGCTCTTTCTATATCACAACCACTATCTACTACCTTTCAGTATTTATTATTTTCCGTCTCTTTCCCATTGTCATTGTCTCGTTTCCTCTCGGAAAAAAAAAAAGAATTCGTGGATGTGATCGCATGCCAAAATGTTTGGGTTCAAATGGCTCTGAGCACTATGGGACTCAACTGCTGAGGTCATTAGTCCCCTAGAACTTAGAACTAGTTAAACCTAACTAACCTAAGGACATCACAAACATCCATGCCCGAGGCAGGATTTGAACCTGCGACCGTAGCGGTCTTGCGGTTCCAGACTGCAGCGCCTTTAACCGCACGGCCACTTCGGCCGGCCAAAATGTTTGGGAAAATTTTTTGTTGTGACTGACAATTCGCAATTTTTACAAATGCAGCTTTTATTTTTGTAAGTTTACAAGGTTTATGAGTGAACAACCAAAGAAAGGTAACAATGCCGATGCCAGTAAAAGTCTCCTAATTGAGGCAAACGAAAGTTCACTTCTAATTTTCCACAAAGGTTCGTAGTAACACACACACACTAGTAAAAGTCCAATTCAGAGACGAAGACGTAATCTTGAGCGGTCGAAGTCCTCGAGGTCGACATCCGGAGTAAGCTGAACTTTGGGGCTGGTTCTAGCCCCTAAATAGCTGTCTCCAGCCAATCAGGTTTTGGTGTAGTGAAACTTCCTGCAGGCCGTAAGTAAGATAACTTTGAATCTCCGCATGTCCGAAACGACTAAATATATCAAGAAAATTTTCAAGCATCTTCGAGATCGGGACCTTAGGGATATATCGCAAAAATTTCAGCCATTTGATATGGATAGTCATCTTGGGATGCGTGGCTCGGTTTTAGTATACAGAAACCATGTGTTTAGTATGTTTCTCGATAACGGCTAAAGATTTTTGAGAACGGGAAGGTGGCAATTCTGGGTAAAGGCCTAGAAAATATACCGATGAAAGTTGAGGAAGTTGCTGCTGTCAGTTCCACATCTACATCGATACTCTGCAAATCACATTTAAGTGCCTGGCAGAGGGTTCATCGAAGCACCTTCACAATAATTCTCTATTGTTACAATCTCGAACAGTGAGCGAACCAAAGGGCTATCCGATACACTTTACCCTACCCGATGTATGAGCCCCGGAATAACTAACACGTAAAATTAATTAATAATATTTAAACCGTTACGCCATCTAACATCCAGAGCTGGTGAAATGTCCCCACCAGACTTCCACGCATTACGGCCTCCAGCTGAACGTACCAATGCTACTCCTAAAAGGTATCTGGTGCCTTCTACCCACCTCGCATTAGGTCATCGCCTCATAGTTTTCTTAGCTCTAGAAACCAAGGAAAGAATTTTCCTGGTTCATCTATGATCTATTCGCCGTTCATCTCCATTTAATTTTAGTTCTGTTTGAGTCAGTTCCTTGATCCTTTTGTTTGTTTTTCTGTCTCTCCTAACAATTCCCAACACATAGGTTCCCATTGCTCTCCGTCAATGTTTCTCTCATTACAGACCCGTGTTTCACACCCGTAGATCAGAACTGGTAACACACATACTGGTCTCGCATTCGGGAAGACGACGGTTCAAACCCACGTTCTACCATCCTGATTTAGGTTTTCCGTGATTTCCCTAAATCGCTCCAGACAAATGTCGGGATGGTTCCTTTGAAAGAGCACGGCCGACTTCCTTCCACATCAATCCCTAATCCTATGGAATCGATGACCTTGCTGCTTGGTCCCCTCTCCTAAATCCTTCAACCAACCAACCACACATACTCACTGCAAACTCTCCATTTCAGACTCAGAGGAAGCATGGTAATGAAAACCATAATCACTGCGTATTTTGTATGATCAAACTTTTTATTTTCGACCTTTAAGTCAATTTCATCGCTTTAGCGAAGACAAATTTCACTGTGACCATGTGTTCGGTACTACTTTAGCGTCTTTGAAACTAATTTTTTACTTACTTATGTCAATCGGGGCCACGTATTGTAATTGTTAAGCGGGTGAGTTGTCGTGAAACGTGGGATAGTGTGCATTCAACATGTTTTCCGTGAATTCAACAGCTCTCGCTTAGTGCACGTTTCAAAATATGGAAACAGAAGTACACGACAACTGTGTCGCATGGAACTATACATCACGTAAATTGTCGCTACACTTCATGTTTTAGTAACCTGAAGCCCAATATACGTGTATTTCGACGAAGCTAAATAAAATTTCCTCGTAAATCTCCTTAATTTTGGACGAACAACTTTTTGGTTATCTTAGCGCACAAAAATTTTTTTGTATGAAATCCCGAAACCGATAATGGTTTGGTTTAAATTCTTTTATACCATTCTTGTCGGTTGCTGCTGTTTCAAATTACCAACGTTAAAATAAACTATTTAGTTCGCCAAAATTTCTTCAGTTTGTTCCTTTTGGAGTCCATTTAGTCATTGCTTCAACTTCTCCGAGCGCAAAGTCTCATCAAATGGTTCTATTACTTATTTTGTACAGTCGCCTTTTTGATATGTTGGTTAGTATATTATTTTAGTCTAACTGGAATTCAATTTCGAATTTGCTCTATTAGCTCCTCCATTCGCTGCTGTAGTGTATCTGCGCTAGAGGCAAATAAAGCAGTGTCAACATCTAAAAGAACATTGCTTGTCAAATGTTATTTTAATATGTATTAGCCTAATCTTGTTCTCGCGATCCGCATCGGAATGATACTTGGAGGACTGTAATACATTGCTAGATTCCTCATTCAAGCTGGGTCTTGAAAACTGACATGTTGCAATATTATAAAAGTTAATGCTATAATTTATTATGTCAAAGTCGCTTAATAATTACAGTAATCACGCTACTTCTTTCGGCAATTGTCCCACCATCTTCAGATGTGATTGATCTACTACAGCTTGTCACGACACACAGCAGTGGCAGTTATACAATCTGAATATGCCTGTGAATTACGCATCTTGTCGCCACAGTAAAAGAGACAGAATCGGAAGAAATCCTAGCCTTATTTTCTTATTGTCTTAAAGTCGCTTAGCGCTTTTATACGGACAGTTTATTTGAGAAGCTTATCATTTTTTATTTGAGAAGCTTATTATTTTCACGGTCCTAGCCTGTGGTTAACAGGAGGCATCAATTTTTCTTCTTGAGTGTAGGACTGAAGTTCAGAATTTCTCCTAGAACGGGAAGATTTTGATAGAGTGACCTCCATCCATAGCAGACTTGTGGCGACCATGCACTGACTCTTGTTGCAGCAGATAGCAACGCGTGGACAGGCGAAGCTAACAGGAATGACGCGAAGGGCAAATTTCACTCTTTGACAACGCCGGAGCGACGCTTACCCAGGGGACAATTAACTTTTGACCCTTTGTGGCGTGACTTTCGGCGCAGTATGATCAAAGAGAGTCGAATGTCGTTACCTTTCATGAAACACAAATTGAGTCTCACGAGAAAGTGGCTATTTGGTGGGCGAGAGGGAGGGATAGGTCAGTTCAAAGCGATCTTTTTAAACGTTTCTGTGTCTCCTGAACAAACGAAGGGAATGGGGTGGGCGAGGCAGTTATTGGAGTGTTACTGCTAACTGGGCAGTTCCGGACACATTGGCGGGGTGGCGCAAAGAGTGAACCTCATTCGCGAAAGCTACGTGCTAAAGCTGAACATCCCACAACGCATTCCGCAGTGTAACAACACTAAAAAGCTTTCTATATGCGAATGGGAGTATGTGCGACGGTATGGTGCATACGGCACACGAATGTTGTCTTCACTTTGACAGGACGCTTGCTGCGGGAAGCTGTTACTTCGTATTGCACAAATCGTCCACATAACAATTGAGATCCACATTCCCAAGAGAAGAGTTCTTTTTAAGAGGGTTTCGTTTCTTGTGTTACAATGTTCCCATTACTGCCCACACTGATAGAGAACGAATTCGCAGATGAAAACATTACAGAAGTCAAACATCCGAAGTAATTTTAGTTTACATCCCACGAATTTTAATTTACGTTCCACAATAAATCTTTCTGATAGGACACAGAGTCGACCACAAGCAGGAGCGGCAAATATATTTATTTAGTGGAAAGTCTGTATCCTTACAGAAGGAACAAAGAGCTGTGGAAGTTGAGTTTCTCCCGGCATATAAAATATTGAGACATATTATGGGAATGTAGCTGAATAGCTCGGCGACGTCTTCGACAACCGCCGACATTTCGAAAGGTACACGCCCCGTCGTTTTCAGGGTACAAATTCAACGAGAAACCGCTGTGTGAAAACAAATTTAAAAACTTGATAGGCAGGGTCACACCAACCAAGAACCATAATGAGCCTGTGCTGCGCCAGGTCTTCTCGAGAGACCGCAGTTTATTATAAGTTAAGTGATTGGTGATACGTTTCTGAGTCTGTTTACGTTACACGAACATCCTCAGACAATGAGGGGATTTCCGGCGTTACACGTTCTGTGATTTACTCTTGTAAATACTGCTTGCTTTCTGGGTCAGTCTCTCGTCCCCAGCTTGCTCGTTTGTCTCTCGTCCGCATTTGTTAGGCAGTTAGTGTCTGTCTGTCGTTAAGAGCTGCCTCTGTCATGTTTGTCGGATTCGGTGTGTTAACGAATTTATTGCTTGGAGTGTAACGGCCTAATTCCTGAAATATGTTTTTATCTTGCCTATCATCTTGAGAGGCGGTATATGTGTACTGTAGAGCATGTTAACTCATTTGGCCAACCTTGTATTATTTCATATAAGATTGCATTTCATGGGCTTTTATTTAAATGGTCATTTTAATATATAAAGTTGCCACCCTTCCACCGTAAGACTTAAAATCAAGTTGCACCTTCGGTGGCAAGTTAATCTTTTAATTTTAGTGTTTTGTACCATTTCCATCCCTCCTACGGGGTGCATAGTTGTGTGCTTGTGTGAATTGCTAAAACTTTTCTTTAAGGTAATCTGGTGTGTTGCAGATTTGCACCAGTGTAGTCTTTCAGAGGTTGTTGTGAGCGGGCGTGACTACGACCGTGTCAAAAGGGAGCGGCAAGGTTCTCAGCCCGAAAGCTCATACACTCAAAAATTTGTTTCTTTCTGCCTCTGTATAAATTGTAACTTGATATTTACAGGGTGCTTTCTGATTATAATTTTAAATGTTTTTTTAAAAAAAGAAAGGCTTTTAGGAATAAAATTCCCGTTTGTTAAAATCAATTTGATTTTGATTTCATCAGATACTCCCTGGCAACTACTTCCAAGCTCACATAGTGTGATTAAATGTGTTAATGTTCTTGATGAATCGCTAGTAAATAAATTAAATTCTTACGAATATTCTTTGAAAATAAATCCACGGTTCACATAATACTGTATTTTTCTCCACATGCTACATATTGGTTGCTACATGCCATGGGGTGGAAAACCTTTTTCGTTTACTATACTATTAAAGTAGTACGAGAGCTATTTACAAAAGCGGAGCTGCGCAGAGGAAGTTAAGTAGTCAAAGCTTTCAGATAATATCGACAGCAGCTTAGTTTTAAGTCGATATACCTCATTACGCCGGTTAAAAATGTCATAAACTGACGTTATGGAGTGCTACCCATTTTATTTTATCGTGAAATGTAGGCAGGATCGCTGTCATATATTAAACTTGCCAGACGAACAATATAAGGAAAATTTGTCTTTGTCTGATGCACTCTTTACGGTTACCTGTCACGGCTCCTACCATAACGACTCCACCTTAGAATGACACCGCAGTATTCGGAAAGTATGCACCAGTGCAATAAAGACGCAAGATTTCGCGAGACTAAAGTCCCTATTTTGAACCCAGTTGGTCCAGCGAGCGCCGCCAGCAGGTTCCAGTGCGTGTCCCGCTATCTACGGGGCTCGTCGTATTCCTACATAGGGCGGTATGAACCCCCACCTGCGTAAGCTGGCTTCACTTCATCTCGCTGCGTGCAAATGTGTGTGTCCGCGCGTCCTTTTAAGACTAACATTTTACAATGTTATTAATTGTAGCGTCCATACAGAAAAGTTTTATAGACAGAGTGGAACAGAGACAACCAGTGATCAAAAAGGTATGTATGGTTTTACTACGCTGCACATATTGTAATCAATGTGTCGGTGTTTTAATTATTCCTAGTTGTTTTGAGTGTTCGCAGCTTGCCCAACCACCTCCTATAAACTATGGACACAACAGCCACTTCTGACAATAAACACGAGATCGCTGCGGACTGGATCTATGAGATATGATTAAATATCATCAACTAACTTCAAATGACATCAAATTAATCAATTACTTATTTCAGCATTGTCGGAGTACATACAAGCGAAAAAATTGTCTTGCACCTTAATGTGTACCAACCGCAATTTTTGTATGAAATGGCAACTACAGGAGAGCAATCTCTCATTGTGCTTATTCAGTTTCATAGCCAACGAACACAAACACTAATATCGAGCATTACCAGAATACTGAAACGACAACAAGTCTAAAAGCCAACTACGGCAGAAGCACTGAATTCCGATGACCAAGAGCCAGCTACTCCCTTTTGTTCCTTCGGTGCAATAGAAAAGGACTGGACGGAATATAAAATTCAGTGGTAGCAGCTCATTTCAATCTACCAGTCAGTCAGCAGCAGCCAGCCGAGACACAAGTAACCACAGGGAAGTAACCGATTTTGTGACATTTTACAAGGTCCTAATCAGGAGCGAATTGTATAGTTCCATCTGACCGAGCGAGGTGGCGCAGTGGTTAGCACACTGGACTCGCATTCGGGAGGACGACGGTTCAATCCCGTCTCCGGCCATCCTGATTTAGGTTTTCCGTGATTTCCCTAAATCGTTTCAGGCAAATGCCGGGATGGTTCCTTTGAAAGGGCACGGCTGATTTCCTTCCCAATCCCTCGTTAACCCGAGCTTACGCTCCGTCTCTAATGACCTCGTTGTCGACGGGACGTTAAACACTAACCACCACCACTAGTTCCATCTGTGTGCTTTCCTAGTTTAGTTTCTTGAGTTTCTGCGTGTTAATTTAATATTTAATAGACACGGTTCTCCCGTGTTTGTTTGCGTCGGAAAGTAAACAGATTTGTGACATATTCGGTTTCCTAATGAGTAAATTATTTAGTCTCAACTGCGTGCGTTTTTAGTTCAGTTTTTGAATCTCTGCGTGATAATCTAATTTATTACACTCAATTCTTGCATTGTCTATCATGTCTACAGTAGAGTTCTGTAGCGCATGTTGACTGTCCTTGTTTGTCTGTGTAGTGTATTTTTCTACGGTCTTTACATAGATAGGGACAGTGATGGCAGTGTGCGGGTGCAAGCCGATGTGGTGACGCTTAGCACTCAGCCCCAGGCTGTGATGGCTTCGGTTACACAGCTTGAAGCTGCAGTGGACTGGAATCACTACTGTGGCCGTCCGTGCGGATCCAACGGACGTCCAGCACGTCCGAGTCTGCCGATCGGCCCACCAAGTGGCCAGCCCAGTTACTGCTCGCACTGAGGTTGACCCCTCACCCATGATCGAGTGGGAGGTCACTTCGGGACGTGGCAGGTGGCGAAAGACTTCCTTGTGGGTCGCACGTAAGGCTTCCCTGTTAGTCTGAAAAACAGGTTCCAGTTACTGTCTGTGGCCAACACTATCCCTCAGCCAGATGCAGTCGCTTGTCCTGTTTCAGAGGGAACCCCTTAGCCTGAAAGATACGGGAAATCACACAGAGTGGGGTTGTTGGTAATTGAGACCTCCAATGTAAGGCACGTTATGGGATCCCTCAGGGACAAGGCTGGTAAGGAGGGGAAGAAACCCAAGGTGCTCTCCATGTGCCTACCAGGTGCAATCATTCCAGACATGGAAAGGATCCTCCTGGATGCCATGAAGAGCACAGGGAGAGCAAACTGCAGGTGATGACTAAAGCAGTACCAGTGATGCGTGTCGCTTTGGATCAGAAGAGATTATTTCTGGTTTCAAGTGGCAAACAGAAATGGTAAAGGCTGCTTGGAGATGAAAGCAGAGCTCAAAATTTGCAGCATAGTCGACAAAACCGATTGCGGACTTCTGGTGCAGAGCCGTGTGGAGGGCCTGAATCAGAGGCTCAGACGTTTCTGCGATCGTGTTAGCTGCAGATTCCTCGGCTTGCAGCCATAGAGTGGTGGGGTTTCTGCTTCCGCTGAATAGGTCGGCAGTCCACTACACTCAGGAGGCAGCTACGCGCCTAGGAGGGGCTATGTGGCGTAAACTGGGTGGTTTTTTAAGTTAGAGGGTATCGGGTAAATACAAAAAGGGCTTCGTCTCAAAGGGTGTGGTCTAACATAGGAAGAACATAGATACAGGAATCACTGGTATAACAGTTGTAAATTGTCGTAGCTGTACCTATTTGTAAATAAAACCGCCTTTTCTTTACAAAACAAGTATTTATTGCTTTCTGCGGAGGGTGGCCACGCAAACAAATTTGCTGCCGTAGCTGTTGTGGAAAGTACCAGAGCTCCAAGCACTAACAGAAAGCACTGATGCTGAAATCGTGTAGGCACTGAAAGCTGGCTAAAGCTGGAGATAAGTTCAGCCGAAGCTTTTGCGAAGTACCTAACGATGTTCCGAAAGGATGAGCTAAACACAGTTGGCGGTGGCTTGTTTGTTTCTGTTAAAAGTAGTTTATCTTGTAGCGAAATTGACTTTGTAAGACGTGTATATTTCTATTGTCTATTGTCAAACCACAATTTATGAAAAATGTTTATATTTTATTAATAGGATTAAGTAGGAAGAATTAATATTTGTCATGTTGGAAATAATTGTGGTAGCAGGGAATATCTGCACCAAAGTATTGTTGATATAATTTTAAAAAGGGCGGGAGAAACCGCGTACGGATACATTTTAAGAAAAGAGCGGGAAAGACCGCGCATTGATAAATTTTGTAATGGTAGCAGGGATTGTCTGCACCAGAAAGCATTGTTGGCAGGAGAGACCGCACTTTAGCGTTCGTAGGAAGTCAGTAGTAAGAGAGAAGTGAAGCGAGTCGGTAGCAGGTCTGAAGCGAGAGGTTGAGAGAAGCGGTGTGTCTGCCAGCCACCAGCTATGATTTACAAGAGATTATAAACGGATGTACAGAGATATCAGCTAACTATTATCATAGGAGGAACTAATATTATTGAATTATTTTTTTGAGAAACTCAATACTACTGAAGGTATGTTTGCGCAATGCTAGTCGTAAGATTATTGTAAAAAGTAAGTCCTATTTGAACGTTTGTAAATTCATTTCATTACCAGCAGTAAATATTTGAAGAAACGTTTTCAGAATGTAATTAATTTTTGCCAGCAATGTTGCATTACTGATTATAATCCATCCCAAAAACCATCAAGGTAAAACTTTGCAAAAATTTTATTGTTGTCAAGAGAAAGTGTAACTATGAATTCCGTAACTTCAGTCAAATTAATTAAAGAATAACGTCAGCTTCGCTAATAAAGAATAACGTCAGCTTTGGTAATAAATACAGCCACTTATTATGACAGCCCACCAGCAGTTAATAGAGTATAGTAAACCAGAGTAAGTATATTCATATCGCAGTTCGATGTAGCAATCAGATGGCGATCCAGTAACAGTAAAAAAAGTAAGGAACAGCTTTGGGTTATTACAGATAACGACTGAGGACCACAACGACGACACATTTTATGTTTCGTCGAAATAATCAGAAAATAAGCAGCAATTAAATTTGTATGCGAAGATTGAGCAAGAGAATAAATTCCAAAGGGAAGATTTCATTTGTTATTATTAAGCAAGAGATAGAAATCCTAAGGGAAGGTTTCATAGATTATTGTAGAAGGGAAGGTTCTCATTAAAAAAAGAGATATAGAGGAGACGGGAAGGTTTCAACTTGAGAATTTCAAATACATACCTGACTCGTATAGTTACAGTTGGTGTAGACTTTAATTTACCCTCGATATGTTGGCGAAAATATGTTTAACTCAGGAGATACGCATAAAACATTTTCCGAAATTGTGCTAAATGGGGTCTCTGAATTTGTTTCGAAAGCTACTTCATGAGCCCACACAAAGCATTATGTAATCCTGAGCTAAAAACGAGCATCAAAACCGATACAAAGATTAGTGAACACAGGGTTGTCGTAGCGAGACTGAATATTGTAATCACAAAATCCTCCACAAATAAACGGTAAACATACCCACGCAAAAAAAAAAAAAAAAATGGTTCAAATGGATCTGAGCACTATGGGACTTAACATCTATGGTCATCAGTCCCCTAGAACTTAGAACTACTTAAACCTACCTTAACCTAAGGACATCACACAACACCCAGTCATCACGAGGCAGAGAAAATCCCTGACCCCGCCGGGAATCGAACCCGGGAATCCGGGCGCGGGAAGCGAGAACGCTACGGCACGACCACGAGCTGCGGACCCTAAGCAACAATGCAGATAAAAATTCACTCGTCACCTTCCTGAGAGACAATCTCCAGCTCCTTCCAAATTAACAGTGTAAATGTGGAGCAAATGTGGCTTGAATTCAAAGAAATAGTATCGACAGCAATTGAGAGGTTTATACCAAAGAAATTGACAAACGACGGAGCTGATCCTCCATGATACACAAAACAGGTCAGAACACTGTTGCAGAATCTACGGAAAAAGTATGATAAATTTGTTGTTGTGGTCTTCAGTCCTGAGACTGGTTTGATGCAGCTCTCCATGCTACTCTATCCTGTGCAAGCTTCTTCATCTCCCAGTACCTACTGCAACCTACATCCTTCTGAATCTGTTCAGTGTATTCATCTCTTGGTCTCCCTCTACGATTTTTACCCTGCACGATTCCCTCCAATACTAAATTGGTCATCCCTTGATGCCTCAAAACATGTCCTACCAAGCGATCCCTTCTTCTAGTCAAGTTGTGCCACAAACTTCTCTTCTCCTCAATCCTATTCAATAGCTCCTCATTAGTTATATGATCTACCCATCTAATCTTCAGCATTCTTCTGTAGCACCACATTTCGAAAGCTTCTATTCTCTTCTTGTCTAAACTATTTATCGTCCATGTTTCACTTCCATACATCGCTACACTCCATACAAATACTTTCAGAAACGACTCCTCACACTTAAATCTATACTCGATGTTAAGAAATTTCTCTTCTTCAGAAACGCTTTCCTTGCCATTGCCAGTCTACGTTTTATATCCTCTCCACTTCAACCACATCAGTTATTTTGCTCCCCAAATAGCAAAACCCCTTTACTACTTTAAGTGTCTAATTTCCTAATCTAATTCCCTCAGCATCACCCGACTTAATTCGACTACAATCCATTATCCTCGTTTTGTTTTTGTTGATATTCATCTTGTACCCTCCTTTCAAGACACTGTCCATTCCGTTCAACTGCTCTTGCAAGTCCTTTGCTGTCTCTGACAGAATTACAATGTCATCGGCGAACCTCAAAGTTTTTATTTCTTCTCCATGGATTTTAATGCCTACTCCGAACTTTTCTTTTGTTTCCTTTACTACTTGCTAAGTATACAGATTGAATGGCATCGGGGAGAGGCTACAACCCTGTCTCACTCCATTCCCAACCACTGCTACCCTTTCATGTCCCTCGACTCTTATAACTGCCATCTGCTTTCTGTACAAATTGTAAATAGCCTTTCGCTCCCTGTATTTTACCCCTGCCACCTTCAGAATTTGAAAGAGAGTATTCCAGTCAACATTGTCAAAAGCTTTCTCTAAGTCTACAAATGCTAGAGAAGGAGGTTTGCCTTTCCTTAATCTAGCTTCTAAGATAAGCCGTAGGGTCAGTATTGCCTCACGTGTTCCAATATTTCTACGGAATCCTTACTGATCTTCCCCGAGGTCGGCTTCTACCAGTTTTTCCAATCGTCTCTAAAGAATTCGGGCTAGTATTTTGCATCCGTGACTTATTAAACTGATTGTTCGATAATTTTCATATCTGTCAGCACCTGCTTTCTTTGGGATTGGAATTATTATATTCTTCTTGAAGTATGAGGGTATTTCGCCTGTCTCATACATCTTGCTCACCAGATGGCAGAGTTTTGTCAGGACTGGCTCTCCCAAGGTCGTCAGTAGTTCTAATGGAATGTTATCTACTCCCGGGGCCTTGTTTCGACTCGGGTCTTTCAGTGCTCTGTCAAACTCTTCACGCAGTATTGTATCTCACATTTCATCTTCATCTACATCCTCTTCCATTTCCATAATATTGTCCTAAAGTACGTCGCCCTTGTATAGACCCCTCTATATACTCCTCCCACCTTTCTGCTTTCCCTTCTTTGCTTAGAACTTGGTTTCCATCTGAGCTCTTGATATTCATACAAGTGGTTCCTCTTTCTCCAAAGATCTCTTTAATTTTCCTGTAGGCAGTATCTATCTTACCCGTAGCGAAATAAGCCTCTACAACCTTACATTTGTCCTCTAGCAATCCCAGCTTAGCCATTTTGCACTTCCTGTCGATCTCATTTCTGAGACGTTTGTATTCCTTTTTGCCTGCTTCATTTACTGCATTTTTTATATTTTCTCCTTTCATCAATTAAATTCAATATTTCTTCTGTTACCCAAGGATTTCTACTAGCCCTCGTCTTTATACCCACTTGATCCTCTGCTGCCTTCACTACTTCATCCCTCAAAGCTACCCATTTTTCTTCTACTGTATTTCTTTACTCCATTCTTGTCAATTGTTTTCTTATGCTCTCCCTGAAACTCTGTACAACCTCTGGTTTAATCAGTTTATGCAGGTCCCATCTCCTTAAATATCCCCCTTTTTGCAGTTTCTTCGATTTTAATCTACAGTTCATAACCAATAGATTGTGGTCCGAGTCCACATCTGCCCCTGGAAATGTCTTACAATTTAAAACCTGGTTCCTAAATCTCTGTCTTACCATTATATAATCTAT
The DNA here is from genome assembly GCF_023898315.1 of Schistocerca nitens. Lineage (NCBI taxonomy): Eukaryota > Metazoa > Arthropoda > Insecta > Orthoptera > Acrididae > Schistocerca > Schistocerca nitens. The sequence continues at coordinate 231,359,615 of NC_064614.1, read as the reverse complement.
CTGAAACCTGCCAGTATCTCCAGGCTTCTTCCATGTATACAACCTTCTTTTATGATTCTTGAACCAAGTGTTAGCTATGATTAAGTTATGCTCTGTGCAAAATTCTACCAGGCGGTTTCCTCTTTCATTTCTTAGCCCCAATCCACATTCACCTACTACGTTTCCTTCTCTCCCTTTTCCTACTACCGAATTCCAGTCACCCATGACTATTAAATTTTCGTCTCCCTTCACTATCTGAATGATTTCTTTTATTTCATCATACATTTCTTCAATTTCTTCGTCATCTGCAGAGCTAGTTGGCATATAAACTTGTACTACTGTAGTAGGCGTGGGCTTCGTTTCTATCTTGGCCACAATAATGCGTCCACTATGCTATTTGTAGCATCTTACCCGCACTGCTATTTTGTTATTCATTATTAAACCGACTCCTGCATTAACCCTATTTGATTTTGTATTTATAACCCTGTATTCGCCTGACCAAAAGTCTTGTTCCTCCTGCCAACGAACGTCACTAATTCCTACTATATCTAGCTTTAACCTATCCATTTCCCTTTTTAAATCTTCTAACCTAACTGCTCGATTGAGGGATCTGACATTCCACGCTCCGATCCGTAGAACTCCAGTTTTCTTTCTCCTGATAACGACATCCTCTTGCGTAGTCCCCGCCCGGAGATCCGAATGGGGGACTATTTTACCTCCGGAATATTTTACCCAAGAGGACGCCATCATCATTTAACCATACAGTAAATCTGCATGCCCTCGGGAAAAATTTCGACTGTAATTTCCCCTTGCTTTCAGCCGTTCGCAGTACCAGCACAGCAAGGCCGGTTTGGTTAGTGTTACAAGGCCAGATCAGTCAATCATCCAGACTGTTGTCAATGCAACTACTGAAAAGGCTGCTGCCCCTCTTCAGGAACCACACGTTTGTCTGGCCTCTCAACAGATACCCCTCCGTTGTGGTTGCACCTACGGTACGGCTATCTGTATAGCTGAGGCACGCAAGCCTCCCCACCAATGGCAAAGTCCATGATTTTTGGGAGGGGGGGATGATAAATTTAAACGAACTTGAAATCCCCAAGATCTGGCGATCTTCTACCGAAGTCCGTAATTTAGCGCAGACATCAACGCGAGATACTTATAATATATCGAAACGGAGCAGAAAATCCAAAGACACTCAGCTCATATGTAAAGTTCGCCAGCGGCAAGACACAGAAAATGCCTTCTCTGCGCCATAGCAATGGAAATACTGTCGACGACAGTCCTGCCAAAGCAGAGTTACAAAACATAACCTACAGAAATTCCTTCATCAAAGAAGACGAAGTAAATATTCCAGAATTCGAATCAAGAACAGTTGCCAACATGAGAAACTTGGAAGTAGATATCATCGGAGTAGTGAAGCAATTTAAATCATTTAATAAAAGTAAGTATTCTGGTCGAGACTGTGCACAAATTAGGTTCCTTTCAGAGTATGCTGATGCAATAGCTCCTTACTTATCTATTAGACAACCGGTCACTTGACGAAAGATCCGCACCCAAGGTGTGGAAAGTTGCACAGGTCACACCGATATTCAACAAAGGTAGTTGGAGTAATCTACTACATTAGAAGCCCATATCATTTACTTCGATTAACAGCAGGATTCTGGAATATATTGTGATTGAACATTATGAATTACCTGGAAGAGAACGTATAGACACACAGTCAACAAGGATTTAGAAAACACTACTAGCTCTTTACTCGCATTTAGTGTTGAGTGCTATTGAAAAGGGATTTCCAATTCATTCCGTATTTCTAGATTTTCAAAAGGCAATTGACACTGTACCACACAAGCGGCTTGTAGTGAAATTGCATGATTATGGAAAATCGTCTCAGTTATGTGACTGGATTCGTGATTTCCTGTCAGAGAGGTCACATTCATAGTAATTGCGGAAAGTAATCGAGTAAAACAGAAGTGATTTCTGGCATTCCCAGAGGTAGTGATAAAGACCCTCTGCTGTTCCTTATCAATATCAACGATTTAAGAGACAATCTGAGCAACCGTCTTAGGTTGTTTGCAAATCATGCAGTCGTTTGCCGTCTAGTAAAGTCATCAGAAGATCAAAACAAATTGCAAAACGACTTATAACAGACCTGAATTGTGCGAAAATTGGCAGTTGACCCTAAGTAATGAAAAGTGTGAGGTCATCGACATGAGTGCCAAAAGCAATCCGTTAAACTTCCGTAACACGATAAATTAGTCTAATCTAAAGGCCGTAAATTCGACTAAATACCTAGGAATTGCAATTACGAACAATTTAAATAGAAAAGAACACACAGAAAATGTGGGGTCGGCAAACCAAAGATTGCTTTTTGTTGGCAAAACACTTAGAAGGGCACAATGCACCCAGCCAATTTTCCTGCAAGTGCACGCAGTCCGTCGTCTTATGTTAAGTGCTACGTCACACCAATGCAAACACTGCTTTTTTTGCCAGTGAACGCTGGCACTGCCGTAAGTCAGGTCACACACAGCACGTTTACCCGCAAAAGACGTTGAACAAGACCCAAGTCAACTACTGTCAGCTGGAAAACGAAGCCTTAGACATGATATATGCTGTCACGGAGTTTCATCAATATCTGCAAGGCTGAGAATTTTTTCTCATGACTGATGATAAGCTGCTGACTGCTCTTTTTCATCTGACGAAAGATGTGACTTATCATACAGCACCGAAGCTGTAACATTGGTCATTACTTATTTCTAATTACTGGCACAACTTACAAACACATACGCTCTGCCTCATGTACTTATGGGAGGTGATCCGGAATTTGATGCATCAGAAGATTCTTGTTTTCAAATTGCTTACCTTGATTCGTAAGCACTGCAAGATTTTCCGAGTGACTGTCGATGGATGTCACAAGCTACTAAAAACGATCATTCACGATGCCTGATCATGTATTACATTGGGATGGGTTGGCCGCGACATACGAAATCAATTTCAGATCCAGTAGTACGAAAATACTACACGCAGTATAACAGCCTTTCTTTTCAGGATGGTGTGACTTTTAAGCCAACTTCTAATCAACAAACGAGAGTTGTGATTTCCGCGTCATTTTAGCAAACTGTTTCGAGACTTTTAAGTAGACTGCATTAGGGAATTGTTAAAACTAAGCAGCTAGCATGCCAGTATTGTAGGCGACTTGGTCTTGACATTCATAATGAACAGATGACGTATGTATAAAAAAATTAATGTGTTACAATCGATATGTATTACAGTTAAAATTACTCTTCTTTTAAAAATAACTGAAATTACAAAACTTGTGGAATATTTAAGATTCATATTATTAATTGCAAAATCTAACACTAATTATTAATTTTATTTCTAGATTGATTTACAAAATAATGATATATTTTAGCGAAGATTTCTCTTTGGTAAAGAAAATTTGCAAACACTTTTGTTTTGTAAACTCTTTGGAATAATGTGAGTACCGCAGAATGTAAGGAGTGGTGAGCATGCCTCTGATGGTAGTAGACATTCTCTAAGTTTGTCACCAATAATGTAATTATTGATTTTTTTGAATGTGGAAAATGTAAGAAGACGGTATGATGTTGAAAGATGTGGGAGACAAATCTTCATCAGTTACTTAGTCATGAAGAACCTACAAAATCGAAATTTCAGCTGCAAGAATGTACCCTAGACAAGACTTTGAGCCATCGATAACAACAACGAGATAATTAAAATAAGTAAAAAGTTATTCTTTTGTATATCTTACGCCCCTCGATGCTTTCAAAATTTGTGCAAAGAATGAGAATTATAATAGTGATGTGAGGGAGAGTAAGATTACAAGCCCCACGCCAAGAATTTCGCAGTTGGCCTCAACCTCATCGTACTTGGTAACGCATCCATTCTGATTTTCCTGGTCCGTTCTGGAATACATGGTGGCAACTTATGATAGATGCACCACAGCAGATAACCGTTTTTGGTGTCTATGAACTCAGCACCTAGCGCTAACAGTATAAAAGGACTCGATTCTGTCTGTTATTTATAAAGTCTGCTCCAGACCGTTGTTTCGGACATTGGTCTGCAGTTTTCTTCGAGTGTATTCCAACAATTTTGCTAAAATCTGGGATTCAGCGTGTCCGAATGGCTCTGTTCTCCTCTGAATAGAGTGGTAAAGCTGAACATTTCATTAGCACTTTAAAGACGCTGATATCGAGACACCGTTCCTTGCACTCGATGGAAAATGCTTTGTTATTGTTTCTCAGCACCTTTCACACTCTGCCTTTGCACTACGTTTTTCCAGCAGGATTGTTACAAGGCCTACGTCGCCGCACTTTGCTGCACCCCTTTGTACATTCACACTCTGTTCCAGATGTCAACTTCGCAACTAAGTTTCACTAAAAGGACAATGTTTCCCATCATGTGTACAGCAAACCTCGCAAATGGGAAAGCGGCTTCTTTATTCTCACGACTGGACGAGCTCATTGTAACATTCGTGGCAAAACTTGCTCACGACGACGGCACTAAAGCGAAGTCCTTTTTCGTAACTGTTGTGATCCTCCCGCAGATGTCCATTTTTCAGAAACATTGCATGCAACGTAGACTGCTGCTCGAGAGCAGCATTTGTCGGTGACGTTCAGACTCATGGATCAACAGTCATCTATCTGATCCCTCTCCATCTACACAGCTGATGGCACAGCCACCGCATCCATCGCCATTCACAGTGACGTCAGTCATGGACATTGAGCCAGCATCAAACTTACAGTCTTCAGCTTCCTCAGCAGTGCTAATGATGCATCCACTTGTACCACTGGAAGGAACTCCTGCCTTCGGATTTCTTGGCAGATGTACCCGATGGTTTACAAGGCAAAGTGTTGGGAGAGTCGAGCGACCGCTACGGTCGCAGATTCGAATCGTGCCTCGGGCATGGATGTGTGTGATATCCTAAGGTTGGTTAGGTTTAATTAGTTCTAAGTTCTAGGCGACTGATGACCTCAGAAGTTAAGTTGCATAGTGCTCAGAGCCATTTGAACTATCTGAACCAAAGTGTTGGGAAAGGTTTGACTGGCGCCATCTGCCATCGCGCCGCATCCAGCTACATCAGCTGCACCATGATACAAACTTTCTCGATGTTGTCGTCCGTATTCACACTTTGGGACGACGGTGCACCATTTGAGGCGGGGAGGGCGGGGGAGGAAATCGGTATCGATTGCATCTATGTCGACCAGACACCGCACTCCTACTACATCTCGAGATGAGGGCATTTAAGCACCCCCTACTCCTGCTTGCGAAGTGATCGCAACAAAGCGACGCCAATATAGCCTCACCACATTAACCGAGTTTCAACACTTCAGATAAACTGAAATGGTGTCACCAAATTGTTTATTCATTGCATAATCTCCTCAACACCGTAGACTTCCACAACACAGAAGCAGTCTTCTATCAAATGACGGCTCTAGGAATTAGCATCCAACTGAACCCGGAAGAGAACATAGACTCCAATGCAAAATGGCAAGACGGCCGCCGTGGCCGAGCGGTTCTAGGCGCTTCAGTCCGGAACCGCGCTGCTGCTGCGGTCGCTGGTTCGAATCCTGCCTCGGGCATGGCTGTGTTTGATGTCCTTAGGTTAGTTAGGTTTAAGTAGTTCTAAGTCTAGGGGACTGATGACCTCAGATGTTAAGTCCCATAGTGCTCAGAGACATTTGAACCATTTTTTTGAACCGTTTCAAACAATAAGGACCTCATGGCCTGCAGCCTGCGAACGATTTCCATTTTTCAAGAACAGTGTCCCCAAAGAATTAAAATTTCTTCCGTGAGCAAGTGAAGAGAGTGGTACTATAGTTAATAGAAACTGATTATAGCAGATGTGTGTTAAATATTTCAGAGATAAATATCACCGTCTACTGAAAACAAAATATAAGGAAAGAAAAGGAAGTGCCGAGTGAATACGCAACTTTCAGTGTGTGTTGAACGAACTGTATGGGAGGATGCTAGTGTTGTTCGTGTGTATTTGCTTCCTTAACTGTTGTATTGATAGCCACAGTATGTATTTTCCCCTCAAGCATTGTACCTGTTTTAATTTGGAATATGATTTTGAAGAAAATTTGTTGGAAAGATAAAAAAAAGTGTTCTGTCTAGTTTCTTAACAGATCCGTATGCAGGATTACTTGATAGTGGCAAAGCCGTGTAAAGTTAGGTAGCACGAGATCTACCAAATCCGTTCCTAACAGAAGTTTGGTTAGTTATCCAGATGAAACGGAGCCTTCCGTGTGGCTCACTAGTGACAGAGCAGCACTATAGAGTTGCAGCAAGAGGAACGCCCTGTGAGTAACTGGACGCTACGTGGTGCCTGGCTGCCCCAGATTAGAGCGGCCCGTGTATTTTTCATTATTACGGCCCGGGGCTGACACGCAGTAATGGTCCTGCAACCCGGCGCAAGGTACCGCCCAGGGAGTTAGGAAGCGCCGTCTTCCGTGATAAACTGACACTACACCTACATTGGTGTCCGAAGCATCATCTCGGCGTCGCCTATGAATTAACGTAACACGTGTAAATGCTTGCAGTCTTTCCCACACACATTCTATTCCATGACGAAATTGATATGAGAAAAGCTCCTGAATCACCAGTAAAGTCTACCATGTATTTAGCTTATCATTATTAAGGGGACATGTGGCCAAAATATGCCATACACACAATTCATTGCCAGATACATCCTCATTTTTTCTCTATAGCGCAAAGTGAGCTACGTAGAACCCAGGTGACAGAGCAAAAATCCAAGGCAGATCTGGATCCAGTCCGAGTCTTTGTGTCGCTTCTCTAACCCACTTCAAAACAAATGCTGGAACTTAAAAAAAAAAAGAAAATCCATGTTGCACCGCCAAGAGTTTCTGGTAAAAATGTCTTTGTTCTAAAGCGTTTCGGTCCACAGATCGTCATAAAGTATCAAAAAATATTTACAATAGCTTATAAGACGATATAAAATCAGTGACGTCAAAAAACACAAAATCATGACGTGTTTGAAATTTTTGCGAACTATGGTATACCACCTTCTTAAAATATATTGGATGCCAGAATGGTTCCTTCAAGTACCCCACAGACGATTCCTTTCCCCCTATTTTTTTCTAACTGAAATACTACTTCACCTAGTATCACAACTATTCTGACGGGATTTTGTACTCTAATATCAATTCTTTCAGACTCTTGCCGTTCTTGAGCAACAGTTTACAAACCCAATCAGCCTCCAGGTGAATTCAAAGTTTGAGGGGAAATAAAAGCAACATCGTAGAAAACAAAGAAGGTCCAAGCCAATGACTATACTGTTGGATTAAACTTAGCATTATTGTAATATTGAAACATGATGATGACGAAGGAGAAGAACATAAACGTGAAGGTGAAAGTAAAGATGAAGAAAATATAATGTGTCGCTGTTTTTCACTTCTTTCATATGTTGTTGTTGTTGTGGTCTTCAGTCCTGAGACTGGTTTGATGCAGCTCTCCATGCTACTCTATCCTGTGCAAGCTTCTTCATCTCCCAGTACCTACATCACAACGCAATTCAGAGCCTTGCTCCATTCTCAGATCGTGTATAAGTTGCTCGAGTTACTTTTGGATTTCACCTGCTTTAGTTTCCAACACTCAGTTGCCAGTCTCTTCACACAGGGTGTCTCAAGCCTTAACGTTCAAATTTATGCAGACGTTAGTGTATCCTAAGCTGAATGGGGAACCAAAGGTCAAAAATAAATATTTCGATTAGTAAGAGGTCTTGAATCAGCAATGCGTGTAAAGCATGTTTTGGAAACTGCTAATGTGTCTGTACCGAAGTTGTTGCACTATCTTGGGAATGGATACAAAATCGTACATGATTTGTCAATGCTGGACTTCTTTTAACACGAGGTCGTAGAAGTGGTAAACTTGAGCAGCAACTGAACCGAATTGGCTGACAGGTGATAAGTTGGCTGTCTCACTGTACGGCAGGCAACGGAGGTATCAGAGAGTGCGGCAATATTTTGAGCGCTGTTGTAATAAATGCACCAAGATTTTCCGTCGTCGCCTTGCACAGTGGGTGCGTTGCTGTAAAGGATAAGTTGTGTGCATCAATAGAAAACTAAACATTTATTTCTACGCTTTACGTTGAAGTCTTCAAGTACTCCTTTTAGAATCCTCTTTCATTTGTATATTTTAAACTTATAAAACTCGGATAAACTCGGATATCCTCCGTGTTGATGACCATAAACCTTCACTGTTTTAGTGCCTAAAACTTCCTTTATGAAACTCCAATATGAGTGCTGCATGATGACTTGAGGTATTTATTTCTTAACGAAATACTTGTTCTGATGAGGACTCATTATAGCCCACCAAAAGCGATCAAGTCATCTATGAAATAAAAAGTATTTTTAAAATAGATTCCGAGATTCAAATTGACAGTGTCGAATTTCATTGAATTTTCTGCGAACTTGTTAATTTCTTTTGTGAAATAAATCGCGAAAATGATGTTGAATGATTTTATTATTTTTGCGGGATATATGAACCGTTGTCCCACCCAATTAAAAAAAAAAGTGTTGGCATCCTTAATCGTTATTTTTGTGGTGTGCGTACTGTAAGACCTTCAGTACACACACCATCAGATTATTTGTCGCTCTAACGAAGTAGGCGAGTGTCAACAATGTGTCTCGTGGTCTTATCGTGGCGTGTTTATCCTCTGCCTTTAGGTCAGACGATAGAAATGCCACTTGCACGCTTAGAGTAGCAGATTGACGGTGACCAACTTTAAACAGAACTTGATTAACTTTCACACACATTTATTAAAATAATAACAAGCATAAAAATTACTTAACTTGCTTCTGGATGCTATTTACAATTGACAATCTGAAGTTCCTTTGGTATTGGTACTTTAATCTTATTCTCACACATATCTCTGATACTTGACAAAATTGTCTATGTCTTCATGGCTATGCACAGGAATATGGTAATCTTATTAGGCGCAGACTGCAACTTGACTATAGACTGGTACAGACAAATGTAGAACTCGTACAGACTGGTACAGACAAATGCAGACTAATGCAGACTGACTAATTGGAGGTCTGTACACTCGTTATAATACCTCGCGCGTTCATGTATCACTGCGCGAGTGTGATCCGCGAGGAGAAAAGGTTCTACGTTAGCAGCAATCTCATTGGCTGCGTTACATATTAATACGCAGATCGGCGGAAGCAGAATTTGGTCCGTCTCTATGGCAGCGCCATCTCGTAGTGTGGAGACGGACGAGCGCTGCGCCTGCGTTGTTGTGCTTAGCAGGGCACGCTCCAGTGGGAAAGTTGTGTACGCACTGACTACGCGGAACTATGTACACAACAATTTTAAAAACATCTTAAACATCTACCATTTATCCCACTTTTTCGTAGGAATCAGTGCAACGTGAAAGGTGAGTGATCAAGGAACTGGCCACATGAGGTGCCTAGTGTGACAAGAAATGATCCAAGGCGAGTTAGAATTTTGCGACGTGTGCCTGAAGCGCATATGTTCACCTGTGACACCCGATTCAGAACGGTTGTAACACAGATCTTTCACGAAATAGCAGAAATGTCATATGCTGAACTAACTTCGTCCGAACTGTTCTCGGAAGAACAACGGTGCTAACCGGCCGCCGTATCGTCCTCAGCCTATAGACGTCGCTAGATGCGGATGTGAAGAGGCGTGGGTTCAGCACACTGCTCTCTCGGCCGTTGTCAGCTTTCGTAACCGAGCCGCCACTTCTCAGTCAAGTAGCTCCTAAATTTGCCTCACAAGGGCTGAGTGCACGCCGCCTGCGAATAGCGCTCGGCAGACCGGGCGTTTACCCATGCACGTGCTAGTCAAACCCCACAGCACTTAATTTTAGTAACCTGACGGGAACCGTTGCTACCACTGCAGCACGGCTGTTCGCAGAAATGTCGTAATTATGGTATTATTACAGATGAAGCATGACGGTGGCCGATCCACTCCTTGAACCCAGCTACGTTGAAATACAGGGCAACACAACGTCCTGACGGACTGTAATTCGGACCGTCCATATTTCTTAGCAGGTATGACTTGTTTTCATTATGGGAATGAGTGTTGGTTTCCGTTGGTTGTGAAGTTATTACCCAAACTCTTTGCCACTAAGAAGGTTCTAATAAATAAGCTCAATTTAATAGACAAACTGTTGGTCTTTAAAATGGCAGCTATAAGAAGGGTGGCAAATAAAGATATTGTGATTATTGTAATAGTAGTAGAAGTATAAGGGGCAGTCAAATGAAAATCAGAGAGATGGAAAAGAAGCAAATTAATATTTATTGTGACGAAAGTAATCGCCATAACTCTTAATACATTTATCCCACTGTAGAACAAGACGGTCAGTACTTCAGAAAACATTTTGCGATTGGCTACGGAACCATGAGTCTACCCAGAGGTGCATCTCTTCGTCCCAAGTAAATGGAAGGCCATCAGAGTCGTCCTTCCGGGCTCCAAAAATGTGTAATTGGCGTGGGATTATATGGAGGATTGAGAGGTATTTCCAGTCAAACATCTGCAGCCTTGTCGAAACAACCTCGGCGACATGAGGGCGGTCATTATCCTGCAGCAGAATGATGTCGTCCGTCAACCTTCCTGGGCGTCTGGACTTGATGGCGCGCTTCAGTTTTTGCAAAGTAGAGGAGTACCACTGTGCTCTGATTATGACGCAGTGTTCCAGGAAGTCTATCAGAAACGGGCCATTGCAGTCAAAGAAAAAGATCATCATGAATTTCCCGGAGCTGGCGCAACTGTTGTTTCGGCTACGCTGCAGAAGTTTCCCTGCGAAGCCCTTTCACATTTTCCATACAGTGACCATCTCTCATCATGCGATTTCCACGTTCTTGGAGTTCTGAAGAAAGATATTCGTGGCTATCCATTTACTTCGGACAAAGAGGTGTACGCTTTGGTTTGGAACCGAATTGCGGTTATTGGGAATGGAAGCTTGGGGATTTATTAACTCCAAGCTTGAGGTGAAAATCATTTATCGAAAAATTTGTTTGCGGCAGGCACAGTAACCTCGAAAGCTACAGCGGAGATAACGTCGTGACTGCGGGACCACAAACTTCGAAGGGACGTTAGACACCGTTGATCTCCCAGTAATGGCCACAGGCCCCTTCCTGTAAATGAGACCGGTAGGAGAGCCACAGCCCACTTACAACGTTACCACTCTTCAAATACGACAGACAACACAAGATTTGAGATGAACATCAATACTAAGTAACTATATAGCTTTAAAAAATAACTCTCTGAAATCCACAGATTCTCGTTTAACGCTATCGTTACTCAAAATGTGAAATCCTACTCATAGGATAATACACACTCAAATTTAATGATTAATATCAATGCTTCAATTTTCCTTTTAAGAGATAATCGAACTAAAATGAGGCAAGCGAATTCATCATTTAGCCAGTTTGTCCTCGTTAACGAGAATTACCCAGCAATACAATTTATACCACTTGCAACAACTAACGAAATTTGGTCGCCAATCACCACAGGACTCAACACACAGAACTATCAGTGTCCCACGCACCACCCAAACCCTGTACAGACGGAGACATTTCTTGCACCATGACTGGTGTAGCGAGTAAATTGCTTCTTGTGAACAGTTACCTTGTGTTCCATCTGGTGGCTTGCCATCGTATTGCTAGTAAACAGCATGCAGTCGAATAAAGCTACTGTATATTCCACGCTATATGGCTGCCATCTGAGTGCATACACCTGATCGTTTTTGCCATCGCTAGTACACTGTGTAATAATGGAGTGGTCTAAAGAAGCTATAGACGTTCTTTTTGAGGCATACAGACACAATACATGTATTTATGACACACAAAATCACCCACATATCATAACAAACATGCCAGGAAATGCTCACTCAACCTCATTCAAGAGGTTAGATTTTCTTCTCATTCCGATATTGTAAGGAATAAGAAATGTTTTTGATCGACGTTTGCGTCGGAAGTTTTTAAAATTAAAGCTTCGATGGAGAGTGGTATAAAAACTGTGGACGTGTATCAACCCACGGAGTGGTATTTTAATGAGTTTCTGCTTTTATGAAACCACATTTAGGCAAGGAAAGGGAATTGCAGGGCAGAATTCGCACAAGAAAGCGTGGAATACACTAAAACACTAACGTCACTGTAAGTAATTTTTTACTCTTCAGTTCGTCCTGTGGTTAATGCAGTAGTTGAAAAATTTAAGCTGATAACTGTGGTTTGTCTTGACGATTTCACAAGATACAATATATGATGTTGTATGAAATGTGTCTGAATACACTCCTGGAAATGGAAAAAAGAACACATTGACACCGGTGTGTCAGACCCACCATACTTGCTCCGGACACAGCGAGAGGGCTGTACAAGCAATGATCACACGCACGGCACAGCGGACACACCAGGAACCGCGGTGTTGGCCGTCGAATGGCGCTAGCTGCGCAACATTTGTGCACCGCCGCCGTCAGTGTCAGCCAGTTTGCCGTGGCATACGGAGCTCCATCGCAGTCTTTAACACTGGTAGCATGCCGCGACAGCGTGGACGTGAACCGTATGTGCAGTTGACGGACTTTGAGCGAGGGCATATAGTGGGCATGCGGGTGGCCGGGTGGACGTACCGCCAAATTGCTCAACACGTGGGGCGTGAGGTCTCCACAGTACATCGATGTTGTCGCCGGTGGTCGGCGGAAGGTGCACGTGCCCGTCGACCTGGGACCGGACCGCAGTGACGCACGGATGCACGCCAAGACCGTAGGATCCTACGCAGTGCCGTAGGGGACCGCACCGCCACTTCCCAGCAAATTAGGGACACTGTTGCTCCTGGGGTATCGGCGAGGACCATTCGCAACCGTCTCCATGAAGCTGGGCTACGGTCCCGCACACCGTTAGGCCGTCTTCCGCTCACGCCCCAACATCGTGCAGCCCGCCTCCAGTGGTGTCGCGACAGGCGTGAATGGAGGAACGAATGGAGACGTGTCGTCTTCAGCGATGAGAGTCGCTTCTGCCTTGGTGCCAATGATGGTCGTATGCGTGTTTGGCGCCGTGCAGGTGAGCGCCACAATCAGGACTGCATACGACCGAGGCACACAGGGCCAACACCCGGCATCATGGTGTGGGGAGCGATCTCCTACACTGGCCGTACACCACTGGTGATCGTCGAGGGGACACTGAATAGTGCACGGTACATCCAAACCGTCATCGAACCCATCGTTCTACCATTCCTAGACCGGCAAGGGAACTTGCTGTTCCAACAGGACAATGCACGTCCGCATGTATCCCGTGCCACCCAACGTGTTCTAGAAGGTGTAAGTCAACTACCCTGGCCAGCAAGATCTCCGGATCTGTCCCCCATTGAGCATGTTTGGGACTGGATGAAGCGTCGTCTCACGCGGTCTGCACGTCCAGCACGAACGCTGGTCCAACTGAGGCGCCAGGTGGAAATGGCATGGCAAGCCGTTCCACAGGACTACATCCAGCATCTCTACGATCGTCTCCATGGGAGAATAGCAGCCTGCATTGCTGCGAAAGGTGGATATACACTGTACTAGTGCCGACATTGTGCATGCTCTGTTGCCTGTGTCTATGTGCCTGTGGTTCTGTCAGTGTGATCATGTGATGTATCTGACCCCAGGAATGTGTCAATAAAGTTTCCCCTTCCTGGGACAATGAATTCACGGTGTTCTTATTTCAATTTCCAGGAGTGTAGTTCAGTTTTGTGGCGCGTCTAGTTTTTAATTCGTATAATTTGTATCGAACCCCACTAGTGCCGCTGCTTTTTCTTTTTTCCTTTGTACTTTAAAATAAAATACTATGTGAAGCTGAGTTCGTGATCGACGATCATGCACTCTGTCTCGTATTGGCCATATGTGAATTGTTATCATTATCTTTCAGGATGACCATCTTCTCAGTGAGATCCCCAACTCTCCCGTTGATGTTAATGACGATTTAGTAATTCTAGAGGAATGTAATGTTGCACAAGATGGCCAGTTATTTCAAACAGCATCTCTGTCACCATCGTACAGCACTCCACATGGAAGTGGTATGATCAAGGAGACAAAAAGAAAAAGTGCTTACAATGAAGAAGAAAATGCCGCTTAAAAGAGCTGACAATATACTGACCAGTATAAATAAACCGAAAACAGCTCCAAGTGATGATGAAGTATTTGGTTCATGCGCAACTGTTTCTCTACAGCAAATAAAAATTAAAGCTCTGTGATGAAAGCTAAGAGAGAGAGATATTTAACATACTTTGTAATGAACAAGAGGAAGACTTGGGCAATAATGAGTAACAAGACTGTTTTTTGTTTATTTTAAGTAACAAGTGTTTATTTGTCTATTTTCATTAAAATTTAATTGCTTAACATCCAAAAATGCAAGTTGAATGTAGTGCATTATCTTGAACGTGAAATGTAATTACAGCAAATTCAAATTACAACTGAGTTAATTTGTGAATATCATACATTCTCCTGCACACCAATATAACATTTCAGTCATAATTTACATTAATTATTTTCAAGTTTCGGCACTCTATCGGTACTGAAATTTTTTTACAGATTCCCACTGCAACTGTAGATACCCAGTAGTGGTGAAATATTCCTGGAGAGTGTGCCTCAGTTTCCTAGCTTCTTTAAATAACTTGTGTTAACCTAACCTTCCTATGCCCTTCAGATTATTTTTCTGCCATTCTCCTGGAATGATAACTATTTGATTTGCGTCCTCTTTCTTCTCACACGTGTCTTGTGAAAACTTATGTATCACACAAGTAGACTGCATGATTTTCTCCACAGTTTCAATAGGTAGCTCCATTTTCTTAAGTAGCTCCATTTTCTTAAGTAGAATTGTGAACTTATTGCAATATATTCCTCAAGCATTTTCAGATATTCTTCTTGTCCTACTCAAACAGGAATTAAGTATTTTCTGTTGCTGCTTGAGCTTCCCATTATATCGTTTCATTATATACTTTGATAAGGGAACATCATCATCAGCTGCAGTTGTAGTTTGTGTTCCTGATAGTATCTCTGGTGGAGGAATGTTCACTAAATTTTCAGCACCAGTAAGAATTTCACAGAGTGACTGTTCTAGAACATTCCTCCACAAGTAACCCTCCCTTTACAATCTGCATCCACGCATGTAAATTTATACCACTCATTAACAAGTGCCAGTAACACAAGCCTGTTGCCATCTTTGTAACTGTGGTAGTGTCATCCCATACACCTTGGTAGTTGGAATTCCATATGCTTCCCATTTAAAGCACCAAGACAGTTTGGAAAGTTCCATATTTCGTGGAACTGTTTTGATGTGTTTTTCCATTTATGTTGATGGCATCTGAAAGACGTAAAATTTAATCTAAATAAGTCAATGGGACTAACATAAACACTTGATCCGAAAAATAAATATGCTCTTAAACTCTGGAATCACTGTGCATCAGACACATTTCCCCCTAACTGCTGAAATGATCTATTATGAAATACACTGATTTTGTCTGAAAAATCCGCAGGTAGGGGAGAAATAGTTTGGGCCCATAAATTGTAAGGTTCAATTCTTAACAAACTTTTACAATGTAGGTCTACATTTTGTACATAATTGTTAAACTATAAAAATGTGTGGTAATCATGCACATGGGCATTGCTGAGGGTTGATCAGAGCTTCGTCCTTCCTCTAAATATTTTCTGGAAAGTGTTAAGAATGCCACTTTAAGGAATTCGCCGCTATTTCTAATGAATTTAGCAGAATAAAGGGAATGCTAGGGATCTGAAAATTAACTAAAAGTAACAAATAAAACTGCATCAAAAAGTTGTGGCGGAGGCACCCAGAACACACTCCCACCCCGAAATATATTTCTCCTTGTTAATAATACAAACATATGAACAAAAATTATTCCGTTCCTTCACTTTTCAGCTTATTTAAAGGTGTATTTTGGTATGTCCTGGAGGAAGTTAGCAAAATTAACGTACGTTCATGTATGAATCCTTCAAGCACTGGCAAATGAAAACAATGGGCTTTTTATCGGTTGCTAGAAACCTCAATGTTAAAAATAACCTAAAGAAAATCTTGGAATTAGTTACAAGCTTACTAGTATGCACTATACATACAGCAGCTTAGTAATACTTGGCTTATATAAAGGTTCCTGCTCACCTCTTTGAAGCTGAGATACGTTCTCACATAATTGTGTTTAGCTTCGTTGTTATTGGACCTACTAAAAGAATCTATGTCAAGAATTCCGTCTCGCCCAGCCTCAGAAAAAGTTTGTATAATCCCCTGTCCTCCAGCGTTAGTTCATCGTGTAATAGACTGTGCAATTCCCCACCGCCATCGTCACGTCTCAAAATCCAAGGTCTATTCCATCGTCTTCTATTACGCCAACATAAATTTCTTCATCGACGTCGCTGAGACTTTACTGCAGTAATGACTACATAAACAGCAGCTGTCCCTCTCATTTCATCATCAGCTATTTTCTCGAGCGTTACCGGCCCGCACTTGCACGTTGCCGGGCCGCACTTGAGAGTTGTGCGCCTGCACCAATGCCGCAGCGAAAGTGTTAAGGGAGAATTGCAACAAATCTAAGAATTAGGACTTTTTTTAGCAAATTTAATGTATTTTAATTTTGTACTGAGATATGTTTTCGCCAGGGGCCACATTTTTCGAACTGTTCAAGAAAAACGAATACGCCCCTACTCCAATTCATCTCCCATGATACAAGATTTCTAGTATGGTGTTCACCGAACTTCATCCTACCACTGTACCAGAATGTGGGACTACACGAATTATTTTCCGTATTTGGCCTGGGACTGTTAAGCCATGGGCTTAGTCAGCTATTTTGATATCATTAAAGTTTCCCATCAGGGTAATGAACGGAAAAAAACTTTTTCAAGTGTAGTGCAGAAACTATACACATCAAAAAAAGGTTTCCGTCACCGGTTCCCAGAACTCCTGAAGATGGACGTTGACTGTGGATATTGTATCACAGATACAGTCCCTTTGACTGTTCAGAGATGTCACAAAAGATGCCCAAAGATGTAAACAACTATGCATGAACAGCGCCTATTAGACGGAGGGAGTTCGACGGTCGATCAGTTCCAGTCATTCCACCAGGAAGGAAGTACACGCCTCGTGTTATCTGTAGTTCAACCATGCCGAGATGGTCAACACCTCGGTTGGATCACATCCGCATTGTTACTTTGTGCCAGGAAGGGCTCTCAACAAGGGAAGTGTCCAGGCGTCTCGGAGTGAACCAAAGCAATGTTGTTCGGACATGGAAGAGATACAGAGAGACAGGAACTGTTCATGACATGCCTCGCTCAGGCCGCCCAAGGGCTACTACTGTAGTGGATGACCGCTACCTACGGATTATAGTCGGAGGAACCGTGACAGCAACGCCACCATGTTGAATAATGCTTTTCGTGCAGCCACATGACATCGTGTCACGACTCAAACCGTGCGCAATAGGCTCAATGACGCGCAACTTCACTCCTGACGTCCATGGCGAGGGCCATCTTTGCAACCACGACACCTTGCAGCGCGGTACAAATGTGCCCAACAACATGCCGAATGGACCGCTCAGGATTGGCATCACGTTCTCTTCACCGATGAGTGTCGCATATGCCGTCAACCAGACAATCGTCGGAGACGTGTTTGGAGACAACCCGGTCAGGCTGAACGCCATAGACACACTGTCCAGCGAGTGCACCAAGGTGGAGATTCCCTGCTGTTTTGGGGTGGCATTATGTGGTGCTGACGTACACCGCTGGTGGTCACGGAAGGCGCCGTAACGGCTGAACGATACGTGAATGCGATCCTCCGACCTACAGTGCAACCATATCGGCAGCATATTGGTGAGGCATTCGTCTTCATGGACGACATTTCGCGACCCCATTGTGCACATCTTGTGTATGACTTCCTTCAGGATAACGACATCGCTCGACTAGAGTGGCCTATCGGACATGCTTGGGATAGATTGAAAAGGGCTGTTTATGGACGACGTGACCCACCAACCACTCTGACGAATCTACGCCGAATCGCCGTTGAGGAGTGGGACAATCTGGACCAACAATGCCTTGATGAACTTGTGAATAGTATGCCACGACGAATACAGGCATGCATCAAGGCAAGTTACCAGTGTGTACAGCAATCTAGACCACCACATCGGAAGGTCTCGCTGTATGGTGGTACAACATGCAACGTGTGGTTTTCATGAACAATAAAAAAGTGCGGAAATTATGTTTATGTTGATATCTATTCCAAATTTCTGTACATTTTCCGGAAATCTCGGAACCGAGGTGATGCAAAAATTTTTTTGATGAACGTAATTGCGTTTACAGCTCGATCTAGACTTAGCCCTTTCAAGGACCGTAGTTTCGTAATAAGAAGCCAGATAAAACAATCTAACTTGATTTTATGCTGTTAAAGTTTACAAAACTGTGAGGTAAAACTGACACAAACGTCAGTTTTGCAATATGGAAGTGGACCAAAAAATCGGTGGCGCAATAGCCCAGTCAATGAAGGTCAAAAGAGGTCGATCTTTAGAAATAATTCGTGGAGTCGCACATTTTTGTAAAATGGTAGGAGGGGTTGCCGCTAACAATATATTAGAAATCCTGACTGGTGAGGATTAAGTATGGGGCTGCGAGTGGGTTTGAAGATCACTTTTGCATATTTTTCTTGAATAACTGGAAAAACACGGCGTCCAGAGGAAACGTAGCCCCATACAAAATTAAACTACGTTAAATTACCTACAAAAAAATCTATTAATTTTTTTTCTCTGGAACTAATAGTTTGGCTAAGTGAGCGAGAGAATATAGAAAGTTTCCTATAACACACGTATGTGGCTCAGGTGGTTTTTGTAGAATTATTTGAAGTAGTCTTCCGACTAGACAGACCGCAGGAGTCCTATACCAAATTGTTTCTTTTCGACTTCCTCTACACCACTGTGGTACGCTTATCGTTTACACCCAGTATTACGTGCATAGTGTTTCCTGCATTAATGCTGTGTTCTGTATAACTTATTTTTTCTATCATTTTTAGGATTGAGAAAAGCTGCACACATTAGTGCGATATGCAAATCCTTACATGCACATGATCTATAGCGCATTTGTTTGCAGCTTGGGAAACGTTTCTTTAAACATGTGACGCTGGGCGCTGTTGCAGCAGCCTGCCACAGAGACATTCCAGATCAGAGGAGATAAAGCTCCTTTTTTTCGAGTCACCGCCTGTTCATTCCTTACAAATAACTGGTTCTCGGAATCCGTTCAGGAGAGAATCGCCCGTCTCTACTCCAACTACGTCGCACAGTCCATTTGTATATTTGTGTTCTACAAACAAGACTATTTCCTGAATCACGTAACGTGACGTGGGTTTATAATTCTGCGCATCCAAGTGAGCAATACATCTGTCATCTAGTTTGGCAGTTCCGTGGTGTATCTTGTATCCTGCATGGCCTTGAATATGGCCTTTCTGAACCAACTACTTCATATTCTAATGGTGGTAGGGGAATACCATTTAACACTAGCAGTAATACTGCAGAACCCTTGTTTTTTTTTCAGACTTGAGACATACTAGTAGCTGCGAGTATGAACCACCTCCAGCTGCACAATGGAATGGCGACAATCAAAACACGTGCCAGACTGGGACTCGAACCCGAATTTCCTGCTTTACGCCAGAAGTCACCTTTAACCGCTTTGGCCACCTGAGCACTACTTGTAGCCAGGCCAGGACTTCCACGTGTCATACCTGTGCTGCTACATCCCATTAATGAAGGAACATTACATCCTACTTCGACACAACACAGGTACTGCAATTTCGCGTTTCGTATAGTTTTCATAGCCCATGACCATGGCGCTGTGAGAATCCGACATTTTCTGGTGAACGTTTTTTGTTCTTTTACAAGACGCAACACGATTTTTTCTCCAACACCCTAAATTCCAATGCGATTTCTTGACGGGAAACCGAAATTTCATATTGAAATAAAACTAGCTCTGCAGATGACGAAGAAATTGAAGAAATGTATGATGAAATAAAAGAAATTATTCAGATTGTGAAGGAAGAGGAAAATTTAATAGTCATGGGTGACTGGAATTCGAGTGTAGGAAAAGGGAGAGAAGGAAACATAGTAGGTGAATATGGATTGGGGCTAAGAAATGAAAGAGGAAGCCGCCTGGTAAAATTTTGCACAAAGCACAACATAATCATAGCTAACACTTGGTTTAAGAATCATGAAAGGAGGTTGTATACATGGAAGAACCCTGGAGATACTAAAAGGTATCAGATTATATAATGGTAAGACAGAGATTTAGGAACCAGGTTTTAAATTGTAAGACATTTCCAGGGGCAGATGTGGACTCTGACCACAATCTATTGGTTATGACCTGTAGATTAAAACTGAAGAAACTGCAAAAAGGTGGGAATTTAGGGAGATGGGACCTGGATAAACTGAAAGAACCAGAGGTTGTACAGAGTTTCAGGGAGAGCATAAGGGAACAATTGACAAGAATGGGGGAAAGAACTACAGTAGAAAAAGAATGGGTAGCTTTGAGGGATGAAGTAGCGAAGGCAGCAGAGGATCAAGTAGGTAAAAAGACGAGGGCTAGAAGAAATCCTTGGGTAACAGAAGAAATATTGAATTTAACTGATGAAAGGAGAAAATATAAAATGCAGTAAATGAAGCAGGCAAAAAGGAATACAAACGTCTCAAAAATGAGATCGACAGGAAGTGCAAAATGGCTAAGCAGGGATGGCTAGAGGACAAATGTAAGGATGTAGAGGCCTATCTCACTAGGGGTAAGATAGATACTGCCTACAGGAAAATTAAAGAGACCTTTGGAGAAAAGAGAACCACTTGTATGAATATCAAGAGCTCAGATGGAAAACCAGTTCTAAGCAAAGAAGGGAAAGCAGAAAGGTGGAAGGAGTATATAGAGGGTCTATACAAGGGCGACGTACTTGAGGACAATATTCTGGAAATGGAAGAGAATGTAGATGAAGACAAAATGGGAGATACAATACTGCGTGAAGAGTTTGACAGAGCACTGAAAGACCTGAGTCGAAACAAGGCCCCGGGAGTAGACAACATTCCATTGGAACTACTGACGGCCTTGGGAGAGCCAGTCCGGACAAAACTCTACCACGTGGTGAGCAAGATGTATGAAACAGGCGAAATACCCTCAGACTTCAAGAAGAATATAATAATTCCAATCCCAAAGAAAGCAGGTGTTGACAGATGTGAAAATTACCGAACTATCAGTTTAATAAGTCACAGCTGCAAAATACTAACACGAATTCTTTACAGACGAATGGAAAAACTAGTAGAAGCCAACCTCGGGGAGATCAGTTTGGATTCCGTAGAAACACCGGAACACGTGAGGCAATACTGACCTTAAGACTTATCTTAGAAGAAAGATTAAGGAAAGGCAAACCTACGTTTCTAGCATTTGTAGACTTAGAGAAAGCTTTTGACAATGTTGACTGGAATACTCTCTTTCAAATTCTAAAGGTGGCAGGAGTAAAATACAGGGAGCGAAAGGCTATTTACAATTTGTACAGAAACCAGATGGCAGTTATAAGAGTCGAGGGACATGAAAGGGAAGCAGTGGTTGGGAAGGGAGTAAGACAGGGTTGTAGCCTCTCCCCGATGTTGTTCAATCTGTATATTCAGCAAGCAGTAAAGGAAACAAAAGAAATATTCGGAGTAGGTATTAAAATTCATGGAGAAGAAATAAAAACTTTGAGGTTCACCGATGACATTGTAATTCTGTCAGAGACAGCAAAGGACTTGGAAGAGCAGTTGAATGGAATGGACAGTGTCTTGAAAGGAGGATATAAGATGAACATCAACAAAAGCAAATCAAGGATAATGGAATGTAGTCTAATGAAGTCGGGTGATGCTGAGGGTATTAGATTAGGAAATGAGACACTTAAAGTAGAAAAGGAGTTTTGCTATTTGGGGACCAAAATAACTGATGATGGTCGAAGTAGAGAGGATATAAAATGTAGACTGGCAATGGCAAGGAAAGCGTTTCTGAAGAAGAGAAATTTGTTAACATCGAGTATAGATTTAAGTGTCAGGAAGTCATTTCTGAAAGTATTTGTATGGAGTGTAGCCACGTATGGAAGTGAAACATGGACGATAAACAGTTTGGACAAGAAGAGAATAGAAGCTTTCGAAATGTGGTGCTACAGAAGAATGCTGAAGATTAGATGGGTAGATCACATAACTAATGAGGAAGTATTGAATAGGATTGGGGAGAAGAGAAGTTTGTGGCACAACTTGACCAGAAGAAGGGATCGGTTGGTAGGACATGTTCTGAGGCATCAAGGGATCACCAATTTAGTATTGGAGGGCAGCGTGGAGGGTAAAAATCGTAGAGGGAGACCAAGAGATGAATACACTAAGCAGATTCAGAAGGATGTAGGTTGCAGTAGGTGCTGGGAGATGAAGAAGCTTGCACAGGATAGAGTAGCATGGAGAGCTGCATCAAACCAGTCTCGGGACTGATGACCACAACAACAACAACAACAACAACGCCAGAAGTCACCTTTAACCGCTTTGGCCACCTGAGCACTACTTGTAGCCAGGCCAGGACTTCCACGTGTCATACCTGTGCTGCTACATCCCATTAATGAAGGAACATTACATCCTACTTCGACACAACACAGGTACTGCAATTTCGCGTTTCGTATAGTTTTCATAGCCCATGACCGTGGCGCTGTGAGAATCCGACATTTGCTGGTGAACGTTTTTTGTTCTTTTACAAGACACAACACGATTTTTTCTCCAACACCCTAAATTCCAATGCGATTCCTTGACGGGAACCGAAATTTCATATTGAAATAAGTAGTTGTAGCTCTGTTATAAGTTGCACTTTTTATTTTTATTTTTTATTTCCTGATGGTGACTAGTTTCAGAAACTTGTGTCCATTTTCAACCATCCCTATCTTAATTGTGACAATACAGAAGAAAGTCTATGTACAAAAACCACCCTTGTTGTGACGATCAAAGAGGCACTACAGCCAACTCAACAACAGTCAATACACCACATACGATGGACATTGTGGCTTTTTCGTTATTATAATCAAATGCAATTTTTGATCACTGTATGTGAAACTGTTTTACTATGGTTTACATGACAATAACGCACTCCTCAGGTTACCTTCCATTAGGAACGTGTGTGCACTCTGCGACTGTTGTATGATTTACAAATGACAGAGCACAGCAATCAGTCGTCCTTTTTTGCGGATTTTATTTCACTAATCTTGATTTCGGCTAGTATCTAGCCATTATCTATGCTTTATGTCATACTATCAATGCATGTCAGTTCCCTGTTGCTCTGGCGTCTATGACAGTTCTAGAAAGAACTGACATGAATTGATAGTATGAAATAATGCATTGATAATGGCTAGGCACTAACCAAAATCTATATTTGCCAAATAAAACCCGCAGGAAAGGACGACTGATTGCTGTGCTCTATCATTTGTAAAGTAACACATTTTTCTTCTCTGTTGGAGGGCTGAATATAAAGTAATGTATTACTGCTGAGATGCTTACTTAGTGGCCAGTCTCCTTGTAAATTGGCAGATTGATTTATTTTTGGAATGGGTATTGCCTGACTTTGGTTTTGATTTGTAGTAAAGACATGTAACATTTTAGGATAGACATAAATTGTGTGTAATGTATGTAAGGTGGCAGCTTGAATGACTGTTAATTTCGCACCTTATATGAGATTCTATATGCTGTAGCGAGTAGATTGATGTGTCACATGACATACATCAGTGATAGTGAGCAGATTTGGCTATTAAAATTTACTGTATGTAATGCAAAAAGGTATGACACTCTATTAGACGGTATTAACATACCAAACCCAATTCCTGCATATCAGTGAGCAGAAGGTGAAATAAAGCTGCTGGAAGAGACGCTTGAGTTTGGGATGGACTCGGGTTGCCCAGTCATGGCCCACGTAGTGCAAAGGCTTTTAGCAGGGAGCGCCCGTAGCGAGGGAGACAGCGAATGCACCAGGCGGTTCATCGAAGGAAGCCAGTGATGGGCAAGCGCTGCTTGTGATGGAGAAATTCTTTAGAAAATTACATTGGGCATTTTCCACATGAATACAAACAGGCCTGAGATACAGTTAGAGTCACTTTTCCTGATTACGTGAAAGGTCCGTGGTGCTCTCGCGATGTATGTGTGTAACTTTTAGGAGTGAGGAACGGGCAAAAAATGTCCGGTTGGCTGAAATAGACTCAGAAGGAGCAGAAGTGGAGAAATTATGGCGCAGTTTGAAGGTACGCCCTTTGTGATTGGCGGGGTAGTTTCCACGAGATGAAAGGAACACTCCCACTGGTCTAAAAAGCCGTGACGCGAAGCACGAAAGAACACAGATGGGGGATTGTTTGCTACGAAAGACAGAATACCGAAAACTTCGCGGACTCTCCTCTGAAAGAGTGTAGAACAGGGCGCTCTGCGCGAAGCATAAAGAAGAATTTTGGATGAACACTGCGTTCCCATTGGTTGACATTCAGCTAGAAATTAGCTGAAGAGCCGTAGAGCTCCGATAGCAGAGAAACGAAACAGCCACATAGTTAATTGTTCTTGCGAGAACTGAGAGGGCGTTGAAGTTACACGCTGCTCCATCTATGTGCGTGTGTATCGCCATATTTTCCAGACTGGGGATGAGTGCATGTTTGCTCGGCTAACGAGAAACATAGGACAGTTCCAGCTGATAAAATCAGTAAGGCTTTGATTAGCTTTTTATAGGGTTTTCAGTGGGCGAGGGCACCTATAAAGCCGACAACACGTCGCAGCCAAAGGTAAATGCCACTGGCAGAGGCGTAATAATATTGGATCACCAGCTTGTGTCCACTGTGAACACGAGCAACCTTGAGTAATCTGTTGCATATCTTGTCTCAAAAACTAAACATCCTCCGCAGACTTATTGTCATCCTAAACAGTATCAAACTTAGAACCTGCAGTCGGATGATTTCAAGTAATATTGGCCAACTCACACAGAGCTTCACTGTCTAGATGTAAAAAAAATAAAATAAAAAAATTAAAAAAAACTTATAGAGAACGTATTTAAATTTGATACTGTTGTGTTCAGTGTTATTTCTGCTAATCAGGAAGTGTTATCTTAAAAATTGTCCTGAAATTGTCATGTCATACTCTACTTAAACCAGTGTGCTTCATTGACAATAATACAGTAAATAAACCAGTTCTGTACAGCTAAACACCGATGTGCTCTGTCGTAGAATAAGGGTCTACTCCCACCCCATTAATTTATTCTAGTAACGCTAACGCACTCACAGGATGGTTTTGCTGTCTGGCGAATGTGACAACGAGGGGAGTGTCAGATACGTAATGATATAACTACTGAACTTGAAACGTCCCCTTGGAAAAATTGTGGATTACGGTGCTGGTAAACTTCTACATTATTTGATACAAAGACAGCTGAGTAAAACTGAACGTACTCAGACAGTTCTCTCTCTACTTATTCTGATCATCACTATACTGACACACAATATTTTTAGCGCAACGCAGTCTGACTTTCGATAATCCCCACAAAAGAATGGACCTGACTAACAATAACCTATACCTTTCATGAATCACATAACTCACAAAAATCTTCGTTACTCGAACTACTGCAATACAGCGAGTGCCAATACTGCCAGCTAAATAAAAGATTCTATCTTCTGAAGGCACTAACTACTGATAGGAATAGTTAGAAAATGAAAGATTTTGATAGAGAACAAACAATGTATTTACCTTATTAGTGTTCAAACGTCATCATATATATATCTTTCAATTCATGACATCCATCTTTACAAATTTCCTTTCTCTGGCGGACACGCATCCAGATCGTCCGTTCTCAAAACTCTGGCATCTCTCTCTCCACATCCACCACTGCTGGCGGCTCACCTCCAACTACCCAACGCTACGCTCTGTTCTCATTCAACTGCCCAACACTACAATAGCGAATATTCCAATAATGCCAACCAGCCACAGACTGCACACAGCACAGTCAGTGGTTTTCATACAGAGCGCTATGTGGCGTTACCAACATAAAAACCTAAACAGCCTACTTATAGACTTAGCTCATGCAGCTGTAGTGTGTCCCGCAGGTGAAGACATGTTATCACGTAACGCATAGCATTTTTGTGTAATTCGACGCACTGGAGACCAATGAGAGTACTTATCAAAAGAATTTTTGGTATTGTAGGGCTTTTAAGTCTATATGCAGTCAGCGAAAGAAAAAGAATTAATTATTTAGTCAGCAAACATTTTATCTCCGACGCACCCCGCTATCAGAGGCTGCTAGCGTTTTACCCAGTAACCACTGGCGTCTCTGCACACCACTTCTCTAATGTCTGTCCTATGTGGTCTGTTTATTGCTGTTGAGTCTGCTACACTGCTGGTTTGATCATCATTTCAGGAGCATAGTCTGTCGCCTGTAATGTCACCTTTCGTTACGGGTGCTTTGAAAAAAGATGTACGAAACTAATCACCTTCAAGAAATATTTAAAAAAAAAGAAAGTACTTCTCAATGACTTATGACGGAGCGAAAACAATATATCTCAATTATGAAACAAGTTCCGGACCTATGTGTCACCTGTACAATGCTGCAAGTTCGTAGAGATGCGACATATTTTCTTATATACAGAAAGTGGACGGCGCTATTCACAGCGATTTCGCCAAAATATTTAACATTTAAATGTGGAAGCATGTACTGACTGCACTTCACACTTATATGACGTTTTTTGCATACAGCGCTCACGGTGTTGCAAGTTTCATGGCCAGCAGTGTAGGCTGCCATGATACGACGACCTGTGATGTTCACCACCGACCTTCGTTCAGAAAGTGCGCGCTGTGGCAGCTTGCTCTCGTGAAAACGCGGCCGGCCTCAGGGACAATGAGGTCCTGCAAAAGTTGCGCCGCTATCGCCCGCCCCCAGTGGCTAAATAACGCCCGGATACAGCCGCACCGGCGCCTAAATTATCGTGTTTGCCTGCTCTCTCCCTCGCTGCCTGCTGCCGCAGTACGTATATTTTACGGCGTATAGCATCTTATCAGTGCTCAGTTAAAACACGGCGACTAAATGGTTCGGCCTCAGGTGCCCCACTCGCCCGCCCGACGCTCGCTCTCCCAATCTGCTCTCGTCTGCGGAGCCGATAAAATGGCCTCCAGACAGGAGTGAAATGTGGCTCGCCGAAGATGAGCCGCATACATGGGCCCCTAGGGCGAGCGATACTCGGAAAACAGCGACCTAGGGCGAGCTTCAATGGCGCGTTGTGTGTGCTGTATGTGCGTGCAGTAGGTACTCCGTGTTGGAGAGAACCAATGCATAATCTAGGCACAATCCAAATTCACTCCTGTTGAAATAGCCGATAAGGAAATCTCATGCAGCCACTTTTTGTAAGGGACCTACTCATGTCAAAGTCTCCTGTAAATAACTCAGACGGTCAAGCTGACGTTAAAAGTAGAATCGATTGAGTATTCACCTCATGATTTGAACTTTTAGAACAAAGTTGCTCTTTGATTATGTTAGTCAAATGTGATCACAATATGAAGTAACCAAACACAGTTACTTTACTGTTCAACCCATATTGGCTCCATTATTCTTACTCGAACAATCAGAACAGGTTGTCCCTCATGAAAACACACAACCAGAAGATTATTAAACAGTACTTTAGACAGCATTAAATTTAGTTACCAAAGAATTTTACAACAATACTGTATACCAGGAATTCCATGCAAAAACGCCGCACTTCATAGATTTAAATATTGACATTATTTGGAATATGTGTTCTCGCTAGGACAGGGGTAGTTGTGGGAATGAAAAGAAAACATCTTAAAAATGAACCGAACGACGCGAAAATAATAAACTTCGTATACACACTTCCACGCATTACCGCTCGTAATTTATAAATTTCGATGCTATTATTTACATTATCTGTTGTCGAAGATCAGAAATGGGAACATAAAAACAAAGAAGTAAATAAATGCGAAAGAGCAGTGTTCGCTTCTTTCCTGGTATATCACTAAGGTCACAATAACCTCTAACCGTATTTAGAGATTCTAATATCATGTCGCACTTTATGTAAGCCCGTTAGGCCGCAGTGTCAATAGGTTAATCACAATTCTAGGCGATACTAACAAACTTTTTTTTTTTATGCGACTTAACTTCTGAGGTCATCAGTCGCCTAGAACTTAGAACTAATTAAACCTAACTAACCTAAGGACATCACACACATCCATGCCCGAGGCAGGATTCGAACCTGCGACCGTAGCGGTCGCTCGGCTCCAGACTGTAGCGCCCAGAACCGCACGGCCACTCCGGACGGCAACAAACGGTTCAAATGGCTCTGAGCACTATGGGACTTAACATCTATGGTCATCAGTCCCCTAGAACTTAGAACTACTTAAACGTAACCAACCTAAGGACATCACACGACACCCAGTCATCACGAGGCAGAGAATATCCCTGACCCCGCCGGGAATCGAACCCGGGAACCCGGGCGCGGGAAGCGAGAACACTACCGCAGGACCACGAGCTGCGGACGCTAACAAACGCGTTTATCGTTTCGAAATTATAGTTTCTCAGGAAAGCCAACTTGTACGACGGGCAGAGATAATGGTCTACCGCAGTGGTAACGATTATTATCTATGATAACTCTGTGCAGACATTATCCAGTTAACATGTACTTTAAAACAAATAAAATGGCATTCGTAATAAGATAATATGAAAAGGGAGTCTCTTATTGGTGATTAATAAGTTAGCTTCGTAAAATATAGGCAACGGCCTTGCCGCAGTGGATACACCGGTTCCCGCGAGATCACCCAAGTTAAGCGCTGTCGGGCGTGGCCGGCACTTGGATGGGTGACCCTCTGGGCAGCCATGCGCTGTTGCCATTTTTCGGGGTGCACTCAGCCTCGCGATGCCAACTGCGGAGCTACTCGACCGTATAGTAGCGGCTCCGGTCAAAGAAAGCCATCATAACGACCGGGAGAGCGGTGTGCTAACCACACGCCCCTCCTATCCACGTCCTCAACTGAGGATGACACGGCGGTCGGATGGTCCTGATGTGTCACTTGTGGCCTGAAGACGGAGTGCTTTCATAAAATATAGGTATGAAGCTGAGCAATTATGACGACCTTTTGCTACGATACTTAGAAGTGACTTCTGTTAAAATTTTCCCCAAATATTAAGTTTCAGAGCAAAATCGGTATGCAGTATCAGAAGCCGATTAAAAAACCTTTCATTCCTATACTATTATCACGCGTTGAGAAAAGGTATGTTGACTTGTGGAATAACATACAGGGTGACAATTATTGAACTATATGAAAAAAACGCAAATTAGTTGCTAAGTGTGTCGTGCACACATTTTATCCAACATGTAAACGTCACTACAGATATTCGGATTTAGGTTATGACGTGTTCGATATGCCTCCCATCACTGGCGCAGACGAATAGCGAAATTCTGCAAGACTCTCTGAAGTGTAGGAAAATCGATACTCCCGAATGCCTGTTTTCAGCTCAGCAATGGTTTTGGAGTTACTGCTCTGCACCTTGCCTTTAATACAGCCCCACAAAAAGTAGTCGCACGTGTTCAAATCCGGAGAATATGGCGGCCAATAGAGGCCCATGCCAGTGGCCTCTGGGTACCCCAGAGTCAGATTTCGGTCCCCAAAGTGCTCCTCCAGGACATCAAACGCTCTCCTGCTTCGATGGGGGTCGAGCTCCGTCTTGCATGAACAACAGCTTGTCTAAATCAGGGTTCCTTTGGATAATGGCGATGTAATCATCTCCCAGAACCTTCACGTACAGTTCGGTAGTCACCCTGCGATCAAGGAATATAGCACAGATTATTCCCTGACTGGATATTGCACACCACACAGTCACCCGTTAAGATCACGGAATGGGGATTCGCAGTCCCGCAAATGCGCCAATTTTGCTTATTGACGAACCTATCCAAATGAAAGTAGGCTTCGTCGCTAAACCAAACCATGCATGCGCATACTAATTCCCACTATGCCCCACGGTCAACCGTGCGATTTGAACATCCTAACGCAAACCGTTCAGGAGTTATGTCGATTTTATTTCTTATACTTCAATAATTGTCTTCCTGTACATTAGCATATGAGAAAACACTGACTGTGAAATATGAGCAAACCTTGTAAAACACACACAAGACGTGCAATAACATATATCTTCGTGCTGTCAAACTTTGCAGTTCTAAGCTAGTAAAAATCAAGTTGGAAATTATAGTAGATTAGCAACCACACCGCATAATGGCGGACAGCAGGTTTTCTGATCTCAGATATAGAATTATAATTATTTATTACATGCAAAATTTGAACCAGAAGACTTTTTAATCCTTCGCTTGCGAGTGCATAGTGTTACAAAATTTACTAGCAAAATTGTGATCAATGAAAGAACTTTGTTGAAGTAAAGCGTTACAATAATGAAGATGTATAACAATCACCCAGTATCAGTTCAGCAATAGATGGATACACTGAATTATTTTTAAATACTGTTGAGCTGTAATCCGACATTAGAAGTATTCAATGGTTGTACTACTGGTAGAATTATGTTTACACACTCGAATAATCAGGGTTGGTCCGCTTCGAATTATAAGGAGAAGATAACTTACATTGCCAGGATGATTTGCCCTTTTTGGGTATTTCTTGATTTAAATAAGTTTCTTTAACGACTGTTAATGAATGAAAACGGGGGACATAAAATTTTATATCATTGCGGAACTAAAAATTATAATAAAAAGCAGTCCAAATCGTAATCACATATTTACTTTTGGATCCCGAAAACGATTGCAGTCTAGAAGACTATTCAGACCTGAGAGTCTGAAGTGTACAGCTTTTACAATAGATTTTACACGTCCACATTAAGAGCTAACATATAGCCAACATTAGATAAAATATAAAATAAAAATGACTTGTTCCCCAAATGACACTGTGAACTAGATAGCAACGGCTAGGTGTTGTAAAGAGGATGCTCGGCCCACCGTTAATCACGTGATCTGGAAAAAATAACGACTCAAACAACAAATACCGCATGTGTAAAAAGGAAAACATCGTGCGATACAGAACTCCTTTATATTAATTAGAACATTTAAAATAGTTCTGAAAACAGCCAGATTATTAAAAACTGACAGAGGGCACAAACAACTGAATAATTTCTTTTAACTCATCATACATTTCATCAATTTCTTCATCATCTGCAGAGCTAGTTGGCATATAAACTTGTACTACTGTAGTAGGTGTGGGTTTCGTGTCTATCTTGGCCATAATATTGCGTTCACTATGCTGTTTGTAGTAGCTTACCCGCACTCCTATTTTGTTATTCATTATTAAACCTACTCCTGCATTACCCCTATTTGATTTTGTATTTATTACCCTGCATTCACCTGACCAAAAGTCTTGTTCCTCCTGCAACCGAACTTCACTAATTCCCACTATATCTAACTTTAACCTATCCATTTGCCTTTTTAAGTTTTCTAACCTACCTGCCCGATTAAGGGATCTGACATTCCACGCTCCGATCCGTAGAACGCGTTTTCTTTCTCCTGATAACGACGTCCTCTTGAGTAGTTCCCGCCCGGAGATCCGAATGGGGGACTATTTTACCTCCGGAATATTTTACCCAAGAGGACGCCATCATCATTTATCCATGCAGTAAAGCTGCATGCCCTCGGGAAAATTTACGGCTGTAGTTTCCCCTTGCTTTCAGCCGTTCGCGCCCGCATCTCGTGGTCGTGCGGTAGCGTTCTCGCTTCCCACGCCCGGGTTCCCGGGTTCGATTCCCGGCGGGGTCAGGGATTTTCTCTGCCTCGTGATGGCTGGGTGTTGTGTGTTGTCCTTAGGTTAGTTAGGTTTAAGTAGTTCTAAGTTCTAGGGGACTTATGACCACAGCAGTTGAGTCCCATAGTGCTCAGAGCCATTTGAACCATTTTTTTCAGCCGTTCGCAGTACCAGCACAGCAAGGCCGTTTTGGTTAATGTTGCAAGGCCAGATCAGTCAATCATCCAGACTGTTGCCCCTGCAACTACTGAAAAGGCTGCTGCCCCTCTTCAGGAACCACACGCGTGTCTGGCCTCTTAACAGATACCCCTCCGTTGTGGTTGCACCTACGGTACGGCCATCTGTATCGCTGAGGCACGCAAGCCTCGCCACCAACGGCAAGGTCCATGGTTCATGGGGGAACTACTTAAACCTAACTAACCTAGGGACATCACACACATCCATGCCCGAGGCAGGATTCGAACCTGCGACCGTAACGGTCGCGCGGTTTCAGACTGTAGCGCCTAGAACCGCTTGGCCACTCCGGCCGGCTTCTTTAATGTGAACTGTATTATATTAACCAGGGGAAAAATCTATAACATGTAAAAAGACTGTATTTTCTTGCACTTTCTATGTAGTATTCATAGACCCCATGGCCCATTACCCCTGATGGTGATAGGATTCAGCCAGTAACACCAAAGACATTTTTGTATCTAAATCATCAAATTGAAAACTTTAGCACTCCTTTTTTTTTAAGTGATGAATGATAAATAGCATTTAGTTCAAGTTTAAATACATAAAACTCACGTTTCTCGCACTTTATTGTAAAGAAAGAGATAACGAGGCAATGATGCAGTTAGTAATGCTTGTTTTTTTTTTAATTTGGTTAGATGCTGATCAACGAACACAACGAACGTCGTACGTAATGAGTTCATGCTATTTTCAGGTATCTATTGTTGCCACAGTCGAATACGAGATTATCATCCTGCATCTTTAGGTATGCGATACGAACATTTCTGGCCACACCAAAACCAATGTAACACGAGAAAAACCTGTGTCACATAATACTCTGAAGAATAAAATTACCTCAAGATATTCATGAACATAGACGGCTACTGGGTTTATATAATTCGGTTTACAGCAAGTTATATGTTGCTGTAACAGATAACCAATCGACTCTGACCAAAACGTACTCCACGTTTGTCGGAAATCGTGACATGACACGGCGTGAGAACCAGGACAAAACAGAGTCGCTCGAAGCATACCACAGAGGAGTCAGTCGGAAGCATTACCATCGATATTGCCGAGAGTGATTTTATCAGATGTGTCACTATACAAACTGGGCACACGATCTTAAACTAACGATCGCGTCGGAGGAGGGACCAAAGACAGCGGCTAATAGCAGGTGGCGCACGAAAACCGGCTCCGAGTACAGACTGCTCGCCAGTTAAGCACGAATTGTTACCTATCGCAAGCAGATTATTTTAATAAATGTAAATGTCGTGTGACTAAGGCCTCCCGTCGGGTAGACAGTTCGCCGGGTGCAAGTCTTTCGATCTGATGCCACATCGGCGACTTGCGCGTCGATGGGCGTGAAATGATGATGATTAGGACAACACAACACCCAGGCCCTGAGCGCAGAAAATCTCCAATCCAGCCGGGAATCGAACCAGGGCCCTTAGGATTGACATTCTGTCGCGCTGACCACTTTTTTTTATTTTTTTAAATTTTTTTTTAATCTAATGACCCGCTGCAGGAGCAGGACGACGGGTAGGGCAGGGGTCGACACCCGAAGCCTGGCCATCCCGCCGCCAAGCCCAAGCAACGTATTCGAGTTCGAGGATCGAAGGATCAGGAAGAGGATGTAGTGGGTTTGTCAATGTAGTTTTATTTATTTATTTCTTTAATTTTTATAACATTTTTTTTATTATAGATTTATTTTTTTTCGTTACAAAGAAAGATCCTACAACTGCCGTAGCCGAGCGTCCCACTCAGCTACCAGGGGTGGACAGCAGATACAATAAAATATAAATAAACCCGTACAACTAGATAATAAAGAAATAATAAGCTAATGCAAATGTCTATATTTACCGAGTTGATCTTTTCTTTTAGATTACATTACGTTAGATGCTGAAAGCGACCTTCTTATGCTTCGATGCGTTGTTGCGCGTGCCCTCACGTGTTAATATACACCTTACGCAACTCTGCCTCATCAATTCTCACAATTTCATTATGAATATTATCCTTCAAATCATCTAAAGTTATTGCATTATTTGCGTACACTTTCCCTTTTAGACTTCTCCATAGATAAAAGTCAGTAGTGGTTAGGTACGAAAAACATTGTGACCACGGACTTTTGCTGACAGACCTTTCTTTTGTGAATCTTTCATAAATTCGTGAATTTGACTCGCGTGAAATGTGGCAGATCGCCCATTCTGTTGAAAGACGTTATACGTACGTTCATGGGGAGGTCAACTGTGCTTAAAATTCCTCAAAGATTCACTGTCGTTTCAGAAAATATGGAACTCTCAATCGGACTTACTGTCACGGCACACCACGCTCGATGTTTTCACCGCGAAGAGGTTCCTCATTACTCGTATAAGGATTGTTTGTCGACAAGTGTCTGGTATCCCGGGAGTATGTCCTGTCAGGTGTAACAGAGTAGCGGATCCAACATTCCACTCACAATTGTTTGAAATAGCTACGTAGAGTAATTCACACGTTTGACTTATCTTCGTCTTTCAGTTCGTAGAGTTTGTAGAGTTTCAAGGCGACATAATATTGGACTCATTCGTGCTCAAATATCCGCGATCACAGCAATGTAGGAACGGACGTGGCTCGATTCTTTTTACGTTTGCAACCGACCCAGTAGTACGCCACTTTGTCACCGA
Organism: Schistocerca nitens; assembly: GCF_023898315.1. Lineage (NCBI taxonomy): Eukaryota > Metazoa > Arthropoda > Insecta > Orthoptera > Acrididae > Schistocerca > Schistocerca nitens. Next base: position 231,324,954 of record NC_064614.1, on the reverse strand, counting down.
ATTCTGTATATTGCTTTTTGCTGCTATGGAAACGCCAGGAAACTTCTTGAGAAAAATGTCCCGCGTTTCCTTAAACCGGTAAATTCGTAAGCCACCACTATTGCGATTTTTTCCTTGAAGAGGATACATCTCGCTCGGATATTTACTTTACGCGTCCTAACAAAAAAATGGCTCTGAGCACTATGGGACTTCTAAGGTCATCAGTCCCCTAGAACTTAGAACTACTTAAACCTAACTAACCTAAGGACATCACACACATCCATGCCCGAGGCAGGCTTCGAACCTGCGACCGTAGCGGTCGCGCGGGTCCTAACAAAGTCGCAACGGCTTTCGTACTGGCAACATAAAATGTAGTCCCAACAGCTTCGAAACAATTGATAACACTTGGCAGGTGACAATGATCAAGCCGGTTTTCTGCGCTACCCATTGTCGTCTGCAATCTTGGATGTTGACTCACAGAGCTTTATTTTTACTACGCAGGTGAACGCAGTGGCATATTTATACACACCTTGCAGTTTGAAACTTGGTTATGTAAGTCAGATAACAATATAACTGTGTAGCATTTACCCTCAAACCAGCAATGGACAGTGCCACGAAGCCGACGGGAGGTAGAATTTCCGCGTAAATTGCCATCGGCAGCCGCTGTTCCGCACGGAAGCGGTTGTGCGCCCGCGGTCGACATTTCCCTGTTTGCAGTGCACAAGCCGCTCTCAGCCGGCGGCCTTTGTTCTTCCGGCACAGGTGGGCGGTGCTGGTCCGTGCCCTCCCAGCGTGCAGAGCGACTCCAGGAGCATTTCCAGAGAGGCCGCGAGCGCCATACGTGTTCTGGAGAACCCTTTTGAGGGCGAGTGCGCGGGCTTGTGTGGCTTACGCGGTTCGCGCTATTGATCGCGGGTCGTTAGGGCAGCCGCTGCTAACAACCCCCTCATACGCGAAAGTGAGCAATTCCCTATCCTCGCCGCTGCTACTCACCCTGCCCTATACCCCCGCACCCTCGCTCAGGCATTTCGCAAACTACGACGTGAATCGATCGTGCTTTGGGACTTGCAAAATCAAAGAGTACCTGTTGTGAGAGCTCTAAAAATGTTCAGCTACACGGAGGCATGTTCCGTCTCTGCAACTAAATGAAAAGCAGGATGTTTTTTGCCATACGTGTTTCGCTTCTTTTTTTGTGAAGCATCTTCAGTGGCCTGTATTACATGTTTCTTTTTATACAGACAATAAATGTATTATGTAATATTTACATATGTAGTGGTTACACTACCTTTTGTTTATTAAATTAGAAACAACTTTTATAGCACAACTTTCGTGAGGTTAAAGCATCTTTTAGTGTTACTTATGATTTCCAATGTTGTTAGTCCATATTTGTGGTCCTCGAGACGTTTCCATTCGGTCCCTATACTTCAGCTCCCTGATTCCCAGTGTTTTTTCGACCACGTTTATTACGACACATCACTTACATTCTCCACTATGTGATATATATATATATATATATATATATATATATATATATATATATATATATATGTTGTTGTGGTCTTCAGTCCTGAGACTGGTTTGATGCAGCTCTCCATGCTACTCTATCCTCTGCAAGCTTCTTCATCTCCCAGTACCTACTGCAACCTACATCCTTCTGAATCTGCTTAGTGTATTCATCTCTTGGTCTCCCCCTACGATTTTTACCCTCCACGCTGCCCTCCAATACTAAATTGGTGATCCCTTGATTTTATATATATATATATATATATATATATATATATATATATATATATATATATATATATATATATATATATATTCGCGCTGTGTTTCTGTTTCCGGTCATCTGTCCATGCTTCTTGTCGGCTTCATGTCTTCGGCTTCATCTTGGTTGGCTTTTTGGTTGCCCATATTTCGGCTGTGACCTTGCTTGCGTTCTTCGGTCCATTTTACGCCTGTTCGTTTGTCACAGTGTATCTCATGTAGTTTACTTTTCTTAATGATGTTTCTGAATTTTATACTGTCCTTTATTGTGTTTGGTGTGATGTTGAGTTGGTTCAGGTCGTTTTTTACCTCTGCCACCCATTTGTTGTTACTAGTGGTTACCCAGTCAAAGATCTGTTTGGTCAGTCTGTGTGACGGCATTCTGTATAGGTGTCCATAGAATTGTAGTCTGCGTTTTCTAATCTCTTCTGTGATTGTCTCCGTATGTTTGTATAGTTCCTCTGTAGGTTTCTTGATCCACATTCCATTGTTGTTAGTTGCACCAAGTATTTTCCTAGGTATTTTCTGTTCTACTTTTTCTAATTTTCTGATAAGTATGCCCTAGGATTAGTGTGGTCCCTGCTGCATACAGTGCCTCGGGGAGCACACTGTGTCGTAGTGGCGTAATTTGGCTTTTTTTGAGATAGACTTCTTGTTGTAATGATTCCACACTATTTTGTATGCCTTGTCCAGTTCAGTTTTTCTTTCTTAGTTTGTGTGTCTGTTATGTTCTCTCATTTGTAGTGTTTCACCGAGGAATTTGAAGTTTGCCGTTTTGTAAATCGTGCCATACTTTGTGTTCAGAGATGAGAGTTTCTTTGTGCTCATAAACTGTACCTTTTCGTAAGATATCTGAAGTCCAGTTTTGGAAGCGATTTCGTGTAGTTTTTCAACAGCTTCTTTGTAAGTAGGCTGTTTCTGTTTTCTTAGTGGTAACGCCACGTAGCGCTCTGAATGACTGGCTGTGCTGTGTGCAGTCTGTGGCTAGTTTGCATTGTTGTCTGCCATTTTAGTGTTGGGCAGCGGCAGCTGGATGTGAACAGCGCGTAGCGTTGCGCAGTTGGAGGTGAGCCGCCTGCAGTGGTGGATGTGGAGAGAGAGATGGCGGAGTTTTGAAATTTGTCACGAACTGCTACATATATTATGACTATTGAGGTAAATACATTGGTTGTTCTCTATCAAAATCTTTCATTTGCTAACTATGCCTATCAGTAGTTAGTGCCTTCAGTAGTTTGAATTTTTTATTTAGCTGGCAGTAGTGGCGCTCGCTTTATTGCAGTAGCTCGAGTAACCAAGATTTTTGTGAGGTAAGTGATTTGTGAAACGTATAGGTTAATGTTAGTCAGGGCCATTCTTTTGTAGGGATTTTTGAAAGTCAGATTGCGTTGCGCTAAAAACACTGTGTGTCAGTTTAAGCACAGTCCTGTAAAATTGTTAAAAGGGGATGTTTCATATGTCGACCCTTAGCCGAGGATACCTCACTGGAATCTTCTGATTTTTTTCTTGTAGTTTGTATAATTAGTGTAGCTTTTGTTTATTGCTAGCGCGTAATTGTAGAGAAAATCTCCTTTGTAGTTGCAGTCTTTCATTGTTGTAGAGTAAAACAGTTGTGGCATGCATGTAGATTTGCACCAAGTATTTCGCAGCTGCAATTAACTAGATATTATTTTCAGTGTTATGTTAATGTGTTCTCTTATTTTTGCTCTTCAAATTGTGTTTTTCTGTGTTGTCGTGTGAAATACTGTGACAATAATGGCGTGTGAAAAACGTAATACTAGGCTCCAAAGTAAACTGAGAAATGACAGTGAAAACGAAAGCAGTGTGTTAGCGCCACCGAGTAATGAATTAACTGATGTTCAAAGTAGTAATTTGGTAATTGTGCATAGGGAAATGGAGCGGGCGGCAAACAATGGCGTGGACAGTGAAACAGTGAAGAAGGAAGCATTATCGATCGATCGGTCGGCAACAGCTCGCCTCAGGAATCGGGAATGACAGGACACAATTTTGCAAATATTGTAGACTCAGGTTTTGGGTTCTCACCGTTTTCTCAAATGAGTCAAGACACATTTTCCACTTGTCAAAATGTGAATGTTGCCGGTGCAAATTCACTGCCGAAAAGCACTGAGGAACGTGTTTCAGACACCAGTGCATTGTTATTACAATTAATGCAACAAATGGGACAAAAGCTTGAAAAATTAGACACATTGGAACAAAATCACAGACAAACACAGCAAAAGCTTCAAAAATTAGACACAATGGAAAAACACCATAGACAAACACAGCAACAGTTAGACACAATGGAACAAAATCTTCAAAAGTTAGACACAATGGAACAAAATCAGAGACAAACACAGCAAAGGCTTCGAAAGTTAGACACAATGGAACAAAATCTTCAAAAGTTAGACACCACACTTGAACAAACACGTGAAGATTTAACTACTGAGTTACATAAAAACGAATCGAAATGTCAAAAAGTCTGTAATGACGTAAAAACACAAATTTGTGAGCATTTCCAACCTACTTTTTCGCGTCATGAAAATGCATTACAGAATCATGAAGCAGCCATAAAAGAACTGCAAACTATTGTTCATGAAAATCACGACACCCTGCAAGCTAAAATTGACTCAGTAGCATCTACCGATTCTGTTATGCAACTTGCAAAAACTCAGGAAAATTTAAAGGACACAGTAGATACGATTTCAACACAAATGGACACTCTGAAACTTGGTTCAGAAAAACATACAGAGGAAATAATTTCACTATCGGATAAAGTAGCCGAACTTTCAGATCAGTTCACTAACTTATCTACAAAGGTAGATGATGATCTGAATGACACAACACCTGTAGCCTTCACTGACACTGAAGAGTATGAAGAAATTAGAAAATTCAAACAAAATCAAAATCAAATCAATACACAATACAAAAGAGAAATCCGGGAAGTGCAAGATCAGTTGGCACAAGTAGTACAAGAATTACGTATTTCAGAGGACACTCGCGCCCCAATACGGGAAGAGGGACTTAGAAATACGGAACAGCCACAAAATAATAACACAGCGCATTTCGGAAATTATGAAAGAAATTGGCAATGTGCACCGAATTTTGAGATGGAACCGTCGACACGACGTAACAATGACCGACATGCGACTCGCTGACACGATGATTTTGACTATAAGCTGTTCATTACTACACGTAAATTCAAAACGTTTAAGAATTCTGGCAACGACATTCATTCACAAGCATGGCTCCATCAATTCTCTCATTGTTTTCCTCCCGACTGGTCGTTAGAACACAGATTAGAATTTATGTGTGGCTACTTGGAGAATGAACCAGCTGTAAGAATGCGATCGGTCATTCACGATTGTCACAGTGAAGGCGAATTTTATCATGCCTTCCTCTCAGCATATTGGTCTCAAGCTACACAAGACCGAGTAAAACATAGCATCATAATGATGAAACATTTCGAACAATCTGAATTCTCCAGTCTTGTGAAATATTTTGAAGACATGTTGCACAAGAATCAGTACCTATCAAACCCATACAGCCCCTCAGAACTCATCCGCATTTGCTTAATCAAATTACCTGAACATTTACGACATATTATTTTAGCAGGACGTTGCAAAGACGACATTGAAGCTTTTCAGGGACTCCTACAAGAATTAGAAATTGACACAGACAGTCGCCGGATGCGAAAACAGGAAACCAATCACTACAGGTCACATACGTCACAATTCCGTGACGACAGAAATAATAACTGGACACGACAAGGCTATTCTCACAACACAAATCGTGACCAAAACAGACACCACCCGTATGACAACCGTTGGCAGAGTAAAAATAATTACAGAGAAAGATTGCATTTCCATAGTAATGACTATCACAGAGACAGCCAGAGACATACACGATATGGAAACCAAAATAATTATTATCAAGGGAGGCAGAATAACTTCTGACGCAACAGTTCGGCGCACAGTTACGATTCAGGGAGAAATTCTCCACCACGTGACGGACAAGGAAGAAACTACGGAATCTACCGACATGACGACAGACGATATATTCGTAACGACAGACCTGAATTGCATCAGAACTGGCGGGATTCTAACAGAGCTGGGCCCTCTCGGCAAGGCGAATTTGTAGAAGTTAGGTCTCCTAATCCCAATAACGACGCGCGCCAACAAAGAGACAGACAATGATTCGCACAGCAGGCAGCGGCGTGCGCCCGCTGGCTCCGAGAAAAATAACATAAGACGCTAGCCTTGAGAAAAATTTTAGTATTCTTTACCGACGTATACCGCATGATAATTGCATTCAAGTTCAAACTCGGAGTACTATGAAGAGTAAAGGATTGCACCACACTTCACATGTAAAACCGCTTACTGAGAGATAATCTGTTTTTTAACTTAGTCTTTGCCATAAAATTTTTCACTACACGCTACTAGTACAATTTGTCACACTGAGACACTGTTAACATGCAACAATGTTTGAAGTTAAATATCCAGTCTAGAACCTAGGGAACATTTTTAAACAGAAATTACGAATGCCTTGTTATAGTGAACAGACCACATAGTGTTGTTATTTGTACATTCTTGCTTGTTAGTTGCACGATTACGTAACGACTATAAGGCTCACATACTCAGAACATTTACCAGTACTGCTAATGAGATTTTAATGCAACATTTTGGTTGAGCCTACTTGAAAATACATTCTGGATTTAAAGTACTTTCAGTGAGATACCAGATGACATAGTGGTTAGTTTATGTGACAGCTACACGATTTTATCACGACGCTACTACTGAGTGACAATTTACAATGTTGCTTTTGCGGTGTATCTGTTTTATATCTGCAGAGTTTTCTGAATTCTTCTGGAAAGTAAAACATGTTTTAGTAGTAACTTTTGTGGCATAGCAACAATGAGTAAAGCCTTTTTCGTGGCACAACAATACGTTACTGTACAGTACTTTCTTCATCACGCCAATAAGCATAATAACTACGATATCTATACGCAAAGCATTTCACTTTTGTTTATCATGAGGTAAGTACATTGACTTCTGCAGAACTTAGCTTTCGGAGGATGATAACTACGACACTTCCACAGAGATTATGTGGCAACAAGACGCACAGTTTAGCGTTATAGGACACGTATTTGAGTGATTAATTTTGCACTTAAATCATTTATTTTTAAAGATATTTGAAGTACAATGATACAAAGGTTTTCCGTGATACATTTCATTCCACTGCTGTAATCTGTAACACCTGAGGGTATAATTACATTAATCCTCAGGGGGGTACGCGCCTACTTTGTGCACCATGTGTTTGGCAAGCACAAGGAGCCCTAGCTAATATGGTATTTGCTTATACAACTTTACACATTGGTACCATATTTCTCTAACACATAATTACACAGCTATCTGATCATTTAACTGAGAGAGACAAACATTTTTTTTACTACATCAGTGACAGATGTTTATGTAATTACACCGTTGGATAACTTCATGCTTACGCAATTACACAGTTGGATAACTTCACACTTAGGAAATTGTATTTTGTCTGTACTTTGTGAACTGTTCATATTTTTTCGGAACCATTGTGATACTATGAGAGCTTTGAATGATGTATTTGGTAAGGGAGCATGATTTTAAAGTACGTTTGAGGTAGATGACACTATTGAAATGAGCAGAGAATTTTTTTTAGGTTTTGAAATTATTGCAGAAAGCTATGACGTTTTTGAGATTTGACTGAGGTTTTATGATATCATTATTATGACGACGATGTGTATTATGCTGTTGAGGTATGTTTATGATCAATGAGATGATGCTATATGAGGAATCTGATTATGCTATGTATTTATTACTACGTAATATTGAAGTGTCGACAAATATGTATATGTGTAATAAGGTAAGGAGTAATGAATAGTGGTTAGGGACTCTGACTTGTGAAAAAGGATGTTGGAAACCAAGAATCGTACTTTAAGAGTTATGAAATGTGTGTAAATGCGTGAATGTATCACAATGCCGGCGAAAATTTTTTGGACACTGTTATATTCATAAGATTTTGTATCTAAACATTATCAACGCAAATTCTCGACCTCTAAAATTTTTTATTTGAGACTGTCACTGTAGCAGAAACTGCTGTCATAAATATTTCGGTAAGAAAACTAAGTGACCTTGATGTAATGCGTTGTGGCGCCCAGCTGGGCCAGCCGCCCGGAGAAAAAGTCATTAGGTGGAGAAAAAAAGAGGCCATTAACCTCGCTTCTGACATTCCTTTGTAGAAAGCATCGCAAAAACGACACGGTCGAACTTGAAAACATATGATTACACTGTGGAGCTCTTAATTTATGATATTTACAGAAATGCCTAATGAAATGACGAGAAATATTTTTACATCTGCACACCTGATTATGACAAGCGTCTTTCTACGAGAGTTGAGAGAATTTCTACTAACTTATGAAATGTCACATGACTATTGAATGATATTTTTATGCTTTGGTTTGCGTAATTGCTTATTTCATTTGATATCTGGTTTCCAGCTGTCTTGCAGCATTGGTTTCATAAAATAAAATTAAATGCATTTGCTAATGTGAACACTTTCTGTCAACAGATCTATTAAATAATTACTTTATGATCCACATTCTTCGAAAAAGGAGCTCTTGGAATGGAAAGAACAATAAGAAGGGACTAATAACAGTAACTGCGTATATAATTTTCTTTTCAAGTACTTGGTAATTTTTATGGTAGAATAACTTCTTGTGGTGCACCACTTTAATTACATAGACATTAAGATGTGAATAGACATTTCCCTGATCTGAATTGTTGTCTTTAGTGTACTAGCTTGCGCTTTGTCATGTTTAGATATAATTTATTGCTTCTGCTGTTTGCCAGGCATAGTGCTACTGAATTTTAATTTGTGTTACTCTTCTAAGCCAGTTTACTACTGATTTATTTTTCTTGTTTGCTGCACATTGCCTTATATTAGTTGTAATATTGCAATTGCTTTGCTAACCTCTATAATGCTGCTTGCTTCGCAAATCTGCCTTTTTTTCATTGCTGTTTGCGTTAATTGTTTTGTGCTGCTGCATTGCCTCGTCCCTTAGTTTAGCATCTGAGCTCAGTAGATTTAAGTTAGCTTAAGAGGGGTAGACTATATAAGAAACTGACTATGGAGAATAGGGAAAGAATGCATTGAGAAGTTATATGAAAAAGATTTGGGCCAAAATGAGTATTGTACAATGAGAAATAATTATTTTGAAAGAAATATGAATAGAATACAGGAAGGAGGTATATATAGGACTTTTTGGAAATAATGAAGAACGAAGGGAGATCTCCGAGAAGTGAAGAAAGTTTTGTTTGCAAAATACTGCAGTAAAAGAAATCCTGTCCTTTCCTTGTGTTATCCCACTATGTGTTTGTGTACTCTTGTATATTTGTGTTTTTCCTGTCTTTATGTGTTTAGCTGATGTTGTTCTGTTGTAGAATTTTTCTAATACTGTGTTATTTACTTTGTAAAGATGTTTAGACATTATTTATTCTGTTTTGTTTTCATGCTCATGTGTGAAGTTGATGTTTCGAAAGTCATTCTGATCTTTTATGTATGTACTCATGTCATAATTCCTGTAACACTGATGTATATGTTATTTCGATTCTTTTGTAAAGCCCCTATTACTACAAATGTTATCTGTATTGTTATGTTCTTTAATGATGTATTTTGTACCTTTGTAATTGTATTCTTATGTTATACAATTGTAATTGACACCAGTTCATCAAATTAAGTAACTTGTAAGTTACATTTCACTGCACACGTTTCTGTTGGTCATAGTATATGGACAATATTTCAGAAGTAGGGACTGATAGTGTTTGCACGTGTGTTAATGATTCAGCAAGGGACTGGATAACAGCATTGCTGGTTCTAAGGACAATTCCAAAAAACTTTGTGAGTGCACAAGTGGTGGTTTGGACTTGCTATATTATCTACAAGACTCTTCAATGGTGATCGTGCACCTGCACAGTCACAACAGATGGCTGCTGGCCATCTCTACCAGGACTACAGTGGGTCTGCATCTTTGATGGCCCACCAATTTCTACAAGGACTGCAGTGGGTCTCCACCTCTGGTGGCCCACCAGTACCGTAATCTCTACCAAGACTACAGTGGGTCTGCTCTGTGATGACCTAACTACCAATATTCTTCAAAATGTCGACTGACTCTGCTGTGGGTTTACTCTGTTGTGGCCCATTACCTGTCTGCATGTCGAGTCAGCACTGTCTTTCCGTTGGAAGGACAACACTACTTCTTCAAGACTGCATGGAAATCCACTACGTCTGTGTGCATTGTCTTTTACTGCTCAGACTTTGAGAAAAACACGGCAGTTTTAGTGTGATCAACGATCGGGACTGTCTTTATGGACTGTGAGAAAATTTTAGCTTTTGACCAACATTGTATCAATAAGTGTGTGCATTTGATTTCTTTGTTATTGTAATTGTGAAAAAAATTTTAACAAATATGTATTGGCCAGTGCCCAAAACAATTTGTAAAATTTTTGTGGGGAGCATGGGGGCTATGTAAGTAGGCTGTTTCTGTTTTCTTATTGGTAACGCCACTTAGCGCTCTGTATGACAATCACTGGCTGTGCTGTGTGCAGTCTGTGGCTAGTTTGCATTGTTGTCTGCCATTGTAGTGTTGGGCAGCGGCAGCTGGATGTGAACAGCGCGTAGCGTTGCGCAGTTAGAGGTGAGCCGCCTGCAGTGGTGGATGTGGAGAGAAAGATGGCGGAGTTTTGAAATTTGTCACGAACTGCTATATATATTATGACTATTGAGGTAAATACATTGGTTGTTCTCTATCAAAATCTTTCATTTGCTAACTATGCCTATCAGTAGTTAGTGCCTTCAGTAGTTTGAATCTTTTATTTAGCTGGCAGTAGTGGCGCTCGCTTTATTGCAGTAGCTCGAGTAACCAAGATTTTTGTGAGGTAAGTGATTTGTGAAACGTATAGGTTAATGTTAGTTAGGGCCATTCTTTTGTAGGGATTTTTGAAAGTCAGATTGCGTTGCGCTAAAAACACTGTGTGTCAGTTTAAGCACAGTCCTGTAAAATTGTTAAACGGGGATTTTTCATCTTTTGTTTCGTTTATACCTTTCGTGACAATCGCCAAATCGTCTGCAAAAGCCATGCATTTAACCTGTAGGTTTCCTAAGGTTATCCCCTGTTGTGATATTTCCCATACTTTTATTACCTTATCTAACACTAGATTAAAAGGGAGGTGAGAGGCTATCGTCTTGTCGGACACCTGTGTGAATTTCAAAGGGCTCTGATAGTTCCTCACAGAACTTTACTTTGGAGGTCGTGTTGGTGAAGGTTTGCTCTATGATATTCCTGTTTTGTTGTCTACTTTGTATGCAGCTAGAATTTTGAAGAGAGTTTTCCGGTCGATAGAGTCGTATGCCTTTTTGAAGTCGACAAAGGTAATGATCAGGTTCTGTCTGTGTTGTAAAATCATTTTTAGTTTCCAGATCTGTTCCGCACAAGACCGCCCTTTACGGAAACCTGCTTAGTATTCCCCAATCACGTGGTCGGTCTGAAATTCTAGTCTGTTTAGTAAGGCTTTAGGGAGAATCATGTATGTGACTGGTAGAGGTGATATTCCTCTGTAGTTGTTCGGGTAGGTCTTGTCACTTTTTTTGTGTAGTGGGTGTATCAGGGCAGTTTTCCAGTCTTCAGGAATTTTCATGGTCTCCCAGATATCTTCCAAGACCCTGTGGATGTCTTTGGTGAGTTCTGGGTCTTGTAACTTCCAGATTTCCGCGATGATGCCGTCTTCTCCTGGTGCTCTAAGATTATTTAGTGACTTGATTATTTCTTTAACTTCTTCTACAGTATGAGGTTCACTATCTGGATTGTACGTGCTCGTTTCTATCATCAGTTCTTCCATAGGGGGTCCTAGTTGAAGAGTTTTTCAAAGTACTTTGCCAGAACGTCACAATTGTTTTTGGTATTGGTTTCTAGGGTTCCATCCGGTCTTCTGAAGCACAAGTTGGATGCTTGATATCCAGTCATGTTTTCTATGAACGTTCTGTAAAAGTTTCTTGTACTGTTCTTCGTGAAGTCCGATTCGATCTCCGTCAGTCACCGTTTATCACACTGTCGTTTTTCACTGCGAATGATTTTGCTTGATTATATCTGTATTTTCAGGAGGTTCATCCATTTCTATGGGGATTTATGGCTACTAAATTTTTTCCATGTACTGATTCGTTGGTCAGTAGCTTGGTCGCATGTGTGGTTCCACCAACGATGTTTCCTTGTCCGTGGTGCTTGTGCTAGTTTCATGGCCTCTCGGATTCTTCCTGAAGGTTGCATCCAGTCTGTCGTTTTCTCCATTTTAAATTTGTCTAATATTTTTGTCTGGTATAAAGTAAGGTATTCTGGATCGGGTCTAACAATTTTGTTCTTCTGGAGCTTTTTAATGACCAAAAGAGGAATCCTGATCTGTAGTAGGTGGTGGTCTGAGTCGAAGTAGCCTTAACGTGTGTCTATGATCAAAATTTCTTTCTGTGAGTCTTTCTGGACAATTACGTGGTCGATTTGTAGTTCTTGCTTTTCTCTGGGGAATTTTCGGGTGGTAAGTAACCGTGTTGGTTTCTTGAATTTTTTTGACATAATGGCGAGGTCATGGCTTTTGCAAAAGTGTGTTAGGTGTTTTCCATTTTTGTTTGTGTCCTTGTGTGGAGTATGTTTTCCTGTGGTATGGCCGGCCAGTGTGGCCGAGCAATTCTAGGCGCTTCAGTCTGGAACCGCGCGACCGCTACGGTCGCAGGTTCGAATACTGCCTCGGGCCTTGATGTGTGTGATGTCCTTAGGTTAGTTAGGTTTAATAGCTCTAAGTATAGGCGACTGATGACCTCAGATGGTAAGTCCCATAGTGCTCAGAGCCATTTGAACCATTTGAACCTGTGGCATGTCTGTATTCCTTTTATTTTGTCTCCATGGTTTTCCTTTGTACATTCTAAATTTCTCCGTGTTGAAATGGTCTTCGTCTGTGAATCGTGTTTCTTGCAGTGTACATATTTTGATTTGAAATTTTTTGAGAGTGTCTGTGAGTTGTTCATCTTCCCTGTCTTCATCAGTGTGTTCACGTTGAGTGTGCCGATGTAGTGTTTGCTTTTGGTCTTGAGGGAGTTTGAGAAGCTCCGATTCTTCTCATGATGTCCGTGAGCCCCCGGAATCCGACGCTCACGACGATCCCAGTCTATTGTTTGGGAAATAAGATTTTTCTCGTTGTGCCATCATGATGTTTAGTAGTTGGATATATGGCACACTGCCGAGTACAACCTGACTTTCCAGATCATGAGGTTGGTTGAGGCCGCCACTGATATATAAATTTTAACTTGACAAACCAGAATAACTCGAAAAATAAGCTTCACACGAAATAATGTGTAGAATCCAAAGTTGATTATTTTAGAGGGGCACACATGCTGGAGCTAAAATTAGCCGGCCACCTCAGCCCCCTGGGGGTGCGGCGGGAGGTAACTTTAAAATTTCAAATGGGAACCCCCATTTTTATTGCAGAATCAGATTCTGCATAAAAAACTGCTTACATTTTGTCTTAAACATTTGTTTTGATTCTTGGTAGTTGGCGCTATAATTCAACAAAATCCATGTTCTCATTTTTGCGTGGAAAATGGTTAGGGATAAATAAAAGATAGTTATTTACTTCGTACGTTTTGATTCGCTAAAACTAAAACTCTCCCTCTCTCCCCATAGTGTGGGGTTTGAGAAAGAGGAATTAGAGTTTTACAAACGTTGACCCAAATATTAATTTTTTCAGCAGATTCGGATAAGCTTTGTTTGTTTCGTGGTCATGAGGCCACACAACTTTTAACTATGAAACAAATCATCGTTAACTAAAAAACTAACTGGCGCACGGACCTAATTTTTTATTAGATTCTGAGTAATCCCTCTTGTTTGTCTAGAAGACTCACAACTGGGGTGCTTGCTTAATTTGAGTCCTTTAGTTTCGGGTGGAAAAACGTAGAAAACGACGTTCATAAATTTATTGACTTAAGTCACATTGTTCAAGCCTTCATTTTATTTCCGAATATCGCTGCTGTTACGTCGTTTACATTTTTAGAATTATGTACGATTGAGAGGCACCCACATGCCTTGCTCATACTGTGGCATCAAGCAGTCAGGCCTGCAAGATGAGTGGTCTGCCAAGCGAGTGGATTCATTCTTAATTTATCGAGTAACATGAACTCTCGTACTCTCAATTAAGTTACAAATTATCCTCCTGTATGAATAATACGCAACGGAAACACGCATCTGACTATCAGTAATTTACAGAACTCTGACTGTACACTACGCACTGGCAATACCACATTTTCTTTTTGTCTTTTATTTAGAGGCTTTTGTCAACACGTGGCCACCGCACTGAATATGATTGGCGCACACATTATAAATTCGGGACATTATGACAACATACAATTCAATGGAAAAGACCACCAATCTTTTTCTTTTCACTATCTTATTTATTCCGATAAATTCTCTAACCTAAACACACAAATTCTATAACCTACAACAATATCACATGAGAAATTCCGCCCAGTGGGCATGGCTTTACATTAGTGAATCTCTATATTATGGTCTCGTAATTATTTAACGCTACAGTGCACTTTCTGGATAGGATGGTGGATCTTTTATTATACCTCACACTTCGACTCTCACAATCATCATCACGAAACTTTCCTCCAGACCGAGCGGTACCGAAGGAACAAGCATCATCATCACGAAACTTTCCTCCAGACCGAGCGGTACCGAAGGAACAAGCATAACCCACTAATCTTTTGAAACTACCTTGCTACTCTCCCATGCAAACCACACATACCCAAATTACATGACATACACCACACAACAATATGAAATACTACACAGAGAATGGTTACAGCATTATCACTTTCAGCTTTCCGACTTCAATTAATATTTATCCCAGTTTCACACGACACTGCCCCACTTTGTAATTCTACTTTCCTACTATGAACTCTGGAGATATATGCACGTCTTCCTGTGCAATGCAAGCCAAGTGGCGTTGCTGGATAGACGGCCGACTCACCTTGATTCTCTCTCAGAGTTTAAATCTAGCGTCACACGGAATAACATTAAGAACATATTCCTCACACACGCGAGTCCTCAACTGATACCATGGACGAGTACTTCTCTTTATCCTTTGTCTCATACACAGATTGAGACTCACACAGTACTCACCACGTGGAAGTACTCGTCTCTAATTTCAAGTCCTGCACACGCCATTTCTTAAATATTTCAGCTTATGGTACACACGCTATTTCTTAAAAATTTCAACTTATTGTACACACGCTAGTAATTCAGCTTAACTTAAGCACACGGAAGTATTTCAACTTATAGCTACACGTGGTTTCATTGTGACCGTTGGTCACTTCTGAAGATTACTACAATCCCCTTAATATTACCTGCCTGACATTTAATTCTCCCCACAAAAGTTCCTGAGATAGAGAAATTATTATTTCAAACTACTCTTAAATATTCCACATGCATACCATGTCTCCACTCTTTCGTCATTACGGAGCACAACTAAAACAGGTCTTAACAGCACAAGATCCAGCGGCAGAGTGCCGAAACATGGCCGTTCTTTAGGTTCTAGGTTCTCTCACACCTCTGTCGAAGTGGGGAGGCACCTTGCTACCCTATTGGTCAGCCACATTTCAGGCGCTCAAAGCTCTGGTAAATTTCATCTGTTTGGTCCCACCAAAGGTGGCCAAAGGATCGACTCAAAGATGATCATATATCCACATTCACTATCTGCGGTTAGCAGACGACCATACATTCATTCATTTCACATATCTCACCAACCTGGATGTAGGGATTTACTTTGTGGGAGTGCACATGTGATCAATAAAATAAATAAATTGTCATTCTTTCCCACACTGGTATCCGGCTTCGCTGTATTAATTGAAATTGAAAAAAATGTGTTGTTCTGACAAAAATAATGAAGTATGTTGTACCTATTTTCAATGTCGGAAGGTACTGTACCCTTTCACCACCGGCTACCCATGCAGAACAAAATGGCACGGTACTATCCTTGCAATGCGAGGGTAGTTCCGAACATTTTTTTTAAGAAAACTGTATTAGAACAAACATAGCAAGTCATCAAGATAACCAGGAGGAGACCTTAGCCCCTGGTGACCTCAAATAGACGACCAAATGCTGTTACTTTACCAAATTATTGACACAGTTGTTGCATTATTGTACTCTCCACAATCCAGAGTAACGTACACATACAAATTTACAACAATCCACATGACAAATAAAACATCACATCATAGAAATTAAAAAATAATGGTGAGATAAAAATTTGCTTAGTTACTGGGATCTTCGTTATTTTTATGAGTAATCCAAACTTCACTAATTCTATGACAAAAAAAATACTAATTGTACTCATGAAATTTTAAATAGCTCACCGTCCAAACACAGAGCAAGTAATCTGACATTCATAAATTGCGTTGTAATAATCTTTACACGGCAATGTCTAAATACAAAACAAAATCAACAAAAGAAAAAAATTTCGTACACTAGTTACACGTAGAAGTCAGGCTCCATATCAATACACGCAATAAATAGTTAGCAATAAGTGCTTGAATCCACCAGTAGCTCTCGTATCTTACTCTACTGCTCATTTCTCTGTTGTCACACATTTGGACGACAAGAACTTGCATTTCGACTAGCCTTCGTTACACTTTAATGTGAAATATCACCACTGTGATAATAGAATAAGTGGCTTCAGTCAACACACCAACAAGATCATTACTGTCCACGACATCAAAATGCATCAGTTAATTCCGATATTTGTTGTGCAATGCAAACCCTTGTCCCCTGTGACAACCTTACTGATCAATGCTACAAGAGCCACTACGTTAGTATTACGTCACCGGCTAATACTTAAAGCATCATTGTACCAAATATTCTAATAAACATGCTACGTGAACTTGATAACCCAGAACAAACCAAAAAAAAAGAACACTAACTATTCTAAACACAAATGTTAATAAAATACAATTACACTTGCTGTCCCTTCAGGAATGAAACACATAAAAAATTTTTTCACAATTACAAGTAAAAAAACATTATTCCCTATCTTGCGAGTCACACGGAAAGATTTCATTCTGTAATTTTCTTGGGGTCAAAAAGTTGCTGATAGTTTTCCTAGAAACACTGTCTCGGTGTCAAAGCTCTCCCATGGTTACCCGGACGAAAGTCTTTAAGTCACTCAAATCGGCATTTTGAACACGCACTGAACAGTAAACTGTATCTCACATTAAACACAAATGTCATAGTCACTCTCAGCGTACCATCCACACGGATCTGGTCGTCCAGAAATGGCCCTACAAGTACTAATACCCACGGTTCTGTCCTTTCAGTTCATGGTGTAATTAAAAGTCGTAAGTTCCAACAAACAGCACTTATTCCCGCACCAATTCAAGAAATGTCTCCTACTACAAGTGCAAATGTCAATGTCCCACTCTAGTTTCTTGCGTTCATACAATAATCAGTCACCAAACGACAACTGTCCTCTTTAAGTATACCAAGCGTCCCACATGCAATTCACAAAGCACACTTAACAAGTCACTGCCAAAAGTTTATGGATCCCACCATTCAGTGGTCAAGACAAAACAAAACAATCGTCCTGTCTGCTAAGGACAAAATCTTTTCCACCACTCACAACGTGGAAACACCAGTCCTTCACTTTCCACCTTATGGAGACGTAACGAGCAGTCATCTTGTTTCACAGCTCCACAGTCCAGTACTAGTTAATAGTTGCTGGTAACAAATGCCCGCCGG
Source organism: Schistocerca nitens (assembly GCF_023898315.1). Classification (NCBI taxonomy): domain Eukaryota; kingdom Metazoa; phylum Arthropoda; class Insecta; order Orthoptera; family Acrididae; genus Schistocerca; species Schistocerca nitens. Next base: position 231,307,352 of record NC_064614.1, on the reverse strand, counting down.
GCTCTGCCGCGCGTCGTCCATTCTGCCGTGGCGCCGCTGCGCGCGCCGTTGAGCAGAAGAAACCACCCGCTGTTGCCTCCGCGGGATACTTTCCCCAGTCGTAAGGATGGCGGAACTTATGAATGGCCAGTGGTACGTGCGTGTCGCCCCAGGCTGTTGACCTGCTGTAGCGGGCGTGTGGAGTGTACCCCGACCGGCAGTGGAGTGGGGAGTGCCGCGGCTCTATCGCCCGTCGCCATGGCGACGTCAGCTCGGCCCGCTAGCGGTATGGGCGTTACAACACCCAATCAGTCAGACCCTTCCGTGCATCTCGCAATATTACAGACAAAAGGATAGTCTTACAGTATTTAAATACTCATTGATTACATGTATGATCTATTAGATACATTTGTAATAAAAGAATCTTTGTTCTAAAAAACATAAAATTATACACCCTAGTTTTCTACACATACAACATCAACATTTATCCCTTTTCTATATACAGCCCACACTTGTGCTATTCATTGTACCTGTCATCCCTCATACAAAACATGAAAGTGTAAAAAAAAAAACAAAAGGAATAATAAGCAATCTATACTGCTCATAATTACAATGTCAAATAATAGGCTACTCTAATATCCTATCACAGTGAAAATATTAGAAACTGTTTATTCTAAAACTACAATATACAGTGAACCTTTGTGCTTGTGACAGACTGAAATTAATACCCCTTGAAAGTGTTCTAACAAAAAAATAAGAAATAATCTACACAGCTCACAATTACCTACCACATGTTATTAAATAGTAAACTACTTTAACATCCTAACACAATAAACATTTTAGAAACTGGTGACTCTAAATCTACAACATACAATGCACCTTTGTGCTTGTGACAGACTGAAATTAGTATCTCTTTACATATTTTACATTTTATTATATATAACAACATTTATAGGACATATATGAACCATCCACATGATGTCAGATCTTGACCTGCCATCGAGGTTCATCCAAATCAAACAATACACAATAATGTTTTAGTTATGGATCGGTAGCATTGATCACACTACTCTACGACCCTCACTCACCAGACATCACATTTTCCTTCTCATTCAATCCATTAATACACTAACAGAATAGGTCTAGAAGTCAGCTAACCTTAACACCACCACACTCACGACAACATACCATACCTTTGCTCCCTTATACTGATAACACCACCACACTCACGACAACATACCATACCTTTCCTCCCTTATACTCAACCACATAACACATGAAGCTGTTTCGGAGATAGCATTCCAGTCTCCGAATTCGTCCTTTCACTTTGGCACCTCCCATCGGCTTACCTCTGCATTCACTTTACCGATTATTCCTCCTGCTAAATGTCAACTTAGAATTGCGACATTTCATCTAAGAACAAAAAATACACAAATTATTCATCCTGCAAAATAGCTGAACACATTCTTGGTACCGTTTTGATTAGTTATACTGGTACCAGGCTTCAACAACAACAAAAAATATTATTTTCGCCAAATTGCATATCTTATGGTAAGAATTAGATCCACACTTATATTACATCTTACGTCAGTATTCCACAACGTTCACCATCTGGATCTCATACTCCCTTTATGTCCTTTCACATTGTGCAGTTGTCCTCATCTCTTCATTCGTATTTTGGCTCTCCGTCCGTCCATTACTCCATCATTTCCTGGTCTTCCTTCGCCATTGGCATCAATCTCTATTGCAGCATACACAGGCCTCTCTGTAACATACATCTAAGACATCTCCACATTATTAATTCCTCTCACCTTTATTTACCACTGTTTCATCACGTCGAATCTCTCTTTATTAATCACACTGCTTCACGTCGCTTCTTTCCTTAAATATCACCTTTATCCACTACTATTTATCACGTCGCTTCTCTATCTACTATCTTTATCCACTCATTAATCATCACGTCGTTTCTGCTTGATCCTTATTCATATGACAAAAAATACGTACATACACCACTCTGTCGACTCCTGTTCATGACTCATTCGACCAGTCTATTCCGTCATACTTCCTTACATCCCACCTGAAAATTCTTATGTTCGATTTGTCCCTGCACAATGTTACACACCACAAATAAATACACTGACTATCTACCATAAATTGCCTAATTTCGATCTATCCTTAACTTTTCCATAGTTTGATCTTAGAAATGTGATGAAGCCCACAAGATTGTTTTCCCTTGATCGTCTCAATCAGTACAGCATTTTCATGGACAATCCGCCTCACTCTGAATGGTCCACTATACACAGTAAAGAATTTGCTAGTTAGGAATTTAAGCTTACATGAAAATTGAATGTGTGCAGAGAATATACAAGCTGGGAGAAATGGGCAGCCCAAGTGTTAGAAACTTTGGTGCTAGTGGCCTCTCTCACTAACACCAGATTCCGAACAACCATACACGGCACTTCATTATAACTGTCACCACGACAATGACATACTATAGATCAGATGGCATCCAATTTAAAAACTTCGATCAGAATGTTTACTTTTTACATTACATGTAAAGTACCTGCAATAGTCAAATCGCACTAATTATACTGGACTCCTTGGCATTATTACATAACATTTTAGCAACTGGTTTCTTTGAAGAAACCGCTCTTTTACTTTACTGTTCGAAATAAAAGTTGCAAATTTTACTGAGATACCAGCCTAACAGATTCCATTACTGGTGTTTTATTCTCTGATCAGAAGTATGGTACTTGCATTCCTACATATCAGTAGAGTATGTCTGCTACATAGACAATTTTCAGTGCCAGCTGCATGTGTTTTAAGGCAAGATGCTAAGGGCTGATATGTTGGATTAGTTTCTCGTGTCCTTCAATCCATTATGACAAGAATGAAATGCCTGGATTCCATGCTCTCCTGTCATTCTCATAGTTTCTGCCGTTCCTATCCTCAACTCTGTCTGACCTATGAGTCATGTCGCCGTTCACAATGTTGCTCTCATTACCCAGTTCCTGTAAGAAGTGCTGAAATGACGCAGAATCGTCTAAGCCTCTGCCTGCCATCACTATACCTCTGCGCAATTTCACTGGCAACTTCGTTATACAGACCCTAATGAACTCCCCAGGTTCGTATGTCACATCCAAATACCTGCTTCGTCTGAACATTTCCTGAGAGCACGACACTGAATCCCTTATACCACCTTCGTTACGATTTGGCATCCTCAATATGCTTTGCTTAAGCTGGTCCTGCTTACTTTTCGACCAGAATTCATTTAAATAGCTACTACAGTCTTTAATGTCTTCCTGCATTTTCGCTCTAGCCTCGTCCCTCAAATGATTATACACCAACTTCGTTTTGAGGAGCAGTCCCCACGATGAAGGTAATGAATCTTGAAATTGAGACAGCCTTGGACTATACCCAGTTGGGTTTGTCACCTGTTTTATCCGACACAACCGTTCTTCTGACTCTCTGAATTCGCCTTCCTCTTTCTGCCTATTTTCGCTTTTTGAGTTTATCTCACTCTCCCTCTGCAATCTACCTGGTGGTGTGTCACCTTCGCTACTGCACGCTAATTGCAACTGTGCTAGTTCTTCACTATGTTTCCTACTTATTTCTAATTGTGCCTCTTTAAACTGTAATGGTGATTGTATCTCCTCCTGGTCGGCATAAACCTTTCGCTGCGTACTGTCAGAACCTGTCTCGCCTCTTGTACTGATCTTTTCTGCATCTGCACTAATCGTACTCATTCTGACCACTACCTCTTTGATTCGCTCATCCGGCAACACGTCCCTACGTTCAGTAGTGTCACTCTCTATTGCAAATACTTGTACCTCCAAATTATTAGCTTTTTCTTTCACGGCGTCACATACTTGCATCAACGCACCCAGATTCTTCTCCCCCTCATCTAACCGATTATTAACTGCGGGTAGACGCTCATCAATAACTGTGTGTAGCTTGCTCATTGCCTCTTTACTTCCCTTATCCAATGCCTCCATACTTTCCTTACTATCTTTATACATCGCTTCCCATCTTTCCTTCTTACCTTTATCCATGGCTTCCAATATTTCCTTAATCTCCCTATCTCTCTCCTTAGTCTCCCTATCTCTCTCCTTATTATCCCTATCCATCGCTTCCAATCTTTCCGTAGTTGCTTCAAATCTTTCCTTATTCTCCCTATCTCTCTCCTTATTATCTCTATCCATGCTCTGTAAAAACTGCAGTATCACATTGTCATTTGCTACTTTCGACGTGCTCACCTCGTTCGCCTGAGAAACCGTAGCTTCGCTAAGGGTAGCTGCACTTTCACTGCATACCTGACCTAGTCCTGGCTCGCCCGCATTGTCGGGAAAAGCCCGCGTTTGTGGACAAAGCCCGCCGCATAAAGGATCACCCAACAGCGGTCCACTGAACAATTCAGCCCCTTCGGAGTGTTTGTCTTTCTCGCTCATTAACCCATGGTCAACAGCTACTTCCTGCTGCACTGCTACGTTCACGCCAGAATCGCTATTCTCCATGATGACTACACTTTTCGACTCCGACCTAGTTACCATGGACATTACGCAAAAAAGTTATACAACGATCTTCCAGCTTTGGGCGATGTAGCAATTAATTACATAAAAAAATAAAAGATCCTCACCAATCCAGGAAGAAATTGCAAACAGAAAAAAAATTTTTTACTTCTTTGCGCTATCACAATATATTCCATCAAAAAAATCTTAACAGCAAACCTTAACAGCAAAAAATATCCTGAAAAAATATCCTGGCAAAATATATCCTGGCAGGGTCGAAATTATGAGAGGCACCCACATGCCTTGCTCATACTGTGGCATCAAGCAGTCAGGCCTGCAAGATGAGTGGTCTGCCAAGCGAGTGGATTCATTCTTAATTTATCGAGTAACATGAACTCTCATACTCTCAATTAAGTTACAAATTATCCTCCTGTATGAATAATACGCAACGGAAACACGCATCTGACTATCAGTAATTTACAGAACTCTGACTGTACACTACGCACTGGCAATACCACATTTTCTTTTTGTCTTTTATTTAGAGGCTTTTGTCAACACGTGGCCACCGCACTGAATATGATTGGCGCACACATTATAAATTCGGGACATTATGACAACATACAATTCAATGGAAAAGACCACCAATCTTTTTCTTTTCACTATCTTATTTATTCCGATAAATTCTCTAACCTAAACACACAAATTCTATAACCTACAACAATATCACATGAGAAATTCCGCCCAGTGGGCATGGCTTTACATTAGTGAATCTCTATATTATGGTCTCGTAATTATTTAACGCTACAGTGCACTTTCTGGATAGGATGGTGGATCTTTTATTATACCTCACACTTCGACTCTCACAATCATCATCACGAAACTTTCCTCCAGACCGAGCGGTACCGAAGGAACAAGCATCATCATCACGAAACTTTCCTCCAGACCGAGCGGTACCGAAGGAACAAGCATAACCCACTAATCTTTTGAAACTACCTTGCTACTCTCCCATGCAAACCACACATACCCAAATTACATGACATACACCACACAACAATATGAAATACTACACAGAGAATGGTTACAGCATTATCACTTTCAGCTTTCCCACTTCAATTAATATTTATCCCAGTTTCACACGACACTGCCCCACTTTGTAATTCTACTTTCCTACTATGAACTCTGGAGATATATGCACGTCTTCCTGTGCAATGCAAGCCAAGTGGCGTTGCTGGATAGACGGCCGACTCACCTTGATTCTCTCTCAGAGTTTAAATCTAGCGTCACACAGAATAACATTAAGAACATATTCCTCACACACGCGAGTCCTCAACTGATACCATGGACGAGTACTTCTCTTTATCCTTTGTCTCATACACAGATTGAGACTCACACAGTACTCACCACGTGGAAGTACTCGTCTCTAATTTCAAGTCCTGCACACGCCATTTCTTAAATATTTCAGCTTATGGTACACACGCTATTTCTTAAAAATTTCAACTTATTGTACACACGCTAGTAATTCAGCTTAACTTAAGCACACGGAAGTATTTCAACTTATAGCTACACGTGGTTTCATTGTGACCGTTGGTCACTTCTGAAGATTACTACAATCCCCTTAATATTACCTGCCTGACATTTAATTCTCCCCACAAAAGTTCCTGAGATAGAGAAATTATTATTTCAAACTACTCTTAAATATTCCACATGCATACCATGTCTCCACTCTTTCATCATTACGGAGCACAACTAAAACAGGTCTTAACAGCACAAGATCCAGCGGCAGAGTGCCGAAACATGGCCGTTCTTTAGGTTCTAGGTTCTCTCACACCTCTGTCGAAGTGGGGAGGCACCTTGCTACCCTATTGGTCAGCCACATTTCAGGCGCTCAAAGCTCTGGTAAATTTCATCTCTTTGGTCCCACCAAAGGTGGCCAAAGGATCGACTCAAAGATGATCATATATCCACATTCACTATCTGCGGTTAGCAGACGACCATACATTCATTCATTTCACAGATCTCACCAACCTGGATGTAGGGATTTACTTTGTGGGAGTGCACATGTGATCAATAAAATAAATAAATTGTCATTCTTTCCCACACTGGTATCCGGCTTCGCTGTATTAATTGAAATTGAAAAAAATGTGTTGTTCTGACAAAAATAATGAAGTATGTTGTACCTATTTTCAATGTCGGGCGGTACTGTACCCTTTCACGATAATCGATATCCCACTCAGCACTGATCGATGATTGATGCTCTTATCTAGACCTTGCTGATGAGCGGCGAAATGTTTCATGGTGCCGCCGAAAGATAGCGCAGGGAGGAGAAATTCGCCGTTTCTCGTAATAATACTGGGCTTTAGAAACTATAAGTATTAATGTAATAAACGCACTGTATCTTTTACCCGTCGGAGCATTCAGACAGCAATACATCGTTTATAACGATTGTGTTTTGGGCTTCTTATGTTTGATTACCTTGTGCGACTGCATTCGCGGCTTTTGCTCGCTATCAATCGCATTTGATGCGGAGTTAGTATTGCTTGACGGAATTACGCCGAGCGGGCCGCTTTTCGCTCATAGGAATTCTAACCCTGCCTTTCTCGACGCCCCTTATCTGTCATCTCTTGAAATTAATAGGTGGCGTATGACATTATGAACTATCTTTCTGTGGAAGAAAAAACTGAGATGGTGTACATTTATGGAGAAAGTGGGAGAAATTTTGACGATGCAGTCGCGCTTTGTGCGCAGCGTTTTCCTGGCCAAGTACGATCACGGTCCTCTTTTGTTCGAGTGATTAAACAATTTACTGCGTAAGGTAGTGTGAACCAGTAAAAAAGAACCGGTGCAGCTACTGTTTGTGGAGAAAACAATCAAGTGGGTGTCCTAGCTGCTGTGGCTCATAATCCACATGCGAGCACAAGAGAAATATCAAGGCTGTGGTGTCACCGCCAGACACCACACTTGCTAGGTGGTAGCCTCTAAATCGGCCGCGGTCCATTAGTATACGTCGGACCCGCGTGTCGCCACTGTCAGTAATTGCAGACCAAGCGCCACCACACGGCAGGTCTAGAGAGACGTCCTGGCACTCGCCCAGTTGTACAGCCGACGTTCATAGCAATGGTTCACTGACTACGCTCTCATTTGCCGAGACGATAGTTAGCATAGCCTTCAGCTACATTTGCTACGACCTAGCAAGGCGCCGTATTCAATTGATATTGAGATTCTATTAATGTATCATCAATAGCGATGTTCTACAAAGGTGGATTAAAGTTAAGTACTCCAGAAGCTACGTACTTTTCTTTATAGCATTCATTACATATCCTGTTTCAGACCTCACGCCAGCCTGCGTGAGTTTAAGCGCGTGCCTTTCGGCTTCCTCTCATTGTGTCTAGGCTGTCTTGTCTAGACACAACAAACGCAATCAGGAATTTCAAACATGAGTGTTTGTAAAATCCTGAAGTTCCACAAATTTCATCCATACTATTTATCCATGCATCAGGAACTACATGGCGATGATGTCAAATGGTTCAAATGGCTCTGAGCACTATGGGACTTAACATCTGAGGTCATCAGTCCCCAAGAACTTAGAACTACTTAAACCTAACTAACCTAAGGACATCACAGACATCCGTGCCTGAGGCAGGATTGTAACCTGCGACCGTAGCAGTCGCGCGGTTCCGGACTGAAGCGCCTAGAACCGCTCTGCGCGATGGCGCCCAAAACCATCTAACGTTGTCCGCAGCTCGTGGTCTTGCGGTAGCGTTCTCGCTTCCCGCGCACGGGGTCCCGGGTTCGATTCCCGGCGGGGTTAGGGATTTTTCTCTGCCTCGTGATGACTGGGTGTTGTGTGTTCATCATCATTTCATCATAATTGACTCGCAAGTCGCCGAAATGGCGTCAACTAAAAAGGACTTGCAATACGGCGGCCGAAGTTCCCCGCATGGGGCCTCCCGGCCAACAATGCCATACGATCATTTCATTTCATTTACCATCTAACGTTTTGTCACTGGGCAGTTCAGCGGATGCAAACAAACCAAAACGTTTTTGCCAGAGTACTTTTCTTCGATGAGGCAACATTCACAACCCAGGGCGAAGTTAATCGCCATCCATGCATTACTGGAGTGAACAGAACCCACACTGAATTCGAGAAGTCAACCATCAGCGACCTTCATCAGTTAATGTTTGGTGTGGTATAATTGTCGATTAACTGATCGGTCCATATTTTATCAACGGTAAGTTGAATGGCAAAAAGTATCGAAACCTACTTGAAAATGAACTGCCAGATCTACTTGAAGACCTGAGCATCTAACTTCGACAAAACATGTGGTTTCAACATGATAGTTGTCCAGTGCATTATTCATTACTAGCGCGCGATGTACTAGATCGACTTTACCATGGTCGCTGGATCGGGAGGGCTGGTCCTGTGAATTGGCCAGCAGATCTTACCTCGCTAGATTTTTTCGTATGGGGTTATCTAAAAGATATCGTTTATCAGTAAACGAGCTACTATTCGTGAAAACATGATGCAAAGAATAACAGATGCTTGCGCTGCAATTACACCAGACATGTTACCACGATGTGTGCAGGGATTTACAGCACGAGTCAATAAATGCATCGAACTTGGAACACTCGATTACATAAAACGATGAGATGCAAGGGATTTACGGACAAGAAGCAGACTAAAAGTGAGAGGCGAGAGGACTCACTGGAAACAAGCATCCCGAAATTCATTTACTTGAAAATGTTTGCAAATAATCAACAATAAAACGAAACCTTTTCAGGACCACCACATCTTAAACGGGAATACGTTCGTCTTTAGTTAGCGAGTGGGTTAGTCTTTTCCTCAGTTAGTCTTTTACTTTGTTTACTCTGTTAGTTAATGACTTCACTCGTTGGTAAGTAGGATGTTTGGTTAGTTAGTTAATTAGTCAAATGATTTGCTTGATAATTAAAAGTTGTGTGGCCTCATGACCACGAAACAAACAAAGCTTATCCGAATCTGCTGAAAAAATTAATATTTGGGTCAACATTTGTGAAACTCTAATTCCCCTCCATCACACCCCACCCTATGGGGAGAGAGGGAGAGTTTTAGTTTTAGCGAATCAAAACGTACGAAGTAAATAACTATCTTTTATTTATCCGTAACCATTTTCCACGCAAAAATGAGAACATGGATTTTGTTGAATTACAGCGCCAACTACCAAGAATCAAAACAAATGATTAAGACAAATTGTAACAGTTTTTTATGTAACACAGGGTGTTTCAAAAAAGTGTCGAATACTTTGAGAGATGGAAGTATTCATCGAAAGAAGTAAGATAATTCCAATAAATATCTGTGGGGAAATGAATGCAATAAGTCCAATAAAAATGCTTACTTTCTGCAGTAATCACGTATTTACAGGAGTTGTTCAACGTGGCGTCCATTCATTATAACTCGTCTCTCTGCCCCCCACTCCCCCCCCCCCCCCCCCAGTGTAAGAAATGACGCACCTTTCGAACTATACGCGTGTTTTCTTGTTCCTCCTGGCACGCATTGAAGATGCGACTCTGTAGTGCCCTCATATTGTTAATTGGCACGGCACAGACCAGTTCCTTCGTGTGCCCATAACGAAAAGTCTAGAGGATTCAGGTCTGGGAAAGGAGCAGCGCAAGGTGTGGGGCCATCCTGGGCCACTCCAACGATCCTGAAACGTATGTGTCAGATGTTTGCTCACATTGTGACGGAAGTGTGTTGGTGCGCCATCATGCGTGAACCAAATTTGTATTCGTTACTGAAAAAGCACAGCATCTAGCAAGGTAGGCAATATGTTAATGGGGGAGCCCAGGTAATGCACCCAAGTCAACCTTTGTGGTAGTATTGTATTGTATGTTAACCGGGGACCTAGAAACGAGGGAGAGGCTCCGTCCCCGCCGCAGCCGCAGTGGTCCACAACCCCACAACGACTACCGCAGTCCACTTCACCCCTCCGCTGCCCCACACCCAACCCAGGGTTCAAATGGTTCAAATGGCTCTGAGCACTATGGGACATAACTGCTGAGGTCATCAGTCCCCTAGAACTTAGAACTACTTAAACCTAACTAACCTAAGGACATCACACACATCCATGCCCGAGGCAGGATTCGAACCTGCGACAGTAGCGGTCGCGCGGTTCCAGACTGTAGCACCTAGAACCGCTCGGCCATACTGGCCGGCAACCAAGGGTTACTGTGCGGTTCGGCCCCCGGTGGACCCCCCAGGGAACGTCTCACACCAGACGAGTGTAACCCCTATGTTTGCGTGGCAGAGTAATGGTGGTGTACGCGTACGAGGAGAACATGTTCGCGCAGCAATGACCGACATAGTGTAGCCGAGGCGGAATAAGGGGAACCAGGCCGCATTCGCCGAGGCAGATGGAAAACCGCCTAAAAACCATCCACTGACTGGCCGGCTCACCGGACCTCGACACAAGTCCGCCGGGCGGATTCGAGCCGGGGACCAGGCGCTCTTTCCCACTCCATAAAGCCGTGCGTCAGACCGCTCGGCTGAATGGGCGGGCTTTGTGGTAGTACTTGTGGCCTTATTAATCTATGGCCAAGCAAGCCTGCCGATATGTTGATTTAGAATAGGTGTTGATACACTCTTACCTGAATTGCTTCGGGATTTACATGCCCAGACATGCTGTTTATGAAAATTCTTGTTTTCTTGTGCCTCGACGAAAAAGAAAAACAGTGGATCTGCGGCACACTTATGCTGCAACCATTGACAGAAGCGCCGTCCACCATGATGTCCTGTGGCTTTAGTGCCTGAACGCGCTGTACATGGTACATTCACATAAATTCTTCATGAAGTACCCCCCGCACCCAATGAGAGAGTGAGTCACGCCTTCTGCTGCTGCTGATCGTAGCAAACTGGTCCCAGGGTTTTTTTCCACCAAACGTAGCACGCACTCCTTCACGTCAGGCGTGCGGACTGTGCTGGTCCTTCGACTGTCAGTCTTCCGAGGTGCAAGGATACCTTTGTCCCTCAGACGCTGAAATAGTCAGTCGAAAAGCTTATCAGAGGGCACTCTGCTCTATGGATATTTTGCAGCGTAGATGGCACGGCCTCGCAGCCTATGTTCATTAGCTAAACTATAGCAGAACATCATATCCGCAATTTCATGTTAACATGTGGTACAAGAGAGAAAATGTAAATGTACTACATCGTTTGTACAGGGTGTTTCAAAAATGACCGGTATATTTGAAACGGCAATAAAAACTAAACGGGCAGCGATAGAAATACACCGTTTGTTGCAATATGCTTGGGACAACAGTACATTTTCAGGCAGACAAACTTTCGAAATTACAGTAGTTACAATTTTCAACAACAGATGGCGCTGCAAGTGATGTGAAAGATATAGAAGACAACGCAGTCTGTGGGGGCGCCATTCTGTACGTCGTCTTTCTGCTGTAAGCGTGTGCTGTTCACAACGTGCAAGTGTGCTGTAGACAACATGGTTTATTCCTTAGAACAGAGGATTTTTCTGGTGTTGGAATTCCACCGCCTAGAACACAGTGTTGTTGCAACAAGACGAAGTTTTCAACGGAGGTTTAATGTAACCAAAGGACCGAAAAGCGATACAATAAAGGATCTGTTTGCAAAATTTCAACGGACTGGGAACGTGACGGATGAACGTGCTGGAAAGGTAGGGCGACCGCGTACGGCAACCACAGAGGGCAACGCGCAGCTAGTGCAGCAGGTGATCCAACAGCGGCCTCGGGTTTCCGTTCGCCGTGTTGCAGCTGCGGTCCAAATGACGCCAACGTCCACGTATCGTCTCATTCGCCAGAGTTTACACCTCTATCCATACAAAATTCAAACGCGGCAACCCCTCAGCGCCGCTACCATTGCTGCACGAGAGACATTCGCTAACGATATAGTGCACAGGATTGATGACGACGATATGCATCTGGGCAGCATTTGGTTTACTGACGAAGCTTATTTTTACCTGGACGGCTTCGTCAATAAACAGAACTGGCGCATATGGGGAACCGAAAAGCCCCATGTTGCAGTCCCATCGTCCCTGCATCCTCAAAAAGTACTGGTCTGGGCCGCCATTTCTTCCAAAGGAATCATTGGCCCATTTTTCAGATCCGAAACGATTACTGCATCACGCTATCTGGATATTCTTCGTGAATTTGTGGCGGTACAAACTGCCTTAGACGACATTGCGAACACCTTGTGGTTTATGCAAGATGGTGCCCGGCCACATCGCACGGCCGACGTCTTTAATTTCCTGAATGAATATTTCGATGATCGTGTGATTGCTTTGGGCTATCCGAAACATACAGGAGGCGGCGTGGATTGGCCTCCCTATTCGCCAGACATGAACCCCTGTGACTTCTTTCTGTGGGGACACTTGAAAGACCAGGTGTACCGCCAGAAACAATTGAACAGCTGAAGCAGTACATCTCATCTGCATGTGAAGCTATTCCGCCAGACACGTTGTCAAAGGTTTCGGGTAATTTCATTCAGAGACTACGCCATATTATTGCTACGCATGGTGGATATGTGGAAAATATCGTACTATAGAGTTTCCCAGACCGCAGCGCCATCTGTTGTTGAAAATTGTAACTACTGTAATTTCGAAAGTTTGTCTGCCTGAAAATGTACTGTTGTCCCAAGCATATTGCAACAAACGGTGTATTTCTATCGCTGCTCGTTTAGTTTTTATTGCCGTTTCAAATATACCGGTCATTTTTGAAGCACCCTGTACGTACAAACAGCGCAGTAACAGTAAACACGTAAGTGAATCCTCGTTTGGAAGAACGTGAAACACCTTGATACGTGCCCAGGGTTGGCAGTACTGTGTAATAAGGCACATTAACACGGCGAAAACCAAACTATCCTGCAACACGACTCGAACCGCACAAATAACTGCAGACTTGCTAATGGTAGGTAGAGTACTGTAAGTAAGACACCATAATACCCTGCCAACACATTTGACGCCCACAGCTCGTGGTCTAGTGGATAGCGTTGCTGCCTCTGGATCACGGGGTCCCGGGTTCGATTCCCGGCCGGGTTGGGGATTTTCTCTGCCCGGGGACTGGGTGTTTCTGTTGGCTCATCATTATCATCATCATTCGTGATACTGGCTAGATTGGATTGAGTAAAACACTCGAGTGTGAAAAAATTGGGACTTTGTACTGGCGCTGTTGACCGCGCAGTTGACCGCCCCACAAACCAAACCTCATCATCATCATCAACACATTTGTTGGAGCCAATGCAATGACTGTGTTAATATCCAAAACCAAGCGTCGTGCAGCCCTTCCAATAAACACGTGTTTATCTCGGAAAGTATGCGTTTCTGGACCCATGTTTATTGGACATTTTTCTTGTTTCGAGGAATGGCTGCTAGTCAGACACGTTCAAACTATTTGACACTTTCTATTGAAAACACTGTACAACATTACATCGGCATTTACTTCGTTTGCAGACTAATAACTATACATAAGAAACTATCAGCCTCGATTGCGGTAATGAAACCAACCTTTACCTAGGTTTCAACCCAAGTAATTGAGCCTTCTTCAGAAGATATGCCTGATTCTGAAATATGTCTACGAGGGCATGGTCTAGAAATGAAACTAAAACAGCCTGTATAGGCGTAGTCACATTTCAAAAACGCTGTACGTAGATACTAAGTCACCATCAAGACTTAAGCTCCGGCGAGCGACTCGTCTCCATGGATGCCGTCCATCGTTAACGACAGAAACACTTATGAGTTATTGGCAGTTGGTGAATTAAAACGCACTAGTGTCTTTGGGTCAACTTATAGTGAATATGTGAAAGTACCCTTTTCACAATGAACATGAACAAATAAAAACTTCGGAGCCCCTTGAATAATGACAATTTAGAGTCAATGTTGCACTTGCCCACGACAAAACTTGAACCTAACTTCAAATGTGAAATCAATCAAGTTTCTTATTTAAAACTGCATTGCGTAAGTATTTTTTCTGCAAAAAGACATTGTTGTAATTATATTTGTTAAATAAAATGAATATATGTGAAACAAATGACAGGTACTAATTAAGCATTTTTGCGGTTCTTACGTACTCACGATAAAGAGTTTGTATCCCTTGGTACTAGAAAATCTGTATATTCCCATCTTAAAAAATGCGCGAAATATCAAAGGTAAAAGCTTATCTGTATCAACCTGTATAACCTTCTCTTGTGGCTCTCAGTCGGAAGACAGAGTCTGGTTTGATGCTGCTCTCTGCCCCTACAACAGAGTTTTCTGTCCTTTAGAAATGTAACGGCTGTAGTTTCCCTTGTTCCAACCGTCCGTAGGACTAATTATACCAATTAGCAACTGCATGTTGGGTAATGTTGTAAGGTGTCAGGCAAATCCAACACCTTCCATGAAAACCCTGACATGATAAGCAAATCCAATAGTATGTCACATAGCTCCGAATAAATCGTGGCATTAAATTAACCAAAGTAATACGAGTAACGAGTGAGCAAATGGAATACCACAGACTAACACAAAAAGCTGTGGAATCCACGAGACACAGTACGAAGAAACAATAATTACGAACCACGTGATAACTTCGCACCAAGAAACGACAATAGATTTCAACAAAGAACCAGTTATGGATTTAGAAGAGAATATGGCAATAACTATAATTCACCCAGGAATGGCAACAACTATTACAGAGGGAATAACGACAACCGGAACGGGTATTGGAGCTCCAATAGACCGACAAATTATCAACAAAGAAACCAATATCAACAAGCGGAGCAAGAAAAGAGAATACAGATGGAAGAGGTGGAGGTAAGACCACCAAACCCCGAAAAACGTTCGAATTGACAGCTAAGCGCCCATGCCAAAGAGAATGACGCACCGACCCAGGACAATTGCAGCACCTTGAACAGAGAAGTAAATACCTTATGACGAGAAGAGAAGAAGGAAGAAACAAAACCGCAGGGACCAGATGAAAAAGAAGACACGAAAATAACAATATCGTGTTGGGATGAAATTAATTGGGAGAATACTGACGAGGAAGATGAATTACCAGAGGCATGCACAACGAATGTAGGAGGAAAGGACGAAGTAATGAGTATTGCGGAGCTATTTGAGATGGAAACCAGGGAAAGCGAATTCAATGAGGATAGTGCGCAGTCGACAGAAGTTGAAAATAAGTTACTAGTGGGCACACAACCCAATGTATATAATGAAGGAAGTTAAGAAGCGATAATTGAGCATTTAGATGCGATTATGTGGAAGTAGCGACGAAGAAGGAGAAAATAGACGAGGATGAGGAAAAAGTAGAGGATGTTGAAGAAAGCGTAAATGAAGGAAGAAATAGAGAAGAGGAAATAAAAGAGAGAGAAGTAGCAGTCGAAGAAAAGTTCGAATTCACATGGAAAATTCCTGAAAAGACTCATGTATGATCCAGTGGAGGATTCGTTGATGCAAGAAGAAGAAGAAGAACACAACCAACCCTTTCAAATTCAGCCAATTGTGAAGGCCATGGTAAAGCATATCCCAGTCAATATTGTAATTGATAGCGGAAGTGAACTGACTGCGATCTCAGAAAATTTATTCATGCAGTGTAATGCCAATGAGGAATTGCCAGTTCTGAAAACACGTAAGATTAAAGTAAGAGGTCCTATTAGAAACAATGCTGCAGAAGTTACGAGACAAACCAGGTTAACTCTTTCATGTCAAGGTAAAAAGATCGAAGCCAACTTCTTGATTATACCTAAACTAACTGCAGATTTGATTATAGGTGCAGATTTTTTAAATGAGAGACGAGCGATAATAGATATGGGGAAAGGTAGCGTAACATTCAGGAATGTCACACTTCTCTTTGAGTAAAAGCTAAAATTAGAAGAAATACCAGTTATAAACAAACAATTAAGAATGACGTGAGATAAAGAGGATGAAGAATTAGAATGGTATGCACAAAAGGGGGAATCGCCTCAACTCAGAAGTCCATAAAGAAATCGACGAAAAATTGCAAGAAGTTCAAGGTATTTCGGAACACAGTAAAAGATAATTAGAGGGTATTTTACGAGATAAAGCAGAGGTATTTTTACCTAAGACTGGCAGTATTAAACACTTTCAGTACAAGTTTGAAGATTAATTTTATTACTGGTAGATAATCAGCACAATATTTCAAGTTTATGTTGCAGATAAGATCGTCAGGAGAAAGAAGAATGAAGAGAGAGGAAGGTGGGAAAAAGAAAGTAGTTTCAATAAAAACAAAAACAAAAATAGCACCAATAGTACCATAGATTAAGGTTAAGGGATAAAGCGTAGATAGTCTATCAGCATGAAATACTAAAATGCTATACACCACAACACTACACAAAAATAAAAAACGAATTTGAGGATTCTTGTAGAAGTTAAGACTCAAAATATCTTAGAATTGTAACATGGAAAGGGCACCGAAATTTGTAAAGCTTTTTAAGAAGGCGTAAAACAATGTAGGTACTAGACATATGTTAGATGATTATAAGTAAAACTTTTTGTAAGAACCATTGTAAAAACTCCAGCAAAGACCAGATGCAACGACCCACAAGTTGCAGCATGAGAAGTATCAAGAAAGAAAAGGACGTAATTAGCAAGACGTGATCCCTACAAGGCAGAAGCATCAAGAGAAGGGAAAGGACAGCGAGACCAACAGAAGGTCCTTGTATCCGATGTGGGTAGTAAATCTGCCCGATAAGCGGAACCCTGCTGTGACAGAACATGGAAGGTCAAGAGGGTCTTGGGATGCCCCGACTCAGTGGAGCGAGCAAAAAACGGGCCAACGAGAAGACCACTTGGGCAAGCCACCACTGGCAAAAAAATGTGTAAAAGTCACACTACTGCTATTAAACAGCACGCTGATGCAAGAAACTGAAGAAAACTTCCGCAAAGTAAAAATGACACGCCCAAACAATTTATCAAACTGTTACTAAGAGGAGAACTTCAAAGCGACTAGTTATCAATAAATATTTCCATATCCTGCCCAGAGAAGAACCAAGAATCAAGTAAGAAGCAGAGAAAAAGCAGGAAGAACAGAAGTTGAAGATTCGCAAGATTGAGACCAAGAATGAAGATGGGTGAAGAATAGACGACATACCTTCCCAAATCCCTATCCTATTGTAAACTAGTCGTCTGCGAAGTATTACTACAAAAAACGACCGCTTTCAGCGACACATAACGAT
Organism: Schistocerca nitens; assembly: GCF_023898315.1. Classification (NCBI taxonomy): domain Eukaryota; kingdom Metazoa; phylum Arthropoda; class Insecta; order Orthoptera; family Acrididae; genus Schistocerca; species Schistocerca nitens. The sequence goes on along the minus strand of NC_064614.1, from coordinate 231,289,694 downwards.
GACTTTCACGCATACAAAGCCAGTAAACCACGAGATTCTGCACTCACAACTTCATTCCATTATGGGACCTCCACAACAGCAACACACACTTGCAAAGCCAACAAGGAATGACGAACGAGCTGTACATCAAATACTTGCCCACATCCATCTCGCTCAAGTCCATCACCTTTGTGCAAAAACATTCTCCAACCTCATGCTTAAACATTCATAGGATTGTGTGCATGTGTGAAATCAAATTATGTGATGTAGTGATTGTGCAAAAGAAATGTGTGAAAAACTAAATAAGTTAAGCACACCAGATAGCTAATAAACTACAAAATAACAGTAATTGAATATGGACTTAAGTAAAAAATAGACTATCGATAAAAATAAGTCATTAGTTCTGAAATGGACAATATATAAAGAACAAAAGTAAGCCATAATAAACACTGAAACTATATGCCACTTATTTTCTGCTCGTAAAAATAAAAGAATAACTATATTTTACTTATTTGCTCCTTATAAAAACAAGGAATAAAAAATTATCTTGTTGGATGTTTTCCCTTTTTTTAACATTTGTTCCATTTGTTAGGGTAATATCTCAATACTTGTGTATGTATATCTCTTTGTCAAAGCAATTCTTGGAAATAATTCTTATTTGTTAGTGTAACAATGTTGAAATGAGTGTCTAGAAACAAAAACATTTTACTTGTACATGATATTTAGAAAATGTGTTAGGAATAGATTTTACTTAATTACTACATTTATAAAAAAAAGTATTTCTAAGAAAATCGATGTGAAAGACTCTTCACTTTCGATAACAAACTTCTTAAAAAACAATCTTCACACTTAAATAAAGAAAGAAAATAATAAAAAATTATAATTATAATAGAATAAAAATACTCTTCTCTTGTCAATATAAACATATTTTTGAGAATAATGTGGAAGAATATAAAAATATAAATTAGTAATACAAACTAGCATAGAACCAGAATAACGTGGCTGAACAGTAGGCCACAAAATTTAGATAAAGGAATAATTTTTGACTGACTTAGACAACGATTCAATCATTGCCTAAATTCAGTGCAAAAATTAATTTTGATGGGTGGTGATATGTAAGGTGTCAGGCAAATCCAACACCTTCCATGAAAACCCTGACATGATAAGCAAATCCAGTAGTATGTCACATAGCTCCGAATAAATCATGACATTAAACTAACCAAAGTAATATGAGTAACGAGTGAGCAAATGGAATACCACAGACTAACACAAGAATGCCTAAATGCATGTCATACCTTCCCACCGTGAGACAGACGCAGTTCCGAGGGAAGAAACGAGAACAGAAGCCGAGAGCAGAACCGTGTTAAGCTGGAAGGCCCTACGATAACGGACGGACACACATCCCATGTTAAAAGCTAGAGCACTCCAGAAGAACAGTATAGATCTTACGATAACACTAAAATGGCCACACCAGCTGAAAGTTTTAGCGTGAGACTTTTTCGCGTCTCTGTTATGTTGCAAACTTTAAAACATTGCCCCACCACGAAAAGTAAAACGTTTCTCATTGGATACACAGAATTTTTGCAGGCAGAGCTTAAGGTTAACATTGAGACCCTGATTGGTCAGATGAAAACACAGCTAGATAGTTTTTTTTGAAACCAACTTCGGTAAAATTGTAGCAAGGAGAAGTTAGGAAGGAGTTGCTTCCGAGACGGCGAGATGCATTGAGCTGCGCCATCCGCCGCCCCCTGACGAACACCGACAAGGTAATGAACGCACGCGATGCCGCAGTTTTCAGCTCATAAGGCTTCACTCAGAACTGCAGAAGTCTCATCTGTTACATCCCCTTTTTACGTAATACTAGTGTCGATCGTCAATTGAAGCTCATCATATTCACATTTGCTACATAAGTTAAAATCTGAAATGCGATGATTTTTCTGTTATATAATTATTGAGAAGCCACATCAGCCACTGTAATTTACGACAAGTTAGATAAGTAATTAAAGATAATTGAGGGTCACTGTAGACCATTTTGAGAGTTTTCTCTTTTGTGAAATTTAATTTAAACCTAGATTATAGATGTGATATGGCATAGGTCATCCTTCGATCCATTGTAGAACTTGAAAACCCATTCAGGGAATATTCGCTCACATTTTTTGTTGAACGCAGTTGGTTTTTATCAATCTGTATTAAAACATTTCCTTTTATCAATAGTGCAATTTATAAACAATGTTTTGTGAGTAGAATAAAATTTCCAATGGTAAACTTAACTGCTTTTTCGACGTTATTTTACCAGCTAACTAAAAATAGGAAAGCCTTGAACCCCTTCCACTAAATTCAGTTAGTATTAAGATTCTTTTACAGGGAGTGCAGTGGAGCTGACGCTGAAATCATTAAGTATCTAGTTATATCATAGCTAGTCTCACTGAACTCTTCTGAACTCTACATGTCATGTGTGGTCTGGCGTCTCCTTACCAGCAACAGGTCCCAGGTTCAAACTAGTCAATTCCCTAAAAAACACGCTCAGAGCGTCGTTGCGCGAAAGTGGTAGGGAGACACGACATAGAACAACAGACAGACACCATGCAGAATGTTAGAATGTTACGAGGCCAGATTGGTCCATCATCCCGTCTCTTGCCCCTGCAAAAAATGAAAAACTTGTACCCCTCGTCAGGACCCGTATCTTAGTATCGCCTCTTCTCAAATATCTCTCTGATGCAGCTACATCTACAGTACGGTTATCTGTGCGTTGAGTTGATGTGTTCGTGTATTTAGAACACTTGATGAGAATGACTGGCTGGACAGCAAAAGAAATGGCCAGAAGCGCTTTTGGTAACCGAGACAGGAACTTTGTTAATTAGTGTGTATAACTAGTTGTTAGCTAGGCCAGTACGATTAGTACTGTGGAAAAATAAGAGCTGCTCAACTAGCTATATACTACACATGTTTGGAGTTACTAGCCCAGCCACTTGATGCCATAATGACAGGCCGGGCAGTTACCAGAAGAAACAGCGATGCCCTTGTGCTAAGCCGGCTTTAATGTATGGGTGATATGCTGGCAGACCACTTAGGTACTGATGCCTAAGGCAAAGGGTGAGTCAGCAGTCCGCGTCAATGTCAAAGAGCGTGGTTTTTCTTGACAACACTACTTACATAAACAGTAGTTGTACTATATAGAATATGGTCACTGGAGCAAATCTGAGTCTGTCTGATGACATACGCACTAATCGTAGCTCACCACATAACTTGCGAAATTTTTAAAGAGGATCAAAGGATTGAAAGATGTCAAGGTGCTCTTTGAAGACATGGGTGTTACTAACCTAGGGCATGTATTTAGTCTTCGGTTTGATCGAGGGAATATTTCTTTATTTTGGAATTTAATTCTCTGTAAACTCAATGGAATGTTATTGAAGCAATATAACACAAATTACTTTCAATTTTACAGTACAGTGCAGCGACTTTTACGGGCTGTTGACAGAACAGTGATAAATAAATCCCTGTGTTTGATGATAATCTGCTCTATTTCAGGGTTGTCTGTTAGACTGGTAGGACCCCGTCGCAATCTCGTCCTTCTAGCCACGCGGAATTAGCCGAGCGGTCTCAGGCGCTGCAGTCACGGCCTGTGCGGCTGGTCCCGGCGGAGGTTCGAGTCCTCCCTCGGGCATGCGTGTGTGTGTTTATCCCTAGGATAATTTAGGTTAAGTAGTGTGTAAGCTTAGGGACTGATGACCTTAGCAGTTAAACCCCATAAGATTTCACACACATTTGGACATTTTTTCTTCCTTCTATTTCCAAAAACCCGTTTTATATCATCTCTATCTGCATCTTCAATTTTCCATTCTACTGATTCTTTCCTTTATTCTTGGTGCCTTAACGTATGCCTCAGAAACTGTTTCTTCTTGTAAGTTTTTCGAGCATTCTACTATTCCTTAAACTCATTATTCCCCACTCCATTACTCAAAGCAAGCTCCAGTAATCCCCCCTAATTCAAATAATCCCAGTTTCTTCTTCCCCATTTCACCTACATCAAGTGCTTCATCTCAGGCTGATCCTGAAACACGTTCCGCAATTCCAACATGTGATAGTTTGCAAGAAGAAATTTTTCCAACGCGTCTCCTCCTGCTATCTTCACTGTATTTTTTTTTTCAGTATCGAGTGTAATACAAGTGATATCTGGGGTTTCTCTAGGAAGTGAAATAGGCCCTCTGCAGTTCTCAATTTACGTGAACGATTCCGGAGACAATCTCAGCAGCCCTCGTAGATTATTTGCAGATGATACTGTCATCTACCTTCTACTTAGTTAATTCATTAGAAGATCAAAAAGTATTGCAAAATGATGTAGGCAAGATAACTGTATGGTGCAAAAATGTCAGCTGAACTAAACAATAAAAATTGTGCAGTCCTCCAATGAGTATTAAAAAGTACATTAAATTTCGGTTATTTGATAAATAATACAAATTTAAGGATTATCTGTTTAACTAAATGCCTAGTGATTACAATTGCGAAGTACTTAAATTGTAGCCATCACATAGCAAATGTTGTCGGAAATATGAAGTAAAGACTGCCATTTATTGGCATAACACTTAGAAGACCCAAGAACTCTGCTAAAGAGATGGCCTACTACTTTTGGAATATTGCGGCGCAGTATGGGACACCTACCAGATATGACTGACGTAACACATCCAAAAAGTTCAAAGAAGGGCACCTAGTTTTGTATTATTCCTAAATAGGGGAGAGAAGGTCATGGATATGATACGCGAATTGGGGAGAAATCATTGAAACAAAGGTATTTTACGTCGCGGCTAGATCTTTCCACGAAATTTCAGTCACCAACTTGCTCGTCCCAACGCGAAAATATTTTGCTGAATCCCATCTACACAGGGAGAAGTGACCATCGTAATAAAACAATCCAGAATCCAGAACTCGAAGGAAAAATTTTGTTGTTCATTTATCTAACTAATCTCCGTGAATGCAGCGGTTGTGAAAAAGGCTACAAGGATGTGCTGAAAAGTAATGCTTCCTAATTTTTTATGTGAAATGTCTTAAAACCTTTTAAATAAAACAGACATTAATAGCATTCTACATCTTTATTCTTCATGTCTACGTATTTACTTAGCAACATAGTCACATGGCGATGGACACAGTTCTCCCGACAGGAAACCTGTTTATTGAAACCGTCATCGTAGAATGTTCGAATTTGTCGAGGGAGCCACAACCTCGACTGTGCTTGCACCGATTCATCACTATCAAACTGTTGTCCTCGAAGGTGTCCTTTAAGTTTTGTTAACAGATGAAAATCAGATGGGGCCAACTCAGGATATTATGGAAGAAGACAGATGACGGTGAATCAAAGCCTCGGTCCACACTGGATTTGCATTCGGGAGGACGGCGGTTCAATCTCGCCTCCGGCCATCCTGATTTAGGTTTTCTTTGATTTCCCTAAATCGCTCCTGGCAAATGCTGGGATGGTTCCTTTGAAACGCCACGGCCGACTTCCTTCCCCGTCCTTCCCTAATCCGATGAGACCAATGACCTTGCTGTCTGGTCTCCTCCCACAAACAAACCAACAAATCAAATCTTCGGTCTGATGGAGATGTCGCAGGCTCGTATGTAGTCTGGCATTTTCATGCCGAAGTTGTGGGTGTTCTATTTGTGTTTCGTATTCGGAACTCGCTGTTTCTCATACGGGCACATACATACATATGTACATACTTTACATACACAGACATAATTATCTTACGCACCTCCATGATCCTTTCCACAATTGGGAGCTGTTTAGCGGCAAGGACTTCAAATTTGTAGACATGAAGAATAAACAGGTAGAATGTTAATAACGTTGTTTTATTTACAAAGCTTTCAGAGATTTTACGTAACAATTTTGAAGGCATTATTTTTCAGCACTCTAGCGTATTGCTCCTTGGCCAAGTACTTAAGTGTAAACCGTAGAGCAGTCCTGTTAATGTAGATGTATAAGTATTGAGCGGTGGCATGAGCCCCCTCTCATATTCCTATCTTACGATTTTCCTCTCTAATTGCATGCGGTGAAAAGTTGCTATTTCTTCACACGCGGACTTCCCATGCAGCGTCTCTCGTCAGCCGGGTGGTCCGGTGACTGGCGGGTGGTGCTGATCTTGAAAGGGTAAGCCGACGGGTTGAGGGAGTCGAGTGAATGCTTTCCAGAAGCCGACATTGTAGAATAGCGGCGGAGACACGCTCGCAGGGGCCTGAAGTAGCAGCTGGGCTAGAGGTTCCGTTACTTCACAGAAACTTAGCGAAAACACTTTGTGGTGGGCTACCAGCGAGGCGTGGGAATGACTTGTGTACCCAGGCAGTTTTGGCGGGCAAATTCCCGCGCTTTCTGCAAAATCGTAACTGTGATTGGATTGCTCAGGGCATAGCTCCGTGACGTAGCAAAATCGGCGCAGAAATTGGCACCAAGAATCTCCATTGGTGAAATGGTAGTGCTCCAGGAATAGAGTGGAATTTTCCGCTGGTTTTCGAGTTGCTGATTGGAACAGTTAACCACGGCCAGTGTCGTGGGGACGGGAATGTTCTGTGTTCGGTTTGTACAGGTGCTGTTGTGAGGAGTTGGCTCTCGCCTTTCGGTCGGAGTAGGTTACAAGACTGAGCTCTCGCTGCTCTGGTCAGCCTGCCTTCCGTTGGCTGTCTAATATACTTTCATTTAATTGTAACTGTTTGACGAAGTTGCTGAAGTTTCGACTTCAACGTAACTTTCCGAGTACAGTTGGCAATTGAGCGTTCTGCGTACAAGAGGCCTATGTTGTCTGTCTTGAGCAGTTTTGGCTAAAGTTGACTGTATCGGAGTTACTGTGCGACTTCGCTTGTTAAAATCAATCACTGTACCGTCAGTGATTGTGTGGCGAGCCTTCTTCGTCTCCCTCAGAGGCGCATTTGTATTGCTAGGAAGTCTTTAGTCTGGAACAACCAGGCCAGGATAATTTGTTTCGAGCTATACTCGCGACATTATCATCACCACGACGGGACGTCGAAGTAACGAGCCATCGCCTCTGGTATGCCAGATCGTGTCCGTGCAGTTAAGAAGACAGCTTGGAAATTTACGTCCGCAGCACCAGCAAAGCAGGCAATTTTGCTAGGTGATAATCCGAGCTCAGCAGAGCGTGCCTGTTTGTTTTTTCTAACTTTGATCTGTCTCGGGTGTTCATTGTCTGAGTTCTCACTAATGTAGCAGCAATTAATGCTGGGTTGGCTGTGTGCCTCTCTTAAGACTTGAGTTGCAAGGAATTGGTTCCACATACCACTTCGTCATAAATGTCACAATCTAGTTTAGGGACAACTTCACCTTCACAGCATTTATTTGAGTATCCAATTTGAGCCAATGTGATGTATTGTAAATGTTTCATGTGTTTTTGTTTATTATTTTGAGTTACAATAAATCATATTGTTATTTTTGACAGAACTTTCATTCTGTTAATCGGTAGAGCAACCCTATCATTTCTCACTACATTAATGAAACTTTCCTTTATTTAACTTATTTATCAAATGAAATTATTGCAGGTGCCAAAGTCTTTTCTACTCCACTTGCAGGGTTTATTACAGTCAGTTCGCGTTTCTTTTTAATCCGTGTGCAACAGCAAAAGTCGGAGTTAGAATAGGGGGGGGGGGCTTAGAGCATCATTTACATATGTAGATTCTAGAAGAATTTAGTGTTAAATGCACTGCTAGCTCCGGCACCTCGCATAAAATGGCGACCCTGCCAAGATCTTTCCTGTAAATGGCTCAAATGGCTCTGAGCACTATGGGACTTAACTTCTAAGGTCATCAGTCCCCTAGAACTTAGAACTACTTAAACCTAACTAACCTAAGGACATCACACACATCCATGCCCGAGGCAGGATCGAACCTGCGACCGTAGCGGTCGCGCGGTTCCAGACTGTAGCGCCTTTAACCGCTTGGCCACCACGGCTGGCTTTCCTGTAAATCACTGATAAGCTAACAGTGTTCTTAGTAGGAACATTCAAACTTTTTTTTTCACTTTTTTTTAATGATTAATACCCAAGTTCTTTTTCTTGTAATTCCGAGATTAGTTTTTATTAGCGGCGCATGATTTCAGTTTTTGTTTTCAATGTATATATTTTTTGTTGGTTCATTGTTTTTTGTGTTTCTTTGATGTGGTGTTCGTACCACATCACACTTTGTCGGGTTTGTGTGCAGTTTCTGCACCACAACAAATTGTGCTTGTAGTTACAGCGTTCGAACGGCGTTGGAACGGCGTTGTTGAAATTTTATGTCTATGTGGAAAAATATTGGGAGTAGATGATTTTTATTGTGAATTTTAGATAAATTTGTATTTTCATGAATGATCACGAGAAGTAAGGCACGACTATTAGCGAGCGAAACTAAAACAAAAGAGAATAGCATAATGGATAAGAGGCAGGTTACTGACGAGGATAGGTTCGGAGATGAGATGGGCACATTTTTAGCAGCACCGGACGACAGGGTCATTGATGATGAAGGTGATTTGGACGCGATCTTAGAGCAACGTCGCGACCATGATAGTGAGGTAGAGGATGAAACAGAGACAGGCACACAGGTCGAGACGGCAGCAGAAGTTTATAATCAAACGAACGAGTGCAGACAGAGGCCAGCTCGGTCACGTCAGAGCTCTAGCGCCCAGGTGTCCAGAGTTACATCACCCATGTGTGACGAGGATGACATTAACCCAATACTGAGCTTCCTACGATCAATGAAAGAAGAAGCTGACGAACAGCGTAAGAAGGAGAAGGAAGAAGCTGAGAAACAGCGTAAGAAGGAGAAGGAAGAAGCTGAGAAACAGCGTAAGAAGGAGAAGGAAGAAGCTGAGAAACAGCGTAAGAAGGAGAAGGAAGAAGCTGACGAACAGCGTAAGAAGGACACTCAGGCAATAATTTCGCATGTAGGAGAAATTCGAGGGGAATTACTAACAATAAAGAAAGAATGTGGAGAAGTAAAACAAATGTCAATGGCTGCACAAAAAGTAGCAGGCCTGGCCAAAACGGCGGCAATAGGGGCAATGAAAGTCGCGGAAGTAACTTCTAAACTCGCAGGGCGCTTGCGACGTACAACACAATCCCACTCAAAATCCCTAGCGTTCTTAAAAACTCAGGGTAATATCGCGGTTGCGAACAACACGAAACGAAAGGAAGAAGTAGAGAGTCGGATAGCAAAACTAGAGCAAAACGGACACACGAGCACTGCGCGTTCGGATACCAATGATGGAGTACACAGAATTGTGTCTCCGAGGAAAAGCCCGCCGTGCTCTAGCCCAATGACCGAGTGCGGAACTAACAATGCACACGCAGAAACAGCGAGTAATAGCTCCAATAATTGTAGCCCACTTAGGAGAGTGAATTCTGAGTGCCACTTCCACTGTGATACAGAGGTAGCACATTACAGTTATCAGCAAGAAAGACGTGCAAGTATCGGAAACGAGTGACAACACCAGTGCGAGGATCAGACAGAATTTTGATCACAATCACTTCCTGTGGATACTAAAAATCCAGAAGTTCAAAGAAAATGGAGGGTCGATGCATCCGAAGAGTTGGGTGATGCAGTTTACAAATTCATTACCGGCATCATGGCCAACCCAGGCAAAATTAGAATTCATGTGTGGACACATCGAAGGCCAAGCCGCGGAAAAGATGCGAGGTGTGGCAGCGATGTGTCGGACTTATCAGGAATTTGTTGGTGCATTCCTGCGGACCTACAGGTCAAAGGAAACGCAAGACAGGATTAAAGAGGAAATAATATTTTGTCCTGAACTGGAAGTGTCCGGGCATAGGAGCGCAATCAAATTTCTTGATGATTTACTCGAAGAATCAATTTTTAGATAGTCCATATAGCAACGGAGAAATCATTAAATTTTGCTTTTCCAAATTGCCAGTTAGGTACCAACAGACACTTGTCGGGAAGTGTGGATCTGACGTAGAAGCATTCAAGAGTCTATTGCGCGAACTCGAAGTAGTCTTTGATAAACAAGACGCAAAGGACAGGAGGAAGGGGCAAAGTAACAAATACCACGGGCCAGGAAGGGAAGACGACAACAGATCGCATAATCGCACTGGTCAGTTAGGAAACCAGGGTTACAGAAGTCAAGGTTACGCTATTCAAGGTTATGGAAGCCAGAGACACGGAAACCAGAACGTCAGGGAACAGGGTCAATCTAGACAAGGAATCTGTGGTAGGAGGAATAACGAACGGCAAAGCGACCATAATTGGAGAGAGCGAAACCAAGGACAACAGTGGAGCCAGGAGATTGAAACTAGACCCGCAAATCCTAATGCGCGTCAGAGGAGGGGGAGCTTAACAAGGGATTGACACCAGACTAGTGCGGACACAGGCCGCCGGAATTTCGCACGTAATCTCGCACCTGGCCAACTACGGATGATAAATTACGAAGATTTATCAGAAATCCTGCTCGAAGAACATAAAACAACTCCTCGACAGGATCTGCAGCCTCTTATCACAGTAGCAATAGCTGAAAAGAGTATGAATGTGATAATAGATAGTGGAAGCTACATAACAGCAATATCTGAGGCAGCATACAAGAGGTGCTCTCAGGAGATGGACTGGCCTGTCCTATCGGTTAAGAAAACCAAAATAAAAGGGGCATTTGCGGGTAAATGTACGGAGGTCACCCAACAAACAAGACTGGAATTCTCCTGCCAAGGACACAAAATAGAGTCTAACTTGTGCCAGATCTAGCGATCGACATGATAATAGGAACTGACTTCCTAAATGAACATGAAGCGATAGTTGATCTAGGACGAGGTGAAGTGGTTTTGAGGAAAGGGAATCCCGTCCACATTAAGTTCGACGACCAGCTGATCCCAGCTCAACTACCGTCTAACTGTTTTCGGATAAACTATGCGTGTCTGAAAGACGAAAGGAAGAACAGGTCGACGTTGCGGGTAGGGGAGAGGACACGGATGAGAATGAAGTCGGAATAATGGGAGAAATAAAGGAGAAAATAGGAGAAAAAGTGGAAGCAATAAAGAATATAAGGTGCGACCACCGCAAAGAACTTCATAAATTACTAGTAGAACATGCGGAGGACTTCATTCCCAAGACAGGATCAATAAAGAACTTCCAATATGAATTCCGTGTACGTCCGCACAACCAGTTTCGTGTGCCACCCTATCCAATCCCCTTGGCATATCGACAGAAAGTAGCAGCTGAAATTACGCGAATGCTGAGTGAAGGAATAATAGAACCTACGGCTTCAGCCTATAATAACCCGTTAAAAGTAGTCGAGAAGGCAGATGGTAGTATTCGCTTAGTCTTGGACTCGCGACAAATTAATACCATAATAGAACCCGAAGCAGACAGACAGGAACGATTGGAGGAACTCTTACAAAACTTCCATGGAATATCAATCTTCTCATCAGTTGATCTAAAATCGAGTTTCTGGCAGATCGAGCTCCATCCAAATTCCAGACAGTACACAGCCTTTTTAGCATTTGGAAGATGTTACCGGTTTCGTCGTCTACCATTTAGTTTGAACATTTCGTCTGCCGCATTCATTCGGGGGCTGGACGACATACTAAGCGATAATTTGAAACGTCATGTCACCAGCTATGTGGACGATTTGCTGATCGCGGAGAAATCTTGGGGAGAGCACAGTGCGGTCCTCGGTGAACTCCTTGCGACATTCAAGGAATACGGAGTGACTATCAGTATCGAAAAATCGAATTTTGGGACGTCCTCTGTCAAATTTCTAGGACATATCATCATGGGTGAGGGCATTGCGCCAAATCCCGAAAAGATCGAAGCGACTGAAAAGTTTCCCATTCCTACGACAAAGAAGCAGTTAAGGGGGTTCTTGGGGATCATAAATTTTTACAACCGCTTTATACATGTCAAAACTCAGAGCAGTCCTAGGTTGCATCAACTTACAGGAAAGAAGATTCCTTGGGAATGGGATGAGGCGGCCGAATCCGAATGGAAAGCATTAAAATTCGCATTATTACAAGCACCCATCCTCTCACACCATAATTTAGGAGAAGAGCTTTGCATAGTCATGGACAGTTCATACTCAGGTCTGGGTGTCATGGTGTTCCAAGACTATGTACATGAAGGAAACAGGGTGTGGAAGACAACTGCGTTTGGTAGCAGAATACTAGCCAAGAGTGAGAGGAATTACTCAGTAACCGAGTTAGAGGCGCTGGCTATTGTATGGGCGTTTGAAAAATTCAGATACCTTCTGTTTGGTCGCAAGACGAGGATCTATACTGACCACAAGGCACTCGATTTCCTGATGACTGCAAAGCTTAATCACAGGCGGCTCATTAAGTGGGCATCATATCTGCAGCAATACAATTTTTCGATAGAATATATCCCCGGCAGTCAGAACATTATTGCAGACGCCTTATCACGCTCACCGATCGGATTTGAGCACAACATGGAAGAAGATCTGGAGGAAAATCACTACTGCCTTTTCTATATGCAGAAATTAGCCTTTGAAAATTTTATTACCTGTAGTATGCAGGACATCAAGAAGGAGCAAGACAAGGACCCTGCCCCAGTGTTATTGAAACAGAAATGGATAGACAGAAGACACGCCACCGTCAGGCAGTTGTACCTCTTGCGGAAAGGCATAATTTTCCACCGAACTTATGCCAATGACACTGAATGGGGGGTATGCATCCCTGAACACCTAATAAACATGGTTATATGGCATACTCACCTCAGCTATGGACACTTCGGACCACGCAAGTGCAATCTCAAGCTAAGGACCATGTGTTACTTTCGAAACATGGAGCGTCGAATTCGGAGGGTACTGTCGGTGTGTAAAGACTGCCAAAAGGCTAAGCACACCACTGTGAGCATGCAGGCACCATTATACCCAATCGTACCGACCAAATTAAGACAATTAGCAGCAACAGATTTGATGGGACTTTTGCCAAGAACAAGAAGAGGATATACTTACGTATTAGTGTTTGTTGAACTAACGTCCAAATACGTTACCTTTACGGCACTGAAGAGGGCGACAGGACGAACTGTATCACGAGCCCTAATCCGGGATTTCCTACCACAGGTTGGTCATGTGAGTAGAATTATTTCTGATAACGGGCCACAGTTTAAGTCAAAAACATGGAAGGAGACGTTGCGTCGATGTAAAATTGATCCCATTTTTATATCTTCACACCATCCGAGCTCGAATGCTGCAGAACGGGTTATTAAGGAACTCGGAAACTTATGCCGGTCGTACTGTAACAAACAACACACGACATGGGACGTTTTCCTTAAAGACTTCCAGGAGGTGATCAATGAGGCACCCCATGGGATAACAAAACTGGCACCCATTACAGTACTGAAAAACCGGATTCCTAAGGACTTGATAACCGAAGTCGTAAACTTCCCACCAATGGCGCGAACGCAGCACCGAGCCATAGTGGATTTGGCTCTCAAGAGGATACGGGCTGCAGCAGAGGTCAAGAAGAGACGTGCCGACAGGGGAGCTCGTCTACGACACTTCCAAATTGGACAAATGGTGCTCTTGAAGTCTTTCCGACTCTCTAACAAACAAAAAATGACATACCAAAAATTCTATTCTGTTTACAACGGCCCGTACCGTATAAGGAGAGCAGCTCACCACAATGCTTATGAATTGGAGACGCTGAAAGGAAAGAAGTCCATAGGACTCCACCACATCTCTGACATAAAGGAGTTTGTGGAATAATAGTAGTGTAAGTGGTGTACATAGTAGAATGGGCAAATACATAAACCTTGCTATAGTACTGTAGTAGTGTAAGTGGTGTGCATAGTAGAATAGGCAAATATATGAACCTTTCTTCAGGGAACAATAATCGTTGCATTAATAGATTAAGATTGCTAAAGTATTAACACGCTGTGTTGTCTCGCATAAGAATTTACTGCTGCTATCCTTTTTTTGTTTATGTTCGCGACTTCCAATGTCTATGGAGTAGGAGACACTACCTTTCCATGAGCAATGTTTTTGTCCTTTCCTGTCTGGTGTCAATGTTGAGGGATAATGATGAGTGAGGAGATGTCGCACAAACGGGCGCATACAAGAACGTGCTTTTAGAAGCGTTGTGAGAAGTCGTGATACGCTCTATAGCGGCCACAACCAGTTCGTGAGACGTTCATACCAATGCTTGCAGGCACGCAACAGTGCACTGCAAGATTGTGGTATATTGCGTGATTTCGAGGATGAATATGGGCAGCATAGTTTTTACAGTGATGCGCCAGCATCGTTGTCTTGCAAGTCGGGGTGAACCTGTGAGCGTTTGACTCCAATGGTGCCTTAAACGGTAGAAATGCGGGCATAAAGCCTACCATGCCAATGTGCTGGTTGGGGATTTAGCATGCTGCTTGCGACTGTCACAGATGAATAACCAGGGACTTATACTTGGATATTCGTGATATACTGTGTAGCTGGCGTGTGGTGGGCGACTGAATCCTCAACAGGAACCAGTCTTGGCTTGGTCATATTACATTGCCTGTGGAAAGGTGTGCTTTCATTGCTAAAACTACATCACATACAAAATTAAGTTCAACTATAAATTTATTGTCTTGTATAGCCATGGCTAACCCAGTCTCCGGAGTTTCAGTGAGGCGTAATGAAAACTCGGAGGTCATGTCGTAAGGCGCGCACATCACTGTCGTCAATAGCGGCGAGCAGCGAGACATCTCAACATAACAGGAATTATGTAAGAGTATTGTATAAGGTAAAAAAAAAATAAAAATAAAAAAAGGAGAGTACTATATACTAGGATAAGTTAAACTTTAGGATTTAACAATAACTAGATCCTTAATATTGTGGGGGTTTTCTACCACAAGTGTTTGACGCGCGCCTGTTGGGATGCTATTTTTCAGGTCACCAAACCACAGATCCCAAGTGGAGGGACGACGGGCGAGCGAATGTAGAATAGTTGCATGTTCTTTATAACTCAGTAAAACTTCCACCTGCATAATCACATAATTTATTCAAAAGACATAGAATGTAGGTCGTTGGCAATTGGTAGTTAACTCTTGAGCATGTCTACTGTCGCTCTATACAAGTAATAGTAATATTAGTGCGGGCCCGCACATTTAATTGTTCATCCAGTATAGCGTCACACACCATGTACAGTAGTGAGATCGGTCTCTACACAAATATCAAGATAGATTATTTGCATGTCTAGATTAGATACACCAAGATTTTGTTATAATGATAGCCGTAGATTGATAACTATAAAATTAAAATAAGAGAGTCTGAAATGACAGACCATCAATGTATCTTATGTAAATTTATTATAACATAGAAGGTCATGGGAAAAAGTTAGGCATAAGATGTTTGTCAGAACTGTGCAGATGACGGGAATCGTGGCAATGCAGAGGCCAGGCGGAGCAAAAACAAGAGGTCATCGGCTACCTGCAAGAAGGGGAGCGTCAGCGCGCCACCTGACGAGAAGGGCGCGGGAGCATCCGGTCCTACAAGCTGTCAGTCACCGGGCCATATACCTGAGGGATTAGGCGGCAGACAGCCCTCGCCAGGCCACAAGCGAAAGTGTGGCTGGCCGCTGACACTAACATGCGACCAGCACGTAACAGCCAGCTAGCTCTCTGGATGCGGCAGCCGTTTGGAGAGATTCCCTGCGGCAGACCACGTTGTCGTGAGAGAGCAGTTGTAGCAATCGTTGCTCCTAGTTCGATCCTGTCTGGATCACCTCACACACTTGTGGAGTCACTCCACGTGCTCTCATCCCTTGTCGAACTGCAGTACTGGGAAATGTAAAGTACTGTCCAGGGAGAGAAGAGACCTGGACTAGTGATGCGTCCCAACTAGTAGACCTCAGAGACATTTAATCGACATGAGGAGAGCCTATGTCTTCCTACCGTTCTGCCGTGATCATATGTGTGGGTCTTGCTGCAATCTCAACAGCTTACTGCAGATGCTCCAGCACAACCTATTGCTGTTGCAACAAAGTAGCAACAACACCCGATGTTTAGCCCTATATGATATCAGTACTGTGGCCCCATCCCAAAAGACCCCCCTCCCCCAATGCTCAAGACATGGAACCACGTGCATCAATGCATATGACTCAACATACCAACCCCCTCAGAGAAACTAACGAATTTGTGAAGTGCTTCGAATATTTCCAGCAATGTGATTTAGTGCCTAATTCTCAGCACAGTCGTGAACATTGTGCAATGTGCAAGCACAACTTGACACCCCATGAACCTTGTTTTTTTTCTTAAATTTCTTTCTCTAATGTTGTTTTTGTAATGTATGTTATACCTTGTATGTGTTTGTGTTTTCACTGTAATTCTTACATAAGTGATAGAGTAGGGCGCACAAATTACAAATTACTGTATTGTTCTCCACATCATGTTTTTTTTGTATTTTGTATTTATTGTTGTGTGTATGCAAACAATGTGCCCGAAGTTCCCATAAACTGAAGCAGATACCACCATTGTCATTGTGAATGGACCATCAATTCAGGGAACATTTTGTAAAGGTTATTCTTACTGCAGGGAGGTTGTAATTAGATTCTGAAAGCTCACAAAGAGATTGTTAACTTAAATAGTATCATGTGTGAGTGATTTCAGGATAGTTTAATGATTCAAATTGTTGTAACATCCTGGGCATTTAATTGCAGAGCACTCCAACTCTGATTGTAAAGAATAAACTGCTCATATTTCTATCTTACGATTTTCCTCTCTAATTGCATGCAGTGAAAAGTTGCTATTCCTTCACACGCAGACTTCCCATGCAGCGTCTCTCGTCACCCGGGTGGTCCAGTGACAATGCTGATCTTGAAAGGGTAAGCCGACGGGTGTGAGGGAGTCGAGTGAATGCTTTCCAGACGCTGACATTGTAGAATAGCGGCGGAGACACGCTCGCAGGGGCCTGAAGTAGCGGCTGGGCTAGAGGTTCCGTTACTTCGCAGAAACTTAGCGAAAATACTTTCTGGTGGGCTACTAGCGAGGCGTGGGAATGACTTGTGTACCCAGGCAGTTTTGGCGGGCAAATTCCCGCGCTTTCTGCAAAATCGTAACTGTGATTGGCTTGCTCAGGGCATAGCTCCGTGACGTAGCAAAATCGGCGCAGAAATTGGCGCCAAGAATCTCCATTGGTGGAATGGTAGTGCTCCGGCAATAGAGTGGAATTTTCCGCTGGTTTTCGAGTTGCTGATTGGAACGGTAAACCACGGCCACTGTCATGGGGGCGGGAATGTTCTGTGTTCGGTTTGTACAGGTGCTGTTGTGGGGAGTTGGCTCTCGCCTTTCGGTCGGAGTAGGTTACAAGACTGAGTTCTCGCTGCTCTGGTCAGCCTGCCTTCCGTTGGCTGTCTAATATACTTTCATTTAATTGTAACTGTTTGACGAAGTTGCTGAAGTTTCGACTTCAACGTAACTTTCCGAGTACAGTTGGCAATTGAGCGTTCTGCGTACAAGAGGCCTATGTTGTCTGTCTTGAGCAGTTTTGGCTAAAGTTGACTGTATCGGAGATACTGTGTGACTTCGCTTGTTAAAATCAATCACTGTACCGTCAGTGATTGTGTGGCGAGCCTTCTTCATCTCCCTCAGAGGCGCATTTGTATTGCTGGGAAGTCTTTAGTCTGGAACAACCAGGCCAGGATAATTTGTTTCGGGCTATACTCGCGACATTATCATCACCACAATGGGACGTCGAAGCAACGAGCCATCGCCTCTGGTATGCCAGATCGTGTCCGTGCAGTTAAGAAGACAGCTTGGAAATGTACGTCTGCAGCAGCAGCAAAGCAGGCAATTTTGCTAGGTGATAATCCGAGCTCAGCAGAGCGTGCCTGTTTGTCTTTTCTAACTTTGATCTGTCTTGGGTGTTCATTGTCTGAGTTCTCACTAATGTAGCAGCAATTAATGCTGGGTTGGCTGTGTGTCTCTCTTAAGACATGAGTTGCAAGGAATTGGCTCCACATACCACTTCGTCATAAATGTCACAATCTAGTTTAGGGACAACTTCACCTTCACAGCATTTATTTGAGTATCCTGTTTGAGCCAATGTGATGTATTGTAAATGTTTCATGTGTTTTTGTTTATTATTTTGAGTTATAATAAATCATATTGTTATTTTTGACAGAACTTTCATTCTGTTAATCGGTAGAGCAACCCTATCATTTCTCACTACATTAATGAAACTTTCCTTTATTTAACTTATTTATCAAATGAAATTATTGCAGGTGCCAAATTCTTTTCTACTCCACTTGCAGGGTCGATTACAGTCAGTTCGCGTTTCTTTTTAATCCATGTGCAACAGCAAGAGTTAGAATAGGGGGGGGGGGGGCTTAGAGCATCATTTACATATGTAGATTCTAGAAGAATTTAGTGTTAAATACACTGCTAGCCCCAGCACCTCGCAGTATATAATAAAAATACTTCTACTACCTCACCAGCTTTCATATTCATCAAGTTATTTTCCGCACCTTTACTCTCCAACGTTTGCTTCTCCCATTCAATCACCCCTAACCTAGATTCTCAAAACTAGTCCTCCATTCGGTTCAACAACCCTCTTAAATCACAATATGGACGAATTATCCAGACGATCTTCTGGAACGGGGAAAGGGGAGAGGGCTTCATAGCAGTCTTGATCACTACTTAGCCGTTTGAAGCACTCGGTTTCTGGCCTGTGGCAATCTAACCAACCGGCTTCGTTCACTCAGTTTGATTAAGCGTCCTTGTCGTCCACTGTGGTTTCCCATACTCTGAAAACATCTCAGGAGGCTGTCTTCAAAACGATGTCTCCTTCAAAGCTCCATTGAAAGAGAGAGAGCTTTAAGTCAATATGATACTTTTTGGCCATAAAGCAGTTGGACTAAGAGTCTGTGTGACGGCTCTCACTGCACTCTCTCCAATCAGTTTAATTGAAGGCGGTTGCCGCGCGCTCACCATCGATCTCTCGCGGGGGCGCCAGGTTTTCCAACTCGGCAGTAGGGATCTGGCCAGGAACAAACAGGTGGTAGTCTTTCACCGACTGTTCTGCATTTACTAACTGCCGCAAATTTTCTGATGCATTCATTCCACTAAGATATGGGAACTGATAATGTATTATCAAACACTCTTTACTCTAATGCCACGGTGGATAAGACGTTTGACTCGTATTATTTACCTTCCATGCAAGCAGTTTTTCTCCACTCTAGAGAGATCCACATTTGTATTACCTTCATGATGCCCATAACGATAATCTCATCGTTCCTTCCTTTCTTTTCCCGTCAGAAACTCTTTGGGTGACTGTTTTCGGGTTCCGCTATCATGTAGTCAAAGGAGGAAGAGAAAAGTGCAGAGATATCCAAATGAGACACTTTTAAGAGGGGACG
Organism: Schistocerca nitens; assembly: GCF_023898315.1. Taxonomy (NCBI): domain Eukaryota; kingdom Metazoa; phylum Arthropoda; class Insecta; order Orthoptera; family Acrididae; genus Schistocerca; species Schistocerca nitens. The sequence goes on along the minus strand of NC_064614.1, from coordinate 231,270,396 downwards.
TTGATGAAACTGACCAAAAATGTCAATTTTCGATTTATTTTTTATTTGTTAGTACAACTCGTGGACAATAAGTTCCCAAAGTTTCAATGTTTAAATCGCATCCGAAGTGCCTGAAAATTAATTAAAAGTGTGAAGCGTCCTCCCTGCCACGCCCACGTTTTGAAGCAGCACTTCATTACCCGCTCAGTGAACGATGATTCTGTGTATTACTGTCAACCAAACGTGTGTGGTATAGATCTAGATAGCCGTGATATATACTCTTTGGTTTCATAGCTCATCTTTGGCCAATCCTTCACTTCTCAAAAAGTGTGTCCCTGACAAAACCCAAATTCCAAGTGAGTCTCTAAATTAACTCATATGGACACAATGCCCTAAAAACACATTTGCATCTGCTACAGTTGTCAGAATTGTAACTTATGATGCAGTTATTGTATGTAATGATGGGAACGTCGGAATGATGAAAGTATTTGAAAGAATGGGCTTCAAGATAGGAAATTTTACTCAAGACATCCTGAGAAATACAGATTTACAGCGCGTCTCTGCAGCTGAAAAGTCAGTTGAAGACCTGGTAAAGGAAAGAAGATAGACAACCAGAAACCAAAGGAGAAGTCTTGAAGGGAAAGACGACCCAGAGTACAAATGTGGTGCCTTCTGAAGAAGTGACATAAGGAAAAAAGTTACGTTGGACTTTAAATTGCGTTTCTTGAAGAGTTTGTTTTTTGAAGTTTATGTACCTTTTCCTAAGATTCTATAAATGCTATAATTATGACATTTTTTACACACATTTCTGTAAACCTAATAAACATTGTCCCAAGAGCAAATTTTGAAATTATGATTGCAAGCTAAGATATGGGGCAAAGTGCTTGGAATATTGCATTAATTTAAAATTGTACTTGTGGAATTATAATTAAAATATTATGAAAATTCTCCTACTTGACCTATTCAAAAAAACCTCATGAGAGAAGGTTACAACATATAAAGAGATGAAACAGAGACATTTTTGTAGAAATCTCTTCTTTCTGAGGAAATGGAATACACATTATTTTTTGAAAATAAAATTTCAAATTTTATTAAAAAGAAACGTTTAATATATGTAATCAAAGATTTTATATGTAAATGTGTTACTTACATGTAAATGAAGACAGTAACTGTTCTCGAAAGAATAGACACTGTTGATGACTGTGCAGCTATTCCCTAAAATAAATGATGATTAACTGAAATCCTCAGCTGCCGACAGGTGTTGTTGATATACCTCGGTATGGACAGCTGAAAATGTGTGCCCCTACCGGGACTCGAACCCGGGATCTCCTGCTTACATGGCAGACGCTCTATCCATCTTTTCTTTTTCTTTTTTTTCCTTTATTAAAACAACAATATAAGTACATAAGAACAAAAACAAAGTATTGAAGTGCTGGAACTGTTTCAACACGAATTGTATCCTACAATAGACTGAAGAACACATTTCCATATAGTGCCATTTGTAAGCTTACAAAATAGAACAAAAATAGTAACCTGACAATAGCCTCTTCAATCCAGACAGAGACATAGAACCAAAACGCAAACATATATACAGGGTGATTCAAAAAGAATACCACAACTTTAAAAATGTGTATTTAATGAAAGAAACATAATATAACCTTCTGTTATACATCATTACAAAGAGTATTTAAAAAGGTTTTTTTTCACTCAAAAACAAGTTCAGAGATGTTCAATATGGCCCCCTCCTGACACACGAGCAATATCAACCCGATACTCCAACTCGTTCCACACTCTCTGTAGCATATCAGGCGTAACAGTTTGGATAGCTGCTGTTATTTCTCGTTTCAAATCATCAATGGTGGCTGGGAGAGGTGGCCGAAACACCATATCCTTAACATACCCCCATAAGAAAAAATCGCAGGGGGTAAGATCAGGGCTTCTTGGAGGCCAGTGATGAAGTGCTCTGTCACGGGCTGCCTGGCGGCCGATCCATCGCCTCGGGTAGTTGACGTTCAGGTTTCATAACTAACCTTTTTCGTAGGACTCTCCATACAGTTGATTGTGGAATTTGCAGCTCTCTGCTAGCTCTGCGAGTCGATTTTCCTGGGCTGCGAACAAATGCTTGCTGGATGCGTGCTACATTTTCATCACTCGTTCTCGGCCGTCCAGAACTTTTCCCTTTGCACAAACACCCATTCTCTGTAAACTGTTTATACCAACGTTTAATACACCACCTATCAGGAGGTTTAACACCATACTTCGTTCGAAATGCACGCTGAACAAATGTCGTCGATTCACTTCTGCCGTACTCAATAACACAAAAAGCTTTCTGTTGAGCGGTCGCCATCTTAGCATCAACTGACGCTGACGCCTAGTCAACAGCGCCTCAAGCGAACAAATGTACAACTAAATGAAACTTTATAGCTCCCTTAATTCGCCGACAGATGGTGCTTAGCTCTGCCTTTTGTCGTTGCAGAGTTTTAAATTCCTAAAGTTGTGGTATTCTTTTTGAATCACCCTGTATAATTGACTGTCTTAACTAGAATGACAGTTCTTTGATTCATAACCGTCCAAACTCAAATTCATTTGGAGCATACAAGCATACAAGAGATGCACAGGAACATAAATTATGAAAACGTTATAATGAAGTTAATAACACCATTGAGAAGTCGGGAGTAGTCCTAGGAACAGGTATAACCCCTTATTCGTTGTGTATTTTGTTCGCTACATAGTCTTGCATGTGATTTGTGTCCTTACCGGCATCGAGAATTACCCTACGCCTTGTTTTTCAAAAATTATTTCTAACATGTTAGCAAACATCTTCCTGAAATTTGGGTAACGTTTCATCTTCCAGCGTGCCGTTCTCATGTAAGCCTCGAAACTAATGAGATTATCTTTACTATTGTGGATGATGACATATGTCACAAACTGTTATAACATCCACATCACGGTGTTGTTCTTGGTAAAGGGAAAATGTTTCGCGTCCGGCCAGAGCAGGATGTCGGTGCAGTGGCTGGCTGGGCTGCTGCGGGTAATCAGGCCCAGCCTCTGCTGCACCCATTTCCAGTTAATGAGATGACCGCCACAAGTGAAGCGATGGCGTAAGGTGTCGACCAGACCACAGCGGACGCATTTATCACTGTCACTTAAACCGATTCTATGCAACCTTTCATTAGTGGGTATAACATCGTTTACCACTTTATACCATGTGGACGCCACTTCAGCAGTGTTGACAGTTAAACTTATGTTGTCCCAAACTGCCTTCCAATGAACACTCGGGTATTTAAGTTCAATGGGATTCCGGACTATTGGAGATGTCCATCTTTTTAATAACAGGTGCGTCGTCGGTAAATCCTGCGTGAAATAATGTCCATCAATATAGGTTACTTCAAGAAAAAACTGCTTGACATGTCGTAGTTTGTAATGTATTTTACCTACATCAATGGGTGGGTGCATATCGGTGGGTTGTAAGGTTCGGAAGAGCCAACTGGTTACGCTGAGAGGTTCCTTGTCCAACAAATGGGTGATTCGTTAAATATATAACGCAGTACATTTTCGGTTAATGTCTGGCATGTTGAGTCCGCCGGCCTGTCTGGAAGACGTCAGCGTGGTGTATTTCACTTTGAACAGATGCCCTTGCCAGATAAATCTATTAGAGAGTTTCATCACGTGTTTGGCCTGCATCTTGGGGACTGGAAATAGTTGGGCTAGATAGTACGCTTTACTGAATATATAACTGCTGAGGAGTCGTATGCGTTGGAGAATGTTAACGGACCGCCAATGGTTTTCATAGATGGCACCTAGCATTTTATTGGTGACCTGCTTCCAATTTTTTGCATTCATTTTTAGCGGGCATTTGTCGATAATCATCCACAGAGCGGTGCGGGCTTCGACACGCTTCGCCCAAGGTATAATAACTGCGTCGAATCCTCGAATGTTGACAAAAGTGCATTTACCGGCGTTGATTTTAGCACCGGAAGCACGACAGTACTCGTCTACCGCGGTCTTGAGGGTTGATACGTCTCCGTCGTTGCGCAATAACACTCCGACGTCGTCGGCGTAAGCACGAACCACGAAGGACGTCCCGGCGATCGAAAGGCCTGCAAGTTTGTCATGAATAGAGCGTAAGAGCGGCTAGAGCGATAAAACAAATAACATCATGGAGAGAGGGCTCCCCTGCGGCACTCCTCTTTGGACCTCGACGGGTTGAGTAAGCTGTCCATTTACGCTGATTCTGGTTGTAATGCCTGTGACGAAATGTTGCACGACATTTATAACCCGTTGATCAAAACCACACCGCTGCAGTAGCTGTAGGAGGTACTCGTGGCGGGCGCGATCAAAAGCCTTGCAAAAGTCGATAAACAGCAATGCGGGATTCACGTTAGTGACTGACGCTATGGCTATTACATCTCTATATTCTGAAAGGGGCGTCATAATAGTGCGACCAGGAATGCATGATTGATGGTTGTGAATCACTTGCTTCATTAACGGAGACAATCTGCTGTTGAGTGCTCTGGCGAAGGTTTTGTAATCAAAATTGAGTAAAGTAATAGGTCGGAAGTTATCTAAGGTTTGTCGGTGTTTGCTTTTTGGTATCAATACAATTCGGCCTTCCTTCATTTCGGCCGGCACGTCACTCCCTCGCATCACTTCATTGAGAACATCTGTAAATGCGTGTCCGATTATGGGACAGAAGCGCACATAAAATTCCCGTGGCAAACCATCAGGGCCAGGGGATTTATTCGTTGGCGAGCCAGAAATCAGTTCAAGGACTTCGTCTGGAGCAAAATCGTGTACAACCGCCGAGTTGATCGCAGGCGTCACTACAGTGGGCAGAGCACGCACGATATCGCAGCCGTCATCACCATATGTATCGCATTGTGAGTACAGATCCGTGAAGTACCGGTAAACCGCAGTAAGAATATCACTCCGTCGGGTAAAACGGAGTCCATCATCTGTGTCCAGCTCCCCGATAAAAGCTCGCTTGCGATGGGCACGATGTTTTATGAGGTGATACAGCGATGCGAGTTCGTCCTCTTGAAGCGATTTTGCTTTAGATCTGATCTTCAGTCCTTCAAGCTGCGTTCGCTTTATGCCTATAAGCTTCGCCTTTATTTCTTTGATGGTCGTCAGCTGTGTGTTGGCTGGTGTCGTAGTCGCATACAACTCTCGCAGAACTGTCTGGTAAAAATCAATCGTGCGTTTGATATCTTGCGCCCGTTGCCAACTGTAGTTTCTTAAGGATAATCGCATTTTCCGTTTGACCACAGCATTCCACCAGGATATCTTTCTCGGATATCTGCAGCATTGCTTGAGACAATCCGCCCATGTCGTGGAGATGACATCTTGTAGCAAGGCATCGGCGAGAATAGAAACATTCAGGCTCCACGGAATCCTGTGCCAAAAAAATGGTTCAAATGGCTCTGAGCACTATGGGACTCAACTGCTGAGGTCATTAGTCCCCTAGAACTTAGAACTAGTTAAACCTAACTAACCTAAGGACATCACAAACATCCATGCCCGAGGCAGGATTCGAACCTGCGACCGTAGCGGTCTTGCGGTTCCAGGCTGCAGCGCCTTTAACCGCACGGCCACTTCGGCCGGCTTCCTGTGCCATTTAGTGTACTGTTTTGCCAGATTTATCGTGACACAGAGGGCGCAGTGGTCGGAGAAACTAGCCGGAATGACATCGGCGTCCAGAATATGTTGGCAAACGTTCTCAGAGATGTACAACGGTCTAGACGGCTACATGCAATGGTGGTGAGGTACGTGTACTTTACCAGGGTAGAAAATTTTAGTTCCCACGCATCCTTCAGCTGCAGGTGACGCACCAGATCATGTAGTTCCCTACAGTAATTAAAGTTGGGCGATTGGTCTTTCCTGTGGATCACACAGTTGAAATCACTACTAATTATCATCTGGGTTGGGTTGCGGCGTAACAGTTATATGATGTCTTGTTTAAAGAAGTTAGTTGTTTCTGATTTTAAGGTCGTTCCAGATGGAGCATAGATATTGACGAGGGCGACATCAAAAATTTGGCAAGCTATGCCTCTACCGGAGTCCTACATTTCGATATTGCTCACTGGGATTCCGTCTCGTGATAGAATGGCCGTACCTGTACCCCCGTCCGCCACGGTGTTTACGATTGTTGCAAATCCTGATATATGAAAACTTAAGATAGACACTTCTTGTAACAGAACTATATCAGCTTCGGAGTCATAGATAAACTGCCGTAGCATTGCTAATTTTAAATCTGTCCTAACTCTATTAATGTTCAGGGACAAAAACTTATAAGCTTGACTCATGATCGTCCGAGACTCGTGGGTGATGGGAAGCGTAGGAAGCCCAGTCCATCTCACCGTCGGACTTCGAACCTACATCTGCGGGTTTTGTACCAGTTTTTGCGCTGACTTTACTTTTTGAGTTACTTCCAGCCACGGAGTCCTTTGGTTTAACTTTATTTTGCCGTCGCAAAGTCGTCCGAAGTGTCATAGGAGACTGTGGAGTCGGCGAGTCATGGCTGTAAGCAGTATGTGAAAGTCCTTGCTTCGGAACGGGAGACGGCAAGTCCGCAGACGCGGCTTCAGTAGGCTCACTGTGTTTGTTTGGAGCCCCACTGCCTGTTTGTATACAGCTGTCCGGGTCCTCGTGTTGTTTGGAATCAGTTTCGAGGTGGCGGCTGTTTATGTTATGCTCTACACCGCGTGCTTCATCCGCCGTGTTTACGAGTTGCAGTTAACTGACTGCCGCCTCTTGTGTGTTGACCACCTGCGGCGAGTCGGCAAGCGGCATCGGAAGGGATTGCTGTAAACACTCGGCTGCACTCGTATTGACAGTTTCTGCGTCGGGCGGTTGAATGGGAATTTGGCGGGTCGTAACTGAGCCATCCGACACGGGAAGCGTGCAAGGGATAAGTCCCTGCAGTCGCGCTATTCATCTGTGTGGAGGCCAGTGGCTCCGCGTCATCGGTTTGATTTTTTACTACCTGGTCGCCGGAACCACTACCGTCACTAGTACTTCGTCGTTTGTCACCGACAGATAATGCAACACCGGTGGCTAAGGGGTGACTGGCCACGGGTTTTTGAGGCAAGGGTGGGAAGGTGCTGTTACCGAGGTCGTTGTCCTCTGACACAGATGCATTCGGTTGGGAGTCAGTCACAGAAGGCGTCTGATTTTGAGTTAGGACATCAGCCAATGTTAATCTCTGTCGTTGTTGCAGATTGTTTCGAAGTACGACAACTCGTCGTGGGCAATCCTCTCGTAAATGGCCACTCGTGTTACAGATAAAACAAGTGCCTACTTGCCCCTTGTAAATGACATGAGCCTTATAACCACAAACCATTATATAGGATGGGATATTGACTTTAACGGTCATGTCCACTGAGCGAACCCCACTATAACATTGGAGTTTGTGACGGCTCGACCATTTTTCGTTTCTAATCTGTCGGATGTCACCGTATTTGGCGAGGACATCTCTAAGAAAACAATTCTCAACCTCAGGTGGCAAATTGAACACTCGCACTTGTTTATACTCAATGTCAGCGTTAGTTATTGAAACTGTACTCACCGACTGATCACGATGTCGGAACTCTGCTTTCCCACCAGTATTCACCAAAATTTTCTCCAGTTGTATCTGGTCTAAAAACTTCACAAAGAAACAGTAATCCGCCATGTCATAATAATTATGCTGTGTGGACCTGGTCGGATGTGATGCCAATAATATCTACTATCCAGTCATGGATTTCTAGAGAACTCGGTTGCACATTCCTGGAAGATTTCTCAAATGCAAAACACAGGGTATTCTTACGAGGTACACTGGGAGCCATAACTGCACTTTTATGAGCGGTCGAGACCGCTGTGAGTGAATTAAGAAGCTTGTGTACGGCGGTAGTGAAGAAGCATTGAGAATATCACAGCTCACAATCCAAGAATTATTATAAACTTGGCTTGCGACGCTACGACTACGCGGAAGTACCGACACGTCCGATCGCTGTCGCGTCCCAAGCGGAACTGTCCATCTGAGCCACCGAGGACACAGATGAATAGCGCGACTGCAGGGACTTATCCCTTGCACGCTTCCCGTGAGACTCACATTCCCAACTGTCCACAACTCTATAAGGTACATTACATATGTAGAATTGTGGACAGTGGGGAATGTGGGTCTCACGGGAAGCGTGCAAGGGATAAGTCCCTGCAATCGCGCTATTCATCTGTGTCCTCGGTGGCTCCGTCTGCTTTCGGCTGCGGTGGGGCGAGGACGTCCGCTGCGCCCCGCCGTGCGCGACCGTGAGCGCTTGCTTGTGTTTACCTTCTCGCGGCGCGAGTTGTATTTGTTCCAAGTTCAGTGCGACTATGGCACACACATGGCGCCACGATACGATCAAAATTACTTTCCAACCAGATCACGCGCGTCCTCGAGCCTATGAAATAGAACAGTTCATACGCGACGATCTGCGTTTAGATTCGGCGACTGTCGTCGGAATACATTTTTCTATAACGGCGAGCGTGGTTTATGTTAAAATGACCAGTGCAGAGGTCTGCGCGACAGTGGTGTCTAAATACTCGAACTTACTCAGATTCAAACATTCTGACGGGCATATCGGTGCAGTGACGGTGGATCATGCAGGCATGGGCCTAAGGACTGTAAGGGTTTTTGAGCTCCCATTCGAGGTCCCAGAGGAAGTTGCCTCCCACATTCGGATACTGATGTCCACGTTCGAAAGCAACGTTCGCCTCGACGACGCAAGCGACGTCGGTGGAACCCTTCTGACGATTGCCTCCTACACACGGCCGGTCAAGAAGGTGACATCTCATCAGACGGTATGGATGCTGCGCCTGCTGAGGATCTAAGTGTTGTAGACGGTTCACTTGCCCATACTACGAGTGCCCAGTTACTTCTTGCACCACAGATGCAGCAGGTCGCGTCGATGGCTGGCGCTCCGTCTACCTCTACCAAAGACGACGTACGTGAGAGAGATTTAGGTGCCGATCAGCTACACAGCATCGTGTTGCACCCACTGTGGTCGGACGATGTTCAGGACCTTCCTGGAGAGGGCACGGGTGGCACTGGGGATGCCACTCCTAGTGTGAAAGACTCATAATTTGTAACGGGTTTGGTGGGTCCGGCATCTCTTGCGGTTAGCTTTGATTGCTATGGCGTCTACCCTAGGTGAAGAGGCTAGGCAGCACACCTTTCGCCTTGCCTCAATCAATATCAACGCGATAAGGGCACCACACAAACTGACAATGCTACAACGCATGCTTGATTCGGCGGACATCGACGTGGCCCTCTTACAGGAAGTATGTGTCGCTAGTTTCCCTGACTTCTACGGATATACCGCCCACATCTCCCACGCCTCTTCTACCGATTGTGGTGTGGCTGTCCTGCTACGGGACGGCTTGGCGGCTACGGATGTACTGTACTTACCGAGTGCAAGAGCCATGGCAGTAACTGTCAACGGTGTACGACTCTTCAATGTATATGCGCTTTCAGGATCAGGGAGACGGAGAGATCGGGCCCTCTTTTTTTCGGAGGATATTACGCGTCTATTTATGGGCCGCATAGACGATATGGTGATCTGAGGAGATTTTAACTGTACATTATCTCCGTATGATCAGCAGCCACATCACGTCCCCTCCACCTGATCGACACGTGGCGCCACATCCATGGCCCAGCTCCTGGTTACACCCATTATACCAGTCATTCATCAAGTCGGTTAGACAGGATTTACGTCACAAGCACCCTTTCGACGGCCACGAGAGGAGCAGAGCTCTGGCCCACTGCATTCACCGACCACACAGCCTATATTTGCACCATTGCCCTCCAACCTGCACGCGTGTGGCGCAGTAGGCCCCCCTGGAAACTGAACGTCGCCCATCTGGACGAGCCGGCATGTAAAGGTGCTATAGAAGAGTCGTGGAACGCGTCCTTACAGCGTCGTGGTCGTTACCGATCGACCCTCAGTTGGTGGATTGAATGTGCGAAGCCTACTCTTAGGCGCACCTTCATGGTTTACGGCCGGGAAGCGGCGGCATGGAGGAGGAGCACGGAAAATTTTTATTACACCGTCCTACGGGTATGTCTTGCTCTGGAGCCCTCACCTGACAGGCAGATCATATTCAATCGCGCGAAAGCGCAGCTCGTCTCTTTAGCACGCCATCATTTACAGGGCGCTGTTATACGGTCGCGTGCTCCAAACATGCCGGCCGAAGTGGCCGCGCGGTTCTGGCGCTGCAGTCTGGAACCGCGAGATCGTTACGGTCGCAGGTTCGAATCCTGCCTCGGGCATGGATGTGTGTGATGTTCTTAGGTTAGTTAGGTTTAACTAGTTCTAAGTTCTAGGGGACTAATGACCTCAGCAGTTGAGTCCCATAGTGCTCAGAGCCATTTCGTGCTCCAAACATGATACAATCAGAAAGGCCATCTATGCACCACGTACACCTAGAACGCAGGAGGCGCCGTAGGGCACTGGTAACCGACATGATAACGGTCGACGGACGACACGTGGCAGAACAAGCAGACATAGTAGAAGCCTTCTATGCGCATTACGCTCAACTTTATTCAGCAGTGCTCCCTGATATGGTGATGGTAGACACCGTTTCAGCACATGTCCACGGTACAGTTCCACCAGACATGGCACCAACTTTACTGGGAGAAGTGACAGAAGAGGAAGTGCTCGACGCCATTGGTAAAGGTGCTCCCCATAAATCACCAGGAATCGATGGATTACCATTAGAGTTCTATCGAGCATTTAAACAACTGTTAGTACCGTGTTGGGTTGAAATTTGTCAGGAATTGATGTCCCCGGGTATACCGTTGCCTGCACCGTTCTTGGAAGGACTGATTGTCCCCACCCATAAGCCGAAGGGACGGAATCATGTCCGCGTTTATCGCCCCTTAACGTTATTGAACAGCGACTTCAAGATCTTTTCGAGGCTGCTATCAGCACGTATTCGTGGCACACTATCGCACGTCCTGTCCAGCCATCAGACGTCCTTGGGGGGACCCAACAACATCAGAACTGCATTATGTCATTACAGAGATCTCATCTTCCTTGCACGGGTGAGACGTTTGCCGGCAGCCCTGGCGTCTATCGACTTTAGCCAGGCTTTTGACCGTGTGGACCACACTTTCCTCACGGCCGTTCAACGGCGCATGGAATACCCCGACCCCTTTATCACAGTGTTGACACGCCTTCTGCATGGTGCTACTTCTCGAGTTCTTGTTAATGGAAGACTGACGGCACCCATGCCGATCCGCCGATCAGTACGACAGGGATGTCCATTATCAACATTGTTATTTGCATTGGCCTTAGAACCTTTGTTGTGTGGTCTCCGAGACAGGCTCACTGGGATACAGTTCGGCGGCTCCATCTATCGCTGCACCGCATATGCGGATGATGATCGTCATACGTGGAGCTGACGATATGGCCGCGGCTTTGGGCTGGATTGCAACCTACGGTTCAGCTTCTGGTAGCCAAATCAACGTTGACAAGTCTGTCACCTGGAGCATCGGGATTGGGCTACCGCAGGAGCACATTGCCCCCTTACGCTTCAGTGATACTGTCTGCTGCTTGGGCTTAGATTTCATGAACGACATGCGACGCGCGACGACGCTCAATTATCGACGCCTTCTTAACCAAATTAGGGCCGCAATTGCACATCAGCGCTTGCGATCCCTTAACATCGTTCAGCGGGTGTATTATGCCAATGTATACCTTGCGTCCCGGATACCGCATGTCGCCCAAACGTTACCCATTCCAAAACCCTTAGCTCGTAGCATTATGGCAGCGCTGGGATACTTCGTCACCGCTGGTATGTTACTGAAGATCAGATACGTATCTCTTACCCTCCCCAAGGAAAAAGGTGGTCTCGGCTTAGTTAACGTCCATGATAGGGCCATTGCCCTCAATGTTAGCTCACATTTATGTCTTCTGCGCCGTTGTCCTACGAGCCTCAAGAGTCTGCTTCTGACGGCGCTACGACCTGCTTCAGTAAGAGCGCCGGTTGCACTACAGGACATCCCAGCGCCCTTCTTTTATATAGGACGTTTCTATTTAGAACAAAGTTAATGCAGTGTAACGTTCACGACACCACAAATGGGCACAACTCGACGCCTATATCACGACATGCTGCAACGCCGCCCCCTAAATGTGGTCGAAATAAATATCCTAACGTACGGTGGCGCGTGGTGTGGAAGACTGTACACCATGACATGCTTGATTCCGATGTCGTTTCCCAATGGTACGTAGTCGTTAATGGGAAGCTGGTGACGCAAGAACGTCTCTACAATATCCACATGGCAGAATCTCCCAATTGTGTGGGTTGTAATACAGTAGAATCTGACGAGCACCGCCTCAGCTGTGGAGAGGCGGAACCGGTTTGGCACCTAGTGCGGCAGATGCTGGCTTATCTCTTGCGAGTTAGGCCGGAGCATATATCTGCACGCACGTTATTGTTTCCGGATGAGACATTTTACCCCAAGACTCGAACCAACTCCGTCACCTGGATCCGTGGACATGCGGTCCATTACCTCTGTCGTGACGGACATAAGAATTTCCTTGACTTCTATCTCTATTTGCAAGAGAGATATCATGCTACTTCCGGGCATACCAGATATCGACAACGCTTCGCAAACTACCTATGGAGTGCCTTTCACAGCCCGCCGTGTAGCTGGAATGTTCCAGGCGGTGGCAGATGAGGTCAGAACGAACTGCAAACGATCATGTATTGAACGATCTTTATCAGTGGGCGCTGTCGCTGGGAAGCCTACTACGAAGTGGTAGCTTTATTTTCATGTTATTTATGTTTACTATCTTCGATGGTGACTTCATTCTGTTTTAGTTTTCCAGGCTTGATTAACTATGACTGTTCGCACATTGATATCTATATAAAAATAAAAAAAGTGAGCAGGAGACGTGCTTTCGAATCCAAATAAATACCCAAGAACAAAATAAGAACAAAATGATCAATAAATAAAATATAATAAAGTATTATACCCTTTCCTTTCTCCTTTTATTTTTTAATAAAACGTTCAGAGGCATATTTAATTTTTGATCGTGGGCGGAACCTGAAGTGGTGGCGAACGGCCGTCCTAGTTAGCTTTAGGATGAAAGTGGCGGTGGCACTAGCTTTGTTTTTGTTTTTAGGCTAGATAGGTTATTGGGGAAAAAACAAAAATAAAAACAAAAATAGAAAAAACAACAAAAAACGAAAAAAATTACAAAAATAAAAATAAAAAACAAAAACAAATAAGGGGTATGATTCCTGCTTAGGGTGCAGGAGGTCTAAAAAAACAAAAAAGATGGATAGAGCGTCTGCCATGTAAGCAGGAGGTCCCGGGTTCGAGTCCCGGTCGGGGCACACATTATCAGCTGTCCACATCGAGGTATATCAACAACACCTGTCGGCAGCTGAGGGTTTCAGTTAATCATCATTTACTTACATGTAAAGCGTGGTACAAAATTTCATTGCCATATCTCCAAAGCTGTGGATTTGGTGCATTTTTGAAATAGCGTGTGTTTTTCACCAACGTCCCCTCTTAAAAAGAGAAAGGGAGGTTCATTAATTCATTGACTATGTCTTAGAGACCAAACAGAGTAAGGACTCGACAATAGCGGGCAATCGATCGACTGTCGGCTTGCAACGTAACACGTAGAATGTTACTACACTGAGGTGACGAAAGTAATAACTCCACCTAACATCATATCGGACCTCCTTTTCCTCGGAATACTGCAGCAGCTCGACGTGGCATGGACTCAACAAGTCATTGGAAGTCCCCTGCAGAAATAATGGGCGATGCTGCCTCTAAAGCCGTCCATATTTGCTAAAGTGTTACCAGTGCAGGATTTTATCCACGAACTGACCTCTCTATTACGTCCCATAAATCACTTCTGGCGAACTGAGTGCAAAACCATTCACTCGAACTGTCCAGAATGTTCTTCCAACCATTTGCTAGCAAATGTGTCCCGATGACACGGTGCACTGTCGTCTATAAAAATTCAATCGTTATTTTTGACGATGAAGTCCATGAATGGCTGCAAATGGTCTCCAAGTAGTCGAATATAAACATGGATGATGGGGAGTCTATTGATACAGCAATACATTGGCTCCGACGTTGACCATTAGAGTGATACCATGCGCTCACACAAGCCCTCGCAGTAATGTGGCGTAAGGCCATCGCATTGGATGGGGGTTATTTTGAAAAACAAGGATTTGAAGCCAGTAGAGTGGAGAATAATATGATGTGCTGGAATCCTGATTAAGACCAACATGCTTAAAAAAAACGAAGAACTAAAATCCCAATCTTCTCAAAATCAGAAATACACAAAATCGCAGTGATGATTTATACAATTTTACATTGGACAAACAGGTAGGATCTTTGAAATTAGCTTCAAAGAACACTCTAACCTGCGAAAGTAATCAGTAGACATTTCAAATGCACTTGCGCAACCACAAACACAAAGCAGAGCGAATAGAAAATGCAATGAAAATTCTACATCATGTATCAAAGGGACAATACTGAACATCCTGAAAGAACTAGAAACGTACATCCAGACGAAATTCTTAATGAACAAGCGGAACTAAAACACAAACAATATTTAGAAGAATTTATTGATTTCTTTTTTGAGATGACCTGAATGTGAAAGGGTGAATTTCGGCGCCTCACAACATCAGGAAATAAAATTAGAACAAAAGATCTCTCAACGCTGATAACGTATTTGCACGACACATGAAAACATACCTTGATCAGGCAGAAAATTATGATCACCGATCTAATAACCGGCATTTCCTCCTTTGACACGGATAAGAGAGGAGACGGGTCGTGGGACGAAAGCAATGCGGCCTTGTTTCGTCTCTGGAGGGTTCAGATCTGGTGAGCCGGGGGTCCAGCACATCAATTGGAACTCGCCACTGTGTTGCTCGAACCACTCCTTGTGACATGGCGCATTATCTTGCTGAAAAATGCCACTGCTGTCGGGAAACATGATGGTCATGACGAGGTGTATGTAGTCTGAAACCACTGTACGATACTCCTTGGCCGTCAAATTGCCTTACACTAACTCCACTGGATCCACAGATACCAACGTGAATGTTCCTCAAAGCATAATGGAGACGCCGCCAGCTTGTCTCTGTCCCACGGTACAGGTGTCAAGAAGCTGGCGCATTATCTTGCTGAAAAATGCCACTGCTGTCGGGAAACATGATGGTCATGAAGAGGTGTATGTAGTCTGAAACCACTGTACGATACTCCTTGGCCGTCAAATTGACTTACACTAACTCCACTGGATCCACAGATACCAACGTGAATGTTCCTCAAAGCATAATGGAGACGCCGCCAGCTTGTCTCTGTCCCACGGTACAGGTGTCAAGAAGCTGTTCCCGTGGAAGACGCCGGATTCGTGCCCTCCCATCGGCATGGTGAAAAAGATATCGGGATTCATCAGACCATGCAACGCTCTGCCACTGCGCCAGCGTCCAGTGCCGATGGTCATGTGCCCCTTTCAGTCATAGTTGCCGATGTCCTGGAGTTAGCTTCGGCACATGCATGGGTCGTCGTCTTCTGAGGCCCATCGTTAGGAGTGTTCGGTGCACTGTATGTTCAGACACACTTGTACTCTGTCTAGCATTAAAATCTGATGTTAGTTCCGCCACATTTCGCCGGCTGTCCTGTTTTATCAGTCTGTCTAGGCTGCGACGTCAGACATCTGTAATGAGGGGAGGTGCCCAACCCCAAGACGTCTGGACGTTGACTGACTTTGGTTTCGCCACGTGTTGAAGGCACTCACCGTACCACTATTCGATCACCCGACAAGTCATGCAAATTCCGAAATGCTAGTGCCGAGACTCCGGGCTATCACAATCTGCCATTGGTCAAATTCAGATAGATCGCGCGCCATTCTCATTCTACACCCTCACTGATAGTACATGCAGCGTGTATGTGTCTGACTAGCTCTCACTCCTTCTTCCACCTGTCTCTGTCCATCTCCCCCTCCCCCTTTCTTTATCCATCTCCTCCCCCTTCCTCCTCTCTCTGTCCATCACCTCTTCCCACCTATCTCTACATCTTCTTCTGCCCCCTTTCTCCCCCCCCCCCCCTCTCTCAGTCCATCACCTAAAGTGCGCGTCATTTATGTTGGCGGCCGAGTTTAGGTTCGTTCTGCGCATTTGACGTCACAAAACACAGTCAGCCAATGACCAGAGAACGACGTTGCCAGATCTCGACTGCAGTGCAGAGCACGGACGAGTGTCTCCAGTTTTAGAAACTTTCAGTCATAAATAAAGTAATAGATCAAAAGCAATGTCTTGATAGCAGACTTTCTTTTATAGAAAGTTTGGAAAAAGCGTTCTTTATACCAATTGCTTCATATTCTATTAATTACTTAAAACAAACAAGCAATAAGGCTCCTAACTCAGGCGGTAGCAAGGAAAGGTGTTTGTATCAATCTCATGAACCGCTTTTTCGCAATAAAGAACATCAGTAATTGTTTATTTCCTATTGTACTTCGACGAGGCATGAGTAATTCATAGTCATACCAACAGTGTTTGCCAGTATTTTGCGTGACATGTTAGAGTCCTCATGGTGTATTACAGCCTGACGAGCAACGTTAGTGTAACGGTTAAGATGTTGGGCTACAAATCGAAAGGTTTAAAATTTTATTCACACCGGGCGCGTTTGGCTTTATTTTAAAGCACTTCAATCAACGAAAGGTAATTCTGTTTGTGTGTGCCACACACAAAAATTATATTTGACATAGCTCAGAGCACTTCACTGATAGACGGTATATTCAAGTCCTAATGTTTTTGTAAGTCCACAGTTTTGTTTAATGTATTTTGTCTACTTCCTTTTGATTGATTGAAGTGCTTTAAAATAAAGCCAAACGTGCCCGGTGTAAATAAAACTTTTATTACAGTCGTGAAAGATGGAATATTTCTCAATATTACATACGACACCTATGTGGTACTTAAATTAAATGAGATATTGTTAAACAGTAAATTTTATATGAAATTTAGGTATCTTGTTCACATTTCATTCTCAACATTGTGGCAACTAAAATCGACCATATGGAAAGTATACTCTATGGACTTTTACCTCTGCAAACTCTTCAAAATTTCTTGCAATGGTTTACTATATTTAATGCTGCATAATAACTACGTTGAACATCGAAACAAAATTAAGTCATTTATGGGGGGAAGGTATCAGTCAAGAAGATGTGAAAAAATCAAATTTTTGGGCCAAATAGTTTTTGTGGAATCGAATGATAAGAGTGTCAAAGCAGTCGGAACACCATGTGTCTGCACAGGCGAGCAGTGCAGTGACAAAATCGCGCACAGCGCAGAATGCACGGAGCACGTCTTTGTAGCAGCGAAAGGGTTAATGCGGCCATGGTGGCTTTACTTCATGAACTGCGCGCTCCCCCCTAAACGTAAGCTTGCGAACTATGCTACACCACGGCGCTGCTTCTCTTGACGCGTGCATCGTGTGCAACTGGCAACGCAGCAATCTCCCGCGTCTGGACGGGCATGCGCGAGCCGCCAAGATAAAAGAATTGAACTATAGTTCCCCCTTTCTCTATCCATCTTTCCGTCTCTCCCTCTGTCCATCTTCTCCTCCCCCCTCTCTCTCCACCTCCTCCTGATCTCTCTCCTCCTTTCCGTTTTCTACTTCCATTTACGCCCCCCTCTCCCCCACCTTCTCCTCCCCCTCTCTCTGACCCTGAGCCTTGTTTATTGTTATTCCAACTGCAGATTCTGTAGTAGTATTCTAATCATAAACCAGAGTCATAAACACAGCTTTCCTGTTTGCTAACATCGTTTCACTGTTGTATATTTTGTATATATATTGTTATATTAAAAAGTATTTAGTTTAAATGTGCCTAAATATTTATTACAATAACGCATAAGTATTTAAAGTAAATTCGAAAGGCGCCATTTTTTGATTTTTGGTAAGAATGTTACAATGCTTCCCCTTTATATATATAAACTTTTCCCTTTTTATTACACATATATTACCTATACGAGGGTGGTCCAGAGAGTAATGCACCGCATTTTTTTTTCTCAACCAAAACAGTGCTACGAATGCGAAACGTCACTTCCGACAGATAGTGTAGCTGCAGGACAGTTTCAAAATGGCATCTGTAGGTGATGTACGTTACAAGCAACGTGGTGTCATCGAATTTCTCACTGCAGAGAACTGTGGGGAATATTCACAAACGCTTGTGCAAAGTCTGTGGAGCATCTGCTGCCGACAGAAGTATAGTAGTTAGTCGCTGGGCACAGAGGATGATGTCGTTAGGAGGCGGTTCGGCTGAGTTCCACGATGTGCAGCTATCGGGGAGACCATCACGGTTGTCACACCTGATATGTTGCAGCGAGCTGATGATGTCATTCGCGAGGACCCACGCATTACGACTCAGCAGTTGGCTCTTCATCTGTCAATAAGCAAAGGAATCCCGGGTTCGATTCCCGGCGGGGTCAGGGATTTTCTCTGCCTCGTGATGATTGGGTGTTGTGTGATGTCCTTAGGTTAGTTAGGTTTAAGTAGTTCTAAGTTCTAGGGGACTGATGACCATAGCTGTTAAGTCCCATAGTGCTCAGAGCCATTTGAACCATTTTTGAAGCAAAGGAAGTATGGATGTAATTATCCGCACTTGGATATTCAAAAGTGTGCAAGATGGACCAAGCAGTGTCTAACGATGGATCACAAATCACGCAGAAAAAACATTTTTCTTGATTTTTTGGAACGTTTTGAAACTGAGGGGGAGGCCTTCTTGTCCCGGGTTGTGACAGTTGATGAAACCTGGTTTCATCATTTTGAGCCCGAAACAAAACGACAGTCCAGAATGAGATTTTCTCCCTGCAGCGGAGTGTGCGCTGATTTGAAACTTCGTGGCAGATTAAAAAAATGGTTCAAATGGCTCTGAGCACTATGGGACTTAACAGCTGTGGTCATCAGTCCCCTAGAACTTAGAACTACTTAAACCTAACTAACCTAAGGACATCACACACATCCACGCCCGAGGCAGGATTCGAACCTGCGACCGTAGCAGTCGCACGGTTCCGGACTGCGCGCCTAGAACCGCGAGACCACCGCGGCCGGCCGTGGCAGATTAAAACTGTGTGCCGGACCAAGACTCGAGCTCGGGGCAGGTAGTGAGTCGTGCTTGGGTAGCTCAATCGGTAGAGCACTTGCCCGCGAAAGGCAGTTTTAATCTGCCAGGAAGTTTCATATCAGCGCAAAAAAATGGCTCTGAGCACTGTGGGACTTAACATCGGAGGTCATCAGTCTCCTAGAACTTAGAACTACTTAAACCTAACTAACCTAAAGATATCACACACATCCATGCCCGAGGCAGGATTCGAACCTGCGAACGTAGCAGTCGCGCGGTTCCGGACTGAAGCGCTTACAACCGCTCGGCCACCGCGGCCGGCCATATCAGCGCACACTCCGCTGCAGACTGAAAACCTGGTTCTGGAAACATGACCCATGCTATGGCTAAACCATGTCTCCACAATATCCTTTCTTCCAGGGGTGCTAGTTCTGGAGGTTCGCTGAAGAGCTCCTGTGAAGTTTGGAAGGTAGGAGATGAGGTACTGGCAGAATTGTAGCTGTGAGGAGCGGTCGTGAATCGTGCTTGCGTAGCTCAGTCGGCAGAGCATTTGCCCGCGAAAGGCAAAGGTCCCGATTTCGAGAATCGGGCCGGAATACAATTTTAATCTGCCAGGAACTTTCAAACCGACATTCGATTGAGTGGCGTCATTTCCACTCCCCACAGAAGAAAAAATTGAAAGCAAATGCTTCCGCCGATAAGGTCATGATCACCGTGTTCTGGGACTGTAAAAGTAAGATTCTCATTGATGTGATGCCAAGACGCGGTACCGTTAGATCAGAACCAAATGTCAAAACACTAACAAAACTCAAGAAGCGCAACACGATAACGCTCGACCCCACACAAGTCTGAGGACTGCTGAACACATCGCAAAACAGGGTTGGACAGTGTTACCCCATTCGTCCTACAGCCCTGACCTAGCCCACTCGGACTTCCACTTGTTTGGTCCATTAAAGGGTGCCATTCGTGAAAGACATTTTGAGAACGATGATGAGGTGATTCACACAGTGAAGTATTGGCTCCGCCACCAGGACAAGAATTGGTACGGACAGGGCACACGCGCCCTTGTTTTGCGCTGGAGAAAGGCCATAGAACGGAATGGTGATTACGTGGAAAAATAGTGTGTGTAGATAAAACACCTTTCTTTTGTGTGTAATTCTCATTATGTTCAGTTAAGAAATGTTGCAGAAAAAAAATGCTGTGCATTACTTCCTGGGCAACCCTCGTATATCAGATTACGTTCCTGCAGGTATATGAATATATATGAGTATTCGAATGCAATGTTGTGTCAAAATTTCAAAGTAAAGCATGAAGAACTTTCGGAGATCTAAGATTTCGAAGAAACGAATAATTACGTTTGTGCTTATATAGAAACTGTAAATGTTGCATCAGAAATCTCCGAAAGTTTTTGAGCGTATGCTTTGAAATTGTACACAACGTGGCATTTCTTCACGCTCGTGTTTTTATATACTTATTTTTACCTTCCAATAGACAATTTTTATAACTTTAATATTAGGGAAAAGCTGTTACAAAAAATAAAAAATTATATATAAATATATTAAAGAAATACGCACCTAAAATCATACCTATATTAGAATGCAATGTTGTGTCAAAATTTCAAAGCAGTACAACAAGAACTTTCAGAGAGACACGATTTTGAACAAACAAACATTTACATTTTTTATATGGATTTCGGAATACTGGTTACAAGAGCTGCTAACGGATGTCGCTGTACGCTGTACAGCTCATTTGAGCAAGCGTAAAAAACTTCGTCTTGTGCAAGCCGTTTTCGCAATCGTATCAAAAGCTTTGCCAAATGTCCACCACTCGCTGTAGAGATATGATTCGAAGAAGCAATGAAATTTGCTATCATATCTTGTAGTATCTCAATCCAGCGTGGATGGATAGTTCTGATAGACAGTACGTTTCAATGTGTCCCACAAATAGTCAAAAGAAGTCAGACTGAGTGAATATGGAGGACATTCCATTCTTGTTCCAGTAATTTGATTAGAACTGGTAACGATTTTTTTTTTTTTAGCAGCACTTGATGGTACAAAATGTGAGGTTCGTTACATGTTTACCAGATGTGGGACACCACCTGCACAAAATATCTTCTATCTGCACGGCCTGACAAACGAATTGCTGTTCCCAGAACAGGTGAGGAAACGACATGAAACGTCAAGAGTTGAGAGATTGCGTAACGTTGTTTCAGTGACTAGCAAACCGAGTCAGTTTTGAAAAGAACTCAACAGTATGAACTAAACTATCAGTATGACTTTGCATCTTTTGAGGCCTCTTTTCTGGGATGCGTTGGTTAGGAAGGGTGTCATGAAGCCATTGTATCCCCTCCTGGTGTAACGAGTACTCGATAACCTGGACACAGTCACTGGGAGGGAATTCACGTCTCCGGTGGGCGCTGAAAGGTTCCTTTAACCAACACTGTGCTTTACTCCGTATGTAATGCTATTGAATGTGGTATACTCTTTGTCCTGATCTTCCTCCGATCCTAGAAATGGTTCCTCGAACTACGTGCATGGTGGAAAAGATTTTAATGTGGAACCGAGGCACGATTAAAGTATTTTTCACGTCTATAAACAGATTTGTAAGAATAAAGTGTCACGCAGGCTTTCAGAAAAAGTCCCTGACAATAGAATTATCCGTATTTAACGGTATTTCTATTTTTCTTATTTTTAAATTACACACATTAATGCGTTTCGGCCAGAGCCATCATCAGAATTTGTCATGTTAACGGAACAAATGAGAAGTAATACAAAGGGCGTTCAAAAAGTTTTGCACAGCCGTCTCTAATTTTTTTATTTTTTTCAGGAGGAAAATGAAATTTTTGTGAACATACTTGGAACATTTATCTATAAGTTGGTGTATAAAAGTATTTTCTTTTATTTACAAGTGAGCCTTAATGGACCGTGAAGTAGATGTCAGGTTGCGACAACGGTCGGTGATGGAGTTCCTCTTCAAGATCGACGATGACTCTGCCACATCGATTCACAGGAAGTTGCCTTCTGTTTATAGGGAGTCCACGGTGGATCGCAGCAGTATCCAGCGGTGGTTGCAGAGGTTTAAAGAAGGTGATTTCTCTCTACTGGACAATCCACGATGCGGTGAGTGATGTGAATAAGGGGACCATTGATAAAATCAACGAAAATGACAGATGTGTGACGACACGACAGCTTACTGAAATGACTCGTTTGTCATTGGGTAGTGTGGTATGACTGGTACAGTGACTAGGGTACAGAAAAATCTGTGCACATTGGGTGCCTAGATTATTGACAAGAGAAATGAAAACGATGAGGAAGAATGGTGCTTGTGAAACTCAAATTGCTCTGGAAGACGTGCAGCAACTTCCTTGGCCAGTACGATCTCCGGACTTGACTCCAATCGACCACGTGTGCGATATCACTAGACGAGGAGTGACTCCTGTAGCCGGCCGAAGTGGCCGTGCGGTTCTAGGCGCTACAGTCTGGAACCGAGCGACCGCTACGGTCGCAGGTTCGAATCCTGCCTCGGGCATGGATGTGTGTGATGTCCTTAGGTTAGTTAGGTTTAATTAGTTCTAAGTTCTAGGCGACTGATGACCTCAGAAGTTAAGTCGCATAGTGCTCAGAGCCATTTGAACCATTTAACTCCTGTAACCCGTCAACCGACAACACTCACAGAACTACGTAAACAGATAGAGAAGGCGTGACATAACGTATCACAGGACAGTTTTCGCCATCTGTACGATCGACTGGATGCCAGAGTCAGCACCTACTTAGCCACCCGTGGAGGCTACACCACGTACTAATATACGTGTTTGATTGTGAGTCGATACCTGGAACCCCGGAATCATTTGCGCTATTGATCTATAAATATAATCATTTCATGTACTCCATGTGCACTGTTGTATCAATAAATCTTGAATGAATTCTCTATCAAGGTACAGTAACTTTTTTCCGGCAGTGAATATGCAATAAACGATGGGTGATAGAGATAAATGGTTTGCATATTTTGAATAGTACGATTTACTTGTCTGGATATCAAGATATCTGCCAAATAAAAAAAATAAAAAAAATCATGTTACTAATGCAAGTTTTCATTATTTATATTCTTGTTTCGATATTTCAGAACATTAATGAAATGTTACGCGTGTGTTCCACCAAGTAAATATATCCGAACACGCAAAAGACGTTATTGTTAAGTCTGGATATGAACGTGATACATAGGGAAGGATGACTTGACAGCGCTGTGTCATTGATGGTACGGGGACTGAACAGCCGGGGTTTCCTCCGACTAGCTGAAGGGTTAACGAGCATCGCAGCACACACACTACCGACTTAGCGACAGGTTGGCTGTGCGGTGCGGCGCCTCCTTCTGCACCAGCTCTCCGCAGTCTACACGGGCCGGCATTCCCCGCTCCCTCCCTCCCTCCACCCTTCAGTCACACGCCCATCTTCGCACTGCGCGGTGGCAGCATGCGACCCTCGTTTCCATGGCTCTTCCTCGCTGCGACCCTAATTGCTGTCGAAACCGCGTTACATACCTGAGTGGTCGGCTAATCCAATTCCGACAGGCGGATCCCGCTACCGACCCGGCTCGACGCAAAAACGCGTGGCGCGCCTGTACGCGAGAAGCGATCTTGCATCAACCGAATTTTCGCGCTCCTCTGCTCTGTTCCACCAGGCGGAGAAAATTTGCTGGCTTACTGCCGTACGGTTTATTTATATCCTCAGGATAAGTAGGTGTCTGTGAAATGGAAGGGGTGGGGTCGGGGAGAAACGGGGAGTCAAAACTGCTAGAGGTAAATTAATTTGCCAGGAATATCGCCCAAGATTTTATTGGCAATTGTTTAACACACAGTTACAAAAATTTTCAATCAAAAGATCAATAAAAGACTTTTAAAATTAGTGCTGAAAATTCTCAAATCTTAACAAGAAACGCACAAGGCTTCTTAACACACAGTTAAAAAGTTTATTAGCAAAAGATAATTAGATAACTGCTTCAAAATTACTGAAGACAATTCCAAAATAATAACAGGAATCACAGAAAGCAATTTAAGTTATAGTCACAAAACTTGTAATCAAAACATCATTCTCCATCCGAGGAGGCCTCGGGAAGTCCAGCGGTACCAACCGACCGCCGTGTCATCCTCAACCGATAGGCGTCCTTGGATGAGGATATGGAGGATCAGGTGGTCAGCACATTGCTCTTCCGGCCATTGTCAGTTTTCGTGACAGTTCCTCAATTGGCCTTACAAGAAAAAAATGGTTCAAATGGCTCTGAGCACTATAGGACTTAACATCTGAGGTCATCAGTCCCCTAGAACTTAGAACTACTTAAAACTAACTAACCTAAGGACATCACAGACATCCATGCCTGAGGCAGGATTCGAACCCGCGACCGTATCGGTCGCGCGGTTCCAGACTGAAGCGCCTAGAACCACTCGGCCACACTGGCCGGCGCCTTACAAGAGCTGAGTGCAACGCGCTTGCCGACAGCGCACCGCAAACCCAGACAGTTACCCATCCAAGCACGACAGCGCGTAACCTAAGTGATGTGAAGGGAACCGGGGCTACCACTGCGGCAAAACTGTTGGCAATACATCTTTGATACCTCTTTTAAAGTTGAAAACAGGGTAACAGAATATGCAAAAGGCGATCAGGAGCCAGAAGGCTGTGCAATTTATATGCAGTCACTATTTGGCAAGATTGTGCAGAAGGCGACTTATTGCATTTACAGAAAAATAGACTTAGGAAATAACAAAACAGTTTAGCAACATGCATGAAGTTAAAAGAAAACTTAAAGACTCATAAGCTGAAGTTTCTTAATTAAGTGGAAGACACTGTTATTCAGTCACAGTTGTGCAAGGAATGCTATTTGAACAGAAATATACGTGCAAGGCAATTTCTCTGAAATATCTGACTACTCGAAACCACTGAGCGAGGTGGTGAAGTGGTTAGCACACTGAACGACGGTTCAAACCTGCGCCCGGCCATCCAGATTTAGGTTTATCGTCATTTACCCAAATACCTGTATGGTTCCTTTCCAAGGGCACGGCCAAATTCCATCCCAACCCTTGACACAATCCCAGCTTATGCTTCATCTCTAATAACGTCGGTGTCGATGGGACGTTAAACCCAATCTTAATTCCTTCGAACTGCGTAGAAGCCAATTTACAGCGTTAAGAAATAACATTAAGAACGTAAGGAATAAAACAGAAATGCGAAGTTTCAGCGAATTGGATATTAAATGCGATACAGTGTACATAAACAGTGGCAACTAGAATTTGGTGACAATTCAAAATTTTCAGTGAACTGCCTAACTCCCATCCAATAGCCTTTCACAAGCTTACCCGCTCTTGCAACATCAGATAAAATGTGGTCGAATGGCCGACCAGAAAAATTCTCAAAAACAGATTATAATACAGACGACAGTGACCAGTACTACAGCAGATAAAAACTACAACTAAACACTGCCTTTCAAATACACTCTTAAACTCTATACAGTTACGAAGGCAAATCCGTGGAACCAAATACGTCCAATTAGTACAAATAAGTCTTATTAACGCCCCAGCAGAAAACAGTACTATTAGAACAGCCCAACTGCAGTATTTTGCTCTAGCTACTTATGCACTCATGTTGATGGTGAATCAGCTGTTTTGCCGGTGATGGCAACTACAAATGTCTGACCTGCCGAACATTACAAATCAGCATTGTTGACCACCTTCGACAACAAAGGAAGTCAAAGGAAGTCAAAAATTGCTGACCAAGCAGATAAGACCAGCTGCGTTCCATTCTGAGAGACAGTTCCATTTAGCCAGTGCCTCTGGAGTGTGAACACCAAAGAAGACCAAAGTCCTCCGCGCGATCTCACACACGATCATCGGCCAAGCTGACACGAGGTATTCAAACCAACCAGCCAGCAGCCACGAGGAGAACTGTCCATACATAGTCTGTAGGACTACGTCCATACATAGTCACTACAGTCGGTAACTTCCTTCTCCTCGCCGGCGGAGCCGCTTAAGTCGCCTTCCCCGATCATGCCCTCTGTCGGTCTGCCAAGGAAATCACAGAATTTATGAGCAAAGATAAGCGAGCGTAGTACAGAATTTCAGGGAATATCTCATAACTAGCCGGCCGGTGTGACCGAGCGGTTCTAGGCGCTTCAGCCTGGAACTGCGCGACCGCTACGGTAGCAGGTTCGAATCCTGCCTCGGGCATGGATGTGTGTGATGCCCTTAGGTTAGTTAGGTTTAAGTAGTTCTAAGTCTAGGGGACTGATGACCTCAGATGTTAAGTCCCATAGTGCTTAGAGCCATTTCAACCAATCTCATAACTCTCTCTTGGCAACATACACGCCTACTATTCTGTGAATTCAGCCTTTAATGATCTACATCTGTGAATTCACAGTTCATAAACAAACGATGAACTTGTTTCGATGCTATACTGACTCGACTCAAACCGACCCCGCTTCTTCACCGTAGAAATGCGATGACGAACTGTGCGGTATATGTAAAGCCCCGCTGGTGCAAGAAATAACCATGAAAACTGCAATTCTGAGTTTAGTTGAGTTTTTGTCCAGTTTCACTGCCATTTCCAACATTATCTCCAACACAAGGTCATAGCAAGGTACACATGCACATGCATTTTTTTCAATGCATAATACAAACGTTTCTTATCTTTAAAACTCTGGAGACAGAAGGTGTGTACCCACATGGTAAGAGTATTGCAACTGGAAGTTATATGTTTGTTATGTTCATGCACCAGTCCTTCATTCAGACTTACTGGCAGTCAATCAGTTTTCTATTCCGTAATGACTTACGTCAGTACCCGTCACTTCGGCAGCCGTACAAGGACTGAGAGGAGGAACCATAGTACCTTTGTCATAAGTGAAAAAAATTACATATTTGGGATTTCTCTCTGTCATCTTCCATATCGGTATCATAGCCGAACTATTGTTAAGGTTAATTTTGATCCTTTTATTGGCTTTGTCAAAAACTTCTGCGACGCTTCGTCAGATACGTGAGCAAAACTTTACTCTAGGATTCATTGACCGCTTATTATCCAGATTACGGTCAGGTGGGGTCTCAAAGAAAATTTGTGACTGGGCTTAGGATTTCTTGATAGAACAGCATACTGTCTCTGAGGCGGTGCCGTCGACTTACGTAAAGGTACCTTAAAGCATCTGCCAGGAAGTATATTGGAAACAAACGCAAAAACATAGTACTGTTTGATTACAATGCCAATGCGACACGATTGCAATCTGTCAACTCATACAAATACCTAGATGTAAAAATTTGTGGCGAAATGAAGCGGAATGATTATACAGGCTTAGTCGTACGGAAGCTGATGTTAGACTTTGGTTCATTGACAGAGTGCTGGGAATACGCAATCAGTGTACTTGTACGACACATCCTAGAATATTGCTCAAGAAAGTGAGTGTAAGATTCGTACCAAATACGGGTAAGAGGGGATACTGAAAAAACGTTGTAAAACAAGGGCGACGCCCGGCATACAGCCCAACAGCAGCCTCAAAGCTTCTTCTGCATTTATCCGTAAATCAGGATCATTTAAATTTTTTCTTCTGTGGTTGTAACTGTGGTGTCACTGCCAGACACCACACTTGCTAGGTGGTAGCTTAAATCGGCCGCGGTCCATTAGTACATGTCGGACCCGCGTGTCGCCACTGTGTGATCGCAGACCGAGCGCCGCCACACGGCAGGTCTCGAGAGACGTACGAGAACTCGCCCCAGTTGTACGACGACGTTGCTAGCGACTATACGGACGAAGCCTTTGCTCTCATTTGCCGAGAGACAGTTAGAATAGCCTTCAGCTAAGTTAATGGCTACGACTTAGCAAGGCGCCAATTGTATCAGTGCATGTATCTTACGAGTCTCATTTGTATAGTCAAGAGAGATGTATCACAAGGATTGATTAAAAGTTAAGTATATTCCAAAGATACGTATTTTCTTTATAGTATTCAATACGTATCCTGTTCCAGACTTGACGCCAGTCGGCTTGTGTGTACGCGTGCCTTTCGGCTTCCTCCTCAGTGTGGCGTGACTAGCTTGTTACGCCACAACAGTAACAATCATCATCCACTTGCACGTCTGTTCCCCACATGATAGTTAGCTGTGCTGGTAATAAATATTGCACATTTTTGTTGTGTTTAGAGCCTCTATCTGTTCTACGTCTGCACTATACGTAAGCTCTGTTCGCAGTGTACCGTCTATGATACGTCGTAGTTCGCTACACGGCCACCGTGGCTCGTCGAGTAGTCGTAGTCCTCTATTCGCTATGTCGGAGAAATAAAACATTGTGAATGAGATCCTCCCATTAAGTAGTATTTCGTAAACCATGATTGTGTACCCATTTTTGTTCCTCTGATTACAGCACCATCTGTGGTGAAACGAAGAAAATGCTTCAGACAAAATGTATGTAGATCTTTCCGTAGAATCTTAATCTGCAACAGAAAACGGGGGTTTCCTCTGAAGATTTTAAAGTTGCTCCCCGCCACAGATGAACGGGGTAGGGTGGTGGGTAGATTCTGATATCCAGAATGAGATATCACAAGAGCTTCTGTAAAGTTTGGAAGGTAGGAGACGAGATACTGGCAGAAGTAAAGCTGTGAGGACCGGGCGTGAGTCGTGCTTCGGTAGCTCAGATGGTAGAGCACTTGCCCGCGAAAGGCAAAGGTCCCGAGTGTGAGTCTCGGTCGGGCACACAGTTTTAATCTGCCAGGAAGTTTCAGATTCTGATATCATTGGATGTCCCCCTCCGAGACAAACAAATTGAAATAATAACTTTTTTTTATCCAATGTGTAGTTTTCTAGATATTTCAATGTCTTCAGTTAAAATGAACGCTCTGTATGAGGAATGGGAGTGGACCCAAAACTGAACATTGTGGGAGTTCGTTATTTTTTTCCCCCCTGCGACTAAAGTTTTCTACCTTTCTAGCATTGTTTGAATTATTCAGCACAGCCTTTTGCATTCTCATGTTAAGTACGATTGAAACCAGCTGTGCATAAAGCTATTTATTCCCTGAAACTTATGTTTCTTATGAGGTGGTGGTGGTTAGTGTTTAACGTCCCGTCGACAACGAGGTCATTAGAGACGGAGCGCAAGCTCGGGTTAGGGAAGGATATCTGCCGTGTCCTTTCAAAGGAACCATCCCGACATTTGCCTGAGACGATTTAGGGAAATCACGGAAAACCTAAATCAGGATGGCCGGAGACGGGATTGAACCGTCGTCCTCCCGAATGCGAGTCCAGTGTGCTAACCACTGCGCCACCTCGCAGTAACCTGATCTACACAATCAAAAACAGCTTGGAAAGGTAAAAAAAAAAAAAAAAAAAACAGGCGATATAATATTATTTAAGGAGTATACTATTTGATGAGTGGATGTATTCTCGTAAGTGGCATTCTAAATCCAGCAACCACCCGAGAATCCAAACTGTGATATGCCAAATAAATGTCCTGCTAAGCAAATGGTCTGAAATATTGTTTTTACACTTTGGTGAAGCTCGTTTGGCTCTACAGTTAACTACAGCAGATTGCAATACGCCACTTCGTGCAAACCTGGCGAAGTTAAGAATTAACAGCTGCACAGGTAGGAAGAGGCAGCTTGTTCTAAACATGGATGAGTATATTTCTGGTTCGAGTTGATGCATCTGGATATAGCGAAACTCAAGTCTTCCTAC
The DNA here is from genome assembly GCF_023898315.1 of Schistocerca nitens. NCBI lineage: Eukaryota > Metazoa > Arthropoda > Insecta > Orthoptera > Acrididae > Schistocerca > Schistocerca nitens. Next base: position 231,240,615 of record NC_064614.1, on the reverse strand, counting down.
ATTTCTGAGAGTTGTAAACATAAACACTGTCTTTAGTACCTCCTATCCAGAAGCGTCTTCAGTTTGCCCGACGAGTATTACTTTTTACGATGGGCGTCTCCGCGGACAGAATTACTACCGCCCTTACTCGCGACTTAAGAATACTGCTGATCTGTACGTCTGAGTGTAGCTGGGAGACTTTCCATCAGTACTCACTCAGCAAACTCTTCCGCTCTCGGGAAGATAGGTCCCGCATCCTGAGTGCTTGTAAAAAAAGGAGGTGGCAGGGCTGGGAAGAAACTTTCAAATTTCAAGTGTTCCACTCCTCTCTCTCTCTCCTCCGTTGGCGAAGTATGCTGGCGCAACATAAACAAGTTTTATGAAACATAAGATTTTTTTTTTACGCCGCACTTTACGGTAGATGTGCTGAGAGGAGAGTGAGTTACATTCATTTATTACCTCTTATTCGAGGGCGGCGGGTATCGTAGCGCCCCACTTGGCCGATATATGAGTCCATCCCCTCCCCCCTACCCTCAGGCACTTTCTCCCCTCTCCCTCCTCACTCGCTTTTCAGGGTCGCCCACGCAGCCGCCGCCAACTCGTTTTGACCGGCCGGCGCTCAGTACGTGCGGCGAAAGTTGCAGCGCCCGATATGCTAATGCTCTTTATCACTGCATAGAGACTGCAGAAGCACATAAAATGTTACGACGATGTGGCGCTCCGAAGCGGGACGCCTGCTCTCGGCACGGCGCGGCAGCGCAGCCTAGGTCGCGTTTCTCGATCCCTCGATATGCGCGAGGGTCGACCAGGCACGGGGTCGATAAGCGCAGTCCGAGCGCCTTATTGGCTCCTCCGGCGCGCTGATTCGGTCACCGACGTCGCCGAATACGCTCCGTGAACTATGAATAATAACGAGACGGCGGCCGGAATCGATAATCGGAGCGTCCGCGCAGCCGGCAGTCGACTGCCGACTCCGTAAAGGTCTCTGCCATTCAACCTGAACGCTCTCACCTTCACTTCAGGGAAAGAGCTTCTTTACTTTATTACGAGGCTCAGTTACAAAGTACTGCATCGTAAGATATTTATTTCCTAATACACAAGAAAATAAAGCGGGCTTTAGACATACGCACAAACTTCAACGTCTATTTCTGCACTCTGCAAACCACTGTGAATAGCGTGGCAGAGGGTACTTTGCAATTTTCCAGTCATTACGGGTTCTCTCCATCCCATTCGCGTATGGGGCGTTGGACGTATGATTGTTGTGTTCGTCTATCCAGTGCTTAACCTAATCTTGTTTTCGTGTTCCAGACGGTTCTTGAAAAATTTTAAGTAAGCTTTCGCGATGCAGTTGGCACCTATTTTCAGGCATCTGCTGGTTCTAGTATTTGAGCATCTGCGTGGTGGTCTCCCAGTGCTTAAACAAAACTGTGAACGTATTTGCTGCCCTTCTTTGCATGCATTTCATATTCCTTGATTTTTTCATACAGTTGAGTCCCACGCACTGATAGATATTCTATGAAAGTTCCCATGAGTGATTTGTGAGCAATCTCCTTTGTACACTGATTGCATTTCCCCAGTATTCTAGCAGTTAAGGGAAGTCTACCACCTGCTTTAACCTCATCTGAGAGTATGTGATCACTCCATTTCATGTACTTACAGGTACTGAAACACAAGTAATTGGATGCATTGACTGACATCAATTGTATCTCACTGTTATTGTAATCACAGAATACTAAGCTTTTTTTTGCAAAAAGTTTGAGGTTGCTATTATGTCATGGCATTAATCTAGAAGGTGGTTCTGTAATGATCTTACGAACTTCCAGGGATGATGTATTCTGTGGCCGCACACTTCGAACATGGTAGCGCCTACTGCATCGGCATCCCAGTTTACGTCCAATCATCACGAGATGCCTGCATCACAGGATGTATATTCACCAGAAAAGCCTACGTCGATTGAATTGTCAAAACAAAGACTTGCCGGCGGCCACAACACAACACACCACACCACCAGGTCTCCACCAACGGCCAATAGGGACCGCTCGCTACCCGTTCGCCTGCAGAACAAATGGTTCAAATGGCTCTGAGGACTATGGGACTCAACTTCTGAGGTCATCAGTCCCCTTGAACTTAGAACTACTTAAACCTAACTAACCTAAGGGCATCACACACATCCATGCCTGAGGCAAGATTCGAACCTGTGACCGAGCCTAGGAACTACTTCACTACACCAGGTACGTGACCGCAAATAGTTCCGGCAGATACTTCCGCCAACGGGCTTTATAAGGCGGCACACTGCCGGCAAAAGGTTGCTACTTTTAAACAGTTTTTTATCTCCATTTTACAGTCACCCCGTTTTTTGTCTATTGCCTTCCATGATGTTCCCCCTTTTTCTATCTATGTTCACCTTATTCTCTACTTTGCTGTTTTTAAATGTCTTCTATTGTTTTGTTCTATGTCTTTCGGCTGAAGAGCAGCGCATATGCTGCTGCCAGCCCGCCCCGATGGGGAATTGACATACAATAAAGAAAAAAAAAAACGGGAAACGGTAGTTCAACGCGCCGCTCGGAATGATACACAGCTGTCGCCCCGGTAGCCACGGTCAGACGCCTCTTCTAGCTGGCCGACCTCTTGCTATAGTCGACGAACTTTGTGACGTTGTAGAACTGTTTGTGTTCGCTCCCCGTGAAGAATCGAGTGTTTATTATTATTTGTTATTTTGTACTTGTGTCGATCCGCAGTTGGGATAGTTGGTTGTCCATTTGGATATTGAATTATTTTTCATTGTCCTTTTGGATATTGAATTATTTTTCTATTCTGCTAGCACAGCTACTTCAGTGTAAAAGGATAAATGTCAGGGACCGTGGTCCGGAAACGAAAATTATAAGCGAAAATCGTTCTGATACCTCTGACAGTGGAATGCATGTACCAGTACCGCTGTTGCTGAAATTGTAAGGCAGGCAACGTTCAGCGGTGGCAGTTTGAACCAAAACGAGAAAAAATATCTAGTAGACATGGGATTTAAAATGCCCACCTTAAGAACTATGATCACTTGTTCATCTTCTTTCCTACGGCAGTTGATTTGGTTTCCATATTTCTTGAGGCGTTAGTACGGACAAAAAAACATGTGTCACAGTATAGAACATCTGCGCAAAACTCATAAGGTACACTTGGGGATAGATAGTGACTGTGTGGAAAATGTGTAACGGCTCCCCAGCGAAACTTCTACAACGTAGTCGAAACACCATTGGAAACATGGGAGGGCCACGCTGCAGAAGTTTCGCTGGGAAGCCGTTACCCATCCTCCATCCAGTCCTGATCTCTCCCCACGTGATTACCAAATTTCTGTAACGTGGGAGAAAGAAATTCGTGGACGTCGATTTGCTTCGGACGAAGAGGTGCAAGATGAAATCACCGCTCCGCAGACAACTGCAAACATTTTTTCATGAAGACACAAACCGTCTTCTCTCACAGTGGAACTAAAGTAGTAACAGCTATGGCGATTATTTTTGAAATAATAATGTATTTACATTTTTTCCACCTGTTTCTTTTTCATTTGACTGCTAAAAATACAAAATGAACAGCAAGGCTCGAAAAACACTTTCATGTGAGACATCTGACATTACTTCCACATATGTCTGAGCCATGGCGGAGTTGCTGGCGTCGCCTTTCGAATTCCTGGAGCCATTAGCTCGATGCGTCGCGTGATGTCTCTCTGGTTTGACGCCATTAAGATCTTTCCCCGAGGTTGTTGATGGGCACAGGGCGTGTTGTGGCGAGGTGAGCTAGAGGAATGGTAACGGAGCGAGGAGTACGGTATGACAGGTCTGCCCGGCGAGTTTTGGTAGCGTACACACTATCAGCATTAATAAACTAATTACACAATAGGCTACACAAATGAAGTGTTGGTCGGTGTTATTGCGAAGTTATGAGTATCCTGAAAGAGTGTGGTGATTTGATATATTTAGTTTGTTGAAATGTATTACAGACAAAGGCAGATCTACTTTCACGACAATGTTTTTCGAACGACGTGGACTCTTCCTCTCACTTGGCTAGCTTTCGCATTCCCATCGCGCGCATTATTCTCAGCTGCCGACGATACAACGATCATTGTGTAGTGCGACGTATCAATTTTGTAATTTTCTCAACAATAACTATTTTATTCGCGAATCACAGTTGTTATATTGGCAAGCCGTAGGTGACTAACCCGCATCTGGCATGTGCGTGTCATCCCGCCTGAAGGGAACGCCCATCATTATTTTAATACCGGTCAGGTGAAGAAAAGGAATAAAATCTTTTGGTAAATTTCCAATCCAGTCGTTCAGTGTTAAAAATACGAGGGTTATGGGGGTTCAACCAAAATTCAACAGTGTTCCATTCAACATGTAATTGGCGACCAGAGTGCTCAATAGCTTACGAAAAACATTGTGTTGCCAGAATGAGATTTTCACTCTGCAGCGGAGTGTGCGCTGATGTGAAACTTCCTGGCAGATTAAAACTGTGTGCCCGACCGAGACTCGAACTCGGTCCCGAGTTCGAGTCTCGGTCGGGCACACAGTTTTAATCTGCCAGGAAGTTTCAACATTGTGTTGGTTTGCGGTGACATAAGAGAAAAAATTTCATGTTTATTTTCATACTAGGAAACTCTTGTTTCACTAGCTGTCGATAACTCTTTAAAAAATTACACACTGGAGTGCAAAAAATAAAATAGAAAGTAAAATTTCTGATATATCGCCATAAATAAGAAATTTCAGTGTGTTTACGAACTGGCAAAATGCCATACCCTGATCAACGATAAAATGTTTTACAATCTCTGTAAAAATAACTAAGACGTCAAAGAGCACGTCTTCTCTGCTCCGTCCATCTTTATAGCTACGACTGGCTAATTTCCAGGCGCGTTTTACCGAGGAAGACATTATTTGGAACCCCAAATTTTACTAGGCTCTACCACTACACGGATTGCAAATGAATATCAATATTCAACTATCGCAATCTGTATAATAGACTGGAAGGCAAAAATACCACAAAATTACCTAATTAACATAATTGTACTCTATAGTATGGATTCCTACGATCTAATACTATGCTGCACGATGAAGGATTTCAGGTAGATGATGCGGTGAATCACTACAGATTTCACTGTTGATAATTGCTCTTAAGATTAGGTGGATGGCTTTCAGTGACCTTCTCTTGTGTACTCTATGTTGTTTCGGAGCAAACACATTGTGCCTGAATGTCTCCTGTTACCGTTTTGGTGGTAGTGCTGGTTGTTCCAGCCTCCTGTTAGGTTCAAATGGTTCATTTGGCTCTGAGCACTATGGGACTTAACTTTTGAGGTCATCAGTCTCCTAGGACTTAGAACTACTTAAACCTAACTAACCTAAGGACATCACACACGTCCATGCCCGGGGCAGGATTCGAACCTGCGACCGTAGTGGTCGCGCGGTTCCAGACTGGAGCGCCTATAACCGCTCAGCCACACCGGCCGGCTCCTCTTTGGTGGGAGTGCTTGCTGTTATGTCAGTTGTCCCCTGTGGTTCTATTGTGATTTTTCCATATTGATCCGGGCAAATGCCAGGATGGTTCCTTTGAAAGGACACAGCCGGTTCCCTTCCCCATCCTTGACAAAGTCCGAGCTTGTGCTCCATCTCTAATGACCTCGATGTCGGCGTGTCATTAAACCCAATCTTCCTTCCTTCTTCGAGGTTCTGTCTCTATTTGTGTGCCCTTCTTTGTAGTTGTTTCTGTTCTTATAGGTGCAAGGGGCCTCCCGGCCAATGACGCCAAACATTCATTTCCATTTCCAATAATGTTATGAGACTTTCAGCAGGATGAAACTGAAGTGTCCTGCATACTCGTATCGCCAATCGTGACAAGGGGCAGATGAACATAGCACGTAAATGGAAGGAGGCAAGCCTGACGGCCTGAAACCTTTCAACTAGATAGAAGCCTTCGACCAGCTTAGAGATTTTATGTAAGACCAGAGGTTTTCTGGTTTGCCGGTAAGATCTTTTGCTAATGCATGACAGTGGTAGGTATGCTTCGCGCATCGATCTTTTTAGTGGGGGAGCGAATTTCTAATAACTTGTTTGTCGTCATTTGCGAGTTCTTTTTTAAACCGACGGTGCAACAATCTCTGCTTTCTCAATATTTTCCGAATTTTGTTGTTAAACCACGGCGGTTCTTTTCCGTCCTTGATCTACTTCCTTGACACACACTTCTCCAGAGTGTGATTTACAATCTGTTTAAACTTTGGCCATAACACCTCTCTTCCCATCATATTGGAATTAAATGATGTCCATTCATTGTCTAAGTTGTATGCTAACAACGGCTTATCTGCTCTTTCTAGCAGAAATACTCTAAGGATTCATGGATTTATTAATTTTAGCGACTGTCGTCGCTACGATGACGTCATTATCACTACCTCCTGTCTCTATACTGACCCTGGCCATACGGGCAGGCCAGTTTGTGGCTACAAGTTCTGGAATATTTCTATTGTGCGTGAGCTGTCGAACCAGCTGCTCACAAAAGTCTTTCACAAGACTGTCTGGCCGTACAACCTACAACGAACCCAAAGATGTCCCAATCAATACTCCGAAGTTTAATGTCGCCTCCAACTAATATTGCATGACATGGGTATTTCCGCGCTGTTGAACGTTCACTTTCTTTGAATCATACTAAAAATGTCACGGCGGGCCGGCCGCGGTGGTCTAGCGGTTCTAGGCGCTCCGTCAGGAACCGCGCGACTGCTGCGGTCGCAGGTTCGAATCCTGCCTCGGGCATGGATGTTTGTGATGTCCTTAGGTTAGTTAGGTTTAAGTAGTTCTAAGTTCTAGGGGACTTATGACCACAGATGTTGAGTCCCATAGTGCTCAGAACCATTTCTTTGTCACGGCGGAATTGTGTGGCCGGTAACAACATCCGATAACTAACTTGATTTCACTTAGGTCTGATACTCACGTCCAGATAAGTTCACAGTTAGACTTGATTTAGACGTCGAGAGACACAGTACTTTTGTCAGCAGTGATGAACACTTCACCTCCTATGTTGTCTAATCTCTCTTTTCGATATACGTTCCACGCCTCGCTTAACATTTTAGGGCCTTTTACTTCGGGTGTCGGTCAGCTGTCGGTTCCGAGAATGATTTGAGAGTCACAACTTTCCTGGAGAGTAGTAAGTTAATGGCTTTTCTTGCTAATACTTCTACAACTGACGGTTAAAGTTTTTACAGTAGAAGTATCTTTACTTCGTATGGGGTTTCATTTCTCTCTATATCTTATAAGTGGTGGAAGAGAGAAAACAGAGTTAATATTTAAATTACATATAGGTCTATGAAGTATTTATTTTCAATGAAATATCAGATTTTTCATGAGTATATCCTGTATATGCATATACATACAATCTTGGGAATACTTCTTAAAATCACCTATAGGACCTAACTTAACATTTACCTTTCACAAACTCAAATGTACACTCAGTCGTATGGACGACAAATATCTGTAAGATGGCCAAACTCTTCCCATACTTTTGCAAACATGTGACTCCAGACATCATTCGCTTCTGCTGCCATTCGACGTTCAAAGCCGTTGAAAGCTGAGGCACATAAACAGAGCCTTTTACAAACTCCCACCGAAGAAAATCACGTGTCGAGAGATCAGGCTCCCTTGGAAGCCTGTGGGCAATGCGGCATACGTTACGACTGGTCCATCATTAAGACAGCTCATTGCCTTTTCTCTTAGAACCTCACATGAGCATTAATCCATCCTAAGGAGACAGACATCGCTTCTTAGCTCACTTAGGTGAGTCTCAGTAGACGCGCCCGTATCGAGGGGGTGGACCCGTCCCAAAACGAGTCGATGGCTAGGTTCTGCACGGGAACTAGTGTTGCGCGGTATAGCATCTTACCTTTGCCCAGGGAAATAAGTGAAGACATAACGGGTGGTGAAGGAGGAGAAGAAGGACTTCCGTTTGGCAGGTCCGGCCCAAGTGGCAATCATCCTTTTAGGGATAGTATAAAAGCACCTGGAGGATGGCACGACAACCATTTAGAATTGCGCAAGAATTGATCTTGGACTAGTTAGCGACTGGAACTTTACATACAAGACTGTAACAGTTGAAATGACTGTGCTACTCCATTGTTTTTCTAGCATAAATCATTATGACTAAAGTAAACACAAATCTAGCCCACAGTCCCAAGCAGATCTTTAGTGGTCAGTTGATGCTAATAATCCCTGAGTTCCTTTATATATTAACTACTTGGAATTTTCAAACTATGTTCCGAACAGGTAAATTTGACAACATCGTTAGGGAACTGACACAACTAGGCACAGAAATACTTGACGTCAGCGACATTCAGTGGCCAAATGACGTAAATCTCAGATACGGAGTAGTACTGTATTTATATAAAAAAAATGGTAAAATCAATTATACAAACAGTAAGACTCTCTGAACAGATTAATTTGGTACAGTTAAATTCACAAAAGATAAAGACCAATACCATGGAGATAACTATATGCACCCATTGCCAAAATATCTGGTAACCTTAATACGGTTCATAAAATAACGAAGAAAGAAGATATTACAATGATTGTAGGTGACTTCAATGGCAAAGTCTGACAAGGAAAGGTTGGTGAATGTGCAGGGGATCACGGATTAGGAGTCACGAACGAACGTGGCCAAAGATTAAGTTCTCTCAATAGTACAGATTTGTAATAACGAATTTTTGGGAGAAACTGCCAAAACGTTGATTATGTGCGTGGACATCATCAAGGCATACACAGAACATATAATCAGAAATCAAACTGACATCATCCTCATTAACCAAAGCTATAGAAATGCCATCAAATATACCAAGGAGCGCAGACCATAATCCTCTCGAAGCAAGTCTTTAAAAACTGAAAAGCGAAACTCTGTTGAATATAATTAATACAGAATTACTTAGAGAAAAGGTGACAGGAACAAAGGTAAAGGATAGTAGAATAGCAAAACTAACTCGCACAGCAGAAGGTTACACTGTTAACGACGACTGGGAAACAGTAAAGGAGGGCCTACTTGAAGCTAGGAAAGGACAATACACAACGAAGTGGAAAAGAAAAATGCAATAGAGAGGATAAACTTCTTTGCCAAGATCACTCACAATAATCTTTATTCTCGATTTCTGCAAAGTGATAAAGTTGTGTGCTTCACTTAGTGCCTGGTGTGGCACGGTAGACTTTAGTTTACTCGTTTTGGGAAGCAAGGTGCGATCTGTGATAATACATTAGAGAAGGTAAAGTTCTTTGAGTATGAAGATCATTAGCGGTCTCGACAAAGACGTTTATCTTCTCTAATGCGTTATCACAGGTTCCCTTGCATCGCAAAATGAATAAAATAAAAAAAGAAAACAAAACACATGAGATAATGACTAATGGGGCGAAAGTAGGAAATGTAAGGTAATTAACAAATAAAACATAAAGAAATAGACCAACCTATCGGATTGCGGATAATTCATGCTAAAGAAAATCATATTAATAAAAAAATGTGAGGAAACAGAAGAGCAGGATAAAACATAATTCTTTTGGTGTCCCAAAAAGATCAATGAAGTTACAGGGTTGTGAAAAAGGAAAAGAACGACAATTAATCAAATTTAAACAAGGAAACGTAATCCTGGACACTTCACAGAAGCTTAGATGATGGGAAATATACATAAAAGACATTTTTGAAGACCACTGCGTCGAGCTGAAAGACGAGGTACCAGTGGGCCTAAATTGTCCATCCATCACAAAAAGTGACCTGAAGTAGACATTAAAATGGGCAACAAGGAGGTAATCTCCTTGTTCACATTCATTTAGGGTGTGACATTTATCAGATGATCCTACGCACGGGTTTTTCTTTGCCGGTAACCGGAACCGCTTAGGTCTGCCGAATAGCTTCCGCCTTTCCCTGACTGTTGCACTACGCGCCTGTTCGGCCAGTGATTCGAACAGTGAAACAAACATCACGATTGTAGCAGTGAAGTCTATGCACATGGACTACTCAGTTTGTATATTTTGCTTATTTTTTTCATAGTTCCACAAAACTTCTTCCTGTTTTCTCGATTGATCTGTGTTCAGTTTTTTAAGGCCTATCCACTGTGCCAACTTATAACTAAATCTGAGGGGGGTGCGATGTGGAGGTTCCCTTGTCAGAAAATAGGAGCGTGGTGCGCAGTTAATGGTGACACAATAATAAGCCCATTTTTAATGACACATTTAACAGTGAAAGGTAGGAGCAAAACAGTTTACAACCGTCTTTTAATGAACTGAGTGAAAGACAACGAAGTTTCGCTTTTTTTAAACAGGATTCGGCAAATTACTACGTGTTCCATGACAGAGTCATTAATAATAATATCTGTCCTACTCGGAGTCCCGATTTAAGTCTGTACAGTTTCTATTTGCAGGGACACTAAAAGATAAAGTGCACACAAGAAACCTGCACAAGTTACAGGAACTCAAGGATAATATCTGCGAGTCAATTAATCCAATTTCTCAAAGAGAATTACATCGCGTGATGAATAATTTCTTGAGTAGATGTCAGGAAGACAATGTCAGGCAGTTCCAGTATCTCCCTGTATGACACGGGTGGGCACAACATTTATTTGCATATATTTTGAATTTAGTACTGCAGGGGTAGACGGGCGACACGCCATCTGATTTCTCCGGGCAATGGAGTGCTCAGCGCCTGCCATCTGCTACACCGTGTGTGCGGTCATCAGATGAATGAAACACCCTGTATAGCGCGATATACGAAACGGCACTCCAAGTGGATGGCTAAAATCTACTTTGTAACTCTATCATAAAAGTTTAATGCTAGAAAACGCTCAGAACGATAAGGTTAAAGTTGCACAATGTAAAAGTTTTCCTCAGAATCACTCGAATTCGAACATACAAAAAACTAGAATATAACATGGTGAAATTCAGTTAGGATTCCGTTACGATATTGGTAGCAGATAAACGTTATTGGTGGTGAATATTTTGACACAAAAATGCCTGGACAAGAATTAAGATGATGTGCCGAGATTTGTTGATTATGAAGATGCTTTTGACAAAGTGCTACGTGATAAATTGTTGAGCCCATTGGAAGAATGTAAAATCGACCGCCAAGATACTAGAAAAATTAAAAAATTATACTGGCAACAGATTGCTATTATTGGCTCAAACGAAGAAACATCGGAAGATATAAAGATACTACGGGAAGTAAGAGAAGGCTGCATTCCGCTGCTGCTGTTCCGATTTAATTATTATTCGGAGGCAGTCTTCAGGCTAGATACAGCAATGATAGAAATAGACATAAATGTCAATGGTAAAGTCATTAGTTATGTACACCATGCTGGCGACACTCTAGTATAGAAGAAAATGTAACACAGCTACAGACAGTGTTTGGAGAAATTAGTAGCAACGATTTTGGCCTCAAAATTAATTTTAGCGAAACCAGATACACGATTATTACCAAAATTCCAAAGATCTCATCAGCTATTACTTTTGACGCCTAACCCATTGAAAGGGTATCAAAATATAAATTTATCATTGCATGCATCAATGATGAAGTCTATCACACCCAGGAAATCAAAAACAGAGTGAACAACGTATAACTGTCTTTCTTAAACAGGAGATCAACTTTTACCAGCCACAATGTAAACCTGCAACTAAGATTCTGAATGATTCAGTGTTGTATAATCCCAGTACTCTTGCATGTAATGGAGGCAAAAACAATCAAAAAGGCAACAGCGAAGTTACTTCAGCCATCCGAACTGTGGCGGTAGCTACGAATGTTAAAAATATCCTGTACACAAATAATTACCAATGGAGACTTTGTAAGGTGAACCAATATAAATAAGAAACCAGGGAATACATAGAAAACCAGAAAACTATAGTATCTTGGCCACACAATGAGAGGAGGAGGACATAACATTATAAGACCAAACATTGAAGTAAAAGTTGTAGGGAAAAGATCAGTAGGAAGAAGATAAACATCGTGTCTACAGAATATGACAGAGTGGTTCGGATGCACATCTCTAAAGCTGCTTAGATCCGTAGAGTCAAAATCACGATTAGCCATAATGATAGCCAACCCCGGAGACAGACGATACCTTAAGAAGAACTGTTAGAAAACGACCGTATGTGCATGTCCAGGGCAGTGGGGTCTGTCCTTTTGAGAAGTAAAATTTTCGGCACACGCTCGGAATTGTGGGAAAAGCCAACATAATCAAATACGTGATTCCTGTAACCGTCTATTAGGTAAAAAAGAAGAGACCGTAATTCTTTTTTCGGGAAACGGTGCAAAACGCAAGGAACTGTTGTGGAGAGTGTCACTCATTTCGACTATGGTACGTGGCTTGCATTGTAGGAATTCGCCTTTTTATTTAAATAGAAAATACGCCTATTACTTAACAGGAGCGTGGAAGGAAATTATTATCTTCCATCTCAACCTCCAGAATGATCTCACAAAACTCGCCATTGTCAGCTTGTTACAGTTCATTCACTCATCGTTTAAAGAATAACGTCGATGCAAAGCAGTCAGACACGTGAGGAATAGTCAGCTCTCAGCTGACTCGAACGAGAAGTCATCTGTGGCCCCTGTTCAAAACTCAGTCAAATGCTCCCTAAGCTCTGAACGAGCTCACGAGCACGACCCGTGGTTTCCCGCGACGTAAACAACCTTCAAACCTCTAGCAATAAAAGTCCTTAGGGCATTTGACCATACTGTCAGTATGTAAATTCTGTAACGTTTCGGCCATACAGCTCGGGGTACTGTGGTCCTCAGTGTGCTGTACTGACTGCTTAATGAGAAAATCTTAAGTTCTTAGACAGGGTATTTCACAATTCATGTTACACATAGTTAAAGACTCCGGCGTCTGTAAATGTATGTATACACAGGGTAATTCCGTGATGATGTTACATATTTTCAAGGATGATGGAGACGGATAAAGCTATAAATTTGCGGTAAGGGTCGCTGGTTCGGAAACGAACGAGTCGAAAGTTACTGGCGAAACTCATTCTGATACCTCTGACAGTGCAATACGTGTACTGGTACTCTTGTTGCTAAGAATGTAAGATACGCCCATTTCAGAGGTATAGACCGAAACAAGAAAAACCGTCTAATCAACGTGGGCTCCAAAATACATGCCTGAGGAGCTATGAGCAGTTGTTCATCTTCGCTAGTGTGAGACACACCTCGTCTATTTTACATGTGCTCATAGTTCTTAAGATACGCATTTTAGAGCCCATGTTTACTGGACATTTTTTCGTGTTTTGATCCATACTACCACCTCTGAAAGTTGTCTGTCCTTCAGTCTTGGCAACAACAATACTGCTACGTGTGTTCCACTGTCAGAGGTACCAGAACAGTTTTCGCTTACCGCTTACCTGCGACTTGTTCGTTTCCGGTACAGGGACTCCTACCTCAAATTGATACATTTATCCTTCCCCATCGTCCTTGAACATTTGTAACATTAAAAATCACCCTCTATATACATACATTTAGGAGCCGGTGTCTGTAACTATGACGCTCTGTAGTAACGTTGGATGAAGTTTCCAGACAGTGGTTCCTATGTGAAAGTTGATGTACTAAATCCCCTCTACAATCTCTAGAAGTGCGTAACATGAATTGCGAAACACCACAGGCTCTACACCAGTGGTAGACGCTGTTTTCGTAATCTGAGAGGGTATTGAAGGTGAGGAGGGGGTGGTAGACGTCCTTTACTGCTGTCTGCTTTATTTCTTGATGTTTGTGGAAATAGACGTCCGTTATCAATGTTTGTTTTCTTTCCTGCGAACGGAAACAGTCGAATGAGGAACAAGCGGCATTTGTCACGTAGTGCTGTTTACCTGCTGCCTAACGCCAGCTGAGGCGTACCAGTACTACAGTGCCTGCGGCCGCTATGGTCTCCGCCGCGACTGTGTGGGTTGCTTTGCGAACGCCGAGTCCCGCAGCGCTGTTACTGTTGGCAGCCAAGACGCTGGAAGTCTGCGCCCGTCTTCTCTGTTCATATTGGCAGATCGCTTAGCTCACTAATCTTCCCCCTTATGGTAAGTGGCTGTTTCGCCAGTACGAGAGCTTCTCGAAATACTGGGTTTCCCGGAAGTCTTTCCCTGCCTACAAAAATTCTTGAGGCATAAAATATGACACATGCACAAATACTTTTTATCTTGAATTGTTCTCAAATCGAGAGAAAACCTTGTGTTTATTCTGGTATCACGAGTGTAGTTACAGACACAGCATACCACTGACAGCCACTAGATTTTAAAAGCATCAAGAAATGGTATAGCTTAAGAAAACAGGTAACGTCTGTGATGTCCCTAGAACAAAAGAACAGTATGTATGCACGTACACGAAAGTTTGAATGCGTCACATGCAATTCAGGATGAAATGTGTTTGTCTATGTGTCATATTTTGTGGCCGGCCGGTGTGGCCGAGCGGTTCTAGGCGCTTCAGTCTACCACTACGGTCGCAGGTTCGAATCCTGCCTCGGGCATGGATGTGTGTGATGTCCTTAGGTTAGTTAGGTTTAAGTAGTTCTAAGTTCTAGGGGACTGATGACCTCAGATGTTATGTCCCATAGTGCTCAGAGCCATTTGAACCATTTTGTCATATTTTGTGCCTTATGAATGTTTGTGATCAGGGAAAGACTTCTGGGACACCCGTTATTATTGGTTTGCTGCATTCCTTCCAGTGTTCCAGAACCGCTGACTTAGTGTCTTGTCTCTTTCATGTTCAGATATCCGTGTGCTATTCGGTCACTCTGTCTCGCCTAGATACTCTAGCCCACTCTCACAGACGACATAGTAAACTCCAGCGGTATGTAGGTTGTCGACCGTGTCTTTTGTTGAACTAAGCAAATCTTTAATTTTGTTGCTGCTTCGTAACGTCGTCTTGATACCTGCTCGAAAGAGAATTTTGGCCACACGTTCAGTGACTGCTTGACGTATGGTACAAGGCGATGATTCGTGCTTCCTTCTGCTCTTCCCTATTGCCTTAACCCTTGTCACCATAATTTTATTTATCATCTTCATCCCATATCGACTGACTCTAAAGATGGACCTAAAGTTTTGTAATTTCCTCTTCAGATGTCCTTCATCGCTGATCTTCTCAGTGCTCCTGCTGGAACTTACAATGAATGAGCACTTACTGGTTGTGACAGAAAAACTTCTAGTGCCATCGTCGAATGTTTAGAGCTGTAGAGGGTGGAGTACCGTACTCTCAAGGACAATTACGCTGTACAGTTTTTGAATATTTCTCGGGTGTTCAGCTGGATGGCGCTTTCAGGACGACGCTATTCTGATGGATTTCCGAGAAATATCCAAAATCTTCCTGCGCCGGGAAAGTCTAAAATCTCATACGCTGTTCCTTCGTTACTGAATTGCACCTATTGCTGTGTTATCGCCATCTCAACTCGACTCCCGCTGAGTAACGAACGAGCGAGCTAGCAGTACCAGGGATAGCACCTGCTGGGAAACTCAACGAACCGGCACCTTACAACCGGTGCCAAGGAAAAGCTATTGGTTTCGATGCGGAAGTTCACCTCACTCTAGTGAACCGAGAATTCTTTGATCTGTTGCATAAAATGACATGCAGTTTACTAATTTTATTGCCCCACACTGGGCTCCAGAAATGTATTGAACTGAGAACACTTCTGATCTCTTGCGTAAAATGACATGGAGATGTGAGCCAATAATTAAGTGACATCAATAATTAAATAAAATCAAAGACAAGGGTCTGATAAGAGAATCGAACGGATTGTTTAGATGAATAAAACATGAAATGGCCGCCTTTATTTCAGTACTTTTACACACAAAGCAAAAATCAGGGCCGGTTTGACGGCGTGGACGCGACTCAGCTATTAAAGGGAACGAGGGGGTGATTTTGGTAGGGTCTTATGGGGCCAAACTGCTGAGGTCATCGGTGCGAAGGAAAGAGGAATCAATCATCTTACACTCGTGATCATTCGTCGCGTAGTAATGTCTGTGTATTGCACTGCATCGACAAGACGCGTAGCCTCGAAGGTGCATTTTGTGAGTCGGTTGGTCTCATCGGCTACCCGTGGCTTTATGGCGATGCCCAGATACGATCTCCTCATTCTCTGCTCGTTGCGAGTGGTTTGGCCGAAGCTGCGATATCACCGTGTCGAAAGGCTGATCTTGGCTTCCGCACAGTCTCAGCGACTATCCCTTTGCGAATTCTTGGCGCTTTGCGTGTACGCTCCCTCCCAGAGCTTTTGGGGTGCCAGTATTCTCGACACGTTCTCGCTGTTTAGGGGGAGAAGGAAGGCAATTTTTATCGCTATTCTGCCAATGCTATTTTACCCTTTGAATAGGTACACTTTTCAAAAGAACTATAAGTGATAAAACAATGAAAATTTTACTGCATATATACAGGGTGTTACAAAAAGGTACGGCCAAATTTTCAGGAAACATTCCTCACACACAAATAAAGAAAAGATGTTATGTGTACATGTGTCCGGAAACGCCTTATTTCCATGTTAGAGCTCATTTTAGTTTCGTCAGTATGTACTGTACTTCCTAGATTCACCGCCAGTTGGCCCAATTGAAGGAAGGTAATGTTGACTTCGGTGCTTGTGTTGACATGCGACTCATTGCTCTACAGTACTAGCATCAAGCACATCAGTACGTAGCATCAACAGGTTAGTGTTAATCACGAACGTGGTTTTGCAGTCAGTGCAATGTTTACAAATGCGGAGTTGGCAGATGCCCATTTGATGTATGGATTAGCACGGGGCAATAGCCGTGGCGCGGTACGTTTGTATCGAGACAGATTTCCAGAACGAAGGTGTCCCGACAGGAAGACGTTCGAAGCATTTGATCGGCGTCTTAGGGAGCACGGAACATTCCAGCCTATGACTCGCGACTGGGGAAGACCTAGAACGACGAGGACACCTGCAATGGACGAGGCAATTCTTCGTGCAGTTGACGATAATCCTAATGTCAGCGTCAGAGAAGTTGCTGCTCTACAAGGTAACGTTGACCACGCCACTGTATGGAGAGTGCTGCAGGAGAACCAGTTGTTTCCGTACCATGTACAGCGTGTGCAGGCACTATCAGCAGCTGATTGGCCACCACGGGTACACTTCTGCGAATGGTTCATCCAACAATGTGTCAATCCTCATTTCAGTGCAAATGTTCTCTTTACGGATGAGGCTTCATTCCAACGTGATCAAATTGTAAATTTTCACAATCAACATGTGTGTGCTGACGAGAATCCGCACGCAATTGTGCAATCACGTCATCAACACAGATTTTCTGTGAACGTTTGGGCAGGCATTGTTGGTGATGTCTTGATTGGGTCCCATTTTCTTCCACCTACGCTCAATGGAGCACGTTATCATGATTTCATACGGAATACTCTACCTGTGCTGCTAGAACATGTGCCTTTACAAGTACGACACAACATGTGGTTCATTCACGATGGAGCTCCTGCACATTTCAGGCGAAATGTTCGTACGCTTCTCAACAACAGATTCGGTGACCGATGGGTTGGTAGAGGTGGACCAATTCCATGGCCTCCATGCTCTCCTGACCTCAACCCTCTTGACTTTCATTTATGGGGGCATTTGAAAGCTCTTGTCTACGCAACCCCGGTACCAAATGTAGAGACTCTTCGTGCTCGTATTGTGAACGGCTGTGATACAATACGCCATTCTCCAGGGCTGCATTAGTGCATCAGGGATTCCATGCGACGGAGGGTGGACGCATGTATCCTCGCTAACGGAGGACATTTTGAACATTTCCTGTAACAAAGTGTTTGAAGTCTCGCTGGTACGTTCTATTGCTGTGTGTTTCCATTCCATGATTAATGTGATTTGAAGTAATAAAATGAGCTCTAACATGGAAAGTAAGCGTTTCCGGACACATGTCCAAATAACATATTTTCTTTCTTTGTGTGTGAGGAATGTTTCCTGAAAGTTTGGCCGTACCTTTTTGTAGCACCCTGTATAACATATATGCCTCAATTTACAAGTAAAACGAACATAATACCTCTTATGGTTCTGAAGAAAAAAGAATTTATTCTTTCACTAGTAAAATTTAACTTCTTTTTTTACATTAATTATTATTAAACAGTTTCTGAGGGTTTGGAGGTTCTCAATTTACTTGTAACAACTTATTACCATCTGCAGTACGAATGGACCAAATTTAATGTTTCTAACCCCATTAGTTTATCAAATAATGGTACCTGAAATTTAAAAAAATGTATTTTTGAGAAAAATCCATTTAAAGTTTAATATTGCGATTCTAGTATAGTTATTGATGAGAATTACTTACCACTAATTTTTTCCTGTACCATACTGAGCATCATCTGAATGGTACTGATCTTCTTTTCTTCCCTTTGTCCCTCTTCTTTTCTGTTTGGCTTTTTTTGTGCATTTTAAATTAGCGATATCTGCTTTGCAGATTCTCTCTTTATCTATTTCCACCGAGGATTTTGAAATATTTCCGCTAGATTTTATGCACAATAATTCCAAAACGTTCAGTTTTCTAATTAAACCATCACTGAAGCGTAAAATATGCATCATAAACACCAAATATGAGGCTTGAAGGCTGAACAAATACAGTTTTCGGTAACCGGTTCCAAATGACAGAATTCACACATTCATTTAAATTTTGGGTTTTTCCATGAAGGTAGGAAACATTGACGTGATAAAACAATAGAAGCATGATATAATATACAACGAGTAAAAGAATGCTGTGCATTATCTCTGCATAGAGCAAAAAGGAAGGCGTGGCATTTAAATGCCAGATTGCACACAGTGTCAGGAAAACCATCATATCTCACGCAAAAATTGTCGTATGTACACCACTGGCAATTAAAATTGCTACACCAAGAAGTAATGCAGATGATAAACGGGTATTCATTGGACAAATATACACTCCTGGAAATTGAAATAAGAACACCGTGAATTCATTGTCCCAGGAAGGGGAAACTTTATTGACACATTCCTGGGGTCAGATACATCACATGATCACGCTGACAGAACCACAGGCACATAGACACAGGCAACAGAGCATGCACAATGTCGGCACTAGTACAGTGTATATCCACCTTTCGCAGCAATGCAGGCTGCTATTCTCCCATGGAGACGATCGTAGAGATGCTGGATGTAGTCCTGTGGAACGGCTTGCCATGCCATGTCCACCTCGCGCCTCAGTTGGACCAGCGTTCGTGCTGGACGTGCAGATCGCGTGAGACGACGCTTCATCCAGTCCCAAACATGCTCAATGGGGGACAGATCCGGAGATCTTGCTGGCCAGGGTAGTTGACTTACACCTTCTAGAGCACGTTGGGTGGCACGGGATACATGCGGACGTGCATTGTCCTGTTGGAACAGCAAGTTCCCTTGCCGGTCTAGGAATGGTAGAACGATGGGTTCGATGACGGTTTGGATGTACCGTGCACTATTCAGTGTCCCCTCGACGATCACCAGTGGTGTACGGCCAGTGTAGGAGATCGCTCCCCACACCATGATGCCGGGTGTTGGCCCTGTGTGCCTCGGTCGTATGCAGTCCTGATTGTGGCGCTCACCTGCACGGCGCCAAACACGCATACGACCATCATTGGCACCAAGGCAGAAGCGACTCTCATCGCTGAAGACGACACGTCTCCATTCGTCCCTCCATTCACGCCTGTCGCGACACCACTGGAGGCGGGCTGCACGATGTTGGGGCGTGAGCGGAAGATGGCCTAACGGTGTGTGGGACCGTAGCCCACCTTCATGGAGACGGTTGCGAATGGTCCTCGCCGATACCCCAGGAGCAACAGTGTCCCTAATTTGCTGGGAAGTGGCGGTGCGGTCCCCTACGGCACTGCGTAGAATCCTACGGTCTTGGCGTGCATCCGTGCGTCGCTGCGGTCCGGTCCCAGGTCGACGGGCACGTGCACCTTCCGCCGACCACTGGCGACAACATCGATGTACTGTGGAGACCTCACGCCCCACGTGTTGAGCAATTCGGCGGTATGTCCACCCGGCCTCCCGCATGCCCACTATACGCCCTCGCTCAAAGTCCGTCAGCTGCACATACGGTTCAGTCCACGCTGTCGCGGCATGCTACCAGTGTTAAAGACTGCGATGGAGCTCCGTATGCCACGGCAAACTGGCTGACACTGACGGCGGCGGTGCACAAATGCTGCGCAGCTAGCGCCATTCGACGGCCAACACCGCGGGTCCTGGTGTGTCCGCTGTGCCGTGCGTGTGATCATTGCTTGTACAGCCCTCTCGCAGTGTCCGGAGCAAGTATGGTGGGTCTGACACACCGGTGTCAATGTGTTCTTTTTTCCATTTCCAGGAGTGTATTATACTAGAACTGACATGTGATTACATTTTCACGCAATTTGAGTGCATAGATCCTGAGAAATCAGTACCCAGAACAACCACCTGTGGCTGTAATAACGGTCGTGATACGGCTGGGCATTGATTCAAACAGAGCTTGGATGGCGTGTACAGGTACACCTGCCCATGCATCTTCTTGACGATACCACAGTTCATCAAGAGTAGTGACTGGCGTATTGTGACGAGCCAGTTGCTCGGTCACCATTGACCAGACGTTTTCAATTGGTGAGAGATCTGGAGAATGTGCTGGCCAGGGCAGCAGTTGAGCATTTTCTGTATCCAGAAAGGCCCGTACAGGACCTGCAACTTGTGGTCGTGCATTATCCTGCTGAAATGTAGGGTTTCGCAGGGATCGAATGAATTGTAGAGAAACGGGTCGTAACACAACTGAGATGTAATGTCCACTATTGAAAGTGCCGTCAATGCGAACAATAGGTGACATGTAACCAATGGCACCCCATACCATCATGCCGGGTGATACGCCAGTGTATCGATGACGAATACACGCTTCCAATGGGCGTTTACCGCGATGTCGCCAAACACCGATGCGACCATCATAATGCTGTAAACAGAACCTGGATTCATCCGAAAAAATGACGTTTTGCCATTCGTGCACCCAGGTTTGTCGTTGAGTACACCACCGCAGGCGCGATGTCTTTTATGCAGCGTCAAGGGTAACCGCAGCCGTGGTCTTCGAGCTGATAGTCCATACTGCTGCAAACGTCGTCGAACTATTCGTGAAGATAGTTGTTGTCTTGCAAACGTCCCCATGTGTTGATTCAGGGACGGAGACGTGGCTGCACGATCCGTTACAGCCATGCGTATAAGATGCCTGTCATCTCGACTGCTAGTTATACGAGGCCGTTGGGATCCAGCAAGGCGTTCCATATTACCCTCATGAAACCACCGATTCCATATTCTGCTAACAGCCATTGGATCTCGACCAACGCGAGCAGCAGTGTCGCGATACGATAAACCGCAATCGCGATAGGCTACAATCCGACCTTTATCAAAGTCGGAAACGTGATGTTACGCATTTCTCCTCCTTACAGGAGGCATCAGCATCACGACAACGTTTCACCAGGCAACGCCGATCAGCTGCTGTTTGTGTATGAGAAATCGGTTGGAAACTTTCCTCATGTCAGCACGTTGTAGGTGTCGCCACCGGCGCCAACTTTGTGTGAATGCTCTGAAGAGCTAATCATTTGCATATCACAGCATCTTCTTCCTGTCGGTTAAATTTCGCGTCTGTAGCACGTCGTCTTCGAGGTGTAGCAATTTTAATGGGCAATAGTGTATATAAAACAGAAACTGTTTCACGCACGAAAGACTAGGAATTTCAAATATGCTAAAATCTAAAAATCGAATTTTTGAAGTCCACTTGCCTTCCGTCTCCGCTTAAGGTAGGTAAAAACGGCTGCTCTCAGCGAGAAGGCGAGAAGGGTTCCTGCACCTTCACGTGTTCATTCTTGATAATCAGTCACAGTGGCTGCAAGGGTCCATCAGTTTCCAGCACGCTTCTCATTGTCCACCAGGCTAATTACAAGGCGTCCATTCTTCAGCAAGGGAAGAGCATCCTCACGCCTACCTTTTCTGGTTTCAGAATGGCTCCAGTGCCCTCGTCTGGGGCGCACGCCGTTTAGGGTCCGGCTCCCAGATCGTCATGCGTCGCTGGTTCAAAATGGCTCTGAGCACTATGGGACTCAACTTCTGAGGTCATTAGTCCCCTAGAACTTAGAACAAGTTAAACCTAACTAACCTAAGGAGATCACGTACCTCCATGCCCGAGGCAGGATTCGAACCTGCGACCGTAGCAGTCGCGCGATTCCGGACTGGGCGCCTAGAACCGCTAGACCACCGCGGCCGGCGCGTCGCTGGTGTTTTGAGTTTGGGAAACTGGCCCCCGACGGAGATCACACACTATGTTTCTGTCTTCATTCATACCGAAGGTTTGGTCTTAAGAAATCATATTAATTTTTGTTTAAATACCCTGTTCTGTAAAATGTTTGTAGTGTTTTCGTTGCTGTCAGTTGTAAAATGTAACCGGACAAGTTCTTTGTCAATAGAGTCAAAAGAATGAAGCAACTCTTCCGCAGGATTCCTCCTCGGGATTTCAGGTTCTGGTGTGCTGGTGCACATTTCTGTCTCGACAGACAGAAAATCTCGGATGCAAAGACGCAACGGATTGGCCGCCGTCCATACCAGTTAATTAACATACATTCCGCGGTCATTTTGAAAAGAGGTCGCCTAATTAAACTAACAAGCAGCCACTTTCTCTTTCGTCTAACAAGAGTTGCTGAAAAAGCCGCCGCCATTGTGAAACAGAGCATTTTCACATATCGGAGTGCAAACGCCCGAGCGAGCTACTGAGGGGAGATTGTACACCTGCCTCTTCTGTTCTGTAGGATCTCGGTGGGTAAAAACAGTAGGCCGGAAGTCGGCACGTACAGTGGCAGGGTGCCGAGAGCAAGTAGCAAGTAGCGGGGTGTGGCCGGGGTGGGGGGGCAGGCCCAAATGAGCGGCCTCAACAAAGCGAGCCGGCGTCGGCGGGCCAATTAGGCGTCCGCGGTGGCGGCTGGCGGGCGTATCAATGGTCCGAGGCCGTAATTGGCAGTAAGCGAGTTTCTGGTAATCAGTGACTGACTGCGGCCGCGGTTCTCAGCTGCCACCCCGTCCCCCCCACCCACACCCCCTGCCCTCTTATTGTGTTAGTTGCACGGCGCCACCGTCTTGGCCGGCGGCTGTCCGCTCGTTACGGGCGTTGATTGTGTGCCCGCCGCGGCAGAGTGACCGCCTGCTGCGAAGCCCCTCCTCCGGTCGTCACTTTCTCCTCCCTTTTTCGGCGCTGGAGCAGTGATTTTTCACTGTAGCCCACTAGGTCGGGCCGTCAAAAGTGCTTAATCCTAGCATTACCAAAGTATTTTCCACGGCGATCAATAACAAGGGGGGGGGGGTACTTTGTAAACACCGGAAAAAAATTTAAAAAACATTGTTGTTGAATTATATTAGCACCATAATTTTTAAATAACTGCTGATGAGTAAGTATGGTCCAGAACTTGGATATATCTTTTAGCACACTCTTAGCAATATCAAAGCACTTTTAGTACTGTGTACTACAGACTTCTTCACTTTTTAAAGAAATGCTGATGTGTAATCAAGGCCCTGAACTTCGAAATGTTGAATACGACATTTACTGGGAAAAAGTAATAACTGCTGCTGAGACTTCAATCTCTGGGTTACGTTTTACTGAAAATTTTAAAAGATATGTGGTATCTGGTAAAAGAGTTCATTAGAAACAATAAATACTTTTTTCAAAATTTTAAAATACAAAATAACTAACCTAACTGTAACATTTTCGTAAGGTGGGCATAAAGTACCCGCCTCCCCTCCCCTTGGTATTGCGAGGATCGATATATTTACGACATAGGCGGAATATCGGCCATACTACCGTCAACGACGTTACAGTAAATGTCCCAAATATCACCTACCCTAACTACGTATTTGCTATGTGCCCTCAATAAATTTTACAATATTTGTCTTCTATAAATAGCACAATCGACTTTCCTAGTTTAGTTTCCACGAATCAATTCTCTTCTAGTATTTTCTTAAATTACACTATTAAGCAAGGCGTGAAAGAAATGATCATTTGGATATTTTTAAAAAAGTATTCATAATTACACATACTCATCTTCCTCACAGTACCTAACCTGAATAACTAGAAATCAACAGCAGCAGATGGTGGCCAGCTCATGAATATTTCATGAGTCTTCTCTAGCAAGCTTTGTGAATTCCGGGTTTAACATTCATGAATACTGACCATAAAACGGAGAAATAACTGAAGTTTAAGAAACGAATGAAAATGTATCATTTACGAACAGAATAAATTCTTATTGATTCGTTAGTGGAATGTTGTAATACACCTAGGAAAAATAAATTAATAAGGTTCAACTTTTTTTGTATTTTTTGGGAGGCAGTATGATATAGCCTCCTGGCAGATTTTGCACCACTATCGAGTTTTTCTCAGTTCTACAAAAATTGCATCCGTTTCTTCCAAAATAATCCTGTTTTAGCACAGTTTTAAGAATGCAGGTTTTACTCAATTTTGCTGCTCCACGAACCCCAAAACTTACAAACATTTCAACTTAACTTGAAGTCAATAAAACTTACATGTTTTTCAAACATTTGAGAAAACTTCAAACAAAATCAGAAAATACAAAATACTATAAAATCTGTTAATTTATTAAAATTTTGCAGTTCCCATATTTTATTAAAATTGTGTAAATCACTGAAATTATAAAAAATTATAGGATTATCATCAATAATGAACCAAAAATAATATTCCATTTCTCCTTATATAATTGGACACTTAAGTCAGCAGGAAATATTTTTATAATCGATTTAGCTCATTTTCATCACTTTAATGCCAGGAAAGATAGATGCCTATCATTCTGTGAAGAATATATGTATAAATATTATAAAATATTACGTCGAATTATTAAGATAAAATACAGTGAATTATTAATATGAAATAATTCATGGTTACAGAAATTCTACAACTCCACTAGCTACAAAAGTACATTTAAAATCAACCAGAAGAATGGTAATTAATTAACGGTCTAATACTTGTGAATATGTTAAAATATTATTTTTAATTTCAAAACCTTGTTTGACAAGGGATAAAGAAATAGATAAATGCTAATAATGTTATTGAAAGATCTAGAGAAATGAACCAAAATGAAGAAAACCAAAGAATTTTAGTGGGAGAATTGTAGGAAACTGTGGTTCATCTGTAAAGGAGACCACATAGAGATCATAATGGTCGAGTGTTAGGGATCCCCATCATATCAGATCAAAGGAAAGCATCGAAGGAATTCAGAGGTGGGCTGCTAAATTTCTTCTGTGTTCAACCAATACACAGGTGTTATGGAGATGCTTCAAGAATTCAAATGAGAGCCCTGGAGACGAGACGACGACTTTCTTTCCATTGAACACTACTGAGAAAATTTAGAGAGCCAGCAACTGAAGCTGACTGCAGAACCATTCTATTGATAATCACATAAATTTTTGTTAAGACAATGAAAATAAGTAAGAGAAATTTGGGCCCATACAGACACTTGTTTTCCTCTGTCTGTGTCTGCGAATGGAACAGAAAGGGGGTCGTAAAGGTATCGTCACTATGCACCACACAGTAGCTTATTACATATATATGTGGATCTAGATGTAGATGTAGACAGTAAGCCTGCAGCTTTGTTTAGAACATAAAGAAAAAGCATACAGATTTGTTTTAAACCTAAAGAAAAAGAAGGTTTTAAGTAATAATTCCAGGTAAGAGTATCCTTATCCAAAATTCAGTTTTTCCTCTCTAAACTAATGGAAATTTTATTACCACACTCCTGATTTCTGCACTATGAGAGATGTGGAACTCTTAGCTCTAAGTAAGTCTGTTAGTTGGTTGGTTGTTTTGGGGAAGGAGACCAGACAGCGAGGTCATCGGTCTCATCGGATTAGGGAAGGACGGGGAAGGAAGTCGGCCGTGCCCTTTGAAAGGAACCTTCCCGGCGTAAGTCTGTTAGTATAAGAAGTTATTATAAAATGAGAGAAGATGACTTAATCACAGCTTCTTGAAAATAGTTCTACAATAAAGCAAGAAGAATAAAACATAATTAAATTTATTACCATTTCACAATCTAAATATAGTAGAAAAATGTGGTATGATAAGAAATTAAAGTGAATATTCTTATTCTCTACAGCTGTATTAGAAAAACATAAAAGATGTAACATATATGGAATTTACATTGTTGACTGATCTTTCCAAAACAGATCTTTCCAAAACAGACTTCAAATAATTAATATAGAAAATTTTAGAAGATCAATAAATGCTTCACATTTCCTAACTCCTGAAACATGTTATATCTAAACCGATTCAAAATAATTTAGAGTTGTAATGGATTAATACTTAATACAAGCCTACTTCACAATATTAGATAATATAATACTAGTGAAACACGAAAATCCACTTTCATTGACGTGGCTATAGCATTATTAATCTGTGAGAAATCAAATGTAAAGACTGAAGAACAAAAGTGGGTTTTTCTTGTGATTTATAAAATCACTATTACTTTAAGTATAGGATATATTGAGATAGTTACAGCGTGTAAGAAAGTAGCTTAATGTACTGATCAGAATCCAGAAGAATTAGGATACATCAGTTAAACAATATTCCTTTAGTGCAAAAAGTGATATACATCCCTAGATCTTACAGATAATATAAAAGACAGATTTATCAGTTCCTGATGTTGCTGTGCACCAGTCATACAGTAATTCTTAAATGAAGCCACCGCCATTTGATTGCACTGTTTACTCGTATTTAATTACGACCCAAGTTTCAGCCTTTCATGCCATTTTCAAGTGATTGAGTTTCTGTCATTATCATATGTTGCAAGACATTAAGCTCAAAACTAGCCATAAATTAAGAAAAATATTCGCTCCCCACGAAATGCCAGATGTAAAATCATCATCTAAAAAAAATATCAGCAAATAAGAGTGGGAGGACACCATATTTAACAAACCTGTTTTTAGTTAAAGTATTTAAAACTGATATTCAGGTTAGGAAACATTCATAGAATTCTAACAATACACAAAAGAGAACAAAATCGTAAAATAAGTATAAGAAAGGTATCTACAAACTGGTGACTCTACATCCACATCTCTACTCTGCAAGCCACTTGTGGCAGAGAATGTTCTATGTACCACTAGCGCTCATCCCCCTACCCCTACACCTCATCAGCACCATCCCTTTCCCAGTCACTAACCGTTTGCAGGAAGAAAGAATGTTGGTAAGCCCCCATGAGAGCTGGAACATCTGTAATTTTACCTTCACGGTCTTTTCTCGAAATATTCGTAGAAGGAAGCAAAATACTGATTAACTTCTGTAGGAGCGCACATTACTGGAATTTTAACACTAAACGACACTTTTGTAGTGTCTGGCACAGGGGCTGCTCTTCTTTAGATCTTCTCTATTTCCTTTATCATTCCTACCTGGTACAGATTCCATATTGACGAGCAATATTAAATATATGAAGGTGGTATCTGTTCTTTCGGTCATGTCCGAAAGAATAGATACCATTGGTGATCTCGCAGCTTTCGAAGAATGAAATTACAATGAAATCCAGACCATTAGTTGCTTACAGGCGTTGATAAATATCAACGGGGACAGTTGAAAATATGTGCCCCAGCCGGGACTCGAACCCAGAATCTCCTGCTTTCATGGCACACGCTCTATCCGTTTTTTTTTTAAATCTCATTTTGTTCGTTTTCGTTCATTGCATTTGCTCGGGGCGGACGTCGTAAGACACCCGTTTAAATTCGTCGTTGATACATTAACTCAGTTTTTTTTTTTTTTAATACAGAGGGAAGCTAACAATCTGACCGAATACGCTGAGCTCCCGTGCCGGCTATTAAGCCATAGAGGACACGATAGTGCGACAACAGGGACTTATCTCTGGCACGCTCCCCGTGAGAGCTACATTTCCAACTTACTGTCCACACATTACATTTGTAGTGTCCCTGTCCACTATAATCATTATTCGCGGCAGTCAATCTACCGATTCCCGTACGAATTTGAGCAATGTGTGTGCATCCGTACTGAAGATCATTGGCCGGTAAGCCTTACATATATGAAGATGGTATCTGTTCTTTCAGACATGTCCGAAAGAACACATATCATTGGTGATCTAGCAGCTCTCTAAGAATGAAACTACAATGAAATCCAGACAATTAGCTGCTTATAGGCGTTGATAAATATCAACGGAGACATTTGAAAACATGTGCACTAAAAATGTAGTGTGTGGACAGTAAGGTGGAAATGTGGGTCTCACCGGGAACGTGCCAGAGGTAAGTCCCTGCAGTCACACTATCCTCTGTGTCCTCGACGGCTCAGTCGGATAGATCGTGTGCCATATAAACAGGAGATCCTGGGTTCGAATCCCTGTCGGAGCACACATTTTCAACAGGCCCCGTTGATATTTATCAGCGCCTGTAAGAAGCTAATGGTCTGGATTTCATTGTAATTTCAGCAATATTAAAGGTCGAAAGATGGTTTTCTAAGCTATCTCCTTTGTAGGTGCACTACATTTCTCGAGGAATATTTCCACCGGATCTCAGTATGGCATCTGTCTTACCTGCCTCGTGGTCGTTACCCTTTAAATCACTCTTTATGCATACTCTTCGATATTTGATGGATGTGAATGCTTCCAGTAACCGTGCAATCTAACAATAGTGAGTCCTTCCTCCTGTTTGTGTGCAGTGTGACACGTTTGTTGCCGTTGAGGTTCAACTGCCAGTCTCAGCACCAAGAATATGCTCTTTGCAGGTCACTCGCATTTCGCTACTATTTTCTAGAGTTTCGACTTCTCTGTAAACAACTGCATCAAACGCGAAAAGCTTCGTGGAACTACACACATTGTCCACTGGGCCACTAAGAAATATGAAATAAATGGTTGTAACTCCGTCATAAGTTGCATTGAGAAGCTTCTAATTTCTTGATGGTGACTACTTCGGATACCTTTGTCCACTTTCAAAACTTCCTACAAAGAAAATTACACTTTAATGTTATTGAGTAGGCTGCATTGCCTGAGCATCACTACAGGGGCAGATTTTGTACATAGGCCTGTATTTGACACACTTACGATACGTTTGTAACTAGTAAGATAACTCGTAAAACTAAATAACCATGACAAATTTGTATACCTTACGTGTATATTAGTGTCCTATAGTTGTATTGCAAATATGTGCCTCGTTTGCATAAAATTGTCATGTCAAGTGCTGGCTTATTTTTCACGTGCAGCTTGCTGCAAATTCGTACAAATATACTGTTAAAAGTAATGATCCAATAACACTCCCATAGGGTAAGCCCAATGTTGCTTTTACATCTGAAGATATCTCTCCATTCAGAATGACATTCTGTGTTGCGTTTGTTTTTAATCTTTCAATCTCACGATGCAGCTAGTCTGATATTCTGTGCGTTCTTAATTTGTTCGTTAGACGGCAATCCGGAACTGCAAGGAATACGGCATCAACCCGGGTGTCGGAATCTACTGCTTTCTGGATCTCGTGGGGAACGGATCCGAGGTTGGCTTCAAGCGATAATTGTTTCCGAATATCATGTTGAATCTTACAAAGGAGATTTTCAGTCTGAAATTCACTCCCTGCCATACCACCCTACTCATAACGAATTCTACTCCAGTTGTTGCTGGAGATATCCTCCTATATTTGCCTGACCGGAAATCCTTATCTTCCTTCCATTTAACGCCACTGATCCTCATTGTATGTAGATTCAGTCTTCGTATTTCTATTTTCAAATTTTCTAATTTCTATACAAAGTTCGTACTATTGACGTTCCGTGTTCTGACTCGTAGAATATTTTACTTTCCTTGGTTATTCTATCTATTTCTCATAGTCACTTTCTCCTTGGCAGTCCCCTCTCGTAGATCAGAATGGGGGACTAATTCGAAATCTTTTGCAGTGAAGAGATCATCTCAACACTTTTTCAATTACAGGCAACATGTCCTGTGGATCACCATTATGTGTCTCTAATGCTGTGGCTTCCATTGTCTTCTGCTTCCTCATGCCGTTGATAATTGCTGATTTTTCTTCCCTTCAGGGGCAGTAATTTCCATCCCGAGGCCAAGACGGTGCGATGTGAAACTAACTCTTTAATTTTTCTTCTTTGTTAAACACTGACTAACAAAATTCTCCCTGACAAAGACAACTCAAACTTAAACTATTCATTTAATATCCACAATATACAAGCCCAACGCAGTCTGACAGCTATACATTGGCAACAAGACTTCCAATAATTAACACAAAAGAATAGCCCTGAACTGCAAGAAATCCTAACAATAATACAAATCCAAAAATTATAAAATTAAAGAAATATGAAACCACCTCCAACTCTGTTAATTGCCTAAACTCATTTCAATCACGAATCCCGATAGTGGAAACGCCCATTCTTTTTCATAAGTCAATTACCTCAGAGAAAATCTTCATAACACGAACTACAGCAATTACACCAAGTAGCAACAACAGCCAGCTAAATAAAAAGATTAGAATGATTTTGTTGAAGAGCAAACAATGTACACTCCTGGAAATTGAAATAAGAACACCGTGAATTCATTGTCCCAGGAAGGGGAAGCTTTATTGACACATTCCTGGGGTCAGATACATCACATGATCACACTGACAGAACCACAGGCACATAGACACAGGCAACAGAGCATGCACAATGTCGGCACTAGTACAGTGTATATCCACCTTTCGCAGCAATGCAGGCTGCTATTCTCCCATGGAGACGATCGTAGAGATGCTGGATGTAGTCCTGTGGAACGGCTTGCCATGCCATTTCCACCTGGCGCCTCAGTTGGACCAGCGTTCGTGCTGGACGTGCAGACCGCGTGAGACGACGCTTCATCCAGTCCCAAACTTGCTCAATGGGGGACAGATCCGGAGATCTTGCTGGCCAGGGTAGTTGACTTACACCTTCTAGAGCACGTTGGGTGGCACGGGATACATGCGGACGTGCATTGTCCTGTTGGAACAGCAAGTTCCCTTGCCGGTCTAGGAATGGTAGAACGATGGGTTCGATGACGGTTTGGATGTACCGTGCACTATTCAGTGTCCCCTCGACGATCACCAGTGGTGTACGGCCAGTGTAGGAGATCGCTCCCCACACCATGATGCCGGGTGTTGGCCCTGTGTGCCTCGGTCGTATGCAGTCCTGATTGTGGCGCTCACCTGCACGGCGCCAAACACGCATACGACCATCATTGGCACCAAGGCAGAAGCGACTCATCGCTGAAGACGACACGTCTCCATTCGTCCCTCCATTCACGCCTGTCGCGACACCACTGGAGGCGGGCTGCACGATGTTGGGGCGTGAGCGGAAGACGGCCTAACGGTGTGCGGGACCGTAGCCCAGCTTCATGGAGACGGTTGCGAATGGTCCTCGCCGATACCCTAGGAGCAACAGTGTCCCTAATTTGCTGGGAAGTGGCGGTGCGGTCCACTACGGCACTGCGTAGGATCCTACGGTCTTGGCGTGCATCCGTGCGTCGCTGCGGTCCGGTCCCAGGTCGACGGGCACGTGCACCTTCCGCCGACCACTGGCGACAACATCGATGTACTGTGGAGACCTCACGCCCCACGTGTTGAGCAATTCGGCGGTACGTCCACCCGGCCTCCCGCATGCCCACTATACGCCCTCGCTCAAAGTCCGTCAACTGCACATACGGTTCACGTCCACGCTGTCACGGCATGCTACCAGTGTTAAAGACTGCGATGGAGCTCCGTATGCCACGGCAAACTGGCTGACACTGACGGCGGCGGTGCACAAATTCTGCGCAGCTAGCGCCATTCGACGGCCAACACCGCGGTTCCTGGTGTGTCCGCTGTGCCGTGCGTGTGATCATTGCTTGTACAGCCCTCTCGCAGTGTCCGGAGCAAGTATGGTGGGTCTGACACACCGGTGTCAATGTGTTCTTTTTTCCATTTCCAGGAGTGTATTTAGAAAATTTTACCTTGTTCATGTGACATCCAGTTCCAAAAATAGTTGTCAATAATTCCACTAGTCAAACATTATCAACTATACACCCACCCTCACACATTTCCTTGCGTCTCACTTTACAATGCATGTCTCCACTAAGAATATCATGTCCATGCACTTCCCGATCCACTCCAACCACAGAATCTCTTGCTGAGGGCGCAGAGCACTGTCAGCGATGTTAACAGAGTCTGTAGCGCTGCCAACATACAAACAGGCTATTTACACATAGGACAATTCCCGTTCGTTGCCCTCCACCCCCCCCCCCCCCCCTCCTCCCTTCGACAAACCCCAAACCCTTTGACAGAATGAGGGAGTCTCCTTCAGCCACTATTGATGATACTTTTTATTCAAAATTTGAGTAGTGATTGTGATAGAATCCAGAAGCCAGGGTATTTTGATTACTAGTCAAGGACGCTACCTCTAGAGCACGATGTGTTCGCGTAGCTGCTTCTTATTGTTTTGTCCAATATCAGTTTTTTACATTTTTATGACCATGTTTAAAAGGTGGTCTTATAGAAAGATGTTGAAACCTAAATTAGCTGAAATAAGAAATGAGCACTTTCTGCTCAGAAGGGACGGAATGATAAATGTGTCAAGAGATGAGTGAATCATTTCGGTAGTACTCGAGGGAGATGTAGGGAGGATCAAAACTGTAGGGGAAGACAGAGATGGGAATATAGCCAATAAATAATGAAGTACGTCGTGTGCAAGTGCAACTCTGAGATGAAGAGATAAGCACAAGAGAGGAATTCGTGGTGGTCCGCATCGAAACAGTAAACTGACTCAACAAAAATAGGCGTGTGGTAGGTACAACTAGGGTTTTGACTGACCGAATCTGATGGTATGGTACTGTTACGGAGATACCTAAGTATGTACTGTAGAAAAGGTGACTTTTTTTTCTCGAGACTGGCCCAGAAGCCGAAGAGATTAATCTCCACTATGCGTTTATTTTGACTGCTCAATATACAGGATCATCCCGAACTCGTGTGGAGTCGTGCTTTTTAATTCGTTCATTCTCCTCCCAGCTCGGCCTGTATATTCGTCCGTTTCTTCGATTTTGTAAATGTAGTAGCATGGCTCGAGACAAAATTGTAACACATCGTCGTAGATAAAATCTGGTAACTGTACAAACAGTGGCGTGTATAACAATTTAAGGGAGCTGGAAAAGAGAGACTGCGTAAGGGACGACTGGGACAGCAGGCGCTCGCTGCTGGAGCCGCTCGTACCGGGAGTGACCTTTTTATGCCGCTCTATTGGAATTTTATACGTTTGCTCCACATACATTACTTTTATTTGAGTTAGAAATACTTTGTTCTATACGTAACGGGAGCGGCCAGCCCTGCAAGTTTGTGTCGTTTGAAAGGCAGTTCTCGAATTTGGCTTCGATAGCAGTCTCCGATCGAACCGCATAAACAGCTGGAAAAAACAGAAGAAGTCACAACATCGTCGAATTATGACCAAGATAAGTTCTTACGGCTAGGGCCTCCTGCTTTCTTTTAATACAGCTTGTCTGCCTGTAATGTGTTTGCTACAAACCCGTCTATCTTCGGCATCAGAGTGCGTTATTTTCAAGTACTCTTAGGTCGACAATAAGAATATACACTGAAGAGCCAAAGAAACTGGTACACGTGCCTAATATCCTGTAGGCACCCGACGAGCACGTAAAGTGCCGCAACACGACTTGTCTGAAGCAGTGCTGGTGGGAAATGACACCTTGAATACTGCACGGCTGTCCATAAATCCGTAATAGTACGAGGAGATGGAAATCTCTTCTGAACAGCACGTTGCAAAGCGTCACAGATATGCTCAATAATGTTCATGTCTGGGATGTTTGGTGGCCAGCGGAATAGTTTAAACTCAGAAGAGTGTCCCTCGAGTCACTCTGTAGCGCTTCTGGACGTGTGGGGAGTCGCATTGTTCTGCTGGAATTACCCAGGTCCGTCGGATTCACAACGGACATGAATGGAAGCAGGTGATCAGACAGGACGCTTACGTATGTTTCACGTATCAGAGTCGTATCTAGACGTACCAGGGATCCCATATCATTCCAACTGCACAAGCTCCATACCATTACAGAGCTTCCACCAACTTGAACAGTCCTCTGCTGACATGGAGGTCCCATGGCTTCATGAGGTTGTCTTCATACCTGTGCATGTCCATCCGCTCGATACGATTTGAAACAAGACTCGTCCGACAAGGCAACATGTTTCCAGTCAGCAACAGTTCAATGTCGGTGTTGTACGGCCCAGGCGATGCATAAAGCTTTGTGTCGTGCACTCATCAAGGGTACATGAGTGGGCCTTAGGCTCCGAAAGCCAATACATATTTCATTAAATGGTTCATACACTGACACTTGTAGATGGCCCAGCATTGAAATACGCAGAAATTTGCGGAAGAGTTGTACTTCTATCACGCTGACAGTCGTCGTTGGTCTCGCTATTTCAGGATCTTTTTCCGGCCGCAGCGATGTCGGAGATTTGATGTTTTACCGGATTCCTGATATTCACGGTACACTCGTGAAATGGTCTTACGGGAAAATCCCCACTTCATCGCTACCTCGGAGATGCTGTGTCCCATCGCTTGTACGCCAACTCTAACACCAAGTTCAAACTCACTTAAATCTTGAAAACCTGCTACTGTAGCAGCAGTAACCTATCTAACTACTGCGCCAGACACTTGTTGTCTTATATAGGCGTTGCCAACTGCAGCGTCGTATTTGCCTGTTTACATCTCTCTGTATTTGAATAGGCATGCCTATACCAGTTCCATTTAACTAATCTGATAAACATCACAGTCTGATAAGCGATACTGAAGGCACTTATTTAGCAGAAGAAATACATTTCCAATGATTCTCAAACTGGCATTTTTCTATGGCAGTGCACATCACACAGGACCTAACTTATGTTGTTAATTACCATGTTGTAAGACAATAAGACTAGTTTCCGAGTAAACACTGCGAAATGGAACTTCATGCAATGGACATTTTGAGTCAAGTTCCTTGGAAAACTCCATTGCTCACAGTGGCACAGCTCAACGTCTCCAATCGGCCAAACGGGACCGAAACTGGAGGCCTGTAATGCGGTCGGACAAGTGATAGTTTTGTTCTTTTCAAATGATGCAGGCCGTCGACTGCGCCTACAGCCCCATGACTCATTTAACATGCAGTGTGTGCCGGAGATTGTTCTGTGATGTATTGGAAGTGTTCTTCATACTGTTGCTGGGGCTCACTCATTCAGGTTTCTATACACATGAATTGCGATCTTTATTTCCATATTTTCAGTTATTCATCAAGTGTTGCCTCTTTCTTATACAGCTTCATGATGAGTAAACTGTGGATACTCCCCTCTTCTAAGATGACAACAGCCGTATTCACAGGACAGTCTGGATACGTTAATGGTTGACGAACGCTGAGGCATCCCATTGCTACTCGAGTACCCAATAAATCATCGAAAATGTTCTGGATTGGCTTGACGAACTGGTGAAACGTAGGATTCAGCACCCTCAAAATTCGCATAGCTCTACGGGATTTACACTACTGCCCATTAAAATTTCTACACCACGAAAATGACTTGCTACAGACACGAAATTTAACCGACAGGGAGAAGATGCCGTGATATGCAAATGATTAGCTTTTCAGAGCATTCACACAAGATTGGAGCCGGTAGCGACACCTACAACGTGCTGACATGAGGAAAGTTTCCAACCGATTTCTCATACACAAACAGCAGTTGACCGGCGTTGCCTGGTGAAATGTTGTTGTGATGCCTCGTGTAAGGAGGAGAAATGCGTACCATCAAGTTTCCGACTTTGATAAGGGTCGGATTGTAGCCTATCGCGATTGCGGTTTATCGTATCGCGACATTGCTGCTCGCGCTGGTCGAGATTCAATGACTGTTAGCAGAATATGGAATCGGTGGGTTCAGGAGGGTAATACGGAACGCCTTGCTGGATCCCAACGGTCTCGTATCACTAGCAGTCGAGATGACAGGCATCTTATCCGCATGGCTGTAACGGATCGTGCAGCCACGTCTCGATCCCTGAGTCAACACATGGGGACGTTTGCAAGACAACAACCATCTGCAAGAATAGTTCGACGACGTTTGCAGCAGCATGGACTATCAGCTCGGAGACCATGACTGTGGTTACCCTTGACGCTGCATAAAAGACATCGCGCCTGCGATGGTGTACTCTACGACGAACCTGGGTGCACGAATGGCAAAACGTCATTTTTTCGGATGAATTCAGGTTCTGTTTACAGCATTATGATGATCGCATCCGTGTTTGGCGACATCGCGGTGAACGCCCATTGAAAGCGTGTATTCGTCATCGCCATACTGGCGTATCATCCGGCGTGATGGTATGGGATGCAATTGGTTACACGTCTCGGTCACCCCTTGCCCCCATTGAGGGCAGTTTGAACAGTGGACGTTACATTTCAGATGTGTTACGACCCGTGGCTCTACCATTCATTCCATCCCTGCGAAACCCTACATTTCATCAGGATGATGAACGACCGCATGTTGCTGTCCTGTACGGGCCTTTCTGGATACAGAAAATGTTCGACTGCTGCCCTGGTCAGCACATTCTCCAGATCTCTCACCAATTGAAAACGTCTGGTCAATGGTGGCCGAGCAACTGGCTCGTCAGAATACGCTAGTCACTACTCTTGTTGAACTGTGGTATCGTGTTGAAGCTGCATGGGCAGGTGTACCAGTACACGCCATCCAAGCTCTGTTTGACTCGATGCCCAGGCGTATCAAGGCCGTTATTACGGCCAGAGGTGGTTGTTCTGGGTACTGATTTCTCAGGATCTATGAACCTAAATTGCGTAAAAATGTAATCTCATGTCAGTTCTAGTATAATATATTGGTCCAATGAATACCCGTTTATCATCCGCATTTCTTCTTGGTGTGGCAATTTTAATGGTCAGTAGTGCAATTATCAGTTAGTACCGTGCGCTGCATTTCGCACACTTGAAGAAACATGTGGGGTCCCTTCGTTACCGAACTGAAGCCATTATTAAGATTAAAGGCGGTGTTACAAGGCGTTAGCGTGATGTCTATTAAGGGTGAAGGGGTGGCTGCTATTTTGTGCGGTGTGTATTAAGAATATAGTGAACTGCTGCTCTCAGTTTTACGATGTTTCACACGAAAACGTGAGAAATGGTATATTCTTAGTGAGACACACTACTGTTACTTGGATTGTTCATGGTGAATAAAAGACACTTCAACCGTAATTTCGACCGCTACGGTCGCACGTTCAAATCCTGCCTCATGCATGGATGTGTGTGACGTCCTTAGGTTAGTTAGGTTTGAGTACTTCTAAGTTCTAGGGGACTGATGACCTCAGAAGTTAAGTCCCATAGTGCTCATACCCATTTGAAGCAACCGTAATTTCAAAATTCCTTGGTTTGGATAAAGGTACGTACACTACTCAGGTTTCAGGAAAGTAATCCCATCTTCAGGTGCTGTACGCAAGTAAGCATCACCTGAAGATGGGATTAGTGTCCCGAAAACCGGATAGTAAATATGTCTTTATCTAAGTGAAAGAAGTTTGAAATAAAATCTGCAAAAGATTTTATTCTTCATGAACAGCGGGGAGATGCCAAATTTCTCGACATTTCGTAAAACATGCCAATTTATTTTTTATTTCTAACGTTATCAATCCCGCGAAGTTGTTTGTCTCTAATCACAATGTGAACGCCGCCTTCCGCTTAGCGCGCCTTCCAGCTGGAAGAGCGTCGGGCAAACTGTGTGTAGTGGGTGGCCTTGGCGCGGCACAAAGGCAGCGGGCTTTGGCGGGGCGCCACCCAGCAGCACGTGTGACTCAGGCCCGGGCGGGTTTTTTGGGCAGGCTCGCCGACATCTGGACATCTGGTGCGGCGGCCGAGGCGGCCGGAATGTGGAGCCAACCGCGTGAGCGTCCCAAGTGGGGCAGCGGAGGAACAACTGGCAGCCGGCAGCGTCCGCGTTACCAGCACGCGTGATCATCTACATCTACATCTACATCTACACGGATTCTCTGCAAATCACATTTCAGTGCCTGGCAGAGGGTTCATCGAACCTCCTTCACAATTCTCTTTTATACCAATCTCGTATAGACAGTAAAATTCTTCTAAAAATTAAGTGCGACCTGCTTACAGGATCACAGTTCATATCGACCAGAATTTTGCATTGAATAGTTGACAAAAATAAAAGTTCTTGTTTAATTTGTCATATATGCCTCGAGCAGTATGTTGTCACATAGTACGTTCGTCACAAAGGTGTTACAAAATGTTAACGTATATAAATTTTTGATACAGCATCGGTGCGTTCACGAAGTCTCAAAGGGTAACAATCGAATTAGTACTATCACTTTGTGAAGCCATGCCATAGGTATAGTCATGTATCATTGTTCTAGAGTTCACGTGTAGCGTTAACAGGATTTCAGCGTAAAAAGACTGACGTTAGCGAAGAAAAAGTATGTTTTAGAACTCTCTGAAACACTCTAGAAATTGTGTTAGGGTCACGTGCATATTGCATAGACACTCACTTCACACAGGAGAGGTCTTATCGGGCTATGGCTCTATAAGAAGACTTTGAATTAGACTGCATCCACATAAAGCATAAAACGACTGACATCCATACAAATTCAAATTGAACATCTGTGTGCAGAAGAACATTAGAAATGAAGTGAGTCTTGTTGAACAGTAGTAACTCAAACATAACTGTTTACAATATTGGCAAACACAAATGTCACTGTAACTACAGAAGATGCTTTGAGATAAAAGCGAAGCCCGTTTGATCTAAATAAGTTGTTTCATCACAGTTGCAGAATACGGTATATAAAGTTTATTACTTATATCAAAATAATATTTTGACAACGTTCCTGTATGATAGTTCGTGAGACTTGAGACTTGCCATAGCGCCATGTCATTAATTGCGTGGTGCCTCCCGCCGGATCTTCGAAACATACACACACACACAAAATATATATTGTGTGTGTCTCTGTATGTTCCACATCTTCTCCTAAGCCACTGGACCGGTCTCAACCAGACGTGGTTCTCATATCCCTTATTGTCAGGCGACAATCGCTGTGCGAGTGAGAACCACTGGGATTACTGAAGAACGGGATACAACCCGTCGATTTTGACCAATGACGTCGGAATTTGCCTGAGATGATTTATGACACAGGTTTAACAGCAAAGACGAGTGTTCATAAACAAGGGAATACAGAAGAGAGAAAACAGATGGTAGACGTATATCACGTCCATTAATATTTCGAACATAACTTTAAGGATATGGCTTGTTCGAGTCCTAGTACTTCTGCAAAAAATAAAGAAAAAAGGGAGAGAAGTAACTTTAGCATGTAAAACCTCAGTTGACATATATACGAGTTGTATCTCGAACTTCATTCGATCTGTGTAGGTTAGCTGCAGTACGGGATACAAATTTATCGTAGGTCGACTTCTTCGTTTTTGTTAGCGTTAGTATCCTATTTTTCAGTTGACCTATATAGGTAAATGATAGCAG
The DNA here is from genome assembly GCF_023898315.1 of Schistocerca nitens. Taxonomy (NCBI): domain Eukaryota; kingdom Metazoa; phylum Arthropoda; class Insecta; order Orthoptera; family Acrididae; genus Schistocerca; species Schistocerca nitens. The sequence goes on along the minus strand of NC_064614.1, from coordinate 231,201,173 downwards.
TGCTACATATGTCGCTTTTTTGTGTAGATGGCAACAGTATCCCGTACTTCAGTTAACCTGCATACGTCTATTGAAGTACCGGAAACGAATTTTACGTATGTTGATCTTTTCGCCTTCAGTATTGCTCGTATAGACTCGAAAAAATCGTAGTGATACTAGTACTAGGGAAGGAAAAAAGAGCAACAACTGCAAAATTTGTATTCCGTACATTCCACACTGCTGCTAATGAACCCATATTTAATGCTGAACAGTATAATACGACAAAGAAGTACATCAAAATATACAAATTCAGTAAAACATAAAAATAAAAGACTAAACTTACCATATGCAAACTCCTCCGCAAAAAACCGAAGCTCGCCTTGAAAGACGTCAAGAAAAATCACATACCCACATACACAAGAAACACATCACACAAAAACACCCATACATACAAATATATAAATCCAGACGTTCACATCAACGAAATGAGGTAAAATAATTTTAAAAAATTTCTACAGGAGAAAATTACCTAACATAAGAAAATGAAGAATGATGGATAAACCCCAAAAAATCCAAATCAATATTTTTACCATCCAGGCCAAACCAACCCTATTCCTGAATTATCAGTTCCCCCCCCCCCCCTAGCCCCCTCCCAACCTGAAATTAACTAACAAATTTTTTAGGACACATTTGCCCACGACGTTTTACGAAACACTTAAACGGGCAATATGTATCGGGTACTCTACACCTCCATGAATATTCATCTTAATGCTTGTGTAGACTTGACATGTGTCGTTTCCCCCCTACCTACAACAGATTTTATGGCTGACCAATAACCTTCTGTACTATTGGTACAATCCCCAGTTGATGAAGATCTGAATTCGCGGCTGCTACGGTCGCAGGTTCGAATCCTGCCTCGGGCATGGATGTGTGTGATGTCCTTAGGTTAGTTAGGTTTAAGTAGTTCTCAGTTCTAGGGGACTGATGACCATAAATGTTAAGTCCCATAGTGCTCAGAGCCATTTGAACCATTTTTTGAAGATCTGAATTCAGTATTATGATTGATAACAAGATGGTGAAAGCCCCCATTCCCCAAATCCGTATATGAAGAAAAACATCGTAAATAACCATGATCTTCAATTAATTTCACCCACACTTTCCTCGTTCGATTAGGAACTACTTCAAGAACTACATCATTTCATGCTGGGCCTGAAATTATGGCCCACCAAATTCATAATCCCACCGCAGGTTCCTCCCTGTTGTACTTGGTTTTGCCAACTATAACACCAGGCCCCCACAAAGGCCCCCTATACTTTGTATATTCCCCATAAATTACCCTACGAAACGAATAGCAGTCTAAAACCGTATGCTCACTCACATGACATTCATGCACACACAACCACACAGGATACCTGAAACACCAACAATACGTAATTTTTATTATATCCCTCAAAGCCAGCTTCGATTTCTCAACCAATGTTCCTCGTCTAATTTAGCGCCATAGTCGATCCTTGCTACACCTCCATAAGAACAAGTCGTGAGTACGACAAGCAGACAGACTTATTACGCGCATATGTTCGCCGCACTCACGACATCAAACGTAATCAGCAAGAAGACCAAACATATGCAAAAATCGAATGGTTGCCATCATGTCTATGCACAAAGCCTGCTTTAAGTCTTCCATATTCACGGGAATAGATAAATTCATACCTACAAACGAAAATCAAAAACTAAAAATTCTTGTAAATGAAAAAAATATTCTCCCAAACTATCTCAAACTCACTAAGAATGACATTAAGTACCGAATGAATTGGAAAGAACCAATTATTTACATCAATTCAAACGAAAAAAATCTTACGCAATGTCTAGTGCAGTTCTCTAAAAACACACTCATTTGTTTCAGTTTACAATGATGGGGCTTATACACAGCAAACAGACCATTTATTATCTATGGCTCTAAAGTAAAGACATCAATATCTATGAGTAACCTATGACGTCATTGTCAAAGTCGACGTGTTGTATCCTGTTGTTCAGTTGACCCGAACCACTTACCTGTCATAGTTTAGGAGATACGACGTCGTAACAGATGAGATGCATAAAAAACTCCGCATCATGCATGACAAAAAGTTTATTTCTTCTGAGCTAAAACTCTATGCACAATAAATTTCACAAACAGTATCCACATATACCACTAAATGCACTCACAAAAACACAATATATTACTCTACCAGACATTGTTCAGGAGATATGACGCCATAAACCTGAAACGCGTAAAAAAATTCCGCGTCATTCATCAAGTTTTAATGTATTTATCTTTTATTACTAAAACACTCACAGTCGACTCAGCTAAAGGAAATCCCTGACACCTGGCAGCGCTTTTGACAATTTTCAGTTGTGAAGGGCAAACGGCTGTAGGCAAAAACAATAGCCGCCTGTAGAGCTATGAAGAGGCGTTGCCATAGAGGTGTTTACAAAGTTGTGTTGTACACACGCGAAGCACTTGTAGCTATACATTGCACGTTATGTATATTTCTTTGTACGATTGTTTCATTATTTCAGAGGTGTTTTCACGAATACACTATATTACATTACAAACACAGTTCGGTTTTTGTTATCATTTCTAAAAGAAAACAGGCAGAATGAACACCTGGATAATGCTAGATTTGTCACTTAATGGAACATATTTTTGCTTTCGTGTTGTGTATATATTTTTATAACTAGAATGAGATTTTCACTCTGCAGCAGAGTGTGCGCTGATATGAAACTTCCTGGTAGATTAAAACTGTGTGCCGGACCGAGATTGGAACTCGGGACCTTTGCCTTTCTCGGGCAAGTGCTCTACCATCTGAGCTACCCAAGCACAACTCACGCCCCGGAGAGCTTCTGTAAAGTTTGGAAGGTAGGAGACGAGGTACTGGCAGAAGTAAGGCTGTGAGGACGGGCGTGAGTCGTGCTTGGGTAGCTCAGATGGTGCCGGCACGGTAGCTCAGCGTGTTCGTTCAGAGGGCTCCGCGGTCCCTGTAATAAAAAAAACTGAGTCAAAGAATCATCGATCAACTTGAACGGATGTCTTGTGACGTCCGCCCAGACCAAATACAACGAACAATATCAAACAAAATGAGTAAAAAAAATATGGTAGAGCACTTGCCCCCGAAAGGCAAAGGCTCCGAGTTCGAATCTCGGTCCGGCACACAGTTTTAATCTGCCAGGAAGTATCTTTATAACTCTTTTACTTTGTTTTGTTGGGGGATGTGATCGTGTATTACGTTTTATTCTTCTTTCTTTTTGTTTCTGTGGAAGCGTTGCTATTTCTCTGTGTTTATACACCGATCAACTAGAGCTTTATGACCACGTTTGGCACTGATGACAGCGGCGACACGTCATGGCAAGAAAGCAATGAGGTCTTGATAGGTCGCTGGAGGGAGATGGCGTCACATCTGCACACACAAGTCATCTAATTCCCGTACATTCCGGGGAGGGGGGGCGATGAGCTCTGACGCCACGTTCAGTCACATCATAGATGTGGTCGATCGGATTCAGATCTGGCGAGGTGGGGAGCCAGTGCATCAATTACAACTCACCATTGTGATCCTCGAACCACTCCATCACACTTCTGGCCCTGTGACATGGCGCATTATCTTGCTGAAAATGCCAATGCCGTCGTGAAACATGATGGTCATGAAGGTGTGTAATTGGTCTACAACCAGTTTATGATACTCCTTAGACATCATGGTGCCTTGCACGAGATCCACGTGGATGCCCACATGAATGTTCCCCAATGCATAATGGAGCCGCCGCCAGCTTCTCTCCGTCCCGCAATGCAGGCGTCTAGGAGCGGTTCCCCTGGAACCCTCCAATCGACATGCTGAAGAAGGTATCGGGATTCATCAGACCATGCATCCCTCTGCCACTGCGCCAACGTTCAGTGCCGATGGTTACGTGCCCCATTCATTCGTAGTTGCCGATTTCGTTGTGCTAACATTGGCACATGCATTAGTCGTCCGCTACGAAGACCCATCGTTAGGAGTGTTCAGTGCATTGTGTGTTCAGATGCACTTTTACTCTGTCAGGCATTAAAGTCTGATATTAGTTCCACCACAGTTCGCCTCCTGTCCTGCTTTACCAATCTGCCCAGCCTACGACGTGCGACATCTGTAATGAGCGGTGGCCGCCCAGCCCACGACTTCTGGACGTGGTTTCACCTTGGTGTCGCCACGTCTCGAAGACTCTCACCACAGCACTCCTTGAACATCCGACAAGTCGTGCAGTTTCCGAAATGCTCCTGCCGAACCTCCGAGCCATCACAGTCCGCCCTCGGTCAAACTCACCTTGTCAGATAAACCGCGCCTTCCCCATTCTACACACGGACAGCACGCTCACTGGTACTGTATGCACCCTGTGTGTGTCTGACTAGCAGTCATTCCTCGCCAGACGACGCGCTGCTATCGCTCGGACGGGTTTATATCGACAATGGGTCGGTGATCAAAGTGTTCTGGCTGACCAGCGTATTTTGCTACACGTTTGTGTGTGTGTGTGTGTGTGTGTGTGTGTGTGCGGGGAAATTATTTGTACGCACAAATAATTGCTTTTGAAAGGTACATTACTGTGGTTCTCAGATGAGTGATCATGAATATGCACGTTGGCTGGTTTATGTGATCTGCATCCACATCTACATGGATATTCTGCAAATCTCATTTAAGTGCCTGGCAGAGGGTTCATCGAACCACCTTCACAATTTTCTATTATTTCACGGAAAGAATGAACACTTATATCTTTCAGTACGAGCTCTGATTTCCCTTATTTTATCGTGGTGATCGTTCCTCCCTATGTAGGTCGGTGCCAACAAAATATTTTCGCATTCGGAGGAGAAAGTTAGTGATTGGAATTTCGCGAGAAGATTCGGTCGCAACAAAAAACGCCTTCCTTTTAATGATGTCCAGTCCAAATCTTGTATCATTCCTGTGACCTCTCTCACATATTTCGCGATAATACAAAACGCGCTGCCTTTCTTTGAACTTTTTCGATGTACTCCGTCAGTCCTATCTGGTAAGGAGCCCACACCGCCTAGCGCTATTCTAAAAGAGGGCAGACAAGCGTATTGTAGGCAGTGTTCTTAGTAGGTCTGTTACATTTTCTAAGTGTCCTGCCAATAAAACGCAGTCTTTGGTTAGCCTTCCCCATAACATTTTCTATGTGTTCCTTCCAATTTAAGTTGTTCGTAATTGTAATACCTAGGTATTTAGTTGAATTTACGGTTTTTAGATTAGACTGATTTATAGTGTAACCGAAGTTTAACGAGTTCTTTTTAGCACTCATGTGGATGACCTCACACTTTTCGTTATTTAGGGTCAACTGCCACTTTTCGCACAATTAAGGTATCTTTTCTAAATCCTTTTGCAGTTTGTTTTGATCTTCTGATTATTTTATTAGTCAATAAACGAGAACAGCAAAGGGCCTATAATACTACGTCGGGGAACGCCAGAAATCACTTCTTTTTTACTCGATGACTTTCCGTCAATTACTACAAACTGTGACCTCTCTGACAGAAAATCACAAATCCAGTCATATAACTGAGACGATATTCGATAAGCACGTAATTTCATTACGAGCCGCTTGTGTGGTACAGTGTCAAAAGCCTTCCGGAAATCCAGAAATACGAAATCGATCTGAAATCTCTTGTAAATTGCAGTCAACACTTCATGTGAATAAAGAGCTAGTTGTTTCACAGGAACTATGTTTTCTAAACGCATGTTCATTATGTGTTAATAGACTGTTTTCTTCGAGGTAATCATAATGTTCGAACACAATATATGTTCCAAATCCTGCTGCATATCGACGTTAACGATATGGGCCTGTAATTTAGTGGATCACTCCTACTACCTTTCTTGAATATTGGTGAGACCTGTGCAACTTTCCAGTCTTTGGGTACGGATCTTTGTCGAGCGAACGGTTGTGTATGATTGTTAAGTATGGAGCTAATGCATCAGCATACTCCCGAAGGAACCTAACTGTTATACAATCTGGACCAGAATACTTGCTTTTATTAAGTGATTTAAGTTGCTTCACTACTCCGAGGATATTTACTTCTACGTTACTCATGTTGGCAGCTGTTCTCGATTCGAATTCTGGAATATTTAATTCGTCTTCTTTTGTGAAGGAATTTCGGACGCCTGTGTTTAGTAACTCTGCTTTGGCAGCACTGTCTTCGATAGTATCTCCAGTACGACCAGACTGTTTTTGGATTTTTAAGCATCTAGTTTTGAAGTCCGCGCTAAATTTCGAGCTTATGTAAAGGTCACCAGTCTTGCGTATTTTGCGTCTGTTTAAATATGGCATGTTTATTTCGTTATATCTGCAACAGAGATCTAACCCGTTTAGTGTACCAAAGAGGATCAGCTCCGTCGTTTGTTAATTTATTTGGTATAAATCTCTCGATTACTGCCGATACTATTTCTTTGAATTTAAGTCACATCTGCTCTATACTTATATTATTAATTTGGAATGAGTGGAGATTGTCTCTCAGGAAGGCGTCAAGTGAATTTTTACCTGCTTTTTCTCAATAGGTATATTTTTCGCTTATTTTTCGAGGATTTGGGGATTACAATATTCAATCTCGCTACCACAACTCTGTACTGTCTAATCCATGAATCGGTTTTGATGCTTGTTATACTGCTTTAGTCGTGGCCACAGGTATGTTTATAGATAAATATCTTTCATTAGTGTAAATAAGATATGGCTGCTGATGTTTGTTTGTTCACTCATTGTGCTTTTCTTTTCTGTGACTGGCTTTTGAGTTGGAAATTTTCTTGTACTGTTAGAAGGCATTTTTGTTGTTGACTCCCATCATTTCAACAACTGTTTTTATTGTGGTGGGGTTGTGGTTTTCTTGTCGCAGGTGTCCCGCTAATGTTTACTAACTGGTGCCATATTTCGATGCTTTTTTGCGGAGAATCATCAATCTTCTGACTGGTTTGATGCGCCCCTCCACTAATTCCTTTCCTGTGCCAGCCTCTTCATCTCAGAGCAGCACTTGCAACCTACGTCCTCAATTATTTGCTGGATGTATTCCAATCTCTGTCTTCCTCTACAGTTTTTACACTCTACAGCTCCCTCTAGTACCATGGAAGTTATTCCCTGATGGCTTTACACATGTCCTGCCATCCAGTCCCTTCTTATTGTCAGTGTTGCCAGTGTTCTCCATATATTCCTTTCCTCGCCCACTCTGTGAAGAATCTCTTCATTCGTTACCTTATCAGTATACCTAATTGTCAACATTCTTTTGTAGCTCCACAACTCAGATAACTCGATTCTTTTCTGTTCCGGTTTTCCCACAGTCCATTGTTTCACTTCCATACAATGCTGTACCCTCAGAAATTTCTTCCGCAAAATAAGACCTATGTTTGGTACTAGTGGACTTCTTCTGGATATGAATACTCTTTTTGTTAGTACCAATCTGCTTTTTATGTCCTCCTTGCTCCGGTGTTATTTTGCTGCCAAAGTAACAGAATTTCTTTATTTCATCTACTTCGTGACCATCAATCCTAATGTCAAGTTTCTCACTGTTATCGTTTCTGCTACTTCTCATTACTTTTGTCTTTCTTCGATTTATTCTGAGTCAATATTCTATACTCGTTAAACTGTTCCTTCCATTCAAAAGATCCTGTAATTCTTGTTCGCTTTCACTGAGGACGCAACGTCATTAGCGAATCTTATCACTGATATTCTTTCACCCTGAATTTTAATCTCACATTTGGATCTTTCTTTTATTTCCGTCGTCGCTTCTTCGATGTATAGAAACAGGGACAAAAGAACACACACCTATCTTACACAATTTTTACTTCGAGCTTGGTCTTCTACTCTTATTGTTCGCTCTTGACTCTTGCACATATTGTATATTACCCGTCTTTCCCTCTAGCTACCGCTATTTTTCTCAGCATTTCGAACATCTTGCATCATTTGACATTGTTGAACGATATTTCCAGGTCGACAAATCCTATGAACGTGTCTTTTCTTTAGTCTTACTTTCATTATCAATCCCCCCTCTGCCGCCTTTCGCTTTTCTAAAGCCAAAGTGGTCATCATCTAACACATCCTCAAATTTCTTTTCCATTCCTCTGCATATCGTCGTTGTCAGGAACTTTTGCGATAATTCTTGCACTTGTCAGCTCTTGCAATCTTGAAATTGTGTCGATGGTCTTTCTCCGAAAGCCAGATGGTACATCGCAAGACTCATATATTCCACACCAACGTGAGTAGTCGTTTTGTTGCCACATCCCCCTATGATTTTAGAAATTCTGATGGAATGTTATCTATCCTACAGCCATATTAGATCTCAAGTCTTGAAAAGGCTTTTAAATTCTGAGTAATACTTGATCTCCTATCTCTTCTAAATCGACTCCTTTTCCTTATTTTGTCACATCAGACAGATCTTCCCCCTCACAGAGGCCTTCGATGTACTCTTTCCACCCATTCAATCTCTCCTCCGCATTTAACAGTGGAATTCCTATTGCACACTTAATGCTACTACAATTGCTTTTAATTCCAACAGATGTTTTGATTTTTCTCGGTCAGTCTTTCCGACAATCATTTCTTTTTCTGTTTCTTCACATTTTTCACGCAGCCATTTTACCTTAGCTTTCTTGCAGTGCCTGTTTCTTCCATTCCAAAGTGACTCGTATTTCTGTATTCCTAAATTTTTCTGAACATTTTTGTACGTACTTCTTCCATCGAGCAACTGAGGTATGTCTTCTATTAACCATGCTATGCTTTGGAGTTATCTTCTTTGTACCTGTGTTTCTCTTTCCAACCTTCATGACTGCCATTTTTAGAGATATCCTTTCAACTGAACTGCCTACTGAGCTATTCCTTATCTATAGCCTCGGAGGACCTTAAGCGTTTCTCCTCATTCCTTAGTACTTCCGTAACTCACTTTTTTGCACATTGATTATAGTCTGTTAAACTCCTCCCCGCTCTTCATTACTATTGAATTGTTATCTACACCTGCCTCTGGGTACACCTTACAATCCAATCTCCAGGACTTTTCGAAGTACACCTCTCCTCTCGTGATTCTTGAACAGACCATTCGCTATTACTACCTGAAATTCATTTCAGTCATTCTTCTCTCTCACTCCCAGTACCAAGCCCATATTCTCCCGTAACCGTTGCTCCTACTCCTTCCACTACCACCGCATTCCAATCCGCATTACCATCAGAATTTCATCTCCCTTTAAATACTGAATTACCCGTTCAATATCCTCATGTACTTTTTCTGTCTCTTGATCTTCTGCTTGCGACGACGGCATGTGTACCTGAACTGACATTGTCGTTCGTTACATCTGGTCTGTCTTAAGTACAGTGTATCTCTGGAGGAATGGTCAAGATTCAGAAATATGACGGGGACGATCATTCGAAGCAAAAAATTCTAGTAAACATGGTCTCTGTAATGCTTGTTTTAAGTGCTACAAGCATTTCTTCATCTTCAGTATGGTGCAACAAATCTGTTCTACTGCAAGCTCTTTGCTTTCCATATTTTTGGAGAAAATACAAACATGCGAAAGTTGTCTAGTAACCATGGGCACTGAAATGTATACCTTCAGCGCTATCAGCACTTCTTCGGTGGAATAGATGTGTTTCACAGTAGCGAAAATAAACAATTGTTTACAGTTCTTAAGGTATGTACTTTAGAGCTATTGTTTATGGGACTTTTTTTCCTGATGTTTTCTCATACTACCACCTCTCAAGATATGGAAAACAAAGAGCTTTCAGTAGAAGAGATTTGCTGCACAGTATCCAAGTCGAGGAAGTGTTCATACCTCTTAAGTATGTATTTTAGAGCCCATGTTTACTAGACCTTTTCGTTTCGAATGTTCGTTCCTGTCATATCATTGCGTATTGATCGTTCTTCCTGGGACGCCCTGTGCAGAATATCATAGCTGTTACTATGAAGTTGATAAAGGCACATTTTTGATATATGACACTGTCGTTCTTCTTCTTTAAACCTTTCTGTATGGAGATATAATAGAAACAAAAAGGCAACATGAATTATAATGATGCATATCTGCAATGTTCTCTTCGATGGATCAACCTCCTCCTCATATGGTGAAAGTGGTTATGGGTATTCGCTGCGTCTAACAGGCGCCGCACCATTTCTCGGTGTGTGAGGCACGGCTGCTACTTGCTGCCAGAGACAAGTGCTGAGCATAGCCGAAGCGGGGGGAGCGGCCGACCCCAAGTATCAACAACTTCAGCCAGGCTCCCAAAACAAAGCAGCGGCAAAAAGCCCACCAGTGGGGAGGCAGGCGGCCACATGTAGAGCGCTCCGTGGCCGACACGCGGGCGTCAGGGCCAGCCACTTCTAAGCTGCCGTCAGGTCGGGGCAAACCAAGCTACTGCCGCTGCGCGCGCCTTCCTGTCTAGCTGAAGCTAGAGGCACGGAGGGAAGAAGACAGATGTGAAGAGACAGAAAGAACTATCTACAATTTGTTATTTGGAAATAAATGAATGAAAAATTAATAAAAACCGCAGGAGTTACTGAATTGTGAATGAGATTAGGTTATACCCGGTGGTTATAATTAAAGTGCAGCTACTCACGGAGGTCCAGTGTGGACTGTAATCATTGTATGTCAGCCAAACTTGGTTAATTTGCTAATGCGTTAATGTGGAACAAAAATTAGTTCCAGTTTTGACCACCAGGTGCAAAGCTGGCGCTGTACACTGTATGTTTGACGTTATGACATCTATGTTTTCATTTGACAAGTCATGAAGTGAGTGAACATTATGTCTCTCGAGAAGAGAGACTGTGTGCTATTAGTGAAACTGTTTTATGTGAACGGCAGAAATTACAGTGCTGCATTGAGAGAGTATCACCCACTGAAAGATCTGAGGAAGGGACCAATGCCATTAAATGGTATGAAGAAGGTGATGATGAAATTCGGAAACACGAACGAGCTTAGTGTGGCAGCTGGAAGAGGAAGTCGTCCTATCCTGGTGGAAGTTAGTGACGAGGTTGCTGTTGCTGTAACTGACCATGCAGCATGTGCTCCGGCTAGTGTTAGTGGTCGTGCAATGTCATCCCGTGGTCAATAGTACGGAAAGATTTGAGGTCTGTTTGGCACTGATATCCGCACAAGACTCAGACAGAGCAGCGTCTGAAACCTCACGATCCGCAGCAACGTTCTGAATTTGCTGTCGCTTTTTGGTACGGTGACACGCGACCAGGCAATATTTATTCTGTGGAGTGACGAAGCACATTTTACACTTCAGAGTTGAATGAATACACAGAACTCGCGAATTCGGCGTAATGTTAAACCGTGTGTTGTAGACGAAGAGCGACTGCACTCGTCGTATGTGACTGTATGGTGTGCGTTCAAAGCATCTTTATTCTCGGTGCGTTCTTCTTTGAAAAGAATACACCCAGAGGGCCTGTAAGATGTAGCGTGACGGCTGCACTTTATCGAGACCTGCCTCTACAGCATAGGGTACCTGCTTTGGAAGGACTCAGCTGTGTAGAAAGTACTGTTTTCATACAAGATAGGGTAACAGCTCATGTTGCTCGCCCAGTGAACGTTCTTCATACATTCTTCCACGAAAGTGTTTTTGCAGAGGTTTTCCAGATGCGTAGTCTGCAAGACCACCTGAACGGAATCCATGTGAATTTTCGCTTTGGGGAAAACTGAAAGAACGCGTTTACCAGGGACACGTTCGGCCTCTACCTGATCTGAAGGCCAGTATACAGGAATACGTTACGTTACTCAGATTTCACCGGAACTGCTACGGGGAACTGTTGATCACGTCGTTTACAGACGCAGCAGCTAGTTGACGTCGCCGGTGCTCATACTGAACAAATTATGCAAGCGGCGATTAACAATAAAATGAAAATTATGCCTTTCTCTCTTGTCTGACCGTCTCTGCCCATGCCCCGTTCCTAATCCATTACATATGGAGCCGGCCGAAGTGGCCGTGCGGTTAAAGGCGCTGCAGTCTGGAACCGCAAGACCGCTACGGTCGCAGGTTCGAATCCTGCCTCGGGCATGGATGTTTGTGATGTCCTTAGGTTAGTTAGGTTTAACTAGTTCTAAGTTCTAGGGGACTAATAACCTCAGCAGTTGAGTCCCATAGTGCTCAGAGCCATTACATATGGAAACATTTCTTGCATTCACAGCTCCAAAATTGGAACTTTTTTTCCAACTTAAATCGGTTCCGCATTAATAAATTACCGTACGGTAATTACAGCCCACACTGGACCTCTGTGAGCAACTGCAGTTTAATTATAACCACCCGGCATTACCTTCGCGCATTGAGACTTAGGCTACGATCGAAGACGATACGATTCAGATTGGGTATACATCCGAATACGACAAGGACGCTGAGCATGAAATCGGCAGTTACCTTACCAGAGGATCCCATTCAGTAATCGCCGGAACTGATTTAAGGAAACTCAGTAGCGGATATTGATGGAACGTCCAAATTTTCCTACATAACGGAATGATCAAATATTCTGTGTGCTGGCAGTACGTTTTACTTTCAAGGTGTGGTTTCTTGCAGACTAGTCTCTTTATGGTTGTTAGTCGCTTGATACCCAATGATGGCCGACAACCGTTTAGTAACGAAAAATGTTATTGGTGCAATATGTAATTTGTTCAGTTTTCACCCTTAAATTAGTAAGTGTTACGCAGGAAGCAGGGAGGTAGCATTCTTATCACTAGTGTATCACTCATCTTTCAGATGAAGCACTGAAATTCATGGGTTTTATTTATAATAAAGCATTGTTTCTTCATTTTAGAGGGGCGGTTATAAATACAGACTAATTGTACAGTGTGAACGAAACACAGCGATGAAATTTTGGACTTTGTTCGGAGACATTTTCGGGGTATTTGTGTAAAGAAGCAGTGGTCTCCAGTGTCTCGTTGCAGAACAATACTTTAATTATGATTTACTTGCTTGCTTTTCTGGCAGTCCAGTAAATGATGTACCCTATTGCGTAGGTAATATATTTTGGAAGTCGAAATCCCTTCCTCTCGTGCCCTCTCCTTCGATTGTTTCAGTCTCACGTGATTCCAAGAGAGCGTCATCCGGAGCTCTACACTGATGCTCATTTGAACTAAGCTTTACAATCTTTGATCTTAAGCCTTCCTCGTCAATAAGCATTTCTTTTTTGAATAGCTCAAATCGGAGTCCCATGTACTTTGGACCGTGAGTCACAGGGAGCGTTTTTGGTGTATGTTGACACTCAGGGTGCAGGTAGGCTGTAGCTTAGTGCCCAGGACTGCAGGGCTCAAAAGTCACAGATTTTTAGATAGGCATAAATTTCATTGGGCACAGTTTTCATACATATAATGCTTCTGACGTATCTACCGGATTTTACTGTATGTAATCATCCTTTAAACATTCTATGCCGGCCGATGTGGCCGTGAGGTTCTAGGCGCTTCAGTCTGGATCCACGTGACCGCTACGGTCGCAGGTTCGAATCCTGCCTCGAGCATGGATGTGTGTGATGTCCTTAGGTTAGTTAGGTTTAAGTAGTTCTCAGTTCTAGGGGACTGATGATCACAGATGTTAAGTCCCATAGTGCTCAGAGCCATTTGAACCATTAAACATTCTAGCATGTCTGTGGAGTTAGCGGACAATCGTCGCGTGCTTGTGATTTTAACTGCAGTGTGCTTTATACCGGAACAGAAACCGGAAAGAAAGCGATGCTAGACTATGCCTTGTAACCAGTAATCGGTCAATGGATTAAATTGGTCCTGACTAGCTGGATAACCCAAACCCTCACATCTTCTAGTGCAAGTCATCTAGCACTCTCTGGATAAAACACCGTAATATCCTGACGTAAAGTCTGTTTTACTAAGAAAAAAAAAATCAAAGTTGCGGTGGCAGGGGGCACACGATGAACAAGCGCGAAACAAATCTTCAGTTCAGGTCAATAAAATAGGAGGAAAGTGCGAGCGCACAATTCACAAGCAGCAAAATTATATTTGAATTACTTTAAATTACAAGCGCACGTTTTTATAAGATCTCGCATACAGTTCACCCCAGATTAAGCATTTAGGAAGCAAGGAAATCTCTTGCCAAAAATCGCGAAGCCTACACATACTTACTACGAAGGCCTAGACGCAAGTAACCACAATTGCCGACATCAAATGCGAGAGTATTCTCATCTTGCAAAAGCCGCATCGATTATGACCTCATTAGCCATGCAAAGAACTTCTGGTTCACTAGACAATACGTGGTAAACAAAATCCCGAATTTGCCAAGAACTGCCTCTCCAAGAAGTTACGAGTGACAATAGTTAGTTAGGAATTACGCGGCCCAGAAGTAAACGCAATAACAATACGTGAACTCTCACAGAGGAACATGGCAAAAACCTCCAAGCAAAGTCATGGGACGCTAATGATGGTACAAATACACATAAAACACTGCAGGGCAAGAATTTATGAATGTAATATTGAACTGACTAGTGACTGAAGGTCACGTGAGCTTTGAAAAAACTGCACTCAAAAGACTGTTTAATAATCAGTTTTATGGATTAATTTACGGGGTTGCTTGCTACAGTTGAAGTGAGAGGAGACATTTAATGGGGAAGGTGAACATAAAGAAGTCGTTTACCTCTGCTTGAGATATCCCACTTGATCAGTGGGCACATATTGGGCTCAAGTGGACAGTAACTTTTCTCTCTGATCACAGCTAACGTGGGATCTTTGACTAGAAGAAAGTCAGAGTAAGCACGAGAAGTGAATGACTGTTTGTGATGTAGGGAAAATTCTTTGTCCCTTGCACATGTGAAATCTACAGATGACTTGTATTAAAACAGATGTGAATACTAAAATACCAAGTGAAAGTGTAGTTTTACACTGTTAACGAGTCAGCCTTACAAAGCACAAAATTTCCAATAGAACCGAGCATGACTGAATACAACTTTGAGAGCAAGTTGAGTGTGGATACTGTTATCAACAGTAAGAAAAGTGAATGAATTCAGCAACTTTGTTTACAAACAACACACATACGGTTGATATTTGTACCCCTGTGCAAATATTTTCAGCTCAGTACAGACAGAAAGGTAATTGCGGGTAAAAAATAATCAAACAAAATACTACTGCTCTATTATCGCCACGGGTTCCTGGTACAAAAATATCCAGAAAATATCCCTGAACAAAATCAAAATTTTTTTTCAGTGGAGTTCAAATCCGCTATGTATACTGACACACAGAGCCTATACGTCGAGGGAGTGGTCAGTCCGCGGACAGATGCCATGTTTTTTTCTAGACTGCGAGAGGGATGTACAAATACGTAGATTCGCAACGTGTCAAGTTAATATTATTATTTACACCTCACGTTCAGTAGGACCAAATTGAGGAGCAAATCTCCAAGGTCATGAAACATATCGGTACATGAAATTACAACAAAGAAGTAATAACAGATAAAAATAAAATGTTTATGAACCCAAAAAAGTCATGTCATAAGTTTAAGTACACGCAATCAACAATATAATATAAGAATCAGCTTAATTTTTCAGGGAAATTCTCAACAGAATAGAAGGAGTGACCCATGAGGAAACTCTTCAGTTTCGATTTGAAAGCGCGTGGATTACAGCTAAACTTTCTGAATTCTTGTGGTGGGTTATTGAAAACGGATGTAGCAGTCAGTATACTGGAAACTTTCTGCGCACGAGCTGAGGAAGTCCGATCGAAATGCAGGTTGCGTTTCTGCCGAGTATTAACTGAATGAAGGGTGCTTATTCTCGGGGATAAGCTGATATTGTTAACAAGAATCGACTGTGAAGAATATATATATTGAGAGGCCAATGTCAAAATACCGAGATTACGGAACAGGGGTCGACAAGAGGTTCGCGAACTTACCCCATTTATTGCCTGAACCGCCCGTTTCTGAGCCAAAAATATCCTTTTAGAATGGGAAGAGTTATCCCAAAATATAATACCATACGACATAAGCGAATGAAAAAAGCAAAGTAGAATAGTTTTCGTGTCGAATAATCACTTACTTCATATACCGTTCGAATAGTAAAAATGGCCGCAGAGACCGTGAACGTGGGCTTTCCATGACCGTTTATTTTCTGCCTGAACACCTAGAAATCTGAACTGTGCAGTTTCACTAATCATATGCCCATTCTGTGAATTTAAAAGGTCGGGTTTTGTTGAAATGTGTGTTAGAAACTGAAAAAACTGAGTCTTACTGTGATTTGGCGTTAGTTTACTTCTACAAGCCATGAACTTATGTCATGAACTGCACTATTTGAAACGGGGCCAACGTTGCTCACAACATCCTTAACTACGAAGCTAGCGTCATCAACAAACATTAATATTTTAGAGTTACCGTAATACTAGAGGGTATATCATTTATACAATTAAGGAATAGGAGTGGCCCCAACACTGTTCCCTGGAGCACCCCTCCATTTGACTGTACCCCACTCAGGCCCTACATCACAGGCATTCTCAACACTGTGAATAATGACTTTTTCTGTTTGTTGTTAAAGTAAGAGGTGAATTAATTGTGAGCTACTCCCCATATTCTCTAATGGTCAAACTTCTGGAGCAATATTTTGTGATCAACAGAATCAAACGCCTTAGTTAAATAAAAAAAAAATATGCCTCGCGTTCGAAACCTTTTGTTTATCCCATTCAGTATCTCACAGAGAAAAGGGAATATAGCATTTTCAGTTGTTAAACGACTTGTAAAGCCGAACTGTACATTTGACAGCAAATTATGTAATATAAAATCATCAATTGTCCTTACATAAACAGCCATTTCAAAAACTTTGGCAAACGCTGAAGACGTAAAAACAGGTCGAAAAGTGTCTACATAATTCCTTTCTCCCTATTTGTTAAGCGGCTTTACTACTGAGTACTTCAATCGTTCAGGAAACTGACCATTCGCAAAGGAAAAATTACAAATACTGCTAAGTACAAAGGTAACATGTGCAGCAAAGTACTTTAATATTCCGCACTCCATCATGTACATCAGAGTCCTTAGTCCTCAGTGATTTAGTTATTGACTCAATCTCCCCCTTGTCTGTATCACAGAGGAATATTTCAGGTCGTGGTTGACGTTTCACATATGGCTGAACACTTCCTGTTTCCTTAAATAACGTAACTATCCGACGAACGGTCCGGACACTTGGATGATGTCGTCCAGGATACCGAGCAGCATACATGGCACACGCCCGTTGGGCATTTTGATCACAATAGCCATGCATCAACACGATATCGAACTTTTCCGCAATTGGTAAACGATCCATTTTAACACGGGTAGTGTATCACGAAGCAAATAGCGTCCGCACTGGTGGAATGTTACGTGATTCCACATACTTATACGTTTGTGACTATTACAGTCAACCACAAAGCGAAAAAAGTGGTCCAACTAAAATATTCAGATTTCTTTACGTACTGCACTAATATGTTATAAAAAATGGGATTTCCTATTTGAAAAAAAAAAAAAAACGCAGTTGATATCCGTTTGACCTATGGGATCCCCATCTAGCGGGCCAACCATAGTGCCATCTTGTTTCTCCCTTCAAGCTAGACAAGTTTCGTTCTTTGTAATTTTTTCGTTTGATGCTTATGTCGTGAGATATTTGGCCCGGTCACTATTAATGGTCCACCCTGTACACACTAGCAACCTGTTCGTTGCCAGATCTATATTCCTTACCCTTGAATTTCTACAGCCAATAATGTTCCCAGTGAATGTCAATAAACTTCATTTAAAATTATCAGTCTGTAAATAAAAAATATGCGCTCTGTTAAGTGGATATATTACTGCAAATATATCTCACTAGACGGTAACTGATTTTATACCAGAGATGAAGGAACAAGTAATTGACGAACAAAAAAGAAAAAATTAATAGGAGCTGACCGAGGGTTGATCTCATGGTCTTTGAAATGCGAGTCAGGCTTTATATCACTTAGCTACTAAGACATATACTACAATAAGGCATTGAAATGGAAATTCCATGTGGCTAGGGCCTCCCGTCGGGTAGACCGTTCACCTGGTGCAAGTCTTTCGAGTTCACGCCACTTCGGCGACTTGCGTGTCGATGGCGATCAAATGATGATAAGGACAACGCAACACCCAGTCCCTGAGCGGAGATAATCTCCGACACAGCCGGGAATCGAATCCGGGCCGTTAGGTATGAAATTCCGCTGACCACTCAGCTACCAGGGGCGGAAAATAAGGCATTAAATACTAGACTGAGTGTGATGCACTTAAAAATTAATTTGAAGTATGTTTGTAGGGTAACTACTAAAATCATTCTATAATAACTGTTTGGTAGTAAAAATGTGACTTTTCTGTTCTTTCTTGTGCTGACAACATACAAATGACACATTGAAACACTGAATAGTCTTGGAATAATAGTAGATACAGCGAAATGTAACTTGTCAATTTTTAGTCAAGGTATATCATACCACAACATACGTACTTCACACAGAAAGGAATAATTCGTCGGTTTCCATAAAATACCTTTATGATTCCGTCTTCCGGGCTAACTGTAACTGCCCACTGTTTGCGTCTTCCTTCATTAATTGGAAATACCAGCTGCATGAAGCCACCTTCACTACACTTTTTACCGTCAATAGCAGAACAATGTGGACTTTCTCTTTATATTCCTTAAAAGTTATGTAATCCATGTTAGATACATTCATTAAATTCACACCAGTAATTATTTAGAGTGCAAAAGTTTGTGTGAAAATCTAATGCGACAACCATCGCCCCTGATTCGACATGCATGATTCTTTAATCGATTTTAAGCTGTGTTGACGGAACCGATGAAGGACGTGCAGAAGCTCATCAAAATCTGCAGTATTTTTTTCTGCACATAATTATACCACGAAATATATATTGGGAGTTTTAAAATCGGTGTACACCAGGAGCATACAGACTAACCCAGCCACAGTAAACACAACACAGCGAAAAACATGGCGTCCTGAGCTCCTAGCCAATCGTGTCGATATCACTTGGATACTCTTTTTCTAACTAGCATCTCTGTACTGCCGTAGCGTATAGCACCACCTATCGACCATTCTTGCTGTTAGCTTCATATGACGTCAATGTGCACAGAATTCATAAGCACTTACAAAACCCTAGTTCGGCCAACACTTGGGCGTTCTTCGTCAGTTTGGGATCCGTACCAGATGCCATTGATACAGAAATTAGAGAACGTTCAAAGAAGAGCAGTGCGTTTCCTCACAGGTTCATTTAATAAGTGTGAAAGCTCAGCTAACTGCAGTGGCAGACTCTACAAGAGAGGCGTTCTGCATCGCGGTATGGTTTACTATTTGTATTACTGGAATACACGTTCACAGAAGAGTCAGCGGACATACAAGGGATAGACAAAATAATGTGAACAGTGGTACTAATGGTATGGTTGTGTTTGACGGTCAACAACACGGGTAAGGCACGTGTCGCAGTAGACTGTGCGTGTTCAGTACGGACTAGGCACCAGTACAGGTTGTTTACGAGTAGTACACACTTCGTATTTGCATTCAGAAGCCGAGGTAGACATGCAATGAAAGACCTAACAGAGTCCCAAAGAGGACAGATTGTGGGGGCCTGATTAGCCGGAGCGTCAGTAACCAAGACAGCCAACTTACTGAATGTTTCAAGAGCAACTGTTTCAGCAGTCATTAGAGCCTACACAAAACATGGAAAGACATCATCGTGCAAATGTAACGGTAGGCGCAAATCAAACCTAAATGGCTGAGATCGTCGTACGATAACACGAATTGTGTCAAAGCAACACAAAACTGCGGCGGCTAAGGTGACTGCAGAGCTCAATAGCCATCCTCGACGCACCGATATCTATCGACACTGTCCTCCGAGTACTCCGTAAAGTGAATATTCAGGGACGAGCTGCTATACGGAAAGCAGAAGTGACGACAACCAACACAAAGAAGCGTAAAAAATGGTGTCAGGAGCATAAATACTGGACAGCTGATCTGTCATATGGTCCGACGAGTTAAGGTTTTCGTTATTTCCAACATCGAGCCGGGTTTACGTCTGGAGAACGCCAAATGAAGCATTCAATCCTGACTGCTTGATTCCAACGGCTAAGCATGGAGGTGGAAGTGTGATGGTGTGGGCAGCTACATCATGGTACTCTGCTGCTCTCATCATTACTCTCAAAGGCTGTGTTACAGCCAACGATTATGTGAACAGTTTTAGTTGATCAGGTGCACCCCATGATTCAATTGTTGTTCCCCAACACTGATGCCATATTTCAGGATGATAATGCACCCATTCACACAGCCAGGAGAGTACAATCGTGGTATGAGAAGCGTGCAAATGAACTGCAGCGTCTTCTCTGGCCAGCACAGTCCCCGGGCTTAAACATTATCCAACTATTGTGGGCGGTATTGGAGCCCAAACTCCGGAGCAGATTTCCGCCTTCATCGTCACTACAGGAGTTAGAAGAAGTGTCATAACATTCCACTGGAGACTATACAATCATTACATGCCAGTATTCCAAGAAGAATCGCACCTGTATTAATGGCAAATGAGGGTCCAACCCCTTATTAATAAACCATTGCCAAGTGAGTGCAGGTGTTTACATTATTTTGCCTATCCCCTGTGCTTCTCCCCGTCTTCCATTTCCTGCCACCCATCGTCCCACCCGAATATTTCGTAAAAAGACTGTGAAAGAAAAATTAGATTCTAGCTCACCCTGAGTCTTACTAACTGTCGTTTTTCTTGCGGACCATTTGCAAATGGAACAGGAAAGAGGGGAGGTGACAGTGGTACACAAAGTACTCTCCCCCACACACAAGAAGGTGGCTTGCGGAGTACGCATGAAGAGAGCCAGAGCGTAAGATTCACTTTTTAGATATTCGCCTGACGGTATTAAATATATAGCGTCCCGTTTCGCGCGTAATTTTGCGAGACTACACGGTTCGGTGGCAGAGCGCCAGATGAGCAGAGGGTTTTCCGGCCGGGCTGGTAGCTCGCACGGCTGGGAAGCCGGCGACCCCCGGGGAGGCAGACCGCCGCGGTGGAAGGCCGTGTTTGTTCCGGCGCCAATCAGCGGCCGGGCCCTGCAGTCTTTAGCGACGTGGCGCGCGAGGTGCCCGCACAGCGCAAATATTTGCACGCGCGCTCGTCAGATCCGCCCGATCGCGTCCGCCGAGTCCTGGCGAGAGAGAGCCCGCTCAAACACGCCCTCCAGGGGACAGCGGCGGCCGGACAAAGGACCGGCCGCCCCGCACAGCGAGCGCCGACACCTCGCCCGCACACACGCGCCTCTGCACCCCACTTACCTGTACACCCAACTCTCCGCTCTCCCAAGATCTCTCCACTCGTCCACCGTAGTGCTTCTACGCCTATACCATCTACATTCATACGCCGCAACGGGGTACTTCAAGTACCACTATCTGATCTACATCTACATTTATACTCCGCAAGCCACCCAACGGTGTGTGGCGGAGGGCACTTTACGTGACACTGTCATTACCTCCCTTTCCTGTTCCATTCGCGTATGGTTCGCGGGAAGAACGACTGCCGGAAAGCCTCCGTGCGCGCTCGAATCTCTCTAATTTTACATTAGTCATCTCCTCTGGAGGTATAAGTAGGGGGAAGCAATATCTTCGATACCTCATCCAGAAACGCACCCTCTCGAAACCTGGACAGCAAGCTACACCGCGATACAGAGCGCCTCTCTTGCAGAATCTGCCACTTGAGTTTGCTAAACATATCCGTAACGCTATTACGCTTAGCAAATAACCCTGTGACGAAACGCGCCGCTCTTCTTTGGATCTTCTCTATCTCCTCCGTCAACCCGACTCGGTATGGATCCCACACTGATGAGCAATACTCAAGTATAGGTCGAACGAGTGTTTTGTAAGCCACCTCCTTTGTTGATAGACTACATTTTCTAAGGACCCTCCCAATGAATCTCAACCTGGTACCCGCCTTACCAACAATTAATTTTATATGATCACTCCAGTTCAAATCGTTCCGCACGCATACTACAAGATATTTTACAGAAGTAACTGCTACCAGTGCTCGTTCCGCTATCTTATAATCATACAATAAAGGATCCTTCTTTCTATGTATTCCCAATACATTATATTTGTCTATGTTAAGGGTCATTTGCCACTCCCTGCACCAAGTGCCTATCCGCTGCAGATCTTCCTGCATTTCGCTGCAATTTTCTAATGCTGCAACTTCTCTGTATACTACAGCATCATCCGCGAAAAGCCGCATGGAACTTCCGACACTATCTACTAGGTCATTTATATATATTGTGAAAAGCAATGGTCCCATAACACTCCCCTGTGGCACGCCAGAGGTTACTTTAACGTCTGTAGACGTCTCTCCATTGAGAACAACATGCTGTGTTCTGTTTGCTAAAAACTCTTCAATCCAGCCACACAGCCGGTCTGATATTCCGTAGGCTCTTACTTTGCTTATCAGACGACAGTGCGGAACTCCCTTTTGAACCATTGCCGTTCGTTTTTGATTTGCTTCTTTGCGTTTGGTTACGTCCGACTGTACTTTATTTCTTTGCTTCGAACTTAAAGGGAGATCTTCGCCAGACTGTATGCTCTTGCTTTCCAATGAGGACATTTACTTTTGCTACCTTCCTTGATTTAATTCTTGGGATATCCTAAAAGGATTCGATCCTAAATACACTGATATCCAAAATTAAAGCAACAAACCGAAATTTTGCAAGATTGCGATTATTTTGTCACAAATCAGTACAAGCAGGTGATAGCAAAGTAGCAGCAACGTAGAGAATACAGAATGTGAACAACTGCAACGTGTAGAACAGTAGACGAAAATGTTCTTCGTTTTTTCCAATTTAACAGATTTGCACACACATTTCGACAACTGATTAATGTGCTCACTATGACGTGTGACCACGTCTGGCAGCAATAGAGGCCTGACAACGACGGAACGTGCTGTGAATAATGTCATCAGTGTCATGTTGAGCTGCTCGCAAGTCGTGGAGAGTGGTTGGTGGATGTTGACATGATACTACCCGTCTCCCTAGTACATCCCAAACATGCTCTATGGGATTCAAATCTGAAGAGCGAGCAGGCCACGCCATGCGTACAGTACCTTCCGTTTCCCAGAGAACATCAACCACTCGTGCTCTGTGAGGTCGATAAATATCGTCCATCAATACGAAGTCTGGGTGCCGAGCACCTCGTAGCAACCGTACATGCGGCCACAAGACCTCGTCACAGTACCTGACAGCAGTTAAATCTTTCCGATTCACCCAAAGAATTTCATGAAGACGTGTTCGAGAGATCAACATAATCCCTGCCCAAACCGTTATCTACCCTCCCCGATATCGGTGTCTTTCCTCAATGTTCGAGTCTCGAAATAGTGTTCCACGTGACCTCAGGTATGAATCCGTCGAGAATCACTCTCAAGACCAAATCGGGATTCGTCTGTCACAAGAACATTGGCCCACTATTCGACTGTCCAAATGGCATGTTGACGACTCCACTCTAGACGTTCCCTTTTGTGAAGACGCATCAGAGGCACACATACAGTAGATCTCCGACAATAAAGGCCACTCTGTCGAAGCTTTCTCTAAACCGTTTGCCTCTATACAACGCGTCCAGTGGATCCTGAGAGGTCAGATCCCAGTTGTTGCGCAGTACTAAGACGGTATAGCTGTGTTTTTACAGACAGATAACGGACCTTTCTTTCTGATGAAATTTCATGGCAGATTAAAACAGTGTGCCGGACCAAGTCTCAAACACGGGACCTTTGCCTTTCGTGGGAAAGTGACCTACCATCTGCACTACCCAAGCACAACTCACGACCTATTCGTCACAGCTTTACTTCCAAACTTCACAGAAGCTCTCCTGTGAACCGTGCAAGACTTTCTGAAGTCACTCGTGGTCGGCCCTGCCCTTGTCTTTGGGATCCAGTTTCGGTCTCTATAAACTGTCGCCATAACCGAGAAACAACAGAACGATTCACATTATGCCATAGAACCACATGAGTTTTCGACTGTCCTGCTTCTATTCCCCCTATGACCACCACAGAAAGCCGGGTAGACGTCTTCTCTGTGCCATACTGCACCGTCTGTGACTGTGTACACAGTATGGGACGTGGGGCTAACCAGACAGACATATTCTTAAATTAGGCAAATATAAAATTTTTTACAATGTACTAAATTCCTCACACATACGTATTTGTTCTAATATGAAGTCCAATAAGAACAAACATTATGCAAGGATTGTGCAGCCAACACCACATTGGAAGCTAAAGCAATACGCTACAACTCACTGAGAGCTGCTTTCTCAGGATAGGGCAGGATAAGGTTACGACTGTGGATGGGACCGTAATCAGTTATTCTCGGTTGCACAACAAATATGTAAACTTTATGTAAAGAAAGTAAAATCTTAAAAAAATCTCTTAAAAACAATTGACTGTGGGGCATCTGAAGGCCTTATCACAAAAAATTCCACAATTTTAGGGCCGAAGGCCACCAACAATAACCACAAACAACAAACGGCTGGAGGCCCGAATTAGAGAAGTCAGGAAAACAATTTCAAATAGCACATATCTCACAAATACTTTGCTTTTAAAACAAGTTTGCTTAAAAAAAACTTATTATAACACAGCTGAAGGCCTTATTATGAAAGAAGTGAAATTTTTGTTCGGCTGAAGGCCACACACAACTTCAAATCACAAACGGCTGAAGGCCTGAATTAGAAGTCAGGGAAACAATTCGAAATAGCACTTTAAAATAAATCCCTTGCTTTTTAAAACAAGTTTGCTTAAAAAACTTACTGTAGCACGACTGAAGGCCTTTATCACCAAAGAAGTGAAATTATTGCTCGGCTGAAGGCCACATCAACAATAATTACAAAATTACAAATATCCTAAAAACAAATATCACAGTCTAAGTCTCAAAATTTGTTCCAAGGGTCGGCCTGGGAAGGTAACTCAAACATAAGGTAAGGTGAGACAGGCAGCCAAGAGTTGTACCCCACGTAACAGGATGGCAACTCAAACCAGGGACAGCTTAAGCGCCGACCGACCGACTAACCAATCTGCCAAACGTCCGATCACCGGTAAACAAAAATGGCTCTGAGCACTATGTGACTTAACTTCTGAGGTCATTATTCGCCTAGAACTTAGAACTAATTAAACCTAACTAACCTAAGGACACCACAAACATCCATGCCCGAGGATCGCCGGTAAAACGATGGAATATTTGTAGGCAAGGGTGAAGAGACAGACAGCATAACGTCTTCAGAAAATACCCAAGGCCAAAGGAAACACTAGAGCCAGGGTAGACCTCCCAAAAAATATGCACAGTACAATACAAGAGGCTGTCGAACTACACGCCGTGTTGGACAGCATCAACTCGACGAGGAAAGGTACACTGCTGGAAAAAGTACGCTAACCTCCAGGGCAGGTAACTGGAGCGTTAGCGGCTACAAGGCAGAAAATACGGCTGGTTGAAAAAAAAAAAAAAAAAAAGGTTCAAATGACTCTGAGCACTATGGGACTTAACTTCTAAGGTCATCAGTCCCCTAGAACTCAGAACTAATCAGAACTAATTAAACCTAACTAACCTAAGGACATCACACACATCCATGCCCGAGGCAGGATTCGAACCTGCGACCGTAGCGGTCGCGCGGTTCCAGACTGCAGCGCCTAGAACCGCTCGACCACCCCGGCCGGCCCGCTGGTTGCCCTTCACTAATAAGAATAATACTAAATTCAATGATGCATGAGAAAGACGGCTGCAATATTTCACCGCCTCGAAACACTGCATTCGTTGCCACCCGGCTCAGTGGCCCTGGGAGCAACAACCCGCCGACCAAAGGCGAGATCTCAGAATAGTCGAGGCTGCATTAGCAGGTAACTCTTGACACATCTTAAACGTCCAGGGTACGGTGTGCAACGAAGTGTCGCTCTCGCAGCTACCCCTCCCCGATCTGGCAGTGGCAGCATCGCCGCCAGCGGCCCTGGCTTGCCCTAGCACTCCACGGACCTGCTCTCTGCTGCGCCCCCAACCGACCTGATGTCCGTCCGCCACCCCTCACCAAATCCAGTACGCAGACAGCTCATTCAAAATCGCAAGATACACATGGATTAGGGAAAACAAATCCACCAACAACTCACAATACTAAAACCAGTCACCGTGAACCAACACGAACAAATTATAAGTCGGCACAAACACAGAGAAGCCAGAAGTGGTCGGAAGACCAAACGCACATCGGCCGCTGCGACGACCGACCGAACAACCAACCAACGGTCGTCCCCACTCAAGTCAGGCATGGGGTAGATCCTAGTATAAATCGTCGTCTGACAACTTCTTGCCATGAGGTCACTTCGACGGGCGGACACACACACACACACACACACACACACACAAATGGCTCTGAGCACTATGGGACTCAACTGCTGAGGTCATTAGTCCCCTAGAACTTAGAACTAGTTAAACCTAACTAACCTAAGGACATCACAAATATCCATGCCCGAGGCAGGATTCGAACCTGCGACCGTAGCGGTCTTGCGGTTCCAGACTGCAGCGCCTTTAACCGCACGGCCACTTCGGCCGGTGCCACATACACACACACACACACACACACACATAAGCGAAAGTTGCACTACTCGAATATCACGGTCCATTCAACTAAAACTTACTGAATCCGGTCCTTGACGTGGTCGTGCACTATCGCGACCACATCCTTTCGTCGGACAGTGCATGTGTCGCCAGCGGTCGGGCGAGTACTGGCTGCCCGGACATCACTGGAGTATACTCGATATTTTACGGTAGTTACTGTTTTCAGCAGTTTCGTAGCTGTACAGTAGAGGATTTCTTTTCCTATGTATGCGCAATATGTTACATTTATTAACGTTCAGGATCAAGTGCCAGTCACTGCAACATTCATCAATCCTTAATAGGTCCTTCTCCAAACCGATAGCGTCTCCTGGCGTTGGTACCTTCTTATAAATTATACTTCCTGCCAACAGTGTTAAAGAGCTTCCGACACATACCAGATCATTTACGGACATTGTGAACAGTAACGGTCCTATTACACATCTGTCGATTTTGTTCCGTCAAGAGCGATGTGTTGAGTTCTGTCTGCAAGGAAATACTCAACCCAGTCACAAATCTGGTCCGATACTCAGTAAATTTTTATTTTTTTCACTAAACGACATTGCAGAACGGTGTCAAATGCCCTCCTTGAAGTCGAGGAACACAGTATCAAACTGAGCATCGATAACTGCAGCATTGTGGATCTCATGGAGGAACAGCGCGAGCGAGAACAGAGCGAGCTGAGTTTCGCAACATCTCTGTTTGCGGAATCCATGTTCAGTTTTATTTCCTAACACTATCTCTAGGTTTTCATTATAGAAAGTGGGAAACATTTTTTTTACATTTAAGGCCGTACTTATTAGATCTCTTCTTAGAAGGAGAGCATATCTCCCATGGCTCAACGATCTTGTTCATCTGCTACACGGTTCTACTGCATACTACACTCATGCTCATAAATTAAGGATAATGCTGATACATGTGAAACAACGCTCTGGCGGCCGGTTTGAGGGTTTAAATCACCTCGGGGTATGATCATGCGATGCATTTGACCTGCGGTCGTCGCACGGTGGAGCTGGCAGCAGTCCACATACGCAGAGGTGTGTTGGTGCATGTCAGAGTGCGGTGCAGCGAGTAAGTGTGTAGATGTTTTCAGACGTACTAATGGTGACTGTGTGTTGAAAATGGCTCAAAGGACACATATTGATGAAGTTATGAGGGTTGAGTACTAGGGCGACTGGAGGCTAGTCAAACACAGCAGGTCGTAGCACGAGCCCTCCTTGTGTCACAAAGTGTGATATCAATATTTTGACAACGATTCCAGCAGACAGGAAACGTGTCCAGGCGCTACAGCACGGGACGTCCACAGTGTACAACACCATAAGAAGACCGATATCTCACCATCAGTTGCCGGAGACGGCCACGGAGTACTGCAGGTAGCCTCGCTCGGGACCTTACTGCAACCACTGGAACAGTTGTCTCCAGACACACAGTCTGCAGACGACTGAACAGACATGGTTTATTCGTCCGGAGACCTGCAAGGTGCATTCCACTGACCCCTGGTCACAGGAGAGCCCGTAAAGCCTCGTGTCAAGAACACAGTACATGGTCATTGGAACAGTAGTCACAGGTTATGTTCACGGACGAGTCCAGATATTGTCTGAACAGTGATTCTCGCCAGGTTTTCATCTGGCATGAACCAGGAATCAGATAATGTCCTTGAAAAGGACCTGTATGGAGGTCGTGGTTTGATGGTGTGGGGTGGGATTATGACTGGTGCACGTACATCCCTGCATGTCTTTTACAGAGGAACTGTAACAGGTCAGGTGTATCGGGATGTCATTTTTCTCCAGTATATCCGCATTTACAGGGGTGCAGTGGGTCCGACCTTCCCCCTGATGGATGATAACGCACGGCCCCACCGAGCTGCCATTGTGGAGGAGTACCTTCAAACAGAAGATGTCAGGCGAATGGAGTGGCCTGCCTGTTCTCCAGACCTAAACCCCATGGAGCACGTCTGGGATGCTCTCGGTCGACGTATCGCTGCACGTCTTCAAACTCCTAGGAAACTTCAGGAGCTCCGACAGGCACTGGTGCAAGAATGGGAGCCAATGCCCCAGCAGCTGCTAGACCACCTGATCCAGGGTATACCAACCCGTTGTGCGGCCTGTGTACGTGTGCATGGTGATAATATCCCATATTGATGCCGGGGTATATGCGCAGGAAACAGTGGCGTTTTGTAGCACATGTGTTTCGGGACGGTTTTCTCAACTTATCACCAACAACGTGGGCTTACAGATCTGTGTCGTATGTATTTCCTATGTGCCCATGCTATTAGCACCATTTTTGTACAGTGCCACGTTGTGTGACATCACATTCTGCGATTATCCTTAATTTATGAGCATGAGTGTAGATGTAACTGATCGCTTACGAAGAATGGATAATACAAGATTTCTCAAGTCAACGTTTGATTACATTCCGAGAAGAAGAAAAGGTGGGGGACGTCGCTGAACACACTGGAGCCAACTGTGAAGCCGGAACACCGGAGAATGCCTAATCCATGAAGCGTAGAAGAAGAAGACATAGCTGCAACAAATTCTGCTCTAGGAAGATGACCCCTTCAGCAATTTCCAAGGAATCGAGGTTCAAAGTCTTACAAACCGTACCACACGAGAGCACCAGCTGTCGAAAAGCAGCGTTGGTGCAACTGGCAAAAAGCGGTCATCACACGGGGCGTGTTCCTCATCGTTAAGCACGCCAGACGTAGTCTGCATGGTGGTTGCCGCAGGTTTAGGAAAGAACTGGTGCATTACACGCAAAGTGTTCCTCATCATGATTTGCTGTTGCATCGCAATCTTGTCGGCTGAATCTGGCTAGCAAATAACGCAGTTTGTTTACGAAATTGGACGGATTCCTGCGTTGGCTCTCTCAAAACCCACATTTCCTCCTTCGTCTATATGCTAATCATTATTTTCTGTCTGCAATAGACATAAAAAACTACAATATTCATGAATGTATATAACAAAAGAAAGTTACAGTCGGTAAAGATATCAGCCTATAAAATTTGTTTTACAGATAGTGATACAAATTGACAGTACTCTTCTACATAAGGTAAAAATTATTTCATCATTCTCACATTTTAGTAAAACCTAAAGATCATTCGTACTTGACCACTGTTTTTATTCACTA
This sequence comes from Schistocerca nitens, assembly GCF_023898315.1. Taxonomy (NCBI): domain Eukaryota; kingdom Metazoa; phylum Arthropoda; class Insecta; order Orthoptera; family Acrididae; genus Schistocerca; species Schistocerca nitens. Next base: position 231,171,487 of record NC_064614.1, on the reverse strand, counting down.
AAAGAGTTTTTAGAACATATGTAATACAAAACTTTGAACAAGGAAATTCTAAATAACCTGCTGCAAATAGTGCAAGCTCTCCAGTAGATCGAGCAAAAAACTCAACTATTTACTGCAATATTACATTTTATGACTTAATGTAAGTGTGTGTGTGTGTGTGTGTGTGTGTGTGTGTGTGTGTGCACATGCACACAGTCATACTCAATATATCAAAATAAATTCATTTCTGGAGGGGGGGGGGGGGTCAGGCTTGAACAAAACACAATTAATTCTTTTCTTCTATTACCTAGACATTTTTCTGATTTAAATAATGAAAACTTCACCAGTTACTTATTTTTTGATACTTAACACAACGCGTTCCGAGAACTTCTTCTCATTTTAAGTGCATTTGTTCATTTGTTTACAGGAATACGTTTGGCGATGTTTGCGTGTGTGATTTTCCGCCTCTCTAGTGTATTTTTGAAGGGAGGAGATATTGTGGCTCCCCCATTATACAAAATATCTCACACACACCTAAATCATCACTTACGCTATTTCTTTTTTTTTTTTATTTACAAAACATGCTAGAAAGAGTGTCGTAGTATCTTCGCAGCATGTTTTGTGAACAAACGGTGTGTGATATTCTGTGTAATGGAGGAGGCACAATACATTCTAACTTCAAAAAGACGCAAAGACGCAGAAAATCACATTCACAAACATCACCAAACATGCTCATGTAAACAAATGCATTAATGCACTTGAAAATAAGGATAAATTCTCAAAACCCGTTTGCTAAATATCAAAAATAATTAACTGATACAGTTTTCATTATTATTTTTAGATCATGAATGACACGGCTGCAGGCTTTCCTGAATCGTCTAATATGATGAACCAAATGAGACAAGTGTCGCTGAAGTTTCGTCCGTGAGCTTCTATTTTCTTTCTATTGAACAGGATAAATCTTCTTCTCTTCTTTTTCGTATTTAATTTTGAGTTTTTAAGTACTTACAAATTTGAGAAAGAAGCGAAGTTTGCACTTATACACGTATGGAAATAAACCACAGCACCAAGGAGCAGTTGGGGGACATAAACGGAAGTTCGCAGGTGTGTTTCTGCATCTGGAAGATGACGTCTATTCAGATTTCACGCCAGTCGCATATGAGTGGCGCTATTAGGACGATAAAAATCAGCTTGCTTTAAATATACACTGTAGCAGTCGTGAGCGCTGGTTACATTTGAGATTCAATATGGTGTGTTGACGTCAAGAATGCCTTCAAGGTGACAAAGACACCATTATCAGCACCTCACTGAGTTGAACGAGGTCGTGTAAGAAGCTGTATGTACCTTCTGCGACACTGCAGAAATACTTGGCAGGAATGTAGCCACTACCCCTTATCGCTGGCAGCGGTGGTCAGGAGAATGGACGGTCGCAAGAAGGTCGGGTCCCGGATTGCCACGTGGCAGTACGGAGAGGGAGACCATAGTGTTCGGTGTACGGCACTGGTACACTGTACTGCACCTGCAACAGCTGTGTGAGCAGCAGTTGGCAGCACAGTGACACAACGAAGTATTCTAAATCGGATACTTCAAGGACAGCTCCGAGCCAGAGGCCCTGTAGCGTGGATTCCACTAACATCAAACGACCGCATTTTGCGACTACAGTGGTGTCAAGCGTGAGCTCATAGGAGGGCAGGGTGTAGGTCTTTTGTATTTTGTGACGAAAACTGCTTCTGCCTCGGTGTTAGTAACAGCAGTGTGTTGGTTAGAGGGAGGCCAGATGAGGGCCTGCAACCAAACTACCTGCGTGCTAGCCTCACAGACCTGTGTCTGGAGTTATGGTCTGGGATGCGATTTCGCTTGACAGCAGGGGCACTCTTGCGGTTACCTCACCAACCCTGACTACACATTTGTACGTCAGTCCGGTGATTTGCATTTTGTGCTACCATTCATGAGGCATTCCATTGCGTGTATCCTAACAAGAAGAACCTCATGTAAGTCTGCAGGCTTTCGTGGCCGTTGTCACTGAAGTTAAAATCTTCTGGGTTATTAGGCCGCGTCATGTTTCTTCTAAAATGATCGACGTTTCGACCCCTCTGCTGGGATCTTCCTCAGGATCTTCTGGTGTCCACTACTGCCAGAACACTGTCAGACGCGAGTGTCGCGTCCTCTTATAAAGGGGAGTTTTCTCGCGTTCGTGCTGGAGAAGTGATAATATTGGTTAAAATTCATATGGCTACCATTGGTGGGCCATAGTCATAGGCTAATATTCCCGCTCTGATGCAGAAGGGGCGTTTTTAGCTAATCTCCTGTGGATACCATTGGCGGCCCAACGTCATTGGATAGAAAGGCACTATTCCACACTTACGCTGGAGAAGGGTTATTGGTTGAAATTCCTGCTACCACTATTGGTTGGACGTATCATTGGCTAGGTTCGAAACGGACAGAGCAAGAGAGGGGGAATGTTTACCCAAAATATTATTGTACGCCGAGGTGACTTGCAGCGCGTTGTTTATGCCGCTCAAACACCGCGGCCGCGTATTTACTTCCTTGATGGCGGGGAGCCACGATGCTGGAAGCCTATAGCCGTCCTCTCTATTGAAATTAGAGGCATTCTTAGAAATTTCAACCGCTTCTCGGACCTTTCTTCTATAAATGTTTGTTTCCTTAGCCAGTACACGTACGTTGTTAAAATCGATGTCAGAGCCACAGTTCTCACGATGTTCCGCTACTGCCGATTTTGCACCTCGTTTTAGCCGCGTGTCCCTTAAAGCGTTCTTTAACAGGTCTTCCCGTTTCGCCTATATACACTTTGCCGCAGCCACATGTCACTTGACAGACGCCTGCATTGTGGAGGCAATCAGGTGCTTTCGTTTTTCGCCAGTTGCAGCTGACGTTTTTATGGAACATTTTGAGCAGGAATTCGGCGTTCCAAAACATCCTAAAGGTATTCTACAGGATTCAGGTCCTGACTCCGTGCAAGCCAGTCCATTACAGGGATGTTATTGTCGTGTAACCACCGTCACAGGCCGCGCATTATGAGCAGGTGCTCGATCGTGTTGAAAGATGCAATTGCCATCCCAGAATTGCTCTTCAACTGCGGGAAGCAAGAAGGTGCTTAGAACATCAGTATAGGTCTGTGCTGTGATAGTGCTACGCAAAACAATAAGGGTTGCAAGCCCCCTCCATGAAAAACACGACCACACCATAAAACCACCGCCTCCGAATTTTACTGTTGGCACTACACACGCTGGCAGACGTCGTTCTCCGGGCATTCGCCATTCCCACACCCTGACATCGGATCGCCACATTGTGTACCATAACTCCTCACTCCACACAACATTTGTCCACCGTTCAGTCGTCCAATATTTACGCTCCTTACACCAATTGTGGAGTCGTTTGGCATTTACCGGCGTGATGTGTGGCTTATGAGCAGCCGCTCGACCATGAAATCCAAGTTTTTTCACCTCCCGCCCAAGTGTCGTAGTACTTGCAGCGGATCCTGATGCGGTCTGGAATTCCTATGTGATGGTCTGGATAGATGTCTGCCTATTACACATTACGACCCTCTGCAACTGTCAGCGGTCTCTGTCAGTCAACAGACGAGGTCGGCCTGTACGCTTTTGTTGCGTACATGTCCCTTCACGTGGACCTAGGGATATTTAGGAGTGTGGAAATCTCGCCTACAGACGTATGATACAAGTGACACCCAAAAAGCTGACGACGTTCTAAGTTCGTGAGTTCCGCGGAGCGCCCTATTCTGCCCTCTCACGGTGTCTAATGACTACTGAGGTCGCTGATATGGAGTACGTGGCAGTAGGTGGCATCACAATGCACCTAATATGAGAAACATATGTTTTTGGGGGTGTCCAGATACTTTTGATCACATAGTGTACCTTCCTCTACCAAACTGCTGCATTACATTCTCTTTTATAGTTTGTAATTGTGTCAGTCTCTTTTCTTTGAAACGAGATTCTAGTTGCCTTTTGTTAGACACATAATCAGAATTAACCTGCAATTTGATTTACTTTTAATGCACTTAGAATTGCTTATTAATTTACTGTTGGAATTGAAGCCACGATTGTAATACTCTTTATAGATGCTCTCTAGCACGCTGTCATCAATATTTTCTAATACACTGGGCCTCGAATGTTTGGGTGGAGATAGTTCGCACAAACTTTCACTGGACTGTTCCTGGAGTGCTCTTGAGATGATCGCCTTTCACTGCTTGAACAGCCACCTCCATGTTCAGGTTCTTCCTGTCCTTCATACCTGTCCAGTGTAGCGTCATTTGTTTCTGTGTCACGCCAATTACATTTCTGAATTATTGTGTTATATCCGCGACCTCTCAGTTCTCGACCCAGATGTCATTTCCGTATTCAGCACGTGGCAAGTTTGTCCGTAATATTTGGACACAGCTTGCACAATAAGCCGCACGCGAACACTCCAAGAGGGTGCAGCTATTTCATTCACGCAATTCGAGCACTTGTTAGTGCAGCTACAGCATGCCGTCTGATGGCGCTAGCAGACAAATGCGGTGTTTTGCTTAGAACTAACACACAACCTTCCCGTTTTTATGATCGCGGGTTGGTCTAAGCATGGTTTCGTGCAGTTCCGAGCGTTCGAAGTCGAAAGTTCCCGTTGTTAATACATGTAGTAATGTGTGATCCATGATCGGTCGTTCTGGAGTACATTAATTAAAATTTCATTCTACAGTTTTCTGTTGAGGATAGTGACTGAAGTTACTTATCAATTAAAATTCATGGAACTTCAGACATTTTGGCACGCAGTGATTGCGCGCAGTTATCGCTCAGCTGCCCGAAGTCCTTGTAATAAAGCGAAGTGAACTTTGTTATAGAACGCAAAGCTCACTTTTAACGGATAAGGAAATAAGTAAGTTAGGCATCTATACTATCACCGTTTCATTTCAATTCGTATAGTGAATACGTAATGAGAACTGCAGGTTTCACGTATGTGAAAAGTAGAAAATTTGGGGACATACGTATGACACAATGGCAGTAGTGAAAAAGACCTTAGAGATAAGCTGGAGAAAAGTACGAAAAGGAAGTGAAATTTTGGGCTAAGGCTAAATTTGAAGAAAATGAAATTTTGAAAACAAGAATGAAGGCTAATATGGCGACAGAAGGAGAAATCTTTGAAGAATCCGATAAATGTACATTCTTACATTCTATGATGGCGAGAGGGAGCTCCGGCAGTGTAGAACAAGTTGGAAAAGCCATTACAGTTAAATTAAGATAATTAATTTCGCATTTTTGCGGTTCACAGTTATGTAGAACCTTTTGAAAGACATCATACTCACCAATGACGGTAGGAAGTATTTATTTTGACAATTGTAATTTCGGCCTTAATACTATTACTAAGGGGTAAAGCAAAGTTTGACATGTGCTGAAGCACAGTCGCTTGCTGTATTTCATTTGACAGTGGCCTTGAGGTCAAAACTGCAATTGTGAAAATAAATACATTCCACAGTCAGTGTCGAATAAGATGTCTTATAAAAAATAAACGAAGCAAATTGCTACAGAAAAAGAAACTCTTAGTACTCATCAACATAAAAAACCTTGATCCCCAACTGTTCTATGGGTGTGAGTGGGTTGCAAAATAATCGGTTCTATTTGGTTAAAATATTGCCAATGACATTAGGGTACTTTGAGCATCGTGCATCATGAGGAAAAAAAATGTTCAAATGTGTGTGAAATCCTATGGGACTTGACTGCTAAGGTCATCAGTCCCTAAGCTTACACACTACTTAACCTAAATTATCCTAAGGACAAACACACACACCCATGCCCGAGGGAGGACTCCAACCTCCGTCAGGACCAGCCACACAGTCCATGACTGCAGTGCCTAAGACCGCTCGGCTAATCCCGCGCGGCATATCATCAGAGTAGAAGACTAGAAAAAGATGTAATGCTCGGAGGAACAGAACGTCAAAGACACAGACAAAATCGAAAAGAAGATGGACAGAGGACATCAGAGTAAGCGCACAAATGACCCTGGAAGAACTCAGGACATAACAACGTCAAAACAAGAAGTACAGGGAGCCAAAAATAATTTTGGAGGTTAAAATCCTGCAGATGATATTAAGGTATTTTGGACACATCAGCAGAGCTGAAGACTAGCAAAACCTTTAATGTTCGGAGGAACAGAAGGTCGAAGATATAGACAAAAATCGAGGAGAAGATGGGCAGAGGACATTAAAGAAAGGATCCGAATGAACCTGGAAGAATTCAGGACCATAATAACGACAAAAGCGAAACACATGGAGGGACATGGTTCATTATGTCACCAGGAGCCAGAGATGTTGGAAAAGAAACGTTCTCTGTTTGTCAGAATGTAGTGTTATTCCAGTTATACCTCGAAACCGAAGCAATAGGGACACGTTTGTGTCTGTATACGTGTATCTACATTCTGTACGTCAATACGACGTGTAATGTATGTTCGTGTACCTGTAAGCGCATCTCACCTTTCTCCAGTGACGCGAGGTCGACGTTAGGCCAGAATCTCGTTACAAACGCATCTCACGTCCGTACGCATGGGCACCTCGTCACCTCGGCAAACTCGGGCGGTGGTCGCGCCATATTAGAGGCAGCGTCGTGATGGGCTGGGTGCGCCGCTCTGCTACCTGTTGCCAAAGCTCTCCGCCTCGCACGCAGCACGCGGCGCACGCAGAGCGCGTGGTCGTGGCGGGTCACGCACCGGCTTTGCGAAGTGCGTGTCCGGCGTGTAATCCCCGCGGGCGCCGCAGGCCTCATTAACCCCGCGCAAACCAAATACCGCGCCGTGTCTAATCCAGTCTGCCCGGTCCATTCCGCTCCACTCCAGTCTCCCGGTGTTTGCGTTGCGCTGTGTTACGGTCCGCCTACCTGCGGTCGACAGCACTCGCCTGCGCAGCGCCCTTCCGTGGACACGGGATTTCCTTCGTCCTTTGTCCTTAAACCACAGACACAAGGGTGTCGTCACGAGTGCCCCAGGAAAGTACGATAGGATCGCTCTTACCGTCTATATACACTGACTGGAAAAAATCGCAACAGCTATACAGGGTTACAAAAAGGTACGGCCAAACTTTCAGGAAACATTCCTCACACACAAAGAAAGAAAACACGTTATGTGGACATGTGTCCGGAAACGCTTACTTTCCATGTTAGAGCTCATTTTATTACTTCTCTTCAAATCACATTAATCATGGAATGGAAACACACAGCAACAGAACGTACCAGCGTGACTTCAAACACTTTGTTACAGGAAATGTTCAAAATCGTTAGCGAGGAAACATGCATCACCCTCCGTCGCATGGAATCCCTGATGCGCTGATGCAGCCCTGGAGAATCGCGTATTGTATCACAGCCGTTCACAATACGAGCACGAAGAGTCTCTACATTTGGTACCGGGGTTGCGTAGACAAGAGCTTTCAAATGCCCCCATAAATAAAAGTCAATTGGGTAGAGGTCAGGAGAGCGTGGAGGCCATGGAATGGGGCCGCCTCTACCAATCCATCGGTCACCGAATCTGTTGTTGAGAAGCGTACGAACACTTCGACTGAAATGTGCAGGAGCTCCATCGTGCATGAACCACATGTTGTGTCATACTTGTAAAGGCACATGTTCTAGCAGCACGGGTAGAGTATCCCGTATGAAATCATGATAACGTGCTCCTTTGAGCGTAGGTGGAAGAACATGGGGCCCAATCAAAACATCACCAACAATGAACTTCCTGGCAGATTAAAACTGTGTGCCGGACCGAGACTCGAACTCGGGACCTTTGCCTTTCGCGGGCAAGTGCTCTACCAACTGAGCTACCGAAGCACGACTCACGCCCGGTCCTCACAGCTTTACTTCTGCCAGGAGAGCTTCTGTAAAGTTTGGAAGGTAGGAGACGAGATACTGGCAGAAGTAAAGCTGTGAGGACCGGGCGTGAGTCGTGCTTCGGTAGCTCAGTTGGTGGAGCACTTGCCCGCGAAAGGCAAAGGTCCCGAGTTCGAGTCTCGGTCGGGCACACAGTTTTAATCTGCCACGAAGATTCATATCAGCGCACACTCCGCTGCAGAGTGAAAATCTCATCCTGGAATCACCAACAATGCCTGCCCAAACGATCACAGAAAATCTGTGTTGATGACGTGATTGCACAATTGCGTGCGGATTCTCTTCAGCCCACACATGTTGATTGTGAAAATTTACAATTTGATCACGTTGGAATGAGGCCTCATCCTCAAGAGAACATTTGCACTGAAATGAGGATTGACACATTGTTGGATGAACCATTCGCAGAAGTGTACCCGTGGAGGCCAATCAGCTGCTGATAGTGCCTGCACACGCTGTACATGGTACGGAAACAACTGGTTCTCCCGAAGCACTCTCCATACAGTGACGTGGTCAACGTTACCTTGTACAGCAGCAACTTCTCTGGCGCTGACATAAGGGTTATCGTCAACTGCACGAAGAATTGCCTCGTCCATTGCAGGTGTCCTCCTCGTTCTAGGTCTTCCATAGTCACGAGTCATAGGCTGGAATGTTCCGTGCTCCCTAAGACGCCGATCAATTGCTTCGAACGTCTTCCTGTCGGGACACCTTCGTTCTGGAAATCTGTCTCGATACAAACGTACCGCGCCACGGCTATTGCCCCGTGCTAATCCATACATCAAATGGGCATCTGCCAACTCCGCATTTGTAAACATTGCACTGACTGCAATACCACGTTCGTGATTAACACTAACCTGTTGATGCTACATACTGATGTGCTTGATGCTAGTACTGTAGAGCAATGAGTCGTATGTCAACACAAACACCGAGGACAACATTACCTTCCTTCAATTGGGCCAACTGGCGGTGAATCGAGGAAGTACAGTACATACTGACGAAACTAAAATGAGCTCTAACATGGAAATTAAGCGTTTCCGGACACATGTCCACATAACATCTTTTCTCTATTTGTGTGTGAGGAATGTTTCCTGAACGTTTGGCCGTACCTTTTTGTAACACCCTGTATAACGTACAGCAATGAAATTTTGGGAATACGTTCTTCTAGACAACAAATTTAAATGACTAACGTGGCAACATTGCAGGTTAATGTATAGGCGCGAGAAAAGCCATTGCAAAAAAACATGGTTCAAATGGCTCTGAGCACTATGGGACTTAACATCTTAGGTCATCAGTCCCCTAGAACTTAGTACTACTGAAACCTAACTAACCTAAGGACATCACACACATCCATGCCCGAGGCAGGACTCGAACCTGGGACCGTAGCAGTCCCGCGGTTCCGGACTGCGGAGCCTAGTACCGCACGACCACCGCGGCCGGCCAAAGCCATTGCAAATGAGGAATGCTAGTACATTAGTACTAGCCAGAATCTTGAATGCAAGCACCTAAACGTGTATACATTGTGTTGTTCCGGATGTCAATTTATAGGATGGAGTTGCATACCTGCTGCTCTTGGTCAGTCAGTACAGGGTAGAGATGGGCAAACACGCTGTTCCTTGGGAACTAGTTCACTGCTGTTCGTTCTTTTTTGGGAACCGTTCATTTTTACTCCTTCACCGTTCATTTGTGCTTGGTATATAGTTCTTATAAAAAACTGAAAACTAGTAGTGTAGGTGACTGAAGGATGGAGGGCACCTCCCTCTGGAGTATAGAGTTTTTATTGATTACAAAATATAGGGTGGTGCACGGAAAACCGGCCCCGAGTACAGACTGCTCGCCAATTACGGACGATGTATTGCCCGTTACGAGCAGATACAACAAACAGACAAACATGTAATAGTTAGGCAGTGAAGAAATGACAAGCTAATGCAAGCAACAATTGCGAAACAATCGATGATGATGTGTAGAGAGCTGGAGAAGAGAACATGAAAATCTCACGCGACGCACACGGGCTATAGCTCATGTAGTCTTGTAAACCTGTTGGTGGCTGTTTCCTAACTTAATAGACCACAAGTGTCTTGTATAAAATTCTTCGTTTCGACTTCCACTACATAGCTATGCTATGTTGTAAACAACAATCGTTTACACCCTATATATACTTCACGTTGTCTCTGAGTACGTAGGCGAAGTAGAGACTTTATGGAAGCATAAAATAAAATGTGGTTTTCTCATACTTGCGTCACACGCTTAGTAAAAATTAGGTTTTTATGTTGTATTATTAAATTTAATGCAGCAATAATAATAATAATTAAGTTCGCAGTAATATCTGAACAAATGTTTTTGAGATAATAAGTAAATACTGTTTTATGGCAATCTATGTCTTTTCAAATAGAGAGGCACTGCTTTTCCTACTGAGCCAAAATTACCCACAACCCGCGTTTTTCTTTCTCTCTCTCTCTCTCAAAGAAACCAAAGTAGCAGCTAATGCAAATTGGAAACAACCAAACTTAAAAATAATTAGAGCCTTCCTAAATGTAATGTTTTGTATATGAAAGATACACGAAAATCGTTTTATATGAATTTTCTTACACTAAAAATTAAGCAAATTATTGAAAGTTAGCTGCTAAATCAAGTCGATGAAACCAAAAAGTATACGAATAACAAAAAAAAAAAAAAAAAAAAAAAACTTGCCCTGTTATAAGTATGTCTTCTGCTGTTCATCGATATAATGAAGTGAGCTGATATGCCCTTTTGTTACCTGAAAAGACGTATCTATTACATACAACGTAATTTTTATGTAATTTACGTAACTATAAAATACTTTTTGATTACCGGTCGTGGACGCTGAATAGCCAGAACGAAGTGCAAGAACAGTTTGGAACACATGTAAAATAGGCGAGCGCAGTGAACGAAACGAACAACTGGATACTGAACTAACTAGGAGCAGTCGGCAGTGGAACTGAGACAGGTGGTCATGCGAAGAACGACGAGTGCGACCGAGGGAGACCGAGACACAGACGAGCACGAGACCGAGGCTAGAACGAGAACTGCCGAAGTGACCGACGCGACCGAAGTGAACTAGTGAACTATGAACCGATCGTTCCTTGTTCCCGGGAACTATAAGTAGATCGCTGCGACCGAAGTGAACTATGAACCGATCGTTCCTTGGAATTCGTTCCTCGGTCCTTTCGTTCATCTTGGTGAACCGTTCCTTTGCACCCGTTCGTTCGTGAACTACCCATCTCTAGTACAGCGACGGTTAATGTTGGATGTGGATGATGCTGTAGTTGTCGTCCAATAAAGTCCCATATGCGCTCCATTGAAGACAGATCTGATGATCGAGGAGGCCGAGGCAACATGTCGACACTCTATAGAGCATGTTGCGTTACAACAGCGGTATGTTGGCGAGCATTAGCTTGTTGGAAAAACCCCTTGAATGCTGTTCTTGAATGGAAGCATAACAGGTTGATTCACCAGACTGGCGTACAAATTCGCAGTCAGGGTGCGTAGGATAACCACGAGAGTGCTCCTGCTGTCATACGAAATCGCACTCCAGATCGTAACTCCAGGTGTCGTTCCAGAATGTCTGGCACGCAGACAAGTTGCTTGTAGGTCCTCAAGTTACCTTCTAACCAACACACGGTCATCACTGGCACCGAGGCAGAACCAGTGTTTACCAGGTAACGCAAAGGACCTACACTATGCCCTCCAATGAGCTCTCGCTTGACAACGTCACAAATGGCCGTGCTTTGGGGTCAGTGAAATGCACTCAGCAGAGCGTCTGGCTCGGAGCTGTACTTTGTAATGGTTCTTTATTTACGTGACCATTACGGCACTCCAACCCCAGTTCTCGATACCAGTAATATCGTACTACTTTTCTGCGAAGTAACAGACATATTTTTGTGACAATATTCACATTTGGTTTTATTAATGTATAGGTACTCCGATGTATCGATATATTACAGTGATATGGTTCTTGTGTGTATTCATTTCTGTGAGACTGTCATAATCGTTGACTTACTTGTAACCGTTTTGGCGCGAATGCGCACAGAGCAGTCTTTGTTTCACTTTGCAGAAGTTAAGTTGTTATTTCGCTCTGTAAAAGAACAGTTAGGTCTTGTGTTTGGTTAAAGTGGAAATTAAATATATGAAGATTGATACAAAACTATTTTCTTGGTGATGTGACAATTAAGAAGAAGTATATGTGAATTTACAAGAAGTTTAATAAAAATGTGAATCGTGAACACCAAGTCAAAAATTATTTCTACCATACCATTGTTCTGCTCTGGGACTGTTTGATCATTAAGAATTTCCTGAAAAACGCATTTGTTAGGTCTTCAAATATTGCTAAAATACAGATCTGGACCTTCTAGCAGTCAAAATGGAATCACCCTAGAATCAACAAAATGAGCCATAACAACTTCGACGAAATCTACTGGGAATCCATTCAAGATAAGTGCCAAAATTAAAGACTTTTTCACAGTGACTTTATTATTTCAATTGTGACGATACCATTAACAGTCAATAACTTTGTTGTTGCCCGATAAAACGAACATATGCTGCGTGATTTCTAACCTACTTTGCAAGTGGTGGTATTGTTAGAACTTGAAGTAACTGATTCGTAACAGTTCGTTGTGTCAGTATAGTGCCAACTGCTGCTCAGATTACTCCTGCAGATACAGTATGACGTGCCAGAGCCATAATGATGTGCCAGAGCATTAAGCAGGACCCCACGGTCTTCCCTCTCCGTACTGCCACGCGGCCGTCTGAAGCCCTGTGTTCTGGCGACCCTTCATTCTCGTGACCACCGCTGCTAGCAGCCATGTACAGTGGCTACATTCCTGCCAAGTCTTTTTTTAGTATCTCATAACTAGTATCCAGCTTCTCGTAGTCGTATTACACAAAAAACTCAGTGAGGTGTTGACAGTGGCATCTCTGTAGGTTTAAAGGCATTTTTGACTAACATGAACTCACCACTTCCTATCGTAAAGGTAAGTAATGCTCACGACCGTTAGAGCGCCTCTCATACCCGACTGTTTTTATGTTGGTTTTGAGTCATCAGTCTTTAGTTTGATGCGGCCCGCTACGAATTCCTCTCCTGTGCCAACCTCTTCATCTCAGAGTAGCACTTGCAACTTACGTGCTAAATTATTTGCTGGATGTATTCCAATCTCCATCTTCCTCTACAGTTTTTGCCTCTACAGCGCCCTTTACTACCACGGAAGTCATTCCCTGATGTCTTAACAGATCTCCTATCATCCTGTCCATTCTCCTTGTCAGTATTTTCCACATATTCCTTTCCCCACCGATTCTGGGCACAAGCTTCTCATTTCTTACCTTATCAGTCCACCCAATTTTCAACTTTCGTCTGTAGCACCACGCATCAAATGCTTAGATTCTCTTCTGTTCCGGTTTTCCCATAGTCCATGTTTCACTACCATAAAATGCTGTGCACCAGACGTACATTCTCAGAAATTTCTTCCTCAAATTAAGGCCTGTGTTTGATACTAGTAGACTTCTCTTGGCCAGGAACGCCCTTTCTGCCAGTGCTAGTCTGCTTTTGATGTCCTTCTTGCTTTGTCCGTCGCTGGTTATTTTGCTACCTGGGTAGTGGAATTCCTTAACTTCATCTACTTTGTGACCATCAATGCTGATGTTAAGTTTCTCCCTGTTCTCGTTTCTGCTACTTCTCATTACTATTGTCTTTCTTCGATTTATTTTCAGTTCATATTCTCTACTCATTATACTGCTCATTCCATTCAGCAGATCATGTAATTATTCTTCACTTTCACCGAGGATAGCGATGTCATTAGCGAATCTCATCATTGGTATCCTTTCACCTTGAATTTTAATTCCACTCCTGAATCTTTCTTTCATTTTCATAATTGCTTCTGCGGTGAACAGATTGAACAGTAGGGGCGAAAGACTTCATCCCTGTCTTACACCCTTTTTAATCCGAAAACTTCCTTCTTGGTCGTCCACTCTTATTATTCCCTCTTGGCTCTTGCACGTATTGTATGTTACCCGTTTGTCCTATAGCTTACTCTACTTTTCTCAGAGTTTCGAACATCTTTCACCATTTTACATTGTCGAACGCTTTTTCCAGGTCGACAGATGGACGTGTCTTGATTTTTCTTTAGTCTTGCTTCCATTATCAACTGTAATATCTGAATTGCCTCTCTGATGCCTTTACCTTTCCCAGAGCCGAAGTTATCATCTAACACATCCTTAATTTTCTTTTCCATTCTTCTTTATATTATTCTTGCCAGTCTCTAGGACACTTGAGCTGTTAAGCTGATTGTAAGATAATTCTGTACAGTGTAGATAAATAATCTGGAGAGAAGGTGAGCAGGAATCTGCTGCTGTTTGCTGATGATGCTTTGATGTACGGGAAGGAGTCGTCGTTGAGTGACTGTAGGAGGATACAAGATGACTTAGACAAAATTTTTAGTTTGTGTCGTGACTGGCAACTTGCTTTAGAAGAGTAAAGATGTCAATGCAGATGAGTATGCAAAACTATACTGTAACGGACGAATACAGCATTGGAGTGTTCTGCTTGACAGTAACATCGATTAATTATCTAGGAGTAGCGTTGCAAAGGGATATGAAATGGAGCGAGCTCGTAAGTGCGATAGTAATGAAGGCTGATGGTCGAGTTAGGCTTAATGGAATAATTTTACGATAGTGTGGTTCATGTGTGAAGGTGACCGAGTATAAAATATTGCGACCCCTTCCACAGTACAGCTAGAGTGTTTGGGACCTTCACCAGGCCTGATTAAAGGAAGACATCAAAACAAATGCAGATGCGAGCTGCTAAATTTGTTACTGTTAGGTTCGACTGCGAAACGAGTATGACGGAGATGCTTCGTAAACTAGGGTGGGAACCCTGGAGGTAAGACGACGTTACTTTTGTGGAACACTACTGAGAAAATTTACGAGACCGTCATTTGAAGATATTTACAGAAAGATTCTACGCCATAGACGTACTTGCCGTGTTAGGATCACTACGATAAGGTAAGAGAAATTGGGGATCATCCTTAGGCATACAGACACTCGTTTTTTCTTCGCTCTTTATGCGACTATAGCAGGCAAGGTAATGGTACCCTCTGCCACTCACCATACGGCAGCTTGTGACGCATGTATGTAGATGACGGCCACATCACCCGAAAGGTGTGATTTTATCGTTATACACGGTCACGGTGTAAATACCAACTCCACCGAGATAATAGTTCGGAAGTTGTTCAAGGATACTTTCTGAGTACCTTGGTGTAAGAGACCGCCTGTTAGCTTTGGCTCGTTACAGAGTAATGATGGAATTATAATTTATTTGGTTGGTCACTATAACTTTGTTTCTATGACAATGATTTCATAGCGTGAAAATCACCTGCTACGACAGGATTATCGGCAACATCGGCTAAGGAGTGGTAGTGACTAGGGGTTGTGGGGGGCATATAGATTTCTTATCAGTATACATAGATTACACACAATAAAATCATAAAAAAATTGCAACACGTGATGTAGTTCACTATAGGTATAGAACCTTAAGGTAAATCTTTAAACAACTCACAAGAACAGCAAATTTCACGACAGATATTCAGGAACGGCACTAAAGGCTTGTCAAATATGCAGAATAACAGGAACTAATCCTTGATTGTTTGAAAGCCAAAATAAAAAAATACCTAGAGAATAAAAGGATAGTACCAGTAATACTAATACCAACGGAGTTGATTACAGAACCAATTCACTATGACTAAATAACTTTTTATGACCAAAGATAGATTTCATCTACCAGAACAGCAAATTTAATTACGCTAGATCTCAATGATTCAATGCTCAGAATACTCCGCCGTGCTCATAAGCTCCACAAGGGGACGCAATGAAATCGCCTTCAGAATTAACAACATAACCATTACTGCTAATTTACCGTCGAAATAATTTTATCTTTCAGGTGGAAATGTATCACTGTGCAAAGATGGCATGAGATAATATTACCCATGGTTTCCACAACCAGGTGCAACTAATCACACACAAAAGCAGTTAAAGGCAATGTAAAAACATGCTCAGCTTTGCACAGACCTGCTGCTCACCTAGGTTACATAACATGTAAGGTGGCTGTAATTTCGCACCTTACAAGGACTCATCTACGAGAGGCGTTCAGAAAGTAAGCTCCGATCGGTCGCGAAATGGAAACGACTATGAAAATCCGATAAAGCCTTGCACAGATGTGTTGGGTAGTGTCTCTAGTATAACCCCAGTTAGCATCACGTCGCTCTTCTCATTTCTGAGCTCGCAGTGAGTGCGTAAAGATGTCTAGAAAATAGTGTCTGCCGCCAAGTACGAGGGCCTGGTGAGAAATTTCGCCTGAAGCTATGCAGCTAACATTACATAACTGTCGTGCTGTTTCTTCTTCAAGACAATTCTCAGCCGCATTCTGCAGGGGCAATGAAGATGCTCCTGCATCGTTTTCAAATGGAAATGTGAGATTACCCACAATACAGTCCGCAATTGTCTCCCCCTGAGTTTCATCTCTGGTCACATGAACCGCTGTCTCTGAAGACAACATTTTGACACAGACAACGAGGTGTAGGCCAGCGTGGAGAATTGGCGGAAAGCACTGGCGGCTGCCTTCTATGATGAGGCTATTGAAAAGTTGGTACAACGCTATGACAAAAGTCTAAGTCAGAACGGCGACTACGTAGAGAAGTAGCTGAAAGGTGTAGCTAATTGTTACAAGTAAAACATTTCTGATGTTCACTGTGGTTTCAATTTGGCAATCAATCGGAGCTTACTTTCTGAACAGGCCTCGTACATACTTCGCAGTGATCTACAACCACAATTAGGTATCATTCGATAGGTTGTACATCGTATTTATGAATATTTAAAGAGACTGACATTGTCACGTACACCTTGTAAATAATTGTTAACGCATTTACATGAAAGGCGACGGAATGTCTTTATTATCAAAATGGCACAATGAATGATTGCCTATGCTAGTAGAGGTTGGAACGCCAGTGGAGGTGAAACGGCAGGCAGAACTCAAGCCCTGGGTGGAAGGCCTGCACAGCTGCGTTGGTCCTGCTTAAACACAGGAAGTAGCAAGAAGGACGTTGGGGCACCTGAGCTCTGGAGCACAATAGAGTCGCGGCCGGCCGATATTGTAGCAGGACCAGAAGGATAACCCGGAACTCGGCAAATCTTGGACGCAGCTGAGAGGAACGAGAAAGCGTCACCTAGGGAATCACGCATCCTGAGTTATTTCCAAGGACTTTTACTCACAAGCATACCATTGTACGAGCATAGGTATTCCCACTTAAACTTTCCGCACTGGACGACAAAAGACTAAAATATGGTTGGCCGGTGTTCGGAAGAATCTGTGGAGAGGGAGAATATTCCGGTTTTCAAGAATATGATTCGCCTTCTGCAGTTATGAGGGAGGGGAGCCCCGTCTTGCTGGAAAGCCAGTGGTGGAGAGGAAGAGGTCTTCTGTTTTTGAGCGCCTGTAGGTGACGGTCGCTCAGTATCAGCTTTGTTGGTAGTGGCGGACTTGCTGTCTTTGCTCTCACGAGAGTATATAGTTGAACGGTTAGGCACTGTACTGTTGCGAACTTATACGATTCTGGACTTGGCCTCTGGCCTGAAAGTCGTCGTTGAGTACGCAGCGTTCAGTGTTTAAGAGCACTTCTTCTGCCTATACTTATGTTGAGGTGTTATTTGAACTCCGTCCTTGTGGCTGGGAGTTCGTGTTTCTCGTCTGTAGAACACAGAGAGGAGAAGGCAGAATATATCAGTCAGGGGACCGCCTTCTGCCGTCCTAGTGTTTGAAACAGTTTTATTTTGTGGCTGGAGTTTTTCCATCGTCGCAGACGTGTATCTCTGACGAACCGGACGCAGTACATAAGGTGATGTTGCTAACTGCTTCGGCTTATTAGGGCTATAAAGCTAAACAGCTGTGATCGCGCTAGTTTAATTCCACTGAGTTTCCACACCATCATAGATCGTCTTTGAAAGTAGTGTTTTCTAGTGTTTGGTGCATAGATGATGTCAGTCATTTCGCGTTATTTATGTTAGATCGCGTGGCCATAAAAAGGGGAAGTGTTGGGCAATTTATCAGAAGTTTTTAGTCAGGAAATAGACAATTGTAATATAAAGGGTTGTTTTTTAATCTAAAATAAATGAATAATAAGAAACGACGTTTGTCATTTAGTAGTGTTAGTTGCTGTAAGCATTCATTTATGTTGAGGTTGCAATTTACATGTTAAAGTGCGTTAAGAGATCCTAAGATCTGCTTCAAGGGGTAGTCAGACAGGGCCAAATCATCATTTTAGCGTTCAGTATTTTCCGTATCGCACATGCATTTTACACCCGCCTGGAGTAGCATCTTGGAAACAAAAAATGGTTCAAGTGGCTCTGAGCACTATGGGACTTCTGAGGTCATCAGTCCCCTAGAACTTAGAACTACTTAAATCTAACTAACCTAAGGATATCACACACATCCATGCCCGAGGCAGGATTCGAACCTTCGACCGTAGCGGTCGCACGGTTCCAGACTGTAGCGCCTAGAACCGCTCGGCCACCCCGGCCGGCCTCTTGGAAACACTAGAAGCTGTGTCCGCAGCTCGTGGTCGTGCGGTAGCGTTCTCGCTTCCCGCGCCCGGGTTCCCGGGTTCGATTCCCGGCGGGGTCAGGGATTTTCTCTGCCTCGTGATGACAGGGTGTTGTGTGATGTCCTTAGGTTAGTTAGGTTTAAGTAGTTCTACGTTCTAGAGGACTGATGACCATAGATGTTAAGTCCCATGGTGCTCAGAGCCATTTTGAACTACAAGCTGTTTTATTTATGTCTAGCTCAGAGAAACTTGGTATTGCCTGGACATTAATGTATTGCTGTGTCTGAGACTTCGTGTATGTGAAATTTGTTATTGACATATAAAGCTTCATTGTATACAACATTTGATGTTGTATGATTGGGGACATCACGAAAGAGCTTGTTTGCTTCTTTAACATGGAAGATTGCCTTACAGAGATGACTGTGAGAAAAGGCAGCTCACATTAAGGTCCACACCCGGAATGCACAGAGTCTGGCCTTATCTTTGATTCTGGTTAGCCTAGATTTGAGGTTAGGTTAGGTTAAACAAAGCACAAGTCCAGACTGTGTGTTGCAAGGGTGGATCTTATAGTCAATTGCTTTTTCGCGTGACTCTCCCGTGTTATTGAGGCAAACAAGTTCTTTGTCCACCAGGAAGTATACATGTTTAAAGCGAAAGCGTTGGATATATGTGGAACTCAGGGCGTAAAAATTCGCTCGGCTAAGCCACTTGGAGAGAAGTAATTTTAAGACGCTGTGGTTGAAGGGTTCGATCACAGCTACGTCGCGCCTTACTTTCGGAAGGAGTTTCCAATGAGGGAAAATTTTTATTTGCTACGATACTGACGAACTAAAATAGGACATGTGTCAGTCGTCTGAGAACCTGTTCGGCAACATTACCTAAAAATAAAATTTCCTTCTCTTTCTTCCTCATCTTCACGAACTAGTGAAACCTAGGGAAGTAACTGTACGTATGTTCTCCCCCTCGTCTTCATTCTCTTCTTTGTGTGGTTCCAATAGCTAGCGGTTCTTGCAACTCTATCAAGTCCTGTTTTTAACGAGATTTTTGCTTCCTTATTTAGTCCTTCATAAAAAAATTTAATGGAATTACGTACAACTGCATGTGCCTGGCTGTGGTGCATCAAGATTGCAGTCACATGTTATGTAGTAAATCGATGCAACGAGAACGCTTAAAGAGTTTCTCCGCCGGTGGCGTATTATTCTGTGGGAGCTCTACAAGAGCGGCACGTGAGTGGTTCCTTTGGTTTTCTTGGCTGAAATACCGTTTCTCGCCCCTAAACGGCTACCAAAACTTCACTCGTAGCATGAGTATCGCCGCAATCAGCATCGAACACGTAAGACTAACATATAAAATACACTACCTGAAAAAACAACTGAAGCACCCAGACGGCGAAGAGGATACAAAATGAAGCTTCGCCAGCTGGCAGAGTATGTGATAATATTGATTAATCGGGTTTCTGCCGGTTATTCGCGTCTTTCCTGCACAATATTTCAACTGCGAGACTCGCAGCCTTCTTCAGGTGCTGTCTGATACTGATTCCAGTGTGGAACGTGTCCGGTATTTATGCCTACGTTGCGCTAGGCGTTCCCTCGGCCGTCCGCGCCGCGTCTCGCGCTCTGACCGTGGTGTGCGCCGACCAATAAAACGGCTGTAGCATTTTCTGCTAGCCGCGGCTGTTCCGAACGCTGTGCGTGTACTTTGTGGTTATTGTCCGTTGTCAATATAGCTGAATTAAGTTCTGAATGGCGTCCAAGCTGTGCTAGACGTTTTATCTTCCGACTGTCGTCATTTGAGTCCTGTGAATTAGGACGTTCTGTTATCGTGCTGTATCGTGTTAGGCGTTCCGTCCGAAGTAGATGTGACGTCGAGAGAGTTGCTGGCTCTAAACATTTTTATAGCAAATTCTCTAACCATACAAGACTGGGACCGAGTTGATGGCTCCTCCTGATCCATAGCTGAGTGCACGAGGAAGAAATTGGCGTCCTGTCAACTAGCCAAGTTTGAAGGTCTTAACAACAAAGCGCAGCTGAAGGAGGACGCTCTCACTGTCGTCAACCTGAGTGAGAAGGAACTGGACGCGACCACCTTGAAAGTATTGATCAAGGGTCTCAATTTTGCAGTTACTCCCCAGAAATATTCCTGTTGCGGCCTTCGTCAGTGCAGTGGAGCAGGTGGCCCTGAAACTTCCTGCCAGTGAGTCTGAAGAAGTCTAACGAGAGACGTGTAGGGCGCTCACTAAAACAAAGCTGCCCAAATCAAACATCTCCGGTGACGAGAGGTTGGCCCTCAAACAACTTCGGGAAGATGACAACATTGTTGTGTTACCAGCAGATAAGGGGAATGCGACCGTTGTCCCACAGAAGGCAGATTATGATAGCAAGGTGCGACAACTTCTAGACGACCCGGCATACAGACCAGTAGAAAGGGACCCCACAGACAAGAAGGATAAGAAGACCAGGGCTCTTCTAAGGGAAACCGACCTTCCAGGAGAGACCATTAAGCAGCTAAGGGCTTAAGCACCAGTGCCACCCAGATTTTATGGCTTGCCTAAGGTACACAAAGAAGGGGTTTCTCTACGTCCAATAGTCAGCAATACTGTCGCAGCCACCTACTTCACTGCTCAACACCTTAAGAAGATGCTCTCGCCATATGTGGGGAAGTGTGCCCATCACATCCGCAACTCAGAGGATTTCCTACAACGCCTCAGGCAGCTACAGATCTCGGACTCCGACATTATGGTCAGTTTCGACGTGGTCTCCCTGTTCATCCGCGTACCAGTGAATGATTCACTTGAGCTCATTGAACAAAACTTCGACGGTGCGCTCCTGGACTTATTCAGACACATACTGACTTCGACGTACTTCCTGTATGGGTGTCAATTCTACGAGCAAACGGAATGGGTAACATCGGGCAGCCCGCTCTCACCGGTGGTGGACAATCTCTTTATGGAAAGATTTGAAGAAGACGCATTTACATCGGCCCCAGATCAACAGAAATGCTTTTTTAGATACGTGGATGACACCTTTGTCATATGGCCCCACGGGAGGGAAATGCTCGATGTTTTCTTGGACCACCTAAACTCACGCCACCCTAAAATTAAATTCACCATGGAACTGGAGAAGGAAGGGCTACTCCCTTTCCTAGATGTACTAGTTAGGAGGAAGCGAGATGGTACCTTCAGTCACGGTGTGTACTGCAAACCCACTCATACCGACTTGTACTCGCAGGCCAGCAGTTGCCACCACCCGGCACAGAAAAACGGTGTACTCAGAACACTGGTACACCACGCACGAACTGTGTCAGATCCGGATAATTTGACGACGGAGATAGAACATCTACAATCCGTGTTCTACAAAAATGAGTTCTCGAGATCTTCAAAAGACGCTGCGCCTTGTTTCCCCACGAGAGGTTCCTGAAGAGATACAAGAAGAAACGCAAAAGGTTGCACATTTGCCAAATGTTGTGTCGATATGTGCCAAAATCGGCAGAATTCTTCGCAAACATAACATTAAAAGCGTATTCCATCCACCCAACAAGCTTAAGCTCTGCTAGGAAGTGTGAAGGATGACCTGTGTCTACAGAAACCGGGGGTTTACCACGTACCATGTGAATGTGGTATGGCATACATCGGCCAGACGGCCAGGACCGTGGACATCAGGTGCAAAGAGCACCAAAGGCACACAAGACTGACACGCAACTAAGTCAGCAATTGCCGAACATTGTATAGAACTCGATCATTCTATGATATATAATGATGCCTAGATTTTAACACAAACATCGAGACACTGGGACAGCGTCATCTATAACGGATAATAAACGGAGCAAGAAAGTTATTTGCTGGGTTAATAATACCATGCCAGACTCTGGTGACGTGTACTGCAGCACATAATTAGGTAGAATCGATATGGGAAATGCGACTTTGCGCGCTTGGTTAACATTAACGGGGTATGGTATATCGTGCACGAATGCCTATTGTCAAATCTGTTAGGAAACAATAGTGTTACGCACGATGGTTAAGTCACTTATTTAATTAATATATTTTGGTGTAACATTCGAGCCTTTGCTTAAAGTACCTCACGTGTCCCGCTGTCTCTTCAAATTTATGTTGCTACATTACACAAAATGTTCTCATGTTCCCAAATGCACGAGTTAAAATATTCTTGAAGACGTTACATTATGAAACCCACACTGCTGCTAAAATAGTTCAATATTTTTATTGTGATGGACTCATTTCGGCTAGATGGTTCAAATGGCTCTGAGCACTATGGGACTTAACTTCTGAGGTCATCAGTCCCCTAGGACGTAGAACTACTTAAACCTAACTAACCTAGGGACATCAAACACATCCATGCCCGGGGCAGGATTCTAACCTGCGACCGCAGGGGTCGCACGGTTCCAGACTGTAGCGCCTAGAACCGCTCGGCCACTCCGTCCACTCCGGCCGGCTTTCGGCTAGATCTCCATCTTCAGAGCATCTGCGAAAGTTACATAATATTTCTTATTTTGAAATAATGCTGGTTGGTTAATCGTGTTTTTGGAAATGCCAATTGGTACGTACGTCCGTATATCATCAGAGGTCGCTGTCGCTCTTTATTGCATTACAACATAGAGTCCATTTAGGACTCTTATGGTATAAGCTATTCTGTGATTTGGTGCTGTTGTCAATCGTAGTTTCTCTTAATGTCTGTAATTTGATGCTTTATCGCCAGATAGCTTTCACAGTTGGGCAGAGTTGCTGTATGGTTACAGTTGCTATGATGTGTTAATGTTGTAATTTTGGGCTGTATGTATGAGCTTTGTAATCGATGTCTCTGCGGATAGTTGTTTGTTATCTTTCGTTAGGGATCCAATAAAAGTTTGTATTTGCGTAACTTTAGCGTGCTGGGTGATGTGGGATTGCAATACACTTTTGACTGCGATGCAAAAGAGACAGCTATAGTTGCAACTAAAATCGATGTTTATGTCGTCGCTGATCGGTTTCAGGCTATGCTCATCCTCAAACCAACCAACGTTTGCCAAGTACTCGTAATGGTTGGTCTGAGAATGAGCGTAGCCTGAAATCGGTCACCGACTAAATAAACATCCATTTTAGTTGCAGATCTGCCTATCTCTTTTTACATCTCAAAATTTTGTATGAAATTTTTATGTTTTAGATCAGTTTGTTCACTTAATAAGTCTTAAGGGCGATGTAGTGTGTGTGTATATAGATTTCTGTCTCTTCAAGTACAATCGTTATTAAACCTTTAGCTAATATGTGTAAACTTTTCGTTGCTAACTCCATTTGTCTTACGTTGTAGTTATTGTTATTTAAGTGGTTGAAGAATGGATATGGATTATTTTCGTTAATTCTCGGGAGCTCTCGATATTTTACACTGAAGTTGCGCCTTTCCTGTCCTACCCAAAATTTATTGCAATCCTGACTTTCGATTTTGTGTATGCCTGGGTTTGCGTATATTGGTAATTTTGTTTTTCTTGAGTGAAACCTATGGGGTATATTCTGTTGGTTCTATATGCGAACTGGATATTTGTGTTCATTATTTTCTACCCAGACATAGCAGTGCAGACATACAAAAGGAAAACTATACCCAAGTAACCAAAAGCTTCACAAGGACGTAAAATTGTCCAGAGAAACCACATAAAAGACTAAACCAACATATACACCTATAACATACACTATGTGATGAAAAGTATCCGGACATCCCCAAAAACATACGTTTTTCATACTAGGTGCATTGTGCTACCACCTACTGCCAGGTTCTCCATATCAGTGATCTCAGTAGTCATTAGAGAGCGGAACTCACGGACTTCGAACGTGGTCAGGTGATTGGGTGTCACTTGTGTCATACGTCGGTATGCGAGATTTCCTCACTCCTGAACATCCCTAGGTCCACTGTTTCCGTTGTGATAGTGAAATGGAAACGTGAAGGGACACGCACAGCACAAAACCGCACAGGCCGACCTCGTCTGTTGACTGACAGAGACCACCGACAGTAGAAGAGGGTCGTAATGTGTAATAGGCAGACATCTATCCAGACCATTACACAGGTATTCCAAACTGCATCACGATCCGCTGCAAGTACTACGACACTTAGGTGGGAGGTGAAAAAACTTGGATTTCATGGTCGAGTGGCTGCTCATAAGCCACACATCACGCCGGTAATTTCCAAATGACGCCTCGCTTAGTGTAAGGAGCGTAGATATTAGACGATTGAGCAGTGGAAAAACGTTGTGTGGAACAGGAATTACGGTACACAATGTGGTGATCCGATGTCATGGTGTGGGTATGGCGAATGCCTAGAGTACGTCATCTGCTAGCGTGTGTAGTGCCAACAGTAAAATTCGGAGGAGGTGATGTTATGGTGTGGTCGTGTTTTTCATGGAGGGGGTTTGCAACCTTTGTTGTATTGCGTGGCACTATCACAGCACAGACCTACATCGACGTTTTAAGCACCTTCTTGCTTCCTGCTGTTGAAGAGTAATTCGGGGATGGTGACTGCATCTTTCAACACGATCGAGCAGCTGTTCATAACGCACGGCCTGTGGCGGCGTGGTTACACGACAATAACATCCCTGTAATGGACTGGCCTGCAGAGAGTCCTGACCTGATTGCTATAGAATACATTTGGCATGTTTTGGAACGCCGATTTCGTGCCATACCTCACCGACTGACATCGATACCTCTCTTCAGTGCAGCACTCCGTGAAGAATGGGCTGCCATTTCCCAAGAAACCTTCCAGCACCTGGTTGAACGTATGTCTGCGAGAATGGAAGCTGCCATCAAGGTTAAGGGTGGGCCAACACCATAATTGAATTCCAGGATTACCGATGGAAGGCGCCACGAACCTGTAAGTCATTTTCAGCCAGGTTTCCTGATGCTTTTGATCACATAGTGTATTTAGGTACAACACCAAACAAATTAAACGCACTAATGAAGAAATGAATTATCCAGTTGTCACACAGAACGAACATCAGTACCAGTCATAGACTTCACTGAGGAAGAACAAAATTACCAGTAAACACAACTTCGACCAAATATAAAATCGCAAGTAAGGATTCCAATAAATTGTACATAGGACAGAAAGGGCGAATCTTCAGTATAAGTTATCGAGATCACACGAGAATTAACGAAAGTAATCAATCTACGTTTTTCAGCTGCTTAATGAAAGATAACCACAAGGCAGAACAAATGGAGTTAGCAATGAAAAATATACACATATTACCTAACGGTCTAACAATGTTCCTACCTGAGGAGATAGAAATCTACATACACACTGCACAACGCCTTGATGACATTTTAAATGAATAAACGGACTTAAAACGTAAACATTACATACAAAATGTTAATAAATCCCTAGCCAAAGATATCGGATACTCACAAACAACTATCCACAAGAACGTCGTTTACAAAGCTAATACATACAGCCCAAAATGATATCATCAACACACCGTAGCAACTGTAACGATATAGCATCTATGGAAAACTGTCACAACTGTCAATCTGTCAAATCTGACGATAAAACGTCAAATTATAAAAATTAAGAGAAATTACGGTTAACAAAAGCAGTACACCACAAAACAGCTCTTAACAAGAGTGCTGAATGCGCACCGTATTCTAGTGCAATACAGATTGACAGCTGCCACTGATAATATATGGACGTAAGTGTCAAATTTCTGTTCCAGAAAATATGGCTGACTAACATTATAATAAAGCAAAGAGTGTTATTTAACTTTCGTAGATGGTCTCAAGATGGTAATGTAGCCGAAATGGATACATCAAAATAAAATTACTAAATTACTGAAGCAGCAATCTAGATTTTATCATTTAGTTCTAAGAGATATCTTCAACGCTGAGGGGCCATTGGATCAAGAGAAGACTTTTTGGCACTGTATTTAGTAATGTCATTCTGTCTGATACAATAAATAAAGCTTTCATAAATATGGAGATTGTTTTGACCACCTCAGTACTTTACTAGGCATGATACTGTCGGAGTTGATACGCTGTTGCTTTCATCCAACATTAGTCCTGACTCAACCAGCCAATTACACGTGAACATACATTTTAAAGTGGATTCCGAACCACGTGCATCTCGTCATTTTTCCCATCAACAGTATTGCCAGATATGAAAGAAATGGTGACAGACAAAAATCCGACGGTGGATGTAGGCTCGAACCCCACTCCTTTAGAGTTGCAATCTGGCACTTTAACACCTAGCCAATGACTTTCTCCAATTCACTACAGAAAGAACTAAAACATGTTACACAGAGTCGCGAGAAACTGAAATAAACAGATCACATTGCATCAGCTTCTGCTGTGTTAGGTGACGTATAGTGAGCGTCTGCAATCAACCATGTTGATCTACACATGTGCATTACAGTATCAAGCGATTTCGAAAAGAGAGGTAAATTTAAACATGTTGTATGGTACACTGAACAGAAATATTTGTGAAGTGAGCATTCAGCTGCACTGACCAGAATTAAAAATAATAATAATAATAATAAAAATGGTTCAAATGGCTCTGAGCACTATGGGACTTAACTTCTAAGGTCATCAGTCCCCTAGAACTTAGAACCACTTAAACCTAACTAACCTAAGGACATCACACACATCCATGCCCGAGGCAGGATTCGAACCTGCGACCGTAGCGGTCGCGCGGTTCCAAACTGTAGCGACTAGAATTTTTTAAGCCAACATCCACTGCCTCCCAGGTCACGTGATTTCAGTACACCGTAATGTATGTCCATAAATGCTCTGCACATATTGATTGTTTATGTATTGGTTGTACTGGCACTTCCCATCAAAATGTACCACAGCTTTTCTACATGATTTTCACAGGCATTTCAACAACTTGTGGGGGATATGTCGAACGAACAAGTATTAAAATGTTAAAGATGTTGCAACCCAGAATGAATCCTACGTGCACGCCTAAATTTTTCGGAAGTTTCTACTCGGCTAGCTCAGAGCCAAGCAGGCCAGCTCGGACCTAGCGTGCTAGTCGGAATGTCGGCGCGGTGTATCGCCAGTGTAGGAGAAGGCAAGGCACTAGTCAGGCGTTGCCACACAACCTCCGAGCGAGGGAAGCAAAAGAGAAAATACCGCAATACATCATAACACGACAGCTCCGTAACGCCAAGCATCGGAGCGCCACTGCAGAAGTCAAACGTTGCAGAAAGACCGAGCTCCTCAAATGAGAATAGTTACTGAGCTGCCACAACGAGACAAGGAAGGCTGACGAATCTAATAAGCCAGGCCCAATTCGCTCATCTATCTAGAGCGACCATGTCATAGGCGCGAGCTCTGCAGGTTAAATAAAGAGGCATTTGGAGCTCACCGACACATTCACTCGTACCGCCATTCTATCTGCTCCACCAATACTAGAGAGAATGACAATCTATAGGGTTTCAGTGAAACCACGACAAGCCGATTGATGATAGTCTGCCTACTACGTGCTTTCTGACTTCAACGCCGAAACGCAGCAGTTCCGATGCAAACCACAGTAATGGTTTGCCGTTGCAGCCCACATGGACAACAGGGATGAGCAGAATACTGGTGCGCTGTCAGTCCCTAATCTACTGAGGATCGTCCATGGGTGATCAGCAAGATGTCATTCCTACGCGGTCTAGGCGACTCGTTCAGCTGTTCTCCCCAGTGCACCCGTGCACAGATCAGGTACATTATTCTGTGTATCCATCCTGATAATAAAATTTCAACCCAGACTTCATTGCGTTACTGACACCTCCCGGTGAAGCAACCGACCAGTCTCTCACCACCGCTCGGATCTCTACAAAGAGGTAAATGAAATGCCATTTCGTTTGCTTGTGACTTCACAGCTCAGATGTCACTATGTTTTCGTGTTACAGGAAAAGAAGAGAACCACTGCTATTTTTTCAGCTTTCGTACTGTTCTTGATTATCGCTGACTCTCCGCTTTAATAAATTATGCTCTGGTGGTGTTGCCAAATGGCTAAGGAGTACGTTAAAATCAAACCGCTCTAAAAAAGGGTGCATTTTAAGTAATGACATGCAGAATATTAGCGATTTAAGTTGATGTATTATATTTTATCGAATTTCCTATGCTAATTTTTCTGTGATCTCCAAGGTTTTGTCAGTGCGATTCGTTTTACCGAGTTTTTTTCATACTAATTTTTCTGTTAATAGCAACAAGTTCGCAACAGTATGTTACATATTACTTTACTTATTTTGCGCAATTTTTTTTACAAGCGCACATTACGTAAGGAATAAATTTTACGTGAAAAAATTCATAGAATTCAATAAATCTACTGCAAAGACAATTAAACCACAGACACACACACACACACACACACACACACACACACACATACATACATACATACAAAATTCTCCCTACAATATTTGTAATCTCCATGAAACATTTGGGAAACTGAAATGTTAATCGTGTATACTTACCCTTCACGTCACAGGAACCAACTGTTACGATCCGGACTGCTTTAATATAAGGGCAATGGTTTCAGAATCTGTGTAATCAAGAGGAAATCAGTAACTCGGTAGTACATAAATATTATCTGCAGACGAATATGTTCTAAGTGTGAATTCATTCCACGTACCGCCTTAGAGAACACTCCCGCACCACTGACTTTATCTAGAACTTATGTAGAAAGTATTGTCTCTTTTCTAAATTTCTCGATTTTTCCGCACATAAAGTGCCTCTTTAACTAGACATTTGTGGTATTTATATATGAACACTATCATTTCTTCCTTTGAAGTGTTTCTGTTTGCTTCAGCACCAGCAACAATTATTCATTACCGATGTTGCCAATAAATAAATTTGTATAACCGCGCTAAATACATGTAATATTAAAAAATGTGTCCCAATGTAAAATGTAAACAAACAGCATTATAGTGACGTCAAGCGACAATCCTGATTTTGATGATGATGACATTCGCAGTCTCCCATTTCCACTCCACAGATTTTCCTACTTCTGGTGTGACAGCAGAAGGTAGAGAAGCTCTAGCACTCGCCCTGACTCTCCAGCGCTACTTCTCTCCTTGTACTGAACCAAACAGAGAGAGGACCGAAGTTAGTGCGTGTCACGTGAGTAAAAAAAGGAAAAAGGGAGGAAGAAACGCGAAGGGAAAGTGTGAGTAGTGCGGGGGATGCAGGGAGTGAAGAGAGAGAGAGAGAGAGAGAGAGAGGCAGAGGGAGTAATTTAGGCTGTGGACAGGCTGCGTCGTTAGGAAATTGGGTGCGCCCTTCCGCGCCACGCGCCGCACCTCTAGTTTCAGGAGGTTTAGGGTGGTAACAGCTAAGCTGAGCCAGCTCGCCTTTTTGGGCTGAAAGAACAACCACAGTGAATTTTTTTCAGGTAGCATGCCTCTTCCTGGAGCTACAGGCTCCTTATCAGTCACGGCAGTCAGTTTTAAAAAATACTTGTCACTGTGTTAGAGAATCAAACAGTAGCACGTAAATTTATCTTTCATTTCTTGCAATGGTTCAGTGGTACACTTTACTCGAAAGAGTGAAAAAAATATAAAACTGTTTTCTTTAATTCCAGTCAATAATCACAAACAAATTGTCGTGAAAGTATCAACTACGGTACAGAATGACCATCTACATATCTTCCAGGGAAAATGAAACCAAATATAACTGTGAGACTATTTACGTCTTGTAAACAGTAAGTTGTAACACAGTGAAAAGGTCTCTAATGTGGTCCTCGCCTTGTCGTGGTAGAGGGCTTAGTATCCCCTCATCCAGATGTCTGTTCCGGGGAAATCAAGTTCGCTAGCTTACTGGACGGAAAGTGGTGAGGGGAAGCTAAGATTGGCTTACAACATTAGAAAAGAGGGTTAGCAACATGTCAGTAAGCTATACTAATAAAAAAATTAACTAAGTACAAGCCTCAGCGAATAAGTAGCTGGACGGGTGAACATTACGTCCAACGCAGCATGAAAAGGCAGAAGAGAAGAGGAAAGGACAAGGAACACAGGAAAGCTTAAAGATACTAACTTAGAACGTCAGAGAACTCGCCAACAAAGAATCTGTGTTGTTTCAAGAAACGAAAGACAAGAAAATAAGTATACCAGCTGCCACGGAAGCAAAGAGAAAGATAAAATGACCCAACATGATTTCTGTGTGATGATGTTTTACAGCGGAGTACCACAAGACACGAGAGCTCAAGCAGGACTAGCAGTTTTTGTGGAAAAAATGAGCAACGAAAATACGTTCACATACATTTATTACTGAAATATAAGATGAAAGTAGAACAGAGGCAACGTGACAATAATGGCAACATATTCACCAGGAGCGAAGAAAAGAAGAGAAAACGAAAGCATTTTATTCGATTTTGCAAAGTGAAATGGACTAGGAAATTAAGAGTAATTTAATGGTCTCACTTGGAGATTTTAAGGGAACCAGCCTACAACAAATGTTCATTTTCTTCTGTCACAGTCTCAATAAATTTCGAAGACGGATATAGTTACATTCTGCTATGCAGGCTGAGTTAAAAATATTTTATTTTCGCCACTAGATTGGGGTACTGCCCATTCTCAACTCCATCACTGTTGTTTCGTTAAAAAATCGCGTGCCATACATGTTTGTCCACGGTATGGCATTTGTAACGTTTATTACTATTTGGTAGAAAATCCGAAGAAATTCTGGTCGTATGTAAAGTACACAAGTGGCAAGACGCAGTCAATACCTTCGCTGCGCAGAGCCGATGGTACTGTTACCGACGACTGTGCCGCTAAAGCGGAGTTATTGAACGCAGTTTTCCGAAATTCCTTCACCAGGGAAGACGAATGGAATATTCCAGAATTTGAAACACGAACAGCTGCTAGCATGAGTTTCTTAGAAGTAGATACCTTAGGGGTTGCGAACAAACTCAAATCGCTTGATACGGGCAAGTCTTCAGGTCCAGATTGTATACCGATTAGGTTCCTTTGAGATTACGCTGATACTATAGCTCCCTACTTAGCAATTATATACAACCGCTCGCTCACCGGTAGATCTGTACCTACAGATTGGAAAATTGCGCAGGTCGCACCAGTGTTTAAGAAGGGTAGTAGGAGTAATACATCAAACTACAGACCTATATCATTGACGTCGGTTTGCCGTAGGGTTTTGGAGCATATACTGTATTCAAACATTATGAATCACCTCGAAGGGAACGATCTATTGATAAGTAATCAGCATGGTTTCAGAAAACATCGTTCTTGTGCAACGCAGCTAGCTCTTTATTCGCACGAAGAAATGGCCACTATCGACAGGGGATCTCAGGTTCATTCCGTATTTCTGGATTTCCAGAAAGCTTTTGACACCGTTCCTCACAAGCGACTTCTAATCAAGCTGCGGGCCTATGGGGTATCGTCTCAGTTGTGCGACTGGATTCGTGATTTCCTGTCAGGAAGGTCGCAGTTCGTAGTGGTAGACGGCAAATCATCGAGTAAAATTGAAGTGATATCGAGTGTTCCCCAGGGAAGCGTCCTGGGGCCTCTGCTGTTCCTGATCTATATAAATGACCTGGGTGACAATCTGAGCAGTTCTCTTAGGTTGTTCGCAGATGATGCTGTAATTTACTGTCTAGTAAGGTCAAACGAAGACCAGTATCAGCTGCAAAGCGATTTAGAAAAGATTGCTGTATGGTGTGGCAGGTGGCAGTTGACGCTAAATAACGAAAAGTGTGAGGTGATCCACATGAGTTCCAAAAGAAATCCGTTGGAATTCGATTACTCTATAAATAGTACAATTCTCAAGGCTGTCAATTCAACTAAGTACCTGGGTGTTAAAATTACGAACAACTTCAGTTGGAAAGACCACATAGATAATATTGTGGGGAAGGCGAGCCAAAGGTTGCGTTTCATTGGCAGGACACTTAGAAGATGCAACAAGTCCACTAAAGAGACAGCTTACACTACACTTGTTCGTCCTCTGTTAGAATATTGCTGCGCGGTGTGGGATCCTTACCAGGTGGGATTGACGGAGGACATCGAAAGGGTGCAAAAAAGGGCAGCTCGTTTTGTATTATCACGTAATAGGGAAGAGAGTGGGGCAGATATGATACGCGAGTTGGGATGGAAGTCATTAAAGCAAAGACTTTTTCGTTGCGGCGAGATCTATTTACGAAACTTCAGTCACCAACTTTCTCTTCCGAATGCGAAAATATTTTGTTGAGCCCAACCTACATAGGTAGGAATAATCATCAAAATAAAATAAGAGAAATCAGAGCTCGAACAGAAAGGTTTAGGTGTTCGCTTTTCCCGCGTGCTGTTCAGGAATGGAATGGTAGAGAGATAGTATGATTGTGGTTCGATGAACCCTGTGCCAAGCACTTAAGTGTGAATTGCTGAGTAGTAATGTAGATGTAGATGTAGACTACACTTGTTCGTGTCGCTTTCGTTTGCACCAAAAAATGTAAAGGGATTTATTTTGAATAAAAAGGGACAAGAATTAAGAAAATTAGCACATTATAATAACTTGAAAATCGCTAATTTCTAAAATGAATAATGTAACAAGGTGGAGCTACAAGACAAAGTCATATAAGTCTTACATGGAAATTGACTAAATAAACAATTCTAATGAAACCCACCACTTAACATATTAATGAAGAATGGAAGAATATAAGCACTCGTAACAATGTGTAAAAGATGTAATATGAATGTATTAACAACATGGAACGAAGAATTTGAAAAATAATAAGAGAGAAAAGGGAAAAATATTAAAATATCTATAAAAATGCCAGAGTTAAGAGCGACCAGAAAATAGTTACTGCTAAACGAGGGTGTAAATATACACACAGAGAAAATTGGGACAATTATGTGAGTACCATAGAGAATGATATTTATGGTCAAGAAGAAAAAGATAGTTTACATATTAACATAATAAATGGAAAACAATGTAAGAAGATTATAACAAGTTGTGGTATGACCAAAAATTAACAGAGCAATCAAAAATGTACAAAGATGGAAAGTGATACTTACAGTAACATTAAAAGAAATAGAAGTAGCTTTAAAAGCAATGAGAAACAGAAAATCACCTGGTACAAAGCACATTAACAGCTTATTATTAAAATACGGTGGAATTCTCCTTAAACCAAGAATTTTACATTTCCCTAGAAATCAGGTCAATAACTGATGTGTGCTCAATTTTTAAGAAAGGGACTCGAAAAGGGTGTGATAATTACAGAGAAATAAGTATTATAACAACTGGGTGTAAAGAACGTGGAAAAATTTTAACTTTGATGTTAAAATCAATAACAAAAGAAACGTTTGGATACAAATATGGATGAATAACAATGGATAATACATTCACTTCGAGTATATTAATAAATAAATAAAGGATTTAATAGTGAGTCACACATTGGCTATATGTCAAAGCATTTGCAGGGTAAACAGGTCAAAATTCGGACCAACACAGGAAGAAAATGGTATTCTGCGATACTTGATATAGCCCATAGAAAGCTTATAAAATGAAACTGAATTTGTAATAAGAACAAAGAACAAAATAAGTAAATAGTGCAACTAACCAGGGAGTTAAGCAAGGTTGCACAGTTTCCCCACATTACATTCAATTTACATATAAATACATTATTAAAAAGGGAAATGAGGAAAAAAATACAACAAAGGAATAAATCTAGATAAGGAATAATATGTAACAACATTAACATATGCCGACAAGCAGACTATAGCAGGCATTTCAGAAGAAGAAGAAATGTTTTTAATTTTAAACAAGTTATAATTTCAAAATATCTACAGAAGAGACAAAAGTAATAGCATGTAAATGTAGATTATCCCAATATAATTAAACAACAGTTACTACTGTTCACAGCCTTCTAGTATGTGGTTGCGAAACACAAGCACGTTTTGTAACTGAATTCGTGACATTTCACTACAAATATGTGAGTACAACCACGTGAAAAGCGTACAATTAGGCAAAAAACGTATTCCGAAACTAAAATGTGTTATACGTTATTACAGTGATAGATTGAAATACGTCAAATATGTAAATGAAACGTTTTTAAAATTGTGAGTGACAAACAACATGTGATGCCGAAAACCTACTGTGTAAACTTCATTTTCTTCTGTTTTCCGTCACTCCTTAGTTGCTTGAAAATTCGTGGAGGCATGTTCCGCCCATACAACTAATTGAAGACAGTTTGTTTATTGCCAATAAACAAACTGCCTTCAATTAGTTGCATAGACAGAACATACCTCTACGAACTAGGGCGTTAACTTTATAACGGTAAGAATTAATCCATGTATCAATTGTGAAGAACAAAATACTTTTATTTATAACATATATTTACAGTGTGTTCCACTACACACTGCCTGACAAAAAAGTGAAGCACCAGACGACGTGGTCGAATGTTAAGGTAACTTCATATATCTACAGACCATTAATGATTATGTAAATTACTAGCGCTGCCTTTACCTGACACAGGTAGAGCAACCGCCAGAGTGAATTAGCATTGTTTATTGTTAGTTTTGTTACCAGGCCTGATAAAGTATGTATGGGACACGAACAGCGACAGATGTTGAGTGATCACTATGAAGGACAGGGTGAGGCTGTGTACCGTCTGAGACAGCTTTGTAATAGTTTCAAATGGGCCGCGCACTGTCAGTCTCCATTTTGCTGGCTGGTCGCATCATGCTGTACCCAGACTTGTGGGGCATGTGGGCAAGAGAGTTGCCTGATGTTGAGCTGGATGGGAACGTGAGGG
The DNA here is from genome assembly GCF_023898315.1 of Schistocerca nitens. Classification (NCBI taxonomy): domain Eukaryota; kingdom Metazoa; phylum Arthropoda; class Insecta; order Orthoptera; family Acrididae; genus Schistocerca; species Schistocerca nitens. The sequence continues at coordinate 231,136,342 of NC_064614.1, read as the reverse complement.
CAGGCCTCAGTATTAAGGCTCCACTCGACCCAATCTGGCCACAAGCACATTGTAGCTCCTTCATATCTGTCCCTGCTATCCGAGAATAAGTAATGTTGTGTATCATCCTGCACAATTGACAGAGGACTAACAGCAGGAGGTCTAAAGAATTAACCATCATCACTGTTCTGCAGATATAATCAATGCACTACTGATAAAAGGTAAACGAAGGTAAGAAACCAAGCTTAATGAATTTGCTGTATAACGAACTACCACGGACTATGGGTCACTTATATCACAATACTCAAATAGTATCCCTACACACTCTCCAAAATTTTATCCGTGGAGTTACATTTCACCATAGAAGGACCATTCAAAAAGTTCCGAGACTGATTTTATTCCTAGCATATAAACGAGATTAGCACACTGACTATGGTGGTTGCTTGAACTAATACAGTAAACAGTAGTTATGCATTCGTTCAGTCAGTTGTGAGCAGGCAGTGTTAAGTAGTGGACAAGTGGGTATAGTAGTATAGTAGTAGTAGTAGTAGCAGTAGTAGTAATAGTAGTAGTAGCTTTATTCATCCATAGATCTCTTTTTACAAGGATATAGGAAATGACAAAATGTTTACAAACTTAGTTCAATTTCAAATTAGCTAATTGGTACACACAAACATTTACAGGCTTCTAGTTATAGACAATCATTAGATTTACTTCTGGTATACAATACTTTTTTACAAATAACTTATTAAATAATGTAATGCCACATTGTTCACTCATATCTAACAATTAGTCACTGCACACACTATACACACATTGTTTGATAACACTTCACTCACCACACACACACACACACACACACACACACACACACACACACACACACACACTGGCGATCTCTGGGCCATTTTCTGTACTGCAAACTTCCCATTTGCTCTCCTGAAAAACTGAGTCAGCATCCCTCCATAATGAGTGAGATGTTGAACTCAGAAAGAGGAAGAGGTGTTGGTATTGTGCCATGCATAGGTTGCGGGTAAGTATTTCTAGAAAGGAAAAAAGAAGGAAAAACATTAAGTGAAGGTGTTATGTGGAATGTTGAATATTTTATAATCATTATTATTGTTATTTATTTGTATAGCATTTTTATCAACCCCTACTCTGTTTTATCTACGTAATCTTTCAATCTATAAAACACATTGCATAACAGGTACTTTTTAGATGCCTTTTTAAATAAGTGTATTTTTGCAATTTCCTTAATCTCATTTGCTAATTTATTATATAGTTTTATTCCTTGGTAGAAAATGTTGTTTTGAGTTTTTTTGTTTTCTTTTTATTGGTAAATGTAAATTGAGGCTATCTCTTGTTGCATGGAATGGACAGAGCTGTTTGTGCAGTAATTACCAATGTTATTTTTGATGTGTACAACTGACTGATAAATGTATTCAAATGGAGCAGTTAAAATCGCATGTTCTGAACAGATCTTTACAATGAGCTCAACTAGTATTTTTGGTTATTATTCTTATGGCTCTTTTCTGGAGTTTGAAAATTGTGTTCATATTATGTGCATTTGTTGCCCAAGAAAGAATGGCTTAGCTAAGAATTGAGTATACACATGAATAATATATAAATAAAAGACATTGCATGTTACACACTAATGATAGGATTCTAAGGGCATAACAAGCTGATGACATTCTATTTGCAAGTACCTTTGTGTGTTCACACCACTTCAACTGAGAATCAATATTCATTCCTAGAAATTTTGCATTTGTTACATAGTCTGTAGAGGTGCCACCTACATTTAATTTAATATTGTCATTTTTCCTCTTCAAACTGAAATTCGTGGCATTAGTTTTCTTTATGTTCAAAGTCACTTTCTTACTTATTGACCAATCATAAACTTCCTTCAGAGTTTCATTTGCTTTCTCGGCAAGGGGTTCTCTTGTTTTCTCAGTGGCTATAATGTTGCTGCCATCAGCAAAGAGGATTTTTTCACCATGAGTAACACTACTGGGAAAGTCATTGATGTATATAAGGAACAGTATTGGTCCTAATATGCTACCTTGCAGAACCCCTATATTAATGTATTTTGGTTCTGATAAGTGTTTTACCAAATGTTTAGATCTATTTGAAGTATGTGTTATCTCTACTCTTTGTACCCTATCTGTTAGGTATGATTGAAACCAGTCATTAGCTAGCCCTCTTATTCCTCATGCTTCTAATTTATTTAATAGAATCTTGTGATAGACTGTATCAAACGCCTTAGAAAGATCTAAAAATATGCCTGTGACACACTCATCTTTATTAAGAGCATCAAGCACAACTTTTGTGAATTCTACTATGGCTGGCTCTGTATTTTTGCCACTTTGGAAACCAAATTGTGATTCGCTTAAAATATTGTATTTATTCAGGTAAGTCATTAATCTGTCTTTCATAATTGCTTCTACTATTTTTGAGAATGCTGACAACAGGGAAATTGGCTGGTAATTTTCTATGTCTTTTGCATTACCTGTCTTAAGCAAAGGTACAACTCTTGCCTGTTTTAACTGCTCTGGGAATGTCCCTGATGTGAAGGATTCATTTATTATATTTGTTAAGGGGCCTTGTATAATCCCTATGCATTTTCAGTACACACATTGGTATTTCATCTACGCCTACTGACTTCTTATTTTTTAGTTTTTGAATTGTTTTACTAACTTCATTCTCTGTGGTTGGAAGTAACATCATTGTATTTAGTGCAACATTATTTACAGGTGTTATATTTGTTTGGGGAAATTTTTGCTGTAACTTCTCTGAAATACTTGAAAAATGCTCGATTACATAGTTTGCTAAGTGCAGTGGATCATTTATTACTTTATTCCCCTCTCTTAACAGTATGTTATTCTGCATTTGTTTGCCTCATCCTGTTCCCTTTTTTATAACATCCCAGACTGTTTCGCCTTTATTCTCTGCATGATATATTATTTTGTCATTAAATGACTTTTTTGCAGTAGTCAGCACCTTCCTATACATCTTTTTGTATCTGTGACAGAAATTTAAGAATTCTGGATCACTGTGAATCTTTTTCAGGAACTGAAGTGTTTAAGTGTTTGGGAGGACTTCTTAATACCTACTGTTATCCATCTGTTTTTGTGGGATGTTGATACAGAAATGCATACTTTTGGAAATGCCTTTTCAAAGTTTAATTTAAAAAATGTGGAGAATTTAGAGAATTTCATATTTACATTGGTTTCCTTTTACTCTTCATCCCAGATTTGTTTTTTTAGTTCCTTTGAAAAATCTTTTATTTCATTTCTGATAGATGTCGTTTGTAGGCTTGAATGATTCGATACCTGACTTTACTGTTGTTATTTGACAGAGATGGTCTGATACTCCGAGATCTTTTACAGCTAAATCACATTTTTCCCTGTCCATATTTGTGGCCACAAGGTCAATTACTGAAGTTGTTGTGGTAACCCTTGTTGCACTGTTGACCAATAGGGCCATGCTATAACTTTGAAGGATGTTTATGAAGGTGCTGATGGATTCATTTATGATGTAAGTGTCGATGTTAATGTTCCCACACAGAATTATGTTGACCTTTGTACTTGAGTCTTTATCTAGAACTTCTGTTAAGTTATTGAAAAAAGTGTCCACACTACCACTGGGAAATCTATACATACACAAAATGATTAATTTCTTGGTGATATCAAGCCCTGTTAATTCAATAGCCTTCAATTAGTTGCATAGACAGAACATACCTCCACGACCTAGGGCGTTAACTTTATAACGGTAAGAATTAATCCATGTATCAATTGTGAAGAACAAAATACTTTTATTTATAACATGTATTTACTGTGTGTTCCACTGTACACTGCCTGACAAAAAAGTGAAGCACCAGACGACATGGTCGAATGTTAACGTAACTTCATATATCTACAGACCATTAGTGATTATGTAAATTACTAGAGCTGCCTTTACCTGACACAGGTAGAGCAACCGCCAGAGTGAATTAGCATTGTTTACTGTTAGTTTTGTTACCAGGCCTGATAAAGTATGTATGGGACATGAACAGCAACAGATGTTGAGTGATCACTACGAAGGACAGGGTGAGGCCGTGTACTCGTGTGAGACAGCTTTATAATAGTTTCAAATGGACCGCCCACATTTTTCAAGTATTGCAGAGAAGTTACAGCAAAAGTGTTTGTCTGCACTTACGGTACTGAGTTCATGTCTTGATTTGAACTGTGTTCCTTTTCTGATATAAATGCATGATCCTCCACCCCTTGAAGTAGTTCTGCAGTAAGAGTTTGCCTTTTCATACAATGGTAATACTACATGTTGGATTTATGTGTCTCTACACCAGTGCTCAGTAATACAAAGTACTGTGCAGTTCAAAGATTGGAGCTCAACTTCTATTAGTTGTATTTTATTTTTTATTCATTGCAAGTTTTGATGGAGGATTGGTAAGTCTGTGAAATGCCCCATGGTTTGCTTTTCTTTGTGACATCTAGTATATATGATATTTGAGGTGTTAGAACCTGTCTTGTGAGTAATTGTTTCAGTATCTTTTAAAGTGCTCGAGACACTCTTTAGGCAGGGGAGTCTGTTGTCTGGATTTATCGTAAAAAGACCTACTTTTTCTACCTATGAAAGCAGGTATTTGACCAAATGTGGCCTCAAATCCACCCCCCTATACTTTCATTAATCAGCTGTACCAATGTCCCCTTCCCAGTCCTGTTTAGGTGTAGGGCATGCCTAGTGAAACCCCATCTGTTGATAGTCCCGACGGGCAGCAGAGAAACATGGCGAAAGTTGGCTGCCCCCACAGCAATCCCTAACCCCACATTGATTCACCTCACAGCTCCATCAAGGTGTGGTCGATCATGACGCCAGAACAACTCAACAAAGTGTACGTTGGTGCCATGAGTCAGGAAAGCTTTCTTGTCCAGGTCATATGCCCCATCCCTGTCCAAACCCTTTCCCACCCCACCCACTATTACTACATGGTCCTCTTTTGTAAAGTCCTTACGTAAAGACCCTAGGTCCTCTATCACATGACTTAGCGATGCATTTGGCTTGAAGATACTGGTGGCCTGGTACGCTGCCCCTAAATTATCCTGTAGCTGAGGGCCTACACCTCTCCCATGGCCACTACCTAGCAGCAGTACTTTCTTCTTCCTAACACTTTGTACATTCCTAGGCTTCTTGGCCTCAGTTGATGTGTGCTGCACATTTCCTGCTCCTCGTTCTACCTGAGGCTCTTCTCCACTTAACTCTGGCAGTGGTAGACACCTGTTTTTGGTGTTGATGATAAAACTGTCAGATCGCGTTCTCTTTCTTCCACGTCCTCCTACCAGCTGTCAGTTCCCAATCACCCTCCCCCCCCCCTCCTATCTCCCTTGATCCTTATGAGTTACTTCATTGCTTCCTCCAGCTGTGCCTGAAGGGCACAGATTTTCCTTTCCTGTTCCCCAATCAAAATGTTCCTACTGCATACTCTGCAGTTCCAGGAGAGAGCCTCTTCTGTTCTCCCAACATTCTTCTCACTGCATACACCCCCTCCCCCACACCCCGTGAAAATATTTCCTACAAGATTGGCAACAGATCTCTCGACTCACTACCCTATAACAGCTCCCACATTTCTCACTCATGGTGAGTTTCGAAAGATTAATTAAATTTAAACAATGTTTTAAATTTGTCAAGGACGCGAGATTGGCTCTGTGTAAACAAAAAACGAGACAAAGGCCTTATGTGCGGTGGTTGTTGTTTTGTTCTGATTTAGGGATACAATGACAGAAGAAAGAACTTGTAATTAATTTGCTTTTAGAGAATTATCGTTATCAGGCGTGTTTGGTCAGGATTTTAAACGTTTATAACTCGGAAAATTTAGGCCTAGATGGCGTCTATCTAACTAGTAAACAATACGAAATGTGTTAGTTAAATACGATTTAGAAACGTTTAATTACACTTTTATTGCGTCAATAGACACTGACGAAACAATTAGCAGTCTTTTTTAAACGAATTTTGCACTATGAAGAAAACTTGTATAGAATTTTTTGTGTTTATGTCACGCAGAATTTCGGGTTATGTCGTGATTATCGGGACTTCAGCTAAAGAACAAGTGTTTTCAAGAACAAGCGCTGCTGGGACGCTAATATTCAGTTGTGTGACAACAACGGACACTACAGCAAGTATACAAAACAAATAAAATTAAAATTTGACACTATTTCCTCTTAAATAAGTTCTTTTAGCGGATGAAGAAAATACCTGTGATCTCACTCAGCGGCCATCTTGGTATTATATGTCAACGTTGCAGTGTTATAAACCGCAGTGGAGCAACATCTTTAAATCAAGTGTTCAAGAAATTCTCCAGAATGATTTGAAGAAGAGAAAAGTGAATGCGAAGTTTGTACCGCAGACCTTGACTCCTGAATAAATACGACTGGTGGATTGCTGCCGCGACTGGACTGAAGTGCAAAACGCGGACAATTCTTTTCCGGAAAAAATTATCACGGGCGACGAGACTTGGTGTTATCAATACGAATCTACCATAAGGTGATTCAAATGGGTCTGAGCACTATGGGACTTAACTTCTGAGGTCATCAGCTGCTAAAATTGTCTGTTTTTGGCAAGTAAGCTGACTTCGCCCATAGAATGTGCATTTAACGGGTCATGCTCGCTGAGTTCCTTTTTTCTTCTTTGGACTAAACAAACAGTGGTTGCTTTATACATCCTATATTAATTCTATTGTATCTGATTATTATTGCAGACATTTGAGAACAATTTGACAGCTGAAAGTACGTAGTAGTGAACAATATGAAAAGAAATCATGGTTTAATGTTAAAAACAATATAATGGTGTAATGGTAGCTGCTTAAACCGGACTGAAGATAAAGGTTCGTACTCAGGAAACTTGTAGTAGGTCGGGGGAATATGCTATACTTTCTGTTTCTACACCGGATTATGTCGAAAATTTTGAGATACTCAAAGCGAAATTAATCAGACATAATTGGCAATGTTTCTTCAAGCTAAAAACCGATGTATATGATAAAAATAGTAACATTCATGTTCCGTATATTTTATTTTGACAGGTTGGACTGGCAGGGATTCCACCCCAAAGATCACGATAGGACGACAAAATATATTCGATTCCATCATCAATTTTTATATACATTTTATTGTCAAATAAAACAAAATAAAAGTCTGTATTGCAGTTACCGACTTCTACTGTTAATATGCACTGTTTTACTGCATAGTCGTTATATATATCTTCTTCATCTGTGCATGTTTTATGAAGCCACATCTTAAAGCAAATGAACCGAATCCAGCGCACTTACCGTCGGTTTTTTTTTTTCGTAGTAGTTTCTTTTTCACACAAAACAGACATTGGCTCCAGCAGTTGATTTTATTTTTCTCTCTCGTTTGCTGGCTGGTTGGAGGGCTGTTTTTTGGCGTCTGTCCGTTTCTGTTGCCCTGCTTTCAAATTTTACTCGTATACGGTAGTATACATAGTAGTTTCTTTTTCACACAAAACAGGCATTGGCTTCAGCAGTTGATTTTATTTTTCTCTCTCGTTTTCTGGCAGGTTGGAGGGCTGTTTTTTGGCGTCTGTCCTTTTCTGTTGCGCTGCTTTCAAATTTTACTCGTATACGGTTTCCTGGTCTGTCAACACCGATGCAGTTCTCTTCCTCCTTTTCTCTGGGGTTTCCAAAATTGATATAGGTGCAATCTTTTTAAACGACATAGAGGTCCTTGCTTTAGCTGTAACACGGGCATTAGGGGCAATTTATGCGCATAGAGAATCATTAGCAGCGTTGGGTTTTGAGTTGCTAGATCAGGAAAGAATGTTTGTTCCCTTAGGATGCCTCTCCATACTTTCTAGGTATAGTATGCAAATAAATAAACGTACATAAAGGGTGCTATGAGTCACCATCTTGACCCCGAGAAAGTATGGCGTCTTTTCCAGGTTTAGGGGTGAGATGCAAGATGAACTATGCGTTCCAGTGTTGCAGCAAACGGCGAGTAACTGCACGCACTGCCACACGTATAGTTCTAAACACAGATTACGTGATAAACAGACCGTTAGAACTGGTAAACATGTTTAGAAAACACTGTTATTGTTTTTAAATATCTGCAATTATTGTACAGTGTAAACTTGAATACATACCACAGTTTTTTGGCTTCCAGTGACGAAGGTAATTCGTTACAACTGCATCTACCACTTGGCCCTTTAGGCTTGGACTCCAGGAAGCTACGCTCTTGTAAGTAGGCTTTTTAGGTTTTTATGTTGGTAACACCACGTAGCGCTCTGTATGCAAATCGCTGCATGTGCTGTGTGCAGTCTGTGGCTGGTTGGCATTGTTGAAATATTCTCTATTGTGGTGTTGGGCAGTTGGAGGTGAGCCGCCAGCAGTGGTGGATGTGGGGGGAGAGATGGCAGAATCTTAAGAGCGGGCGACCTGGACGTGTGTCCGCCAGAAAGAGTAAATTTGTAATACTGGATATCATGAACTGATATACATTCCTGGAAATGGAAAAAAGAACACATTGACACCGGTGTGTCAGACCCACCATACTTGCTCCGGACACTGCGAGAGGGCTGTACAAGCAATGATCACACGCACGGCACAGTGGACACACCAGGAACCGCGGTGTTGGCCGTCGAATGGCGCTAGCTGCGCAGCATTTGTGCACCGCCGCCGTCAGTGCCAGCCAGTTTGCCGTGGCATACGGAGCTCCATCGCAGTCTTTAACACTGGTAGCATGCCGCGACAGCGTGGACGTGAACCGTATGTGCAGTTGACGGACTTTGAGCGAGGGCGTATAGTGGGCATGCGGGAGGCCGGGTGGACGTACCGCCGAATTGCTCAACACGTGGGGCGTGAGGTCTCCACAGTACATCGATGTTGTCGCCAGTGGTCGGCGGAAGGTGCACGTGCCCGTCGACCTGGGACCGGACCGCAGCGACGCACGGATGCACGCCAAGACCGTAGGATCCTACGCAGTGCCGTAGGGGACCGCACCGCCACTTCCCAGCAAATTAGGGACACTGTTGCTCCTGGGGTATCGGCGAGGACCATTCGCAACCGTCTCCATCAAGCTGGGCTACGGTCCCGCACACCGTTAGGCCGTCTTCCGCTCACGCCCCAACATCGTGCAGCCCGCCTCCAGTGGTGTCGCGACAGGCGTGAATGGAGGGACGAATGGAGACGTGTCGTCTTCAGCGATGAGAGTCGCTTCTGCCTTGGTGCCAATGATGGTCGTATGCGTGTTTGGCGCCGTGCAGGTGAGCGCCACAATCAGGACTGCATACGACCGAGGCACACAGGGCCAACACCCGGTATCATGGTGTGGGGAGCGATCTCCTACACTGGCCGTACACCACTGGTGATCGTCGAGGGGACACTGAATAGTGCACGGTACATCCAAACCGTCATCGAACCCATCGTTCTACCATTCCTAGACCGGCAAGGGAACTTGCTGTTCCAACAGGACAATGCACGTCCGCATGTATCCCGTGCCACCCAACGTGCTCTAGAAGGTGTAAGTCAACTACCCTGGCCAGCAAGATCTCCGGGTCTGTCCCCCATTGAGCATGTTTGGGACTGGATGAAGCGTCGTCTCACGCGGTCTGCACGTCCAGCACGAACGCTGGTCCAACTGAGGCGCCAGGTGGAAATGGCATGGCAAGCCGTTCCACAGGACTACATCCAGCATCTCTACGATCGTCTCCATGGGAGAATAGCAGCCTGCATTGCTGCGAAAGGTGGATATACATTGTACTAGTGCCGACATTGTGATTGCTCTGTTGCCTGTGTCTATGTGCCTGTGGTTCTGTCAGTGTGATCATGTGATGTATCTGACCCCAGGAATGTGTCAATAAAGTTTCCCCTTCCTGGGACAATGAATAAACGGTGTTCTTATTTCAATTTCCAGGAGTGTATATATATTATGACTTTTGAACACTATTAAGGAAAATACATTGTTTGTTCTCTATCAAAATCTTTCATTTGCTAACTATGGCTATCAGTAGTTAGTGCCTTCAGTAGTTAGAATCTTTTATTTAGCTCACAGTAGTGGCGCTCGCTGTATTGCAGTAGTTCGAGTAAGGAAGATTTTTGTGAGGTAAGTGATTCATGAAAGGTATAGGTTATTGTTAGTCAGGGCCATTCTTTTGTAGGGATTATTGAAAGTTAGATTGCGTTGCGCTAAAAATATTGTGTGTCAGGTTAGTGTTGATCAGAATAAGTAAAGAGAGAAATGTCACAGTACGTTCAGTTTTGCTCAGCTGTTTGAAAATTAAATAACGTAAGAGGTTTATCAGGACATTAATTCATTAATTTTTCAAAGGGGACGTTTCACCCTCTTTAAACACTGCAGCAACATAAGCAAACAGGCATCATACCCCGATTACCATCTTCCCCCCGATTCACTCTAGAACAGCGTAATATTCAAGTTCTTGTAAATGACCAGCATTTATCCATCCTATGAAACTAATTATAATATCCGATAAGCTCATTCCATACTATTATGATGAAAAGAGCATTTCTCAAATGACCAATGGAATGTAAGTGCAACTAACTTTTCATCGACGCAAACACTTGATAAGATGAAAAAGCGGCAAGCATGCCAGCGTGGACACATTTCGCTTCTCAAATTCTGAATCGGGCGTTCGTACCTCCGTAACAAATATAAAGTTACTAATTTACCTCGTTTGATTTCAGGTTTTTGAGTAAATACACAGTTAATACTACGTGTCAATTTTCCACTCGTGTAATTTACTTCATTTTGCAATTTTTTTCTGTAGGATAACGGATGTTTCAACCTTAACAGACCTACCTGTGCAGTCGGTTTCACTAGCCCCTCTTCCCGGCATGCAGTACTTCTCCTTTCTGTGACGTTTGGGCGGCCCTGCTGTGTTCATTATCAGCAACCGCCAGCGGGATTGTCGCCCGGCAGAGCCGCCACGCGCTGCCAGTATCATCATAACGACCAACACACGCCGTCCTCCCCATTACCCGGAGACCACCTATTTGCGGCCGACTATTATCCCTGAAAAATGGCAGCCATTACTTTGATTTAGTTGTGGCACATTATCACCTCGGCCTGCCCCATCGTCGGCTAGGCTCCACCGTGATCGGCTATCGTCGCCTGCCTACTGCGCCAATACCTCGCTGCTGATTATAGCTTATTGCTCCTTATCGGCGAAAGTGCCTCGTAAACAAATGAATTCTGGCGGCCGCAGCGTCTGATCGCGTCACCTGCGACAGGAATCCCTACTATATAAATTTATTGCGCCTTGAGAACCACGTAATCCTGCAACAGATATAACATTATCAGCCCAAAGACATTATTTTTGACATAACCTGTTATACAGCCTATTAGCTTCCACTGTGCCTTTTATGATTCTCTCTTGGTGCGCAGCAATCCTACAATAATTGTGTTTCCACTGTAGCGCCGTAAAATTCGCTGTCTTCTCCCGCTTATAACCAGCAAAAAGACTCACCTAGTGCTCGGAACGGAAAGCTGATGGAAACCAGGTGTTCATAGCAATAAATTTTCACATTCTGATCGGGCAGTATAACGCACTGATAAACTAAACGCCGATGGTTGGAGGGGTGTTTATAGTCTAAATACCGGCCGGAGTGGCCGCGCGGTTCTAGGCGCTACAGTCCGGAACCGCGCGACCGCTACGGTCGCAGGTTCGAATCCTGCCTGAGGCATGGATGTGTGTGATGTCCTTAGGTTAGTTAGGTTTAAGTAGTTCTACGTTCTAGGGGACTGGTGACCTCGGAAGTTAAGTCCCATAGTGCTCAGAGCCATTTGAACCATAATCTAAATGATACTCTAGTATATATTGAGTTTAACACAGACTCCGAAAGCTGAATAATTTCGATGAAGATAAATATTAAAAGTGTGTCAAACTTGGTAACTGGATGCTTTTATGGGGCCCCTGCCTCAGAAGTAGTAAAGGCAGAACATTTCAGAAATCATTTGCATGCCGGACGAAGTGGCCGAGCGGTTCTAGGCGCTACAGTCTGGACCCGCGCGACCGATATAGTCGCAGGTTCGAATCCTGCCTTGGGCATGGATGTGTGTGATGTCCTTAGGTTAGTTAGGTTTAAGTAGTACTAAGTTCTAGGGGACTGATGACCGCAGCAGTTAAGTCCCACAGTGCTCAGAGCCATTCCATCATTTGCACAGCTTGCGAGTAAATTTCTTGATCATGTTATAACATTACAGTGAAATTTCAAAGTACCAGGTATAGAATACGAAATACAAGTGGTTACGTTTTTCTTGATCATGTTATAACATTACAGTGAAATTTCAAAGTACCAGGTATAGAATACGAAATACAAGTGGTTACGTTTTTCTTGATCATGTTATAACATTACAGTGAAATTTCAAAGTACCAGGTATAGAATACGAAATACAAGTGGTTACGTTTTTCTTGATCATGTTATAACATTACAGTGAAATTTCAAAGTACCAGGTATAGAATACGAAATACAAGTGGTTTCGTTTTTGGGGTAGATAGTAAGTAGAGTGCCGCAGGAAACTTTTCTAAATCCCTTATCAGAAGATCACCCAGAGTAGCTGATCTGTGAACCGATATGTGAGCGGGACATCCTAGATTTCCTGAATACAAGGAGGCTGAAACTGTTGCTCACAGTTAAGAGAATAGAGGTATTCTGTGGTCGTAAGGCCCTTATAACAAGAATGACGACAAGTGCCAATAGCATTATAAAATAGGTAGGATGATATTGCTGCGCAGTAAATATAACAAGAAACAAATTTCAAATTTTCCGAGGAGTCAACATCATACATTCATCTTTGAGACGGAAAATGTTGAGTATAAGAGGCTTAAGATAAAAGAGTATTGAATAATACACCTTAGACTCGTGCATACCGACCGCCATTGTGATGAATGGCGAAAACCCGCAGTGGTTCGATAGTACATTTAGAAAGCTTCTCTTTACGTTGTAACTACTGTTTTTGCGAGTCATTAGTCTCATGACCGATTGCGGCGGAGCGGTGTTAAAATGTTCGCTAGCACTGAGTGAAGCAAGCTGCAAATTAATGTACACCTACCTAAGTACAGCGTTCGTTCACCATCTGTTGCTCTGCATTCGTAGGTACTACGTAGTCGATGTTAAAAGCAGCGTTGAAACAAAACCATCGTCCATACTTACGATTACATAGTCCGCGTAACTCAGGTAACAAAATAAACCTGTAAATCTCTAGTAATAACGGGCAAAAGTGGATGCTTCCTTCCTTCATTGAAGATGTCCGCTTCCCGATACTAATGTTTTTTATTGTCTTTTAGTTATGGTGTCAACAAGCCTGCATTTACGTCGATAGCACATCTACTACTAGTTCATGCAGCTTATATCACATGCAAGACGTATTAAGTCCAACTCGAAATATTACGAGATTAATATAGTCAATACTCTGCTACGAAATGAGTTTCACACTTCGTCCTTCTCAGTGGATTCTTCAAAGGAAGATGCTCGCCAAAAAATTGTTCTGTATATGCATACTGAACACGCCATGCAGAATTTTTCACAAAGGCAGATAGTTTCACACGCGGTTTTCTGTACAACAAACACTCCAAAATCTCCGAAACTCCACCGAACTGTCCATTAATGCATCTGCTTGCACGGCGATATAAACCGAACGCGAAATAACAGTCACTCCTTCATTTTACAAATAACTTTTTCGGACACGTCTAACATGACCTTCTCGTCCGGCAGCTAGTCCACGACAGTCTGAATGCCGTTGCTTTCATGGCATATAACTCATTCCACTGTGCGGGAAAGACTTTACTCTTATTGGTTGATGAAAACGAACAGCCAATCAGATCAATCTTTCAAAATCATATTCGCACTTATACGTTTTTACTCCAAGCAACATTCGCAGATGAATTTACGTCATTTCATGCAGCAAATGTTTACAAAAAGTTCCACCAAACAAAACCAAACGAAAACTAAGAGAAAACTGTGCTTGAAATATACTTTAGATCTGATTATCCTCTTATTACCTTTCTGACTGCCTTATTAGAAATGTATACACCTGTAGACATACGTCATCCGCCAGTTACGAGGATTTACAGTGTCCATGACGCCCTGGTGGCGTAACACTTAAGGTGCAATACAATATAGAATTGAAGTTGACGTATGTCCCACATACACACTCAAACTCACTCTCATTTACACAAAATATAAATATTAACTTCTAAACTGTTATTTTCATTACTTAATAAAAATTATCGAAAGTTTAGAATCATAAATCTTTATAAAATAAATCATCACAATGAGAGTGCTATTACTGTTTTCAGATAACAAAAGAAATATAAACTGTTATTGTTCCTATCTGAACTTACTTTCCTAAGTGTCGATTAAGCTCTTTTTAATGGTTTATTTTATATCTACGAAACTATTAAAGGTAGCGGTATCAAATTCTGAAACAAAGTTCGTCTTAATAACAAAACGTCATGTACCCAATTTGTAATAAAACAGACATTATTTAACATAGTTATTTAGTTTCTTAGGTGAGGTGAATAAGTGATTTAAGTACACGCCACAGTGAGCAGCCGGTCGGAGTGGCCGTGCGGTTCTGGGCGCTACAGTCTGGAGCTGAGCGACCGCTCCGGTCGCAGGTTTGAATCCTGCCTCGGGCATGGATGTGTGTGATGTCCTTATGTTAGTTAGGTTTGATGAGTTCTAAGTTCTAGGCGACTGATGACCTCAGAAGTTAAGTCGCATATGCTCGGAGCCATTTGAACCAGCCACAGTGAGCATTCTCACGGTCCGCTTTAGCGACAGGTGTGGCTGTGACGCATACGGCAGGCCACAAGTCGGCCGCTGCCGAATGCTACTATACTGCAGACCTCCAAAACAGCTTGTCATAACGTAACAGCTTGTCATAACGTAACAAAACCTACTGCAAAAATCTGGGGTCGCGTAATAGCTGCGACGCTACATGGTCTCTACTCCTGTGCCTTCCGTTTCATCTCAGAGTAGCACTTGCAACCTACGTTCTCAATTCCTTGCTTGCTGTATTCCAATTTGTCTTCCTCTACAGTTTTTGCCCTCTAGAGCTCTCTCTACTACCATGCGAGTTATTTCCTGATGTCTTAACAGGTGTCCTATCATTCTGCCCGTCCTTCTTGTCAGTGTTTCCCACATACTGCTTTACAGGCGAATCTGCGGAGACTCTCCTCTTTCATTACCTTATCAGTTCAACTAATTGTCAACATTCTTATGTAACACAGCATTTCAAATGCTTCAATTCTCTTTCGTTTCAGTTTTCCCACAGTTCACGTTTCGCTACCAAGCTATGCTCTGCTCCAAACGTACATTCTCAGAAATTTCCTCCTCATATTAAGAACTATGTTTGATACTAGCAGACTTCTCTTGGCCAGGAATGTCCTTTTAGCCAGTACAAATCTGCTAGGTAGCAGAATTCCTTACCTTTTCATCTGCTTCGTGATTACCAGTTATGATGTTAAATTTCTCACTATTATCACTCTTGCTATAACTTTTTACTTTCTTCTTTTTAATTTATTCTCATTCTATTTTCCGTACTCATTCTATGCAACACATCCTGTAATTTTTCTGCACTTTCGCTGAAGATAGGAATGTCATCAGCAAATATTATCATCGATATCCATTCACCTTGAATTTTAACCCCACTGTTGGACCTTTATTTTATTTGCATCATTTCTTCTTCGATGTATAGACTGAATAGCAGGAGCAAAAGGATACGTCCCTGTCTGAAACCTTTTTTGTTCTGAGCACTTTTTTCTTAGTCTGCCACTCTTATTTGGCCTCTTGATTCTGGTACATACTCTGTATTACCCGATTTTACTAATAGCTTATCTCTGTGTTTCTCAGAATTTCGAATATCTTGGACCATTTTATACTGTCGAATGCTTTTTCCAGGTCGAGAATCCTATGAACATGTCTTGATTTTTCTTTAGTCTTACTTCCATTATCAACTGTCTCTATGGTTCATTTACCTTTCCTAATGCCAAACTACTTACCTGACATAAAATTCAAATACATTTTTATCTTATATTAAAATAGGAAACTGATGAAAGTCATCTGTGCACACACTCTGTATGGTGGCGGTGTTTTGCTTCCTTACATGATCAATTAATGTAATTAATTTGGTCGTGTAAATTAACATATGTCTATAATTGGGAATAGAATATTAGGTGGGGTTGTTAGTTGATTCATCATACTAACTGATAATGTGCAGCTTCACACGAACATCTGTAACACTGTGTGCTTCAGAAGAGTAATTTTTGCACCAGCTAGGATAGCGAGAGGGGCTGTGAAAGCAACGGACCTTAGACAGGTTGGGGGCAAGTTGGGGAATTTTTTGTTCAGTGACCAAAGGGCGGAATTTTTACAGTCCGTCACAAAGTTGTCCTTTTGAGTGAGCCAGCGAGCACCAACTCCCGTTACCAGGGGCTTCGGCGAAAGCTGAAAGAAGGCAGTGAAGAGCAATCTAACAAGAATCGCCTAGAGTCTTTTTCCGCTCCATCGGAATGCGTCTCCCGTCGCAACATAAGCGTCCTCGAGCCAATGGTTAAGCATTCTTCCCATGCAGGACACGTAGCACATTCCTACCACTGTTTCCAGTAAACCTTAAGATTGGCTCAGCCCTTCGACCGAACGTTGCTTTATACTGTTTTCTATAAACTGCTCTGGGTTGGCCGTTGGGTTCATATCTACAGAGATTGGGAGGAAATCAGGTTGTAACGAAAGTTGCAAATAGTGAGGCAGAAGGTGTTGTGGGGTCTCTGATGGGTGTGCTGCCAACACATATCACTGGAGAGCATATAATTTGTTTGAGATATTGCTGGCAAAGTGTTCAGTGATGACTCTCAAATTTAGTCTGAGAAAGTGCCAGTCGTGCTACTTGCAGAGGAACAAGTCAGTGCTTCTCCATGGAGCTTTCGGAATTCCGAAGTGCTTACTTGACTGCACACGTGAGCCAAGTGTCTGCTCCTTGGCAAGCGTGCATGAATGGACTCTACACTTAAGTAACTTGAAACATAGGAGTTTGCAGACGCAACAACACATCCTCTGTGTAGTTAAATTCTCATCTACACATCATACTTCGTCTCCACGCCTACTGCAGCCCTCTACAGATCGACGCGTCAGACGTGCTCTCCACTCGACTATTTATGGTGATATACGATAAACGTGTTGAATTCCATTAGATTGTTCTCTGAGTTCTCTGTGGTCAGTGCCTGTGAGGAAGGAGGTTTTACAAACGAAGAGCCTAGACAGTATCAACCATTGAAGTGTTCCTGCCGTGAAAACGAGCGGTGCGATTTTTGCATAGAAGATAGGTGTTGTGCCAATCTTAAATTTAGTCTGACAAGTAGGCTTAAATGAACGTCACAATTATACAGACTTAGAACTTCCTTGATATTTTTGTAATAATTGTCTTGATAGCTTCCTACCATTCTTATTGAACTAGGATTGGCTTTTATCCCACTGAACCTGAATAGGTTATTTTAAGAACATTAATCAGTCAGGATCAATTAAATAATTTTAGTGGAGCGTGGGTCAACTATAGTAGGGCCAGTCAGATCATAACAAGAACATAACAAAATCACCCCCAACCTCGTGTTACAGCTTAGTGAGCGTAACAGAATGGGAATGGAAAATGACAGAGAGAAAGCAGAAATACTAAGCCCCTTTTCTCACAAATGTTTCGGACAATTGTTTGCTCATTTTCATTGCCCTACTAACAAAGGGCATATTTCGAAATAAGAGATAGAAAATCAACTCAAATCTCTCAGCAGAAGAAAGGCGACTGGGTTTGACAGATTTTCCATAAGATTCCATGTTGAGCAAGCAAAGAAGAATCCTCTTCTAGCAGCAGACCGCCATAGGTCGCTGGAGGAGCAAAGCATTTACACTGATTGTAAAAATGTGTAGATCGTACCCGTTTTCGAAAAATGTTGATAAACACAAAACTATAGGCCTGTACTGGGGATGTTGTAAAATCTTGGAACAAATTTTATTTTCATTTATGACGTTTCTGGATTGAGAAGTTCAAAGCAAGTACACTGTGCAACATAAATACTCAGTTCTTTCATGCCCAGTAATTAATTCGTATGTGACGTATAAGTTTGGAATATGGCTCAAAGTTACCTACAAGCTTCCCCTGTAATGATCCTCAGACTCGGTGAAGCTTCAGACATCAAGATGTCAAAACACACGAGTAAAAGGCTGGAGCTCAGAAGTTAATGTGAGGTGTAAATGTGTTAATGATGTTACAGTGGCGCCAAATTTCACCACAATTCTTTCCAATGCCAGTGTGAACGCGTCAAACGATGAGAAGATCATTGCACTCCCTCTTACCCACACTGCATCCGCTTTTCTGACGCCTCCGTGATGGAGGTTAGAACTGTGACAACCAGCTTTGATAGGTTTTCTTATGGATGGCTACGAAAAACATTTAAGACAGGCCGCCGCTCACAATTGACACAAAAAGGCTTCAGGGTGTCTGTGAAAGCACCTCTTCCTTTCAGCGGTTAATTACTAAATACTTCGCGGCCTG
Source organism: Schistocerca nitens (assembly GCF_023898315.1). Lineage (NCBI taxonomy): Eukaryota > Metazoa > Arthropoda > Insecta > Orthoptera > Acrididae > Schistocerca > Schistocerca nitens. The sequence continues at coordinate 231,117,800 of NC_064614.1, read as the reverse complement.
AATCGATAGTTCGCAGTGCGATGAGCAACGGGATGACATTCTTGACAATCTTTGACAAAAGCTTCAACCAATATCTAAGGAAATAGTGGGCCAGCAGCCTAATTGCAAGCTATTGCTCCCATTTCGAGTGCAGTGCGACCACAATTTTTTCTCTGGTGTACAGCGTGGAATCACTAGGGACCGTTCTAAACCATTCGACGTAATTTGAACACGATCAAAAGTTTCATAGTGTGTTTATGCTTTTCCAGCCCTCCGGTTTCCCACCTTCCTGTGGCGTGATCACAAAGGGGTCAGACACTGACACACGCATGAATAAAATGGCAAACGCTCCCTCTAGGTCATCCCTTCCCACGCCCTCCGCCAGTTCGGCAACGCCCACGATTCTTGAGCACTTTAAATGGGAAACCAGTGACAAGAGTCGGGATACCGCAGATCATTGACTACCTTGAGGAGTTCCATTTCCACGACAGGAAGGCACGCTCTTAGAAATCCAAGAGGATCACGGTACCCCCCCCCCCCCCCCTGCCAGGTTGTCGATCCTTGTGAACGAGATTCGCTCCTCAAATGTGTCGGCAATCACCGAGTACTCTTACTATGGTATGGTATCACGGACCTGATGTCCTTCACTAAAGGGACGGGGGAGGGAACTGTAAGGACCTTCTATATTACTAAACTATAGCTGGAACTAGTCGATGGAGTTGGTGAGGTGAATAGGGGTGCGCGCTGTACCTCACATGACGGCGCAGGAGGAGATGCTGCTGAATCGAGCCACTGCAAGAGGGTGGCCCATGGACGCCAGAGCGATGATGTGGCATCCGTGGGAGCTGGTGCAGGTTTGGGGCCCCGGACAGGGTCAGGCCCTGGGGTGACGGTCGTGACTGCTGCGGTGGGCGCTTCCCCTGCAGCGACTAGTTGCGCCCTTATAGACGAGGGGTGCCTTTCCAGGCGCCATCGGTATGCGCGCCATGCCGTGTTGAGACGCGACTGCTTTAGAAGAACAAGTAGAGATAAAATAAATAATAGTTCAGTACATTGTTTACTGCTGCTGGCAAGGTGAAAGAATGAATTCTGACGATCACATGGTTATAAGCAGAATGAGTAATTACCTTTTTCGCTCTGGCTTCAGGGCGTAAACAATCCATTATGTGAGACCATCGCACCCTCAAAAAAATCATTCTAATTATCGTGAAGGAGAGAGAGATATGATCGATTTTGTAGGTCCTAGAACTACAGAAAACAAGATATATAAACCGATCTGTTAGAGAAAAAAAGCTTTCTATACTACTACTACAACCATTACTAGCACTACTATATGAGATAGGTCTTTTTTTTTTTTTTTTTTTTTTTTTACTTACAAGTCTGCTGCTTGGCCATCTCATTATTTGCTGGAGGCTGTGCCTGCATCTGCCAATGAACAGCCTCCAGCTGTCTGTCCAGTATATCCAAGTCGTGTAGACCTGTTTCTGTAACAGGATGAGACATAATTTTATTTATTTTGAATGCCGAGTTACACTGAAAGATCACACATGCACTTTTTTTTCTCTGTACTTACGTAGGTGCTGCTGTCGGTTATCTATAGTTGGGGGCTCAAAACGATTATCTGCTGCTGCAGCAGCAGCAACGCTACATAGAACAGTGCCCAACTCTGCAGCCAACTGAATTTTAATTTGCTTCAGGTGGTCTAGGAAAAAAAAAAAAGAATTCTATCTGTATCCGAATCCCGCTCCACCTACTGCCGGGTCTGGGTGCTGACGAGTCCTCTCCATTTGCCTCGGTCCTCCCACCACTTTTCTTCCTCCACCTGCAGCCATGTCACACCTTTCCTTTCTACAGATATTCTTACTCCCATTTTCCACCGTGTTGTTGGGCGCTCTCTAGGTCTTTTCCCATCCATCTTTAGATCTTCCATAATTTTGGGGAGTCTCTGCCCATGCATCCTTTTAACATGCCCATACCATCTTAATCTCTTTTTTTCAATTTCTTCTCTTATAATTTCATGTTTAAGATCCTTTCTAATCTGTACATTCCTTCCTCTGACCATTCTTGTTTTTCCCTTAAACGCTCTGAGAAATTTCATTTCCCCTGTTTGCAGTCTGCTCCAGTCCCTTTCTGTCATTGTCCATGTTTCTCCACCATAGGTGACAATAGGGAAGTAATAATTCTTATACTTAAGGAGTTTTGCTTTTTCTGAAACTTCCTTATTCCAAATAAGGTGTTTTATTGTTTGGTAGAAATTGCCTCCCTTCTGTAACCTCCTATTAATTTCGTTAGTTATTCTTCCATCCCTAGATATTTCACTCCCTAAATAAGTGAAACTTTCTACCACTTTGAGGGGTTCTCCATTCAAGGTAATATTTCCGTTGATCCCTTTCTCTCCTCCAAATACCATTACTTCACTCTTATCTGTATTCATTTTTAATCCATACCTTTTCATTATTTCCTTCCACGCATCAAGCTATAACTGTACATCTACCTCTTTATCACCCCATATTACTATATCATCTGCAAAAATCATCTTTTTGTCTTTTTCTTTTACTATATCTCTCCTGTTCATTCCTTCCATGACAAGATTAGAAAGTGCAGGAGATAGAATACTTCCTTTCTTAAGTCCTTATTTCGAAGCATTCAGAGTTCCCCAATGGTGTTCTAATTCTATAATTGTGTCCTGTGTACATTGTCTTTATTAAATTAATGTAACCATCTTCTATATCTATTTTCTTCAGTTCTTCCCAGAGTCTTTCCCTGTTAACTGAGTCATATGCCTTTTCTATGTCTATAAAGACCATTATCACCCTTTTGTTATACTCCCAACTTTTTTCCATCAGTTGACAGATAGAAAATATCAGGTCGATCATGCTTCTTCCTTTCCTAAACCCATGCTGTTCTTCACTCAGGTCATTTCCTATCTTTTCACTTATTCGATTTAGTAAAATTCTTTCAAAAATTTTGGCTGTATGACTCATAAGGGTTATTCCTCAGTAGTTTTTACAAAGTCTTTTATTGCCTTTCTGGAAGATAGGAACAATGTCTCCTGTTCTCCAGTCATCAGTTATTGTACTATTTCTCCACACATTTGATAGCACTCTATACAGCCACTGCATTCCCACTGGACCTGCTGCTCTTATCATGTCCACTGATACTTCATCAGGTCCTGGGGCTTTCCCCCCATTCATCTTCTTCACAGCTTTTTCCATTTCTTCCCGTGTAATTTGTCCTAATTCTGCTTCCCAACTTCTCTCAATTTCTCCATTATTTGTTGTTTCCTCATGTACCTGCTCCTCAGCATTTAATAGTTTCTTAAAATGTTCTTCCCAGAGATCTTTTATATTCCCTGGATCTTCAATCATGGTACCATCATCTATTTCCATCTTTACTGGTACTTCAGAAGCCTTCCTTTTATTTTTCATCATTTTATAGAACATTTTCTTATTGCTCTTCACATCTTCTTCAAGTTTTTTGTAAACTCTTCCCATGCCTTTTTCTTTGCTGTTTCCACTATTTCTTTGCACTTCTTCTTTTCCTCTATATATCTTTTATGGTCTTCATCATTTTTAGTTTTCAACCACTTTCTCCATGCTCCATTTTTTCTTCTAACTGCTTGGATTATGGTATCATCCCACCAACTAGTCTGTCTTACTTTTTCCTTTCCAGATGTTCTACCACATACTTTTTGTGCTGCTTCTTTTTCTACATCAAAGAAAACTTCTTTTGGAAATTTTTGTGTGATTAATTCTCTGTACTTCTCAGCATATTCAGTCTCCTTCAAATTCCAATCCCATATCCTCATCACTTTCTTCTGTTTTCTATTTTTCACACACTGATTCATTTTCCATTGTCCCACCAGTAATCTATGGTCTCCATCTGCACTCACACTTGGAATTACCTTCACATTTGTTACTTTCCCTCCCCATTCCCTATCTACTAGAATATAATCAATTACACTCTTGATTCTTCTATCCCAACTGTATCTGGTGATAACATGACTTTCTCTCTTCATAAACCAGCTGTTTGCTATTTTCATTCCATTCCTCTGGCACAAATCCAGGAGTCTTTCCCCTTCTTCATTTCTGCCTCCGTATCCAGAATATCCCAATACTTGCTCAAATCCCTTTCTGTCTTTGCCTAGCTGTGTATTAAAATCTCCCATCACTATATTAGCACTCTCTATATGGTTTTCTAACACATTTTCAAAGTCCATCTTCTCTTCTTCGCTACATCCCACTTGAGGTGCATAAATCTGGATTATTTTCAGTGTTTCTTCTTGGAATCTCAGGTTTAAGAATATGATCCTGTCTGATATATATCTCACACGTTCAATACAGTTTTGTACGTTCTTATTCACCATCACTGCCACACCATTTCTTCCAAACCTGTAATTCCCACTCCAGTACAGTTTCCCTCCTCCTCTCAAATTCTTGTTTCGCTTAATCCCAATATATCTAACTTTCTCTCTGTTAGTACATCTGTCATTTCTTCCATTTCTCCATTGAGGGTTAATATATTGAGGGTGCCAATATTTAGGTTATTTTCATCTTCTTGTACTGCTGAATATCATCAGGTCTCCCATCATTCACACCAGTACTTGAAGAAGCAGTGGGGTCAAATCCTGAGTGGTTCGTTCCGTAATAAGACGTATAAAAATAAAAAAAAATGGAATGGCTAATATAGAAGAAGAAGAAATTACAATGAAAATTGTACTCAGAAGGCAATTTCGACTGTGCACCAAACACAAGAGGTTGGACTTCCAGAGCCTGTTGCAGTCCGCTCCACTACTCTCTCTCCTCACACTCGAGGACAAAATCCGCGAGTTGTTCTATAACAATGAGGCAGAATTAATAAGTTGAATTTAACATAAACGTGAAGATTTAGACTGAAAATAGAAATTATTTACTCACTTTGCAACCCTGTATCCTGTTGCTGGAGTTAACTCTTGTGGCGATTAAAGAACTAGTGAACACAGAGATACACACACACAAACGAACACTGAGACGAACTGAGTGAGAAAGACTGTTGTAGAGCAATTCCTATATAAGGTGTGATGACGCAGCAGCACGTGATCTCAGCATGAACCAATGAAAGTTGAACATTTTGGGGTTGGAGTGGGCTCACTGGCAGTCCTAGTAACTAAAAGCTGAACTAGCGAGATGCTTCCAGGACCTTGAGGAGAACTGAGTCTATGATAATTTATGGATTTACAGCAAAAAAATTCATACTATGAGTGAAGACGCTTTTTGGTATACACACTGGATGATATTGAATTCAGCCTCTGAATCTAGTCATTATGTGTGTATTATGAACTCATCTGAAGAGAATGCAATTAGATACATTTTGATCAATGAAGGGAGGTGTTTTTATTGCATCTCACTCAAAATCTGCGAGCTTAGTGATTTTCGAATGTGGATGCTATATACAGGTAATTCTAGGTTGCTGGTATTAAGACTAGTGTTTCTTACATTTAGCTTAGCTTCGTAAATGCTGAAGCAAGTCATTTAGACAGTCTTGAGATGATAAAATAGCGACTTTTTGTAGTATTTAGGAATGGTGTACAGAGAAAAATATGAAAGTGTGGGCTATTTTGGTAAACAGCTCATGTTAGGGCAAGAAATTTTCCATGCAGACAAGCTGAGACATCAAGAAAGTGAACGTTAAGTATTTGTGGGACACTGTACAATTTCCGAGAGTTATTTTTACATAGCGATGTGGCTTTAGTATAACATTAAGAATCTTGTTAGATGCGGTGATGCGTCAGCTACACGTCACGTATCTCCCGTTAGAATTACGAGTGGTGGAGCAGATTTCTATTGCATGATCTGTGATGTCAGTATGCACATGCGGGCTAGACGCTGTGATGCAGACGCACAGGCTAGACATGTCACGCACATTCTGTTAGAATCGCGAGCGGTGGAACACATTTCTAAAGCACGATCTGTGATGTCACTATGCGCGTGTGCAGGCTAGACGCGTCACACATGTCCTGTTAGAATTGTGAGAGAGAAAGCGATCGAACACATGAGAGGGATGACAGTGGACTCTGGTAGTGGTACCGTGTACTAGGCCCGGACCTCGTGGCGAACACACTGTTCCCCTCCATTTTCCCCATTACATCATGGAATGGAACAGACGACAGTGCCCTCTGGTGCTGGTACTGGGTACTAGGTCAGTTGGACTCTGGGCCTCCTGGCGAACACACAGTATGGCGGTAGTGCCTCAAATTGTTTAAATAAAGACTGGTGCATGATTATGACAGTTGACAATTAGCAAGCATGTTTGCAGAGTCTTTTAGATGGAGTACCATTTTGACGATTTATGAGTTGTTTGGCTCTCTGGACATTTATTTGTTTATTTAATTATTTATTGTTCCTTGGGACCAAATTAAGGAGAGGTCTCCATGGTCATGGAACGAGTGAATACATGAAATTATTACACGATAGAAGAAACAGATAAAATGAAATACAAGAAACGTATTCAGACGACAATTCGTAAGCTTAAATAAAGAAAATCAACTATGTAACACTGGAATCTGCTTACTTTTTCAGCTCTTCCAGGAGCTCCTTGACAGAATAGAAGGAGTGATCCATGAGGAAACTCTTCAGTTTAGACTTAAAAGTGTTTGGGCTACTGCTAAGATTTTTGAGTTCTTGTGGTAGCTTATTGAAAATGGATGCAGCAGAATAGTGCATTCCTTTCTGCACAGGAGTCAAGGAAGTGCATTCCACATGCAGATTTGATTTCTGCCTAGTATTAACTGAGTGAAAGCTGCTAACTCTTCGGAATAAGCTAATATTGCTAACAACAAACGACATTAAAGAAAATATATACTGTGAGGGCAATGTCAGAATTCCCAGACTATTGAATATGGGTCGACAAGAGGTTCTCGAGCTTATACCACGTACAGCTCGAACAGCCCGTTTTTGAGCCAAAAATACCCTTTTTGAAGCAGAAGAATTACCCCAAAAAATAATACCATATGACATAAGCGTATGAAAATATGCGAAGTAGACTACTTTTCGTGTTGAAATGTCATTTCAGATACTGTTCTAATGGTAAATAAAGCAGAATTTAGTTTCTGAACAAGATCCTGAACATGGGCTTTCCACAACAGCTTACTATCCATTCGAACGCCTAGGAACTTCAACTGTTCCGTCTCGCTTATAATATGCCGATTCTGTCTGATCAAAATATCAGTTCTTGTTGAATTGTGAGTTAGAAACTGTAAAAACTGAATCTTACTGTGATTTAGCATCAAATTATTTTCCACAGGCCACGAACTTATTTCATAAACTACATTATTTGATAATGTTTCAATATTACACACAAGATCCTTCACTACCAAGCTGGTGTCATCAGCAAACAGAAATATTTTTGAATCACCTGTAATACTAGAAGGCACACCATTTATATAAATAACAAACAGCAGTGGCCCCAGCACTGTCCCTTGGGGAACGCCCCACTTAACAGTGCCCCATTGGGACTGAACATCACTACCACTCTCAATATTGCGGAGAATTACCTTCCGCTTTCTGTTCTTAAAGTAAGAGGCGAACCAAATGTAAGCTACTCCCCTTACTCCATAATGGTCCAACTTCTGCAGTAATATTTTGTGGTCAACACAGTCAAAAGCCTTCGTTAAATCAAAGAAAACACCTAGCGTTCGCAACCTTTTATTTAATCCATCCAAAACCTCACAGAGAAAAGAGAATATTGCATTTTCAGTTGTTAAACCATTTCTAAAACCAAACTGTACATTTGACAGCAAATTATGCGAATTTAAATGCTCCAGTAAACTTGTATATACAATCATCTCGATAACTTTAGCAAACAGCGATGGCATAGAAATAGGTCTATAATTGTCAACATTATCCCTGTCTCCCTTTTTATAAAGTGGCTTCACTACTGAGTACTTTAATCGGTCAGGAAACCGACCACTCCTAAAGGAAAAGTTACAGATATGGCTAAGTACTGGGCTAACATACATAGAACAATACTTCAGTATTCTGCTAGATACCCCGTCATATCCATGAGAGTTCTTGGTCTTTAGTGATTTAATTATTAGCTCAATCTCCCTCTTGTCAGTATCATGGAGGAGCATTTCAGGTAACAGTCTCGGAACACTTTTTTCTACGAGCGCTATATGATTCCCTGTTGGGACTAGGTTTCTATTTAGTTCACCTGCTATATTCAGAAAGTGATTATTAAATACTGTACATATAAGCGACTTATCAGTAACACGGACATTCCCACAATGCACTGATTCTATTCTGTATCCTAAACCTGTCTCTGCAGACCAGCCACTTCCTTTATGACTGACCATACGGTTTTAATTTTATCCTGAGACTTAGCTATTCTATCTGCGTACTACATACTTTTTGCCTTCCTAATAACTTTTTAAGCACCTTACAATACTGTAATGGGCTGCTGCATTTAGATTTTGACTCTTTCTAACGTTTTGGTATAATTATCACTTTGTTCTACAGGATATTCTTATCCCTCTAGTCAGCTACCCAGGCTGCCTGTTTGTGCTAGTACCCTGTTTTGAACATTCTAACGGAAAGCAACTTTCAAAGAGTACGAGAAAAGTCTTGAGGAAAGCATTGTGTTTATCGTCTACTGTATCAGCACTATAAACATCTTGCCACTCTTGTTCCTTGATAAGGTTTACAAAGGTCTCCACAGCAACTGGATCAGCTTTCCTAAAAAATTGATGACTATATTTAACATGTGTTGCAGCACAAAAATCTTTTAGAGTTAAAACTTGTGCATCATGATCTGAAAGGCCATTCACTTTTTTGCTAACAGAATGCCCTTCTAGTAATGAGGAATGAACAAAAATGTTGTCTATGGTTGTTCTACTGTTCCCTTGCACTCTCGTTGGAAAGAATATGGTTTGCATAAGATTATATGAATTAAGGAGGTCTACCAGCATCCTTTTCCTTGCACAATCACTTATACAATTAATATTGAAATCACTACATATAACTAACTTTTTGTATTTCCTATAAAGTGAAAGAAGAACCCCCTCTAGCTTTAGCAAAAATGTTGTGAAATCGGAGTCTGGGGATCTATAAACAACAACAGTTAGACGTTTAACTCCACTAAATGTAACCACACCTGCACAACATTCAAACACCTTTTCAGTGCAGTACTTTGAAACATCAATTGACTCAAATGGAATACCGTTTTTCACATAGATGTCTACTCCCCCACACCGCAAAGAGCTCCTAGAAAAGCTGCCAGCCAACCTGTATCCTGGTAAAGGAAGCCTCTGAATTATCTCCTTATTTAAGAAGTGTTCAGGTATACCAATAATTTCAGAGTCAATATCTGTAAGCAGTTCACTAACTTTATCTCTAATACCTTGTATATTTTGATGAAATATACTAATTCCCTCAATACTAGGATACCTAAGCTTTGTCGAAAGTGTTTCTTTGTTAGAGAGACTTCGCTTAAGCAGGAATACCTATCAGCTGACTTCAATCTAAAAAAGGTGCAACTCTAACACCCACTAGTACATGAGTGTATTGCATTATTTACGAGTGGTTTGCAGGTGTGTAGGCTGTGCAATGCATTATTTTGACAATTTACAATTAGCAAGCGCGTCTTCAGAGCATTATACATGGGTTATTTCGGTAATATAAGAGTAGTCTGTAGACTGTGTGGCCAGACACCAAGCATGTCAGAGTGTGTGTTTCGTATCAGTGTAATAAATATACTATCTCGCAAAATCCATAGCTAAATAAATTGTTCCAAAATAAATAAACTACAGTCCTCCCTCTCTCCAGCAGCCCAGTGCAGGCTGAGTCCTCTTCCCACCATTTCCTAAGAAGAGGTGGTGGTCTTTTGACTTAGGTTAGTGGAGGTAGCCCAAGCACCCTTTCTTTCTTGCCATTTCCTTAGGTTAGTAGAGATAGCCCAAGTAACCTTTCTTTACCATGAAAATTCAAATTTCCCTCCAATTCCTTGGAAGAGGTGGCAGTCTGATGACTTAGGTTAGTGGAGGTAGCCCAAGTGGCCTATTTTCCCGCCATTTTCTTAGGTTAGTAGAGGTGTGTTGCATTGTCCTGATTGAATTTGAACTTCCCACCATTTTCTGGGGAAGGGGAGGGGGGTTGGTTAGTGGAGTTAGTCCAACTGACCTATCTTCCCACCAAATCCGCCATCTTGGATGACATCACAGCCGCTGTCTTGAATGACGTCATGCACTGTTGCCAAGTCTGCAGGCCGCCATCTTGTATAACGCCATCACCTCCATCTTGGATATATCTGGCAACAATGGAGAGTGGGGTGACACCTGCTTTGTTCTACTACTTTTGATTACATGACTGTCAAACACTACTGGAAAAACATTCAGTAGCTATCTGGTTGTACGTATGTGGAATTACTGAAAATTGAACGACGATTGGAAACTAAACATAAGAAACACTGACGCCGGATTAAAATCTTCAGGAAATGTAGCAACCCATGTAGTTTAGCATGGGCGACAACGTAACTTTATTGCAAATTCAAACTCCAGTGAAGGGAGTAACAAGAGAGGCATTGTGTGTCACGGTGTGGCTTACTGTTTAAAGTACACATTCCTAGAAGCGATAACCAAATTTTTCTTCCTCCTACGTATATGAAGGAAAGGGGGGGGGGGGAGGGATGGCAGTGCTACAGACACTCCCACCCCCCTGGCATTCACCATAAGATATCTTTTGGAGTATAGACTTAGATATAGATTACAAATATCTTAATTTTATTTGAATGTTGCGTTTTATTGCAGGAAGAGGATTCTTGGCGTGAGTTCGTTTTATGATACTGAAGGAAAACCAGCAATTGGGCTTCTGCTACAGACAGTCTTCACTGCTTTCACTGTTTGCACGTGCCACTTATCAAGAAGCATGTTTCTGTTGTGCTTGTAAAAGTCTGTGCCTCAATGTAAGTAAATAAAAAAACTCTGAAAATTACCATCAGTTTCCGTACGCCGTGAGTTTCTGTTTTCCTTCGAACTTTAAGGTACGACATAAAGTCGTACAGGAGGCTTGATATCACGACGGAAGCTTCAAGAGACATGCCAATGCAGAATAGGTCGCCAGGATGAACTGGTCACTTGCTTTAAACAAAATAAATAATATTTGAGCGACAAGTGATTCGTTCATTCTAGCGACCTGTTCAGCACTGGCATAGGCCTTCTCACGTCCTCGAACTTCAACACATTTGTTCAGAGCCACAGAGATTTGTTGTGCAAAATTGTTGTCACACCACATTTGCAAATGGACCAGCAAAGAGGAGAAGGATATTCATACCAGAAGTACCGTCCCTCACACACTTTAAGGTCCCTTTCAGAGTGTAAATGTAAATGTGAACACCGTTAAACCTGTAATTTCAGATGACGTACACAGGCCGCGATATATGGACGTTCAATGCAAACATTAACTGACAAACTGAGCACTGTTCGGAGTACAATGCGAGACACGTTATGGGAACTAAGAACTGAAGATGGAAAATAAGTAAATGGAACGGAGAGCCATAGAAAACGTAGCGAAACGAAAACGAAATTAAAGTGGAAGGACATGTGTATAAGTGAAAGGAAGTCAGAGGGACCAAGGAGTGCGAGTGTTAAGAATAGGTCGATGCGTCGACCTAACTGAAGATGGGTAGAGGACATGAGAGAACGTGCAAGAACAAAATGGATTTGCATAGCAGTATATCTAGCTTAACTTACATACGGTTAACAGAGTACGCCCTTAATATTACTTCGGATTGATGAAATACAAGAACCCACTTGCTATAAAAACTTTACTGACGAGTTTCGCACAACATCCGAAAGAAACTTGATACAAAATATCGTGTCAAATAACTTTCTGAGAACCGACGTTAGTGGAATCACTGCTTGACACAGTACTTCATATCAAGTTAATTTCTAATATCCTGATGATTTGTGCCCGAAAGGCGTCAACAAAGTTTTATTCTCGTTATATAGCGACATGAAGTAGTGTTGAGGAGTGCTTCGTTAACAGCTCTGTAAGAGTACTGTATGGAGACGGCCTTTATTTAGCAGTGCATCTCAGTTGAGTGATGGCGATCGTTACGAGTTTTACTTAACAGCGTCTCCTTCCAGAGATATATTCGCTATTTCGATATTAATTTTAATCGTTCCTGCTAGGATCACTCTGCTCCCAGTTGCATTTACAGGGCCGGCCGGTGTGACCGTGCGGTTCTAGGCGCTACAGTCTGGAACCGCGTGACCGCTACGGTCGCAGGTTCAAATCCTGCCCCGGGCATGGATGTGTGATGTCCTTAGGTTAGTTAGGTTTAAGTAGTTCTAAGTTCTAGGGGACTGCTGACCACAGATGTTAAGTCCCATAGTGCTCAGAGCCATTTTTTTGCATTTACAGGAAACACGAAGAGGAAATGTCTCCTGAGATGTATTCCAGTCGATAATTTGACGATTTTATAAATGTTTCAGTCATTGCATGTCACCGCTGCCCATCATATCAAACAATGCCCTCGACCAGTGCACCACGCCAGTGCGTATACGTGCACGCGGGTTGTGTGTGTGTGTGTGTGTGTGTGTGTGTGTGTGTGAGTGAGCGCGAGTGCGTGCGTGGGCGTGGGTGCACGCAGTGAACGAGTGGGCGAGCAGATTCGATTCTAGCAGCTGGTGGTTGGACGGCAAATCTCACCTATAAATTATTTAAATCTGTCGAATACTAGCCACATCGGTGAAATCCAAAATGTCAAAGAAAGGAGAGAAATGAGATATCCCCAAGTGTAGGTCAAATTGGAATCGGATCGGGAGAAGTGGCGCTGCCATGCGCTTCCCTTGCGCTTTGGAAAACAAATAATGTTCACTCGTTACAAATAAAGCACTTCACAGCGCGAGGCTTAAAGCCAGCACCACTGTCACGGACGAATCGTCACGTACTGGAGCTCTTTTGAAGCCCATCCTCTGTTCTCGTGGCCTCCCTCTGTCCGGACACAATGGTCACAGCGGGAAAGCGCGTATTTGCGAATATTTCGCGTTCAAGTGAACAGTGAATGGCCATTTATTCGTAATATAATATAGGCACACGAGAGCTCTCTTTTTTGCGTGTCCCCCTGTTGAACCTGGAAACATACAATAACGCGGCCGTGTGCAGTAATTGCGCGGTCATGTGCGTATTTTTTGCGGGCTCGCTGGTGGCCAGTGCGTATACGTGCACGAGGGTTGTGTGTGTGTGTGTGTGTGTGTGTGTGTGTGTGTGTGAGCGCGAGTGCGTGCGTGGGCGTGGGTGCACGCAGTGAACGAGTGGGCGAGCAGATTCGATTCTAGCAGCTGGTGGTTGGACGGCAAATCGCCCCACTTCCTGAAGCTTGCTTTATCTTCTCGTAGCAGGTGGGCTCAGACGAAACCCCGCAACGAAAAACATACAACCCCAACAAGACAACACGGAAGACGGGGGAAAGGTATCACTTTGATCTCCAGAAGGACCATACTGCACAGTCGCCAACTAGGGCTACTTTGCCCCTCGAAACGGTAGTTATGGTGCATACTTGTGGGTCAAATTACCGGAGCAAATACTATTAACATCCTCTGTTGTAACCTTACACATACTAAACCCTCAGTAATTTGAGCTTCGCTAATTGTGAATTCGCGATAATTGTGCTGATTTCTTATTGCTAAGTGAAACTTTGCTTTAGTGTACTGGACATCATTAAAAGCAAATCCTCATTTCCAGTTCGCTTTACCCGTGCCCTATGATGAGTAACGTATGTATCATTGTTGGCCACAAGCACACAAGAAATCAAAACTGTTCATTTGGCTTACTTACGCCCACATGGCGAGTTCGCTGAATTCCATCTCTGTGATGGTTACAAGCGTATTCAAGTATCGTGCAGTACAATACCACAATCAAGATGAGTGTTACGCCTCCTGCAAACGATCAAACTTGTTACTCAAATTCGCTATTTACTATCCACAGATTTGTTAAACAAGCGCACCGACGTACGATTTAAAACTCAAAATTTAACCTCAGTATTGAAGCAGTTGTCACGCTGTGCGTATTGTGGCGCGAAGTATTTTACGAAGGGCGTTCAATTAGTAGTGCACCACATTATTTCCCGGGTAATTTCATTTGAAAAAAATGCATGTTGTGGGATATCTTGGTATATTCCCACTTCAGCCTTTTTAGTCTCATAAAGTTCCGATAGGTTGTGGCAATATACGTAATCTTGAAAATAGCGTCTGTAACAGGGGTGCGTTCCAAATAGAGAACTGTCATTGATTGTCTTTTGTCGGAAAATAAGAGCTTTGCAGACATTCATAGACGCTTGCAGAATATCAATGGAGACTTGACAGTGAACAAAAGCACGGTGAGTCGCTAGGGGAAGCGTCTGTCATCATTGCAAGGTCGTGCAAACCTTTCCGATATCCGTCGTACATGTCGGCCGCACACGCTTGTGATTCTACAATATTAGAACGTGCGGACACTCTCATTCGAGATGATCTACGGGTAACAAACATCTCATTGCTCAACTGGGCGTCTCTACTGGTTGCGCCGAGACACTCGTCCATACTCAAAGGTACTGCTGGGTTCCTCGCCGCTTAATAGGAAGCCATAGAGAGCCGCGATGGACGGAATTGCTCGCGCGTTGCGAAGTTGATAGCCATAAGTTTTTGCCGCGTATCGTCACAGGCGTTGAAATATGGGTTCATCACTTCGATCTAGAAACAAAAAGGCAATCTATGGAGTGGTGCCACACCACCTCTCGTCCGAAGAAAAGTTCTATTGTTTTCATAAAGTGAGGTTCAACAACCGTAAAGTATTTTATAAAATGAGTTTTAACCACCAGGCTGTTCATTTACCCCATTAGTCATCTGACGGTTTCGGTTATTAACCATCATCCAGGATTTAGGGCACAACAGCTTAGTTAAAAGCATCCCATATGCTTTTGAATCTGAACAATATGGAAATTATCCAGTGAAATTCTACAAATACCTGGCATAATCTGTCTTGGAATATTGACAGTCATATCTCATGTCAAACCGACAGACATCACAGGAAAAATAAGGCGAACAATGTTGTGACGCTAAGGCGATCCTTCTGTTATGCCTACAGGTCGTCTGTAGTCCAAGGGCTATGCAGAACACTTGAGGCGTTACTGTCGTTTTGCCTCAGGTTACAGTAGGAAGTAATTATGTTTTCTATATCGAGTTATAAGTTTTTCCTTGATTGATAGCAGCTTCAATACTTCGCTGTGTGAAGGGAATATTTGACGCATTTGTTTATTTCTTTTTATCATTTCACAAAGAGGTCACGCGCCGTTTATATGTATACTCCTTGTTCCATCCTATATGAGTGTGCATGGGGCTGAATGGAAGTCAAATGTAGCGGGAGCATGGACCAAAGGGAACAGTTTAAGGGAATAGCAGTCACTGCCAACATTACAAGAATAACGGCAGGTAGGCCAGAGCAGCAAGCAAAGATAAAAACAGGCACGAGGGTAGGTTACAAAGTTGGTGGGGGGATGAGGTGAGTCTCCCCACCACCGCGTTTGAAGAGGAACGTTGGGCGGATTTCGGTGCGTGGAGAGCACTGTGGGGCCAGCCATGAGACGGACCGGACGCGGGAGCACAGCAGCTCGCAGATTTGGTGAGATAAAAAAATGAGGTAATATGGATAAAAATTCACGACAGGGTATGCTCACAGTACGCATTCAACATACCTTCATCGGCACAGGTTACGGCTTTACTTTATCTGCAATAGTTTTCTCGGAAACGAGTTTGTAACATTTTGCTTTGTGGTAGTGAGCATGCAACAGGAACCATCAGTTCATGTAGCTATTCTCCGAGTTATAAGCTTCACTTTTAATTCAATGAGTGCAGATTGCGTATCAGATAGTACATCGACAAATTTCTGTCGCGAAATTTAATTATTTTTGGTACTTTCTTTGTGAGTTTAGTTCGCACTTCTTTTTGGCGCCCATAGTACAAAGTCCGAAAAAGTGGTCACTTCTCGAGTTTTCAGTATGCTTGTGCGCTATTGTGCTTTTACCTAAATATTTTATGAATTTGAGGTAGTTTCTTTGATCTCATATGATCGACCACGTGTTTGCGCCCTCAGCGTGGCACATGCTTTACAGCCTAATAGTCGTTGCTACAAAGCAACTTTTAGCATTCAAAGCAAATCAATCAGTTCACCTAACAGCATTAACTGATTAAACCAGAATATTCTTTCTTACTTTCGCGGTGTTGGAAAGTGAGTCCAGTGCATAATGGTTATGCAGAAAGGATACGCATACGGGCCGTAGGAGGTCATTTACGTACATCATATTTCTCACAGTGACCTGGACAGGCCCCAACTGTGATTTGTGATTGTACCCAATAGCACCCCACACCATAAGGCCTTCAGTTGGCGCTGTATGTCTTGTGCGAATGCAGTCAGATGCCGTTCCCCCTGTCTGCGGCGAACAAAAATGCGTTCATCATTTTCAAACAAGCAGAACCTGGATTCGTCCGAAAACACTATGTTGTTGTTGTTGTTGTGGTCTTCAGTCCTGAGACTGGTTTGATGCAGCTCTCCATGCTACTCTATCCTGTGCAAGCTTCTTCATCTCCCAGTACCTACTGCAACCTACATCCTTCTGAATCTGCTTAGTGTATTCATCTCTTGGTCTCCCCCTACGATTTTTACCCTCCACGCTGCCCTCCAATACTAAACTGGTGATCCCTTGATGCCTCAGAACATGTCCTACAACCGATCCCTTCTTCTGGTCAAGTTGTGCCACAAACTCCTCTTCTCCCCAATCCTATTCAGTACCTCCTCATTAGTTATGTGATCTAATCTTCAGCATTCTTCTGTAGCACCACATTTCGAAAGCTCCTATTCTCTTCTTGTCCAAACTATTTACCGTCCATGTTTCACTTCCATACATGACTACACTCCATACAAATACTTTCAGAAATGACTTCCTGACACTTAAATCTATACTCGATGTTAACAAATTTCTCTTCTTCAGAAACGCTTTCCTTGCCATTGCCAGTCTACATTTTATATCCTCTCTACTTCGACCATCATCAGTTATTTTGCTCCCCAAATAGCAAAACTCCTTTACTACTTTAAGTGTCTCATTTCCTAATCTAATACCCTCAACATCACCCGACTTAATTCGACTACATTCCATTATCCTCGTTTTGCTTTTGTTGATGTTCATCTTATATCCTCCTTTCAAGACACTGTCCATTCCATTCAACTGCTCTTCCAAGTCGTTTGCTGTCTCTGACAGAATTACAATATCATCGGCGAACCTCAAAGTTTTTATTTCTTCTCCATGGATTTTAATACCTACTCCGAATTTTTCTTTTGTTTCCTTTACTGCTTGCTGAATATACAGATTGAATAACATCGGGGAGAGGCTACAACCCTGTCTTACTCCCTTCCCAACCACTGCTTCCCTTTCATGTCCCTCGACTCTTATAACTGCCATCTGGTTTCCGTACAAATTGTAAATAGCCTATCGCTCCCTGTATTTTACCCCTGCCACCTTTAGAATTTGAAAGAGAGTATTCCAGTCAACATTGTCAAAAGCTTTCTCTAAGTCTACAAATGCTAGAAACGGAGGTTTGCCTTTCCTTAATCTTTCTTCTAAGATAAGTCGTAAGGTCAGTATTGCCTCACGTGTTCCAATGTTTCTACGGAATCCAAACTGATCCTCCCCGAGGTCCGCTTCTACCAGTTTTTCCATTCGTCTGTAAAGAATTCGCGTTAGTATTTTGCAGCTGTGGCTTATTAAACTGATTGTTCGGTAATTTTCACATCTGTCAACACCTGCTTTCTTTGGGATTGAAATTATTATATTCTTCTTGAAGTCTGAGGGTATTTCGCCTGTTTCATACATCTTGCTCACCAGATGGTAGAGTTTTGTCAGGACTGGCTCTCCCAAGGCCGTCAGTAGTTCCAATGGAAAGTTGTCTACTCCCGGGGCCTTGTTTCGACTCAGGTCTTTCAGTGCTCTGTCAAACTCTTCACGCAGTATCTTATCTCCCATTTCATCTTCGTCTACATCCTCTTCCATTTCCATAATATTGTCCTCAAGTACATCGCCCTTGTATAGACCCTTTATGTACTCCTTCCACTTTCTGCTTTCCCTTTTTTGCTTAGAACTGGGTTTCCATCTGAGCTCTTGTTATTCATACAAGTGACTCTCTTTTCTCCAAAGGTCTCTCTAATTTTCCTGCAGGCAGTATCTATCTTACCCCCTCTGCATCCTTACATTTGTCCTCTAGCCATCCCGGCTTAGCCATTTTGCACTTTCTGTCGATCTCATTTTTGAGACGTTTGTATTCCTTTTTGCCTGCTTCATTTACTGCATTTTTATATTTCCTCCTTTCATCAATTAAATTCAATATTTCTTCTGTTACCCAAGGATTTCTACTAGCCCTCGTCTTTTTACCTACTTGATCCTCTGCTGCCTTCACTACTTCATCCCTCAAAGCTACCCATTCTTCTTCTACTGTATTTCTTTCCCCCATTCCTGTCAATTGTTCCCTTATGCTCTCCCTGAAACTCTGAACAACCTCTGGTTCTTTCAGTTTATCCAGGTCCCATCTCCTTAAATTCCCACAATTTTGCAGTTTCTTCAGTTTTAATCTACAGGTCATAACCAATAGATTGTGGTCAGAGTCCACATCTGCCCCTGGAAATGTTTTACAATTTAAAACCTGGTTCCTAAATCTCTGTCTTACCATTATATAATCTATCTGATACCTTTTAGTATCTCCAGGGTTCTTCCATGTATACAAACTTCTATCATGATTCTTAAACCAAGTGTTAGCTATGATTAAGTTGTGCTCTGTGCAAAATTCTACCAGGCGGCTTCCTCTTTCATTTCTTAGCCCCAATCCATATTCACCTACTACGTTTCCTTCTCTCCCTTTTCCTACACTCGAATTCCAGTCACCCATGACTATTAAATTTTCGTCTCCCTTCACTATCTGAATAATTTCTTTTATTTCATCATACATTTCATCAATTTCTTCGTCATCTGCAGAGCTAGTTGGCATATAAACTTGTACTACTGTAGTAGGTGTGGGCTTCGTATCTATCTTGGCCACAATAATGCGTTCACTATGCTGTTTGTAGTAGCTTACCCGCGTTCCTATTTTCCTATTCATTATTAAACCTACTCCTGCATTACCCCTATTTGACTTTGTGTTTATAACCCTGTAGTCACTTGACCAGAAGTCTTGTTCCTCCTGCCACCGAACGTCACTAATTCCCACTATATCTAACTTTAACCTATCCATTTCCCTTTTCAAATTTTCTAACCTACCTGCCCGATTAAGGGACCTGACATTCCACGCTCCGATCCGTAGAACGCCAGTTTTCTCTCTCCTGATAACGACATCCTCTTGAGTAGTCCCCGCCCGGAGATCCGAATGGGGGACTATTTTACCTCCGGAATATTTTGCCCAAGAGGACGCCATCATCATTTAATCATACAGTAAAGCTGCATGCCCTCGGGAAAAATTACGGCCGTAGTTTCCCCTTGCTTTCAGCCGTTCGCAGTACCAGCACAGCAAGGCCGTTTTGGTTATTGTTACAAGGCCAGATCAGTCAATCATCCAGACTGTTGCCCTTGCAACTACTGAAAAGGCTGCTGCCCCTCTTCAGGAACCACACGTTTGTCTGGCCTCTCAACAGATACCCCTCCGTTGTGGTTGTACCTACGGTACGGCTATCTGTATCGCTGAGGCACGCAAGCCTCCCCACCAACGTCAAGGTCCATGGTTCATGGGGGGGAAACACTATGTGATGCCAATTATATTCCCGATGACGTCATTCCATACATCTTTTCCGTCTAGCATGGTTCTGGAAATTCGTCAAAGCTAGGCGGAGAAGTGGACGATACGAACGTAGCCCCTGCCGTAATAAACACAAACGGGCTGCCAACCCCCCCCCCCCCCCCCCCCCCCCCGTCTCCTATAGTTACGATGTGTTACACTTTTCTACTGTTGCGACAGAGACGAGGAGGACGCAGATTTGTCCTGCAATACCATTCGGATGAGGTGTCGATCTTCTTGGGAGGTGGCCTGGGCAGTACGACGTAATCCATCTCGTCGTGTTCTACGGCCTTCCGTGAACCATTCTGCACAGACTCGTTGAACTGCCGAAACACTAAGTCCCACATGAGCAGTAATTTCCCCGATGGCTGCATCACGTTCACTCATGGCGATAAAAGTGCCGTCTTTCAAACTCACTGATTTGACGGCACAGTCCACGTATTTGTCTGCGAGGAATCCTGAACGTGTGCTCAAGTCACAGTCATCTATTACTTTCGATTTATAGCGACAACAAGAACCGCAGGTACATTTTCTCGGTAGGTGGTGTTCCGCCGCTATATCGACGTTGTCCTTGAACCCGCGGGCCGTCATGGTTCAGATGCTGATCATAACAGAACATACTAATGTAGATGTCCTGTGAATGTGAACGTTCTGTCTCTAGTCGTTCAAGGTGTTTTTGCTTTTTTCTGAACTGGATTGTATTAGGTACGCATGCTGTCACATGCATACAGATCAGCATTCTACATCTTTATTCTATATGTCTAAATAGCTGTTTTTCAGCATATACACCCTGGTGATGAACACGATTTTCCCAACGAGGAGACAGATTTTTGAGATCGTCGCTGTAGAATGTTTGACTTTGTTGACAGAGCGACAACCTCTCCTATGCTTGCACCGTGTCACCACTGGTAAAGTGAAGTCCTCGAAGGTGTTCTTTTAGTTTTGGAAACAGCTGTTATTCGGATGGAATCAAGCCGGGTCTGCACGGAGGATGATCGATGGCAGCGAACGCAAGGTGTCGGATAGCTGCAGATGTCTCAGCGCTCATTTGTGTTCTGGCAATGCATGCCGAAGGAGAGCGTGCTCCACACGTGGACGAACTCTTCGAATTCGAAATCGATTACAGCACACTGTTTCTCACGCGCCGACAAAGTTGTTACACACCGTCATTTTACACGCTAGAATTCGGAACCCTCTAGCAGCAGAGGATTGCAACTTGCGTCAGCGAAGAGGGAAAGTTGACTGAGAAATACGCACGACTTGTAATGCCTCAACCAATATTGAGAACAGAGTAAAAAATTCGATGACATTACTTTTCAGCACTTCCTGGTCTTCGCACAACTAAGCCCAGTAACTCCATCGTGAAATCCATTCATCTTGATTTTCTTTTTTAATCCATCTTTTTCACTCAGGACACGAATTCCTTGTTTTCGAATCCGGCTTGTCCTCTACGAATCTGTCTGTTTGAACTCATAACGACTCTCTCTAGCTATAGAGGAAATATTAAATTTCGCTTAATACGTGCTTATGGCCATTAACACGGTGTCACCAGGAAGGATAGCAAAAAAAGGTTTATATTTATAAAACAATTTTAAATTCACAGCACTTTATTACAATATTTCACTTCAAATAAGTAGCACAGAAGCTCTAGGTAATCTTTTGTAATACAAAAACTGAGTGAATAGATCAACGATGAGCGGGTATAATGTGGCCCTTACCAAATACAAACAAAAATAACAAACAAAATGAAAGCAAAAAGTAAAGGGTAGCGTCTTTGATTAGTAATGGAAACGTCCTCGGTTCCGGGTTCGAGACCCGCCACTGCTTAATGAGGAGATTCTGTGCAGAATTGGAGAGGAAACGAATATGTGGAAAACGCTGATAAGGAGAAGGGACAGGATGATAGGACATCTGTTAAGACATCAGGGAATGACTTCCACGGTACTAGAGGAACCTGTAGAGTGCAAAAACTGTAGAGGAAGACAGAGATTGGAATACATCCAGCAATTAATTGAGGACGAAGGTTGCGAGTGCTACTCTGAGATGAAGAAGTTGGCACAGGAGAACAATTCATGGCGGGGCGCATCAAACGACTCGTAAGACTGAAAAAAAGAGCTGTGACTAAAAAGACATTGTTAACTACAAAGGCTGTTAGAAAAGGGCACAACGCATCCCGGGTTCCCGCTTTGTGCCAACAGCGGCCGCCTGCCGTATCACGAACACCCTGATTAAAGATTGGTACAAGAAAATTATAGAACAAGAAACGGACACATATGTAACGGCAAACATAATGATCTCACAAGCTCACAACCAGCCCCGAGCTCATTATTGAAGAAAAATGCCAATAATTACAATTAATAATAGCTGAAAATAAAATGTACACGTCGTCAGTTAAAGACGTCGCAAAATTACTCAGCAGTTACTTGAAAAAGCAATATTCACTCCAGCAATAACCGTCTAATGGCAGACAGACAGTGAATGGTCACTGTGATAAGTTAATTGGCCAATAATTGCAAACTTAAGGTTGTTAAACAAAAGAGTATTTTCGATAAGCTCGGTCCGCTTACGATAACTCAATAAAATAGAAATCATGCAAAAGCACAACGACATACCAAATCACAGTGAGGCTAATGAAGCTGAGTGTTTATAGGAGCAGGTCAAAACAGTTAAAGCAAGGGAAATGAACAGTTTTACAGATCTGCAGATGCTCACCCATATCATGCGTATGACACGAACTAAAGGCGCTTAGCATTGATCGTATCCCACTTCCAGCGAGTCACGAAATGCCGCAGCCCAGTAGATTATAACGGCCAGCTCGACCAGCTGCAACAAGGAACTGGTTCACGCCGAACGCCTTATCTGTATGTAAGCCCGTACACGACGGCTTAATAACAGTTCCCAGCATTGCTTGGTTTCCACTGTCTCTAGAAGAGAGCTTGGAAAACAGAAAACTTAAATCTTTCCGTAAGAGCTCTGATTAGTGTAACTTTATTACGATTATCGTTTCTCCGTATGTAGGTTAACGTGCATAAAATACACTCCTGGAAATTGAAATAAGAACACCGTGAATTCATTGTCCCAGGAAGGGGAAACTTTATTGACACATTCCTGGAGTCAGATACATCACATGATCACACTGACAGAACCACAGGCACATAGACACAGGCAACAGAGCATGCACAATGTCGGCACTAGTACAGTGTATATCCACCTTTCGCAGCAATGCAGGCTGCTATTCTCCCATGGAGACGATCGTAGAGATGCTGGATGTAGTCCTGTGGAACGGCTTGCCATGCCATTTCCACCTGGCGCCTCAGTTGGACCAGCGTTCGTGCTGGACGTGCAGACCGCGTGAGACGACGCTTCATCCAGTCCCAAACTTGCTCAATGGGGGACAGATCCGGAGATCTTGCTGGCCAGGGTAGTTGACTTACACCTTCTAGAGCACGTTGGGTGGCACGGGATACATGCGGACGTGCATTGTCCTGTTGGAACAGCAAGTTCCCTTGCCGGTCTAGGAATGGTAGAACGATGGGTTCGATGACGGTTTGGATGTACCGTGCACTATTCAGTGTCCCCTCGACGATCACCAGTGGTGTACGGCCAGTGTAGGAGATCGCTCCCCACACCATGATGCCGGGTGTTGGCCCTGTGTGCCTCGGTCGTATGCAGTCCTGATTGTGGCGCTCACCTGCACGG
Source organism: Schistocerca nitens (assembly GCF_023898315.1). Lineage (NCBI taxonomy): Eukaryota > Metazoa > Arthropoda > Insecta > Orthoptera > Acrididae > Schistocerca > Schistocerca nitens. The sequence goes on along the minus strand of NC_064614.1, from coordinate 231,094,300 downwards.
CGCCAAACACGCATACGACCATCATTGGCACCAAGGCAGAAGCGACTCATCGCTGAAGACGACACGTCTCCATTCGTCCCTCCATTCACGCCTGTCGCGACACCACTGGAGGCGGGCTGCACGATGTTGGGGCGTGAGCGGAAGACGGCCTAACGGTGTGCGGGACCGTAGCCCAGCTTCATGGAGACGGTTGCGAATGGTCCTCGCCGATACCCCAGGAGCAACAGTGTCCCTAATTTGCTGGGAAGTGGCGGTGCGGTCCCCTACGGCACTGCGTGGGATCCTACGGTCTTGGCGTGCATCCGTGCGTCGCTGCGGTCCGGTCCCAGGTCGACGGGCACGTGCACCTTCCGCCGACCACTGGCGACAACATCGATGTACTGTGGAGACCTCACGCCCCACGTGTTGAGCAATTCGGCGGTACGTCCACCCGGCCTCCCGCATGCCCACTATACGCCCTCGCTCAAAGTCCGTCAACTGCACATACGGTTCACGTCCACGCTGTCGCGGCATGCTACCAGTGTTAAAGACTGCGATGGAGCTCCGTATGCCACGGCAAACTGGCTGACACTGACGGCGGCGGTGCACAAATGCTGCGCAGCTAGCGCCATTCGACGGCCAACACCGCTGTTCCTGGTGTGTCCGCTGTGCCGTGCGTGTGATCATTGTTTGTACAGCCCTCTCACAGTGTCCGGAGCAAGTATGGTGGGTTTGACACACCGGTGTCAATGTGTTCTTTTTTCCATTTCCAGGAGTGTATTTTTGCATTCAGAGGAGAAAGTCTAGAATTTCATGAAAAGATCTCGCAGCAACGAAAAATGATGAGTATCACCCCAATTCGCTAATTAAGTGCGTGACTTTCTTTTTTTTTCTGTTATGGTTGGTCTGAAGTGGCCCACAACGAATTCCTCACCTGTGCCCACCTATTCATCTCAGAGTAGTGCTTGCAACCTATGTCCTCAGTTAACTGCTGGATGTATCCCAACCTCTGTCTACCTTTACACTTTTTAACCTCTACAGCTCCCTCTACTATCATGAAAATTAATCCCTGGTGTCTTAACAAATGTCCTATCATCCTGTCCCTTCTCCTTGTCAGTGTTTTCCACATATTTCTTTCTTCAACAATTCTCCGCAGAACATCTCATTTTTTACCTTATCAGCCCACTTAATTTTCAACATTCTTCTGTAGCACCACATCCCAAATGCTTCTATTATCTTCTATTCTAGGTTTTCCCACAGTCCGTATCTCGCTACCATAAAACGCTGTGCTCCAAAGGTAAATCGTTAGAAATTTCTGCCCCAAATTAAGGCCTATGTTAGACACTGGTAAACTTCTCTTGGCCAGGAATGCTTTTTTGCCAGTGCTACTCTGCTTTTTGAGTCCTTCTTGCTCCGTCAGTCATGTCCGACTTTGCTACCTAGATAGCAGAATTCCTGAACTTCATCTATTTCGTGAAGACCAGTCTTGATGTTAAGTTTCCCGCAGTTCTCATTTCAACTACCGTACTTCCAATTACTTTCATCTTTCTTCGATTTACTTTCAGTACATATTTTTTACTCATTAGGCTGTTCATTCCATTCAACATAGCCTGTAATTTTTCATAACGTTCACTGAGGATAGCAGTGTCATCAGCGAATACTAACATTAAAAACCTTTCGTTACGAAGTTTAATCCTAGTCCTGAAACTTTATTTTCGTCGTTGCTTCCCCGAAGTATAGACGGAATAATAGAGAAGAATAACTAAATCCCTGTCTTACATGCCTTTTTATCTGTGCACTTGGTTGTTGGTCTTCCACTCTTATTACCCCTTTCGGTTCTTGTGTACATTGTATATTACTCGTCCTTGCCTATAGCTTACCCCTGTTTTTCTATTTCGAACGTCTTGCACCATTTTATATTGCGGAACACTATTTCCATGTCGACAAATCCTAAGTACATGTCTTTCTTTTTCTTTAGTCTTGGTTCCAATAATCACGCACAACGTCGGAACCGCCTCTCTGGTACACTCACGTATCGTAAAGACAAACTGATCATCGTGTAACAGATCCTCAGTTTTCTTTTCCATTCATCTGTAAATTATTCTTGCCAGCAACTAGGATTCATGAGTTGTTACGCTGATCGTGCGATAATTCTCGTGCTTGTCGGCTCTTGCAATCTTGGGTATTGTGTGGATGATGTTTCTCAGAAAGATAGATTCTACACAGCAACGTTCGTATCGTTTTGTTACCACTTCCCCCAATGATTTTAGAAATTCCGGTGGAATGTAATCTATTCCTTCTGCTTATTTGATTTTAAGTTCGTTTGAGCTCGTCTAAATCCAGATGCAAATTCTGCATTCTCTATCTCTCCACTATCGACACCTGTTTCTTCTTGTATCACATCATCAGACAAGTCCGTCCCCTCATAGAAGCCCTCAGTGAACTCTTCCAACCTATCCGCTCTCTCCTCTACATTTAACCGTGAAATTCCCATTGCACTCTTAATATTACCGCCCTTGCTTTTAATTTTATCGAATGTTGTTTTGTCTTTTCTACATGCTGAGTCAGACCTTCCAACAATCATTCTGTTTCGATTTCTTCATATTTTTCATCTAACCATTTGGCCTACACTTCTCTATTTCCTAGTTTTTTCATTTCTAAGTGACTTGTATTTCCGCATTCCTCAATTACCGTGAACATTTTCGTATTTTGTGGTTTCGTCGATCAACTGAAGTATTTTTCTGTTAGCCATGGTTTCTTCGCATTTACGTACCTTGTACACACGTTTTTCTCTCCATCTTCTGTGACTGAGCTTTTTAGATATGTCCATTCCTCTTCAGCTGAACTGCCTACTTAGGTATTCAGTATCTCAGGTATTCAGTATCTCCGTAAAAGAACTTCAGGTGTATCTTTTCATTCCTTAGTACTTCCGTATCATACTTCTTTGCGCATTGGTTCTTCCTGACTAGTCTCGAACTTCAGCCTACTTCATCATTAAAATATTAATCTGAATCTATACCTGCACCTGAGAACAGTACATGATTTTGGAATCTCTGTCTGACCATGATGTAATCTAACTTAAATCCAAGTATACCTCCTTATCCTCCTCCTCCTCTCATTCATAAAGAGAGTATTAGCTACTCCCATTTGATATTTACTGCAGAACTCAATTAGTCTTTCTCCTCTCTCACTCCTAGTACCAAGCCCATATTCTCGCGTAACCCTTTCTTTTACTCCATCTCCTACATCCGCATTCCAATCCCCTATGACTACTGAATTTTGATCTTCCTTTGCGTACTGACTTAACCGTTCTGTATCCTTATAAACTCTCTCTGACGTTGGCATATATTCGTGAAATATTGTTGTCGGTGTTCGTTTTCTGTCTACTCTGATGAGGACGACCCTATCATTCAACCGTTTCCAGTAAATCACTCACTGCCGCACGTTTCTATTCACAACCAATCGCAATCCTGCTGAACAATTTTCTGCTGGTGTTGGTATTATCCTATATGCACCAGTCCAGAAAGAAATCCTTGTCTCCTTTCATTTCACTTCGCTGACCCCCCCCCCCCCCCCCGCGCAAATAGACTGAATCTTAGGATATACCGTTTGATTTTTTTGTCTCGCGTCTTTCGTTCAAAATTCTTACATTCCACACCTAGATTCATAGAATGCTATCCTTTAGTTGGTTATTCAATTTTTTTCTTACATTCACTTCCTCCTTTACAGTGCCCTCCCAGAGATTCGAATGAGGGACGATTCCGGCAATGGAGGGATCAGCTTGACACTTCATCTGTTACTGTGGGTACACACTATGCGTCTTTCATGCAGTGATTTCCATTGCCTTCTGCATCCTCATACTGCTGATCGTTGCTGATTCTCCCGCCTTTTAGGAGCTGTTTCCAACCCCAAGGGCAAGAGGGTGACCTGAACCTCTGTCTGCTCAGTCGACCCTTTTAGATAAACGGTTGGCAAAATGAAGATGACAGTTTATTCCGGAAGTCTCTGCCGCCAATGCTGATGATTTTTATTTAAAATTGAAGCATTGGCGTGGTTCGATCCAGCATACGAGAACGTTCTGATTGTAATCAAAGACCCTATCCCTATTTCGACGTAATTCAAACCGAGCCAACTTTCTTTGGACGTTCTTCGAAGTCTTCCGGCAATTCTATCTGGTAGGGATTCCATACGGTACCGCAGTACTCTAGAAGAGAACGGATGAGCGTAGTTTAAGAAGTTTCTTTAGCAGACCTGTTGTGTCTTGTAAGTGTTCTGACAATAAAACGAGGTATTTTGTTTCCGTTCCCCACCATATGACACACTGACGGAAAAAGAATCACAACACCAGAAAATAATTAATGCAGAGCAACGAAATTTCGGGAATACAATTTTCAAGGTGACATATTTAAGAGATTAACATTGCGAGATCGCAGGTTAATTTAAGCGCCAGAGAAGCCATTACAATGTTGGTACGTTAATAACCATTGTAACCGCCTGAATGTTGAACGCGAGCACGAGCACGCTTTGTGTTGTGCAGGGGCCGGATGTCAATTTATGGAATGGAGTTTGTAACGCCGGAAATGCATATCCTCCTATTTCCATCTATTGTACTATAAATTTTTTCCTTATTTTGTTACCTGAATATATGACATTTCTGTGTATTTATATATTGTAATTGTTTTACTATTTGTATATATATATTTATGCATCTATGTCGATGTATAATTGGTTTGTTTTGTAAATATTATTTGTATTTTACGCTGGGTCTTGCCTAGGGAAAACTATGCTGTCGAACGAATACATCGATAGGTCGTGTGGAGAACCAACGTGTTTAGGATCTTTGGTAGTGTTAACTCTGCCGCGTGGAGCGCGGGCAGAGCAGAGGAGTCTGGCTGGAGGAGGGCAGTGGAGCAGGTGTGTTGCGTGACGCTCCCGCGAGTTGCCGCGCTTTCGGGGTTTGGGAACATGTAATTGCGCTCGACTTGCTATGATAGTTTCTGACACGGTGTCGCGGACGGGAAGCATTAGCTGGCGCACATCAAGAGCCCGTTTCGGCTGGAGACCGTGTCGAGAAGAAGGTGCGCCAACATCCAGCTTCTGCAACAGCGACAGCCGACAATGAGTGGCTGTCGCCACCTCCTCGATCGACGACTTCAAACCTTCAATCAACCAACAAGGAAGACTGGTAGCACGTAAAGTTTTAGAACTGTATGGCAGACCTCAGCTTTTAAAATTGCTGCATTACAAAATTACAGCAACTTAGCATGAACCTTTGTTGCTCATTGTCCCAATTGCATTACCAAGCAGGGTCCATTCCTTTTCCGAAATGAACCCGAGTGCCGTTGAAATTCAGACGCCAGCATTAAAGTAATATCATTCCATTTCACTGCTTTAATTTCAGAGTTCAGTTAAGGTATTCATAGCTGGCTACAATATTTAGATTACACAAGCACAAATTATGAGTGCGAGTTTTGTTACCGTATTTTAGCTTACCTGCGACTGCAGCTCAGCTTGGTATGTACTAAATTTTACTATTGTTAATTGTTCAGAATCATTTAATTCAAGTTCAAAGTTAAATCTTTTATTTACAAATTGCGTAGATTCAAGTAGCTTTTGAAATGATTGTTGAGGTAGCCCAAGACTAACCGTATTTTACTGAATTTCGATGTGCTTGAGAAACAAAGCTCACTATTAATTTCAGTCACTAAATTAACTTTCATTTTTCCGGTTTTATTAATTCTTTTGCTAAATTAAGTCAGAGTGTAGCGAAATTTATTACTTCTGACAAACTTTCAGTTTTCACACTACACGTGTCAACCTTCAGTTGCCACGCTTCTAGTGCTAATTATATGTGTAATAACCCTTCTTTTTCAGTTACTATAGTAATTGTCCATAGGACTGGCGACCGTAATTTCCCCCAAATCTCAAATATCTAATTACCGCTAGTTTATTGTTAACGTCCATACAGGGACGGTTAATGCTATTTGTGGATGATGCTGGAGTTATCATCCGATTATATCCCACATGTGCTCTACTGGAAACAGATCTGGTGGTCCAGCAGGTCTAGGCATCATATCGACACTGTGTAGAGCATGTTGGCTTACAATACCGGTACGTGGGCGTGCGATATCTGTAGGAAAACAGCTCCTGTAATACCGTTCATGAATAGCAGCACAACAGGTCGGATCATCAGGCTGAAGTACAATTTTGTAGCCAGAGTGCTCCAGCTATCATACGACATCGCACACCAGACCCAAACTCCAGGTTAAGGTCCAGGGTGTCTATCGCGGAGACAGGCTGGTGCAGGCTCTCAGCTGGCCCCCTTCTAACCAACACACGGCCATCCATTGCACGGAGACAAGAACCAACCTTCATCAGGAAAACAAAAGCCTCCATCCTGCCATACAGGTGACGACACTAAAGTTCCAAATGTCGGTGGGTTGGGGCCAGTGGAATGCATGCTACAGGGAGTCTCGTTCGGAGATGTCCTTCAAGTTGCTGTTGTAGATACAGCATGAATCGTCAGAGCCAGAAGCCCAATACGATGGCCTTTGCCCTCTGTAGAGCCACGAGGCCGTACATTCTGTGACCACCGCTACCAGTAGTCATGTACAGTGGCTTCATTCCTACCCAGTCTTTCTGCAGCATCGCAGAAAGAACATACATCTTCTCGTAGCCCTATTACTCGACCTCGTTCAAATTCAGTGAGGTTTTGATAACGGTGTCTTTGCCATATTGAAGGATTCTTGACTAATATCAACTCCCCATATCAAATCTCAAAGCTAATTAACGTTAACGATGTTCACAGCATGTATTTAAATCATACCTGATTTGTAGAGACACTACTAGTGCCACTCTTATGCCACTGGGTGAAAATTTGTATAGACGTCATCTTTCAGATGTAGAAATACGCCGTCAGTGTACATGTGATCGTTACAGTTTGTGTTTTACTGTAACTCTAATACCTAGGTAATTGATTTCGATTTGGCTGCTTTATCGAGTAACACGCCCGGGAGGAAATGGATTAGATATGCAGTACTATCAAAAGCTAGCCCTTAGCACTCGAGACTGTACTACACTCCCTAGACACAGGAACGGGGCTGGATATTTAACGACCGTGTGCCTAAACCCACGTTCATGGTCCTTCCCGCGGCGGTTCATCTGCTGCTCTCTACACTGCCTGCTATGATATGTCCTGTAGTAACTATTGTCTAGCAGGGAAATGAGGCACTCACACCAACGATACCTAGTTAATCTGGTGGAATCGCTGTATTCACCGCGCGGGTTTGCCGCGCGGTCTATGGCGCATTGGCACGGTTCTCGCGGCTCCCCCTGTCGGAGGTTCGAGTCCTCCCTCGGGTATGGCTGTGTGTGTTGTCCCTAGCATAGGTAAGTTAAGTTAGATTAAGTTGTGTGTAAGCCTAGGGAACGATGACCTCAGCAGTTTGATCCCATAGGAACTTACCACCATCACCACCATCACTATATTCCGTTAACAGGGTAGGGCTGCACCGTTCGCAATTAACATTATTCCACAATAGATGTGATCAGTATTTGTACTCCAAGTGTGTGACCGTTGTGACCTATAAGGTTGCTGTCCAAATGATGGCATCCAATGCAAAAACACGGTGCATAGATCAGAAAATAATCACTGTTCAATGGATGTTTTATCAGTCGACGATTAGCACAGTTCTTCGAACAGTACTGAACAATTCAATAGCTTGTAACACGAGATTGCGCGTGGCCGAATCGCGTCGCGGATGCTCCATAAAATTACGGGTGCGGTATATGAGAAAGTACCGGCCCTCGTGATATTTAGCCAATCAAAACGATACGTGTTTCTTTCACTTAGAATTTGCAGTTAGGATCATACCAGTCCATATTATTTTTCCGTAGCCGTCGCGACGCGGTTGATTGTTGTTCTCCTAACACGACACACGAAACCGAGAAAAATCAGTATTTGGATAAACATTGATACTGCAGCGTGACAACTAAAATTAAACGCAAAACTTGTGTGGCAAACATTTTCAATTACTTCGGCATATCTTGTAAGATACTTGCTACACCCACGGCATCAACAGAACACTCCGCCCACGCTCCACGAAAGCTACGCCACGACTTCCCACTGTAGCTCTGCGCTCGGCCGAGAGGCGACTATCGATAGTCAACGATACAATTCTATGCTTACATTACTGCACAGAAAAGTTTTCGAATTTTAATAGAGAACTGCGAAAAACAACAAAAAATGAAACCCCTTTGCTGGCGGCGATTTGGGGCGATAGTGTGACAGTCGAATGATTACCGCAAAGCCATACCATTACATGTAAACAAATGTCAAGAAATGTAATATTATAGTACGTACAAAGAAATCATTAACACTTACAAACCTACCTACAGTGCAGCCCGCTACAGAATAGCATAATTACAATTATAAGATAAAGAAAAACACAAAAGCAAAATACAATATCATTTAAGTTCCTGAAAAAGAAGGTATAGATGCATAAACGCTACGTAAACACTGTAATTTTAAATATACCGCTGACACCGTCAGAACTAAAAAATTTTTTTTGCACTTACACGTCAGCACTTGGTCGACCACACATAAAAAAACTTCATCACTCACAGCACTGCACCCCCTAGAGCGATCATTACACGGAAAAGTGGAGAAAGGGTTGATGTGTTGCAACGCTGCCAACTCGCAGCCACAGGTTATATGACCGCTGACACAGCACTAACGTACTCGACCAACCAGACATCAGATCCCCACCCTCGTCTTGCGAGAATCCGTCCATGGTGTACATGAAACAAACGTAACAGTCCCTTACTAGTGTTGACCTACTCTTACCCTACGCATCACATCTTCAGCTTAAATCTTCTCATAGTAGCTTTTACAGTTTGCTCAACTAGCTTTAACAGGCATACATAAATTAAAGTAATATCTACAAAACTCGAAATGAGCCTATGCACACTGCAGATACTGTGCATACAGAAAGTATACATTGTCGTGCCCAAGCGCGATAGCAGCTAGTCTCCATGTTGGAGCGAGGAAAACAAAATTCTGCAAGTTACGCACATATTAAGAATCACATTGACAATTTGGAACACACCCATCTAGCTTTTTCATAAAGAAATACACATGTTGAACTAGCATTATAAAATATTCAAAACATGAACATAATGGCAGACCATTTAGCATCTTAATACTTATCAAAAATGGTTCAAATGGCTCTGAGCACTATGGGACTTAACTTCTGAGGTCGTCAGTCCCCTAGAACTTAGAGCTACTTAAACCTAATTAACCTAAGGACGTCACATACATCCATGCCCGAGGCAGCATTCGAACCTGCGACGGTAGCGGTCGCGCGGTTTCAAACTGAAGCGCCTAGAACCCCTCGGCCACCACGGCCGGCTAATACTTATCAGTACTACCCAAAAATATTACCTCAACTCATTGCCACCCAGCTCTAAGTACACAAGAAAATCACACAACAGAATTATTTTACCTTACATTTTATTTAGGGTCTTTAAACATATTAGTTCTCAATACCGCTCATAATATGATTTAATGTTTATCACATGATGTTTGCCCTCAGCTCCACAAGACTTTACAGCTTTCAAGCCGACAGTATTTGTGCATTCGATACCTATAATACGATGTGGATCCTTGCAAACATGTTGGAACTTATGTATCTCTTTGTTTATATTGCTTGAAAGCATATGAGTCTTAATTAACAGAAGATCTCCTATATCATACCTGATGGGCCGCACTATTCTATCGTGCTTCTTTCTCTGCTGAGCATTCTCACATAACCGATCCATGGCTAACTCTTTCTTTTCATCACACGTTTGATCTGTGGCTGGGGAGTTAAACAAAATCACAGAAATTATACTCAGGTGGCTGGTTAAGCAGAATTTCGCATGGTGCTAATCCTTTCATGGCATGAGGCATACTGTTGATTACTCCTTCGAAGTCCTCTAAACAATCCTTCCATTTACTGTGCTGTCAGTGGCAATAAGTATGACACATGTGGTTAACCTCCTTCATAATTATCGCTGCCGGATTGGATGCTGGTCGTATTTTGTTATTAAGACTTGTTCGAGATTGTTCCTCTGTAGCATCTCCTTCCACTCTCTTAAAATAAACTGTGGACCATTGTCTGTCAAAAATTGCTTGGGTGTATCTAGCTGTCCCAAAGCTGACTTAGTCTTCACCAGCAACTTCTCTTGAACTGCTACTGAAGGGATACCATTGCCTCCGTCTTGATTGGCTCATCTAAATACAGGTTTCTTTCATAATAATCTTGGAAAGATTTCTGTAGTATCCGGTTGCGACCTCTATCAAACCTTGTGCCTTGTTATAAGCTGTTTCGCACATCATTCTGCTTTCGCAGAGACCAATATTGTTTTAAAAACTTTCTCTCAAACTCCACATGTGTCTCGTATTTTTGTCGTATTCTCATTCCCCAAGTACCAGCTTCGCCTTCCATTCTTGATGCAACAAAGCGTATCTTCCGCTGTTCATCTCATAGTTCAGGTACCACACACGTAAATTGGCCTAAATAGTTCCTCAGGTGCCATTTTGAATTTGGATCAAAATTCCTAAAATTCCCAACACTAAGAAAGACCTCATCATTTTGTATGCAAAGTATGTTGCCTCCTGTTATGCCTCCATTGCACAATAACGATTTTACTTCATTTTTAACCTGTTGACCCAAAGTGACTCGGTCTTGGATACTTCATTGCACACCTGTTTTACACGGCGTATGTAAGCATCTTGATTCAGCACAACAGTTTGCACCTTGTGTTTACAGTCCTGCACCTCCCAATCCCATATTTCAAATTCTTTATCATAGACCTCAACCATTTTGCCGAGTTCCTCTTTTACTTCACTGACTTCAGTTTCAGCCTTGTCAAAACGTTTCGCTTGCTCTAAGACGCGTTGATCTAATCGAGACGTAAGTGTGTCCACCACTTTCTTTATGGCTGCCTCCAGTCGATCATTGTCACCCTTCATTTGCTTACTAGTTTCTTCTATCCGCCTGTTGGTTTGGTCAAGCTGCCTACATATTTGGTCAATAGCAGCAGCAAGTTCATCCTTCATTTGCTCACTAGTTTGGTCAACCTGCCTATTTGTTTGGTTACGCTGGCTATTAGTTTCCTCGAATCCCTTCTTCAGCATACTCATTAATGTTGTGAACATGTCAGAGTCAGGCCTACACTCCTCTCGTCTACGTGTAGCCACTATTGGTAACGACACACACAAGGGCGTCCCATTTCAACGGACAAACTAGTCTCCCATACCAGAACTGTAAGGTGTATGCTTCGCCGGCGATGGGCGAGGCATGACAGAATCTCTGACCAGAGAGTAGTTTATTGTTAGATGTTGCTTGTCGCGAGTCTGAGCTAGTCTGCGCGAGTCGGCAGTAGAAGTCAGTCTGCGCTTGTCTGCGCGAGTCTGCAGTAGTAGTCAGTCGGATACAGTAATAGTCGGTCGGCTTTAGTAGCGAGTGGACAGTAGTAGTCTGCGGGAGTCGGCATGCGTCGGCTGTGTGCTCTGGTCGCGACTCTGGTCAGGACTCTGGAGGATGAGTATTGTTGTAGAAGGTAAAGAAGCAGCCTTGCGCATAATTAATGATGTATGTTAATTGTAATTTAATTTGTTCAGAAAAAAATGCCCCAATAATAATTTTTACAGTATAAAGTAAGCTTTTTTTTTAAAGAAAAACATTCATTTCAATTTAAAGAATATTTCCTACGCATTCCTTCCTAGAATAAAATATACATCCTTAATTTTTGTGGGGAGGTTACGCTTGGCTCCATTTCCATTTTGTGAATCTTCTGAGAAGTAGTCATATATCTGCTCTTATTTACTTAAACGTAGTTTGCATCCGGCGCAACGCATTTAACTAATTTGTCACTCTTTGTTCCACAGATAATCGGCACTTTGTTGCTCTTTGTTGTAATAGTGTTTGTTGGATTTTGTATTGTCTTTGTTTCATTTGTGAATAATTTTTGATTTGTGAAAAATGCCGCGAAAAACTGTTAATAGTACATCGTGATGTGTAATGAGTGAAATAGCCGACTCAAATAACTTGACCGATGGTACTTGCGACACGCAGTGTAATTATGACAATCCTCCATTTACAGACAATCAGTGCGTACCGACCACTTGTAATAATATTGATCCTAATGATGAGCAAATAAATTCAATTGTGTCCTCTGTTAATTTGACGACAATTGATGACGCGGGACGTTCTGTTACAATGAACGCTGCCCAGCTCGACACGCCCGATTTGCAAAATTGAAAATGAACAGTATACTCAGAGTACGACAGATTTATTTAATTCCGGTGTAGTGACCAACAGTGCACATCCGATTGGCAAACCTCTTCAAAAATTACAGAATGACCAAATGGTTACAGAAAATGTGACAAATGCATATACACCATCACACAGCACAGAGAATGCAGCAGCTATTTTTGGCTTGGATCAAATTATGGCAGTATTGCTACAGTTTAAGAAGGAACAAAACGAGAATCTTAAACAACAATTTAGTGAACAGAACAAACAAATTAATGAAAACAAGGATAAGCAAGACAAAAATTTCAAACTACTTAGTGAACAGAACAAACAACTTAATGAAAAACTAGACAACAATTCCAAACAGTTGAATGAAAAATAAGACAACAATTCCAGACAGCTTAGTGAACAGATTACACCCGTTGCCGCGCAGTGTCATGATACTAAAGAACAATTACGTTAGGAAATTGAGGCTTGCGCTAGGAAAAGTAGTGAAGAAATTAGATCTGTTGCTCAAGAATTAAGGGATATGCAAACAGCTGCAACAGAATCACTTAGAGACGAAATTAGTGCAGTCGGTAAACAATGCTCTGAAAAAGCAACACAGTTACGCGACGAGTTTAAGTTAATGACAGCAGAACTTTCGCGCACACTGGATGCAAAAGTAGACGCGAAATTCGACCAACAGAATAGTCAAATTGACGAACGTTTTAATCATCACCTGCAAAACAGTGAAACGCGTTTCCGTAACTTTATGCAGGAACACAATAATGTAAAGCGACAAGTTATGGAAACAATTACCGCACAGAGACAGGAAGATAAACGCAAATTGTTTACGAAAGCAAAAACATACGTAGACAACAATATAGCTACTGTATCAGACGAAATTAATACAATCAAACAGTTGAACACCGAGTTGCGTGATGAAATTTCCGATCTTAAATCAAAAACAGATACACACACAGTAGATTTTCAAACAGTGACCGACAGACTCGAACAATTAGAACTAACACAGGATTCCGATGGCATCAAAGCTGACGTTAAAAAATTGAACGAAACCACACGTAAAATACAAAAACAAATTAATGCTTCTGACACTAAAAACGATGATCAGGTAAAAATACTGACTGAAAAATATGATGAATGGGCCAGTCGTATTGACGTTATTGAAAGTTATAATGACAGCAAATCAGACGATACTTCACCGATTTCGTTTAATCAAACACCTGAATTCCAAAATCTACAACAGACAATCAGTGAGATAGATTCATCTAATAATACATTACGTAGAAAATTGTCAACTTTACAGCAAGAAGTGACAGAGATAAAAAATATTTCAGTTAATAACACGTCACAGCATACGGCACATACCGAACATTTATCACACTCACACAGCCAGTATAATTTGGGTAATTTACAGAGAGTACGTGACTTAGATTCTGAACAGTCACAGGCAAATAGATTCTCATACAATCGTGAACCTGTTCAGACATACAGAGACGATAATTTTGATTACAAACATTTTCTATCAGTGAGAAAATTTAAAGTATTTAAAAATGACAGAACACAGTGAAAGGGTCCTGTAGCCACCTTTCATTAGTCCGGTAGCCCATTTTCATTACCATTTCTCTTTCATTTCCTCGTTTCTCTATTCTCTTTACTCTCATAGTAGTGTGATTGAATGAATGTGGTTGTGTGTCACGTTGCTAGACGGTGGCGTAGTCTGCTGCAGAAAGTCTGCGATAGTCGTACAGATTCAGCAGCAGTTGTACAGAATAGCCAACTATCGTAGTGGTCAAGTCGGCAAAGAGGTTTCCGCTACTTGTGAGAAATACACCTGCGTTAGGTTGGTGGCGGAAATGGCATCTTTGGGTTTTCCGGTCCACGCGGAGCGTGGAAGAGGCTGGAGAAGCGGAAGGCAGTCTGCCGCCGGTACGGGAAGCGTCCACAGCTGTGCTCCAGTCGAAGAAGGGTGAGATGGACTGACCGCGTGGCGCGTTGTTACTTGGCGAGGGGAGAGCTGTTAGCCTTTGGTCTCGCTTTTCAAATCTGGAAGATTGCTTTGCCTTGTCGCTGCAAGGAATGCAAAACTTTGGCAGATTTTTCTTTTAGAAAATTTCTGTAGCAGACTTGGATCCGCTGGAAGAGCGCCACACAAAGGTGTCGATAAGAAGTGAGCACTCGCTTCTGTATGAATGTCTGTTTGCCTTCAGCTGTGCCTGCATTAGCTTTCACCTTTCTAAATATTTAGAGCTTTGCCTTCTCGTAAATTTTCCTTGCTTTATGTGTCTTTCGTCCGTTGGGAGCCGACCACGTGGTAGAACATTATAGTTGTTGGGCTACCGGCATCACTAACTGTCCGATCGCATGTTTGTTTTAGATAGTGTTAACGTGATTGTGTAATGTGATATTGTTGGAATTTGGCACTATACCTAGAAATTGTGTCTCCACAAACCATGTGTTATCAGGAATCGTGTAGATGCCTCACATTCTTATCTTAGGAATAAATGATTTTATCTACAATTTTCTCTTGTGTTCCGAGATTACGTTTTTCCACCTAAGCCACTCACCTCGTAGCTTTCCCGTTAGCACATCCAATGCGTTTCCTTATGCACAGGTCCAGTGATTAGTCTCCCCTTGTATTTTATAACAAATGCTGTAGATTAAGTCTTATTTTCAGGTGTGTTGCTGGGAGCTGATCTTCTGCACAGTGTTCTTGCATGTGCTATTTTATTTTAAATGTTTGATTGTCGTGAACAGTACACGGGGAACACTATTAATTACATCGTATCCCCTATGAGCGACATAACAACGTATGCAAGTTTGTGAGTTTTTGGTCTGTGATCAAATTAATTTATTTTCCGACTCGACCAAATCTTTGATTAGTTGTATGGTTTGAGTCGGTGGCGACCCTATTCTTCTCACGTTGATTTCACAAGCAGTAAGTATTTACATTCCCAATAATAAGGAATAACCCGTAGTAACCAGTTAGTTACAACAGATCCACCCCTTGGAATGGATACAACAATTTAGCTTTGCTTTTCCACCAACTTGGCCTGTAACGCACAAACTTGAATTTATTTGCAGTTTTTTGGAAGGCGAACCGGCAACTCGTATGAGACCGATCGCAAGACAGTGCTACTCGGTAGAAGAATTTCAGAATGCTTTTCTGTCAGCGTATTGGTCGAAGACGACACAGCGCGGAATTAAGGATCAACTAATTAGTTTACCGAATTATGAGAACTTAAATTTTCCCAGTGTCACGCAATTTTTTGAGCACATGGTCCAACAAAACCAGTACTTAAGTGAACCATACAGTGAATCTGCACTTATTCAATTATGTATTTCTAAATTACCACGATCATTAAGAGTGTCACTTTTAACGGGTCAACAGAAAGAAAATATTTCGGCATTCAGAGATCTGTTACAGCTTTTGGAAGTGCAGCAATCGGATTATTCCTTTATAAACAAAAATTTTTCATATAATAACCAAGGTCAACAAACATACAGCAATTACGATCAGCCACGCAATTTCAATAGCAAAGGTAATAGACGCTTTAGGAACGACAACCACGAGAACTTTAATAACAGACAAAATTTTAATCATCAATATCGTCAAAATTATCAGCAACAGGAACCACATTTTGGTAACAATAGACGTATTTCCCAACAACAGCAACAAAACCAACCGGTTAGCATACCTAACCAACAATGTAGTCTACAAGGTCAACCAAGCTTTAATGTTTCGCCGCGTACGCGTATAGCGTCAGCTCCAACAAAAAGTAATACACAGCAACAAGGAAATC
This sequence comes from Schistocerca nitens, assembly GCF_023898315.1. Classification (NCBI taxonomy): domain Eukaryota; kingdom Metazoa; phylum Arthropoda; class Insecta; order Orthoptera; family Acrididae; genus Schistocerca; species Schistocerca nitens. Next base: position 231,078,216 of record NC_064614.1, on the reverse strand, counting down.
AGTATGTACAGAACACACACTATTTCAATTCGTATCGCAATGCACCGTATAGAAATGATTATCACGACAGACGTAAAAATAATGAGCACAATTTTCAGCGTACATTTAATAACAGTAGATCTTATCAGCAGCAAGAAGATCAGCAACAACATATTATCATGAATGAACCAGACAGTAGATATCATCCCGAACGTAATACGTCAGGAAGAAATAATAGAACAGTACAAATAGTGGAAATGCCACAGCATCCTCCTGAAAATAATAACACGTCAGATAGAATTTGACTAGATACAGTACAGGTTGCATCTTCCAGCAATGTAAGCAATACGTCAGATACACAGAATATTGTTCACGAAAATGTTATTACTTTTGACGACATCCGAGACACTCTTTTGCAGGAAAGACCAGTTGTTCAAAAAACTATTTCATACCCTGTCATCGAAGTTAAAATTGGACCATCGAAATTTTCAGCAGTAATCGATTCTGGATCTCCTATGTCAGTTATAAATGAAGAAACTTTCAACGAGTGTAACAAAGAGAATACCTATCCTACGTTACCATTAGGCAAAACGAAAGTCAAAGGAGCAGTATCTAGTAAAGGAGTAGATGTAAAATTACAGACGCATTTTAATGTTAAAGGATGAGAATGTACAACTGGCTTTAGAATTTCAGCATTCTTTATCTGCAGAAGAGCAAACACTTAATCGTACAGAGGTCATATCCGCATCACGTAACATAGACTGTAATTCCACATTGTTCACAGATACGTACGTACACAACTATAATACTCCAGAGGAAGCCGAGTATGACGTTATACAGATGATTTCTGATAAAGTTAAACAGAGCTGTGCAAATACAGACGACTAACGCACGCAACTACACAAAATTCTTTTACAGCAAGCTCCAGTTTTTGACAACATTCCTGGTACTATGTCCGGCTTTATGTATGAATTTCAAGTTAAACAGCACGACACCTTTAAAGCCAAGCATTATCCCATTCCGTATACTCATAGAGAACAGGTTAAGAAGGAATTGCAAGCTATGCTTGACCAAGGAATTATTGAACCGGCAGTTAGTCTGTAAATAAACCCGCTCCATATTGTTAAGAAAAAAGATGGTTCACTTCGCTTCGTACTTGATTCGCGTCACATCAATGACATTATTATTAATGAAACAGATCGCCCACAGACACAAGAAGAACTTATACAGAAATTTCATGGTACTGCTATTTATTCCACATTGTATTTGAAATCGGGATTTTGGCAAATTCAGCTCCATCCGAACTTCAGAAAGTACACAGCATTTCTCTGTTTTGGTGACTGTTATCAATTTTGTAAATTACCGTTCGGTTTAACTATTTCTTCAGCAGCTTTTATTCGCGGTTTGAATACAATACTTCCGACAGAATTTAAAGACAGAATCACAACGTACGTAGACGACATTCTTATTGCAGAAGCTAACTGGTCTGAACACAATCTGATTCTTGAACGATTGTTGCAAACTTTTCGTGCGCAAGGACTCACAGTTAACCTCAGTAAATCGCACTTTGGTGAAACTTCTATAAAATTTCTTGGACATGTAATTTCAGCAGAGGGCATTACGCCTGACCCGGAAAAACTTCAAGCTTTACGTGACATTACTGTTCCTACGACGAAGAAACAACTACGCAGTTTTTTGGGTTTAATTAACTTTTTTCGTAAATTTATTCATTACTCTGCTTTAGACACCCCTAGATTATGTCAATTGACAGGTAAAAACGCTATTTGGTCCTGGGATAGGCAAGCACATTCTGAATTTGTGAACCTGAAAGAAGCCTTATTGAATGCACCATTTTTATCACACCCAGATCTTACCAGAAATTTTTCCATTGCCACAGACAGTTCTAACACCGCTTTAGGCGTACATATTTTTCAGGAAATTGAAGAAGATGGTTGTACAGTGATTAAAAACATCGCTTTTGCAAGTCGCATTCTGTCACCTGCTGAACGAAATTATTCTGTTACATAACTCTAAACATTATGTGTTGTATGGGCTTTTACGAGATTTCGGCATTTTCTTTATGGAAGACATACTACCGTTTACACAGACCATAGAGCTATACAGTTTTTACTTTCCGCTAAATTGACACAAGACAGATTAAGCAGATGCAAACTTTATCTACAGGAATTTAATTTTACAATTGTTCACGTTCCCGGCGCACAAAATATTGTAGCAGATGCACTATCCCGTTCTCTCAGCAACAATCAGCAAGACATCGCAACCAACTTCTGCAAAGCAAATTTCAGCGTCATGTACATTCAACAAGTTGCATTTGAAAATTTCATTTCGTCTTCATTACAAGACATAGCACAAGAGCAGAGTAAAGACAACGTGTGGAAAGAAATTAAACACTTTTGGCAAGAAAAAAAAAATGTTACGATTAGAAACCATTACACTGTACGCAATGACATTCTGTTTCGCCGCTCTCATCCTGACAGCAACAATTGGTTATTATGCATTCTTGACGAACTTGTTAACAAATTAAACTGGTATACTCATTTAAGTTATGCACATTACGGAGCCAGAAAATATTTTCTTATACTGAGACAGAACTGTTATTTTACCAACATGGAGAAGCGTATTCGACGAGTTTTAGCGTCATGTAAAATCTACCAGAAAGCTAAATCAGATACGACTTCACATATTCCTCCATTACATCCCATTGTACCTGTTCAATTAAGACACATGGCCGCTGTAGACATTTTTGGTCCGATTCCCAGAACTAATAGAGGTTTTTGCTACATCTTTGTCGCTGTTGAACTCACTTCAAAATTTGTTACCTTCACTCCGTTACGCAAAGCTACTGCTAAAACTGTATCGAAAGCATTTGTAAAACATTTTTTATTTCATGTAGGACATGTGTTGAAAGTAATTTCCGACAATTGACCACAGTTTCGATCTGCTATATGGACACGTATGTTACGAGCTAGAAACATTTCTCCGATATATATATCCAGGTACCACGCTTCTTCGAACCCTTGTGAACGATTAATGAAAGAAATTGGTAAACTGTGTAGAATTTACTGCCATAAAAAACATATTGATTGGGTCATACACATACTCTCATTCCAAGATGTAATTAATTCCATACCGAATGAATCTATCTCCGTCTGTTATACTGAAAAATGTTGAACCACCTAACAAAATTAAAGAATTAGTAACATTTCCTACATCTCGTCGACTACGACACCATGAAAAATTGACATTGCGCTGAACAACATCAAACGTGCCGCAGAGCGCCGGAGAAGACAGCAAAACCAGGTTTGTACACGCCGTGAATTTCACATTGGACAGAAGATATTAGTACGCACACATTATTTATCTAATAGAGGAAAGAGTAGATGTAGTAAATTTGAGCTTCTATACGCAGGTCCATACAGAATTCGCAGCATTCCTCACCCCAATGTAGTGGCACGTCGAAACTCTGAGAACCAGAAAAAGTAAAGGCAATCACCATGTCTCCAATATTAAACCCTTTATTGAATGAACATACTTTATGATTTATCACACTGTAATGCCATTTCCTGATTCTTTTATGACCACTTATGCAATTATATTTATGTGACTACTTACTGATGATTATCGCATTTTTTCTTGGCAAGTGCCCGGCAAGGTAAGGTTAGCAGGTCGCTTTTCTTGTCGTTACGCATTAGACAGTGCACATTTTCCAGATAAAATTACGTATCTTACGAATAATTATGCAATTCTATCTAGTGATATATTAATTTTATCAAATTTTCTCTCTATTAAAGTCTTCATTTCTCGCCTCTATTAACTACACAACATACAAGCTGTACACAAACAATATCACATTTCTTGTCGTTATACACCCTAGACCGTGCATATTTTCCATTTTTATGCATGTATGATTGTTTTCCTGTTTTGTTTGTATGTACTATAAAATATTTAGGATATAACAAACAGCAATTGACTTTAACATTTTGCCTTATGATAGCTAAACATCGTGACTACTTTACTTTTTTTTTGCTGCTACATTGTGATACACTGTGTACATTTTTGCTTCTGAACACTGTCAATGTTTTTGACATATTACGTTTTCTGTCATGCTATGCTGTATGCTCAATTATGTTACTATAAACCAGTTTTTATCAAATGGGTATATGAATTAAATGCAAGACATTAATCTTTGTTCATCATTTTCAGAAAGAAATATCATGTAAACGAAATAAATTAAACAGAAATGGGAATTTCACCTTCGGAATGAACGAACGAGGATGCAATACCTCGTGTAGAAGAGTAAATGGATCAGAATTAACAAGCAATAACAAGAATATACTATACACATCGTAGAATAGCAGTCTTAACTAATTTTTTCTTTCAGAATACGAGGCGATTGATGCAGGCTGTCAGACAGAACTACACATCTTAGTTTTAGTAATGAAATATGATAGAAATAAGGAATAGTTGTATAATGAATAATGAAGTGACTTTTTTGCAGATGATAATGAATGGTGATGAATAATGATGAAGAATGTGCTACTATGCATAATGAAGTTTTTCTTTACAGGTGATGATAATAATGGAGTTATGGTGATATGGATAATGAAGTTTTTCTTTGCAGATGAAAATAACGATGAAGTTTATATATTTGCTGTTAGTTAAGAGATGCTATGTAGTTATTTAAGTATTTGTTGCTGTTCGTTTTGACAGTATGTCTTATATCGCATGGTATGATGACTGAAGGTTTTGGAAAGGACAGCTAGAGAACATATATATTTTTATAAACATTTCACTACCTGTTAATTCGAAGTTCACTACTTTTCAGCATAATATGCGTTTCTTCTTTCAGTTTCATAATCCATTTTGTATATTTTGCAGGAGAAATTATTCATGAAATTAATATGGTATAAATAGTTGTTTATTAAACCTATGTCGTTTATGAATGTCATCACATATACTCTACTTGTTTCATAACCTTGCTACAGCTGACTCATGACGAATGACGTTACACATCTTCATTTGCAGCAATAACTCAAAAGCAAACAAAGTAATTATCAGTCGCAAATAATGCAACTAGTTTAAGAGAGTTCTGAATAATACTGATCGGCTCTGAATAGTATGTCGCTTCAATAATGACTTCTGAATAATACAAAAAGAAATGCTTTGTAGCTGGCCAATGAATGCCACTGTTTATTGTAATAAGATTACCTATGATGCCAATGATTACTATAATTAGATTAATTATGTATAAATGCTATGCCAATAATTAACTCATTTTGAGTAATGACTTCTGAATAATACCAAAAAAAATGCTTTGTAACTGGCCAATGAATGCCACTGTTTATTGTAATAAGATTACCTATGATGCCAATGATTAGTATAATTAAGTGAATTATGTTAATACTATGCCATTCATTAGCTTCTGTTTTGAATGATGACTTCTGATGGTTTGTAACTGGGCAATGAGTGCCAATAATTACTATATTCAGATAATTTTATGAACATTATTCTGTAATACTACATACATGGTACAGAAATGTTCAGTAACTGGGCGATGAGTGCCACCAATTACTCAAATCAGTTGTTAGACTAGTGTAATTCTCAATGAAGACTACTATGTGACTTAATGTCCTTCACCTTCTGACCTAATTACCAGAAATTTACTGCAATATCCATTTGTCCTGTCTATCCTCATGATCATGGAGCACTATATTTGGTTTTTGCACTACGTTAGTCTACTTTACAAGAACATGGTGTTGACACGACATGCTGTCCACCACCTTGAGCGATGGAGATGTTATTATGGTCCCACTGTTCGGTGTACCTAGTGTACTAACAAAATGATAGCATGGAATATTATTACGACATTTCAGTGTCTTGGCTACACTGATTAATACTTCGAGGAAAAGAGCTTCAGATTGTCTCACTTGGTGTTGTGCTTCTGTAGAAAGATATGGACTTTCAGTGCAGCTGCGTGCAACCTAAAGTGCTACAACCATGACGCAATCCTTCCCATTCCTTTCCTAATTCTTGTAAAAGGATAAAGACATATACTGTGCGTGTGCACTTCCTTTCATTTGTTAATAAGATCAGTTGTCCTGAAAATACTAAAGACTTCTATAGTGCATGTGCACTTTATTTCACTCCTTGATATGTTTATTTGTTGTAAAAATATTAGAGAGTTTTACAGTGTGTGTGCACTTTATGCCATTTGTTAATATGATTTGTACTCATTACGTATACATTTTGTGATTCCCAGATACGTTCTGTATTACAGTGCGTGTGCACTTTCGTCATTTTGTTAACATGATTTGTATTCATTGCATATACATTTTGTGATTTGCTGATATATTCTGAACTACAGTGCGTGTGCACTTTATGTCATTTCATTTGTACTCATTGTGTACACATTTTGTCATTGCCTGATATGTTCTGTACTCAGTGCGTGTGCACTATACTTTATTTCATGTTCTGGACCTATATATATATATGTATATATTCTGTGATTGTAAAGTTAATTAATTAAGAAAAATTTGTTGCTCATGGCAAGTTCAATTGACTCACCATCGGTGCCAAATTTTTGCCCCCCCCCCCCCCCCCCCCCAGTGGAGGGTTATGTAAGGTGTATGCTTCGCCGGCGATGGGCGAGGCATGACAGAATCTCTGACCAGAGAGTAGTTTGTTGTTAGTTGTTGCTTGTCACGAGTCTGAGCTAGTCTGCGCGAGTCGACAGTAGAAGTCAGTCTGCGCATGTCTGCGCGAGTCTGCAGTAGTAGTCAGTCGGATACAGTAGTAGTCGGTCGGCTTTAGTAGCGAGTGGACAGTAGTAGTCTGCGGGAGTCGGTATGCGTCGGCTGTGTGCTCTGGTCGCGACTCTGGTCAGGACTCTGGAGGATGAGTATTGTTGTAGAAGGTAAAGAAGCAGCCTTGCGCATAATTAATAATGTATGTTAATTGTAATTTAATTTGTTCAGAAAAAAATGCCCCAATAATAATTTTTACAATATAAAGTAACCTTTTTTTAAAAAAGAAAAACATTCATTTCAATTTAAAGAATATTTCCTATGCATTCCTTCCTAGAATAATATATATATATATACACCAGCATTGCACGAAGCTGTGTCGATAAACATCTAAATAAGGGCAGAAACAGTTGCAGTTTTTATTGCGGTAAGAATTTTTGCTTTTTTTATTCAGAATACAGGGCCGAAGGTCAGCGCTGCTGTCAAAAAATTTACCAGATATTATTAATTCTGTTGAGAGGTTACATTTGGTTCATGGGTCATTATTTAATTAATATTATTGTTGGTTTATGGTCAATTTTCATTCCTTAATTTTTGTGGGGAGGTTACGCTTGGCTCCATTTCCATTTTCATTCAACAAAATTTCGTGTGGGGAGGTTACAGAATCTCTTAATGTTTCAGTACTACTATCTTGAACCTTGCTCTCTAGCGGACTACTTTCACTTGACAAATGTCCATCTGTATTCCTGACCATCGCTGCTGCATTGATCTCATTAGATGACATCATGAATTACTTATGTCACACAACCAAGAAAATGGAAAAGGAGGGAAAAGAAAGAAAAATAAAGACTAAATCACAGTAACCCTCCTGTACAGTACACAGACATAACAATAAGTCAACTGGCAACGCCGTATCTCTTCACAGCTGTGTTTCGTGCTAAGAAGCACACCAGACACACATAGAATCAATGTCACAAAATACACTTATAGTTACATAGAAGATTCACTGCTGCTACAGCACTACAGTAGCATATCGCATGGGCTACTACAGCAGGACTGGACAATGACATTTAACTTTATTGCACTAATTGACGTGTCAGAGTGTAATGCCAATATGATAAGTTGCCTCCACTGTATAATATCAACATTATCTAAATAAGTCTGCATTGTGATCTAGTACCCGTTAACAGATTATCACGTCAGTTTTACAAGTTGCTTCCACTGTGTCGGCCGCGGTGGTCTAGCGGTTCTAGGCGCGCAGTCCGGAACCGCGCGACTGCTACGGTCACAGGTTCGAATCCTGCCTCGGGCATGGATGTGTGTGATGTCCTTAGGTTAGTAGCCGGCCGAAGTGGCCGTGCGGTTCTAGGCGCTGCAGTCTGGAACCGCGAGGCCACTACGGTCGCAGGTTCTAATCCTGCCTCGGGCATGGATGTGTGTGATGTCCTTAGGTTAGTTAGGCTTAACTAGTTCTAAGTTCTTGGGAACTAATGACCTCGGAAGTTGAGTCCCATAGTGCTCAGAGCCATTTGAACCATTTGAACCTTAGGTTAGTTAGGTTTAAGTAGTTCTAAGTTCTAGGGGACTGATGACCACAGATGTTAAGTCCCATAGTGCTCAGAACCATTTGAACCATTTTTTGCTTCCACTGTAATCATTTAACACTATTTGCGTGAAATCCCCTAGACAAAGTCTGTATTGTCAGTCAGTTACGATATGGTATTCTTTAAATGCGCGGAGAATTGCAGCGCTGCGTAAGGCATTCGTTGTTGACTGCCCATCGGCGTGCGCGGCCCTGACTTCACACCTACTCCAGGCGTCGCTCTGTCGATCGGCACTGCTGGTCGGCGAAATGCAGCAATGGGATGGTTGTACTTGTTCACGTTGCTCATACAGGGTGTTTCAAAAATGACCGGTATATTTGAAACGGCAATAAAAACTAAACGAGCAGCGATAGAAATACACCGTTTGTTGCAATATGCTTGGGACAACAGTACATTTTCAGGCAGACAAACTTTCGAAATTACAGTAGTTACAATTTCCAACAACAGATGGCGCTACGGTCTGGGAAACTATATAGTACGATATTTTCCACATATCCACCATGCGTAGCAATAATATGGCGTAGTCTCTGAATGAAATTACCCGAAACCTTTGACAACGCGTCTGGCGGAATGGCTTCACATGCAGATGAGATGTACTGCTTCAGCTGTTCAATTGTTTCTGGATTCTGGCGGTACACCTGGTCTTTCAAGTGTCCCCACAGAAAGAAGTCACAGGGGTTCATGTCTGGCGAATAGGGAGGCCAATCCACGCCGCCTCCTGTATGTTTCGGATAGCCCAAAGCAATCACACGATCATCGAAATATTCATTCAGGAAATTAAAGACGTCGGCCGTGCGATGTGGCCGGGCACCATCTTGCATAAACCACGAGGTGTTCGCAGTGTCGTCTAAGGCGGTTTGTACCGCCACAAATTCACGAAGAATGTCCAGATAGCGTGATGCAGTAATCGTTTCGGATCTGAAAAATGGGCGAATGATTCCTTTGGAAGACATGGCGGCCCAGACCAGTACTTTTTGAGGATGCAGGGACGATGGAACAGCAACATGGGGCTTTTCGGTTCCCATATGCGCCAGTTCTGTTTATTGACGAAGCCGTCCAGGTAAAAATAAGCTTCGTCAGTAAACCAAATGCTGCCCACATGCATATCGCCGTCATCAATCCTGTGCACTATATCGTTAGCGAATGTCTCCCGTGCAGCAGTGGTAGCGGCGCTGAGGGGTTGCCGCGTTTGAATTTTGTATGGATAGAGGTGTAAACTCTGGCGCATGAGACGATACGTGGACGTTGGCGTCATTTGGACCGCAGCTGCAACACGGCGAACGGAAACCCGAGGCCGCTGTTGGATCACCTGCTGCACTAGCTGCGCGTTGCCCTCTTTGGTTGCCGTAGGCGGTCGCCCTACCTTTCCAGCACGTTCATCCGTCACGTTCCCAGTCCGTTGAAATTTTTCAAACAGATCCTTTATTGTATCGCTTTTCGGTCCTTTGGTTACATTAAACCTCCGTTGAAAACTTCGTCTTGTTGCAACAACACTGTGTTCTAGGCGGTGGAATTCCAACACCAGAAAAATCCTCTGTTCTAAGGAATAAACCATTGTGTCTACAGCACACTTGCACGTTGTGAACAGCACACGCTTACAGCAGAAAGACGACGTACAGAATGGCGCACCCACAGACTGCGTTGTCTTCTATATCTTTCATATCACTTGCAGCGCCATCTGTTGTTGAAAATTGTAACTACTGTAATTTCGAAAGTTTGTCCGCCTGAAAATGTACTGTTGTCCCAAGCATATTGCAACAAACGGTGTATTTCTATCGCTGCTCGTTTAGTTTTTATTGCCGTTTCAAATATACCGGTCATTTTTGAAACACCCTGTAGCTGCCACCCGCCCCGCAGATGATGTAGTTTTCAATACTAGAATTATTCTCCAACAAAGAATCTTTGCACTGCACTCCGTAAGAGAGGTAGGATCGCTGTATCTAAAACTCCTTGGTCCGCAGCGTGCACAGTCTGTCAGACGTCACACAGCAATCCAAAATACTCTCACTGTTTCTATATATTTTTCACTGTGAGAGTTGGCAATACTCTCTTAGGATTTAAAGGTTGGCTACAGCGCACATACACAAGCTCTGGAATCTAAGATATTGTTGTCGCGCTTCGCAGCGCACGGATTAACTAGTAGCAATTTGGAGGCCAGTGTAGGAGCCTGCCTGCTGTGGTGCGTACATGTGTTGGGCGAGGGGTCGTCGCAGAGCTGCCGTACTGCTGTGTGCGCCAGCAGCGACACAGGATTTGGTAGTGAGTTGATATCTTTTATAATTTGCAGCGCGCTTATTAATTTAAAGAAAAGGGTTTGTGTATGTGCGTAGTAGCAGACGGTAATTTTGATAATGATGGGAGTTGAATTCTTAAGGGAAACCATTGTTAGACTAAGTATTGATTTGTGTCATTGATTTCTTTTGTAATTGCAGGGAATTGTTTCACTATGCATTTAACTGGGAAGTATTTCAGTCTGTCTCAAGAGTTTGATTAATTTGTAATATTGCTTTAATGCCACTGGAGGCAGATTTACATAAGAAGCGATTGTTAAAAGAGCTTCTAACGTTTTGTTAATTGAATGAGAAAGAATCGCTTTCAGAATATAGGTGTTTGTTTGGGTTATCATTTATCGAGTTTAGTTTTGACTAAACGATTTCTCTTGAATCATATGTAGTTGTAATAAGCAGCAGCAGCCGCAGCAACAGCAGGAGCCGCCATACAGAACATGCATTGCACTCACCATGAATAATAGGTTTATTTATGTTTTTGTTAAATAATGGAATGCAGCAGATCAAGCAGTGGCAGCAGAAAGACCAAGTAAGTTATTTGTTGCGCACAGGACCAATAAATTAAAAAATAAATAAAGTTTAGGAGATTTCTGTAATAGTAAAGTTAACAAGAGTACAAGCACGAGATTTTCAGTAGAAAACACGAGACAAGAAGATAGAGCTCGCGACTTTCAACTGTTCCGTTTTTTAATAAATCGGCGCCTCATCACCGAAGATAACAAGTACTGGAAAAGCCGTGTAACACGCACAGCAGGAAAGGGGGTAGATATACAGCAATAATAAAAGCCTTTAGCACTCTAGACTGTGCAACACTCCCTAGACACAGGAACGGGGCTGGATATTTAACGACCGTGAGCCTAAACCCACATACCTGGTCCTTCCCGCAGCAGTTGATCTGCTGCTCTCTGCACTGCCTGCTATATGTCCTGTAATAACTATTTTCTAGCAGGGAGAGGATCCACTCACACCAACATACCAAGTTGATCTGGCAGAATTCACTGTATTCTGTTAAACACTCGCATAGGGTGGGGCTGCACTGTCCATAACTAACATTATTCCACATTGCATGTGATCAGTATTTGTACTCCAAGTATGTGTCCGATGTGACGTGTAAGGATGCTGTCTAAACGATGGCACCCAATGCAAAAACATGGTGCACAGATCACAAAATACTCACAGTTCAACAAATGTCTTATCAGACGACGATTGGCACAGTTCTTCCAGCAGCACTAAAACAGTTCCATAACTTATAACACGAGCTTGCGCGTGACAGAATCGCGACGCGGATCGCGGATGCTCCATAAAATTTCTGGTGCGATATACGAAGGACAAAGTACCTGCGCTGGTGATATTCAGCGAGTCAAAAGGATATGTGTTTCTGTCACTTAGAACTTGCAATTAGGATCATACCAGTCCCCATTATTTTTCCGTAACCGTTGCGACGCGACGCGGTTGATTGTTGTTCTCCTGACACGACTCATGAAACCGAGATACATCACTTTTTTGATAAACATTGATACTGCAGCGTCAACACTGAAATTAAACGCAAAACTTTTGTGTGGCAAACATTTTCAATTACTTCACCATAACTTGAAAGATACGTGCTGCAGCCGCGGCATCAACACGGAACTCCGCCCACGCTCCACGAAAGCTACGCCACGACTCCCCACTGTTGTTCGGCGCTCGGCCGAGAGGCGACTATCGGTAGTCAACGATACAATTCTATGCTTACAATCGTGTAACCGAAATTTGACGGATTTCTTTTACTGCTCATGTGGATGACCTCACACTTTTCCTTATTTAGAGTCAGCTGCCACTTTTCACTCCATAGAGATATCTTGTCTAAATCATTTTGCAATCGGTACTTCTGATGACTTTACAAGACGGCAAATGACAGCATTATGTGCGAACAATGTAAATCGACTGCTCAGATTGTCTTGTAGATTATGAACCGCAGAGGGCCTATAACGCTTCATTGGGGAACACCGGATATAACTTCCGTTTCACTCGAAGAATTTCTGTCGATTACTGTGAACTGTGACCTTTCTGACACGAAATTACTAACCTAGTAGTACAACTGAAAGGCTACTCCTTAATTGCGCAGTTTGATTAGAAGTCTCTTGTTAGGAACGGTGTCAAAAGCCTTCTGGAGATCTAAGCATATGGATTCAGTTTCAGATCTTCTGCTGACAGCACTCATTACTTCTTGTGAATAAAGGTCTAGTTGTATTTCACAAGAACGTTACTTTCTGAATCAGTGTTTTCTGTCAATAGACTGTTTTATTCGAGGTAATTCATCATGTTCGAAAGTAGTATGTGTACGAAAATTCTACGGAAAATATACGTCAGTGATAAGCTACGTAATTCATCGGATTTATCACATATCCTTTTCTGAATACTGGTGTGGCCTGTGCAATGTTCCAGTCTTTAGGTACGGATCTTTACGCATCTTTCGTCGAGTGAGCTGTTGCATGTGACTGCTAAGTATGGAACTGCTTTAGCAGCATACTCTGGAAGGAACTTAACTGGTACACAATCTTGACCACAAGATATGCCTTTGTTAAATGATTTAAGCTGCTTCGCTACACCCGGGATATCTAATTCAATGTTACAAATGTGGTAGCTCTTCTTGATTCAGATTCCAAAATACACTCCTGGAAATTGAAATAAGAACACTGTTAATTCATTGTTCCAAGAAGGGGAAACTTTATTGACACATTCCTGGGGTCAGATACATCACATGATCACACTGACAGAACCACAGGCACATAGACACAGGCAACAGAGCATGCACAATGTCGGCACTAGTACAGTGTATATCCACCTTTCGCAGCAATGCAGGCTGCTATTCTCCCATGGAGACGATCGTAGAGATGCTGGATGTAGTCCTGTGGAACGGCTTGCCATGCCATTTCCACCTGGCGCCTCAGTTGGACCAGCGTTCGTGCTGGACGTGCAGACCGCGTGAGACGACGCTTCATCCAGTCCCAAACATGCTCAATGGGGGACAGACCCGGAGATCTTGCTGGCCAGGGTAGTTGACTTACACCTTCTAGAGCACGTTGGGTGGCACGGGATACATGCGGACGTGCATTGTCCTGTTGGAACAGCAAGTTCCCTTGCCGGTCTAGGAATGGTAGAACGATGGGTTCGATGACGGTTTGGATGTACCGTGCACTATTCAGTGTCCCCTCGACGATCACCAGTGGTGTACGGCCAGTGTAGGAGATCGCTCCCCACACCATGATGCCGGGTGTTGGCCCTGTGTGCCTCGGTCGTATGCAGTCCTGATTGTGGCGCTCACCTGCACGGCGCCAAACACGCATACGACCATCATTGGCACCAAGGCAGAAGCGACTCTCATCGCTGAAGACGACACGTCTCCATTCGTCCCTCCATTCACGCCTGTCGCGACACCACTGGAGGCGGGCTGCACGATGTTGGGGCGTGAGCGGAAGACGGCCTAACGGTGTGCGGGACCGTAGCCCAGCTTCATGGAGACGGTTGCGAATGGTCCTCGCCGATACCCCAGGAGCAACAGTGTCCCTAATTTGCTGGGAAGTGGCGGTGCGGTCCCCTACGGCACTGCGTAGGATCCTACGGTCTTGGCGTGCATCCGTGCGTCGCTGCGGTCCGGTCCCAGGTCGACGGGCACGTGCACCTTCCGCCGACCACTGGCGACAACATCGATGTACTGTGGAGACCTCACGCCCCACGTGTTGAGCAATTCGGCGGTACGTCCACCCGGCCTCCCGCATGCCCACTATACGCCCTCGCTCAAAGTCCGTCAACTGCACATACGGTTCACGTCCACGCTGTCGCGGCATGCTACCAGTGTTAAAGACTGCGATGGAGCTCCGTATGCCACGGCAAACTGGCTGACACTGACGGCGGCGGTGCACAAATGTTGCGCAGCTAGCGCCATTCGACGGCCAACACCGCGGTTCCTGGTGTGTCCGCTGTGCCGTGCGTGTGATCATTGCTTGTACAGCCCTCTCGCAGTGTCCGGAGCAAGTATGGTGGGTCTGACACACCGGTGTCAGTGTGTTCTTTTTTCCATTTCCAGGAGTGTATTTAAGTGCCTTATCTTATGAAGGTATTTCAGAAATCTGTGTTTAGTAACTTCACTTTACTGGCACTGTTGTCAGTAGCGTTGCCATTGGCATCGTGCAGTGAAGACATTGATTGTGTCTTGCCGCCGGAGTATTTTACATACAACCAGAATCTCTCTGGAATTTCTGCCAGATTTCGAGACAGAATTTCGTTGTGGAAGCCATTAAAAGCATCTCGCATTTAAGTTTCGAGCTTCAGCAAAACGGCACCAATATTGGAAATCTTGCAATTTTGTAAATTTGACATGCTGTCTTTCGTTGCTTCCGCAACAGTGTTCTGACCTGTTTTGTATACCGTGGGGAATCGGAGCCATCTTTATCAATTAATTCGCTACCGCTGACACCATTTCTTTCACTTTAATCCACGTCTAATCTACACGTCCATAGTTAGTTACAGGTCTCTCTTTTCTCATACAGTTTTTACCATCTGCAACTCCCCATGTACCACCTATCTTATTTCGTGATGTCTTAACGTTTGTTCTTTCATCCTGTCCATCTTTCTTGTCAGTGTTTTCAACGTGTTCCCCTCTTCGCCGTTTCTGTGGAAAACATCCTCGTTTTTTTCCTACCATTCCAAATAATTTTCAAAATTATTCTGTAGCACTACGTCTCAGATGCTTAGATTCTCTCTTTTCCCGCTTTTACCACAGTGTTTGATTCACTTCAACACAACGCTGTGCTCCAAACGCACACATTCATAAATTTATTACTTAATATACGGCCAAGGTTTGATACTTCTTTTGGCCATGAATGCTCCCTTTTTCCTGCACCAGTTTTGCTTTTAATGTCCTGCCTGCTTCGTCCGTCGTGCATTATTTTGCTTCCAAGACAGCTGAATTGCTTCACTTCTTTTACCTTGTCGTCCATGTTTTGATGTTATAATTAATCTAAATTTTTGTTCTCATCAGTACCTTCGTCTTTCTTTAGTTCATTCTCATTTCATAGAATGTGCTCTTTAGTCTGTTCATTCCGTTCATCAGGTCTGAAACTCTTCATCATTTTACTGAGGATGGTAGTGTCATCAGCGACTCTTACCTTTGATACCCTGAATTCCAATCCTAAATCTTTGTATTTTTCTTTTACTTTCGTCATTGCTGTTTCGATTTTCCTGAGAATTTAAAATATCTTGCACTGCTTTACTTTGTCGAACGCTTTTCCTAGGTCTACAAAGCCTATGATTGTGTCACTGTTGCCCTTAAACTTCTTCTCACTTTCAAGCGCAACGTCAGGACCGCTTTTCATGTACCTGATCATCATCTAATAAATTCCAAGTTTTCTTTTCCGTTCCATCGTTGAGTATGGCCCTCCTAAAACCAAAGCTTCCATTTCCACACGACAGCATTGGGATGTCGACCAACGACAGCAGCAGTATCTTGAAACTACACAGCCTGACAAAAAAAAGTGAGCTAGAAACATAATTGATAATATCATTGTTATGAGCTCAAGACAACTCAAAGGTACGCATGCACCACTCATTATAATCTAACCAGCCACTGGGTTTATTTACAAATACAGGCTTGTCTGTTAGTACGCGCACCCTCTACATTGGTACTACCTTCGGCTATTATGTATGTTTGTCTCGCTATCCTCATTTTCCACTTTTCAGAGGTCCACTGTGTTATGTGTGCTTCTTAATGTTTATAGCTTTGTCCGTTAGAAAAAGCCCTATGTTAAAAGGTATATACCATATCATTAAAAATATATTTAATAACATCACTTATATGTTACCCTTGATCTTGCCGCTATAAGATGACCGAGTGACCACTTCGGTTTTCGTCATTGGCGCTTTAAGAAAATAAAACAAAAATAATAAATAAAGAAGATGGTGTTCGACAAAGAAAGCGAGCATATACAGGGTGAGTTTTCTCCACTGTGTACAAACTTTAGGCATTGATTGATGAGAGGATACGGAACCAAAAAGATTTAATGAACTTATGTCTTCAAATGCATGGCTTCCGTGCTAGAGAACACTTATTCAATCATACAATGTTACAGAGACTGCCATTTAATACGCACTGTACCATGTAGCCACAGTTACAGTATGTGTTGAAAATGTGACCACGAAGTCTTTCGCGATTTATTACTTGAATAAAAATCTCTCGGTGTACATGCCGCGTCAATTCAGGATAAAACTCCAAGCTTTCGACCACTACCTCCATGGTCGTCGTCAGGGCTAAAACTGACTGTCGTGAACTATTTATTTTTCCTTTATTGATTTTCAATTCCCCCCAAAGGAGGGGCGGGCTGGCAGCAGCTTAGTACGCTGCTCTACAGCCTACAGACTTTTATTTTAAAGAACGGAAGAAGTAAAGAAACAAGAAAAACAGGCGATAAAACGGTGACGTCAAGTAAAAAATGGTGGAAAAATGCGGAAAGTTAAAACAGAAAGCAAAAGGGGTTGGCA
Organism: Schistocerca nitens; assembly: GCF_023898315.1. Classification (NCBI taxonomy): domain Eukaryota; kingdom Metazoa; phylum Arthropoda; class Insecta; order Orthoptera; family Acrididae; genus Schistocerca; species Schistocerca nitens. The sequence goes on along the minus strand of NC_064614.1, from coordinate 231,061,065 downwards.
ACGTTAATAAAAGACACAGGAATCAGACAAGTAATATAGTACACACACAATTAAAAAAACACGGCGACAGTCTGGTTTCTGTTCGCAAGAAATAAAAGGCACACCCAGCGACAGTATGATGGCCGTTCGCAACACTTCCCAAAAAACACAACACGGAACACTCACTGTATGAAACGTTCCCTTTGAAGAATTATACACGACTGTGCTTAAGCTGACACACAATATTTTGTTAGCGCAACGCAATCTGACTTTCAATAATCCCTACAAAAGAATGGGCCCTGACTAACATTAAACTATACCTTTCACAAATCACTTACCTCACAAAAATCTTCGCTACTCAAGCTACTGCAATACAGCAAGCGCCACTACTGCCAGCTAAATAAAAGATTCAAACTATGGAAGGCACTAACTACTGATAGGGATAGTTAGCAAATGAAAGATATTAATAGAGAACAAACAATGTATTTACCTTGATATCATCATATATAAATATAGCAGTTCATGACAAATTTCAAAACTCCGCCATCTCTCTCCCCACATCCATCACTGCTGGCGGCTCACCTCCAACTGTGCAACGCTACGCGCTGTTCACAGCCAGCTGCCTAACACTACAATGGTTGAGTATTACAACAATGCAAAGCAGCCACAGACTGCACACAGCACAGCCAGTGATTTTTTTTATACAGAGGTGGCGTTACCAATAAAAAAAACGTAAACAGCCTACTTACATAGCCCCCATGCTCCCCACAAAAAATTTTACAAATTTTTTTGGGCATTGGCCAATACATATTTGTTAAAATTTTTCATAATCGTAATTACAATAACAAAGAAATCAAATGCACACACTTATTGATACAATGTTGGTCAAAAGGTAAAATTTTCTCACAGTCCATAAAGACAGTCCTGATCATTCATCACATTGCAGTGTTTTTCTCAAAGTCTGAGCAGTGAAAGAAAATGCACACGGAAGTAGTGGATTTCCATGCAGTCTTGAAGAAGTAGTGTTGTCCTTCCAACGGAAAGACAGTGCTGACTCTTGACATGCTGACAGGTAATGGGCCACAACAGAGTAAACCCACAGCGGAGTCAATCGAAGTTTTGAAGAATATCGTTTGGTAGGTCATCACAGAGCAGACCCACTGCAGTCCTGGTAGAGATTACGGTACTGGTGGGCCACCAGAGGTGCAGACCCAGTGCAATCCTTGTAGAAATAATGGTATTGGTGGGCCATCAAAGTTGCAGACCCACTGTAGTCCTTGTAGAGATGGCCAGCAGCCATCTGCTGCGACTGTGCAGGTGCACAATCACCATCGAAGAGTCTTGCAGACAATATAGCAAGTCCATAAACCACCACTTGTGCACTCACAAAGTTTTTGGAATTGTCCTTAGAACCAGCAATGCTGTTATCCAGTCCCTTGCTGAATTATTAACACACGTGCAAATACTAACAGTCCCTACTTCTCACATATTGTCCATATACTATGACCAACAGAAACGTGTGCAGTGAAATGTAACTTACAAGTTAATAATATGATGAACTGGTGTCAATTACAATTTTATAACATAAGAATACAATAACAAAGGTACAGAAAACATCATTAAAAACATAGCAATACAAATAAGATTTGTAGTAATAAAGGCTTTACAAAAGAATAAAATATGCCTATACATCAGTGTTACAGAAATTATGACATAAGTTCATACATAAAAGATCAGAATAACTTTTGAAACATCAACTTCACACCTCAGCATTAAAACAGAACAGAATAAATAATGTCTAAACATATTTACAAAGAAAATAACACATTATCAGAAAAATTCTACAACATAGCTCCTATTAGCTTAACACATTAAGACAGGAAAAACACAACTACCCAAGGGTACACAAACACATAGTGGGATAACACAAGGAAAGGACAGGGTTTGTTTTACTGCAGTATTTTGCAAGCAAAACTTTCTTTACTTCTCGGAGATCTCCCTTCGTTCTTCATTATTTCCAAAAAGTCCTATCTATACCTGCTTTATGTACTTTTTTTTGTATAACTTCTCAATGCATTTCTTCCAATTCATCGCAATGCAGACTCTTATATAGTCTACCCCCTCTTAAGCTAACTTAAATCTACTGAGCTCAGATGCTAAACTAAGGAACGAGGCAATGCAGCGGCACAAAACAATTAACACAAACAGCAATGATAAAAAATTTAAATAGGCAAAGCAATTGCAATATTACAACTAATATAAGGCACTGTGCCGCAAACAAGAAAAATAAATGTGTAGGAAAACTGGCTTAACAGCATAACACAAATTAAAATTCAGTAACACTATGCCTGGCAAACAGCAGCTTATATCTAAACATGACAAAGCTCAAGCAAAAAAAAAAAAAATTACACTAAAGACAACAAGACATATAAGGGAAATGTCTATTCACATCTTAATGTCTATGCAATTAAAGTGGTGCACCACAAAAACTTATTCTATGAAATAAATTACCAAGTATTGTAAAGAAAATTATGTATGCAGTTCCTGTGAAGGGAAATGTCTTTTTGTGCTCCCTCATTTTTTTTTGGAACTATATCACAAAACTATTATTTACTGGATCTGTAGACAGAAAATATTTATATTAGTACATCTATAAAATTTTATTTTAACCAATGCTGCAGTGCAGCTAGAAACTAGATATTAAACAAAATAGGCAAAGCAAGGCGTGAAACGTCATTCACTAGCCATATGGCATTTCATAGTGCAATAAACAATCTTTCAACTAGAAAGACAATAGATGTGAAATGTTTCTCATCATTTCATTGCAGTAAATATCATAAATTAAGAGCTCCACAGTGTAATTATATGTTTTCAAGTTCGACCGTGTCGTTTTTGCGATGCTTTCTACAAAGGAACGTCAATAGCGAGAATAATGGCCTCCCTGTTTTTTTTTTTTTTACCTGTGCCGCTGAAAAGGGCTCGCAATAATGGTTTTTTCTCCAGGCGTCTGACACAGCTGGGTGCCCGTGACGCATTACGTGCAGGTGGTCACTTAACTTTCATACGGAAATATTTACGACAGCAGTTTCCGCTACAGTGACAGTCTCATATAAAAAATTTCACAGGTCAGGAATTAGCGTTACAAATCTATAGAAACAAAATCCTATAAATATAACAGCGTTCAAAAAAATTTTCGTCGGAATTGTGATACATTCACGCATTTACACACATTTCATAACTCTTAAAGTACGATTCTTGGTTTCCAACATCCTTTTCCACACTCATTATTCCTTACCTTATTCGTAGACACTTCTACAATATTTCATCGCAACAGATATGTAGCATAATCAAATAACTCATATAGCATCAGCTTACTGATCATAAACATACCGCAACAGCATAATACACATAGTCATCGTAATAATATCATAACACCTCAGTCAAATCTCAAAAACGTCGTAGCTTTCTGCAATAATTTCAAACCCAAAAAAATTCTCTGCTCATGTCAAAAGTGTCATCTGCCTCAAACGTACTTTAAAATCATGATCCCATACCAAATACATCATTCAAAGCTCTCATAGTACCACAATGGCTCCGAAAAAATATATGAACAGTTCACAAAGGACAGACAAAATACAATTCCATAAGTGTGAAGTTATCCAACTGTGTAATTACGTAAACATCTGTCACTGATGTAGTAAAAAAAAAAAAAATTTTGTCTCTCAGTTAAATGATCAGATAGCCGTGTAATTTGTGTGTTAGAGAAATATGGTACCGATGTGTAAAGTTGTATAAGCAAATACCATATTAGCTAGGGCTCCTTGTGCTTGCCAAACACATGGTACACAAAGTAAGCGTGTACCCCCCTGAGGATTAATGTAATTATACCCTCAGGTGTTACAGATTACAGCAATGGAATGAAATGTATCACGGAAAACCCTTGTATCATTGCACTTCAAATATCTCAAAAAAAATAAATGTTTTAAGTGCGAAATTAATCACTCAAATACGTGTACTGTAGCGCTAAACTGTGCGTCATGTTGTAAGATAATCTCTGTGGAAGTCTCGTATTTATCGTCCTCCGAAAGCTAAGTTCTGCAGAAGTCAATGTACTTACCTCATGATAAACAAAAGTGAAATGCTTTGTGTATAGATATCGTAGTTATTACGCTTATTGTTGTGATGAAGAAAGTACTGTACTGTAACGTATTGTTGTGCCACGAAAAAGGCTGTCTCATTGTTGCTATACCACAAGAGTTACTACTAAAACATGTTTTTCTTTCCAGAAGAATTCAGAAAGCTGTGCAGATATAAAACAGATACACCGCAAAAGCAACATTGTAAATTGTCACTCATTAGTAGCGTCGTGATAAAATCGTGTAGCTGTCACATAAACTAACCTCTGTGTCATCTGGTATCTCTCAGAAAGCACTTTAATTTCAGAATGTATTTTCAAATAAACCAAAATATTGCATTAAAATCTCATTAACAGTACTGGTAAATGTTCTAAGTATGTGAGCCTTATAGTCGTTACATAATCGTGCAACAAACAAGCAAGAATGCACACACACAATAACACTGTGTCGTCTGTTCACAATAACAATGCATTCGTAATTTCTGTTTAAATAAGTTCTCTTGGTTCTTGATTGGATATTTAACTTCAAACATTGGTGTATGTTAACAGATTCTAAGTCTGACAAAGTTTACTAGTAATGTAAAGTGAAAAGTTATATGGCAAAGACAAAGTTAAAAAGCAGATTATCTTTCAATAAACGGTTTTACATGTGAAATGTGGTGTAAACCTTTACTCTTCCTAGTACGCAGAGTTTCAACTTCAACGCAATTATCATGTGGTATACGTCGGATTCTGTAAGGTCCATTGTAAACTAGAAAGAATTTGTGACTCAAGTGTTTCTTCTTATGTGACAATGAATGAGCTTTAATGAGAACTTTCTGACCAATATACAATTTCTTTGCATTTGCTTTACCGTGTAGTTTTCTCCTTTTGTCTGCTGCAGATTTTATATTTTTAATAGCCAAATCAATTATGTCTTTGTGTCGAAGTTTACGTGTATTCGGGAAAGGTACAAGCTCTCTGATTCTATTCGGTGGTTCTTCATTCTTCAGTACAAGAGTAGGTGGTAAAGCAGTGGAATCATGAGGCATTTCATTCAGCAAGTTTTGAAATAAGTGTAAATATCTGTCCCAATGCTGATGCTTTCTGTGACAATAAAGTCTGCAAAGCTTATTGATTTCTTTCATAATCCGTTCGGAGGGGTTACAATGTGGTGAGTACAATGAAATAAAAACAGGTTTAATTTTATGGTTGCGAAGCATGCGTGACCAAACAGCAGATCTGAATTGCGGTCCGTTATCTGAAATGACTTTACTAACGTGTCCAACTTCACGTAAGAAATTTTTAACAAAGGCGTTGGATACAGACCGTCCAGTGGCTTTACGTAACGGAGTGAAAGAAACAAATTTTGAAGTAAGTTCAACAGCGACTAGAACGTACGAAAATCCATTCGATGTTCTGACAAGGGGTCCCAAGAGATCAACAGCAGCAAATTCTTTTAATTTAGAGGGAATGATAGGAAACAACGGAGGGCGATGTGAGACAGTAGATGGTTTCGCCTTTTGACAAATTTTACAAATAGACAAGACTCTTCGAATTCTCTTTTCCATATTGTTAAAATAACAAGTCGTCCGAAGAATATGATAACATTTTCGTGGACCAAAATGTGCGTAGATGAAATGAATGTACCAAATGAGCTTATTAACAAAATCGTCAGGAATGCAAAGTACCCATAGCTTGTCATCAACAGTGCAGCGTCTGAACAGTATGTTGTTTCTAACCAGATAATAATGCGGAATCTGTGTGTGTGCCTTTTCATGCCATTTGCTTTTGATGTCTTTCGAAATCGGATCTTTATCTTGTTCATGAGCAATTTCCTTTAAAGATATGGTGATGAAGTTTTCAAAGGCGACTTTCTGAATGTAAAGAATACTGAAATTTTTCTCGAGGTTGCCTTCTGTGTTACTTTTCTCAAGCCCAGCCGGTGCGCGTGACAGTGCGTCCGCAACAATGTTCTCCTTGCCGGGAATGTAGACTATTGTGAAGCGGAATTCTTGCAGAAACAATGCCCAACGTTTTAACCTGTCATAATTTAATTTTGAAGACATAAGAAATTGTAATGCACGATGATCACTGTATACTTTTACGTGCTTACCAGAAAGAAAGAAACGGAATTTGTTAAATGCCCAAACGATAGCTAAAGCTTCTAATTCAGTAACGGAATAATTTCTTTCAGATTTTGTTAGCACTCGGCTAGCAAAAGCAATGGTTTTCTGAACGGTAGTGTCATTTTCTATGGCTTCTTGAAATAAATGGGCACCAAGACCGACTTTAGAAGAATCCGTGCTAAGGCAGAAATCTTGTGACAGATCTGGATGAGCTAGTATTGGCGCATTAAGTAGCGATCTTTCAAAGAATTGAATTCCAGCTGTGCTTGTTCGTCCCAGTTCCAAATAGCATTTTTTCCAGTGAGAGAACAAAGTTTTGGTGTAACAAGAATTTGCATATTCAGAAAACGACGGTAAAAATTTACGAGACCCATAAAACTGCGGACTTGTCTTTTTGTGGATGGAACTGGAATGGCTCTGATTGCTTCTAACTTTTCAGGATCCGGCTGAATGCCTTCAGAAGAAATAATATGTACCAAAAACCTCACCTTTGACCTACCGAATTCAGACTTTTCCAAGTTAACTGTAATTCCAGATTCTGCAAAAATACGTAACAAACTGTTGAGGATGCGATTATGTTGTTCCCATGAAGCTTCTGCTATTAGAATATCGTCCACATATAAGGTGATGTGACGTTTTAAGAACTCAGGTAATATGGAATTTAGCCCGCGAATGAATGCTGCTGAAGAAATGTTCAAACCAAAAGGAAGTTTCCGAAACTGATGACAAACGCCGAAACAAAGGAAAGCTGTGTATTTTCTACATTCTGGATGAAGTTCGATCTGATAAAAGCTGGATCTGAGATCAATGGAAGACAACGCGTTTACACCATTAAAATTTTGAAGAAGTTCTTCCAACGTTTGCGGCCTGTCTGTTTCAGGAATAATGATAGTATTGATTTGTCTCGAATCTAAGACAAGTCTGATCGATCCATTTTTCTTCTCAACAACATGTAATGGATTGTTGTATGAGCTTACTGCAGGCTCAATAATGCCCTCGTCAAGCATAGATTGTACTTCTGTTCTAACACGGTCCCTATAATGCGCCGGAATTACGTATGGTCTAACACAAAATTTAGTATGCTCACGAACACGAAATTGGTATTGAAATCCCTTGATTGTTCCTGTTTTGTGAGTAAAAACTGTGGAATGTGCTTGTAAAATCTCAAAAAGGTCTTGCCTATCATTGTCATTACAATTTTCAATTGTTTGAATTTTATTCTGAATTAACTCATTAGTATCAAATGCGCCGTCGATATCACCCCTGTCAGTACTTGCAGAGTGATTGTTAGTGTCAAGTTCCGTCGAAAATTCCGAACTGTTGTCTAACAGGAGGTAAAGCCGATTAATTTCTTCGTCATGGTTTGAGAGCCAATCTTCAAATTTCAAAGCTACTGACTTACCTTCTTTTTCTAAACTTATTTCAGCATCGTGAAAGCTTAAGATTGCCTTGTATTCATTCAAAAAGTCTACTCCCAGTATAATTTCCGTCGACAATAATGGAACAATAAGAAAGTTCATAGAGAAACTGTGGCTTTGACAAAAGAATTCTAAGTTGGTTTGTTGGCGTGCGTCGTTATTGGGATTTGGAGACCTAACTTCTACAAATTCACCGTGACGAGAGGGCCCTGCCCTGTTTAAATCCCGCCAGTTCTGATGCAATTCAGGTCTGTCGTTACGATCACATCGTCTGTCGTCATGTTGGTAGTTCCTGTAGTTTCTTTCTTGTCGGTTAAGTGGTGGAGAATTTCTCCCTGAATCGTAACTGCGCGCTGGACCTTTGCGTCTAAAGTTATTCTGTCTCCCGTAATAATAATTATTTTGGTTCCCATATTGTCTGTTTCTCTGATTGTCTCTGTAATAGTCATTACCGCGGAGAGGTGATCTTTCCCTGTAATTATTACTACTCTGCCAACGGTTGTCATACGGGTGGTGTCTGTTTTGGTCGCCATTTACGTTATAAGAATAGCCTTGTCGTGTATTATTTCTGTCATCGCGGAATTGTGACAGATGTGACCTGTAATTGTTGTGCTCCTGTTCCCGCGTTCCCCGATTGTCAGTGTCAATTTCCAGTTCTTGTAACAGTCCCTGAAAAGCCTCAATGTCTTCTTTGCAACGTCCTGCTAAAATAATATGTCGTAAATGTTCAGGTAATTTGATTAAGCAAATGCGGATGAGTTCTGAGGGGCTGTATGGGTTTGACAGGTACTGATTCTTGTGCAACATGTCTTCAAAATATTTCACAAGGCTGGAGAATTCAGATGGTTCGAAATGTTTCATCATTATGATGCCATGTTTTACTCGGTCTTGTGTGGCTTGAGACCAATATGCTGAGAGGAAGGCATGGTAAAATTCTCCTTCACTGTGGCAATCGTGAATGACCGATCGCATTCTTACAGCTGGTTCATTCTCTAAGTAGCCACACATAAATTCTAATCTGTGTTCTAACGACCAGTTGGGAGGAAAACAATGAGAGAATTGATGGAGCCATGCTTGTGGATGAATGTCGTTGCCAGAATTCTTAAATGTTTTGAATTTACGTGTAGTAATGAACAGCTTATAGTCAAAATCATCATGTCGGCAAGTCGCATGTCGGTCATTGTTACGTTGTTTCGGCGGTTCCATCTCAAAATTCGGTGTACCTTGCCAATTTCTTTCATAATTTCCGAAGTGCCCTGTGTTATTATTTTGTGTCTGTTCTGTATTTCTATGTCCCTCTTCCCGTACTGGAGCGCGAGTGTCCTCTGAAATATGTAATTCTTGTATTACTTGTGCCAAATGATCTTGTACTTCCCGGATTTCTCTTTTGTACTGTGTATTGATTTGATTTTGATTTTGTTTGAATTTTCTAATTTGTTCATACTCTTCTGTGTCAGTGAAGGCTACAGGTCTTGGGTCATTCAGATCATCATCTACCTTTGTAGATAAGTTAGTGACCTGATCCGAAAGTTCAACTACTTTCTCCGATAGTGAACACATTTCCTCAGTGTGTTTTTCTGAACCAAGTTTCAGAGTGTCCATTTGTGTTGAAATCGAATCTACTGTGTCCTTCAAGTTTTCCTGAGTTTTTGCAAGTTGCGTAACCGAATCGGTAGATGCAACTGAGTCAAATTTAGCTTGCAAGGTCTCATGATTTTCATGAACAGTAGTTTGCAGTTCTTTTATGGCTGCTTCGTGATTCTGTAGTGCATTTTCATGACGCGAAAAAATAGGTTGGAAATGCTCACAAATTTGTGTTTTTACGTCATTACAGACTTTTTGACATTTCGATTCAATGTGATGTAACTCAGTAGTTAAATCCTCACGTGTTTGTTCAAGAGTTTGCTCCAATGAGTCTAACTTTTGAAGATTTTGTTCCATTGCATCTAACTTTTTAAGATTTTGTTCCATTGTGTCTAACTTTTGAAGCTTTTGCTGTGTTTGTCCCATTTGTTGTATTAATTGTAATAACAATGCATTGGTGTCTGAAACATGTTCCTCAGTGCTTTTCGGCAGTGAATTTGCACCGGAAACATTCACATTTTGACAAGCAGAAAATGTGTCTTGACTTATTTGAGAAAACAGTGAGGATCCAAAACCTGAATCTACAGTATTTGCGAGATCGTGTCGTGTCATTTCGGCTTCCTGAGGCGAGCTATTGTCGACCGATCGATCGATAATGCTTCCCTGTTCACTACTTGTTTCATTGTCTACGCCATTATTTGACGCCCGCTCCATTTCCCTATGCACAGTTAGCAAATTACTACTTTGAATGTCTGTTAATTCATTACACAGTGGTGCTGATAAGCTACGCTCGTCGTCACTATTACACTCCCGGAAATTGAAATAAGAACACCGTGAATTCATTGTCCCAGGAAGGGGAAACTTTATTGACACATTCCTGGGGTCAGATACATCACATGATCACACTGACAGAACCACAGGCACATAGACACAGGCAACAGAGCATGCACAATGTCGGCACTAGTACAGTGTATATCCACCTTTCGCAGCAATGCAGGCTGCTATTCTCCCATGGAGACGATCGTAGAGATGCTGGATGTAGTCCTGTGGAACGGCTTGCCATGCCATTTCCACCTGGCGCCTCAGTTGGACCAGCGTTCGTGCTGGACGTGCAGACCGCGTGAGACGACGCTTCATCCAGTCCCAAACATGCTCAATGGGGGACAGACCCGGAGATCTTGCTGGCCAGGGTAGTTGACTTACACCTTCTAGAGCACGCTGGGTGGCACGGGATACATGCGGACGTGCATTGTCCTGTTGGAACAGCAAGTTCCCTTGCCGGTCTAGGAATGGTAGAACGATGGGTTCGATGACGGTTTGGATGTACCGTGCACTATTCAGTGTCCCCTCGACGATCACCAGTGGTGTACGGCCAGTGTAGGAGATCGCTCCCCACACCATGATGCCGGGTGTTGGCCCTGTGTGCCTCGGTCGTATGCAGTCCTGATTGTGGCGCTCACCTGCACGGCGCCAAACACGCATACGACCATCATTGGCACCAAGGCAGAAGCGACTCTCATCGCTGAAGACGACACGTCTCCATTCGTCCCTCCATTCACGCCTGTCGCGACACCACTGGAGGCGGGCTGCACGATGTTGGGGCGTGAGCGGAAGACGGCCTAACGGTGTGCGGGACCGTAGCCCAGCTTCATGGAGACGGTTGCGAATGGTCCTCGCCGATACCCCAGGAGCAACAGTGTCCCTAATTTGCTGGGAAGTGGCGGTGCGGTCCCCTACGGCACTGCGTAGGATCCTACGGTCTTGGCGTGCATCCGTGCGTCGCTGCGGTCCGGTACCAGGTCGATGGGCACGTGCACCTTCCGCCGACCACTGGCGACAACATCGATGTACTGTGGAGACCTCACGCCCCACGTGTTGAACAATTCGGCGGTACGTCCACCCAGCCTCCCGCATGCCCACTATACGCCCTCGCTCAAAGTCCGTCAACTGCACATGCGGTTCACGTCCACGCTGTCGCGGCATGCTACCAGTGTTAAAGACTGCGATGGAGCTCCGTATGCCACGGCAAACTGGCTGACACTGACGGCGGCGGTGCACAAATGCTGCGCAGCTAGCGCCATTCGACGGCCAACACCGCGGTTCCTGGTGTGTCCGCTGTGCCGTGCGTGTGATCATTGCTTGTACAGCCCTCTCGCAGTGTCCGGAGCAAGTATGGTGGGTCTGACACACCGGTGTCAATGTGTTCTTTTTTCCATTTCCAGGAGTGTATTTCTCAGTTTACTTTGTAGCCTAGTGTTACGTTTTTCACACGCCATTATTGTCACAATATTTCACACGATAACTCAGAAAAGCACAATTTGAAGAGCAAAAACAAGAGAACACATTAACATAACACTGAAAATAATATCTAGTTAATTGCAGCTGCGAAATACTTGGTGCAAATCTACATGCATGCCACAACTGTTTTACAGTACAACAATGAAAGACTGCAACTACAAAGGATATTCTCTACAATTACGCGCTAGCAATAAACAAAAGCTACACTAATTACAAAAACTACAAGAAAAAAGTCAGATGATTCCAGTGAGGTATCCTCGGCTAAGGGTCGACATATGAAACGTCCCCTTTGAAGAATTATACAGGACTGTGCTTAAGCTGACACACAATATTTTGTTAGCGCAACGCAATCTGACTTTCAATAATCCCTACAAAAGAATGGGCCCTGACTAACATTAAACTATACCTTTCACAAATCACTTACCTCACAAAAATCTTCGCTACTCAAGCTACTGCAATACAGCAAGCGCCACTACTGCCAGCTAAATAAAAGATTCAAACTATGGAAGGCACTAACTACTGATAGGGATAGTTAGCAAATGAAAGATATTAATAGAGAACAAACAATGTATTTACCTTGATATCATCATATATAAATATAGCAGTTCATGACAAATTTCAAAACTCCGCCATCTCTCTCCCCACATCCATCACTGCTGGCGACTCACCTCCAACTGTGCAACGCTACGCGCTGTTCACAGCCAGCTGCCTAACACTACAATGGTTTAGTATTACAACAATGCAAAGCAGCCACAGACTGCACACAGCACAGCCAGTGATTTTTTTATACAGAGGTGGCGTTACCAATAAAAAAAACCTAAACAGCCTACTTACAGCTGTAAAACACGCACTGTACAACACTCACTGTAGAACACTGCACGAAAGTGGCGGCACAAAGATGACACTCCCGAGCCAAAGGCAGATGGGGGAGGGGAACCTGGAGGAGGGGGAAGAACAAGGAGGGAGGAAGGAAAAAAACGAAAAAAGGGGGGAACTAAGGAGGGAGAGGACGAATAAAGGGGGAGAAGGGCAGACACAAGAGGGAATGAGAGGAGGCAGAGGAGGGAAATCTAAAAGGACTCGGGGGAGAGAAGGGGGCAAAGAGAGGGGATGTGGGGAAGAAAGAGGATGGAAGGGGGGAGAGGGAGCCCGGGAAAAGGACAGAGGAAAGGAGGGGGAGTGAGGATCAGAGTTGATAGGAGGGATAAATGGAGTGAGAGAGGGCATCATCTGGGAGGGGGAGTTGATGGAAGCCACCTTGGGATAGGAGATGTAGGGTGTAGAGACGGAGGGTAGGGGGGACACAACTGTGAAGACGTGGCAGGGGGCGGGAATGGGAGAGGAGAGGAGCAACCAGGGGGTGAGGGGGTTCAAGGCGGCGAGAGGTGTAGAGGATGGGGATATGTTCAAGGAATACGAGCAGATGGTGGAAAGGAATGAGATAGAGGATCCGCGTGGGGGATGGGAGGCGTATACGGAAGGCGAGGCGGAGTGCATGACGCTCAAGGATCTGGAGGGACTTATAGAATTTGGGGGGGGGGCAGATATCCAGGCAGGACTGGCATAACAGAGGATGGGACAGATTAAGGAGTTGTAGGTGTGGATGATGGTAGAGGGGTGCAACCCCCATGTCCGGCCAGGGAGGAGTTTGAGGAGTCGAAGGCGGTTGTGGGCTTTGGATTGGATGGAGAGGAAATGAGGGATCCAGGTGAGGTGACGGTCAATGGTGAGGCCAAGGTAGGTGAGGGTGGGGGTAAGGCTGACAGGACGGGCGCAGACAGTAAGGGAGAAATCCAGGAGCCAGAAAGAGCGAGTGGTATGACCTACGATGATTGCCTGGGTCTTGGAAGGATTGATTTTCAGGAGCCACTGGTTACACCATGCATCAAAAAGGTCAAGGTGATTCTGGAGAAGGCGTTGGAACCGTTGGAGGGTAGGAGTGAGGGCGAGGAATGCGGTGTCATCAGCATATTGCAAGAGTTGCACTGGAGGGGGGGGGTTGGGGCATATCTGCCGTGTACAGGAGGTAGAGGGGAGGGGAGAGGACAGAGCCCTGAGGCACACCTGCAGAGGGGTAGAAGGTGTAGAAGGTGTGGGAATTGGCATTATGGATGGTAACATAGGAGGGGTTGTGAGAGAGCAAGAGGCCATCAGACGGATGTAGTTGATAGGAAGGGTGTAGGTTTGGAGTTTAAACAGGAGACCGGGGTGCCAGACATGGTCGTAGGCCTTTTCGTGGTCAAGGGAGACAAAAATGATGGAGCGACGGGAGTTAAGCTGGAGGGAGAGGAGATGAGTGAGGCGGAGGAGTTGGTAATCAGCAGAGAAGGAAGGTCGAAAGCCACATTGGGTGTTGGGAAGGAGGTGGTTTTGGCGGAAGTGGTGATGGATGCGCCGGGAAATGATGGATTCCAAGAGCTTGCTGAACACCAATGTGAGACAGGTAGGATGATAGGAAGAGGCATCAGATGGCGGCTTGTTGGGTTTGGAGAACATCAGGATACGGAAGGTTTTCCACAGGCTGGGATAGAAGCCAGTGGCAGGGATGACATTGTAGAGGGTGGCAAGGATTGAAAGGAAGGAGGGAGGGCAGTGTTTGGGGTGGCAGTAGGTAATGAAGTCGTGGCCAGGAGCAGTGTTGCGTTTAGTGCGGAGTGTGAGGCTGATGTCCTGTGTAGTGATGGGAGTGTTAAGTTCAGATGGTGGTGTGTGGCCGAAGTACTGGAAGCTAGGAGCAAGGGGAGGAACAGAGGTATTTGTATGGTCCATGACGTCAGGGAAGAGGGAATAATCAAAGTGGGGATCATCTGGGATGGAAAAAACATTGGAGAGGTGAGAGGCAAAGTGGTTGGCCTTACCGAGGTTGTCAGGAAAGGGACGGTTATGAAGGAGGAGAGGGTACTGGTGGGCGGGGGGGTGGGGCGGTTCCCAGTAAGGCAGTGGAAAGCAGACTAATACTTGGAAGAGTTTATGGGGAGCGTCGTGTTGAGTTGCGTACATGTCTGGCGCCAGGCACGGCGTTTCTTCGCAGTAAGCAGGTTGCGGATGTGTCGTTGTAATTGCCGGTGGCGGGTAAGTGTATCCCAGTCACGAGTGCGGAGAAAAGAGTGGTAGAGGCGGCGGGACTCTCGAAGGAGAAGGACGGCCTGTGGAGGCAGGGCGGGGCGGTGAGGGTGGATGGATTTGGTGGGGATATGGGTGGCGACGGCATCAGACAAGGTCTGGTGCAGGAAGGCAGCAGTGCGAGAGATGTCATCAGGAGATTGGAGGGTAAGGTCGTGGCCGTCAACCTGGGTGTGAATGGAGTCCCGGTAGGCATCCCAGTTGGCACGGGAGTACTCATGGACAAGTTTAGGAGGGACGTCAGGGCGAGGAGCGTTGTGGGAATGGCTACCATTAGAGATAGTGAGGAGAACAGGAGCATGGTCACTGCCAGTGAGATCAAGGACATCTGCAGTGATGCGCCCAAGGAGGTTGGGAGAGGCAAGGACCACATTTGGAGTGGTGTTGGATTCGGGTCAGGTGTGCTGAGGCAGGGGAACCAGGTCTCCCTGGAGGGTGGTGAGAAACTGATGCCACCGCTGGAGGTCGGCAGGATCACAGCTGTGGATACTGAGGTTGCGGCAATCACGTAGGAGGAGAATGTGCGGTCAATGTGGGCCAGGAAATCGTATGGGATGGGGGTGCGAGGGCGGACATAAATGGTGGCACAGGTGATGGATGGTAAGGGTGGGGAAGAAGAGGCTGAGGGTGAGACGCTCGGCAGGATTGTTAAGGAGAGGTTGAGGCCAGACAGGGAGGTGCTTGAGGTGGCCTATAGCAACTCCGCCACGCGCCAGAGGGTGCGGGTTATCGGTGCGGTGAAGGGTGTAAGGAGCCATGGAGATGGAGATACGGGGTTGAAGGAAGGTTTCGTTTAGGACAAAGGCATCCATGCGGTGCTGACGGAGGGTGAGGAGGAAGAGGAGTTTGTGGGTGGGCAGGGAGCGAATGTTGTGGTACAGGATGCGGTAGGGTTGTTGCACCATGGGAGGGGAGAGTTAGACGAGGGTGGTGAGGAGGGTGAAACTGAAGTGGGCCTGGTTGTGGGAGTATGCGGCATACGTGGTAAGATGGAAGATGGAATGGGCAGCGAGGGCGATTTGGGAAAGGGTGTGGGAGCGCTGGAAGGGGTGGATGTTTTGGAGCACAATGGTGATGAAACGGATGATGTCCTTGGCAGTAGGTGGAGGGCTGAGCGGGTTGTTGGGGTGGATGGGGTCATCAACAGGACAGACAGGGACGGTGAGCTCAGGGGTGACTGGAGGAGGTTTCGCTTTACACTTCGAGGAGTATGTAGGATGTGGTTCATTGCAAGTGTTGCAGGAGGGGGGAGAGGTGTGGTTGGGGCAATTCTTGAGGAAGTGGGAAGCTTTGCAGTGGGGACAAGTGTAGGGGCTCTTGCAGGCAGAGGTAACGTGGTCGTTGTATGTGAGACAGCATTGGCAGCGGTAGGATTGGACTGGGGAACGGGAGGGGTCCACCTTATGGCGGCGATTGTAGATGAGGGCTCCCTCGGTGAGGAGGCGGTCAATGGAGGAGGAGGATTCGGTGAATATCCGCATGAGAAAAGTCGGCCCGGCATCATTGAAAATGCAACGGGCTGAGCATATTTCAATGTCGGGTCGGGAGTTGAGTTCCGCCAACACCTCAGCCTCCATGATCACAGGGCTAAACTTCGTGATCACAGCGGTGAAGGTCGGCAGGCGTCGAGGAGGTTGAGGCTGATGGGGAGAGGACGGGGTGTGGTAGAGGGTGAGGGTTGCACGTTGGCCAAATTGGATACAGGGGATGCAGGAGAGGAGATCGGTGTGGAAGGAAGCAGTGGGGGATTTAATGAGGACCGAGTCCTTGCGAGGAATCAGAAGGGAGATGGGGGCATTGGGGTAGTATTTCCGGATGGCGAGGGTAAGGGAGCGGGCATCAAGGAATTGAGGGTCAGGATTGGAGAGGACAAAGGTGTGGGTAGCAGGAATGGTGGGGGCGGGGGGCGAAGTCACGTCCATGGGGGTGGGTGGGTCACGGGGATTGGGGGTTTTTTTGGAGGAGATTTCGGGGGAAGGGTCAACATTTGGGCACTTTGAAGGTTTCGTGGTCACGACCGGGTGGAGAGGGGGCTGGGGGACGGGTTGCAGGGGGAGATGGCGGGGGGCAGGACCACCCTGAGCAGCGGATGACGCAGAGGGAGGGGGCGTGGGTGTCACAGACTGTGGAACGTCGAGCCGAAATCAGTGCTGGCTTGGAGCCCGTCGGAGGCGGTGCAGGAAGCGGCGGAAAGTCAGTAGCTGTCGATGGGGCGACAGTGATAGGGAAGGGGGAGTTGGGGGTGGGTACAGCCGAAAGTGGCGCAGGGGTGGGGTGGACAGGGAGAGAAGGAAGGACGGGAAGGGGGGTGGAGGATGAGCTCCATGTGATGGTGGTTGGAGCAGCGGAGGGAGAGGTGAAAATGATAGTGGTGGTGGGTTGGGACATGGTGGCGGTGCGCTAGAAGGGAGGCGGCGGCGGCGGCGAGGAGGAGGACCGGACGGGGAGCAGTAGTGACGGCGAGCAGACGACATGGCAAGGAAACGTTGGGGCTCTTCCACGTCGAAGATACACCCTGAGAGTAGCCCAGGCAGTGTGAGTCCTCGATGGAGAAGTGAGGGAATCCAACCCTCGAATGTGGTCGTGAACTAGCGAGGTTCTCACTTTTATATGCCAAGGACGGCTTCTGATTGGCTGGAATACGTCATAGCAACTTCCATAGATGTAGTTTCTATCCTGCGTTGCTTGCAGCGCCATCCCTTGAATCAGGAGGTAAAGTGCGGGAAGTTTTTCTCTACGATTTTTCTTTATCCAGTGCACTCTTCCAAGTGTTGCTAAGTGCATAGCTGTTGTCCCTGTTAAAGTTATTATCGCTAAGTCTAATTTCGACTGCTTCCCGGATCACAGAGTCCCAGTAATTCGATGCGTGGGCTATTACTCTGGTTTCTTCAAATAAAATCTTATGCTTGCTAAGCAGGCTGTGTTCAGCCACCGCTGACCCCCCCTTTTTATCGTTTTTTTTGTTCCTCCCTCCTTGTTCTTCCCCCTCCTCCAGGTTCCCCTCCCTCATCTGCCTTTGGCTCGGGAATGTCATCTTTGTGCCGCCACTTTCGTGCAGTGTTCTACAGTGAGTGTTCTACAGTGCGAGTTTTACAGTGAGTGTTCCGTGTTGTGTTTTTTGGGAAGTGTTGTGAACGGCCATCATACTGTCGCTGGGTCTGCCTTTTATCTCTTGCGAACAGAAACCAGACTGTCGTCGTGTTTTTTAATTGTATGTGTACTGTGTTACTTGTCTGATTCCTGTGTCTTTTGTTAACGTTGCCAACCCCTTTTGCTTTCTGTTTTAACTTTCCGCATTTTTCCGCCATTTTTCACTTGACGTCACCGTTTTATCGCCTGTTTTTCTTGTTTCTTTACTTCTTCCGTTCTTTAAAATAAAAGACTGTAGGCTGTAGAGCAGCGTACTAAGCTGCTGCCAGCCCGCCCGCCCCCCTTCGGGGGGAATTGAAAATCAATAAAGGAAAAAAAAGCCACCTCTGATTTTTCCAAATACCTGTATTTTAGGTGGCGCTGGTGCTCGATGCAGCGGTCGGCAACGGTTCTTACAGATTGGCCCACGTAATTCTTGCCGGATTCGCAAGGAATAGTATAAATTCCCGGCACTCTGAAGTCGAGACTATCTGTGACTGTTCTCAACATTTCCTTAATTTTCCTAGGTGGTCGGAAAACTGGTTTTATTCCTTGCCTCTTCAGGACTCTGGCTATCTTGCTCGTTTTAGCATCGCAAAAAGGAAGCCGCGCTATGTGTTGGTCCTCTTCTTGTATATGGCCGGCATCGTGTCTTACTTTCTTGGACAATACTGATTTAATTTCACCGGCAGAATAACCATTCCTCTTGAAAACAGTCGTCAAATGGTTAATCTCGGGATCGAGGTGGTCCTTGTCGGAAATAGTCCTGGGTCTGTGTACTAAAGTATTCAGCATAGCTCTCTTCTGAGACGGATGATGGCTCTGGCTCTGAGCACAATGGGACTTAACAGCTATGGTCATCAGTCCCCCAGAACTTAGAACTACTTAAACCTAACTAACCTAAGGACAACACACAACACCCAGTCATCACGAGGCAGAGAAAATCCCTGACCCCGCCGGGAATCGAACCCGGGACCCCGTGCTCGGGAAGCGAGAACGCTACCACGAGACCACGAGCTGCGGACAGACGGATGATGGAAGCTATGGCTATGCAGATATAAATCTGTATGGGTTGGCTTCCTGTACACAGAGTGGCCTAGTCGTCCATCCGGCTTTCGCTCTACCAACACATCTAAAAAAGGTAACTTCCCTTCCTTCTCTACCTCCAATGTAAATTTTATGTTTGGATGTACACCATTTAAATGTTCGACGAACTGCTGCAGCGTGTCGCTGCCGTGTGGCCAGATTAAAAAAGTATCGTCGACGTATCTGTAGAAGCATGACGGGCGGAGGTGAGCACTGCTCAACGCTCGTTCTTCAAAGTCCTCCATGAAAAAATTCGCTATTGCTGGTGACAGTGGCGAACCCATGGCTGTTCCATCTGTCATTTCATAATAATTTCCACTGTATAAAACGTAAGTGGTCTTCAAGGTATGCCGGAACAACTTCAAAATTCAAAATCAGTATTGTCCAAGAAAGTAAGACACGATGCCGGCCATACACAAGAAGAGGACCAACACATAGCGCGGCTTCCTTTTTGCGGTGCTACAGCGAGCAAGATAGCCAGAGTCCTGAAGAGGCAAGGAATAAAACCAGTTTTCCGACCACCTAGGAAAATTAAGCAAATGTTGAGAACAGTCAAAGATAGTCTCGGCTTAAGAGTGCCGGGAATTTATACTATTCCTTGCGAATGCGGCAAGAATTACGTGGGCCAGTCTGTAAGAACCGTTGCCGACCGCTGCATCGAGCACCAGCGCCACCTACAATACAAGTATTTGGAAAAATCAGCGGTGGCTGAACACAGCCTGCTTAACAAGCATAAGATTTTATTTGAAGAAACCAGAGTAATAGCCCACGCATCGAATTACTGGGACTCTGTGATGCGGGAAGCAGTCGAAATTAGACTTAGCGATAGTAACTTTAACAGAGACAACGGCTATGAACTTAGCAACACTTGGAAGAGTGCACTGGATGAAGAAAAATCGCAGAGAAAAACTTCCCGCACTTTACCTCCCGATTGAAGGGATGGCGCCAGGATAGAAACTACATCTATGGAAGTAGAGGGCACCACTTCACTACGCGCCATATCGCTGTTGCTATGACGTATTCCAGCCAATCAGAAGCCGTCCTTGGCATATAAAAGTGGGAACCTCGCTAGTTCACGACAGTCAGTTTTAGCCCTGACGACGACCATGGAGGTAGTGGTCGAAAGCTTGGAGTTTTATCCTGAATTGATGTGTTGAAAATGGTTTCCAAGTGACTCAACGCAAGCGTGTACGAGCCTTTCTGTTTCACACGTTCACATCTGCCAGGCTGCATCCGAACAGTGTCAAAGGCATCTGGAATGAGCTCTGCGTACATGTTACTTTGGTGATGGTCTTTTAACCAGAAATCTCACGGGTTGAGATCCGGTGATAGAGCAGACCATGCAACTGGACCCCCTTGTCCGATCCTTCGACCAGGGAAGACACGGTTGAGATGCGTCCGGACGTTAACGGCGAAGTGGGCTGGAGGACGATCATGTAGCAGCCACATGACCCTTCGAATTATCAATACCATTTCTTCCATCAGGGGAGGCAAAGTCACCCGCTAGAAACGTAGATAGTTCCGGCCTTTTAGGCGACGTGGATCGAAGACTGGTCCCAAAATATGGCCACCAATTATCTGGGCCCACACATTTCTGCTGCACCGACGCTAGTGAATCGCTGCCATCATACCAAGTGGGTTCTTCATACCATTCCATGGATGTTGTTGTTGTTGTGGTCTTCAGTCCTGAAACTGGTTTGATGCATCTCTCCATGCCACCCTATCCTGTGCAAGCTTCTTCATCTCCCAGTACTTACTGCAACCTACATCCTTCTGAATCTGCTTAGTGTATTCATCTCTTGGTCTCCTTCTACGATTTTTGCCCTCCATGCTGCCCTCAAATGCTAAATTTGTGATCCCTTGATGCCTCAGAACATGTCCTACTAAACGGTCCCTTCTTCTTGTCAAGTTGTGCCACAAACTCCTCTTCTCCCCAATTCTATTCAATACTTCATCATTAGTTATGTGATCTACCCATCTAATCTTCAGGATTCTTCTGTAGCACCACATTTCGAAAGCTTCTATTCTCTTCTTGTCCAAACTATTTATCGTCCATGTTTCACTTCCGTACATGGCTACACTCCATACAAATAGTTTCAGAAACGACTTCCTGACACTTAAATCTATACTCGATGTTAACAAATTTCTCTTCTTCAGAAATGCTTTCCTTGCCACTGCCAGTCTACATTTTATATCTTCTCTACTTCGACCATCATCAGTTATTTTGCTCCCCAAATAGCAAAACTCCTTTACTACTTTAAGGGTCTCATTTCCTAATCTGATTCCCTCAGCATCACCCGACTTAATTCGACTGCATTCCATTATCCTCGTTTTGCTTTTGTTGATGTTCATCTTATATCCTGCTTTCAAGACACTGTCCATTCCGTTCAACTGCTCTTCCAAGTCCTTTGCTGTCTCTGACAGAATTACAATGTCATCGGCGAACCTCAAAGTTTTTATTTTTTCTCCGTGGATTTTAATACCTACTCCGAATTTTTCTTTTGTTTCCTTTACTGCTTGCTCAATATGGAGATTGAATAACATCGGGGAGAGGCTACAGCCCTGTCTCACTCCCTTCCCAACCATTGCTTCCCTTTCATGCACATCGACTCTTATAACTGCCATCTGGTCTCTCTACAAATTGTAAATAGCCTTTCACTCCCTGTATTTTACCCCTGCCACCTTTAGAATTTGAAAGAGAGTATTCCAGTCATGGATAACTGTTATGGATAACTGTTATGAAAGTTGAACATACCAATCCGCCTAAAAGTGGCTTCATCTGTGAATACGATGGATGACACAAATCCCGGAATTATGGTTATCTGGTGAAGAAACAAGTGGCAAAACTGCTGCAGATGTGAAAAGTCTGCTGCTAATAAGCCCTGAACACGCCGTAATTGTTAAGGATAGTAACAACTGTCGTGGAGAATGTTCCACGCGGTCGTCTGGCTTACCCTGTACTGGAGGGCCAACTGCCCGATACTGACACGGCGGTAGCTTTCCACAGTGTTAACCACATTTCCTGCAAGTCTGGTGTCAGAAAATTTCGGGTACGTCCTTCGCGATTTCCTGCTTCCTGGAACGACCCTGTGTCAGACAAACGGCGAAACACTGTTGCAGACATTGAATGCTGTGGTTGTTGTCGGCGGGGATTGGTCTCCTTGCTGACCGCCGCCAGTTGCCATTTGCCTTTCTATAGGTAAACACTGTGTCGGCCAGCTCCATTCGATTACGGAACCAGACTGTACAACGCTGTATCGCCTCCACTACAAGGTGAGTCAACAAGAGAATTGAATCGGACACAATATTGTCAATGAGTGTGGCAGGAGAGGGCGCTAGGGCATGATGTATGAGGAACAATACCACCCACTAGGAGGAAACAATGCATGCTGTAGCTGTGGCTGCATCGCGTAGTAGACCACAGTCTCTAACAATATACGATTGAATAACTGGTCTCTTGCACGGAAACCAGGCATTTCCGGACATAAGTTCATTATCCTTATTTTGTTCCGCATCCTCTCATCGATCAGTCCCTACAGTTGATACACGGTGGAAAAAATCATCCTGTATAGTGTCCTATAGCGTGTCATTAGTAATAACGATGCCATTACTGCACACAGCGAGCTTGCTGATTTTAATTCTGAAGTTCGCTCGTAATTTGCTCGATTTCAGATTGTCTATATCGCTGTTAATTAGGAGGATAAGTGTGTAACAGATCATCACCTACTGAGCTTGAAACGGCTCGTAAGGACGTAATTGGCCAATCGTCATTATATAATGAACTGAATCCTTATGAAAAACAGCCGAGGTGGAAAACTTCAAAATATCGTTTCCCAAATGTACGCCCTTTTTTGAGGGTTGCCGTGATCGGGAAGCACGCACCGTTGATGAATGATTTCGTCGGCGCGGAGTGGCCGCGCGGTTAGAGCCGCCATGTCACGAATTGCGTGGCTCCTCCCGCCGGAGGTTCGAGTCCTCCCTCGGGCATGGGTGTGTGTTTTGTCCTCAGCGTAAGTTAGTTTAAGCAGTGTGTAAGTCAAGGGACCGATGACCTCATCAGTTTGGCCCCTTAGGAATTCACACACATTTGAACTTTTTTTTTAATGGTTTCGCATTCTATTGAACGAAGAAGCAGGATTCTGCACCATCCCCGATAACCACCGTCGGCGAGTATGGTAGCGACCTGGCGACCAGTTCCATTGTTTGAATGTTTTGGAGAGACACGATGGTGTTACTCCTCGCTTCGGGGTTTGGGGGACCATCGGGCATGAGTTCAGCTCGCCTATAGAAGTGATGCAGTTTGAGGAACAACCTGACTAGAAGAAGGTAGGACACATTCTGAGGCATCAAGGGATCACCAATTTAGTACTGGAGGGAAGCGTCGGGTGTAAAAATCGTAGGGGAGTTGAATATAGTAAGCAGAGTCAGAAGGATGTAGGTTGTAGCAGATGAAGAGGCTTGCACAGGATAGAGTGGCATGGAGAGCTGCATCAAACCACTCTTCGGCTGAAGGCCACAACAACAACAAATAATAGAGGTGATTGAAGAATCTCTGGCAGCATAACTTTTGGTCTCAGATAGCCTGCATCCTCATTCGTTACACCTCATAAAAAAGTATCATGCTAACATTTTTCAACATCAAAATGGTCGTTTACATATGGCACATGTCTCTATGAACAATATGTATGGTGTTGACGCTCTCCTGTGGCCAGCCAACTATACAGACCTGTCCTCAGTAGATCCTGTTTGGGACAACGCCGTCCCACTGCTAGTACCCAGTTTATCTACGACCAGTTGCAACAATGTGGTCCAGTTTGCTTCAGGAGAGGACACAACGGCTGTATGACATCCATTCCCACCAAGTAAATACTTGCATAAAGGGCAGGGAAGGTGCAACGTCATAATGAAAAGTGGGCTGATAAGCCAAGTTCTTTGCAAATTTGATTCGATTTTGTAATCACTGCAAAATCACTACATACCCTCTTAATAGTTGAAGATTTCTTTCTTTTCTGGGTGGTTTACATTTTGTCAGGCCGTGAATAAACTGTAGTTCACGGGCAAGTTCTAACAGATATTTCTCATTCTTACAAGAAGCCGATTCTCTCACTATCATTCAAGTGTGACTTCTGACACCAGCTCCGTAACCCCTCTTCGTATACAACATCTCGAAGACGTGACTGTACCTACTTTGTGCGGTTCCACTGTAACGCTATTTGCATAGCCATGAATGTTGCATGCCGACATCATATTGTTACAAATTTAAAGGCCAGTAAAGGTTATCATGAAAGATATATCAGCACTACCAGTCAGTAATGCGTGCTTGAATTTATAGTTCCTAATACGTTTGATTCGATGTGGAAACAAATGTATCCAACGACTACGCTTATTTCACGTGGCAGAGGTTACATCAATCAGTCGTAAATAATGTTTAGTGCAAAACCAAATTTCAGTCACTATGTGGCCATTTTCAGTGCAGCACAAGTGAATTAAAACATTACAACCACATTTACAGGGTGAGTCAGGAGAAGAAGTACATGCTTTGAGGGCTGACAGTATTAAGGTTCTCAACAAAAAGCTTCATGAGGACGTATGCCCTATTCGGAATGTTTCCTGGGATAGAACGCATTTAATATCGCCTATGCACATTTACCTTCAAGAACGTGGAAACCGAACGCTTCCTGCCTCGTGATGACTGGGTGTTGTGTGATGTCCTTAGGTTAGTTAGGTTTAAGTAGTTCTAAGTTCTAGGGGACTGATGACCATAGCTGTTAAGTCCCATAGTGCTCAGAGCCATTTGAACCATTTGAACCAAACCGAACGCTCCAGACTCCAGCGTGACAAATGGGAACTACATCAAATTTCCTATCGAACACGTTCTATCCTTTCTTCTTTCGGATTAATAGCTTGCGCGAAGATTGCGCGAGAATACTGAAAATCTCTCGCCACGCACATGCGCTGTAGCTTAGGTAGTTTTTATAGGCCAAGTTGAGGTAGCTTCCCGAACGGATAGACCACAAGCGCCCTGCATCAATGGTTCGTCAAAACTTCCTCTACACTACTGTAGTATAGAGTAAGCAATGACAATGTTTGAATAACACAGAAAATAAATAACAATGTATGCTAAAGGTGTTCTTGCTCGGAAATCACTCGGAATAGTGCTTATGTCAGTAAGAAGATTTTTGTTCAGAAGCACTAATCACCTCTCAAAGCAAGTACATTTCCTCCTTACTCTCCCTGTATATGCACATAATCTCAACCGGACTAACATTGTCAAAGGTTGACTTGGATTTGCAATAAACATTATTTGCGACTGATTGCTGTATTCTTTACCACTTGTAAAGTTCTTGATTAACTTCATCGTGTCAAATTCGAATAAAATTCGAAGCTTTCAATGACTGTCTCCATCATCGTCATTAGAGCTCTAACGGAAAGATTTAGGTGTTCCTTTTCCCCACGCACCATTCGAGAGTGGAATGGTAGAGAATTAGTACGAAAATGGTTCGATGAACCGTCTGCCAGTCACTTAAGTGTGAATTGCGGAGTAACCATGTAGATGTAGATGTAGACGCAGGAGCTAAGCTCTGTAACCTGTAACTGGCGAGGCTGTCACATTTATGTCTAAAGAAGTACTTCTAATTGGCTACATTACATTATGATGACATCTCAAAGATGGTGCATGCTGCGTTTGCGCTCCCTGAGTCTATAGGTTGCGCTCTCAGTCCAGCGCCTCTTACAGCGACGACAGCTATATCAGATGACCAACTGTGAGTTCTTCCGTGATCTTCCTTCATCAAGTGCATGCTTCCATGCATTCTAAGCGCACAACCGGCGTCCCTGTTGAAGCTGATACCACACTGCCTAATTTTCAAAGATTACCTAATTAGAGTTCCAATAGCTCGAATCACGAGCAAGAATTCTCGTATGTTCAAATATAGTGTTTACTTGATGGACTAGCTACCGCAAATTTCTGTTTTTACGATGATGCTTATATTCAAAAAAGTTATCGGCAACAGACCGTACGGACTGTGCTACGTGACTGCTGCACACTCAGAAGAAATGTTGTAAGTCCATGCGCCTTTCATGTCGAGATTATCTTTTAACAGATCACAACAATTCTTTAATTTTACGCGGTGGCCAGAAACCAGTCGTATTGCTTGCCTGTTTAGGATTCTCCGTATCTTATTCGTTGCTGCACAGCAGAATGGAAGTCGAGCTGTATGTTGGTCCTCCTGGCCTGACTGAAAGGCTTCCTGCTTTTGTTTCCTCGGCAGAGCTGACGTAATGTCGCGGAATGAATTCCTATTTCATCTGAAGACCGGCGCAAAATGATTAACATGGCAGTCGAAGTGGTCTTTGTCCGAAACAGTTCTGCGTCTGTGTATTGGGGTGTTCAGCATTGCTCAGTTCAGAGCTGTATCATGAAAGCTACGACCGCTGAGGTACAGGTCCGTATGCGTCGGCTTTCGATATTACAGGCGGTCAGTAGAGCCATCGGTTATGAGTTTTGCAATGAATGGAAGTATGCCCTTGATAACGAAAGATCACAAAAGGAGTTGTTTAGCACTTGATACACGGCCTAGTCAAATTAATGTGACGACCGCCTATCTTCGACGTTATCGTGTAATAACAACTCACAGACTACTATCAGCGCAGTGTACATAAAGCGTGTCAGGGGACATGAAAATAGAGCAGTCGTTGTTGTACTACGGAAACAGGGCAGTTTATCTGACGTCCAAAAGTGCATAAGCAGTGACTTTCGGGACAAGGACGGAAGCATTTCCGAAACGGCTAAGTGTGTAAACTGTCAGGGTATAACTCTTCAGGCTTTCCCGGCGATCTAATGACATCTTGGGTTGTCGGGTGTTCTGCCGGATATCAGCGTCGAACTTGCACGATATTTCGGTCACGTAGCTCGTAACCTTCATCAGGTGCGACCTGAGACTGCTCCTCGAGTGGACCTGGTCCAGTATTTATGCCTATGGCCTTCCCCCTCCACCAACGGCTGCAGGCGCTTCCTCTGTGGTCCGCGCCCATTCCCTGCGACCTGCTGGAGCGTTGCTGCTCCGTTTTCCGTCCGCTGCGGTTCTAGGTGTTCCCTCTGCGGTCCGCGCCCACCAACCCCGCTCCTGGGGGTTTCATCTACGGTCTGGGGTACCAAGCGTTCCCCCTGCGGTCCGCGCCCGCTCACCACGACCTGTTGGAGCGTTGCCGCTCCGTTTTTCGTCCACTGCGGCTCTGGATGTTCCCTCTGCGGTCCGCGCCCACCAGTCCCACTTCTGGGTGTTCCATCTTCGGTCTGGTGCTCCTGGCAGTCCGTCAGGGGCTCGTTTTCCATCTCCATGTCTCTGGTTCTTCTGTTTGTGCAGTGTTGCAGCTGGTCCCGTTGCTCCTTTAACAATTCCAGAGCCGGATCCCAGGCTCTGCTTAACTGGTACCCTGTGTCACGGTTCATAATATCGTCAGCCATTTTAATTTCTATCGATTCTCTTATAACACTGTCCCAAAATCTGGGTGTTTGTGCTAGAATCCTGGTATCCTCATACTTCATGGCATGATCTAGTTCTAGACAGTGTTCAGCAATGGCTGACTTAGTCACCTGTCTTAATCTAGTGTGCCTCTGATGTTCTTTGCACCTGATCTCCACAGTTCTTGTCGTCTGGCCAATGTAGGACCTGCCACATTGACAAGGTATATGGTAAATCCGTGGTTTTCGTAACCACAGGTCGTCTTTGACACTCCCCAGCAGTCCCCCAATCTTGTTGGATGGACAGAAAACACACTTGATATTGTGTTTACGGAGGATCCTACTGATTCTGGCAGAAATAGAGCCAGCATAGGGCAGATATGCCACCTTCTTTGTTTCATCTTGGTCTTCTTCAGGAACCTGTGGTATGGTGGCTGGTTGGAGTGACCTCTCAATTTGTCTGACCGTGTATCCATTCTTGGAGAAAACTGTTGCGGCCGTCGACGCTGCTGCCCAGATGCCGCCCAGAAGAGAGGGGAAGCCGGGCCGCCGCATTGTGGCCGCCTTAATGGAGCGTCTCGTTACTGAGGCGCTCGGTTTCGGTGGCGGCAAACCACGACGAGACGTGCAGTGCTTTCGCTGCCAGCAGATTGGCCACGTGGCTAAATACTGCCGGCGCAACCAAGTGGTCTGTATGAAGTGCGCGGAAGCGCACGACACCCGCGACTGCACAAAGCCGCGCGATGTGGCGCCGAAGTGCGCAAACTGCGGAGGAAAGCACGTCGCGAGCTTCCGTGGCTGCAGTTACATCGTTAACTGGGGTCGCGGGAGCAATAAGAGGAAGAAGAAGCGACGACGGAAACGTCCCGGCCGTGGGTCAGCGCCTGCGGAAGGGACAGAGCAGCAGCATCATCAGGGGGTCCCTCCGCCCCCCCCCCCCCCCCCCCAAGACGAAGCTACGACGAGGCAGTGCCGCACAACAAGCTTCGTGCGGCAACAGAAGAAGCAATAGCGGACCTCAAAGCCGCATTTGCGGCAGAGAGGACCGCCCTACGAGATGAACTCGTCGCGGCGCACCGAGAAATCCAGCGGCTGCGGGCTGAAGTGGCTTCTGCCGCGAAAGCCTTGGGGCCCCCCCGCACCTGCTCCCCCCCCCCCGCCCCCTCGGGGCGGGAGCCCACAGAAGCAATGAACACGACTGATTCGGAGGCAGATCACGCCCAGCCGCCACCCAAGAAGAAACTGGCGGTGCGGATCTCCAAAGACTTAGACGAGCTGCTCGAACTGGCCGCCTCCCGCAAGGTTGAGGCAGCCACCAAGCCAAAGGCAGCTCAGGTCTCCGAAGAACCTCAGACGCAGATCGTTCAGGCGAAGGCTGCTCCACAGCAGCCAATAACCTTCCGACGTATACCGCAAGACGCCGGGAACGCAGTTCGTGACCTTTTCATGGGGCCAGGGTCATGTTCGTTCTCCGAGCCTTAACGTCATCGGCGCGTTGGGGCACAGGAAGCCAAGACGAAGCCGATTTTCCGACATCCTATCCCCTAATCAACCAACACCATAAAATTCCTCAAACGAGTTAAATCCCACCATCCATAACCCCAAACACCAGACACGAGGGAAGAGACAATTTTGTCCCGGGCCTCGGAACATATAGGGGCCCTTACCCATCAGACACTCCAGTCAGTCAGTCGAGGAGCAGTCTCAGGTCGCACCTGATGAAGGTTACGAGCTACATGACTGAAATATCGTGCAAGTACGACGCTGATATCCGGCAGAACACCCGACAACCCAAGATGTTGTCAGGGTATACTTTGCAGGGCCAAATGGCCATCCAAAACCCGCGCCGAGCCAGCTTAGGTGACCATAAATGACACGCTGAACAACGGCAGCGGAAATGTGTTCGGGCGAATGAACAAGCTACTGTTGAGGAACTAATATCCCACAGGAACCAAGGAACTGCCTAAAGTGTGTCCTCAATGACAGTTCAGTGTACGTTGCTGCGTACGGGCCTCCGCAGCAGGTGCTTTGTTCATACACCTACGCTGACTGCTGTTCATCGGGGTCGAAGGCAGAATTTGCTTGCCATTACCGGAACTGGACGTCCACTGAGTGTGACAGGTGGTCTTGTCATATGAATCACTTTTTATGCTCCTTCGGCCGACAAACGTCTGAAAGAAAACGTCTCGCAACAATCGTCGGAAGAGCCCAGACTGGAGGAGGGAGCATTGTGACCTGGGGAATGGTTTCGTGGCATTCTTTTGGCGATCTCGTTATTGTGGATGGCACAATGGATCAACAAAAGTAGACATCTATCCTTGGAGCAATATGTCCACCGCTGCATGCAGTTTGTTTTTACCTCGGGACGATCGGATCTAGCCGGTCGCTGGATGTCCTTAGGTTAGTTAGGTTTACGTAGTTCTAAGTCTACGAGACTGATGACCTCAGATCTTACGTCCCATAGTGCCCAGAGCCATTTCAACCATTGTTTTGATGGGATCTACCAGCAGGACTATACGATACATCACACAGCTTACAGTGAACATCTGTGGTTCGAGTAGTACCAGGATGAGTTTTGTGTACTCTCAAAATTTTGTACATGGCTGCACGTTCAGAGACCGTGAATAGTTACAACTGAAAGAAAAACAGTCCTCGGTCACTATATTTAAACGAATTAACCGGGTTTCAGCACTGCTAGGAGTGTCTTCCTCTGAATTTAAATCAAAGAATGGTCAGTATTCTATATTATGGTCACATAATTATGACTAAAAACTTACGATAGAGTATAAGTACGGAATTATCGTACTTATATGTCATTTATAAAATAATAAATGTGCCAAAAGGGCATTAGTCACAAAGATATTTGCCGGCCGGAGTGGCCGAGCGCTTCTAGGAGCTACGGTCTTTAACTGCCCGACCGCTACGGTCGCAGGTTCGAATCCTGCCTCGGGCATGGATGTGTGTGATGCCCTTAGGTTAGTTAGGTTTAAGTAGTTCTAAGTTCTAGGGGGCTGATGACCTCAGAAGTTAAGTCCCATAGTGCTCAGAGCCATTTGAACCACAAAGATATTTAAGATAAAGAAAACTGATGGCGAGCCACGCAAGTAACGAGCAGCCCTTAGTGGCTCGCCATCAGTTTTCTTTATCTTAAATATCTTTGTGACTAATGCCCTTTTGGCACATTTATTATGTTATAAATGACATATAAGTACGATGATTCCGTACTTATACTTTATCATAAGTTTTTAGTCATAATTCTGTGGCCAGGACCATTCTTTGATTTAAATTCTGAGGAAGACACTCCTAGTAGTGTTGAAACCCGGTTGATTCGTTTAAATATAGTGACCGAGGGCTGTTTTTCTTTCAATTGTTTCTGTACTCTCGTGACCACTAAACTCTATGGATTTAAACGCAATCCTTGATCCGGGTGTTCGCGCCGTGGAGGCTGAGTTGAGAAACGTAGCGCAACTAGCCACTACACTGGAGTCAGCGTAGCTCGATATCCCTGTCATCTTTCAGGACATCGACTCTCTTTTTACATGTCCGAGCTTGAAGTGCTGTTATCCAGGCTCTTAACGGATGGTCACATTATGTCCCTGGACCGTGTACGAGTAGTGACGCTGCAAACGACGTTGCACAGTGATCTATGAATGCAGAGACCAACACCTCATCCTGCGTCATCTCCCTGCTGTCATCGCATGTTGTTATCATAATGTAATCTAGCCAATCACATGCCATCTAGTCGGTATTAAAGTGGAAACTTCACCCGTATCTCTGACTACTGTAATGGAGAAAGTCATCGAAAGCTTTCGATTTTATCCGAATTGGACGCGCCAAGTTAAGTACGAATTTCTTACCCAAAGAGTCCGTCGTGCAAGAGTGTTGCCACATCGGGAACGCTGTTCGCATTTGCTCGCCTCACCGTAGCGCCGGCCACGGGAGGCAGCCAGAGCCGGGAGCGGGCACGCGCTGTTTGTAGAGTCGGAGAGCGCGTGTCGCGGCGGTCCCGGCGTGGCAAACACGGCCATCAGCGCGCTGGCCGGCCTCGCCTGGGCTCATTATGCCGCGGCTGCAGCTGCAGCAGCAGCGCCCCGCATTAATGTCGCGGTCGTGGGCCGCCGACCAGTGGCCCGTGTTTCGCCAACACAGCGCGCCGCCGCCGCCGGCCGCCGACCGCCGCACCTGTCTTGCATTTCGATGCCGCGGCACATCCCTGCAGCGCAGACTATGCAGCAGCATTGCAGCTCTTCATTACGATCACTATCGGTTTCCACGGCGATTGTGACCTCGCCGTTAGAAACCAGCTTAACGCTACATCTCGTGCGGTAGCGTTCTCGCTTCCCACGCCCGGGTTCCCGGGTTCGATTCCCGGCGGGGTCAGGGATTTTCTCTGCCTCGTGATGGCTGGGTGTTGTGTGATGTCCTTAGGTTAGTTAGGTTTAAGTAGTTCTAAGTTCTAGGGGACTGATGACCATAGATGTTAAGTCCCATAGTGCTCAGAGCCATTTGCACCATTTGAACGCTACATCGTGGGCAATTTTGTCAGATAGAAGTGTGCGATCTTATTGATATTCAGACAGTAATTTATTATGACACGGTCACTATTAATTACTATAAACACTCGTATTACCGGTGTCAGCATATCAACTGCTATCTTCACATGTGACAATAATACACATATAGTTTTGTTGCAATTTATAAATACTATTTACACGCATACTAAACACCACGAGAAATTGTACAAAACCCATACATATTATAAAAATTGATGTAGACCTACTTACGTATGTACCCAAACGATTTCAGACAAAGGTGGTACACATGCGACTTAGTGTCTGGAAAGGATCGCTGTGGAGATTAGAACCCACCTGCCTACAAATGCGAGCTCGAATACCCCTAGAAAAATCGTTCAAATGGCTCTGAGCACTATTGGACTTAACTTCTGAGGTCATCAGTCCCGTAGAGCTTAGAACTACTTAAACCTAATGTAATTTTTCCTCCTATCTATGTAATTGTGTAGTTATGTAGTTCTCAATTCGTTCGAGCAATCAATCATTCATAATAGGAAACACAATCATAGCTCAGTCACTCAAAACGATTCAGAAATTTTACTTGTTAGAATGAAATCAGGCGATGATTCTTCTTCTCTGCAGGCTTGTGCTTTGCGGCAGTCTGCTAACCTGTACAAATAAAATGCCTCGCAATTTTGGGAGCGTTGTATAATCAGTCGGGAAACCTCAGATCAAGCGGATATTTGGCTTTGATGAAGTTTGACCTTCCGAAGAAATAATGGAGCTCTTGGATTATTAAATGCAGGTTCGTATCCAGTCTGTCGGAAGTTCCCTTCTGATTAACAACTACGCAATATGCTGATGAATATTATTAATTCTTAAATGCAAAATACACACCTTTTGTATGAAGGAGCAATATATATATATATATATATATTTACCTTTTAACCGTACAATTTCGTATTAGTTATCTTTTGTCATAAATCTCAATATTCAGATTACAGTTCTTCAAACAAAGCTCAGGCTAGTCGGTACGAAGACAATCTCGGAAGCTTTTTTCTAACAACCACCAGAGAGAGTACTACAAAGAATAATTATGCGCTTATGGCATAGCTATTGTATCAAACTACTTTGCGCATGGATTCTACGAGTATGAAGATAGAAAATTAGTAAACGTCATTCAAGGGTAGAATTGTATCAGAATAATTATCGAATATAAAGAGATAGTACACTAACTAACCTAAGAACATTACACACACCCATGCCCGAGGCAGGATTCGAACCTGCGACCGTAGCGGTCGCGCGGTTCCAGATTGTAGCGCCTAGAACCGCTCGGTCACTCCGGCCGGCGAATACCCCTACTTCATTCATCGAGTATATGAGAATGAGTGCACTCAGTGACTTGCAACAAACTTAACACATGATTTCAACCGGAACTTTCTATAGCTGACAACCCCCACATAATGACGAAAGGACAATAGTTTGTCGGTTACTACATTTTCGCCGTTCATGTGGTAAAGTTGTCGCATGATGCATACCATTTTAATTTATTATTCTTTTACTACTATCTGTACTCGCGACAAATTTTGCAGACAGTATTCGAATATACCACTGAATGTACCACCAAAATTATATCATTGTACGACTCATAGTTAAGGAGATCTGACATCACAGACAATGAGACGCGTGAAAAACTGACCAATCGTAGAAGACGTTTAAATTTCTGAATTCTTTCGAACTAAATGTATTCGCATCACGTTTGGCAAACAGTATCTGTCTTAGACCTCTGAATGCACTTAGAGAAATATATTGGAAGACTCACAGTCTAGGAGAAATGGCGTCGTAATAACTTAGATGCTTTTGAGAAACTACCGCACCATACATCGCGTTATAATTTATTACTTTTTTACTACTAACTATATTCGCAACAAATTTCGCAGACAGGTTGCACATATGTCACTGAATGCACCTAGAAAAACATATGATCGTACGACATATAGTTCACGATAAATGGCGCAACAAAAACTGAGAGGCGTGAAAAATTACCGTACTTGCATGACGTTATAATTTATTACTTCTTTATTACCAAATCGTTCACAACACATTTCGAAGACAGTAGCCACATATACCACTGGATGTATACGCAAAATTATATCACTGTACAGAACATAGTACAGGATATATGACGTCATAAATATTGAGCTGCGTCAAAATGAAACCGCAGGGCGAAATTCGCTAGAGATACAGGCTAAAAATACATATAAATACGTGTAAAATACGTTAAAATTATGTGAAATATATTTGACTTATTCAGACACGGGAACAAGTAGAAAGCTGATTTTAAACGCCTGAAATGAATTCAAAGAAATTTGGTTCACATATTAGTTACGATCTGGATAGAAACACTGTGGGGGTGAGAGCTACCAGCCTCCTCTTGGGGCGAGCCCGATGCGTGGTGCGTGAATGGAGAAAGTGGAGAGGAGAAAATGGACAGAGGGGGAAGGTGCAGCTGGCTGGAGGGGAGGAGCAAATTGACAGAGAGAGTGGGGAGGAGGAAAGCGACAGAGAGAAGGTAAATAGGAGACAGAGACAATAGGATGACGGGGGGAACTGGATGAGGTGTATGGGGAGAAGGAGTGCAGGGGATGGACATGGAGGGAGTGAAGGAGGAAATGGAGTAATAGAATATTAGAATGTACAGGGTGGTCCATTGATCGTGACCGGGCCAAATATCTTACGAAATAAGTGTCAATCGAAAAAACTACAAAGAACGAAACTTGTCTAGCTTGAAGGGAGAAATCAGATGGCGCTATGGTTGGCCCGCTAGATGGCGCTGCCATAGGTCAAACGGATATCAACTGCGTTTTTTTAAATAGGAACCCCCATTTTTATTGCATATTTGTGTAGTACGTAAAGAAATATGAATGTTTTAGTTGGACCACTTTTTTCACCTTGTGATAGATGGCGCTGTAATAGTCACAAACGTATAAGTACGTGGTATCACGTAACATTCCGCCAGTGCGGACGGCATCACCCTGTATACATACCTGGGTGATGCCGGGCACTCGACTAGTATGTCAGTAAGTCTGAGTTCATCATGCGATATCATGATCACAGGATACAGAGAAGACAAAGAGAGCCTCGCTGAAGAATTACAACACCTACGATGATTGCTGTGAAGGAACAGGTACTCAGCTCATCAAATTGAACGGACAATGCATTCAAAATCAAGACCACATCAGAAGAGATTCAGAGTGTGAAACTTCCCCTTTGAAAATTTATGAATTACTGCGCTGATAAACCTCTTACGTTATTTGATTTTCAAACAGCTGAAGAAAACTGAACGTACTCAGACATTTCTCTCTTTAATTATTCTGATCATCACTAAACTAACACACAATATTTTTAGCGCAACGCAATCTGACTTTCAATAATCCCTACAAAAGAATGGCCGTGACTAACAATAACCTATACCTTTCATGAATCACTTACCTCACAAAAATCTTCGTCACTCGAACTACTGAAAAGCAGCGAACGCCAGTACTGCCAGTTAAATAGAGGATTCTAACTACTGAAGGCACTAACTACTGATAGGCATAGGTAGCAAATGAAAGATTTTGATAGAGAACAAACAATATATTTACCTTAATAGTGTTCAAAAGTCATAATATATATATCAGTTCATGACATCCAGTCTTCCAAATTTCGTTTTTCCGACGGACACACGTCCAGAACGTCCGCTCTCAAAACTCTGCCCTCTCTCATCCCACATCCACCACTGCTGGCGGCTCACCTCCAACTGCGCAACGCTTCGCGCTGTTCACATCCAACTGCCCAACACTACAATATCGAATATTCCAACAATGCCAACCTGCCACAGATTGCACACAGCACAGTCAGTAATTTTCATACAAAGCACTACGTGGCGTTACCAACATAAAAACCTAAATAGGCTACTTAGAGCTGCTTATCTACCTTGTGCTGGCCCAACTCCCGCAAAATTGGGAGACTCCTATGGAAACATGGCATCCGGTGTATTTCGCTCCCTCCGACGAAGATAAAAAGTATTCTTTGTAATATAAATTCTTAGGCCTCCACGGCCGGTGTCCTTTTGGGTAAAATAATTTTTGGTATTGTGCCGCGTCATTATAACTACTAAACCAGCTAAATTGCCGACATTTAGGCTGCCCTGAAGAGACAGCAGCAAGAAGGTCGAAACGCCGGTAATTTAGCTGGCACAATATCCAAAATTATTTTGTCCAAAATATTCTTTGTAATGTTCGAGACAATCTAGATCTCCGAAAGCAGGGTGTGTATCACATTCTATCCGATTGCGAAATATCATACATGGGGCGGAGTGTCACAACAATGGAAGAACATCGCCGACATACCCATCTAAGACAACCAAGCAATTCAGGTGTCGACGAGCACTGCCTCGAATATGCTCATGAAATGAAATACGATGACTCCAGTATCGTGGTTTAACACCAAGTTTCTGGGACAGCATAATTAAGGGGTCTGTCGAAAAAAAGTCAGAAAACCTTATAAATAGGGACGGTGGCTACAATTTAAATAACGCTTAGAGTCCGGCAATCAATGTATTCAGATCTGGATGGCAATTACATGCAGAGCTAAGGGAATTTACGTTTCGCGGAATTGCAGTGCCGGCTCTGAAGAACATAGGCGCATGAGAAGGCTTAGTGGGCGTCGGGGATCGAACTTGGCTACAAATAGCGTCGTGAGACAAACAATATTACACAGTATGTTTGGAGTCGAGGCAGCGAGTACACACAACAGCAGAATTAGCAGCATCTGAAGAACATGGCTGGGTCGGTCGTCGAAATATTATGCAGAAAAGGGAAACAACTCGGTGGAACACACAGAAGCTCACTGTTAATCAATCATGCCGACAAATGATGATAGGTCACAAAGTAACTAAAATATTGTCGAATGTGCATTATATGGAGGTTTATGAAGAGCGGTGCGGGAATGGGGGTAGGGCGTTGAGAAGAAGAGTGGGTTTACAGGATTACGGGAAATGTGGGCAGGGGGGAGGGAGTTGGCGGTTATGTACGTAGGCGAGAAGGGGCGGACAACAGCGCTCTCTGTATCTAATTACATTTTCCACAGGCAAATTTGAAAGGTAATACTTTTAAACTCAAGCAAACGAAAAAAGAATAAAAAATTGTTTTTCTTTAACAATACGTACGCGTACACCGGCGGCTGTAAGATCACGTTATTATCATGCATATGGTTCCATGAACCATGGACCTTGCCGTTGGTGGGGAGGCTTGCGTGCCTCAACGATACAGATAGCCGTACCGTAGGTCCAACCACAATGGAGGGATATCTGTTGAGAGGCCAGAGAAACGTGTGGTTCCTGAAGAGGGGCAGCAGCCTTTTCAGTAGTTGCAGGGGCAACAGTCTGGATGATTGACTGATCTGGCCTTGTAACACTAACCAAAATGGCCTTGCTGTTCTGGTACTGCGAACGGCTGAAAGCAAGGGGAAACTACAGCCATAATTTTTCCCAAGGGCATGCAGCTTTACTGTATGATTAAATGATGATGGCGTCCTCTTGCGTAAAATATTCCGGAGGTAAAATAGTCCCCCATTCGGATCTCCGGGCGGGGACTACTCAAGAGGACATTGTTATCAGGAGAAATAAAACTGGCGTTCTACGGATCGGAGCGTGGAATGTCAGATCCCTTAATCGGGCAGGTAGGTTAGAAAATTTAAAAAGGGAAATGGATAGGTTAAAGTTAGATATAGTGGGAATTAGTGAAGTTCGGTGGCAGGAGGAACAAGACTTCTGGTCAGGTGAATACAGGGTTATAAATACAAAATCAAATAGGGGTAATGCAGGAGTAAGTTTAATAATGAATAAAAAATAGGTGTACGGGTAAGCTACTACAAACAGCATAGTGAACGCATTATTGTGGCCAAGATAGACACGAAGCCCACGCCTACTACAGTAGTACAAGTTTATATGCCAACTAGCTCTGCAGATGACGAAGAAATTGATGAAATGTATGAAGAGATAAAAGAAATTTTCAGGTAGTGAAGGGAGACGAAAATTTAATAGTCATGGGTGACTGGAATTCGTCAGTAAGAAAAGGGAGAGAAGGAAACGTAGTAGGTGAATATGGATTGGGGTTAATAAATGAAAGAGGAAGCCGTCTGGTAGAATTTTGCGCAGAGCATAACTTAATCATAGCTAATACTTGGTTTAAGAATCATGAAAGAAGGTTGTATACATGGAAGAAGCCTGGAGATACTGACAGGTTTCAGATAGATTATATAATGGTAAGACAGAGATTTAGGAACCAGGTTTTAAATTGTAAGACATTTCCAGGGGCAGAATCTATTGATTATGAACTGTAGATTAAAACTGAAGAAGCTGCAAAAAGGTGGGAATTTAAGGAGATGGGAACTGGATAGACTGAAAGAACCAGAGATTGTAGAGAGTTTCAGGGAGAGCATAAGGGAACAATTGACAGGATTGGGGGAAAGAAATACAGTAGAAGATGAATGGGTAGCTTTGAGGGATGAAATAGTGAACGCAGCAGAGGATCCAATAGGTAAAAAGACGAGGGCTAGTAGAAATCCTTGGGTAACAGAAGAAATATTGAATTTAATTGATGAAAGGGGAAAATATAAAAATGCAGTAAATGAAGCAGGCAAAAAGAAATACAAACGTCTCAAAAATGATATCGACAGGAAGTGCAAAATGGCTAAGCAGGCATGGCTAGAGGACAAATGTAAGGATGTAGAGGCTTATCTCACTAGGGGTAACATAGATACTGCCTACAGGAAATTAGAGAGACCTTTGGAGAAAGGAGAACCACTTGCATGAATTTCAAGAGCTCAGATGGAAACCCAGTTCTAAGCAAAGAAGGGAAAGCAGAAAGGTGGAAGGAGTATATAGAGGGCCTATACCAGGTCGACGTACTTGAGGACAATATTATGGAAATGGAAGAGGATGTAGATGAAAACGAAATGGGAGATATGATATTGCGGGAAGAGTTTGACAGAGCACTGAAAGAATTGAGTCGAAACAAGGCCCCCGGAGTAGACAACATTCCATTAGAACTACTGACAACCTTGTGAGAGCCAGTCATGACAAAACTCTACCATCTGGTGAGCAAGATGTATGAGACAGGCGAAATACCCTCAGACTTCAAGAAGAATATAATAATCGCAATCCCAAAGAAAGCAGGTGTTGACAGATGTGAAAATTACCGAACTATTAGTTTAATAAGTCACAGGTGCAAAATACTAACGCGAATTCTTTACAGACGAATGGAAAAACTGGTAGAAGCGGACCTCGGGGAAGATCAGTTTGGATTCCGTAGAAACGTTGGAACACGTGAGGCAATACTGACCTTACGACTTATCTTAGAAGCTAGGTTAAGGAAAGGCAAACCTACGTTTGTAGCATTTGTAGACTTAGAGAATGCTTTTGACAATGTTGATTGGAATACTCTCTTTCAAATTCTGAAGGTGGCAGGGGTAAAATACAGAGAGCGAAAGGCTACTTACAATTTGTACAGAAACCAAATGGCAGTTATAAGAGTCGAGGGGTATGAATGGGAAGCAGTGATTGGGAAGGCAGTGAGACAGGGTTGCAGCCTAACCCCGATGTTATTCAATCTGTATATTGAGCAAGCAATAAAGGAAACAAAAGAAAATTTCGGAGTAGGTATTAATATCCAAGGAGAAGAAATAAAAACTTTGAGGTTCGCCGATGACATTGTAATTCTGTCAGAGACAGCAAAGGACTTGGAAGAGCAGTTGAACGGAATGGACAGCGTCTTGAAAGGAGGGTATAAGATGAACATCAACAAAAGCAAAACGAGGATAATGGAATGTAGTCGAATTAAGTCGGGTGATGCTGAGGGAATTAGAATAGGAAATGAGACACTTAAAGTAGTAAAGGAGTTTTGCTATTTGGGGAGCAAAATAACTGATGATGGTCGAAGTAGAGAGGATATAAAATGTAGACTGGCAATGGCAAGGAAAGCGTTTCTGAAGAAGAGGAATTTGTTAACATCGAGTATAGATTTAAGTGTCAGGATGTCGTTTCTGAAAGTATTTGTATGGAGTGTAGCCATGTATGGAAGTGAAACGTGGACGATAAATAGCTTAGACAAGAAGAGAATAGAAGCTTTTGAAATGTGGTGCTACAGAAGAATGCTGAAGATTAGATGGGTTGATCACATAACTAATGAGGAGGTACTGAATAGAATTGGGGAGAAGAGGAGTTTGTGGCACAACGTGACTAGAAGAAGGGATCGGTTGGTAGGACTTGTTCTGAGACATCGATGGATCACCAGTTTAGTATTGGAGGGCAGCGTGGAGGGTAAAAATCGTAGAGGGAGACCAAGAGATGAATACACTAAGCAGATTCAGAAGGATGTAGGTTGCGGTAGGTACTGGGAGATGAAGAAGCTTGCACAGGATA
Organism: Schistocerca nitens; assembly: GCF_023898315.1. Taxonomy (NCBI): domain Eukaryota; kingdom Metazoa; phylum Arthropoda; class Insecta; order Orthoptera; family Acrididae; genus Schistocerca; species Schistocerca nitens. The sequence goes on along the minus strand of NC_064614.1, from coordinate 231,020,766 downwards.
GAGTAGCATGGAGAGCTGCATCAAACCAGTCTCAGGACTGAAGACCACAACAACAACAACATGGTTATATTCGCGGGAGGTAACTTTATATGCTAAATTCTGCAAAAAAGTTGCATAACAAAGATACCAAAGAGTAATCAAATATTTTAATCCTAGATTAATAAACCCCCGTAAAATTTACGATTGCAGTAGGGTACATAAAAGGGCATTTTGTTCCTAATTTGGTAACTTATCATCAAAGATCTAATAAGTGTAATCAACTAATCGATTACCTCTAAATTCTGACTTAGTTTGAAGAAATTTGGGGTAGTACGATTTACGATGGTTTAGTAGCAATGTAACATTTCCCTCTTTAGTGTTTAGGGTGAAAAACTTTTTCATATACAGCGTGTTTTCCAGTTAGTTGTACAAAAGTAAACTTTAATTGTGGAAAGGGTAAATAAATGACAGAAATTTTTGATACAGCACTGAATGCAGTAGATCTTTAGGTTATATCCCTGTTCAGTACTGTTAGTTCCCGACGTTTCAGCTAGGTGGCCTGTGTGAAAACTATTCCAATAGACATGCTGGAGTTGCATAACTTGCATAACTTGCATAACTTGCGCTGCTTGTTTATGGTTTCATGAATGCAAATCCACTGCTACAGTACAGGACCAAATATTGCAAGCCACCACGTCAGAGACAAACTATTGTTAATTATACAATCGTTTCCCCGAAACTGGCTGTGGATCACATAGGACGCCGGATAAAGATTACCCAGCGGCCTCTGAAGCAGCAATTGAACAAGTTCGACATTCTGTTATTCATAGCAAGGGAAAATCAGGGAGAAGTGCCAGCTTGAATATGCTTACTGTTACAGCATGGAATGTACTACGGAAACGCTTGTCATTCAAACTCTACGAATTGTAACTGCTGGACGCTTGAAGATAACGTGACGAAGAGAAATGAGTGGAATTCTGTGTAGAAATGTTTAACTCAATTCACACTGGAGATGTTTCTGTAAATAAAACTGTGTTCAACGCCGAAACCACTTTCCAACCTACGGTAAAGTGATTTGGCATAATGTTCGGATATGGGGTGAGGAGAAAACACGTCACGTAATCGAACATGTACAGCCTAGGGTAAATGTTTCGCTTTTGCGCTGTAAGCGGTAACAAGATTTACAGTCCTTTCTCTTTTTTTTTTGCCGAGTCAGACGTAATTGGCATATCGTACATGGATATGACTGAACTTTATCTAATGCCTCAATTACGATAGGATATTGGTACAGAATTTATTTTCCAGCAAGATGGTGCGCCACCACGTTATCATCGTGAAGACGCGTATGTCGCTAGGAATGTGCCGATTTGGATTGGACGTGGTGGAACAATATCCTGGCCACCATGATCACCGAATTTAACCCCCATGCCCTTCTGTGAATGGGGTTACATTAAACGCAGAGTATTTGTTCCTCTGCTTCCAAGAAATGTCGACGAGCTGCGTAGTTGCCACGATACATCAAGTCTTGCTTCATAAGATTTGGCAGGAAGTTGATTATTAGTGGGACATTCGTTGGGTTACAAAAGGTAGCCACATTGACTAATTGTAAATAAAACGTGAAGATAAACTGCATTGAGTGCTGCATCAATTTTGTAGCTTATTTACTTTTTTGACAATTACAAGTTACTTTTGTATGACTAATTTATAAACAACCTGTTCTCACGTAGGGTGCTTCAGAAGGTATTATTGTATACAGTCCTCAATAGTACATCCCACACTACATGTGTGCAATTTTTGTTGATTACAGTTGGTTACGGAGTATGTTCTCATTTTGTTGCGTTGGTACTCCAATCGTTAGGACTTTGCCTATCGATTATCATTTTTGTTTGGAAGTTACTGTTGCGCTTGGTCGTGCGGTAGCGTTCTCGCTTCCCACTTCCGGGTTCCCGGGTTCGATTCCCGGCGGGGTCAGGGATTTTCTCTGCCTCGTGATGGCTGGGTGTTGTGTGCTGTCCTTAGGTTAGTTAGGTTTAAGTAGTTCTAAGTTCTAGGGGACTTATGACCACAGCAGTTGAGTCCCATAGTGCTCAGAGCCATTTGAACCATTTTGAACTGTTGCGCTGTGCTGGAATTTATTTACATGACTCCATTTTCCTACTGTGGTTGTAGTTGAGTTTTGTTGGCCATTCAACTGTATCGTTCAAGCATGCCGCAGCTATTTACAAATGGTTAGTATGCTGATTTGGTATTTGTGTGCGGGTTTCGTAACGGATGCATGTAGAGAATACGGTACGCTATTTCCCAACTGGAAAGTTCCAGAATCAAACGGGTTTAGTCCTGTTTTCAGTAGTTTGAACGGGACTGTACAGCGCTCAGCAGTCGTATTTCATCTGAACATGCAAATGAATAGAGCAGAAGAAATTTCTCTGTTGACAGGATGTAGTCATTCAAGAATAACAAGCAGAATTTCTACAAATATTCTCGAAATGACCGTTCAAACTATGAATAACTCTGCCGTCTTAAAAAAAAAAAAAAACACGAAAACGACCTCAGATCAACAGGTGCTGTTGTCAAGAGAATTTGAAAGTGCTTTGAAGCATGTATACATGTGTACATGTATACATGAAAAGCAGTTATAGACTTAATCATCTGGATTTATTCTAATCTGTTGTGGCGTGATGGTACAGGAATGTCACATTGCGGTTAATACGAATGCCGTGAAGTGTTTCCTTCAGTTTAGAAACTGAGTTGAACTCACAAGGTCTCAAGTCAGGGAAGTCCAGTCACATCAGTCAAACAAATCAGTGACAGTTTGCACTGTACGAGCTTGAGCATTGTCCTGCAAAATTATGGTCAGATCCTGCAGAAAGTGTCATCACTTCTGTCTGTAAGCTGGTCGTAGGTTGTGTTCCAAAAATGAACAACATGGAGACAGAAGCGAAGAGTCTTTCTGCAGGACCTGACCATCATTTTGCAGGACAGTGCTCAAGCATGTACAGTGCATGCTGTTACTGATTTGCTTGACTGATGGGGCTGTTAAGTACTAACTATACCACCTACTGCAGTCCCATGACTTAAGCCCTCGTGAGTTCAACTCAGTTTCTAAACTGAAGGAAACACTTCACGGCACTCGCTTCAGAACTGCTACAAAATCCGTCGGGCAATAGACCGCGCCGCTCGAACTGTCAACACAACTGACACTGCTAATAGTATCCTGCGACTTCCACATCGCTGGCAGCGGGTTATACACAATGCTGGTGACTACTTTGAAGGTCAGTAAAACTTTGAAACACGAATCTATTTTGTACGAGCTGTAAATAAATGGTTGCCATTATTAAAGTTCCAACCGTCGTAATAAGGGGAGCTGTACCACACTACCGTGACAGTGTTAAATTGTCTATAGAAATGCACCATTTTCTCACGAACTGTTGAGTATATTAAGAAGAGACTTTTACCACATTTTCTCTTATGTTTTTCGAATGTGTTTCTCAACAATTACTTTAAAATAACAAAGAGGAAAAAAGTTACGTTTTTTATCCTAAACATATAAATTTGGATGCAATTTTCCACAATTTTAGTGTCTTGAATTTCAACTGTTAGAGTAAATGCTACAATAATAGACCTACAACATCACAGTACTATCTATGTTATGTGGTAAATAATTAATAGATGTAAATTTAGAAGTTCCTGAGATAAAGGGGCATTCATACTGAAAAATGTCATTTTGAGAGAATTACGTTTCAAAGAAAAAAATTTAATGCACAGCCAACTGATACATACAAAATATGCTAGAATCTTCGTAACTGGTAGTTCTCATCCCTCCATATTCCTCATCTAATGCTGCCCTCCTTTCCTTGGATCTGGCTTCTTTTGACATATTGTTTGCTGCGATCTCTGCCTTCGTGATTCATTATTGGTCCAAGTACATCACACTTTTATCGGTGTTGTAGCCTTTAGTAATTCCAACATGCTCCAAAACCTGTAATCTCGCGGAATAGCCGTAAATAAAAGTAAGAGCAGCGTCATAAACACTAACTTGTAAGTTCGAAGACTGACCTTCAAACAAAAACATCTTTTGGTATCCTTGACCATACAATATTGTTAAAAGAGTCGTTGGCATTTTGTGTTTTGTCTTTCAGAGATTTCATCAACACCTCTGGATGGGCAAGCTTTTGAAACAGACGTTTCATGGCGAGTATAACGGCATTTTGTACAATAATTTTGTGTTGAATGTGTCTAATTTATCTTCCTCTTTTGCCTTCAGGTACTTACGCCACTCAATGAAACACAGGTTGTGGATTGGTTCAGCACCTGCAAACTGCTTGTGGATATAAATTACGCATGCAGATACCTTCATAGCATCTAAATTATTCCTGTTACTTCTAATAGTTGTAAGATCATATTGTCTAGTCTCACCAATTACTTTGTCAGTCAGTCGACGCCTTACAGCATCCGATAACTTAGTGCTTCCCAATTGCTGTTTTAGACTACACAGTCTCAGTCCCATACTCATTCTATTCTGCACATGGTTAATGCACTCTAGTTTTCAAGTCACCACAGAGTGCACTCGCCACCGATGACCCACAACAAAATTCTCAGAAATGACAGTGCATGATTATTTTCAAATATTTATTTAAAATAGTAAATATTCGAATATTTCAACAAAACGAACACCAGATTAAGCATAAATCCATATTTTCATAACCTGCATAAAAGTAAAAATGTCAAATATTGGCGTTTTGGGTGGCACGACTCCCCTTAAAAGACACTCTTAGGTTGCAGAATGCTCTTCATTGTCTCGAAAAAGACGCGTTTCACTCGGGCTGCGGATCATCAGGTTATCTAGACCTACAACGTAAAATGGACATAAATAACCGGCCGTGCCTCTATCATGAGCTACTGAACTCAAAAGTGAAAACCGAAAACGTAGATGTGTAAGACGTAAAGGATGGGAAAGCACGTAGAAATGTTGTAATTACTTGTTTTGTAAATAAAACTGACTTTCCTTGCTGCAACTTAATTTATTTTTCAAAGATGCGTTTCGCCTTTTTCTTATTCTAAGGGATCTTCAGTGGGATATGTAACGATACAGTTTTGTTATTTTTAGATAATCAAACAGTTCACGTCGTGTTATGATTACTGCCTAAAAGCATTCGTCAAATATGCCTAAAATACCAGGTAAAATACCCAGTGTTTTGAGCTGTACATTCTTGTAAATTACTGGCTCTCTTTCACTTTTAGTCATTCTGCATACCAATTTTTAAATTTTTTACTGAGAAACGTTCCCGTTTATGCACCGTGTAACTCGTTCCCAGGTTCACAGTTTCGCTAAATTTTTAATTAGCAAATTTTCTGTTTAGAAGCTGTGGTGTATAACTGTTTTTACCTTATAGTGTGGTAGCTTCTCGACACCGTTTATTACGTTACGCACATCTGCCTCATTTCTTTTTCCTGTTTCTAAATTTTTCTGTTTGATTGTACTACGTCCCCTTTCTTTAACTCCATGCCACTGGTACTGAATAGGATTTCGTAACAATATTAATAGAATTTATATCCTACTTAACGAGTTTTGTAGCTCGTATATAAGAATTTTGTTTCTACTATGATGATTTTTCGTAGATGGGTTTATACCTACATCAGGCGCCACCAAGTGGCGGTTATCTGCACTAGCGCCATCAGCGCGTGAGAGCTGACCGGTCATCGGCACTTTCTCCTGGGACCATGTTTTTCAGTTTATGATCGTGGTCTTTCTTTATGCTGCTATGACTGATGACCCGTATCGCACGAGGTAATCCGACGGTTCTTCACGTCCATTTACCGGGTATTTTAGGCGTACTTTTTACATATTATTTTAGGCAGTAATTATAACTGTTTCTAACAAGGGAACCTCCCCATCGCACCCCCCTCAGATTTAGTTATAAGTTGCACAGTGGATAGGCCTTGAAAAACTGAACACAGATCAATCGAGGAAACAGGAAGAAGTTGTGTGGAACCGTGAAAAAAATTAGTAAAATATACAAACTGAGTAGTTCATGCGCAAGATGGGCAACATCAAGGAGTGTATGAGCTCAGGAGCGCCGTGGTCCCGTGGTTAGCGTGAGTAGTTGCTGAACGAGAGGTTCTTGGTTCAAGTCTTCCCTCAAGCGAAAATTTTACTTTCTTTATTGCAAAGTTATGATTTGTCCGTTCGTTCATTGACGTCTCTGTTCACTGCAATAAGTTTAGTGTCTGTGTTTTTTTTTTTCGACCGCACCGCAAAACCGTGCGATTAGTAGACGAAAGGACGTGCCTCTCCAATGGGAACCGAAAACATTTGATCGCAAGGTCATAGGTCAATCGATTGCTCCACGGGAAAACACGTCTGATATATTCTATACGACACTGATGATGGCATGTGCGGCACATGACAGGAATATGTTGTCGACCCACCTAACTTGTACATTTAGCGAATGGGTAAAAAGATTCTTCTACCTTGCCCGATTTAGGTTTTCTTGTGGATGTGATAATCACTCCCAAAAAAGTGATGAAAACATAAGAGTTTGTCACATAAACAGAAAATGAAAAATTAAACTTTTCACTCGAGGGAAGACTTGAACCTAGGACCTCTCGTTCCGTAGCTGCTCTCGCTAACCACGGGACCACGGCGCTCCTTGACTCCCAGTCTCCTTGATGTTGCATATGTTGGCATGGACTACTCAGTTTGTATATTTTACTAATTTTTTTCATAGTTCCACACAACTTCTTCCTGTTTTCTCGATTGATCTGTGATCAGTTTTTCAAGGCCTATCCACTGTGCCAACTTATAACTAAATCCGAGGGGGGTGCGATGGGGAGGTTCCCTTGTAAGTGCTTTCCTATCCTTTATATCTTATGTATTTACATTTTTGTTTTCAATTTTGAATATAATAGCTCAGGATAGAACCACGCGCAGTTATTTTATACTTCCATTTTTCATCGTACTTCATTGCAAAAAAAAAAAAATGTCAAATAGCTCTGAGCACTATGGGACTTAACATCTGAGGTCATCAGTCACCTAGACTTAGAACTACTTAAACCTAAGGGCATCACACACATCCATGCCCGAGGCAGGTTTCGAACCTGCGACCGTAGCAGCAGCGCGGTTCCGGACTGAAGCGCCTAGAACCGCTCGGCCACAGTGGCGGGCGACTTCATTGCACTTCCCTACCCTGTCGGGTTGGAAGGCATCGTTTTTGAACCAGTAATCATCTGGTTTTGATTAACAATGCACCTCCACTCTCTCTGCCCCCTCGTGTTTGTGTGTTTAAATAACGTTTCAAGAAGATGAAGCGACGTTAGGGTTACAGTGTTGTCGACTTGGCAACATGCTAATAATGTAATACCCGCCCCAGCGTTGTCGCTGCGTCTACTTCGATAGTTCTCTACGGCCCGCCTAGGTTTGGGGTAGTCACCTCGTCCCACATACCCGCTGCGCTCCAACAAACGACAAATCTGGTCGCTTCCGCCAAGGTACACTTCACAGGAGGATCAGATTCTCAAAAACACTGCAAGAGGATCTCTAACAGGAACCACACCAATACCATATATTCAAGATTTTTCGTGCAGTTTCTCTGTATCTAAATACACAAATCAAAAAAGTTTTGCGTCACTCCGATTCTCAGAACTCTTGAAGATAGGCGTTGACTGTGGATATTGTATCACAGACACAGTCCCTCTGACTCTTCATAGATGCCACAAGCCCGCCCAAAGATGTAATCAACCATGCATGAGCAGCTCCTGTTAGACGGAGGGGGTCCGACAGCCCATGAGTTCCAGTCATTCCACCAGGAAGGAGGTATACTAAACCATGCCTAGACTGTCCATACCGCGGTTCGATCGCATCCGCATTGTTACTTTGTGCCAGGAAGGGCTCTCAACAAGGGAAGTGTCCAGGCGCCTCGGAGTAAACCAAAGCGATGTTGTTCGGACATGGAGGACACAGAGAGACAGGAACTATCGGTGACCTACCTTGTTCAGGCCTCCCAACGTAGCCATTGCAGTGGATGACCGCTACCTACGGATTAAGCCTCGGAGGAACCCTGACAGCAACGCCACCAAGTTGAATAATGCTTTTCGTGCAGCCACAGGACGTCGTGTTACGGTTCAAACTGTGCACAATAAGCTGCATGCTGCGCAACTTCACTCCCGACGTCCACAGCGAGGTACATCCTTGCAACCACGACACCATGCAGCGCGGTACAAATGGGCCCAACAACATGCCGAATGAACCACCTAGGATTAACATCACCTTCTCTTCACCGATGAATGTCGCAGATGCCTTCAACGAGACAATCGTCGATGACGTGTTTGAAGGCAAATCGGTCAGATTGAACCCCTTAGACACTGTCCAGAGAGTGCAACAAAGTGGAGTTTTCCTGCTCTTTTGGGGTGGCATTATGTGGGACCGACGTACTCCGCTGGTGGTCATGGAAGGCGCCGTAACGGCTGTACGATACGTGAATGCTATCCTCCGACCGATAGTGCAACCATATCGGCAGCATGTTGGTGAGGTATTCGTCTTCATGGACGACAATTTGTGCCCCCATCGTGCACATCTTGTGAATGATTTCCTTCAGGATAACGACACCGCTCCACTAGAGTGGCCAGCATTTTCTCCGGACATGAACCCTATCAAACATGCCTGGGATAGATTTAAAAGGGATGTTTATGGACGACGTTATCCACAAACCACTGTCAGCGATCTACGCCGAATCGCCATTCAGGAGTGGGACAGTTAGGACCAACAGTGCCTTAATGAAGTTGTGGATAGTATGCCACGACGAACACAGGCATGCATCAATGCAAGAGGACGTGCTACTTGGAATTAGAGGAACCGGCATGTACAGCAATTTGGACCACCATCACTGACGGTCTCCAGTAAAGTGGTACAACATGAAATTTGAGGTTCTCATGAGCAATAAAAAGTGCGTAAATGATGTTTATGATGATCTCTATTACAATTTTCTGTACAGGTTCCGGAACTCTCTGAACCGAGGTCACACAAAACTTTTTTTGATGTGTGTACAAGAGAATAATTGGAAGGAAACGAAGAGATACGCGAATCTCTATTCACTGGGCTCCAGGTCACGTAGGTGTTGGCTTACAAGAATAAAACGGTTGGCGTGGAGCAGCAAGGAAGTCCCCGTCGCACATACTCTGGCCGGAATCGCTGGCGGTGTGCACGTGCGGATGGAGTGTGAGGTGCTGCTTGAGAGTGCTACGAAATTCGTCGCCCACCGACCTTGGACATGAACGTTGAGTCCTCACTTAACCTACTATCGAGCCTCAACTGTTTACATTACTTCGTTTGATCCTCGATGTCGCTTTTGGGACATTCCCGGGAGCAACAACGTGTGTGTATTGAAATCGGCCAAGATTCCAGCCATCTTCCTGTGGAGTTTAACTTAATTTATTCCCTGTTATTGAAGTTGACCAGCGGTATCTTCTGCCTTGTGGCCGTTGACGTTCCGGTTACCTGCCCTGGTCGTTGACGTAATTTTCGAAAGTGTATTTCCGTCATCGTGTTGTTGCTGTCCAGCGGGGCGTGTAGTTCGACAGCTGAGGTGTTGTTGGTGGTTGAGGGCGCCAGTATTCTGTGTGTCGTGTTGTAATCTTGTGGTCATTTTGCTGGTTGCGTCGAGCGGAACCGATTTTGTTAATTGGTCAGTCGGCTGTGTGTCGGTTTGGTTGCCATCAGATTAAGAAGTCGTTGGACAGGCTGCCTGTTCACCTAAACGGGCGTTAGTGTTACTATCCCAGGCCGACCATTGGAACCTTCTTATTTCCCTGTTTGGGTTTTAGTTATTTGGTTGATGTGTGGCCTTCAGCCGAGTATCAATATCTCTTAAATTAATGTTCTTATATTGCCCTTAAGGCATGAGATTTTTATTCTTTTATATGGGGCCTTCAGCTGAATTTTACATGAGATGTTTTAAGATAAGGCCTTCTGCCTTTTAAATTGAAGCTCTTTTTCTAGGCCTTAAGCCGTTAAACATATTTTGTTGATATGTGCCCTTCAAGCAAGTATTAATATGTCTTAAATTAATGTTCTTGTCGTGCCCTAAGGCATGAGATTGTTATTCTTTATAGGGGCCTTCAGACGAATTTTATATGAATTGTTTTAAGATACGGCCTTCTGCCTTTTAAAATTGAAACACTTCGTTCTAGGGCTTAAGCCGTAAAATTATTTGTTGATGTGCGGCCTTCAGCCGAGTTTTTATATCTCTTAAGTTAATGTTCTTGTCTTGCCCTTAAGGCTTTTGTATAGGGCCTTCAGCCGAATTTTGCATGAAATCTTTTAAGATAAGGCCTTCTGCCTTTTGACTGAAACTTTTCCTGTTGCTTAATATGCGGCCTCCAGCCAAGCTCCATTAAAATTAAATTGCTAAGGCCTTTAGCCTGTTTAGATTGAAGATTTAGAAAATATTTTTGGTTGAAACCTCCAGAAGAACCTTGTATTTCAATTTCTTTCTTAGGCCTTACGTCTTGGAGTTTGAGTGTGGCCTTCAGCCGATCTAAAGTTAATTAAAGGAGGTCGATTAAAGTTTTGAGTGTTTTGCATCCTTGTAATATCGTATGTTGAGTGCAACTGACAGCAACTTATTTTGGCCCCTTTCCACAACCTAAGCCGCTCTATCCTGCTAGCCCAGGCCTTTCAGATGTACATATTTCTGGTCCTGTAACAAATGTCAGTCTCTTGTCTTCCGAATTCGACTTGTGGATACGGAAACTGTCCGTGGAAGAATGAGCGGCGGATTTCGGTATAGCATAAAGGTGAATACTAAGCTGCTATTCAGCCAAAAATGATATACTACCATTGTACTCGAATGTATCAGGCGAACTGGAAGCTGGTAAATACCCTGATACGATTACGTACCAATTAGGTTGAAACGTTTCCCACTGACATCGTATAGAATTTAGAGATAACCACTCCTGTGTCTGACAGTAAAAAAGAGAAGGAAATATAAATCACCTTCTGATGTGATGCAGTTTCTTCGAAGCACAGCAGAACCGCTTACCGCAGAATCTTTGAAACTGGAGGTGCCCCTTTCCGATAAGTGCTTCTGTTTTGTTGTATGAGACAGTAACGCATGTTATTGAAATTTGGCGTACTATCTGTTGTAACATTAAGATTCTGCTCTCCAGGTGCACGCTCCAAAATCTCTGCTGAGTACAATTATATATCAGTTTTATCTGTAGTGGATATCATGTCAGAATGCTTTGCTAAAAGTATTGTGGCTATGTGATGCTATAAAATAATCTTAAACTTTTGCTCATACTCTTTATACTGTGGTTTCTCCTTTATTTTCTTTCTGTATTTGTACCTTGTTGTTGGTAGCATAGTTTAATACGCCCAGGGAAAATAATATCAATTCCTGGTCGCCCCTGTCTGCTCGTCCTGTGGTTACTCCGTACAATAGAGACGGTTTTTGCAATCTGGGAAACGATATTTCTTCAGTCTGGAGATGGTTGATGTGCCTCAAATAAGGCCTTCAAGAGCGCGACCAAAGGTCAGCCATGGAAACACCCGTACAACGAAGATCACTTATGACACGTATATATACTACCCAGTGCTCCTATTTCTTCAACGATACGGGCTTGGTGGTGTATTTTTTTCCATTCCGACTATTTCTTTCTGTGTGAATGTTTTTTATAATAAACGGCATCAAACAGAATTTGAAAGGCCCTTATTACGTCAACTGACTTCTGAAAATGCGGAAATGACAGAGGAGGAGACATGTGCTTGTAACCTCCCTCTCACTTATCGACCTTAATGACAGTGAAAAATTAAACCGCGTGTACCTAATGGGAATTTGGGAAAAGCAATCGTCACGAAGTTTATCTGTCGGTAAAGAGGGAGGAAAGGGTTACATCTAAATGAAAGGAAAAATGCAAATGAAACTGGTGGAAATTAACTTTGAAAAGGGGTAAAGTTAATAAAGAAAGTAAATGTGCGGCCGTTACGTTAACAATTAACTAGCGGTAATTAGATATTTGAGATTGGGGGAAATTACGGTCGCCAGTCCCATGGACAATTACTATAGTAACTGAAAAAGAAAGGTTATTACACATATAATTAGCACTAGAAGCATGGCAACTGAAGGTTGACACGTGTAGTGTGAAAACTGAAAGTTTGTCAGAAGTAATAAATTTCGCTACACTCTGAATTAATTTAGCAAAAGAATTAATAAAACCGGAAAATTGAAAGTTAATTTAGTGACTGAAATTAATAGTGAGCTTTGTTTCTGAAGCACATCGAAATTCAGTAAAATACGGTTAGTCTTGGGCTACCTCAACAATCATTTCAAAAGCTACTTGAATCCACGCAATTTAGAAATAAGAGATTTAACTTTGAACTTGAACTAAATGATACTGAACAATTAACAATAGTAAAATTTAGTACGTACCAAGCTGAGCTCCAGACACAGGTAAGCTAAGATATCCTAACGAAACTCGCACTCTTAATTTGTGCTTGTGTAATCTAAATATTGTAGCCAGCTATGAATATCTTAACTGAACTTTGAAATTAAAGCAGTGAAATCGAATGATGCTGGCGTTTGAATTTCAAAGACACTCGGGTTCATTCCGGAAAAGGAAGGGACCCTGCTTGGTAATGCAATTGGGACAATGAGCAACAAAGGTTCATGCTACGTTGCTGTAATTTAGTTATGAAAATGGAACAGTTTGAAAAGCTGAGGTCTGCCATACAGTTCTAAAACTTTACGTGCTTCCAGTCTTCCTTGTTGGTTGGTTGAAGGTTTGAAGCCGTCGATCGAGGAGGTGGCGACAGTCACTCATTGTCGGCCGTCGCTGTTGCAGAAGCTGGATGTTGGCGCGCCTTCTTCTCGACACTGTCACCAGGCGAAACGGGCTCTTGATGTGCGCCAGCTAATGCTTCCCGTCCGCGACACCGTGTCAGAAACTAACATAGCAAGTCGAACGCAATTACATGCTGCCAAAGCCCGAACGCGCGGCAACTCGCGGGAGCGTCACACAACACACCTGCTCCACTGCACTACTCCAGCCAGACTCTCTCTCTGCTCTGCCCGCGCTCCACGCGGCAGAGTTAACACTACCAAAGATCCTAAACACTTTCGTCCTCCACACGACCAATCGATGTATTCGTTCGATGGTATTGTTTTCCTTAGGCAAGACCCAGCGTAAAAATACAAATAATATTTACAAAACAAACCAATTATACATCGACATAAATGCATATATATATATATATATATATATATATATATATATATACAAATAGTAAAACAATTACATTATACAAAGACACAGAAACGTCACGTCTTCAGGTAACAAAATAAGGAAAAAAATTTATAGTACAATAGATGGAAATAGAAGGATATGCATTTCCGGTGTTACACGTGCCCCACATTGTCTGAGGATGTTCGTGTAACCTAAACAGACTCAGAAAATGTCCCAAAAAGAAAAAAAAAAGAAAAAACATCGTCAATGCATATGCTCAAAACATCAAGAAATTTTAGCATTAGGCTGATTAACCATAAACCAATTTTTGGACAATAATAATTGAGTGGAGACACTCCTAGTCTTATTCCACTCTATCATCTTACACAAAAGAAAGCAGGTTGACAACATATTAAAATTCATAGAAAATGGTTTAGCTAGTCTAAAAACGTCAAAATTCCTAACAGTATCAAGAAATGGAATTATATTTACAAAATTAATCAGAGTACATGGTCATAAAAAACAGGTATATAAAAATACGGAAATGAATAATTAATTACATAGAATACACATTTTATATAACCTTTTCATAATTAATATTCTCGTCATGAGCGTCCACTTTACGCTAAACAAGAAAATAATATACAGCAGATCGAAAAAAAAACATAAATATAGACAGCAGAATTCGTCCACATCAGCTGTTCTTTAAGAAGAACAACTCCGCATTCCGTACCCGCAAGTACAAAGAATGCCGAGAGCGGCACAAGAGCAGACAGCGGCACCGCCTCGCCCGTATTGTTGCGCCCACCTGTGCGGCACGCTTGATCTCACTCGCCTGTGCAACGGCATTTCCAGAACGTCCGTTTCACTGAATTCTTTCGGAAAATCTCACTCCCGAGTAATCTCAAGGAGTCCATTAACACTATCACAGTGGATAACTCAACACTGTCCATCATCACACGCATGTACTAGCCTGAAACTTAAAACAGCGTCTAAGTACATCGGCAATGACAAGTAAAACACATATTCATGAAATCTTACAGCTAGTTACAAAATCATATTCACTTTCCTTAATCTACCGTGACTCAGCTGAAAACTTAAACTTGCAGCTTGGATTTTTCAAATGATTAATAATTAGTTACTCTTAAATAATTTAATCAAAATTAATTACTTATTAATTACAACTTCTTTAATGTCCTCTTGGTCAGGCAAAAGCTTGGAAATCTAGCAAATCGTTTAAATCTTACACTCTATATTTACATACTGTACAAATTACCCATTCTGTGGTATTAATCAATCCTAGGTTGGTACAATTTCAAGTCTACAATGTTCCATATACCTAATAGTTTTCCAGAGCTTGGATACTCTAAGCAATAAACATTTGTGTGAGGTATACCAATGACTTTATATGGTCCATTATAAACAAACTTAAATTTAGAGATTTCATTGTCTATCTCGCTCGATTTCTCATGAGCTTTTACAAGTACTAAGTCTCCGATTGCAAACTTAGCAAAACGCGCTTTAGCGTCATGACGACGTATGCGAGCATCGGATTTTAGCTTAATTATTTCTCGCTAACGATCTTTTTTCACACCAATACTAATGTCAATCCGTGGAGGGAATTTGATTACCTCTTCCAATTCACTTTCTACACTTTTGTCAATGCTGAGATTCCTCACGTTACGGCAGTTCAAATTCATTCCTACGTCAATGGCATCCGGCCAGTTAACAATGTGTATAGGCCGGTTTTGCCTATGCACGCCGTATCCTGCCTCGTGAAAACTAACTACTATTGTTTTATCTTGTGACGTACATGTCAAAGTTTTGCTTTCGCAATTAATCACTGCACGGTACTTTAATAGCCAATCTAACCTGATAATTACTTCCGTAGTTAAGTCTGACACGACGACAAACTCTTGTTCAAATCGTGCCCCACATATCTGGAAGTTGACAAAAATCTGTTTTGTGACCGGTTTACTGGCCTTCCCAGTAGCACCGATAATTTTCACCCTTGTTACTGGCATAACTACAATACCAGGTCTGTCTTTCAGTAACTCAAATATTTTCTCAGATACAGAACTCAATTCTGCACCGGTGTCAATCAACACGTTTAGTTGTAGGCCGTGCATATTAACAGACACTACTATCTGTCTACAGTCGTTTCTTTATTTTCCCACAATAAATCCTCGTCTATATCCAGGTCATTCCAGAAAAAACCATCCGGCTTTGATCCTAAATCCGGCTTATCTGGCGGCCTTTTCAGCCTCTGTTCACACACAGCTTTAATTTCAACACGTTTGTCCCGAGGCTTAGTCTGTAGCTTCGCCTCCAATACCGAAACCTTTTCCTGTAACTCGTCAACTATTGAGTGTTGCTTTACTATCAATTCACTAATTGTCACCTTCGTTGATTCGTCTCTGGCCAGATTGATCTCATCTGCCAATATACCTGGAGGAATGTGACCAGTAGTATCTGCAATTACTTCCTCTGGATCTGCGCAACCCACACTGCTACCGCCCGACCGTATAACGTCAGCTCTAACCTCATACACGCTGTAATCTACGTGCTTTTCTACCAATCGTGTCCGGCTATCACTAAAATTCTCGTAATCTTTCTCCTCAATACTTTCGCAATGTTTAAACTGGAGTTTTGCGTTGGATGGTATAAAATAAATAAATAAATAAATAAAATAAAATATTAATTATTGTATATGTATGATAGTGATTGGTTGTAATTAATATTTGCTTATCTGGAACGTGGACGTTTAATTATTTGGTATCAGACGCTTGACAATGGCTTTTTCGTAAATGCAATGTTATTCGTAGTTGACCGTGAAATGAGACTCAAATAATCGGACTTCGTATTTAAATCGTTTCCAAAGACTGCTGCGGTAGGTGCGGACTCAAAATCTCAATATTAGAATAAAAAAATGGTTCAAATGGCTCTGAGCACTATGGGACTCAACTGCTGTGGTCAGAAGTCCCCTAGAACTTAGAACTACTTAAACCTAACTAACCTAAGGACAGCACACAACACCCAGCCATCACGAGGCAGAGAAAATCCCTGACCCCGCCGGGAATCGAACCCGGGAACCCGGGCATGGGAAGCGAGAACGCTACCGCACGACCACGAGATGCGGGCAATATTAGAATAATTTGCCAGCCATGTCAATACGTCGTACAGAGGTGACTGTCTACTAAACATTAAAAGTTTACACATATTTGTTATAATACAACTTTAGATTGTTGAATATTCTTAGTTACATAGTATTGCATTGAAATGCTTCAAAGAAAAATATCTTTTTGTTTCAGGTGCGTTGACCTATACAAATCGTGTCGTTATTACAGTTTATATTCATCTGCTGCACAGTAATGTTTCACAGGTTAGTGTCGTCGTGGTAAAGTTTTTTGATCACAGTAACATCGCTTTATAACAACGTAACTGATACATAAGCATGTCCATTTCCTATTTCCATTATAGTCGTTGTGATGCAGTTCGTTGTGACAAAAAACATTGTTTATTACAGATCAGACGTGACCCGTCGAGTAATTGGTCCATATGCAGTTCGTTTTCGATATTCTGTGGAAGCTTGATTGCAGAACCTCGGACGGCACATAGCTGGCGTCGATCCTTAGACAGTCCAGGTAAGTGTGTCCGTCACATTTCGAGAACATTCCATTCCCTGAAGTTCCAACCAAAATTCTTCCACTCGTCGTGCTGTTGTGTGGACATGCACGTTGTGACCATTTAATCCAGTTAACATCTTGAAGTTAGATACTGTAGTAATGTCACTAGACGATGCACCAATTATGCACTTCACATTTTCAGTTTTTTGCTAAATATAGCTCACCTAAATGTTCGTAGTTACTTATCAAAGAAATCGTTCATCGCGTTTACAAAGGTACGATGCATGATGATTGTCATTAACAGTTTCTTTCACATAGGTTTCTGCGTAGTTGCAGACTTAGTAATGTACGTTAATGTCCGTGAACAGTGGTTCACTACACAATTTTTTTTTTAAAGTTTTTCACATTTTGGCACTCGTTATCGTTCAAATTTTCACGTAGTAACAGTTACATTATACATCATTTTTTTAAAAAAAACATAGGTAATCATACATATACACGTCACCTATTTTCTTAGCATAAACATAATACAGTTACACATAAACATGTTTACATCATCATTACATAGCTATAAATTATTACATTGTGTCACATTTGATTACATGAATTGCAGATATTTACGTTTTCTTTAACGGTTTTGCTGGGATTTTATCGATGTTTTTTTGTGATGTCATCTGAAATTAACATAGGTTAGACACAACATTCATTACATCAGTAGGCAAGACCAGGCGTTTTCACTACTCAATAAATATTCAAAATAATAAGAGATGGAAAACTGTTAGATTCCTCGCGTTTTGTGCGTGTGTGTATAGTGTCTGTGTGGCCTTGGCTACTGGTAGATGCTTTTCTTGCTGAGAGATGTGAGTCTAATCTATTTCTCGAAGTAAAAGGTCAGTTCACAGATGACGTCTGTCGGTTCGTCAGGTGTCATACCAAGTCAGTGGTACCTACAGTTCCGTGAAAAATTAATATATCATTCACTGCTACGTAATCATAAATTTTACCTTAATATTCAGTCTTCTTGGTAGTGCCGCGGCGTTGAAAGAAAATTTCTTCTGTCTTCAACTGCGTCATTGGTACAGCTGAAATGAAAATTTCTATACTACTTATTATCTGTGTTGTAGCAAACAGAGTTTTGCGAGTTGCTTAGCAATGTTTTCATGGGTATGACTTTGACATTATTTAGCATGAAATGCTCTAAGATCTCGGTGTGCGTATAGCCCAATAATTTTGTTAGTTCTAGGATGTTGTAACAGATACGCACCAGGATGCGGTATGTTAACAATAATATAAGGTCCTTCATATACCAGACGCCACTTAGCATTGCGTCGTTTGAGTACTACAGATTTATGATGAGTACGAAGTAGTACAAGCATTCCTGCCTTGAAATTTTGTTTTCTTTTTATTATGTTTGTGTGATGTTTGTTTCCTATCTGTGCGTGATGTGTCAGTGTAGTCAATACTTCTCTTATTTTCTGTAATTGCTCTTCTAAATTTTCGGGTTTTGTGTGAACCGGTAAAATTATTTCATTAATTGCTCGTGCGTCTAACACTAGCCTAATGCTACCATTTGATTTTTTGACAACAAGCAGAGGACTACAGTAAGGTGAGGTGGATGGTTCAATGACCTTCCAGTCTAACATTTGTTTTAATTCTTGCCACACAGCAGGTCGTTGAGATAACGGTACGTTATATGTCTTGTGGTAGAAGATCTTGTGAGGCTTAACTTCAATCTTGTACACATACGTGTTGATAACACCTAATCGTTTGGTAAAAACTTGTAAAGATTTGGATAACACTTCCTGTAGTTTCATACGTTCATGTACACTGAGAGCTGTAGCTTCATTTATCTTATGATCAAGCAATGTTTTCAAGTCCATTAGCTCTGTGTCAGATGAGTGTGTTTGCATGTCTTGAATGTCATTGTCAAGTACTAACTGAACCTTGTACCCCGTACAGTGTTTGTCATGCTTTAGAGTTCTCCTGTCCAAATCAATAATAATTACACTGCCTTTATCATTTAAAATACATTTACCTTTGGAGAAATCTATAATGCAGTCCTTCTCGCTCGTAATATCTAATCCTAATATGAAATTTGTCACAAGGTTTTGTACAACCAGGAATGGCCATTGTACGGTTCCATTACCTATTTTAATGTTTACAAAAACTTGCTTCTTAACCCTACATGACTTATTACCTAGAGCAGTAGTTATTTTACTGTTTTGGGCAGGAAACTCAGGCACAGGCTCCAAGTCACACATCTTTTTATAAAAATTAAAAGACAAAACGCTACCAGCTGCACCTGTATCTAAGATAATAGTAGTTGGAATCCCACCTACTACACCAGTAGTAGAGGCTAAAACAATTTCATTTGTGTTTGAACGACATTGTGTACTGTCTTGCAAAAGTTCCTCTGATATATTCTCATTGTGGTAGTTTTTGTTTAGAATTATTCGGCAAATCAATATTTTGTTGTTCAATGGTGGTGTCAAATAACTGATTAACAGTGATGTCGCCCCCCCCCAAGAATTCTTCAGCCACGACCCGGGGCATGGAAGTGACTGTTTATAGTTTGTTGGATTAGCATTTGTATTAGGTACTGACAGAGATTGAGGTTGTGTATCAGGTGTCACTTCTATTATATTCACATTCGGATATTGCCTGTTGTGATCTCCAAACTTTTGCGGTTGTTGTTGCTGTTGCGCATTATGACTTACCTGTCGGGCCGGCCGAAGTGGCCGTGCGGTTAAAGGCGCTGCAGTCTGGAACCGCAAGACCGCTATGGTCGCAGGTTCGAATCCTGCCTCGGGCATGGATGTTTGTGATGTCCTTAGGTTAGTTAGGTTTAACTAGTTCTAAGCTCTAGGGGACTAATGACCTCAGCAGTTGAGTCCCATAGTGCTCAGAGCCATTTGAACCATTTTACCTGTCGGTCGTAAGGTATGCTCCAATTTTGTCCTGGTGGCTGCTGTGGTATAGCAGTGTCTGAATGAAAGTATTGATCGCTACGAGTCCAGCCTTGATGCTGTCTTGGCTCGTTGTTATTATTATTTCTATTTCTGTTTGTGTTTTTGTTGCTATATTTGTATCCGTTGTTACCGTTGTTGTTGTTATTACCGCGGTGCCTTTTGTATGGATTGCCGCATGAAGTGTTATTACCGTTGTAACTGTTGTTTGTATTGGAATACGCGTTTGATTTTGATTTCCGTAATGAGACGGCATGTGAGTAGGCTGTTTTTGCTGTACCGCGTATCCAACTGTCGGCGCGCCAGAATTGAGTTGGCAAGCCTGCATGTTTTGCATACCACTAGTATAAACATTGTGGCTGCTGTTTTGCCGCGCGAAGCGCTGATCTTCTAGTAACATGTCAACCGAATCTAAAGCTGTTAAAAAATAATCTGGATCGACATCCGGAATATGTAAGAGTTTTTCTTTAATGTTGAAAGGCAATTTGGCCTTCAACGCACGGAGTATATCACGTGTTGCGACTGGTTCGTCCAAAAAATGTCCCATGTTCAAGTATTTTTTAAAATATCTGCGTAAGTTACCATTTTTACTGTTAAAAGTTTCAGGTTCTAAAATTTGTCTTCTGAGTCGCTCCTGGACGGATTGCGACCAGAATTTGTTCAGAAAGGCAAGCTCAAACTCACTGTACGTGGTACATACGTCAGCTTGACTGTATGCCCAGACAGCTGCATCGCCTTGGATGTAACCGACAATATATGAAATCTTTTTTCGGTCACTCCAAGTGCGTGGAAATGCGTTACTAAAAGATTTAAGAAAAATCACCGGATGAATGGTTTGTTTTTCTGGGATAAAAGTCTGAAATTGCCTATGTTTTATTAAGCTTTCTTCTTCCTTTGCATTATGATATGGATTTGTTCCACTGTAATTACTGTAATGTTCAGATGGCGAGTAATTACGATAATGTTGCTGTGGTTTACCATGATAATAGCTTGTGTTTGTGTTTGCACGACGTGGTATGTGTTGTCGTGGTGTGTTTTGTTCTTGTGTGTTTGTCGTGTGCGGTATGTGTGCGTCATACTCGAATATATATTGGTTTCTGAACTGTACATTTTGACTGATATTTTCGTTACATTCAGACTGTGGTTGATCGGTGAATTGTGTCATTGGTGCAGTGACAGACTGTACAGCGTCACTAATCAGCTGTTTGTTATTAGTGATGTATTCTGCTACGGAGTCGTGCACAATTGTTGGTAAATTTTCACGTATGCATCTATCAAAATATTTGTCTTTGTTCTCTCCCCAATCATGAAATTCCTTATTAATATTTTGAAAATGAGCTGTGGCATCAGATTGTAATCTGTCAGTCAGTTGTTCAACATCGCCAAATTTATTCTGTACGTCAGTAATTCGTTTTTCAAGGTTGTCATGTACTGAAGGATATGTTTGAATTTGTTCACTAAGAGAGTCACACGTGACATTAAGGTTTTTTACTTGTGTCTGTAAAAGTGCTACGTCATTTGTAGTCTTTTCTTGTCTCGTATTAAGCTTGGAAAATTTCGTACTGAGTTCAGTCATCAGTTTGGTCAGTGTGGCGTCTACAAGTTCCACACGTTTACATAAAGTGTCATTACATGCCTTGATTGCTATTTTTTTTTTTTTTCGTCATTTTGTGTCTTTAAGGTTGCCATATTTTCTGCGTTTTGTTTCATTAGCATTTGTAACATGTTGGCAATGTTTACTGTTTGCAAGGTCACTGCCCCCGCCGCGTCATTAGACGTGACGTCATGTATTAACATGGGCTCTGACTGAGACTTTGAAACTTTTGTGGTGGACGGCCTATTGTCAAAATTTCCGTTAACACTTGCATCAATATTTGATGTATCGTCACTACCGGTTGCTGTCGTAAAGTCATTTTCAAACATTTGTCTGGCGTCCGAGGCGGATTGCGTCTGAATAGTATGTCTTTGCTGTTCCATCTTTGCGTATTGTTTTCTAGTTATGACCATGCCACACGTAAGATATGCTTCAAGAAAATAAAGTTTGACACTGGTTATAAAATAAAATGCAGTTGCACATGAATCGCTCGTAGCAACAATGGCTGTTTGTTAATTTAAAAATGTAAACTGAATATCGGATTATTCTTAATGGCTGCTGGCCATGTTACAACGTATCGTACGAAAGTCAGCCATATTGTACACTCGTGTATTAGTATTGTTGCAGAGGTTATTGTTTAAGGAAAAGTACTGAGAATGAAATTTATCACTGAAAACTGCTACGCGCGAAAGAAATAGTACAGAATCTGCTGAAGAGCTAACACACTGAATTATGCGTCTGGTCAAGCCTGCCAATGCAAAGATGCTGCGTCTTACCTTATTTTGCTGGAAGCTTCGTTGCGTCTTCCCGCAAAATTTTAGAATTCGAAAATATCTTCAGATTTTTGTTATTTCTCATATATTCAAGTCCAGGTCCAGAAAGTTGATTTTTCACATGAAACAAAGAGAACAATGTAACAAATGACAAAATAACAAGTCCGACACGCAGTCGCCAATTTAAAACAAATAAATAAATAAATAAATAAAATATTAATTATTGTATATGTATGATAGTGATTGGTTGTAATTAATATTTGCTTATCTGGAACGTGGACGTTTAATTATTTGGTATCAGACGCTTGACAATGGCTTTTTCGTAAATGCAATGTTATTCGTAGTTGACCGTGAAATAAGACTCAAATAATCGGACTTCGTATTTAAATCGTTTCCAAAGACTGCTGCGGTAGGTGCGGACTCAAAATCTCAATATTAGAATAATTTGCCAGCCATGTCAATACGTCGTACAGAGGTGACTGTCTACTAAACATTAAAAGTTTACACAGTTAGTTAAATCAGATATATTCAACGAATAAGCCTACAGTTAAATAATTCTACTTACTTTCATAAATATAAATTCTTTACAGAATCGAGTGCCTAGTAAGATTGCAACTCGCAGTGTTCTTATATAACATCCAGTTAATAAAATATACGTGCTTCACGCACCAGTTATTGTACATGACCTCATTCTTGTTAATGAAACATCAGAGTGTCCTAATTGTATTTTGTTTTATCAGCGACATAGCGCTGCAGTTCTGTGCCATAGGCTTTATTTATTTGTCATAGATTAATTATTTAATTAAGATTTCGCGTTTCCGAGGAAACTCAAGCACGGCATGCAAATGTGCCTTTATAATGGGTCGGCTACTTCTACCACTATAACTTTCGGTAAAGTCTGCCGGTTAGGGCCAGAACTTTCTATCACTTCACAAATACTATCTTCCTGTGGGACGAGACGCGGCAAATCCTGCCCGCGCTCCCCATAAACACTTCTCCCGTACAGGCCCCTATAATCTCTTAGTTCGTCGTATAAGCGACCGAACTGCCTTAACCAGACCTCATCCCTCTCTGCATCCCCTCGCTCAATGACGGACGTGTTATCCGACATCTGATCTTCTCTCAACAATTGCGAATCATTCTTAAACTCAATCTCCAGTTCTGCTGTGGGTGTTACAGCTGCCACTTTATAATCTATTTCCGGAACACGACTTACATTGTTCTCACTGACAGTGAATGTATTTTCTACTGCCGTGTCTACAGCTGATCTACTACTTGTGGGCGCTCTCCTTTCTCCTAACACTGGCACACTCTTCCGCCGTTGATTATTCCATACGGAATTTTCATAACGACGACACCACGGTTTTCTACTGTTATTGGGCCGCCAAAATTTCTCCACGCCAGGTCGGCCCCACCGGCGCGGCTAGTGGTTTCCCGGTCACGTCCCAGCAGATCTGCTCCCCGGATGCTGCTGAGGCGGCTCATCACACCCTCTGGTGTTATTACTATTCTGCGAATCCCGTATCACGTTAGTATGATACTGGTTTCCGTCATTCCTGTTATTATTTGCATTGTACCGATTGTCATTACGGTCCGAACCACTATTGCTATTGCTGCTAAGGTTGCGGTATGCATTATTCCCATGGTTATCGTTGTTGTGGTTGTTGTGGTACCCGTTGTTGTTACCACGGCCTCTACCACTGTCGCGATTATTGCGCCAATTGTCCTCGTCATCAATTCTTTCCAGGAAATCATTGATTGTCCTGTAATTGCTTCCTACGTAGCGTTTTGTATCATCTGGAAGCTTCTTGTAGAGTTCCCAGACTATTTCGGATTCCGTGCGGCGACCACGCAAATATTCCAACTTGCGGATCCAGCCCTCACAAAACTCCTTCATCGAACCGCGCGAATTCGCATCGAAAGGCCTCAATACGACAAATTCGCACCAGACACTTTGCTGTTTTTGCTCTGACCAGTATTCAGCCAGAAACAAATTTTTAAACTCGTCAAAAGTCAGGTTCGTAATGTTGAGGTTTAAGCCCCAACGCTTGGCATCACCAGCCAACACATCAATAACCGCATTAATTTTTCTCTCATTAGTCCATGATATGGGTAAAACTCTTTCACAATTTTTAATGAAATCCGTCGGGTGTATACCGCCTTTTTTCAAGGGGTCGAACCGCTCCTCTTTCGTCAACAATTCCGAACTATGTGCACAGATTGGCACGTAGCTCTGTTTTTCGTCAAGTTTCCTTTCTAATTCCGACACTCTCGTAATCACTTGGCAAGTGGTTGCCGCAAGCGTTTCTACTTCCCTTTTTTTCTCTTCGCAGGTATTAGCCTGCTTCGCCACTTTGGTATCTACTTCGGATACTAAAGCCTTTAAAGTTTCCACCTTCTTTTGATCCTCTTTTTTCCCTAATTGAATTTGTTCCGACACCTTATTCTCGATGATCGGAGCAACTGCTTCTCCTACACTTTTCTCGATTCTGCTAATTTCAGAATAAAAACGAGTATTTATGCTCGCAATTTCCGCCTGAACGCCTATCATTTCCTGTTTAAGATTACCGGTTTCGGTATTAATTACAACAATATCTTCTTTGATTTTATCAACTTTTGTGTTAACAACTCCAACATTGTTGTTAACAACATTAATAGCTTTGTTCTGATTGTCTAGCTTCTGTTCAATTTTTTCAGACTGAGCTTCTTGCTTGGCAGACTGAGCTTCTTGCTTGGCAGACAGAGCTTTAATTTCTGCCGATTGACTCTTGATTTCATTAATCAAAACATTCAATAAATCAGTTAAATTCCCGGAAACTACCGGTTTTACTTCCGTAGCTGGTTCCTCTATATATGTTCCCCCATATTCTTCATCAAGGGGTACAGATTTGATTTTCGCTTCCGATTCCGAAACATTTTCTAAGGTTTGGAATTCCATTTCTGCTCTTTGTTGCGTTTCGGCGGTCGCGTCTTTCATGCTAGCCGCCTGCCCCTGAACAATGGGTTCCGCGGTGCGTGTTTCCCACTGTTCGAGCGATTGTTCCGTATCCAAATCTACAAAATTTTGGTAATTGTTGCCTTCACTCATTTTAATAATTTTCAATATAAATGATAAATCTCAAATCTAATTAGGATTCCTCCCACTACTTAATCTTGCTGACGTAACGACCTGTTCGTAACCAGTACTTTGTTACGAGATTTGCACAATGCAAAATTCGTGCCCAGAACAACCTCAAATCCGAAGATTGTCCTGTCACCAGGTCGCCACGTGTAACCTCCCACTCACTTATCGACCTTAATGACAGTGAAAAATTAAACCGCGTGTACCTAATGGGAATTTGGGAAAAGCAATCGTCACCGAAGTTAATCTGTCGGTAAAGAGGGAGGAAAGGGTTACATCTAAATGAAAGGAAAATGCAAATGAAACTGGTGGAAATTAATTTTGAAAAGGGGTAAAGTTAGTAAAGAAAGTAAATGTGCGGCCGTTACGTTAACAATTAACTAGCGGTAATTAGATATTTGAGATTTGGGGGAAATTACGGTCGCCAGTCCCATGGACAATTACTATAGTAACTGAAAAAGAAAGGTTATTACACATATAATTAGCACTAGAAGCGTGGCAACTGAAGGCTGACACGTGTAGTGTGAAAACTGAAAGTTTGTCAGAAGTAATAAATTTCGCTACACTCTGACTTAATTTAGCAAAAGAATTAATAAAACCGGAAAATTGAAAGTTAATTTAGTGACTGAAATTAATAGTGGCTCTGTTTCCGAAGCATATCGAAATTCAGTAAAATACGGTTAGTCTTGGGCTCCCTCAACAGTCATTTCAAAAGCTACTTGAATCCACGCAATTTAGAAATAAGAGATTTAACTTTGAACTTGAACTAAATGATTCTGGACAATTAACAATAGTAAAATTTAGTACGTACCAAGCTGAGCTGCAGTCACAGGTAAGCTAAAATATGCTAACAAAACTCGCACACTTAATTTTTGCTTGTGTAATCTAAATATTGTAGCCAGATATGAATACCTTAACTGAACTTTGAAATTAAAGCAGTGAAATCGAATGATGCTGGCGTTTGAATTTCAGCGACACTCGGGTTCATTCCGGAAAAGGAAGGCACCCTGCTTGGTAATGCAATTGGGACAGTGAGCAACAAAGGTTCATGCTACGTTGCTGTAATTTAGTTATGAAAATGGAACAGTTTGAAAAGCTGAGGTCTGCCATACAGTTCTAAAACTTTACGTGCTTCCAGTCTTCCTTGTTGGTTGGTTGAAGGTTTGAAGCCGTCGATCGAGGAGGTGGCGACAAGTCACTCATTGTCGGCCGTCGCTGTTGCAGAAGCTGGATGTTGGCGCGCCTTCTTCTCGACACTGTCACCAGGCGAAACGGGCTCTTGATGTGCGCCAGTTAATGCTTCCCGTCCGCGACACCGTGTCAGAAACTAACATAGCAAGTCGAGCGCAATTACATGCTGCCAAACCCCGAACGCGCGGCAACTCGCGGGAGCGTCACACAACACACCTGCTCCACTGCACTACTCCAGCCAGACTCTCTCTCTGCTCTGCCCGCGCTCCACGCAGCAGAGTTAACACTACCAAAGATCCTAAACACTTTCGTCCTCCACACGACCAATCGATGTATTCGTTCGATGGTATAGTTTTCCCTAGGCAAGACCCAGCGTAAAAATACAAATAATATTTACAAAACAAACCAATTATACATCGACATAAATGCATATATATATACAAATAGTAAAACAATTACAATATACAAAGACACAGAAACGTCACATCTTCACGTAACAAAATAAGGAAAAGTAATTTTTAGTACAATAGATGGAAATAGGAGGATATGCATTTCCGGCGTTACATGCTGATGGCATCTGCGCCTCAGTTTTACTTTCTTTGTCGTTAGTTGTCTGACAGACAATGACAATGTGAATCCGAGGAATCCGGTTTTCTATTCAGTATCTGTTTCAGAATACGTAAAATCTCTTCATTACGGAGACGACGCTGACATAACTGGAAGCGTCTCTAACAGATGAAAAAGACAAGTATCATCGATGAGGCGAGTAACATTAGTAACACACTAAATACGAGCGAAAACCTTTCCGACAATGGCTATATATTCATTCGTCGAAGCAACTATTGGCTAAACCTTATTAATTGCAACAGTAGCAATATTTTTAAAAGGAGATACGCTAGGCGTCTATGATGCCCTCCGATCTTCTAGTTATAATTCATGAAATCATGAAAACTCAGCAAACTGCAAATCTCTGTTGTAAAAAACAGAAGAAATAAAGGAAGCTCACGGAGTCTGATAGAAAAATGTTAATTGTTAATTCGTTATCGCGGAAATAAATGTTATACTTAAACACCTTCTGCTGTGCTAGTATTAATTGTCTGAAGGGGTTTTACCATATTCATTACGTCATTGGGATAGGTGTTTGGTAATCCATACGTATTATAAAAAAGTGTGTGTGTGTGTGTGTGTGTGTGTGTGTGTGTGTGTGTGTGTGTGTGTGTGGTCCTCATCTTCTGCTAAACGACTGGACCGATTTCTCCCAAACTTGGTGCACATTTCATGTACTGTCTGGCAACAAATGTTGTGGGGAGGAGGGGGGGGGGGAGTAAGAACCTCTCACACATGATAGTCCAAGAGATATGACGTCATAAAGAGCGAGATGTCTGAAAAACTGTCTCATTGTGCATGGTGTATAATTTATTACTTCCTTGCTACTGACTTTGTTCACAAAATATTTTGCGTACAATATCCACTTATGTCGCTGAATGTACCTAGAATATTGTGTCATTGTATGGCACATAGATCAGAAGATATGATATAAACACTGAGATGCGTGAAAAAGTGCCGCATCACGCATAGGTTTATTCTTTACTACTAAGACTCTCCTACAACCGAGTCAGTCCTTGACACCTAGCTGCGCGTACGACAGCTTTCAACTGTGAAGCGCAAACGGCAGTAGGCGGAAACAATAACCATCTATATAGCGGTGGAGAGGTGTTGCCCTAGAGCGTTTACAAAATCACGTTGTACACACGCGAAGCAACTGGGACTATCGCACAGAAACTGTCCGGGATCAGCTCACGCCGAGGCGACTGCTTAACTTCAAGGGTGTTTACACGAATACATGGAAATTAAATATTTTTGACATTACACTAAAAACATAGTTAAATTTTCGTTTTCAGTCTAACAGAAAATTGCTGAAATGAACATCAGAGCAATGCTGGGTTTTTCAGGTAGTATAAACAGTCACCGTTCGAAGTAATGCTAAGATCACGGCTTAGAGATAGAGTGAATAAACTCGGCGATTATCCTAAACCGAACCTAAGAGCCATTCCAGTTGGCCAACTCGGCTGTATGGCTGCTGCATCGGATACATAGTTTTATCAGATGGACAGTAGCTGCAAAGCGAAAAATAAAACGGGTAGCCGCCACTGTTAGGAACACCTACGCGTGTCAGTATCTTGCCAACGACCTTTCAGTGGTATTACTGCCGGAATGCAGTGGGCCTTTCCAATCGGTGTAATCGAAGCCGCACACAAATTAGCGTGGAATTAATAGGAGGATGGAGAACGGCACGCCGCCCCTAGCGCTCGCACATAACCCCTCGCAAACACACAAACACGAGCGGCGCGGGCGTATAGCAGCGGTAGGCGTTCTGCGCGCTACGCACCCGCGCCTGGCTTTAATAGCCGCCAGTAGCTGCTGCTAGGCGCGGCGCCTGAAAGATAGGCAGCCCAACTGGCAGCACTGCACGGCACACGTCGTAAATCACGGCAAGGTGCGGCACGTGAGCGCGGGTAGGAAGACTGCCCCGGGCTGTTCTCTCGCATAAACAGCGGCGCGCGGGTCGGAGCGCAGAGGGCGCGTAGCGCAGATCGACAGCGCTCGCCGCCCCAAATCACATTCGCGAGCCGGCTGCCGCCCCCGCGCCACCACATCATCGCTGCGTGCTCTCTCGGCCCATCGCATTGCATTAGCTTTTACCGGCGCTATCCTGGTCACGGCGGGACCCATAAGCAGTGACAAATTCTGTTATAGCCCCTGCGTGCTAAATCAGATTTCGCAGCACTGTGCACCAGCCGTATGCTCTCTGCGCGCACGTGCAGTCACTGCCGAGTTCCAACACTCCCCTCCCACAACCAGCTCACCCCTACACACCGTTAAATTCCTGCTTTTAGGTTTCAATTTGGAGAAAAATATTAATTCTGTCGTTCGTTTGCGTTTGTCAATACATATGTTCTCATTCGCATGAACGTGTGTGTGTGCGCACGCGTATTTCGGTGACTGTGCTTGCATCATTTTCAGGCACCATTTTAACAGCAACGAGAGTGGCGCAAGCGTCATGAACAGCACTTAATGTGAACGCGCTTTTATCGGTGTGATAGTAAACAAGCTTCGAAAGCCCGCATAACGCCGCACCAAAGTAGATTTGCGAAAATTACGTTCGCTGCGGGCTAGATGTGGCATCGAATGTAGCCGCAGAGCAACGACTGCCGTTACCGCGCTGTGATGTGGGCCGGAGTGTGACAAAACCGACCGCAGAAAATTTACGTCTTCATAGAAGATTGCATTACATAAATTTTAAGTTCATACATTGGGGGGCCAAGTGTGGACCATGAGCTTTTCCTTTCCGTATCGAGATTTTTTGACAGATACTGTAATGAAACTTGCCTCCTCGGAACTTTCGTATGGCAATTTAAATGTTCGATTAATTACGGCCAGACATAATTTTTATAGTTAAATTATATATATTCCGCATCATAAGATATTTTTTCGTATATCTGATCGCCAAAACAATATTTTTCTGATATTTTTATTTTTCTTATCAAACCATTTCGCAACACCGATCTTGTACTATGAAAATTAGAAAGCACGACTATTGACTTAAATGATTCAGAAATCACTAACTTAAATAATTCAAAAACCACATTATAGTAAAAATAATATTATGCTTCAGTCATAATAGAAACAAAATTACTGTTGTCATTTATAATTTTTATAATTTTTCTATCGATAATACAGTAAACCGCGGACAGTTACAGGGAACACGCTATTTTTCACATTGTCAGAATTAGCAACATTTGTTATGACCCCTTAAGTGCATAAATCTTCACATAAAAAATTATTTCCAGAAAACATTACTTAAATCAATTCTGAAAAACAATTCCAATTAAGACAGTTATGTAAAAACTAATTTGAATTACATCCCATTCCGGAAGGTACTGGAGGCTAAGTTTCCAATATATAATGTAATTTTGGGGCCAAGCAAGCCAGAGCTGCTTTAGCGCTGAAAGACTATGGTCAGTAGCCATCCAGGTTGATTCCTGTAACAAACTGAGGAATTACCTGTAAAAACGTTGCGAAATGTTGTTTATTAACAAGTATGGTTGTGAGAAGTATTTCAAGGACTTATAAATAAACACAGATGATGATAAAAGGGAACAGTATTCCAGCGACTTGTCATTGAAGGACCTTGGAACATTAATTTTGGAAAGCTTATACAGGAACAAAGAGGATACCCTAGGAACGTGACAGCCATAGCAACATATGTAATATATGTCTGCTAATATATTGCTCCAACCTTTTATCTTTTATAAACGTTGATAACACTATTAAAGAGAGACTTAGTTCAGTCTTC
The DNA here is from genome assembly GCF_023898315.1 of Schistocerca nitens. Taxonomy (NCBI): domain Eukaryota; kingdom Metazoa; phylum Arthropoda; class Insecta; order Orthoptera; family Acrididae; genus Schistocerca; species Schistocerca nitens. Next base: position 230,989,941 of record NC_064614.1, on the reverse strand, counting down.
TGTATATCTATTAACATTTAATAGAAGGGAAGAACATTGTAATAAGAGAGAGTGAAAAATTTAATTGACACCGTTATCTAAATTTATTTTTAAACTTTGAAACAACAAACAGTTTTTTCTGCTATAACTGAACAAATAAGATCTCTGGAAAACCGTAATCACGGTTGGCATAATGCTAGAAAACGCCACTGGATTACAATGTTGATCATTTAGACTGCCAAAGACAGCATCCTCACATAAGACAGTATGCTGCTGATAACATAACTTATCTCATAGAAAATTCCTGGCAGATTAAAACTGTATGCCCGACCGAGACTCGAACTCGGGACCTTTGCCTTTCTTTCAGGAGTGCTAGTTCTGCCATTCAAGAACGTTTTTAAGCATCGGCCAAGATCAAACAGTGAACCATCAAACGAATGACTATAAGAACAAGTGGGCGCAATACGACTTGTAAGTACGATTAAGTAAATGGAGTCCCAGCTTTTGCACGAACAAGTGTCCTCAAAATACTGCACACAACATATGAAAGAACATCTCTTCAATAACCGTAAACCAGAAGCAAATGCCCACGTTACGCCAAAACATTAAAAAAAGGCAATTAGCGGGCAAATACACTTTACACTAAAATATTTTTCGATTTAAACAACGTTTGAACAAGCAATAGATTAAAAAATGTACCAATGACTCAGAGCCCGAAATACTCAACTGCCTAGTGCTTAACAAAATTGCTTCTTCTCGTGCGGCACACAGACCAGTTTAGTGGACTAAAAAAAATAATAAGAACCCTACTATTAAACGTGAGCTAGCACGTGCAGTGTAAACAAGTAGCCGACACTTGTTAAACGCATACACGTAAAAAGGCAAGTGCTACGGTTGCGCGGCAGTCCCCGCGCAAGTCCGCACGACAGCTGCGCACGCTGCCTCTTGCGAGACGCCAGGAAAGAGGTTTCTTGGCGACAGCCAAAGATGTATCCTCACGCTATCGATGATGTATTTTCTTTAGTTTAATGTTATATCATCACACTTTTCAAGAAACTGCGTTTTGCAACACTTCCATACTTCCATGATGGTTCATTTTTTGTTATCTCCATTTGCACTATAACTTTTTAATGGTAGGGTCTTATAATTTTTCTATTAACGGGAACTTTTCGTTTTTCTGATTTTAAGAGGTGAAGATAATCTTTTCTTCAAGTTGAAGCCGGTACTAAAAAAATGTAGTGAACCAGACGGATCTATCTTCCATTTTACTTATTGAATTATTACATATATATATTCCAAATCACTGAAGTGCAGGGCGAAGACGTTTTGTACTGAATTGCTGTCTACGATTCACCAATTACAGTCGCCGATGGAATGCAAAAAAATGACTGCTCACGTACTAAGCGTGTTGTTATTCCTATCTACACTCTTTATATGGTCCTTTGGACAGGATACGACCTACTTCCTTCCCTATCCTTCCACAATTTGCAGCTGTTTCTGCTAGTGACCTCATCGTGGACGAGACCATTAAACGCAGAGCTTCCTTTCTTATTGCTCATGCAGTAGCATCATGTTCCGGACAGCAGACCACACTCAGAAAATAAAATATTACTTTTTTATGTTGGGTTTCAAGTGAATTCTTCTTATGTCTTTAGTATCTCTGATTTATTATTCCATTGAGCATATAAGTTTGTAATCGTACATACGGCACAACCAATGTATATTCTCGATAACCGCACTAGTCCACAGCTTCCTGAATTAATAACTTCGTGTTAACACAGGTCAGTTTTTCAAAATCCGTTTACCACGTGGTGATATTACTAGGCCCTTTGTAATCTTTTATCATGTACTTCAACAAGGGAATAATGAGAACTCATGTCGCTTTAAATGAAAGTGGCTTAGTCTTGTATTTTTTAACGTTCTGAATCCTAATATGATAGAAAATTCGTATTACCCACCGTTTTCAATGAATAGTCAGTATTTAAAAATGCTTTTTAGTAAGTATATATATAATTCACGGACTGTCTCAATCAATAATTATGTGATGTCGGTATGCCGACTGAGTTAGATAAAAAAAAGAGGGTGTTTCACAGTCTTTGTATCAAACTTCTAGGGGTGACAGACCACGTCATAGGGAACAACTTTTGTTTCAGAAAATATGTTCGTTGATGCTTCCCAGTGCCGCTAGGGATCCTTTCCTAAGTGTTATGCCCCTGATACGCGGCAGCGGCACTATGCGGAGTGCATATGCCTTGCTTATAAATGATCCATCTGCTCCGTATGAATGAGGGTAATCCCAGCAAAATTAAAGTTCCTGATTCTCTTTTAAAATATCTTTCTCCGCTTAGAGACACTCATTCTTAAGGTTTCCCTGCTGAAAACCGCAGTCAGTTTACCGGGACAGGTGATATGCAGCACACCTGATCAGCAGATCCTATTAGTTCTGTGAAATCTCGTCTTCCCAGTGCCAGCGAATGCCACAGGACGTCAAAAGTCAATCGAAAGCGTTAGTGAACATTTTGAATCTAATAAAAGTTGTTCCCCATGATTATCTACTAGTATCTCCTCTAGACGTGGAATGCAAAGACTCTGAAACACCCAGCTTATCGCAACTAGTACCATAACTTCCGCAGCTTTTCGTCTTTTTATCATTTTGTGCAGCAACATCGTAGACTGCCCCCCCCCCCCCTCACAGCCCACAAAAAATCTGTGTTACTATCTATTCACGTTAAGCTGGAACTAATGCAGGAAACACATTTCAAGAGTATCTGCGATAAGACCCTGTCATCTATTAGAAACTAAATTAAAAGAAGGCGTGTTTCTTGGGCACGACGACTCAAAAATTTTCTTCAATTCTAAGTTCAAATAAAAAATGACTGACTGAAAGTGAAGCTTTCTGGAGACGTAACACTTACACCATGTAAAATCGCTTCTACTGCTGATAATAGTCACAGCTCGACGAGGAAGAATGTCGACAAGACTCTGCAAGTTTATGCAACATCCAGCTGAAGCCATTGATTGACGGTTACATCCCGTAGGGCTGCCAAATTAGTGGGATGTTCTCTTCGTTTAAACTGCTGCTCGAAATAGCCGCGAATTTTCTACGACCTTAAGATCGGGTGGATTAGCGAGCTATTCGAGGTGCTATAGGGTATCTGAGAGTTCTTCAAACAAGGAACGTAAGCGTGCAGTCTTGTGGTCACGGATGTTGTCATTTTGGCAGTAGCCACGTCATATTCATTATCCAGATGTGTAAAGAAGGGCAGCACTTAGCCACCGAGTATGTTGAAATGAACACATCAATTTATGCTAGATTTGTTACCCGTGGGTTCGAATAACACGCAGATATTACTGAGGTGTTTGGAGTACTCAAATGGGAATCCTGAAGAGGAGGCGACGCTCTTTTCGAGGAGCGCTATTGAGAAAATTTGGAGTACCAGGATTTGAGGCTGACTGCAGAAAGATTCCACTGCCGCCAACGTACATTTCGCGTAAGCGCCATGGAGACTAGATTAGATTAGAGCTCGTATGGAAGCATAGAGACAGTCGTTTTTCCTTCCCTTTATTTCCGAGTGTAACATGAAAGGAAATGACTAGTACAGAGTACCCTCCGCCACGCACCATACGACGGCTTGCGGAGTATGTACGTAGATATACTGTAGATGTAGATGTTCTCGATAACTTGAATGAGTAAGCCCAGTTCGCAGTACGAAACACAGTCCCAAAATATCACAGAACCACCTTTCGTCTGAAGCACATCATCCACACTATATGATTTAAAATACCTTCTTTGACTGTCCGCGCACTCGACGACCTGCATAACCTGAAAAGAGAAAAAGCCACACTCTTGGCACCACACTACACGCCACTAGTCAGCTCTTGTCCAGTTTTGGTATTGTTTCGCCATTGACAGCGTGCAGTGTTCTTCTTTAAGGGGGTAACTAACTTTTTGTGCGGTGGGTTATTTCCGTTTTAGCGAACGCAGTGGGAAGTTCAGGAAATTAGGCTGTTTATGAGCGTCAAGGTTCACGTTTTGGATTCTCACCATGCATTTTTGCCTGGGTAATGTCAGTGACGAACAACGTGAGCTCTCCCTCAAGAGATCACAATGATGGAAAGGCGGTGTGATGGCTGTTGGAATACCTTCATTATAGGAGACTACTGTCACTCACGACATCGAGACGTAACACAGACAATTCCTCAGAGAATAAGCTCTATTGCACGCCGTAAGGAAAACAGAGAAAAGAAATGTTGAGAATACGTTATTTCTATGCAATTAACAGGTGTTTTCATGTTCATGTTTCACAACAGCCTGTAACATTTCGGCTTTCGGATTGTCATATTTTCGTGATCTGATAACTGTTAAACACGTCTGCTAAGATAATCTGTGCCCAGTAACCGACGTCCATTGTGAAGACAGACTTTGCTCCGTGGAGATTGGTGCTCTTTGACGAGCTGTTGACTCAGCTAATGGGAAATTACCGCAACTGAGCCAGGTCAGCTCGTTCAATATGCGAACAGGACATACAGATTTCTTTCTTGTTCAACATAAGGAACATCTCCATGCAAGTTCCGCAACTGTAGTATTGATTTTGAATAAAATGCCAGCACTAGATGCACACCTGATGTACGAGGTGCATTCAAGTTCTAAGGCCTCCGATTTTTTTTCTCCGGACTGGAAAGAGATAGAAACATGCGCATTGTTTTAAAATGAGGCCGCGTTCATTGTCAATACGTCCCAAGATGGCAGCACCGTACGGCAGATGGAATTTTACCGCCAGCGGCGAGAATGAGAACTGTTTTAAATACTTAAAATGGCGACGTTTTCCTTACTTGAACAGCGTGCAATCATTCGTTTTCTGAATTTGCGTGGTGTGAAACCAATTGAAATTCATCGACAGTTGAAGGAGACATGTGGTGATGGAGTTACGGATGTGTCGAAAGTGCGTTCGTGGGTGCGACAGTTTAATGAAGGCAGAACATCGTGTGACAACAAACCAAAACAACCTCGGGTTCGCACAAGCCGGTCTGACTACATGATCGAGAAAGTGGAGAGAATTGTTTTGGGGGATCGCCGAATGACTGTTGAACAGATCGCCTCCAGAGTTGGCATTTCTGTGGGTTCTGTGCACACAATCCTGCATGACGACCCGAAAATGCGAAAAGTGTCATCCAGGTGGATGTCACGAATGCTGACGGACGACCACATGGCTGCCCGTGTGGCATGTTGCCAAGCAATGTTGACGCGCAACGACAGCATGAATGGGACTTTCTTTTCGTCAGTTGTAACAATGGATGAGACGTGGATGCCATTTTTCAATCCAGAAACAAAGCGCCAGTCAGCTCAATGGAAGCACACAGATTCACCGCCACCAAAAAAATTTTGGGTAACCACCAGTGCTGAAAAAATGATGGTGTCCATGTTCTGGGACAGCGAGGGCGTAATCCTTACCCATTGCGTTCCAAAGGCACTACGGTAACAGGTGCATCCTACGAAAATGTTTTGAAGAACAAATTCCTTTCTGCACTGCAACAAAAACGTCCGGGAAGGGCTGCGCGTGTGCTGTTTCACCAAGACAACGCACCCGCACATCGAGCTAACGTTACGCAACAGTTTCTTCGTGATAACAACTTTGAAGTGATTCCTCATGCTCCCTACTCACCTGACCTGGCTCCTAGTGACTTTTGGCTTTTTCCAACAATGAAAGACACTCTCCGTGGCCGCACATTCACCAGCCGTGCTGCTATTGCCTCAGCGTTGTGAAAAATGTGTACGTCTGCAGGGCGATTACGTCGAGAAGTAACGCCAGTTTCATCGATTTCGGGTGAGTAGTTAATTAGAAAAAAAATCGGAGGCCTTAGAACTTGAATGCACCTCGTATACCATTAACAAATGGTCTTGGTGCTCCAAACCGATCGTAGTTTTTAAAAATATAAAAGGTAGCTGGTGTTTCAAAACACAAATAGTCTTGACTTGTTCTTAGTCTGCGGCTAGTCTGACGTATGTAAAGTGAGGGGATGCGTGCCTGTTGCGGCTTGGGTTTGTACTTGGAAATCTCCACTGAGATTTGCATCCTGCATTCTCTCGTTATGAGCTAACAGGAAGTAACGCACTGGGAAGCGGATCTTGGTGTGTTATATTTGTGAAAAGAATTCACGTCTGTACCGCACCATTACGAGTGACACTGTTCAACATATTTTGTACCGTGGTGCATTCAGTCTCCATTCATATAAGCCTGAACTGAAATATTGTAACATCCCTACGTTCTTTCAAAGGTCACAGTGAGAATACGAAATTCCTAGTCTGTGGCTGCAATAATATTATACGAAAGCACATAGAGGACACAACCATACGTCCTACGTACGTCTGCTCTAGCTGTACGTTCCTCCACAACAGAATAGGCAGCATTCGTTTGGCAGACCTCCGCACAAAAACACCTGTTTAAATGAGACAAGCGGCTCTGAAACAGGGTGTCTACGACCAATTCCAGCTGACAAAATATATAATTTAGTAAGAATTGCTAGATGTCAGATGAAGATCAGAGGCAAAAGTTGAGAAAAAAATTACGGGAAATGACCCCAGACATTCCAAGTCCGGAACTGAAGCATAACATTCAACATTTTGGACTGTCGAGGAATACTACTCTCTGAAAGCTGAAGTAAAGGCATAATTATCTTGTACCCATCGAATGGAAGTGACGTGAAACAAACACCTAGAGGACATGCCGAGAATCAAAGAAATAGCCTGCTTCCGGTTTCCAGCTACCTTACCAGACGCTGTACAAACAGAACCTGAAGCTTTGGGGATACATTAGCGGAGAAGCAATGTGAAAAACTTGGATATGCACACCAACTCCTCGTATACCAGTATACCTTGGTACACCATATCGTGCACGCTGGGTTGCATAGTTTCAGCAAATATGCAATGAATTTGGTTGCTGAATTCCGAAGCGGAGTGGCTGAATGTATTTTGCACTGACTGTATTTCTTTATTGGTATTGGGAGTTGCATTGCCCAGTCAGTTCATATAAAGTTTTTGTTAACAGTAACACAGAGTAAGCACACCCTTTGCACTTTCAACACACTACACGATAATTCGAGTTCAGTGCCCATTCCACAGATCAGACATTTATTCAACGTAATCGTAAACTTTTCTTTTATTTTAAGAACGTTACAATAGATGTCCTATCATCCTGATCTCCTCCTTGTCGGTGTTTTTTATATATTACTTCCCTCTCTGGTTCTGTAGAGAGCCTCCTAATTCCACTTAATTTTCAAGATTCGCCTGTAGCGGCACATCTCTAGTGCTTTGATTCTCTGGTGTTCCGGTTTTCCCACAGTCCATGTTCCACATCCATACAGTGCTACGCCCGCAATCGTACATTCTCTGAAATAGCTGCCTCAAATTAAGACCTATGTTTAACACCTGTACCCTTCTCTTGGCAGAAATGTCCTTTTCACCAATGCTAGTCTGTTTTTATGTCCTCCCTGCTCCGCTCTTCATGGGTTGTTTTACTGCCTAAGTAGCAGAATTCCGTAACTTCGTCCCAACATGATCCCCCATTTATGATGGCCGGCCGCGATGGCCGAGCGGTTCTGGGCGCTTCAGTCCGAAACCGCGCGACTGCTACGGTCGCAGGTTCGAATCCTGCCTCGCGCATGGATGTGTGTGATGCCCTTAGGCTAGTTAGGTTTAAGTAGTTCTAAGTATAGGGGACTGATGACCTCAGATGTTAAGTCCCATAGTGCTCCAAATCATTTGAACCAGTTATGATGTTAACTTTCCCGTTGCTATCATTTCTGATACTTCTCATTACTTTCATCTTCGATTTTCTCTCAACCCATATTCTGTTCGCATCAGAATGTTCATTCCATTCAACAGATCGCGTAATAATTCTTTGCTTCCACTGCGGGTTTCAATGTTATCAGAGAATTTGACCACTGATATCCTTTCACCTTGAATATTAATCCTACTCTTCAACCTTCCCGTTATTTTCGGCATTGCTTCTTCAATGTACAGATTGAACACTAGGGACGATAGACTATATCGATATCTGATGCTGTTTTTAGTACGAGCGCTTCGATCTTCATCTTCCAGTCTTATTGTTCTCTCTTGGTTCTGGGATAAACTGCGTATTACCCGTCTTTCTCCATAGCTTGGTCTTATTTTTTTCAGAATTTCGAACACCTTTCACGGTTTGACATTTTCGAACGCTTTTTGCAAGTCGACACGTCGTATGAACGTGTCTCGATTTTTCTTCAGTCTTGCTTCCACTATCAAATGCAATGTTATAACTACGAGGTGCGGCTAGAAAAAAACCGGACTGATGCTGGAAAAAACATTTATTTACAATAATTTACAATTTCATGTTATCACCTTCAATGTACTCTCCTCCTCGGTCTCTACACCGCTCCATACGAATTTTCCACTGTTCATAGCAGATCATTTTCGGTACGTCCATACATTACTTCCGTCGCTTTTTCTTTTACTGCCTCAACAGTCTCAAGTCTAGTTCCTTTCAAAGCTGACTTGACTTTAGGGAAAAGAAAAAAGTCACAGGGGGCCAAATCAGGTGAGTAGGGTGGATGATCTAAGATGGGAATGTTGTGTTTTGCCAAAAACGTCTTCACTGACAACGCACTGTGAGCTGGGGCATTGTCTTGGTGAAGGATCCATGACTTTTTTCTCCACAAATCGTTCCGTTTTCTCCGTACTCGCTCACGTAGGGTAGCCAGGACGCTAATGTACTAATGCTGATTCACTGTTTGTCCCTCTGGTACCCAATCAATGTGCACAATCCCTTTGATGTAAAAAAAAAAAAACAATCATCATTGCCTTGAATTTCGATTTTGACATTCGTGCTTTTTTTTGTCGTGGAGAACCAGGAGTTTTCCAATGCATCGATTGGCGTTTAGTTTCGGGATCGTAAGTAAAAAACCACGATTCATCGCAAGTAATAACATTTTGTAAGAAGGTGGGATCACTTTCAATGTTTTCCAGGATGTCAGAACAAATCATTCTTCGGCGTTCCTTCTGTTCAATTGTGAGACACTTTGGAACCATTTTTGAACACACTTCGTTCATGTTGAAACTTTCATGAAGAATCTGCCTAACACTTTCCTTGTCAACTCCTGTTAACTCAGACACTGCTCTGATTGTTAAACGGCGATCTTGTCGAACAAGTTTACCGATTTTTTCAATGTTTGCATCAGTTTTTGCTGACAATAGTCTGCCAGTGCGAGTGTCATGACTGGTGTCTTCGCGGCCATCTTTAAATCGTTTAAACCACTCAAACACTTGTGTTCGCGATAAACAATCATCGCCGTACACTTGTTGTAACATTACAAACGTTTCACTTGCAGATTTTCCTAGTTTGAAACAAAATTTGATGTTAACACGCTGTTCTTTCTGTACACTCAACATTTTCCGACGCACAGACAAAACGTCAACTACTTAAAACAGACGCCACGGGCAGACTGAGTGCAGGAGGCAGATGAAACTCGAGCAGTAGGCGGAGCGAGAGTCACGTGACAGACCACGCGACTTTCAGCCTTATTGCATTCGTTTTATTGTTTCACCAGTACTAGTCCGGTTTTTTTCTAGCCACACCTCGTATCTCTCTGGCGCCATTACCTTTCCTAAAGCCAGACTGATAGTCATATAACAGCTCGTGAATTTCCTTTTTCCTTCTTCTGCATATCATTATTCTCAGCAACGTGGTTACGTGAGCTTTGAGTTGATTGGGCGATAATTCTCTCACTTTCGCCTCTCCTCCTTGTCGACCCCTTTTTCTTTTTCCATAACATAAGACAAATCCTTCTCCTCATAGAAGCCTTCAGTGTACGCTTTCCACCTATCCGCTCTCTCCTCTGTACTAACAGTAGAACTCCCTTTGCACTCTTACTCTTATCACCCTAGCTTTTTATTTCAGCAAAGGTTGTTTTGGGTTTTCAGTATGCTGAGTCATTCCTCCCGAAAATCATGTCGTTTTCGATTTCTTTCCATTTTATTTCGCCTCCACTTCCCTGAACTTTCTATTTATTTCATTCTTACTAGACTTGTATTTCTGAGTTCCTGAATTCCCTGAACATTTTTGTACTTCCTTCTTTCGTCTATTAACTAAAGTATTTCTCCTGTTATCTATGGTTTTTTAGCAGTTACCTTCTTTGTACCTATCTTTTTCTTTCCTCTTTCTATGACTGCCCTTTTTAGAGACGTCAATTTCTCTTCAACTGAAGTACCTATTAAGCTACTCATTATGTCTATCTATTGCCTCGGAGAAAATCATGCGTGTATCTGCATTCCTTAATACTTCCGCATCCCACTTCTTCCATTGATTCTACCTTACTAGTCTCTGAAACTTCAGCTTACTCTTCATCATTACTAACTGCGATCTGAGTTTGTGCTGCTCCTGGGTACGCCTTGCAATCCAGTATCTGATTTCAGAATCTCTGCTTGGCCGTGATGTAACCTAACTAGAATCTTCCCGTATCTCCTGGCCTTCTCCAAGTTTACCTGTTACTCGTGATTCTCGAGCAGATTATTCGCTGTTATAGCAAAAATGTATTCTAAGACTGTATTAATTTTTCTCCCCTCTCTTTCTTGCTACCTAGCCAATATTATTCCGTAACCTTTATTCAACTTCTTCCCCTGCAACCTCATTCTAATTTCAAGTTCAAAAATGGTTCAAATGGCTCTGAGCACTATGGGACTCAACTGCTGTGGTCATAAGTCCCCTAGAACTAAGAACTAGTTAAACCTAACTAACCTAAGGACAGCACACAACACCCAGCCCTCACGAGGCAGAGAAAATCCCTGACCCCGCCGGGAATCGAACCCGGGAACCCGGGCGTGGGAAGCGAGAACGCTACCGCACGACCACGAGATGCGGGCTCTAGTTTCAAGTGACTATTTCATTTTCGTCTACCTTTATGTAGAGCCACTAATCATAGGATACAGGCTTACAGGTTATATTTAATCATGAGTCACTTCGACTCGGTAAACTGTGTAGCAGTATGGTATGGTGATAACAGTAGCACATAAAACACTATTAATAGCGACTCAGGATATGGTGGTCCGTGGTGTAATAGGTTACATTGTGAGCACCTTACTAGTTGCAAATAGTGCGCCCTGGAATTACCACGATTTTGTGCGAAACAGAGCGGTTCCTCCTACGTCATAAATACTACTCTCAAGTTATGGTGGCAGTCCTGCCTGCAACCCATCCTGTGCACACGAAACTAGAAGGAAACGAAACAGCTCATCTACTCACCCCACTATAACTATCGATGCTGGTCCTGGCTGCTGATTTCCATCTCTGAGATGGTTCTGACGCTGTGAGGCCTGGGTTAGTCGGCCTCTACAAAGACAGTGTAGAGCTGAGGTGGTGATTAGACATCAGGATGTTGTCTGATGGTTGTTCAAGAGAACATAATTAACAGTCACATATTGTATGAAAAAAGAAGCGGCAGCACTCGTGGAATTGTCCAGTGGAGGCAGCACCACCTTGTTGAGTGCTGACAGACTTGTGGTGCTGTGGTGACAGGCGGTCAGTGGGCAGCTGGCGGCTGGGGCGGAATGCGCAAGCTGGACGCCCGCGACAGTATGCCGGACTACGCAGCTCAGGGCAGGGTGCATTTGCAGATGTGGTAGTTCGCTGTGGTTCTTTCAGACGAAGACAGGCCCAGCGGTGGTGTCCATTCTTGCAGAGGAGGCCTATAGCTCCATTTTCTCTGCACAAGTACAGACGGCTGGGCGGCTGCACTGCTGCAGTCACGATTGGCTGCCCTCCAAGCCAGAAGTCCAGTCGCAGTTGAAGTGATCAAGTTCGAAGGCGCAGAGTCCACGGGAGTTGATATAGAACTAGAAGTTGGCTCGCTGGTGGTGGAGCCCTGTCTCGTGGTGGTAGTGTGCAAAACCGTGTCGCTCCGTCTGCTGGCGTGGAAATCCTCCCTGTAGTCGGTGCTGCCAGACAGCGAGTCCTTTGACTAAAAGTGGTGGGTACTTGTGAAGGTTCGGTGCCCACTTGTTTTGCCGAGGCACCGCTTCCATTCACTCAAACCAAAACAAGGTGGCAACCAGAAGGTGTGGCAACTGGCCTGCCACTGTCTTGGCTAGCCTGCCTTTCTGCTGTGTCGTCGGCACTGCGGCCGCTCGCCTCTTACCCACAATGTGGAAACAGGTTGGTGATATAGCAGCCCGCTTGCGACAGCCTTGGCAGCACTGTCGCTTCGCTGTGTTGCGCCTAAAAACAGGGGCGGCGCTACAATTCTTATATTTCGGTTGTCGAGGAAAACCGGCCTACTATTTCTCCACAGACAGTGAGACACCTCACTGCCAGTGTCTCTAGCAGAGCTCAAGCAACCATAAAGGTGAAGGGTGGATACACCCCATATTAATGTCCACTTTTTCCCTGGACACTTTTGATCTGATGTAACTAACCTGTTTCTACGGGTTATTACGTTATTATTGGGAACGGAAATACTTATTGCTGCTGAAATTGACGTGAGAAGATTATGGTCGCCACCGACTCTCACCATACAACTAAACAAAGGTTTGGCCGAGTCGTAAAACAAATTAATTTGATCACAGACCAAAAACTCATAAAAATGCATACGTTGTGACGTCGCTCATAGGGGATGCGATGTAATTAAAAATATTTCCCGTGCACTGTTCACGAGAATCAAACATTTAAAATAAAGTACAAAATGCATGAACACTGTGCATAAGATCAGCTCCCAGCAACACACCTGAAAATAAGACTTAATCTAACGCATTTGTTTTAAAACGAAAGGGGAAACTAGTCACTGGACCTGTGCGTAAGGAAACGCGTTGGATGTGCTAACGGGAAAGCTACGAGGTGAGTGGCTTAGGTGCAAAAAGGTAACCTCGGAATACAAGAGAAAATTGTGGATAAAATCATTTATTCCTAAGACATGGATGTGAGGCATGTACACAATTCCTGATAACATTTATTCCTAAAACATTAAAGAAAAGCATCGATACGTTCACCGTTACAATCTACACCTAAAATCATTGGTGTGAATCATTCATACAACTGCTGTTGCCTGATAACTGATCGCAATAACTCGTGAAACGGTACACGTTTCGCAGTACACCCGCGTGCCCACGTGGTTTCTGGAGACACAATTTCTAGGTATCGTGGCCAAGTTGCTACAATATCACATCACACAATCATGAATCAGTTAAAATTCTTTAAAACAAACATGGGATCGGACAGTTAGTGATGACGGTAGCCCAACAAACTCTAATGTTCTACCACGTGATTGGCTCCCCACGGACGAAAGATACATAAAGTAAGGAAAATTTACGAGAAGGCAAATCTATTAATATTTAGAAAAATAAAAGCGTATACATGCATAGCTGAAGGCAAACAGACATTCGCTCACTTCTTATCGACACCTTTGTGTGGCGCTCTTCCGGTGGATACAAGTCTGCTATAGAAATTTACTAAAAGAAAAATCTGCCAAAGTTTTGCATTCCTTGCTGCGACAAGGCAAAGCAATCTTTCAGAGTTGAAAAGCGAGACCAAAAGCTAACAGCTCTCCTCTCGCCAATTAACAACGCGCCACGCCGTCAGTCGAGCTCACCCTTCTTCGACTGGAGCACAGCTGTGGACGCTTCCAGTACCGGCGGCAGACTGCCTCCCTTTTGCTTCTCCAGCCTCTTCCACGCTCCGCGTGGACCGGAAAACCCAAAGATGCCATTTCCGCCACCAACCTGACGCAGGTGGATTTCTCACAAGTAGAGCAAACCTCTTTGCCTACTTGACCACTAGGAGAGTTGGCTATTCTGTACAACTGCTGCTGAATCTGTACGACTATCGTATACTTTCTGCAACAGACTACGCCACCGTCTAGCAACGTGACACACAACCACATTCATTCAATCACACCACTATGAGAGTTATGAGAAAAGAGAAACAAGGAAAAGAAAGAGAAATGTCAGTGAATGTGGGCTACCAGACTAATGAAAGGTGACTACAGGACTCTTTCACTGATAGTGTATGTGCAGTGACAGAGAATTATATTACTCGTGCTACTCACTAGTGCAACATGCATACACTGCTAAACTAGACATTATTTACTTTCTTTCAAAGTATCGTGTTCTGCTAGTTAACGGAGGCGATAAAGTGATAGTAGAGTCAAAAGGATAGACAGAATAGGAAAAAGTGATATCGAAAATGAGCAATATAGTAATATGTAAGAAAAGTTGGTGTGAACGTTAACGAAGAATGGATTTTGGATGATTACCAGTAAAAGCAAAAATATACACACTAAAAGGTAAACGAGAAGATCGAGGTAAAGATGGGCTCGATAGCAGGTAGTTAAACGGCGAATGAAGAAGAAGAAGGCTTGTTAGATCTCATCGAGAGATTTCTTATCTGTGTTGATATGCATCATTTATTTTACCGTCTCAGTTACACATACTTTTGTTACATGAGTAATTGCGATCGAAGTTGATCCTTAAGACAGAACTACACATCAGAATATTGTGTAACCGAGATGGCACAATAAATGATAATTTTTAGCTTGTTAGGTCCTGTAGTCGTTCGGAAATCGATTTCTCGTGGTCTGATTTCCCTATCACTTGCGACGATATTTCCAGTGAGCGTAGAGTAAAGCAAAGTGCGGTGTGAGCAGGCAAGGCGAGCGAGAGGTCTCTACCTGCTGTCCGGCCACAGGCGACCGCAACTTAATTGCGGCGCTAAGCGACCTCCACCGCAGACCAGCAATTTGGGTCGGCGCGGTCCGGGACTCGGAATACGCAGCGGGTGCGTTCGAGCTGGCTGGCAACTGGCGGTCGCCGGACACCTACTGGGAACCGGGGGGGGGGGGGGGGGGGGGCGACCACTGTCCTGCCAGCAGGCGTCAGCTGCGCGAACGTTGCCCGCCCCCATTCAGTCGGATCTCCCGCCTCTGACTTGTCTGATTAGTTCTCGACGAACTTTGCATCGGCTCTAGTGAACGAACAGTTTAGGCTCTGCGGCTTATCGCCTGGAAATGGAAAACGACAATACCGCGAAGGAATCACACGAATGCTTTCAGACTCGTTGGACTGCTAAAGACGGCGTGCACGAGGACCAGCCATATCGTTCCGGATGGCACGAGGGCAAGATGTGTGGGTTGCGGGCAGTCCCGGCTCGGCCTGTCTCAGATTTCCTCGCTCCTTCCAGAAAGTACCCGGTACAGCGCGCATTTCCGTTAGCATTACGGTGCGGCATTTTTAGGCCGGCACTATTCTCTTCATTTCGGCAGAATCGTGGTGTCAACGGTGTTTACAATTCGCTATTTTTTCGTGGTACGAAGAACGTTCACAGGTCTAGCGGAATGGCCGAGCGGTTCTAGGCGCTACAGTCTGGAACCGCGCGACCGCTGCGGTCGCAGGTTCGAATCCTGCCTGGGGCATGGATGTGTGTGATGTCCTTAGGTTAGTTAGATTCTAGGGGACTGATGACCTCAGAACTTAAGTCCCATAGTGCTCAGAGCCATTTTTGAACAGCTCTAGCAGCATTCTGCACAAAAAGAGACAGTCTAGCAATCTCAAAAACCTTCAAAAATAAACGTGAATGGCCGCAGAAAGAGGTGAGAATTCTCAGTATCAATTACGCAATTGTATAACTGACTTACACTGAAAATCTTCCGTGGAACGTCATTACAGCACCATGCAGAAAGAAATTAAAGACTTATTTCACTCTGAAAGAGCAAAAAAATCTCAACTATCGGACAGATGGGTTTCATTCATCAGTACATCAAGAAAAACTCTGTGCTAAATTTGCAGGGATGGAGCACATGAAGAAACTCGAGTTGAATTTCTGAGATCGTATGCATTGTTCCACTGTCTGTCGGGACAGTTTTCGATAAAATTGTATGATGAAATGTAAAAAGAATATTTTACTAATTACATAAAAAAAGAAAAGGAGTGTCTTCCTGACGTCCTGAAGTCTGTATAATTTCTCAACTGAGGCGTGGGGTATACTTCCAACTCGCTGTTCGAAAGTGAGCCGTCGGCGGATAGCTTATAGCAAATTGTTTTTCCGATGGTTTTGCTGCGTCTCCTGTCTTCTAGAGTGGCTCGATGTTTCTCTCGAAATTTCCAGTCACAGAGTTTCTTGTGCAGAAAGCGTGGACTATTTGCGAGCGTGCCCGTTTCCGTTGCAGGTACTTGGATTGCAACGCTTCGATTGTGTGCCGGCTCGATTCGTTTCAGGATTCAGTATTTTCTTAGAGGTCACTAGTGGTCTAGTAGTGGCGTCAGTGATTAGTATTCAAATGAGTTACGCTCCGAGATGCCAACCCCCACTCCTTAAATTTAGAATAAAAGTCATCAGCACTGGCGGCCGAGGATTTCGACATAAGAAGTCACCCTCAACGGCGGAGGAGAGGACAGAAGTTCAGGGGTCTATTGTGCTCTTGGGTTGGAAACTGCCCCTAAACGTGGAAGAATCAGCAATGATCAACAGCCTGAGGATGAAGAAGGCAATGGAAACCATTGTCTTAAACACACATTATGAATACCCACAGGATATGTGGCCTGCAATTGAAAAATGTGTAATGATGATCTCTCCCTTCCAGGAGCGGACTGAAAATGGGGGAACGGAAAGATGACGTTCTATGAGTCGGGGTGTGAAGTATCAGATGTCTGACCGTGGTAGGGAAGGTAAAAAATCATAAAAGGAAAATCCTAAGGCTCAGTTTAGATATAGTGGACATCAGTATAGTGAAGTGGAAAGAACACAAGGATTTCTGGTCAGATGAATGTAGGGTAACACAGACAGCAGCAGAAAATGGTATAATAGGAGTAGGATTATTTATGAATAGGAAGCTGGGACAGAGAGTCAGCTGTTGTGAACGCTTAGTGATATGGTTGTTCTCATTCTAATCAAGAGCACACCACACCGAAAACGATAATTCAGGCTTACATGCTGGGGTCTCAAGCGGATGATGAAGAACGAGAGAAAATATATGAGGATACTGAACTGGTAATTCAGTGCGTAAAGGGAGACCAAAATCTAATAGTCATGGGGGAGTAGAATGCAGTTATAGGGGTAAGAACAGTAGGAAGTGTAACGCGGAAACATGGGCTTGGTAGTAGGAATGAGAGAGGAGAATGACTAATAGAAATTTTCAATACATTTCAATTAGTAATATCGAGTACTGTGAACAAGAACCACAACTTGGAAAAGACAAGAAGATACGCGAAGATACCAGCTGGATTACATCAAGGTCAGACAGAGATTCCGAAATTAAATATTGGATCGTAAGACGTACCCAGGAGCAGATATAGACCCAGATCATAATTCAGTAATGATGAAGAGAAAGCTGAAGCTTAAAAGACTAGTCTGGAAGCATCATTGTGCAAAGATATTGGACACGGAAGTACTACAGAATGAATAGATACTCTTGAAGTTCTCCGAGGTAGTAGACACTGCGATAATGAAGAGCTCATTAGACAAATAAGATGAAAAGGAATGAACATCTCCAAGAAGGGCCATAACAGAAGTTGGAATGGAAAACGTAGGTACAATTAAGGTACCTGCGAAGAAACCGGGGGTACTTCAAGTGATCAACGAATGAAGGAAGTACAAACATGTGCAACAAAATTTAGGAATACATTTTAGAATATTTCTGCTAACCGTAAAGAAGATTCATAAATGAAATAAATAAGAAGTGTAGGGAAGCTAGGGCGAAAAGGCTGCATGAAAAATGTGATGAAACCAAAAAAGAAGTGAAACTTCCTGGCAGATTAAAACTGTGTGCCCGACCGAGACTCGAACTCGGGACCTTTGCCTTTCGCGGGCAAGTGCTCTACCATCTGAGCTACCGAAGCACGACTCACGCCCGGTACTCACAGCTTCACTTCTGCCAGTACCTCGTCTCCTACCTTCCAAACTTTACAGAAGCTCTCCTGCGAACCTTGCAGAACTAGCACTCCTGAAAGAAAGGATATTGCGGAGACATGGCTTAGCCACAGCCTGGGGGATGTTTCCAGAATGAGATTTTCACTCTGCAGCGGAGTGTGCGCTGATATGAAACTTCCTTTCCCGAGTTCGAGTCTCGGTCGGGCACACAGTTTTAATCTGCCAGGAAGTTTCATATCAGCGCACACTCCGCTGCAGAGTGAAAATCTCATTCTGCAAAAAAGAAATGATTGTAGGAAGGACATACTCAGCACACAGAAAATTCAAACAACCTTAGGTGCAATTAAAACCAAGTGCGGTAACATTAAGAATGCAATGGGAATTCCACTGTTAAATGTTGAGAGAGCGGATAGGCTAAAAGAGACCACTGAAGATCTCTGTGAGGAGGAAGAGTTGTCTGATCAAATAAGGCGGAAGGGATGGATAACATTCCATCGCAATTTCTAAAATAATTGGAACAAGTGACAACAAAATGATTATTCACGTTGGTGCGTAGGATGTGTGAGGGTGGCGATATACAATCTGGCTTTCGGAAAAACGTTATCCACGCATTGCCGAAGATAGTAAGAGCAGAGAAGTGCGAGAATTAACGCACAATCAGCTTAACATCCCATGCATCCAAGTTGCTGGAAAGAAGAATGGAAAAGAAAATTTTAGATGTGTCAGATGACGATCAGTTTGGCTTTTGGACAGGTAAAGACATCAGAGAGGCAGTTCTGACAATGCGGTGATAATGGAAACAAGGTGGGAAAAAAATGAAGATAGGTTCATATTATTTGTCGACCTGGAAAATACATTAAACAGTGTCAAATGGTACAAGATATTCGAAATGCTGAGAAAAATAGGAGTAAACTATAGGGAAAAACGGGTAATGTATAATATGTACAAGAAACAGAGGGAACAATAAGAGTGGAAGACCGAGAACAAAGTTCTCGTCTTACAAATGGTGTAAGGCAGGGACTGAATCTTTCACCCCTGCTGTTAAGTTTATACGTCGAAGAAGCAACGACGGAAATAACAGAAACGTACAAGAATGGATATAAAAATCAAGGTGAAAGGGTTTCAGTGATAAAGATTCGCTGATTGTATTGTTATTCTCAGTGATAGTGAAGAAGAATTACAGGATATGTCGAATGGAACAGTGTAACGAACACAGAATGTGGATTAGGAGTAAATCAAAGAGAAACTAAAGTAATAAGAAGTAGCAGAAACCAGAACAGTGGCAAACAGATTTGCTGATCACGAAGTAGATGAATTTAAGGAATTCTGCTATCTGGCAGCAAAATAACCCACATCGGACGGACCAAAAAGTACATAAAAAGCAAACTAACACTGGGAAAAAGGGCATTCCTGGAGATGAGAAATCTACTAGTATAAAACATAGATCTTAATTTGAAAAATAAACTTTTGAGTATGTACTTTTCGAGCGCAGGATTGTGTGGTAACGAGATACAGGGTGTTTCAAAAATGACCGGTATATTTGAAACGGCAATACAAACTAAACGAGCATCGATAGAAATACACCGTTTGTTGCAATATGCTTGGGACAACAGTACATTTTCAGGCAGACAAACTTCCGAAATTACAGTAGTTACAATTGTCAACAACAGATGGCGCTGCGGTCTGGGAAACTCTATAGTACGATATTTTCCACATATCCACCATGCGTAGCAATAATATGGCGTAGTCTCTGAATGAAATTACCCGAAACCTTTGACAACGTGTCTGGCGGAATGGCTTCACATGCAGATGAGATGTACTGCTTCAGCTGTTCAATTGTTTCTGGATTCTGGCGGTACACCTGGTCTTTCAAGTGTCCCCACAGAAAGAAGTCACAGGGGTTCATGTCTGGCGAATAGGGAGGCCAATCCACGCCGCCTCCTGTATGTTTCGGATAGCCCAAAGCAATCACACGATCATCGAAATATTCATTCAGGAAATTAAAGACGTCGTCCGTGCGATGTGGCCGGGCACCATCTTGCATAAACCACGAGGTGTTCGCAGTGTCGTCTAAAGCAGTTTGTACCGCCACAAATTCACGAAGAATGTCCAGTTAGCGAGTTGCAGTAATCGTTTCGGATCTGAAAAATGGGCCAATGATTCCTTTGGAAGAAATGGCGGCCCAGACCAGTATTTTTTGAGGATGCAGGGACGATGGTACTGCAACATGGGGCTTTTCGGTTCCCCATATGCGCCAGTTCTGTTTATTGACGAAGCCGTCCAGGTAAAAATAAGCTTCGTCAGTAAACCAAATGCTGCCCACATGCATATCGCCGTCATCAATCCTGTGCACTATATCGTTAGCGAATGTCTCTCGTGCAGCAATGGTAGCGGCGCTGAGGGGTTGCCGCGTTTGAATTTTGTATGGATAGAGGGGTAAACTCTGGCGCATGAGACGATACGTGGACGTTGGCGTCATTTGGACCGCAGCTGCAACACGGCGAACGGAAACCCGAGGCCACTGTTGGATCACCTGCTGCACTAGCTGCGCGTTGCCCTCTGTGGTTGCCGTAGGCGGTCGCCCTACCTTTCCAGCACATTCATCCGTCACGTTCCCAGTCCGTTGAAATTTTTCAAACAGATCCTTTATTGTATCGCTTTTCGGTCCTTTGGTTACATTAAACCTCCGTTGAAAACTTCGTCTTGTTGCAACAACACTGTGTTCTAGGCGGTGGAATTCCAACACCAGAAAAATTCTCTGTTCTAAGGAATACACCATGTTGTCTACAGCACACTTGCACGTTGTGAACAGCACACGCTTACAGCAGAAAGACGACGTACAGAATGGCGCACCCACAGACTGCGTTGTCTTCTATATCTTTCACATCACTTGCAGCGCCATCTGTTGTTGAAAATTGTAACTACTGTAATTTCGAAAGTGTGTCCGCCTGAAAATGTACTGTTGTCCCAAGCATATTGCAACAAACGGTGTATTTCTATCGCTGCTCGTTTAGTTTTTATTGCCGTTTCAAATATACCGGTCATTTTTGAAACACCCTGTATAAATTGTTGGAGAAGCAGAGCAGCAGAAAACCAAAGCAACTGAGATGTAGTGCTATAGAAGAACGTAGAAAAAAATGGTTCAAATGGCTCTGAGCACTATGGGACTCAACTGCTGAGGTCATTAGTCCCCTAGAACTTAGAACTAGTTAAACCTAACTAACCTAAGGACATCACAAACATCCATGCCCGAGGCAGGATTCGAACCTGTGACCGTAGCGGTCTTGCGGTTCCAGACTGCAGCGCCTTTAACCGCACGGCCACTTCGGCCGGCTAAGAACGTAGAAAATTAGGTTGACTGATAAGGTAAGGAATGAGGGTGTTCTTCTCAGAGTCGGAGGGAAAGGAATATATGAAAAACACTGACGAAGACAAGGGACTGGATGATAAGTCATTTGTTAAGATATCAGGGGATAACTTGCATAGTACTAGAGGTTCTGGAGAGGGTCAAAACTGTCGACGAAGACAGGGATTGGAATACATCCAGAAAATAACTGACGACGTAGGTTGGAAGTGCTACTCTGAGGTGAAAGGGTTGGTGGTACAGGAGAGGAATCAGGAGGGTGCATCAAACCAGTCAGAAGACTGATGACTCAAAAAAAGTGCTCAGGAGTAGCAAGATATGAGGGATTATGCACTGTCGTATTACCACCTCTTGATCACTCTCCATACCTTATTTTTTTCCCTTTGCTCTACTACTGCCTATAACCGGGGCTCTGTTGATCGCACCTAGGTTTGCCCAGTATGATGACTCTTAGTATCATATAGTAATGTTACAACGCAGAGTGGCGGTGTTATTAGCGGGACTGCTTCGACTAGTATAGCTCTCAAGCGCTCTGATATTATCCATTCTAAGGATTAGAGGAGTGGTTGTGAAGATTATCGTTATCTTTAGTTAGCCTATAATACAGAGACGTAAGGAAAGTAACTCATGGCTAGTCGTTTCGAGAGACAAGCTCCTGTCAGCTGGCTGTCTGCGTTCAACCCTTCATACACATTTCAAAAGTGACTAAAAAGATGAAGTAGTCATAAAATAAAAGCACAATAAAATATTGGGATATTAAGGACACGTCTTACTTTAAGGGGAGTCGGGACGTCTCTGTAGGGAATATTGTCATTGAGGTGTCTGAATATCTGTGGAGGAATGGCAGGCCATTCTTTCTCAAGAGCCGAAACCAGAAAAGGTAGTAATGTTGGACGCTGGAGTCTGGAGCAAAATCGGCCTTCTGATTCCGAAAGTCTTCTAGTGGTTCAGTTTGAGACTCTGGACAGGTCAATCCATTTCAGGAATTTTATTGTCCACAAACCATTAACTTACAGAAGCTGGTTTACGACAGGGTGCAATGTCATGCTGATGCACGCAAACAATATCTCCGAACTGTTTCTCTGATTTATGCGGTACACAGCTGTGTAAAATTTGTTCATATCCTTCCGTATTTAGCGGCTTCTTAAGCGCAATAAAGAGACCACATATTAGCGAAAAAAAAACACCCTCATACCGTAACACCAACTCCTCTGTACTTCGCTGATGGCAGGACGCATAATAACAACTTCTTGTGGCTCAGTGGTCTCGAGCAAGTCTTTCTAGCCACTTCCATGTCCCAACTTCTCCTAGTTGCTCTTAACGTGGAATCCGAACCACACGCTATTTCAGGTGAGTCCTCACACCATCGCGAGGTAAAGGTGAAGGATAATTTAAAAAGTAGACTGCAACATTCGTGCTACGACAGGGATTCGATCCCGCAGCCTTTCGGTTTCCAGGCACGCACATTACTACTAGTTCACCAGGCCACTAATATTAACCAGGTACCTATTTCTAAAATAAGATAATTTTACTAATTAATAAACTTTTACGATTAGGACACCCTTTAATTGAAATGATTAATAATTCACTAATTGACCTAACCCTACACATTACCTTAAATTTCCGTTGGGTTAACGTGACCGATCACTCCAAATCACCCATTTCCAATTCACTGTAGCGTTGCTGTTTGCACCACCTAAAGAATCGACTACGTAAATTTGTGCCTTATGAAGAGCTGCTCGACCATTACCTCATGCTTTTTAACTCAGAACACAAAATCATTGTGCTAGCTGGCTTGCTTGTAGCTCTTGCGAACTCACGAGTAAATCTGTCGACTGCCTTCATGCGATTTTTTGCGTCCATCCTCCTTAATACCGCCGGTCTCACTCTGTCACTGCATGGGATCTGAGTGGGCAGCTTAAAAGTGTTTAAGTGTTTCTCATATACTTATTATTCAGGAGAAGTCACACTTTAAGTATTTTGCTCTCCGGACTGGTTCATTTTGCTGTTGCCCCTTCTCTAATCGCTACAAAAAACGCCCTGACTCCCTTAATACTTGTAGGTCTGCTTCTCATAACGCCTAGTGGTCAGTTCCATTTTACGAAGGGATGTCTGGATACTTGCATGGATGTACATTCGAAGGAACATTGCGTCGTTCTTCATAACAACACAGACACTGCAATATCGTGTCACATTGGATGGAGTTCTTACGGAGTTCCTTGTGTCAATTCACGTGTTCTCGCTGTCGGCACTTCTCGACCGCGTACTTAGTACATTATATGAATCGGTGCACTTTGTTCCTTCGGACATGTCCGAAAAAACACGCACCATATGGAGTCAGCAGCTGTGATACATATTACGTAAATGAAGGTGGAGGTGGGGAGAAAGAAAGGAAAGGGAAGGAATTGATGATATCAGCAGCATCGTAACTTTATGCGGAAGTAACGACGGGGAGTGAAAATGTGTGCCGGACTGACACTCGAACCCAGGAGCTCTTGCTTACGATGCACCTACGTTAACCACGTCGCCACCCGGAGATTTACCGCAAATGCGCTGACTATCTTCTCGGCCGACTCACATTCCCACCTAGCGCCATCTACCTGCAGTACTCATTCGTGTGCCCCATGCTTGCCAATTTCAAGATTCCTGCTGGAGTTCGAAAGATACTGTGCGTCTGCAATGACGCTTGTGTATTCATTGCACATCGAAGCGAATCAATTACACTACAGGCCATTAAAATTGCTACACCAACAACAAATGCAGATGATAAACGGGTATTCATTGGACAAATATATTATACCAGAACTGACATGTGATTACATTTTCACGCTATTTGGGTGCATAGATCCTGAGAAATCAGTACCCAGAACAAACACCTCTGGCCGTAATAACAGCCTTGATACGCCTGGGCATTGAGTCAAACAGAGCTTGGATGGCGTGTACAGGTACAGCTGTCCGTGCAGCTTCAACACGATACCACAGTTCATCAAGAGTAGTGACTGGCGTATTGCGACGAGCCAGTTGTTCGGCCACCATTGACGAAACGTTTTCAATTGGTGATAGATCTGGAGAATGTGCTGGCCAGTGCAGCAATTGAGCATTTTCTGTATCCAGAAAGGCCCGTACAGGACCTGCAACATACGGCCGTTCGTTATCCTGCTGCAATGTAGGATTTCGCAGGGATCGAATGAAGGGTAGAGCCAAGGGTTATAGCACATCTGAAATGTAACGTCGACTGTTCAAAGTGCTGTCAGTGCGAACAAGAGGTGACCGAGACGTGTAACCAATGGTACCTCATACCATCACGCCGGGTGATAAGCCAGTATGGCGATGACGAATACATGCTTCCAATGTGCGTTCACCGCAATGTCGCCAAACACGGATGCGACTATCATGATGCTGTAAACAGAACCTAGATTCATCCGAAAAAATGACGTTTTGCCATTGGTGCACCCAGGTTCGTCGTTGAGTACACCATCGCAGGCGTTCCTGTCTGTGATGCAGCGTCATGGGTAACCGCAGCCATCGTCTCCGAGCTGATAGTCCATGCTGCTGCAAACGTCGTCGAACTATTCTTGCAGATGGTTGTTGCCTTGCAAACGTCCCCATCTGTTGACTCAGGGATTGAGACGTGGCTGCACGAGCCGTTGCAGCCATGCGAATAAGATGCCTGTCATCTCGACTGCTAGTGATACGAGGCCGTTGGGATCCAGCACGACGTTCCGTATTACCCTCTTGAACCCACCGATTCCATATTCTGCTAACAGTCATTGGATCTCGACCAACGCGAACAACAATGTAGCGATACGAAAACCGTAATCGCGATAGGCTACAACCCGACCTTTATCAAAGTCGGAAACGTCATGGTACACATTTCTCCTCCTTACACGAGGCATCACAACAGCGTTTCACCAGGCAAAGCCTGTCAACTGCTGTTTGTGTATGAGAAATCGGTTGGAAACTTTCCTCATGTCAGCACGTCGTAGGTGTCGCCATCGGCACCAACCTTGTGTGAATGCTCTGGAAAGCTAATCATTTGCATATCACAGCATCTTCTTCCTGTCGGGTAAATTTCGCGTCTGTAGCACGTCATCTTCGTGGTGTAGCAATTTTAATGGCCAGTAGTGTATGTATCATAGCTGTGGATTTCGTGGGGTTTCTGTCTTTTCGGACATGTCCGAAACTACAGACACCAAGCATTCATATAATGGATTCACCTTGACGGGCAATGAATCCACAACCTTCAGAGCGGATGAACAACACCGTTCGACATCCAGCGGGAATCTACAAATCAGCGAGCATGGAATTCATGGACAGGAATTGTGGATAGGCGGTGCTAGGTCGGAATGTGAGTCAGCCGGCGTAACCATTGCGTCTGGAAGGCGCAGTGCTTAACTCAGCTGCCTAGTAAGCGTGGGATCACACATTTTCACTCGTCGCCGCTGATTCCGCATAAAGTTTTGATGCAGCTGATATCATCAGTTCCTTCGCTTTCCTTTCCTTTCTCCCACCTACATCTTTAATTTACGTAACAGTTCGTAAATGTTTTGGAATTTGTGATACTGAAATATGTGGTACACCAGAAGCATCCTGGAAAACAATTTCTTTGCAAATTCGATGCTTGGCGTACAATATAATGTTCTGACAGCACAGAGTCCTTTGTCTTGCCAGAAATTTGTTAATGAGGCGAAAACCCTTCAGGCTTTTACAAAATAGTGCTTCTATTTCTCATATTGTGTAAATCTACAGTTATTTGACTCAAATGCCAAGCGCTTTTATTTTGTTAACTGTGGGAAACAGATACCTTTGTGGAGTGCATGTGTTAAAATCCGACTTAGCGTCTGGATGCACAGTTTACAGAATTAGCTACTTATTACACTTAGCGTACCTTGTTATCCACTCTATTTGTGAATCCGTTTACCAGAATAAAAAATGTTCCTATCGTAGCACAAAAAAGGCGAATGTATCCTGGGCAGAGTTCGGGATGCAGAAGAAGAGTACCATCTGGCAGCTTCAAAGACTTTTGCATCGAAACATCTTCACATCTTTTTCATATTATAGATACATCTCACTCTCCAGAACCATATAAATTAGTATCTATGTATCTATTTGTTCTTACACCGCTCACCAGCCATTTTAAAGAGGGGAGGGGGGTCTACAAGTGTTCACAGCGCTATGGAAGTAGGATTAACTCGTCAAAAAGCGCGGATATGTCAAGATGTTCTGATTTAAATGTCTTTGATGATGCCAGATATGTCGAAAAGCTAGTTCCCTTCGTTTACATTCCTAACATTTCCTGGGACATTTTCACATTTTATTGTGCTACGACAGGAGGATTTTTTTATTCTTATTCCCAAATTTTATTTCTACCATAATTTTGAAATTAGACCGCCATAGCTTCGAATGGATGTAGGATTTTGTTGGTTCGGGCGACAACTTATCCGATATAGGTATTTTTATTTGTCTTTAGAACCATGTTTCTTATATCGTGGAAAAGATGAAGTTTTCACAAAACAATAGGGTGACCACACTTATATATATTTGTCTATCTTCTTTCAAAGTTTAAACCTATTCACACCACTTTGAAACAGAGAAGGGGCGCGTGTAAAGAAAGCTCAGAAAAAATCGAGTGAAGCAAGATTTTGGAAAGCGAGATTTCAGTTTTATTGTAATAACGCATTTTTTTAGTTATTCGATTCACTGTAAACCGCTTCCGACCATTCAGATCACGTAAGCATAAGTTTTACGTGCTACGTTTAACTCGACTTTAAACCACCGTATCTCGACAACGGACAGAGTATTGGATAAGCAAAATTTCCTTTTGATTTCATCCATTTATTACCTTCGTGCGAAGTTTGAACCCATTCGTACAAGTTTGAAGTATAGAAATGGCACGCTTTAGAAACCTCCCAGAAAAACGCGTTTTTTCAAGTAAAATGCAAGCGAAGCAAAATTTTTTTCAAATGGTTTAACTTATGATAGGCCTATGTCTGATACCCCGCTAGAGTCAATTTGAACCATTCTCGCTCCAGTTCGTAGTTATTTAATGGTGACTGTTTTTGCACGTAAGTTCCCAACGAGGGTGAACTGTTTTTACATGTAAAATCTAACGGGGCACATACAAATGGTGCCATTAACTGAACATGAATTTCAGCTACTTAAAATCTTTTGCGAAACGAAATAATCGATTCGCACAATTTTCCTGGACTCCAGCTCCAGTTCGTCGTTCCAACCTTTCTTACTATACTGTAAAACAGCTACAGTAAGATGTTCGAATGGCTATACAAATAGCCGCTGGTCCGGGATAAACCAAAAACTTTTTACCTCATGATCCTAGCTCAAACAGGAAACGAGCTCCAACACGCTCCCAGAAGCTCTGTAACGATAAAAGAAGACTGCGTGGGTTTGTTTCTTGAATGAGGTATTCTCTGTGCCCGAATGCTTTTTTTTTGGAGGGGGGGGGGTGAAATGTATGCGAGGTGCGATGGCCACGTGTGCATTTAGTGAAAAGTAAATCTAGTATAAATACGACGATACTGAATATGGTTTACGTACTTTTCTTTTCTTGGATCTTACTAATCTACACTTATTACCGAAGTTTCGTTTCGTATTTGTTCATCATACGCCAGCTATGTCCGATGACTTTTATATTTATGTTGGAGGATTAGTATGAGAAAATGTACGTTAAAAAAGCAAGGTTCTACAAAGTACTTGGTCAGCACCATGTACGCTGCACCGTCACCTAGTACAAGGCATTATGCAACGTAGCTTTCATTTCACCTTTGTGGTCCCGTCTGAAGCAAGCTATGAAAAAGTTTACAAGTAAATGGTAATTTGTGCGATGACTACACAGGGCTGCTAGGATGTTTCAAGTGTGGTGGGATACAGAATAGTAGAACAGATAGTTTGGTTGTCTTTATACCGTCAGAAACGCCATCCGATGTGGACTCTTGATTAAATAATAGTGAATGAATTTCAGTCATCAGCTTCCTCAATTTCAATCAAACAAACTTGCAATCCATGTCTTCAGGCTCTTAATGACGGCTGATTTAGCTACTGGTCGACGATTCGGAGTAATTTCCTTACTCAGTGTTTGATTTACTGCCCCGTGACTTAGAACCATGTAACAATGTCACCTATGATAACCGATGAAATCACACGAATTAGTCACAGGTAGCAAATTTTAACAGTGCAACATGCTCATGTTATGTATAATTATATTTTTAAAATATTTTCTTAGTTCTCATTAGAAATATAATCTACAAAAAATATCTACACAGTAAATAGAAGCCACGAACATATCAGCAAAATATGGAATACTTGGCTCTGAAGACATTATATTTACATTGTAATTAGTCTGTTTCTTTGAAAGTTACCCAAAACTCCGAAAACATTTGAAAATTCAATACTGCACGGAATAACGCGGATAGAGAGGTAAAAATTGACACACATTGTTAAAATCACATGGGGTTACTGAAACAAAAGAGCGCAAAAAACGGTGAAAAAATGGCGCTACATATGATACAAAAGCCTAATTAGCACAACAATAGTTTTTAGCGAAGATAATGTTTGTAACAAACGCTCAAAATGACTGTCCTCATTCATCAATAATATCTGTAGTCGAGGGACAATGTTGTGAACAGCACCACACAGCACATCAGTAGGTGTGGTGAGAAACTGGCGTCGAATGTTGCTTTTTAGCATCCCTTAATGAGATCAGACGATCACGGCAGACTTGTCACTTCAGGTAACCCAACAGCCAATAATTTACACGGACTGAGGTTTAGGGGCCTGGGAGGCACGTGATCCTCATCAAACGATCTTTCGCACGTGTAGCAATATAGAGTGGAGCACCATCCCACTTAAAAGTCGTACCATTCTATACACGATTCTCACACGTCATCACTGCCGTGTTGCTGTCCAGCGCCATCTCTCGGCAGTTTTTGCACTCGTTTTTGGTTTCAATAAATCACCACGTCACATCGGACATGTCTGTCAATTTTTACCTCTCTCTGTGAATTACTGCATTTTCAAATGCTAACGAACTTCTGGAACACTTTGTACTTAACGATATTTTCTAATCACTAATTGGCTTATGAAATGTGACAAACGTTTATAAGAGTGTAGCAGAGAAACTCCACGTGTAACACACATCAAGTTCGAAGCATACCTTATTCACTATACGTGATAAAAAGAAACAAGGTGAAGTGGAAATATCTAGTTTATTCATCAATTTATTATAAACGGTAGAAGAGGTAAATTTAGTGTTACTTATGGGAGACTACGCTCCGGAATGCAAACCGAATGTCTTCAATGAGCGGAACGTATTATAAAAATTGTCTAGAAACTATAATCTAAATTTGCATCCATTGAAACATAAAGCTTGCGTGAATAGAGGCAAAGATCATTAAATTTGAAACATCGCTTACCACAAAAAAATCCACTAAAATTTGACAACTGTTCAATGTCCACGTTTTACCAACATGTAATTTATTCTATTGTCTTTAGTGAGCAGAAATTATTATAAAAATTGTTTGGAGACAATCTAAATTTACAGCCACTGAAACATACAGCTGATTTAAACACAGGCAAGGATCATTAAACATGAGACGTCGCTTCTCACAAAAAAATCCAATTAAAATTGACAACTGCTCAATGTCCTCGTTTTAACAGCGTTCCACCACGAAGTATTTTATTGTTCTTTTGAATGTAGTACCTAAGTTTCCCGCTCACTTCACGCTTGAGAAATTGCTTGTGCAGCCCGAAACGAATATTAAAGACCTTTTATTTCCACTGGAATTAAAAGCAAATAGACGGACACCATTTACGTCCGCTGGAATGCAAACTCGAGCCATTGATCGCTGTGATGAAATGACGCGCTGGCCGAGTGCGACGTTCACGTAGAAAACGCGCTCCGTGGCATCAGTGGGCGACCCCTCTGGGCCGCTAAGCTGACGTACGCCGCAACTGCATTGCCGTGACGAGCGCTGGATTTGCGGCGTGCGTGGGTCATAAACACGCTCCGGTGCTTACAACCCTGAGCGATTTGGATTCGTAGCACTTAGCCATCCCTCCTGGCACAAGACAAATGCCTGGTGGTACACTTCTGCCTATTGAGCCTTGATGTAGGTATTCCACTATACTCCAAGTATCTCCTCTCTGCCAACTGTTATACCTGGTAAATTACGAGCAATAGTATCTACATAAAATTCATGTCACATTCAAATCTTTGCTGAATCTTGCCATTACAGTTAACTATCAACTAAGAATCATTAAAGTTGGTTGGATTAAAAGAGGGGGAAAAAGGACCAAACTACCAGGTCATCAGTCCTTTGCTCCGTATAAAACAACGCCACAAGTGTGAGAATAAAATAAACGAGACTGACAACTGAAAACGGAATGAAAGGAAAAATCAAAAGAACCATGAAGGGCAACAAACATTTAAATGGACTAAAGGAGACAAGAAAACCACAGAAACGGGATGAAGAGATTAAAACAGCAAAGCAGATTACCATGGCTGGCTGAGCATGAGAATAAAAAAAGGAGAAGCCCGCCACTGTGCAGCACATTAAAACCTCCACCCTAGAAGCACTAAGGTGGAGGACACAGAGGGACAAAGGACATGAGCTAAAACTTAGATCAAATGATAAAACCCATCCTCACGAATAAAACGTAAAACTAAATCAGCCGATGAGGCGTTGTCAGATAAAATTAGCGGCAACGAATCCTGTAACCCAAGATTTCGTAGCTGGGCAGTCAAAGTAGGACAGTGCACCATAATATGGGCCACTGTCAACCGGGCGCCGCATCGACACTGAGGCGGGTCTTCACGGCGCAGGAGGTAGCCGTGGGTCGCCCAAGCGTGGCCAAAGCGGAGCCGGCAGAGAGAGAGAGCTACAGAGTGTCTGCGAGAGGCCCGCATGGAGGACTGTCACACATTCGTAGTCTCCTTAATGGTACACAGCTTGTTCGTACTTTGACTATGCCATTCCGTCTCCCAAAGCCGAAAAACACTACGGCGCAAGTCAGAGCGAAGGTCAGGTTCACAGATGCCCATCTCCAGAAGCGGTTTCCGCGTAGCCTGTTTGGCCAGCCTGTCGGCAAGTTCGTTTCCTAGGATTCCGACGTGTCCTGGTGTCCACACAAACACCACTGGACGTTGGGACTTCTGGATGGACGCTACCAAAGGATTGCGAGGGTAGCACTGGTCGATAGATTGTAGGCTGCTGAAAGAGCCAGTACACGGAAGAACCGATTCCCCGGAAGATGAACGGATATACTGAAGTGCCCGAGAGATGGCCACCAGCTCTGTAATGAATACACTGCAGCCATTGGACAAGAAATGCTGCTGAAAATGGCCTCTGTGGACGTAGGCGAAGCCAATATGATCATCAGCCATAGGCCGTCGGTGTAAACCACTTCAGAGCCCCGGAACAAGTCAAGAATCGACAGGAAGTGACAGCGGAGAGCCAGAAGGAGTGATTGAGTCCTTAGGGTCATTTGAAAGGTCCAGAGCAATCTGGAGCCTAGGTGTACACCATGGAGGTATATGCAGACCGACCTGGATGGGAAGTCGCTAAGGGAAGGACTCCAGACAGAAGGGATCGCAGGCGAACCGCAATCGTGAGCCCTGACCTGGGCTGCCGATGCGGGAGATGAACTGCCGCGGGTGGGAAAAGGAGACGGTAATTCTGATGCTCAGAGAACTACGAATGTGGGCAACGTAACTGGCGAGCGTTTGTGCACGTCGCATCTGCAATGGAGGGACTCCGGCCTCCACAAGGACACTGGTAACCGGTCCTGAAAGCTCCGGTCGCTAGCCGAACGTCAGAGTGGAGCAATGGGTCGAGTAAACGCAACGCTGAGGGGGCCGCCGAACCATAAACCAGAGTCTAATAGTCAAGGTGGGATTCAACAAGGGCTTTGTAGAGCTGCAGCAGAGTAGAGCGATCTGCACCCCAGTTGGTGTTGCTCAGGCAGGGATGGGCATTGAGGTGCTGCCACCATATCCACTTAGGCTGACGAAGAGGTGAGGTAGCAAAGTCAATCAGGCGTCGAAAACCAGTCCTAAGAATCGATATTCCTCCACTACAGTGAGTCTATCGTCATGAAGATAAGTTCTGGTTCTGGATGAACGGTACGACGCCAACAGAAGTGCATGACACACGACTTAGCGGCCGAAAACTGGAAGCCGTGGGCTAGAGCCCATGACTGCGATTTGTGGATGGCTCCCTGTAGGCGCTGCTCAGCAACACCAGTACTGGTGGAGCAGTACGAAATGCAGAGGTCGTCTGCATACAAGAGGCTGCTGCTAGACCATTAATGGCCACTAAAAATCAGTGATGAACTCCATATAGAGACCTGCGGGACCCCATTCTCCTGGATAAGGGGTTAAGTATGGGAGACAACAACTTTGACATAGAAAGTACGAAGCGACAGGAAATTTTGGATAAAAATCGGGAGTGGGCCTCGGGACACAACCCATATAATGGGGCAAGGATATGATGTCGCCAGGTGGTGTTATATGCTTTGCGTAGGTCAAAAAAGATGGCAAAAAGGTATTGGCGTCTGGAAAAGGCTGTTCGGATGGAAGACTCGAGGGCAACAAGACTATCAGTGGTAGAGCGCTCCTGGCGGAAGCCGCCCCGACATGGAGCCAGCAGGTCATGTGAACTCCAGGACCCAACCGAACCGCCGACACGCGATACGTTCCAGCTTACAAAGAACGTTGCTGAGGTTGATGGGCCGATAGCTATCCACATCAAGAGGGTTTTTACCCGGCTTAAATACCGGAACAATGGTGCTCATTGCGATGAAAAGATGCCATCGCACCAGATTCAGTTGAAAATTGACTAGATGACGCTTGTAGTCAGACGAGACATGTTTAATCATCTGACTGTGTATCCTATCCGGTCCAGGAGCTGTGTTGGGACCATGTGCAAGTTGCTTGGTTGGTTTAAAACAGGGGCAGTGTGTGCGTGTTGGGGGGGGGGGGGGAGGGGAAGGGACCAAACTGTGAGGACATCGGTCACATGTTCTCGGTAAAATTATAACGCAAGGGAAAGAAAAAAGAAAGGAGATGTACAGCACAATAACAGGAGAAAGGAAGGGTTGCCGATGCGGGAGATGAACCGCCATTGGTGGGAAAAGGAGACGGTGATTCGGATGCACAGGAGAGCTACTGAAACGTCCCCTTAGAAAAATTATATAAGACTTTGCTTAAACTGACACACGATATTTTTGGCGCAACGCAATCTGACTTTCAAAAATCCCTACAAAAGAATGGCCCTGACTAACATTAACCTATACCTTTCACAAATCACTTACCTCACAAAAATTTTCGTTACTCGAACTACTGCAAAACAGCGAGCGCCACTACTGCCAGCTAAATAAAAGATTCAAACTACGGAAGGCACTAACTACTGATAGGCATAGTTAGCAAATGAAAGACTTTAATAGAGAACAAACAATGTATTTGCCTTAATAGTGTTCAAAAGTCATAATATATATAGCAGTTCATGACATCCATTCTTACAAATGTACTGTTTCTGATGGACACACGTCCAGATCATCCACTCTCAAAACTCTGCCATCTCTCTCCCCACATCCACCACTGCTGGCAGCTCACCTCCAACTGCGCAACGCTACGCGCTGTTAACAGCCAACTGCCCAACACTACAATGGCAGACAACAATGCAAACTAGCCACAGACTGCACACAGCACAGCCAGTGATTTTTCATACAGAGCGCTCCGTGGCGTTAGCAATATAAAAACCTAAACAGCCTACTTACATAGCCCCCATGCTCCCCACAAAAATATTTTACAAATTGTTTTGGGCACTGGCCAATACAGATTTGAAAAAAAATTTCATAATTACAGTAAGAAAGATATCAAATGCACACACTTATTAATACAATGTTGGTCAAAAGCTAAAATTTTCTCACAGTCCATGAAGACACTCCTCATCATTCATCACAGTAAAACTGCCGTTTCTTTTCTCAAAGTCTGACCAGGAAAAGACAATGTACACAGAAGTAGTGGATTTCCATGCAGTCTTGAAGAAGTAGTGTTGTCCTTCCAACGGAAAGACAGTGCTGACTCTTGACATGCTGACAGGTAATGGGCCACAACAGAGCAAACCCACCGCAGAGTCAGTCGAAGTTTTGAGGAATATTGGTAGGTAGGTCATCACAGAACAGACCACTGCAGTCTTGTTAGAGATTACGGTATTGGTGGGCCACCAGAGGTGCAGACCCACTGCAGTCCTTGCGGAAATAATGGTGTTGGTGAGTCATCAAAGGTGTAGACCCACTGTAGTCCTTGTAGAGATAGCTAGCAGCCATCTGTTGCGACTGTGCAGGTGCACAATCACCATCGAAGAGTCTTGCAGAGAATATAGCAAGTCCATAAACCACCACTTGTGCACTCACAAAGTTTCTGGAATTGTCCTTAGAACCAGCAATGCTGTTATCCAGTCCCTTGCTGAATTATTAACACACGTCCAAACACTAACAGTCCCTACTTCTCACATATTGTCCATATACTATGACCGACAGAAACGTGTGCAGTGAAATGGAACTTACAAGTTTATAATATGATGAACTGGTGTCAATTACAATGTTATAACATAAGAGTACAATTACAAAGGTACAAAATACATCATTGAAGAACATAACAATACAGATAATATTTGTAGTAATACAGGCTTTACAAAAGAATAGAAATAGACATATACATCAGTATTACAGGAATTATGACATAAATAAGTAAATAAAATAATGAGAATAGTTCTTGAAACATTAATTTCACACATGATCATTAAAACAAAACAGAATAAATAGTGTCTAAACATCTTTACAAAGAAAATAACATATTATCAGAAAAATTCTTCAGGATAACTCTTATTAGCTAAACACATTAAGACAGGAAAAACACAAATTCACGTAGTGTAATAACACAAAAATACAGGAAAGGGTTTGTTTTCAGTGTAACATTTGGTACTGCAGTAGTTTGCAAACCAAACCTTTCTTGGAGATCTCCCTTCATTCTTCATTATTCCCAAAAAGTCCTATCTATACCTGCTTTCTGTACTTTTTTCGTATAACTTCTCAATGCATTTCTTCCAATTCATCGCAACTCATTCTCTTATATAGTCTACCCCCTCTTAAGCTAACTTAAATCTACTGAGCTCAGATGCTAAACTAAGGGACGAGGCAATGCAGCAGCATAAAACAATCAATACAAACAGCAATGAAAAAAATGGAAATTGTCAAAGCAAGCTGCAGTAAATCTAAATTACCAAGCAATGCAACATTACAACTAATATGAGCCAATGTGCAGCAACAAGAAAAATAAATCAGTAGTAAAACTAGATTAACAGAGTAATACAAAGTGAAATTTAATAGCACTATGCCTGGCAAGCAGCAGCAGCAAATACAATAACTTATATCTAATCATGTAAAAGCTCAAACAGAAAAAATATTACAGTAAAGATGGCCATGTCTAATACCTATGTCATATTTTAACACTAGAGTGATGCATCACTGTAACTTGCTCTAGCAGACAAGTTACCAAGTCACTGACAAAAATTATGTATGCAATTCCTGTGAAGTGGAAATGTCTTTTTGTGCTCCTTCATTTTTTTGGAGTACATCCATCATAAAGTTATTTTTTACTGGATCTGTAGGCATAAAATATTTATATTAGTATGTCTATAAAATTTTATTTTAACCAATGCTGCAGTGCAGCTAGGAACTAGATATTAAACAAAATAGGCAAAGCAAGGCGTGAAACGTCATTCACTAGCCATATGGCATTTCATAATGCAGTAAACAATCTTTCAACTAGCAAGACAATAGACATGAAATGTTTCTCATCATTTCATTTCAGTAAATATCATAAATTAAGAACTCTACAGTGTAATCATGTTTTCAAGTTTGAGGGTGTCGTATTTACGATGCTTTCTACAAAGGAATGTCAATAGCGAGGATAATGGCCTCATTTCTTTTTTTTCTCCACCTGTGCCTCTGAAAGGGACACACTAATGGCTTTTTTCCAGGCGTCTGTCGCGCAGCTGGGTGCCCACGACGCATTACGTGAAGGTGGTCACTTAACTTTCTTACTGAAATATTTACGACAGCAGTTTCCACTACAGTGACAGTCTCATATAAAAATATTTCACAGGTCAAGAATTTGCGTTACAAATCTGTAGAAACAAAATCCTATTGATATAACAGTGTCCAAAAAATTTTCGTTGGCATTGTAATACATTCACGCATTTACGTACATTTCATAACTCTTAAAGTACGATTCTTTGTTTCTAACAACCTTTTTCACAAACCAGAGTCCCTAACCACTACTCATTATTCCTTACCTTATTCGTCGACACTTCTTCAATATTTCATCATAACAGATACGTAGCATAATCAAATAACTCATATAACATCAGCTTATTGATCATAAACATACCGCAACAGCATAATACACATAGTCATCATAATAATAACATCATAACACCTCAGTCAACTCTCAAAATCGTCGTAGCTTCCTCCAATAATTTCAAAACCTAAAAAAAAATTCTCTGCTCATGTCAAAAGTGACATCTGCCTCAAACGTACTTTAAAAATCCTGATCCCATACCAAATATATTATTCAAAGTTCTCATAATATCACAATGGGTCCGAAAAACTATGAACAGTTCACAAAGTACAGACAAAATACAATTTCGTAAGTGTGAAGATACCCAACTGTGTAATTGCGTAAACATCTGTCACTGATGTAGTAAAAAAAATGTTTATCTCGCAGTTAAATCAGATAGCTGTGTAATTTGTGTGTTAGAGAAATATGGTACCGATGTGTAAAGTTGTATAAGCAAATACCATATTAGCTAGGGCTCCTTGTGCTTGCCAAACACATGGTACACAAAGTAGGCGTGTACCCCCTGAGGATTAATGTAATTATACCCTCAGGTATTACAGACTACAGAAATGGAATGAAATGTATCACGGAAAACCTTTGTATCATTGTACTTCAAATATCTTTAAAAATAAATGTTTTAAGTACAAAATTAATCACTCAAATACGTGTACTGTAGCGCTAAACTGTGCGTCACGTTGTAAGATAATCTCTGAGGAAGTCTTGTAGTTATCGTCCTCCGAAAGCTAAGTTCTGCAGAAATCAATGTACTTACCTCATGATAAACAAAAGTGAAATGCTTTGCGTATAGATATCTTAGTTATTACGCTTATTGTTGTGATGAAGAAAGTACTGTGCTGTAAAGTATTGTTGTGCTACAGAAATGGCTGTCTCCTTGTAGCTATACCACAAAAGTTACTACTAAAACATGTTTTACTTTCCAGAATAATTCAGAAAAACTGTGCAGATATAAAACAGATACACCGCAAAAGCAACATTGTAAATTGTCACTCATTAGTAACGTCGTGATATAATCGTGTAGCTGTCACATAAACTAACCACTGTGTCATCTGGTATCTCACAGAAAGTACTTTAAATCCAGAATGTATCTTCAAGCAAACCAAAAGGTTGCATTAAAATCTCATTAGCAGTACCAGTATATGTCCTAAGTATGTAAGCCTGATAGTCGTTACGTAATCGTGCAGCTAACAAGCAAGAATCTACAAATACAACACTGTGTCGTCTGTTCACTATAACAATGCATTCGTAATTTCTGTTTAAAAACGTTCCCTAGGTTCTAGACTGGATATTTAACTTCAAACATTGTTGCGTGATAACAGTTTCTTAAGTCTGACAAAGCATACTAGAAATGTGAAGTGAAAAGTTTTATGGCAAAGACAAAGTTAAAAAGCAGATTCTCTCTCAATAAACGGTTTTACATGTGAAATTTGGTGCAATCCTTTACTCTTCCTAGTACACAGAGGTTCAACTTAAACGGAATTATCATGCGGTATACGTCGGTAAGGAATACTGGAATTTTTCTCAAGGTTAGCGTCTATGTTATTTTTCTCTGAGCCAGCTGCGCATGCGGCTGCCTGCGGTGCGAGTCATTGTCTGTTCCTTTGTTGGCGCCTGTCGTTATTGGGATTAGGAGACCTAACTTCTACAAAATCACCTTGTCGAGAGTGCCCTGCTCTGTTTGAATCTCGCCAGTTCTGATGCAATTCAAGTCTGTCGTTTTGTCGGTAGTTTACATAGTTTCTTGTTTGTCGGTCATGTGGTGGAGAATTTCTGCCGGAATCGTAACTGCACGCTGAACTGTTGCGTCTGAAGTTATTCTGTCTCCCTTGATAATAATTGTTTTGGTTTCCATATTGTCTGTTTCTCTGATTGTCTCTGTGATAGTCACTACTGCGGAGAGGTGATCTTTCCCTGCAATTATTACTACTCTGCCAACGGTTGTCATACGATTAGTGTCTGTTTTGGTCACGATTTGTGTTGTGAGAATAGCCTTGTTGTGTCCAGTTATTATTTCTTTCATCGCGGAATTGCGACGGATGTGACCTGTAATTGTTGTGTTCCTGTTTTCGCGTTCCGCGATTGTCAGTGTCAATTTCTAATTCTTGTAAGAGTCCCTGAAAAGCTTCAATGTCGTCTTTGCAACGTCCTGCCAAAATAATATGTCGTAAATGTTCAGGCAATTTGATTAAGCAAATGCGGATGAGTTCTGAGGGGCTGTATGGGTTTGACAGGTACTGATTCTTGTGCAACATGTCTTCAAAATATTTCGCAAGACTGGAAAATTTAGATTGTTCGAAATGTTTCATCATTATGATGCCATGTTTTACTCGGTCTTGTGTAGCTTGAGACCAATATGCTGAGAGGAAGGCATGGTAAAACTCTCCTTCACTGTGGCAATCGTGAATGACCGATCGCATTCTTACAGCTGGTTCATTCTCTAAGTAGCCACACATAAATTCTAATCTGTGTTCTAATGGCCAGTTGGGAGGAAAACAATGAGAGAATTGATGAAGCGACGCTTCTGGATGAATGTCGTTGCCAGAATTCTTAAATGTTTTGAATTTACGTGTAGTAATGAACAGCTTATAGTCAAAATCATCGTGTCGGCGAGTCGCATGTCGGTCATTGTTGTGTCGTTTCGGCGATTCCATTTCAAAATTCGGTGTACCTTGACAATTTCTTTCATAATTTCCGAAGTGCCCTGTGTTATTATTTTGTGGCTGTTCCGTATTTCTATGTCCCTCTTCCCGTATTGGAGCGCGAATGTCCTCTGAAATACATAATTCTTGTATTACCTGTGTCAGCTGATCTTGTACTTCCCGGATTTCTCTTTTGTGTTGCGTATTAATTTGATTCTGATTTTGTTTGAATTTCCTAATTTGTTCGCACTCTTCTGTGTCATTAAAGACTACCGGTTTTGTGTCATTCAGATTATCATCTATCTTCGTAGATAAATTATTTAGCTGATCCGAAAGTTCAACTACTTTCTCTGATAATGAACTAATTGCCTCCTTGTGTCTTTCTGAACCAATTTTCAGAGTATCTACTGTGTCCTTTAAGTTTTCTTGAGTTTTTTCAAGTTGCGTAACCAAATCGGTAGATGCCACTTAGTCAATTTTAGCTTGCAAGGTCTCATGATTTTCATGAACAATAGTTTGCAGTTCTTTTATGGCTGCTTCATGATTCTGTAATGCATTTTCATGCCGCGAAAAAATAGGTTGAAAATGCTCACAAATCTGTGTTTTTACGTCATTACAGACTTTTTGACATTTCGATTCAGTGTTATGTAACTCAGTAGTTAAATCTTCACGTGTTTGTTCAAGTGTGGTGTCTAACGTTTGAAGCTTTTGCTGTGTTTGTCTCTGATTTTGTTCCATTGTGTCTAACTGTTGCTATGTTTGTCTCTGATTTTGTTCCATTGTGTCTAACTTTTGAAGCTTTTGCTGTGTTTGTCTCTGATTTTGTTCCATTGTGTCTAACTTTTGAAGCTTTTGTCCCATTTGCTGTATTAATTGTAATAACAATGCACTGGTGTCTGAAACCTGTTGCTCAGTGCTATTCGGCAATGCATTTGAACCGGCAATATTCGCAGTTTGAAAAGCAGAAAATGTGTCTTGACTTATTTGAGAAAACGGTGAGGACGCAAAACCTAAATCTACAGTATTTGCAAGATTGTGTCCTGTCATTTCGGATTCCTGAGGCAAGCTGTTGCCGACCTATCGATCGATAATGCTTCCCTGTTCACTAATTGTTTCACTGTCTACACCATTGTTTGCAGCCCGCTTCATTTCCCTATGCACAATTACCAAATTACTACTTTGAACATTAGTTAATTCATTACTCGGTGGCGCTAACACACTGCTTTCGTCTTCACTGTCATTTCTCAGTTTACTTTGGAGCCTAGTATTACGTTTTTCACACGCCATTATTGTCACAATATTTCACACGATAACACAGAAAAGCACAATTTGAAGAGCAAAAATAAGAGAACACATTAACGTAGCACTGAAAATAATATCTCGTTAATTGCAAGCGCAGCTGCGAAATACTTGCTGCAAATCTACATGCATGCCACAACTGTTTTACTGTACAACAATGAAAAACTACAACTACAAAGGATATTCTCTCTATAATTACGCGCTAGCAATAAACAAAAGCTACACTAATTACACAAACTACAAGAAAAAATCAGAAGATTCCAGTGAGGTATCCTCGGCTAAGGGTCGACATATGAAACGTCCCCTTAGAAAAATTATATAAGACTGTGCTTAAACTAACACACAATATTTTTGGCGCAGCGCAATCTGACTTTCAAAAATCCCTACAAAAGAATGGCCCTGACTAACATTAACCTATACGTTTCACAAATCACTTACCTCACAAAAATCTTCGTTACTGGAACTACTGCAAAATAGCGAGCGCCACTACTGCCAGCTAAATAAAAGATTCAAACTACGGAAGGCACTATCTACTGATAGGCATAGTTAGCAAATGAAAGATTTTAATAGAGAACAAACAATGTATTTACCTTAATAGTGTTCAAAATTCATAATATACGTATATATGACATCCATTCTTACAAATGTACTGTTTCTGATGGACACACGTCCAGATCATCCGCTCTCAAAACTCTGCCATCTCTCTCCCCACATCCACCACTGCTGGCGGCTCACCTCCAACTGCGCAACGCTACGCGCTGTTAACAGCCGACTGCCCAACACTACAATGGCAGACAACAACGCAAACTAGCCACAGACTGCACACAGCACAGCCAGTGATTTTTCATACAAAGCGCTACGTGGCGTTACCAATAAGAAAACCTAAACAGCCGACTTACACTACGAACGTGTGAAAATTAACTGGCCAGCAGTTGTGCATGCCTAACCTGCAATGGAGGGACTCTCGCCGCCACAAGGATGCTGGTCACGGGTCTCGTCCTAAAAGCTCCTGTCGCTAGGCAAACGTCAGAGTGCTGCACTGAGTCAAGTAAACGCAAAGCTGAGGGCGCTGCTGAACCATAAACCAGACTCTCACAGTCAAGGTAGAGTTGAATAAGGGCTTTGTAGAGTTGCAGCAGAGTAGAGCGATCTGCAGCCTAGTTGGTGTTGCTGAGGCAGCGGAGGGCATTGAGGTGCTGTCCGCACTTCCGCTTAAGCTGACGAAGGTGAAGTAGCCAAGTCAATTGGGCATCGAAACCCAGCCCTAAGAATCGATATGCCTCCACTACAGTGAGTCGATCGTCAGTAAGGTAAAGGTCTGATTCTGGATTGACGGTGCGACGCCAACAGAAGTGCATAACACACGACTTTGTGGCTGAAAACTGGAAACCATGGGCTAGAGCCACTGACTGCGCCTTGTGGATGGCTTCCTGTAGGCACCACTCAGCAACACAAGAACTGGTGGAGCAGTACGAAATGCAGAAGTCGTCTCATACAGAGAGGGTGAGACAGAAAGCCCTACAGCTGCTGCTAGACCATTGATGGCCACTAAAAACAGAGACACACTCAATACAGAACCCTGCGGGACACGATTCTCCTGGATAGGGGGTAAGTATGGGAGGCACCAACTTGGACATGGAAAGTGCGAAGCGACAGGAAATTTTGGATAAAAATCGGGAGTGAGCCTCGGAGACCCCACTAGTATAATGTGGCAAGGATATGACGTCGCCAGGTGGTGTCATACGCTTTTCGTAAATCAAAAAAGATGGCAAGCAGGTATTGGAATCTGGAAAATGTTCGGATGGCAGACACGAGGGACACAAGATTATCAGTGGTAGAGACGACTTTCCTTTCCATCCGCCATTTCAGGCTGGGGGGGGGGGGGGGGTAGTTTTTCGATGCAGGGGCTCGAGCATAGTGCTCAGCAAAGTTCTAGGCAATCGAGTTTGGGTCGGTAAATTGCACGCCATTGATGCTAACGCCAGGCACACCTGTTGGGGTCTGGTACCCAAAAAGATGTCTGATCTTCGTCCAGACTTGGGAAGGTGACGTATGGGACCCAATGGGCGACACGTATTTCTCCAACACTCTTCTTTCCGTCGTTTTATAAGCTGGCATACACAGGCACGAAGTCGCTTAAAGGCTATCGAGAGAGTAAAGTTTCGACATCTTTGCCTCGGCCAGTAAGCACGGTGTCACCCCACAAGGGGTTATGGGTGTTAAAATCTTCCAGAAGTAGGAAATCTTTTTCGATTTCTTATGCTATTCCTTGGGTTTCCCTGGCTGGGAGGACTTCCTGATTCGCTCTCCGGGACTGAGGATGAGCGTGAAGCCCTAAGACCAGCTGCTTTTGGGCTCATCAGCCACTGGCAGGTGTCATCTTTCCTACTAGCAGAAACCTGGGAAATGAATGACCCAAGGGACCCCTTCCTAGCAAGACGATCCGAAGAAACCTTATGCTTCTCTGGCTCAGAAGTAGGGACTGAAATCCATGAGGGTTGGGGGGCGGGGGGTGTTGCTCCCAAACTAGGTGGTGCGGGAGCAACAGGGAGGGATGTGCACCCCACCATCAAGGGGGCAGGTGTAGTCTCCCAGTTCTGAGTGACGACAGGAA
The DNA here is from genome assembly GCF_023898315.1 of Schistocerca nitens. Taxonomy (NCBI): domain Eukaryota; kingdom Metazoa; phylum Arthropoda; class Insecta; order Orthoptera; family Acrididae; genus Schistocerca; species Schistocerca nitens. The sequence goes on along the minus strand of NC_064614.1, from coordinate 230,946,728 downwards.
TTCGAGGAACTGATGGGCCAACAACTGTCCTCACAGCGGTGGCGTATGAAGAGGACATAGCCACAGGATGTTGGTGCTCAAATTTCCTCTTAGACTCCATGTAGATCAGTCAGTCCGAGGTCTTATATTCCATGATTTTTCTCTCTTTCTGTAAAATCCTGCAGGCTGGCGAGCATGGTGAATGATGCTCTGTGCAGTTGACACAGATGGAAGGTGGGGAACATAGAATATTGCTATGTGATGGACGTCCAGAATCTCGACAGGTGGGGCTGGAAGTACAGTGGGAAGACATATGGCCAAACTTGCAGCACTTAAAGCAGTGCTTCGGGGGAGGAGTATATGGCTTGATGTCACAGTGGTAGACCATCACCTTGACCTTCTCGGGCAATGTTTCATCCTCGAAGGCCAAGATGAAGGCACTGGTGGCAATCTGGTTATCCCTCGGACCTCGATGGACGTGCCAGATGAAATGAACACCTCGCCACTCTAAACTGGAGTGCAGATCGTCGTCAGACTGCAAAAGAAGGTCCCTGTGGAATCCAATACATTGGACCATATTTAAGCTCTTGTGAGGTTTGATGGTAACAGAAACATCCCCCAACTTGCCACAAGCGAGTAATGCCTGTGCCTGGGCAGAGGATGCTATTTTCATCAAAACTGACCCAGAGTGCATTTTGGACAAGCCCTCCACTTCCCCAAACTTGTCCCTCAAATGCTCCACAAGAAACTGAGGTTTCATGGACGTGAAAGATTCCCCATCAACTCTCTTATGTACAAGGTACCAGGGTGAATAAGCTTCACTGCCACCCTTAGCCTGGCATTCCTCCCATGGTGTAGCCATGGGGGGAATGATGGGGGTCATATTTCTTAGCATTGAAGTTTACCCTCTTAGAGACTGCTGGCGGCAGACCACCAGCAAGAGATGATGTACTACACATCATGGCATGTCATCCACCTGATGCCACCCACTCCGACCAGGGCCACCTGGCAGGATGTCCCAGTGTGATGGGCATCTACTCCTTAGCATTCGTGGGGAGTTAACGGCGCAGGCATTAGCAGAACGATCCCTGTGTTGTCAGGAGGCTACAACCAACAGGGTACATGGTGGCCCCACCACAGTGGACTGGCTACCGTGCTGGATATAAGGTGCAAAGAAGTCCATGGTCATCATCGGCACAGGAAGTGACACTGCATAGTGCATAGTGGAAAACGCACCCAGGTAGGTGCCCTCGCCCAAGAGATGGAGAATGCGCGGAACTGCAATGCGATGACGAGAAAGTGGGCTAAAGATCTTAATGCACGATGGACACAATGCACCATGGAAGGCGCCCTTCCCCAGTTTGCTCGCTCTTCGGGATCATTTTGAAAAATGGAGGTCAAACCCTACAGTGGATCATCACATAAAGACCGAAACGTGTGAGATTCAATTTAGTCGCCTCTTACGACAGGCAGGAATACCACGGGCCTTGTACTTGTCGATGGAGCGATATCCTAAACATTTGAGCATTGAGACTTTTGTCTGGGGTACATCCAGTTCTACAGTCATGCCTCGTCCGTCCCACCTCAATGTAGCGTGATTTCCAGAGGCTCATCACACTGCCTGCCACCACCCGGTACTGTAGGAGCCAGGAAAGCACCTTTCGTATTTTGTCACCAGTCCGTGCTAAGAACATCACATCATTGAAAGGTTATAGAGCGGAGGCTAAGACCTTCCAAGCGTCCCCGCAGTCCGTGAAGAGCTGGTTCGAGAGTAAGAGGACAACCCTGTCTGACAGACCTGTTGACACAGACGGGGGCGGACAAATAGCCGTTTACCACAGACTCGTTACTGACCCATGGATCAAACGAAGCACAACAGATGTCGTCGTGCGTGGGATTCCGATGTGTTCGATAACTGCACGCAGAAAATCATGTTCGACGCGATCGAAAGCGCGGCCAGATTCCAGCGCAACAAGAACGCCGTGGAGACGGCATGTTTGCATCTGCGCCACCACGTCTCAATACGTGCTTAAAGTCGTAAACACATTAGTGTTGCCTCCGAGGCAGGTTTTATTAGTGTGAATGGCCGTAGATCTGAGGCTCTTACGGAGGATGCGTGTCAACAGTTTGTAGTTGGAGTTAAGCATTGTCAATGGTCGAAAATCAAGTGGGGAACAGCCTCCTTCAGGTTTGAGCACCGGAATCAAGAGACCCTCAGTGAATTCAGATGGTACTTGAAAATCGGGGTTCAGGAGTTCTCTGTACATCCTGACCAACATTGGTTCCATAAGATCAAACAACCTTTTATAAAATTCAAGAGGGAGTCTGTCAGGGCCTGGAGTTTTGTTGGGAGCACCGCGCAACATAGCTTCGCGTAGTTCTTCCAAAGTCACCTCTGACAAGAGCGTAGCGCCATCTTGCGGGTTCCGAGAAAAGGGTAGGGCAGATAAGGCTTCTCTGACTCCTACATCCTTGTTGTATTCTCGCTAGTAGAGAAGTGTATATGACTGTGTGAACGCTCGGACGATGTCCATTTGCGTTTCAGTTCGTCGTCCATCCTATGTCTCGACATCCGTAATGAGCTGCCTCTTGCGTCTTCTCCTATCGTGAATGATATGGTGGAGGGAAGGTCGTTCTCCTCTAACATCATCAGTTGTCCTCGCCCGCACCAGCACAGCCGCGAGATGTACGGTGGTTATACGTAGCAACTGAGCCTTGACGTGGTGTTCTGCCGATTGTCGTTCTGGCGACGGCGGTTGCACGGGTAGTTCGCGGAGCGCCTTGTAGTAGAAATCAGTGGTCGCACTATACCAGCGCGCTCTACCTCGTCCATAGCTGTCTAATGTTCGTCACAAGGCAGGTTTGATACACCGTAACCACCACTGAAGTACGGAACCGTAGGCGGGTAATCGCCGGTGGCATCTGCTTCATGTGGACTCAACTTCGCGTCTGCAATTGAGGTCACCAGGGAGGGCCACACTGAGGCTCCACGGACCTCTAATTCTTCGGACGCGTTGGTGGGCGAGGGTGAGAGTACACAAATAGGCTAGGTAGTCTGTGAACGCTGCCGGTCACATCTCAGTGTCGGAAACAGCCGATCGAAGGCCGCGTGTGACGTAAACTCCGTCCAGACGGCTCGCGGAATGACTAGTAAAGTAGGTGTATGCCTTTCGGGCGCCGTCTTATACGACCCATGTGTCTGACAAAGTCAAGTGCTTTACAAGTGCCTGAAGTGCTGGGCAGGTGGTATTGTGTGGCATCTGGTCGGATGGTCTGAACACGCAGTTGAAATCTCCGCAAGAGCAGTGCTATGTCTTCAGCAAAAAAGGTGCAGCGTTCTCTCCTTCTGTCGGTGCCGGAAGAAGCATACAGGTTCACCAGACGAACTGTACCAATCGTGAGTGCGACCCCCCCAGGCCGACGGTAAATAGGATACATCAGTTGCCGTAATCCCTTGCCTCAGCAGTGTAGCCGTATCTCCTCCGCTCACATCTGAAGGCATAGCGTAGGAGTCATATCCGTAGATATCGATAAAGAGTCCTGATCGGACTTCTTGAAGGAAAACAACATCCAGATCCGCAGCTCTTAACGTATCTGGCTACATAAGGGTTTTGAGAGCAGACACTGAGAGCAGACATTGATCGTGGGGAGGCGGTATTCCTGTCCGTCAAGTCGTGGGGGCTGTCGTTTGTATTACAGGTGGGAAGTAGTCGCGGTGTGGAACGTCTTCAGGGCGTAGAGATAGGAAGCGACGGGTGTAGGTCATGCTGGCCTAGGCGTCTGTCGCCCTCAGCGTAGACGTTACCAACGGCATCGGTGTATCGTCAGGGTCTTGGAAAGCACCCTGCATCTCCATCTCCTGTTCCCAGTTTCCCAGGGAGGTCGATACCATTGGATCTCGAGAGGCAGATGAAGTCATGGGTGCATCCCCGGGGCGAGGCTTTGGTAATCTCCCTCGCCCCCACAGTGCGCAGACCCTCCGGTAGTGGGAGAAGACAGCGAACCGTGTGATACGTTAGTATCTGCCGTGTCGGATCGGTTTTTCGGCTGACACACCTCGTCATCCATCGTTGCTTCCTCGGGCCATTCTACTGCGTCGGTCGTTATTCGCCGTTTCTTATGGCGCTTCGGCTATTTCTGTTTACGCTGTCTTGTCGCTGTGTCCAGCGCAGGGCAGGGGGTGTACGCGCCATCCTGTTCTTCAACTTCCACCGCACCGTCGGCTTGTCGTAGCGGTGCGCCTGGGCTCGACGAGAGGGCAACAGAGGCATCGGCACTGGAAGACGCAGAGGGCGCCTCAGGAACTGTTGAAGGGGCCTCCATGGCCTGAACCAATATAGAAGGGTCGTCATAAACAGCTGGCGTCTCCAGTCTCGCCGCCGCAACATACGTAATCGGCATAGAGGTCGCTATCGACGGTCGAATCTGATCGGCTGAGGGCGTCTGCACGAGGCGGCGTTTCAGGCATTCGGTACGAACATGTCCTACCTGTTCACATCCGGAGCAGGTTGTCAGCTGACCGTCGTAAATAATTATCGCCCGGCAACCAGCGATCGTAATATACGAAGGTATATATATATATATATATATATATATATATATATATATATATATATATGAGGTGCGGCTAGAAAAAAACCGGACTGATGCTGGAAAAAGCATTTATTTACAATTATTTACAATTTCATGTTATCTCCTTCAATGTACTCTCCTCCTCGGTCTCTACACCGCTCCATACGAATTTTCCACTGTTCATAGCAATGCTGCAGATCATTTTCGGTAAGTCCATACATTACTTCCGTCGCTTTTTCTTTTACTGCTTCAACAGCCTCAAATCTAGTTCCTTTCAAAGCTGACTTGACTTTAGGGAAAAGAAAAAAGTCACAGGGGGCCAAATCAGGTGAGTAGGGTGGATGATCTAAGATGGGAATGTTGTGTTTTGCCAAAAACGTCTTCACTGACAACGCACTGTGAGCTGGGGCATTGTCTTGGTGAAGGATCCATGACTTTTTTCTCCACAAATCGTTCCGTTTTCTCCGTACTCGCTCACGTAGGGTAGCCAGGACGCTAATGTAGTGATGCTGATTCACTGTTTGTCCCTCTGGTACCCAATCAATGTGCACAAACCCTTTGATGTCAAAAAAAAAAAAAAAAAACAATCATCATTGCCTTGAATTTCGATTTTGACATTCGTGCTTTTTTTTTTGTCGTGGAGAACCAGGAGTTTTCCAATGCATCGATTGGCGTTTAGTTTCGGGATCGTAAGTAAAAAACCACGATTCATCGCAAGTAATAACATTTTGTAAGAAGGTGGGATCACTTTCAATGTTTTCCAGGATGTCAGAATAAATCATTCTTCGGCGTTCCTTCTGTTCAATTGTGAGACACTTTGGAACCATTTTTGAACACACTTTGTTCATGTTGAAACTTTCATGAAGAATCTGCCTGACACTTTCCTTGTCAACTCCTGTTAACTCAGACACTGCTCTGATTGTTAAACGGCGATCTTGTCGAACAAGTTTACCGATTTTTTCAATGTTTGCATCAGTTTTTGCTGACAATGGTCTGCCAGTGCGAGTGTCATCACTGGTGTCTTCGCGGCCATCTTTAAATCGTTTAAACCACTCAAACACTTGTGTTCGCGATAAACAATCATCGCCGTACACTTGTTGTAACATTACAAACGTTTCACTTGCAGATTTTCCTAGTTTGAAACAAAATTTGATGTTAACACGCTGTTCTTTCTGTACACTCAACATTTTCCGACGCACAGACAAAACGTCAACTACTTAAAACAGACGCCACGGGCAGACTGAGTGCAGGAGGCAGATGAAACTCGAGCAGTAGGCGGAACGAGAGTCACGTGACAGGCCACGCGACTTTCAGGCTTATTGCATTCGTTTTATTGTTTCACCAGTACTAGTCCGGTTTTTTTCTAGCCACACCTCGTATATATTTTTACTTACCTCTGTTGCTGCAAAATCAAGATTCCGCAACTTCCGGCTGTGTTATTCTTATGGAGATAAGAGCGCTGATAAGGAAGTGCGTTAGAAAATCAAGTGAAAATCAAGCTGGTCTTCTGCAGCCATATATATATATATATATATATATATATATATATATATATATATATGGCGGTGCAATTCAATGAGGACCTGCCGCACCCCGTTAAGGTTAGGGTAAGTTTCGAAGGTCTTCCATTTTTCGGCCTTATGGCCAAGGACTGTGCCATAGGGTCGAAGAGCAAGGATGATCAAACCCGCTGGAATTTCAAATGGTAGCTCAAACACGCGCACATTTTGTATTCCCATTCCAGCACTTTCGAGCGTTACCGGCTGAGTGTCAGAGTGGCAGAACCTATAACCTTCGGTCGATCGTCTGAGAAGTTTGTCACAGACCTCACCGTCAGTGAACGTAAGATAGAAAACGCTGGAGACGATAGATAAGTTGATACCTAGCAGCTCTTTCGGGTCAACATGTATCACGTGGCGTAAAAGTCTCTCTGCTTCGTGGGCCTTCGTAGTGTCAAATCGCAGCTTGGTCGTGGCTTTCAGATACGAAAGAGCCATCGGATGTTAGGAATGTAACTATAACACTCAACACTAGCGCGGTGGCGCGGTAAACAACAGTACACCTGGAAACGCGATACGGAGCGGCCGGGACGTACCGCACCGCTCCACAGCCTAAGGCCGATTCACCAGCTGAGGTACCAAGGCAAGAGTCAAGACCCCTCCTCCCAGCTTCAGTTCTGCCAGTACCATGTCTCCTACCTTCGAAACTTCACAGAAGCTCTTATGCGAACCTTGCAGAACTAGCACTCCTGGAAAAAGGGACATTGGGGAGACTGACGTAGCCACAGCATGGGGGATGTTTCCAGAAGAGCTTCTGTGACGTTTGGAAGGTAGGAGGCGAGGTACTGGCAGAACTGAAGCTGTGCGGAGAGGTCGTAAATCGTGCTTGGGTAGCTCACTTGGTAGAGCACTTGCCCGCAAAAGGCAAATATCCGGAGTTCGAGTCTGGGTCCGGCACACAGGTTTGATCTCCCAGGAAGTTTCAACTTGTTTGATCTACCAGAAAGTTTCAACGTGTTACGTAAAAGATTCAATATGAGAAAATGACGGTGTCAAGTAAATGGGTAATACTTTTTTTTTCGAAGTACCTCCTGTGTTCCAAAATAAACGGTCAGATGACGAAGCATTATTGTTGAATGTTGAACGTACGTACTACACCCGACAATAACTCAAAAGAAGTGCTTCTATTACTTACAACACATTTGTAATGGAATAATAACGTCCTTGTGAAATCCTGTAACGTGCCTGTATGCCCGCATGGTACCACTAAATTGCTCGACGTTGGACCCAATGTCTTGCTGCATCAATAACCTCTCCATCATCCTGATCTCCGGTGCTAGCCTTGTGTGAGGCTCGCGTTGTCGTGGAGAAGAACTTCCTTTGTATTTTAGTGGCGATGAACACGTTTAAGTCGTTTCTTCAATTCCCTGAGAGTAGCACAATATACTTCAGAGTTGAACGTTGTGCCACTAGGGAGGACATCAAACATCAGAGCCCCAGAACATTGTCGCCACGAATTTACCGGCTGAGGGTGCGGTTTTGAAAATTTTTCGGAGGAGTTGTGGTGTGGCTTTACTGCACGGATTGCTGTTTTGTTTCCGGTTCGAAGTGCCTGTGACGACGGTGGACAAAAAATTGTCGTAACGCCCAAGCAATTCCGCGCAGATGGTCCTTCGTTGATCTTTACGGTCTTCTGTTAGGCGGTGAAGACCCAGCGGGCACACCCCTTTGAGTACCCCCACTGGTGAACGAGTGTGTCAGCACTACCAACAGCGACGTCCAGCTGCGCGGCTTGTTGTTCGTGATCCGTCGATCACCTCGAACGAGAGTGTCGACAAGTTCCAAGGGGTCACAGCTGTGTGCGGTCGCCCAACATGCAGCTTTGCGCGTTTTTGTTGCGATGACGATACACACCCAGTGAAAAGGGACTGTCGCTGGGGGTATATTACTTGAAACAGATTCTGGCAGAAGTTGCCTTAATTAAAAGCTATCTGTTTGTGGGGAAATTATCTATTCTTAGTTATAGGTATGTTTTGGGATATTTTACTTTCTTTAACGATACTAAAAGGTATCAGATAGATTATATAATGGTAAGACAGAGATTTAGGAACCAGGTTTTAAATTGTAAGACATTTCCAGGGGCAGATCTGGATTCTGACCACAATCTATTGGTTATGAACTGCGGACTGAAACTAAACAAACTGCAAAAAGGTGGGAATTTAAGGAGATGGGACCTGGATAAACTGAAAGAACCAGAGATTGTACAGAGTTTCAGGGAGAGCATAAGGGAACAATTGACAGGATTGGGGGAAAGAAATACAGTAGAAGAAGAATGGGTAGCTCTCAGGGATGAAGTAGTGAAGGCAGCAGAGGATCAAGTAGGTAAAAAGACGAGGGCTTATAGAAATCCTTGGGTAACAGAAGAAATATTGAATTTAATTGATGAAAAGAGAAAATATAAAAATGTAGTAAATGAAGCAGGCAAAAAGGAATACAAACGTCTCAAAAATGAGATCGACAGGAAGTGCAAAATGGCTAAGCAGGGATGGCTAGAGGACAAATATAAGGATGTAGAAGCTTGTCTCACTTGGGGTAAGATAGATACTGCCTACAGGATAATTAAAGAGACCTTTGGAGAGAAGAGAACCACTTGTATGAATATCAAGAGCTCAGATGGCAACCCAGTTCTAAGCAAAGAAGGGAAAGCAGAAAGGTGGAAGGAGTATATAGAGGGTTTATACAAGGGCGATGTACTTGAGGACAATATTATGGAAATGGAAGAGGATGTAGATGAAGATGAAATGGGAGATAAGATACTGCGTGAAGAGTTTGACGGAGCACTGACAGACATGAGTCGAAACAAGGCCCCGGGAGTAGACAACATTCCATTAGAACTACTGATGGCCTTGGGAGAGCCAGTCATGACAAAACTCTACCATCTGGTGAGCAAGATGTATGAGACAGGCGAAATACCCACAGACTTCAAGAAGAATATAATAATTCCAATCCCAAAGAAAGCAGGTGTTGACAGATGTGAAAATTACCGAACTATCAGTTTAATAAGTCACAGCTGCAAAACACTAACGCGAATTCTTTACAGACGAATGGAAAAACTGGTAGAAGCGGACCTCGGGGAAGATCGGTTTGGATTCCGTAGAAATGTTGGAACACGTGAGGCAATACTAACCTTACGACTTATCTCAGAAGAAAGATTAAGAAAAGGCAAACCTACGTTTCTAGCATTTGTAGACTTAGAGAAAGCTTTTGACAACGTTAACTGGAATACTCTCTTTCAAATTCTGAAGGTGTCAGGGGTAAAATACAAGGAGCGAAAGGCTATTTACAATTTGTACAGAAACCAGATGCCAGTTATAAGAGTCGAGGGGCATGAAAGGGAAGCAGTGGTTGGGAAAGGAGTGAGACAGGGTTGTAGCCTCTCCCCGATGTTATTCAATCTGTATATTGAGCAAGCAGTAAAGGAAACAAAAGAAAAATTCGGAGTAGGTATTAAAATTCATGGAGAAGAAGTAAAAACTTTGAGGTTCGCCGATGACATTGTAATTCTGTCAGAGACAGCAAAGGACTTGGAAGAGCAGTTGAACGGAATGGACAGTGTCTTGAAAGGAGGATATAAGATGAACATCAACAAAAGCAATGGCAAGGAAATCGTTTCTGAAGAAGACAAATTTGTTAACATCGAGAATAGATTTAAGTGTCAGGAAGTCGTTTCTGAAAGTATTTGTATGGAGTGTAGCCATGTATGGAAGTGAAACATGGACGATAACTGGTATGGACAAGAAGAGAATAGAAGCTTTTGAAATGTGGTGCTACAGAAGAATGCTGAAGGTCAGGTGGGTAGATAACGTAACTAATGAGGAGGTATTGAATAGGATTGGGGAGAAGAGAAGTTTGTGGCACAACTTGACTAGAAGAAGGGATCGGTTGTAGGACATGTTTTGAGGCATCAAGGGATCACAAATTTAGCATTGGAGGGCAGCGTGGAGGGTAAAAATCGTAGAGGGAGACCAAGAGATCAATACACTAAGCAGATTCATAAGGATGTAGGTTGCAGTAGGTACTGGGAGATGAAGATGCTTGCACAGGATAGAGTAGCATGGAGAGCTGCATTAAACCAGTCTCAGGACTGAGGACCACAACAACAACAACAACAACGATAAGGAAGAATTTTGCAATTAGTTTACACTGCTTTTCTGTCATAGGTTCTCAGAAACCTCCTTCATCTGTATTACAGCCCTCTATGGGTGTGGATATTAAACACGCTGGTCCACGGCCAGTAGAAACCGACAAGACTGCCGGCAATTATGGCAGTGTCTAACGACATTTAGGCCCTGCGCAACGGATTCTTTAGGAGGGATCAATGAAGGAGTTTTCCGTCATAGAACGCAGCATATCTATTGGCAGTCTGTGCCATTAATATTTATAATTGTTAAAGGGGTATAGGGTTTGTTCAAGCATAGCATACTGAAGTTATTCTGAATAAATTTGCTTTATTTCTTTCATAGATGTTTCTTCTAATTTAATATAATGTTAGGTGGAGGTGAAGCCTCTCATTATTTTACACAACTGCACGCAACACGCACGCTATTCCTAGGAAAGGTGGAATTCGTAACAGACTGGATTGCATCTCATCAGCCACTAGTAATGTTCCCGCTACTTTAATACTAAAACACATAGGACAGGATAGACAAGAGCTCAAACTTGCACCTAGTGTACAGATTCAGTACTAGCATGCAATAGGGTAAGCACAGAGATCTACTTGGCATTAGACGATAAAGATTTCTTTTCTATACTCCTATTCTGTACTGTATAGCAACTTCAGTTATAATTTAGCCAGTATCAAAGCATACTGCATGTGCACGTAGTGGCTATGACCACGTGGGTTCAAAGTGGCTTTCCACATGCTTACAAGATTTTAATCAAATGGTTGAAACTGTGTAAATTGCTTCTATTCAAGTTTCTCTATAGGCGAGCGTAGCTGCCTTGTTACTAGTTCGTCACACGTGGAGCACGTGGCCCCTATTTGTAATACACAGAAAACACATTAAAAACCAATAAACCCTTCCAAAATTCCTAACACACATAAATAAACTGAAAGCCACACGGTTTGTTTCCCAACTCTATCGTATAGATGGACAATTTCACTATACAAGCCTAACGTTGCCTACCACGTGGCGTGAACTCAAAGACAGACAATATCACTCTCAATACACAAAAATCATACAACAGAAAATAATCAAAACAACCATGAGCGGAATCATTGGTTTCCTTATTCAACGCTGGGCTGAAAAAGAGTGGGTTAGTCATAAATATCTAGTATTCCAATACCTTTTTCCATTACCAATCGAGACGCACATGCTGAAGGCACGTCCACTCACTTACCATTTCTTCGCAGAACAGCCACTTACCATGGCGGAGCTCCTGAGAGCCTCTGGTATTCGGTGGAGGGGGTAGCCTGACCAACCTCTTCCCGCTAAACCCTATGTTCTCACATTCTCTTTGATAAAGTTTTGCCAGTGGTCGATCTCTGCCACTCAAGACCAAGGAAACAAAGTTGGCACTACTACAGTCTACCAAGAGTTGTCTGCTTCCAAACTAATGGCTGTCATCGCTTCAGGAAAGATGGGAATAAGTTGTAAAGGATATTTCACGTGCGTATTAACATTAAATAAATATTCTACAACGTGGTAAATATTCTACAACATAATAAATCAACATCCTACATCATGGGAGTTTCGTGGCGCCCGCGGTGGGGCGAGAGAGAGAAAAACGGCAAGTGGCCGCACCCGTGAGTATCTATCGATGGTGCTGTCCTGTTAAGAAAAAAATGGTGCAAATGGCTCTGAGCACTATGGGACTCAACTGCTGTGGTCATAAGTCCCCTAGAACTTAGAACTACTTAAACCTAACTAACCTAAGGACAGCACACAACACCCAGCCATCACGAGGCAGAGAAAATCCCTAACCCCGCCGGGAATCGAACCCGGGAACCCGGGCGTGGGAAGCGAGAACGCTACCGCACGACCACGAGATGCGGGCAGTGTCCTGTTAAGAAGGTACGATTGCAAAACATCGTATTTAATCATGGAACGGTACGTACAGTACCGTTTCACCAGTACTTTTGTTCACACTGTGAATACTTATGACGCTCTGGTTTCCGCCAAAAGAAACTCAATGGCAGCTTTATGCTTGGAACGCACCTCAGTTACAGATACATACTGAAGGCTATGTATAGCGTCGCTATCAATCGGAAGGACATGAAACTATAGAGGATGAAGCGGGAATATTTCCCGATGTTCCACAACAAATTTCGTGTTTTTGTAACCGAACCTGGCAGAGAAAAAAGTAGATCACTTATTGAATTCCCTCCGTACTATAAGTTCGTATCATGAGCGATACCAAAGATCTAGATCGACTAGTTCAGAAAAATCATTCTCCCTATACCCAGGTACATTTCATGATGAAACTACCCTGGAGGAAGTCCAAAAACAGAAACCAAGCAGTAACTGGAAATGTCACGTGGTCCTAAGCTGCCCGTAACAAAGGATAAAAAGAAATTCATGTGGATACTGCATGGACAGCATGATGGCATAGGAATTTTAGGCAGCAGCACTTTCGAGCGAAATGCGTGAACGCCCCACATACTATAAGTTCGAATCATGACCGATACCAAAGATTTAGCTCGACTAACCCAGTAACATCATTTTTGCTACACCCAAATACCTTTCATGATGAAACTACACCGGAGGAAATGCATAGAGCAGCTAAGCAGGAACCGGAACTGTCTTGTGGCGCTAAGCTGCCCCCCCTCCCCCCCAAAAAAAGTCTACGTGGTTACTACATTGACAGCACGTCGGAATAGGAATTTCAGGTAGCAACACTTACAAGTGAAATGCGAAGGTTCGACTCATGGACCATTGTGACAATGAAATAGCGTAAGCACATGAAGCGTGGCTGATGCTGGGTTCGACGAGGCGCGGTGCGGCGCGGTCCAGCTTTTCGCCTGCTAATGTATCCGCACCGCCATTACTAATAGTTGAGGCACGCGAGCCTCTAATTAGGCGCGTAAATTCCACCTGTAAATGAGAGCCTACGCCCTCTCGGGCCATTAAGCGCTGCGCGGCGTCCGCTGGCGCGCTGAGTAAGATATTTCACGCCGCAGGAATGCGAGTGCGCGGCCGGGCCGCGTTAATAGCCGTGACCTCGGGCGCGGCCTGCTTTCACCCGCCACTATGCCCCCGCCGCCGGGTCACCACGCCCCCGCACCCGCCGCCCCCTCCGGACTCGCACTCTTAATTTCATTTTACGCCGGGGCCACGACTGCGCTCGGCGTTTTACTGTGTTTTTAGTGCCGCAGATTCCGCGCGCGGCAGCCTCCCGCGCGCGCCGTCTTCCGGAGATATTGTCCGCTTCTTGCGGCCGCCAGTAAATAGAGTGATGCAGTAAACTGGACCGGCGCCGTGTAATTAAGACGCGGACAGAGTCCAGTTAACGGCTGGCCCCGCGTCTCGAAGGAGTCTCGCCAGACCGCGAGCGGGCGGGGTCCGGCCGCTCGAGAAAGTCCGACACACAGCGCTGCTACTGCCGGCGGAGAATTAAATTCTTGCAGCCCTTACTTACTTACAACTTAGTTCAGAGGGAACTTCCGTTAATTTGGTATTCCACCGCCCGCGGTATTTACAGCGGTGGCCAGACAAGCGAGTACGCTTGCGATAATGAACGAGTTAATTAATTAAGGCGCGTTGGGTACAATTATCAGAAGCAAAGCGCGGAATTATGCTAATTAAAAAAGCGGGGAACTCGGCATTCGGGTGCGATGGGGATGCCGTGGCGTGCTGCCGTCTTCAAACGAAAGTGCGCCATAAACACACCTATTTTCTTTCTGCAGACAGTCATCTTCTATAATTTTGCCTATTCGTTACAATCACCATCAGCTGCAGCTGCAGTAGCAGTTTGACATCCACTGCCAGATAAAGGCCTGCTCTAGACTTCCTCGTGCACTAAAGTACTTCCACTAAGCATATTTACGCTGCTCATGCGTTCTTTCCAATGCAATGTTCCTTTTTCGTTGTCGTCTTGAGTGTTATCTCTGGGAATTCCGCAAAGAAAACTTTCGTTTTCAATCTATTATCCATTTGCTTTTCGACAAGTCCCTTGCGCCTATATGCCATTTTTATTACTGTCTTAATCTCCGCCGGCCGGGGTGCCCATGCCTCGGGCATGGATGTGTGTGATATCCTTACGGTAGTTAGGTTTAAGTAGTTCTAAGTTCTAGGGGTCTGATGAACCCAGAAGTTAAATCCCATAGTGCTCAGAGCCATTTGAACCATTTTTTCTTAATCTCCTCTTTCACTCGAATCCGTTTCCTGATCCACTTGTATGCTGTTTCTCCTGCTTGTAAAGAAATGTAACATGTGACTCAACCAAATAAAGCTGTAGACAAGATCTTCACGTAAAATAAAAGATTCTTTAAAAACTGTTAAAACACTGACAACGTAAAAACAGGAAACCTTTCGATGTGAACAGTTTCTGTTTTCGTGCGTAGTCCGACATTACTACCTTTCCCTGAGTCGTTAAAACATTAACTTTTTCTAAAAAATTCTTGTATAATTTATCTGAAAATGAGAGACTGTTCTCGAACCGCATCTTGTGACTTATGACCTTACCACGAATTTCATATGATTGAACCAAAGTTTATATTATACTAATATTTATTAATGTTTCCAACTCGGATGGCAAATTTTGAATCTCCTACTTATCCTGATCACGCGTATCTCCACTGCTCACTGACTAATCCGTAGTAGTTAAGTGGTTTTCGCATCAGAAATCCATGTCACATGTTTAAAACTGGTAGTACACACTAATTTAAACTTTGTTTTCAACCGTATCGAAGCATGATTTATGAAAACCGTATTTAGTTTATCAACATCTCAAGTAAATTTTACTCTACGTTCATTTCTTGTGTTTTCTGTTGCGCCATTGTCTTAAACTACCCTATACATAAACAAAGTTAACCAGTAGTCCCCATTACTACTGGTAGGAAATTATAGCAACGCAAGTAGTTATTACTACGTTTTGTCATTTCCCACTAACCGCTACATTATAATATCACACAAAACACTTCTCAGAGCATCTGCTTACGCTTGCACCGCTCTTTTTTTTTACAAGTAAGCAATGGAAATGTGCGCCTGCGTGACTGTGATTACGATTGAAATATGCTGATCTTTAGTAACCATGACTAAGTGAGATAGAACTATCGTTTCAAGGTCTATTTGACAAAATATTGCTTTACTGGGAATGGTCTTACACGAGGTGTACAGGAAAATTGGACTTATGAATCCTACTCATATACCAAACGTGACATGGAGTGGTGCACATAACACTGTTAAAATAGGCACTGATCAGTAAGTAAATCTCCTAGTGAAGCCAATTCAAACATTTAGACTAATCTAATCAAATGTATACTACGCACAGTTTCTTAATTAAATCTGATTCGAAATTTTTATTGAAACTAAGTGCTTCAATTCCTTTTGTAATTTCGGTGCAAATAGCATTATTCTCAAGTGTGTTGAGTGGTTATGCCAAGAACAGCATGATAATATTATTATCATCATAAATATTGTTACTGTTGTAATTACCATGTGACCATGTTGTTCTCTACACAACAACTTTAATCACTTGAGAAAACTTCGTAACTGAGTTCAAGATATTTGTTCGAATGAAATGATCCTCCAGCGATCGATATTGATATTTTTAGACTCGTAAGCCGACCCATATATGGAAGGAATTTTTACAGGCTCCCTTTTATTCCAAGCCACAACGTATACACGCACTAATTAAAATACGTGGTAGCATCACACCTTACGAATTGTTTAGAGATTAGAAAGAGATCAATAATCCAAATCATTAGTACGTTGTCACGTGCCTTATGCGTAGTATGAAGTTCGACCTAAATACGTGTATCATTATGATACAGCTAATTTCTCAGACGTAGTAAGTAAATGTAATGAACATCGTAACAATTGAAAATTTATGCCAGAATGAGACTAGAACTCTGATCTCTGCTTTTTATGAAGAGTTGCCTCAATGTTTACGCTGTCTGAGCACCCCTCCACATCTGCCTTAAAGTTCCATTTGAAACGTCCCCTTAGAAAAATTAATTAATTACTGTGCTGATGAACCTCTTACATTATTTGATTTTCAAACAGCTGAGCAGAACTGAACGCATTCAGACATTTCGTTCTTTACCTATTCTGATCAACACTAAACTGACACACAATATTTTTAGCGCAACACAATCGGACTTTCAAAAATCCCTACAAAAGAATGGCCCTGACTAACATTAACCTATACCTTTCACAAATCACTTACCTCACAAAAATCTTCATTACTCGAACTACTGCAAAACAGCGAGCGCCACTACTGCCAGCTAAATAAAAGATTCAAACTACTGAACGCACTAACTACTGATAGGCATAAATAGCAAATGAAAGATTTTTATATAGAACAAACAATGTATTTACCTTAATAGTGTTCAAAAGTAATAATATATATAGCAGTTCATGACATCCAGTGTTACAAATTTCAAAACTCCGCCATTTCTCTCCCCACATCCACCACTGCTGGCGGCTCACCTCCAACTGCGCAACGCTATGCGCTGTTAACATCCAGCTGCCCAACACTACAATGGCAGACAATAACGCAAACTAGCCACAGACTGCACACAGCACAGCCAGTGATTTTTATACAGAGCGCTACGTGGCGTTAGCAATATAAAAACCTAAACAGCCTACTTACATAGCCCCCATGCTCCCCACAAAAAATTTTACAAATTGTTTTGGGCAGTGGCCAATACAGATTTGAAAAAAAATTGTCATAATAATCATAATTACAATAACAAAGAAATCAAATGCACACACTTATTGATGCAATGTTGGTCAAAAGCTAAAATTTTCTCACAGTCCATAAAGACAGTCCTGATCATTCATCACAGTAAAATTACAGTGTTTTCTTTTTCTCAAAGTCTGAGCAGTAAAAGAGAATGCACACAGAAGTAGTGGATTTCCATGCAGTCTTGAAGTAGTGTTGTCCTTCCAATGGAAAGACAATGCTGACTCTTGACATGCATACAGGTAAAGTGCCACAACAGAGCAAACCCACAGCAGAGACAGTCGAAGTTGAGGAATATTGGTAGGTATGTCATCACAGAGCAGACCACTGTAGTCTTGTTAGAGATTACGGCATTGGTGGGCCACCAGAGGTGTAGACCCACTGCAGTCCTTGTAGAAATAATGGTGTTGGTGAGTCATAAAAGGTGTAGACCCACTGTAGTCCTTGTAGAGATAGCTAGCAGCTATCTGTTGCGACTGTGCAGGTGCACAATCACCATCGAAGAGTCTTGCGGACAATATAGCAAGTCCATGAACCACCTCTTGTGCACTTACAAAAAATTTTTTTTGAAATGTCCTTAGAACCAGCAATGCTGTTAATCAGTCCCTTGCTGACTTATTAACACACGTCCAAACACTAACAGTCCCTACTTCTCACATATTGTCCATATACTATGACCAACAGAAACGTGTGCAGTGAAATGTAACTTACAAGTTACTTAATTTGATGAACTGATGTCAATTACAATGTTATAACATAAGAGTAGAATTACAAAGGTACAAAATACATCATTAAAGAACATAACAATACAGATAACATTTGTAGTAATACAGGATTTACAAAAGAATAGAAATAGACATATTCATCAGTGTTACAGTAATTATGACATAAGTAAATATATAAAATAATGAGAATAGTTTTCGAAACATTAATTTCCCATATGAGCATTGAACGAAACAGAATAAATAATGTCTAAACATCTTTACAAAGTAAATAACACATTATCAGAAAAATTCTACAACATAACTCTTATTAGATAAACACATAAAGACAGGAAAAACACAAATTCACGTAGTGTAATAACACAAAAATACAGGACAGGGTTTGTTTTCAATGTGACATTTGGTACTGCAGTCCAACCCAAAACTTCATTCCATAGATCTTTCCTCTTATTTCAACATTTGTTTCCACCAAAAAAATCCTATCCAAGCATGATTTTTGTATTTATATGTTCACATATTTCTTACCTCGTTATTTCTTTTCCATTATCCTACCTCATCATTTATTTCCAAGAAAATCCTACCTAAACCTGTTGTCCCTAAACCCTACTTTTTTGTTCATATCCTCTTTCAAAATACTTGTTTGGCCAAACCATTTTCTTATAGCTTCTAAATGCATTTCTTCCAATTCATCACAACTCGATCTCTTATATAGCCTACCCCATCTTAAGCTAAACTAAATCTACTGAGCTCAGATGCTAAACTAAGGGACGAGGCAATGCAGCAGCACAAAACAATTAACACAAACAGCAATGTCAAAAAATGCCAATTGGCAAAGCAAGCAGCATTATAGGAATTAGCAAAGCAAATAGAACTAATATGAGGCAATGAGCAGAAACAAGAAAAATAAATCAGTAGTAAAACTAGCTTAATACAATGTAAAATTCAGTAGAACTATGCCTGGCAAACAACAGCAGCAAATGCTATGACCTATATCTAAACATGAAAAAGCTCAAGCAGAAAAAAAATTACAGATAAAATGGCCATGTTTAATACCTATGTCACATCTTAACACTAGAGTGATGCATCACGATAACTTACTCTTCCAAAAAAATTACCAAGTAGTTGAAAAGAAAATTATGTATGCAGTTACTGTTATTAATCCCTTCTTATTGTTCTTTCCATTCCAAGTGCTCCTTTTTCGAAGAATGTGGATCATAAAATTATTATTTAATAGATCTGTTGGCAGAAAGTGTTCACATTAGCAAGTGCATTTAATTTTATTTTATAAAACCAATGTTGCACAGCTGGAAACCAGATATCAAATGAGATAAGTAACTATGTACAAAGTAAAGCATAAAAATATCATTCAATAGTCATGTGGCATTTCATAAGTTAGTAGGTATTATCTCAACTCTCGCAGAAAGACGTTTGTCATAATCAGGTGTGCAGATGTATGTATCTTTCCAAGTAATGAGTGTGTCGTATTTGTGATGCTTTCTAGAAAGAAATGTTAATAGCGAGGTTAATGGCCTCTCCTTTTTTTCCACCTGTGCCTCTGAAAGGCACACACTAATGGCTTTTTCCCAGGCGACTGTCGCGCATCTGGGTGCTTACAGTGACCCACCTTCCTTACCGAAATATTTACATCAGTTTCCGCTACAGTAACAGTTTGATACAAATAAAATTTCAGAGGTCGATATAATTGCGTTACAAATCAGTAGAAACAAAATCCTCTAAATATAATAGTGTCCAAAAAATTCTCGTCGGCATTGTGATACATTCATGCATTTACACACATTTCATAGCTCTTTAAAGTACGATTCTTGGTTTCCATCATCCTTTTTCACAAGTCCGAGTCCCTAACCACTACTCCTTATTCCTTACCTTATTACACATATACATATTCATCAACATGTCTTCAATATTTCATCATAATAAATACATAGCATAATCAGATTCCTCATAGAACATCATCTCATTGATCATAAACATACCTGAACAGCATAATACACATCGTCGTCGTAATAATAACATCATAACACCTCAGTAAAATCTCAAAAACGTTGTAGCTTTCTGCAATAATTTCAAAAGCTAAAAAAAACTCTCTGCTCATTTAAATAGTGTCATCTACCTCAAATGTACTTTAAAAATCATGATCCCATACCAAATACATCATTTAAAGCTCTCATAGTATCACAATGGTTCCAAAAAAATTTGAACAGCTCACAAAGTACAGACAAAATACAATTTCATAAGTGTGAAGTTATCCAACTGTGTAATTACGTAAACATCTGACACTGATGTAGTAAAATAAATGTTTGTCTCTCTCAGTTAAATGATCAGATAGCTGTGTAATTTATGTGTTAGAGAAATATGATACTGATATGTAAAGTTGTATAAGCAAATACCATATTAGCTAGGGCTCCTTGTGCTTGCCAAACACGTGGTACACAAAGTAAGCGTGTACCCCCCTGAGGATTAATGTAATTACACCCTCAGGTGTTACAGATTACAGCAATGGAATGAAATGTATCACGAAAACCTTTGTATCATTGTACTTCAAATATCTTTAAAAATAAATGTTTTAAGTACAAAATTAATCACTCAAATACGTGTACTGTAGCGCTAAACTGTGCGTCACGTTGTAAGATAATCTCTGAGGAAGTCTCATAGTTATCGTCCTCCGAAAGATAAGTTCTGCAGAAATCAATGTACTTACCTCATGATAAACAAAAGTGAAATGCTTTGCGTATAGATATCTTAGTTATTACGCTTATTGTTGTGGTGAAGAAAGTACTGTGCTGTAACGTATTGTTGTGCTACAGAAATGGCTGTCTCCTTGTAGCTATACCACAAAAGTTACTACTAAAACATGTTTTACTTTCCAGAATAATTCAGAAAAACTGTGCAGATGTAAAACAGATACACCGCAAAAGCAACATTGTAAATTGTCACTCATTAGTAACGTCGTGATAAAATCGTGTAGCTGTCACACAAACTAACCACTGTGTCATCTGGTATCTCACAGAAAGTACTTTAAATCCATAATGTATTTTCAAGTAAACCAAAATGTTGCATTAAAATCTCATTAGCAGTACTGGTAAATGTTCTAAGTATGTGAGCCTTATAGTCGTTACGTAATCGTGCAACTAACAAGCAAGAATGTACAAATAATAACACTGTGTCGTCTGTTCACTATAACAATGCATTCGTAATTTCTGTTTAAATAAGTTCTCTTGGTTCTTGACTGGATATTTAACTTCAAACATTGTTGCATGTTAACAGTTTCTAAGTCTGACAAAACATACTAGAAATGTGAAGTGAAAAGTTTTATGGCAAAGACAAAGTTAAAAAGCATTTCAATTTCCTAGTACGCAGAGTTTCAACTTCAACGCAATTATCATGTGGTATACGTCAAACTCTGTAAGGTCCATTTTAAACTGGAAAGAATTTGTGACTCAAGTCTTTCTTCTTATGTGACAATGAATGAGCTTTAATGAGACCTTTTCTGACCAGTATATAATTTCTTTGCATTTGCTTTACGGTGTACTTTTCTCCTTTTGTCTGCTGCAGATTTTATATTTTTAATAGCCAAATTAATTATGCCTTTGTGTCGACGTTTACGTGTATTCGGGAAAGGTACAAGATCTCTGATTCTGTTCGGTGGTTCTTCATTCTTCAGTACAAGAGTAGGTGGTAAAGCAGTGGAGTCATGAGGCATTTCATTCAGCACGTTTTGAAATAAGTGTAAGTATCTGTCCCAATGCTGATGCTTTCTGTGACTATAAAGTCTGCAAAGCTTATTGATTTCTTTCATAATCCGTTCGGAGGGGTTACAATGTCGTGAGTACAATGAAATAAAAACAGGTTTGATTTTATGATTCTGAAGCATGCGTGATCAAACAGCAGATCTGAATTGCGGTCCGTTATCTGAAATGACTTCAGTAACGTGGCCAACTTCAAGTAAGAAATTTTTAACAAAGGCGTTGGATTCAGACCGTCCAGTGGCTTTACGTAACGGAGTGAAAGAAACAAAGTTTGAAGTAAGTTCAACAGCGACTAGAACGTACGAAAATCCATTCGATGTTCTGACAAGGGGTCACAAGAGATCAACAGCAGCAAATCCTTTTAATTTAGAAGGAATGATAGGAAACAACGGAGCGCGATGTGAGATAGTAGATGGTTTCGCCTTTTGACAAAGTTTACAAATAGACAAGACTCTTCGAATTTTCTTTTCCATATTGTTAAAATAACAAGTCGTCCGAAGAATATGATAACATTTTCGTCGGCCAAAATGTGCATAGCTGAAATGAATGTACCAAATGAGCTTATTAACAAAATCGTCAGGAATGCAAAGTACCCATAGCTTGTCATCAACAGTGCAGCGTTTGAACAGTATGTTGTTTCTAACCAGATAATAATGCCGGATCTGTGTGTGTGTCTTTTCATGCCATTTGCTTTTGATGTCTTTCCAAATCGGATCTTTATCTTGTTCATGAGCAATGTCCTTTAAAGATGTGGAGATGAAGTTTTCAAAGGCGACTTTCTGAATGTAAAGAATACTGAAATTTTTCTCGAGGTTGCCTTCTGTGCTACTTTTCTCAAGCCCAGCCGGTGCGCATGACAGTGCGTCCGCAACAATGTTCTCCTTGCCGGGAATGTAGACTATTGTGAAGTGTAATTCTTGCAGAAACAATGCCCAAAGTGTAATTCTTGCAGAAACAATGCCCAACGTTTTAACCTGTCATGATTTAATTTTGAAGACATAAGAAATTGTGATGCATGATGATCACTGTATACTTTTACGTGCTTACCAGAAAGAAAGAAACGGAATTTGTTAAATGCCCAAACGATAGCTAAAGCTTCTAATTCAGTAACAGACTAATTTTTTTTCAGATTTTGTTAGCACTCGACTAGCAAAAGCAATGGTTTTCTGAGCAGTAGTGTCATTTTCTGTGGCTTCTTGAAATAAATGGGCACCAAGATCGACTTTAGAAGAATCCGTGCTAAGGCAGAAATCTTGTGACAGATCTGGATGAGCTAGTATTGGCGCGTTAAGTAGTGATTCTTTCAAAGAATTGAATTCCAACTGTGCTTGTTCGTCCCAGTTCCAAATAGTATTCTTTCCAGTGAGAGAACAAAGTTTTGGTGTAACTAGAATTTGCATATTCAGAAAACGACGGTAAAAATTTACGAGACCTAGAAAACTGCGGACTTGTTTTTTTGTGGATGGAACTGGAATGGCTCTGATTGCTTCTAACTTTTCAGGATCCGGCTGAATTCCTTCAGAAGAAATAATATGTCCCAAAAACTTCACCTTTGTCCTACCGAATTCAGACTTTTCCAAGTTAACTGTAATTCCAGATTCTGCAAATATATGTAACACGCTGTTGAGGATGCGATTGTGTTGTTCCCATAAGGCTTCTGCTATCAGAATATCGTCCACATATAAGATGATGTGACATTTTAAGAACTCAGGTAATATGGAATTTAGCCCGCGAATGACTGCTGCCGAAGAAATGTTCAAACCAAAAGGAAGTTTCCGAAACTGATAACAAACGCCGAAACAAAGGAAAGCTGTGCATTTTCTACATTCTGGATGAAGTTCGATCTGATAAAAGCTGGATCTGAGATCAATAGAAGACAACACTTTTACACCATTAAAATTTTGAAGAAGTTCTTCCAACGTTTGCGGCCTATCTGTTTCAGGAATGATGATAGTATTGATTTGTCTCGAATCTAAGACAAGCCTGATCGATCCATTTTTCTTCTCAACACCATGTAATGGATTGTTGTATGAGCTTACTGCAGGCTCAATAATGCCCTCGTCAAGCATAGATTTATTCTGTTCTAACACGGTCCCTATAATGTGCCGGAATTTCGTATGGTATAACGCAAAATTTAATATGCTCACGAACACGAAATTGGTATTGAACTCCCTTGATTGTTCCT
Source organism: Schistocerca nitens (assembly GCF_023898315.1). Taxonomy (NCBI): domain Eukaryota; kingdom Metazoa; phylum Arthropoda; class Insecta; order Orthoptera; family Acrididae; genus Schistocerca; species Schistocerca nitens. The sequence continues at coordinate 230,923,096 of NC_064614.1, read as the reverse complement.
GTTTTGTGAGTAAAAAGTGTGGAACGTGCTTGTAAAATCTCAAAAAGGTCTTGCCTATCAGTGTCATTACAAATCTCAATTGTCTGAATTTTATTCTGAATTAACTCATTACTATCAAATGCGCCGTCGTTATCATCCCTGTCAGTGCTTGCAGAGTGATTGTTAGTGTCAAGTTCCGTCGAAAATTCCGAACTGTTGTGTAACAAAAGGTAAAGCCGATTAATTTCTTTGTCATGGTTTGAGAGCCAATCTTCAAATTTCAAAGCTATTGACTTACCTTCTTTCTCTAAACTTATTTCAGCATCGTGAAAGTTTAAGATTGCTTTGTATTCATTCAAAAAGTCTACTCCCAATATAATTTCCGTCGACAATAATGGAACAATAAGAAATTTCGTAGAGAAGCTGTGGCTTTCACAAAAGAATTCTAAGTTGGTTTGTTGCCGTACATCTACACTTTTTCCAACGATTGCGCCTTGTAATTTAATCTTACGTAACGGAAGTGTGGGGCAATCGTTCGATTTGTTGCATTTGCTAAAGGCTGTTCCACTAATTACTGAAACGGGACTGCCAGAGTCAAGTACTGCCGTAAATTTTACGTCATTTACTATAATGTGGATCACAGGATATGCAATGTTGTTATGTTTTACGTCGTGTTCCTGGAGTAAGATGTCCCTAATGTCTTCTATTTTTACGTAATTACTAGCTACGGCAGCTGCGTCGTCAGTTTCAAGTACGTTTTGTGGCTGCCAGCGGTATGAGTCATTGCCTATTGTCTCTTTGTTGGCGCGCGTCGTTATTGGGATTTGGAGACCTAACTTCTACAAATTCACCTTGTCAAGAGGGCCCCGCCCTGTTTGAATCCCGCCAGTTCTGATGCAATTCAGGTCTGTCGTTACGATCATATCGTCTGTCGTCATGTCGGTAGAATCCATAGTTTCTTTCTTGTCGGTCACGTGGTGGAGAATTTCTCCCTGAATCGTAACTGCGAGCTGGACCATTGCGTCTAAAGTTATTCTGTCTCCCTTGATAATAATTATTTTGGATCCCATATTGTCTGTTTCTCTGATTGTCTCTGTGATAGTCACTGCCGCGGAGAGGTGATCTTTCTCTGTAATTATTACTGTTCTGCCAACGGTTGTCATACGGGTGGTGTTTGTTTTGGTCACGATTTGTGTTGTGAGAATAGCCTTGTTGTGTCCAGTTATTATTTCTTTCATCGCGGAATTGTAACGGATGTGACCTGTAATTGTTGTGTTCCTGTTTTCGCGTTCCGCGATTGTCAGTGACAATTTCCAATTCTTGTAAGAGTCCCTGAAAAGCTTCAATGTCGTCTTTGCAACGTCCTGCCAAAATAATATGTCGTAAATGTTCAGGTAGTTTGATTAAGCAAATGCGGATGAGTTCTGAGGGGCTGTATGGGTTTGGCAGGTACTGATTCTTGTGAAACATGTGTTCAAAATATTTCACAAGACTGGAGAAATCAGATTGTTCGAAATGTTTCATCATTATGATGCTATGTTTTACTCGGTCTTGTGTAGCTTGAGACCAGTATGTTGAGAGGAAGGCATGATAAAATCCTCCTTCACTGTGACAATCGTGAATGACCGATCGCGTTCTTTCAGCTGGTTCATTCTCTAAGTAGCCACACATAAATTCTAATCTGTGCTCTAATGACCAGTTGGGAGGAAAACAATGAGAGAATTGATGGAGCCACGCTTGTGGTTGAATGTCGTTGCCAGAATTCTTAAATGTTTTGAATTTACGTGTAGTAATGAACAGCTTATAGTAAAAATCATCATGTCGGCGAGTAGCATATCGGTCATTGTTACGTCGTGTCGGCGGTTCCATCTCAAAATTCGGTGCACCTTGCCAATTTCTTTCATAACTTCCGAAATGCCCTGTGTTATTATTTTGTGGCTTTTCCGTATTTCTAAGTTCCTCTTCCCGTGTTGGAGCGCGAGTGTCCTCTGAAATATGTAATTTTTGTATTACTTGTGCCAACTGATCTTGTACTTCCCGGATTTCTCTTTTGTGCTGCGTATTAATTTGATTCTGATTTTGTTTGAATTTCTTAATTTGTTCATACTCTTCTGTGTCAGTGATGGCTACAGGTCTTGTGTCATTCAGATAATCATCTACCTTTGCAGATAAGTTAGTGAACTGATCCGAAAGTTCGGCTTCTTTCTCCGATAGTGTACTTATTTCCTCAGTGTGTTTTTCTGAACCAAGTTTCAGAGTGTCCATTTGTGTTGAAATCGTATCTACTGTGTCCTTTAGGTTTTCCTGCGTTTTTGCAAGTAGCGTAACCGAATCGGTAGATGCAACTGCGTCAATTTTAGCCCACATGGTCTCATCATTTTCATGAACAATGATTTGCAGTTCTTTTATGGCTGCTTCGTGATTCTGTAATGCATTTTCATGCCGCGAAAAAATAGGTTGAAAATGCTCACAAATTTGTGTTTTACGTCATTACAGACTTTTTGACATTTCGATTCAATGTTATGTAACTCAGTAGTTAAATCTTCACGTGTTTGTTCAAGTGTGGTGTCTAACTTTTGAAGCTTTTGTTGTGTTTGTCTCTGATTTTGTTCCATTATGTCTAACTGTTGCTGTGTTTGTGTCTGGTGTTGTTCCATTGTGTCTAACTTTTGAAGATTTTGTTCTATTGTGTCTAACTTTTGAAGCTTTTGTACCATTTGTTGCATTAATTGTAATAACAATGCACTGGTGTCTGAAACCTGTTACTCAGTGCTATTCGGCAATGCATTTGAAACAGCAATATTCGCAGTTTGAAAAGCAGAAAATGTGTCTTGACTTATTTGAGAAAACGGGGAGGACGAAAAACCTGAATCTACAGTATTTGCAAGATTGTGTCCTGTCATTTTGGATTCCTAAGGCAAGCTGTTGCCGACCGATCGATCGATAATGCTTCCCTGTTCACTAATTGTTTCACTGCCTACACCATTGTTTGCAGCCCGCTCCATTTCCCTATGCACAATTACCAAATTACTACTTTGAACATTAGTTAATTCATTACACGGCGGCGCTAACACACTGCTTTCGTCTTCACTGTCGTTTCTCAGTTTACTTTGGAGCCTAGTATTACGTTTTTCACACGCCATTATTGTCACAATATGTCACACGACAACACAGAAAAGCACAATTTGAAGAGCAAAATAAGAAAACACATTAACATGGCATTAAAAATAATATCTCGTTAGTTGCAAGCGCAGCTGCGAAATACTTGCTGCAAATCTACATGCATGCCACAACTGTTTTACTGTACAAGAATGAAAAACTACAACTACAAAGGAAATTCTCCCTACAATTACGCGCTAGCAATAAACAAAGGCTGCACTAATTGCACAAACTACAAGAAAAAATCAGAAGATTCCAGTGAGGTATCCTCGGCTAAGGGTCGACATATGAAACGTCCCCTTAGCAAAATTAATTAATTACAGTGCTGATAAACCTCTTACATTATTTGATTTTCAAACAGCTGAGCAGACATTTCGTTCTTAACCTATTTTGATCAACACTAAACTGACACACAATATTTTTAGCGCAACGCAATCGGACTTTCAAAAATCCCTGCAAAAGAATGGCCCTGACTAACATTAACCTATACCTTTCACAAATCACTTACCTCACAAAAATCTTCGTTACTCGAACTACTGCAAAACAGCGAGCGCCACTACTGCCAGCTAAATAAAAGATTCAAACTACTGAAGGCACTAACTACTGATAGGCATAGTTAGCAAATGAAAGATTTTGATAGAGAACAAACAATGTATTTACCTTAATAGTGTTCAAAAGTGATAATATATATAGCAGTTCATGACATCCAGTGTTACAAATTTCAAAACTCCGCCATTTTTCTCCCCACATCCACCACTGCTGGCGGCTCACCTCCAACTGTGCAACGCTACGCGCTGTTAACAGCTAACTGCCCAACACTACAATGGCAGACAACAATGCAAACTAGCCACAGACTGCACACAGCACAGCCAGTGATTTTCATACAGAGCGCTACGTGGCGTTACCAATATAACAACCTAAACAGCCTACTTACACATTGTCACAAAGGTTTTTGCCTACGATTTCTGAACGGTAATACTACGGTTCACTTAAAGGTTATGTGTCAGTAGCACTGGTGAGACAATAAAGTCCTTAGTACACCATGGCTCACTCTGTCACAACATATACATCTGGACTGAATTAAACGCACAGAAATTAAATGAATGAATCAATTCAGGCGAAACCAGTGAAGGTGTAATCACCAGCAATGACGTCAGTGCCATCCTTTGACGTACTGCTCTGAAAAATGTGCTAGCTAAAATGTTCAGAGATTGTGCTGAAGTTGTTAAAATGCTATTTGAAAAATAATTAGCGAAGTCAATGAATGAGGAGTCACCCTTGAAGCATGGTCTCTTAGCAGTGCTACAAGGGACAGTCATGTCCCAAGGTTTGTTTGCTTATTTGCCAGTCAACATGGCGTGTTCTGTTCTTCTCTAAATTTCACTTCTATGCTGACGACCTCTAATTGTATCTATGTTCCAAAAAGAAATATCACTAATGTGATCGTTCAGATGAGTGATGATCTATCTACAGATTGGAGTAAAACTAGGGACTTAAGCTAAATGTGAAAACTCACACGTAATCTTGGTACCTCCTCAGAAAATAATAAGTTTAGAATTCCGTGAACAACTGCCACCCATTCTTCTTACCAATACCATATCAGAAAATACAGAAGAACATGGGTGAACGTGGTGAACATGAAAGTGGATGAACGTGGCGACAGGACAGAAAATGCTGCCGCCACATGCAGGAAAATTTCCCCTTGCCTCTACGCCCTCAAAAATTTGTGGAACGTTTTTTCACAGAATCTTAAATGAAAGCGTGTGGAAAGACTGGTTCTAGCAGCCTTCATGATTGGTGTGTAATAAAAATTGGTATGCGTAATGGAAACAGTAAGTGCTGTGCCTTGAATTAGCGATTCATAGCACAGATGTAGTCTCACACCAGGTGGCTACTGGTTGCTAATGCTTCAGCTACAAATGGTTCAAATGGCTCTAAGCACCAAGGGACCCAACATCTGAGGTCATCAGTCCCCTAGAACTTAGAACTACTTAAACCTAACTAACCTAAGGACATCACAAACATCCATGCCCGAGGCAAGATTCGAACCTGCGACCGTAGTGGTCGCGCGGTTCCGGACTGTAGCGCCTAGAACCGCTTGGCCACCCTGGCCGCATTCCAGCTACAGTACAGATTGCCAGAAATTATAAATGCAGTGCCATGCTGAGGCCAGGAGTGGCTTGGCGTGACAGTGGAGTGGAGTCAGTGATGAAACAGGGAAGCGTGATCAACTTGGAGCCAGAGCCAGGGCCCGTGGGCAGCAGTGGGACAAGATGTGTGGTGCCGGACCATGGTTGACACGCTGTCTGGTCTTGTTTTAGTCTTGGTGTGACTGGTTCAGGGTGATGGATAGCGAGCAGAGATGCTTTTCTCCTGGCAGCTTGTGATAGCGGTCCCATGTATATGGAGTTTGCGTCGATCACTATTGTCATGAGTACAGGGAGAGGTCTCACCAGACCGCCAGCGAAAAGGTAACGTAGCAAGCAAGTATCTAGAAGTATCTAGGATTGTAGTCACCTGGTCAAGGCGGATCGAGAAGCTTGTGCAACAGAGCAGTGGGGGCAGCCTGGTGGCTCCGGGTTCTGATCTTGCAGCAGCTTGTTGTCAACATGAGGCATCAATTCCAGTTCTGGGAAAACGCACAGTACTTGACGTCTTAGATCCAGGGAAGGTGTTGCTGAGAAGACACAAACACATATCAGCCACAACGATGTGTCAGAAGTGATTGTGCCGGTTGTGTACAGTGCAAAACTTCTGCTGTGCAGATGCCAGTGTCTGCAGGAGTTTCAGACAAAATTGTACATATTAGTATGTTGGCAAAAAGGCGATGCCGCTGCAGAATCGTGTTAAACCTACAGGGATAAGCATTTTATATATAATTGTGCTCTGCAAATTTTCCGTTTCGTACTCTTACGAGAATCCTATATCTCCCGTACAAATTATTTTTCATTCATTGCGACTTTCGATAACAGATTTATAGATCTCCTTCGCAGCAGAGTGTTTATTACCACCAGTTTAGACGAGACAGTAATTCCAGAGTTGACTCTGCCCGCCGACAATGCTTGCGGTAGTGTGTGATTGTTGTTGCTCTACGCGAGGTCTTAGCCCGTGGTGGAGTCAACTGGGTCGATGCGATGTCTTTGTCGCCACTAGTTGGAAGTACTTGTTAACTTCCTTTTCACTTGGTTAATCACACAGCATTTTTTTTTTTTTTTTTTTTTTTTGCTGTAAGTTTTCAGTGTGAAACGATATATGGTACGGCGGCAGAATACATCTAAATTGAGAATATTCAAAAGTGCTGTGAGAAATTTTTTCGGTAATAAACAGTAAAGTTCGTGATCTGCTGACAATCACTATTATTAACCGAGCCCGTCATTATCCGCTTCCTCAAACCGTAAGTAAGTGGAATAAAAATATCGCAACTTCTTGTAGTGGAGACAGGCAGCATCGTTATAATAATAGCATCACTCATCTGTTCGTGTTACCATGAGTGGACTTAGCATCCTGTGACAATCTTCGCATCTAGATCCCGACTGCCAGTGTCAATGTATGGTGGGTGAATTTGGAATTTTCAGCGGCGCCTTTGTTTTTCAGTCAACTTTGAACAGGAAAGAAGTTGTACACAGTGTACTATTACTTTGGTTATAAATTTCATGCGCAGTATATATTTAAAACAACAATGGCTAGCCAAATGCGCAATGGTGATGTAATTAATAGAGAGGACAGCGTTAATCAGGATACCGTTGCTGTGGATCTCATTAATGAGTCAGAATTAATCAGTATAATTCAAAGTGTAGATGCAGCAGGATGATATTTCCGATTTGAACGTAAAGACTGAAGTGCATGAGGCAGTCACTTGAAATTATCATGTTCATCCCGTAGGAAAGGGGATGTATTTATGCAATTTTTACAAAAGCTGGAAAAAGAAAGCTAGACGATAATATGCGGGGCTTGAACAAGACACGATGATAGTAATAAAAAATTGGGCGTGGATTTGAACAAAGGACTTGAAGATAATAACAAAAAACTTGACGATCATGGCCCAAATTTGAACAACCCGATTGGACACAGTGTTGGATCAAAGATGGTAGGTACTCGTAATGATTTGGAGGAACTGTTCACACATTTGAAACACTTGATTATAGGGCCGAAGAATACCGAACATTCTGATTACACTCAGGACAGTACACTGGTCGATGACGACAAAGGATCCTATTTGACTGAAGTTCAATCTTTAATTAATGTCACAGCAGCAAGAATGTCATCAAACTATTGAAACCAGTACAGTAATTTATGACGCCACTGTTGATATCCAAATGCCATGGGACGAAAGTAACGCAGACGCCAAGCTTATTTCTAAAGTGCAACGACATTCTTCTGATTCTGAAATTAATGCTAATTAACTGGATAAACTTGTGAAGGCCAAACGAAATTGCATCGCTGCAAATGCTCGAAATTTGTCACGGAAAGACGTTGATTTGTTAATGTTAACAAGCTATAATAAGGATTGTTATTTCAACGTAATAACGACATTTTCACTTCTCTCGGACAAATTAAAGTTTTACGTTTACGAAATTCAAATAAAACAGATATGATTGGTATTTGTGCACAGGTAATGTATGCTGGGAACTATTCAGCGGAGATGCTCCGCGTGGAATGTGTTACGATACCTACAACATTGAAACAACATTCTTCAGTGAATATTTGACTAAGAATGGCTGGAACAGCGTGTGTAATTTACTAAGCGATAATGACCATGATCAGGCTTGCGATCGGAACTTCACTGCTGGTATGAGTAAGAATTTAAGGTGGACCAGTCCATCGACAAACAGCGTCCGAAGAAAGAAACGCTAATTCCGCAAAGAACAAGAGAAACAGCGACTGGAAAGGGAAGTGGGACAAATCTCATGCTTATTTTTTAGTGATAACAACTAGTGAAGACTTTCAAAACTTTGGTTTGTGCATGGTGTGAATATTTAACGTCATTCAACTATTTCAAAATAATTTTTTGTATATGATTGTTATTTCTGTGATGCAGTGGAGCTAGTTTTATTTGGGCGTGATATTGCCGTCTTATCTCTCACTGGGATCACGAGTCTCTGTCGTGCAACGCCAAGTCACAGTGCGGTCATGAATGCAGATCATGAATGCAGACACGTGATTCATGGGAGCAGTACTACGCCACAACATGCAAGATTAACAGTTTGCGAACCTTCAACTGAGGAGTTCTCTAGCCAACAATGGGTGGACCAGGCGACACACTAGACCAAGCTGCGTGAGTTGACTGTGAGAAACGTTTTGAGAGCTGTCCGTTATCAACAAAGTCACGTAGATTGTATTGACGACGTGCTCATTAATTTCGTGTGATGTATTTACAGTGCCGGTAGGTTCCTTGCAAACTGGAGTGCCCATGACTGCGGTGAATGATGGTGACAATGTTGTTGCAACGCAAAGCATGTATATCTGGATACCAACATATTTGTTATGCGTTGAATCATTCGACCGCAAACTTCATTGCAGATCTTTTTTTAAGTAATGCAACACATTTTTTTTCTCAGTCAATTTCTGTTGAAAAAATTCTGAATTTAGAGCATCGTGGAATATTCCCACTCAGTCCTTGCAGTTTCATGAAGTTCAAATTGGCTTCGGTAACGGAGATGTGATTGTGGCTTATACTATGCTGTACCCATACACCCGATTTTTGAACCTTCCCCATTACATACAAGTCGCACGATGGTGGAATGACCACAGCTCTTCACATTTGCCAGTTATCGAGTATACTGAAGTGAATCACTGTGGATTAATGCTTTTAAACGATTTTCATCAAATCCCGAAGGTCTTCCTGAACGTGAGGAATCACTAATGTTCAAAATGATCCTTCTTAAAACGAGAAAGTGATTTTATTACAATGCTCTGTGTAGTTCCCAATGTTATTTATAATCCGTCCTGATTGCAAAAAAATGTTTATTCACATGACCGGTTTCGGTTCCTCTAGAACCATCTTCAGATTTGCAATTTCGGTTACAGGAGTAACCCGTCCACACACAAAGCAAACTTCACATGCTGCATCACATAAAATTTTATGTGACGCATCATGTGAAGGTTGCTGTGTATTTCAAATAATATTTGTCAGACGAACAAATCACTGACTTCATGAATCTCATCACAGTCGTAGCAAGTAGAACTAGCCTGAATTTAATGAACAATTGTACCAGCAAACCGACGGTCTTGCTATGGGAAATCCCTTAGCTGTTACTCTTACCGATATTTTCATCAACTCTTTGGAAGAAACGTTTTTTAACTGTTTCTCAGCTTCATCACTGGGCTTTCTCTCCTATCTCAGATACGTAGATGATATTTTAGTCATCTACAAAGGACATGCTGATGGCATTGACCGTATTTATAATCTCTTCAACAAACTTCATGAGAAAATATCTTTCACCATCGAACTTGAAAACGAGGCCCGCCAATTAAACTTTCTTGACTTGACGCTTACAACAGAAGAAAATAAACTCTCATTCAATATTTTTCGTAAAGAAGCAGACTCTGATCAGATCGTACCTGCGTCTTCTAAGCATTCACAATCTCATAAAAACGCCTTCTTTCACTTTGCTATTCACCGAACTACTTTAAGTCCACTTTCGCAAGAAAAGTTCAACGACGAAATCAATTTACTGAAAACGATAGCAGTTAATAACGAGTATAGACCTGGCACAGTAGATGACATCTTCAGAAAGAAAACTGTTAAACCTCGGCACCTCTATCATTGAATCTAACCCCAAAAAATATTTTTCTATTCCTTTCTTGGGACCCATCTCCTATCAGATCAACATCTTCTGCGTAATAAATACAACTGAGACGTTGCCTTTTCTACCAATAATAACTAAAAAAAAACTTCATTCATAATTTAAAATCGTTTCGTTTCCCTTTAGAAAGTTCTTGCGTCTATAAGATTTTCTGCGATACCTGTTCTTCTTACTCCGTTGAACAAACAGGACGTGCTTTTACAACCAGATATAAAGAAAACCTTTTAAGAAAAAATGGCACTAGCCCCCAAAATTCGTCTTTTGCCGTCCATCTTCTGACTACAGGTCACGCGACTAAAGCTATTTGCGATATCAACTTCTTGCACGCTGAGAAAACAGGGCGTAGACTAGATATTCTTGAACAATTAGAGATTTTTAAACGTATTTCTCGAAATGGTAGCCCCATTCTCAATGAGCAGCTGAAGTTGCGTAACAAAAATTTCTTCAACGTTATAAAGCCGTTACTTGACATTTAATTTCGGGTCTCCTCGTGCAGTTCACCGAAATGTTTTTTTTTTTTTTTCCATCTAAGTCACCTCATAATTTTTCATTTATTGAAAGGTTTATTGGTTGTATTTCATGTCCGATCGTTTTCTACAGTCTGTGTCACTCGGCCCTATCTGTATTTTCTGGAATGACGTTTTTATATTTCAAACTTTACTTCTAAGATCTGATGTAGACAAAATCTTACTTTATCTGTCACTGTTAAACAAAATATTGCCTTTTACATTATGTACTGAACAATACTCAATATAATTTTCGTCTGTTTACATTTGAATGTTAATTAGCCAAGTTGTAACTGCGGCTACTAGGCGGCGCTCTCGCTGCAATGTCACGTCCACCTGCCGCGCTTGTTAGCGCGGGTGCCTCAGTCCGTTGTAACCTGTGGCTGTACAGGTATGAGCAGCCCTTCCTTTTAAACACTTTGTGACTAAAGCCCTTCTGGCCTGTTGTTTATTTTATACGTGACATGTAAGTACTGTCTCTGTCTTGTATTGTTAGTCAGTACTTACACTTTTTTATATAAAAATTTGTTTCTTCGCACAAATTTGTAATTATGTTATAGACCACTTTCAATGGCTAAATTCTGAAGAAGGCAGTCGTAGAAGTATTGAAACCTGGCTAATAAGATTAAAAAATTGTGACCGAGGGCTCATTTGTTTCAATTTTTTGTGAAGATGGAGGAGGACAGGAGTGGTAATGAGCTGTACAGTTGCCTGAAATAGTCAATAAGGAAGTAGCGGAGGCGGCTTTAGGGAAGGTTCAAATGGTTCAAATGGCTCTGAGCACTATGGGACTTAGCATCTGAGGTCATCAGTCCCCTAGAACTTAGAACTACTTAAACCTAACTAAACTAAGGACATCAAACACATCCATGGCCGAGGCAGGATTCGAACCTGCGACTGTAGCAGTCGCGCAGATCCGGACTGAAGCGCCTAGAACCACTCGGCCACCGCGGCCGGCTGAGGGAAGGGAAAGGGAGAGAAGACTAAGAACTAAATTTATGACCATGGAGTTGTTGGAGGTGGCTGAAGAAAACAAGAAACTATGTCACATATGGTAAAGCTCTGGGACTGAGGAGGATCGGAATAGGTACATAGTATACACAAAAGCAGCTAAAAAACTGATAAGAATATATGAGACTTGGGAAAGACTATGTGGGGAAATAAAGCATTCGCTTGGATAAGAAGATCGGTAGAGGCATGGAGGACAATAAGGACGATGAAAATGACTAGCAGTCCCCCACCCACAATGCAACAATGGACACCGCATCACAGAAGTCTACAACAAAAGCAGTACGTTAGGTGATAAAGAATCTGCATTAAAGGAAGAGATGCTGGAAAACGCAGGAAATGGGAAAAGAAGTGGACCGGGAGGTGTTGTGATAGGATTGTGGAAATATGTGCCCCCTCAAATGGTGTAAATTGTTCAGTCAGATTGTGGTGGGAGACGAAATACCAAGAGAACGGTCATATCATCTGCTCTCTGTCGTCTACAAAAACGGAAACAAAAATTATGCAAATAATTATAGGGGAACTAGTTTTATAGTGTCTATCGGCAAACATTTTAGCGCTGCACTGAAAAACAGGTTGAAGAATGACATTGAGAGAAAGATTCGAGAGGAACAGGCAGGTTTTACGGTTAGGCGACCTTGTTGTTGTTGTTGTGGTCTTCAGTCCTGAGACTGGTTTGATGCAGCTCTCCATGCTACTCTATCCTGTGCAAGCTTCTTCATCTCCCAATACGTACTGCAGCCTACATCCTTCTGAATCTGTTTAGTCTATTCATCTCTTGGTCTCGCTCTACGATTTTTACCCTCCACGCTGCCCTCCAATACTAAATTGGTGATCCCTTGATGCCTCAGAAAATGTCCTACCAACCGATGCCTTATTCTTGCCACAAGCTCCTCTTCTCCCCAATTCTATTCAATACCTCCTCATTAGTTATGTGATCAACCCATCTAACCTTCAGCATTCTTCTGTAGCATCACATTTCAAAGGCTTCTATTCACTTCTTGTCCAAACTATTTATCGTCCATGTTTCACTTCCATACATGGCTACACTCCATACAAATACTTTCAGAAACGACTTCCTGACACTTAAATCTATACTCGATGTTAACAAATTTCTCTTCTTCACAAACGCTTTCCTTCCCATTGCCAGTCTACATTTTATATCCTCTCTACTTCGACCATCATCAGTTACTTTGCTCCCCAAATAGCAAAACTCCTTTACTACTTTAACTGTCTCATTTCCTAATCTAATTCCCTCAGCATTGCCCGACTTAATTCGACTACATTCCATTATCCTCGTTTTGCTTTTGTTGATGTTCATCTTATATCCTCCCTTCAAGACACTGTCCATTCCGTTCAACTGCTCTTCCAAGTCCTTTGCTGTCTCTGACAGAATTACAATGTCATCGGCGAACCTTAAAGTTTTTATTTCTTCTCCATGGATTTTAATACCTACTCCGAATTTTTCTTTTAGTTCCTTTACTGCTTGCTCAATATAAAGATTGAATAACATCTGGGAGAGGCTACAACCCTGTCTCACTCCCTTCCCAACCACTGCTTCCCTTTCATGTCCCTCGACTCTTATAGCTGCCATCTGGTTTCTGTACAAGTTGTAAATACCTTTCGCTCCTTGTATTTTACCCCTGCCACCTTCAGAATATGAAAGAGATTATTCCAGTCAACATTGTCAAAAGCTTTCTCCAAGTCTACAAATGCTAGAAACGTAGGTTTGTCTTTTCTTAATCTAGCTTCTAAGATAAGTCGTAGGGTCAGTATTGCCTCACGTGTTCCCATATTTCTACGGAATCCAAACTGATCTTCCCCGAGGTCGGCTTCCACCAGTTTTTCCATTCGTCTGTACAGAATTCGCGTTAGTATTTTGCAGCCGTGACTTATTAAACTGATTGTTCGGTAATTTTCACATCTGTCAACACCTGCTTTCTTTGGGATTGGAATTATTATATTCTTCTTGAAGTCTGAGGGTATTCCGCCTGTCTCCTACATTTTGCTCACCAGATGGTAGAGTTTTGTCAGGACTGGCTCTCCCAAGGCTGACAGTAGTTCTATTGGAATGTTGTCTACTCCCGGGGCCTTGTTTCGACTTAGGTCTTTCAGTGCTCTATTGAATTCTTCACGCAGTATCATATCTCCCATTTCATCTTCATCTACATCCTCTTCCATTTCCATAATATTGTCCTCAAGATCATCGCCCTTGTATGGTCCCTCTATATACTCCTTCCACCTTTCTGCTTTCCCTTCTTTGCTTAGAACTGGGTTTTCATCTGAGCCCTTGATATTCATACAAGTGGTTCTCTTTTCTCCAAAGGTCTCTTTAATTTTCCTGTAGGCAGTATCTATCTTAGCCCTAGTGAGGTAAGCCTCTACATCCTTACATGTATCCTCTAGCCATGCCTGCTTAGCCATTTTGCACTTTCTGTCGATCTTTTTTTAAGACGTTTGTATTCCTTTTTGCCTGATTCATTTACTGCATTTTTATATTTTCTCCTTTCATCAAATAAATTCAGGATTTCTACTAGCCCTCGTATTTTTACGTACTTGATCCTCTGCTGCCTTCACCACTTCATCCCTCAAAGCTATCCATTCTTCTTCTACTGTATTTCTTTCCCCCATTCTTGTCAATTTTTCCTTTATGGTCTTCCTGAAACTCTCTACAACCTCTGGTTCCTTCAGTTTATCCAGGTCCCATCTCCTCAAATTCCCAACTTTTTGCAGTTTCTTCAGTTTCAATCTACAGTTCATAACCAATAGATTGTGATCAAGGTCCACATCTGCCCCTGGGAATGTCTTACAATTTAAAACCTGGTTCCTAAATCTCTGTCTTACCATTATATAATCTATCTGAAACCTGTCAGTATCTCCAGGCTTCTTCCATGTATACAACCTCCTTTTATGATTCTTGAACCAAGTGTTACCTATGATTAAGTTGTGCTCTGTGCAAAATTCTACCAGGCGGCTTCCTCTTTCATTTCTTAGCTCCAATCCATATTCACCTACTACGTTTCCTTCTCTTCATTTTCCTACTATCGAATTCCAGTCACCAATGACTATTAAATTTTCGTCTCCCTTCACTATCTGAATAATTTCTTTTATCTCATCATACGTTTCTTCAATTTCTTCGTCATCTGCAGAGCTAGTTGGCATATAGACTTGTACTACTGTAGTAGACATGGGCTTTGTGTCTATCTTGGCCACAATAATGCGTTCACTATGTTGTTTGTAGTAGCTTACCCGAACTCCTATTTTTTTTATTCATTATTAAACCTACTCCTGCATTACCCCTATTTGATTTTGTATTTATAACCCTGTATTCACCTGACCAAAAGTCTTGTTCCTCCTGCGACCGAACTTCGCTAATTCCCACTATATCTAACTTTAACCTATCCATTTCCCTTTTTAAATTTTCTAATCTACCTGCCCGATTAAGGTATCTGACATTCCACGCTGAGATCCGTAGAACGCCAGTTTTCTTTCTCCTGATAACGTCCTCCTGAGTAGTCCCCGCCCGGATATCCTAATGGGGGACTATTTTACCTCCGGAATATTTTACCCAAGAGGACGCCATAATCATTTATCCATACAGTAAAGCTGCATGCCCTAGGGAAAAAAATTACGGCCGTAGTTTCCCCTTGCTTTCAGCCGTTCGCAGTACCAGCACAGCAAGGCCGTTTTGGTTAATGTTACAAGGCCAGATCAGTCAATCATCCAGACGGTTGTCAGGAACCATACGTTTGTCTGGCCTCTCAACAGATACTCCTCCGTTGTGGTTGCACCTACGGTACAGCTATCTGTGTCGCCTCCCCACCAACGGCAAGGTCTATGGTTCATGGGGGGGGGGGGGGGGGAAGGCGACCTTGTATAAAACAAATAAGTGAGAAGGTGTATTCTAACGGTGAAGAAGTACATATAATATTTGCAAATTAAAAAAAAAGCATATCATTATACACGCATCAACGCACTAACGGAAGCGATGGAGTATATAGGTGTATAAGTGCAACAAATATCCCTAATTCTGAGAATATCCCATCTCACACAATAACTGAACTAGGGAGAAAGTTGAGTGAGACATTCCAAACATCGAACGGACTTAGGCAGAGCTGCAGTATCTTGTCGACGCTACTTAAAGTACATGTGCAGTATAGATTGGAAGGGTGGATCAGTCATGCTGAGGAATTGGAGTCTGTTCCCAGCGTGGTATTATCTTCTCATTAATATTTGCCGATGATCAAGTGCTGATAGCACAAAGTAGAGAGGGGGTCAAATTTGTGATAAAGAACTTAATGGAAGCATTTGAACTAGGCGGGCTAAGAATAAATATGAGCGAAACAGAATATCTAGTAATTGGAGGAGATGAAAGGGATATGGTACTGTCACAAGGAACTAATAAAGCTGTAAATGAGTTTAAATATTTAGGATCGATTAGCGGTTCTTCGGGAAGTTTGAAGCAGATGTGGAACACAGCATTCGGCAAGCAAATGGCGCAATTAACATGCTAAATGAATTTCTGTGGAGCCGGAAATATCCAAAGAAAGAAAGAAAGAAGGGGATTATGGAAACAATGGTAGAAAGTATACTAACATAGGGTGCAGAAGGATGGACCCTGGGAGAGTGGCAGAGAAGTAGAGTACAGGCAGCAGAAATGGATGGAATAAAGAGGGCAGCCAGGATATCCAGAACAGAGCGAAATTAGGAAGATGATGGATATGGAACAACCAGTCGTGCAAAGAATTGAAAATAGAGCTCTTCCACGGTATGGCCATTTATGTTGAATGGAGCAATCCGGGAATGGTCACCTCCAGGGAGGAAGAAGCGTCGACGGCCGTGCTTAACGCGGAGAGCGGGAGTAGTTGCAGTGATGAAGAACTGAAAGAGGAAGACTGCCATGATCGTGAAAATTGGTGAGTGGGAATAAAGGGCAACTGCTGAAGAGTGGAGAAGCCCTTAAAAGCAAGTTATTGTCCTTAGTTAGTATTTGCACATTTTATTTATTCCTTATCTTCCTTTACAACTTGAGCAATTATTTCTAGTACCCTTGTCTATTTTTTTGTGTCCTCCTCATTACTGTAAGGCTTCATGCATTCTGAGAGGCAGAGAATTTTGCCGGCCGCGGTGGTCTAGCGGTTCTGGCGCTGCAGTCCGGAACCGCGGGACTGCTACGGTCGCAGGTTCGAATTCTGCCTCGGGCATGGGTGTGTGTGCTGTTCTCAGGTTAGTTAGGTTTAAGTAGTTCTAAGTTCTAGGGGACTTATGACCTAAGATGTTGAGTCCCATAGTGCTCAGAGCCATTTGAACCATTTGCAGAGAATTTTAATGTCTGTTATGTTGTACTAGATACTTACTTTTTATTTTTCGTGCTCGGAGCTGTCAACTTCTCGGCCTAAACTCGGGTCGTGTCCGCTGCCGCGCGGCTCCTCTCAACTTGCACGGTCATTGCCACTCCCATCATTTAAATAATTTTAAAAAAAGACTTTTAAACTTTAACTACTGCTTTCACCTGATGACGGTATATTGGACGTGAATGGCGGGGAGTGTCTACAGGGCAATGTTCAACGTTACTATGTTATAAATAGCGTATATTGCTTGAGGCTTTTCTTTAAAGGCTGGAGCCCCTTCATGCTCGCATCGGAATCGAGACGATCACAAAAGCTCTGCTGTCACCTCCGCGTTTGTTTTAATCTAGGAGATTACATAATGCGGGCCTGTCATATGTTCCTTGCGTCAGTGTGGAATTACCCATTACCATTGAGGTGACAGAAAGTGGTGGCTTGTTTATATGGCCTAATGATCAAGTCCACTGCTCGCGAAAAGCGGTAAATTTAGCTTCGAATTCCGATCTGGTTCAAATTTTCAGTTCTCAAGATATGTTCACTGCATTCGAGGTTCAGTATGTCTGAACAGTTTGCACTGATATATTTTCGTGTTACATGCTCCTTGATTTCCTCGCCACCGATACTTTCACTTCATTTCAGTACATTTAACACTTTCAAGAAGAGTCTCAGCTGCCGTAGTTGGAAGAGCTGGACTGCTGCTTTTAACACATTTTATGACAGTCACAGCATTGTAACTATACATGCAATACATTCGTGTTTGAGGCGCTATATCACGGACTGCACGGCCCCTCCCGCCGGTGGTTCGAGTCCTCCTTCGGGCATGGGTGTATGTGTTGTTCTTAACATAAGTTTGTTTAAGTTAGTTTAAGTAGTGTGTAAGGCAAGGGGCCGATAACCTCAGCAATTTGGTCCTTTATGAATAAAAAAAAAATGTTCGTGTGACGTGTCATTTGAAACGAAGAAACCGTTGTTAACTATTAGGAAAAGGTGGATTATGACATAGTAAAATTACGATATACAAGGAGCGTTTTTTAGAAAAAAATTGAACACGCCGTTATTACACGTAATTTGTCTCAAAGTCGTATGTTTCGAAACATTCAGGCATACATGGAGCTAAGTCACGGTTTGGACACCACCAGGACGTTTCTTTTGGGCAGATTTACCCTTGTAGCTCTTACTGACAGGCGAAAGTAATGTAGATGCAACACCGAGCAACAACATACAAGGCGCTTTATTCGAGTACAGAAATGTCACAATTCTAACTTCCTTGTGCTGTCTAGAAGGTTACCGATAGAGGGAAGGAAGCACAACGGCAACTAGGAAGCTTTACGCACTGCACGAGCAAAACTAGGAGCCGCCCGCCCGACTAACATCCGCTGCACGAGTCCTACTCGGGTTCCGTCATGGAAGTGTTAATTCACTTCGTGTTGTAAATTTTTCAAAGTTTCTAGAAAGTGTGTAATGCTCGGATGGCTCAAGCCCAATGTTTCGTTCATTTGTTGCCCCCCCCTCCCCTAGTAATCTCAACCGTAAGTTTCCTGGTAGGCATTATACTCTGAAGTCGCTGGTACCTGGAGAACCGCAGGGTCGAAGACGCCAAGAGAAGCCGTACCGAGGCTATTAGTCAGCGAGGTAAGCTCAGCCGCGGTTTAACCGCGGAGCTACTCCGGTGTGGCCGAGTCCGAAAGCAGTAACGGCACGCGCCTAAGAGCGCTCTAAACTTCTCCCCGCGAGCGTGCTACAAATGTATGATTATGTGCTTTTAATGACTCGGCGGCGAGCGCAGCGGAGTGAGGAATAAAACACGGCGCGATAATCGCGCGGGATCGAGGTGCGAGCTGCGCCGTGCCTGCTCGTTATCTCCACTGTGCGCCAGCTACCCATCCCGAGGGGTACCGCCGCCGCCCAGGGACCACACAGTCTGCAAATTGCCGCCCGGCCGGGCGATACGGCCGCGCTAAATCCCAGCACAGCACTCCTGTTTCTTCTAAGTGCTGCTAGGAACACGCATCGCGACTTCCAGGCCTATAGTACACAAACACCACACTGCGGCAAGCTTTGGTGCTGATAACTGACACGACGAAATTCACGGGAAGACGTGAAATGGACGGAACTCGCTACTTTACTCCCGAAAATCTGCTGAACCGGGACAGTTATGTCACAGTCAGCTGCAGGAAACAAGCAAAGATGAAACTCAACTCAATGAGCTATTAAATCACTAAGGGTGAAATAAGCCCTTGTGTATGACGGAAAGAGTGTTGACTAACTAAATTCTTTGAATAATACGTTAGTTGTGCACACTGTCACCTTAGCAACGTGTCTTTCTACTGTGGTATGTTTCCTACGAGATTAAAACACTCGTTGGTGAACTGTTCCATAAGTAGAGAGGGATTGCTACCAGCGTTTTCCAAAGTTTTTGAGGAATAATCTGTTAGAGAGTAGCGCACTTTTCAGCGCACGTAATTTGTTATCACGCTCTGGGTTTAGGAATGGGGTTGAGCCGTGTGCGGTTCGTGTTTACTCCGTTTATTGTTTGTCGTCTTCTCTTACCGTACTGCCGCCTCCTCTTCTTATTCCATTTACTGGGGTCACTAACTTCCTGCCTTACCTGTCCGTGAGTGGTAGCAGCAGCGCTTATCGATAAGTGCTCTGTCGTACCATCTCTGGTGCGGCCGATAGTATTTCCGGATCGTCATGTGTCGGGAGTTCAGTTGCGGACGCACCAGCAGTGGCAGTCAGTCTGGGGACGGATCAGCAGTGAAGTCGGGGACGGAGCGCCAATGAGGTGCGGACAGCCAGTGCTCGTAGACCGCTGGCGACATACATGAACTGTCCGATGGAAGGAGATTGGGGCGGGACGACCGTTGGTTGGTCGTTCGGTTTGTCGTCTCATCGGGTGACGTGTATTTGGTCCTTTGACCGTTTCTGGGCCTCGTCAGTTGGTCATCTTGCCGGACGTGGGTCGGTTCCTTCCTCGTGCAGAGATGTCGTGGCCAATGGGCAAGAGTTACACCTGCATGGTTGGGTCAGAGCCAGTGTGCCCTGGTCGCCGTGTCTCCGAATTCCGAACCCACATCGAGTTGAGTCGGGTTGGAGCTGCAGTCAGCTTCGGAAAACCAAGACTCGCCCGACCGTTGCCGACACACGTAACTTCAGTTGGAACGACCTGGATTGGTCGTTTGGTCGGTCGTCTCATCGGATGACGTGTATTTGGTCGCCGACCGCTTGTGGAAACTCTCTGTGTGTCGAATTGATTCGTCCGTGTTGTTCCACAGTGATTGCTTTACGGTTGTTCGAGTTCTTGTGCAAGTGTTTTTACGTGGAACTGTGTGTAGCTTCTGTGATTTCCACTTAGCAGATGAATGCTGTATGCGGACCGTAGTAGGCAGTTGATCAGTTGCGACAGAGGGAATTGATTAGGTTGTTGGTTGGTTCTTCAGCCGTAGGTGTTGCCACCTGATTATTTAGTGTTACGCTTGGCTGCGTGTCTCACCTAAACTGTTGTTAGAGTTTCCTCCCCAGGCCGATCCTTGGAACACTTCTGAGCACCACTGTTTGTTGTTCGTGATTGTCATTTTATGTGGTCGCAGGTACTGTGCCAGGCCTTCAGCCGTGTATTAATATTGTCTGTTTTATGTTTAGTATATGGCCTTCAGCCGAACTTCATGTCAACTATTTTAAGATTAGACCTTCAGCCGTGTTTTATTTAAAATTCTTGTTGCTCTGTATTTAGGCCTTCAGCTGTGTTTGTTTCAGAATCTGTGGCTTTTATCCGTAAATCCTTGTCTGTAAGGTTTCATTGTAATTATCTTGAATTCTTGAAACGGCCTTCAGCCATGTTCTGTAAATGTTTATTTTAAGGTGATCTTTAATTATTCTTGAGTAATTGTTTGGGCCTTCAGCGATAAGATACTTCAAGATGTTTTTGTTGTACTGTCTAAAAACATATCTTTAAAGCCTCTCTTTTATTATGTAAAAAATTTTTTTTGGGTTTCCGGCCGAATAATTTATTTGAATTTTCCTTAATATGGCCTTCAGCCGAAAATTGTAAATGCTTGGTTTGTAAAGAATTTCCTGAGCTGATCTGAAATATTATTTCGGCCTTTAGCCGAGAAGATATTGCAATTTTACTTAAGTAAGGCCTTCAGCCGTTACACTAAATCATGGTGTTTCAAAAGCAATCATTTAAACTTATTCTGCAGAAGTTACTTGGGCCCTCAGCCGTGAATTGATCTTTGTTGTTTTAAAGAGAAAACTGTGCATTGGTTCGAGCAATAAAGTTGTGTGTTCTTGTATAACTAACAGTAACTGACCTTGATCCCTTTCCACAACGTGATCCGCTCTGTCCTGCGACAACCAGGATTTAAGGGGTATCTAAGGAAAAAGGAATTTATTCTTTTGTCTGTGAGGCACTAAAAGGGCTGCAGAATACGTTTCCTTTGATTATGTGGTCCATGCGATATTTTTGTATAAATTGGGGAAAAACGCACCAACGATTCACTTCGCATTTGAAAGGTAGCAGCAAGAACGTTGTTCTGTAGTATAAACAGATGGGAAGCAGGTTTGAACGTGATCTTGGTCATGTGAAGGTGCTATCTGGTTCTGTTGTGGACCCGTTGCTTTCTTTGATACAGAGGTTGGAAAGAAATACAGAAACATCACGAGGAATGCATACTTGAGCATAAATGCAGACGCTAGCCAAGCCTGCAGGTGTCGCTGTCCTATTTGAACACGAATGTCGATTGTGCAATGTTGGCAATACGTTGCACTTGTCAATTGTGGTTAGAACAAAAAAAATGGTTCAAATGGCTCTAAGCACTATGGGACTTAACATCTGAGGTCATCAGTCCCATAGACTTAGAGCTACTTAAACCTAACTAACCTAAGGACATCACACACATCCATGCCTGAGGCAAGATTCGAACCTGCGACCGTAGCAGCAGCGCGGTTCTGGACTGAAGCTCCTAGAACCGCTCGGCCACAGCGTCCGGCGGTGGTTAGAACAGACTTCTCTGTAGTTGTGAGTGCATTACGTCGGTGCAACGTCAATTCTAACAATGGTAAATTGATGGCGCTAGTCTGATAGGTGCTTCCGTAGCCAAGGAACCGAAGTGTTCGCTATTCCAAGAGGCACCATATCGAAGTTTTATACAGCATACAGGGAAAGTGGAAAGCATCATTCGCTAAGTCACAAACGGACGAAAGTCTGTGTTGAGTGATCGTGACAGACCGTCATTGAAGTCACTGCATACCTGGATGTCTCAAAACAAGAGGAAAGGAACTCCGTAAACTTCAAAGGGCGAGACAGAATTCCGAAACTACTTATCACTGATGACCGAAACAGAACAATGTGATGTCAAATACACAACACGTGGACAGTGGAGTAATGGAAGAAATTCATTTGCTCGGCTGAGTGTTGTGTCACTTTTTTTCTTTCCAACTTCTGGTCGAGTTTACTTTCCAAGAGAGAAACATGGTGGAGATTTGGTGATAATTTGGATAGCCGTATCGAGATGTTCCATTGGCCCCATAGTTACTCTGCAGGGTCGCGTTATTGGCAACTATTACTTGACCATATTGGCTGATCATCACATGGTAAAACGGTTGTTCCCCAATGGTGACACTGTGTTCCAAGACGACTGGAGCTCTGTTCACACAGCTCGCATGGTAGATGTCGGAATTTGCGAATAAAATTATTTTCTCCAGAAATGAAAAAGACTGATGTATACTTTTTTATTATAATGGCATGGTAATATATTTTGGAAAACCAAGCACAGACACACTACACATAAATAAAATTCTTTTCTCCAGAAATAAAAAGGAAAATAAAGAAGATTCATGTACATCGGGATGATTTTTTGCAATGTTTAGTCACTTAATGTTTTAAATAAGTACAGTGTGTTAATGCTAAAAACTATTTAGTATTCAAATCAGAAATCAGATACAAATTATACGTTTCATCCTAAGATTTACATTTGCCGTATTTACTGGAAGAATGAATTATTTCAGTCAGATTATTGTTAGAAATAAATAATAATATTCTGAGCAAGACAGACTTAAATGAGTTTTCACACTAATAATAACTGTTGCTGAGAATTCTTCCGTGGTCCATGGAACTCTTCAATCCCTGACGATTCGTCCAAGGCTTCATTTGAAAAAAGAAATTGTCCTTGTCAAGGTTTATCTCTGCTATCACGTAAAATCCACACCACGCCCACTCTCCAAGGTATTTAGGCCGATCTTCGACGTCCAACTCGTCAGTCGGTAAGACTCAGCACAACCAGGAGCACCTCCGAAGATGTCCAACGTAGGCTTGGACAAAATGCCAGGGATTGAAGAGTTCCACGCACCACGGCCATACAACCCGGAAGAATTTTCAGCAGCTGAAACATCCGGTCGTGAAAGACTTCATTGTATGAATAATAGCTGTCATTGTATCGAAAATAGTACGGTGTTTTTCATCATGCCACTACGTATTAATCAGGCTGAAAACCCTTTCTACTTCAAAATTTGTACCTGGAAAAAATTACGAAAAATTAACAATGTTCTACACATTATCTAAATAAATATTTTTTCGCATTTTAAAATATATTTCACTTACGTTTCCTACAAGAGGCACTTTCTTTGTGACCCAATCTTTGTTATGCTGTTCCATTATGTTCATAACGTGTTCATACTTATCAAATAATGAATTCTCATTCAAAGAGGACAGAGGAATATCACACTGGACATGAGTCCAGTGAGGCAGATACTCCCAACTAACTCAAGACAGATCCTGACTGTCTGAATACTGACCTGAAGTCTTCTTTTTATGTAGGTCACACAGTCATCAGAAAATGTTTGGAATTATTTTAGAAACTCTTGTTCACTAATAATTCTTTTTCCTCCGAAATGTTTTAACATTTTGTGCTATTGTTATGACTCTGTTGATCTTTAACTCGCAGAATTATTTTCAGACAAGGGTTCTGACAGTAAATGTGTCAAAATGCTAGTAAATTTTGAACAAAATCACCAAAACAGCTATTGGCAGACCATCTGCTGCTGATGACTGAAAACCTGTGCACAAGTGAACGCAGCAGTCAAGACCAACACTGATTTATTTAATTTTGCTTGTGTTTGTGAGAAACATTCTGACATTCCATTACAGTCCCCCCTCCCCATCGACAAGCAGGTCATTAGGGATGAATCACAAGCTCAGATTAGGGATGGATGGGGAAGGAAGTCGGCTATGCCCTTTCAAAAGGAGCATCCCGACTTTTGCCTGAAGCGATTTAGGGAAACCACGGAAACCTAAACCAGGATGGCCGGACGCGGATTTGAACCGTCGTCTTCCAGAATGCGAATCCAGTGTGCTAACCACTGCGTCACCTCGCTACTGCAAGAGCATAGGGGGTGGGGCAAACATATTAACAAAGATTGCTTCACTTTTAATTCTAGCACAACAATATTTAGATCTGCTGAAAAGCTTACAAGTCGGAAAAGTAATACAGTCGTTCGGTTGAAAGCCATGACTACGATAAACAGGATGATATGCAAACCTACCTGTTTCAGCTGGCAGTTGTAATTCAGGCATTCATGTAGTGTTTATCTTAAAGAATTAATTCATCTTAATGAATGCATGGTCTTGTGGCGATATGAATTAACAAAATCTTCTCAGTCTTCCAGCTGCATCAGGTGGTTAACATCCCATAAGTTTTCCACTGAGATCTCCACGGGCATTGGCAAGTGGTAAATGACTGCCATGTTGCTGTGGGAGATCTGCTGTGACTGTTGCTGACGCCCTCTTCCTCACCAACTGCAATAATATTTTTGTACTGCGTCCATCAAGCTCACTTTAACCTCGCGATGGCTAGGTTCCAGGCTGTGCTAAGCTGCAAACCGCCGTCCTTGTTGATGGTGTTTTTAAATATTTTTACTTCTACCACTTCTTTCATGGTGCTTTCCCAAAATCCCTTCATCTTCACAATGACAGATGTTTCATCAAATAGAATTTGCTGTCTGTTTTCCAAGCTGTGTTCTGCACCTACAGTGGCGAATTCCGATTGGGTACCTTTGAGTTTTTCTGTGACATTCATTCTATCTGACCTTTTTAGAATGTATTGTGAGGTTTTTCAGTGTTTGTTGGATGTTTCTCTAACCTCCACCTTCCTATTCACCTTTATTTGTTGCTGATGAAATTCTATTGACATTGTTTTTTATATTCTGGAATCTCATTACGAACTGGACAATTTTTATTAAACTGTATATTAACGACTGTCTTCTGAAGTTTCATTAAGGTGTCCCAAACACGGCAAACACAAGAGCAGCATGTCCAAATTATGAATATTTCATCATGCAACAAGGCTTACCCAGGAAGCTCCACAAAAAATTTGAGTAGGCAATCCTTAACATACAGTTCAATAAAAACTGTCCAGCTCACAATACAATGCAAAATGTTGTGTAATATAAAACGCTTTGTGAATAGCATGTCATCTGCACCAAGAAAAGTGAAAATGGAGGGGGAGGTCATGTGGCTAAAAGAAACAGGTGCTCAACATTGATTTTTGACAAAGCACATCTATAACCGGCCAGTAAATTCGTAATATCAGCTCACTTTGAGGAATTAACACACACACACACACACACACACACACACACACACACACAGAGAGAGAGAAATACGCAGACAAATAGAGAGAGAGAGGGTACACATACAAAGAATAAGAAACAAAACGAAAAACTTAACAGAATCATAAACAGAACAAGCACACCTGCTGGAAATAGTCATCATTTTCAAAAATATAATTACCATGACAGAACCATCTACCTAATTGACATAATCTTACCAAACAAGAGAAGGGTCTTCTAGGAAAATGACCAAAACAATATCAACATACATATATCACACAAAACAACAGAAGACCTCATAACAGATTCTGAAGCCATGATAAATGAGCAAGAAAGACTGAGCATACCAAATGTTAATGCGAACTTACCAATAGAATTAATAGCTGCAGAAACAACACAGATAATCAGAACACATGGATCCACCATAATCTCTGCTAACAGGACATCAGAAGAAATCACAACCACAGAGCTAAAACGTAAACTAAAACAAAGCAGGGCCACACTAACAAGAGCACACACAGAAAATTTTGTGGTGCTTATGGATGAAAAGGATTATATCGATAAAACACTAGATTTTCTGAAGGTCAGCAACATCATTAAACTGACCAATGCCCCAACTTCAAGGAACCAGAAAAACATTCAACAAACACAAAAATCAAATGTGGTGTCACCGCCAGACACCACACTTGCTACGTGGTAGCAACCTTGCAAGGCCTTACTAGGGTTTGAGCTTTTGAGTGTCAATGTGGACTCCCATATTCAGATACTATGGTACGTGATGCAATTGCACAGAACGTTTCTCATGTTCGTATAAGCGAACAGATTTTGAAACTAGTCAATCCCTCCCTTCAACAAGTGATGGACATATTGGATTGGGAGGACACACTTGACTTTGCTCAGGAATCATTTGAAACTTCGCCAGCCGTGTGTCAGGTTAACTGGCCCGCCGGGCGAGATGCACGGAGCAGTAAACAGCCCTCGTGCCCGGCCGCGCCGCTGCCGCCAGGCTCTCAGACACGTGTGCCGCGCCGGCAAGCAAATGCAGTGCTCACATCATGCCCACGGTGCGCTACTAAACATTCGCGTGAGAATTGCCCGTCACGCCAAGCTATTTGCTTTTACTGTACTAAAAAAGGACATGTTCAGAGTGTTTACCAGAAAAAGCTCAGATCGGAAACTCAAAACCATTCCAGGCCCTTTGCTTCGCTCTGGAATCGGCATCGAACCAAGGATACTCAGGCTCGCGAAACTTCGCCCATGGAAATTCATATCGTTCATTCCAGTCCACTCAGTGCCACTCTCTCTAACAGTGACTGTGTTCGTCCCACAAATAGCGTGCGTCGACATCACCGGAACTCCCATCAAGTAATTTTGTACCAGTGTCAGTTCACGCTGCACGAGACAGTCACTCTTGTCGTCAGTAGGACAATAAACTTTTTGTAGACTTGAACATTAACGGCAAAGTGATACCATACCAGCTCGATAGCGGAACTTCAGTTTCACTGATCAATCAAAGCACTTACAAACAGCTGGGCACACCTCCGTTGTGTGCCACAAGTGTTACGTTAACTAGCTATCCAGGTCAAGAGATCCCTGTGTTAAGACAGTGCAGCCTTCTTGCAACCTACAAAAGACAAACAAAACTTGTGTCATTTTACGTCCTTCGTTCTTCTTCTGCAGTGAACTTGTTTGGTTTCGATTCATTTCAGTTGTTTAACTTGTCTATAGTAAATCAGGTCCTATCAGTGAACCAGACTGTGCCTTCAGACAGTGTTTCTCGTCTATGTGAAGAATTTGCAGACATTTTTGCACCGGGCCTCGGTTGCGCTAAGAACTATAAAGCACATTTGGAACTGAAAGTCAACGTGCAACCGAAATTTTTCAGAGCGCGCAATGTTCCCCACGCATTGCATGATGAGGTTGCAAAAACATTACACGATTTGGCATTACAAGGTGTAATTGAACGTGTGCAGGCTTCTCTCTGGGCATCACCCTTAGTAATTTTGCCAAAACCTTCGGGAAAATTGAGACTTTGTGTGGACTTCAAGGCAACAGTGAATCCACTACTAGTGATTGCAACTCTTCCTTTACCCCGCCCGGAAGATCTTTTTGACAAACTGTGCCCGGGCAAATATTTTTCGAAGTTGGACCTAGCAGATGTATACTTGCAAATACCGGTGGACGAAGAATCCCAGCGCGTTTTGGTGGTTAACACGCATCTTGGTTCGTACCGATTCAAACGACTGCCATTCGGGTGTGCATCCGTCCCTGCATTGTTTCAGCAATATCTACAAACCGTTTGTGCGTCGGTCCCTACTGCAGCAAACTATCTGGACGATATTGTGATCTCCGGAAAGACGGAAGAAGAACATTTAGCTAATCTCAGAACATTATTTCAGGTCTTGCGACAAAATGGTCTTCGCTTACGGAAGGACAAATGTGTGTTTTTTGCTCGTGACTTGCCATACCTGGGACATGTACTCAATGCCCAAGGCATACATCCCAGTCCCACGCACCTCCGTGCCATACAAGACTTGCCTTCGCCGCAGAATTTGAAGCAGCTACAGAGTGTGCTGGGAAAAATCAACTATTATCACAGATATGTGCCGCATGCCTCTTCCATTTCAGCTCCGCTTCATCGCTTACGCCGTAAAGGTGTTACGTTCGTCTGGACGACGGAATGCGAACGCGCCTTTCGCCGGTTGAAATCGGCGTTGCTTTCCAATACTTGCCTTACGCCATTCGATCCCCGGAAGCCCCTTTTCTTGATGGTGGATGCATCGGATTTCGGGATCGGTGCTGTGTTTGCGCACAAAGATGGCTAGCACGATCGCCCTATTGCCTTTGCGTCCAAATTGCTCTCGTCTGCACAAAGAAATTATTCACAGATCGAGAAAAAAGCATTTGCTCTCGCATTTGGTGTTACAAAGTTTCATGACTTCTTGTATGGTCGTCCCTTTACCATAATCATAGACCGCAAACCTTTGACATCGCTTTTTCATCCGAACAAGCCTGTACCTCCACGTACAGCGCAGAAATTCATTCGCTGGTCTATTTTCCTCTCGCAGTACCGCTACGATATCTTGTATCGGTCCACTGCTAAGCACGGAAACGCCGATGCGTTGCCCGTTTGCCGGTTGCTGAGGATAGGGCATTCGATTCCTCCGAACTTGCTTTCATGTTCATTGATTCGGAAACCGATGACGTGATCGAATCGTTTCCGATTGATTTTCGTCGTGTAGCTACAGCCACAACTGCCGACCCTGTACTTGCTACCGTTCTGCGTTTTGTTGCTACGCAATGACCCTTGTCAAAGTCACGGATCGGGGACCCGTTGGTTCGCCGATTTTTTGCTCACAAGGTTTGCTTTTGCGTTCTGATAATGATCAGTCCAGGGTCGTGGTACCACGTTCGTTACAGTCCTCTGTCTTAAAGCTTCTCCAGCAAGGACATTGGGGTATAGTGAGAACGAAACAACTTGCTCGGCAGGACTGTACTTGGTTTGGAATCGATGCCGCGATTACGGATATGTGCTCTTCTTGCATGGTGTGTGCTGAATACCAATCAGCACCACCTCGGAAATTCTTTGCATGGCCAAAAGCCACTTTCCCTTGGCAACGCTTACACATCGATTTTGCTGGTCCATTCTGGAACGATTGGTCAAGACTTTCAAGTCACAGATGTTGTAGTTGAAAGAGTCGCATTCTTGGGAGGACGCGTTATTGCTCTTTTTGTCCTCGTATCGGTCTCAGCCCCGAGATGGTCGCTCGCCGGCTGAGTGGCTCCGCGGTCGCCATCATCGAGCCTTGATGTCTTTGCTACATCCACCGCATCCGGTTCCTGTGCAGCGGCAGACGCCTGCTTTTGCCCCAGGCGACGTTGTCTACTACCGCCACTATCGAGGTTCACGGCGTTGGCTCCAAAGGCGCATTCTTCGCTGCCTCGGAAGCGCTATGTATCTGGTTTTGGGGGCCTTTGGTGAGGTGCGCCGGCATCTCAATCAGCTGCGCCTCTGTCGTCGCACGGGCTCTGCCCTTCGCCGTCTGCTTTCAGCGACGGTGTCGTCCGGTCAGCGCCCCGGGGACCCATCTACTGGCTCGCCTCAGTCCCAGGTGTTACCGACGCTGCCTTCCGTTTTGCCCCATGGCGACGCGCCGCCGCTGCCGCCTGTTCTCCCGCCGGCGACGCCCGCGGTGGACGCGTCGCTGCAGCCGCGGGCGCCCCCTGGGTCACGCGCCACCTATCGCTCCCCGTGACCAGTTGTCCACCGACATGGAACTCTCGACCTCTCCGGACCAATTGTCGTCTTTGCCCGTCGGGTGCCCCGGCCCGATAGAGGTCGACCCTTCGGCCCCTCCTGTCTCTCTATGGGCGCATACACCGCATGTTGGCGTGCACCCTGGACTAGTTTTTCAGGCGTTCCATAGCTCCCCGCGGTCCGAATGGCAGGGTGCGGGTGGCACAGCCTCGCCTGTTGTTAGGCTCCCCACCTCGTCGCATACGTCAACATCGGGTCCTCCCCACGGCTGGCGGAGGCCTTATACCACAACCGCCCGCCGATTTGCGGGGGAGGAATGTGGTGACACCGCCAGACACCACACTTGCTAGGTGGTAGCCTTTAAGGGGACACAGTCGCGAACAGGCTCAAAAAAATCCAATTCTTTTTAGTCTTAATCTATGCTCCAATTACTTGGCTACAAAATAACGTTTGTTTCATAAAAATCTGATTATTAGATTCGGAGTTATTAATTAGTTCGTGAAGCGTGGTAACTAGCGCCATGTCCATTTCTGCTGTGTCTTGAGCAGTAGTCAGCATTGACTATAGTACAATAATCATTAATGTTCCACGGATATAAATACTCTTTATTTGGGTTGCAAGAGAGAATTGTTATTCTGATGTTTGCCAGCCTGTCTGCATTGCCGACTATCGTTTGTCAGTTTCTTCATCCTAGTTGTTTACGTTTTGGTGATACAAATGCAATGATTTTGTGAAACGTTATAACACAATGGGTAGAATAAGGAAGTTTGGATATAAGCCTAAGTTTCGTGGAAATAAATATGTAAAAATAAACCGCGAGACTGCTAGTTTTGAACGGAGGGCAGAAAATAATATTGAAAGTGCAGTCAGTGCGAATGTCAGTGCTTCAAGCAAGAAGCTTCTAGGTGCTGCCGGTTTTCCAAGTGCCTCTCAAATGCGTGACAATGCAAAGCTGAAATACTAAACACCTTTTTCCAAAGCTGTTTCACAGAGGAAGACCGCACTGCAGTTCCTTCTCTAAATCCTCGCACAAACGAAAAAATGGCTGACATCGAAATAAGTGTCCAAGGAATAGAAAAGCAACTGGAATCACTCAACAGAGGAAAGTCCACTGGACCTGATGGGATACCAATTCGACTCTACACAGAGTACGCGAAAGAACTTGCCCCCTTCTAACAGCCGTGTACCGCAAGTCTCTAGAGGAACGGAGGGTTCCAAATGATTGGAAAAGAGCACAGGTAGTCCCAGTCTTCAAGAAGGGTCGTCGAGCAGATGCGCAAAACTATAGACCTATATCTCTGGCGTCAATCTGTTGTAGAATTTTAGAACATGTTTTTTGCTCGAGTATCATGTCGTTTTTGGAAACCCAGAATCTACTCTGTAGGAATCAGCATGGATTCCGTAAACAGCGATCGTGTGAGACCCAACTCGCTTTATTTGTTCACGAGACCCAGAAAATATTAGATACTGGCTCCCAGGTAGATGCTATTTTTCTTGGCTTCCGGAAGGCGTTCGATACAGTTCCGCACTGTCGCCTGATAAACAGAGTAAGAGCCTACGGAATATCAGACCAGCTGTGTGGCTGGATTGAAGAGTTTTTAGCAAACAGAACACAGCATGTTGTTATCAATGGAGAGACGTCTACAGACGTTAAAGTAACCTCTGGCGTGCCACAGGGGAGTGTTATGGGACCATTGCTTTTCACAATATACAGGGTGATTCAAAAAGAATACCACAACTTTAAAAATGTGTATTTAATGAAAGAAACATAATATAACCTTCTGTTATACATCATTACAAAGAGTATTTAAAAAGGTTTTTTTTCACTCAAAAACAAGTTCAGAGATGTTCAATATGGCCCCCTCCAGACACACGAGCAATATCAACCCGATACTCCAACTCGTTCCACACTCTCTGTAGCATATCAGGCGTAACAGTTTGGATAGCTGCTGTTATTTCTCGTTTCAAATCATCAATGGTGGCTGGGAGAGGTGGCCGAAACACCATATCCTTAACATACCCCCATAAGAAAAAATCACAGGGGGTAAGATCAGGGCTTCTTGGAGGCCAGTGATGAAGTGCTCTGTCACGGGCTGCCTGGCGGCCGATCCATCGTCTCGGGTAGTTGACGTTCAGGTTTCATAACTAACCTTTTTCGTAGGACTCTCCATACAGTTGATTGTGGAATTTGCAGCTCTCTGCTAGCTCTGCGAGTCGATTTTCCTGGGCTGCGAACAAATGCTTGCTGGATGCGTGCTACATTTTCATCACTCGTTCTCGGCCGCCCAGAACTTTTCCCTTTGCACAAACACCCATTCTCTGTAAACTGTTTATACCAACGTTTAATACACCACCTATCAGGAGGTTTAACACCATACTTCGTTCGAAATGCACGCTGAACAAATGTCGTCGATTCACTTCTACCGTACTCAATAACACAAAAAGCTTTCTGTTGAGCGGTCGCCGTCTTAGCATCAACTGACGCTGACGCCTAGTCAACAGCGCCTCAAGCGAACAAATGTACAACTAAATGAAACTTTATAGCTCCCGTAATTCGCCGACAGATAGTGCTTAGCTCTGCCTTTTGTCGTTGCAGAGTTTTAAATTCCTAAAGTTGTGGTATTCTTTTTGAATCACCCTGTATATAAATGACCTAGTAGATAGTGTCGGAAGTTCCATGCGGCTTTTCGCGGATGATGCTGTAGTATACAGAGAAGTTGCAGCATTAGAAAATTGTAGCGAAATGCAGGAAGATCTGCAGCGGATAGGCACTTGGTGCAGGGAGTGGCAACTGACCCTTAACACAGACAAATGTAATGTATTGCGAATACATTGAAAGAAGGTTCCTTTATTGTATGATTATATGATAGCGGAACAAACACTGGTAGCAGTTACTTCTGTAAAATATCTGGGAGTATGCGTACGGAACGATTTGAAGTGGAATGATCACATAAAAATAATTGTTGGTAAGGCGGGTACCAGGTTGAGATTCATTGGGAGAGTCCTTAGAAAATGTAGTCCATCAACAAAGGAGGTGGCTTACAAAACACTCGATCGACCTATACTTGAGTATTGCTCATCAGTGTGGGATCCGTACCAGATCGGGTTGACGGAGGAGATAGAGAAGATCCAAAGAAGAGCGGCGCGTTTCGTCACAGGGTTATTTGGTAACCGTGATAGCGTTACGGAGATGTTTAATACACTCAAGTGGCAGACTCTGCAAGAGAGGCGCTCTGCATCGCGGTGTAGCTTGCTGTCCAGGTTTCGAGAGGGTGAGTTTCTGGATGAGGTATCGAATATATTGCTTCCCCCTACTTATACCTCCCGAGGAGATCACGAATGTAAAATTAGAGAGATTAGAGCGCGCACGGAGGCTTTCAGACAGTCGTTCTTCCCGCGAACCATACGCGACTGGAACAGGAAAGGGAGGTAATGACAGTGGCACGTAAAGTGCCCTCCGCCACACACCGTTGGGTGGCTTGCGGAGTATAAATGTAGATGTAGATGTAGATGTAGAATATGTGGTGTGAACAGTGTTTCCGTTGTTACTGACACAAACATTCTGATCCATGAGGTTATTACGTGAACTTATCGAAAAACACACAAATTGTAAAAACTGTGGTGGAAACGTTACTTTGCACGAAGATGTGGTGAAAACCAAGGGAACTGTTTGTAATTTAGTTTTGACATGTTTGAAATGTAGCTGTACTGCCAATGCAATGTCATACCACGTAACAAGAAGCAGATTGTATGAAAACAATATAAGATTAGTGTATGCACTTAGATGTATTGGAAAAGGGCGAAGTGCAGGTGCTGTTCTTTGTGCAGTGATGAACATTCCTCCGCTTCCAAGAAAGTTTGATGTTTACAACAAGACTATTGGTGCAGTTGTAGCTGACGTAAGTGAATCTACAATGTTGAAAACAGCCAAAGAAGCAGTTCAGTTGAATGATACGAAATCTGACCCAAGGCAAATTTCTGCTGGTTTTGATGGCAGTTGGCAGAAACGTGGGCATACATCCCTAAATGGCATTGTGTCAGCAACTTCTTTTGATACTGGGAAGGTTCTGGATATTGAAATTATTACTAAGTTCTGTGACATCTGTAGCAAAAATCCC
Organism: Schistocerca nitens; assembly: GCF_023898315.1. Lineage (NCBI taxonomy): Eukaryota > Metazoa > Arthropoda > Insecta > Orthoptera > Acrididae > Schistocerca > Schistocerca nitens. Next base: position 230,889,307 of record NC_064614.1, on the reverse strand, counting down.
ACTATACAAAATGTGTGCAAAAAGGACTATGATGGTTCTAGTGGAGGCATGGAAGTGGTTGGTGTTGCTAACAATTTCAAAAGGTCTGTGCAATCAAGAGGTATCCTTTACACAGACTATCTTGGGGACGGGGACAATAAGGCTTATCAGAAAGTGGTAGAAGATAAACCTTATGGGCATAAAGTCAAAATTAATAAACTGGAATGTATAGGACATGTACAGAAAAGAATGGGATCACGACTTCTAAAGATATGTCAGGAAAAAAAGTTAGGTGGTAAAGGGGACCTGACAAAGGCTGAAATAGACAGGATCCAGACTTATTATGGTATGGCCATTAGAAATAACTGCAACAACGTAGAAGCAACGAGGAGAGCCATCTGGGCTATATTCTTTCATAAAATTTCAACAGATGAGGAACCATAACATAACCTTTGCCCACGGGCACCTGACAGATGGTGCAAATTCAACAACCCAGCTACATCCTCCAGCTATAAGCACAAACATTCAATTCCAGAAAAAATCCTACTAGCTATGAAACCCATTTTCAGAGACCTTAGCCAACAAGAGCTCTTGAAAAAGTGTCTCCATGGAAAAACTCAAAACCCAAATGAAAGTTTGAATTCTGTCATTTGGACAAGGCTACCAAAAACTGTTTTCGTTAGAAAAGAAACACTAAGATTTGGTGTTCATGATGCAGTGATGTGCTTCAATGCTGGTGTGTCAAAGAAGACTGATGTATTAAGACCCTTAGGAACAAAGGATGGTATCAGTACTGAAAGGGGACTGAAAAAGATTGACATGTACCGTATCCGTTATGCTGATATTTCTGCAGGAAATGCTATCAATGAGGCCAGGATAGCCAGAAGGTCAAAGAAAATAGGAAAAGAAGATAAAGATCAAGAAGCTGAGCCACAGTATAGCCCTGGAATGTTTTAAAAGTGTGTCTGTGTGACATTGTACATTACTTTCCTGCATGCAAAACTTTAATACCATTTTTCTCAAAATACATTTTTTGACCTTCTGGTACACTTTTCTCAAAAACTATCATTGCTACAGACATCAGACGTACAGTATCTCTTGTTAATACAACGATGATTAAGTAGATAAAATAATAGACCAGTAGTGATAAAAAGAACAGATTTACAAGCTCCAAGGTGTTTAAAAAAGTTTTAATTTTTTGTCTTATAGAACAAAAAAATGATTACTCATGAAAAATATAAAATACATTAACCATTTTTATGTGATTTGAGAATGATGTTTCAGCTGTACACTGTAAAAGTTTCAGGTCTTTATCTCCATTAGTTACTTCAGAAAGTGTACCTGACGTTTGCTCGTTTTAGCATTGATTCCTTATGGGAGTTCCCTCGCGACTGTGCCCCTTAAATTGACCGCGGTCCGTTAGTATACGTCGGACCCGTGTGTCGCCACTATCAGTGATTGCAGACCGAGCGCCGCCACACGGCAGGTCTAGTCTAGAGAGACTCCCTAGCACTCGCCTCAGTTCTACAGCCGACTTTGCTAGCGATGGTTCGCTGACTACATACGCTCTCATTTGCAGAGACGGCAGTTTAGCATAGCCTTCAGCTATGTCATTTGCTACGACCTAGCAAGGCGCCATATTCAGTTACTATGTCTTCTGAACAGATAATATTGTGACTCATGTACCGTCAAGAGCGACGTTCATCATTAATGGATTAAAGTTAAGTATCAACTAATTACGTCCGCTTTCTGAATTCTAATTCCTTGTCATGTTCCAGACCTCACGTCAGTATAGTCCTTCCCTCCTCACGCCAGCCTGCGTCAGCTAAAACGCGTGCATTTTGGCCTCCTCTCGTAACACGGTGTTGGCTCTTCTGCCAACACAACATCAAAAATACGTTTAAAAAGGCCAGATAAAAGAATGTCACAGAAAAACACAAAGGCACCCGCTATGAATTCCCTACCAAAATGCAAAAGCAAAATATTTCAATAAAACGAATCATTAATTTCAAAAATGTTCCATCCTATCATCTAGCCTACCACACAAATTACTAAAGAAGATGTACACTTTTCAAAATAAAAGGAAACTGGAAAACTCAAAAGGATTAATACACAGAATCCCGAATGCAGACATACCAGACACAGCAAGCCTTGAATCATTTGATGTCACATGAATATACACTTGTGTTCCAATAAGTGGCAGGATCAGCACCATCACACAAAGACTAAATCAACAAAGAAAGAGCCTCATCAACGAACCACATACACGCACAAAGCAGCTACACAGTGAAATAAACAATTTACACCCAAGACTTCACTTCGTATTAGAAGCAGAGACAGTTAATACATTAAATTTTCTGGATCTCACCATATAAAAAATAAACTATAATCATGACTTCAAAATATCCAGGAAACCAACGACCCAAGCATCACCATTCACAATCTGTCAAGCCACCTGTTGCAAAAAAGCAAGCAATCCAACTTCGTATTCATGCTCCACAGATTAAGCAGAATGTCCATAAGCAAACAGAACACCCATAAGCAAACTGAGCTACACTCAGGAACTGTACACAATAAGACAAATGGCAGTGGAAATCCGTTATGATTCTCGTATCATAGAGAAGCTAAACCAACAAATATGTAAACGGAAAAGGAATAAACGCCCCTCCCCCCAAAACGTACACACACACACACACACACACACACACACACACACACACACATAGGCAGAGACAGAGGGAAAGTAAACAAACATTCAAATTCGGCGTTAAACTCACTTGAGAACAAGTGAACGCCGACTGAGATACGACACAATAACAGCATTTACACTATGGTTTGGAGGAATGAAAAGTGTTTGTTGCAGACAAAATTCTGATAATATGTATAGAATTTGTGGTTTCTTCTCAATAACTCACAGGTACACAAAAGGAAATCGATCAGCCAAAACAAAATGTAAGTAATAGCAGATATATGCACGAAATATTTTGGCACGATAAAATTACTTTAAAACATAAAGAGATGTGTTGTCTCGCCAATTAGATTCACAGTAACATCGTTTGTTTGCAGATGACATGCAACCACTGCATGTCAAAGCACAAATGGTTCCGCGGGAGTGTATAAAGTAAAGTTGAGGTAATGACAATTCATACAAAAACTTTTTTAGGCCTGATTTTCGGAGAACAGTTACCATTCAAAATATGTTCATATTTCAGAGGTTATAATAAATGAAACCTACTGATGATGGCACAGATTTCCTGAAACATATTTGGGTCATATGGAAAAAGAGTGTTTTGCACAACAGACGGATTTCACATCTAATAACGGATTTAACATCTAATAAAGTGGTAAACTGTGCTTCTCTGCATCATCTCGGTTATCAATAAACAGACAAAGTCACATGCCAGGACTAGCCAACGACTTTTAAGTCAAGACAAAAATATTTTCAATTTGTTCCTTCAAGACTGGCGACCTTTTATTACTGTATGTTCCTCAAGCATTTACGTAAGGCATGACTGTACACTTTCCTGCGCCATTTCTGAATACTGACACTCTTGCTTAGTAGCCAGCATAGAATTACCTTAAGGATAACGTAAGTAAGTATTGCCAAGTTAGTGGAACGTGCTACTACAACGAACAGGCCTACACGCGTATTCCATTATTCGTATTTCATTTCACAATAAAGTATGGAACCCAAGGACGGGAGATATTCAGTGGTGAGGCTTCAAAAATTTGAATTATAAACGTGTTTGATTCCATCGGAGGAGATGTACGCAGCGACTGGGGTACATTTCACAACAGGAAAAGGAATTCAGCGATCAGTCGCAAATCCAGTCTGTATTTTATTGCAGATCTAGGTTAACTATTGAATAGATATCTTCAGTGTGTTTAAACCGAGGCATACAATCGTCAAGCTTATGGTAACATGTGTTACGATATGATTTTAACGTGTAATCAGCCAGAATCTGGCTAACTTGTTTTGTCACAATCTTGAGGAGTCAATATGACTCAGTTAAAACGCGCCGAAGATATCTATTCCAGGTTGAAATGTAGACCTACAAGACAGGCTGTCTTTGCGACTGATTGCTGAATTCCTCTTCGTGTTTTGATCTGAATCACAGCTTTTTTCCCTATCTCTTACTAGGTGATAATTTTGGCCATAAGATTTAAACACGTCGCTCCTTGGAACGTCTCTTAAAAATTGAATCACCGTGGGTGAATTCAGAACAGCTGTTGAGGAGATGGTTAACTCAGAGGGCGTATTGTTATCGCGGCCGCTCTTCAACTGTTGCACGCCAAATGATGCACTGATATGACACTCCTATACCGTTCGTCGGAAGCAGAGGACAATCATACTGCAGTTTTGTAATCGCGATGGCTACTTTTATCGGTGTCTCAAGATTAATAAAATATCGTTGGTGAGATCCGCGAACCCCAAACTCATTATTTTAGATAGAAATCCTAATTTCATATTCTCATTCATATTATATATTTCGAACATTACTTGTATTGCCACTGTATGATGAGCTGATGGAAATGCAAATCAGAGGCTGTAGTCTTTGTAGTAAATTTTTCTCTCGCTATTTACACCAACCAAAAAAAATTATTGCTGTCCGTCAGTTCTAAGGACACGTACGCACACTACAGTCAGCAGGGACCGATGACCTTTGCAGTCCGGTCCCTTCAGCCCCACAAACCAACCAAGTACAGTCAGCATGATAATTCCCAGCCACGGAAACAAAAGTTAACATAACAATATACGTAATAATTAAACTGTCTCCGAAAAGCAAAGAAAATATACAATATATGTGAAACAAAGTAATTAGCATATAACAGCCATAACGGTCACCAGAGAAATATTTTTATATCCTGTACCAAATTTTTAAAAAATGCTTATTGTGGGTTATCTTTATTAAATTCGAAGGTCTTTTTTTCCTAAATTGCTTATTAAGATGACTGAGTCTTGGCAGTTGTTCAACTTGAAGTATTATCAAAATTTGAATCTTTTCGCGTTTCTCCTTTCTTAAATAACTCTCCGTCAGAAGACTATCTGTAGTGGATGTGACACTACTACAAAGCCACAATTGTGGATTTGTGGGTAACATGGTTGAGGGTCAGGGCAGGCGAATGTAAGCTACCCTCTCCCTACTGAGTTGGTGAAACTAAATTAGTATGGTAAACGTCATGCTGGCGTTAAAAAGTGAATTTACTTTTTCTTGCTTCGTCTTTAGGTGTTACTGAATCATTCTGTGTGACACAAACAGATGGGTAAGTTTAGTGTTGAGTTAAGCGACCTTGGCGACCAGTGGTGTCATGCAAGATCTCTATGCTCCCCTAATGTCGATCGACCGCTGGGGCAGCTCACTGTTAAGAAACACTCTTACATGAAGGTATCATTGCGGACGAGTTCCGTACTGTTGAAACATGCAGCTGCCACCAAGATTGACTTTTGGTTTCGATGTACTAGTTAAAATTCAGGCCAAGTTGAGTCTTCATCAGTGTAGAAGACATAGTCTGTTGATTTCGGATTAATCTTTTTGAAACAACTTACGCTGTAAAGTCCATTAGCTTCATAATATTATCGGAATACGACAGTTAGACATATTTAGAAAACGATTTTATACTATTTAAGACTTCACGATACATTACGGCAATTGTCCTCCTTTCCAAGCAAGACTGAACTAGTCACATCGACCAGTATGTGTTATCGCGAAATGATGTCGTATTGCAGGTTCTTAGCGGTTATGTCTTCATTTCTCAATGATTGTCTCAGTTTATTTTCAGTTCCTTATTCAGTTGTACTCAGTTATGCTCTGTAGAGACACAAAGATACACCAACCTGTCATTCACGGTGTTTTTTAGATTACACGAAATATTCCGGTTCTGTGTTTTTTTATATGGGTATTGTAAAACCTTGTGTTGTTACAGAGTACAAGCGAGTGTAATTGAATAAAGAAATACAAATAAACTAACTACGACGTAACCGCTAAGAACCTAGAATACGACTTAATTATTGCGCGATAATGCATTTTGGTCGATGTGATTAGTTCAGACTTGCGCGGTAGGGAGATCCATTGTCACCGAATATCGTAAAACCTTCAATATTGTTAGAAACCTTATGCATATATGTCTGTACTATTGGCATTATTAAGCTCGTGAACAGTACAAAACATTGTTTCAAAAAGATTAATCCGATTTCAGCACACTATACCGTTTACACGATCGAAGATAGAAACATGGGATGAATTTTAACTAATGCGGCGATTTGAAATATTAACTGTCGCAGTAGTTGCAAGTTTCAACAGGATTATCCCCACCATAATGGCACCTGAATGTAAGAAAATTTCTCACAGTGAGCAGCCTCAACCTTCGAACGATCGGAAGCGGCACACGCAGATCTCTCATTGCTCTATTGACCCAACGCTGGCTTACTACAAGATAAGTTATTTTTTATTTTTGTTGCGATTTGTGAAAGAGTCCCTCCCCTTAGGAACAACTTTGGATGAACTGTGGCGTCTCACAGCAACAGCTCTGTACTACAATTGTCTGGCCAATACTGTGGGTTCCTTCAGTGCTGTAGGAGATCTACATCTACGTAGTTATTCCGCACACCACTGTGCGGTGCGTGGCAGAGGATACCCTGTACCTTTCACGTTCCACTCGCAAATAGAGCGAAAGAAAAACGACTGCCAGTATGCCTCCGTATGAGCCCTAATTTCTCGTATCTTATCTTCGTGCTCCCTACACGCAAGTGTATGCTGGGAGCAGTAGAATCGTTAGGCAGTCACCTTCAGATGCCGATTCTCAAAATTTTCTCAGTGGCGTTTCTCGAAAATAATGTTGCCTTCTTTCCAGGGATTCCCATTTGAGTTCCCGAAACATCTCCGTAACGCTTACGTCATGTTCGAAAGCATCGGTAACAAATCTAGCAACCCACCTCTAATTGCTTCGCTGTCTTCATTCCATCCTACGTGGTACAGATCCCAAATACTCGAGCAGTACTCAATAAGAATAGGTCGAACCAGAATTCTATACACTGTCTCCTTTACAGGGGAACCACTCTTTCCTAAAACTTTCTGAATAAACCGAAGTCGACCATTCGCCTTCCTACCACAGTTCTTTAGTGCTCGTTTCATATCGCTTTGAAACATTACTCCAAAATATTTATTTCAACGTTACTCCCAGATACACAAACCAAAAAAAAGTTTTGCATCACCTCGGTTCCGAGAGTTCCGGAACCTGTACAGAAAATTGGAATAGAGATCAACATAAACATAATTTCCGCCCTTTTTATTGCTCATGAAAACCACACATTGCATGTTGTATCACCTTACAGTGAGACTTTCAGTGGTGGTGGTCCAGATTCCGTCATCTTGCAATGATGCGTGCCTGTATTCGTCGTGACATACCGTCCACAAATTCATCAAGGCATTGTTGGTCCAGATTGTCCCACTCCTCAACGGCGATTCGGCATAGATCCCTCAGAGTGGTTGGTGGGTCACGTCGTCCATAAACAGCCCATTTCAATCTATACCAGGCATGTTCGATAGGGTTCATGTCTTGAGAACATGCTGGCCACTCTAGTCGAGCGACGTCGTTATCCTGAAGGAAGTCATTCACAAGATGTGCACGATGGGGGCGCGAATTGTCGTCCATGAAGACGAATGCCTCGCCAATATGCTGCCAATATGGTTGCACTGTCGGTCGGAGGATGGTATTCACGTATCGTACAGCTGTTACGGCGCCTTCCTAACCACCAGCGGCGTTCGTCGGCCCCACAGAATGCCACCTCAAAACATCAGGGAAACTCAACTTTGCTGCACTCGCTGGAGAGTGTGTCTAAGGCATTTAGCCTGAACACGTTGCCTCCAAACATGTTTCCGACAATTGTCTGGTTAAAGGCATATGCGACACTCATCGGTGATGAGAATGTGATGCCAATCCTGAGCGGTCCATTCGGCATATTGTTGGGCCCATTTGTACCGCGCTGCATGGTGTCGTGGTTACAAAGATGGAACTCGCCATGTACATCGGGAATGAAGTTGCGCACCATGCGGCCTATTGCGCACAGTTTGAATCGTAACACGACGTCCTGTGGCTGCTCTAAAAGCACTATTCAACATGGTGGCGTTGCTGTCAGGGTTCCTCCGAGCCATATTCTGTTTATCGGCCTGAGCGAGGCATGTTATCGACAGTTCCTGTCTCTCTGTATCTCCTCCATGTCCGAACAACATCGCTTTGGTTCACTCCGAGACGCCTGGACACTTCCGTTGGCACAAAGTAACAACGCGGACGCAATCAAACAGCAATATTGACCGTCCAGGCATGGTTGAACTACAGAAAGCACTAGCCGTGTACCTCCTTCACGGTGAAATGACTGGAACTGATCGGCTGTCGGACCCCCTCCATCTAATAGGCGCTGCTCATGCATGGTTGATTACATCTTTGGGCGGGTTTACTGGGTGTTGTGTGATGTCCTTAGGTTGGTTAGGTTTACGTAGTTCTAAGTTCTAGGGGACTGATGACCATAGCTGTTAAGTCCCATAGTGCTCAGAACCATTTGGGCGGGTTTAGTGACATCTCTGAAGAGTCAAAGGGACTGTGTCTGTGATACAATATCCACAGTCAACGTCAATCATCAGAAGTTCTGGGAACCGTGTTGGTGCAGAACTTTTTTTGATGTGTGTGTTTAAACGACATGACTGTGACAACTAGAAGACCAGCAATACTGTATCCGAAAATTACAGGTTTGTTATTCGAAGTCACCGCGTTAAATTACATTTTTCCGCTTTTAGAGCTAGCTGCCACTCATTACACCAACTGGAAACTGACCAGTTTTAAACTACAACGGCTGAAATATTTGTTCACTTTATTACATGAATGAATAAAAACATTAACTTAATTTGAGGCAGTTCTTTGCCACAGGAGAGTGTGAAATATTTACTGACTACAAAAGCATCACTTGATGCATATAAGCTGTCCCCTTGAAGTATAACACAACTACATGTGCCACTGCGACTACGACTCACACTGTTCTACTAGCAATGTTGATTGCTGAAGCAGGGGTTACAAACTGGGGCATAGCTCTTCCTGGTTCGACTCTATATTAACCTCAATGCGAGCGCACTGAGGTTTGGTCTTCCAGAGTGCCTTCCATGTGTAATTGTGGATTGTAGCGAGCCCTCGTTAATGTCAATGGGTGCCGACTTTGGTGTGGTACTGCGATCTTTTGATGCTACCACAATGAGTGTATGCAAAAGATATACACTTCTAAAATCTGTTTGTTAGTTTTTGGTAAGTCATTTACCCAAAATTTCTACCTTCATTTACATAGAGGGTATAACGTTGTAAAATCGGATGAACCTTTTTGAAACAAGAACACTGAGCTAGGTGGCGCAATGGTAAGCACACTGGACTCGCATGCGGGAGGACGATAGATCAAATCCACATTTGGGCGTCCAGATTTATATCTTACGTGATTTACCCTAAATCGCTCCAGGCAGATCCTGGGAAGGTGCCTTTGAAAGGGCACGATCAGTTTCCTTCTCCATTCTTGAACCGTCCTATCTTATGCTCTGTCTTTAATGTCCTCGGTATCGACAGGACGTTAAACTCTAATCCTCATTCCTTCCTTTTTGAAACACTCTTTGTAATGAGGATACATTTGAGCGTTGCATTATACCCGTACATATGAGAGTGTAGACAGCTGATTAGTCACATTTTAGCTTCTCAGCTCTCTTTTCAAGTTAAAGGAAGCTCTGGAGGAGCTAATGCACGAAACATATTCGACCACGGTCTGTTTTTTTTTCTTTTTTGTTTGGGTGTTTCCTTTAACAGCGAAGTACGCTAAAACATGGAAGGATGGCATTCGACAGCACACGCTAGTGCTAGAAATGTAGAACACATTGCAGCGACGGGTGGCTCTGGTCCCCCCCCTCGTGTGCGACTATGACCTCCAGAACAATTGCATTGCCAACAGTGCAGCAGGCGGCTACCCGCCCGTCGGTCCCGCGGACGTAAAGGCGGCACGGCCGCTCGTCGCGCGGGCCCTAAATCCCTTCGCAGGGTGCGCCCTATCTGTCGCTAAGTGCCGGGTGCCTCCCGTATGCAGATGCAATTATTGGCAGCAGCGGCGGCGCGGCCGACCTCTAACCTCAGCGGAGGGGCGCCTAATTGGCCTCTCGAAATGGAAACCAGACTAATGACTGAGATAACAATGGCAACTGAAGGCTTAGCGTCGCAAATGAAGATAAACTGTGATGCAGTGTAATTGTCGCGCCGGCCGGCAGGTGGCGTTGGGGTGCGCGCGCCGCCGGAAGCTATAGATAGCGCCGAGCCGGGACGCCACCGGCCAATTATTGACGGCGTAAATTTGGTACCCCTCCCCTCTGTCCCCCCCCCCCTCCCCTCATCCCTCCTCCCTCCGCCGCCCATCAGGATCCCCTGGCCAGCAACCGAGCGGGCTGCAATATTCCGACCCAGGGGAGCGGGCATTGAATTTTTGGAGGCGCACTGACCAGTAGGGGGACCTGTTGGAATTAAACGCGCGTTTCTCCGCCGCGCCGATTAACAAACAGCCCTGCTGTCGACTTCTTTCCGCTTCCAGCGTGAGTACGGTGGGCAGATCGCGTAAAAATTCACTTCACCCGCTTTCCCACCTCCTGCCTACGCGTGCTGTGATTGTGTTTCCCGGAGAGCTATCGCTGTTGCTACAGTGGTTGACAATGTCCTACCGCCGCTTTAGGCTGTACGGTGCGAAATCTCTCTCTGCTTGGAGTTAAGCTGGGTTGTAGCTTACAGTACTGTCCTATTACTCGGAGAGGAAATTTGCTTCTTCATTCCCAGAAGAGTTAACCATGTAATGAATCACCGAAATCTATTAAACAACTAGGAGGTAAAACACCGATTTCTCAAAGAATCGAATTTTCATGTACAAAACAGCTTCAAATTTTTGATTAAAAATGAGGTCATGAGTTAAATAATTGACGTTAAGCACGTAAGCGAGAAACTTTTTAGAAATGGTTTGTAATTATGCTTAAAGTTCGTTGGAAGGCTCCAAGCGCTCTCATAATATAACACTGGAATAAAATAGTGTGGGTAATTTGCATTCCATTTCAAGCAAAAACAATTTTTTCACACATCTCAATGTTTACAACGTCATGTATCCTGAACTATATGTCGCACAATGATACAATTTTGCAGGTACATTGTGTGATATACATTCTAAGAAAAAGAATGGTTACAATTTCAGGAAAGTTGGGTGATTTTTTCAACAGGAGGAGCTTCACAAGCTTGGCTCTCGCCAAGCAGTTATTCGGTTTGGAATTGATTGATAGAGTTGTTGGATATCCTCCTAAGGGATGCAGTGCCAAATTCTGTCCAATTGGCGAATGAGATCATCAAAATCCCGAGATGGTTTGAAGGCCCTGCCCATAACGCTCCCAAAGTTCTCAACTAGGGAGAGATACGGCGGCTTCGCTGGCCAAGGTAAGATTTGGCAAGCGTGATGAAAAGCAGTAGATACTATCGCCGTGTAATGTAGGGAATTATCTTGTTGAAATGTAAGTCCAGCGTGGCTTGCCGTGAAGGACAACAAAACAGGCGTACAGTATCAAAATGGTTCAAATGGCTCTGAGCACTATGGGACTTAACTTCTAAGGTCATCAGTCCCTTAGAACTTAGAACTACTTAAACCTAACTAACCTAAGGACATCACACACATCCATGCCCGAGGCAGGATTCGAACCTGCCACGGTAGCAGTCGCACGGTTCCAGACTGTAGCGCCTAGAACCGCTCGGCCACCCCGGCCGGCTGCGTACAGTATCGTCAACTTATCAGTGCGCTGTGAGAGTGCCGCGTATGACAGCCAAAGAGTCCTGTTATGAAAAGAAATGGCACCCCAGACTATCGCTCCTGGTTGTTGGCCCGTATGGTGGATGACAGTCAGCTTGGTATCCCACCGCAGTGTGGGACAAACAGTCATACATGTCTTCAGTGATCATCGGGGCTTAGTTCGATGCGAGACTCATCACTGAAGACAAATCTTCTGCACTGAATGAGACTCCAGGCCGAAGACGTGTCTGGAGACGCCCTGAACTGTCAAAACCACAGTGTTTGTCTTGAAGCAGGGTGACTGACAGTGCGCAAATACCAGGACTTTATTGATCCGGTATGTGAGTGTGGAACCATTTAGCGACTTCCTATAAACCGAGTTCATAATTTCAGACCCTTTACCCTGACTCTCCCACCAAAATGTTGAAAGGAAAAAGTTTATCACATACTACATTTTCGTTGGTCATGCAACAATTCAGCATCGGACCCAACTTTTTAGTTTATTCCTTATTTACTACCTACTGTATTCGCAACACCGTTTGTAGACAATACCCACACATACCACTGAATATACAAGGTGTACAACTTTGCTTCCGCCGTTTTTTTCCCAACATTTAAGGCTTTAATGAAACAAATTGGTTACACATGTATCATTCAAAGTATTTTCAATTGCTGGCCACTACTTTCTTCTATCTTTCGGGCAGTGTACGAAGCCCGCGTCAAAAAAAAATTGTTCATCTTTTGAAGCGATCCACGAATCGATCCAATTTGTGACTTCTTCATGAGATCGGAAGTATTGGTCAGCCAGGCCATGCGCCATTGATCTAAATAGGTCATAGTCAGAGGGAACAATATCTGGAGAATATGGCGGGTGAGGTAGGACTTCCCATTTTAAAGTTGCCAAGTACGTTTTGACCTCTTTTGTAACGTGGGGTCGAGCGTTGTCGAGCTGCAAAATCACTTTATCGTGCCTCTCGCTGTGTTGCTGCCATTTGTCTTTTAATGCTCTGCTCAAACGCATTAATTGCGCTCGATAATGAGCACCTGTGATTGTTTCACTTGGTTTTAACACCACATAGTACACGACGCCGAGCTGATTCCACAGAATTCAGAGCATGATGTTGGAGCTGTGAATATTCGGTTTGGCCGTCGACGTGGAAGCATGGCCGGGATATCCCCATGATTTTTTGCGTTTAGGGTTATCGTAATGGACCCATTGTTCGTCCCCGGTCACAATGCGATGCGTAAATCACATCCGTTTTTGCCTCTGAAGCATTCGGGAGGACGACGGTTCAATCCCGCGTCTGGCCATCCTGATTTAGGTTTTCCGTGATTTCCCTAAATCGCTCCAGGCAAATGCCCGGATGGCTCCTTTGCAAGGGTACGGCCGACTTCCTTCCCCGTCCTTCCCTAATCCGATGAGACCGATGACCTCGCTGTTTGGTCTCTTCCCCCAAACAACCCCAACCCTCTGAAGCAACTGTTGACAAACACACAAACGCCGTTCAACGTCTCTTGGTATCACCTCACACGGCACCCAAGTTCCTTCTTTCTGAATCATGCCCATAGCGTTGAGACGTTTTGAAACGGCTTGCTGTGTCACTCTCACTAATCGCGACAATTCTTCTCGAGTTTGACGCGAGTCTTCACTCAGAAATGTCTCCAATTCTGCATCTTCGAAAACATTCTCTCTTCCACCACTATGCCGGGCTACGACGTTAAAATCACCGTTCTTGAAGCGTTGAAACCACTCACGACACGTTCTTTCACTAATAGCGTCCTTACCATACGTACGTGAGAGCATTCGATGTGACTGAGCCACTGTTTTCTTCATATTGAAGCAAATCAGTAACACCTCCCGCAAATGACGAGAATTATGCTCGTGCCGGCCGAAGTGGCCGTGCGGTTAAAGGCGCTGCAGTCTGGAACCGCAAGACCGCTACGGTCGCAGGTTCGAATCCTGCCTCGCGCATGGATGTTTGTGATGTCCTTAGGTTAGTTAGGTTTAACTAGTTCTAAGTTCTAGGGGACTAATGACCTCAGCAGTTGAGTCCCATAGTGCTCAGAGCCATTTGAACCAATTATGCTCGTAAATTGACATTTTCAATTAAGAACAACTTTATGATGCAGACACAAATTGACTAATGTTTGAATGGGGTTATGTTGACTGAGGTCCAAGCTAACTGCCTGAGGTCTGCGATCTGTTTTTTTCGACCGCTAATTACCGTTGTCGCCAACTATCGGAAAACGGCGGAAGCAAAGTTTTACACCTCGTACCAGCAAAAGCATATCATTGTACAGCGCATAGTTCAAGAGATGACGCCATAAACATTTAGATGCGTAGAAAACTAGCTTCTGCTTAAATGTCGCGGCCGGCCGGTGTAGCCGAGCTTTTCTAGGCGCTACAGTCTGGAACCGCGCGACGGCTACGGTCGCAGGTTCGAATCCTGCCTTGGGCATTGATGTGTGTGACGTCCTTAGGTTAGTTAGGTTTAAGTAGTTCTAAGTTCTTGGGGACTGATGACCTCAGCAGTTAAGTCCCATAGTGATCACAGCCATTTGATTTTCAAATGTCGCGCCATTGAGCTTTAACATTAGAAATGACAGTTTATTGCTTCTTTACTGCCCCTCCACATATGGCCCGACAACTAAGAATCATAGTCTGGGGTGCCATTTCTTTTCATACCAGGACCCTTTGGTTGTCATCCGCAGCAGCTCTACAGCTCAACAGTACGTCGATGATGTTCTACGCGCCGTTCTGTCGCCCCTCATAGCAAGCCATCCTCGGCTTGCATTTCAGCAAGATAATGCCCGCCCGCACACGGTGAGAGTTTGTACTGGTTTTGTTAGTGTTCTCCAAACTCTACCATGGGTGGCAAGGTCGCTAGATCTGTCCCAAAATGATAACGTCTGGAGCATTATGGGCAGGCCATCCAACCATCTCGAGATTTTGACGAAGTAAAGTGATAATTGGCACGATATTCCTCAGGAAAAAATCCAACAATTCTATCAGTAAACGCCAAGCCCTATGATTGCTTACCTAAAAGGCAGAGGTGGACCAACCTGTTATTAAGGTGCTTATGAAGCTCTTTCCAAAATTGTAATCATTTGCTCGTCTGTACACGTGCACATCGTCTAAAGATTTCCGTCCCATTCACATAATTCCATCGCGGTGTGTCGGTTTCTTTGTCTTAGAGTGTATGAGGGTGTTGTCTGTAAAGTGTGTTGGGAATAGAGTTAGCGGTAACGAAGTAATAAATTAAAGCGTCATGCCTGATGTTAAAGTTGTACTGCCCTTCATTTAAACAGAAGCTAGTTTCCTACGCATCTAAATGTATATGACGTCATATCTCTTGAAATAGGGGCTGTACAATGATATAATTTTGCAGGTATATTCAGTGGTCAATGTGGGCACTGTCTGCCAACGGTGTTGCGAATTCAGTCGGTAGTAAAGAAGGAATAAATTAAAAAGTCTTGTCCGATGCTGAATTGCTGAATGAACAGAGAAAATGTAGTAAGTGATAAACGTTTTTCCTTTCATCACTGTCAGGGAGAAGAAGTTTCGTAAATGGTTTGAAAGTATGTGTACGGCTTATTGGAAGTCGCTAAGTGCTTTCATTCTCACATACCGGGTGAATAAAGTCCAGGCATTTGCACACTCTCACTTACGCTGCTGCAAGACAAACACAGTGTTTCTAAGTGTAATACTGTCTTTTTGTGTTAAACTTTTAATATCAGATTATACCTCTTAATGAGCAGATTATGACAGCGTTTTAAATTCTGAAATCCGTTCAGTAACAACGCGAAATATGGAAAATAAAATTTTTGTTGTCTCCGTAAGCCGTTAGAAAGGCAAACTGCAACTAGAAAAGGGTTTCTAGTTCCGGATTTTAGGTTCCAGGTTATGGGATAGTCGTTTAGTAATATGGATTACCTAGTCAGAGAGGCTGTAGCAATATTAAATGATGAGTCTAACAGTTGTAGGGAATAAATTACTGGCGATCTTCAAAATTCGTTGCTATCTGAGCGTTCCATTTCGAATTGGCTTCTCTACAATAAAGTTGCTGTTGATTTCACAATACAAGTAAACAGAACCTTGGGAAGAGATGTCGTTCACCTACATATGCGTAAAAAGTACCAGTTTATTTTTATGGAGGTACACCTTACCTGCCCCCCCTCCACTCCCCCCAACTTCCTCTTGGTGGCATCCATAGTAGGCGTGGCCATTCAGTGTGGCCTTGAAAGTACCTGATATGCCCCTGCTTACAGGTGTAATCAAGCAGGCAGTTTGAACATTGGTTATTATGAGGATGTAGCTGAGCATGAAGGGCTCAACCAAAATCATAACAATGTACAGAACCCAAATTTATCTCATTGAAATGTATTCTTTATTTAAGATTTAAAAACAAACAGGAAAATGGAAGTTAAGCACTGAAATCGGAGGGAATGAGGGGTCTAGCGTCCAGAGTTCATGTGTGGTTAAAGTCAAGTCAGTGGCGCAAACCCATAACCGGGCTGTGGGCCTGACCCAAGGTTGAGTGCAGCCCTTCTACCCGTCGAACGAATTGGAGAGTGAGGGATGACGGATCGTGAGCCCTCGTGAAAAATCCCCCGTACTCATTTTGGCAGCAGTCTGAATGGACCTGCCACCGCCGTGAAGGTTTAGAACCAGGAAAAAAATCATTGTCCATACCAGGGATTGAGCCGAGGACTTTCACTGCCGCAGTCTATTTCTCTACTTTCTAAACCATCACACAGTCATCAAGCATTAACTAAAAACTAAGAAAATGAGATCGTAGAAGCCACTATTCGGGTGAGGGGAGGGAGAGAAATAAATACCTTGTAAGTAGGCTGTTTATGTTTTCTTATTGGCAACGTTACGTAGCGCTTTGTATGAAAATCACTGGCTGTGCTGTGTGCAGTCTGTGGCTAGTTTGCATTGTTGTCTGCCATTCTAGTGTTGGGCAGCTGGATGTGAACAGCGCGTAGCGTTGCGCAGTTGGAGGTGAGCCGCCAGCAGTGGTGGATGTGGGGAGAGAAATGGCGGAGTTTTGATATTTGTAAGAATGGATGTTATGAACTCCTATATATATTATGACTTTTGATGACTATTAAGGTAAATACATTGTTTGTTCTCTATCAAAATCTTTCATTTGCTAACTATGCCTATCAGTAGTTAGTGCCTTCCGTAGTTTGAATCTTTTATTTGGCTGGCAGTAGTGGCGCTCGCTCTATTGCAGTAGTTCGAGTAACGAAGATTTTTGTGAGGTAAGTGATTTGTGAAAGGTATACGTTAACGTTATAGTCAGGGCCATTCTTGTGCAGGGATTTTTGAAAGTCCGATTGCGTTGCGCTAAAAATATTGTGAGTCAGGATAAGCACAGTCATGTATAATTCTTCAAAGGGGACGTTTCATAACCAGTAATGAAGGGAACCTTTGCTTCAAGCCTATTCACCTTAGTCAATAAAATTATTAAGGGTATGTGACCACATTGTCAGTGTGTCAGATTATACGACGTTTCGGGGACTGTCGCAAATGTCCTTCAGGGTGTTTTGGCTAACACACATGAGCAGACAAGGGAAATTCCACCGTTGTGTTGGACGTGGCAGTTTATAACAGCGGTCGGCCAAGATAATCACTTTAAGCACTGATTAAACAAACAAGAATGAACTCAACACGGCCAGAAGACTCATCCCACAAGTTCGACAGGGATAAATGGTGTATCGAAGGTATTCTTTTACGGTCCATCGGGAATAGCATTAATTCAGCGACCAACAGTGTAGCGACAGAAATGACTTCGGAGCTTCGACATTTAATGAGCCACACAGATTCGTACGGTAAGGTCTCCGTCTATTTTGCAACACTTTCAAGCGAAAAATGCTTCTCGCTATAGGCCTAATGACCAGCTTCGACGTGAAGTCTTTATTCATGAATGTACCAATATTATACACTGTGAACATCTCAGAGGAACGCATGACACCCGATGTCTGTGAGGTAGCGCGCCGCTGTTTAACGGCCACCTACACTCCTGGAAATTGAAATAAGAACACCGTGAATTCATTGTCCCAGGAAGGGGAAACTTTATTGACACATTCCTGGGGTCAGATACATCACATGATCACACTGACAGAACCACAGGCACATAGACACAGGCAACAGAGCATGCACAATGTCGGCACTAGTACAGTGTATATCCACCTTTCGCAGCAATGCAGGCTGCTATTCTCCCATGGAGACGATCGTAGAGATGCTGGATGTAGTCCTGTGGAACGGCTTGCCATGCCATTTCCACCTGGCGCCTCAGTTGGACCAGCGTTCGTGCTGGACGTGCAGACCGCGTGAGACGACGCTTCATCCAGTCCCAAACATGCTCAATGGGGGACAGATCCGGAGATCTTGCTGGCCAGGGTAGTTGACTTACACCTTCTAGAGCACGTTGGGTGGCACGGGATACATGCGGACGTGCATTGTCCTGTTGGAACAGCAAGTTCCCTTGCCGGTCTAGGAATGGTAGAACGATGGGTTCGATGACGGTTTGGATGTACCGTGCACCATTCAGTGTCCCCTCGACGATCACCAGTGGTGTACGGCCAGTACAGGAGATCGCTCCCCACACCATGATGCCGGGTGTTGGCCCTGTGTGCCTCGGTCGTATGCAGTCCTGATTGTGGCGCTCACCTGCACGGCGCCAAACACGCATACGACCATCATTGGCACCAAGGCAGAAGCGACTTTCATCGCTGAAGACGACACGTCTCCATTCGTCCCTCCATTCACGCCTGTCGCGACACCACTGGAGGCGGGCTGCACGATGTTGGGGCGTGAGCGGAAGACGGCCTAACGGTGTGCGGGACCGTAGCCCAGCTTCATGGAGACGGTTGCGAATGGTCCTCGCCGATACCCCAGGAGCAACAGTGTCCCTAATTTGCTGGGAAGTGGCGGTGCGGTCCCCTACGGCACTGCGTAGGATCCTACGGTCTTGGCGTGCATCCGTGCGTCGCTGCGGTCCGGTCCCAGGTCGACGGGCACGTGCACCTTCCGCCGACCACTGGCGACAACATCGATGTACTGTGGAGACCTCACGCCCCACGTGTTGAGCAATTCGGCGGTACGTCCACCCGGCCTCCCGCATGCCCACTATACGCCCTCGCTCAAAGTCCGTCAACTGCACATACGGTTCACGTCCACGCTGTCGCGGCATGCTACCAGTGTTAAAGACTGCGATGGAGCTCCGTATGCCACGGCAAACTGGCTGACACTGACGGCGGCGGTGCACAAATGCTGCGCAGCTAGCGCCATTCGACGGCCAACACCGCGGTTCCTGGTGTGTCCGCTGTGCCGTGCGTGTGATCATTGCTTGTACAGCCCTCTCGCAGTGTCCGGAGCAAGTATGGTGGGTCTGACACACCGATGTCAATGTGTTCTTTTTTCCATTTCCAGGAGTGTATTTCAGACGGAAAGAGATCATATGTGAACAGGCAGGCGATGTAGCTATGGATTCCCCTCTCTCGCCTCTTACAGCAGATATCTTCATGGAAGTATTTGAAGAAACAGCACTCCATTCTGTACCATTACGCCTAGAATGCTGGATCGGATACGATGCTGACACCTTCCTTATCCAGCCACATGGAGCAGAAGAGCTGCAGAACTTCCACCAATTACCTGAATCAGCAGCACAGTAAACCAATTGACCGTGGTGATAGAGGAGAATGGGATGTTGTCTTTTCTCGACGCCGAAGCCTGATGGTGAACTTAACAACAGATATAGAAAGCCCACCGGCACGGACAAGTACCTCCACCCACCGTCACCCTACGCAGAAGAAATTCGCCCTCCAAACTTTAACCGAGAAGGTCACAAGATTAGAGATGAAAAACAGCTATAGGCTTAACCACAAAACCTCGGGGCCATTTTGGAGCCAACGGTTATGGGATAAAGATGACAGATAAAACTATGACGACAAAGGCTTAAGACAGTAGGTAAAAACAGAACGAAGCACAAAACATCGCTCTACTACCATATGATCAAGGGGTGACTGAATGTGCGGGCAAAATTCTCCGCAGATAAGGTATTAAGCAGCAACAGAATAAAATATGTTCTAGGCCCAACGAAAGATGCAGCTGACAAGCTACATGCTGCAGCAATGTACGAAATCGGTTGCGAGTGTGGCCAACAGTATGCAGGTGAGACGGGGTGACTGGTCAGCACACGGATATCCGAACATGAATGATATAACCGACTAAAGCAACACACAGAATCAGCGGTGGCAGTCAGCAGGATGAGTGCGGCAAAGAGATAGAATTTCGAGAAGTCATCGTACTAGCGTAACAGCCTCTCACCTTCAGGAGGTGATAGAAACAGCCAAGCGACCCTTCAACCCGAATAGAGAGGACGGGCTTCTTGGCTGCCAGCAGTAACAGCGCTACTGAACAGCAGTTCATTCGAAGCAACACACACAGGCGCGGGGGTGACTACAGTACTGACACACCTTGGCTGGCACCAGGGAGCAAGTGAACAGCCCTCTGTCACAACCAGAGGTGTACAAATTCTCCTTCCAGCCAGGTTGCCCCTATTCCCGCCTCAAACGCTAAAGCAACTTAACCCGCGGCAACGGCGATAGAAAGAATACATGTGTACTTACTTAAGTACAGCCGTTAAAGCAGGCAAGCTTGGGTTTTCGCTAGTTGGCAAGCCTGATGGGACCCGCTCAGCCTGCTGTAACTGCGAACAAGTTGCGGTATCAGCCCAATTCGACTAGCCAGGTAGGTATGTGTTTGCGCATGGAGTATCCTTGCAGGTCGTGTATCATAACGATGGCAGCAGCAAAATGAACAAACTAAAGTTGAAGGAGATTCGAGAGAAATTAGGAACTGATGAAAGGTCTCTGTTGGATTCCTTTCATGTTAATTTCTTAAACCTGTTGTCATTTACGGCATAAATTCCTCTTCTAAATTTACTATGGTGTTTCTGACTATCTGGGAGGAGCCTGAGCAGTGAAACGTGTTACTTTTACACATAAACAAGAACGATCTGTCACACTACTACACTTTAAAACACAGTTTATATGTAATTCATGTCACACAGTCTCATACGGAACCTACATCCGCTTTCTTTTATATACTGTATATGATAAGATACTGTCATCCCCCTTCCCTTCTGTGTGAGAGGATGAATGAGCAAATGTATTTCTAGTTGCATGCTGGATGGTAGCAGACAAGCCTGTCTGCTAGAGAACAGTAGGACCAACGTCGGAACAGGTAGCTACGCTTTCTAAAAGCAAAGAGGTTTCTATCCTTAGTATGGTCCTGTCCGTCCCTTGTCATGTTGGTATAGGAAGCTGCCTCTCTGGTCACTTCCGTTTGTATTTGTGAGGCACCCCTCAGGAAGGGACCACGGCAGTCTGTCCGCGGCGAGCGTCTGAAGTGGTAAGATCTCCGGCTAAGCGCGTGTCTGCTAAGTCCGCAGGACATGGATTTCTTAAGTTCAGCCTAACTGAAAATTTAATCACCTTTATTTCAGGTTTAGCTCTAAAATATCTAATGTTATCTTAAATTGCAACGCAGTGTAATTACGTGTGAAGTAGTTCAGAATATCTTTCGGTAGTTGCTTTGTCACTACTTTCTGAGTAAAGTGGAACCACGTGTTGATCAGTAACTGTAATTAAGATCATCAATCTTAAATGCGAATGCTCGTGTGATTATAACGTCTCGTCTTGACAATATTTTTCAATATAGCAACTTTTCTTTATGTTCAACCCACGTGGGGTCTACTTTGTGAGACCAGTACTACGTGCTTATACAACTGTTTGACCCATCAGGTTAATAGTAAGACGATAGTAACCAGTTCGAGGTTTTTCTTTTGTAAATTGCTTTTCGATCTAATTTATTTTAATTATCAAAATTATTGTGGAGTTACACTCTTTGGGTAAAGCAAGTTGTCCACGTGAAGCATGTGGTGTAATCATCAAAGTAGCCCTCAGCTATTCTTTTCGGGAAGATTTCACAGAGAGTTAGTATGAATTTAGTATACCAGTGTGTGGTAATTACATGACGGACAGGATTGCACTACGAACGTAACTTCTTTGGGTGAAAATTGAATCGGTTGGTTGTGGTTAATTTCCTCTTGCATATGTTTCAACGTTCTTCGTGTGTTATTTTATGAATGCAGTGTTGTATGCAGTCTCCCAATCTTGGCTCCATATTTGATGTGTTCCGTAAGATTACAAACTCACATTTTCACAGACCTAAATAAGGCACCAGCTTAGTTATGACTCAAGTTTAATATGCTGAAATTGCAATGATCAATGTTAAAATAAATTTCCAAATATAAACTGATTTATTTCTTTTTATTTAAATTCTCTTTATATATATATATATATATATATATATATATATATATATATATATATATATATATATAATCACCGGTTGTCGTATGACGATTAAAAGATTATAATTAATGTTAGTCTGGTTGGGAATTTGGTAAGCTAGACTGGATACCTGGTGAAACAGTTGCTCAGTAATGCAAGGTTAATTTCCCCAGACAGCTCATAGATTTTAACCCGCTTTTATTGTCTATCAGTACCGCTTTCATAGCAAATTAATGCAACAACGTTACAACCAAACAGAGCTCAAGTCCAGCGGGGGAAAATTTGTTGTGTTTGTGAGTCAGCTTCAAATAAATCGATTGGTGTCTCACAATGCAAGTTGTTACTAAACACTGATTCGTCAATCACGAGTATGTTACGACATGTCAGTAAATTTTACCAGCAGTTTCGTCACTCCATAAATATTTTGAAAGAAGACAAAGACTTAGTGGCTGATAAGTGTGTGAAAACATGTGCTCTAAAGACTTGAGGCCATTTAGCAGTATATACACTCCTGGAAATTGAAATAAGAACACCGTGAATTCATTGTCCCAGGAAGGGGAAACTTTATTGACACATTCCTGGGGTCAGATACATCACATGATCACACTGACAGAACTACAGGCACATAGACACAGGCAACAGAGCATGCACAATGTCGGCACTAGTACAGTGTATATCCACCTTTCGCAGCAATGCAGGCTGCTATTCTCCCATGGAGACGATCGTAGAGATGCTGGATGTAGTCCTGTGGAACGGCTTGCCATGCCATTTCCACCTGGCGCCTCAGTTGGACCAGCGTTCGTGCTGGACGTGCAGACCGCGTGAGACGACGCTTCATCCAGTCCCAAACATGCTCAATGGGGGACAGATCCGGAGATCTTGCTGGCCAGGGTAGTTGACTTACACCTTCTAGAGCACGTTGGGTGGCACGGGATACATGCGGACGTGCATTGTCCTGTTGGAACAGCAAGTTCCCTTGCCGGTCTAGGAATGGTAGAACGATGGGTTCGATGACGGTTTGGATGTACCGTGCACTATTCAGTGTCCCCTCGACGATCACCAATGGTGTACGGCCAGTGTAGGAGATCGCTCCCCACACCATGATGCCGGGTGTTGGCCCTGTGTGCCTCGGTCGTATGCAGTCCTGATTGTGGCGCTCACCTGCACGGCGCCAAACACGCATACGACCATCATTGGCACCAAGGCAGAAGCGACTCTCATCGCTGAAGACGACACGTCTCCATTCGTCCATCCATTCACGCCTGTCGCGACACCACTGGAGGCGGGCTGCACGATGTTGGGGCGTGAGCGGAAGACGGCCTAACGGTGTGCGGGACCGTAGCCCAGCTTCATGGAGACGGTTGCGAATGGTCCTCGCCGATACCCCAGGAGCAACAGTGTCCCTAATTTGCTGGGAAGTGGCGGTGCGGTCCCCTACGGCACTGCGTAGGATCCTACGGTCTTGGCGTGCATCCGTGCGTCGCTGCGGTCCGGTCCCAGGTCGACGGGCACGTGCACCTTCCGCCGACCACTGGCGACAACATCGATGTACTGTGGAGACCTCACGCCCCACATGTTGAGCAATTCGGCGGTACGTCCACCCGGCCTCCCGCATGCCCACTATACGCCCTCGCTCAAAGTCCGTCAACTGCACATACGGTTCACGTCCACGCTGTCGCGGCATGCTACCAGTGTTAAAGACTGCGATGGAGCTCCGTATGCCACGGCAAACTGGCTGACACTGACGGCGGCGGTGCACAAATGCTGCGCAGCTAGCGCCATTCGACGGCCAACACCGCGGGTCCTGGTGTGTCCGCTGTGCCGTGCGTGTGATCATTGCTTGTACAGCCCTCTCGCAGTGTCCGGAGCAAGTATGGTGGGTCTGACACACCGGTGTCAATGTGTTCTTTTTTCCATTTCCAGGAGTGTAGCTTATCTAAATTGAGTAAACATGAACTGAAATAGGAAAAAAATATGGCTCAATGGATATTATCTGGTAGCATGAAACGTAGTGCAAAGAAAGCTCAGTATAAAAAAAACCTTCTTTCATACGTACTAAGAAAACTAAATTTGTGTGTGCTAAAATGCATGTGGATGGTTTTCAGTGTTCTATGTGGGCCGCATAGAATGAATTCGGCGGAACCGCAGTACAAATCCTGAAAGAAATTGAAATTGGTATAACTGGTGTCATATTTGGCTGTAATACTCTAAAATTACTGAAAATAGACCCCAAAAACTTTACTTTTGTTGGCATTGCAGTATAACAGACATCTCAGGCTCCTAGGTGCAAAGGATCTCGACTTTCAGAAATGGTACTACAGGAAACATTACAGGAAACATGTATCAGAGGTGACCTGAAGACGCTTCGAATTGAGAATAGATAGTACAAGTCGAAAGAGGATAAAGCTGCAGAGGAAACTGCTCATTTCGAAATAATTATATAAGCCTGACATATGCCGAAAAGGAGAAAAGGACAGATAAAATCCACCATTTTCTGGTCTGAAGTGACCCAGGTTGAATACATATTTCATTGCGTTTCGTCTTGTGATACTCGGGTGTTTTTATCAACTTCCAAACCCTACCGACAACGCTACAGTGAAAGCGTAAAGAATAGTCTACTACGTGGCGTGGCACAGCAGGAAGACTAGCAGGCAAGATAGACTCCCGTAGCCTGCTTGGGTTGAGCATAGCTTCAGTTGGATGGTTAGTGAAGGAGTCTGCTCGTTCTGCTCTAACGAGCGGTAGCTTGCCTGCCTGGCTAACAGGTATGACGTGTATATATATGCGTATATATATATATATATATATATATATATATATATATATATATATATATATATATATATATTCGGTGCCTACAGTGTCACGTCTTTAAGTGTCACACAAATTTTTATTTTTAAAGGGGATCACGTAAGAATATTTCCATGGGTTCGCCCCTCAAATTTCTCCCTCATATCACAAAATTGTCATCTGATGTAGTACAAACTGAAAAAATAAATTCCTTTTAAATCACAGTTTTGGATATAATTTATATTCAAAACCTTACACCTGTGTCACAGAACACATCCTACATCGAGAATACTTTACACAAGTTTAAGGGAAGAATTGCTTCCGATAATTATTACAGTGTTTAAAGAACATCAAAATATGAACAGGCTGAAATGAACAAACAGTACATGAGACTATGTTAATCAATTCAACTGTAAAAAGCTAAGGAGCATATTATTGGAAAAATGAGAAATATGCAGCAGTGAAATGCCAAAATGAGCACTTCTCAATTGGGAGTAAGTCAAAACAATCAGAATGGCTGAAAGAGATCACAATAACATGAGCCATAAACGAATAAGAGCTAAGCAACTAAGCAAATAAGGAAATAGACAAAAATGAAATGCCAAACAAAATGAGAGCTGGCCGGAATCCGTCGGCGCTTATATACGGTTGCGCTCGTGCCGGCATCTCGCGGCCCGTACGCAACACGCGCGCCTGCGATCGCAATGCACTCTTAGCGCTCGCGGCGGCTTCTAGCGGCCCGTACGCAAGTTGTGCGACTTCTGTTCGCAGGTCGACCCTTAATCTATGATGCTACACAGGCAAGCATGTGCAGGCTATGAGCAGAATATGTACACCTCTGGTCACAGCTGCCGCCTGTTTCTCTTTCGCCTATTTCCATCAATGTCAAACAATTAAGGAAACATCAACCAAGAACACCTATTTCCACAAATGAAAAGAAATAACGCAAACACCAATAAAGGACGTCAAATTCCTTCTCATCCTTAAAACCCCTCAGAATACGACAATAGCCTCTTCTGCCTCTTCTTCCTGACTTCCAATCAAGAACAACTGCCAAGATGAAAAACATAGAAGTAGATATTCTCGGAGTAACGAACCAGCTTAAATCACTTAATAAAGGCAAGGCTTCCGGTCCAGATTGTATACCAGTCAGGTTCCTCTCAGAGGATGCTGATAAAGTAGCTCGATATTTAGTAATTCTGTACAACCACTCGCTCAGAGGAAGATCCGTACCTAAAGACTGGAAAATTGCTCAAGTCACACCAATACCCAAAAAGGGAAGTAGGATTAATCCGCTGAATTACAGGCCTATATCACTAACGTCGATTTGCAGTAGGTTTTTGGAACATATACTGTATTCGAACATTATGAAGTACCTCGAAGAAAACGATTTATTGACACATAGTCAGCACGGTTTCAGAAGATATCGTTCTTGTGAAACACAACTAGCTCTTTATACTCATGAAGTTATATATGGTATCGACAGGGGATGTCAAATTGATTCCATATTTTTAGATTTCCAAAAGGGTTTTGGACACCGTTCGTCACAAGCGTCTTCTAACCAAACTGTATTCCTACGGAGTACCGCGTCAGTTGTGTGGACTGGATTCGTGATTTCCTGTCAGAAAGGACACAGTTCGTAGTAATAGACGGAAAGTCATCGAGTAAAACAGAAGTAATATCCGGCGTTCCCCAAGGAAGTGTTATAGGTCCTCTATTGTTCCTGATCTATATTAACGACGTAGGAGACAATCTGAGTAGCCGTCTCAGATTGTTTGCAGATGACGCTGTCATTTACCGTCTTGTAAAGTCATCAGATGATCAAAACGACTTGCAAAATGATTTAGATAAGATGTCTGTATGGTGCGAAAAGTGGAAATTGACCCTGAATAAGGAAAAGAGTGAAGCTATTCACATCAGTACCAAAAGAAATCAGCTAAATTTCGATTACGCGATAAGTCACACAAATCTGAAGGCTGTAAATTCAACTAAATACTTAGGGATTACAATTACAAATAACCTAAATTGCACCGGTCACATAGATAATATTGTGGGTAGAACGAACCAAAGACTGCGATTCATTGGCAGAACACTCAGAGGGTGCAGTAGGTCTACTAAAGAGACTGCTTACACCACGCTTGTCCGCCCTATTCTGGAGTATTGCTGTGCAGTGTGGGATCCGCATCAGGTGGGACTGACGGACGACATTGAAAAAGTTCAAAGATGGGCAGCTCGTTTTGTACTATCGCGAAATAGGATTGTGCCACAGACATGACACGTGAATTGGAGTGGCAATAATTAAAACAAAGCCGTTTCTCGTTGCGACGGGATTTTCTCACGAAATTTCAATCACCAGTTTTCTCCTCCGATTGCGAAAACATTCTGTTGGCAACTACTTACATAGGGAGAAATGATCATCACGATAAAATAAGAGAGATCAGGGCTCGCACAGAAAAATTTAGGTGCTCGTTTTTCCCGCGTGCTGTTCGAGAGAGGAACGCTAGAGAGACAGCTTGAAGGTGGTTCACTGAACCCTCTGCCAGGCACTTTATTGTGAATAGCAGAGTAATCACATAGATGTAGATGTATCTAAGAACCAAAACGTTTCTCAATCATTCTCTCCACCTACAACCAACCCATCCCACTGACTAACACAGTAACTCTCACCAGAAAACTAACACGGAACGCACATCTCCTTACCATCCAACACAAAGCCGTAAACCGACTAAAACAACCAGCAGGCCACACTTGGCGCCTACATCCTTTTAGTATTACCCTCACCTGTAAATCCCTCATCTACCTCATCCTAACCAACGCCAATGTGCCTGGATCTCTGCCGCGCCTGAACTGCGTAAGTCCTTTGAAATCTTGGAGAGACACGCACTCCGCCTCGCCTTCCAGATCAAGCATCAGAAACTCTCGCCTTGTGAGGGCGGGTGTTATCTTGCTGAAATGCAAGCGCAGGATGGCTTACTATAAAGGGCAATAAAACAGTGTATGGAATATGCTTGAAGTACCTAAATACTGCAATGATGCATCAGATGATAACCAAAGGTGTCCTGATACAAAAGAAATGGTACCCCAGACCATTACCATTGCCGTCGGGCCGTATGGCGGATGACAGTCAGATTGGTGTCTCACCGCTGTATGGGTTTCTTCGCCGCTACCTGGACCTCTCCAGATACGTCTCCGATGGTTATCGGGACTTATTTCGAAGCGGAACTCATCACTGAAGACCATTTCACTCCGGTCGATGAGATTCCAGGCTCTCTCCATCAATATCAAACCGAGTAACTGTTTCCTTAAGGGCCAGAGGCGGCCCAACGCATTATTCGCTTGCTCGATTTCCGAAACTTCTCTTGAGTAAACCATCCAGTTTTTCAGAAACTGCAATCATTTGTCTGTCTGTAAATGTTCGTTACGTGTATATGTTTCCGTCCTATTCGGATAATTCCTTCGTGGCGTGTCCTTTTTCTTTTTTATTTTCAGTCCGTAAGTATAAGGTACAGTCAAACAACGAGACAGATGGAAAACTAGAAAGCCCTTAACAACCTCCACATAACCGCGGTAACTTTTACTACATTTACCTCCCTATGAGACAAGACGGCATGCGCTTTCATGGAAAAATGTTCACTGTTGCCTACGGAACCATGGTTATATCCAAGCGTGCACCTCTTCGAAGTATATCGACGTCCAAGAATGTCTTCTTTCAGAGCTCCAAAAATATGAAAAATCTCTTGGGGAGAGATAGGAATTATGTGGAGGATGTTAATGGCTTTCGAGTGAAACTTCTGCAGCGTACTCGAAAAAGCCTTGGAAACATGTGGGTGGGCATTACTTAGAATTATGCCATTCGTCAACATTCCTATGTGTTTGGACTTCTTGATGGTGCACTTCAATTTTTGCAAAGTGCCTACATATGCCCTCATACCATTATGCTTTAATTGTGGGGCTGTGTTCCAGGAAGTCTATGAACAGCGCATCATTTCAGCCAAAGAAAGAATTCATCATGAGTTTTCAAATGTTCAAATGTGTGTGAATTCCTATGGGACCAAACTGCTGAGGTCATCGATCTCTAGACTTAAACACTACTTAAACTAACTTACGCTAAGGACAACACACACACCCAAGCCCGAGGGAGGTTCAAAATGTCTCTGAGCACTATGGGACTTAACTGCTGAGGTCATCAGTCCCCTAGAACTTAGAACTACTTAAACGTAACTAACCTAAGGACGCCACACACATCCATGCCCGATGCAGGATTCGAACCTGCGACCGTAGCGGTGGCACGGTTCCAGACTGTAGTGCCTAGAACCGCTCGGCCACCCCGGCCGGCCCCGAGGGAGGACTCGAACCTCCAGCGGGAGTGGCCGCCCGGTTCGTGACATGGCGCCTCTATCCACGCGGCCTCTCCTCGCGGCCACCATGAGTTTTCCGGAGCTGGCATGCCCGTTGTTTCGACTAGGCTGCAGAAGTTTGTCTGGGAAGCGCTTAGACATCCCCCACGAAGGTCCCAATTTCAAAATCCGGCAGTGCTCGTTGGAACTCTCATTACTTTCATTTCATTTCTGCCTTTCGCATGTGGCAGTTCATATTGACACGACTGAAGCGCCGTGCTCTACTATGAAGTAGCAGCTGTCAATCTGCAGAGGTCGTATTACGTGAGGCGGCAGCTGGGTTTGTGCAGCAGTCAGACCGACGCCTGTCCAGAGGCGTCCGCCTGCACGCGGCGGCTGCCGCTTATTACGGCGTCGCAGCTAATTCGCTGGAGGCGACGGCGGTGGCGGCGACGGCGGCGGTGGCGTCGAGCCGTCTGAATTAATTTGGTCCGGCCAGCCGGAGCCATCGCGGACACCTGTCGCCGCCACCGCCACTGCCACCACCCCTGCCGCGGCCGCAGCCCGCAGACCACTGTCGCGCTGCGCTGCCCATACGCCGGCGCTACACGGGCTGTCGCGTCCGCTGGCGAGCGGTCCGCCGTTTGCCGACGTTCGGCCGCCGCTCTGCGCACCTGCGCTCCGCTGACACGCCGCAGACCCAGGGCGCGCCCCAGCCCGTGCTTTCGTTACGAAATATCCACTGCCATCGTTTTTTCCCTACGGTCTGTTACGTTCACGCTTCGGCGACCGTTGTCACGCACAGCACCCTACTTTCGAAAGCGAATGTCCACCGAAGCTTTTTTTTCCCCTCCGGCCTGTTACGTTCACGCTTGTGTCTTTCCCACAGCTATCAGAAGAAATTTTAGTAAAAGGGCCAAATACACGGACAAAATTAAGTTATGTACCACCTGCCAACATGTCACGACTTTGATTCAGAGACACCAGGGCGTTAACCTTATCAAACAATGAAACGTACAGCTTTACTGAAATTAATGGTCTAAAATTTACGCGCACCAAGTTTTCGGATTTTTCTCATCATTGTATAACTTCCCGTAGAGTGCTGTTCATCAGTATCAGAGAACTGAGCGCAAAATAGGGGAGAATGGGGGAAACATCAACTTCAATAATCAGCGTCTGCATATGTAGTTATTCCTAGGTATGCACGTGTTAATATTAAATATATATAAAAATAATATAGAATCTATGCTTTATGTAACTCAATTATTTAACTGTAGAGGCCACCATATATGGGTGCATGAAGAAATTATCACAGACGTTCAAAAGAAATGATTTGCTTTGCAAAGATATCTCTTACATTTGAATGTTAGGAAAATTTACATTTGAGAAAAAATCTACAGTTGAAACCTCGGTAAATCTCATAAACCAGATTAACGATGTTCATATCCTAGCGAATGATAGATTCTTTTCCTTAGATATCACTAACATTTACATGAATATCCATATAGTAGAAACTATATCCGTAATCAAAATGAATTTATCCACAGTTAGTAAAAGATTAGTTAACTGAAATTGATTAATAATGTAATATATATGAAGGCAAATTCAATTGACCAAAACTGGATATGACCAATTTTCACCAATTAATTGTGCCGTCTTCAGATCTGAAAAACTATTACAAAAAAGAGCTAGTGTAATAATCGTTATTCGCTATGAAGACGAATTTCTCATATATGTACATTCTAATGCCGTCAACATAAATTGTGCCTTCGCTATGTACTGCATGGTCATTTAGTCGTGGACAAATTTGGAAACAACTGTAGTATAAGTAAAAACTGTTGTGGAAAGCCCAACGTCAAAATATAAAATATAACATGTCTTAGGTGAACGTACAACATCTCGCTCCAAAACAATTACAGTGCCAGACAACTACGAAAATTTTTGGTCAAATAAATTTGGCTCATCGGATATTAACTACTGTATCCGTGTTGACAGCTAACGGCACACTGGCAGCAACACTGTCAAATAGGAAATTTGAGAGTGATATGCCAATCAAGGTCAAGCAAGGATAACTGCTCACAAATCGAGAAGACCAAGCGCAGAGGTGGAAACAACTTTTTGAGAACGCTCTGAACCGTGAAACTATGGATGACAATGTAACTTAACTGAGTGTGGACGGAGAATGACTCCCACAAGATATGTCAATTAACGTAGAACCGCCATCCAAAGAAAAAATCGCTAAAGCAGTCCCACAAATAAAAATTGGAGAAGCTCCGGGCCTGGACAACATCAGTCTAGAGTCACTTAAAGTAGATTCCTCTATAACAGCAGACATTTCACATCCACTCCTGACAGCCATGTGGAGAAATGAAAAAGTACCGAATGATTGGAACAGAGGCTTGCTCATTGAGCCCTACATGACAGGAGACCTATCGCTTTATGATAACTGGAGAGGCTTCTCCCTGCTGTCAGTCCCAAGCAAGATCCTCTCACGAATAATCCAAAATAGGATAAAAGTATTTGTAGATAAGATAGTACAAAGAGAACAAGGGCGCTCTTCATAAGCCACGAAAAGGTAGATTACTGGGTATCTTAGGAGAAATAGAGGTATACATTCACAAGACGAAACACCATGACAACGTCCCTAAAGAACAGACAGATAAACAACTTCGTAATAATAGCTGAACATTCATATGAATACCAGTCACCGCTTTATATACTGTTTCTAGACTATGAAAAAGACCTTCGACAGTGTAATTAGAACAAAAATATGGATCTCACTGCAAACTTTTGGAATTCCCAAGAAAGTAATTGCACTTGTCAAGTGCATGTATGAAAACTACACGTCCCGGGTTCAACATCAAAGCCTGCTTTCAGATCCAATAGCGGTGCTACGCAAGGCTGCATGCTCCCGTCAACACCATTTGACACAGTACTCAATTTTGAAATGACACAAGCAATAGATAAAGTAAGAGGAATAAAATGGAGCAATGGAATACATCTAGAAGACCTAGATTTTGCAGATGATCTTCGCCTTCTATCCCACAGTCTCAACGACATGAAAGAAAAACTAGAAGATCTGAAATCTGCGGCGAAGAAAGTCAGTTTGAAAATTAATGTCCGAAAAATAAAAGAGGTGCGGGCAAATGCTAACAACGCCGCAGAGCTTAAATTTGTGAACCAGGTAATGGAAAAGTTGGAGAAATTTTGCTACCTTGGAAGCGTTATTACATCATGTGGTGGTGCAACAGAGGACATTAACGGACGCATTAACAAAGCCAAAGGCGCATTAGTAACTCTCTGCTCTATCTGGAGATCGAAGGAAATAACATCGAGGATAAAATAGCGGATATTTGAAAGCAAAGTAAAATCTGTGCTTCTATATGGACGTGAAACGTGGACAGTGACAAAGTAGCTAACCCATAAGCTGCAGACAATCAACAACAGATGTCTGAGGGACATCCTGGGGATACGGTGGCCAAATGTCGTCTCTAACGAAACACTCTTCGGAAGAACCAGTCAGAAACATGATTGAGCTGCAAATAAGAAGCAGGAAGTGGAAGTGGTTAGGACCTACACTTAGGAGACCAAACAAACATTTGGCGAAGGAAGCACTTTATTGGATCACACAGGGACGACGGAGACAAGGCAGGCCCAGAATGACGTGGAGACGATCAGTTGAAGCTGAAGGTCAACAGCAAGGAATATGACAGGAAAAAGTGAAAATACTAGCAGAACACAGAACAGATCGCGATCCTTTGTTGCAGCCCTATACTCCACATCAGGAGTTAAGGGAACTAATAAAAAACAAAATAGCCATCATCCATTTATGTACGAGATTTTTTTACTACTTTCCTAAATGATCATGCAAAAGATTGTTGCCACCTGGTGATACCCCTAAACACTATATAGTACGTTTGACTACTGCCTGGTAGGGTGCCATTAGTTGTCAACACGGACACAGCAGGCAATATTCTATGAGCCAAATGTATTTGGTCAGAAGCTATTTTACGTGTTTGGCACAGTCACGGTCTTATTGTACATAATGTATAATGTTACACTGGAGCATCTTCTTCTGTGTACACCTCAGGTACGTTATACTTTATATTTTTGACGTTGGATTCTCCGTAACTGTTTTTACTTACGTTATAGTTGTTTCCAAGTATGTCTATGACTAAAATCACCAAGCACTATGAGGAGTGGCAGAATGGTCCGTGTATGAAGGTGGCATGAAATACAAAATTTCTTCTTTTCAACGAATGACGATTATTTTGTGTGTGTGTGTGTGTGTGTGTGTACAGATGTACAGATCATTCTCTTGCTGACAATGTGAAGTAGCCATAAATTGATGAATTAGGTGATCTCATCGAGTTAGTCCTACCTGAAAATGGTTCAAATGGTTCTGAGCACTATGGGACTTAACATCTGTGGTCATCAGTCCCCAAGAACTTAGAACTACTTAAACCTAACTATCCTAAGGACATCACACACATCCATGCCCGAGGCAGGATTCGAACCTGCGACCGTAGCAGTCGCGCGGTTCCGGACTGCACGCCTAGAACCGCTAGACCACCGCGGCCGGCAGTCCTACCTGAGAACTACCTTACAGTCACCGGCCATTTTCGTGAAGATAAAGAACTAACAATCGGGAACACCCCAAAACAAAGTTTTAGATCACTAGATCACGCTGGAAACAAAGCTTTTGGACTTTGCGATTACCTGACTAAAAAACTATATGCTGTTGCTGTTTTGTAGGTTACACACTTGTCCTTTTTAATGGCACTCATGAGAATCTAATTAATGTTATCATCGGCTGAATACTTGATATAAGAGTATTACTTTCAGCATAGAGTATGAAGACAACGGATATAACAATTTTTTGGACCTGAAGGTCAAAAAAGGAAGACATACTCATCTGTTCAATGTATTCAGAAAACCTTATACGTCTGCTTACATTATTCACCACAGTTCTTACCATCCACAATCCCATAAAGAAGTATATTTTGGCTTAGCTAAGGCAGATATACTCTTTAAGTGAGACTCATATCAATACTGATAGCTTCTAACAATGGCTTTGACCCAACACTATTTATGCGATTATACGCAAGAGTACTGAAGGAACAAACTAAGAATAAAGATAAGGTTACATAAGAAAGGAGTGGAAGAAAGAAAGAAAAATTGGTCTAGGCTTATCTTGTTGTGTCACTTTTCCGGTAAGATAAGACTTACGTTTTCTAAATTGAGGCTGCAAATTTGCTGTATGGTAGAACACTAGGCTCACGCATTATACACAGTGTAAACAAGAGTCGGGCTTATGACATGTCAGGAGTATATAAACTATGTAGTGACGTAAGTCTTATATGGCGCAAATTGATACAAAATTCAAAACGAGGATTAGATAAGTTATTAACGTCAATGAATCCAATCCCACAGTATTTAGTGTTAATTTAAAAGAGTGCATCATTAAAAACATCACCGTTCTTCATAAGGCACGAGAAGGTAGATTACTGCATATCCTAAAAGAAACAGAGGATAACAATCACAGGACGAAACACCATGACAACTTCCCTAAAGAACAGGCAGAGTAACGAAATGAAATATGCCTACAGAACGTAAGTATTTTAACAAAATAGGCTTTTGTTTTGTCTCCGTATGTAAAAATTACTAAATCTAATTACGCTGGTTCAACCCTAGATCCAGGTCTGGTGTTTGCACGAGAAATCTGGCCTAACAATTCATATTTCATTTAGTTAGTACGGGATCGCCTTTTTAGGTTGGTGTATCGAATTGGTAAGCAATTTTTAATACTAGGTAGGCTCGTATTACTCATGTAGAGGCGCATGTTTTGAGCGTTATTTCACGCTGGCTCTGACAGCAGGGAGAAGGTGGGAATTCGCAGTCCTCATAGTCTACTTGGAATAAGAGCTGCAGGCAGGCCGTTTTATGGCTCTGAAAAGATAACGCCGTGCGTTTACTGCCTAAAGCCACCGCCCCGATGTGAGACCAGTGGAAAAGGGCGTCTCGCGACTAACTTGTGGACGCTAAGGTTGCGGAGGCGAGACGATGCTCGAGGCACGAGACGGCAGGGACAGCATCTTACGAGCAACGAGACCAGCCTTTTTTATCACGAGGATTGCACGCGGAATGCTGCCGCAGATGCAACCTAACGGTCGAAGAAGTTCTCACGCCGGACAGAAGGGGTTTTGCCGCCAAATACACAGAAACGTATCTAATTGCTGTATTACTCAGACGTCACAATTTCTTCTAGAGTTCCTACCGAACTGAGTATGAGCTGAAGGCGGTTGGATGTTAGCCTCACGATGCGTAGAGTGAGAGGTATGCCGTTTGTAAAGAGGGCGGTGATTGGCTGTAAGTTTTACTCGAAATGAAACAAACAAAATTTAAACAGACGCAAAATCCCCAAGACCGGCGATCTCTTAAAGAAGTTCGAAATTTAGCGCGGACTTAAATGTGAGATGCTTGTAACAGTTTCCTCAACGAAACTTTGTCTCGCAACCTGTCAAAAAAATCCAAAGAGATTCTGGTCGTATGTGAAGTATGTTAGCGGCAAGAAACAATCAATGCCTTCTCTGCATGATAGCAATGGAGATACTATATAAGACAGTGCTGCCAAAGCAGAGTTACCTAACACAGCCTTCCGAAATACCTTCACAAAAGAAGGCGAAGTAAATATTCCAGAATTAGAATCGAGAACAGCTGCCTACATGAGTAAAATGGCTCTGAGCACTATGGGACTCAACTGCTGTGGTCATCAGTCCCCTAGAACTTAGAACTACTTAAACCTAACTAACCTAAGGACATCACACACATCCATGCCCGAGGCAGGATTCGAACCTGCGACCGTAGCAGTCGCACGGGTCCGGACTGCGCGCCTAGAACCGCGAGACCACCGCGGCCGGCCCTACATGAGTAACGTAGAAGTAAATATCCTCGGAGTAGTAAAGCAACTCAAATCACTTAATAAAAGCAAGTCTTCTGGTCCAGACTCTGTACCAATTCGGAGTATGCTGATGCATTGGCTCCATTCTTAACAATCATTTACAACCGTTCGATCGACGGAAGATCCGTAACGAAAGACTGGAAAGTTGCGCAGGTCACACCTATATTCAAGAAAGGTAGTAGGAGTAATCCACTAAATTACAGGCCCATATCGTTAACGTCAATATGCAGCAGAATTTTGGAACATATATTGTGTTGAAACACTATGAATTACCTGAAGAAAACGGTCTATTGACACACAGTCAACATGGGTTTAGAAAACATCGTTCCTGTGAAACACAACTAGCTCTTTACTCTCATGAAGTGTTGAGCGCTACTGACAAGGGATTTCAGATCGATTCCGTATTTCGGGATTCCCGGAAGGCTTTTGACACTGTTCCACACAAGCGGCTTGTAGTGAAACTGTATGCTTATGGAATAACGTCTCAGTTATGTGACTGGATTTGTGATTTCCTGTCAGAGACGTCACAGTTCGTAGTAATTGAGGCAAAGTCATCTAGTAAAACAGAAGTGATTTCTGGCGTTCCCCAAGGTAGTGTTATAGGCCCTTTGCTGTTCCTTATCTGTATAAACGATTTGGGAGATAATTTGAGCAGCCGTCTTAGGTTGTTTGCAGATGACACTGTCGTTTATCGACTAATAAAGTCATCGGAAGAACAAAACAAACTGCAAAACGATTTAGAAAAGATATCTGAATGGTGCGAAAAGTGGCAGTTGACCCTGAGTAACGAAAAGTGTGAGGTCATCCACATGAGTGCTAAAAGGAATTCGTTAAACTCCGGTTACACGATAAATCAGTCTAATGTAAAAGTCGTAAATTCAACTAAATACCTAGGTATTACAATTACGAACAACTTAAATTGGAAGGAACACATAGAAAATGTTTTGGGGAAGGCTAACCAAAGACTGCGTTTTATTGGCAGGACACTTGGAAAAACGTAACAGACCTACTAAGGAGACTGCCTACACTACGGTTGTCCGTCCTCTTTTAGAATACTGCTGCGCGGTGTGGGATCCTTACCAGATAGGACTGACGGAGTACATCGAAAAAGTTCAAAGAAAGGCAGCGCGTTTTGTATTATCGCGAAATATGGGAGAGAGTTTCACAGAAATGATACAGGATTTGGGTTGGAAATCGTATTGAACGGAGATTATGTTGAGAAACAGGTTTCTGTAGCCTAAAGAATGGGGAATAATATGGTGTACTGGAATCGTAAATGAAGTCAAACTGCTTTCGGAAGAAAGTGTTGCATTAGTTATCGAAGGTGCCCCGTATATTCTATACTTCTACAGTAACTGACTGCAACCAGGAGCGCTTTGCAGTGGCTCAGTCTGCTTAAACGTAAAGGAAAGATATGGGAAAGCACAAGTTTCTAATACATATGGGGTCCTAATATACTCCTCTCCCTCTCTCTGTCCATCTTCCTCTCCCACTTTCTTCGTCCATCTCCTCCTCCTTCACCCTCTCTCTGTCCATCACCTCCCTCCCTTTCTACCAAGCGAGGTGGCGCACTGGACTCGCATTCGGGAGGACGACGGTTCAGTCCCGCGTCCGGCCATCCTGATATAGGTTTTCCATGATTTCCCTAAATCGCTCCCTGTAAATGTCGGGATGGCTCCTTTGAAAGGGCACGGCCAACTTCCTTCCCTAATCCAATGAGACCAATGACACCGCTGTTTGGTCTCCTCCCCCAAACAACCCAACCCCAATCTCCTCTCTCAGTCCATCTTCTCCTATCCCCCCCCTCTCTCTCCATCTCCTCGTGCCCCCTCTTTCAGTCCATCACTTCTTCCCCCCTTTCTCTGTCTATCTTCTTCCCCCTTCCCCACCCTCACTCTCCTCTGTCACCTTCTTCCCATTCTGTCTATCTCCTTCTTTCCGTTTTTTCTATTTTCCCACCCCTCTGTTCATCTCCTCTCCTCCCCCTCCCACTTTCTCTGTCCTTAAGCCTTGTTTATTGTTTCGGTCAGTAAGTGACTATAGTCGGACCCTGCTTCCATGATCGTATCGTATGGTGCTGAGTAGTTGACTTTCGTGAAATCACAAGATCTGCTCCATTCACTACCACCGCCTGCCATAATGATATAAGGTCAAATACTAATCCAAACTAGTAACCATTGAAATAAATGTCTTATTGCGGTAGAGACTATTTGTAATCTATTTTTAGGTAGCAATAAAGTTTTGGCTCATAAGTATATTTGACTTTGTGGTATTCTACTTCGTGATGTTTCAAATTAAACAGCCCGTAGATTGGATAACATTTTTATTTGTTTTCGTAAGACAATAATGAGGGACGTAAATTAGGAATCACAGTGTTGCACATTACAATTATATCACCAGGGAGGTTAATAAGTTACAAAATTGTCCTAATTGTGGGCATAAAGTACAACAAGAAAAATGTATATTTTAGTTTTTAGATAATTTGGGGATGTTCGAAGAGCAAAATTTAGTACGCAGTGGTGTTGATAATACTTCTAACAGGGCAACGAGTTTAACTGACCTATGGTGACAGATACGGGTAGGACATTCCACGTTGCTTGACCTCTCTACCAAATGTCATCAATTGCAATGGCTGGTGAATGGTGGCGTGCTACTCCCTCGGCATCCCATGATGGCATATTTTCAATATTCCGAGATTTGAATAATTTGATGGCCAGGGTAACAGTCGAACACTCCGTTTATCGAAGCAGACCAAGTCAACACAGGCAACATGTTGTCTTGCGTAACTTTGCTGAAACATGTCACTGACAGCTATCAGATGGGCACAGCCACTGGCCTCAACGCGTAAGACATGTAGCGGCAACTGCCCGAATTACCGGCCATGAAAACCAGAATCTAATCTTTGATTTCTTTTTACCCTGAACTATATCATTTCTGAACCTACCTTTTTCCTATCCACCATTGGTTCTTGTATGCGCCTTTTGTACAGTACGGAAGAATGCGTCCCTCTTTTAGGACCTTAAGACCTTTCTCTGACGAAAAGGAGAGCAGGAGATAAATTTAAAACACCATTATTTTCTCACATTCATTAATTAGAAAATTGCCCCCAATACCGTCGAATAAATCATTAATGTTCCCACTCTAAAATCCCTCCAAGTTACAAATGAATCCTACTTGTGTACCACATCTGTATTCATTAAATAATATAGCGCTGAACATCATCATTTACAAATGAATCATCATCTACAAATTATAGCAATCTAGCATATCATTTTAGATAACTGTAGATACCAAGAACTGGCAAATATATCATCTGTGATGTGATGGGATACATCATGTGCATTTTGTGCATTACAACCAATGCCAGATTACGCAAGATTATATTTCAGGACGAGTGGCTGACAACTGAGAGATGTTTCGTATGATGGACGGTTTGTAGACCCATCAGGTTTTAAAAGTGGGTACGATCAGTTGCAAATTGCTGTGTAATAGTCGTCATTCTATAATTGAGGTATTTTATAAGTAGACTTCGTACCTGGGATATGTTTGGTGCTGGATATGGTACACCATGGCAGATTTGCATACGACATTCTACGACGTGTCTGGCATGCCTATAAAGATGCTATTTTAAGCCCTTAGAGTAATCTCAAGCGTTGTAATGATATAAGTCTTGTCGGATCTAAGGGTTCTCTGATGGTAGAATGCATATTTTTGTAACTTCATTCAGCTGATACATCAATACACATAAGTGGCCAAAGCACACAAGAAAGATCTGAGAGACCGAGCGAGGTGGCGCAGTGGTTAGACACTGGACTCGCATTCCGGAGGACGACGGTTCAATCCCGCGTCCGGCCATCCTGATTTAGGTTGTCCGTGATTTCCCTAAATCACTCCAGGCAAATGCCGGGATGGTTCCTCTGAAAGTGCACGGCCGACTTCCTTCCCCATCCTTCCCTAATACGATGAGACCGATGACCACGCTGTCTGGTCTCCTTCCCAACCAACCAAAGATCTGAGAAACGTAGATGTTTCTGAAAATCAAAATTATAGACAATCCACCAGCCACACAGGTCTGAATTGCTTTCAAGTCTCAACAACCTATAAAAATAATGAACCTACTTTATATTATAAAATATTAATTAATATTTAAAATTATATATATTACTAAAGTTAGTTTACAAATTCCCTTATATTAGCTATAGACAGTAGTGTATTCTGACAGTTGCAAAATTTGTATTGATGTGAAACAAGAATCACAACATTAAGAATAGATACTAAATTCACCACACACACTCTTATGACCTATTCCAACACATTGTAATCATCATTCACATATGTGAGCTTGAGGTTCAAATAAAACTGCCAATATGCCTCAGCTTACAAAGTGTTACTACTATGTACATGATATGGTCACTACATTATATTGTCAACCCTATATAACATCTGAGCAATGTGTAGCAACAAAATTATACTTTGTGCTGAAAGTGTTAATGTTCTGAAAACTGTCTCCGCAAAGTAAGTAAAAAAAAAAAAGGAGCAAAAAAAATTACCTTTCTTCAAAGTTCAGTTGCACGAGTAAGTTTAAAATGATAGTGTGCTCATTAATGTTAACACTATTTATGTATATATATTCTGTAAACAGACTCGTGTAAGAAAATGAATGCGGTTTCTATGGGGGATGGAAAACGTTTAGTAACGTTAATTCACCATACCTGTAAATGTTCAAGTCAATTCAGGGCTAATGTTTGTGGTTCATGTGGTACTGATTCAGTTTTATCATTTTTACCAATTTGGAGCACCTTTGTGCCCATGTCTTTGTTTTAGTAACTTATCACACGGCCTGAGGTCCGTAGGCGAATTGACAATTTTATGTGTAATATTTGGCCTGTATTACTGGGGCACTAAGGCACTTACAAGTAGAGACTGTCAGGATGATTATGTATCTCTCCTGTGCCACCTGCAATTTATATTGCGTTACATTATTAAATGCAAGAATAACAATGACGAAACCAAGTTTCCATGGCACCATGTAACCGCCAGATCTTTATCTAAGTTGCATGAGTTCAATATTTACGTTACCCTTTCCACGCCAGAATTGTTTCACTTAGCAATTGCAGCTGCCATCAATTTCTAGGTTATACGTATAATAACTGGGTATAAGAATCGTTTCACCAAAATAAAGTATGAGAAAAGAGTTGGCAGCTTATTGTTGATGAAATGATATCCTACAATCGAAGCCCCTGCCTAAAAGTCTAGCAACCTTACATTCTCGCATGGAAATTATGTGTCAGACTCTTGACAACCTATTTGACGATAATATTTCACTACAGAATTTTCGCCCCTTTGGTTCTTTTCTAAATCAGTGAAACCTTGGGAGGTGCTTGTAGCTATTTTTTCTGGCTCCCTCATTATCTCTTTTATGTGACTGAAAAATAGAGTTTTATGCTATTATCTGAACCACAGTTTTTAATTAATTTTTTAGTTCCTCGTTTGATACATCTAACGAAAGTGTAATGGTACTGCATATAATCATACATGCCTGATTTTAAAGGACTTTCGTTGCCATTGTGGTGGTGAAGGCTGCAGCACCAAGCAGTGTACTAGAGTAATAGTAGAACGACAGCCAGCAGTCAATTGAGGTGGCCGCTCCTACGGAACAAACGTATGAAGTTGCCCAGTGCTCAGGCGAGAATGAGTTTCTGCGCCTGCGCTATGTTATTGTGAACCCACAGCAGTTTCCGTCTGTTGGAACGGTTTTATGTACTTCAAGTAAGCTCACATAAGGATGAATTTTAATTCAGTGTATGCCAAACGTATTGAAATAATGGAGCATCAGTTTGGAGGTGTATGGTCAAGATGTTCATTGTATAACATATTCCATTTCCGTTAGTGTAATATTCTTTTGCAGCAGTTAAACTGGGAACTACACGTAAATTTATAAGGCCTGGCGCAAAGGAGAAACAAACTTTCATTGCAGCTCACATAGTTTCTCTATAAGTATGCCACTACGCACTGCCTAGTTATGGTGGTTATCGTTGAAACAACCGGTTGTCGGTTATATCGCTTTCTCCACGCCAGTTTAACGGGACTGTTAAAACCTCTCAAAATAACCTGTTTCTGAAATAACCAATTTTCGATTTTTTACTCCTATTACTTCCTATAACAAACATAGATTGAAAATTTTTGACTCTGTTTCAAGATACATAGAGCGAAAATATTAAATACAATTGACAAATGAAGGAAAACTTAGTCTGTCCACGATTCACTGCTTTTCTCGAGAAGTGATAAGTGGTTGACTACTAAAAAAGGAAAAAAAATCCAGTATTTTTTATGGATTCTAAATTTTTTTGATGTTGTAACCGAGGGTCATACCACTATTAGGACATTACGAGTAATTGGTGCTAAAGAGTGAAAATTGAGGTGAAGACTATTTTTTGGGTTAATTTGTTCGTTTTCAAGGGCTAAAAGAGGATGGAGGCATTTCGAGTAGACACACACAGTAGATCAGCATCTTTCTGTTCTTTTTGTAGACTATGAATTAACTGTGAAGTTTTAAGTTTTCTCCTTATATTATGTAGCAAGTTTGTTGTGATTCCTCCCGGTTGTAATCTTTTAAAGCAAATGGAGCATTGCACTTCACTGCTACGTCACTTCGTAAAAATATTTCCAGTCTAAAGCGATGGTGCCCTTTTGCGACACATTGGGTGTCCGGCGACGACAACGAGAGCCTATCGTATGGATCATGTGGGGAGCATTAGATTTGATCTTCTTCTTGCACACTGCACGTACACGCATACCTTAAGCCACGACACACGGCAACAGGTACAAATCTTATGCTCCGTTTTTGTTGCTCGTTACCGTCGACATTGCTATTAAAACAGCACTGATACCTCTTCCCCATTTGCTATCATGACACAATATTTCAAAGAATGGAAATTTTACGAATAAGAACTACTCGTTGCTTAAAAAAGTTTATTTAAAAACGAAAAATTTTAGCACTGTTGCTATGACTAACTGATATTTTGTTTTTTAACCTGCTGTTAGTAAGAAATAAGAACACCTGCTATAACCGAGATGAAAAAAGTATCGAAAAGTGCCAGGCATTCAGAACGAAAATACCGGTATCGGTTTTAACCGGTCGGTTTTTCCCATCCGTACCGGCGCTGCCCAGAACTACGGAACGAACAGCACGTGTCACCGGCTATCGATCGATCGGTCGACTTATGCGGGTGCACGTAGCCTCTCGTTACGCAGGAAGTAATGCGGGGCACGCTCCCAGCGCTAATTGAAGCAGCGCTGACGCTCCCGGCCGCTGCAGCCCCCTCGCAACCCGGGGATCGAACACGGTCCCGCGGAACGAGGCGCGCAGTGCGTAGGCGGGGCGGGCAGTGAAAGTGCAGGAAGCGGCCCTCCCTCGAGGAGGGGCGGCGGGCTCCGCCAATGGCGCACCTGCCGGCCGTGCATGCGCGCCCTGTGCCCTGCGCCTCTAGCTGCACGGGACAGTCGCAGGGCTGCCGCGCCCGCGGGAACACCTGCCCCTGAGGGCGGCTGCGCTGCAACCCGGCACACACCACCGCACGTCGCTTCTACCAATCGCGGCTGTACGGTGACTGACGAACAGTCACACTGACTGGGCTGTTCCTACATGGGGGATGTTCGGTGCCGATGATAGACTTTATCACAAACTATGGCAAAATTACCTTTCCTTTACATGATGGCACGAAGCAATAGCAAATGGAGAGATTAAAGTGTCTCTTATTCAGTCTCACTTGACATAAAAATTTATTAACGCCCGTTTTCGGATGGCAAGAATTGATTATCAGTTCTGAGGCTACTCATTATCATCATTTAGAAAGAAAATATTGATTGCAAAAAAGCGAGCAGAAAGAATACTATATGGTGTCGACCCACGGATATAATGTAGACACCTCTTAAAGGAGCTAAGTGTTTTAACTTTGGCGTACAGTACATATTTTCGATAATGAAATTCGTCATAAATAATCCATCAGACAGTCTGAGAAGATCGCTGATGTAGATAACTACAACACCAGAGGGAGAAATCATTCATTGTTAAAGCTGTCTGTAACTCAGAGAGGTTGCAGTATGCAGAAAAACAAATTTTGGATCATTTGCCCAATAACATAAAATATGTGACAGGCTGCAAAGCAAGGTTTAAGTCTAATTTAAAATCATTTCTCTTGGACAGCTCCTTGTATTCCAGTGACGAATTTCTACTTGAAAGCTCGTAGCCAGTTGCATGATTAGGTATAAAATGACAAATTGTTCGTTAATGTTGACACTAACCAAGTATGTATATCCTATAAACTGACTCGTTCCACATCATTTCGATAGAAGAACAGCCGGCCGCGGTGGTCTCGCGGTTCTAGGAGCGCAGTCCGGAACCGTGCGACTGGTACGGTCGCAGGTTCGAATCCTGCCTCGGGCATGGATGTGTGTGATGTCCTTAGGTTAGTTAGGTTTAAGTAGTTCTAAGTTCTAGGGGACTAATGACCACAGCAGTTGAGTCCCATAGTGCTCAGAGCCATTTTTGATAGAAG
The DNA here is from genome assembly GCF_023898315.1 of Schistocerca nitens. Taxonomy (NCBI): domain Eukaryota; kingdom Metazoa; phylum Arthropoda; class Insecta; order Orthoptera; family Acrididae; genus Schistocerca; species Schistocerca nitens. The sequence goes on along the minus strand of NC_064614.1, from coordinate 230,844,484 downwards.
AACAGTTCAAATGAAGTATGGAGCATGTAACTAACTAACTAATGAATCCTGGGCCAGTAATCACTATGTTGAAGGTACATTTGTCATGATGGCACGAAGCAATAGCAAATGGAGAGATTAAAGTGTGTCTCATTCAGTCTCACTTGACATAAAAATGTATTAACGCCCGTTTTCGGATGGCAAGAATTGATTATCAAGTTTCTTGTTACTGACATTAACATACGTGCTCTACGGGAAATCTACTTAGATGTGTTCGTTTCCTCGACGCTCGAGGATGGGATTGAATTGGAAGCTGTACAAAACGCCACTCTGTAGCCACAAGAATTTGAACTAATACAAATAGTCATATTTGTATTAATGAATTATACCGTCACTCATTGGTGGAACAACAGCATTTTTAAATAAAGCAAAGAGCTTTAACCGTTTGAGTCCCTATAATATGAAAACAAATACGATATTAAAATTGTTGGCAAAATACCCTGATTATCGTAGAAAGCAATGAATAGAACAAGAAGTTGGCAAAAACAATCAATTGTTTGAAGAAGGTGATTCGACTTATGAATCACTAGGTCATACAGATTTCAACCACTCGTTATTTCATGTGACATATTTAAAAGAAAATTCGGACTTCTCCTAGACACAATCCAACTTCTGGAAACTTCCATCAATTCAAAATGCCTAAAAGAAATTATGGTCATAAATAACAAGCAAAAATGGGCATAACGATCCCCTGGTTTCGCTTTTAAACTTTTCTACAATCAAATTTACATTAAAATAAACTTTAGATTACTTGCTTTCATTGACAATGATCTCCTCCACATGATCACTATATAAAAAAAGAAAAATACAGCACGTCGCAGTCTCCTACATTCACGCAGCACACTCACCTTGAAAGCTATCAGTGATCGCTGCAATTCACTACATTCGTAGAAGTACCTCAGTGTACTACTAGATGTCTCTGTCTTCCAACAGCATTAGTGGTTTCATGCTAAAAGCACTGGTAATTTTAAAAAATATTAACAAAATGGTCGGTGTTAGTTGACATTGTCAAATCGGGAGTTACACGATATGACGTGTTAAAATATGTAGATAAAAAAATCCTAGGTCAGAATTGCTATTGTTAAGTATCATAGAATGGAAGTTTAAATATGAAATGCATTAAGCTAGTGTTTATTTATGTTCTGCAATTTTCTATAGTTTAGATCTGAAGATGGCTCTTCAATGAGCTAGAAATAGTTATCAAATAAAGGAAATCTTGACCTAGGAATTTTTATCCACTTATTTTAATAAAGTGGTGGTTGTAGGCAGAAATCATTGTTACTCAAAGGGTTAAAATTGCAGAAAAGCATAAAAGATTTAGAAAGTCTTTGCAAATATTTGACTGAAGATTCAACGTTGACGATCTTTCAAAAAGTTTACTCACAAAACTGATGATTCACTTGCTCTATAAAAGGAAGGACCTGCGCTGGGGAGTTGAGTGATTCTAGTGGTGTCATGGTGTCACGTGTCGATGCAGCATGGGAAAAATCATTGGGTACCTCATAATATTGTGTCGGAGCTGTTTTCACGCGATGTTGTGCAGCATCTCGACGTGGCATGGACTCAACAAGTCGTTGGAAGTCCCCTGCAGAAATATTGATGCATGCTGCCTCTGTATCCGTCCATAATAATTGCGAAAGTGCTGCCAGAGCAGGATTTTGCGCATGTACAAACCTCTCGATTATGTGACATAAATGTTCGATGGGATTCGTGTCGAGTGGTCTGAGCTGCTAAATCATTCGCTCAAAGTGTCCAGGAATTTCTTCAAACCAATGACGAGCAATTTTTAGCCGGTGACATGGCGTATTGCCACCCACAAAAATTTCATCGTTGTCCGGAAACATGAAGCTGACTGCAAATGGTCTCCAAGTAGCCCAACATAACCATTTCCAGTTGATGATCGGTTCAGATGGGCCAGATGATCCAGTTCTCTCTATGAAAGCACAACTCACGCCATTATGGAAGCACCACCAGCTTGCACAGTGCCTTGTTGACAACTTGAGACCATGGCTTCGTGGGGTCTGCGCCACTCACGAATTCTACCATCAGATCTTACCAACTGAAATTGCGACTCATCTGATCAGGTTACAGTTCTTCAGTCGTTTAGGGTCCAATCGATATAGTCTCGAGCCCAGGAGAGTTGTTGCAGGCGATGTCGTGCTACTAGAAAAGGTGCTCGTGTCGATCGTCAGCCGCCACAGCTCACTAACGTCACATTTCGTCGCACTGTCCTAACGGATTCGTTCGTCATACATAAAGCATTGATTTCTGCGGTAATATCACGCAGTGTCGCATGTCTGTGAGGAGTGACAGCTACACGCAAACACAATCGCTCTCTATCGTTAAGTGAAGACTATCGGCCACTGCGTTGTCCGTTGTGAGAGGCAGTGCCTGAAATGTTGTATTCTCGGCACACTCCTGACAAGGTGGATCCCAGAACAATGAATTCCCTAACTACACTCCTGCAAATTGAAATAAGAACACCGTGAATTCATTGTCCCAGGAAGGGGAAACTTTATTGACACATTCCTGGGGTCAGATACATCACATGATCACACTGACAGAACCACAGGCACATAGACACAGGCAACAGAACATGCACAATGTCGGCACTAGTACAGTGTATATCCACCTTTCGCAGCAATGCAGGCTGCTATTCTCCCATGGAGACGATCGTAGAGATGCTGGATGTAGTCCTGTGGAACGGCTTGCCATGCCATTTCCACCTGGCGCCTCAGTTGGACCAGCGTTCGTGCTGGACGTGCAGACCGCGTGAGACGACGCTTCATCCAGTCCCAAACATGCTCAATGGGGGACAGATCCGGAGATCTTGCTGGCCAGGGTAGTTGACTTACACCTTCTAGAGCACGTTGGGTGGCACGGGATACATGCGGACGTGCACTGTCCTGTTGGAACAGCAAGTTCCCTTGCCGGTCTAGGAATGGTAGAACGATGGGTTCGATGACGGTTTGGATGTACCGTGCACTATTCAGTGTCCCCTCGCGATCACCAGTGGTGTACGGCCAGTGTAGGAGATCGCTCCCCACACCATGATGCCGGGTGTTGGCCCTGTGTGCCTCGGTCGTATGCAGTCCTGATTGTGGCGCTCACCTGCACGGCGCCAAACACGCATACGACCATCATTGGCACCAAGGCAGAAGCGACTCTCATCGCTGAAGACGACACGTCTCCATTCGTCCCTCCATTCACGCCTGTCGCGACACCACTGGAGGCGGGCTGCACGATGTTGGGGCGTGAGCGGAAGACGGCCTAACGGTGTGCGGGACCGTAGCCCAGCTTCATGGAGACGGTTGCGAATGGTCCTCGCCGATACCCCAGGAGCAACAGTGTCCCTAATTTGCTGGGAAGTGGCGGTGCGGTCCCCTACGGCACTGCGTAGGATCCTACGATCTTGGCGTGCATCCGTGCGTCGCTGCGGTCCGGTCCCAGGTCGACGGGCACGTGCACCTTCCGCCGACCACTGGCGACAACATCGATGTACTGTGGAGACCTCACGCCCCACGTGTTGAGCAATTCGGCGGTACGTCCACCCGGCCTCCCGCATGCCCACTATACGCCCTCGCTCAAAGTCCGTCAACTGCACATACGGTTCACGTCCACGCTGTCGCGGCATGCTACCAGTGTTAAAGACTGCGATGGAGCTCCGTATGCCACGGCAAACTGGCTGACACTGACGGCGGCGGTGCACAAATGCTGCGCAGCTAGCGCCATTCGACGGCCAACACCGCGGTTCCTGGTGTGTCCGCTGTGCCGTGCGTGTGATCATTGCTTGTACAGCCCTCTCGCAGTGTCCGGAGCAAGTATGGTGGGTCTGACACACCGGTGTTAATGTGTTCTTTTTTCCATTTCCAGGAGTGTATTTCCGAAACAGAATGTCCGTTGCGTCTAGCTCCAACTACCATTCTGGGCTCAATGTCTGTTAATTACCGTCATGTGGCCACAATCACGTCGGAAACCTTTCTCACATGAGCCGCCTGAGTACAAATGACGACTCCGCCAATGCTCTGCACTGAGCCGTGCCTTCTTGCAGTGTTATATTAAATCCCATTAGGGATTAAGCGTGATCCTACTGGCGCCACTTATGCACGCGTTCCATCGACTCTGACGCTTGCTGTATCATCTTTACTGGATTATGTGTTCCCTCCGGGGATGTGTGGTAGTGAGTGGTATGTCGGACACTCAGCTGGACGGGTATGCCTGACAAGGGAACCTCCCCATCGCACCCCCATCAGATGTAGTTATAAGTTGGCACAGTGGATAGGCCTTGAAAAACTGAACACAGATCAATCGAGAAAACAGGAAGAAGTTGTGTGGAACTCTGAAAAATTAAGCAAAATAAACAAACTGAGTAATCCATGTCCATTATAGGCAACATCTGGGAGAGACTCCGGCTAGCAGCGCCGTGGTCCCGTGGTTAGCGTGAGCAGCTGCGGAGCGAGAGGTCATTGGTTCAAATCTTCCTTTCAGCGAAAATTTTAATTTTTTATTTTCAGACAATTATCAAAGTTCAGGCACTCACACATAATCAACTTCGCTCTCCAAAATTCCAGGACATGTTCAGATTTGCTTGGACATATGCAGGATTTGACGGTCTACACACGGAAAAATTTGAAAACGTTAAAAACATTTGTTTTAACAGAGCACAAGGCAAAGTGAGCGACTGTGAAACTGTTGGATTCATTTTTTGCAGTTTATGTGACAAACTCTTATGTTTTCATCACTTTTTTGGGAGTAATTATCACATCCACAAGAAAACCTAAATCGGGCAACGTAGAAGAATGTTTTTACCCATTCGCCAAGTGTACAAGTTATGTGGGTCGACAACATATTCCTGTCATGTGACGCACATGCCGTCACCAGTGTCGTATAGAATATATCAGACGTGTTTTCCTGTGGAGGAATCGGTTGACCTATGACCTTGCGATCAAATGTTTTCGGTTCTCATTGAAGAGTCACGTTCTTTCGTCTACTAATCGCACGGTTTTGCGGTGCGGTCGAAAAACACAGACACTAAACTTATTACAGTGAACAGAGACATCAATGAACGAATGGACAGATCATAACTTTGCGAAAATAAAGAAAAATTTTTCGCTCGATGGAGACTTGAACCAAGGACCTCTCGTTCCGCAGTTGCTCGCGCTAACCACAGGATCACGACGATGCTGCGATCAGATCATGCTTGATGTTGGCTATCTTCGCATTGTCTACTCAGTTTGTATATTTTGCTTATTTTTTCATAGTTCCACACAACTTCTTCCTGTTTTCTCGATCCACTGTGCCAACTTATAACGAAATCTGAGGGGGGTACGATGGGGAGGTTCCCTTGTGAGTACTCGGCGTTCTGGCGATTGCACCGAGTAATACCGTTGACCGTTGGGCTATGGGGGCCGCGTTTTCCTGTAGCGTTGACCGTCGCTAGCGTCGAGTTCAGTGGGCAAGAAGCGGCTCTCGTTGCGTGCAACCTGGTTACGATGTGCACCAGCAGTTGTGGTGTGCCAAATACGCCGAGATGTACTGAACAATTTGTTAGCAGCCAGGAGCCGCAGGTATTATGAGGTGCCTACCTGGAGTTCTGAAGCTACTGATTGGCCTCCTTGACATTTGTTTGAAATTATCTACGGAGACTATTTAGTATGTTCTGTGCTCAAATACTGTTAGTTCTGCCCGGTGTGAACTTGCCAAGAATCTGCTTTCTTCATGCTTTTCGGTGACCCATTTGGAGCTGTGTCACTAAATCTAAAGGTTCCTGTATGCAACAGGCAAGCATTTTTCAATGTTAATCTTGAAATCAAGGTTTGCTATTTTTGAATATTTGATACTGCTGATTGTATTTTCTGTTTATTGTAGATCTCACGGTCCGGTCCTACCAGGGGCGACTTCTTGGATTTAGCCTGTAACTAAAGTTGCGTGTGCTCATCCTAAAGGAACGCACATGTGGGCCTTGTGTGTGTACGTGCTTGTATTTGCACACTCTATTACTCCGTGTTGAGGAGCTCTTAGGGTTATAGGTGTACAGTTTAACCGGCTATCTGCCATTTGGTGCATATCCGAATCACCGTATTTATTAGCTCTTAAGACACCCCAGTAAAGGTAGAACTTGGTCTTTCAAATCTTGTTTGAATTATTATGTAAATATTCTGTTAAATGACCTTGTACACTGCTTCTTGTCATTGCTGGGAAGGTTATCTTACAATTTTATAAGCATGCCGCATCCATACTGAAGTTTTAATAGTTGAATCTTTAATTGCTCGTCTAAGCATTACCGTGTGTGTTAATTTTCATCAAACATGTTTGCTGTTTGTTGTTTGGCATATGTTGACAGCCTTGCATCGGCAGCGGTTGACGCATTTACCTGCTGTTTCGGCGGCTTTCCCGTCATGTCACGAGGCCTGCGTGTTGACGTGTCACACACCACACACGATTCTGCAGATCTCCCGTTCTAACATCAGGTTGGGTAGTTTGTTGTTATTCTTTTGGTATCGTGCCACAGTGGCGGTGTCGCCAGGTTAGGCAGTACTTGACTCAATATTTCTGTTATTGTAAGGCCGTTGTAGGCTGGCGATGAAAGTCTTTGGCAAACTGAGCACCGATTTTCTTGATTTCTTTAAAAAATTAAGGGTTTCATGTCGCTTTCATTTTAATTGTGTTTTAGTTTCTTCAAGTACTTAACGTGATTTACGTGGAACAGGCTTGTGTCCAACCAGTGAAGCACTACTATTGCTTCGGTCTTACATGTGAGTAGCTTTTGAGCAGCTTGGCCATATTTTGTCTATATGAGAGAAGAGTGACCGGTGAAGACGTGTGCCTTTTAATGTCTTTTCTTTAATGTTTATTGAACTTACACTCAATTCCTGTTGCCAGCCGCTGTGGCAGAGCAGTTCTAGGCGCTTCAGTCTGGAATCGCGCCACTGCTACGGTCGGAGGTTCGAATCCTGCCTCGGGCATGGATGTGTGTGATGTCCTTAGGTTAGTTAGATATAAGTAGTTCTAAGTTCTAGGGGACTGATGACCTCAGATGTTAAGTCCCATAGTGCTCAGAGCCCTTTGAACCAAGTCCTGTTGTGAGTGCCGCCGCAGGATTACTTAGTTAATTAACTGTTTGTAATCGGGCCACTATTGCGTTGCACAGTTAACATTTTTTTGTACTATTGGTGATTTTATGTATAATGGAAATGTCCTTATACATTGTGAATTTAATTTACAGATATTAACTGTTTGCATGTATTTCACAAGAAACTTGGCAACTGTGGTGGCTCGTGGTAGAATTGTTATGAAATAAAAATAAGTTTTGGGAATGATATATGACACAACAAGTTGGACCACCTTCCAGGTGTTTTCCTTAAATTAATACCGATCCTTTTATAACTTGTGTACGCTATGCTACTGCCATTTGGATATGTGTATATCGCTATCCTATGACTTTTTTCACCTCACTGTGATTCGAATGGACATTAGGCCATGGCTTTGAGGAGGAAAGAGCCAGAGAAGATGTTTTGTTGTTGTTGTTTAAAATGGCTCATATGGCTCTGAGCACTATGGGACTTAACTTCTGAGGTCATCAGTCCCCTAGAACTTAGAACTACTTAAACCTAACTAACCTAAGGACATCACACACATCCATGCCCGAGGCAGGATTCGAACCTGCGTTTGTTGTTGTTGTCTTCAGACGGAAGACTGGTTTCATGCAGCTCCCACGCTTGTCTATCCTGCGTAAGGTTCTTTATCTCTCAAGAACTACTACAATCTACAGCCATTTGAACCTGCCAACTTTGCTCAAGCTTTGGTCTGCTATTTATATTTTATCCGTCACACTTCCATCCATATCAAAATTGATAACTCTTTGTTACCTCAGGATATGTCTTATCAATAGAGCCCACCTTTTTGTCACTTTGAAGTTCTTTTCTCCCCAGTTCTCTTCAGAACCTCTTCATCAGTCCTAGGGCCTATGTCTCTGTCAATTCTGTCACTTCTGACAATGGCCGTTACGTGAAACACGGTGTGTTCCACTATAGTTCGAAATCTATGTTGTACTGTAGATTCCCTTGATTCGAAGATGGGAATAAGCCAACAGCATACTTTTGTGTTAGCAGAAGAGCCAACACCGTGTTACGAGTGGAGGCCGCAATGCACGCGTTTTAGCTCACGAAGGCTGGCGTGAAGAGGGAAGAACTATACTGACGTGAGGTCTGGAACATGACAAGGAATGAGAATTCAGAAAGCGGACGTAATTAGTTTGATACTTAACTTTAATCCATTAATGATGAACGTCGCTCTTGACGGTGCATGAGTCACAATATTATCTGTTCAGAATACATTCTTGAAGATAGTACTTATAGTAACTGAATATGGCACCTTGCTAGGGCGTAGCAAATGACGTAGCTGAAGGCTATACTAAACTGTCGTCTCTGCAAATGAGAGCGTATGTAGACAGTGAACCATCGCTAGCAAAGTCGGCTGTACAACTGGGGCGAGTGCTAGGGAGTCTCTAGACTAGATCTGCCGTGTGGCGGCGCTCGGTCTTCAATCACTGATAGTGGCGATACGCGGGTCCGACGTATACTAACGGACCGCGGCCGATTTAAAGGCTACCACCTAGCAAGTGTGGTGTCTGGCGGTGACACCACACATACCACCTCCAATTGGACCATGTCTAGTACAGCACCGTGTGTTCATACCACCTTTCGGGTTGACTGTTTACCTCTTCATTATTTATTCAATCTAAGCATCTACTCCTTAACACCCTTCCGCAACATCAAATTTCGGACGCTCCTTTTCTCTTTTTATTTGAACTTATTACCATCTATGTTTCACGTCCATATAAGACCACACTCCAGACAAATTTTTTCAGAAAGAAACTTCCTAACACTTAAATATATATTCGCAGATAAATTCCTCGTTTTACGTCCTCTTTGCTTCGGCCATGTTTAGTTATTCACTGCCCAAAGAGCAAAACTGATCTGCTACTGTGGTGCCTCATTTTCGTTTAATTCAGTGCTCTCAGTATCGCCTGATGTAATTCGACTACATTCCGTTATCTTCCTTTTACCTACGTTGACATTCATCTTATAACTTCTTTTCTTTGATGTCATTGAAAGAGGTACATTGTCATCGGGAAAATTTAAAGTTTTAATTTCTTGATTTCTTCTCTCTGAACTTTAATTAGCTTTTCAGTTGTCCCATTCAGTTCCTTTGCTGCTTGCTCCTTACACTGATAATTCTCACCTTAGCCACTCCTTCCTTTTCATGTAATTCGACCCTGGTTTGGTTTCGTCCAAGTTGTAGATAACCTTTTTCTCGCCATGTTTTATCGCTGTTACCCGCAGCGTTACAAAGAGTGTAGCGCAAACGTTGTCAAACGTTTTCTCTAAATCTAGAAATGCAATAAATGTAGGTTTGCCTTTCTTCAGTGTATCTTCTAAAATATGTCGTAGCGGCAATTTTGCCTCGCATTTTCCTGCGTTTCTCCTGAACGCTGTCTTACCACAGGTCTGCTTCGTCCAGTTTTACCGTTGGTTATAAATAATTCATGTCAGTATTTTGCAACTATTACTTATTAAAATGATAGTTCTGTAATATTCATGCCTGTCTGCGCCTGCTGCCTTTGGAACTGGACTTACTTCATTTTTTTGCCACGCACGTTAGCCGCGCGGTCTTGGGGGCCTTGACACGGTTCACGCCGCTCCCCCCTTCCCCCGTCACTGGTTCGAGCCCTCCATCGGGCATTGGTGTGTTGTCCTCAGAGAAAGATTTAAGTTAGATTAAGTAGTGTGTAAGCCTAGGGACCGATGAGCTCAGCAATTTGGCCCCATAAGAACTTCCCCCAATTTTTTTAATACATTTTTCTTGAGGCCTGAGGGTATATCGTCAGTCTCATATGGCTTGCACAGTAGGTGAATGCTTTTTGTCATGGTTGGCTTTACCAAAGGTCTCTATGATTGTATGAGAATGTCGTAGACTTGTTACCTTATATCATTGTTGGAACGGTATAATAAATTGTGAGCAACATAGTGTAGGAAAAACCAATTACCGTGTAGATATATATTATCAGGGTCGGGTATAAGAAATTCCACTAATACCCTGCTTATGACCTTCGCGTTGTTCCAGCACGACGCAGCCGTAACTTTACTCTTGAATATTTGTCGGAGATGTTCCCTGAAAGGAGGATGAGTAGAGGAGAGCCTCTTACGTGACCAGCTGTTTCAGAACGGGGCATCTGTCAGGCAGAATAAGAATTATTCGAACAATAGCCTGGCAAGGTACGCAAGTCCTTTGTCACGCTGGTGCACGGCACGCTGGACAACTGCAGTAGTAATAACTTTGCTAGCGCCCTCTCAGCATCCAGAGATCTTCCCTATTGTAACGAGAACGGCGTTCGTTTGTAGATGACTTGCTGCACTTCAGTATTCGAGTACAGTATACGAAGTTGCAAATATCTATCACAACCACCCGTTGCTCTCGTTCGGCTTAGCAGATTACTACGTGACATTCTTTCCTGATTCGTGCTCGCGTTCTGTGCCCGAACAACCACCTTTTTTTTCGCTAGAATACACTCCAAAGGAACGAATAAAAACGACTCATTTTCAACTCGTCCTTTTCAGTGCGTAGCGCTTCGTACTCAGTTAGGAAGCATTCTACTACTTCAACCACCTAAGCAGATTCCTTGTAGAGTTTGCACTTTAATGCCGAGGATCTTGTGTTGAAGTTTGTGAACGAAAGATTGTAAGATGAACATAAAGAAATGTGAAACAAGATAATGGGATATAGTGGAATCAAATCAGACGATACTGAGCTTCGGAAATGAGATACTGAAATTAGTAGATAAGTTTAGTTACTTGTGAAAAAAATATCGAAATAGAGAATATTTAAAATGCAGGCTGGCAACAGCGAGAAAAGTATTCTGTAAATGAGAAATTTGTTAACACCGCGTACAAATTTAAATATTACGAGTTCGTAGTATGTAGGTTCAAATGGATGTAAGTTGCAGCAGTTGCGTACATGTGAAGAGGCTTACAGAGGGTAGACTAACATGGAGAGCTGCGTCATATCAGTATCGGGACTGACAGGGCACACCGCCACTACAATCAGCAACAGCAACAGCAACGAGCAACAACAACAGCAACGAGCAACAACGATTCTTAGATGCGATATTGCAGTGCCTGTGTTATCCAGAATTATGATACAATTTTCCTTTGGACAAGCATGCATGTCCAAAGGATCGGGCACTGCAGCGACTACAGATCTCGTAGATTCTCTTATTCAGTTGACGCAACTGTCACACAACATTTTTAGATTTTAAGACAGCCAATTCAGGACCATGATTGCTTATCGTAAATTAATATTTTTGCATTCTGTATCATCGATGAAATTTCTGTTGTCACCATGAAAATATCCTACACAAACTAATAGTAAGCCAGAAACGGTAGTTGACCAAAAGATTAACTATTCCCACCCATTACTTATCACAATTGGTGAGTAAATTATCCAATGAGAAAGAAGGTTTGTATATGTCGATCGTTTTAGACATGCCGGTTCCGATTTCTTTCCGTCCCGTACCACTGCTTTTAGCATTTTAAATGCTTTCTGCACTCTAAAACTGGCATTTAGTTCGGATTGCAATTGATTACATATGCGCTGTAATCGACTCAGTTCAGAGCAGTCCAGAAGTCGGAGGGAGAAAAGGGTGCAACAGTCCGTTTCCTAGTAACGGACAGTGTTATTCAAAGCAACATTCGTGTTGACGACCGCTTCAAAAAAATGGTTCAAATGGCTCTGAGCACTATGAGACTCAACATCGGAGGTTATCAGTCCCCTAGAACTTAGAACTACTTAAACCTAACTAACCTAAAGACATCACACACATCCATGCCCGAGGCAGGATTCGAACCTGCGACTGGAGCGGTCGCGTGGTTCCAGACTGAAGCGCCTACAACCGCTCGGCCACACCGGCCGGCACGATCGCTTCATTTACTTGTACTTATTTAACCTTAGGTGGTTAGGACCATCAGACTATCTCTTACAACTAACCAGGGTAACCAGGTAATAGAGTAAACTGCCATTTGAGTGCATATTACCGTATCTGTCTTCTGTACTATGTAGATTACTGATTTTATGCTATTATCGTGTAAAGTGCTGGAAGTTGTTAGAGCATTATTATGACACATCTGTTAGGGCAGTCCATAGCAGATAAACCATACTATCACATGTCTTTAAGATGTAACTGTCAAAGAATTGCATGACTGTGGCTCAACACAATCGAAAACTTTGTACTAACCAAGTAACGTATTATAGATTTTTTACATTCCATTCGAAACAAAAAGCATGTGATCTTTAACATAAAATGCAATGTTTAGAATTTACTTTGAGGAAATCTGCGCAGTAAGAAACGAGGTGATTTGCATTTATAATAAGTGAAATAACAAAGACAAATTACATGCAGATAGATTTACGCTGTGAACATCAGCTATAACGAACATGAGAAACGGTTAGGATACAGAATTGAATGACCGAGAAATGAAAAGACAAAATAAGCATAACTTTGAGAAGATGGAAAACTTAAGTTTAGTACTCGGTTGACGGAAACTGATCATACACTCTAAATTTGGGGAAAGATATGTGGGGCTGAGAGAAGGAAGTGCGTAACCTACTTATTAAAAGCAAAAAGGGAAAGAATAGTGCTCAGAGTGCAAGGTAGGAGTGTATGAATGTTTTTGTATTTTTTGGACAGCCGCAGGTGGTGTACCAGATAAGTGAGAGTTTGTATTCCGATGATGATAGGTAGACTTTCCGATCAAAGATATCTGGACACCCATTAATGGTCATTAAAGTGGTGTGTGTAAACTCTTGTCCTTTGTGATGACTTGAACTCTACTGAGGACACTTTCAGTGAAGTGTCTGAATATCTGTGGAGGTGTGGTTGTCCACTTCCTCAAGCACTGAAGGGTAGTGATGTTCGACGCTGTGGTCTAGAGCCAAGCTGACGTTCTACATCATCCGAAAGGTGGTCCATTTGGTTCACACGATGACTCCGAACTGGCTAGTCTATTTAAGGAATGTTATGGATCACAAAACACTGTCGCACAGATACTCCTTATTATAAGATGTATTTTCATAGTTATGTAAAGTAGTCATCGTTTCGAACTGTTCCCCTACCGTACGTAGTACACAATGCTGTAAAATATGTTCATATTCTTCCGCATTTAGCGTTTTTCTAACCGCAATATGAGGACCACATCCTAACCACGGAAAACGCCCTCTTACAATAAAACAACATACCCTCCCCCATACTTTACTATCTGGACTACATATGATGTATGTATAAATACACTCCTGGAAATTGAAATAAGAACACCGTGAATTCATTGTCCCAGGAAGGGGAAACTTTATTGACACATTCCTGGGGTCAGATACATCACATGATCACACTGACAGAACCACAGGCACATAGACACAGGCAACAGAGCATGCACAATGTCGGCACTAGTACAGTGTATATCCACCTTTCGCAGCAATGCAGGCTGCTATTCTCCCATGGAGACGATCGTAGAGATGCTGGATGTAGTCCTGTGGAACGGCTTGCCATGCCATTTCCACCTGGCGCCTCAGTTGGACCAGCGTTCGTGCTGGACGTGCAGACCGCGTGAGACGACGCTTCATCCAGTCCCAAACATGCTCAATGGGGGACAGATCCGGAGATCTTGCTGGCCAGGGTAGTTGACTTACACCTTCTAGAGCACGTTGGGTGGCACGGGATACATGCGGACGTGCATTGTCCTGTTGGAACAGCAAGTTCCCTTGCCGGTCTAGGAATGGTAGAACGATGGGTTCGATGACGGTTTGGATGTACCGTGCACTATTCAGTGTCCCCTCGACGATCACCGGTGGTGTACGGCCAGTGTAGGAGATCGCTCCCCACACCATGATGCCGGGTGTTGGCCCTGTGTGCCTCGGTCGTATGCAGTCCTGATTGTGGCGCTCACCTGCACGGCGCCAAACACGCATACGACCATCATTGGCGCCAAGGCAGAAGCGACTCTCATCGCTGAAGACGACACGTCTCCATTCGTCCCTCCATTCACGCCTGTCGCGACACCACTGGAGGCGGGCTGCACGATGTTGGGGCGTGAGCGGAAGACGGCCTAACGGTGTGCGGGACCGTAGCCCAGCTTCATGGAGACGGTTGCGAATGGTCCTCGCCGATACCCCAGGAGCAACAGTGTCCCTAATTTGCTGGGAAGTGGCGGTGCGGTCCCCTACGGCACTGCGTAGGATCCTACGGTCTTGGCGTGCATCCGTGCGTCGCTGCGGTCCGGTCCCAGGTCGACGGGACGTGCACCTTCCGCCGACCGCTGGCGACAACATCGATGTACTGTGGAGACCTCACGCCCCACGTGTTGAGCAATTCGGCGGTACGTCCACCCGGCCTCCCGCATGCCCACTATACGCCCTCGCTCAAAGTCCGTCAACTGCACATACGGTTCACGTCCACGCTGTCGCGGCATGCTACCAGTGTTAAAGACTGCGATGGAGCTCCGTATGCCACGGCAAACTGGCTGACACTGACGGCGGCGGTGCACAAATGCTGCGCAGCTAGCGCCATTCGACGGCCAACACCGCGGGTCCTGGTGTGTCCGCTGTGCCGTGCGTGTGATCATTGCTTGTACAGCCCTCTCGCAGTGTCCGGAGCAAATATGGTGGGTCTGACACACCGGTGTCAATGTGTTCTTTTTTCCATTTCCAGGAGTGTATATTGAAACGGTGGAGAGGCTTCGACCAGCCCCAGTCCTCAGTGGTTCACAACCCCACAACAGGCCACAGCATTCCACCCACGCCACCGCCGGCCCACACAGAACCCAGAGTTATTGTGCAGTTGGGCCCCCAGTGGACCGCCCCGGGAACGTCTCATACGGGACCAGTGTAACCCCAAATGTTTGCGTGATAGAATAATTATGGTGTACGCGTACGTGGAAACGGTGTTTGCGCAGTGTAACTGAGGTGGAATAGGGGAACCAGCCCGTATTAGCCGACGTAGATGGGAAACCTCCTTAAAAACCATCCACAGGCTGGCCGGCACATCGGACCTCGACACTCATCCGCCGGGCGAATTCTTGCCGGTGACCGGCATGCCTTCCGACTCGGGAAGCAGCACGTTAGACCTCGCGGCTAGCCGGGGGGGGGCTTACATATGATGGTTGGTAACGTTCTCCAGTCATTCATAAAACACAAACCCTCCCATTCGGATTGAAAAACGTACCAGTGTGAGAAATTACGTCAAATCACACGTGTGCAACCTTCCATTGCCCAGTGGTTTCACTGTTTTCATTACATCAAGAATTGGTTAGCATTGATTACACAAATGAAACATTTATGAGAAGTTTTTTTACCATTGTACGCCATTCTTTCGAAGTTGAGGTGTTCATGCAAAGTTACACTTGAGTTCTGCACTGTTTCCCGACGCAGTACTGTGATGCCGTCAAGAAGAATACTGGGAAATTCGAAATTGATTAATTTCTGATGGGACACTGAAATACCTTGGGAGTTTTTCGTGCTTAGTTTGGGTCCCAGGTTTCGCATTTGGTTAATGTGCCAGGTTCTGCGAGCATTTGGGCACAGGGGATGGCTTACTTTTACGTTCAAGAATACACTGATGAAATGAATATGGCACTCTGTACATTGAAGGGAATTTATATTTCGATATGTTGGAGCACAGAGAAAAAGTCTTCGTAGAAAACGTGGTTAAATACGAGCACAAAAATAAAGTCTTGGGTTTTGACCCATATTCGAGTCTATGATTTATTTTTCTTAAACTTAGCGCCAATTCTCCACAGAAAATGATGTGGAATATGTCAAACTACACCTTTAGCGTTCACAATAAACCAAACTTCCTCTCTAACAGGCTCAGTATGCCATATAAGAGGTCGGAGGGAGGTATGGGTACACAACCGCCAATAGGATCGTGCATAATAAATCACTGCGGTATTCAAACCAGCCTTAGTGTAGAGTTTAGCTCTACTTTTTAATCTCTCTCTTCTTGTTGAAACAGCTCTTTCAGAAGCTACTTTTTGTCCGTAAACATACTGATTGTGAATGACACATGCTCTTTCGTTTGTGTGATGTCACCCAACAAGTGCCAGCGCTTTCCAGTCTAACAGTGTTTCTGAATCAAGGCGACCATCGAAGTGCAAAATTTAAAAAAATGTAAATGTCGTGTGACTAGGGCTCCCGTCGCCGCCGGGTGCAAGTCTTTCGATTTGACGCACGTTTTTTTTTCGTTGCATCTGCTCTGGGCGAACGTCGTAAGACATCCGTTTGAGTTCGTTGTTGATCCATTAACTCCAGTTTTTTTATTACAGGGGGCTGATAACCCTCTGACCAAGCACGCTGAGCTACCGTGCCGGATATTTAGGCGACTTGCGCGTGGGTTGGTGTGAAACGATGATGATTAGGACAGCACGACACCCAGTCCATGAGCGGAGAAAATCTCCAAACCAACCGGGAATCGAACCCGGGCCCTTAGGACTGACATTCTGTCGCTCCGACCACTCAGCTACCGAGGGCGGACAGTTCAAAATCATTGTCACACAAAGGGCTGACGTACAACTGCCTGACTGTGGCCTCAACAGTGGTTGTTCAAGCCGACGTCTTCACTGGGGACTAGTCTCAGAATGACCCACATACAAGTCAGATTCTACGATGCACTGTAAGTATTTGCTGTTTGAGGATTCACCTGTGACGTAACCGTCAATACAAAAATTGTGTGATGAACAAGTGCCATGATATCGTCCAAAATGTATCAAATTTATCCACTGCATTAGAAATTTAGAGGGAAAAAAGTTGAAGATTCCTAATTACAGAACACTTTGTTACTTCAGAGGTGGATATGTGAATAACAGAAGGGATGGATATGGTTGGTAGCATTGAGAAGAAAGTAATGTCTCGGTTGAAAACCTCAGCACGCCCTCCCCCGCAGTACCAGAGATCCGGATTTACGCAGCCCTTCTCTTTGTGTTCCACAGTCTTCTGTGTGAGAACGCGATGCCCGTTCCTGTATGAACGTCCGTCTGGCATCTCTGATAAGACCCATAAACCTCGCACTTTTCAAAATAAATGTCCCATAGCCTTTATATTTGATCATGCTGCTCATCCGCACAGACATTGTGTAGGCACTAACTCGGTGTTTCATTGTTCGCTTTCTACATCCTCCCATTCATCTACCTGATGAAATACCTGCCTGCAGCTCTGAATAGTTATACGCCAGCTTTAACGATCGCCGATAACGATAGACACAATGTTTTGTTGAATTGCTGGTCTCCTTCATAGGCGTGTCCAACGTCTCCAACGCAACCTTCCGTTTCCACCGACTGAAGATAAAAAACCTTCTTAAAATCGTTTCACAAGATTCACTGCTAACAAAGTGTGTGATCTTTCTATAAACCATAATTACATTGTCATGTTGCAAGAAGCTTAATGTAATGGGCGTCGTGAATTAATACAAAAATTCCTGTCCCATTGTTGTCCGGGTAACCTCGAAGCAAAACTAATCGGAAAGAGTTTCCTTCCTCTGTACACAGTGGCGCCTTTCCACATGGTCTGTCAAGTCTGTCTGTTGAGTTTAGGCGACTACAATGGGTGTGTGTACGACGTGACGCCACGTTTGTGTTACATGATGATGAAGTAAGGTACAAGGTGAAGTCAGCTGCCGTTACATAGCGTAATCTTTTCGAATAGCACCAATGGGATCGTCGAACTCAATGAATTCAAAGTGCTTAGCCACTGTTGTCCATCAAAGGGCTGGGGTTGGAGGTCAAAAGGAAAAGCGTATCCCACGACGCGTGAATTTCCAGATTTTATGCATCCAGTATTTGAGAATGTGAGCAAATGGTGACTTGTGGCAAACTTACCCATAAATTCAAACCTTTACGAAGTTGGTTTTTGTCAGCGAGAAAAACAAAATGGTGAAAGTAAAAATGTTTATTACTTACCACTTTCTCGATATCCCTGCAGAAAAATTACCGCGTGAGGCATGACGTTATAATTTATTACCTCTTTATTACAAACTGTACTCGCGATACATTTTACAGATATTATGTACATACACCACTAAATATGAGTGAAAAATCATATCATTGTACGACTAACATTTCAGGAGATCCGACGTCATTAACATAAAGTACAAGGCCACACTGCATGGTATGGGTGTGGACGCACAGCTACAAATAAATATCTGGGCAACACCAGGTTTCTCCGCTAGTTCACTAATAATAGCCATTTGAGTGGATCGAAGCATTGAAAGTTAAGTGGCAAAACAGACTTACAAATAATCACACAACGTACAAGGAGTAGACTAGTGTCATTGCTTCAATAAATTAAAAACAGAAAAAATTTATGAGATCTTATAAATGTTAAACGTCCATGATTCATCAGGATGTGCTAGAAAAAAGTGCGAAGAATCATTTGTGCATAAACGGCTGTAAAATACTGGATAGATGTACTTTTGTAGAAACATGAACAGCGTCTCTAGGAGCAGCAGTTGAGTCAAATCTTACCTCTTTGACTGTAATATTCATGTAAAGAACGAAAAAAAGTAATATCTAGCATAGGGGTTACTATCTATGATTCAGTCTGGAACCGCGCGACCGCTACGGTCGCAGGTTCGAATCCTGCCTCGGGCATGGATGTGTGTGATGTCCCTTAGTTTAGTTAGGTTTAAGTAGTTCTAACTTCTAGGGGACTGATGACCTCGGATGTTAAGTCCCATAGTGCTCAGAGCCATATATGATCTATCTATGATGCGAAGTGTTACACGAAAATTAGCAGATGCATCAGTTATTGGAGATACACTTGTTTCTTGCAACATGGCGATAGAATCAAAGTTCTGCGTATAGAGTAGATACCAAATCAATGGAAAAAGAAGTTTCAGTGAAAGAAAGTATGTAATTTCTACGTAGTATAGTTAAATAAATGGCAAGTGAGAAGGATAACACATAGACTCCTAATGACACGTAGACATGTGCTCCGTAAACACAGCAAATGCATCATAATTCCTAGGCAACGAAAAACCTTTAATAAACTAAGTGGAATGGGTTAGTGATGAAGATGACTGTAGTTATTTAAGGACTGAATGGATGAATTCATATTCAGTACCACAGGTTACAACTACAGATCTTGCAAGACAATAAAACAGTAACCGCAAGCCGAACATGTTTCACTCACGGAAATGCAGCACGTTCACTATTTAAATCCGTGAAAACCTGACGTACACTTTAAATATCTTGCATACCTGATACTATCAGTTCGCATCCGTGGTCGAGTGGCAGCGTCTTTGGTTAGAAATCAAAACGCCCTCGGTCCTGGGTTCGAAACTCACCACTGTTTAAATTTTGACAAATAATCAGCATTAGCGGCCGAAGACTTCTGTAAAAGGCCTTCTCAAACTTTGCAAAGGAACGTGAAGAGGTTCAGGGCACTGTCTTGTCCTTGGAGTGTGAAACTGCCCCTAAAGGTGGAAGAATCAGCAATGATCAACGGCATGAGGATCCAGAAGGCAATGAAAACCAGTGCACTAAAGACACATAACGCGCATCCACAGAACATGTGGCCTGTATTTGAAAAAGTGTCATGATGATCTCTCCAGTGGTAAAAGATTCCGAAATTGGATGTGTTAGATGACGATCAGATTGGCTTTAGGAAAGGTAAAGGCACAAGAGAGGCAATTCCGACGTTGCTGCTGATAATGGAAGGAAGGCTAAAGATAAATCAAGGCACATTCATAGGATTTGTCGACCTGGAAAAAGCATTCGACAGTGTAAAATTTGGCAAGCTGTTCAAAATTTTGAGAAAAATCGGGGTATGCTATAGGGAGAGACAAGTAGTATACAATATGTACAAGAGCCAAGAGAAAATAATAAGAGTGGACGTCCAAGAACGAAGTGCTCGGATTAAAAAGGGTGTAAGACAGTCATGTAGCCTTTCGCCCCCACTGTCCAGTCTGAATATCGAAGAAACAATGATGGAAATAAAAGAAAGATTCAAGAGTGGAATTAAAATTGAAGATAAAAGTATATCAATGATACGATTCGCTGATGACAATGCTATCCTGAGTGGAAATTGGAAATTTGTGGTAAAGTCTTATGGGACCAAACTGTTGAGGTCATCGGTCCCTAAGCTTAGACACTACCGTGACAAGGCGCTTATAGACCACCCGGCTACCCCGCGCGGCTATCCTCAGTGAAAATCAAGAATAATTATATGAAATGCTGAATGAAATGAACAGCCTGACAAGTATAGAATATGGATGGAGAGCAAATCGAAGAAAGACGAAATTAATGAGAATAGCGAGAAATTTAACATCAGGATTGATGGCCACGAAATTCTGCAACCTGGCCAGCAAAATAATCAATGACGGACAGAGCAAGGAGACATCAGAAGCACACTAGCACTGCCAAAAATGGCATTTCTGGCCAGGATAAGTCTAGTAGTATCAAACATAGGCCTCAATTTGTGAAAGATGGTTCAAATGGCTCTAGGCACTATGGGACTTAACATCGGAGGTCATCAGTCCCCTAGACTTAGAACTACTTAAACCTAACTAACCTAAGGACATCACACACATCCATGCCCGAGGCAGGATTCGAACCTGCGACCGTAGCGGTGGTGCGGTTCCAGACTGTAGCGCCTAGAACCGGCCGGCTTTTGTGAAAGAAATTTCTCAAAATGTACCTTTGGAGCACAGCAATGTATGGTAGTGAAACATTGACTGTGATAAAACCGGAGCAGAAGATAATCGAAGCATTTGAGATGTGATGCTACAGACGAATATTGAAAATTAGGTGAACTGATAAGGTAAGAATGAGGAGCTTCTGCGCAAAATCGGAAAGGAAAGGAATATATGGAAAACACTGATAAGGAGATGGGACAGGATGATAGGACATCTGTTAAGACATGAGGGAATGACTCCCATGGTACTAGAGGGAACTGCAGAGGGCAAAAACTCTAGAGGGAGACAGAGATTGGAGTACATCCAGCAAATAATTGAGAAGTGGTTGGCACAGGAGAGGAATTCGTGGTTAGCCGCATCAAACCAGTCAGAAAACTTTTGAGCCCCCCCTCCCCGCCCCCCCCCCAAAAAAAATCAGTACCTATATATAACCGCATTAATCTTATCCGTCTAACCAAAACCGCTACACCGAGTGAGATGGCGCAGTGGTTAGCACATTGGACTCGCATTCAAGAGGGAAACGGTTCAAACCTGCATCTGGTCATCCTGACTTAGGTTTTCCGTAATTTCCCTAAATCGCTTCAGGCAAATGCCGGGCTGGTTCCTTTGAAAGGGAACGTCCGACATCCTTCCCGATCATTCCATAATCCGATGAGACCGACGACGTCGCTGTTTGATCCCATCCGCCCCCCCCCCCCCCCCCCCCACGCAAAGTCAACAACGACGATGACAACAAAACCGCTACTCCCCCAACGACGTCGCGTTGCGTTCATACGCCGCCGAGAACAAGGAAGACATACATGCCACGCAGAACTAGGAAGGAGAGTAGTTTGAAAAATGCTTCGAAATCGCGTGTTCGATTGGCGCCTACGTGGCTCATTGTCCATAGCAGCATCAAAAAACCCTCGGGGGGAGGATACTTGAGAAATATTGACTGTTTGCACTCGATGCTGGTGGTACAGAGTCGTCTTTGCATAACTTCAGGAATGACTGCTTCTCGAATTAAAGTGATAACGAAACAGAAACTGAAAGCGGCTGTTTAACAGGGAAAATTTTAAACTAACGAATCGCCATCATCAGTGCCACATAGCTCACTTCATCGAGCATTGTGGAAACTGATCCAGGACTGACGCTAGGTCTGATGATTAATCACTTAACTATTCCTTGGCGGCCAAATGTAGATGGTAGGAACTGGATTCATATCACCTAATATTGAAACGAGCACTACCGCACAGGCGTGCGTTAGCGACCTCGGCATGGATTTGGCACAGAAGACCCGACGTTTGTGAGGCCTCTTCTGCTGACGACGGGATAGCGGTTTGCGTTGCTGTTATCTTTTTACGATTTAATCTAACTCTTGTTAAGATGGCTATCGAATATTCATAATATGGTGCAGTATATCAGAAGACATTTAGTCTGGACAGGAAGAGACATGGAGGCTCCAGCTTGGCGTTTTGCTAACCTGACACGATGTCACCAATTGTGACAAATGTTCTCCCTTGCTATTGGCTAAGCATGGTTCCACTACATATGGTATCACATAACTCTCTTTTCTGCGATTGGCTAAAAAGCTTGACCCATAAGCTCTCTTGTGTGTCAGGAACTCTATCTCCTTTGCTTATAGCGCCAGTCGGGTACGACAGCGGACGGAATTATCGGTGGTGGTTTACGTCAGTTGTTATAAAATAGCATTAATTGTTTATTAAAGAGAATATCAGGGTAGCGGACAAAGTAGATGGTCACGTTGGTGATGGCAACAACCAGTTATCATGAAATATCAAATTATTAGATGTATCGTAAACGTATGCGAAAGTAAGGACCAAACTCGCCGCCGAGCAGAATAAGTTTTAACTAAAGAATAGCCAAGGACAATGTTGTTACACTAAATTGTGGTTAGGCAGTACATGATTAACGTACCAGCAAGTGATACGTATGACTGTAATCAAAGAATGCAGAAGTAACTTTGTCTGGACACAGTACTGTGGCAAGACTTACAAACGTAAT
Organism: Schistocerca nitens; assembly: GCF_023898315.1. NCBI lineage: Eukaryota > Metazoa > Arthropoda > Insecta > Orthoptera > Acrididae > Schistocerca > Schistocerca nitens. Next base: position 230,821,707 of record NC_064614.1, on the reverse strand, counting down.
AAAACCCGTCAACTTGGCTTCCCTTAAAATACTCATTTATTATTTAGCCTGGCCATATTGGGCCTTAAGACGCCTTTTAAATCTGACTAAGAACAACACACACACAAAATATTTCATAACAATCACAATAACACTAATTTGCATTGGTAATAAAATTGGGAATAATAATAATAGTATCACTGATAATGATGGAAAAATAATGGAGGAATGAAGACTGATATTAATGAGTTATTACATAAAACTCAGTAATAAAAATTTGATTTATTTACAACCATACTAATTTGCGATAGTATAATAGTAACAATAATCATGATAGCAAAATAATGGAGACATGAAGTATATTGAATAGTTCAGCACTTTTTAAGGGCGATTTGCTATTAGAAGAAGTGGAAGAGACGATAAAAGAGGAGAGGACTGAAATGAAAATAACAATGGTTGCTAGGAAAGAAGAGAATTTCTTTAGAGATTTCTATAGACAATGGGGAGGGGAATGTGATGTGAAGGAGAGGTTTGATGACAGTGAGCTGCAAAAAGAGATAGCTATTGTGATAGGTGGGCCATTAGCTGTCTTTTGGAGTTTGAAAGGATTTCATTTTCTCCAGTATTTTGAAGAAGACTATTCTAAAGTCAGGTTCCTGATAAAGAAAATGATTTAGAAAAGATGACAGTGTTGTGTAATGGAAAGAGAGGATTTTACTTTGTTTGGAACGAGTATTTCTGCTGTGTTGTTCAGACAGTAGTGTAAGGGTTGACAATAAATAGAAAGGAGTCCAATGATTGAGAAGACTACAAAGCAATCACGGGATATGGTAATCTCTACGCTTATCGACAAGTAGTCCAGACAATTGTTCATAAGAGATATGGTCGAAATAGCCTACATCACGTATTCATCGCTAGTTCCAGTCGAGGTGAGTTGGAGAGGAAATATTTTTTTTATATACTTCTTTAAAGAGGAAAGTGAAGCAGACACTTTTTTACAGACCGCAATTGTGTGTTCAGTAGAGTGTGGTTGATGGTCCATAATTATCCCAAAATTGCTTTCTGAAGAAGAAAAGATGATTTCTATGCTGTTCAGGTTTAAGGGTGGAAGAGATCCTCTGAACAAAGGAGTAATAAGTCTTTTGTATGTGATCAAGATTGCTTGCATTTTGATGGGTTAAGTTTAAAACCTACGTTCTGCGTCAATTCTGCTAAAGCAAGTACGTCATCATTTACGTTCTGGATGGCTGTTCGCAGGTTTTTTGGGCTTGTACTTGTGTGTAACTGAGGGTCATCGGCGTATAAGTGATATATGCAATTGGAGATAAGTCACCACCTTCATAACATATAATGAGAAAAGTAGTGGGCCCAATACTGACCTATGTGAGACCTCTGTTAATACAGTATTCCATTGTCACCTCTGTCTTCCGATCATTACATACTGTTGGCGCAATGTAAGATATGACTACAACCACTGTACAGCACTTTAAGAAAAGGTTTTACTTTTGAGTTTAGCGAGTATAATAGCAAAGTCGGCAGTGTAGAAAGCTTTACTTAAATCCAAGAAGTAAAAAACAGTCTTCTCTTGTTTGCCCACAGTTTGTTTCAGTTCACCAGTCACTTTTATAAGAGCAGTTGTCGTGATGCGGTTTTTCCGGAAGCCAGATTAGTATTCATCCAGAAGGTTATTTGAGGTTAAGTAACTGGTAAGCTGGTCGTGAACCATGTATTCTGAAGCGTTAGATGAAGTTGGTAGAATGCAAATGGGCCTATAGTCAGAAGATTCCCTTTTTGGTAGAGGTTTAATGAGTGCCTTTCTCCAGGCCATTTGGAAGATGTTGGAGGTCAGAGGATGGTTAGAAATATAACTTTTTATCGGTAGAATTGGATCGACGAGGAAAATGAGCATTTGTATTGTAATATGGTCGTGTTCTGCAGGTGCACAACGAATTCGCGCAATTGACTTTTGACTTTTCTAAAGATTACCGGCTGCAGAAAAAATTCTAGTTTTTGCCGACCGCACATACTTCAAGGTATTCGATGGTTTGCGTCCTTGTGCGTTAGTCAAGTAGAGATGTAGGCGATGTGAAACACTCATTTAGAACCGCAATACGAACGAGAGGTTCAGCTGCAGATTGAGGTTGTCCTATTCCTAGCCCTCGTAGACGTTTTCAGAAGACGGAGGGTCTGTGAAAGCGCTCAGTTAAGGAGCGGGCGTACCTATATTTTGCATTTCTCACTGACTGGCAAACTCGGTTGCTTAGTCGCTTGTAGGCGAGATGATTCTCGGAGATCGGATGCCGTTTACATTTCCTGTGAGCTGCGTCTCTGATACTCGTAACGTGTCTGAGTTGATCGGCAAGCCATGGAACTCGTGTTCTCCTGACTCTTGCAATTTGTATCGGAACGTGTTTATCGCATGTATAGCTGAGTCTCTCAGCGAAATTATATACTTCGTAACTTACATCAAAGTTATTTCCCGTCATCCACTGCCACGAGATAGCACAAGCGTCAGCTGTAAGTTGAGACATATTCAAGTCTTACAATCTCAAAAAGAGACCACTTGTGATTTATTTTTTGCTAATTTCAACGAATAATTCATGATTATTACATCATGAGCCGATAAACGAGTTGTAGAAATTATATCAGTGCAAATTACTCTGTTTGGAGACTTAGTTACGAAAATATCAATGAAGGTATGAGTGTCTATAGTATGATGAGTTGGCACAAGTAGAATCAGTGTAAAGTTTTAGCATGATAGTGTAAAGTTGAATTTTGAGCTGTACAGATTTGGGTGGATTGTATATTACACAGATAAGACACTTTTTGTTGATAAATTTAATTTCAGTGTGCTGTTTACTGCAGACAAGTTCCCCACTTTCCTACAATTCTAACCTAACGAGCTACAACGTCTCAACGACGTGGCCACGACCTGGTGCTATTACCTCCTGCCAAAGAGATATCTTTAGAGGATACCAGGTAGGAGTCCCCCAGAAAACTTTTGCGAGACGTGACAGATTTGCGCACCCCCAACCACAACCCTCACGTGTGCGGCTTCTCTATTATACCCATACGGTCGGGTACGTACTTGCTAACACAAAGTGAATGTTTTAAAGTCCTCTTCTAAGATCTCTCTTCCGCCACGGAGAAAAGGATTTCCTAAAATATTTTCCTAATTCGGCAGCTATACACGTTACAATTACTCGCAAATGTCGGAACTTCGCTGAAATAGTACCTCGCTAAATTTACGCATTCTATATACGTTTGGGATGGCCTGTTTTAGCAGCCCTGTAACGCCAGCTGCTGGTTGTAGTCAATATAACTAACACAGTGTAAGGCAATGAGCTAGCAAGGTATGCGTGAGTCATACATGGCCAGCCAGCTGTGGCGCCGGTCAGGGAGTTACAGCTTCCGACTGGCGCCACGGCGCATTTCAGAGGTGACTTTCTAGAAACAGCCCTTGCGAGACAGGCAGGTAGTTCTCCCACCCACTAACGTTCGAAAGTAGTAGTATTTTTTAAAGGACAATGTAACCGTGGGGCTAGGCCACGGAGAGAAATAGCAAGTTCTTATAGCAATAATTAATACAGTGACCGATCTGCTTTACTAAATAAAAATAGAAACAGAGAGTTAAAAAGGATTCCTAATGGAGGAAGGCGTACGGCTCGATAAAAAAAAATGACAAACTATTACTATTTTGCAACGAAGATGTGTGATCTGGCGATCGCCTATTTGTCAGTTTTGAATTGAACAGTTGGCAGCAATATGGACGTCGGCCTGAGACAGAACGTCATTCTCAGCTGCATCTTGCGAGACGTAGCACGTGTCCCGGGACTAATACACTGCGAGCTGACTAGTACCACGGCAGTGCTGTTCCATCATGGACGACTAATAAGTCTTAGATGCAACTATACGTGGTGAATTACCTAATATTGACACCGAAATATTGGGTAAACGGGATGGGCTATAGATGAGCGGTTTTTGGGAGATCGTATTTTTGGCCAATAAACGGATTGTAGCAACATTTAGAAAATGTAGTTTTTTTGCAAACATATACTTTTTTACATGGAACGATGCCTACTGACACTGACACACTAAAAGTACGGCAAATTACTATAGAATATCAGTGGTGTTTGTTGCGGGATTCGAGTGAGAGTCTTTTACGAGATATCCTATTTTGAAAAGTTCAAACACCGGTACTTGTGCAATACCTGTGGTAGCACACATTAAGGAGCAACACAAGTGCATACACTCGTTATGTGGTTTCTGGCCAGCAACGAGACAACTGACCGTCACAGGTTGAGTTCAAAGCGACCACCGGTTGCGGCAATACGTGCTGTCTGTCTGGTATGGAATGACTGTTGCGCAGTTGCTAGCATTTCAGCGGAGACGTCCGAACAGGCTGCAATAATACATCGATGCATATCATCGGGTGTAGTCGCTATGTCCTTGTAGATAGCGTTTTTCAGTTTTCCCTGCAGAAAAAGTCTCCAGGCGTCAAATAGGGAAACGGGCCGGCCAAGGTACAGGTCCTCTGCGTCCAGTACAACGCTTTGGAAACATTTCGTGAATGCTTGCTGTAGTACTTCGTGCACTATGGTCTGGACAGTCATCATGTTGGTACCACAGGTTCCTCTTAGTCTGCAAAGGAACGTCGTCTAGCATTTGTGTAAGCCTAGCTGTAAGCAGACTTTAGCGCGTCTATGTAAAACGGGCCTATGAGCTGATGGTCCAATATCCCCAACCCGGATATTGTCAACAGACCAATAGTGCGTGTTTGGGCGGTTTACATGGACGTGATTGGTATATGTGGCTTCATCACTAAACAAGATACATGATACACCTGGAGTATCCCGTCTTAATGCCCATGTATAGAAATTAACAGACAAGATTCTGGTAACCGTGTCCATGCAGGTCTTGACAGAGAGTGTGATAAGGATGGAACCTATGTTGATGGATAGTGCGGAGGTCACGTACCTGACTCATGCCACTTACTCGCTCGATTGCGCGGAAGCTAACTTGCGGATCAGTTGTCACTTGGTTCCTTCTGTTAGGTTGTCTAAGTGTTACACTACTACTTTCACGTAACTAGTTGAAGAGGTTGATAAATAATTGCCTAGATGGTTGTCGTCTGTTGAGATGTCTTCCGCATACGACGTACACGAGCAAATTGTGTCCTTCCCACTCTCTCCGTACACCATGAGCATGTTGGCTTTTCCTGCGTTTGTAAATCAAGTGATTCAAATGGCTCTGAGCACTATGGGACTTAACTTTTAGGTCATCAGTCCCATAGAACCTAAAACTAATTAAACCTAACTAACCTATGCCCAGGCAGGATTCGAACCTGCGACGGTAGCGGTCGTGCGGTTCCAGACTGTAGCGCCTAGAACCGCTCGGCCACCTCGGCCGGCCGTTGGTAAATCCCATCGTCCACTCACAACCTACTGCTTACACTGTATGAACGTATAAGCACACTGTAAGCAAACATACTGTAACAACATCTTACCCAACAATTGCGCAGGTTGAATGGCACAAACAAGTATTAGTGTGGAAATTCTTCAACATACGATACCTCATAAACAACTCCCACTAGAATATTGCTACAAACACCACTGAGACTCTAATTTACACTACTTTCAGTTTGTTAATATCAGTAGGCATTGTTCCATTTAAAAATTTTATGTTTGCACAAAAATACACTTTGTACGTATTAAATGGCTCTGAGCACTATGCGACTTAACTTCTGAGGTCATCAGTCGCCTAGAACTTAGAACTAATTAAACCTAACTAACCTAAGGACATCACACACATCCATGCCCGAGGCAGGATTCGAACCTGCGACCGTAGCGGTCACGCGGTTCCAGACTGAAGCGCCTTTAACGGCACGGCCACACCGGCCGGCTTGTACGTATTATTACAGTTTATGTACAGGCTAATAATACGACCCTATGACTACCAGTCCATTCCATGAAAACCGCACACCAAAAACACAAAACTTTACGGTACCTCATACAGTGCACAAAAACCGTCGACATTCAAAATAACTTCCAGCCATCTCGGACTGAATAAATACAGCTCCTGCGTGGATTCCAACGCAGTCTTATACCATTCTTCTTGCAAAATAGTGGCAGTCCACAAAGGCTTAATAATACTGAGATTTGATGACTTTGGTTGACAGTGCAGATGAGACAATTCATCCTCGTCCTTAGAGAACCAGTCCAGGATGGTGTGAACTGGGGAATCAGGAATCCTGATGTCTTGAAACACAGTGTCGCCACTGGGGTAACAAACAATGTACCATGGGATCGACCTGATCAGAAAAAATGGGCACGCAACCCTTGGCAGTAATGCGACCTTGCAGAATAACCACGCGGCCCATGGAATACCATCATAGGGCTGCCCAGATCATCATCGAATCCCAGAAATACTTCCCTCTTGAGACTTAAAGTCGGCCAGAAGCTGTAAACAGGACTCATTCGACCAAATACCATTCTTCCATTGCTACATATTAACAGATTTAGCACCACGTTGACAATTTTCACCCTAACAAAGTACGTTGATAATTGAAATCTATACAATTCTGCAAGCTCCTGGCCGAAACAGTAACTGCAAGTTGGTAACTATGAGAGATTGCAGGGCACTCTCACTTCTCATTCGGTGTTATGCCACTTCATGTTCATAGGGACTATGATCTTTACTGGGATTTGACTTCATACATTATGATGAAATGGTGGGGAGTAGTTAATGGTCTTGTTTGTGTGCTCTAGGAAAGCAAATACAGTAAGCTTTACCTGCGTTCAAAGGAGTAGCGTGCCGACTTAAACGACTGCAGTAAAAGCACGGCCTTGGGGGGCTGACAATGCGCTTTTTTCTGGGGAACGGTGAGGAGACATTTCCAGATGGCCACGTGCCGCGGTCGCATTGTGCAAAACACATTAACTTAGCACCGGACAGGAGGCAAACGTCCAGGTATACAGCCTATCGCTGAGAACTCGCTGACAGCGCATTGTAGGCCAGGAATAAAGCAGAGGATGGGCTCTTGTTAGGGAGCAAACCACCAAAAGAAATATAAACGATCTGCGAATTTCCGTGGGACAAGTAAACTGGCTTACAGACGTCCAGACTCTGTTTCGAAACATGTTGTGAAAGCACGAGGCTTTTGGCGAGTTTATGGCCGTTCTTTGGAAACTTTGAAATGGATGAAACAGGGGAGATAACAAGCTGTTGATGGACGGCTGTGCTTTCACCCTGTATTGTGTTACCATAAGACACGGCAAACGTGTGGTAAAGAGGCTGTGAAGCTGAATATTTTTTTCCGTTTTCTCCCAAATTAACTTTAAGTCTCCGATTGGTCAAATCGGTTTTTAGTGCAAAGACCATTCTCCGAGCTTTGAATGCCATGCTCCACCTCGTGATTGGTTTGTGCGGAAGTGGAGGAAGTCAAAAAAGAAAGTTGTGCTTTTGGAACCGAGCTGAGGAGGAAGCGGAGAGAAAGTAAGAAGGATCGCTCTTGTACAAGTCTCCTGTACTGGCGCTTCGCTACTAAAGAACTGCAGGTCTCTACCTAAACGGTGAGACTTGTGTCCTTTGCTAGTGTCACTTAGAGCCTGTGCCAGTCACGTTCTGAACCGTCAGAGGTACTGCTTATACCATCACGGTCACAAAGAGTGATGCGTGGGTGTATTTATTTATCTTGAGTCGGCCGTCTAAACATTTGACATATTCTGACATGCACAGTCGTGGCACGGAGTCAAATTGGTTCGGCAGACACATCCACTTATACACTGGAATCCATCGGGCTATCAGAGGCTCATTGGGAAGTATCTGCGTTCTGAATTAACCGAACGCAAGACTGCATACTTGCATTTTTCGGGAACATGCATTTAATAACAAATTGCCGCCGTCCATGACTTCAGCCGCCAAAGGGATCGTGGTGTGCTGCCTTGACCAACAGGAGGGTAAAGTATGTAGGGCTGCGATGTAGGGCTATAATAATAATATATATTTCTCAGCATCCTCTTCTTTTGAACCATATTTTTCTTGTTTTGTACGGTAGACTATAGATGCTTGGTGATGGCATAGTTTGGTGCCATAACCTGGATTCACTTGTATGAAATCAGATAGAGCGAACAGTGTTCTGGTTAGCGTCGTGTGTCAATCCCCAGCAGATCACTTTGTCCACCATAGATCCCATGTTAGTATGGCGTTTGTTAAATGAAAATGTTTATGTGATGTTTGTTTAATAATTTTGTTGTCTTCTCATGTTTAAGATGAATAAATAGAATGCCAATTAGACTACAACTTCTCCCTGAGTTCTAATTAACAGTTCCTTCCCATTTTATTAATGCAGTCTAGATCTGAAACGTAAGTAGTTTTTCACTTGGTGTCCACTCTGTGGACATTTTACTTCATTAACATTAATTTACTTTCAACTATCGCGAGCGAGCTGTGTGACTCGAATCAATTTCTCTTCCGGGTGATGTCCTCTGCTTCATTTCTCCTCTGGTCGTCCGGTGGCGAGTCACCTTTGGACACCGCTGGAGGGAAGTAGGGGCTCCGTGCTGAAGCAATCGGGTCGACGGTTGGCTGATTGTGCAAGAACTGATCAAAGGCTCCATTCTGCGAGAGGCTGGTGGCAATTGGTTCTCCATCGAAAGTGCATTGCCGCTGTCACCAATTGTACTGGCGACAGTCTAAATGGCTCTTGGTAACAAGATGTTAGTTGGTGATTCGCTTGCAACCTTCTGTCACCAATTGTACTGGCGACAGTCTAAATGGCTCTTGGTAACAAGATGTTAGTTGGTGATTCGCTTGCAACCTTCGCCTGTGATTTCATCGGGAACGACCGTTGGTTGGTCATTTGATTAGGTCTTTTGGCCACTTCTTGGTTGTGTGTGCCCCATGTTCCTTGCAACTCGTCCTTGTTGCTGCACAAAGACTGGTTTTATTGTTGTTTCAATTGCTTGTGGTATCGTTTCTTGATGTATCTGTGGAGGGGCCGAACTGATAGGAGTTCTACTGTGATATACAGGGAATTAATTGCGGGAAGTAGTTAAACTCCTTTTTTTTTAATGGGTGTAGAACTAAATAGGGCATCCAATGGGCTGTGTCCGTTAGCCCTACCTGCACAGGGAGACAGCTGTCATGTAGCGGACACTGTGTATTGTTGATGACTGCCCTATGTTGGTAAGGTTTAGTATTTGTATCTAGTGAAGTTTTTGAATGATTAGTTAGTGATAACCGTGTCCGAGTACTGGACTTACGAAGGCGACTTGTTGTAAGTACCTTGAATTAATTTTGTGTTTAAATATTACCCTCTAGTTTAAATGTTTGTCATACACACTCAAGAGCCAAAGAAATTTGGTACACTTGCGTAATGTTGTATAGGGCCCCGCAAGCACGCAGAAGTGCCGCAAAACGACATGGCATGGCCTCGACTAATGTCTGAAATAGTGCTGGAGGGAACGGACACCATGAATCCTGCAGGGCTGTCCATAAATCCATAAGAGTACGAGGGGGTGAAGATCTCTCCTGAACAGCACGTTGCAAGGCATCCTAGATATGCTGAGTAATGTTCATGTCTGGGGAGTTTGGTGGCCAGCGGACGTGTTTAAACTCTGAAGAGTGTTTCTGGAGCCACTGTGTAGCAATTCTGGAGGTGTATGGTGTAGCATTGTCCTGGTGTAACCACGAAAATAGTCGGAATGCACAACGAATATGAATGGATGCAGGTGATCAGGCAGGATGCTTATGTATGCATCACCTGTCAGAATCTTATCTAGACATAATCATGGGTCCCCTATCACTCCACCTGCACACCCCCCACACCATTACAGAGCCTCCACCAGCTTGAACAGTCCCATGCTGACATGAATTCACGAGGTTGTCTCCATAGTTGTACACGTCTGTCCGCTTGATGCAGTCTGAAGCGAGACTCGTCCTACCAGGCAACACGATTCCAGTCATCAACAGTCCAGTGTCAGTGCTGACGGGCACAGGAAAGCAGTAAGCTTTGTGTCGTGCAGTCATCAAGGGTACACGAGTGGACCATCGGCTCCAAAAGCGCATATTGCTGATGTTTCGTTGAATGATTCGCACGTTGGCACTTGTTGATGGCCCAGCATTGAAATCTGCAGCAAATTGCAGAAGCGTTGCATTCTGTCAAGTTGAACGATTCTCTTCAGTCGTCGTTGATCCCGTTCTTGCAGATCCTGTCCCGGTTGCAGTGATATCGGAGATTTGCTGTTTTACTGGATTCCTGATATTCACGGTACACTCGTGAAATGGTCGTAAGTGAAAATACGCACTTCATCGCTACCTCAGAGCTACTGTGTCCCATTGCTTTTTCGCCGACTATAACACCACGTTGAAACTCACTTAAATCTTGATAACCTGCCATAGTAGCAGCAGTAAGCAATCTAACAACTGCGCCAGACACCTGTTGTCTTATATGGGAGTTGTCGACAGCACCGCCATACTCTGCCTGTTTACATATTTGAATATGCATGTCTGTACCAGTTCTTTGGCGCTTTAGTGTATATTCAGAGTTCTGGGGACGAATAATAGTTTTATTGCAGTTATCTTTGATTATTTCTTCGGTTTAAGTGTTATAATCTTATTTAGTCTTTATCACTTTTTTTAAAAAAAAGGGGAACAAATGTGCAAAATGTTCAAGTCGTGAATTATTCTTGTTTGTTACGTCGTTACTGTTTAAGTTGATCTAAACTGACATCAAGTTGTCAGTTTTGCAGGCTGGGCTAGTTAGCTGTATTATATGCTGGCCCAGCTCCCAATTGTCCGACTGGCCAACAAATTGTTCCGATGTGCCTCACTAGCCGGCCTATTTGACGATGGGAGAGGAAGCGGGCGGGGTTCTGGGCGGTGGCCGGTAGCAGGTTATGTTTATTGCGATGCTCTGTCCTGGAGTCTTCTTAATTTCCCGTTCTCTGTTAAATTTGCGCTTGCCTGCTTTGCCCTCCTGGAACCAAGCCTCAAATTTGTGCATACAGGAAGCTTTCGAGCCATCAGACAGTTACTAAATTTCACCAAGCTAAACTCCATTGCAAGTTTAGCTCACCATATATATATACATGGAATTGTTGCCAATTTGCCATACGTTTAAGCCCTACAGACGTGTTTGCTGTCACCTGCCAGGTTAGTCGAAAGCACTAATGCGCTGCTTCCTGGTCTCAGGTAGGAGCGCCAGCCCCAGTCGAATCAGCCCAGTGGATTACCGACGAGGGCCGGTGCCAGCCAGTCTGGATGTGGTTTTCAGGCGGTTTTCCACATCCCAGTAGGTGAATACCCGACTGGTCCCCATGTCCTGCCTCAGTTACACGACTCCCAGACATTTGAACATGTTCGCACTATTCCATGGCTTACACTAGACCCAAACATTTGGGGTTCACCCGTTCCCTCTCGGGGGGGGGGGGGGGGGGGGAGTTTGGGGGGGGGGTGAAGGGTGAAGGGTGGCGACAGGAGGGGCATCCGGCCACCCTGCGCAAAATGTGGGAAAAGGCACTAACAAGAAGAAGAAGACCTGTTTGCTATCACTGTTTTCTATTTGTTATATTTCTTGTAGCTATCACCGTGGCCTAGTTATTTTGAAGTGGGTCATTTACCCTCTTAAGTTGTTTTAGAGGAATTGTAAAATATATTGATCTATTTCTGTTACAGTATTTTATTTCAATTTTTTTTGAAGGGGCTATTTCTAAGCTTTCTGGGGCTCTGTATTGATCTTGACCTCTTTTAGTACTTAAAAATTTCAACGCACTTTCTAAGCCTTCTGGCGCTTTGTGATTAGTGATGTTGATCTTGTTGCAATTTTTTTAAAGGGATAAATTTCAAAGCAAATTTTTAAGTCCTTCTGGCGGGCGCTCAGTGTTGTTAACTGGCTTTTCATTTCATTCCATTGTTAAGGAAAATTTTGAATGTTTTCACGATATAAATGTAGATGTTCTCAACTGCATGTGATATTGAACCTGGGGCTTGTCCCTTCCATCAATTCCTGCCGACAATGATGAAAGAATTTTTCAGCCTTAAGTTCATACATTCAGTAGGAGTGTAATGAAGCCTATCAGGTGATCGTTCTGGATTCCATAAGTGTGAAACCGAACTGAGATACTCTGCCGGTGATACGAATTATGCTCACCATAAATCCGAATGCGATGTGCCGAGCCGTTACGCTGCCGATGTGCTGGCCCCTTCGTGAAGACGAAGTCGTCATTTCCGTGTTGTAACTTGAAGAAGTTGCGGGCTCAACTCCAATACCACGCCTACTCGATCGGTCCTCTAATGCTACCATACCAGGATTCCATGTGGCACCTCCTGCCCTAAGCTGAAGCCGGCCGGGGTGGCCGAGCGGTTCTAGGCGCTACAGTCTGGAACCACGCGACCGCTACGGTCGCAGGTTCAAATCCTGCCTCGGGCATGGATGTATGTGATGTCTATAGGTTAGTTAGGTTTAAGTAGTTCTAAGTTCTAGGGGACTGATGACCTCCCATAGTGCTCAGCGCCATTTGACCCTAAGCTGAAGTCGATGCACACACCTCTGCGTCCTAAACCCAAGAGCCTTTCTTGTGGCACTTTCTTATGCCCTGCCAATTCCTCTCCGGCAAACAGTGCCATTTCTCAGGCAGTAAAGCACTTGCCCGCGAAAGGCAAAGGTCCCGAATTCGAGTCTCGGTCCGGCACACAGTTTTAATTTGCCAGGAAGTTTCATATCAGCGTACACTCCGCTGCAGAGTGAAAATTTCATTCTAGTGCCTGTTCTCAAAGTTAAGGAGCACTGCGGCCCTATCACAAGGTTTCCCTCCAAATAGAGAATCCTGACAAAATATCGCTTCTCTTTTAGACGTCATCCACAACATAAAAATTCCTCTACTTCAGCGCTGTGCCCTTGACGTCACACACTATTACGCCAGCCGCACCTTTTCTCGCTTATGTCGTTAACCTTTCAATTGATGCCAGAGGAATAAATAAACAACTGCTACGAGGCCAGACGTTGTTTTCTGTAGTCCACGCTTCCTGCAGAAGTGGTCTGAAAAACATGGAAAGGCGCACCCGACTCCTGCAGTTGTCGCTAGAGTGACCTCTATCTGGACGTTAAGCTGTGCAGTCTTATAGGTGGACAGATGCTTGCCATCCCTTGGGGCAACTGGGTAACCTCAGTTTTTAGAATCCACCACCTGGGTCGCCGGTCTTTGCTACTGGTCGGTCCTATTCGGCCGTAGCTTTCTCTACTCGCTCATACCGAGCGAGGTAGCTCAGTGGTTAACACATTAGACTCGGATTTGGGTGGACAACGGCTCAAACCCGCTTCTCGATAACCTGATTTAGGTTTCCGTAATTTTCCTAAATCGCTTAAGGAAAGTGCCGAGATGGTTCCTTTGAAGTGGTTCAAATGGCTCTGAGCACTATGGGACTCAACTGCTGAGGTCATTAGTCCCCTAGAACTTAGAACTAGATAAACCTAACTAACCTAAGGACATCACAAACATCCATGCCCGAGGCAGGATTCGAACCTGCGACCGTAGCGGTCTTGCGGTTCCAGACTGCAGCGCCTTTAACCGCACGGCCACTTCGGCCGGCTCCCTTTGAAGTGGCACGGCTGATTTCCTTCTCCATCCTTTCCTAATCGAGTTTATGTTTGTCTTGAAGGACCTCGTTGTCGACGCGACGTTAAACATAAATCTCCTCCTCCGCTCGCCGAAATCCAACGCACTGTATATTCTCATGCACACCAGAAACATAAGCAATCCAGTTAACCCATCAACGTGTTAATAAAGGAAAGAGATGAAAATTACGTAGAACACCTTATTGCCAGTCATTGTGATTTCATATAAACGACAAATGTTCTCATTCCAAATTGCCCTGTTGTCAGTTTATGAATCACAGACTCACACTTTAATTTTGACGACAGTGGCATGCAAAATTGCCTGCCATGTTTCATAACAACCTTCCTTATCCCCCGGTCTATTTAAAATTTTGCACTGATGAAACTCCCACTAGCTAGGTGGTGGGGCAGCCACAAGAAAAATGTTGTTACCAATAGATCGACTTGTTTATTCAACCTCTGGTCTCCTGTAGGACAGCCCATATTATGAAGATTCAATAGATACCGCAGTCCTTAATATTTCATCTGATCACTACACCACATTCAATCAGATTCAAATTCAAAGAGATCACCATAATCTCACATTTGCTATTTGACTGTGTGCAAAAGCACGTCCTTTAACATTATGCCATTTAACAAAGAAGGACTGATGATTCAGCAAACAAATTAAAGCAAATCTCGATTTAGATTTCAGAGTTTATATTATGTTAAACAGCATATCATGAAACTTACTCTGCCTGACATTTACTTTGACCCCATGACCACTCATATTAGAAGTTCATCTGATTGAATGTCATTCGTATTTGTGTCTAAGAAATGTGTAGTGCGTAAAGTGTAATTTCTAAATTGACACAGAACATCTATAATGAAAATTTGTACATTCGTACCTTTAGCTATGATTGAATTTATCGTGACACCGACGAAAAATAAAACAAAGAAATCCAAAGATGAAAAACATGGCTTTAGCCTTGTTAACAGTAAACATAATATTAATAAATCATGAGATAAATTTCTGATGACTACCCAAATTTCCGGATTATTTCAATAATTCTGTTAATATTGTATGCAGTGCATCCTGTCAGGTATGTGTACTTAATAACTACATGGTCTGTAGAAAAAATGGTGAGTGTTTGTGGCACATACAGCAACAACACAGATGTAATTAAGAGTGTGCTTTGGTGGTATTCTTATGATCTAACTTGTTTAATTTGGCATGCTTGGTAGAATTCAGTGACAAAATATATATGAGAGGCTATATATGACGGTAGTATCTGTTCCCGAAAGAACAGTTACCGGAGATGACCATGCGGCTTTGCTAGAAATGAAATTATAATTAAATGGACACCCTAGCTGCAAACAGGCGTTGATGTACTTCATTGGGAACATGTTGAAAATGTGTGCCCCGACCGGGACTCGAACCCGGGACCTCCTGCTTACATGGCAGACGCTCTATCCATCTCAGCCACCGCGGGCACAGAAGATATTGCGTCTGCAGGGACTTATCCCTTGTACGCTCCCTGTGAGATCCACATTCCCAACAAGTCCACACCCCTACATTTGTAGTGCGCCTAATAGATGTTTGCCCATCATACAGATACTACCGTCATTTATAGTTAAAATATGGCTTCCCGGCCATTGACCTTCTTGTGCGAACGCACACGCTATGCCCGAACTCGTACGGGACTTGGTAGATTAATCTGCCACGAGTAATGAGTATGATGGGCAAACATCTATTAGGCGCACTACGAATGTAGTGGTGTGGACTTGTTGGGAATGTGGATCTCACGGGGAGCGTACAAGGGATAAGTCCCTGCAGACGCACTATCCTCTGTGCCCGCGGTGGCTCACACTCTTGGCATGATATCTGGACGAACATACACCACCCGTATTTACCAACAAAAGTGCGGTCATTGTGGTACTACTTTGTGAATAGGAAATTTCCAACGAACTCCAGACTACATTCCATTCACCTGGCTGATTCCCCTTTGTGTACCACTTGCAACCTGATTGATACAGATGAACATCAATTTGTCTGTGGAAATGCGAATAATATATGGTTGTCAATCAGAAAAAAATTAGCAACTATGCAGAGAAAACCGCCGTATTTGATAACGCCAGCGTGCCTTTTATACCCGGAAGAAGAGCTATACCCCACCTGGAAGAAAAATTCTGTCAACTGGTTGAAGGGACACGCGGTATTTTACCTGCTGTCCAGTAAAGAAAGGAGCGAAGGAGATTTTTGGACGTACATTTCCGTCCAGCATCACAAGCTACTACGCATGAATAATTATTATGATACATACGCCAACTTCCTCAGAAGAACAGTCATGTGAACACCATTTTCGATGATGCGATTCAGAACATGAAGAAACGAGAGACAATTTGAGCTTTGAAAAACAAATACGATCAAGTGACGAACATCACTAACTGATTTAGACTTTTTTTTTAATGCCAAGGAACCTTTGTTTTATTACTTTTAAATGTCAGTTGAAAAATATGTACTACTGTGGGATGTTATGACTAATAAATCCAGCTGAAAAAAAAAAAAACATGGATAGAGCGTCTGCCATGTAAGCAGGAGGTCCCGGGTTCGAGTCCCGATCGGGGCACACATTTTCAACATGTCCCCAATGAAGTACACCAACGCCTGTTTGCAGCTAGGGTGTCCATTTAATTATCATTTCATATATGAGAGGTGGAATTCACAATATAACAAGCCCAATAAGCATAATAAACATTTTACATACATTCAAATAAAAATGAGCCTGATCTGCATTTTAGAAAACTTCCATTAAACTTTATATTTGCAATGGTTCACTGACACACGAGTATAGTAAGGGATCACTCAATGTACACAGAACTTAGAATGGGTATGGAGAATATTTCAATGCAGCCATCTCGTTGACTGCAACTGCCTTGATGCTGTCCTACGACAAGGAATGCAGAGGACAACAAGTGGTCTCCTTCTAATCCCACAGTTCAAAGAAGGGTGACTGCTGCGCCATGACATCACCATTATTTATTGATTGTGGCTAATATCCTCCGTTATCACCGTTCCTGGACCACAGGTGTGTGATCTGGAGTAGCAGTCATCAGTATACCCAAGGTCTGTCCAGATGCAACTGGTGCTGATCGTTGATAACACTTCAGCTGTACTGTGATAGTGTTGATTGTGCTTGCCCGAGCAAAACAGGTATTTCACAGACTACTTGGTCTACAACACAAGAGCAAAAGATTTTGTACGAAAATAAGGTAAGCTGATATGTACAGTTATTTGCGGCAGATAGCAAACATGAAGTTGTCTGCTCGAGAATAGAGGTTATATTGATTGAAGCTGGATACAACAAAATACTTGGTGGTGCAATTTGGCTGTAAGATACTGGGTTTCACTGCGAGTAGCGGATACTGAGGGCGTCAGGCTGTAACTAACCCTTCTGTTATGGATTGCTGACTGCATAAGGTTTATGTGTGCCAGTGTACCAGCATACCAGTCACAACAGCTCTCACGGGTTGAGCGATTCCCTTCGACTATGCGCTCCGTCGCAGCAGATTGATATCTACCTCGGCCACCGCGCCAGTCACCTGTTGGCCACCATCGCATGCCAAGGGACCGCCCCTTTGTGCTCTGTGCTACCCCATTCGTTCAGCGCCCCTTTGTAAGACACGCAGCAGCTGGAACTGGCTGTCCTCGGCCGCGGCATGCAACTCCTGGACGCGCACCCAGCTTGCCTGCTGCTTGCACTGCTGACGTCACTGCCTTCCGCTGCTTCTTCCTTCGGTTGTGCCAGGATGCCAGTTGGGCACTGAGATGCCAGCATCTTCGCTTGTCACTGCCATGTGATTCTAAACAATCCTTTGCGACTAGGCTCAGCACACAGATTTTCTCATTATCTAATACACCTTAGTAAGCGTTTTCCTCATTCTTTTCTGTGATAGAATTACTTCATCAGTCAGAGCAAATAAGGAATTAAAACTACTGCATTGGTCCAAGATTGTTAAGTTACATTATTGACCAATCTTAAAATCCTCAAACAATGTCGTTAAATTAATGATCTTAATTATTATTGAATTTTGCACATCATGCTGTTGATGATGACAAAACATATAATTATATACTTATATGGATAATACTTTATAATTCACTCAATCGTTCACTTTCCACTTAGGGACGGATTATGTTATGTTAACCGGGGACCTAGAAACGACGGAGAGGATCCGACATCGCCACAGCCGCAGTGGTCCGCAACCCCACGACGATCACCGCAGTACGCTTCACTCCTCCACCACCCCACAACGAACCCAGGGTAATTGCTCGGTTCGGCCCCCGGTGGACCCCCCCAGGGAACGTCTCACACCAGACGAGTGTAGCGTTGTAGAGTAATGGTGGTGTACGCGTATGTGGAGAACTTGTTTGCGCAGCAATCGCCGACATAGTGTAGCTGAGGCGGAATAAGGGGAACCAGCCCGCATTTGGAGAGGCAGATCGCCTAAAAACTAGACTGGCCGGCTCAACGGACCTCGACACAAATCCGCCGGGCAGATTCGTGACGGGGACCGGCGCGCCTTCCCGCCTGGAAAACCGTGCGTTACACCGCACGGCCAGTCGGGCAGGCTAGGGACGGGTTAGTCACGTCTTATTTCTCCCCGTGCTACTGTGGTTACTTACCTAGCCATGAAACTCTTGCATTAGATTAGGGCGATTTGCATGCACAGTCTCTAAATAAATATCAACTATGAAAGTAATCCTAAGCAGTGTTAACATGATAGTAATTCTCATAAATCTTAACATGCAAGTATAGCTATTAAATCTTAACATGCAAGTACAATCCTGCGAATGCATAAAATAATGTTCTAGATCTTGGGCACCTGTAGGTCATGTTCGAATTTCCAAACGAGGCTTTCTTGTTCACGAACTTCTCATATCTTCTGTGGAAAACATCGGACTAAAAGCTATCTGTCTCATTTAGTATTCAGACATGGATTCCTACGTTGAGTAATTCCCAAAACGAGTTCAGATGCTATTATTAGTTTCTGTCCATCACTTTTCCATATCACCATACTCATAATTATACATTTTCTTCCCTTACGTTGGACTATCTATCTCAATTGTTATTCCGTCAGTCACTTCCTCGATTTCCCCTTTTACTCTGCTCTCTATGATCATACAGTCGTCCATCATTTACTTTCTGCAGTAGGCTAAATAACATAGAGCACACACCATGACATCAATCTACCATAAAACCTCCATCGAAACAACTCCAATCTAATCCGTCAATCGGTAGCGTTCTCGCTTCCCACGCCCGGGTTCCCGGGTTCGATTCCCGGCGGGGTCAGGGATTTTCTCTGCCTCGTGATGGCTGGGTGTTGTGTGCTGTCCTTAGGTTAGTTAGGTTTAAGTAATTCTAAGTTCTAGGGGACTGATGACCATAGATGTTAAGTCCCATAGTGCTCAGAGCCATTTGAACCATTTTTTAATCCGTCAATCACTCCACCTCTCCACATTTTACATTTCAAATTTTGACACTTATGCTATACATATATGAGAAAAATAGGACGAAAGATTCCTGGGAACAGAGAAAAGTGCGTATAAATATTACATTACACAATCAGACAATGAACAAACATATAATCCTGTCCTGCTCATGGTCTTGAGTAAATACTTACTTTAACTTATATTTTACAATTCAGTAATTACTTTATCTTAACAGTTATATGCACAACTACCTCTGTACTCTTCCTTTTTCTCCACACACACTACCGATATTTCTCTTGGTATCTTCTTGCCCACGCTGTCCCTCTCATCCCCATTGGAGTGTTACCATTTGAATATCCTCCATGCCTGCTGCCTTGAACTCCATGCCTATGAAACTATATTCCGCTGCTCTCTTTAACTGCATATAAGCGTAGGTGGTCCATTTACAAGGTCCAAACCACTTCCCATTTAAATACCGACTTCTTCCTACATCTCTCCTCATATTCGTTTCACCACATCCAGAAGGTGTTAATATTCTCCTTACGTTTCCCTGTCAATGCCAATCGACATTTCTTTGAGAGCTTATTTTCGCATAGCCAAAGGATTTCGGTATCGGAGAAGGGTTCGTCCACCTGTATATTTTTTATGAAGTTCGTGAAGTATTCGAGTTGGATTATCGGATCTCGACTCCTTTAGTGCTCATAAGCTTATCATTTAATCTTTTATCGCCTCCTGTTTCGAGTGTGGCTAGTAAGTGTTTAGGAACTTCTCTAGAAATTTCACAAATAATGAACGTTTCTTGGTGACTGGTGTCAATTTGTTCAGTGCCTCTAGGTCAGGGTGTGTCTCTGCACATTTTGATGGTCAGTAATGGTCAAATTGACACACCCAAGCCAGCGGCTGAGATTAAGATCCGTCTTCTTTAAATTTTGTGAACCTACAGAGAAACAGAAATTTCTCCTAATCTATTCTCACCTGTCCTTTCGGTGTAACAATGGCATGTGCCTCACTGTTCCCTTTTTGTATTTACCATTTCGAAATGCCTGTTCCTAACCAACCACCCTTCAAGGCTTCTGCGCCTCCAACCTGGCGTTCGTTTACCTTCGCGAATGTTACCTTTGTCAAGATCTTTGTAACAAACAACAGTTGTACAACACATGCTGGATGCTGGAAAAGTTTCGCTATCACAGTGTAGATGTATACCGATTGTGTAACAGTGCGTGAAGTAATGTACCAACTGGTCATCAAAATAGAAGTAGACAGATGGACAGTAACAGAAAAAGCCGCACATACTATCACAGTAAGTACAAAACTAAAATTTAGCATCCGTATTGACAGATAAGCAATACTCATGGCGATACATTGAAGCATGTTCCATCTTTGTCACACAGCCAGCACCCAGCATTATGCTAGAAACAGTGATGTAACTTCCAAAAAACCAACTGAAGATGAACCAGAAAAGGCTCGAAAACCGGTTCATGGAATAATAAATAACTATTCAAAAAATTACCTGGTTGCAGTTTTGTGTACTTACATTCAGTTAACTGTTATGGGTTCTAAAATATCCATAACGGATAAGCATAATTTTTAAATCATTTCTGAGAGGCCTTGATGTCATGTGGAGTCCTTCTGGAGCCAGACTTGGTCACTACTATGGATTTTATCTTATTTTTATTCACAAGTCCAATTCTCTTCTTCTGTTTTGAGCGATTCATATGTTGGTTTAAGGGTGTTTACCCATAATATTTATGTGATTTTACACTACAATGCATCCAGTAGTGTTTTCTTCTCGTGACATGTGCCATTAGAACGAAACAAGTTCGCAGCTCATAGCCAACCAACTGCAAATGAAAAATTTTGCATGAGCTTATGCTATTCGTTTATATCGTATTCTCTAAGTTTTTTTCTTTTTTAGTTCTAAGCGTGGAGGTCTTAGCTCGCCTGAAAGCAAAGAAAAGCGGGTGCACTTACGAAAAGTCTTAGGTTGGAACGAAAAGGCCATACTACTTACACGTGTGCATAAATTAACACTTCCGTACCGCAGAGTAATTAACGTCCGGTCCCCTGAAGTTACGCATTCTGTAATGACAGCATTGTGTTGTACTACGGTGGTAAATATCAATTGTGCTGAAGTAGTGTATCATTATTCTGTAAAGAGCTTTGAATTTCGAAACTGTCAGTGTGCAACTCTTTCGCCGCTACTGACAGACGGCAGTTTGGTTTGCTAAACGTATTAAAAGATATATTCTTCGTGATTTAATTGGTCAGTAATAACAATACGGTACCATATCGTCCTCTGAACTTGAATCCGTACTTTGACGCTCTGTGTACACCAAAAATGCGAGGTGAGCGTAAAGCCTGTCTCTGATGATAAATACTTGTTACTAAAGAACTATGTTGATACAGCTATGCGGATTTTTGCAAACTCACGGAGTTTTTGTGGTTACACTTTTTCATTTGCTCGGACAGCGTCAGTTACAGGAATCTGAAGTACGGGTAACGATTCAACAAGATGGTGCGCATCCAGACTGGGGGTTATGCGCCCGCCAATTCTTGGAGGAAACGTTTCGGGATAGGTGAATTGGTAGAGGGGAGGGGGGTCCAAACTGATCGCCATCGCATTCACCAGACATAACCCCTTTTGGGTTTTTGAGAGGTTACTTTAAAGATAAAGTGACTCATATACAATCTCTTACAGCACAAATACGAGATGCAGTTACGGTGGTGACGGAAGAGATGTCGACGAAGAAATGGAAAGAAACTGAGGATAGCTTATGTGGTCTACGGGAAGCAAATGGAGTACGTGTGGAAGTGTGTCCATAAGAAAATTTTATGAGATAAGCTACCATTTGCGACAAACTGCATATCTTTGTCTAACATAGTTCCCTATAAATAAATTTTTCAAGTTAGAATAAGCCAGGTACTTGGGTCTAAGACGGCGTAAGCAAACGCTGCTTAGTGGAAGAACGAGATCTCGGGTAATTTAAAACATCATTCACCATTAAAAGGAACGACACCTTTATTTCATGTTCAGAATTCAATAAGACTGACAATTACTATTTCGAATTTCAATAAAATTAAAAATTTTCCGTTTGCTTTACTGTCCAAAAGAACAGGGAGTGGAATCAATTTTTAGCAGCTTGAAATTACATGAGTATCTTTTTAACTGTCCTAGTCAACAATAGATCGTCTCTAATTTAAATAACTGGAAATTACATAAACAATAACTGCGCCCAGTGTAAAGCCATGTAAAATAAAGTAACAGTATTAAACGCTCAAAATACTCACCCAGGTAGAGAAGCACATTTTAACCACAGAAACAGTCGTAAACTATCAAGAGTTTTCAAATTAGAATAAGAGTTAATTCCTTTGGCGGTGACAAGACGGCAGCCTGAAAATACTAACTTTCAGAATACACGCAGGCCATGCTGTCTGAAATGACGGTTGACCTTTCTAACACAGTAGCTGCCTGTGCCTAAAGATCAAGGTGCTGGTTTTACAGATAATGGACTTACAGCACCTTTGAAATTCACACCCTAACTTTAATTATTACTGTGACTGTAGTTCATTGAAAACTTTATGGCCGCATTAAGAGGAAATGATGTATCAATTAGGGTTGGTCTGAGTACAAGATTCACTCTGAATCAGCTATTAATGACAATTATCAGCATATAATATGCATAACAGTAGTGCACTTTAAAATGTGGTATCCTAGCGACACAATAAACCAATGAGAGCGATTTCATATGATAGATAATTATGCACCCTATGAGGGCTTGGTAATCAAGCTACACACTGAAAACAAACGCTTCTAATAATATTAGCCCAACGAAATAGCATTGGCCTACAGCCTCAAACATCGAAATTGAAACAAGCGACATTTAAGTAACCAAAGCCACGTAGAAGCGTGCTACTTTTAAAACCAAAATGGCTTACAGTTTTCAACCTGCTTTCCTTCACTCAGTACAAAGGTAGGTACAAATAAAGACAAACGCAAAGCGAACCATGCCCCAGCACGCGACCACTCTTATCGACGATCAAAGGAAAACAACTGTAACACGTATAGATGTGCTTCTCTAGCACATAGTTTAGTCTCAGTTTCATAGAAAGAGCTCTTGTCTTATCAAGATCAAGTGTACACCATTCAACAGGTATCTTAAATAACACTCACAAGAAATTCAGCTAATTATTATTATCTTTTTAAGAGATAACATTCACTACATTGAAGTTCGAACCACATATGGCGGATTAAAAGACACTTTCTAGACCACACAAAGAACAGCGCCACAATCAAAAGCAGAAGCAACTGGATGACATCGAGTGAGAGATTACCCACATACAATCTGCCAACTTCACAAAACGAAACACTTGTCTTTCCAGGCAGACAAGGAGTAAATCATTGACTAAGGCAAAGACGGGACCAAACCACGTTCCACAACATGGCAACGATCAAGAAGTTACTACGTCAGGACCACCACGAGCCCGAGCATGTAACACCACGGTCAGGCAAATCCAAGGGCCCGGCCGTACGGAAAAGCACTCCGTGTCTCTATTCACTTTGCGTACACGTTCTCACTTGCCGCCAGTACTCGCCGCAACACTCCTGCCGCCTCCGCGGGCCACCTAGCCGACTCCAACAGCCGGAAACCAAACAGAGCAGCTCCTATCGAAAATAGAATCTATACGAGCCGCCAGGACTCGCAGTGAAACAATGATCACCCTGTATGTCCGAGCGTAATAAGCAGTCTTCCGTGTCGTCCACCTCTCGTACAGTCGTTTACAGCAGTCTCTGGCACTTCAGATTAGCACCGTATGCGTAACTGCATTGCCACCCAGCCGGTAGCCAGTCAGCTATTTAGATCACGGACTAGTTCGGTTCATTTAGAGTAGCTCCGTACTCCAGTGCGGCTGCTGAAACGTCCTCCTGGGACTGCACACTCTGCCCACCATTTGCGCCGCTCGCCCCCGAGACCGCAGACTACGCCAGGCCAGCCGGGCGTCTTCGGCTGCGGTCCCGGCGGCAGCACGCCGGCTGGTGGGACGGGCCGCGGCCCTCCGCCGCCTGCCCAGGACACGCCCCCGCCGCCGCCCCCGCTCCGCGGCGGCCCGCCCCGCGCCGCCCACCGCCCACACACGCCCCCGGCGCGCACCAGGCCAGCAGCCGGCGCCTAGAGGTCGTCGCTCGCGCGCCTGCCCTGCCTGCCTTGCCAGAGCCGTCCTGCCGCTATGCCGCGTCGGCATCGATCGCGCGGCCGATGCACCGCGGAACTGGGCTGAAGAGGTGGGCTTCCGCCGCTCTCCTCACAAGTCCGACGCCGCTCTGGCGTTCGCTCTCACAACGGAATTATTGAGACGTTCCCTATGACACTTTTTCGTTCCTCATGTTTCGTCCAGAACTCAGTTGGACATCTTCAAATGTGCCGCAAGCCTTGTCGGCTGACTTGTCTACGTACTTGAATAATGACGATAAAATCCAACAGCTGTATTGTGATCCAATGTCGATTATTCAAAACATGTTACCAGTTTCGAAGCCAAGAAAACGTCATCCTCAGGACCCACTTTTAACCTGCTATCAATATACAAACCCCAATGACAAAGACCAACGGAGTCTTCAACTCACTAAACATGTACCCCAGCATGTGCAACCAATAAACCTGAGCCCCGCGCGGACGTTGGTGGGCTTGTTACCGCTACGAAAATGCGAAATCCAGAATCCAGCTGATTTCGTCCCCGCTGCTTTCGGCTTTGTTGGCTGCACATGCTGATGTATTATTCCTTTCGACAAATGGTTCAAATGGCTCTGAGCACTATGGGACTCAACTGCTGAGGTCATTAGTCCCCTAGAACTTAGAACTAGTTAAACCTAACTAACCTAAGGACATCACACACATCCATGCCCGAGGCAGGATTCGAACCTGCGACCGTAGCGGTCTCGCGGTTCCAGACTGCAGCGCCAGAACCGCGCGGCCACTTCGGCCGGCTCCTTTCGACACATTGAAGTTAAACACATAATCAGTTTGTAGTTGCCATACACTTCTTTTTTACAAACACATGCTCTTAATCAAATTAACAGTAACAACTATTATAATAAAAGGCACCTGCCCTACGGAACCAACAACAGCACTCAAATTAAAACATTAATCCATTTAAGTCCGATAGACACAAATCTTTCAATATTTACTCAACCAACTTTCACTAATTAAAACTATGTTCATATAACCACCATTGATCAAATTTAAGTATAACTGAATCACACTGTTGTGTACATAGTTCCGCGTAGTCAGCGCGTACACAACTTTCCCACTAGAGCGCGCCCCATTAAGCACAACAGCGCAGGCGCAGCGCTCCTCCGTCTCCGCACTACGAGATGGCGCTGTCTTAGAGACGGACCAAATTCTGCTTCCGCCGATCCGCGTATTAATATGGAACGCAGCCAATGAGATTGCTGCTAACGTAGAACCTTTTCTCCTCGCGGATCACACTCGCGCAGTGATACCTGAATGCGCGAGGTATTATAACGAGTGTACAGACCTCCGATTAGTCAGTCTGCATTAGTCTGCACCAGTCTGCATCAGTCTGCATTTGTCTGTACCAGTCTATAGTCAAGTTTCAGTCTGCGCCTAATAAGATTACCATATTCCTGTACATAGCCATGAAGAGAAATGTATAGACACTTTGTCAAGTATCAGAGATATGTGAGAATAAGATTAACGTACCAAGACCAAAGGAACTTCGGATTGTCAATTGTAAACAGCATCCAGAATCAAGTTACGTAATATCTATGATTTTTATTATTTTGATAAATGTGTGTGAAAATTAATCAAGTTCTGTTTAAAGTTGGTCACCGTCAATCTGCTACTCTAAGCGTGCAAGTGGCATTTCTATCGTCTGACCTAACGGCAGAAGATAAACACGCCACGATAAGACCACGACAGATATTGCTGACACTCGCCTACTTCGTTAGAGCGACAAGTCAAATAATCTGATGGTGTGTGTACCGAAGGTCTTACAGTACGCACACCACACACACACAAACATTTTAAACATGCTTCACGACTTACGTAGAAACTGGCTTTCACATAACTCATATCAAATTCTAAAACTGCTTCCAACAACTAAGACATTTCGCATGGACTGATCTTAAGCAATTCTAACAAATTAAATGTATTATCAGATTAATACTCTGAACTAGGCTTCTCTTTAGTATTACTTACAGGTATGAGGTTCACATTTCATCCCCAGAATATAATAATAGCATATTAAATAGTATTAAAACGGGGCCGTTTCAACTTTACGTTGAAAATTAGTGATGGACGCGAGCGGACCAAAAGGTTCTAACAGATACAGGAGATTCACGGACCAGAAGGTGAAGTAGAACTATACTCAACTTTGAGTTAAAATTAAGCTTCCGGAAAAACACAACGCTCCACCGGAAAGATAGAATTGCATGACACTAATAACGTAACCATAGACACCGATCCAGGTCCTTAAGTTTCCCTCTTTTACCGTGATACCCCGATCGGAGTTTGCTCTCATCGACCACTGCCAATTATCTGAAACATAAACACATCAGTGGCAGATAACATACTGGCGCATCAGATACACAAAACATATCTGCCCTACTGGTTATAAATAAACCTTTAATTATACACGGCACAAAATGAAACCAAGCAGAACTAACCTACGTGATCACTTGTCCAGTAACGGCTCTTAAAATTTGATTAGAACAAACAAATAAAATAATAACACAGAAAAAGGAAACAGGGAACGGCACGCTCTTGAACGCCAGGCACAGACTTACGCACTACTTGGTAGGACCTCTCGTTACGCATTAAGCACGGCTTCTGTCTGTTGTGCGTAGCTAGCACTCCCTCAAATGCCGTCAACATATCAGGCGGCCAGACCAAATACAGTGACAAGTAACTGAAACAATCAAGATAGTTTTCAGTGCACTCGGGTACTCAATTAACATGAACAGAACCCACCAAGGAACAATTCGACGACTCCAGTTCCTTCACTTTGAGTAACATGGTAACAGACGCGAAGGAAATCTGTTGTTAAAATCTCAAGGAAATCCCTATCACCGTCGGCAGCGGATCTGCATTCCAACGGCTAAACACGCCGCAGCAGCTGCCCACGCTCCTCCATCGTACCGACTCGGCCACTCGCCACGCCGCATACATCCACAGCGCCACACTTCACTGTCGCTCATACAGCTGATACGCGAATTCAAGCCCCAGCAGAGCACGCGCGCCGCAGTTAAATGGCCATCCGCCAAAGATGCGAAGAAGACAAGCAGGCATCGAAAATCGACACAACGATGGGGATGACAATCAATGCGCCAGCAACGCATCAGCTCACATGCTGGCGTATATACTTAATAAGTTTTACTATTTCTACATGAGGACTGTTGCTTTTTGTCACTGCGGTTCGTACGCTGGTAGCACATCTCGGGGCCTAGAGATAACGCTCTTTAGCTTCGAAGCTGGTAGCATGTTTTGAATACACGTCGTTGAATTACAATACAATAGTTTTAGTTATTATTATTCAAGTCCCACTGTCCAAGATGGATTACGAGAGACATGTCTACGCGTATTGATCAGTTTGTTTGTTTTTTTTTGTTTTTTTTCCTTTGCGTCAACGGTCTCCTTTCTACTTTGACGCTGCCCTCCACCAACTCCTCTCCTGTGCCTACAGAACCTATTCATCTCAGAGTAGCACTTGCGAGTTACGTCCTCAATTCCAAATTACTTGCTGGATGTTTTCCAATCTCTGCCTTCCCCTACACCTTTTACCCTCTTCTACCATGGAAGTTTTTCCCTTGTGTCTTAACAGAGGTCCTGTCATCATGTCCCTTCTTCTTGACAGTCTTCTCATATGTTCCTTTTCTCTCCGATTCCGAGGAGAACCGCCCCATTTATTGACTCATCAGTCTACCTAATTTTCAAGTCTTCTACAGCACCACGTCTCAAAGGTTACCATTCTCTTCTGCTCCGGTTTTCCCACAGTCTGAGTCTCACCATTGTAGAATGTTGTGCTCCAAAAGCACAGTCTCAGAAATTTCTTCCTTTAATTAAGTCCTATGTTTAATATTAGTAGATTTCTTTCCGCGAGGAACGCCATTTTTGCTAGTGCTAGTCTACTTTTTATGTCCTCCTTACTCCGCCCGTCATAGGTTATTTTGATACTTCTTGATCACCAATTGTACATTATCCGCCTTCACCCATATCTTACCTCTGTTTTTCTCAGAATTTCGAACAAGCTGTACCATTTTATAGTGTCGAACGCGTTTTCTCCAGGTCGACAAATCCTGTGAAAGTATCTTGGTTTTTCTTCAGCCATGCTTCCATTATCAACTGCAACGTCAGAGCTGCCTTTCTGGTGCCTTTACTTTTCCTAAAGTCAAAATAGTCGTCATCCGACAGATCCTCAATTTTCTTTTCCATTCTGCTGTACATTATTATTTTCAGCAACTTGGACGCATGAACCGTTACGATGATTGTGCAGTAAACCTCGCATTTGTCGGCTTGCTATCTTCGGAATTGTGTGGATGACGTTTATCCGAAACTCTGATGGTACATCGCCAGTCTATACTTTAAACACCCCAACGTGAAGAGTTGTTTCTTTGCCATTTCCCCAAATGATTTTACAATGTTATCTATCCGTTCTGCCATGTTCGATCTTAAGTCCTTCAAAGCACTTTTTAATTTTGAGTCTAATACTGGATCGCCTATCTCTTCCCTATCGACTCCTGTCTCTTCGTCCATCACGTCATCAGACAAGTCCTTCCATTCATACAGGCCTTCATTGTACTCTTTCCACCTGTTCTCTCTTTCTCTTCTGCACTTAACAGTGGAATTCCCATTGCGCTCTTAATGTTACCGCCCTTGCTTTTAATGTCACCAAAGACGGTTTTGACTTTTCTATATGCTGAGTCAGGCCTTCCAACAATCATTTCGATTTCTTCACATTTTTCATACAGCCGTTTCGCCTTAGCTTCCTATTTACTTCATTCCTAAGTGAAGTGTATCTCTGTATTCCTGTCTATTCCCGAACATTTTTGTTCATGCTTCTTTCGTCATTCAGATCAAGTATTATTTCTGTAACCCCTGGTTTTCTCGCAGTTATCTGCGTTGAACCTATTTTTCTTTCCAACTTTTGTGATTGTTATTTTTACAGATGTCTGCTACTGGGTCCGTCGTACAATCCTGTATCTGATCACGGGATTTCTGCCAGGTGAGACGAACAAGCAGAAACTCCACAAAGCATTACACCTTTCCGAAATCTGTGCTCTTGTCGGTGAGAAAAAAAGGATTTACATTCCTCTCTGAAAGAACAGACACTGCTGACGATCCACAGCTGTGAGAAATATTTCGAAATTAGTTCATTAACTGCGAATTCCTTGACAAGTGGTGTATTGGTATAGGTCTACTACCCAATAGTGACAGTGGAAATTACCACTTATCACTAGCGGTCGCCTTAACCACTTTGATTATCCGTGCACGTTTCTCGGACTGACTCAACCCTCCATATGTCTACATCCTTATATCGTAACCCACTAAAATCGTTACCTAACGCACCGAAAATCACTTGTATTTCCGCAACCGCGAGAATGACACAATGAGAGACTAATGACCCCCCCCCCCCTCTCCCTCCCCGCCAAATCTTGTAATACTAACATGCATGGCAGAAACTGTATGTAACTTTTTGGTAGTAGATCTATGCCTAATACGCCTGATGTCAAGGAATTCGCCATCATCTTATTAATTTCGAAGTATTTCGTACATCTTTGGACCGTGAAGCGTTCTTTAAAACATGAATGTTAAGTATTAAGCATTGGCGGGCACTGAAGATAATAACTTTATTATCGATTGCTCATCGTCCCATTCTCCCCGTTGCATAAATTCAAGTAATGTTGCAAGCATTTGGTGATGAATTTAGTGGACAAGTATATAATGATGTAGACAGTGTGACATATGGAGATATGGGTCAGTCGATGGAGCGTGCATGGATAACCGAAGTGGAGCTGGCGGCCATCTGAAAAAAAAAAAAAAACAAAAAAAAAACACTGAGTGACTTATTCAATCGTCAACTTTGTAAGTAGGCTGTTTAGGTTCTTATATTGGTAACGCCACCACCACGTAGCGCTCTGTATGAAAATCACTGGCTGTGCTGTGTGCAGTCTGTGGCTGGGTGGCATTGTTGGAATTTGCTATTGTAGTGTTGGGCAGCTGGATGTTAACAGCGCGTAGCGTTGCGCAGTTGGAGGTGAGCCGCCAGCACTGGTGGATGTGGGGAGTGAGATGGCGGAGTTTTGATAGCGGATGATCTGTACAGAGACAGTAAATTTGTAAGACTGGATATCATCAACTGATATATATATATATATATATATATATATATATATATATATATATATATATATATATATATATATATATATAAAATCTCTTTTGAACACTATTAAGGTAAATACATTGTTTGTTCTCTATCAAAATCTTTCATTTACTAACTATGCTTATCAGTAGGATTTTTTATTGGTAATGCCACGTAGCGCTCTGTATGAAAATCACTGGCTGTGCTGTGTGCAGTCTGTGGCTGGGTGGCATTGTTGGAATTTGCTATTGTAGTGTTGGGCAGCTGGTTGTTAACAGCGCGTAGCGTTGCGCAGTTGGAGGTGAGCCGCCAGCACTGGTGGATGTGGGGAGTGAGATGGCGGAGTTTTGAGAGCGGATGATCTGGACAGAGACAGTAAATTTGTAAGACTGGATGTCATGAACTGATATATATATATTATGACTTTTCAACACAATTAAGGTAAATACGTTGTTTGTTCTCTATCAAAATCTTACATTTCCTAACTATGCCTATCAGTAGTTAGTGCCTTCAGTAGTTTGAATCGTTTATTTAGCTGGCAGTATTGGCGATCGATGTATTGCAGTAGTTCGAGTAACGAAGATTTTGTGTAGCTAAGTGATCTGTGAAAGGTATAGTTTAATGTTATTCAGGGCCATTCTTTTGTAGGGATTATTGAAAGTCAGACTGCGTTGCGCTAAAAATATTGTGTGTCAGTTCAGTGTTGATCAGAAGAGGTAAAGAGCGAAATGCGAAATGTCTGAGTACGTTCAGTTCTGCTCAGCTGTTTGAAAATCAAATAATGTAAGAGGTTTATCAGCACAGTAATTCATTAATTTTTCTAAGGGGACGTTACAACTTGAAGAGGCGTCATGCGACATCCACCAGGACCAGATGATTAGAACAATGACCAAGAAAATAGAAAAATGAAAAAAGTGGTTAAGGCAAGCGGAAAATCAAGGTTCGAGTCACAGTCTCATAGCAGTTCTATACCTAATACAGCTGATGTCAATAAATTTTGCGGTCAGCCAATTAATTTCTAAAAGTATCTAGTGTCGTGTGAGGGTCGTCTATGGGCGTTTTGAAGCACCCTTGGGGATTCTTCGCTTAATACATTGATAATATTCTGGGGTGAAGGACTTGTTTTCGAATAGAATCTGTTTGACTTTGTATGGAAGATGTGGTAGGTTTATAATTTCCCTAAGTGTTGAGCAGTTGTGGCTTGAGAGTATAGCGGGTAGAATTGGTCATTACCCGGAATACTTTCTTCTGAAGAGCCTGTAGTCGTTCCAGGTATCTCTCGGCGCCCATTGATCACACCTGGGGATCTTGCAAGATGGCAGGAAGTGTGACTGCGTGCCAAACAGTCGGCTGTGTGTTGTCTTGAGGTGCGTCACTCCTGAAGAGGCGACACAACTGAATCAACAGGCCACAACCCTTACTCACTGCAGTGGTTACCTGTCACCCCCATACCAATCTGTTGTCTATGGTGACATCGAAGTATATGACTGAGTTACACCAGTGGTGAGTAGACAGTTGGGAGCTTGAGGCTGATAGTGACTAAAACTGCTTGGCACTTTTTAAGACCGATATGGTCCAGACTGTGGACATTGGATGATTTTGTCCAGGTGTCTGTAAAAGTGCCTAACAATTAAGTTCAGGTTGCGGCACCGCTTGCATATCGTAGTGTCACAGACTTAAAGGGGGATATCCTCTCTCGCCTCCTTCACTACGTCATTGGGGGGAAATGGAAACAGCACAGGCCCAGAACCGAACCCTACGGAACTCCAGCCAGCAGTGGTTCTACGTTGAGGCAATGATTGCCATTCCTGGCGAAGAATTTCCTCTCCATCAGGAGGTAAACCACACAGAAATGCAGATGGTCTCAGGCATAAAATACACACTGTAGGATGCATCACAGTAACCACAAAAGAATGGAGACAAGCACAAAGCTCCAAATGTTCAAATGTGTGGGAAATCTTATGGGACTTAACTGCTAAGGTCATCAGTCCCTAAGCTTACACACTACTTAAACTAAATTATCCTAAGGACAAACACACACACCCATGCCCGAGGGAGGACTCGAACCTCCGCCTGGACCAGCCACGCAGTCCATGACTGCAGTGCCTAAGACCGCTCGACTAATCCCGCTCGGCACAAAGCTCCGATCAGGCTGTCAGCGGTTCACTAAGCAGCCACAATTCGGCATGGAGGAAGGGCTGTAGAGCAGGAAGAAACCATGTGGACTATGCATAATGGTAACAGTGAAATTACGACTCAAGATGTTGAGATAGGCTTGTGATTCGGTTATGGCCTGGACATAGTGGCTGCTGAACTACGGAATACAGAGTTCTACAAAATTACTGATGGTTGACATGCTAACAAGATGTGCCCATGTGCATAAAGAGCGGAACTCAGTCATCAAAAGATTACAGCTCGGAGCTTACCAGAGGCAAATAAACTAGTATTGGCAAAAAGGTCATTCCTGGCCAAAGAATTCTACCAGTACAAAACATAGGCCTTATTTTGGGAAACAAATTTCTGAGAATATACGTTTGGAGCACAGCATTGAGTGCTAGTAAGACATGGACTCTGGGAAAACCGGAACAGAAGAGACTCGAAGAATATGAGATGTTGTGCTACAGACGAACGTTGAAAATTAGGTTTGCTGATAAGGTAAGGAATGAGGAGGTTCTCTGCAGAGTCGGCGAGGAAAAGAATATGTGGAAAACTTTGGCAAGAAGAGGGGACAGCAAGATTCGGGATCTGTTAAGACGTCAGGGAATAACTTTCATTTTACTAGAGGGAGCTTAGCGGGCAAAAGCTGTAGAGGAAGACAGACGTTGGAATACATCCAGCAAATAATTGAGGACTTAGGTTGCAACTGCAACTGAGACGACAAAGTTGCCTCAGGTAAGGAATTAATGGGCGCCGCATCAAAACGTTAAGAAGACTGTTGACTAAAAAAAGAAATATGAACCAGCAAGCGGCCGCTGGCACTTGATTGGCGATGTCTGTTATGACTGGCAAGACTGCAGCGAGGTTGCATCTTTGACGAAACACATTAATGTCTATGTTGGGTGTTTTGTATCCTGTTTATGGGTCCTACGAGGTGGGCTTTGGTTTTCGCATGGGTCTTAATAACCTCATTCGAGTTTAGTTTCAGCACGATATCTGGATTGAAATTGATAATCAGGCCCAGCTGACTTCCTGGTGCCATGATTTGGAGCCGATAGAATTGTATTCTGTCGTTTGTGGGTCTAATCGTTACTATTTGCGATTTGAGTTCATTAAGCATGGTGGCGCAAGCGGTGGAAAAAACTAAAATTACCCTTCTGGCGATTCTCACATCCTATCAATGGTTGATTACCAAATATTTATGATCCGTATGTGTAAAAGGTGTTGTTTTGCTATTAAAGCCTGTATTTCTTTAACACCTTTGAGCTGGCTTCGAGAATTTGTAGTAAGGGATCTTCAGCAAGCAGATAGGTCGTGAAGAAGGGTCAGTCCTGCTGAATAGCCACCTGTACTGGAATAGTTTCAGTTGTCTATTAATTTATATACAAGGTTGTGTTCCTGAAATACAGTGGTGGAGCGTTGTCAGTTGAGAACCGTAGCTTACAGGCAACAAGAACTATGTATGAAATTGAAATGAATTAAATGCACTGACATGAATCGATGAGTATGAAATCAATGAAGATGCAATTTCATTGTATGTGAAATCAGTAAAAACCCTTCAGAAATATTGTACCTTCTGTGTGAAAACTGTATCGTGACGAATGAAAATATGTGTCTGACTGACTTCGCTCTTTCAACACTGTTGTTGTGACACCGTGGAAGAACCTCTTGTGATAAAGTTTGGAAACCATAGATGGAAACATCAGCAGCAATGAAATTTTGAGTTAGGTCTAGTAGCATGCTAAGATAGTTTAATATCTTAAGACTAGGCCAGTTATTTTCTTTTCTCGTTTTTATGTTCTCCGTGTATCCATTTCCTGGTCAAATCTGTGGATAGATCCCTGGATTCATATTTTATCAGTTCTCATAGTTTTAATCACCCTTCTGTAACACTGCGCCCCAGATGCATCGATCCCTTGTTTTTCTTTTCTTCACAGTCCACCAGTGACTTCACTATTGTTGCAGAATTTCTACGCTCAGTGTACTACGTTTTCTCCTAATTAGATTTAAGTTGATCGCTAGTTCCATTTCTGTTGCTCCGTAATACTTTCCCTTGATTACGCATAGCCTGGGTGTGAAAAGTGGATGGTTATTATGTACCAAATGCAGTCGATGTTATTGGCAATGATGAACAATGCTTTGTCGACAACGTAGAGTGCAGACTTTCGAAGCTCTGTGAGTATCTTTTTGGTTACGACTACCTGTGTTCCGCTTCATATCTTTCCACATAGTATCCGTCATTTTCTTTTAGCCTCTGTGGCGCAGCAGACTGAGCCCAAAGCAATACCGTGAAAGCGAAATCCTTAATACGCGGCATATTTGACTGGTAAGAGCAGGCTCTGGAAGTAAAATAATCTGATATGAACGAGGAGGAAGCAATCGTCAAAGAAACATTTTGAAACTGTGACCTATTCGCCGGATAACAAGTCGACTTGCTTCATTCTAAGAATACAACACTCTCGACTATGGAGATAGCTTAATTAGCATATCCGAGGTCATACTGAAACGGTTAGAGACTGGATTTCACTCGCCTCTTCACAGCAACCTGGTCCAGGCCACCGGCTCGTACTGTCACCAGGGAGTAAAATATTGGTCTGATGATCTGACAAGAGACCAAATCCGGTCAACAAGTAAAATGTATACAAGTTACATGCGATCTAGACTGTATAACAGAAATAATTGTAGTATAATTTTATAGAGCGCTGTGTTCTAAAGAAATAGACAGAAATGTTAAGGTGGTTTTAATGCTTCAGGCATTCTACGTGGTCTCCCCTCCTTCCCTTGCCCCGTCCCCCTCCCCGCCTCTTCGTCATTCCACCTGAGTAAAAGGCAAACAACGCTCATACAAGCAAGTGGAACTGTTAGAAAAGTTCTTCTTTGGGATGTTGTTCATCTCGCATGTCACACTGTCTTCAGTTGTAACCTCCCAACAGAAAAATAATTATAATATTCACATTTAGTATAACCTCCCAACAGAAAAATAATTATAATGTTCACATTTAGTGTAACCTTCCAACAGAAAAATCTCGTTTAAGTTCCCAATAGAAAAATTTCTTTCCAATAATAAAATTTCAAGTTTTAATGTGACCTTTCATTAAAGACTGACTGCATATCGAGATTAATAAGTTCTGACGTCAGCAGCGCTGCGTCATGGCCCTGTGAAATCATCCTGAATAAACTGAAAAATTCTTACCTCACAATGATGTCGCCGGATACGGCTATCTACACTCCTGGAAATTGAAATAAGAACACCGTGAATTCATTGTTCCAGGAAGGGGAAACTTTATTGACACATTCCTGGGGTCAGATACATCACATGATCACACTGACAGAACCACAGGCACATAGACACAGGCAACAGAGCATGCACAATGTCGGCACTAGTACAGTGTATATCCACCTTTCGCAGCAATGCAGGCTGCTATTCTCCCATGGAGACGATCGTAGAGATGCTGGATGTAGTCCTGTGGAACGGCTTGCCATGCCATTTCCACCTGGCGCCTCAGTTGGACCAGCGTTCGTGCTGGACGTGCAGACCGCGTGAGACGACGCTTCATCCAGTCCCAAACATGCTCAATGGGGGACAGATCCGGAGATCTTGCTGGCCATGGTAGTTGACTTACACCTTCTAGAGCACGTTGGGTGGCACGGGATACATGCGGACGTGCATTGTCCTGTTGGAACAGCAAGTTCCCTTGCCGGTCTAGGAATGGTAGAACGATGGGTTCGATGACGGTTTGGATGTACCGTGCACTATTCAGTGTCCCCTCGACGATCACCAGTGGTGTACGGCCAGTGTAGGAGATCGCTCCCCACACCATGATGCCGGGTGTTGGCCCTGTGTGCCTCGGTCGTATGCAGTCCTGATTGTGGCGCTCACCTGCACGGCGCCAAACACGCATACGACCATCATTGGCACCAAGGCAGAAGCGACTCTCATCGCTGAAGACGACACGTCTCCATTCGTCCCTCCATTCACGCCTGTCGCGACACCACTGGAGGCGGGCTGCACGATGTTGGGGCGTGAGCGGAAGACGGCCTAACGGTGTGCGGGACCGTAGCCCAGCTTCATGGAGACGGTTGCGAATGGTCCTCGCCGATACCCCAGGAGCAACAGTGTCCCTAATTTGCTGGGAAGTGGCGGTGCGGTCCCCTACGGCACTGCGTAGGATCCTACGGTCTTGGCGTGTATCCGTGCGTCGCTGCGGTCCGGTCCCAGGTCGACGGGCACGTGCACCTTCCGCCGACCACTGGCGACAACATCTATGTACTGTGGAGACCTCACGCCCCACGTGTTGAGCAATTCGGCGGTACGTCCACCCGGCCTCCCGCATGCCCACTATACGCCCTCGCTCAAAGTCCGTCAACTGCACATACGGTTCACGTCCACGCTGTCGCGGCATGCTACCAGTGTTAAAGACTGCGATGGAGCTCCGTATGCCACGGCAAACTGGCTGACACTGACGGCGGCGGTGCACAAATGCTGCGCAGCTAGCGCCATTCGACGGCCAACACCGCGGTTCCTGGTGTGTCCGCTGTGCCGTGCGTGTGATCATTGCTTGTACGGAGCAAGTATGGTGGGTCTGACACACCGGTGTCAATGTGTTCTTTTTTCCATTTCCAGGAGTGTATATATCTGCTCCTACGAGAAATTTTTGGACAACGCAGTGTAATGCTGGCAACTAGATTTTCATTAATAGGAAAACAACTGATTTTCTTTTGCTTAATCAACGTGAGTATGCACAGGAAAAATTCGTAAAATCTTTAAACTCGGATAAATGACTGGCAAAAGTTTTCTTCAGAACAAAAGTTATTATTGAAACCTTTCTGCAAGGAATTACATGGGTCTTTAACATTACAATTGTGGTTAAATTAGCTGTGGCAATTAACATATGCGCGCAGCTACAAAGAAGAATAGTTTTTTTTTTCTTTTACCTTGTACCACATCGCAGGCACCGCCATCGTTCCGCACGAACGGCCCAACGCAAGTCAACCGCTGCACCGCCCTGTCCGAACTCCAGAACTCAAGCGCTCTGTGCGAGCTACAAAACACGACTGATTTCTGCGAGCTACTAAACTCGACTTACAGCCAACACTGCTCTGACCTGCGATTCTATTGTAGCATAGATATTCCATATCGCAGACAGCGCGGAGCAATCCATCCAAATTACATCTGCTCAAGTGCGCTAGCCAATAGTAATGACCCCGTAAAGAACCCCGTACACAGTGTCTTTTATATCGTCAAAGCACTGATTCTTTATGTGAATTTCTGTGCTTTGCCCTTTCGTGGTAGGTTTGCATTGAGAACACAATCTTGCTACCCGTGATGATGTTTGCAGAACAGAATTCTTAGCGCTTTGCATTTAAATCGAATCGCAGTAGGTGTCCACGCATCCTTGTCTATATTAAGGAGTCAGGGTGTACGGGATCACACAACCTGTCTACATAGCCTCCTCGTCTGCAGAACATACTGCAGAATGTCTTGATCATATAATTTAGTCATTTTACTCCACTGCGATTCGACACATAGCGACGTTGAGACATTTCGGCCCCTCGTCGACTATCGAACGCTGCCCTCCCACAACTGACAAGTCGAATGCACGTATGTTGTTTACATTTGTTAGTTGAAGTTGCCACATCGTTATACGCAAGGAATAAAATCAGTCTCGGACGGTGTACATTAAGTCTACTACGAATAAAGGCATTCATTATTGCTGCCGTAGCTGTAAGCATTAAGCAACGATCTTGACCCACGTAATACCAACCACATTACACCATCTATGACGGCTCTTCACGAAGTGAAAGAATGTGAGACACTATGAACGCTCCACAGCTCTTGTACGAGGTAAAGTTATTTTTGCCAGTGATCTGGTTAGTTCTGTGCCAGTTGTTCAAACTTCTGTAATAGTGGACGTTGATTCGCACGGAACTCTGAGAAGAACCGTTCACTTACATAATACGTTGACTGTGTACAACCGCGAACATAGACAAATTAGAAAAAAGGAAGTTTGAAAATTCTATGTCAAGCCTTTTATGGACAATCGAGTCCCTCCCTGAATGATTTAATGAACGACCTGTGGAACTACAGCCCTCGGAACATCCGAATCAAAACACCCAAATCTCTAACCTTAGATAACAACTGGAACAAATAAACCAGCTCGTAGAACAATAACACAAGAATAAATAAGACAGGACCCGAAACAATCACAACACGACTAAGATGGAAATGTCAGTAGGCGAACCCTACTTGGAACAACCATTAGAAATCAAAAGAAAAGCAAATATCTATAACAGAGGACGATAGCGACTGTCTGAGGTTCCATTACGCCGCCATCTCCATTGTCTCGGAGATGTATGGGAGGGGCTGCTGCAGGCAGCTTGTGGTAATCGAAAATTTAGCCCTTATTAACGCAGTAGTGCAGAATCTCACTACTGCAGTGGAGTTAATACATTATTTGCGCACTCACAGCCCTCCTCCCTGTAATAGACCGCTGATGCTTTCGCCACCTCATTCACGTCATAGCTCCTCGTTATCCTCTCCCTCCACACTAATTAGTGTATATTAATTAAGCTAATAGGCGATCCCTCCCGAGGGGTAGGATGCCAAATAATTATCAATATCTGTCACGACACATATCTCTTGGCTACAATAGACAACTAAAATTTAGACTAAATAGGTTTCACAGCGGTGTCTGAAACGTAAATAAGATGACAAATGAAGGAAACCCGCGCACGGAAAAGATTACGCGGCTTAGTGAAATCTCACTGGCTTCTAATTCCAGTACGTCCAATTGATCTGGCTGTCCGCAGTTGTCTACATCCGTATCTATGTCTACAACCAGATCTACATTTGCTATTTAAAACGACTAACAAGGGGAGGCCGCCAATTGTGAAATTCAGATTCGATTCATACTGCGCATAATAAAAGCTCATGGCCAGAGGTGTAATGTGGCAAAGCACCAAGATGCACTTCTCAGCCGTTGTCGAGAAGATCGACAGTTAAAAGAAACCGTTGCGGTGAAATACTCTCTACGATTAATAACTTTCTATATAATTCCCGGCAATCAGTTGCAACAATTATACATATCATAAGTTGTTGAAAGTCGTTTGTCGTGGAAAAACTGGCGACTTCGAACATCATTATGTTTTCCGTAAACAAAGTTCTATTTCACAAATGTTATTAATTGTCTTCATAATGTTAACCACGTATAGTTAACGGAAGACGTAGAAACGATATCCCGAAACGAATGCGTATAGCGTAAGTCAAACGTTCGAATTAGAATAGAGACCCCACGAACATAAATTTGCTGTGGCAGGTATGAAATATAAACTCCGTTACTCGCTCGTTACACTTGAAGAACAGACGTTGGATGGGCCGAAACGAGCCGCCGCATAACTAGCGTAGTTGCCTGCTAACTTCGAAAGAAGGTAGATGCGGTCCCTAGCGCAACTTATAACATCGTCGAAAATCAGTGCGGACGGGAGAGCTTTGGTACACCCTGTTAAACAAACGGAAAAATGGAGGTGGTACAATCGGAGAGCGATCCGCCTTCACCAACATGCATAAGCAATTCATTAATAGTATATATATATATATATATATATATATATATATATTTGAATTACAAAAAAGTAATTATAAAAAAAGCATGGCGCGAGATTCGATCCGGCGACCCTTGGATTACGAACCCGAGCGCTTACCGCTGCGCCACGACGCTGGAAATAATTATTAATCGTAGAGAGTATTTCACCGCAACGGTTTCTTTTAACTGTCGATTTTCTCGACAACGGCTGAGAAGTGCATCTTGGTGCTTTGTCGCATTACACCTCTGGCCACAAGCTTTTATTATGCGCAGTATGAATCGAATCTGAATTTCACAATTGGCGGCCTCGCCTTGTAAGTATTCTAAGACAGAACACATTTTAACTTATTAAAATTCAGAAATCAGATTCTGGGCTGTAAGGTGCACCCAGGAGCAGATATAGATTCGGATCGCAGTTGATGAAGCACAGGCTGAAAAGAATCGTCTGAAAGAATCAATGTGGAGCCGAGGTGTGATTAGATGCGTTAATATTCTCTAATGGAATAGATACTGTGAAATCGGACACCACAATACGCAGTCCAGGTGAAGCGGAACGGATATCACCAAAAAGGGGAATCATGTACGTTGGACAGACAAACATAGGTACAAGGATGGCAAGAGTTTAGAAACCTTGGATAACAGAAGCAATAACAAGAACACTGAAAAAACTACAGAAATGTGCATGGAGACACAGGAATACAGCAATATAAGAATCTCATGGGAATTCCGCTATTAAAGTCTGAGGAGAGAACGAATGATTGGAAAGTGTTCATTGAAGGCCTCGACGAGGGGAACAAAACTTGTCTGACGACGTGGATATTTTTTTTTATCAGTCTTCTACATCTACATCTACATCCATACTCCGCAAGCCACCAGACGGTGTGTGGCGGAGGGTACCTTCAGTACCTCTATCGGTTCTCCCTTCTATTCCAGTCTCGTATTGTTCGTGGAAAGAAGGATTGTCGGTATGCCTCTGTGTGGGCTCTAATCTCTCTGATTTTATCCTCATGGTCTCTTCGCGAGATATACGTAGGAGGGAGCAATATACTGCTTGACTCTTCGGTGAAGGTATGTTCTCGAAACTTTGACAAAAGCCCGTACCGAGCTACTGAGCGTCTCTCCTGCAGAGTCTTCCACTGGAGTTTATCTATCATCTCCGTAACGCTTTCGCGATTACTAAATGATCCTGTAACGAAGCGCGCTGCTCTCCGTTGGATCTTCTCTATGTCTTGTATCAACCCTATCTGGTACGGATCCCACACTGCTGAGCAGTATTCAAGCAGTGGGCGAACAAGCGTACTGTAACCTACTTCCTTTGTTTTCGGATTGCATTTCCTTAGGATTCTTCCAATGAATCTCAGTCTGGCATCTGCTTTACCGACGATCAACATTATATGATCATTCCATTTTAAATCACTCCTAATGCGTACTCCCAGATAATTTATGGTATTAACTGCTTCCAGTTGCTGACCTGCTATTTTGTAGCTAAATGATAAAGGATCTATCTTTCTGTGTATTCGCAGCACATTACACTTGTCTACATTGAGATTCAATTGCCATTCCCTGCACCATGCGCCAATTCGCTGCAGATCCTCCTGCATTTCAGTACAATTTTCCATTGTTACAACCTCTCGATACACCACAGCATCATCTGCAAAAAGCCTCAGTGAACTTCCGATGTCATCCACCAGGTCATTTATGTATATTGTGAACAGCAACGGGCCTATGACACTCCCCTGCGGCACACCTGAAATCACTCTTACTTCGGAAGACTTCTCTCCATTGAGAATAACATGCTGCGTCCTGTTATCTAGGAACTCCTCAATCCAATCACACAATTGGTCTGATAGTCCATATGCTCTTACAGTCTTCTGACTGGTTTGATGCGGCCCGCCACGAATTCCTCTCCTATGCTAACCTCTTCATCTCAGAGAAGCATCTGCAACCTACGACCTCAATTGTTCTACATCTACATTTATACTCCACAAGCCACCCAACGGGGTGTGGCGGAGGGCACTTTACGTGCAACTGTCATTACCTCCCTTCCTGTTCCAGTCGCGTATGGTTCGCGGGAAGAACGACTGCCGGAAAGCCTCCGTGCGCACTCGAATCTCTCTAATTTTACATTCATGATCTCCTCGGGAGGTATTATTAGGGGGAAACAATATATACGACACCTCATCCAGAAACGCACCCTCTCGAAACCTGGACACCAAGCTACACCGCGATGCAGAGTGCCTCTCTTGCAGAGTCTGCCACTTGAGTTTGCTAAACATCTCCGTAACGCTATCACGCTTACCAAATAACCCTGTGACAAAACGCGCCGCTCTTCTTTGGATCTTCTCTATCTCCTCCGTCAACCCGACCTGATACGGATCCCACACTGATGAGCAATACTAAAGTATAGGTCGAACGAGTGTTTTCTAAGCCACCTCCTTTGTTGATGGACTACATTTTCTAAGGACTCTCCCAATGAATCTCAACCCGGCACCCGCCTTACCAACAATTAATTTTATATGATCATTTCACTTCAATTCGTTCCGTACGCATACTCCCAGATATTTTACAGAAGTAACTGCTACCAGTGTTTGTTCCGCTATCATACAATAAAGGATCCTTCTTTCTATGTATTCGCAATACATTACATTTGTCTATATTAAGGGTCAGTTGCCACTCCCTGCACCAAGTGCTTATCCGCTGCAGATCTTCCTGCATTTCGCTGCAATTTTCTAATGCTGCAACTTCTCTGTATACTACAGCATCATC
The DNA here is from genome assembly GCF_023898315.1 of Schistocerca nitens. NCBI lineage: Eukaryota > Metazoa > Arthropoda > Insecta > Orthoptera > Acrididae > Schistocerca > Schistocerca nitens. The sequence goes on along the minus strand of NC_064614.1, from coordinate 230,778,758 downwards.
CGCGAAAAGCCGCATGGAACTTCCGACACTATCTAGTAGGTCATTTATATACACTCCTGGAAATTGAAATAAGAACACCGTGAATTCATTGTCCCAGGAAGGGGAAACTTTATTGACACATTCCTGGGGTCAGATACATCACATGATCACACTGACAGAACCACAGGCACATAGACACAGGCAACAGAGCATGCACAATGTCGGCACTAGTACAGTGTATATCCACCTTTCGCAGCAATGCAGGCTGCTATTCTCCCATGGAGACGATCGTAGAGATGCTGGATGTAGTCCTGTGGAACGGCTTGCCATGCCATTTCCACCTGGCGCCTCAGTTGGACCAGCGTTCGTGCTGGACGTGCAGACCGCGTGAGACGACGCTTCATCCAGTCCCAAACATGCTCAATGGGGGACAGATCCGGAGATCTTGCTGGCCAGGGTAGTTGACTTACACCTTCTAGAGCACGTTGGGTGGCACGGGATACATGCGGACGTGCATTCTCCTGTTGGAACAGCAAGTTCCCTTGCCGGTCTAGGAATGGTAGAACGATGGGTTCGATGACGGTTTGGATGTACCGTGCACTATTCAGTGTCCCCTCGACGATCACCAGTGGTGTACGGCCAGTGTAGGAGATCGCTCCCCACACCATGATGCCGGGTGTTGGCCCTGTGTGCCTCGGTCGTATGCAGTCCTGACTGTGGCGCTCACCTGCACGGCGCCAAACACGCATACGACCATCATTGGCACCAAGGCAGAAGCGACTCTCATCGCTGAAGACGACACGTCTCCATTCGTCCCTCCATTCACGCCTGTCGCGACACCACTGGAGGCGGGCTGCACGATGTTGGGGCGTGAGCGGAAGACGGCCTAACGGTGTGCGGGACCGTAGCCCAGCTTCATGGAGACGGTTGCGAATGGTCCTCGCCGATACCCCAGGAGCAACAGTGTCCCTAATTTGCTGGGAAGTGGCGGTGCGGTCCCCTACGGCACTGCGTAGGATCCTACGGTCTTGGCGTGCATCCGTGCGTCGCTGCGGTCCGGTCGCAGGTCGACGGGCACGTGCACCTTCCGCCGACCACTGGCGACAACATCGATGTACTGTGGAGACCTCACGCCCCACGTGTTGAGCAATTCGGCGGTACGTCCACCCGGCCTCCCGCTTGCCCACTATACACCCTCGCTCAAAGTCCGTCAACTGCACATACGGTTCACGTCCACGCTGTCGCGGCATGCTACCAGTGTTAAAGACTGCGATGGAGCTCCGTATGCCACGGCAAACTGGCTGACACTGACGGCGGCGGTGCACAAATGCTGCGCAGCTAGCGCCATTCGACGGCCAACACCGCGGTTCCTGGTGTGTCCGCTGTGCCGTGCGTGTGATCATTGCTTGTACAGCCCTCTCGCAGTGTCCGGAGCAAGTATGGTGGGTCTGACACACCGGTGTCAATGTGTTCTTTTTTCCATTTCCAGGAGTGTATATTGTGAAAAGCAATGGTCCCGTAACACTCCCCTGTGGCACGCCAGTGGTTACTTTAACGTCTGTAGACGTCTCTCCATTGATAACAACATGCTGTGTTCTGTTTGCTAAAAGCTCTTCAATCCAGCCACACAGCTGGTCTGATATTCCGTAGGCTCTTACTTTGTTTATCAGGCGACAGTGCGGAAGTGTAGCGAACTCCTTCCGGAAGTCAAGGAAAATGGCGACTACCTGGGAGCCTGTATCTAATATTTTCTGGGTCTCATGAACAAATAAAGCGAGTTGCGTCTCACACGATCGCTGTTTCCGGAATCCATGTTGATTCCTACAGAGTAGATTCTGGGTTTCCAGAAATGACATAATACGCGAGCAAAAAACATGTTCTAAAATTCTACAACAGATCGATGTCAGAGATGTAGGCCTATAGTTTTGCGCATCTGCTCGACGACCCTTCTTGAAAACTGGAACTACCTGTGCTCTTTTCCAATCATTTGGAATCTTCCATTCCTCTATAGACTTGCGATACACTGCTGTTAGAAGGGGGGAAAGTTCTTTCGCGTACTCTGTGTAGAATCGAATTGGTATCCCGTCAGGTCCAGTGGACTTTCCTCTGTTAAGTGATTTCAGTTGCTTTTCTATTCCTTGGACACTTATTTCGATGTGAGCCATTCTTTCGTTCGTGAGAGGATTTAGAGAAGGAACTGCAGTGCGATCTTCCTGTGTGAAACAGCTTTGGAAAAAGGTGTTTACTATTTCAGCTTTACGCGTGCATCCGTATTTGTTGGATGCATTCCAGTATCTGTTTTCCTCTACTGTTTCTGCCCTCTACAGCTCCCTCTAGTACCATGGAAGGCATTCCTCATGTCTTAACAGATGTCCTATCGTCCTGTCCCTTCTCCTTATCAGTGTTTCCACACACTCCTTTCCTCTCCGATCTCCGCAGAGCCTCTTCATTCCTTACCTTAGCAGTCCACCGAATTTTCAACATTCTTCTGTAGCACCACAGCTCAATGGCTTCGATTCCCTTCTGTTCTGGTCTTCCCACAGTCCATGTTTCACTACCATACAATGTTTTACTCCGGATGTACATTGTTAGAAATGTCTTCCTCAAATTGAGGCCTATGTTTGATACTAGTAGAAGTCTCTTGGCAAGGAATGCCCTTTTTGCCAGTGCTATTCTGTTTTTGATGTCCTTACTCTGTCCGTCACTGGTTATTTTACTGCATAAGTAGCAGAATTCCTTAACTTGTTCTACTTCGTGACCATCAATCCTGATGTTAAGTTTCTCTCTGTTCTCATTTCCACTACTTCTCATTACCTTCGTTTTTCTTCGATTTACTCTCAGTGCATACTGTGTACTCATTAGACGTTTCATTCCGTTCAGCAGATTATGTAATTCTTCGTCACTTTCACTCAGGATAGCAATGTCCTCAAGGAATCGTATCACTGGTATCCTTCCACCTTGAATTTTAATTCCACTCCTGAACCTATCTTTTATTTCCATCATTGCTTCCTCGATGTACAAATTGAACAATAGGGGCGAAAGGCTACATTCTTATCTTACACCCTTCTTAATACGGGCCCTTTGTTCTTGGTCGTCCACTCTTATTATTCCCTCTTGGCTGTTGTACATCTCTCCCTATAGCTTAACAATACTTTTCTCAGAATTTCGAACATCTTGCCCCAGGTAAACAAATCCTATGAGCATGTTTGATTTTTCTTTAGTCTTGCTTCCATTATTTACCGCAACGTCAGAATTGCCTCTCTCGTGCCTTTACCCTTCCTGAAGCCAAACTGATCGTCATCTAGCGCACCCTCAATTTTCTTTTCCATTCTTCGGTATATTATTCTTGTAAGCAACTTGGATGCATGGGCTGTTAAGCTGATTGGGCGGTAATTCTCGCACATGTCAGCTCTTGCCATTTTCGGAATTGTGAGGACGATGCTTTTCCAAAAGTCACATGGTATGTCGCCAGACTCATACATCTACACACCAACGTGAGTAGTCGTTTTGTTGCCACTTCCCCCAATGATTTTAGAAATTCTGATGGAATGTTATCTATCTCTTCTGTCTTATTTGATCTTGAGTCCTCCAAAGCTCTTTTAAATTCTGATTCTACTACTGGATCCTCTATCTCTTCTCAATCGACTCCTGTTTCTTCTTCTATCACATCAGACAAATCTTCCCCCTCATAGAGGTTTTCAATGTATTCATTCCACCTATCCGCACTCTCCTCTGCATTTAACAATGGAATTCCCGTTGTACTGTTAATGTTATCACCCTTGCTTTTAATGTCACCGAAAGTTGTTTTGACTTTCCTGTATGCTGATTCTGCCCTTCCCACATCAGTTTAGATTTCCTGAGTTCACAGAATAAGCTATAAATTAGCCCAATTTAAAGCTGGTGTCTTGAGTGCGAAGAATTTCTAGACGACAGCATGAGACTTATGATGGGGCAGCTGCAGGTTCCAGGTTTTTCTTTGGGTCGCAACCTTGCTCTTTATAATCACATTATACTAATTATAATATCAACTACATTCCTTCAAGTAAATCCTCCTAATGTATATATGTGTATAAGCCTATTCCTCCTAACTAATGTGTACCAATATTATTATTTTATAATACTTTGCATTACAACTGCGTATCATTATTGATAAGTGATTACAACTATCATAGAATCATATCATCCTCAATCATTTTTCTACATTTGATTTGCTGAATATATATACACTCCTGGAAATGGAAAAAAGAACACATTGACACCGGTGTGTCAGACCCACCATACTTGCTCCGGACATTGCGAGAGGGCTGTACAAGCAATGATCACACGCACGGCACAGTGGACACACCAGGAACCGCGGTGTTGGCCGTCGAATGGCGCTAGCTGCGCAGCATTTGTGCACCGCCGCCGTCAGTGTCAGCCAGTTTGCCGTGGCATACGGAGCTCCATCGCAGTCTTTAACACTGGTAGCATGCCGCGACAGCGTGGACGTGAACCGTATGTGCAGTTGACGGACTTTGAGCGAGGGCGTATAGTGGGCATGCGGGAGGCCGGGTGGACGTACCGCCGAATTGCTCGACACGTGGGGCGTGTGGTCTCCACAGTACATCGATGTTGTCGCCAGTGGTCGGCGGAAGGTGCACGTGCCCGTCGACCTGCGACCGGACCGCAGCGACGCACGGATGCACGCCAAGACCGTAGGATCCTACGCAGTGCCGTAGGGGACCGCACCGCCACTTCCCAGCAAATTAGGGACACTGTTGCTCCTGGGGTATCGGCGAGGACCATTCGCAACCGTCTCCATGAAGCTGGGCTACGGTCCCGCACACCGTTAGGCCGTCTTCCGCTCACGCCCCAACATCGTGCAGCCCGCCTCCAGTGGTGTCGCGACAGGCGTGAATGGAGGGACGAATGGAGACGTGTCGTCTTCAGCGATGAGAGTCGCTTCTGCCTTGGTGCCAATGATGGTCGTATGCGTGTTTGGCGCCGTGCAGGTGAGCGCCACAGTCAGGACTGCATACGACCGAGGCACACAGGGCCAACACCCGGCATCATGGTGTGGGGAGCGATCTCCTACACTGGCCGTACACCACTGGTGATCGTCGAGGGGACACTGAATAGTGCACGGTACATCCAAACCGTCATCGAACCCATCGTTCTACCATTCCTAGACCGGCAAGGGAACTTGCTGTTCCAACAGGACAATGCACGTCCGCATGTATCCCGTGCCACCCAACGTGCTCTAGAAGGTGTAAGTCAACTACCCTGGCCAGCAAGATCTCCGGATCTGTCCCCCATTGAGCATGTTTGGGACTGGATGAAGCGTCGTCTCACGCGGTCTGCACGTCCAGCACGAACGCTGGTCCAACTGAGGCGCCAGGTGGAAATGGCATGGCAAGCCGTTCCACAGGACTACATCCAGCATCTCTACGATCGTCTCCATGGGAGAATAGCAGCCTGCATTGCTGCGAAAGGTGGATATACACTGTACTAGTGCCGACATTGTGCATGCTCTGTTGCCTGTGTCTATGTGCCTGTGGTTCTGTCAGTGTGATCATGTGATGTATCTGACCCCAGGAATGTGTCAATAAAGTTTCCCCTTCCTGGGACAATGAATTCACGGTGTTCTTATTTCAATTTCCAGGAGTATATATATATATATATATATATATATATATATATATATATATATATATATATATATATATATATATATATACAACTTCCTGCCTCCGAATTTTCCAAATATCATACATTATTCTACGTAAATAACCCCCTTAACTTCTCTGGGCGTGTTAACGCGCGCCTTTGCACCTGTCCCCTGTGTGCTCTGAACATGTTTACGCGCTCTACCAGTCCTTCTACCCGGTACTCTGAACGTGTCTACGCGTAGACTCGTTCAGAGTACCACGTAGAAGGACTGGTAGAGCGCGTAAACAGGTTCAGAGCACACATGGACAGGTACAAAGGCGCGCGCGTTAACACATCCAGAGCAGTTAAAGGGATAAAAACACCTTCTATATTCACCTTCCGAACATCATAATATACAATTATAATAATCATCCTTCATTTCACACACATTGTGTATTAGTATGTATTACAGCTCCCAGTAAGTATTTACCCCATGTAAATTGATGACAGTAGCTTTCTTTGACTTCCATGTGTGCTTTAAGTACTACTGGTGTCTTTCTCACACTACAGTTTAATGAAGATTTACTTTGGTTTTCTTGCAGAATAAAATTGACCGGATGCAAATACAAATTTTAATATTTTCCTTTAAATATTATCTGTTTTCATTGTTGACAGTGTCTACTGACTTCCGCTGTAAGAAAATATACTTTTCAATGTTCGTTAAACATCAATATCAGGAATAAATCTTCCACTCTATGCCCATTTCTTACCACTATGGCTGAACTCTTTCATGTATAATACCATTTCCTGCTTACTTATTAGCCATTTCTGTTTCGCTTAAGCTTTAATAAACAAGACTCTTAATGTTAATAAAGTACTTGATACATGCAATATGTTCTTCACTTTCCAGTCTCTTACGATCATTTCATTCTTCTTTCCGATTATCCTCTATGTGTAATTGTTATACTGTGATTTGTTTGTTTTCCGCTTCTACCCACCAGGCTTAGCTAATTCATTCTGTATATCTGATTGATTGCTGCCTATGTTTGCTTGCCTGTAGGCCCCTGAGATCAAGTGCTTGCCCAGTTGGCGTTCTGTATTTCAGTTTCAGATGATACCGGCCAGGGGCTTTCGTATTTATAATTAGTTTCCCTAATGATGCCCATGAAGTCATTTTTGGACGTAAGCTTAAGGTCCATTCAAATAATTACCAACGGGCATCTGGCGTTCTTAACCAAATTTCGTTTCTAACGTAGCGGTGATTCTTACAGTCTGTTCCGCAATACTTGGTACGCAAAGATTGCTCTGAGTATGTGTAGAAGTGCATACATTCTGGCCCTGCCGTGTAGGGAGTATGAATCGCGGAATTGGTCAGACATCAGAAGAACGGTTACTTGTGGATTCCTGAATGGGTTTCTCTACCTAGTAATTTCATTTAACGATAGTGGGTATTCTACTTTTAGGACAAATAAGCCACTCCCTGTACTGTCAAGATTATTTTTATTATCATATTTACAAACTGATTCAGGTCAGAAATGGTTCAGTGACAATTAAATTTAAAGAGAGACACACGAATCCTGACGCAAGTATTAGATAATTGTAGATGACAGTGCTTTGCTATCTTGTAAGTTAAAACAGACTAGAAAAGAAGTGAACTGAACAGAAATGGTATTCACATAAACAATGTTAACTAACGTAGTTGGACAACCATTCCTAACTGATGTTCAACATTAAGATCTTGCTTGGCTGAATGCTACACGAAAGAAGGTTTAGAATACTACTCCAAACTAAACACTAAAATGGACGAAGGGGCACACTTGTGACAACATCATACATGTAACGTACACCCCGCGCGATTGCAGTGCGTCCTTTACCTTTTCCCTACTGTGTGTCGTTGGATGTTCAGGATCACAGACGACTGCACCTGATCCGCGCTGCCTGTTAACCTATAAAACCGCTTATTTCGGGTTGAAGTGTCAGTCATATACTCTTATCGAGTTCTTCTGCGAAGCATAAGAGAGCTTGTCCCTAGTCTGTATACAGTGGCTTTGTACACTCACTTGGTTGGTGGGGCGACGTGCACAGTGATACCCTCACAATTCTTGCAAGAACGTATTAAGTGATAGGACTCTTCTCAATCTCTTCACTTGGAGAATATACGAGACTCTCAGCTTACGTAACGCTGATGTGTTTAGAGAGCGTTGTGATCAAAATGACCACAGAGCGTTAAGCACTGCGTGTGTAATCACAAAGTTTTGGAGAGAGAGAGAGAGACCCTTTTCTTGTCTGCAAATTGCATATATCGAGCTACCTCTCCCCTTTCTGTGAAGACCCTCCCTCCACACTCGGAGTCTACCAACCAAACTACTATGTACCTGAATAGTTTCTCCTACTCTCAAAACATTACCTTCAGTCTTTCTATCCGAAAACTCTACCGCTATAAAGAAAAGTTCCAAGGGGGAAACCTTTCTTTCATCGAAATTTTCAAACTGTTCTGCCAATGACAGAGCGTTCTACTAGAGGTCCAGGCATTTACTAGCTTTCATAAATATATAAGCAAATGTCATGCACTATTCACATGAGTGCCGCATGCTGTTTTGACTACGTATTTCCTTCTCCGCCTCCGAAAATGTGGTCCATCCAATTACTTGAACTGCGCCGTCGGCTCACCCTTGGTACTCCTGTGGCGTTAAAGGCGCTTTTAGCCCTCTGAGGCGAAACAAACCACGCGACTCTATCGAGATCCATCCTGTGTCCCTTACGTGATATTTATGACCCATACCTATCCTTTGTCGTGGATCTGTAAAGTGGCTTTTCGATACTCGTCGCCTACTCTCTGTTATAGACTTGCGTTGCTACTGAAATGTAGGTACCTGTAAATGAGGAAAGGGGTTACTTAGTATCATATTCCGATCAACCAAGTACGCTTTCATTATCATTTGATATACAAAATTAGCCTGTTAGTCCCGAAGTACGGCGTGTGATGATTATCGCCGGCCGCGGTGGTCTCGCGGTTCTAGGCGCGCAGTCCGGAACCGCGTGACTGCTACGGCCGCAGGTTCGAATCCTGCCTCGGGCATGGGTGTGTGTGATGTCCTTAGGTTAGTTAGGTTTAAGTAGTTCTAAGTTCTAGGGTACTTATGATCTAAGATGTTGAGTCCCATAGTGCTCAGAGCCATTTGAAGCATTTTGTGATGATTATCTTCCTTTCAGGAGCGATACAACATTTTTTTCATTCAGTTGATGTTATTCTTTGATGTAACTCCATTCCATGCAAATACTGAATACAGTCTGTAACATAATCATTAATAGCCATTGCAACATAACTACTGTACTGAAGTTTACGCATCCAAGCACCTGTTGAAACCTGAAAAAAGTAGTAATACAGGTTTTAACATATGCTGAGAAGCACCCGTTAAAGTCTGTGAGTCCACCACTTTTCTACACTTAGCTATAACGTGCCTCAGGTTTGTTCCTGTCGTTAATGGTGATAGGCCGATAAACCATTAAGTTTCAATAGAGGTAGTAAGAGCTGATTTCCTCTTACTACTTAAATTAATTACGTGAACAAGTACTGTTAGATGTGAAGGTCCCTCTGACTATTATCTACGTAACAGTTATTTACAATATCTTGCATAGTTTATCTCATATATTTTTGCCAACTGAACTTTCTTAAGTCACTAGATCGAAATTGTAAATCAGACTTTCACTCTCTAGAACTAATAACTTATCTGATTTGACCGTATTAGACTACAATGTAACAGTATTAGAGTCCCTAATTTTCCTGAACATTTGCCTGAATGTTGCAGAGCAATCTTGGCGCATTGTCATCCCCTGAAGCACCACAACTTCTACTCGACTCCCCCTCCTTCTTTCCTTTAATTATCTCTCGCTGTCAAACATATTACTTTCACTATATCCACATTTCAAATCATCAAAAAATTTAGACAGACTCATTTCTTTCTTTTCCTCCCCTTCCATGCTGTTACTGCTTGTTGTTAAAGAGACGTCTCTAAACTTATGTTTAGCCTAACCCTGAATTCCCATCTGCGCTTCCGACATTGTGCAGCCCACCAGAAATCATCAAACGCCACGGCAGATGCAGTCAGAGATAAGACGAACAGCGACTAACAATCCCACATAAGCTTGAAGTCGCAGCGCCACTAAAGTCATTCTAAAGTCACTTCAAGGTCAGTAATGTCCTGGCAGAAAGGTCGCCAGTGATGCATTTCTCATAACTAATAGGGCTGGAAACACTGGGTTTAATTAACAACTGTCCCAACGTCCCGTTCCCGAGAGCTTTGGGTAGTACACTTCTGGCTTGGATTTACCATTCTTCAAAAAAGTTGGCCAGGTGAGTGTACGACTCTCGCACTGAGGGTTCCCTGCAAACTTCATTTTGCATTTATTTCGAGAATCGAGAATGTCGGCCATTTTTGCCTGTTATCAACATTGATACTGGCAAGATATCAGCCCCACAGATTCCAAGATTTTCGAGAATGCTTTAATTTCTGTAATAAAATGTGACATAAAGTAATGCTGGATGCAGGCGACCGTTATTAAATAATCATTAGTGTTCCATTCGAGATGACGGCTCTCAATGGCAAAAGTCAAACGTCAGACAAGGAATGACTAATGCTCATATGGCGTGTTTAGCAATTTATCAAGACACACAACAAAATGATCCTCTAAGGGTTTTTGTTTCTACCGATTGAGGCAAGGAATCCTAAAAATGGGCCTAACACACAAAACCCCCAATAATGCGCAACAAATAACTATTAAAAAGTAATAGGAAATCCATGGAGGAAATACGAGGGTTGACTGAAAAGTAATGCCCCCACCTTCGCAACTCTTCAACAGTTGGCAGCACGGGTGGCATGCGGCAGGTACTGGCTTGTTCCATAGCCTCTTCTCTACAGCTCCAGTTAGCGGGAAGCCTTAGCATTCAACGGTTGTGTTGTTACAGTGTAAAGTATGGAACCCTGTGCAGACGGTCGGTCAATGCGATTTAAGCAACGCGCAGTCAGTGAACTCTTAATAGCAGAAGGAGTCACCACAAAGGAGATTCATTAGAGAATGAAAGCAGTTTATGGTGATTGTGTTGATGGGAGTACTGTGCGTCGTTGGGCGAGTAAGTTTAAAGATGTTGAGGAGGGAACATCTGACCTGCGTGACAAACAAAGAGTTGGACGTCCTGTAATAGCAACCACCGAGTTTCACAAACAAAATGTTGACAAATTGATCCAGGACGATCGTCGTATCACTCAGAGAGAAATTGCAAGCACAATCGGCATTTCACAAGAACGTGTGGGTCACAGTATTGCTTTGCTTGGCTATCGGAAGATCTATGCAAGATGGGTACCCCGGTTCCTGACTCCTGAAATGGAAGTGCACAGACTTGAAATTTGTCAGGAACTCCTCTCACGTTACGAGAATGAAGGTGATGCTTTTCTTCATTCAGTTGTGACAGGAGACGAAATGTGGGAACACCGTTACGACCCGGAGACGAAACGTCGGTGTGGAATATCGACACAAAGACTGGCCCCAGAAAAAAAATACAAAAAATCAAGGCGCAGCCCTCAGCTGGAAAAATCATGCCCACAGTGTTCTGGGACGCAGGTGGCGTTATCCACGTTGATTTCCTTGATCATGGAGCATCAATAAATTCAGAGCGTTACATCACAATGCTACGAACTCTGAAACTACGACATGGCAATGCCAAACCATACACTTCACGTGCCACCACAGCAGAACTTCTGAGACTGAATCTCACCGCCATACGGCCTCCTCCATACAGGCCAGATTTAGCACCGTGTGACTTCCATCTGTTCCCGATAGGGAAAGACGATCTGCAGGGACATCATTATGCTTCTGATGAAGAGGTTAAGAGAACTGTGAGACTGTGTTTGCCGAAACAGAGTGTCGACTTCTTCCGCGACGGCTTCTGAAAACTTGTTCATCGTTGGCAGAAATATATCCAATTGGCTGGGGATTATGTGGGACAGTGAATATTGGTAATTAAAGTTCACATTCTAAGGATTATTTCTGAAACCAAATTAACGAAGGTGGAGGCATTACTTTTCATTCAACCCTCGTAATTCTCTCCACTACTTAATATTCTTTAAGTCAATGGAAAACTGTACTGTAAATTAGTAAATCAAATATCGCATGCACACATCATTACACAAATATTCTCATAAATTAAAAGGTCTATCTTGGGACAAAACGTATTCTGCAATAATACTTATAATGATTATTACGCAATGGACCTCCTAGTCGCTGATTATTTAAGTTAACTGAGATTCAATAAATATCATTTGCAATGATTTTTTGGCCTGGTGCAACCAAAACCATTACGTTAGATTTATAAGAGTATTAACCAATAATATGCATGCACGAAGTTTTAATAAAAATTCCTTTAGTCAGCAATGGCCTTCAGTCTTTCTTTGCGTGTAGCAATAGTGTCAGATTACACCCACACTCACGATGCTCATGAGCAGGTACTACGTTCTACCAGCTGGTGAATTTCTCCTTGGCAGCGTATACGTTACTACAACATTTTCTTAAACACATTAAAGCAGGGATTATTCACCACGTGCTGCTTTAATGCCATCGATCACCAAATATTTCTTCAACAACGTGTAACCGATAGACTTTTCGTCTAGCACAGCACATACGGATGTTATCAAGGCTGCACTTTTCCACACCACAAAACAAAAAGGGAGAGCGAAATAAAAATAACACAGAAAAGCCGAGAATAGATTCATGTTGTTGACAAGCTGACGAATTTGTTGGTACCGAGTACGGAATTTCGTACTTAAAAAGCTCACTAAATAATTTTGAGTATCAAAGCCTATTTTCTCCAACCAACAAACACCACCGATGTCATGCCTGCACGGAGGACTATCGGGTAGAGGTGGCTACATGCATTTCCCAACCATCATTCAATTCAAATTAAAATCCAACAAGATGACCAGATTCTTTAAAGTTGGAGCTATTACTTGACAAGAGAGCACGCCGGCGCTCAGCGATACTAATTGTACGTGTGTTCGAATGGCTGTCCCCTAAACAGGCCCTGCAACCTAAACGTCACCCACACAGCTGGTGTGAGGTCACAGTAACCTTTCGCTCTTCCTCCGCCGGTTATTTTGGGTATGGGCACCTCTTCGCCTCCTATGAAACCATACTGCGTGGATGCACTCAACGTAAAAAAAGCATGGAAGACAATATCCAGGCCCTCAGCCGTATACAGTCTCTTGAAGATACTAGATGTGTCCCTTCCTGAGTAGCCACAATGCAGAACTTACTGTCATCTTAGAACATGGCTGAATGTGCATCACATTGCAAGCAGCATCATGTGCAGACCAGAAAGGTGTTGAGTAGCATGACCAGTGATCGGGAGATTGCAGCAGTTATAGTAGTTGCCCTCATCAAGTCACACCGAATGCTTCGCTCGCATTCAGCACGAGTCCGTTAACATTAATGCACAAGGCTTCAACATGCCCAAACTGTTACTGCTAATGCATCTCGGTTCTCGTGGCTTGCGTTTCCCGTTTCCGAGATTCAGCTCTCACAATTAGCTCTCTCTCTCTAGGGATTCGTTTTCGACTTTTTGCCCGTACTGGACTGAATGATATAAGAACAAGCCAGAGCAGAAGTATCTCTAGAGTTCAAAGGATGCACAAAAACGAATAAAATACTGAGATTAAATCAATCGTATATTTTTGCAAACAAATGTCTATGTGAAAAATCATTCCTTGCTAATCATAGCAGCATATGCCGAAACTACTGAGAAGGACGATTTCTATTTTGATCTGACAAAAACTTTGGAAAAGGCAGGGAAACGGAATGACGTTTTTCTAATTGGCGATCTAAATGACAGAATGGTTTCTACAAATCAAATGATTCGGTGGAGGGATGTTGCAGAGAACCTGTTTTGAATAATAATGGCGGAAGATAAATTCATTTACGTGAACAGTAGAAACGGTTAGTGGGTTGTTTTCACAAAAAGATATCCACAAATATTCATGGATGCTACGCATACATAATCTAAAACTGATAATTGATTATATTATTGTTAGACAAAACAGTGGGCCGGCCGGGGTGGCCGAGCGGTTGTTGATGCTTCAGTTTAGAACCGCGTGACCGCTGCGGTCGCAGGTTCGAATCCTGCCTCGGGCATGGATGTGTGTGATGTCCTTAGGTTAGTTAGGTTTAAGTAGTCTAAGATCTAGGAGACTGATGACCTCAGAAGTTAAGTCCCATAGTGTTCAGACCCATTTTGAACAAAACAGTGGACTGAAAACCTCAGACGTCAGAAAGCCCAGAAAGTGGCTCAAATAATTTCTTAGTCGTAGGATAAACCTATTTTCCCTTCAAACAAGTTAAAATCGTAAAACAAAAGCTGATGAAACTGGAATTCCATTGAATAGTATCAACCATAACATAGACAGTTCCAGCAATCACTCAACTAAGTTCTTGTGTGTCAGATGAGGTTAGGTACGAAGTTGGACTAAGTAACAGAAAGATCAGCAAACGAAATGTACGAAAATACATGAAGCTGCAAATGAAGCCATCAGAGGAAAAAAGTCACTGAAAGGCGTAGGAAAGATACACTGTGATAGGATGAAGGGGCAGAAAAGCATGTAGATGAGAAGAAAGCTGCTTATGAGAAATGGTTATCTATGCAAGCGGTGTACAGCAGGGCTATTACGCTCATTTCAGCTGTAAGCCTTTACGTAATACTCGTGTGACACGAAACTTTAAAAAAAATCTCTTCCATATGATACTATTATTGTATTTTAGTATATGCAATAGGTGGAAATTCTTTTCCACGAACAAAGATCTCAAGATCTCACAAGGAAAATCAGTCGTAAGCAAAGAAGGGAAAGCAGAAAGGTGGGAGGAGTATATAGAGCGTCTATACAAGGGAGATGTACTTGAAGGAAATATTATAGAAATGGATGAGGACGTAGAGGAATTTGACAAAGCACTGAAAGACGTAAGTCGAAACAAGGCTTTGGTGTAGAAAAAATTCCTTTAGAGCTATTGATAGCCTTGAGAGAGCCAGTCATCACAAAAAACTTCCATCTAGGGAGCAAGATGTATGAGACAGGCGAAATTCCCTCAGACTTCAAGGAGATTATAATAATTCCGATTCCAAAGAAAGAAGGCGCTGACAGGTGTGAATATTACCGAAGTATCAGATTAATAAGTCACGGCTCCAAAATACTAACACGAATCCTCCACAGAAGAATAGAAAAACTGATAGAAGCCGAGCTCGGAGAAGATCAGTTTGGATTCCGTGGACATGTTGGAACACGTGAGGCAATACTGACCCTACGACTTCTCATACAAGATAGGTTAAGAAAAGGCAAGCCTACGTTTATAGCATTCGTAGACTTAGAGAAAAATTTTGACGATCTTGACTGGAATAGACTCTTTCAAATTCTAAAGGTGGCAGGGGTAAAATACAAGGAGCGAAGGCTATTTACAATTTGTTCAGAAACCAGATGGCAGTTATAAGAGTCGAGGGGCACGAAAGGGGAAGCACTGGTTGAGAGGGGAGTGAGACAGAGTTGTAGCATATCCCCGGTGTTATTCAGTCGGCGTATTGAGCAAGCAGTAAAGGAAACGAAAGAAAAAAAAAATGGTTCAAATGGCTCTGAGCACTATGGGACTTAACATCTTAGGTCATCAGTCCCCTAGAACTTAGAACTACTTAAACCTAACTAACCTAAGGACATCACACAACACCCAGCCATCACGAGGCAGAGAAAATCCCTGACCCCGCCGGGAATCGAACCCGGGAACCCTGGCGTGGGAAGCGAGAACGCTACCGCACGACCACGAGATGCGAGCAAACAAAAGAAAAATTTGGATTAGGAACTGAAGTCGAAGGAGGAGATATAAAAACTTTGAGGTTTATTTGAATGCACGGTGTCTGTTCCTTCGAAAGAGCAGACACCACCCACATCCCGCAGCTGTGAAACACTACATGTAAATTGAAGGGACAGCAGATAGGTGGCCCTTGGTGGGCGTGTGGATTGTCTGTGAGGCGTACCGAGATAGTATGTGCAATTGCGTAGCGCTGTGTCCCGGATGGCGGAGTGGTTACCGCACTGCCCAATAAGCAGGAATTCCCCAGTTAGAATTCCGGCCTGGGACACATTTTCGCTCGTCGCCTCTGATTCCGCTTGAAGTCCAGCTGCAACTGATAGCAGTCGTCCTCCTTCAACTTACTTTGAGGTTTTCCGATGACACTGTAAATCTGTCAGAGACAGCAAAGGACTTGGAAGAGCAGTTGAACGGAATGGACAGTGTCTTGAAAGGAGGATATAAGATGAATGTCAACGAAAGGAAAACGGGGATAATGGATTGTAGTCGAATTAAGTCGGGTGATGCTGAGGGAATTAGGTTAGGAAATGAGACACTTAAAGTAGTAAGTAAGTTGGGGAGCAAAATAAGTGATGATGGTCGAAGTAGAGAGGATATAAAATGTAGACTGGCAATGGCAAGGAAAGCGTTTCTGAAGAAGAGAAGGTTGTTAACATCGAGTACAGATTCAAGTGTCAGGAAGTCCTCTGTGAAAGTATTTATATGGAGTGCAGCCACGTACGGAAGTGCGGTATGGACGTTGAAGAGTTTAGACAAGAAGAAAATAGAAGCTTTAGAAACGTGGTGCTACAGAAGAATGCTAAAGTTAGATGATAAGTCATTTAAATAATGAGGACTTACTGAGTAGAATTCAGAAGAAGAGAAATTTGTAGTAAAACCTGACTAAAAGAAAGGATCGGCTGGTAGAACTCATTCTGGGTCGAGGGATCACCAATTTAGTACTGGAGGGAAGCGTGGGGTTAAAAATCAAGAAATGAACAGAGAAGCAGATTCAGAGGGATGCGGGTTGGAGTGGGTGCTGGAAGATGAAGAGGCTTGCACAGGATGGAGTAGCGTGGAGAACTGCATCGAACCAGTCTTTGGACTGAAGACCACGACAGCAACAAGTTCTTTCTTGATTATAATATCAGCTATGTTCTCCTTAATTTTCAAAATTTCATTTTCGAATGTTGTTGTTGTTTACTTTATTGAGACAAGGGCAGTGCTGCTCTTTTGCAATTGGTCTACAAGATATTCACGTGGGGATTTATTTTATAAAATACCTCTAACCAAAAGAAGAGCTTCGGCTGTTGCGGTTTCATCCTTCGACCATGTTCTTGATTCGCAGTTATCGTCTGGTTGCCGGTATCTTTGATGTTTCAAAGACATTCTAGAACAGAATGGCCTGTTTGTTGTCATGAACTGTAAGGACTACCCTCGGTTTAAACTTCCGGCTTGGGGCTGATCCACGAGGGAGTACTTCACAGCTGTATCTAGATCGGCCATTTTTTGAGATTAATGAGAAAAGAATATTGGAAACTGGAATAGTACTAAAACAATTTTACTTGTGTATTTTGCTTGTAACTTGGGTAGGGATTAAGATCAGTTGGTGTGCAGAACCACGCGCCCTAATCGCGGCGTGATATTCTCTTATCATTGTTTGAGTCCTATACGTTGGTCCTGCATGACGCAAGCACCATTACAGCTTTGAGGTGTTGCTTTTCCTTTCTGTTCTTAGGCATTATCCGGTAGGCGTATTAAGTGCAAGCTGCTGATGAGAAGGCATCGTTACCTGTCATTTAAAAATGTCCGAATTCTTTCAATGGGCTCTCCAGTAGATAATAGATAACTAAATACTTCATCCAATTGAAATTTAGGAGATAGATCAGACGTAGCACAAATTCTGCTTAGCTATTTGTGCTTTAATTTTCTCATGGCACACAGGAAACATACACTCTACACTCCTGTAAATCATTTTGTACATACCCTTAAATAATTTAGCATTGTTCACTTGCTCTTTTACAACGGTATTTAAGGTCCTCTGACTATTCAAGCATTGTTAAATTCTGCTGTTTCGTCATGTCCAAGTTAGGTAATTTCAGATTCACTGCAGAGCTTAATAGAAACAATTATTTCGCTAAGAACATAGCGACTTTTCCTTACGTTATGACTGTGTCTTTCTGTATTCTGTCTGGAAGCTGAGCAAAGCTATTTTTCAGGACTCATAAATCTAAATAAGCATTCTTATGTGTAATAGTTTCTTCGTGCTTCTTAACTTTCTGTTTTAGATGGCTTCCAGTTCCTTGAAATCTGCACTACAGGAGAACATCTGGTGGTGTCTGCTTTATTATCTTGAGAACATTAACATGAGCGTCCATGGCTCCAGTGGAGCTCGTACAAGGCACCAGGACAGCCAAAGAGTATCGTAGATAAGATCATAGATAAGATATCATAGATAAGGCCTACAAGTAAGGCCTAGAGTTCTTCATGACGATCGCATTTCCCGACAGCAATGGCATTTTAGAACAAGAAAGCGCATTACGTCACAAGCCCAGAAGTGTCATAGAACGGCTCGAGAAACACAGCGGCGAGTTCCACTCGATGTTCTGGTCCCCCTGATCGCCAGATCCGAACCCCATCGAACTCATTTGAGATGTGACTGAACGTGGTGTCAGAGCTCATCGCCCCATTCCCCGAAATTTATGGGAATTAGCTGACGTGATTGCGCACATGTGGTGCCAACTCCCTCCACTGGCATACCAAGGCGTCATTGCTTCCGACTCACGACGCGTCGCCGCTGTTATCCGTGCCAAATGTGGACGTGCCGGCTGTTACGTGGATGCACAATGTTCTGCCTGATCGGTGTAGATGTTCATAGTGAAGAATATGCCACGTAGCAAGTAAGATTTAAACTGAGGCGGCTGCTTACAAGCAGCTACAGAGTTAAGGTCCATGTTTGTAGTGCACGCCATCAGCAGCCCTATACTGAATAATTTAACGATAAATAACACTTTTTGTACAGAAGAAAACGGTAGGTTGTACAAAGAATTACTACTAAATAAAAAATGGATTTATAGCGTTAAAAATGTAATGTCCACCTGGAACTGAAAGCCAAAACAAGATCATAGAACAACGCCCTCTGACGTTGTACGATCTTGCTTTCAGTTGCAGTTGGAAAAGATATTTTAGGAAGAAATATATGTAATTTAAACATCAGCTACATATCTATTGATGTTCTCATGGTTCACTAAATATATTTCTAGAAAAGATAATTCTATTGTACAGTCGTGCTCAAAAGTATCCGAACGACCGGAACTGCATTTCGCCTGATTCGAATGCAAACCACATAGCGCTGCTGTCTAGCAGGTCCTCTAATCGCACCTCGGTACAGTCGTTTGACTATTGAAAATGGTTCCAACAAGTCACCACTAGAAAACACTGCTCTGTATCGCAATAACTCAAGATGTAAAGTAATACCAAGGTACTACAAATATCAGGAAACATCTTATCACAGATAAGACAGTTCTTCAGGCTTGTAAGCTCACGTTTGTTACAATAAATGACATACATGAAATGTTACCACTCTCATTATTACGTCAGATAGGTAATTCACGTAGTAAGTTCGTCGTATTCATGATTTCCTCTTCAAAATAACATACCTTACTTATTATTTAACACAAAATGACATTAAAAAATTAAGTTATTCACGAGCAGCTAGTTGAGAATATGTATGAACTTCAAATAACACGACGAACCGCCTCGTTCTGCATATGGATTCAAACCCAGGTCATGCAGACTAAGCAAAGACTTCGTGACTGACGGAAACTAACAGTCATTCCTGACTAGGCATACAGAGAGTGATATACCTCGATTTTAGACAATATCAGTTAGCAAATATCAACTTTAAATTACATAACGTAAACATTGTTAACGGACGCGAATTCCTACCCAGCATCTATTGTCCTTGTTAACGAACTACGAGAGATGTTAAATATTGCTTCTTCACAAGTAACCTTACTTGAAATGCCGTGGAGTAAAGCTTTGTGTTGGACAGGGATTCGAACCCGGAACCTAATTGGATTGTCATCGAAGCACAATCTACTGTTACATATCGGATTTTCTCGGCAGTAGCTAGATGTTTTAACTGAAATGACGAGACGAAACATTAATTTTTTCTTTCCCAGGACTCCAGCCTGGCACCTATCGCTGTTATATTATAGAGAAAACGAACGTTAAAAATGGGTTTGTTACATCAGCAGCGACATGTGAGCATGTTTGAACTAGAAATAATATGACGAAGAGTTCAGTGCTCACTGGGAATCGAGCCCCACACATATCGTTGTTGACTGCACACAAAGAGACGTCAGGTACCGAATTTTTCTCCACCAGCAGCTCGGAATAACATCCTTGAATTTACAAAGATTTCGCAAACAGTTCTGTGTCTCACTGGGACTCATAAAGTCAGATACCGTTAGTATTGACAACGAATGAAAATACATTAAAAATCAAAATTATTACCCACCAGCAGATAGGTGTTCTCATGCTGGAGCTTGATAATACATAATGAAAGCTTTAGTGCCGGGCCATGATTCGAACCCTTTCACGCGCAATATGTGGAGATGTTGAGGAATCTGCAGTTTTGAACAAACAACAAATTGCAGTCGAGCTGTATTGTCACCAAGGGATCAAATTCCGCGTTAAGGGCGGTCAAATAAAAGATGGAATAAGTGTCCTGTGACCCTACATAGCTTTTGTTTCGTCACTAAAAATAAATAACTAGTATAACAAAGGTTACTGTTGATAGAGTTTCTACGTGTCGCGACTCCTGGCTTTATTGTGGTTCAACCTAATGTCTACTTGGTAGAGAAGGAATATCATGTGATTCTTGAGTTTCTCCCGGCGTATTTGATAATCAAAATATCCACGGGTGTACTGCCGGTCTACAGTGTCCAACGGGCACAATATTTCGGCGATCATACATGTCGCCATCATCAGGTGAACTGACGGACTGAGCTCCTGTGAACGTGCCGGCACGGAGATTCCCCCTGAGCAGCCATAGTGTACGGATCTCCGTGCCGGCACGTTCACAGGAGCTCAGTCCGTCAGTTCACCTGATGATGGCGACATGTATGATCGCCGAAATATTGTGCCCGTAGGACACTGTAGACCGGCAGTACACCCGTGGATATTTTGATTAAGGAATATCATGTTTAACATGAATGTCAGACCACAATGCCATTATACCTTCTTCACTTGGCGTAGCCAGAAGAGAACAGAATCTGTCTCTCCTTATCAAAAATCATCAGCAGACGTTGGAATCGAACCCAGACCATAAGCATATGAACCGCAAATTCTGTTCTGAATAATTCATTTTTCTATCATAACAATGTTGCGCCACACTGGATGAGAATTCTGATACACAGACTCCCTGTAGTGGTTTGCAGCATGTTCAGTACATTCATTTACTTGGTTGACCGAATCGACATGAACTAGCTGCCTCGGCTACCCAGTGCATACATTCGACCCTATTTTGTAATCGCCGAAATAAAATCACGTAACTGACACCTACACAGAACTGCCAACAGTGTAGGATGCAGAAATTTAAACAGGAAGTGTTCCTTTCGACTTGAGCTACTCTATTGCGCTATCTGTTTGTTAAAAACGTCGTGCAGTGCAAAAGAAAAGCTGTAACTGTCTGTCTCACAGCACTGTGCAATGCGCAAGTTCTGGAGGAATTGTTCTTGAGTACTGGAGGTGTTGTAGTTATGTGTCAGCTAGTAGCGTAACGGTAAGCGTCACGCACTGTTGATAAGACGTCGCGAGTTTGAGTACATTCACTGCTCCTTTTTTTAAAAAGCCATACTGCTGTCAGCTGAAGTTATCGATCTAATGGATCTTTGAACATAATTCCCTTCACTTCCAAACCCAAAATTGTCGCATGTGGGAAAAGGGCTAACTTCTGCGACATTTTGTTCTTTTCAGGTTTTATAGATGGCCGGGCTACAGATGCATCTCGAAACTTTTGTATTATGTATGGGGAGAGCGCATCGTGCCAAAATACGTCAGAAAAGTATTTTCTACATTATCTGTCGTGTGGCAGTGGCATGTTATTCTTCATAAAACCTTGTTTGACAGCTTTAAATCAGAACAAGTTTTCTACATGCATGTAATCAATAAACTGCATGTGCATTGTCAGACTGTTATAGACAACATCAGAGAATTCACATGTATCGTTGATGATTAATTTAACTCTCATGTTAACTGATGTTTTAACAACACTAAAAGAAACCGTACGAAAATTGTGCACTGTATTATAAGAAATGAAATAAAACTACCCACGATAACCTTACGACGAAAGTCTGTTTCAATAAAACTGAGTATCTCTACACAAGCGTGCCTCTATCGGCACACATTAGTAAAATACTAATCACTTATATTTCGATTGGGTCTGTGTTTGATTGGTATGCTGTGTCATACTCAAGTGGTATGCAAATGTGGCATTTCATAAATAAAGTTATGCATTCCTAGAAACCCAAAATTTGTTTGTCAGCAGCGGAAAGAGGCTTTATCAGTTGTGCAGCATTGTAAGTTTTTCACCATTGCACTATGAGCCGAAAGTATTTTCTTGCGATTTCGTTATCGATGTGTGATCTGACTACTTGTAGCTCTTTCACAGAAGGGATAAAAACGTTACAGTCAGCAATACTGGAACCGCAAACCATAACAGACGATTTCTCTCAGGTTAGCACGTTTCCACAGAGCTAGGGAAGAGACATGCGCTTCGGTCTCCTCTTACGAGAGCAGTAGTGGCTAGAACCCGTAAACCACTATTTAAAGGTCGAGATTAGATGCGATTTTCACGTGCAACGACTTTCCTGGGCTGAAAACTGTAAATTTACAATCTTCTGTTACAGCTCAAGCGTTAATAATAACTCAGATTATTCAATGGAAATGACAGGAAAAATCAAGTGAAATTTGAGGCTTAATTCCGTGCACACCAGGAAGTAACTCGTCGATCACAGAGTTGCCAAATATACCTTGCCTTGTTGCCAAATCTCAGTTACTTTACCAGCAGGAAGAAGACGAACCGATGTGATCCTACAGTGGGCTGGGAAGTTACCATAGCTGACGTCTCAGAGACGCAGCTGCTACGGCCTGGAATACGTAATCCGTCTGATTCACATTTCTGTAACTGGGTTTAGGGACTGGAGCGTAGTTACTAATAATTCTCAGAACTGGCTGCAAACTAAGCTTCATAAATCAGTAACTATCATAGTTGTTTTTATATATCTTTCGTAAGTGTACTCAAAACTAAGAAAATCATTGACGAACGTTTTCGTGCCTCGCCGATAGTCGAGCACAACAAAAAAATAAAAGAAAAAGACTGTGTGCTTGTGTGTGTGTGTGTGTGTGTGTGTGTGTGTGTGAGAGAGAGAGAGAGAGAGAGAGAGAGAGAGAGAGAGAGAGAAAGAGGGAGGGGGAGAGAGAAGAGAGAGAGAGAGAGTGAGGGAGAGAGATTTAAATAAAAAAGGATGAGAGAGAGAGAGAGTAAAAATTGTTGCAAAGAAACTGAATCATGGTATGTAAAGAAATCTTTCATTAAAATTACACGTTCCACATCATTACGAAATGTCGTAATGGAACAAGTATTAATCTAATCTAATCATATTATATTGCTGACTAGTCATGAAGATGCACGAATTATAGAAATTTCCGCCAATATCAGTAACCAAATCTAAATTTGAAAAAAAAAAGACGACAGTTTTGTAATAAACCGGGACTCCTGTATAGACTCTATCGTCCCTGTTAACTAACCACGAAAGATGTATGATAGACCGCCATTCAGAAGGAACAAAGTGTTCATGCATTTAAAGATGAACCGCATGATGTGAAGTTCTGCAACGGAGATACGAACCCAGCACGCAATCTGATTGTTAACTAAGTAAAATCAAATGTTACGTATCGCTTTTTCTTACCAGCTGCTAGGTGTTTGAATCTAAAACAAGGATACAAATTTTTATACCTGAGCGTCAATCGAACAGCACGCCTACCGTCATTCTTTATCATCCACGAACATAGCTTAAGTAACACTTGCTTACTCACCAACAGTAAGAAGTGAGCGTGTTTGACCAGAAAGAACGACACCTATTGCGATTGTTGGCAACACATGAACATACATTAAAATGCACGTTAATTTTCGCTTGCAGACTGGTATGCACGTAATAGGGCTTGAAATGAAAATATGAATATTTTTGTAATGGATGTGGGTTTGGACCCACATACTTACCTTTGGAGGAGACCTAGAGAAGACTGCAGTCTTGGGAGAAGGAACGAAATGATTGAACTATACCGTTCCGAGAGATTCAGATCCTCGAAAGATGAGATACGAATTCGAATCACAGTCCAGCACCATATTTTTCAACGTCTCTAGTTCAATCAAGTACAAGAAAAATAAGAGCCCTGTTCCTTTAAATGGCTATCGTTTCATCAAATAAAATAAAATTTTCTAATGTAAGTAAGTTTACTGGAGACAGTATTTCTGTTTACCATGACTTCCGCCTATGTTATTTCCCAACGTATACCGGCTCTGCCCAATTGGTAATGAAGGATCGTGATGTTTAATGCGTATTTTGGATTATAACGTCTTTCTCTTGAGGTTACCAGAGGTAAAGTAAATCTGTTTGTGCCTGTTAAAAGTAAATGCCTGAACGCACGCATTGCACCTGAGATAGTTCGTTCCACCAGACCATTGTGGCCACATTTCCCAGCCCCAGGAGTGGGTTATAACGGATGATGTGCTTATCTTACAAAATTAGTCACTGTGGAAAAAATGCGAGTCTGTTAAATGGTTAAGTAGAAGCAATCTTCTGACGTGGAGATTATGCTATTCTCATGTCAGCAGGATGTAAAGACTCTTCTAGGCATCATAGCCTCGATGTAAAGCCATTTTGAAGTACTCACTAAGTCAGCAAATTTCTTAGTTCGAGAAAATCCACTGTGAAGTGTGAAGTTACCGGATAATTCGATTATTACCGTCATTGTTACTATCATTTTCTTCAAACCGTTGCTGGAACACATGTGCTTGAAGATCATTTAATGCCTTTTGGTCATTATAGAAGTAGTAGCCCAAGAAGAGGTTCTTTCCCTGTCTACAGAGTCCTTTGCAAGTTAATATCAAACATCAGCAATTACTCGCAGATAACATTAACACTAAAGTAATTGATGAAGACGTTAATTTATAACAAAAACGCGCTGCCTTCCTTAATTTACTTTCGCCTAGAAATGGCTGTCGAATACTGCCAAACCAAAAGCCAAGGGATGTTACTGCCTTCCGTAATACGTCGCTGTCAGTTCTTCCACAAGATTTGGTCGACGTCACCTGTTTCAAGTTGTGTATGGCAGAGAATGTTATAGAAAATCAATTGTTTTCCTTTGCAATAAACAGAAATATTTTCATTGTAAGCTAGCCAAGTTCAAAATTTTCGCATTATTAGTTCAGATTTAGTACTCGCATCTATAATGTAGGAAAGTATTTCACACTTGCAAAAGCCGCATCCGACTCATTGACCTTATACTTAGTCGCTGACCATCAATTCTAGCTCAGAGTGACACCAGTTTAAGTAACCTAATGTAGCGAAGACTGTTTGCCAGTGCTCTTTTTCACCGGAAAATATGCAATTCACTCATTAGGCTCCAATAGTACACTGTAACAGTAATTTCTGTGTGTATGCAATGCATGCGGATTGTGGAATTTAGTGGTGCTCTCTCTTCCACTTCTGTATGCAATATGCTTTACCTAAACGGGCCCTTTATCATTACAGGCCCTGGGCAGTGCAAAATCATTCTGACAACAGTGATGTGTTTATACTGACAGCCTCACTGTTAATATTAGCGGATTTTGTAATCATTTAAATAAAACAACATGACCTTCCAGTGGGAGACATTTCGTCCCTCTTTTCCTTATGTGAAATTTGTCAGTAAGCTTTTTGCCTGCCAACCAGCGAAATGCGGAAGAGTACAGCCAGTAAACGATTCACAAACCACGATTTAGTGCCGTTAAGACGATTTCTTTAAACATTGTCGTAGCTGAAGGAATTTAGTTTCTTCTTGGCTCAAAAATGGCTCTGAGCACTATGGGACTCAACTGCTGTGGTCATAAGTCCCCTATAACTTAGAACTACTTAAACCTAACTAACCTAAGGACATCACACACATCCATGCCCGAGGCAGGATTCGAACCTGCGACCGTAGCAGTCGCACGGTTCCGGACTGCGCGCCTAGAACCGCGAGACCACCGCGGCCGGCAGTTTCTTCTTAAATCGTCTTATGCAGCAACGTTCACAGATATCTCAAATAGGAAAAGCTCTTTATCCAGGTACGAAAGTTGTAGAACAAACTTCCCACAGTTTGAGTCTGGTCGATCTTTTCGTCTTATAGCACTGCATAAGTATTTTGTCTAAGAGGTATCACAAGTAGTGTTCCTGTAGCTGTGGGAATCATTGGTTGAAACGAGTTTAACACCAATGGGTACAGTACTGCCAAATATTCAAAATGATTATCAACCTAAATCTGAGTTCATCCACAAACCGAGGCGTATTTATAATACTGTAGATAGACTGTGTATCCTTGTCTTCCTTGAGTGGGCATTACACACACGTATACAATACTATGAATACTTCGAAGGCTGTAGCTAACGTTGCTCTCAAAAAATAATTTTGTTTTGTTAATTTTTCTGGGTGTTCAGCGAGCAATATGTGTTGTAAATACAGTCTTAAACAAATAATTGTCCATAAGGTGGACAATACAATCGTGCTGCCATCAGAATTCTATGTCCGGCAATATGCTCGATCTGGCTACATTGTTGACTGCGTCACTTTCTGGAGGAAGTCTTGAGTGTAGCCTTCGTGCATCATTTTCCACTGTGACTGTAGTCTTGAGGTAAAACGCAGGACTAACTACTACGACATCTGGCAACCGAGAGCATACTTCTACATAATTTTTATCACCCCTTTCCTCTCGGTGCTGAAGCTATGAGTTTATTTCAAGCGAATCTACAAAATATTTCGCTTTCTGTCACATTGGTAATAACAGTTTGGTTCAACAGTATTTTAGCGAGAGATTTCTTGGCCGACCATCCGCCTCTGAACACCGCATGCGTCTGAGTTCTCTGTGACCCGTATGCTGCCTACCGGCGGGGGCTGAGGTGCTGCATTTTCTCGCCTTCTGCCGACAACGTCTGCTCCACTTCGCACTCTCGACGATGGAAAATGCTTTAATGTTGTTGAGTGGTGACCCATAAAATCTGTCTACAATTTTTGTTTCACACTCTATTGCAACGGAGGCACAAAACCGTTTTTATTTGGTGAGTATTTTATTACACTAGTATGCAATACATCAATGTGGCACAGATTTAATTTCATTGTGATCCAGTGCGCTATAATTAAAGTGTCATATCCTGTTCTTTTTCCTTTCACAAGAGATTCTTCAAATAATTTATTTTTTTCATGGATTCATGTGTGTTAGTCAAGGCACAGAGAGTAAATGCAGTGTAATGTGTTTGGTTCCTTTCTTTGATTCCCTCTGGTAAATGGACGCAAAACATAGTGTCAATACCTTTCAGAACCTGCTACATAGCTACTCAGGCATATTACTTGTTTTGAGGTCCATACATTAATTAATGGAGAAGTGAACGCTGTTCAGAAGCGATATTTAAAATATTCAATTTGATTTAAGGCGACAAAATTGCCCATATTTGAAGCTACCCAGAGAAAAAGTAAGTCGCTAGAGCTGCTGTTAGTAAATGTCTGCAGAGAGTTCCTAACTGCTACTGTGGAAATTTAGCATAGAGGCCCTACAGTAATCAAGAAGTTCATTCCCTTCATACTTATCACCCTGGCATGTGAGTCTTATGTGAAGAACAAGATTGAAATTCGTATCGTTGACGGTCGATTCGAATTTCTTCAGAGACGCTTGTATTGTAAAGCAGCTTGACAGTCAGAAAGCCAGGATCTATGACCAGTAACGCAACTTACTGGCTCGAGCTACCAAGAGGACTAGAAGTTTAAAGGTTTTTCTTCAGATTTCGTTACAGAATTTTTTCTGGAAATTCGTAGCTCCATAAAATAAATCAGAAAAAAAGCTCTCACACGCTGGCTCCTACCACGGTTAGAACTGACGATTCATTGAGCCGTTGAGACATGAGACACGGGCTGTACCACGGGGCTACTGACACACTGCTGTGAGCACTCCACTCTCATCATGGTATTGGTCGCTCAGCCTCATAACACATCGTGAAAGATAATGAAAGTTGTCACTTAT
This sequence comes from Schistocerca nitens, assembly GCF_023898315.1. NCBI lineage: Eukaryota > Metazoa > Arthropoda > Insecta > Orthoptera > Acrididae > Schistocerca > Schistocerca nitens. The sequence continues at coordinate 230,750,957 of NC_064614.1, read as the reverse complement.
GTGAAGAACAGCATTTCTTTCGCCAAAAAATTGAATTTTCAGTCTCAGTGTCTTAGCTACATGAGGATTATATAGCACGAGTCATTCAAATGGAAAGGGAATTTCAAGCGAATTTAGCGAATCAATTCAGTACAATACGCGGAACTGATTGCACTGTCACAGTGTTGCCAAATGTTTGTGACGGTGTTGCCAATTTTCAGCTGTGCTGGGAACAGCTCTGTAGCGGTATGTGAGGAGAATCCCATGCTCATGTCACAGCAGGATATGGAGAGGAGGCCTGTGGTTTGGTTAATATGCAGCGTTTTCTCCTACCAGTTGTGTCAAAGATTCAGGTGTATAATCTTCCATAACGATTACAGTTTCCCACAAAATATATACAAATAAAACACTTACCTTGTTGTTGTTGTTGTTGTTGTTATGGTCTTCAGTCCTGAGACTGGTTTGATGCAGCTCTCCATGCTACCCTATCCTGTGCAAGCTTCTTCATCACCCAGTACTTACTGCAACCCACATCCTTCTGAATCTGCTTAGTGTATTCATCTCTTGGTCTCCCTCTATGATTTTTACCCTCCACGCTGCCCTCCAATGGTGAATTTGTGATCCCTTGATGCCTCAGAACATGTCCTACTAACCGGTAGCGTTCTCGCTTCCCGAGCACGGGAAGCTTACCTTGTTACTTTGTGACAAAAGATTATTTCAGTACAATAAAAAGTTTTTGGAAATAAACTTTGCCCACCTGTCACAAAAAGTAAGATAACAAACACTATGCGCCTCGAAATCGATTGCATCTATGTGCAGTCTTGTGATCATACAGGTAGAATTTCATGAATTGAACGAGAATGTAGAAAAATGTTGGTGCGAATGGAAGCTGTAAGAAACACAGTTAACTAATTATTCTGTGCCATGTAATAATCAATTCATTTGAAAAATCAGAAGAGAATAAACTAAAAATCATGCCCATTAAGACAGAAAGTAAAGTGCAGATCTGCCCTTTTTCATCTTCCGATATATACAAATAATGTATACTAATCAGCGTATTCATTGCTTTCGTAATGTTTCCCTCTTGTTTATTCTTCTAATGATGAACTGGATCCGCACCCATGAGTCTGATTGTTTCTTTGTATCCTTCCATCTACTACCTTTGTGTGTTACTGCTCGGTGTTCAAAAAGCAATAAATTATGCCTGCTCCCACGAGATATTAGAACGAGGTCGCAAGAAGGCTAACGAATTATAATCAAAATACACCGAGACGCCAATTTGTCTGTCGTCATGGTGTTAAGTCGACAGAAATAGTTGGATATTATTGCCTGTATCACCGGCATCCCATTGTCGTCTGCTCCTACTGAGATTTTCATATTACCCTGAACATAAGACGCCGAGAGAAATGTGTATATTCTCCGTGACGAAACATCCCACATTCCATTCATACTGATCCATTCGTAACGTGTATCGGCAGCAGTGAGTGATAGGATATCTGTTGTGAGGTGCCGAATAACAATGACAATGGTAGTAATAAAGAATCATCAATCAAAAATGTTTACTGCATTACAGACTATTGTTAAGGATTAACAAAATAACCAAGAAAGACTGAGTGTTTAATTGTCGCACTGCATAGGTCTTCTTACCTCTTTGTCGCTGAATGCTGTTCTGGTTGTTTGCAGAGAGAAAAGAAAGATCCCTGTAGCCACACATATCGCTAGTACAACGAGATATTAGCTATCAACTATCCTTGCTTTACATCACGAGACGAACATGGCGTCAACGAGCTGATATTTGAAATACATTTCTGTTTTCTCTCTCTGCCTCTCTCCCTCTATTATTTTTTTTTATTTTCTGAGGAAAGCATCGAGAAGCGCGAGTAATAAGCAAGTAGGCATATAATCTATTTACAGCTATTTTCATCGGGATACATAATCCAAAAATACACATTTTAAGTGTATTATTGAGTAATTCCAATGATTGACAGTCTATTCGTGAGCTTGCTCGCATTCAGTGGGCTGAAACACGTCACAGAAGCAAGCAAAACACAAATATTTCTTGCACCATGCGCAACACCCAAACGAAAGAGAAGACGGCAATGGGATGCCGGTGATGCAGGCAATAATACCCAACTATTTCTACCGATTTAACACCATGACGATAGACAAATTGGCATCTCAGTGTATTTTGATTATAATTCGTTAGCCTTCTTGCGACCTCTAATATCTCGTGGGAGCAGGCATAATTTATTGCTTTTTGAACAGCGAGATAGAACATGGAAGGATACAAAGAAACAATCAGACTCAAGGGTGTGGATCCACTTCATCATTAGAAGGCTAAACAAGAGAGAAACATTATGAAAGCAATGCATACGCTGATTTGTATACATTATTTGTATAGATCGGAAGAAGAAAAAGCGCAGATCTGCACAGTGCCCGCAGCTGCCCTTTAGTTTCTGTCCACACCCACGAGTCTGATTGTTTCTTTGTATCCTCCCATCTACTAAAATTAGATTTGTGAGAAACGATAGCTGCAGCGTTCGAAGTATTCGTACTATTGTATGGGCCTACGTGTGTATAAATGCCTTCCAATGCCCACTCAAAGAAGACAAGGATACACAGTCTAGCTACAGTATTATAAATACGCCTCGGTTTGTGGATGAACTCAGACTTAGGTTGATAATCATTTTGAATATTTGGCAGTACTGTACCCATTGGTGTTGAACTCGTTTCAACCAATGATTCCCACAGCTACAGGAACACTACTTGTGATACCTCTTAGACAAAATACTTATACAGTGCTATAAAACGAAAAGATCGACCTGACTCAAACTGTGGGAAGTTTGTTCTACAACTTGCGTACCTGGATAAAGAGCTTTTCCTATTTGTGATATCTGTGAACGTTGCTGCATCAGACGATTTAAGAAGAAACTAAATTCCTTCAGCTACGACAATGTTTAAAGAAATCGTCTTAACGGCACTAAATCGTGGTTTGTGAATCGTTTACTGGCTGTACTCTGCCGCATTTCGATCATTGGAAGGCAAAAGCTTACTGACAAATTTCACACAAGGAAAAGGGGGACGAAATGTCTCTCACTGGAACGTCAAGTTCTAGGCGACTGATGACCACATATGTTAAGTCCCATACTGCTCAGAGCCATTTGAACCATTTTGAACTTAAACTGGTGTCACTCTGAGCTAGAATTGATGGTCAGCGACTAAGTATAAGGTTGCAACTGTGAAATACTTTCCTACATTATAGATGTGAGTATTAAATCTGAACTAATAATGCGAAAATTTTGAACTTGGCTAGCTTACAATGAAAATCTTTCTGTTTATTGCAAAGGAAAACAATTGATTTTCTAAAACATTCTCTACCATACACAACTTGAAACAGGTGATGTCGACCAAATCTTGTGGAAGAACTGACAGCTACGTATAACGGAAGGCAGTAACATCCCTTGGCTTTTGGTTTGGCAGTATTCGACAGCCATTTCTAGGAGCAAGTAAATTAAGAAAGGCAGCGCGTTTTTGTTATAAAGTAACGTCTTCATCAATTACTTTAGTGTTAATGTAATCTGCGAGTAATTGCTGATGTTTGATATTAACATGCAAAGGACTCTGTAGACAGGGAAAGAACCTCTTCTTGGGCTACTACTTCTATAATGACCAAAAGGCATTAAATGATCTTCAAGCACATGTGTTCCAGCAACGGTTTGAAGAAAATGATAGTAACAATGACGGTAATAATCGAATTATCCGGTAACTTCACACTTCACAGTGGATTTTCTCGAACTAAGAAATTTGCTGACTTAGTGAGTATTTCAAAATGGCTTTACATCGAGGCTATGATGCCTAGAAGAGTCTTTACATCCTGCTGACATGAGAATAGCATAATCTCCACGTCAGAAGATTGCTTCTACTTAACCATTTAATAGACTCGCATTTTTTCCACAGTGATTAATTTTGTAAGCTAAGCACATCATCCGTATAACCCACTCCTGGGGCTGGGAAATGTGGCCACAATGGTCTGGTGGAACGAACTATCACAGGTGCAATGCGTGCGTTCAGGCATTTACTTTTAACAGGCACACACAGATTTACTTTACCTCTGGTAACCTCAAGAGAAAGACGTTATAATCCAGAATCCGCATTAAACATCACGTTCCTTCATTACCAATTGGGCAGAGCCGGTATACGTTGGGAAATGACATAGGCGGAAGTCATGGTAAACAGAAATACTGTCTCCAGTAAACTTACTTATATTAGAAAATTTTATTTTATTTGATGAAACGATAGCCATTTAAAGGAACAGGGCTCTTATTTTTCTTGTACTTGATTGAACTAGAGACGTTGAAAAATATGGTGCTGGACTGTGATCCGAATTCGTATCTCATCTTTCGAGGATCTGAATCCCTCGGAACGGTATAGTTCAATCATTTCGTTCCTTTTCCCAAGACTGCAATCTTCTCTAGGTCTCCTCCAAACCCACATCCATTACAAAAATATTCATAATTTCATATCAAGCCCTATTACGTGCATACCAGTCTGCTAGCGAAAATTAACGTGCATTTTAATGTATGTTCATGTGTTGCCAACAATCGCAATAGGTGACGTTATTTCTAGTCAAACACGCTCACATCTTACTGTTGGTGAGTAAGCAAGTGTTACTTAAGCTATGTTCGTGGATGATAAAGAATGACGGTAGGTGTGCGGTTCGATTGTTGCTCAGGCACAAAAATTTGTATCCTTGTTTTAGATTCAAACACCTAGCAGCTGGTAAGAAAAACCGATACGTAACATTTGATTTTACTTAGTTAACAATCCGATTGCGTGCTGGGTTCGTATCTCCGTTACAGAACTTCACATCATGCGCTTCATCTTTAAATGCTTGAACACTTTGTTCCTTCTGAATGGAGGTCTATCACACATCTTTCGTGGTTAGTTAACAGGGACGAAAGAGTCTATACAGGAGTCCCGGTTTATTACAAAACTGTCGTCTTTTTTTTCAAATTTAGATTTGGTTACTGATATTGGCGAAAATTTCTGTAATTCGTGCATCTTCATGACTAGTCAGCATTATGATATGATTAGATTAGATTAGATTAATGCTTGTTCCATTACAACATTTCGTAATGATGTAGAACGTGTCATTTTAATGAACGATTTCTTTAATACCATGATTCAGTTTCTTTGCAACAATTTTTACTCTCTCTCTCTCTCTCATTCTTTTTTATTTTTATCTCTCTCCCTCACTCTCTCTCTCTCTTCTATCTCTCTCTCTCTCTCATACACACACACACACACACACACACACACACACACAAGCACACAGTCTTTTTCTTTTATTTGTTTGTTGTGCTCGACTATCGGCGAGGCACGAAAACGTTCGTCAACGATTTTCTTAGTTTTGAGTACACTTACGAAAGATATATAAAAACAACTATGATAGTTACTGATTTATGAAGCTTAGTTTGCAGTCAGTTCTGAGTATTATTAGTAACTACGCTTCAGTCCCTAAACCCAGTTACAGAAATGTGAATCAGACGGATTACGTATTCCAGGCCGTAGCAGCTGCGTCTCTGAGACGTCAGCTATGGTAACTTTCCAGCCCACTGTAGGATCACATCGGTTCGTCTTCTTCCTGCTGGTAAAGTAACTGAGATTTGGCAACAAGGCAAGGTATATTTGGCAACTCTGTGATCGACGAGTTACTTCCTGGTGTGCACGGAATTAAGCCTCAAAGTTCACTTGATTTTTCCTGTCATTTCCATTGAATAATCTGAGTTATTATTAACGCTTGAGCTGTAACAGAAGACTGTAAATTTACAGTTTTCAGCCCAGGAAAGTCGTTGCACGTGAAAATCGCATCTAATCTCATCCTTTAAATAGTGGTTTACGAGTTCTAGCCACTAGTGCTCTCGTAAGAGGAGACCTAGACTCATGCCTCTTCCCTAGCTCTGTGGAAACGTGCTAACCTGAGAGACAGTCTGCCGCCGGCAGTGCTGCGAGTAGGTCACGCGCCAGAGCGCTGTGGGCGAGGCGCGCACGGTGTGTTTGTGTTTACTTCGGCCGCTGTAAGTGCCGTTTTCCCTTCTAGACCACCATGGCGCACAACTATCGGAAGAAGACATTACGTTTCAACTTTTGTTTGGACTTCGCCCGACCCAAGGCCCTGGAGGTAGAACGATTTATTCGCGATGAAGTTAAAATACCACCAACGGATCTAATTGGTATCCACTTGTCCATAGTTAGCAGTACCGTCTATGTCAAAATGATCAACGATGCGGCGTGCGACAAGTTGCTTCAAGAGGAAAAACGTGGATAGCGCTTCTGTCATTCCGACGGCAACGTCGGACCCGTTACCGTCGATCACGCAGGTCTCGGCACACGGACGGTAAGGATCTTCGAACTCTCGTTCGAACTACCTGCAGACGTCGTCATCGAGGCGCTCCGTCCCTATGGCAACGTTCTGGAACATGTTGCCGAACGATGGGTACAATTTCAAACCTATCCCGTTTTAAACGGTGTTAGACAGGTCCGCATCGAGTTGCAGAAACACGTGCCTTCCTATCTACGTATCGGAGGCTGCCGTGCCATTATAACGTACGACGGCCAACCTCGGACCTGTTCCGGTTGCGGGAAAGAAGGTCACCTGCGGTCTGAATGCATTCAACGACGTGTCGCGCAGCTCCCGCTGTCGGAAGTGTCCGTCACACCCACGATGACCGCCCTACCGGTCAATTACGCAGCGGCTCTTGCCACGTCTACAGTTTCCTCCAGTCCGTCGCCCGGTCCTTCGGCACGTCCCATCGTCCCAGTCACCTATGGACGATGCGGACGTCCCACCTGACGACCTTGCCGCCGAACAGGCTCCCGCACCGGACGCTGAGGAGAACAGTACTTCTTCACACATGTTTGACAAGTTCATTGTACCCGGTTGAGACGCCTGTCTCCCCGCCGACAACTCCAGATCTCTCTCACCACGACGCAATTCCCATGGACATTGGACAGACCCACGGCACCGGAGCATGGGCCGACGACATTGAGGAAGATACGCCCCCTCCTCTGGATGAGTTGCCTCCGCCGTATAAGGCTGCCTGTTAACATCAAAAGCGAGGCACTGCAGCTGATGGGACGGGACTTCCTGTCGGTGCCCTCCTCTTACTTCCCTTGGTGATGGTAGATGCGCGTCCACCACCACTGAAACAAACGTACCGGTTTGCCACACTGAACCTCAACATGATCGGCACTGCACCCAAGCTGCAACTCCTATGTGACATGCTTCGGGCCTCTGACGTCGACGTCGCCCTTCTTCAGAAAGAACGCGTTGCCACACTACCACCAGTCTACGGCTACGACTCATACACGTCCACATGTGATCAATCAGGGCGTGGAGTGGCTTTCTACATACGTGAAGGAATCCCACTCAAGGACACGACAATCCTTCCCTGTGGAAGAGGCATGGCTGTTACCATCTTCGACACGCGCGTCATCAATATCTACGCTCCGTCTGGCTCCACGAACCGTCGGCAGCGGTCCACTTTCTTCGGACATGACGTGGCGCCCCTGTTTTCTGGACGCTATGATCGCCTTATCATGGGAGGCGATTTCAACTGTGTCCTCCATCCGCAGGACCAAATGCTTGGTTATTCGCCATGCCCGGCGCTGCTCACCTTAATCGAAGATTTTCATCCAGTGGACGTTTGGGAGAAAATTCATGGCAATACCCCCGGTTTTACCCATTATACAGCACATTCTGCGAGCAGACTGGACCGGTTTTATGTCTCTGCCCACCTTGGCAATGAAGTTGCCCAAGCTGAACGATGGCCCCTTGCGTTTTCGGACCACTGCGCCGTCATTTGCTCCCTGGCTCTGCCACCTCAGTCAGTGTGGCGCAGCAGAGGTTACTGGAAGCTTAATACCTCCCTCCTTAATGACCCACACTGCCGACAATGTATTGCCACTACATGGGCGTCTTGCGAAATACGCCTTCCGCAGTACACATCCACGTTCCATTGGTGGCTCCAATGTGCCAAACCTGCGATCAGAAAGGCCTTCATACAATGTGGCAAGGAAGCAGCAGCATGGCATCGAGACACCACAAATTTTCACTACGCCGTCTTCCGTGAGCTCGATGCGCTCCCTCCATCCGCTGACACCCATAGGGAACGACAACGTACTAAAGCTCGTCTCCTCTCTCTTCAACGTGCACGACTGCATGGTGTCGTGCGTTCCCGACGACAAGACCTCCTGCACGACGAAACCCCATTACCAATCCATGCCGTATCCGACCATAGTCGTCGACGTCGACTTTTCGTCCCCAACATCACGACCTCCGATGGTGTTCACCACACAACACAGGCGGCGGTGGTGTCTGCCTTTGCTGAACGTTATCGCCAATTTTATGATGATGAACCGATGGCGACGCCCATTCCTGATGATCTCCGTCCTTCCCCTGATCGGACCCTCACCGTAGCGGAGTCAACGTCCATGATGTCTGCAATCACTGCAGAAGAGGAGGTAGATGCGATCATCAAAGGGGCCAAGAACAAATCACCCGGACCAGATGGTCTCCCAGTGGAGTTTTACCGGGCGTTCACCACGTTAATGCTTCCTCGCTGGACGGAAATGATTCAGGAACTCTTTACTCCGTCCTTCCCAATTCCACTTGAATTTGTCACTGGCATTCTTCTACCTGTGCCTAAACCGAAGGGAGGGTCTCATGTCCCTGCGAATCGCCCCCTTACACTACTGAATGCAGATATAAAATCTATGCACGCCTCTTAGCAGCGCGCATACGCACCGTCTTACCTACGGTCCTTTCACCTGAGCAGACTGCACGTGGTTGTGGGGCCACCTTACAAACAGCCCTAGGAGAATGCCTTGACCTCATTGCACTGGCGTCGGTTTGTCGCCTTCGTGCAGCACTGGTATCCGTCGATTTCACGAGTGCCTTTGATCGCGTTCGACAACCATTCCTCCTCATGGTGGCGACACGTATGGGGTTCCCATTACTTTTTGTCGATGCCATTCGCCGGTTACTACTTCCCGCGGTCTCGATGGCACAAGTCAATGGGAGGCTTGTAGGACCGATTCCTATACGCCGCTCTGCGCGTCAAGGATGCCCTATGTCTACTTTACTATATGCCATTGCACTTGAGCCCCTCATCACTGGACACCTCTAGACTGCAGAGCCTCACTTTGCGTGACTACACCTTTCACTGTAGGGCTTATGCGGACGATCTCCTCTTTCTCACCTGCTCCTCCACGGAACTCAATGACGCCATTCAATGGATCCACCAGTATGGACGTCTTTCTGGTAGCATTCTTAATGTCCGTAAATCGACTATGATGCACATTGGGCGCCGCCTCCCGGCTATGGTGCCGACTCCACTCCCAGTCAGTGCCACCCTTCGTTACTTGGGTATCGAATTTACGAGCTCCACACACCGCACAGTGGCCCTGGCTTACCGGCGGCTTTTGCAGTCGATTCGGCACCATGTCCGCGGTCAAGTGCACCGTAACTTAAACCAACTCCAACGTATGTCCTATGTCAACATGCATGTCGCCCCTAAACTGGTACACGTCGCCCAGATCCTCCCAATGCCGTTATTCCTTGGCCGCCGCATCCAATCAGCCTTTGGATATTTCGTGTCAGCAGGGGCACTTTTCAAAGTCCGCTACAACACTCTAACACTGCCTCCTGCAAAAGGTGGCCTCGGATTCGTCAACGTGCGGGCACGATCTTCTGCACTCTTTGTCCACACTCTGTTGCGGCACTGGCAGGGGCCGGTCCCGTCTTTAACACGCAGTCTCTTAGATATCCTCCGACCAGCTTCTCTCGACCCACCGATCAATGTGGCACCTATTTCTCCATTATTGTACCACGTCGCCAATTGTTTCATAGAACTCAGCAACGTTCGGGCCGATCTTCCAGTCACCCGTCCTCCCCGTACAAAAGATTATTATCGTTTGTTTATGGTGTCCAACCCTTGCGACCCCATGGTGCTACAGCATCCTGACATTAACTGGCGCACGGTTTGGGGCTGTGTGCATGCATCCTTTTTACCGTCGTCTGTGTCTGCATTCTGGTACGTTTTAGTCTATGGAAAATTCCCGACTAATAGTCGACTTTATCGCATAGGACTGGCCACCTCCACACTCTGCCCTGACTGTCAGCTCGAAGACACCGACGAGCACCGTCTTACGTGCCCCCTGAAACAAAACGTATGGCTCCTCATTCAACGAATCGTGGGCTTTTACCTCCGTGCCTCGCCAACGACGGTAACCCCGGATTTCCTGTTGTTGCCCCAGACATTTCACTACCCTCTCGCTAAGCACCATAACCTAATCTGGTTTCGAGGACAGGCTTTAGAATACCTCTTTCAGAGTGGTCCGCACACAGTCCTTGACTTCTGGTACAAAGTTGTGACCGCGCATGGCACCCTCACCCGAAAACCATCTTACCGTCAAACTTTTGCCGGTTATCTCCGCAGCGTCTTCCTTGACCCCCCTCAAAGTTGGAGCGTACCATGCCTACCTATCACATGATGCAACACCCTTATCCACGTTCTCATGCATCGACCAAAAAAAAAAAAAAAAAAAAAAAAAAAAAATTAAAAAAAGGAAGAAGACAGAATATGTTATATTTTGTTGTATTTAATGTTTTTCTCTTTTTTTTACCTAACAGTCATTTGTATATGTTTAAATGGTACCTTGAAGAACTCTTGCATAGTGAATATACATTTACTTTTAGTTTGCTCGATACAAATTATTAAAAAAAAGGACAAAAAGAAAAAAGAAAACAGGATATGTTATATTTTGTTGTATTTAATGTTATTCTAATAATTTGTTTACCTAACACTCATTTGTACACGTTTAACTGGTACCTTGAAAAACTGTTGCTTTGTGTATATATATACGTACTCTCCGTTTGTTCAATAACGATTAGAGCCTCGCCGAGAGCTAGCTTTTTAATAGGGAGTTTTGAAAAAAAAAAAAAAAAGGCTGTTCGGTCAGAGGGTTAGCAGCCCTCTGTAATAAAAACAACTGAGTTAATCGATCAACAACGAACTTAAGCGGATGTCTTACGACGTCCGCCCCGAGCAGATGCAACGAACGAAAGCGAACAAAATGAGATTAAAAAAAAAAAAAAGAGAGAGAGAGAGAGAAAGCGTCTGTTATGGTCTGTGAAAGAGCTACAAGCAGTCAGATCACACATCGATAACGAAATCGCAAGAAAATACTTTCGGCTCATAGAGCAATGGTGAAAAACTTACAATGCTGCACAACAGATAACGCCTCTTTCCGCTGCTGACAAACAAATTTTGGGTTTCTAGGAATACATAACTTTATTTACGAAATGCCACATTTGCATACCACTTGAGTATGACACAGCATACCAATCAAACACAGACCCAATCGAAATATAAGTGATTAGTATTTTACTAATGTGTGCCGATAGAGGCACGCTTGTGTACAGATACTCAGTTTTATTGAAACAGACTTTCGTCGTAAGGTTATCGTGGGTAGTTTTATTTCATTTCTTATAACACAGTGCACAATTTTCGTACGGTTTCTTTTAGTGTTGTTAAAACATCAGTTAACATGAGAGTTAAATTAATCATCAACGATACATGCGAATTCTCTGATGTTGTCTATAACAGTCTGACAATGCACATGTAGTTTATTGATTACATGCATGTAGAAAACTTGTTCTGAGTTAAAGCTGTCAATCAAGGTTTTACGAAGAATAAAATGCCACTGCCACACGACAGCTAATGTAGAAAATACTTTTCTGGCGTATTTTGCCACGATGCGCTCTCCCCATACATAATACAAAAGTTTCGAGATGCATCTGCAGCCCGGCCATCTACGAGGTGCATTCAAGTTCTAAGGCCTCCGATTTTTTTTCTAATTAACTACTCACCCGAAATCGATGAAACTGGCGTTACTTCTCGACGTCATCGCCCTGCAGACGTACACATTTTTCACAATGCTGACGCCATGATTCCATGGCAGCAGCGAAGGTTTCTATAGGGGTCTGTTTTGACCACTGGAAAATCGCTGAGGCAATAGCAGCACGGCTGGTGAATGTGCGGCCACGGAGAGTGTCTTTCATTGTTGTAAAAAGCCAAAAGTCACTAGGAGCCAGGTCAGGTGAGTAGGGAGCATGAGGAATCACTTCAAAGTTGTTATCACGAAGAAACTGTTGCGTAACGTTAGCTCGATGTGCGGGTGCGTTGTCTTGATGAAACAGCACACGCGCAGCACTTCCCGGACGTTTTTGTTGCAGTGCAGGAAGGAATTTGTTCTTCAAAACATTTTCGTAGGATGCACCTGTTACCGTAGTGCCCTTTGGAACGCAATGGGTAAGGATTACGCCCTCGCTGTCCCAGAACATGGACACCATCATTTTTTCAGCACTGGCGGTTACCCGAAATTTTCTTGGTGGCGGTGAATCTGTGTGCTTCCATTGAGCTGACTGGCGCTTTGTTTCTGAATTGAAAAATGGCATCCACGTCTCATCCATTGTCACAACCGACGAAAAGAAAGTCCCATTCATGCTGTCGTTGCGCGCCAACATTGCTTGGCAACATGCCCCACGCGCAGCCATGTGGTCGTCCGTCAGCATTCGTGGCACCCACCTGGATGACACTTTTAGCATTTTCAGGTCGTCATGCAGGATTGTGTGCACAGAACCCACAGAAATGCCAACTCTGGAGGCGATCTGCTCAACAGTCATTCGGTGATCCCCCAAAACAATTCTCTCCACTTTCTCGATCATGTCGTCAGACCGGCTTGTGCGAGCCTGAGGTTGTTTCGGTTTGTTGTCACACGATGTTCTGCCTTCATTAAACTGTCGCACCCACGAACGCACTTTCGACACATCGATAACTCCATCACCACATGTCTCCTTCAACTGTCGATGAATTTCAATTGGTTTCACACCACACAAATTCAGAAAACGAATGATTGCACGCTGTTCAAGTAAGGAAAACGTCGCCATTTTAAGTGTTTAAAACAGTTCTCATTCTCGACGCTGGCGGTAAAATTCCATCTGTCGTACGGTGCTGCCATCTCTGGGACGTATTGACAACGAACGCGGCCTCATTTTAAAACAATGCACATGTTTCTATCTCTTTCCAGTCCGGAGAAAAAAAAATCGGAGGCCTTAGAACTTGAATGCACCTCGTATTAAACCTGAAAAGAACAAAATGTCGCAGAAGTTAGCCCTTTTTCCACATGCGACAATTTTGGGTTGAGAACTGAAGGAAATTATGTTCAAAGTTCCATTAGATCGATAACTTCATCAGACAGCAGTATGGCGTTTTAAAAAAAGGAGCAGTGCGCGACGCTTACCGTTACGCTACTAGGTGACACATAGCTACAACACCTCCAGAACTCAAGAACAATTCCTCCAGAACTTGCGCATTGCACAGTGCTGTGAGACAGACAGTTACAGCTTTTCTTTTGCACTGCACGACGTTTTTAACAAACAGATAGCGCAATAGAGTAGCTCAAGTCGAAAGGAACACTTCCTGTTTAAATTTCTGCATCCTACACTGTTGGCAGATCTGAGTAGGTGTCAGTTACGTGATTTTATTTCGGTGATTACAAAATAGGGTCGAATGTATGCACTGGGTAGCCGAGGCAGCTAGTTCATGGCGATTCGGTCAACCAAGTAAATGAATGTACTGAACATGCTGCAAACCACTACAGGGAGTCTGTGTGTCAGAATTCTCATCCAGTGTGGCGCAACATTGTTATGATAGAAAAATGAATTATGCAGAACAGAATTTTCTGGTCTCTTGGATTGATGCTAGGTTCATATGCTTATGGCCTGGGTTCGATTCCAACTTTTGCTGATGATTTTTGATAAGGAGAGACAGATTCTGTTCTCTTCTGGCTACGCCAAGTGAAGAAGGTATAATGGCATTGTGGTCTGACATTCATGTTAAACATGATATTCCTTCTCTACCAAGTAGACATTAGGTTGAACCAGAATAAAGTCAGGAGTCGCGACACGTAGAAACTCTATCAACAGTAACCTTTGTTATACTAGTTATTTATTTGTAGTGACGAAACAAAAGCTATGTAGGGTCACAGGATACTTATTCCATCTTTTATTTGACCTTCTGTATGTCGATAAAATTGGTTCTGATCTGGGAATGCAACTCAGACCGCCCTTAACGCGGAATTAGTGACAATACAGCTCGACTGCAATTTGTTGTTTGTTCAAAACTGCAGATTCCTCAACATCTCCACATATTGCGCGTGAAAGGGTTCGAATCCAGGCCCGGCACTAAAGCTTGCATTATGTATTATCAAGCTCTAGCATGAGAACACCTATCTGCTGGTGGGTAATAATTTTGATTTTTAATGCATTTTCATTCGTTGTCAACACTAACGGTATCTGACGTTTTTGTGTCCCAGTGAGACACATAACTGTTTGCGAAATCATTGTAAATTCAAGGATGTTATTCCGAGCTGCTGGTGGAGAAAAATTCGGTAGCTGACGTCTCTTTGTGTGCAGTCAACAACGATATGTGTGGGGCTCGATTCCCAGTCAGCACTGAACTCTTCGTTATATTATTTCTAGTTCAAACCTGCTCACATGTCGCTGCTGGTGTAACAAACCCATTTTTAACGTTCGTTTTCTCTATAATATAACAGCGATAGATGCCAGGTTGGAGTCCTGGGAAAGAAAAAATTAATGTTTCGTCTCGTCATTTCAGTTAAAACATCTAGCTACTGCCGAGAAAATCCGATATGTCACAGTAGATTGTGCTTCGATGACAATCCAATTAGGTTCTGGGTTCGAATCCCTGTCCAAAACAAAGCTTTACCTCACGGCATTTCAAGTAAGTTACTTGTGAAGAAGCAATATTTAACATCTCTCGTAGTTCGTTAACAAGGACAATAGGTGCTGTGTAGGAATTCGCGTCCGTTAACAATGTTTACGTTATGTAATTTAAAGTTGATATTTGCTAACTGATACTGTCTAAAACCGAGATATGTCACTCTCTGTATGCCTAGTCAGGAATGACTGTTAGTTTCCGTCAGTCACGAAGTCTTTGCTTAGTCTGCATGACCTGGGTTTGAATCCATATGCAGAACGAGACGGTTCGTCGTGTCATTTGAAGTTCATTCATATTCTCAACTAGCTGCTCGTGAATAACTTAAATTCTTAATGTCATTTTGTGTTAAATAATAAGGAAGGTATGTTATTTTGAAGAGGAAATCATGAATATGACGAGCTTACTACGTGAATTACCTATCTGACGTGATAATGAGAGTGGTAACATTTCATGTATGTCATTTATTGTAATAAACGTGAGCTTACAAGCCTGAAGAACTGTCTTATCTGTGATAAGATGTTTCCTGATATTTGTAGTACCTTGGTATTACTTTACATCTTGAGTTATTGCGATACAGAGCAGTGTTTTCTAGTGGTGACTTGTTGGAACCATTTTCAATAGTCAAACGACTGTACCTGGGGAGATTAGAGGAACTGCTAGACAGCAGCGCTATGTGGGTTGCATTCGAATCAGGCGAAATGCAGTTCAGGTCGTTCGGATACTTTTGAGCACGACTGTACATAAGCAATTAGAAATCGTTTGTAATTCGATTCAACAACCTCGTTAGCGACAGAAGCCTTCGTATTTTCGTGCACTATTTTATGTAACTGTTTTAACTCTACAATTCTGTTTTTATTTAATTCAAATATCTGTACAGCCTACTGTCTTCTGCCATACTAACAATGCTATGTGTGGTAAAAGAATTCAATGAAGAAGTCGCTGATGACATCCACCAGAAATCTGGAGCTTAGATGCTTAGGTGCTTGTAAGCAGCTGGCTCAGTTTGAATCATAACTGCCAAGTACTTGCATCTTCCTCACTGTGAACACCTGTGTTCGAAGTTAGTTCAAAATGACTCTAAGCACTATGGGACTTAACATCTAAGGTCATCAGTCCCCCTAGAGTTAGAACTACTTAAACCTAACAAACCTGAGCACTTAACACACATACATACCTGAGGCAGGATTCGGACCTGCGACCGTAGCAGCAGCGCTGTTCCGGACTGAGGCTTCTAGAACCTCTCGGCCACATCAGCTGGCACGAAGTTAGTCTTGGTATGTATGTTACCTTGTACAACTCAGTGTTCTCTCTTGCCAGTTGACGCTTATGTTAGGACATTGATCGTTCAGATTTGATTTTGTGTGTTTTTGTTTTACTTTAGAACTGTAGATGATCAGTCTGTCATTGAAGTCGATGTTTAAAAAAAAAGTTTCAAAATTATATGTCCAATGCTGGAGTTTCCCTTGTTTGCAAAGGTTTTATTCTCTTCTTCTTCGAGTGCTCCTTTATTTTCTCGCTGTGAGCCAGCTTTTTGTACTCTGTCCATTTTGGTCCCTGTGGTTTTCTTACTGGTAAGGGCCATTGACAAACGCCCACGGATCGTTTGCCGGAACCACAGACGGTGTTGTTGTAATGTCTCTTGCAGCGGTCTCTCCGCGATATTTTCAGAAACTTTATAAATTATATAACTCAGTACATATCTAGAAATATCTCTTCTTATCTTACCGATTCCTAAACTTTAATATACGATGATTATCAATACAAAGTAGTTTCAAGCCCTATTATTCCTTGGAGCGTGCATTTATTTCATGGAATAGCTTCTGTGCTATCTATGTTTTCTCTTATGAAAAGAATGATTCAGATCTTGCCGATTAGCCGTGAAAGAACGAAGATGTATATGTATGTATTGTTGAGCTAGTCGCCATCTTGCTTTCAATAAATGGGCTAACACGGTCTTACCAGCAGATCTGCGGTCTTCCCCATGTGATCACCGAAAGTTAATTATTATTACAAATGTTTTCAGGAGATCGACTGACAATGTTCGTCGCTCCGAGACTTCGAAATTGCTTCACTGCCTTATGGAATTTAAGTTATGCTCAATTTAATCAGGATAGAAAATGGTTCAAATGGTTCTGAGCACTATGGGACTCAACTTCTGTGGTCATAAGTCCCCTAGAACTTAGAACTACTTAAACCTAACTAACCTAAGGACAGCACACAACACCCAGGATAGAAAAGTACTAAACTGTGTGAATGTGATAAGCCTGCTTTGTGAATGAAAATTCCCTTAATATACGCATGTTTTTTACTATCCTGATCAGTGAAGCTAAATCAGTCTGGTGTGAGTGAGGTTTTTAAATTTCAGATACCACAAAAAATATTAAATTGTCTTTTCTCCAGATCCGATTTTACCGATGCGATCCATTTTTCTGTCAGAAATCTTATCCATATCTATCACTGTGATGAGTCTTTTGGGATTTATGTGAGTCAAGTGTCCGCAGAAGGTCAGTTTCCTTTTCGCTATCCACGTGGATATCCTCCTGGTGTTTGCACAGTTCGTCTTCGGGCTACATTCTATAATTGCCTTCCTCTTCTCTTATGGGTCCTAGTACGCTCCTCATGATCCTCTTTTCTTGATCTCTTTCCTGAGAGCGCCCCTCCCAGCCATTATGAGCCACTCAGAGGCCTACGAAACTACCATTTTGTTGTGTCGGAGTTTGAGGTTCTTGGAGAGGCACTTGCACTGGTAGATTCTTGTGCAGAAGTAGTAAGTCCTTTCAAATTTGGTGTCTACAGTTAGGTTCTTGCTTGAATTTGTAGAGATCCTATCCACCCTTCTAAATACTCGACTGCTGGTACATTTCATGATTGTGTCTTCTCGCAGGACTGTAGAGGGGACTTCCTTGACGTTAATCATGAATACAGTGTTCTGGATGTTTATCTTCAAGCCGCTCTTAAACAGTACGCTATAAAAACGTTCTGTAGGTTGGAAGTAGCATCTTTTATAATGCCCGTTAGTAAGGTAAGATAATCGGCAAAAGCTAGGCATGGTACACTGCAGCTATCTTCCTTGTATACATGCAGCAGTCCATCTCCTGTTGGTAGCAATAGCTTCCATTCTGTGATAATTTTCTCTAGGAAGCAATTGAAGAGAATGTAGGAGAGATCATCGAATTGTCTTCCCCTGTTCTGATGAGGAAACTCTCTGATAGCTCACCTCTGAACTACTTTGCAAAGATCTTGCCAGATACTGTTCACACAATAATCGGATGTATCAGGGTGTATGTTTCCTTTTCTTGTCCACCATATACTTTGATAAATACACTGCTTGACACTGCTAGGAAACAACTGATGTTCTCTAGGAAGCGACAGACATTTTCTACGGAACAACCGACAATTGCTACGGAACACCAGACGAATGACAGTAAAAGGAAACATAAAGGGCGGAACGTGTCAACTGCAGGGAAGCCTCTGCATGAACACTGTATAAAATAAACGGTTCAAATGGCTCTAAGCACAATGGGACTTAGCATCTGAGGTCATCAGTACCCTAGAACTTAGAACTATTTAAATCTAACTAATCTAAGGACATCACACACATCCATGCCCGAGGCAGGATTCGAACTTTGGATCGTAGCAGCCGCGCGGTTGCGGACTGAAGCGCCTAGAACCGCTCGACCACAGTGGCCGGCGAAACACTGTATATATTCGATGGTTCATGCAGTACTGTGTTTGACGAAGGCTGTAATGGAACCAGTTAATACGACGTTCCTTGTGGTAGGGCAACATGTCTGCAAGAGATCATTTGAGTGCTTTGATGTGGATGAGCCTTTGGACGCCTCGAGGCCGAACTGTGGCTACAGTAAAGGTTGCGCCCAAAAGGGTCATCTCGCGACTTAAAGAGGTCGCCGAAGGTGAAAGTGCTATGCGAAAGCTTGCCGGTTGTCGTGGACAAACCACTACACCGTACGAGGATCGATGTGTACCCTAATGTCGAAGAGGAACAGACACCTCCCTCCTAGGCAGATCGCTGCAGACGTAGCAACCGCTACCTGTACACGTGGCTTTGCCAGAACCATTTCGTCGCAATCAAATCAGGCTGGTCTGTGTACTCGGAACCCTGTTAAATGAACTGCACTTCAATCATACCATCGTCGAGAAAGAGTTATCTGTTGGTGTTGGTGGGGCGTGTTTGCTGAGACAAGCAACAGTGGTCCAGAGTGATGTTCTGCGACGAATCCCGCTTCATTGCGGCAATTCATTCTGACCACAAGTTAGAGAGGAGAAGCTTACACACCAAAGAATGTTCAAGAACCTCACCAGTACGGTGCAGGAGTTATGGTGTGTGGAGGCATTATGCACTACGGCCTCACACCGCTGCATGTCTTTGCGCGAAGTACCGTTACAGCACAGTGATAGAGCCGGGAGATTATTCTAGTCCCTGTCTGTCTGTTTAGGGTTCCTGTTTATGGACGACAATGCCCACCACATAGGACCACTGAGATACCAGAGACACTGAAAAGTGGCGATACTGAACGTACGGAACGGCCTGCGTTCTCCCCGGTCCTAAACCTTATACAGGGTGAAAAGTATTTAAACCGACCAACTCTGGGAGGTTGTAGGGGACATCAAAACAAATATTTTTCCCTAATGTCATTTTTCCCTACGAGGATTATTTAAACCGTTGGAGGCCGTATTACGCTCTTCAATTGATTGAGGCCGTATTACGATCTTCAGTATTTAGAGGGCGTATTACGCTCTTCAGTTGTAGGCAACAGCTGTCCACCAGTGTAGTAGTGCATTGTCTCTAATGGAGCGATACACCTGGAGTGAGTACACTGATATGGTTGGTGCGTACAACATAGCGCACCACGAAGGACGAACTGCACAGCGGGTTCATCAACAACAATATCCTAATCACCGTATCCCGCCTCATACGACCTTTGATGCTGTGTACCAATGTCTGCGTGAGACCAGGTCATTTAGCAGATTACCTGGACAGGGATGCCGTTGAACGGTAATAACGCTGCAATCTGAGGAAGCTGTCTTGCAGCATGTGGAGCGGGATCCTTCAATCAGCACTCGTGCAATTGCACGAAACATTGGGACGAATCAGACGAATGTAAGAACAGTCCTTCGAGAGCAATTGTTACGTCCATTTCACTTACAGCGTGTCCACAACCTGGAACCAGTTGATTATCCACCCAGAGCACAGTTTTCACAGTGGTACCTGGAACAGTGTGAAATGCATCCTACATTTCCATCCTTTGTGTTGTTAACCGATGAAGCAACGTTCGGGCGCGATGGAGTCTTCAACATGCACAGTTCGCATGTTTGGAGTGAGGATAACCCACATGCCACAGTTACTAGCGCTCATCAAGTGCGGTTCTTCGTTAATGTGTGGGTCGCTGTTGTTGGAGACTGTTTAATTGGGCCGTATCTGCTACCTAGTTGTTGTCTCTTGGTCATAAAAAAATGGAAAAGTGTTTGTTGGTTTAATTAATTTGCCGCTAGACAAATCTTCCTCTACCGGTTTAAAATCTCCTGATAGGAAAAAATGACATTAGGGGAAAATATTTGTTTTGATGTCCCCTACAACCTCCCAGAGTTTGTCGGTTTAAATACTTTTCACCCTGTAGAGTATGCCTGGGATGCTCTTGGCAGGCGCTTTTGTCAACAAAGAACCCCTCCCCGAACCGTGCAAGAACTGAAAACGGCCCCTAGACAAGAGTGGGGCAATGTCCCCCGAGGACTCATCAACAGTTTGTCATCCAACATGAATAACGGATGCAAAATGTGCATCAGCGCCTGAGGGGGCCATACTCCTTAATGACAGTCAAAGGTCCACCATTATATTGGAAGTCTGACAAGTGCAGAGATGAACATCATTTATGTTTGTTATCTTGCTTTCCCATGTTGTGAAATCTGGACCACTTTTTATTCTAAATTTACTACAATTGACCCTAAATAAAGAAAAGTGTGAAGTTATTCACACGAGTACTAAAAGAAATCAGCTAAATTTCGTTTACGCGATAAGCACACATATCTGAGGGCTATAAATTCAACTAAATGCTTTGGGATTACAATTAGAAATAACCTAAATTGAAACGATCACGTAGATAATACTGTGGGTAGAGCAAACCAAAGACTACGATTCATTGGCAGAACACTTAAAGATACAACAGGTCTACCAAAGAGACTGCTTACACTACGCTTGTCCGCCCTATTCTGTGCGGTGTGGAATCCGCATCAGGTGGGACTAACGAATGACATCGAAAAAGAACAAAGAAGGGCAGCTTGTTCAAATGGCTCTGAGCACTATGGGACTCATCTGCTGAGGTCATAAGTCCCCTAGAACTTAGAACTACTTAAACCTAACTAACCTAAGGACAACACACACATCCATGCTCGAGGCAGGATTCGAACCTGCGACCGTAGCGGTCGCGCGGTTCCAGACTGTAGCACCAGAACCGCTCGGCCACCAGCGGCCGGCGGCAGCTGGTTTTGTATTATCGCGAAATAGGAGAGATAGCGTCACAGACATGATACGTGAATTGGAGTGGCAATCATTAAAACAAAGGCATTTTTCGTTGCGACGGGATCTTTTCATGAAATTTCAATCACCAGTTTTCTCCTCCGATTGCGAAAACATTTTGTTGGCACCCACAAACATAGGGAGAAATGATCATCACGATAAAATAAGGTAAATCAGGGCTCGCACAGAAAAAATTAAGTGCTCGTTTTTCCCGATTGCCGTTCGAGAGTGGAACGGTACAAAAAGTGGCTCTGAGCACTATGGGACTTAACTTCTGAGGTCATCAGTCCCCTAGAACTTAGAACTACTTAAACCTAACTAACCTAAGGACATCACACACATCCATGCCCGAGGCAGGAATCGAACCTGCGACCGTAACAGTCGCGCGGTTCCCGACTGTAGCGCCTAGAACCGCTCGACCAACACGGCCGGCGGAACGGTACAGATACAGCATGAAGGTGGTTCATTGAACCCTCTGCCAGGCACTTTATTGTGAATAGCAGAGTAATCACGTAGATGTAGATGTACTCCCTGCCGCCGTTGGATAAGCAGCTGCAGCAGCAAGTCGTATACTCCTAGCTCACTCATTTCTTACATAGTTTAATTCTTAATTTCTTTGCGTGTTTTTGGTACTTGCATTGTTCGATACATAAATTTTGGGCGTATTATAGTATTTGAGAGTTGTAGCATCGCGTTTTAGTACCTGAATAGTGTAAATTCGCGTAGTCGTTTGTCTTTTGTTTTTGTTTTGAACGGCCAGTGTCGGTTGGTCACAGTCAGTGTGCTCCCTGCCGCCGTTGGATAAGCAGCTGCAGCAGCAAGTCGTATACTCCTAGCTCACTCATTTCTTACATAGTTTAATTCTTAATTTCTTTGCGTGTTTTTGGTACTTCCATTGTTTGATACATAAATTTCGGGCGTATTATAGTATTTGAGAGTTGTAGCATCGCGTTTTAGTACCTGAATAGTGTAAATTCGCGTAGTCGTTTGTCTTTTGTTTTTGTTTTGAACGGCCAGTGTCGGTTGGTCACAGTCAGTGTGCTCCCTGCCGCCGTTGGATAAGCAGCTGCAGCAGCAAGTCGTATACTCCTAGCTCACTCATTTCTTACATAGTTTAATTCTTAATTTCTTTGAGTGTTTTTGGTACTTGCATTGTTTGATACATAAATTTCGGGCGTATTATAGTATTTGAGAGTTGTAGCATCGCGTTTTAGTACCTGAATAGTGTAAAATCGCGTAGTCTCCTTCCGCTGCCGAGCAGTGTGTCAGCAGTGCGTTAGTAGCAGCATTACTGCATTTACTAGGCAATCTTGTATTTTAATAACCGTTTAAATTTTGTCGATTTGTTTGCGCTCTCTGTAGATTAGTTCAGACGTTCTTTGCAAAACAGTTTTTAGCATGGATAGGGACTGCAACTGCTGTGTTCGGATGCAGGCTGAGTTGGCATCCCTTCGCTCCCAGCTTCAGGCAGTGTTGGCTTCGGTCACACAGCTTGAGGCTGTTGCCAATGGGCATCACTGTGGGGGTCCGGATGGGGCTTTGTCGGGGACGGCCAGCTCGTCCCACGCATCCCCCGATCGGACTAAGACTGTGGTTGCCTGGGATACTGCCCGCATTGAGGCTGATCCCTCACCTGTGGTAGAGTGGGAGGTAGTCTCAAGGTGTGGCAGGGGGCGAAAAACATTCCGGAGGGCTGAACGGAAGGCCTCTCCAGTTTGTCTGACGAACCGGTTTCAGGTTCTGTGTCAGGCTGATACTGATCTTCGGCCTGACATGGCTGCTTGTCCTGTTCCAGAGGTTGCCCCTCAGTCTGCAAGATCCGGGCGGTCGCAGATGGTGGGCTTACTGGTAGTTGGGAGCTCCAACGTCAGGCGCGTAATGGGGCCCCTTAGAGAAATGGCAGCAAGAGAGGGGAAGAAAACCAATGTGCACTCCGTGTGCATACCGGGGGGAGTCATTCCAGATGTGGAAAGGGTCCTTCCGGATGCCATGAAGGGTACAGGGTGCACCCATCTGCAGGTGGTCACTCATGTCGGCACCAATGATGTGTGTCGCTATGGATTGGAGGAAATCCTCTCTGGCTTCCGACGGCTATCTGATTTGGTGAAGACTGCCAGTCTCGCTAGCGGGATGAAAGCAGAGCTCACCATCTGCAGCATCGTCGACAGGACTGACTGCGGACCTTTGGTACAGAGCCGAGTGGAGGGTCTGAATCAGAGGCTGAGACGGTTCTGCGACCATGTGGGCTGCAGATTCCTCGACTTGCGCCATAGGGTGGTGGGGTTTCGGGTTCCGCTGGATAGGTCAGGAGTCCACTACACGCAGCAAGCGGCTACACGGGTAGCAGGGGTTGTGTGGCGTGGACTGGGCGGTTTTTTATGTTAGATGGCCTCGGGCAAGTACAGAAAGGGCAACAGCCTCAAAGGGTGCGGAGCAAAGTCAGGACATGCGGGGACCAAGCAGCAATCGGTATTGTAATTGTAAACTGTCGAAGCTGCGTTGGTAAAGTACCGGAACTTCAAGTGCTGATAGAAAGCACCGAAGCTGAAATCGTTATAGGTACAGAGAGCTGGCTTAAGCCAGAGATAAATTCTGCCGAAATTTTTACAGAGGTACTGACGGTGTTTAGGAAGGATAGATTGCATGCAACCGGTGGTGGAGTGTTTGTCGCTGTTAGTAGTAGCTTATCCTGTAGTGAAGTAGAAGTGGATAGTTCCTGTGAATTATTATGGGTGTTACACTCAACAACCGAGCTAGGTTAATAATTGGCTCCTTTTACCGACCTCCCGACTCAGCAGCGTTAGTGGCAGAACAACTGAGAGAAAATTTGGAATACATTTCGCATAAATTTCCTCAGCATGTTATAGTCTTAGGTGGAGATTTCAATTTACCAGATATAGACTGGGACACTCAGATGTTTAGGACGGGTGGTAGGGACAGAGCATCGAGTGACATTATACTGAGTGCACTATCCGAAAATTACCTCGAGCAATTAAACAGAGAACCGACTCGTGGAGATAACATCTTGGACATACTGATAACAAACAGACCCGAACTTTTCGACTCTGTAAGTGCAGAACAGGGAATCAGTGATCATAAGGCCGTTGTAGCATCCCTGAATATGGAAGTTATTAGGAATATAAAAAAAGGGAGGAAGGTTTATCTGTTTAGCAAGAGTAATAGAAGGCAGATTTCAGACCACCTAACAGATCAAAACGAAAATTTCTGTTCCGACACTGACAATGTTGAGTGTTTATGGAAAAAGTTCAAGGCAATCGTAAAATGCGTTTTAGACAGGTACGTGCCGAGTAAAACTGTGAGGGACGGGAAAAACCCACCGTGGTACAACAACAAAGTTAGGAAACTACTGCGAAAGCAAAGAGAGCTTCACTCCAAGTTTAAACGCAGCCAAAACCTCTCAGACAAACAGAAGCTAAGCGATGTCAAAGTTAGCGTAAGGAGGGCTATGCGAGTTCGTTCAGTGAATTCGAAATTAAAATTCTATGTACAGACTTGACAGAAAATCCTAGGAAGTTCTGGTCTTACGTTAAATCAGTAAGTGGCTCGAAACAGCATATCCAGACCCTTCGGGATGATGATGGCATTGAAACAGAGGATGACACGCGTAAAGCTGAAATACTAAACACCTTTTTCCAAAGCTGTTTCATAGAGGAAGACCGCACTGCAGTTCCTTCTCTAAATCCTCGCACAAACGAAAAAATGGCTGACATCGAAATAAGTGTCCAAGGAATAGAAAAGCAACTGGAATCACTCAACAGAGGAAAGTCCACTGGACCTGACGGGATACCAATTCGATTCTACACAGAGTACGCGAAAGAACTTGCCCCCCTTCTAACAGCCGTGTACCGCAAGTCTCTAGAGGAACGGAGGGTTCCAAATGATTGGAAAAGAGCACAGGTAGTCCCAGTCTTCAAGAAGGGTCGTCGAGCAGATGCGCAAAACTATAGACCTATATCTCTGACGTCGATCTGTTGTAGAATTTTAGAACATGTTTTTTGCTCGAGTATCATGTCGTTTTTGGAAACCCAGAATCTACTATGTAGGAATCAACATGGATTCCGGAAACAGCGATCGTGTGAGACCCAACTCGCGTTATTTGTTCATGAGACCCAGAAAATATTAGATACAGGCTCCCAGGTAGATGCTATTTTTCTTGACTTCCGGAAGGCGTTCGATACAGTTCCGCACTGTCGCCTGATAAACAAAGTAAGAGCCTACGGAATATCAGACCAGCTGTGTGGCTGGATTGAAGATTTTTTAGCAAACAGAACACAGCATGTTGTTATCAATGGAGAGACGTCTACAGACGTTAAGGTAACCTCTGGCGTGCCACAGGGGAGTGTTATGGGACCATTGCTTTTCACAATATATATAAATGACCTAGTAGATAGTGTCGGAAGTTCCATGCGGCTTTTCGCGGATGATGCTGTAGTATACAGAGAAGTTGCAGCATTAGAGGGTTGTAGCGGGGTGCAGGAGGATCTGCAGCGGATAGGCACTTGGTGCAGGGAGTGGCAACTGTCCCTTAACATAGACAAATGTAATGTATTGCGAATACATAGAAAGAAGGATCCTTTATTGTATGATTATATGATAGCGGAACAAACACTGGTAGCAGTTACTTCTGTAAAATATCTGGGAGTATGCGTGCGGAACGATTTGAAGTGGAATGATCATATAAAATTAATTGTTGGTAAGGCGGGTACCAGGTTGAGATTCATTGGGAGAGTGCTTAGAAAATGTAGTCCAGCAACAAAGGAGGTGGCTTACAAAACACTCGTTCGACCTATACTTGAGTATTGCTCATCAGTGTGGGATCCATACCAGATCGGGTTGACGGAGGAGATAGAGAAGATCCAAAGAAGAGCGGCGCGTTTCGTCACAGGGTTATTTGGTAACCGTGATAGCGTTACGGAGATGTTTAATAAACTCAAGTGGCAGACTCTGCAAGGGAGGCGCTCTGCATCGCGGTGAAGCTTGCTCGCCAGGTTTCGAGAGGGTGCGATTCTGGATGAGGTATCGAGTATATTGCTTCCCCCTACTTATACCGCCCGAGGAGATCACGAATGTAAAATTAGAGAGATTAGAGCGCGCACGGAGGCTTTCAGACAGTCGTTCTTCCCGCGAACCATACGCGACTGGAACAGGAAAGGGAGGTAATGACAGTGGCACGTAAAGTGCCCTCCGCCACACACCGTTGGGTGGCTTGCGGAGTATGAATGTAGATGTAGATGTAGATGTACACCGCCGCTCGGAGTGGCCGCGCGGTTTGAGGCGCCATGTCACGGATTGCGCGGCCCCTCCCGCCGGGGATTCGAGTCCTCCCTCGGGCATGGGTGTGTGTGTTGTTCTTAGCATAATTTGGTTTGAGTGGTGTGTAAGTCTAGGGACCGATGACGTCAGCAGTTTGGCCCCTTAGGAATTCACACACATTTGAACAACTGCACTATGTACGTATTGTTTATCATGTCATCCGTCACTGCCTGTCATTATTTCTGTCCAATAATGTCTCTGTTCCTTAGTAAGTTGGTGCGTTTATGGCGCCAGTGTCCATCGATCGTCATTTTGATTTTTGGGTAGACTTCGATGCTTCTTTGTCCTCTGCTCATCTTTGGCGGTGCGGATTTAACGGCAGCGCGTGCGCTCTGCTAGGGAGGTGTGTCGGGATCGGCGGTGAGCGAGAGTCACGTGGGAATGTGTACGTAGGTAGGACGGCAAGAGGACGAGTCGGACAACGAAGGTGCGGGGCCAGCGGCTACGGTGTGTTGAGTCTTGAGGGCAGATCCACCGCCCATGGTGATTTGATTGTCCTAGAGGTCGGAAGGACAAGCTCCTTCGAGTCTGTTATAAGCTACGCCAGCCGATTGAATTGGAGTCGCCGAGTTGCTTCGGTGGGTTGCGTGCGGCTTAGTTGAATATGCCAGTGTACTAAAAATCCTTTGGAATTGTTTTAGTTGTTGACCACTTACCTCGGTGTCGTGACTATCTTGACGGCAGTTGAGGAACTGTGGCTACGCCCAACCAACCGACATGAGGCGTGGCTAAAGACGTAGCTAGAAGTTCAACGAGTAGTGAGTAAGTCCGGCTCTGTCGTTTCAAGATACGCCGCGATACGTCCCCTATTCTATCTTGTAGTTCATTTGGTAGTGTGGCGTGTAAAGGTACGCCGAGATAATTCTGCTCATCTTAACTTTAGGGCACGATTTTTGGCGAACTTGTTAACCAAAGTTTAAGACCTGGCACCGGCCAAGTAACTCACGGAGGCTAATTTGTTTCTATTCAGTTGTATTGATCACCTGTTCTTTGGATAAGATTGTGTAGTTTATGTCTCAGAATACTGTCTGCCGTTGATGTGTGTTGTGTTACAGATAACTGGAAGCGGTCGACGCGAGCATACTGGGAGCAGAGCATCACCGGGGCAGAGAGATATTTAAGGCCCTGTCCTCTGCTTTACATCTCGGGTTATGTTGTCACTATTGCGTGAGTCCACATTTCCGGTGGAGAATTATAGCAACTGCAGTTCAGTTGCAGTGCAAAGTTGAGTACATTTCTATGTCATTTCGTGTCTCGTGGATCTCTCGTATTGATTTGAATCCTTGGTCTGCTCGCGTCTATCGCTAATTCATACGTAATATTGAAGCAACCTCATTTTAGTGGTATTGTCATATGGTCATGTTATAGTTGTAATCATTCAAAGAATAATGCTGATTAATCATCTGAGTAACTATACTTGAAGCACCTCCTTAATTGTTTTAGTCATTTGTATATACACTCCTGGAAATGGAAAAAAGAACACATTGACACCGGTGTGTCAGACCCACCATACTTGCTCCGGACACTGCGAAAGGGCTGTACAAGCAATGATCACACGCACGGCACAGCGGACACACCAGGAACCGCGGTGTTGGCCGTCGAATGGCGCTAGCTGCGCAGCATTTGTGCACCGCCGCCGTCAGTGTCAGCCAGTTTGCCGTGGCATACGGAGCTCCATCGCAGTCTTTAACACTGGTAGCATGCCGCGACAGCGTGGACGTGAACCGTATGTGCAGTTGACGGACTTTGAGCGAGGGCGTATAGTGGGCATGCGGGAGGCCGGGTGGACGTACCGCCGAATTGCTCAACACGTGGGGCGTGAGGTCTCCACAGTACATCGATGTTGTCGCCAGTGGTCGGCGGAAGGTGCACGTGCCCGTCGACCTGGGACCGGACCGCAGCGACGCACGGATGCACGCCAAGACCGTAGGATCCTACGCAGTGCCGTAGGGGACCGCACCGCCACTTCCCAGCAAATTAGGGACACTGTTGCTCCTGGGGTATCGGCGAGGACCATTCGCAACCGTCTCCATGAAGGTGGGCTACGGTCCCGCACACCGTTAGGCCGTCTTCCGCTCACGCCCCAACATCGTGCAGCCCGCCTCCAGTGGTGTCGCGACAATGCACGTCCGCATGTATCCCGTGCCACCCAACGTGCTCTAGAAGGTGTAAGTCAACTACCCTGGCCAGCAAGATCTCCGGATCTGTCCCCCATTGAGCATGTTTGGGACTGGATGAAGCGTCGTCTCACGCGGTCTGCACGTCCAGCACGAACGCTGGTCCAACTGAGGCGCCAGGTGGAAATGGCATGGCAAGCCGTTCCACAGGACTACATCCAGCATCTCTACGATCGTCTCCATGGGAGAATAGCAGCCTGCATTACTGCGAAAGGTGGATATACACTGTACTAGTGCCGACATTGTGCATGCTCTGTTGCCTGTGTCTATGTGCCTGTGGTTCTGTCAGTGTGATCATGTGATGTATCTGACCCCAGGAATGTGTCAATAAAGTTTCCCCTTCCTGGGACAATGAATTCACGGTGTTCTTATTTCAATTTCCAGGAGTGTAGTTTTGTATAGGAAAGTTGGCTAGCCAAACCTTAAAAGATCTGTGTTCTTACCCTTAATCTGTTCCTCAGCTGATTGGAAGTAATGAGATTTGTGATGGGAATTGTATAGACACTTGTACTACTTAAGTAAAGCTTTTCCTTAGTATATTTACCTAGTCATATTCTTGTTCCGGTTAAAGAAATTTATTTGTTATTTCTCCAAGTGATCTGGACTTGTAAGGCAGTCTCCTGTATTATTGTGATTGAGATGTTATAATGCTTTTCATTGTAATAAAACATGTAGCAACTACAATGGATTACTATTGTGATTTTGGTTTGTCACTACCATTACCACATTTTACTTAGCATCTGTTAAGTAGTATATTGGCAAATTTGACAAAAGAAATCAATCACGCGTCTAAGGGAGTAAAAGCTGTTACAGCGATCCTGCAGCTGGCAGCTCGTGCCGTAGAGTAAGAAAGCGAAGAGATTCTTGATGGCTGATGAAAATAGGCAATAACGACGTTTCATCGACAACTATTGCCACAGTAGTGGTCCATAATGGGGAGGTTCTCAGTGAAGACGCTACACGCACGCCTGTGGCAGACAGCACTCGCCGAGCGCGGAGCCGCTGCTGGTCCTCCCTGGTTCGCCCGCCCGGCCGCTACTTCTTTATTATGGAGGACGGGCCCGCTGAGAGATTGGCGGCCTCTTGTGCGCCGCTTTTATTGACAATATAAGCCTAGGTCCCGCACCGTGGTCCCTTCCCGGCCCACCTCCGCCCAAAGTCGATTATCGGACGTCTCCTGCGTAACGCGCGTAGGGCGGGGCGGCTCGATGGAAAACAGTGGAAAACATGGATGGCTTCTTCCTTGCTGTCTCGCAGAAAAATTTCCTGCTAACCCCAACAAAAGGGAAAGTGGATGTTATAAGCAGTTTCGTCGTGAAGCTTCGGTGGGACGTACACTGAGGTGACAAAAGCGAGATACAGATGGCGGTAGTGTAGCGTACGCCAGGTATAAGCGGACTCATGCTCATAAATTAAGAGTAATGCTGATACATAGTGAAAAACGCTCTGGTGGGCGGTTTTCGGGTTTAAATCACCTCGGGGTATGACCATGCGGTGCATTTGACCTGCGGTCGTCGCACGGTGGCGCAGGCAGCAGTCCAATGTTCAAATGTGTGTGAAATCTTACGGCACTTAACTGCTAAGGTCATCAGTACCTAAGCTTACACACTACTTAACCTAAATTATCCTAAGGACAAACACACACACCCATGCCCGAGGGAGGACTCGAACCTCCGCCGGGACCAGCCACACAGTCCATGACTGCAGCGCCCAGACCGCTCGGCTAATCCCGCGCGGCCAGCAGTCCACATACGCAGAGGTGTGTTGGTGCATGTCAGAGTACGGTGCAGCGAGTAAGTGTGTAGACGTTTTCAGACAAACTAATGGTGACTGTGTGTTGAAAATGGCTCAAAGAACACATATTTATGACGTTATGAGGGGTCGAATACTAGGGCGACTGGAGGCTGGTCAAACACAGCAGGTCGTAGCACGGGCCCTCCGTGTGCCACAAAGTGTGATCTCAATATTATGGCAACGATTCCAGCAGACAGGAAACGTGTCCAGACGCTACAGTACAGGACGTCCACACTGTACAACACCACAAGAAGACCGATATCTCACCATCAGAGCACGCAGACGGCCACGGAGTACTGCAGGTAGCCTTGCTCAGGACCTTACCGCAGCCACTGGAACAGTTGTCTCCAGACACACAGTCTGCACACGACTGAACAGACATGGTTTATTCACCCGGAGACCTGCAACGTGCATTCCACTGACCCCTGGGCACAGCAGAGCCCAAAAAGCCTGGTGTCAAGAACACAGTAAATGGTCATTGGAACTGTGGTCCCAGGTTATGTTCACGGACGAGTCCAGGTGATTCTCGCCGGGTTTTCATCTGGCGTGAACCAGGAGCCAGATACCAACCCCTTAATTCCGTCGAAAGGGATCTGTATGGAGGTCATGATTTGATGGTGTGGAGTGGGACTATGATTGGTGCACGTAGACCCCTGCATGTCTTTGACAGAGGAACTGTAACAGGTCAGGTGTATCGGGACATCATTTTGCACCAGTATGTCCTCTTTTTCAGGACTGCGGTGGGTGCTACCATCCTCCTGATGGATGATGACGCACGGCCTCACCGAGCTGCTCCCGAGGAGGAGTATCTTGAAACAGAAGATATCAGGCGAATGGAGTGGCCTACCTGTTCTCCAGACCTAAATTCCCTCGAGGACGTCTGGGATGCTTTCGGTCGACGTATCGCTGCACGTCTTCACACCCCTACGACACTTCAGGAGCTCCGACAGGCACTGGTGCAAGAATGGGAGGCTGTACCGCAGCAGCTGCTCGACCACGTGATCCAGAGTATGCCAACCCATTGTGCGGCCTGTGTACGTGTGCATGGTGATCATATCCCATACTGATGTCGGGGTACATGCGCAGGAAACAGTGGCGTTTTGTAGCACATTTGTTTCGGGACAGTCTGTGTCGTGTGTGTTCC
Organism: Schistocerca nitens; assembly: GCF_023898315.1. Lineage (NCBI taxonomy): Eukaryota > Metazoa > Arthropoda > Insecta > Orthoptera > Acrididae > Schistocerca > Schistocerca nitens. Next base: position 230,719,130 of record NC_064614.1, on the reverse strand, counting down.
CTTCGTACCTATGCTATAAGCGCCAGCTTTGTGTAGTGCCACGTTGTGTGGCACCACATTCTGCAATTATCCTTAATTTATGAGCATGAGTGTACTTAAGTGACTCAACGGAAAAGGTTTCCGATATGATTACAGCCGTACGACCGGAATTAACAGACTCTGACGCAGATTGGTAGTTGGAGCTAGATGCGTGGGACATACCATTTCGGAAATTGTTAACGAACTCAGTATCCCGATATTCACAGTATCAAGAGTGCCTCGAGAATATCAAATTTCAGGCATGACCTCTCTCCAGGGACAACGCAGCGGCTGACGGCCTTCACTTAATGGCGACCACAGAACTCAATGTGGGACATACGACAAACGTATCCGTTAGGATAGTGCGGCAAAATTTGGCGTTAATCGGTCATGGCAGCAGATTCCAGACTGAGATTCATTGGAAGAATCCTAAGGAAATGCAGTCCGAAAGCAAAGGAAGTAGATTACAGTACACTTGTTCGCCCACTGCTTGAATACTGCTCACCGGTGTGGGATCCGTACCAGATAGGGTTGATAGGAGAGAGAGAGAGAAGATCCAACAGAGAGCAGCGCGCTTCGTTACAGGATCATTTAGTAATCGCGAAAGCGTTACGGAGATGATAGATAAACTCCAGTGGAAGACACTGCAAGAGAGACGCTCAGTAGCTCGGTACTGGCTTTTGTTGAAGTTTCGAGAACGTACCTTCACCGAGGAGTCAAGCAGTATATTGCTCCCTCCTACGTACATCTCGCGAAGAGACCATGAGGATAACATCAGAGAGATCAGAGGCCACACAGAGGCATACCGACAATCTTTCTTTCCACGACCAATACGAGACTGGAATAGAACGGAGAACCGATAGAGGTACTCCAAGTACCCTCCACCACACACCGTCAGGTGGCTTGCGGAGTATGGATGTAGATGTAGATGTAGATGTAGACGACAGACGCGAGTGCCTTAGCTAACAGCACTACATCTCCTGCGCCCCTCCTGGGCTCGTGACCACATCAGTTGGATCCTGGAAAATCGTAGCGTAGTGTTACGAGTCACGATTTGAGTTGGTAAGAGCTGATGGTAGGGTTCGAGTGTGGTGCGGATCCCACGAAGCTATGGAACCAAATTGTCAACAACGCACTGTGCAAGCTGGTGGTGGCTCCATAATGGTGAGGCCTGTGTTTACATGGAATGGACTGGGTACTCTTGTCCAACTGAATCGATCGTCGACTGGAAGTTGTTATGTTCAGCTACTTGGAGAGCATTTGCAGCCATTCATGGACTTAATGTTGCCAAACATGGATAGAATTTTTTATATTACAATGGGCCATGTCACCGTGTCACAATTGTTCGCGACTGGTATGAAGAACATTCCAGACGATTTGGGCGAAAGATTTTGTCTCGCAGATCGCCCGACATGAATCCCAGCGAACATTTACGGCACATAATCGAGAGGTCAGTTGGTGTACAAAATCCTGCACCGGCAACATTTTCGCAATTATGGGCTGCTATAGAGGCAGCCGGGCGCGGATTTCTGCAGGGGACTTCCGGCGACTTGTTGTGTCCATGACATGCCGAGTTGCTGCACTACGCCAAGCAAAGGGAGGACCGACACTATAATAAGAGGTATCCCATGACTTTTGTCACCTCAGTGTGTGTCAGAGTTGTTAACAAAGTGGGCACAGAACATAGGTTAGAAACACAATCCATCTAAAACGCAAGCAATCTTAGTCGTTCACAAAAGACTTATTACCGCCCATTTTAGACAATCAATTCCAGTTTTAATCCTAACAGGCACACAGGTTACCTTTTCTACTTCTGCAAAGAATATTGCGATAATTTTGTACCATCAATTGGAGTGGACTGAATACAGAACTGCGGTCTGTAATAATTTGTCAGCGTCACTTCATTCACTACAGAAATATACAAAAGTATTCCCTCTTGAGCTCAAAAAGAAACTCGTAGTCACTAATTCTCCTCATACTAGATCTGATTCTTCAAGGACTTTCCTATGAGAGCTCACGCCGGCTGGCGTTGGCGATGAATGATTGTATACGTTATTTGTATGACGTACGCTATTGTGGATGTATCATTCCTACCAACGAACATGCTATCATGTCGATAAGCATGGAAACTATATTACCCCCTGTGTTTGTTTGGTCATCTCAATCATTGTACTCATCTTTAAGTCTTATACTACTATCTGAACCACCCAGCAGAAATACCTGTTCTCAGCAAAGTCAAATCACCTTTGTACCACTGCATAACATCGCCTTGTCAAATGGTTCATAAGGCTCTGAGCACTATGGGACTCAACTTCTGAGGTCATCAGTCCCCTAGAACTTAGAACTACTTAAACCTAACTAACATAAGGACAACACACACATCCATTTCCGAGGCAGGATTCGAACCTGCGACCGTAGCGGTCTCGCGGTTCCAGAATGTAGCACCTAGAACCGCACGGCCACTCCGGCCGGCTCGCCGAGTCCTCTAAGGCATTTTCTGTATCAGGAACCCGACTCTGGAACAATCTTCCTCAAAATATCAGAGAAATTAAGTTCCTTTCAAACTTCAAAAGACAGGTAATGGTCTGCAATGCCAATCTTTTCTGTATACTTGCCTGCATCTGACTCTCGTCAACCCCTATTACCCTTTCCCAAACAACTTTTCCTTCTCCCTCGTCAGCAGAGTTCTCTATTTAATTATGTTCTCTCTTGACAGCCATTCTCACTGTCATTTCCATCTCTTACTCTTTCACTACCCGGGCGAAGGGTGTGCTGATATGAAAGTTCCTGGCGGATAAAAACTGTATGCCGGACCGAGACTCGAACTCGGGACCTTTGCTTTTCGCGGGGAAGTGCTCTACCATTTGAGCTACTCAAGCACGATTCACAGCCCGTCCGCACAGCTGCAATTCCAGCAGTAACTCTTCTCCTACCTTCCCAAGTTCACAAAAGCTCTCCTGGAGACCTACCTTTCTTCTGGGAGTACTAGTTCTGCAAGGTGTGCAGGAGAGCTTCTGTGAACTTTGGAAGATAGGAGACGAGGTACTGGCGGAAGTAAAGCTCTGAGGACGGGTCGTGAGCCGTGCTTGGGAAGCTCAGATGGAGCCTGCCCCTTAGCTCAGCGTGTTCGGTCAGAGGGTTAGCTGCCGTCTCTAATAATAAAAAAAAAAAAATAAAAAATAAAACCTGAGAGAATACGAACCTCAATGGGTCTCATGGGACATCCGCTGCGCACAAATGCAACGAGAAATACCGACCAAAATGAGATCAAAAAATAAATCAAGAAAGAAACGATGGTAGAGCACTTGCCCGCGAAAGGCAAAGATGCCGAGTTCAAGTCTCGGTCCGCCACGCAGTTTTAATCTGCCAGGAAGTTTCATTACGATTATTGTTGTTGTGAATATTTTGAGATATGTTTTGTATGTGTTGTTCAATTAACTAGTCAGGTTTAATAAGCAACAAATAAATAAATATATAAAAATAGGTGTGTATTCAGAGCAGCTAAATTCATTTACTGATTAGGTTATTCTACTCTATCAATGTCTTCACAGTTCTGTAGTATTCCGAAAGGAATGGAAACGAAAACATTCATCCGTAGCTTCCTCAAACTGCAACTAACCTCTGAAATAAGAGTGTACTATATAACTAAAACAGAGAGAGGAAAAGAACCTTCTAGTAAATATGCGTCAGAAACCGAGTCGTTCGTGACATAATGGCGAATATGTCATTACGAACAGTCTCTAGTTAGTGAAAATGTTTCTAAAATGTAAACAATTTGTGATTACCATGTGTTATACGGCCACACAGTAACGAGGTGAAACGTATACTGACGAGCCGAAACATTATGACCACCTTTAGAAAGAAATTCATAAGTGTTTCTATGTGGCATGGTTTCGACAAGTCTTTGTAAGTTTTCGCAGGTATATGACGCGCAATGTCTACGCTCCGGTCAGACAGTTCCCATAAATTACGGCCGGTATTTTGTATTCCATCGGCTTTAGACGAGATGAATTTCGTGTTCAAGATATAAACTCACTTCAGTATAGAGCTCCTCAGACCAATGTAGCACAGTTCTAGTCGTCTGAAACTGTCAGTTATCCTGGTGGAAAACACCAACGCCGGCCGGAAAGATATCAGGCCTAATGTTCACGTTGTTCTCCAGTCCCACGGAAACCTAGGTGAATGTCCCCTGTTGGATAATATCGCTCCCACCAATCTGCATCCGTGCATGTTTCGAGGAGCCGTGCGCCTAGATAATGTATCGGTACAAGACGTGTGTTACATCTTACCAGGTCACACACTTCTACCGATACACGGTCCAGTCTCGATGGTCGCGTGCCCACTGCAATGGTACGGTCTCGATGTTTCAACACAGGAACTCGTCTGCTAGGATCATTATGTTCAAGAATGTGTGCCGAGAAGGGTGCTCCGGAATACAAGTGCTTGCACCAGCATTGTAGCCTGTCGCCATATCTGCCACTGATCACCGCCTATCCTGCTTTACACTGCGGGAAAGTCTGAGACTTCGACGCTCTCGATGTGGCGGGGACAGTATCTCTATTCCTGGTCTCCCAGTCCTTCAACCACTTTCCACGGACGGTCACAATACTAGCACGTGAATAGTCAAGATATTCCGCCCAAATGCTCATTCTCGGGCCCTATGTCAAAGTTGCTCATGCCACTGGATTTCCCGATTTTCGCTAGGATGATGTTCCATTCTTCTCTGCTCAGCTTATATAGGATGTAGAAGTTGTAGCGTTGCTCTTGGGGGACGAAAATAAAAAGAATTGTTACCTTTTTCTAATGTCGAAAAAGGTGAATATTTTTGGTGGGCCACTTGGCAACAGAATCAGGGATTTATTATGCTATTATAATAACATACGTTGACCATTAAATACCTGAATAAGAGCAGCATATTGATATATATATATATATATATTTCAGATCGCTCGGAAGAAACATTATCATTTCTGTGCATTTTTATAGTCGCGATGTAGTCATACCCGGATCAACACTAAGGGACCAGAAGATTTATAGACTTTAAAAGAAATGCAACACTACACAATTAAAAAAGAGTTGGTTCAGAAATAATAGGAAAACGATAATGTTCCTTCTGCCTCATGCTGCGTTCGGCCCATCAGCGTGATCGTAATTTCTGGTGATGAAGTAACACAAAATGATTAATATTCAACTTAATAAGGAGATGGAATTATCAAGGTTAATTTACGAAAATAAGCACACTTATCTTTAACACACGTTTTTTAATGCTACGTACCTTTTCATATTAAATTACAATAGATGACCATTGTGGTTAAATACTTTATACATAACAGTTAAAATGTCCTCTTGATGCTGTCTGTTCGTAATCAGTTACAAGAAACTACATGTTTTCTGATTGGAAAAAAAATGACAATTAGCATATTCACTCGATATTTTCACATAGAATATAAAATAGTTGCGGAACGCAGCAAGTCCGCGTCCGCCTCTCATGGAATACAAACAGTAAAAGGTGAGGCGCCAAAAACCTCATTTGTCTTGAAACAACAGAATTCTTTTTTATACCATTAATCGATACATAGATTTACTGGCACCGCGCAAGAACGGCAAAGATAAAGAATAATAGATTCTGTCGCTGCTATGCGATGGTTCATTTCTTTTACTTTACAATTGTTCGATAACTTTAGGCCATCAGGCGTTTACTATTGAGCGTATATTAATGTTTGTGAGGCGAAAATTACTAATATTACAAAGTACGTATAGAAAAATACAAATATAAGAGATGAAAAGGAACACTTACTTATGTGAGAAAAGTTCGAGGGCTATTCGGAAAGTAAGGTCCGATCGGGCGTGAAATGGAAACCACAGTGAAAATCTGATGAAGCTTTGCACAGATGTGCAAAGGTATTACTTTCATCCTCATGTCCATTGGAATATTTGTAATTTTCGGGTGTAACATACAGGTTATTAAAAGTTTCATTTCATGTTCATTCCATAATAAAAGAATTAACGCTTCACTTTGTAATTACTGACGGTGGATCATTGTGAATTTGTTCTGTGTTTCTGTCAGTGTTTGTATGGATTCAGTCTTTCTTGATGATTCTTAAAATTAAGGCTATAAGTACACATATTTACAAACTTTATAAGGAAATAGAGTCACACTTCATTTTTCAACGTTGCAAAAGTAATTTGACTATCACAACTGGTACACAACTTTCTGTTTTGACTGTATTCATTATATTGTCATCATCTTGTCGATTGATTGCCTTGTCCGTTGTCGCACTTAATTATACATTTATTTTCGTCGCACATACTCTATTTATGATAGACTTGGATTGTAGAGCGGCCACTGGTGATGGCTTCGACAAGGAAGTCCATATATTTCACTTTCAGGGCTCGAGTGTGGCTCTCCGAATTATTTCACATATGAAACAGATAAAATATCTTATATTAGAATAGCTTACAAAACTAATTTTATATACGTGTGGGATGGGATTTAGGAAGGATCGGATCCTTTGACGTATTTTCGTGTGCTTATTTTCATTCGTATCGTGACGTCTCGTTAAAATTTACATTTCAACTATTCAGAGGTGACCTTGTAACTTGTCTCTGTGTACAATCAGTCATTATAATAATTACGTTAACTTCTCTATCTTAGAGTCTCTCGGAAGGTTTATGATACATACAAAATGTTTTCAGTATTGGGTGTGAATGTTTTTTGCTACAGAATGTAGCGCACAGCAACTACTGTTGGCGGTTGAACGTTTACATTATTTCGTCACGTGGTGGCTGTCCGCCTCCACTGTTGCGAGCAGTCTTGAAATTCAGTCTGTGCGCGCGCACGTGACCGGAGCTTTCTTGCAGAGCGTTGATTTCGCGCTTGAGGTGCCGTGCGTCGCTTTTGTTCGGCGGATCGTGGCTTTGTGGTTTTTTAGATTGCTGGAGGGAGCTTCTGCCACCGAAACTGCCTCACATCACTTCCTGTCCACTATCCAGTTACGGATTCACAGGTAAGTGGTAGCTACCGCTGCAGCTGCATGTGTGGAATGACACTGATTATTACACACTGCACACATCAATGAATTTTTCACACATATGGTGCAGTAGAATACTGCCACTGAAAATCGTCGAATTTTAAAACTTCACTTGCACTGTGGTGAGCGTCTGCGTGAACGATGTATTAAAAGAAATTCTCGCTTCATAACATCACACGGTGTTTACAATTTGATTTACATACTAATATTTACAAGAGTTCATTTAAATCGAGAAATAATCTAATTGACCACTTTGAATAAAAACAATTGTTTCTTAATTAGTCTTTTTTTAATTTATGCCTACGGTCACAGGTAGGCTATTATAAGTCCTTTTTCTTTGACCAAATTCATTCCAATCTCCTTTACAAATTAATTTAATTCATAGTAATCTTTATCACGCTTGCTTATTCATTTTGTAGGCCCAATAAATTAGTGCTCATCTTATTTAGTGACTTGTGAGGGGAGCTACATTTATGTCAAAGTTTTTTCTCGTATGTGCTTGTCTTTAAAGAAAGTTCGAGGACAGATTTGAAAATAGCAATTCCGCCTCGGGATTTCGTGTAGGAATACAAACAGTCGAAAAAGAAAAATGGGCAAAGCGGGCCTACTCGCGGATCGTCGACAGAATTTAAATTACTCCTCAACCAGGTCGAAAATTTAATTTACATTGCGCATTACAAAAGCAATATGCGCGTCGCGAACCTACTCATTTTTATACGTAGTGCCTCACTTCCTAAGCACACGTGCATCTTTACAAGTTGATCCTGAGGAGCGGATAGGATCAAGGATCTTAAAGGATTTGCACTTAGGAAAGGGATTCAATAATCACATAATCACAGAGAAAACAATAAATATTGCAGTGCGCACTTAAAATAAAATCTATCACTTCTAGCATTTATATCTAATATGTATCTTGCTGCAGCTTGCTTACTACTCTTTGCTCATTTCTTAGACTAAGTCAAGTTTATGCATTACGCACTTGGGTATTAATTATCATTCGTATATATAAGCCTCTCACTAGAGTGTTGTTGTTTGCTGCTGTCGCGACCTGTGAAGCTTGGACGAGATCCTTATTCTATTTGCTGCTAGCTTGTGAATTTGCAGTATCGCTAATGCTCAATAGTACCGTGAAGTTGGCATAATAAACCATGTTACTCATATGTTCTTTTACTCAGCTTGTTTATAGTCTGGACTCATCTTACTTTGCGTTATATAATAAAATTCCTTTTTATTCCATCACGCTTTTACTTAAGGTTAACGTCAGGCCTTTTTTAGAACAATTGCACTGCGTTATCAATTTGTTCATGCTTAATCCTAGGTAGCTGTTTACTTCAAAGAGATGTTATTTCATCGCTGGCACAGCACTGTGCTGGAACTTACAAGTTAAATCTACCGACTGTTTTGCGCTAACAGGTGGTGCCTTATTTACGTCACATTTGAAAATAGGGACTAACCTCTTGGAATCGAATCTTTTCACACAACTTTCCTCCTTTGTCTGGACGTTTAAGTATTTCCTTTTAAAACAGGTCATTAACTTGTCCTCGATTAAATTTCACTTACTAATACTAAGCACATATAATCATCATTTTCATATTACTATTTAGTGAGAGAAGTGCATTATTCGCTCCTTCCTGCTCATTCTCAAATTACTGTTTAGCGAGAGAAGTGCATTATTCGCTCCTTCCTCTTTCCTCATTTTAGTACCTCGGGGCTAATTAATACCTCTCGAGTACATCATTTTTCTTGCATACTAATTTATAACTAAAATTGAAAATCGCCTCTAGGACATGTCCTCCTGTTTACATAAAGATTATTCATGTAAATACTTGTCTACAACTTATTCTGTATATTATTTTCCAGACACGTTGTTTTGATACATAAGGTTTCCTTTTAGCACCGGTTAACGTCCGTAGTCAGTTCAGTTCCGTTCAGTTCTTGTTACTCATTGGTTAATCCTGATCTCCAGTACCTTAGAATTTTCGTACAGCTTAAATTAACTTAATTCCTGACGTTATAAAATTTTCTTAAATCATGATGGTGGAACAATCCTTTGATTTTATTCGTGGCAGGGTCAGATAAGAAATAGCAACCAATGTGTGGTTTCCTCATTATCACAAAGGGACCTTCATAAATGTGTTGCCACTTACGATTCTTCTTTAACAACAGGGATGGTTTAAAGTGAGTCCTGACTAATACCTTTTCTCCTTCTTTGAAATCTATAACTCTGTTTACCTTCTTATCAAATGCCTTTTTTCGGAGGTTAGCATACGTTGTCAATGATATGAGAGCTTGCCTGATTTTGCTTCTAGGTCTAAATCGTTGTCTTGTAACTTTGGAAGGGGGTCTATCCATTCAAACCTGCAGCATCCTCTAGGAGGCTCAAAGGTGCTGCTTTTAATTTTCCGCTCGACGCTTACTTTCCTGCTGATTTATATTTCTTAAAGTTTCTTCCGTCTGGAACTGGTGTTGGTTTTGTGGTACGAACTCGGTTGGAAATGGATCTTGTTGTCCTGGCGTATTCGCTTGCGCATAATAAATTTGCGTATTATGCGGGCGTTTAGGCTTCAGACTTCCCGAAGGTCCGTTCGCTTGTTGCGTGAAGTGTATATTTTGTGGCTGAAAGGTATTTTGCTGTGGATTGTGTTGATTGTAACCGTTACTGAAAGGTGTACATTGGTCTCCACCTTGATTATGCCATTTATTTCTTTTCCACTGACGATTTGAATCGTAAGACTGATCGTTTTGATAATTACCGTTGATCGGTTGCGTGTTAAAATATTGCTGGGGCTATGTGTTATAATGTGCATTTTCGTACTGAGGTGCTGACGAATTATATATTGGATTGTATCTCTGGCCGTTATTGTACTTATTTTTGTATTTGCTGTTGGAGTACGTAGTGTGTTTATTTTTGAAACCGTTGTGGGGTTGGTACTGGCTGTCGCTGTGACGCACTTTCGCTCGGCCACCATTGTTGCCTGCGTATTCTGTATTGTGCTGGCCGCCTGCAGTGAAGTGGGCGTTGCCAACATCAACTCTAGCGTCCTCGTAAATCAGATCTAACGAGTCTAACACAGATAGGAAAGTGTCCGTATCGTCCTCAGACACGTTTACTAACTTTTCTCTGATCGCAATCGGTAGCTTAGTTTTTAGAATCATAATAACGTCTTTGGTGGTGATCGGCGAATCCCAGAACTTGATTTTCGCTAAATATTTTTCAAAATATCTTCTCAAACTACCGCGCTTACTGTTAAACACTTCGGCGTAACTGTTAAACACTTCGGCGTTGTAAACCTCTTTTCTCAGGCGCTGCTGCACACCAGAACTCCAGAATTTAGCTAAAAACATCTGTTCAAACTCTTTGTAACTCTTACAAGAATCGACCATTTCGGTTCCCCATAAGGCAGCATCGCCTACGATAAATCCACTAACGAATTGAATTCGCTGGCGGTCACTCCAGCTACTCGGGAAAATTCCTGAAAAATTTCGGAGGAACACTATAGGATGAATTTCTCTTTTTTGTGGGTGAAAGGTCGGAAAAATACGATGTTTGATCACGCTTTCCTCCTGCATCAAACTGACAAAAGTGGGTGGGCTGGTACTCTGGTTAACTTGTGCTTCTATAGAACTTCGAGTTTGAGCGTTATCTAATGGTGAACGGTAATGTACCTCCTGTTGTTCATTACATCGTGGTGAATTATTCCACTCTCCTGACACGGAAGGTGGGGAATTTTCAACTTGAAATTTTAGTGTGCGAACTTCATCAACTATCTGTTGACGCCATTCAGGTAAATCTTGAGCTAACGTTCGTCTTATCTGGCCTAATTCTGACATTACCGTGCCTCCTGTTTTTCCAGGGGCTGCCAATATTTCAAAGGTCACGTTTTTGACCGTTTCCCTGAGTTCGTTCTTGACCTTGTTTTCTATGAATCCGTCTTTGTTTTTAATCCACTCTTGGTAGTGGTCGGACAATGCTTCAGCATGTGCCTTAACAGTATTCTTTATTTGATCCTCTACATTAAGAGTCTCAATCTGTTTGGAAAGATCATCAACAACATTCTCGATCGTGTCTACTGCGGTTTTAACTCCTTTGACCTCATCAGAGATTGCAGTATAATCTTCTTTTAAGGTCGCAGCTTGTTTTTGATATTCCATCACTTTTGAATTTATTTCTCCCTTGGCTGCTTCAATTTTTTCATCTAACCGTTTTGAAATATCCTCTATTTTTGACTCTACTTGTGTGTCAATTTCTAGCCTCATGGTCGTGATCTGACTACTGATTTGGCTTTGGACATTACCCAACAGGGTATTTAAATCAGCTGTTATGTCTGCCTTTAGTTCGGCCTTTACCGAATTTAACCGTGTATTTAGGTCATTTATCTCCGTTTGCAGATCTGTTTTTACTGAATTTATGTCTGTTTTTACCGAATTTATTTCTGCTTTCACTGAGTTGCACAGATTTGTAAGGACCTGATTTTTATTATGCCGTCTTTCGGCCTTCTCTTTTTCTTCGCGGGCCTTTTCATCTAATCTTTCCTGTTTTTGGCTTTCGAACTTGCGTTCCATTATTGCTTCGATCATTGCGGCCAAGTCATTTCTTTCAAAAGCGGGAATAGTTTGTACACTAGGACCGGCTTCTAAAACTTCGGTCGAGGCTGTTTCTGCCTCCGCTCGTGTACCTATCGCGCGTGATCGTAATGGATAGTGAGGTCCATTCGCATCACCGCTGTCGTCTGGTTTTGTTTGTGTCCGCTGTTTACCGTCAGCCATGTTCATTAATTATTTGTCAAACGTCAAAATGCTACAGATATTGTTTGTCACTGCCGTCAGTCGTTTGTCTGTGACGTAATGCTATGGCTTACTGGGACCTAAGATGAAATTTTAACTCTGGGTAACAACTGACGTTCATGTACGCCAAGAAGACAAGATGGTTCCTACTAATTACAAACAAATGAAATATCACACGTTTTACCAGTTTTGAGCGTAGTTATCCGCCATATCGTAATTTTTTTTATGCACTGACAACAATGGTACACTTTCGCTGAATTTAACTACATAAGAATGGACTATGGACAAATTGAAATAAAGCTGTTTCAAGGCAAGGAAAGACAGGTTTACGTTCTGATCAACTCGAAAGATGCAACGTCACTACGAAAGCTTGGCTACTGCGTATAAAAATTTCACTTACTATGGCTGTCTTGATGGTGATACGGATGAATACTCGCGTTTTTTGGTAATTTCATCAATCGTTCTTCTGAATTAATTAAAAGGTTTTCCCACTTGTCTTTCTCTGTTGAATTGCATCCACATGAAAAAATGAAACAATTATTAGAACAAGCACTGAAAATTTTTTAAGCACATACATGAAATGATTTTTTGATCAAGTCCCTGTTCGGGCGCCAAGTGTAGCGTTGCTCTTGGGGGACGAAAATAAAAAGAATTGTTACCTTTTTCTAATGTCGAAAAAGGTGAATATTTTTGGTGGGCCACTTGGCAACAGAATCAGGGATTTATTATGCTATTATAATAACATACGTTGACCATTAAATACCTGAATAAGAGCAGCATATTGATATATATATATATATATATATATATATATATATATATATATATACATTTGAGATCGCTCGGAAGAAACATTATCATTTCTGTGCATTTTTATAGTCGCGATGTAGTCATACCCGGATCAACACTAAGGGACCAGAAGATTTATAGACTTTAAAAGAAATGCAACACTACACAATTAAAAAAGAGTTGGTTCAGAAATAATAGGAAAACGATAATGTTCCTTCTGCCTCATGCTGCGTTCGGCTCATCAGCGTGATCGTAATTTCTGGTGATGAAGTAACACAAAATGATTAATATTCAACTTAATAAGGAGATGGAATTATCAAGGTTAATTTACGAAAATAAGCACACTTATCTTTAACACACGTTTTTTAATGCTACGTACCTTTTCATATTAAATTACAATAGATGACCATTGTGGTTAAATACTTTATACATAACAGTTAAAATGTCCTCTTGATGCTGTCTGTTCGTAATCAGTTACAAGAAACTACATGTTTTCTGATTGGAAAAAAAATGACAATTAGCATATTCACTCGATATTTTCACATAGAATATAAAATACAGTTGCGGAACGCAGCAAGTCCGCGTCCGCCTCTCATGGAATACAAACAGTAAAAGGTGAGGCGCCAAAAACCTCATTTGTCTTGAAACAACAGAACTCTTTTTTATACCATTAATCGATGCATGTACATAGATTTACTGGCACCGCGCAAGAACGGCAAAGATAAAGAATAATAGATTCTGTCGCTGCTATGCGATGGTTCATTTCTTTTACTTTACAATTGTTCGATAACTTTAGGCCATCAGGCGTTTACTATTGAGCGTATATTAATGTTTGTGAGGCGAAAATTACTAATATTACAAAGTACGTATAGAAAAATACAAATATAAGAGATGAAAAGGAACACTTACTTATGTGAGAAAAGTTCGAGGGCTATTCGGAATGTAAGGTCCGATCGGGCGTGAAATGGAAACCACAGTGAAAATCTGATGAAGCTTTGCACAGATGTGTTGGGCAGTGTCTCTAGTAAGCCCGTCGACCGCAGTCACGTTGTCCTTTTCAGTTCTGAGCGCACAGGCAAAAAAGATGCCAAACAATAATGTCTGCAGCCAAGTATGAGGGCCTGGTGAGAGATTTCGCTTGATATGATGTAGCCAGTATCCAGTACCCCAATTTCAGAGTTCATGAAACTTCCTGGCAGATTAAAACTGTGGGCCGGACCGAGACTCGAACTCGGGACCTTTGCCTTTCGCGGGCAAGTGGTAGAGCACTTGCCCGCGAAAGGCAAAGGTCCCGAGTTCGAGTCTCGGTCCGGCACACAGTTTTAATCTGCCAGGAAGTTTCATATCAGCGCACACTCCGCTGCAGAGTGAAAATCTCATCCTGGAAACATCCCCCAGGCTGTGGCTAAGCCACGTCTCCGCAATATCCTTTCTTTCAGGAGTGCTAGTTCTGCAAGGTTCGCAGGAGAGCTTCTGTTAAGTTTGGAAGATAGGAGACGACGTACTGGCAGAAGTAAAGCTGTGAGGACGGGGCGTGAGTTGTGCTTGGGTAGCTAAGTTGGTAGAGCACTTGCCCGCGAAAGGCAAAGGTCCAGAGTTCGAGTCTCGGTCCGGCACACAGTTTTAATCTGCCAGGAAGTTTCATATCAGCGCACATTCCGCTGCAGAGTGAAAATTCTCATTCTTCAGAGTTCATGTTTGTCAGAATTTCCCTTAACCACGCCATCGAATCAGTCACAATTACATCTCCCTTATCTGATTTCAGACTATCTGCCCCACTAATATTGTCGTTTCTGCCGTACTGCTTCTGATGCAAGTGTAGATGCTGCCGATGAATTTGAAGTCGCCGCCAATGGCACGCGTTGCCGTGTCCGCCAGTGCCGCTATATCGCCGCCGTGGTCTGCACTGCTACTGGCCGCTGCAGACTCGAACTCAAGAGTGCGTAGCCTTTCTCTTCTTTCTTGAATTTGCGCAACGAACTTCCCCCTCTAGCTTTTACTACCGATTCTCACACATGCAACTGCTGCGAAATTTTTAGCTGAGAGCCCCCACGCAAACTGCCTGTCATACGATAGGTTTAAGACCTGGATCACAGAATGCTGTACTGTGTTACAATTACAATTCTAAAGTGCTGCAATGTGTTACAATGACAATTCAAAAGTGATTGGACTCATATCCCGGACGAGCCTTCAATTGCGCCGATACCAAACGGTTTCTGTTACTTAGTTGTTCTTCTGAACAGCAATCCCTGCTAGCAAACCAGCTGCGTGTTTACCTGCTGTTACTCGTATTCAGGTACTGGGGATATGGACGGCTCTGTTTAGAAAGAATAGTTCGATGTAGTCACAGGGTCGAGCTGTGCACGTTTGTTTTCGTGTTCTGCAGCTAATTCGATGCAAATAACAATCTGCAACTGTAATACTGCAGTCAATTAGTCTATCGCACTGGTCAGAATTCCGAGTTAATAAAATACACAGAAATGTAAAATAAAAGATAAACGAATAATTAAATAAAAAGGATTCTATCTTAACGTCTATATTTGATGAAGAGACGGAGAATTATGTTCAAAAAATGGTTCAAATGGCTCTGAGCACTATGGGACTCAACTGCTGAGGTCATTAGTCCCCTAGAACTTAGAACTAGTTAAACCTAACTAACCTAAGGACATCACAAACATCCATGCCCGAGGCAGGATTCGAACCTGCGACCGTAGCGGTCTTGCGGTTCCAGACTGCAGCGCCTTTAACCGCACGGCCACTTCGGCCGGCAGAATTATGTTGAATAATGTTTATTGAAGAACGGACATCTCAAACGGAAAGTGGTTCCGCAATATTCAAATAAAGTACAGACAGAAAATACCCTTATGAAATGCAGTAAAGCTGCTTTTTAAGCGTTACGAGAATGGTAGAAAAATCCCAAAGTGTCCAGAATTGCTCCCTTTAGTTCTTCACTCGAAATGTCCCAGTTTTCACTTGACTCCAGCAGTGTTAAAAAAAAAAAAGTTTCTAATGTGTGTGAAATCTTATGGGACTTAACTGCTAAGGTCATCAGTGCCAAAGCTTACACCCTACTTAAAATAAATTATCCTAAGGACGAACACAAAACACCCATGCACGAGGGAGGACTCGAACCTTCGCCGGGACCAGCCGGACAGCCCATGACTGCAGCACCCAGACCGCTCGGCTAATCCCGCGCGGCCCAGGAATGTTCCATCACTGCCCAAATCTCATTACCTGAAGGCCATCCCCATTAAAAAAAAACTTCGTTCTCAAGCTCGACAGACATGATTTGACTCACCTGAACACTTTCCCGAACGAACCTAATATATTACAACAGTATTTAAATAAAAGAAATGTTATAAATATTCGGCTACGTTCAGATCATTTATGATAAATATAAGGAATACTTCGTTAATGAACGAAGTAAGAGCATATGGACTATCAGACCAATTGTGTGATTGGATTGAAGAGTTCCTAGATAACAGAACGCAGCATGTCATTCTCAATGGAGAGAAGTCTTCCGAAGTAAGAGTGATTTCAGGTGTGCCGCAGGGGAGTGTCATAGGACCGTTGCTATTCACTATTGACCTGGTGGATGACATCGGAAGTTCACTGAGGCTTTTTGCAGATGATGCTGTGGTATAGAAAGAGGTTGTAACAATGGAAAATTGTACTGAAATGCAGGAGGGTCTGCAACGAATTGACGCATGGTGCAGGGAATGGCAATTGAATCTCAATGTAGACAAGTGTAATGTGCTGCGAATACACAGAAAGAGAGATCCTTTATCATTTAGCTACAATATAGCAGGTCAGCAACTGGAGGCAGTTAATTCCATAAATTGTCTGGGAGTAGGCATTAGGAGTGATATAAAATGGAATGATCATATAAAGTTGATCGTCGGTAAAGCAGATGCCGGACTGAGATTCATTGGAAGAATCCTAAGGAAATGCAATCCGAAAACAAAGGAAGTAGATTACAGTACACTTGTTGGCCCACTGCTTGAATACTGCTCAGCAGTGTGGGATCTGTACCAGACAGGGTTGATAGAAGAGATAGAGAAGATCCAACGGAGAGCAGCGCGCCTCGTTACAGGATCATTTAGTAATCGCGAAAGCGTTACGGAGATGATAGATAAACTCCAGTGGAAGACTTTGCAGGAGAGACGCTCAGTAGCTCGGTACGGGCTTTTGTTGAAGTTTCGAGAACATACCTTCACCGAGGAGACAAGCAGTATATTGCTCCCTCCTACGTACATCTCGCGAAGAGATCATGAGGATAAAATCAGAGAGATCAGAGGCCACATAGAGGCATACCGACAATCTTTCTTTCCACGACCAATACGAGACTGGAATAGAACGGAGAACCGATAGGGGTACTCAAAGTACCCTCCGCCAAACACCTTCTGCTGGCTTGCGCAGTATGGATGTAGACGTAGATGTAGATGTTCATAAATAAACAAGCTACCATTCTAGTGCAAGTGCGCTCACATTAAATGACAACGAATTATCGTTAAACGTAGTTTAAGCAGTTATTTTCCCCTGCTTGTGGGAAGTGTCTTTTGGAATTCTTTTACAAAGCGGTGTCCGCTAACACAAGCGATTGACCACTTAAATTAGCAAAGTTTCTTAACACCACTTGCTGTCAACATTTAAATAAAGTTACCGGCAAAATAGTAAACTATTCTCAAACAAAAACGCATGTATGATTTAATATGAGGTATTCATGGTGCATGCATTCATTTACTATATAAATGTGAAGAATACGATATTCTGACATTATACGAGGGCCGTTCAGAAAGTAACCTCCGGTTGATTTAAAAAAATACACCAAGTTAAATAAAAATATTTTAATATATACATCTTACAACTACATCTTTGCACTATTTTTCTACATAGTCTCCATAGCGATTGAGGCACTTATCGTATCTCTTCACAAGCTTTGAAATTCCTTCTGCATAAAAATCACCCGCTTGTGCCTGGAGCCAGCCTGTGACCGCATCTTTGAGCTCTTCGTCGTCATCAAACCGCTGTGACCCGAGCCATTTCTTCAAATGCATGAAGAGGTGATAATCACTTGGCGCCAGGTCTGGGCTGTAAGGTGGATGGTTGATAACGTCCCACTTGAAGGACTCAAGAAGGGCCGTTGTTCTGCGAGCAGAGTGAGGACGGGCGTTATCGTGCAAAAAAACGATACCGGAAGTCAGCATACCACGGCGTTTGTTCTGTATAGCCCGTCGTAACTTCTTTATTGTTTCACAGTACACGTCTTGATTAATGGTCGTACCACGTTCCATGAATTCAACCAACAACACCCCTTTGGCATCCCAAAACACCGTTGCCATCAGTTTTCTGGCAGAAAAATCTTGCGAGGCTTTTCTTGGTTTGGTAGGCGAATTTGAATGTGCCCACATCTTTGATTGTTCTTTTGTCTCAGGGTTCACGTACTTAATCCAGGTTTCGTCACCGGTCACGATTCTGTTTATCAATGGTTCTCCTTCGTCCTCATAACGTGACAGAAAGTCTAATGCAGAGGCCATTCTTTGAGTTTTGTGGTGGTCGGTAAGAATTTTTGCACCCATCGTGCACAGAACTTACGGTAACCCAATCTTGCTGTCACTATCTCGTACAAGAGAGTCTTAGAAATCTGTGGAAAACCAGTAGACAACTCCGACATTGAGAAACGTCGATTTTCACGAACTTTTGCATCAACTGTCTGAACGAGTTCGTCAGTCACCAATGATGGTCTACCACTCCTCTCTTCATCATGAACGTTTTCTCGTCCACTTTTAAATAAACGTACCCATTCATGGACAACTCCTTCACTCATAACTCTTGGTCCGTACACGGCACAAAGCTCACGATGAATAGCTGCTGCAGAATATCATTTGGCTGTAAAAAACCTTATGACAGCACGCACTTCACATTTGGCGGGGTTTTCTATTGCAGCACACATTTCAAACTGCCACAAAAGCTAAATTAGCGCAGGTACGACGTTCACTCGACCACGGCTTGATGCCGACTGACCTGTTGAGTGCGTGAACGCACAGATGGCGTCGCTACTCCCCCCACAACCCGCACTGTGACCAATCGGAGGTTACTTTCTGAACCGCCCTCGTATAAACTAGTTATATAATGAGAAAGGTGTACAACATGTCGTAGATAAATAAATAAAGTAAATACAGATACGTAGCTTTCAGGGATGATAGCTACAGTGCATTGCCATCATCTGAGATAACTTTTGTTGAAGTCGGGGGACGTGATTAAAAGTTGTGAATTCAGAGGGCCATTGCGAAAATGTTTATTCGCTGTGGGGTATTAACTTCTGTGGTTTTAAAGATATTGAGATATTATTGTGTCTCTGGATGCACCTCATTTTTCTGAGATCGCAAATGTATTCAGAGTTGCATTAATATTTGATGTGAGTTATTATCGAATCTCAAAGAGCAGTAGCTTGACCGTCCCTAAGATTGTCTGACACTGCGCCATTTCTTGGAGCATATTCTGCAAAAAGGGTATCCGAGCATCGTGCGTCCAAATTCCCACCTCTGGGATTTACCCGTTTCCGGTGACGTGCTCACTGCCTCTGCATCTCTCTGGCCAGAAGCGTTCAACCATCCGGGATGTCCGCGGTCCTCCCTGAGCCTTGGCCTCCTAGAAATTCTAAGCGGCCGAATAGCTCGCCTAGATACTGGCAACGTTACACACTTCATCACCCCCCCCCCCCAAAAAAAAAGATATCAATAGCAGTGAGGTCGGAAGAACATGGTAGCCACAACATTGGCCCACCCTTCGCAGTCCGTCAGCGAAGGAGAAACACTGTCGAAATGTTCTCCGACATCAATGGCAAGCTGTAGTGTGACCACGTCATGCTGCAACCATAATCTTTGTCTGACTGCTACATTCCCGATAGTATTTCACGGTGAAAGATACAGTAATTTCCTTCACCGAGCTTGTTAGGCAGAAGATGGTGTCCTGTCAGTTGATCGTGAAGCCTACGGATTTTTTGTAAATCTGTGTTGACTGTGGAACACAGGAGTTGCACTAGGATTTTCCAGTTATCAGACGTGCCTGTTACGCCTGTTAAACTGTGAACGATGGTCTAAGTCAAGTTAGAATCAGATCTTGAAGCACCTCTAGTGGGAAAACGGCGCCTCTGACATCTGTGTCACATAAGAGAAGTCTTTCTTTATCTCCTCTAACCACTCTACAAATTTTTGTACTTAGTTTTTATCGCCTTTTATACTATCCTTATCATGACACGTGCACACGGCGCAAATTGGCAACATTCTACACTTAAGCTCCAAAGAAACTGGTATAGGCATATGCGTATTCAAATACAGAGATATGTAAATAGGAGGATACAGGGCTGCGGTGGGCAACGTCTGTATAAGGCAACAAGTGTCTGGCACCGTTGTGAGATCGGTTACTGCTGCTACAAGATTTAAGTGAGTTTGAACGTGGTGTTATAGTCGGCGCACGAGCGATGAGACCCAGCATCTCCGAGGTAGCGATGAAGTGGGGATTTTAACTTACGACCGTTTCACGAGTGTACCGTGAATATTAGGAATCAGGTAAAATCTCAAACCTCCGACATCACTGACGCTGGAAATAGATCATGCAAGAACGGGACCAACGACGACTGAAGAGACTCGTTCAAAGTGACAGAAAAACAACCTTTTCCCAAATTTCTGCAGATTTCAATGCTGGGCCATCAGCAAGTGTCAACGTACGAACCATTCAACGAAACATCGTCGATATGGGTTTTCTGAGGAGGAGGAGGCCCATTTGTGTACCATTGGTGACTGCGCGACACAAAGCTTTACACCTCGCTAGGGCCCGTCAACATGACTGAAAACATGCTACGTGGTCGGACGAGTCTCGTTTCAAATTGTATCGAGCGGATGGACGGGTACAGGTATGGCGACAACCCCACGAATCCGTGGATCCGGCATGTCAAAAAAATGGTTCAAATGACTCTGAGCACTATGGGACTTAACATCTGAGGTCATCAGTCCCCTAGCCGGCCGCGGTGGTCTCGCGGTTCTAGGCGCGCAGTCCGGAACCGCGCGACTGCTACGTTCGCAGGTTCGAGTCCTGCCTCGGGCATGGGTGTGTGTGATGTCCTTAGGTTAGTTAGGTTTAAGTAGTTCTAAGTTCTAGGGGACTTATGACCTAAGATGTTGAGTCCCATAGTGCTCAGAGCCATTTTTTCATCAGTCCCCTAGAACGTAGAACTACTTAAACCTAACTAACCTAAGGACATCACACACATCCATGCCCGAGGCAGGATTCGAACCTGCGAGCGTAGCAGTCCCGCGGTTCTGGACTACAGCGCCTAGAACCGCACGGCCACCGCGGCCGGCTCCTGCATGTCAACAGGGAACTGTTCAAGTTGGTGAAGGCTTTGTAATGTGTGGGGTCTTTGCAGTTACAAGGCATGGGACTCCTGATACTTATAGATACTACACTGACAGGTGACACGTACGGAAGCATCCAGTCTGATCATCTGCATCTATTCATGTCCATTGTGAATTCCGACGGACTTCGGCAATTCCAGCAGGACAGTGCGACACCTCCCATGTCCAGAATTGCTGCAGAGTGGCTCCAGGAACACTCTTCTGAGCTTAAGCACTTGCGCTGATCACCAAATTCCTCAGACATGAACATTATTGAGCATATCTGGGATGCCTTTCAACGTGATTTTCAGAAGAGATCTCCACCCCCTCGTACTCTTATGGGTTTATGGACAGCCGTGCAGAATTCATTGTGTCAGTTCCCTCCAGCACTACTTCAGACATTGGTAGAGTTCATGTCACGTCGTGTTCCGGCACTTCTGCGTGCTGGCGGGTGGCTACACGCCATTAGGCAGGTGTACCAGTTTCTTTGTCTCTTCAGTGTAAATTGTGGTGAGCAGTAGTCATAATATAAAGGATCGTCAACTTCACCGTGGAGTCTCTCGTTCCTAAATGTGTCGATCTATAGAAGACCTGATCATTATCTGTGACACAGAATTCATAGGAGAAACACAAATACAAACATATTTAGATGTCACCACTTGGTATCACTAATCAGCCCGGAAGTAAGCAGTACTCAGCATTCTCTCTTAGCCTTGCCTTCCGTGTCAGTGGTAGTAATAGCTTCGAATCGGATGTGAATATTTTAAATGAAACGCTGATGCCCAACAGCTAAGATGGATTTTCATTAGACAGGGATGACAACAAGGACGAGGGACTGCATTCTTACTTCATATGGTTCAAATGGCTCTGAGCACTATGGGACTCAACATCTTAGGTCATAAGTCCCCTAGAACTTAGAACTACTTAAACCTAACTAACCTAAGGACATCACAAACACCCATGCCCGAGGCAGGATTCGAACCTGCGACCGTAGCAGTCCCGCGGTTCCGGACTGCAGCGCCAGAACCGCTAGACCACCGCGGCCGCCTCTTACTTCATATGGTTACCGTTAGTTGCTAGAATTTCTGACCGCATAAGCAAAATTCTTCGAAAAAAATTGTGTAAAGACCACATTTTCCAGACATCAAAACTTAAAAGAATTTTTTCGACCTACAAAAAAAAATGGCCCTGAGCACTATGGGACTTAACATCTGAGATCAGTCCCCTAGAACTTAGAACTACTTAAACCTAACTAACCTAAGGACATCACACACATCCATGCCCGAGGCAGGATTCGAACCTGCGACCGTAGTGGTCTCGCGGTTCCGGACTGAAGCGCCTAGAACCGCTCGGCCACCACGGCCGGCTTTCGACCTACAATAGACGCACGAGATCACATCAACGCTGTGAGGTCTATGGCTGTGGTACTACTAGGCGAAACTTGGAGGATAATAAAGGAATGGATTGATGAGCATGGCTGCAAAGTTTTCAATCCCCGATAGCAGAACATCATACGAGTAAGACGTGCCACCGCGATATACAGGGTGTTACAAAAAGGTACGGCCAAACTTTCAGGAAACATTCCTCACACACAAATAAAGAAAAGATGTTATGTGGACATGTTTCCGGAAACGCTTAATTTCCATGTTAGGGCTCATTTTAGTTTCGTCAGTATGTTCTTCCACCTTCGCTCAATGGAGCACGTTATCATGATTTCATACGGGATACTCTACCCGTGCTGCTAGAGCATGTGCCTTTACAAGTACGACACAACGTGTGGTTCATGCACGATGGAGCTCCTGCACATTTCAGTCGAAGTGTTCGTACGCTTCTCAACAACAGATTCGGTGACCGATGGATTGGTAGAGGCGGACCAATTCCATGACCTCCACGTTCTCCTGACCTCAACCCTCTTGACTTTCATTTATGGGGGCATTTGAAAGCTCTTGTCTACGCAACCCCGGTACCAAATGTAGAGACTCTTCGTGCTCGTATTGTGGACGGCTGTGATACAATACGCCATTCTCCAGGGCTGCATCAGCGCATCAGGGATTCCATGCGACGGATGGTGGATGCATGTATCCTCGCTAACGGAGGACATTTTGAACATTTCCTGTAACAAAGTGTTTGAAGTCACGCTGGTACGTTCTGTTGCTGTGTGTTTCCATTCCATGATTAATGTGATTTGAAGAGAAGTAATAAAATGAGCTCTAACATGTAAAGTAAGCGTTTCCGGACACATGTCCACATAACATATTTTCTTTCTTTGTGTGTGAGGAATGTTTCCTGAAAGTTTGGCCATACCTTTTTGTAACACCCTGTAGATTTCAACAACGCACTTGTATTAGTCAAGAAGTGTAATATTTTGTATATACAGGGTGATTCAAAAAGAATACCACAACTTTAAAAATGTGTATTTAATGAAAGAAACATAATATAACCTTCTGTTATGCATCATTACAAAGAGTATTTAAAAAGTTTTTTTTTTCACTCAAAAACAATTTCAGAGATGTTCAATATGGCCCCCTCCAGACAGACGAGCAATATCAACCTGATACTCCAACTCGTTCCACACTCTCTGTAGCATATCAGGCGTAACAGTTTGGATAGCTGCTGTTATTTCTCGTTTCAAATCATCAATGGTGGCTGGAAGAGGTGGCCGAAACACCATATCCTTAACATACCCCCATAAGAAAACATCGCAGGGGGTAAGATCAGGGCTTCTTGGAGGCCAGTGATGAAGTGCTCTGTCACGGGCTGCCTGGCGGCCGATCCATCGCCTCGGGTAGTTGACGTCCTTTTTCGTAGGACTCTCCATACAGTTGATTGTGGAATTTGCAGCTCTCTGCTAGCTCTGCGAGTCGATTTTCCTGGGCTGCGAACAAATGCTTGCTGGATGCGTACTACATTTTCATCACTCGTTCTCGGCCGTCCATAACTTTTCGCTTTGCACAAACACCCATTCTCTGTAAACTGTTTATACCAACGTTTAATACACCACCTATCAGCAGGTTTAACACCATACTTCGTTCGAAATGCACGCTGAACAACTGTCGTCGATTCACTTCTGCCGTACTCAATAACACTAAAAGCTTTCTGTTGAGCGGTCGCCATCTTAGCATCAACTGACGCTGACGCCTAGTCAACAGCGCCTCAAGCGAACAAATTTACAACTAAATGAAACTTTATAGCTCCCTTAATTCGCCGACAGATAGTGCTTAGCTCTGCCTTTTGTCGTTGCAGAGTTTTAAATTCCTAAAGTTGTCGTATTCTTTTTGAATCACCCTGTATATTAGATTCAGCTACTTGTAAGAAACTAAAATGTGTGCCGAACCTTGACCCGAATACGGATTTCCCACATTTGAGCGGTCACCTTATCCACTTCAGCAATACGAGCACGACCCCAGTGCATAGCCTCAATATGCCACTCAATCAATATCAAATGTTTGCACATTCGTGAAACTAAGCATAGGAAGACCCGCCGGGCGTGGTTATATCATTAATGGCGTCAGTGTCTGTGTTTATGCAGTAACTGTATTTTTTACAACAGAATATCATTCAGACATGGATATATGTTCGAAGGGTATTGTATTGTAATAAATTTAGCTTCTGAAAAATCACACTGTCGCGATTAATGATATAATGTAACTTTTGTACGCGGTCGAGTCACCGCCTATTTTCGACGTCAGCCTGCAGTAACCACCCACAGACGGCACTGGCAGCACTAACAGTGGCGGGCATGTCATATGCGTCCTGGGGACGCGCAAAGCAGTGCAGCCGTTGTCGTAATTCGGAAGTGCGGCGATTTATCTGACATCCAAAACGACATGATTATTGTCTTTTGCAGCAGCACTGGAAGCACTTCCGAAACTCATAAGTCTGTAAACTTTTCGCTTGCCGCCATTGTTAAAGTGCAAGGCAAAATGCCGCTATCGAAAACCGGCGCTCAGGCAACGTTGGTGCACCATAATCAATAGCCGACGGCCTTGTTATGCTGGTAGCATCGATTCCTTCACAATCACGGAAGTTACTCAATGTTGCCCGCCCGGCTAGCAGTGCGGTCTAACGCACCGCTTCCCGAGCGGGAAGGCGTGCAGGCCCCCGGCACTAGTACACCGAGAAGATTAGTGTGGAGGTCCGGTGTGCCGGCCGGCCTGTTGACGGTTTTCCATCTGCCTCGGCGAATGCGGGCTGGCTCCCCTTATTCCGCCTCAGTTACGCTATGTCAGCGATTGCTGCGCAAACACTGTCTCCAAGTACGCGTACACCACAATTACATACAACGAAAACATTGGGGTTACACTCGTCTGGAATCAGACGTTCCGGAGGCGAGTCCACTGGGGGCCCAACCGCACAATAATCCTTGGTTCTTCGGAGTGGGGCGTGATGGGGTGGGTGGACTGCTGTAGCCTGCTGTGGGGTTGTGTGCCACTGATGGCTACGGACGGGACGAAGCCTCTCCGTCGTTTCTAGGTCCCCAGTTCAATACATACATACATACCCGACGTTGGTCCGGCTATTACCGGGTGGTTATAATTGAACTTTCCCCGTTTACACATTATAACATGGAAATTAATTACCGTACGAGTTCCAAACTTGGCATCATTAATGCCCAGAGTATGGGGTTTTATGATACCCATGCGTCACAGCGCCACCATCCCGTTCCAACTATATCCACCAGGTGCTGTAATCAGTCATCGTGATTCATAGTCTCACACATCTTACTAGTCGCAGTGCACTTGTTGGCGTGTCAACATGAGCTTAGACAAAATGAACAGGACATTATTGGTGAAGCTCTATTATCAAGGCCGGTCGGAGTGGCCGTGCGGTTCTAGGAGCTACAGTCTGGAGCCGAGCGACCGCTACGGTCGCAGGTTCGAATCCTGCCTCGGGCATGGATGTGTGTGATGTCCTTAGGTTAGTTAGGTTTAATAAGTTCTAAGTTCTAGGTGACTGATGACCTCAGAAGTTAAGTCGCATAGTGCTCAGAGCCATTTGAATCATTTTTTTTCTGTTATCAAAACATCAGTAACGCTGCAGCTACCCTTCGATAATATCGCCGGTTGAAAGGATTACGCCGGCCGGTGTGACCGAGCGGTTCTAGGCGCTTCAGTCTGGAACCGCGCGACCGCTGCAGTCGCAGGTTCGAATCCTGCCTCGCTCATGGATGTGTGTGTTGTCCTTAGGTTAGTTAGGTTTAAGTAGTTCTAAGTTCTAGGGGACTGATGACCTCAGATGTTAAGTCCCATAGTGCTCAGAGCCATTTGAACCATTTGAAAGGATTACGGAACAGTCCTCTTTCCCACCTGCTGTGTGGAGCCTGATGGAGAAGTTCCAATCAACTGGAAAACTGGGCGTCGCTGCGGGAAGAGGCCGAAGGCTGGTTGGACCACAGGTGGTTGATGAAATCGCCGTTGCGGAGGAGGAGATTAGTGTTTAACGTCCCGTCGACAACGAGGTCATTAGAGACGGAGCGCAAGCTCGGGTTAGGGAAGGACGGGGAAGGAAATCGGCCGTGCCCTTTCAAAGGAACCATCCCGGCATTTGCCTGAAAGGATTTAGGGAAATCACGGAAAACCTAAATCAGGATAGCGGAGACGGGATTGAACCGTCGTCCTCCCGAATGTCGCCGTTGCTA
Organism: Schistocerca nitens; assembly: GCF_023898315.1. Taxonomy (NCBI): domain Eukaryota; kingdom Metazoa; phylum Arthropoda; class Insecta; order Orthoptera; family Acrididae; genus Schistocerca; species Schistocerca nitens. The sequence goes on along the minus strand of NC_064614.1, from coordinate 230,692,473 downwards.
TGGCAGACAACGCTGCGAGCAATTCCCGATCGTCAGGCAGTGGGCGTGCTGCGTCACGACAGTTGAACATCCCGTGGTCCACTGTACGGAAGGTACAAACGATATCCGTAAACATCCGTATCGTACAACAGCTTGCACCACAGGACGCACAGCAACGTGTTGACGTCGCTCTCCACTTTCTCACAAGGACCGAAGTTGATGGCTGGCCCTGGACCATCCTACGGACAGACGAAGCTCATTTTTCTCTGACCGGTGAGGGAACACACAGAATTGCCGAGTGTGGGGATCTTCACCTCCAGTCACTGTGCATGAAGTTCCCCTGTATTGTGAACGTGTCACCGCATGGCGCGGCTTCACGGCTACGTTCATCATTGGTCGATTCTGTTTTGAACAGGTAGACGTATAATTAATTCTGCATTGTTTCTCTTCCCCATGTTCTTGAAATTAATGCTACCAGTGTTGGTACTCGTACCATAATTAATTTCCGTGTTATAACGTGTTAAATAGGGTGCCGTTGGTTTTAAGGACATGCAAATCCCTAAGTGGCGTCCAATTGAAAGACTTTTTCCAGGCCCTGGAGCCACACAACATTAATTTAGGGTCGCTGGATTCAACAGAAACAAGCGCAACATCAGGTGTGCCCCAGGGCAGCGTAACAGGTCCGCTGCTATTTACGATTTACATAAACGATCTGCTTCATGGTATTGACAGCGGTATTAGACTGTTTGCCAATGATGCTGTAGTCTACACGAAAGCTGTGGACAAATCAATGAGGATTTATAGAAAATAAATGCGTGGTGTAATGACTGGCAGTTATCTCTCAATATTAGTAAGTGTAACCTATTGCCATATAACAAAGCGATAATCCCCATTAATGTACAAGTACAAAATAAATGCCCAGTCTTTGGAAGCGATAATACCCTCAAGTATCTGGAAGTATCTGGGTGTGACTATTCGAAATGATCTCAAATGGAACGATCAGATTACACAAGTAACGGGTAAGGCAAACTCTAGATTGCGGTTTGTTGGTAGAATCATGAAGCGATGCAGTCCTTCAACAAAGGAAATTGCTTATAGTAGTTTAGTTCGTCCAGTCTTAGAGTACTGTACTTCTGTATGGGACCCTTAACAGTTGGGTCTCATTGAGAAGGTCCAAAGAAGAGTGGCAAGATTCGTGACTGGTACAATTAGCCATTGCGAGACCGTTACAGATCTCATAGAAAGTTTAATGTGGGTCACACTTGCAAATAGCCGACACGCTAAACGGAAGCGGCTGTTCACTAAATTCCAAAATCCGACCTTCGCCGAGGATGTAGAGCATATATTATTACCACCAACTTTCAAATCGCGTGATCACCATTCAAAGATAAGGGAAATAAGAGCTCGTACTGAGGCGTTCAGACAGTCGTTTTTCCCCCGCGCGCTCCGCGAGTGGAACAGAGGGGGTCCTCCGCCACACACAACTTGATGACTAGCGGAGTATTTATGTAGATAGATGACAGGGATGAACGACCGCTACGAAGATGGGTACAGGCGAATAGACGTGCATCTGTTGAGCAACTAACCGCCTAGATAAATCCAGGGTCTACCAAAAGCGTCTCCTCAACGAACGTTCAGCGTACGTCGCTGTGTATGGGTATCTGCAGCAGGCGCCTGGTTCATGCACCTAGCTGATTGCTATTCATCGGTGACAATGGTTGGAATTTTCACGCCATTACCGCAGCTGGACTTCCAGTAAGTGGCGAAGGTGGCTTTTACAGATGAATGCCATCGGACAGATGATTGTTGGCATGTTATGCGTGATACGACTGAAAGCAAACACTCCGCAACAGTCAATGGAAGTGTTCAGGCCGGAGGGTATTCTCAGAGCGATCTTGTCAACCGGGAAGACCCAGTGGATCAACACAAGTACGCATCTATCTATCCTTGGCGGTACTTGTCCACTCCTACATGCAGTTTGTCTTTCCTCGGCACGATGTCATCTACCAGCAGAACAATGCAATGAATGTAGGTCCATGGCTCGAAGAGAGTTTAACTATTTCTGATATATGGAGATAGTAACTGTTCTCAAGAGAATAAATACCATTGATAACCGTACAACTTCATAGGATAAACAATAGTTAATTGAAGCCCTCAGCTGCCGAAAGGTGTTGTTGATATACATCGATTGAGACAGCTGAAAATGTGTGCCCCGACCGGGTCTGAGCCATCGAGGACACAGATGAATAGTGCGACTGCAGGGACTTATCCCTTGCACGCTTCCCGTGAGACCCACATTTCCAACTGTCCACAATCTACGTACGTAATGCACCTAATAGATATTTCCCCATCCACTCATTACTCGCGCACACTAAGGTGACGATTCCCGTAAGAGTTCGGGCAACCTGTGCGTATTCGCACAGACGAAGGTCAATGGCTGGGCAGCCTTCAACTGTTCTCAAAAGAACAGATACCATTGATGACCGTGCAACTTCTCTAGAATAAATGATAATTAATTGAAACCCTCAGCTGCCGACAGGTGTTGTTGATATACCTCGACGGGGACAGATGAAAATGTGTGACCGGACCGGGACTCTAACCCGGGATCTCCTACTTACATGGCAGATGGTCTCTCCATCTGAGTCACCGAGGACAACGATGAATAGCGCGACTGCAGGGACTTATCCCTTGCATGCTTCCCAACTGTCCACAACTGTCCACTTACGGGAATCGTCACCTCAGTGTGCGCGAGTAATGAGTGGACGAGTGGACGGGAAAATATCTATTAGGTACATTACGTATGTAGATTGTGGACCGTTGGAACTGTGGGTCTCACGCGAAGCGTGCAAGGGATAAGTCCCTGCAGTCGCACTATTAATCTATGTCCTACGTGGCTCAGATGGATAGAGCGTCTGCCATATAAGCAGGAGATCCCGGGTCCGCGTCCCGGTCGGGGCACACATTTTCAGCTGTTTCAATCGATGTGTATCAACAACACCAGTAGGCAGCTGAGAGTTTCAATTAATTATCATTCAACCATTTCGATTGGGCCATGAATGCTCAACCAAGAAACCTTGCCAGCTGTCCACAACACTGGAGTCGACAAGGCTTTACGTCCCTGCCGAAAATTTCCAGAACCGCAGTGACGCTCTTCCTACGCGTCTCGCAGCGGTGCGCACAGATAAAGATGGTTATTCAGGCTTCTGACAAGTGATCATATTCATGTGACTGGATAGTATAGGACAGTCCGCGAAGCGGTTAATATCTCCAAGAAAGTAACAAATTTTAATAGTGACTGTTGGTGTAGGCTATGAGCTTCGTGATTTCTCGCCCTCAAAGACGGTAAACATCCAGCCACGGTGTGCGAAGACTATAAACAACTTGCAGGAAGCTGCATAATATTTTGGTAACTATTCCCTCTCCGTTCCACCGCTGGTTGTAGCTGCCTACCATCAACAGTTGCACGAAAGATTTTGCCCTCGAACTTTTATGGTCCAGAGCAATCGCGGAAAAACTTTTATAATTTGAGGTGGCTCTAGTCTTAGCGTTCATCCAAAATGGGGGCATCGGAAGAGTTCTGAGAAACATTCCAAAAGAGTGGTCGGAACGTCACTTGAAGACGAACATGATGCGGCCTGACAACCCAGAAGATTCTACCTCCAGTCATCTTAAAACACCTTTTTTCCTCTGTTGCTTCTCGATGAATAAGTGCTCTTAAGTTAGGTGATAAATGTTTTCTCCCTTTTTTTCCCTATACAAGTACTGCAATGTGAAGTGTCTAATAGCACCCTTGTTAGAACACACTTCCTCCTATTGCCTGAATAGAGCCGCTGCCTCCGAGAACTGTTTACCGTTTGAACGGTGGGCTCCGGTACGAAATATGTAGCACGTGAATGTCAAACGCAGGTCTGTTTGTACGGGCACGGGCCCGTCCCGCGGTAGTTATAAAACTTTTATTACGCCCTCCGCAGGGTCGCAGTAAATAAGGGAACGAGGAACGCCGATTTACGGTCCTCGGGATGCGCGCTCCGTCACGCGTTATTTGAATCCGGCACTGCCGAAACTATCGTCCGTGTCCTCCGAGGGAAATTTATCCGACCCATAAGTTGCAAAATTACTTTTATTCTCATCGCATCCGACAGAATATTCGCCATCCGAGGCGTGTCTGCGACGGACAGCTAATTCGAGCGAGTGTTTCTGGTCATATTTCAGGCCCTTTTACTGCGAGAGTAACGCAGCGACCTGCCCGTTCGCAGTTTCTACTCGCATCTTATAAGAACTAAACGGCTTCATCTTACAGGCAAAGTGATTTCATTCACGACAGTTTTCTGTAAGTGTGACACCAGTGCAAGTGCGTGGGTGGAAGGGTGCGGGCTGTGGAAGGCAGGTGTGATGGAGGACGCTTGTTGGAAGCGGGCGGGGGGGGGGGGGGGGGGGCGTAGGGTGTGAAACTAAATATCATTTCAGTTTGACCGTAAATTACTAAAACGAAATTGTAGACTGGCTGGAAATGGACATCAGCGTGACTGAGAGCACAATCAGCGTCAAGTTCACCTGTTGCCAACCTAATTGTGTGAAGTATGTGATGAAGAGACACATATTAACATCTAAACTGTTACCAATGTAACTGTGTGATGTAAGTGCTTACTAGGCATACACATTGACATCTAATCTGTAACGTAGGTAGCTGTGTGAAGTATGTGTTTAAAAGACATACTCACTGACATTTAAATTCCTACTTCACAAGAAACAGTGCGCGACGTAGGGGAGATTACATACGTTACCGGTGTAATTTCCGTCTCTAATCCTCGCTGGTGGAAGGGGGGAAGAGTGACTGTAACATATACACTCCTGGAAATGGAAAAAAGAACACATTGACACCGGTGTGTCAGACCCACCATACTTGCTCCGGACACAGCGAGAGGGCTGGACAAGCAATGATCACACGCACGGCACAGCGGACACACCAGGAACCGCGGTGTTGGCCGTCGAATGGCGCTAGCTGCGCAGCATTTGTGCACCGCCGCCGTCAATGTCAGCCAGTTTGCCGTGGCATACGGAGCTCCATCGCAGTCTTTAACACTGGTAGCATGCCGCGACAGCGTGGACGTGAACCATATGTGCAGTTGACGGACTTTGAGCGAGGGCGTATAGTGAGCATGCGGGAGGCCGGGTGGACGTACCGCCGAATTGCTCAACACGTGGGGCGTGAGGTCTCCACAGTACATCGATGTTGTCGCCAGTGGTCGGCGGAAGGTGCACGTGCCCGTCGACCTGGGACCGGACCGCAGTGACGCACGGATGCATGCCAAGACCGTAGGATCCTACGCAGTGCCGTAGGGGACCGCACCGCCACTTCCCAGCAAATTAGGGACACTGTTGCTCCTGGGGTATCGGCGAGGACCATTCGCAACCGTCTCCATGAAGCTGGGCTATGGTCCCGCACACCGTTAGGCCGTCTTCCGCTCACGCCCCAACATCGTGCAGCCCGCCTCCAGTGGTGTCGCGACAGGCGTGAATGGAGGGACGAATGGAGACGTGTCGTCTTCAGCGATGAGAGTCGCTTCTGCCTTGGTGCCAATGATGGTCGTATGCGTGTTTGGCGCCGTGCAGGTGAGCGCCACAATCAGGACTGCATACGACCGAGGCACACAGGGCCAACACCCGGCATCATGGTGTGGGGAGCGATCTCCTACACTGGCCGTACACCACTGGTGATCGTCGAGGGGACACTGAATAGTGCACGGTACATCCAAACCGTCATCGAACCCATCGTTCTACCATTCCTAGACCGGCAAGGGAACTTGCTGTTCCAACAGGACAATGCACGTCCGCATGTATCCCGTGCCACCCAACGTGCTCTAGAAGGTGTAAGTCAACTACCCTGGCCAGCAAGATCTCCGGATCTGTCCCCCATTGAGCATGTTTGGGACTGGATGAAGCGTCGTCTCACGCGGTCTGCGCGTCCAGCACGAACGCTGGTCCAACTGAGGCGCCAGGTGGAAATGGCATGGCAAGCCGTTCCACAGGACTACATCCAGCATCTCTACGATCGTCTCCATGGGAGAATAGCAGCCTGCATTGCTGCGAAAGGTGGATATACACTGTACTAGTGCCGACATTGTGCATGCTCTGTTGCCTGTGTCTATGTGCCTGTGGTTCTGTCAGTGTGATCATGTGATGTATCTGACCCCAGGAATGTGTCAATAAAGTTTCCCCTTCCTGGGACAATGAATTCACGGTGTTCTTATTTCAATTTCCAGGAGTGTAATTTCCTGGCCTCGCTAGTGCTCTTCCTGTTGTGGTGATCATGGCCAGTTTCAGCAGCGGAATTACATTTTAGCAGCAGCAGCATAGGCTGTGGAGCGGAATGTACTGGTGGTTTGGTGGAGTATACGTTTATCAGAATACACATTTTATTAACAAATCATTCTGTTGTGTTTGTGGATGTAAAGAGGTGGATGAACATTCTAGAACACATCAAATACTATAGAATCATTAAAACATAAATGTATTTATGTACAATGTACACAATATTGCTTATAAGTAACTTTGTATGGTGGTCTCTCTGCGGTTTGTCTGTCTTCCCCCCCTCCCCCCCCCCCTCTCTCTCTCTCTCTCACACACACACTGTGTGTGTGTGTGTGTGTGTGTTTGTTCCAATAGTAATAGTTATCAATATTGACTAGCAGTCGGAGTTATAGCTACGTCGTGCTAGGTTCGTAAGGTCTCACTGTGCTGTCGTCTTTACGCTCGGCGCGATCCAAGAGTAGTCTGAGGACACTGTGAATATAATCTGAGGCGCAGCTCTGAACGCGGCTGCTTAGAAAGACACGTGGACCGACCAAAACAATAGCAGCCAGTGAGGAGATGCGAACTGGGCGTCCTTGAGTGGCGTGTGTGCGCAACTTGTCGGTGTTTGCCGGACATGCTGTAGCAGCGGCTCGCGGTGGTTGGTTTAAACGTTTCTTCTGTGGGGACATCTACATCTACATCTACACGGATACTCACATTTAAGTACCTGGCAGAGGGTTCATCGAACCACCTTCACAATTCTCTATTACTCCAATCTCATGCAGCACTCGGAAAGAATGAACGCTTATATCTTTCCGTACGAGCTCTGATTTCCCTTATTTTATCGTGGTGATCGTTCCTCCCTATGTAGGTCGGTGTCAACAAAATATTTTCGCATTGGGAGGAGAAAGTTGGTGATTGGAATTTCGTCAGAAGATTCCGTCGCAACGAAAAACGCATTTCTTTTAATGATTTCCATCCCAAATCCTGTATCATTTCTGTGACACTCTCTCCCATATTTCGCGATAATACAAAACGTGCTGCCTTTCTTTGAACTTTTTCGATGTACTTCGTCAGTCCTATCTGGTAAGGATCCCACACCACGCAGCAATATTCTAAAAGAGGGCGGACAAGCGTAGTGCAGGCAGTCTCCTTAGTAGTTCTCTTACATTTTCTAAGTTTCCTGTCAATAAAACGTACCCTTTGGTTAGCCTTCCCCACAACATTTTCTATGTGTTCTTTCCAATTTAAGTTGTTCGTAATTGCAATACCTAGGTAATTAGTTGAATTTACGGCTTTTAGATTAGACTGATTTATCGTGTAACCGAAGTGTAACGAGTTCCTTTTAGCACTCATGTGGATGACCTCACACTTTTCGTTATTGATGGTCAACTCCCACTTTTCGCACCATTCAGATATTTTTTCTAAATCGTTTTTCAGACAGGAGCGACGCGCGATACACCGTGTGCTGTCAACGAAGACACCTTCGATACCGAACAATAACGAAAACAATTTCAAATAAATGACAAAATATGTACAGTAATGACAGAAACTTAATATTAAATATTTTTTAAAATTACACAATGAGCAGAGCAGAATCCTTTATCAGAGAACAGCCGACAGGTAGTATTCAAGAACAGCATATAAATGTTTGTTAAACAAATGAAGCATAACCAGAAGACATTTTTCATTTCCAATAGAGGTCAATGACGATTATTGACGTAGTAGCATTTAAAATACACAGTGACTAAAAAAAAAGTACTTGTGCATGAACCAGCAACAGTGGAATTAAATTACAGTAGAGCAAACGAATGACTACATTTCCCACAGCAGTAATTAAAATCCAGAGTGAAACAAACATAATCCATGAGTACAAACTATGTGGTGATAGCAAACGTACAGAATTGTTGTACTGGATACTAGACCACAGTCGTACGGCACGAATGGCTATGGCTATGACACCCCAATGCCAGTGTTCAGCCGCCTTATTGGAAAGGTTAAAATGGGCCTAGTGTTTTTAAAACCTTCCGACCTTAGGATGAAAAGTACACTTGGGTGACTGATATATGCATTTTTATTGCTGTTATAAATTTTTAAATCTATGCAACAGTCACCCACACTATCAGCTCATTTTTTATCATTTTATTATTACAAGTAAACAGATGGAGAAAATTAGATTAAAGAAAAGTAAAGTAAGCTTAAGCTTTTATATTTATTTTAAAATTCATCAGTGTTTAAAAAACTGATAACACATGTTAAGACTATCTCAAAGTTGGTGCCTTATTTACTATTGTAAAATAATTAAGAAAAGTGTTACTCAGTGGGGGATCAATTTGCATAAAATGTGATTTTCAAAAAATAGGAAGCCGAAAGAATAGGAAACAGGATGGGATACCGCAATAAAACAAGCACACAAAGATAGTTCAAGAGTACACAAAAAGCAACTGAACCATAACCAATCGATTCTATTTAGGCACAGAAATTCCACTCCTAGCGTAGTCGTGTTCCCAATGGATAACCACAGACCGGTATTGGAAATTTAGACAAAGATTGCTTGGTTCGATGTATCACAATCTTACCAAAATGCCCAATAAAAATCTTTCTAAAAATTGTAAATAGGAAAACTGCTTACGAAAGTGATTAATTATGTTTTAATACCCGAAATATTATGCAAAAGAGTAGCTGAGGGCCAGTTCTGTTACTACACCACGTGTTCCACGTGCACAAGTACATTTACATAAAATATGTAATTTTAATGAAGAAATCAAATTCAAACACATTAGTTACAGATAACTTCCGAACTGCGTTAATAACGTCATAGTATTGACCTAATGGCTCGTTAAACATTTTTTTCTTTTCTTTGCGAGCACGTGGTACTGTTACTACAAAGCACACACAACGTGGGTTGAACACGAAGAGAAATTATTAATTTGAAGAATTTCAACGAGAGAAAAACGTAGAATCACACGCACATTCACACTAAAGAGCGATGATTTTAATTAAAATTATGTCTTAACGTGCTTCCAATTTCCTTATTGGGGTGGAAACAAGGCAACTACCACAATACACTCCAAAACCAACACTGAAATCCCACTGCATAGCGATTTAAAGTAATATAGAAAACATTTTCGATATCAGTCTGTAAGAAAGGTAATTAATATTTCAGTTAGGATGAAAACTTAAGAAGTTCATTGTCCTTCACACCAGAAGGGAAGGAGATGACAATACCTTAAGACATTGTATACACTACGTAAAGGAGGCGGATGTAAGTTTCATAGGAAACTCTGTATGATAAGAATTACATATACAAATGTGTTTAATAGCGTTGTATGAAAAGTTGTTCTTGTTTATACAGGGTGTTACAAAAAGGTACGGCCAAACTTTCGGAAACATTCCTCACACACAAATAAAGTAGAGATGTTATGTGGACATGTGTCCGGAAACGCTTAATTTCCATGTTAGAGCTCATTTTAGTTTCGTCAGTATGTACTGAACTTCCTCGATTCACCGCCAGTTGGCCCAATTGAAGGAAGGTAATGTTGACTTCGGTGCTTGTGTCGACATGCGACTCACTGCTCTACAGTACTAGTATCAAGCACATCAGTACGTCTTGATTGGGCCCCATGTTCTTCCACCTACGCTCAATGGAGCACGTTATCATGGTTTCATACGGGGTAGTCTACCTGTGCTGCTAGAACATGTGCCTTTTCAAGTACGACACAACATGTGGTTCATGGACGATGGAGCTCCTGCACATTCCAGTCGAAGTGTTCGTACGCTTCTCAACAACAGATTCGGTGACCGATGGATTGGTAGAGGCGCATGAATTCCATGGCCTCCACGCTCTCCTGACCTCAACTCTCTTGACTTTCATTTATGGGGGCATTTGAAAGTTCTTGTGTACGCAACCCCGGTACCAAATGTAGAGACTCTTCGTGCTCATATTGTGGACGGCTGTGATACAATACGCCATTCTCCAGGGCTGCATCAGCGCATCAGGAATTCCATGCGTCGGAGGGTGGATGCATGTATCCTCGCTAACGGAGGACATTTTGAACATTTCCTGTAACAAAGTGTTTGAAGTCACGCTGTTACGTTCTGTTGCTGTGTGTTTACATTCCATGATTAATGTGATTTGAAGAGAAATAATAAAATGAGCTCTAACATGTAAAGTAAGTGTTTCCAGACACATGTCCACATAACATATTTTCTTTTTTTGTGTGTGAGGAATGTTTCCTGAAAGTTTGGCCGTACCTTTTTGTAACACCCTGTATGTGAATATAACATATTCCACTGCTCAGTCTCCTCCCAGATAAATTTAGAAATACGACAGTAAAGTTAGAGGTGCAAATGTATGAGGTAAACAACTACAAATCGTGCAAAATAGCAGGAATGGAATCTAACAGAAACCTTTCAAGGTTTCTCTTATTCTTTGCACTCGCAGGCAGCTTTCTTTCACGAAGTGTGAGAGTTGTGTGAACAAGTGTACCTATTAAAGCGTAGGTGACTATAATGCGTGTGTGTCGCGTGCAGTGTTATGTGCGCATTGGAGATGATGATAAAAGGGAGAGGGTGAAACCCAGGGTCGGCATATAGCCTACTCAAATGGAATAACGCCAATAGAGTCGCAGAGCATTAACGTCCCCAGCCGACAGACTGGTCACCATCAACATTGTCGCATGCCGTCATTTCACGGAACAGTACGAAGAGATTTGGAATTTAATCCAGGACATCGGTTCAAAGACGTGATCGGGAACGCCAGCACGCCTGTTGTCCCCTCATACCTTAAAGACAAAGGGAAAGTTGTCAATAGCACACAGCGTACCCGGACAGTCACCCATCCAAATACTGGCCACGTCCAACGGTGCTTAACTTTGGTGATCTGGCAGGAACCTGTATATCTACCTCGGCACAGCCTTTGACACATCCTATTCTACAGAATTCACAGAATTCGCGCTCTAATTTAGAAGTGCTCAAAATCCTTCAGAGACAACTTCTTCTTCTTCACTTCACGTATTAGACAAATTGCCTGTTACAGTAATACATCTCTTGTATGGTCTTTCTAAATTTCTTCTTCAGTGTATTTGTAATTGAGAACCTTTACTGGAATCTTTCTCCACAAATACGGTCTACGTTTTCCTTCCATTTTCTTTGATTTTTTTGTTTTAGATTATATATTCATATATCATTTTTTATATCTTCATTCCTTTTTCGATCTCCCCTTGTACATCCTTATATTCTTCCTAGAAGTCTCATTTATTGAGCCTGTATTCTACTTTCTTGACGTCTCATCATTTCCCCTGCTTCACTTTCGTAAGGGTTGTTACTGCTGTTGTTGTATAAAACTTCAGCTGGGTTTCTTTCTTGACTTTATTCCGCAAACGTTTTACTCTGGTTCTACGTATGGAAGCAAATTTACTTAATTTTTGATCCACGTCATGGTCATATTCGTAAGTGATGTCACATCCAAGATATTTGAAATGTATTTCTTGCTCCAAGGTTTTATTAGTCAAGACTAGATTTTACAAGTAGTCTGCCCTGAAATGCTATCACTTTCGCTTTACTTGCCGACAGTGCTAGGTAATAACCTGAGGCTATCTGCCTCAACATATAGACTACTATCTGAAGGTCATCTTCATTCTCTGTAATCAGAGTCAGGTCATCTTCACATAAAGTTACATTTGAACTACTGTCATGATCTAAAATAACTCCTTTTATGTTCGACATTTTCCATTTGCTGATAATTTCATCTACACACATGCTGAAGAGTCTTGGAGAAATCCTTGTCGTACCCCTTTCTCAGTGTTCATTGGCGTTGTTCTTATATTTCTCATAGCTATAACAGTTTCAGTGTTTGGGCATAGACTTTTAATAGCATTTATGAGGTGAGATGGATAACCTCTTTCAAACATGATATTCCATAGTTTTTCTCTATTCACATCGTCGAATGCTCTCTCAAAATCCACAAAAGCAAGATAGGTTTCTTTAGCGAACGCTGTGTCTTTTGTTGGAGTGTAAAAACATTGTCAATAGTTGATCGTCCTTTTCTAAAAACTGAGTCTTCTTCAGATATTATCTTTACCATGATATTCTGAAGTCTTACATTCATTCTTTTGGCATATAATTATAGGCTGAATCCAGGAGGCTTATACTCCATAGTAAAAAGTCTTAGATATAGGAATAATCCTCAATGTCACCACAGTTCCAAATTAATACCATAGCTTTTAGAGCTTCCGTCGGTTCTCTAATATCAATATCGTCCTGTCCTTTTGTGTCATTCAGTTGAGGTAATGTATGAAGAAAGTATCATCAAGCTACAATTGTTTGTAATGACTTATCCATTCGTTCTCTCCTATATTATTAACACGTATACGATCATTTCCTTGACTGTTGACTGATTACATCACTTTATAAACAATAGTATGTCTGCCTTGTAAATCATGCTCTATATTGCTCTTAAACCGTTCCCATGGTTCTGCATGAGCTTTCAGAGTTATGTATTTCGCATTTTTTCTCTTCTCTTAATAATCTTAATGTTGTTCATTAGTATGACCATTTATGTAAGTCTTGAATGTTTCTTGTTTTTCTTTAATTCATTTAGCTGGCCATCGTGGCCGAGCGGTTCTAGGCTCTTCAGTCCGGAACCACGTTGCTGCTACTGTGGGGCGGTGGGTGGGGAAATTAATTACTGTTCTATAAATGTTTGTTTGAATGTAGAAACACTTCCTGGCCGATGCACCATTTGTGGGGCGGCTGGTGGGAATTGATATGGTGGTTTTTATAAATATGTTTGAATGGAGAAACACTGCATTTCCCGGCCGATTAACCATATGTGGGGCGGCTGGTGCAGACATTGTTGTTATATTAATGTTTATATTACTTATGCTGTTGTTTGCCGTTCTCAACACTGGCTCTCTAACTACAATATTGGCAACCAGAAAGTGATTAGCAAAACGTGAAGCCTGTAATTAGAATTCCTAGTGCCCACTTCATCTGAGAATACACTTATAGTTACAGCTTATAGCTCTGAGGAATTAGGAGACTGTCCGGGATTTATAATCAAAAACGGTCGTGAAAAAAAAAAAAAAACGTTCTGCATTCTGAAAGTCACAGATGAAAACAAAAGGATCCACACAAGCTAACTAACAGAGCAGTTCAGAGTCTAATGCGCTGATGCCACTATAACTGTCCAAGTTAAATAGTTAAATGAATGCTCGCCATAATTTGATGATTAGTTTCGTCAAACGCCACGCTAAATAATTGGTAGAATGTCTGTCCCGCGGCGGCACGTGAAAATACGACATACGCAAACTGAAAATCGATAATTAAAGTCATCCCAGAATTAACACTTCACTCGAAAATGATTTCATGGTTATGCGTATCCCGAGTAACTTAATACGGCATCCGAGGCTGTTTGTAGCAATGATACCGACGCGACGCGATTCCCGACACAGATGGCGTGCTATTCAGCGTCTGGAGAGAACTGGGGGCCTTGCATTCCTCGCGCAGCGTTCTTATATATAAAGCCACGGTGCGGAAGGCTAAGGGAACGCCTGATCAAATCGACTCTCCCGACTAGCCGCTGGGCTAGTAATGCACCACTTTAAGTTACCTAATAAATCATAGCTTCTCTTGCTGATGGCCGATGAAGCTCTTAATTTAAATGTGCATTCAGCACGCAGGTAAGTATTGATAATAAAATTTTGACGTGGCTAAGTTAAATATTTTGGGCGAGAGAATTAATTTAATTACACTGCACGCAGTAGACGAGCTCTGAACTGGCCCTTTGGAGATACGCTATCGCTATAGTTTTATAGGTATTCAAATGAAACTTTTCACATCTTCATAGTTATAGCGGATCTCCAACCTACTTAAATATAAACATCCTAGCCTTATTTATTAGCCTACTTAATCTATCTTGCTTCCTTAAGTTTTAAGACAAATACCAGAAAATATTGAATTTCAACTAAAATCTTAAATTGTGAGATCCAGAAGACTGTTTTTATTAAATAATTATGAAAAAGGAATCTAAATATAAATTTTGAAGTGTCTAGCTCTTTTCTGTTGCGCCAATGATTTTTACAGAAAAACGTCCAAATTTCGAAAATGGCTAAAGTTATCGAACTGATATTCAACACACATTAATTTAGTATTACTCCTGACATGCTAGAAACATTTTAGGTTATTTATTTGATTTTTAAAGTATTGCGCAACATTTATGACGTCAGAGCTAGTTACAGCGGACTGGCTGGCACACAATGGAAAGATTGATGTGAATTTACTACGGCATGAGTAGGCTGCTTCCCTACATCACCCTCTACTTAAATTTTTTTTTGTTTATGAATGTTAAATGAATGAATAAAAAAAAATTTAATTACAAAAAGGGAAGCAAGAGTACAGCTTAACTTCCTATGAAAAATTAAAATTGAAATGTAAACATGTAGAAACATTAAAAGAAAACTGATTACCTACATTAATTATTTAAATTGCAGGCATGTTCACTGCCTCTTAAGCATCATTATTACTCAAAATTTAAGCAAAGTCAATGAAACACTTTAGCATACATATTGCCTTAGACAACCACATAAAAATATTAAAATTATGAAAATCTTAAATCCATTAAATACATTGTTACATACACAAACTCAAAAAAAAGTTATTCAAGATACATAAACAAATGATTATCTCTTAGCAGTCTTTTCTAAACCTGAAAGAAAATTTCACAAATAATTTTTACACACGTGGTTGAGCCACTTTGGCTGGCGTCCTACACTTCCATTCACAAGAGTAGAAGAGGGGAAGTTGCTATGGTGTGCGTCCTTCACGTTCACTCTAAATTACATGGGGAAAGGGGAGGGGTCACTGTGAGTTGTGTCCAAGTCACTCCACTCTTTCACGCAGCTACCAGGCTGCCATTATCTGGTTTGTCCTGTTGAACAAACAAAAAGAGTGCCTTAGACTCTGTTCACTTAACATCTAAGGGTGGGTCACAATGAAATGGGGATATATACATTTTATACTTCAATATTTTGCTGGAACAAAGTTAACAGAACTTTTTCTAATTTTACTCTCATGGTTACTTGACTGTCATAAAATCGGTAAACAAATGGCTCAAAACGCCTTTAGTCACGTACTAGAGAAAGTTTATGCTCTTAAGGCATACAATCATAAATCCTACTTAATTTCAATTTATTTCTGGGCCGGAACACTGAACAAATGCTCAGTACATTCTTGATACATTTGTATTTTATTCACTTAGCTGACTCATCTTCGATTACCTTATTCTCAGAGATAGTATGAGTATATTTGATTAGTAGTTTTCTCAGCTTCTTTGTACATGTGAGTAACTTTTGGTAATAGTACAGTTCTGAGTGTTCAAATCACATTACGTTTAGTTGACTACTAAATCCATTTATTGGTCCTCTGCTGTTGTGTCAGTTCCACATCTGCAATTATGTACTTACTTACTTCGAAGTGTATTTATGCTGAGCTAAAAATAATGTTTCACGTCTGCCATTAGGGTACTCAAATACGTTGCTAGTGTATGTACTTATTTAACACTCACTCTATTAACATTTAAAGCATAGGATAGCACATTTATTCCATATCTATAGTGTATTGCAGCTGATCAGTTTGCTCACTTGGCAATCCATTTCCACTCGATTGGACGCTGAAAACCACAGGTAGTCTCTCTCGACCTACCAATAAAGTGCGTAAAGTAATTATGGACGAGCGTAATGCTAAATTCCTTAAACCTATAGGACACCATGAGCTACTCTGTCTCATCTAACATAAGGGTACCTATGGTCGCATTCATGCCTCCAACTCATAACCTCAATACATGTAGGTGTGTCCTGTCACACACTACACCAAATAACGGCCATCTCCAACCTTATAAATACTTCAGGGACGTGTCCTTCACGTCTCAACCACAAACACTGTTCAATTCTATTACACTGCCATTCCTTGCTACACAAGGTGAGTTTATTCTTACAACTTGTCTGCATATTTTTCATAACACTAAGCACTCTCTCTTACTATTTCTTAGTTAGCTCTAATGCATACAGTAGGTTTCACTACCACTTCAGATCCTGCTTGTACAGGAATTTGTATATCTTTTTAAAATATTATTGTGGGACCATTTCCAATAAAACAACACTTTGTACTTACTATATTACCAGGATTCTATACATAATTGTTACTCAAATATCTTTGTATCTTAATTACGTCATACTTCTCTATTGTTTATGTCACTGTTAGGTTTGTCACATTAGGTATTTTTCTTCACCAATCGGTGGATAGAATGGTTCCAGAACTCATGGCTTGATAGCCATGACGGAAAATTTTTGTATTGGAAAGAAGGGGTCGAAATTTTTGGTGGATAGGAAAGATGAAGAATGAGTGAGACCTGAAAAGGAAAGAAGATCTCACACAGCTGGGACTGCACAGCTGCCACACTGTGTAGAGGTTACAGAACAACCTCCTCTCTACAGCATTCATTCATAACCTTTGACCACGCTACGTCGATCTGAAAATACTTTATGATGCCTTTTTAGAACCTGTCTCAGTTCTTCCTTCTGATTAGCGGAAATTTTATCGATTTCCTGCAATTTAGCTTTTATTTTGTCCAAAATAATTACTTCATCTTCTTCTGTGTTTAGCTTACTGTTACTAAGATTAACACTTTCGTCCCAATATCTCCAATTTTTCAGAACTCGTATAGGCAGCTCCCAAGTGTCATCATTAGCTACTACATGTTTATCACTAAAAGGTACTGTAATTACTCCGGTTATTGGCAAGACCATTTTTTATTGGCTTCTTTCAAAGTCAACAACACTCTGATATTTCGACAAGAAATCTATGCCAATTAAAACCTCAATACTGAGATTGTTTACAATTAAGAATGGATGATCAATTAACTTACCATTAATGTTAAAGGGCAGCAAAGCTTCTTGCTTTACCGTTCTTGACACCTTGCCAGTAGCACCAATTATTCTTAGTCCTGATACCCTTATTACTGTAAGCTTGTCTTTACCAGGTAATGCATCAAAGAAGGACTGAGATATCGCACTCACCTCACTTCCACTGTCTAAGAGACAACGTACATTGATACCCAACATATTCACTATTATTATAGGGTAGCTTATTCTAGGTCGTACAGGTGGTTCCTCAAACTCATCCAATAGTTCCTTTTGAATTTGTCTCCAACTAAAGTGATCGACATCTGTCTTCATTACATTTAGGTCACAGTGTGTAGGGGTTTCCTGAATTACATTTTCAGCTGCCTTTTCCAGTCGGTCTATTAATTTCAAACCGAAACACCGCACGACTTCATTACATTTAGTTTGCTGAACATGACCCAAATTACTGTAGTCTGAGCGATTCTGCGCCTCCAGACCGGGCATAACACTAGTTACATTTTCACCATTATCGTCGGGTTCCTCCTCAAGTGACAACTGGTCACAGCTACTGGGTTCATCGACCCCCAACAGGCTACCCTCTACATTCTCACTTATCTCCTGTCCTAAATCTATTAGTACATTATCAACATCCTGCACAGGCACTTTAGATAAGAGCACATCATCCTCATCGTAAATATAAGCATGAATTTCTTCTGCTTCTTCACCTGACAATTCAGTATTTTGTAGCTCCTCCCTATTTTACACTGCTGCGCCTTCTCTTTCTCTTCCCACTTAGAAAGTGTCTCTAACACGGTATCTATCAAATACTGTGAGTGATCTAATATTTCTGTTGTATCCTTAGATGCTACCGACTCCTCATCCACATGTTCAGTCTGAGTATTCTGATCTGTCTTACCAATTCTCGTAACTACTGGCTTAGGAAAAGTAACCGCCTGGTGAGCGCCAGTATCCTCATAGACGGGAACTACTTTTCCTGCCTCAGCCTACTACTGTTTCCTTTATTTATATTATAGTTAACTGACATAGCATTGCTTTCCGTACTGTTGTTTACATGCATAATTCTGTTTGGAACAAAATTATTATCACTTGGCTGCCATTATTGGTTCTGATAATCATTTCTCCAATTCCTACCTTTCTTAGGATGGCGAACACCTACTGTTCTGATGTTTACATTGACATTTTGCTCGTTCCTAGGATTACTACTATTGTTATTAGCATTTCTGTTATTACGTGCTTGCTCCTCATTGGCAGCAACACGTTCTACACGTTCCAAATATTCAATGAAACGATCCAGATTGTCTCTAGGGGCAGATATAATTCTACTTTGCCAATACCATGGCAGTTTGGCTTCAAGACCTAGTATAATCATTTCCGGTTTTAGTTTTTCCGCCAAATGTGACAAACATGAAATCCATGACCTAGCAAATTCTTTAATAGATTCCTTGCCTGCATTGAAGCGTTTTCCACTCCAAAATTCTCTCAACACTTCATTCTGCTTATTGCTGGACCAATACTCATTAATGAAAGCTATTTTAAACTCCGCTAATGTTTTACACTTCAACATAACATCAGCTGACCAACGCATGGCGTCACCTGCCAAATGGCTTCTAATAAATGAGATTTTCTCTCGTTCAGACCAAGTTGGTGGAATCACATCTTCAAAATCGTTCCAGAAATCTAGCGGGTGGATATTTTTATCTGGATCGAACCGCAAGAACTGCCAACACCCGATAAAAGCGGCGTTTGCAGCTACAACTTGTTGTATACTACCATTACCAGAAGTTACTGAAGCTACTTTACTCTCAATGTTAGCAATGTTAGTACTAATATTTTCTACTTTCATTTCACCATTATCTACTCTTTGCACAATATGAGTAGTATTAGTTTTGATTGCGTCTACTTCTGCTTGACATATGTTTACTTTTATATTAACATCTTTAAATCTATCTGAGCACAGTTCAGATTCGGCCTCGATCTTTTCTGTTAACTTGTGCTCCAGCTTGTAATCTTCCATTTGGAAGTGTTTGCGAACCTCAGAAACTTCGGATTTTACTGTTTTATACATTTCAGAAAATTGTTGAGCAACCTTTTTCTTAATATCCTCATGATTCTAATCAATTTAATAATTCAAACTGTCTAGATCCTCTTTCAACTTATTGCAACCAGCCTTGAAGGTATCGTCCATTACCTCCAATCGTTTATTAAAATTAGTTTGGCTTGCCACAATCTCATACTTTAATTCAGCATTATTGGATTCTAATTTATTGTCCAATTTCTCAAACCGTTTATTAAAATTTGTTTGGCTGGCCACAACCTCATACTTTAATTCAGCATTATTGGATTCTAATTTATTGTCCATTGCCTCAAACCGTTTATTAAAATTTGTTTGGCTGGCCACCATTTCAGACTTTAATTCAGCTGTCATTTTTGCGTTACTGGCAGCTATTGCTTGTAATATAACATTTAAATCAACAGCCCCAGTATCTTTGGGTTGCTCACTAGCTGGTTTCTTTTCGCACTCAGGTGACGAAAAACTAGCTCCAACACCAGAATCATCAAAACTAAATGAAACTTCTGATTGATCAGTCATATCTAACTTATCCTTTTTAAACTCTACTATCTCTGATGACTGTTTCGTTTTTAACTCATCAGATAAACTATCATCCAATAAATTTACAATTTCTAATTTCTGCTTTACGACAGGGGTCTCTATTCTTGAATCATTGCCCCTTTTTACACTACTGCCAGGAGACAATACTTCATATTTCACTTTAACATTACTACTTTCATGCATATTTACACTTGAACCATTGTCTGGATAAACAGTTCCCTCAACAGACATAGGTTCTGATATAAGTTTAACCTCAGTTTCTTTTGGCAGTTCCATCGCCGACAGTCTTTTAGTGCAGGTTAGTAAAATTTTTAACAGCTTTTCACTTAACTTAGTTCCTTCTACATGACGTATGGCGTTGCCGGCGTGGCGTACCAGGATTACTGATGTGACGCAGCTCGCTGAATTGCAGACGGCACTCCGACGGCTGCTGTGTGTTTGCGTGGCCCGCAACTGCAGGCGCGGCTCCGGCTGTTGCGGCGGCCGACTGCGGTGAGACGAAACTGGCTTCTCGCGATGCCGGCAGCGCTGCTAGACTCAGTGCCAGCTCCGTCAATCCAGATACGTCGTTAATCCAATTGCGTCGTCCACATACACACGTAACACTTTCACTGATCTATTACTCAGTTGCGTGTCGCATTTCACTCGCGAATCCCAATATTTAAAAATCACTTTCACTTCACTCAGTTAGTATCCCGGCCAATGCACCATATGTTGGGTGGCGGGTGGGGAAATTACTTACTGTTCTATAAATGTTTGAATGTAGAAACACTTCCTGGCCGATGCACCATTTGTGGGGCGGCTGGTGGGAATTGATATGGTGGTTTTTATAAATATGTTTGAATGGAGAAACACTGCATTTCCCGGCTGATTAACCATATGTGGGGCGGCTGGTGCAGACATTGTTCTTATATTAATGTTTCTATTACTTATGCTGTTGTTTGCCATTCTCAACACTGGCTCTCTAACTACAATATTGGCAACCAGAAAGTGATTAGCAAAACGTGAAGCCTGTAATTAGAATTCCTAGTGCCCACTTCATCTGAGAATACACTTATAGTTACAGCTTATAGCTCTGAGGAATTAGGAGACTGTCCGGGATTTATAATCAAAAACGGTCGTGAAAAAAAAAATACGTTCTGTATTCTGAAAGTCACAGATGAAAACAAAAGGATCCACACAAGCTAACTAACAGAGCAGTTCAGAGTCTAATGCGCTGATGCCACTATAACTGTCCAAGTTAAATAGTTAAATGAATGCTCGCCATAATTTGATGATTAGTTTCATCAAACGCCACGCTAAATAATTGGTAGAATGTCTGTCCCGCGGCGGCACGTGAAAATACGACATACGCAAACTGAAAATCGATAATTAAAGTCATCCCAGAATTAACACTTCACTCGAAAATGATTTCATGGTTATGCGTATCCCGAGTAACTTAATACGGCATCCGAGGCTGTTTGTAGCAATGATACCGACGCGACGCGATTCCCGACACAGATGGCGTGCTATTCAGCGTCTGGAGAGAACTGGGGGCCTTGCATTCCTCGCGCAGCGTTCTTATATATAAAGCCACGGTGCGGAAGGCTAAGGGAACGCCTGATCAAATCGGCTCTCCCGACTAGCCGCTGGGCTAGTAATGCACCACTTTAAGTTACCTAATAAATCATAGCTTCTCTTGCTGATGGCCGATGAAGCTCTTAATTTAAATGTGCAATCAGCACGCAGGTAAGTATTGATAATAAAATTTTGACGTGGCTAAGTTAAATATTTTGGGCGAGAGAATTAATTTAATTACACTGCACGCAGTAGACGAGCTCTGAACTGGCCCTTTGGAGATACGCTATCGCTATAGTTTTATAGGTATTCAAATGAAACTTTTCACATCTTCATAGTTATAGCGGATCTCCAACCTACTTAAATATAAACATCCTAGCCTTATTTATTAGCCTACTTAATCTATCTTGCTTCCTTAAGTTTTAAGACAAATACCAGAAAATATTGAATTTCAACTAAAATCTTAAATTGTGAGATCCAGAAGACTGTTTTTATTAAATAATTATGAAAAAGGAATCTAAATATAAATTTTGAAGTGTCTAGCTCTTTTCTGTTGCGCCAATGATTTTTACAGAAAAACGTCCAAATTTCGAAAATGGCTAAAGTTATCGAACTGATATTCAACACACATTAATTTAGTATTACTCCTGACATGCTAGAAACATTTTAGGTTATTTATTTGATTTTTAAAGTATTGCGCAACATTTATGACGTCAGAGCTAGTTACAGCGGACTGGCTGGCACACAATGGAAAGACTGATGTGAATTTACTACGGCATGAGTAGGCTGCTTCCCTACACTACGGTCGCAGGTTCGAATCCTGCCATGGGCATGGATATGTGTGCTGTCCTTAGGTTAGTTAGGTTTGAGCAGTTCTAAGATTAGGGGACTGATGACCTCAGATGTTAAGCCCCATAGTTCTCAGAGCCATTTGAGCCATTTAATTGCTTTCTCCGTCTATGGTGTCCAAATTCTTATTCCTATACGTTTCCTGTAGTTACTTTTCTTCCACAGAACCTCATTACCTATGTTCGATATGCTTGTTTTTAAGTTTTTCATCTCTTCTTCCAAGTCTTCTACTATTTCTAAATTTGCTAATTTTTTTGTCATCTGCTTTTGGTACAGACCTCTTACGCTGCTATCTTCTAATAGTTTAATTTTAAGAACGTGTTCTTCCTTTTCGTCCTTCGGTTTTCTCCATTTTGCATAGTTGTCAATTATTGCCATCAGTGAGAAGTGATCTGACCCATTATTCATTCCTCGATACACTCTGGTATCTCTGACTTTCCAGGAAATACTTCATTTATTGTTATGTAATCTGTTACAGTTCTATAACCTTTTTCTGACCATGTAAATATGTACACGTCTTTCTTCCTAAAGAAACTATTGATAATTTTTAAATGATTAGAGGTAGCAAAATTTAAATACAGTACCCCATTCACGGACTCAATATGTGTAATTGAAGCACTCAATCTAGCCTCGGAAACAGGACTGAATACCGTGATAAGACAATGGCAGAAACAGCATGAAACAGCTAAATAATATGTTCGCTCAAGAGCACAGCCACCGGATTTAGCTAATCAGGCGAAACCAGCTGTGTTTTGTTAAAGGCAGTATTAATACGTGGCCATCAGACGCGGAATGACTACCAATGTAAGCCCCATAGTACTAGCGCCTGTTTTACTTCCTGTCAGTACGTACCTGGCAATATAGGAGGCTGATTTAAAAATATATCTGCACTTGCCCTTGGGAAGCTCTTTGTGCCAGGCACCACACACAACACACGCCGCCGTAACCGTTTGTACTCCCTCTGAACAGCTAGGAACAGATACCAGTTGTTTAACCTCCCCTGAAGGGGTGTGTTACAATCCCTGTATATCTTTGCAAATCGTTAAGTATGCCCCACTACTCTGTATGTTAGGCCTTCCCAGCAACTCGTTCCAGCAATGCGGAATCAAATATCTTACCTCAAACATTACTCGAAGCGACTATACCCGGTCAGAAATCTTACAACAGCAGACAAGTGCGAGACAGCGTTTGTTCCTCTTTACATTCTGACACACAGGAAACATCAGATACTATTCGTTGCTACTAGAGGTGAACTCTATAGTGCTTGTTCTTCTGAAGCAGGCGGAAAACTCAAGATAACGACAGTTGTTGGATACTTATCGGAAACTCAATTGCCTTCCCTCGAATGTGTATGAAATTCTTGCAGTTTCTAAAGCAGCAGCTTACAAATGTCATAGTAACTGCTCCCGACGACTCACCTGGGGTGCCGACTATTTCTGACGGCCGTTTTTCGCCGCTTTTGGTCCTCTTCACTAGCAGTTAATACGAGGGTTGAATGAAAAGTAATTCCTCCACCTTCGTTAATTGGGTTTGGATGGAAATATTTTAATAAATCCAACGCAGAAATAATCCTTAGAATGTGATCTTTAATTACCAAAATTCACTTTTCCACATTATCACCAGTCAATTGGATACATTTCTGCCAACGATGAACAAGTTTTATAAAGCCGTCACGGAAGAAGTCGACACTCTGTTTCCGCAACCACAGTCTCACAGTTCTCTCAACGACTTCATCAGAAGCATAATGATGTCCCCGCAGATCGTCTTTCATTATCGGGAACAGATGTAAGTCAGATGGTGCTAAATTTCAAGTCTGTATGCTTTCATTTCGGGAGTTAGCATCTGGGGTACCCATCGTGGACAGATCTTCCGATATCCAAGCAAAGCAATAATGTGACCCACACGTTCTCGTGAAATGCTGATTGTGCTTTCAGTTTCTGTGTGATACGACGATCGTCCTGAATCAATATGCCAACAAGGTACTAGTGAAGCTCGGTGGTTGCTGTCACAGGACGTCCATCTGTCTGTTTGTCACGCAGGTCAGATGCTCCCCCCCCCCCCCCCCAAACTTCTTTAAACGTACTCGCCCAAAGACGCACAGTACTGACATCAACGCAATCGCCATAAACTGCTTTCATTCTCTGATGAATCTCCTTTGGGGTTACACCTTCTGCTGTCAAGAATTCAATGCCTGCACGTTGTTTAAAGCGCATTGACCGACCGTCTGCACTGTAACAATACAACCGTTCAATGCTAAAGGCTTCCCGCCGACTGGAGCTGTAGAGAAGAGGCTACGGAACAACCCGGGACCTGCCGCATACCAATGCTGCCAGCTATTGAAGAATTACAAAGTCGAGGCATTATTTTTCAGTCAACACTTCTATATTGGTTTTTCAGCGATTATTATTGTGACTGTTTCTCCCGTGGACCTATTTCCTCCGATTCCTGTGAAGATCTTCGTAAGGAAGTAGATCCCCCAGAACCTTCTAGAATGTTCTAGAACATTCTGGCTGTATGCCAGCGCCTGCTAATGATCTTGGCGCCCGCGGTTGCCTCAGCAGGCTGTCAACGAGTCTTGCTTCATTCGGAGCACTGTTGACATTCCGGATTCCTCCCTAACACCATATTTTGTAAATTGTTTTTATATTACTCTTAATAAAGTTTCTCTCCTTTCCTCACAGCCATGCCAGTTTGTCCATTTAACAAATTTGATAGCCGTTACAAGGCCTGAAAGATAATTTCGTGGAGCAGCATGAGCTTATTGGTATCGAGGTGATTGAGAAGAGAACAAAATGATAATGAGTTAATGATAGGCAAAGTTATTTTTTAAACACGGAAGGACTCCAAGAATTTAAAGTGCGTTTCCCTGCGCGGGAATGGAATTCCATTTAATTCTTTTATTGTTTTCCGGGCGACTGTTGCCGATTAGCGAGCGTTTAACAGTTTATTTGCGTCAAAGCGTGGAACCATTAGTTATCTAGAGGTTGGTTTCACATCTAGCGGACTTGGCGAGTATAAATTGAAACAGAACAAGTTTCAGGTAGTTCCACCGAAATCTACACTCCTGGAAATTGAAATAAGAACACCGTGAATTCATTGTCCCAGGAAGGGGAAACATTATTGACACATTCCTGGGGTCAGATACATCACATGATCACACTGACAGAACCACAGGCACATAGACACAGGCAACAGAGCATGCACAATGTCGGCACTAGTACAGTGTATATCCACCTCTCGCAGCAATCCAGGCTGCTATTCTCCCATGGAGACGATCGTAGAGATGCTGGATGTAGTCCTGTGGAACGGCTTGCCATGCCATTTCCACCTGGCGCCTCAGTTGGACCAGCGTTCGTGCTGGACGCGCAGACCGCGTGAGACGACGCTTCATCCAGTCCCAAACATGCTCAATGGGGGACAGATCCGGAGATCTTGCTGGCCAGGGTAGTTGACTTACACCTTCTAGAGCACGTTGGGTGGCACGGGATACATGCGGACGTGCATTGTCCTGTTGGAACAGCAAGTTCCCTTGCCGGTCTAGGAATGGTAGAACGATGGGTTCGATGACGGTTTGGATGTACCGTGCACTATTCAGTGTCCCCTCGACGATCACCAGTGGTGTACGGCCAGTGTAGGAGATCGCTCCCCACACCATGATGCCGGGTGTTGGCCCTGTGTGCCTCGGTCGTATGCAGTCCTGATTGTGGCGCTCACCTGCACGGCGCCAAACACGCATACGACCATCATTGGCACCAAGGTAGAAGCGACTCTCATCGCTGAAGACGACACGTCTCCATTCGTCCCTCCATTCACGCCTGTCGCAACACCACTGGAGGCGGGCTGCACGATGTTGGGGCGTGAGCGGAAGACGGCCTAACGGTGTGCGGGACCGTAGCCCAGCTTCATGGAGACGGTTGCGAATGGTCCTCGCCGATACCCCAGGAGCAACAGTGTCCCTAATTTGCTGGGAAGTGGCGGTGCGGTCCCCTACGGCACTGCGTAGGATCCTACGGTCTTGGCGTGCATCCGTGCGTCGCAGCGGTCCGGTCCCAGGTCGACGGGCACGTGCACCTTCCGCCGACCACTGGCGACAACATCGATGTACTGTGGAGACCTCACGCCCCACGTGTTGAGCAATTCGGCGGTACGTCCACCCGGCCTCCCGCATGCCCACTATACGCCCTCGCTCAAAGTCCGTCAACTGCACATACGGTTCACGTCCACGCTGTCGCGGCATGTTACCAGTGTTAAAGACTGCGATGGAGCTCCGTATGCCACGGCAAACTGGCTGACACTGACGGCGGCGGTGCACAAATGCTGCGCAGCTAGCGCCATTCGACGGCCAACACCGCGGTTCCTGGTGTGTCCGCTGTGCCGTGCGTGTGATCATTGCTTGTACAGCCCTCTCGCAGTGTCCGGAGCAAGTATGGTGGGTCTGACACACCGGTGTCAATGTGTTCTTTTTTCCATTTCCAGGAGTGTATGTTTGGTTGCGTCTATTGCAGTATTGACGTAGAACTGCAGTCATGCGGAAGTTGTTCGCAGCCTCTTGGAGGTGGAATGTTGACTGTTAGCGGCGTATGTACTCCAGTTTCGAATCTCGGAATCTTCCTCAGAGTAGTTAGAGAGATACAGGCTTTTTAATTACTGACCATGGAGTGGTGAGACGTTTAACGCTGTCTCAAGCATCAAAGAGAAGCTGGTGAAATTTAAACTAAACTAGTGTAGCAATATAGAGGATTAACCCGCGTTCGCCAAGAAACATTTCTGAGTAATTCTGCGGAGCAGTATCTCGTGTAA
Source organism: Schistocerca nitens (assembly GCF_023898315.1). Taxonomy (NCBI): domain Eukaryota; kingdom Metazoa; phylum Arthropoda; class Insecta; order Orthoptera; family Acrididae; genus Schistocerca; species Schistocerca nitens. Next base: position 230,665,461 of record NC_064614.1, on the reverse strand, counting down.
TTTGTATCACAGCCACAAATGTCACCTCGCGCGAAGCTATAGATGATCGAAGTCTCGGACGCAAGGAACGTGCGAGGGACATTCTATTACTAATGCAACACATTCTTTTTGATAGCAGTTGGTTTTAACCAGGATTCATTTACACTGTATTATTCTGCACGCGTTTTACTACAAAACATTGTTTTTTTTTTTTAGTTAACCTCCGTTCAATGCAGCGGCCTTGTGACACCTTACTAACAGGCATGTATACTCTACATGTGGACGTCGGAGTCAACATAGTGGGGCAACAGCAACTTCCCCGTTAACTATGTACTGATTCCTGCAGATTACATCCTTCATGAAGCTAAACAGGTGGAAGTCGGAATGTGCGGAATCGGGCATGTAGAGTGGTTGAAGGAGAAGAGTTCAACGAAGTTCTGTGAGCTACTCTCGGGTGATCAGACTTGTGTGAGGCCTTGCTTTGTCTCGGAAAACGAGAATTTCGTTTGCATTTTTGTGGCGACGAAAACGCTGAAGTCGTTTCTTCAGTTTCGTGAAGGCAGCACAACATACTTCAGAGCTGATCGCTGCATCATGAGGCAGGACATCAAACAGAGTAACTCCTCATGCTCTCAGAAGACCGTCACCATGACTTTACCGGCTGACGGTGCAGCTTTGAACTTTTCCTTGGGTGGAAGGATGGTGTGACGCCACTCCAAAAAAATGGTTCAAATGGCTCTGAGCACTATGCGACGTAACTTCTGAGGTCATCAGTCGCCTGGAACTTAGAACTAATTAAACCTAACTAAACTAAGGACATCACACACATCCATGCCCGAGGCAGGATTCGAACCTGCGACCGTAGCGGTCGCTCGGTTCCAGACTGTAGCGCCTAGAACCGCACGGCCACTCCGGCCGGCTACGCCACTCCAGGGATTGCCATTTTGTTTCCAGTTCGAAGTGATGTACCCATGTGTCATCGTCTGTGACGATGTTCGACTGCTACGGCAGTCAAATAACGGGTGAGCAATTCCGCACGGATGGTCCTTCGTTACTTTTTACGGTCTCCTATTAGGCGGAGAGGAATCAAGCAGGCACATACCTTTGAGCACCCCAACTGATGGGTGAATGTGTCAGCGTTACCAACAGAGACATCCAGTTGAGCAGCGAAGTGTTTGACTGGGAACTGTCAGTCATTTCGAATGAGAGTCTCCGCACGTTCCGACACTGAGGACATGACAGCTGTGTGCGGCCGGCCGGCACGCAGGAGATGGTACGGGCTTGCGAGACTTTGTTGCGATGGTGACAGACGCCTCGGCCAACGATTCACTGTGCTATTATTCACAGCAAGGTCTGAGGAAAATTGAAGTAAGCTATAGAGAGAAAGACGGGTAATGTACAACATGTACAAGAGCCGAGAGAGATTAATAGGAGTGGGAGACCAAGAACGAAGTGCTCGGATTACAAAGCGAGTAAGACAGAGATGTAGTCTTTAACGCCTACTGTTCAATCTATACATCGAAGGAGTGGTGATGGATATAAAAGAAAGGTTCAAGAGTGGAATTAAAATTCAAGGTGAAAGGATATCAACGATACGATTCGCTGATCACGTTGCTGTCCTCAGTGAAAGTGAGAAGAATTACATGATCTGCTGAATGGAATGAACAATCTAATGAGTACAGAATATAGACTGAGAATAAATCGAAGAGAGACTCAAGTAATGAGAAGAAGCAGCAGTCAGAACAGCGAGAAATTTAACGTCGGGCAGGCAGCAAAATAACCTACGGATGATGGACGGAGCAAGGAGGACGTCAAAAGCAGACTAGCACTGACATAAAGAGCATTCCTGGCCGAGAGAAGTGTACTACTTACTATCAAACATAAGACTTAATTTGGGGAAGAAATTTCTTAGAGTGTACGTCTGAGAACAAAATTGTATGGTAGTGAAACATGGACTGTTGGAAAATAGGAACAGAAGAGAATCGAAGCATTTGAGATGTGTACAGACGAATGCTGAAAATTAGATGGACTGATAAGGTAAGGAATGAGGAGGTCCTGTGCAGAATCCGAGAGGAAAGGAATATGTGGAAAACATTGACAAGGAGAAGGGATACCAGAGAATAATTCATAATAACTCCCATGGTACTAGAGGAAGTTAAAGAGGGTAAAGACTGTAGAGGAAGGCAGAGATTGGGATACATCCAGCAAATAACTGAGGCCTCTGGTTGCAGGAACTCCTCTGAGGTGAAGAAGTTAGCACAGGAGAGGAATTCATGGTGGGCCGCATCAAACCAGTCAGAAGACTGATGACTCAAAGAAAAAAGTGGTTTTCCACCAAAAGAAATTCAATGACTGCTCTCTGCTTTGAATGCACCCCCATTAGCGACGCTATTTTGAAGGCTGCGTATAGTGCCGCAATCTATTCGAATTCATGAAACAATAAGGGCTGAGCGGGAATACTGCACGATGTCAAATATTCTGATTTTTTGCAACCGCAATTGGTCAAGAAATAAATATCATGCATTACTTAATGAACGACACTCGTATCACATTGATATGCTTGTTCGTGTTTCACATTGCCCCTCCTGTATAGTCTCTCGGTAGAGTCCGTTGAGCACGCGCACCTACAATACGCGGCTGAATCGCATTTATATTATAACAACGAGACAGCGTCCAGAGCAGTTTCTGTGTCTGCAGAGCAGCAGCTGGAAATGGCTCAACAACTATCTAGAGACACATTGGCTACAGTGGCTCCCAAAGATGGAAGAGTAGCTTACATAGACCCCATAAGAAAACGCGACATTTCAAGTGGTATCACAATTAATCAACAAGATTAATCTCCAGACGGTTGCTATCGTCAAACAGTAACAGCTCAGGGTGTACATGTGATAATAATACAGAAATATCAAGTGTGATTTGTACTTTGCGAATTTAATATATTTTTATATACGCTTGTAATTCATTTGTTCATGCTCTTTTTTTAAATTATCATGATACACGTGCATTACAAAAGAAAACAACTTAGCGTGTGATGAGTACTTTATTCCATGAGAACTGTTCGTTTTACACTGAATCTTGTACAATTTTTTGTCCGATAACCGTTAAAAATTAAAATTCATTATTAGTTTACTAACCACACAGAACTAATTGCTGCATCAAACAGCATTGTCTGGAAATGCAGCAAGTGTCAGCGGTAGTCACAAGAATGACACCTAAACATACCAAAAATAATAAAAGTAGCATATCGCCAACATTCACTTTAAATTAAAAAAAAAAAGTATTACTTAAGTGGTGGAGGAAACGCAATAGTATTTCTTTTCACTGCTCAAAATTCTTTGTTCACAAGAAAGAAAAATAAGAAAATTAATTCTAGTTATATAATTTTCCGTAAGTCCTCTTTAAAGCAAGTTACGGTTAAGAAGGGGGAAGTTTCTAGAGTAGATTACAACTTGCTCTTAATAGTATAAAATAGCACATGTACGTATTACCGAAATGTTTATTTCCACTTGTCGTTTACCATGAGCTGCAAAAGATGGTGAGATGTATGAAACAACAAATGACTTAGAGAAGTCAGGCAAGAGAATCTGCCAGCAAAGGTGGCATCGTGGGGAGCGAGGCGTAGTGCGGAAAATGCATTGAAAGGTCGTGTGAGAGGGTGAACAGGTAAATTCCCTACACGAAATAGTTGCATATCGATCTCTCTCTGTCTCTCTCTCCCCCCTCTCTCTCTCTCCCTCTCTCTCTCTCTCTCTCTGTAATCTTCATTTGTATACGGTGTTTGTATACTCTGCAGTTTGACAATGACATTCTCAGTAAATTGTCTGTGTTGCCTGTATGATCACCAAACATTAACCATGTCAGACGAAGACGATAATAAATTAGGCCAAGCAAAGTAAAAGTAACTTTCATGGCGAGGAACAAACTACAACAGAAATTATTTCGGACTTTAAACAATGAAAAAAGATAAATTTTCAGCTTCATGAACACACAACACCGCAAATAAAGCTTGCTTGTGCTATTATGTAAAACAGACTGAAAGGAACTTCATACTAGATACAGTGAACCCATCAGCACACATAAGCAGGCTACAAAATCAGCCATAGCAACACACACAGAAAACACTGAACACCCATTCACAAACACAGTAGATCTTAAGATATTGCATCACCCACAGAAAACACATACAAGAAATTTTATGGAAGAGCTGGAAATTTCTGTACCCCACAAATATCAAGAACAAAATATTCTCAGTCAGAAGCTAGGTAGTGAAGCTATTAAGTTCCCCAGATGTTTCTCTTGTACGTAATAACTATAGCTGTTCCATAAATACGTTCATTCCTTCATACATTCCACTCAGTATTTGCAACAGAGTAATATGAAATAGAATATAAAGCATAATAGATCATTTCAATAATCAGTAGTGATAGGCTGTAAGTTATGAACAATAACTTGATGTAAATAACGTAATCAACGAAAAAAACGGAACACCTTTATTCGGATTCTCCGGGAAGCCATATTATCGTAATATCCTTGTACAGTATTTTCAGGTAAACGAAGAATGTGAGTGATGTTTTCCGTTTGTCTGGATTTCTGCACGATGAAGAATACATAGTACCTTCAAACCACAAAACACGATTGCAAGGCAAGAGAGGTAGAACAAAACACACGCAAACATCGCAAGGAATGTAAATGTCTGCATATGGGAACAAATTCTCGAAACGTGTCTCGCTATGCATGAGGAAAAAGTAACTGGGCAGTGTTTTCAGTGTTTTTTTTATTTAAATCATAAAATCTGTGAACAAGCAGGATTGCAGGGCTTGAAGTCTTTCTAAGGTTTTCTCCCCTGGAATTCAGTTGCAGGGCGTTCTTTTCCATTATCTTTCCTATCGTCTGTCTTCTTCTTAAACAGAGTACGTTAAGGTTAACTTATATTTAATTTAGCAACATTAAAGTTGCAAAGCATACAAATGAAAAGTTCACATGACTGACTGACAAAGTTGTTTAATTACTTAGATGCTATTAACCAATACAAATGTGAAACTGCAAACAGAGATAAACCTGACCTGTCTTAGCCCGCAGGCGGCATGTCATAACTGAACAGAGATAAATAATGTTGTGTCGACAAGAGGTGCCAACACAGTGTGTTTGATGGGGCCGAAATGCACGCTATAAGCGCACGAAGGATGGCGTGAAGTCTGAAACAGGAGACGTAATGAATGCTATAAAGAAAAGTACGTAGCTGCGGAAATACTTAACTTTAATCCATCCTTGTGGTACATTGCTCTTGACGATACAAGTGAGACTCTTAAGATACATGCAATGTTACAAATGGCGCCTTGCTAGGTCGTAGACATTAACTTAGCTAAAGGCTATTCTAACTATCTGCTCTGCAAATGAGCGAGGCTTCGTCAGTGTGCATCGCTAGCGACGTCGTCCGTACAACTGGGGCGAGTGCTAATCAGTCTCTCGAGACCTGCCTTGCGGTGGCTCTCGGTCTGCGATCCTGACAGTGGCGACACGCGGGTCCGACATGTACTAATGGACCGTGGCCGATTTAAGCTACCACCTAGCAAGTGTGGTGTCTGGCGGTGACACCACAAATAAGTATAGAGAACTGTCTTAAGAACTGTTGCCTAATTCCACCCCCTATGCTGCCTGATTGTGACAGGAATTCGAAAATTCAATTGCTTCATTTGTCTTCATTGCGCTGTGGGCTCTTTGATACCGCTGAATGAGAACTACAGTGGTACGCCCGTTAGAAGCCAGATGGACACGAAGAGCAGTCGTAAGGCATCAGTGTAGCAGGTAGCGTAATTCTGCAGCGTCAGTCTGAAGCGATGTGCGTGTAACTTTTAGCGTTGGTTTTCATGTTTAAGAATGGTGGCGGTATTTAGCCACTGTTGTGTTCATTATGGATTACAAGTGGCATGAAGGAAACACGTTAAGTATTACACTAACTAGGCATCTACATCTACATCTACATTTATACTCCGTGTGGTGTCACCGCCAGACACCACACTTGCTAGTCACTATCAGTGATTGCAGACCGAGCGCCGCCACACGGCAGGTCTAGAGACACTTCCTAGCACTCGCCCCAGTTCTACAGCCGACTTTGCTAGCGATGGTTCACTGACAAATTACGCTCTCATCGCCGAGACGATAGTTAGCATAGCCTTCAGCTACGTCATTTGCTACGACCTAGCAAGGCGACATTATCATTTGCAATTTATCTTGTGATGCATGTACCGTCAGACCGATGTTCACCAATTATGGATTAAAGTTAAGTATTCCAGAAGCTACGTACTTTATTTGCTAGTATCCATTACTTGACCTGTGCCAGACCTCACGCCAGCCTGCGTGCCTTTCGGCTATCTCATAGTGGCTTGGCTGTCTTGCCAAGTCACAACACTCCGCAAGCCACCCAACGGTGTGTGGCGGAGGGCACTTCACGTGCCGCTGTCATTACCTCCATTTCCTGTTCCAGTCGCGTATGGTTCGCGGGAAGAACGACTGCCGGAAAGCCTCCGTGCGCGCTCGAACCTCTCTAATTTTACATTCGTGATCTCCTAGGGAGGTATAAGTAGGGGGAAGCAATATATTCGACGCCTCATCCAGAAACGCACCCTCTCGAAACCTGGACAGCAAGCTACACTGCGATGCAGAGCGCCTCTCTTGCAGAGTCTGCCACTTGAGTTTGCTAAACATCTCCGTAACGCTATCACGCTTACCAAATAACCTGTGACGAAACGCGCCGCTCTTCTTTGGATTTTCTCTATCTCCTCTGTCAACCCGACCTGGTACGGATCCCACAATGATGAACAATACACAAGTATAGGTCGAACGAGTGTTTTGTAAGCCACCTTCTTTCCGAGCATATAAATTTATCTATCGAAAGTCAGAAGCAGAACAGTCGATCAGTGTGTCACCCCTGTTTGGCAGTTACCAGCGTAGGCACAACAGCTGGAGGCTGAGAGTGGGACAGATATATAGAGCAAAGCATTCTCCATCTCTCTCTGCACAGAACGCACCACGCACACGCATTCTTATTCGTACACCACTGAACATAACGGCAGCGGAAGCGTCCCCTGGGAGTTACTGGCTGCGCAGGCGCGCAAACGAAAGCGCCACCTGCTAACTCCGCAGTAGAGCTTACAGCAGACACTCGGGGGGTGACACGTCGTGGAGAAAAGATTTAAACGGCGGGCGAAAGATTGGTTATTTCCTGGAAGAGACGGCCGCATCCGATGCCCTTATTCCCGGCCGTAAAGTAGCACTTTTACGACAGGTATGCGCGAGTCGAGTGCACACTAAAGGTTATCTGCGAATCTATCGGCCGGGCGGTCCCCGGTCCCCCACCACCACTTTGTAGTTTCGCTTTCAGCCGTTAACGCAGCCCCGTTACGCATCTTTACGGCCATAACCTATTAAAACAGTTACGACCCCTTTTACGGGCGCTGCTCACCGGCGCGGCTATATTTCAAACACAATGGAAAGCACCGTTACTCGGCGAAGATGCCAGTAAATGAAAGCATTTATAGAGATGCTTTGTGAGATATGGGTAATAAGTGGGCTCGCGTTCTCGCGGCATGGCATTCCCCGGGGACACACCCGCCGCTTGGCGTCAGCACTGAATGCCAGGCGCCTCCGGCTGCGCCTACAAACGGCTCCGCTTACTGCGCAGGGTAGGCCCGCTCCATCCGACTGTGGCCACGCAGTGTTCTTCCTTATAGGGGAACGTATACAAGAATTGAATAATCTAATATTGTTGATATTTACAACCATTTTCCTGAGTTCCTTATAATAACTTCAATTATGTTTTATCATAAAGACAAGAAAACTTCAATCTTTTGCCGCTGAAATTAATTCTTGAGTATTAGATATGTATCGCCTGTTACTGTTAGGCATCTTCAGTAATCTATAATACATATAAAATTATTTACCATACATGTATTAATGTGAGATTTGTAGTGATTCTCTGGCAGTACGTTTAGATTTAGCTACTTCTGTTTACACTTATATGTTCGTGTTTATTACTTACATTCATTTTTGTGACCTGTTCATCAAACCATTTGTTGTTCAAATAACTTACGGGTTTGCTGCCGGGTGACGTCGTCGAACACCGCCGATATTTCGACAGGAGCACACCCTGCCATTCTCAAGGCACAAATGCAAGGAAGAAAAAATGTGCAAGCAAATTTAATACCTCGGTTCACAGAGGAGAAACAAGGACGACACCACACACAGAACAAGTGTCAACACAACCAAAGATAACCAACATCAGAAATATCGATAGTTACTATTAATCAACAGGTGAGATAGCACTAATTCTGTCCCTCTGTTTTTTGATGAGAGACAGAGCCGGATTCCAAGCAGAATTTAAACAAAATCCACCATCTCTGTTAATAAGGTTGCTTGATAGTCTGATTTTAACAGCTTCCTTAATAACACTATCCCAATAGCTGGACGCGCATGCCAGAATCTCCGTGTTGTTGTATTCCATAGGATAACCGGTGTCAAGGCAATGTTCTGCAATAGCGGATTTGCTCGGCTGTAGTAAGCGTGTGTGACGCCTCTGTTCAATACACCGGTCTTCCACAGTCCTGATTGTCTGACCAATATATGACATGCCACAAGTGCAAGGAATACGATAGACCCCAGCCTTACGCAAACCAAGATCATCTTTTACGGACGCCAACAGGGCCTTAATCTTAGAAGGTGGTCGAAAAACACATTTCACATCATATTTCCGCAAAATACGGCCAATCCTGTTGGAAATGCTTCCTGCGTAAGGCAAAAAGGCCGTAGACTTAGGTGCCACTTCGTTGCTATCGTTACTCACCCGTTGCACAGAAGGCTGATGGCGCAACGCACGTTTGATCTGCCTCTCACTATAACCATTCTGACGAAAGGTGACTTCGAGATGTGCTAGCTCAGCTGCCAAACTTTCAGGGTCTGAGATAACGTGGGCCCTGTGAACCAAGGTGCAAAGTACTCCTTCAAGCTGGGCTGGATGGTGACAACTATCAGCTCGCAGATACAAGTCAGTGTGGGTGGGCTTCCTATAAACAGAATGTCGCAACGTACCATCCGTCTTCCTTTTGACCAACACATCAAGGAAGGAAAGGCATCCATCCTTTTCCACCTCCATAGTGAACTGAATATTCGGGTGGATTGAATTCAGATGTTCCAAAAACCGGTTTAAATTCTCACTACCATGAGGCCACACAACAAAAGTATCGTCTAGGTCTCACCTAGGTCTCAGACCATTTGTTGTTCAATAGGCTCTATGTGCTAAATGCACTCGGCATAGATTTCTTCAAGTAAATATTTCTCTGCACATAGCCATTAGTGTAGGAAAGTGCTCGTGTTTTCACTGCTCTTGGTCATATACTATAGAGCTGACTGAGGGATCTTGGGAGCAAACTGAGAGATTTAAGGAGATTGGAGTGGGGAGTTTTGCTGGGGATGGAGAAAGGGTGGGTTGAGAACCACTGTCTGTCTGTGTGTGTAAATTTTTGTTTATTTATTTACTTTTATTTTTTTAAATGTGATTGAGAATTAGTCTGAATTTTGGTCTTCTGTTGTTGCTCTTTTGGTCATTGAGAATACTTTCATTTTTATTTGTGGCCTTATTTATGATACATTCTTCCTGTAAAGTGAGCATTCCCTTTCGTTTGTTGTTATGGCGCAAGGCTGCCATGCCCGTTTTTATCCCATTGTAATGGTGATTTTCTTTTATTAGATGTTCTGCTTGTGTGGAGTGGGTTCATTCACTCTTCAGTGCCCTTATGCTGTGTGGTTGTAATTACACTGTCCCTGTTTAACACATTATAACGCAGAAACTAATTACCGTACGAGGACCAAACTTGGTAGCATTAATGTCAAGGACATGGGAAAGAGAAATAGTGCAGAATCAGTTCAATTGAAATACTTTTAATGTGGTGCTACAGTACATTATACCGTTACATACCGGGTCCATTATTGCTACAAAGTGGATCAATATGGCGCCCATCAGTGTCCAGAAGAGTATGAAGGCACAGGATTGCATTCTGCACAGCAGAACGGAGCATATATATATTCTGGCTACCTCTCTTGGCATGTTACGCTTCATTTCAGCACAGGTGTGAATGTTCCCCTGGTAAACCCTTTCGCCGGCCGGTGTGGCCGAGCGGTTCTAGGCGCTACAGTCCTGAACCGCGCGACCGCTACGGTCGCAGGTTCGAATCCTGCCTCGGGCATGGATGTGTGTGATGTCCTTAGGTTAGTTAGGTTTAAGTAGTTCTACGTTCTAGGGAACTGATGACCTCAGATGTTAAGTCCCATAGTGCTCAGAGCCATTTGAACCATTTTAAACCCTGTCCTTCACGTAGCCCCACAACCAGAAATAACAAGGAGTGAGACCTGAGGATCGTGCCGGCCAAGCATTTGGAAACGATCGGCTGATAATTCGATCGGGTCCAAGTGTGTTTCGGAGAAGCAGGTGAACTTCACGAGCGATGTGCGGTGCGGCCCCATCTTGCATGAAAACTGTTGGGTTCAATGCGTTTCTCTCCTGTAGGACGGGTATGACATGCTGGCGAAGCATGTCGCAGTAACGCTGGCCAGTCATACTGCATGTCTTTAGTCCTTGAGCGCCACCCTGTTCAAAAAAGAATGGGCTAATGATGAACGTAGCCGTGAAGTCACACCATACGGTGAGGCATTCACCATACAGAGGAACTTCATGCACAGTCAACATAAAAGTTTTCTGGGTTTGGTACCGCGTTATAATGTAAAAACTACTGCTGCCATAGAAAAGCCAACGTTTCGGCCACGATTGCAGCGGCCTTCTTCTGGGTCTAATGGTGCGTTCTAGCTATGCAGTGTCCATTATATTTTGTAGTTAGTGTACACTGCACATGCCATTACGTCATAATTTAAAAAAGACAGTTAGTTTATTGGTCACTTAAGGCAGAAGGAGAGGGAACTTTATTTTAATAGGTTATTGTGGTGGAGGGAGAACGTGACCTCTGTTGTCCATTGGCTCTTGTGTTGTGTACCATGATTGGTGGCCACCGTCGAATGAGAAGTTTGCTGTTGTTTACCAACTGCTGTACGTCGGCCGCGCGGCGGCAGTTACTCACCGGTAGTGCTCGTGCCTGGTGTTGACAGTGCGGTCTGTTGGGCTCTGATTGCTGGCAGCCAGGATGGGGCAAGCCTGAGTCCATCCTCCCCGTTCATGTTGTTAAGGTGTTTAAATACTTCGATGGCCTCTCTGATTTTGCGTTTCGTCACAATTGGCTGTTTGGCCAACACACAGGCTTCGTTGAATTTTATTTCTTTTCCGCAATCATGGTGATCTTCTGCCACTGCGGATTTGTTGTGTTGCCCTAGACGAATATAACGCTCGTGCTCCTGAATGCGTGTTGCTATTGGCCTACCAGTCTCGCCGATGTATGCCTCTCTACATTAGCATTTCACCTTGTAAACGCCTACAGTGTGTAATGCATCCACCTTGTCCTTGGTGGAGCCTAGCACGTCCTGGATCCTACGACCACTATAGAAGACAGGCTGCACCCCAACGCGGCGAAGGCGTTTGCCTATTCGGTCAGTAACGTTTTTCACATAGGGTAAGCGTACTGTTGGCTGCAGTTTGTCTATTTCCTGCTTATCTTTCTTGCTTGTGTTCGTCGACAAGGCTGTGTTTATCGACTTATAGCTGTAACCATTGGCTAAAAACATTGTGCGTAACCTTTTAAGCTCAGGTGTGATGGTTTGAGCATCACTTTGGCGCTGAGCACGGATTGCCAAAGAGCGGATGACAGAGTTCTTCTGCGCTGGGTGGTGGTAGGATTGGGCGTGCAAATACCTGTCAGTATGTGTAGGCTTACGATATACTCTGTGCCCTAGTGTGCCCTCCGTTCTCCTGAACACTTCGACGTCTAGAAATTGGATAGTACCAATCTTTTTTACTTCCTGCGTGAACTGTATCTTCCCGTGCATACTGTTCAAATATTCGTGGAACTTGTGTAGTTCCGTTTCACCATGGGGCCATATAGCGAACGTGTCGTCCACGTATCTGAACCAGCAACGTGGTCGTAAAGGAGCTGAACCGAGGGCCGTTGCTTCAAAGTCTTCCATGAATATGCAAGGCCGCTGCAATCGTGGCCGAAACGTTGGCTTTTCTACAGCAGCAGTAGTTTTTACATTATGACGCGGTACAAAACCCAGAAAACTTTTATGTCGACTGACTCTGGCAGCGGAAGCCTACACAATTATATTCATGCACAGTGATTGGAGGCGAAGATCCCCACACTCGGCCATTCTGTGTGTTCGCCTCACCCGTCAGGAAAAAGTGAGCTTCGTCTATCCACAGGATGGTCCACGGCCAGCCCTCGTCAACTTCAATCCTTGCAAGAAAGTGGAGACCGAAGTCAACACGTCGTTGTGCGTCCTGTGGTGCAAGCTGTTGTACGGCATGGGTCTTGTACAGATACCATTTGAGAACGGTTCGAAGCACCTTCCGTACGGTGGACCAGCACGCGCACTGCCTGACGATCAGGAATTGCGCGCAGAGTTGTCTGCCATAGCAATAGCGATTTCATCAACCACCTGTGGTGCAAACGGTCGTCGACCTCCTCCCGGAGCGACGCCCAGTTCTCCAGTTGATTCGAACTTCTTCATCAAGTTCGCACAGCAAGTGGAGAAAGAGGATCCTTCCGTAAGCCTTTCAGCCGGCGATATTCTCGAAGCGCAGCCGCAGCATTACTGTTGCTTTGATAACAGAGCTTCAGCAATAATGTGCAAGCTCATAATGACACGGCAACAAATGCACTGCGGCTGGTCAGGTGTGTGAGACTATGAATCACGACGACTGATCACGGCACCTGGTGGACGCAGTTGGAATAGGATGGTGGCGCCATGACGCATGGTAATCGTGTACCCCATACTATAGACACTAATGCTACCAAGTTTGGTACTCGAACAGTAATTAGTTTTCGTGTTATAACGTGTTAAATAGGAAAAGTTGAATTATAACCACCCGGTATTTTATGAGGAGCTAAACTTTCTTGCAGTCATCCCAGTATATTCAGAGATGCAGCTATAGCATGGTAATTCATATATATCGTAACTGTTAATCATTCCCTTCAGTCTTAGTTTCTTTTGTATTGTGTAATTTGTCTTAAAGGATACATTAATTTAAATTTTTTTGAAGATGTTACTAACTTTCTTTGTGGGCAGCTTGTGGTATATCATGGTGTGCCATTTTTGTTGAGGGCTGTATTTTCTGGTGTGAGTGCATGTTGTGTGCTACTGTTCTTTGTTGTTATACTCATCTAATATGTCTTTAATGAGTAATTAAATCTGTGAGTAAAACTAGTTGTATCAGTCACAGCTGCGAAATGACGTGGATAATAATGAACATTCGGCTAGCAGAGTCCACCTTCGTCTCAATAAAACACACAGCTGGGCATAAAAAGTGCAGCGCAAGGAAGTAAAACAACAAAATTTTATTTATTGTGCATAGGCTAATACAGTGTAGTAGGAAGAATATGTGATTGTGGGTGTACTGGCATGGATAGGGAGCGAAATGTAGCACACAGAGCTGCCACTGCATTTGCCAGTCATAAAGTGTACTGTTTTACATTTAGCATTAGAGCTACACTAACAACTGATGTAGCACATGTAAAGAAGTCCGTAAATTGCGTAGAATGCTCCTCATGTTTGGGTGTACATATTGATGAAATCTTGAACTAGATTCTGAGCTTCTCTGACAATTAAGTGCAGATACTTTTGCTCTTCGAATAACTGTTAGTCTTGGAAACAAACGAATCAACCTCCTGACATATTTTGGATACTTACACTCAATAACGTCTTATGGAATAATTTTCGGACGTAACTCATCACTTAGAAAGCAAGCACTGATTGAACAAAGGTGATCAGTAAGAATAAAATGTGGTGTTCACCTGTGGTCGTCATGTAAGTACTTCCTCGTGGGGCTAGACGTTTTATCTGCACCATCACAAAACTTATGTTGGCATTTGAAATTTATCATAAACAATCCACCAGAATTTGGGAAGAACAGTGATGTCTTCATTTAACAACACGAGAAGAAAAAATGACCTTTCTAACCTATTATTAAAGCCGTCAGTGAATCAGAAAGGAGTTCAACATGCTGCAACAATATTTTTTGTCCATTTACCAAATAACATAAAATGTTTGATAGCTAGCAAAGTAAGTTTTGAATATAACTGAAAACCATTTCTACTGCTGTTCAATGGACGAATCTCTGTGTAAAAACTGGTAGTCTGTATAAAAAAAGCCCTACATAGGTTCGTTGCGTGAATAGGACCAAAAATGTGTTCTTTAACGTTATCACTAACATGCAAAACTCGTGTACGTATTATTTGAACTGACATGCTCGCTAAAAGAATCGCTCAAATGATCTACGGAACATGTAGCTAACTAACTGTGTATCGTTATGAGTGACAATTTATTTGAGTAATTTAGGCTGTGCACTACCCACCCCCATAGCTGCGCGTTTCAGCCCGCTGTTTCCGGGATTCTGGCAAGCGCGCTGGCCGCGGATTAAACCCGTCCTGTGAATTACGGACGGTGACCGCTTGTACCGGCCAGCCTGGATGTGGTTTTTAGGAGGTTTCCCATATCCAGCTAGGTTTATACCGGGCTGATATTCACGTCCTGCCTCAGTTGCACGATTCGGAAACACTTAGAAACTATTCGCACACTTTCACATGCGTAACTCTACTCGCTTCGCTCTTTTACACGCTTAACACTACTCGCAGACTGCTGGGGTACACAAAATCCGTGCCGTGTGGGTAACAGGGTTCTTACAGAAAGGGCATGCAGCCGCCCTCTAACAATAACAATTCCATATCCGATAATAACCGTGTAAGGTGGCTATAATTTCGCACTTTACAAGCACTCATCTATATACTTTACCGTGATTTACAATCGGAATTAGGTATCAGTTGATAGGTTGTACATCGTATGTATGAATATTTAAAGAAGACTGACATTGTCATGTACACCTTGTAAATAGCTTTAACTCTTATTGCGTGAAAGGTGATGGATTTCCTTTATTACCAAAATGGTGTAATGAATGACTGCCTATACTACAAGAGGTTGGAACGCCAGTGGCAATGAAACGGCAGGCGTAACTCAGGCCCAGGGTGGAAAAGTCTGCGCAGGTGTGTTGCTCCTTCTTAACACAGGAAGTAGCCCAAGACGGATGGTCGGAGCACATAAGCGCTGAAGCACAATACAGCGGCTGCCGGCAGGTATTGTAGCGAGGTCTGAAGGGTAACCGGATAATACTTCGGGAACCCTGTAAATCTTGGACGCAGCAGAGAGCAACAAGGAAGCGTTAATTCGGAAATCACGCAGGCGGGGTTATTTCTGAGGGTTTTTACTCTGAGAAGCACACCATTGTATGAATTACTAATTATCGAATATAGGTATTTCCACGCAAACGTTCCGAGCTGGACGACAAAAGACTAAAACATGGTTGGTCGGCGTTCAGAAGAATCTGTAGAGAGGGAGAATATTCCGTGGTTTCGAGAATATGATTCGCCTTCTGCAGTTACGAGGGAGGGGAGCTAAGCTTTGCTGGGAAGCCAGCGATGGAGAGAGAGAGAGAGAGGTCTTCCGTTTTGAGCGCCCGTGTTAGACGGTCGCTCTGTATCAGCTTTAGCTGGTACAGATGGACTTGCTGTCTTTGCTCTCAGGAGATTTTATAATTAGTGAACAGTTAGGCACTGTACTGTTGCGAACTTGTGCGATTCTGGACTCCGATTCCGAGAAGGGAGTCGTTGTTAAGTAAGCAGCGTTCAGTGATTGAGAGCACTTCTTCTGTCTATACTCACGTTGAGACGTTATCTGGATTCCACCCTTGTGGCTGGGAGTTCGCGTTTCTCGTCTGTAGAACACAGAGAGGACAAGATAATATTAGATTATAGAAGTCAGAGGGCCGCCTTCTGCCGTCCTAGTGTTTGAATGAGTTTTTTTTATATATTTTGTGGCAGGAGTTCTTCCGTCGTTGCAGACGTGTACGAGAACCATCACTCCGATGCACTGGACGCAGTACATACGGTGATATTGCTAATCGTTTCAGCTTATTGGGGCTATAAAGCTAAATATCCCCCCATGAACCATGGACCTTGCCGTTGGTGGGGAGGCTTGCGTGCCTCAGCGATACAGATGGCCGTACCGTAGGTGCAACCACAACGGAGGGGTATCTGTTGAGAGGCCAGACAAACATGTGGTTCCTGAAGAAGGGCAGCAGCCTTTTCAGTAGTTGCAGGGGCAACAGTCTGGATGATTGACTGATCTGGCCTTGTAACATTAACCAAAACGGCCTTGCTGTGCTGGTACTGCGAACGGCTGAAAGCAAGGGGAAACTACAGCCGTAATTTTTCCCGAGGACATGCAGCTTTACTGTATCATTAAATGATGATGGCGTCCTCTTGGGTAAAATATTCCGGAGGTAAAATAGTCCCCCATTCGGATCTCCGGGCGGGGATTACTCAAGAGGACGTCGTTATCAGGAGAAAGAAAACTGGCGTCCTACGGATCGGAGCGTGGAATGTCAGATCCCTTAATCGGGCAGGTAGATTAGAAAATCTAAAAAGGGAAATGGATAGGTTAAAGTTAGATATAGTGGGAACTACTGAAGTTCGGTGGCAGGAGGAACAAGACTTTTGGTCAGGTGATTACAGGGTTATAAATACAAAATCAAATAGGGGTAATGCAGGAGTAAGTTTAATAATGAATAAAAAAACTAGGAGTGCGGGTTAGCTACTACAAACAGCATAGTGAACGCATTATTGTGGCCAAGATAGACACAAAGCCCATGCCTACTACAGTAGTACAAGTTTATATGCCAACTAGCTCTGCAGATGATGAAGAAATTGATGAAATGTATGACGAGATAAAAGAAATTATTCAGGTAGTGAAGGGAGACGAAAATTTAATAGTCATGGGTGACTGGAATTCGTCAGTAGGAAAAGGGAGAGAAGGAAACATAGTAGGTGAATATGGATTGGGGGGAAGAAATGAAAGAGGAAGCCACCTTGTAGAATTTTGCACAGAGCATAACTTAATCATAGCTAACACTTGGTTCAAGAATCATAAAAGAAGGTTGTATACCTGGAAGAATCCTGGAGATACTAAAAGGTATCAGATAGATTATATAATGGTAAGACAGAGATTTAGGAACCAGGTTTTAAATTGTAAGACATTTACAGGGGCAGATGTGGATTCTGACCACAATCTATTGGTTATGAACTGCAGATTGAAACTGAAGAAACTGCAAAAAGGTGAGAATTTAAGGAGATGGGATTTGGATAAACTGAAAGAACCAGAAGTTGTAGAGAGTTTCAAGGAGAGCATAAGGGAACAATTGACAGGAATGGGGGAAAGAAATACAGTAGAAGAAGAATGGGTAGCTCTGAGGGATGAAGTAGTGAAGGCAGCAGACGATCAAGTAGGTAAAAAGACGAGGGCTAATAGAAATCCTTGGGTAACAGAAGAAATATTGAATTTAATTGATGAAAGGAGAAAATATAAAAATGCAGTAAATGAAGCAGGCAAAAAGGAATACAAACGTCTCAAAAATGAGATCGACAGGAAGTGCAAAATGGCTAAGCAGGGATGGCTAGAGGACAAATGTAAGGATGTAGAGGCCTGTCTCACTAGGGGCAAGATAGATACTGCCTACAGAAAATTAAAGAGACCTTTGGAGAGAAGAGAACCACTTGTATGAATATCAAGAGCTCAGATGGCAACCCAGTTCTAAGCAAAGAAGGGAAGGCAGAAAGGTGGAAGGAGTATATAGAGGGTTTATACAAGGGCGATGTACTTGAGGACAATATTATGGAAATGGAAGAGGATGTACATGAAGACGAAATGGGAGATAAGATACTGCGTGAAGAGTTTGACAGAGCACTGAAAGACCTGAGTCGAAACAAGGCCCCGGGAGTAGACAAAATTCCATTAAAACTACTGATGGCCTTGGGAGAGCCAGTCATGACAAAACTCTACCATCTGGTGAGCAAGATGTATGAGACAGGCGAAATACCCTCAGACTTCAAGAAGAATATAATAATTCCAATCCCAAAGAAAGCAGGTGTTGACAGATGTGAAAATTACCGAACTATCAGTTTAATAAGTCACAGTTGCAAAATACTAACGCGAATTCTTTACAGACGAATGGAAAAACTGGTAGAAGCCGACCTCGGGGAAGATCAGTTTGGATTCCGTAGAAATGTTGGAACACGTGAGGCAATACTAACCTTACGACTTATCTTAGAAGAAAGATTAAGAAAAGGCAAACGTACGTTTCTAGCATTTGTAGACTTAGAGAAAGCTTTTGACAATGTTAACTGGAATACTCTCTTTCAAATTCTGAAGGTGGCAGGGGTAAAATACAGGGAGCAGAAGGCTATTTACGATTTGTACAGAAACCAGATGGCAGTTATAAGAGTCGAGGGGCATGAAAGGGAAGCAGTGGTTGGGAAAGGAGTGAGACAGGGTTGTAGCCTCTCCCCGATGTTATTCAATCTGTATATTGAGCAAGCAGTAAAGGAAACAAAAGAAAAATTCGGAGTAGGTATTAAATTCATGGAGAAGAAGTAAAAACTTTGAGGTTTGCCGATGACATTGTAATTCTATCAGAGACAGCAATGGACTTGGAAGAGCAGTTGAACGGAATGGACAGTGTCTTGAAAGGAGGATATAAGATGAACATCAACAAAAGCAAAACGAGGATAATGGAATGTAGTGAAATTAAATCTGGTGATGCTGCGGGAATTAGATTAGGAAATGAGACACTTAAAGTAGTAAAGGAGTTTTGCTATTTAGGGAGTAAAATAACTGATGATGGTCGAAGTAGAGAGGATATAAAATGTAGACTGGCAATGGCAAGGAAATCGTTTCTGAAGAAGAGAAATTTGTTAACATCGAGTATAGATTTAAGTGTCAGGAAGTCGTTTCTGAAAGTATTTGTATGGAGTGTAGCCATGTATGGAAGTGAAACATGGACGATAACTAGTTTGGACAAGAAGAGAATAGAAGCTTTCGAAATGTGGTGCTACAGAAGAATGCTGAAGATAAGGTGGGTAGATCATGTAACTAATGAGGAGGTACTGAATAGAACTGGGGAGAAGAGAAGTTTGTGGCACAACTTGACTAGAAGAAGGGATCGGTTGGTAGGACATGTCCTGAGGCATTAAGGGATCACAAATTTAGCATTGGAGGGCAGCGTGGAGGGTAAAAATCGTAGAGGGAGACCAAGAGATGAATACACTAAGCAGATTCAGAAGGATGTAGGTTGCAGTAGGTACTGGGAGATGAAGAAGCTTGCACAGGATAGAGTAGCATGGAGAGCTGCATCAAACCAGTCTCAGGACTGAAGACCACAACAACAACAACAAAGCTAAATAGATGTGATCGTGCAACTTGTATTTCCACTGAGGTTGCACACCACTGTAGATCATCTTTGAAAGTAGTGTCTTCTAGTGTTTGGTACGTAGATGCTGTCACAGTCATCTCGCCTTTTTTTACATAGCCTTATCGCATAGCCATAAAAGGGGGCAGATTTGGTCAGTTGATCAGTAATATTAGTTAGGAAATTTATTTGTGTCTCTTTATGTCCATTGGACATTGATATATAAACTTTTGTGAAATATAAAGGGGTTTTAACCTACAATAAATGTATAAGCAAAAACAGTATTTATCATTTTGCAGTTACTAGTTCCCTTAATCATTCATTTGTGTTTATGTTGTAATTTTTATGTTAAAGAGCAGGAGATACTATCACCATTAAGAAATCCTAAGTTCTGCTTCAGAGGGTAATCAGACAGGGCCAAATCTGCATTTTGGCGTTCAGTATTTTACATTGGATAACGTCCTCCAAATACCACCAGTTGTTCATTCGTGGTTACATTTGTGCGAGGATGATACAGTTTTGAAAGTATTTTCACCCACTTATCTCACAGAACTCTGATAGGTGACAACTTGTCATTTTCTCTTCGTGCTCATCTATCAGACCTGTCATCGGAACGTAACACACTTGAGATGCAACACAACAGTTTCAGCGACGTTGCGGCAGAAAAGATAGCTCTACATACTTTTGGATCCAACAGACTCTGTGTTAACTGACCATATGATTTATACACACCAGCCAGTAACAACAGGCGAATACAGACTTCAAGTTTAATTTCGTGCCCTGCTTCCCAACTATCCTTATAAACTCTTTGTTCCTCAATAGTAATTTCCACCGCAATACTCTGAATAATTTAGTTCATTATAACTTGAAATGATGATTTTATGTCACGTACTCTCGCGATAACGTATGTTATCGAATCAGGAGCCAGTTTTATGTTGGCATTACATGCTCTTTTTTTTTGACTGGATCAGTTGAAAAGCTTGCACACTGTCATTTAAGGTATAAATATTTGAAATGTCTTCTGGATCAAATGAAGGGTCTATGTTGTCATCACTGGTGTGATTTTCTTCTTCCTAAATATTCTCCTCGCTCTTAGATGCATTTACTAATGCTGTCAATTGCTCATCTGACAGATCTAGCTTTGTCATGATAGCCACACAGATACTGCTACGATAGATACATGAATTGTGTCGGCATACAACAGTTGATAAAATGTAACTATTACCGATTATAAGCACTAATAACTTGAACGCAGTCAGCGACTTGCATTGCGACCTTCGTACATTTCAACAATAAGGAATCACATATTTACTTTGTCATAAAAAATCGTTATGCATACACCTCAGGATTTTATAAATAAAACGTGTCTAGGATATTTGTACATTCCGTGAATTTTTAATCCCGTAGGGTCATATTGACTCAAGGAACACAAGTGTAGCCAATGAAGTTTTAGAAATGGGAAGAAAATTAATTTTTTTAATTTGAGCTTTCAGGTATTTAGAATGTTTAGAAAAATAAATTCATCAAGTTTGGAGCAATACTACTTAGATATTAAAAAGTTACGGAATAAGAAACTCCTCTTCGGATCATACTGAGCAGAAGATAACACCAGGGTTAAATAGTTACTACCATAAAAGTCATTAACATACACAGGATGAAGGAAAATATACACACTCGGAATTCGCAGCGCGATTCCCATTATAGTACCAATACAAAAATGTATCACAAAATTTCGTCCCGTGCATATTTCCGGCATTAAATTGATGTTATTGATTAGCAAATTGGGAACACTGTAATCTCATGTACTGTAACTATCTCTGTCATCATATGGCGGTATTGGTGTGCTGTCGGTGCAGCAGATAGCGTTTTGGGTTAGCATGAAGGAGGTCGAGGGTTCGATTCTGAGTGGAAACATATCTGTTTTTATTCTTAAATCTAATCTTTGTGGTACGGTATCTGGCGTCTTAATCTTCTTATAGCGATTACAATGGGTCTTCTGATAATTATTTGCACTTACGAACTACGAACACAGAAATGGAAATACGATCGTTTTTATTAGTCTGTTTTTAAAGAAGCCTTTTGCATATCGTGGATGCGAATTGTTTCGCACCATTGCGTCTACTGGATCCCAAAACTGTTTTCTGTGAACCCTTTCCCAGTGGCCCCATCGATTAGTACCAGCTATTATTATACCCACTAACAGATCCATTACATTTCGTTAGGTCCTTAGTCACCAGTAGTGTTAGCAAAGCGTTTTGTAAATAATTTTTAAACTCGGTTACCATTTGTATGTGTTATTACCACGGAACTACGAATTATGCCTTTCAACACTGAATCTGATAAACGCATGCAGTTTAGTATGTATCTTCATGTGTTAATATTATTATTATTATTATTATTACTATTACCGATGGAAATGTGAAAACATCGCGTTCGTTATCGTTAGGGAAACAGTATAATTCGAAAACGAACATTTTACAATTAGCAGTGTGGGGATGTATGATGCATAACAAAATTGTAAGAGACGTGATGCGCGTTAGGTGGAGCAGCCCACAACGACTCATGATGTGTTTATACTGCATTTGCGCTCGTCACCCACGACCTTGGATACCAAGTTCGCTTTGGTATCGACGTCTGGGTAGGAACATTTGGGAGACAGGAGTTTCGGTTCCCACCTGTTGCCTGACCTGTTGGCTGCATGAAGGTTTCATGCATTCCTCTCAAACTATTTGCCTGACGCACTGTGAGATCATACAATGTAGGCTTTCACGGCTCAGAAGATGTCTCCCGCAGATGGAGGCGAAACGTTAGGTGGAAATTTTATATATCGACCACGGCCTCTCAGCCCGGAAGTTTTAACAGAAGGCACTGTAAGATGTTCCAATTCATTTTCAGCGGAAGTTATAGTTCCAAAACGATGATGCACCTGCACACTTTGGAATTAATGTGTGACCGTATTTAACAAAACATTTCGAAGGAAATGGCTAGGACGGGGAGGTCCAGTTGCATGGTCTCCGCGTTCACCTGACATAAATCCCCTGGGTTTCTTCCCGTGAGTATGCTTGAAAGAACACGTGTTTTCTACTCTGCCGACAAATGTGGAACAACTGATAGCGCGTGTTTATGCTGCTCTTGTATCTTTGTATGCAGCTATGTTTCGAAGAGTCCACAGCTTTATGATCCAGCGGACGTGATTGGACGTGCAGGGGACTGCAGAGGGTGGGGTGTGGGGAGTTGCTTACAGAATTTGCTCTGAGGACAACGTATTTTTTTATAAACGTCATGCAGTCATTAATATGGAATTTGTTATTGTCGCTTGTTGCTAATGTGTTCCATCTGAGCGGACGTACTGGATGTAGTACAAATGACTAGTAGATGTTGAGCTACTTAACTGTGAGGTCATCCTTAGCACTACGGTCGCAGGTTCGAATCCTGCCTCGGGCATAGATTTGTGTGATGTCGCTAGGTTCGTTAGGTTTAAGTTGTTCTAAGTCTATGGGACAGAATTTTAAGTCCCATAGTGCTTGGAGCCATTCATCCTTAGTATCCACAAACTGGTATTATTTTTGTAGTTATTCTGTCTTATGAAAGGTCACTTGTTTCAACTGTCTTATTTCTGACATTTCTCGCTATGTTTTTGTTACGTTCACCAAACGAAACGCTGTGCTACGTAAATGAAGGATACGTGTGGCTTAAGAAACGTTCTATGGTACTCTATTACATGGCACAAAGAAAGTGGCAAATAAAGAAAAGTACACCTCAACCGAGAATCTAACCCTCGACTTCGCGCATGCTAACCTAAAACGCCAGCTACTGCACCAGCTGCAGAGCGCTATATCCGTATCCTCTCAGAGGTAGTTACCATACATGTATTACAGTGTTGCCAAACTGCCAGTTTTTAACGTCCATTTATTGCCGGAAATATGCCTAGGACAAAATTTTGTGAGAGACATTTTTGTATTGTTGGTATGTAAGAAATAGCTCTGCGAAGTCCGAGTGCCCAAATTATTATTCATCCTGTATAACATATTATAAAGGATGAATTAGAATATACCGTGGAGGCGGAAAAATTCACAGTAGTACAACATAGATTTGTATCACAATAAAGGGCTCTAATCCTTTTCGTCATCAAGCTAAACTGAGACTGGGTAACAAATACGGGTACATCACTCTCCATTTACATCTATATTCCTTAAGCCACTGTATGAGTTTGGCAGAGGGCACTGTACGTTCATTGTCACTTCCCTTCTTTCCTGGACCAGTCGCGAATGTACTTCGGAAATAAAAAGAATATACAAAAAAATAACTTGAAACTAATGCACAGAAATTCTCATTATCATTACTTTCTTGTCACACGATACAGGTCAGGAAGTGGATGCGCCTGTTTCTCATGCACTTATTTTAGCAGAGCAGTACAGCCAATTGCATACCTGTCAGGCGTCTCCAGCGTTGAAATTGCTCCATTGTTTAGTTCCCGCAGAACAAATCGTAATACTAATTTGTTTCGTAAATTTCTTTTAACTGCTTCAGAATAGCTATCCTTTTGGGAACTTTGTCAAACAACATTATCAGATGATTACTTTATATTGTTACTTATACTATGTGGCGTGCCGTGGTATCGCGGTTGTACAATTTTTGGCCAAGACTACAACAAAACCAATTACTTATGATTATTATTATTGGTGTAACATCAAGTTTTATTTAATCGCTGCTTCTCCCGGCTAAAGATGCTTATTTTGTTAAAGAAATCTCCACCTGGGAACGTGTAGCAATATTACCGGTCAAGCAGTGTAAATGGCACAAAGTTCATGCACGAAAGTGATCTTATACTATTTACCGCTATTTTTATTCGAAGTGGCAATACTTTTCTTTAAGCAAAATAAACAGTTTTTACACACAATACTACACGCGCACAACACTGATGTTTTCTTTCTCGTCAAAAATATTTCGTAAAAGTTATTACGAAGTAATCAGGCTTCATACACTGCTGGCCACCGTAAATGCAACACCCTGAAGGAAGCATCCGAATCAAGTGAAATTTACACCATGGGTTTGCAGCGATGAGATATGCAACTGATTAGAATTTCAGCGCAGACGCACATCACGCGCACCTGTGGCGCCACCTCATAGCGCCATTTAAGGCTTGGCGATTTCGACGAGTGTACGTTCGGCACGTGTGTTTACCTCGTGGTTGTTCCACAAGACGATCAGTTATGCCTCGTAGATAACAGCGAACATCGTTTGATCAAGTATCCGAGTTCGACAGAGGAAGGATAGTGGCTTACCGAGATTGTGGATTATCATACAGAGAAATCGCTAGTCGTGTTGGACGAAACCAAACAACTGTAATGCGGATATGTGACCGCTGGATGCAGGAGGGTACGACGGACCGACGTGGTCGATCGCATTCACCTCGGTGCACCACTGCACGTGCTGATAGGCAAATTGTGCGCATGGCAGTGACGGATCGCTCAGTGACATCCCGAACCATAGCACAGCACAATGCGTCTGTAACGCATCATCCAGTGTCTGCGCGTACCATTCAACGCCGTTTACAGCAGAGTGGTCTGTCCGCAAGACGTCCATTGCTTCGTCTACCATTGACGCAGAACCACAGACGTCTCCGTCGCCAATGGTGTGATGACAGACGGATGTGGACGGCAGAATGGAATGACGTTGTCTTTACTGACGAGGCACGCTTCTGTCTGCAGCACCACGATGGTCGGATTCGAGTGTGGAGACACCATGGAGAGAGGATGCTGGACAGCTGCATTATGCACCGCCACACTGGTCTTGCACCGGATATTATGGTATGGGGCGGTATTGGATATTACTCTCGCACGCCTCTAGTACGCATTGCCGGTACTTTAAATAGCCGGCGCTACATATCCGAGGTGCTGGAGCCAGTTGTCCTTCCTTACCTTCAGGGCTCGGCCACAGCCATATTTCAACAGGATAATGCGCGACCACACGTGGCACGCATTGTCCAAAGGTTCTTCGTCAATAACCAGATTGAAGTGCTTCCCTGGCCGGCTCGCTCTCCGGATCTTTCGCCGATAGAAAACATGTGGTCCATGGTTGCTCAACGAGTGACCCAGATTACATCCCCAGCTGTCACACCAGATGATCTTTGGCAACGTGTGGAAGCTGCTTGGGCTCCTGTACCCCAGGAACACATCCAACGTCTGACTCAATGCCGAGACGTGTGGCTGCGGTGATCTCCAACAATGGCGGCTACTCTGGCTACTGATTCTGGCAGGAACCACATGTCACAGACGTCTGTAAACGTAATCATTTGATACTTGGTCAACATGTTATCTACAATATAAATTTTGTTGTGCTACCTCTTGTCTTTCTTGGTGTTGCATTTACGGTGGCCAGCAGTGTACATTAGCAGAGAACAATTTTTATCACGTAAGATGCTGTTTATTCACTATGTAAGCTGAATTTTTTTCCTCTGATTAAGTTCTGGGCCATCAATGCACAATTATTATCGCAATAATTGTCCATCAAGATTTGTGTCTGTTTAAAAATCCAATTTAAAACTGCCGCTGCAATATTTCATTAAGATGGCGGCTAACATAAGACAATCACTTCTCGAATCTGGTTCAGGAAATGTCTTACTGTTAACAAATAATATATATTAAATCTTTTCTGTGCCTTTACTATATGCATTAACATTTAAAAGTATTTCTCAATGTTAATCACTTACAGTATTATTCAGCATTTTACCAATAAACCAAGCTGTAGATCAATAGTGCTAATGTCTGCGCTTCATTGTAGCTGAACTGAAAATTTAACATTTATATAGGACGAGAATCATATTAAAATAAAAATTCAAATACACGTATAATTTAAATGACACAGAAACTCTATTTTTCAAATATTAGTTAACAACATAATTCAGTTCTTTACAGACCTCAGTGCTACAAGACATCAAGCACATCCGGTCAGCCCAACAGTTCGAACCAGAACAGGGATTATTTTAGAAGGATCACAGATAACAAAAGAATGAGATTTTCATTATCTTTTTCCATACGTATTGTCCGAGATACAGGTTTTTACAGAATATTAAATTATGTCACTGACAATAATTATTTATTATTTTAGTAATGATGAAGTCCTTGTTTTATTAATATCGCGAGAATGTTCATTCAGATTCCACACAGAATGATGTCTTAAATAATTTTCTGAATAAATATATGCGTGGCATTACCATTCACGGAATGGAAATCACAGTGAAAATCAAAACTGCTGTTTAACTGCACCTTCCCGTTACTTCTCTACATAGTCATCGCTCCGAGTTAAACATTTGTTGTACCATTTAGGTAATAGAATACAGGAGCCTGTACTTTCCGACAATTCCCTAAGCCGATACGTAACTCGTTTTCTGCGCCAGAATTCTTTCATAGGCGGCGGTTCACACGCGCAAAGAGATGAAAATCAGTAGGAGCCTAGTCCGGGCTGTATCGAGGTGAAGAAATACTTCTCATCGAAACAGTTGTTAAGAGCGTCGTTGTTGCCTCTGCAGTGAGTGACCGAGAACTGTCACGCAGACGGAAACACATGACAGTTACACTATGTGGCATGCATGAGATATGGCTGAACCCTCAGCAAGCACTCCACACTTGGCTGGAGAATCTTTGCGTAGGAAGTAAAGAAATTTTACTTCTGTGCGTATACAGTATATAAAGAATAGGAGAGACTGCTTGTTTTGAATTATCTTGTTTGTGTCAGCGAAGAACCAGGGGCTACGCCCGCCATATTTTTAGTTTTGCTTAGTGACGTAAGAAGATGGCTGAAAGATCTGAGTAAATAGTTTCACGTGCGACTATTGTCTTTAGAATGTTATAGTACAAATCACCTATTGAGTACGAAGTTAGATCTTTTGTCTGCAACACCGGAGTATTGTGTGCAAAACAGATGGATGAATTGGTGGGGTGCAGCGAATGTCTTCACACAGAGATTTTCATACTTATTTTCATTGTATGTGTACATGGACAGTTCGCCTAATAGAACACTAATATGTATGGTTCGCGCCTGCTATTGCAAAAATGATCCTACTGTGTAGCGTTTGTAGCTTCTTAAGATATGAGTTTGCTGCCACGGAGCAAATGTCCAGTGCATGCAGACTCGTAACCTGGCTATAGATTCTTAACTTGGGAGCTATCGATAGCCCCTCTGTCCTCCATCTCACCCCCCCCCCCCCTGTCCACCACCACTAAGCGGCAGGTAAATCCAACGAAAAGCAGCGTAATATTCGCTGCGTGCCCGGTTGGTCTGTTTGCTAAAGCTCTTTTGAGCTGAAGGTCTAGATAGATCTCGAAATCGCTTGAATGCAAACTTCTGCCTGCCACAGAAATTTTAGTCACGGGGTTTGCTTAATGCTATGAACATTAGAGCCACGCTTTTTTCTAGACTTTTCTTTTATTTTCCTGACATTGGAATACCTGGTGATTGCGTCCAGGTGTTCCTGTAGGTTCCTAACGATACATATCAGATTGCAGCTGTCTCTCTATAGAGAAATATTTTCGTCACTTTCAAGACGTCGCAGAGCGGGTACAATATGAGACCTAACACCAAGCCTTGTGGAACTCCAGTCACTGAACTCCTAAAACAATTAACATGAGACTGCATCGCTGCTTTATGTCATTTTTAATCTGAGTACTTCTCTCTTCGTCTTCTTATTGTTCCCTATGTTCTTGTTTTGGTTTTGGGTCCTATGAAGCTCTTTAAGTATTATTTCCTGTTTAAGTTCCTTCACCTCCTAATAACTACTGCAATATACATCCTTTTGAACCTGCTTGCTGTATTCATCTATTATTCAACCCTCGGTCTCGCTCTATAGTATTTACCCCCCCCCCCCCTCCGAAGTTCTCTTCAGTACTGAATTGTTGATTTCTTGATATCTGAGAATGTGTCTTGTCAGCTGACCCCTTCTTTCAGTCAAGTTACAAATTTCTTTCCTCCCCTATTTTTATTAATTACCTGCTCATTAGCCACATGAGCTACCCATCTAAGCTACATTCTCATTGGGTACATGAGCTACCTATCAAATTTATCTCCCACTGGTTACATGAGCTATCCATCTAATCTTAAGTATTCTTCTATAGCACCATAGTTCAAAAGCTTCTATTCTCTTCTTATGTGAACTGTTTACCATCAATGTTTCATTTCCATAGATGGCTACCGTCGAGACAGCTATATTTAGAAAAGACTTCCTAACACGTATATCTCTTGCCACTATCAGCCTGCACTTTGTATCCTCTCCACTTCGGCCATCATCAGTTATTTTACTGCCCAAATAGCGAAAGTCATCTACTACTTTCAATATCTCCTTTCATGATCTACTTCCCGCAGTATCACCTGATTTAGTTTGACTACATTCAGTTATCATTGCTTTGTTTTTGCTGATGCTCATTTTATATCCCCTTTTTTTCATAACACTGCCCAATCCATTCAAATACTCTTCCAAGTCATTTGCTGTCTCTGAGAGATTTACAATGTCATCGGCAAGCCTCCAAGTTGTTATTTCTTTTGCATGAACTTTAATTATTTCTACAAATTTTTCTTTGGTTTCCTTTACTGCTTGCTCAGTACAGAAACTGAATAACACCAAAGCTACGCTACAACCATGTGTCACTTCCTTCTCAACCACTGCTTCCCTTTTGTGTCCCTCGACTCATATCTGCCATGTAGCTTCTGTACATGTTGTATAAAACCTGTCCCCATGTATTTTAACCCTGCTACCTTCAGAACTTTAAAGGATGTATACCAGTCGAAACTGTCAAAAGTTTTCTCTACAGCCACAAAAACTATAAACGTAGGACCGCCTTTCCTTAATCTGACTTCTAAGATATTTTATAGGATCAATATTTAATTCTACATTTCTCTGGAATCCAAACTGATTTTCCCCAAGGTCGATTTGTACCAGTTTTTCCATTCTTCCGTATATAACTCGTGTTAGTAGTTTGGAACCAAGACTTATTAAACTGGTATTTCGGTAGTATTCGCACCTGTCAGCACCTCCCTTGTTTGGAAATCGGATTATCACATTCTTTCAGAAGTCTGAAGGTATTTCGCCTGTCTCATACATCTTGCACGCCAGGTGGAATAGTTTTATCATGGCTGGCTCTCCCAACGATGTCACTACCTCTGACGGAATGTCATCTATTCCAGGCGCCTTGTTTCGAGTTAGGTCTTTCAGTGCTCTGTCTAATTTGTCTCGCACTATCATATTTTCTATCTCATCATCATTAACATCCTCTTGCCTTTCTAAAATTTTGTCTTCAAGTACATTTCCCATGTATACCGTACTCCTTCCATGTTTTATCTTGCCCTCCTTTTCCTGGTACTGGTTTTCCACCTGTAAGGTGGCAAGATTTTGTCACCATATTTAGTATTCTGCAGATACTTTTCGGTTTACTTTTATATTAAGTCACTCTTTAGGAACACAGTCAGATTATACTGGCAAGCACCATGTACTAACATTTTCTATAATACTGCATGTCTGGGAGCTAAGTAGAGCTGAGCTTTAACAGAAAGGATGACGTGGGCAACACTTTCCTCAGAAGCAGCTATCAGCTGAAGACGGATTGAGAAGAGAGTTTCTGTGTTCCGAAGGGATGGACATTTATTGCCCTGAGAGAGAGAGAGAGAGAGAGCAGAGTGAGAAGGCGGTGGTTTCGAAAGCTGAAAGCCACAGAACGCCCATAGTGTGGAGCATAGAGGTGGGAGATTGCACTCAGATGGGTCAAGAAAAAATACAGAATAGCATACCTGGCGAAAAGGTGTCGGGGATGGAACAAGCCAAAACAAAAGAACACTTTTAACGCGAAGGAACGCACAGAGCCGGCCGAAGTGGCCGTGCGGTTCTAGGCGCTGCAGTCTGGAACCGCGAGACCGCTACGGTCGCAGGTTCGAATCCTGCCTCGGGCGTGGATGTGTGTGATGTCCTTAGGTTAGTTAGGTTTAACTAGTTCTAAGTGCTAGGGGACTAATGACCTCAGAAGTTGAGTCCCATAGTGCTCAGAGCCATTTGAACCATTTGAACGCAGAGAGTCACAAACAATGGTCGCTAGCTGACCTCTGAGGAGTCATCTCTTAGAACGCTACAGAGCACCCTTCCCATTGAAAAGCAAAGACACATATTTGATAGGCAGAGTGCTAAGGATGTAGGATCTGAAACGGAAACTTTCAGAAAATCTTTAGAAAGGAGCATAAGCAGGTGAATGGCTGGCAAATTCATGACCCATTTTGGAGGGAGGTAATGGTTTCGTAACAAGTGATGGGATCCATCGCCTAAGGGCAAACAAAGC
Source organism: Schistocerca nitens (assembly GCF_023898315.1). Classification (NCBI taxonomy): domain Eukaryota; kingdom Metazoa; phylum Arthropoda; class Insecta; order Orthoptera; family Acrididae; genus Schistocerca; species Schistocerca nitens. Next base: position 230,634,717 of record NC_064614.1, on the reverse strand, counting down.
CGCCTCATGTCCAGGAGTTAGTGGACACATGGTGTGCTACGGCACTTCACTGCACGGATCGATTGAAGGCACTTGGCACTTCCCTGAGGGAATCGATCGAAGACACTTCGCTATGGGGGTCGAACTAGTGACTTTGCTGGCGACACCCACAGTGGAGAATCTGCTGGTTAGATTTTGAGGGGTGCTGCTCTCGACACAAGGAGTACATGAAATCGTTTCTCTTTGAATGGAGTTGTTATTCTGTTTACTCGAGTGACCACTATTTATCTCTGATTGGAATCTAATACACATTGACGTGTTTCTTCACAGAGGAATAACCGAGTCGAATATCTGTTCCTGGCTAGTGAGCGAAAAGAAAACTCGACTCGTATTCTTGTATTGACACATGATGTGATACGGCACTTCACTGCACGGATCGATTGAAGGCACTTGGCACTTCCCTGAGGGAATCGATCGAAGACACTTCGCTATGGGGGTCGAACTAGAGACTTTGCTGGCGACACCCACAGTGGAGAATCTGCTGGTTAGATTTTGAGGGGTGCTGCTCTCGACACAAGGAGTACATGAAATCGTTTCTCTTTGAATGGAGTTGTTATTCTGTTTACTCGAGTGACCACTATTTATCTCTGATTGGAATCTAATACACATTGACGTGTTTCTTCACAGAGGAATAACCGAGTCGAATATCTGTTCCTGGCTAGTGAGCGAAAAGAAAACTCGACTCGTATTCTTGTATTGACCTTAATTTCAGGCCTAGAAATTTTCAGGTGGCATATTGAGTCCACTGTGTAGGCAGAGTAACCAACGCCCCAACGAGCAGCTCATGAGTGCAGTGAATTTGCTGTCCGTACTTCAGTAGGTGATATGCGCACTCCAGTTCAGGGATAGGAAAACACTCACAGTAAATGTGCTGAGTTCCTTTTGCTTGCCCACTGAGCTTTTTCTGAAAGTACCTGTGAGGCTAGGGCCCTTCTGTTTCTCACCGCTAATCAGTATCTGCCAACTTCATGTCCCACTAATAAAGGGGCTGCGGTTTAAAGAAAGTCAAACGTATGTTCTGGCAATCTCGAAAGTACATTTAGGGTAGAATGCGACATTGTGCATTTGGTATTTATATATTTTTTGCATTCTAAGTATTTACGAGAATAAATCGTTTAAGGCAGGGCTTCCCAACGCGTGGTCCGCGGACCCCTTAGGGGTCTGCCGGCTCTTTCTAGGGGGTCCGCGGCCACCCTTCACCAAATTGTGTAAAATAATGAGCAAAATTATTGAATAAAAATGTGAAAATCAAATTCATCACAATTTTTTTTTGTCTGAAAAAATGTGTACTTTTACTTCAGGTCGTATTCTCAGGCAGCCTTTGCGGTTCCTAAGTGAGAACGCATACACAGTTTAGGGTCGGAGAATGCGGCTTCTCTGATCGACTGTTTCACAACAATACGGGGGTCGTTTGTGCGCCGGCTCACGCCGGTAGATGCGCTGAAACCTTTTACGCATGCACGGAGCGAGCTTTGTCAACCAATCACAGAACTCGCTGGTACGTATGCGGCCCCAGGCATAATTAAATGTTAAACTTGCTTTGTCAGTGCACTACCTATTTCATAAGTCGATTTTTGACCTTCAAGTTGTTTTCATTCATCTCTAAACCAAAGACTATTGATACTTCGGGGGTGGGGGGGGGATCATTGGAAACAGACTAGGGGTCCGACATGGATTTTCGACTGAAGAAGGGATCCACCAACTGAAAAGGTTGGGAAGCCCTGGTTTAAGGTATCCAACTTATGATTCGTTCTAGTAGCATCCCGATAGGAATGAGTGGATTGATGTGCTATACTCAAATGAAGAAAAGCCACAACACGGTACTTCGTTTTATGGAAATCCGTAGGTATAGGCTGTCAATGGCAGGGTCGTTTTAATCATTTGTAGGCGTGAGAGTTCCATCGCTGAGGCAACGTCAGGCAACCACACCTTCACATGCTGTATATTGCAAAAACCACGGGACCTCTTCATGTTCACAAAGCTGCCTTTGTTTTCTCCAAAAGTCTCTTTAATTTTCCTGTACACACCAAGTATCTTTCCCCTAGTTCTTTTCCCATATTTTTCCCTATAATTAATGCCAGTTACATCTAATTATTTTGAGTTTACAAGTTGTGAAAAGAAATTGTGAACATTAAATAGACTTTCAGGCCTGCTTATGGAGATCTAAACTGGCGAGCGCCACAGAACATGCCGCATTTTGTGGCGGCGCTAGGCCGCCACTGCCGTGACGCTCGGCGAGAGAACGTTCCTGCTCGCATTCACTGTGCCGGCGACAAATTGGTAGCAGCGCAGTGTCTGCAGCACTGGCGGCCGCGGCGGCAGGGAGGGAAGCGGAGGCGGCTGCCCCTGACAGGCGGACACCTGGCCATTACGCGACAATTAGCGGCCCGCCGCAAGCCGGCGCTGGTTCGTCCCAGGCCGCACCGCTTCACTTTCTCTCCGCCCGCCACAGCCACGCGGAGGCAGGGCAACGCGTCGGAACGTTCACTGGGACGCCTGCGACGCTTGGAGCTCTAATTGTAAATCCACACTTCTCCCAACAGTCCCACAAACTCGAAATTTGGTTTCACTGCGACTAAGGGATGGTGGCAGTTGTGGGGCGGGGGGGGGGGGGGGAGGTGAGGGCGTAGATGGGAAGCTCTCTTGGCTAGCAGACACCTACAACTTGCCGCCGAGGGAGTCTCCAGCTCCCCATATGTTTGTAAAGTTTCGCAAAACCGTGTAAAACTGTTTATTTTCATATCTTCGTTCCTTGATGCCGTAATTATCAACAGATTCATTCTGAAAATTCTAGGTTAGGTATCTTCATATATGCCAACAGAATACTACTAAAGTACACTGTGCTACAGAATTAAAGGATCACTTTTCCGAAATCCCGTAATTGACTCACATTCCGACGCATAAGTTTGAAATTTGACTGAAAGATGCCTAACACTCCTCTACGGTGGTGCAGCGCTACCCTCGAGCTCGGAAACGCTACAAACAGCAAATTTTCAACACATTACAGAAAATACAGATTTTTACCGAAGTTTAAATTAATATTATAATTACAATTTACTAAATGGATTTGTTTCCATTGGGATTTAAGTGCCTCCCATGTTAACTGATTGTTTCTTAACTTAGGACACAGAATATCTCTGTTCATATTTATTAATACTGTAAATCGTTTGGTGACCATTCTGCCAAAAATATTTAATCACTGAGTAAACTGTTAACTTTAATGTTCAATAAAACATTGTAATGAAAAGGTGAATGAAGGTTTGTAAACCCCTGGTCCAGTTCTTCCCGAAATTCCCGGTAGTCACCGTTTTGCGTGTTGAAGGAAATTTAACAATTTCAACGAAACTCTCAGGAGATAAAAATTATTTTAACGAAAATAGCAACCACAAGTGTCTCCATATGATTAAACCACCATACTTCATAAAACATCCAGTTATTTCTGCAGAGATGAAATTGTGTTCGAGTATTCCTAACAATTATTACATACAAAAGACTGTAGTGGAAGGGCGGCACGGAGTGGCCGCGCGGTTTTAGGCGTCCTGTCACGGACTGCGCGGCCACTGCCGCCGGAGGTGCGAGTCCTCCCTCGGGCATGGGCGTGTGTGTTCTTAGCAGACGTTAGTTTAACTTAGTGTGTAAGTCTAGGGACCGATAACCTATGCAGTTTGGTCCCTTAGAAATCACATGCATTTGAACAATTTTGTAGTGGGAGGAGTAAACGTAATAAACGAAAACACAACACTTTGCAACAACACACTCTTTACCGCTCTGAGAGAACTGTCCCAGAATACAGAACAGAAAGCACACACACGCAAAAGAACCACTTCCCAATCGCATACAGAGACATGAACGAGTAACAGAAATCTTCAGAACTCCCGGTACAATTTTCATAGCCTTCATGCATCTTGCGAAACATTTCTCGCTACACACGCGTACAGCAGGATGTGTAATGCTTTGGATAATGAGCAATGTTTTCTGAGTATCAAAGTGGCTGTAAGCCGTCCAACGAGAAACTAACAGCCTAGCACGCACCAAAACTGTATCCACAGCACTACCGCAATACCAACTGTATAACGCTGACATACGTAAGTATACACTTTTGTATATGTGTACCTAACAGCCGCACACATAGTTGAGGATGATATGATGTATCCCGTGGAAAACGGCAACAGAAAAATACAGAAAATATGCCACAAACAGTGACAACAATCTTAAAATTATTCCATAATGTATAATAAATAAGGTATTATGAAAGTATTCACATAAAACAATATTTGAAAAACAAACAGTACACATGTAATAACGTTTCACAGTGTTTTTTTAACCATGCTATTTTTCTGCATGTTTCAAATTTAAAGAACCTTCTGACGATGGGGGATAGTTATCGCTGAAACTAGTTTGCCGAATAAAGAAATAACAAAAGTGTTTTGCATCAAGGGTGACTTACAGTTCCCATAATGTTGTTTTTGTTTGCAAACACGGAACAAATAGAAGAGTTTCAAGATAAATTTATTGTCCAGATACTTTAATAATTACGTCACAACTTTTCGCCGGAAGTGTTACCAAAGAGCACAAATCTGGAATAAAATATCGCAAAGTTTACTCATAGTTCCTGTACAGAGTTCCATAGTTTACAGTGGTAAATAAGGTTCCTCTTCGCCTTTCTAATTTAAATACTTTGAAAGCTTTAGGTGCATCGCACAAGAAGAGTGACAAGACTGGACGACAAGCAATACATATTTATACAAAGGACACGTACATTAGATCCCTGTCACTTGTTAATAACTACAGTAACAATTATACTTATATATATTGCTTTTAAGGGTACCACAAAGTGATATATTCAACTATAAGATACAATAATGTAACATTTTGATATACATACATACCACTTTCCGGCATTTTTCTCAAAGAATTATGAAAAAGCGGTGCTTTTCGACAGAATTGTAAACCGTCAGAGGCTTCAGTCAGCATTTCTTTGTTGTATGTTTGCAGGTGGGGCTATTCAGCCGCCAAATAACTGTTAAAATTCTTGGTGAAACCTTCAGCTGTCGTTTATTTTGCACAGTTTGCTACTAGTTTCGGTCAATGACCATAATCAAGCTTAGCTGACCATTTATGCCACCAGCTAAGCTTGACAATAGCCACTGACCGAAACTTATAGCGAACTGTGCAAAATAAATGACAGCTAAAGGATTCACCATGAGTTTTAACATTTTGTCGTCGTACACATATTATATTACCAGAGTCGACAAATACGATAAATTACCTTGTTTTCGATAAAAATTATCCGATATGGCGTCTGCTGCGTCTCTTTAACCAATAACAGTACACATCGTTGACATTTATCAATAATATCCAAAAAATAACTTATATTCAAAAATAACCGTTTAGTCCATTCTACTTTCTAGCTTTTATCTCTCCCCATCACTATCGATGCACCCAATACGATAATTCAAAACATTATGTGATCCTGCCCAATGTCTAGTTATGGTAGCCCCGCAGTTAGTACTACGAAAACCAAGGTTGCTGATGAAGGACTGGATAGTAATTTACTTAACGATCATAAAAACGCACTCAGATAAGTCCACCACCGTAAAAAAGGCTAACAGTTACGTTGTTGCAGTTCGAAAGTGCAATTTCCCAAGTGTATGCCCCTTACAAGAGTTAGCTGCTTCCCGTCAGCCTGCACTGCATTGAATGCTACCTAAGCGTAAGGGAACTACCGTTACCGGTGAAAAATTGCTAGAAGCGAGTTCAGTGACGAAGAGAATTGAGAATTCCAGTACAGATAAAGAAACGCTTCGAAATACACTGCACAAAAATACCCACATCCATTAATCAGTGCAAATCACTTGTTATTGTTTTGGTTAATATAATACTTACACATCATCTGTTGTTCATATGTACACTACCCTCAAAATGGTTTCAGACTTGCCATTAGTATTTTGTCTTTTTATTTCCATTTCTGTATACACTTGGATGGACACATATCAGTTTTCAGGGGTACACGTGCTCTTTTTTGACTGCAGATGGCACATGCTCGGACATGCTCTTAGAACATCATTTGAGTTACCCTCCATGAATGCAGTGTTTTCATTGAAAATAGATTTGAAATTCTCCGAAACCGTTTGTCCTCTCGTTGTAAAATGCATTTCTATTATAGTTCTTTAAGCACTGTATGGTCCTTCCACGACACAGACATGTTTGAAGTTTATTGTATGACACTTTTGAACTACACACTTGATGCTACATATCTTCGCCTCTACAAATGGGTATTTGATGTTGCAAATGAGAGTAGCTGCGATCTGTATCCTGTAACACTTGCAAAGGAAGAATGCTGTGCCAACCATTTTTTTCGAGTAACGCTTACACCCAGCGTCATTTGTAGGATATACTTCACCCTGTGTCTTACGCTACAGCAGGTGGTCTCTACTGATCTCTCTAAAACTACAAAAGCTTTTTCAAGCCGTCCTGGTCCGTCCTATCATCTTACCCCTTCCTCTCGTCAGTGTTTCCAAAATAACATTTTTGTCGCAGATTTCGCTCAGGATCGGTTGAGTTTCAGTATCCTTTTGTAACAGCACATCTCAAACGCTTCCAGTCCCTTCTTCTCCGATTTTCTCACAGTCTGTTCTTGACTTCCACACAGTACTGTGCTCCAGATGTACAGACTCCGAAACTTATTCCCCTAATTAAGACACACATTTGATACTAGAATAGTTCATTTAGCGACGAAAGTTCTTTTTTTCCTGTGCTCATCTGATTTTTACATTCTACTTGACTCGATGGTCATGCTTTGTTATGCTTTGAAGGTGTCCAATTTTGATATTATGTTTATCTCTAAAATCATTTTCTGTAGCTCTTCATTATTTTCATCTTTCTTCAGTTTACTCTTAATCCATAGGATGTTCATTTCATTCTACGGCTTGTGTAATTCTTCCTCACTTCCCACAGAGAGTAGTAATGTCATCAACGATTTGAAATCATTTCAACCTGAATTTTGGTGATACGCCTAAAACTTTATTTTATTTCATCCATTGCTTCTCCGATGGATTTGTGATAACAACAGAGGAGATCTACAGCATAGAATAGTTAAGTTTTTTATTATTTTTTTTTTCGAGAGCTTCGCTCTTTATCTTCCACTCTCATCGTTTTCTCTTGGTTGTCGCACATATTGTATATTACACGTAAGATATACCAATTCTCTAATAACTTCTACAATCTTGCACCATTTTAAGAGTAGAAAGAACGCTTTTTTTTTGAGTCGACCAATCTTCTGAAAGTAACTCAATTTTTCTTTAGTCTTGGTTTTATTTTCAAGCACAATGTGATAACTGCGTCTACTTTCTTAAGACCAAAGTTACATTTAACAGACTGTAGGCAACAAATTAAGGCCAACGGCCTTGCCGCAGTGGTAACACCGGGTCCGTCAGATCACCGAGGCTAAGCGCTGTCGGGATTTTGGAATTTAGTGAGCAGCCCCTTCCGTTTACCGCGACGTCTATCTGCAAGTGTGTCCCACTTCAAACTTTGTATGAGATCTGTAACGCTTTCACGATGCCTAATTGTACCAGTCACGAATCTTACCACTCTTCTATGGACCTTCTCAATCACTTGAATCAGACCCAGCTGGTAAGGGTCCCATACAGACGAACAATACTCTAAGACTGGATGAACTAACGTATTGTAAGCAATTTCCTTTGTTGAAGGACTGCATAGCTTCAGGATTCTACCAATAAGCCGGAATCTAGAGTTCGCTTTTCCCGTTACTTGTGTAATCTGATCATCCCATTTGAGATCATTTCGAATAGTCACACCCATATACTTGACGGAGGTTACGGCTTCCAAAGACTGCACATTTATTTTGTACTCGTACATCAATGGGGATTTTCGCATTGTTATACGCAGTAGGTTACACTTACTAATATTGCGAGATAACTGCCAGTCATTACCCAAAGCATTTATTTTCTGAAAATCCTCATTGATTTGTTCACAACATTCGTGTGATACTAGTTTCCTGTAGACTACAGCCTCATCGGCAAACAGTCTTCTGCCGCTGTCAATGCCATCAACCAGATCGTTTGCGTAAATCGTAAAAAGCAGCTGACCTATTTACGCTGCCCTGGGGTACACCTGAAGTTACGCTTGTTTCTGTTGAAGTCACCCCGTTCAGGACGACACACTGCTCTCTGTCTATTAGAAAACTTTCCATCCAAACGCATATGTCATCGGATAGACCGTAAGCGCGCCCTATGAAATTACTTTATTACTTTATTTTCGTTGTAACGGGCAACAGCTCTCAAGCGTACAAGTTCAATATCCAAATTAAGAGACATGATTCCGGACAGTTTCTGTACGCTGGATGCAGCTGTTTCGCGTGTCTACGACGCCATCTAGTAAACGCCTCTATGCCAAGGCCTTCCCAGAGCTCTATAGACGGCTATCGTTTTCGGCTACAGCCGTCTGCGCTTCGTCGTTGAAAGGTGTCAAAAGCGTTGCTAGGTCTCAGGGATTTGCTTGACTATACTGCAGGAGCATCTTACAATAAAGAATAAATTTTTTAAAACTTTATGCAATATGCGGCATTTTTTCACGTATCTCGGTGGTAATGACGTCATAACTCTTGAACTATGTTGCATAGAATGATATATTTGTGCAGTTGCATTCAGCGGCCTATGTGGATACTGTCAGCGAAATATGTTGATAAATACATTTAGTAGCAATGAAGTAAAAAAATTGAACAACATGCATGCTGCGGCAGTTTTTCAAGCATTTCAGTGTTTATGAGGTTTTATCTCCTGATCTGTATGTCATACAACGACATAATTTTGTAGGTACATTCAGCGGTATACGTATATAATGTCTGACAGATGTGTTGGGAATAGAGTTAGCAGAAAGAAAGTAATAAATTTAAACGTCATGCACAATAATTCACCACACATCTCAGTATTTATGACGTCATATTTCCAGAACTATAATAGGTAGGTGATTTTTAGCCCCACGGCGAATGTTGTCTGACAGTAAGGAATATATGTACCAGGTTTGGTTGAAACCATCCCGACGCCAACCGCTGTGGCCGAGCGGTTCTAGGCGCTGCAGTCGGGAACCACGCGGCTGCTACGGTCGCAACGTTCGAGTCCTGCCTCGGGCATGGATGTGTGTGGTGTCCAAATGGTTCAAATGGCTCTAAGGAGTATGGGACTTAACATCTGAGGTCGGCAGTCACCCAGACGCAGAACTACTTAAACCTTACTACCCTAAGGACATGACACACATCCATGCCCGAGGCAGGATACGAACCTGCGACCGTAGCAGCAGCGCGGTTCCGGACTGAGGTGCCTAGAACCACTCGGCCACAGCAGCCGACTGTGTGCTGTCCTTAGATTAGGTAGGTTTAAATAGTTCTAAGTCTAGGGGACTGATGACCTCAGATGTTAAGTCCCATAGTGCTTAGAGCCAAATCACCCCGACACCCTCCCACACCCACATACGTATGGATTCACTTATGAGTAAATTTGCTGGAAATTTAATCACATCCCATAATAGTTGAACAAAAGCCATACCTGCGGCAGGTATCAAGATGCCAATTAGATGAATAATTTATATGGAGTAAACGGGGACATTGCCTGAGCGTAACTTTGTTGAGCCTGGCTGTTGGCACGTTGCCGGCCGTTGTGACCGAGCGGTTCTAGGCGCTACAGTCTGGAACCGCGCAACCGCTACGGTCGCAGGTTCGAAACCTGCCTCGAGCATGGATGTGTGTGATGTCCTTAGGTTAGTTAGGTTTAAGTAGTTGTAAGGCCTAGGGGACTCATGACCTCAGGTGTTAAGTCCCATGGTGCTCAGAGCCATTTGAACAATTTTTGAACCATTTGTTAGCGCGTTGTGGCTACTGACCAACTATATGGCAGCGTGAACCGTCTCCAAAATCGATACATATTTTCCTGCATTCTACTGGCCACAAGCAAACGGAAAGTATACAGTATCTGAAGTAACGAATACATACTGTAACACATAATACACATTATTAAACTGTGCCAGTGTATGTATTGGACCGGCGATGATAGGCAATAAATTCGCACACTACAAAAATCAGTCGCTTCTCTTTATCAGACGGTCCAAGAAACGTCGGTCAGTGTCACAAAGGCAGCCTTTCACTTTGAAGCATACTTCTTTGCAGGACACGTTGCTCACTTCTGTCACTGGCGAATTCCGAAGAGGAGTTCTTCGCGCGGTGACGGCCAGTTCGGCGAGTAACGTCCAGAGACGGCGAGATGAAGAAGCGGCGCTGGCCGTCGCGAAGTAATCCTGTGTCCCTTTAGCCGTCGGCGCGACGCCACGCGGTGGCCACAGCAGCGTTCGCCTTGCCTCGCCCCGCCGCTTTATGAAAGGCAAACTTTATTAAATTTGCGGCAGCGGGGCCATTTTCATTTCCCGTATAGGTTTGCGCTACACGTGCCCTCCGCGCCGCGTCTCTTCCAGGCCGGCCTCCTCCGGGCTCTTCCATTCATCAGCAGACCGGCTGGCCTTTGAGCGCTGCTCCGCAGCCGGAGAGCTTCCAATTTCGCTGCTGGTCGCCGTGTCCAGGAGGCGCCGCGCCGAAACTGCCGCGTCGGCTGCAGCTGTGTGTGTAGGCGCATCTGCGACCCCTGCAGAGCACAGGCTTTCTTAGATATCCTCAAGTTTCATCAACGTCGGGTTGACAGCACCATTTCAGTACTGATATTATTTCGCACCAATTGTTGAAAATGGCCGGCCGGAGTGGCCGTGCGGTTCTAGGCGCTACAGTCTAGAGCCGAGCGACCGCTACGGCCGCAGGTTCGAATCCTGCCTCGAACATGGATGTGTGTGATGTCCTTAGGTTAGTTAGGTTTAATTAGTTCTAAGTTCTAGGCGACTGATGACTTCAGAAGTTAAGTCGCACAGTGCTCAGAGCCATTTGAACCATTTTTTTTGTCGAAAATGTTTGAAAGACGCTCTAAGGAAAAAAAAGAAAGAAAAAAAGAAAGAAACCGACACAACACGGAGGAATTACAGTTTCTGAAAAATTATGTGATCTATTCCAGAGCAAGAGCTTCACAAATTGAGCAATTCAATAAAGCCTTTATACTATCAGATATTCAGCTTGTCATTGACACAGTTGTAGGATGATTTTATTGGAGCAGTAAGTACAAAATTAAACTTTCGATACAAATCGACACATAAACAGTACTCATGGCGATACATTACAGCTTGTTCCACCGGCCGCGGTGGCCGAGCGGTCGTAGACGCTTCAGTCTGGAACCACGCGACCGCTACGGTCGCAGGTTGGAATCCTCCCTCGGGCATGGATGTGTGTGATGTCCTTAGGTTAGTTAGGTTTAAGTAGTTCTAAGTTCTAGGGGACTTATGACCTCCGATGTTAAGTCTCATAGTGCTCAGAGCCATTTAAACCAGTGTCACAATTACTGCGTGTCTCAATGTCCAGAGTGACACATTTACTAACTCTGTAAACACAATTCCACATCACAAAGATAATCTGGACTACTCGAACAGCAAACACATAACCATCTGACTTATTGCGACCATTGGGTTGTTTGCAGAGTGATACGTAACTCGAGGGATTTAGTAGAGAGGGGAAACCTTTTACCGCCCCACCTATTCCTCCCTCTCCTGCCAATACAATTGCAGCGTAACAGCTAAAAATTTTACAAAGTCAGTAAAAAAAAATCATTTTGTCCTCCGCGACAACTACCGTGACCTCACCTAGTCAGGGTGAATCTGTGATTTTAGTTCAACGTGTGTTTCGTTTAAAGATTAATTGTGATCCCTCATGCGATAAAAACAGCCGTCGAAGCTACAGTCAGTTCGAAACGAGATTTTTGTGTAAAGGAAAAAGCACGGGATAGCCAAAAGTGTCTGAAGTGGATGTTGATCAGAACACATCACCTTCGTAGTCCTAAGAAGTCTGTTCCGAAAGCAAGTCTTGAACTTCAGTTGCAAAGACAGCAGTGTGAGAGGTTTTAAGAAAATGGTTGCATACCAGTTAAAGTTCATGCGTTAAAGCCGGACGACTAAGACATACGTTATAACTTTGTACGTGCAGTGTTTCACGGGAAGATTGAGCGGTGTTCAGTGACGCTTCTCATTTAAGTGCGAATATCCGTAACGTTAATATCTGGGCATTAGAACATCCTCATAAACTTCTACGGCTTCAAAGAGATCCCTCAAAATTAAACACTTTCTTCGCTTTGTCCTTATGTCAAGTGGACAATCCACTTTTTCGCTGAAGCTACAGTAACAATGGTTATTTATTTGGATTTTCCAATAAAGGCTAACTACAAGAGTGCTTGAAGGTCGAGATTACTTAGCGTTGAACTGTCATTATCGTCAATAAGGCATAGGTTTTTTCCGATGGCCTCCACGTTCTCATCACATCGCGTTATGCTGTTTTTTCCTTTGGTGGTTTATGAAAGATCGTGTCTCCGTTGCGCCGCTACCTAAGGATTCTCCAGGGTTGAGACACAGAACTGAAGAGGCTATTGGTTGCGTTACTCCAAACTTGTTAAGCAAAGCGTGGGAATAATTGAATTTTAGGTTGGATATGAGGCGTATAGCTAAAAGTGCACATACTCAACATTTATAAGAATAACTAGGTTAATTACCTGCAAAATAATGTATGATTTCTTCTAAATAGTCTATATTAAACTGTAATAATATACCATCGAAACTTAGACATTCCTTTAAGGAACCCCTGCGTGTCCACGGGAGTCATGGATTCATGTATCTACTAGTGTGGGTTCGGTTATGAACCAGAAAAGAATCATAAGTAGATCTCAGTATCACATCAGTAAACTGTAATAGGGGTGGAAGCAGATACCAGCGGAGTTTGCAATTGTGATAAACATAATTTGATTCAAGACGCATTTTGTAATTATGACTTTTTTCTTAAAACCTCTCACACTGCTGTCTTTGCAACTGAAGTTCAAGACTTGCTTTTCGAACAGACATTTTATAGCAAAGAGGCAGGGAAACGCAATTGTACGTGTACATTGAGACTTCAGGCACTGAAAATAAAGTGGAGAATTGAGCATCACATTTCAGTGCAGTCTCCAACTCGTGGGTATGGAAATTTAAATGTAAGAGTGACTGTCTGTCGCAAAATAACCCACAAAATTAGCAAGCTGTTGGTTGAAGGGGACAGCGATTTTCAACAAAGAGCTTAACAATTTGTCAGAGGAATCAAGTCCCCAGTTGAGAAAAAGTGCCTGTCAAAAGATGAAGTAATTAATGCCGACCTCTCAAGATTTGATAAAGAGTTACGATCTGGATGGGCTCCCGCAGTGAAGGGAAGCTAGCATGTCTTTGTTACGGTTGGATCCATAGCGGCAATCATACACTCTTGTATGATAATGTTTGGGATTGTGACAGATCGTACCCGGCTAACCCATTTGGATGTCCTCGTATGGGTGTCTACCGGCCATTTTTCTGGAAATAAAAATGTACAGCAGATTTACAAAACATCTGCTAGAAAAATCTGCTAATATGACGAAGAGGCGTTAAGTCTTCCTAGAACAAGTAACGTGGCGAAATATAAAACAAAAAGCTGAAGCCCTTCTTTTGGTTGCCTCCTGGGCAACCAACAGAGCTGACGAACTGTAAAACTCTACGTTTACTGAAGCCGTTGAATTGATTATGAAGCTGATTCCATGAACTATACAACTTTACGATTCCTGAAGACGTTGAATTGATTATGAAGCTGATTCCATGAAAGTGCGCAACTATTGTGCAAACTGCAAACGTTTTCTTCTTCCGTCCATACAAAACTTTTGTGAAATTTATCACACATACAATTATGGGATTTTCTGACAATGGCATTACCGTATGGCGTAGAGACTACTACTTACGCCTTCAATCATTTGTGTATTTCCAGTTGTCGGCGACACACTTCTCCAAATTAATTAGCTATGAATTTTTTCACTGAGGCTAAACGAAAGACTTCCCGGTGTACTTCAAACAACCTTGGAGTACTGCTTCGAAGAAGGATTACGGAAGTTTGTTTCCATGAGAACTGTAACCAACCTGCTTTTATCAAATGAGCACACTGCGGGAAGTGTCTATGCATTGGCCGTTGTCGACTTGCATATTTTTTGCTACCCATAGCGCAGTCAAGTATGTTATAACATTTCATGTCATATTATTGTCTGCTTACCACAAGTAACCCATTTGTGTGATAAATCATTCGTACATTCAGTATTCTCATCATAGCTTTGACGACTGATATCTCATTTTCTAATAGCCAACAGCAGCTATATTATTAATGGTGTAGATACGTTTTGTTACTCTCTTAACTGCGCTATGTATGAATATAATATACGCATAAACATCTCGTGACGTTCCCTTGTTAACAAACTGTAGAACACAAAACCCTCGACGCTCAGGAGTCGCCATTTTGCATATGTGACGTACATGGTGCTGCAAGTGGGAAAACAACACGTCAGCACTCGCATATACACTTAGCTGCAGCTGAGTTACTCTTACATTGTGACCTTGAAGCATTACTACAATATTTACAGCTGATACTGTTAAAATTTATAGCTGGGACTTTCTTTTACGGACGCACTGTACTTGAGTTGGTGTAGTTTCATTAAGGGCTACAGGTCCATTACTTATTTGAATAACTACAATATGGCTATCATTAGTGTAACCCTCATGACTCAGAAACGAAAAAACAGAATACCATCTGACCTGATACACAACTGTAGCTCTCAGACCAGCCATACCCGTCACGTTGTCCACCTCCACCAGCCGCAGCTCCTTTAAAATGGTAGCTTGTGATGTCATTCTTAAGACGTTAACTAAGCTATAAGTCAAAATTGCAAAATGTCTCTTGAATCAAATTATGTTTAACACCAGTTCAAACTTCGCTGAAGGCCATTAAATGAAAGAGTCAGTGCACCAAAATGAAAAGCAGAGTCGCTAGCAGATTGCCAGTACAGTTAGCATGTAAGTCATGTTTGTAATATGGTGACTGAGTCGGTGATAGAGCGCTAAAAACGTACAAAAACTGAAATTATTACAAAAATTCCAAAATAAAAATGGAACAGTATTTCGTCGATATGTACACAAATTTTTTCATTTAAGTAGTAGAGACATATCTGAAATGCGATTTTGTCAAAGTAAAGTATTTAAAGAATTATCTCCGTACCTGAATATTTCGTCGATAAAGAACTGCTTCAAGACGGCTGCGACTGTTGATAAAAATGAATAAAACAATTCACTGAGCCAGTCACTTGTTTACTTTCCAGTATGTTTATGTCTTCATCTTCAGTTCGAGAACTGTGTTGTCACATTGTTAGTATTAGTGTAGAGCACAGACTCCCCTTCACTAAAGCCGCGCGGGATTAGCCGTGCGGGCTAGGGCGCTGCAGTCATGGACCGTGCGGCTGGCCCCGGCGGAGGTTCGAGTCCTCCTTCGAGCATGTGTGTGTGTGTTTGTCCTTAGGATACTTTAGGTTAAGTAGTGTGTAAGCTTAGGGACTGATGAGCTTAGCAGTTAAGTCCCATAAGATTTCACACACATTCGAACATTTTTTTTTTTCACTAAAGCAGACCAAGTACAAGGCATGATTTGTATTTTGCTGGTGGTAAAATTGACTTTTCAGAAAAGGTCACTGTTAAAGAAAATGTTATACAAGTCATAGATAAGCTATGTTTACAATGAGTACAAAGATAACTGAAAGATACAGTTGTTCAGATTGTCTGTTTAGTTAAATGTAAATCACATTTCAATTGTTATAATAAATTATTCAATGTGTGCATTATTATACTATGGATAAGTTGCAGCAGAATATAGACATGTACGTAATAAGGAGAGAAAAGCACGAATGGTAAGATAAGAACACAATTACTTTAGCGAATTCTTACTGAGTTTGCACTTATTGGAAATTAAAGGACAAAATAGGTAAAATCTAAAAATCTAAAGTTGCAAGTGACAGAGTTTTATTGTTTACATTGTTATATTACTAAAAACGTTGGTTTTTGTATTAGATCTTTCTATTTCCTATGCTGTTTCTTGCGTTAAAAAATTTAGTAAAACATATCATATGTATATAATGTTGTTAGGTTAAACAGGTCACAGGTAAATGCTATGTGCAGGTTACTGGGATATGAATAGAAAGAGTTAATAAATAGCTATGGATTCAAATTTATTTTAAATTATGAAAAGGGTTCAAGTACTTCGTCAAAGTTCTTGAAAAATTGGTTGAGTTTGTTTCATTAACGTCAATGAGCAGATTTTTTTTCAGTTATTTGTCTTTGGATATACATATTCAGTTCCGCGTCAAGAGACATCTGGTATCCTTGTTCACTGTATGTAGTATCCTAAAGGTACATTGCAGACTGTCAAATGTATGTCTTGTATCTTTTGCATGCAGGCATGTCTGAAGTAACATAGGTAATAAAATAAGTATTACAACGTAAACGGACAAAACACCAATAACACCACGAAACATGGAGTCTCATTTTGCCTATCGCAGGGGATTTAAGTAACGTTAAGAGCATTAGGAGATGCAGACAGAGCGGCGCATACAGGTTTTGAGCGGTCTGGGAGCGCGCACAAGTAGTAGAATAGTTAAAGCGACCTGTCACCGTAAGGGGGAGATCTAGGTTCGAGTCACAGTCCGAGTCTGGCACAAATTTTCGTAGGTGGCTAATAGGTAGTATATCTACATACCTAATGCATTCTAAAATACTAAATTTACAATAAGGTTTGAAACATATAAAACGAGAAAACGGAAAAATTGCCTCTGAAAAGACCGAGTGAGGATAATACCAGTTGACACCACACGCAACCTCCAAAATGAAGGGGGGGGGGGGGGGGGGAGGTCGGGAGCGGGGTCGAGATACAACAGATAACAATTATGCCTAGATAACCGCATGCAAAAATTTAATTTAGTGGCTTACGCAGTAAACACTATACATAGTTTTTGAACATTCCTTAACTTTTAAGCTCACTTTGTGCATCGGGGCCACTAATTGGATGTCACGATTTCCAGCTCCTCCAGAATGTTGAGGGCTAGTCCTTGTAGTTTTATATACAAAATTTGTAAATCTTACTTAATGTTATGCAAGCTGTGCTTATTGCGTGCCAAATACACAGCTAATGGTGATGTAGGATTACGAGTAGCACCACGTTGTCTGAACCTAGTTTCATGCCTCAACCGCACAAGTTCGCCGGCCGGTGTGGCCGTGCGGTTCTAGGCGCTTCGGTCTGGAACCGAGCGACCGCAACGGTCGCAGGTCCGAATCCTGCCTCGGGCATGGTTGTGCGTGATGTCCTTAGGTTAGTTTGGTTTAAGTAGTTCTCAGTTCTAGGGGACAGATGACCTCAGATGTTAAGTCCCATAGTGCTGAGAGACAGACCCCCACGCACAAGTTCTTTCATACAGCTGGCTAAATTTGTTAATTTTTCTACATTACTTTCACGGTATGGTCTTATGCAATTAAGGTATGTTCTTCTGACGGTTTACAGCTTTAGCAGCCTCCTAATGTTAGTTAGTTTCGTTTGGTGGCCTACTTAGTTTTCTTCACTTGTTACTGAAACATCTGAAGACGGAAAAAGTGTCCTGAAACCTGGGTAGTGGACATGCCTTTCCCGAAATAATGGAACGCTGAAATGAGACTGCAGCAGATTTTATTCGTCTGAATAATGTGTTATTCTCACTAATCGGTTCTCTGATTACCTGCTCAAACTAAATTTCCCATACGGCAATTAGAATTATTTCACATGATTCATGGTCAGTTCTGTTCACTTTAATCTCGGTCTATAACTGGTAAGTTCAAATGTTCACCTAGTACTACAACATAGCCAGAAAATTTACTCGAAATATTCTCCAACTTTCAACTCAAATGTTCCTCCACTATTGCTCCTGAGGGTGTAAGTCTATAAAAGTACCCGATTACCATATTTGATCCACCTCCATTACTTATTATTACCGATATTATATTTCATTCGAAATCTGCTCCAGCCTCACTAGGTATTATCGTATTTTTTACGGCTATAAACACGCCTACACTACCGGCATTCAATCTACCTTTGCGGTATACATTCCAACTGGAATTTGGAATGTTATTTCTTTTTCGTCCTAACAGCAAACACTTCTATAAACGCAAATCCTGCAACGTGCAGTCCAAACACCATTCTTATAGAGTTTGGTAAATAGTTTTCCGTCCACGCTGGTTCCTGTAGCGAAACATTAATTATAATCGCCCTGTACTTTGTTCAGTCGAAATGCTAGTCGTTTGCATACTCAAACAAGTAGGACACGTCTTGACTTTTTGACGACTGTTGCATGCCGCGTTCATGGTATTACAGCTTCAGTGGCCAGCAGCGTATTGAAAAGTACAGCGTGGACAAAGGGTAAAAGGAGTAAGGGGTACAGTTTCCTCGAACACTCTAGCTTCATCGAAAACACACACACACACACACACACACACACAGAGAGAGAGAGAGAGAGAGAGAGAGAGAGAGAGAGAGAGAAAGTGGGGCGCTCAAATAAAGTGTTGCATGCTGAAAAACAAATGAATATCGTTGCAGCTACAATGTGTAGTGCGAGCTAAAACATTGCAGAGAGAAATATATTGCAGTGCCGCCAGCGAAAAAGACGAATACGGAGCTTTCGTTCCTGTGTTTTCACGAGATTAACGTGTACGTTTAGACAAGCACATTGACAAAGCCAGTAATTACTTATGAAACTTTCACACGAAGCTTGCATTAAAATATGAATTAATTTATCTCAACCTTTCGAAATAAATATGTTATAGGAAAAATCACAGAATACCCAGGAATAACGAATTGGTGTTTGACAATCAAAATTGAAGGTCAATTCAGACAAAGAGCAACACTGTATTGTTTATATTTACCTTTAAAATTCGTGAATTATATAAAATAAAAATCTGATAACGGAACAGAAACACCGAAACTTGTGAATATTACTTCGTTCTTTAATGTATTTAATTTCTGTGATGAAATACAATGTGATAGTAAAATCAAACAAATTCGACTACTTTCGTAGTCTTACCATTGCACTATAAGGGGAGAAAAGGACGGAGGTACAAGTAACTCTTTGTCACCTAGCGTAAGGCGGGCTGTGGACTAAAGCCGTGAGTACAACTGCTGCCGCACTTCTGTTTATACACGGCATTTAGTTCAGTTGCCCGCATCTCGTGGTCGTGCGGTAGCGTTCTCGCTACCCACGCCCGGGTTCCCGGGTTCGATTCCCGGCGGAGTCAGGGATTTTCTCTGCCTCGTGATGGCTGGGTGTTGTGTGCTGTCCTTAGGTTAGTTAGGTTTAAGTAGTTCTAAGTTCTAGGGGACTGATGACCATAGATGTTAAGTCCCATAGTGCTCAGAGCCATTTGAAGCCATTTAGTTCAGTTTTTGTTCTCACGTGATTTTGCGAAGAAAGAATTGTACGCGTGGCATTCAATAAGTAATGCTAATTTAGGTTGAAAAATATTCGGAATTGGTTGCGGGACATATTGGAATATTCTCGCTTTAGTCCCTGTAGATTCTTGAAGTTCTGACAGGTGAAGGAGATGCGTTCCAAGAAGAGAGCTGTCATTGACTTTCTTTTGGCGGAAAACTTGAACATCACAGATAAACATAGGTGCTTGCTCAATGTCTACAGAGACCTGGCAGTGAACAAGATCACGGAGAGTAGTCATCATCGGAACAAGGTAGCAAAAACCTGTCACATTTCCCATGAGCCTGTCGGCCGCACACAGCTATGACTCTTGCAATGCTGAAACGTGCAGACACACTCATTCGAGGTGATCGACGGATGACAATCAAGCATTTTGCTGCTCAACTGCAAGTCTCTTTTGGCAGTGTTCACTAGTCCACCAGTTGAGATACTCAAAGGTGTGTGGCCGCTGGGTTCTTCGACGTCTGTAAGAAGACTGTAAAGACCGTCTGTGCGGAATTACTTGTGTGTTACGAGGCTGATCGTGAAGATTGTCGTCGAACATCGTCACAGGCGACTAAAAATGGTTATTCAGTTCGAACCGGAAACAAAATCGCAATCCATCGAGTGGTACCACACCACCTCTCCTCCGAAGAAAAAGTTCCGAGCCGCATCCTTAGTCGGTAAAGTCGTGGCAGTTGCCTTCTTGGACTCAGAAGGGTTTATTCTGTTTGATGTCCTTCGTCATGGTGCAACGATAAACTTGGAGGTGTACTCTTCATTTAAAACTTCCGGGCTAATTGGCCGTGGTCGATGAATGAAACTCTCCTCTGACGCTTCGTCTCCGACTGCGGGAGACATCTTCCGAGGTAAAGCGGCTAACTGCAAAGAGAACTCGAGGAAGCGCTGAGTATACAGGCGGTACAGAAGGCGCCACTGTCCATCACGTGACGTCGGCTATGAGACTGTCTCTGGCAATGCCAACATTCTAGAGTGAAAGTAATCGATCGTCACGCATTCAGTGCAACGCTGACTGAAATCTGATTTCTCAGGACAGAGCAGATCAGGTTGTGGAAAGGGGCCAAGGTCAATTACTGTTAGTTATACAAGAACACACACAACTTTATTCCTAAAACCAAAGCACAGTTTTCTCTTTAAAAAAATAAAGACCTTTTCACGGTTGAGGGCCCAAGTAACTTCTCCAAAATAAGTTTAAAAGATTCCTTGTAAACCACCAGTATTTAGAGTAACGGCTGAAGTCCTTACTTAAGTAAAATTGCAATATCTTCTCGGCTAAAGGTCGAAATAATATTTCAGATCAGCTAAGGAGATTCTTTAAAAGCCAAGCATTTACAAATTTTGGCTAAAGGTCATATTAAGGAAAATTCAAATTAATTATTCGGCTGAAAAGACAAAAAAAACTTTCTTTACATAGTAAAACAGAGGCTTTAAAGATAAGCTTCTACATAGTACAACAGAAAACATCTTAAGAAAACTTGAAGTATCTTGTCGGCTGAAGATAAACATTTACAGAACACGGCTGCAGACCCTTTCAAGAACTCAAGATAATTAAAGAGAAACCTTACAGGCAAGAGTTCACATATTAAAGCCATAGATTCTGAAACAAACGAAGCTGAAGGCCTAAATACAGAGCAACAAGAATTTTAAATGAAACACGGCTGAAGGCCTAATCTTAAAATACACTCCTGGAAATGGAAAAAAGAACACATTGACACCGGTGTGTCAGACCCACCATACTTGCTCCGGACACTGCGAGAGGGCTGTACAAACAATGATCACACGCACGGCACAGCGGACACACCAGGAACCGCGGTGTTGGCCGTCGAATGGCGCTAGCTGCGCAGCATTTGTGTACCGCCGCCGTCAGTGTCAGCCAGTTTGCCGTGGCATACGGAGCTCCATCGTAGTCTTTAACACTGGTAGCATGCCGCGACAGCGTGGACGTGAACCGTATGTGCAGTTGACGGACTTTGAGCGAGGGCGTATAGTGGGCTTGCGGGAGGCCGGGTGGACGTACCGCCGAATTGCTCAACACGTGGGGCGTGAGGTCTCCACAGTACATCGATGTTGTCGCCAGTGGTCGGCGGAAGGTGCACGTGCCCGTCGACCTGGGACCGGACCGCAGCGACGCACGGATGCACGCCAAGACCGTAGGATCCTACGCAGTGCCGTAGGGGACCGCAGCGCCACTTCCCAGCAAATTAGGGACACTGTTGCTCCTGGGGTATCGGCGAGGACCATTCGCAACCGTCTCCATGAAGCTGGGCTACGGTCCCGCACACCGTTAGGCCGTCTTCCGCTCACGCCCCAACATCGTGCAGCCCGCCTCCAGTGGTGTCGCGACAGGCGTGAATGGAGGGACGAATGGAGACGTGTCGTCTTCAGCGATGAGAGTCGCTTCTGCCTTGGTGCCAATGATGGTCGTATGCGTGTTTGGCGCCGTGCAGGTGAGCGCCACAATCAGGACTGCATACGACCGAGGCACACAGGGCCAACACCCGGCATCATGGTGTGGGGAGCGATCTCCTACACTGGCCGTACACCACTGGTGATCGTCGAGGGGACACTGAATAGTGCACGGTACATCCAAACCGTCATCGAACCCATCGTTCTACCATTCCTAGAGCGGCAAGGGAACTTGCTGTTCCAACAGGACAATGCACGTCCGCATGTATCCCGTGCCACCCAACGTGTAAGTCAACTACCCTGGCCAGCAAGATCTCCGGATCTGTCCCCCATTGAGCATGTTTGGGACTGGATGAAGCGTCGTCTCACGCGGTCTGCACGTCCAGCACGAACGCTGGTCCAACTGAGGCGCCAGGTGGAAATGGCATGGCAAGCCGTTCCACAGGACTACATCCAGCATCTCTACGATCGTCTCCATGGGAGAATAGCAGCCTGCATTGCTGCGAAAGGTGGATATACACTGTACTAGTGCCGACATTGTGCATGCTCTGTTGCCTGTGTCTATGTGCCTGTGGTTCTGTCAGTGTGATCATGTGATGTATCTGACCCCAGGAATGTGTCAATAAAGTTTCCCCTTCCTGGGACAATGAATTCACGGTGTTCTTATTTCAATTTCCAGGAGTGTAGTTGACATGAAATTCTGCTGAAGGCCATATACTAAACATAAAACAGACAATATTAATACACGGCTGAAGGCCTGGCACAGTACCTGAGACCAGATAAAATGACAACCACAAACAACAAACATTGGTGCTCAGAAGAGTCGACCTAGGGAGGAAACTCTAACCACAGTTTAGGTGAGACAGACAGCGAAGCGTAACACTAAACAATCGGGTGGCAACGCGACCTAGGGACAGCTGAAGAACCATCCAACAGCCTAATCAATTCCCTTCTGTCGCAACCGACCAACTGCCTACTCCAGTACGCAGATAGCATTTATCTTCTCAGTGGAAAGCACAGAAGGTACACACGGCTCAACATAAACAATTTTGCATCAAAACTCGGACAAACGTAAAAGCAATCACTGTGGAACAACAAGGACGAATCAATTCGACACACAAAGTGTTTCCACAAGCGGTAGGCAACAAAATACACGTCGTCCGATGAGACGACCGACCGAACGACCAACCCAGGTCGTTCCCACTCAAGCGGGACGGTTGGGCGAGTCTTGGCTGTCCGAAGCTGACTGCAGCTCCAACCCGACTCAAATCCCTGTCAGTTCGGAACTCGGAGACCCGGGCGCCCTGGCTCGGACCCATCCATGAAGAGGTAGTTCTTGCCCATTGGCCACGACATCTCTGCACAAGGAAGGAACCGACCCACCTCCGGCAAGGTGATCAAGTGACGAGGCCCAGAAACTGTCAAAAGACCAAATACACGTCGCCCGATGAGACGACCAACCGAACGACCGACCAACCGTCGTCCCGCTCCAATCTCCTTCCGTCGGACAGATCATGTGTGTCGCCAGCGATCGGCGAGCACTGGTTGTCCGCATCTGACTGGCGCACCGTCCTCGACTTCCCTGCTGCTGCGTCCGGACTGCACTCCCGACAGACGACGACCCAGAAATACTAGCGGTCGCTCCAGAGATGGTACGACAGTGCACTTATCGATAAGCGGTGCTGCCACTCACGGGCAAGCAAACCAGCAACCTAGTAACTCTAGTAAATCGAATTAAAAGAAAAACGAGGCAACAGAACCACCAAAACACGACGACGACCAATAAACGGCATGATCGCCTGCCGCGCATCGCTCACTGACATCCATATTTTATCCAGTTTAACACCTTCATCTTTCCTGTTAATATTATTACAGTGTTTATCAATCTCGATAGTCTCTCTATACATGCGCGCATAATAATGCGAGGTTTTAGATATAACGCTCGATTTTCTGAATTTTATTTCATGATTACCTTCCTGGTAAACGTGTTCTGCTGCGGCCGATTTATCCGTGTGACCCAGGTGGCAATTCCTCTTATGTTCAACAAGACGGGTGTTCACACTTCTCTTTGTGGTACCGATATAAACCCGTCCACAACTGCAAGGAATTTTATATAACCCCGGTGTACCCAAAGGGTGTCTTGCATCTTTTGCCGATCTTAAATATTCTTTTATTTTTCTGGTGGGCCTGAAAATATTTTCCACCCCATACTTGCTTAACACTTTCCCAATGCGATCTGTGAACTTATTAATGAACGGAAGGAAAACCTTGCCGTTGGACGACTGTTGTTCGTCGTTGCTCCTGATTCTCTGCCTAAAGCGAAGTGCTCGACCTATATCTTTGAAAGAATATCCATTCTTCAAGAAAGTTCACCGTCGATGTTCAATCTCATCTTTTAAATAAACATGTTCACAAAATTTGTACGCCCTCTCTACCAAGGGTTTTATTACACCTCTTATTTGTCTAGGGTGGTGGTTTGAATCTTTATGCAAGTAACGATCAGTATGTGTAGCCTTTCTATATACCTTATGGCCCAAAGTTTCGTCCCGTCGTTTAAACACAGACAAATCCAGGAAATTCAATTGCCCATTACTCTCCGTCTCCATAGTGAATTGGATTTTCGGATTAATGCTGTTTAAATGTGTCAGGAAGGCATCCAACTCCTCTGCTCCGTGTGTCCATACTACGAACGTGTCATCGACATAGCGATACCATCTGGATGGTCTCTTACTGGCAGTCTGCAACGCCCATTGTTCAAACGTCTCCATAAACAGCCGGCCGGTGTGGCTGTGCGGTTCTAGGCGCTACAGTCTGAAACCGCGTGACCACTACGGTCGTAGGTTCGAATCCTGGCTTGGGCATGGATGTGTGTGATGTCCTTAGGTTAGTTAGGTTTAAGTAGTTCTAAGTTCTAGGGGACTGATGACCTCAGAAGTTAAGTCCCATAGTGCTCAGAGCCATTTGAACCCTTTTTTTATCTCCATAAACAAGTTAGCCACAGCAGGACTAAGAGGACTGCCCATAGCCACCCCATGAGTCTATTCATAAAAGTCACTACTGTACTGAAAGTATGTTGTAGCGATTCAGTGTCGGAATAATACCACAATATCGTTAGGAAAAATATCCGCTATGTATGAGATAGCTTCGTTTACCGGAATTATGGTAAATAACGACACAATGTCAAAACTGACTAGAATATCATCTGGGCTCACGCTAATTTCCTTTGTCAATGAAACGAACTGAATTTTTAATATGACTGTCCGTCCTATCAACATAAGGTTGCAGCAATGAGGCAGGTGTCTAGTTAACTTGTGGGTGAGACCGCCTATAGCGCTGACAATTGGCCTTAATGGAACCTCAAGTTTATGCACTTTGCGTAACCCATAAAGTGTAGGTGGGTACGCTTCTGTTTTACAAAGCAGCTTCTTATCGTCGGAGGAGAATGAAGACGATTTCACCAATCGATTTGTCATTTTTAAAATCTTCATAGTCGGATCCTTCTGAAGTTTTTTGTAACTGGAGGGAACCGAAATATCATTGATCTTTCCTTGATAGTCCTCGCTGTTCAATATTATGGTGGCATTACCCTTATATGCATTAAGAACAATAATGTTTTTATCTGCGTTTATATCCCTCAGCACCTTCCTTTGTGCCTACGACAAACTACTATTAGGTGGCTTGCATGGAAGTAAAATCCTAACTGTTTCCATCCTAATTACATCAGCGGACTGTTGAAGAATTCGGATATCTGCCTCAATATTGGAGGTGTACTGTGCTACCGTCAGGAAATTGAAGAAACCATTTTGGGTTGCCCATCGCCACAAAAATGCAAAAGAACTTCTCCTTCTCGATGATGACGCAAGGCTTCACACAAGTCTACGAGAGGAGATCAGAAAACTTGATTGGACTGTTCTTCCTCATCCACTCTACAGACAGGATCTCGTACCCTCCCACTTCCACCCATTTCATCCAATAAACTTAGCGGGAAGCAGTACTTGGATGATTGGGAGGTTTCTGATGCAAGGCGTTGGCTCCGAAATTCGACCAGTAGATTGGCGCTATGCGGATGTACAGGCCCTCCCATTAACTTGGCGTAAGGCTGCCGCATTTAACGGAGGTTACGCTGAAAAATGAGGTTTTGTAGTCAAAATAATGGGGAATGTTATCGTGTGTTGGAATTCTGAATAAAACCAAGCTCCCTTGAGAAGGAAAGTGTTGCATCACGTATTGAACCCATCTCGTATCTGTGTATTTTACTTTGGTGACTAGTGTATGCTAACTTATTTTAAATTTTGCTTAAATTATTATAGTGCATTTGCGTTGTGTGAGCTGCTAGTCGAGTATAATAAAAGCTATCGTATCAGCAGTCATCTGATTCCAGAGATTGCTTGGCTTAGTTTATATTCTTTGTGGTGTAAATTAACTTTGATTAAAAGATGGGTAGCGAATGCACCTTTTTTTGCCAGGATGCAGGGGGGAGTGGGGGGGGGGGGGGGGGAACTATTGGCCACGGTGTGTGAACAGCTGCAAGCTGTGCTCGTCATGGTCGACAGAGTTCAGATTGTTGCTCTGGGGCTGTGGTGGCACTGGAGCACCTGGGACGAATGTTTTAGCGCCTCTGGTGACTGTACCGTCGCCTTGTGTCACCATTGTCGCACCGGCTTCTGATTCGCTCGTCCTCACTAGTCGACACTTACCTGAAGGTATTGCATTCTCTGTGGTGGTGGGGGGGGGGGGGGGGAGAGGGAGACGAAATTGGGTACCGGTCGCACAGCGGTTTCCTTATGTCTCAAAAAACATCTTTGAGATATTATCTGTTGCTGAATGTTGAATCTGAGCCAACAAGGGTGCCTATTCTGTTAGGACTAGTGCTGATTTTCCTGAAAAGTCCAGTAAGCGCATAGGGTGGGATTTATTAGAGAAATAGCGAGCCGGTCGAGAAGGACCACTATACGCTGCTGGCGTGTTGGCGGTGGAAGGGGAGAGAGGGAGTTCACATCCGTATGTGGAAGAGGCTCTGCCGGCAGCGGCGAAGCGCACTGGGTGCACCCGCCTGCAGCTTGTGACTCGTGTCGGCATGAGTGACGTCTGCCGCCTGGTTTCAGAGGCCACCTTCCGTTGCAGCAGGCGACTGGTTGCTTTGGTGAAGTGGTAGTTGAGTTACAATTTTCACCATAGTTCACGGAACCGAACGCGATCCTCTGATTTGGAACTGAGCGTGAGGCTTCGACCAGAGGCTCAGACGATTCTGTGACGATTCAGAACGCCGATTTATTGACCTCTAGTACTGAGTGTAAGATTGTAGTTCCTCCATCCACTCCCTCTTTATAGGTCAGACGTCCACTACATGCAGGAAGCGGCTACTAGAGCAGCGGAGCGCGGGGGTAGTGTGCACATGTGAGTTTCTGTAGGATACCGAAAACCATACATAGGCCCGATGGGATATTCTGATTTCAGATCATGAAGAACGCTACTCCTTTAATTAAAAAGAAGTAACATTGGCCACAGTAGACAAAAGAAAGAAAATTTTAATACAGTATTAGTTAATAGACTCAGATCACAATACAATAGTCATGAAGGGTAGGCTGAAGTTTAAGACATTAGTCAGGAAGAATCAATACGCAAATAAGTGGGATACGAAAGTACTAAGGAATGACGAGGTACGGTTGAAGTTCTCTATGGCTATAGATGCAGAAATACGGAATAGCTCAGTAGGCATTACAGTTGAAGAGGACTGGACACCTCTAAAATGGCCATCACAGAAGTTGGGAAGGAGGACATAGGTACAAAGAAAGTAACTACGAAGAAACCATGGATAACAGAAGAAATACTTCAATTGGTCGACGAAAGGAGGAAGTACAAAAATGTTCCGGGAAACTCAGGAATAGAGAAATACGGGTCGCTGAGGGATAAAATAAATAGGAAGTCCAAAGAAGCTAAGACGAAATGGCTGCAGGAAAAATGTGAAGACATCGAAAGAGAAATGATTGTCGGAAGGACAGACTCAGCATACAGGAAAGTCAAAACAACATTCGGTGACATTAAAAGCAAGGGTCATAACATTAAGAGTGCAAAGGGAACCCCACTGTTACATGCAGAGGAGAGAGCGGATAGGTGGAAAGAACACATCGAAAGCCTCTATGAGGGAGAAGATTTGTCGGATGTGATAAGAGAAGACACAGGAGTCGATTTAGAAGAGATAGAGGATACTGTACTAGAATCAGAATTTAAAAGAGCTTTGAAGGACTTAAGACCAAATAAGGCACGATAGACAACATTCCATCAGTATTTCTAAAATCACTGGGGGAAGTGGCAGCAAAACGACTATTCACGTTGGTGTTGAAACGTCCCCTTTGAAAAATTAAACATGACTGTGCTTAAACTGACACTCAATATTTTTAGCGCAACGCGATCTGACTTTCAAAAATCCCTACAAAAGAATGGCCCTGACTGACATTAACCAATACCTTTCACAAATCACTTACCTCACAAAAATCTTCGTTACTCAAGCTACTGCAATACAGCGAGCGCCACTACTGCCAGCTAAATAAAAGATTCAAACTACTGAAGGCACTAACTACTAATAGGCATAGTTAGCAAATGAAAGATTTTAATAGAGAACAAACAATGTATTTACCTAATAGTCATAACATATATAGCAATTCATGACATCCATTCTTACAAATATCAAAACTCCGCCATTTCTCTCCCCACATCCACCACTGCTGGCGGCTCACCTCCAACTGCGCAACACTACGCGCTGTTAACATCCAGCTGCCCAACACTACAATAGCAGACAACAATGCAAACTAGCCACAGACTGCACACAGCACAGCCAGTGATTTTCATACAGAGCGCTACGTGGCGTTACCAATATAAAAACCTAAACAGCCTACTTACATAGCCCCCATGCTCCCCACAAAAAATTTTACAAATTGTTTTGGGCAGTGGCCAATACAGATTTGAAAAAATTTTTCATAATTACAATCACAATAACAAAGAAATCAAATGCACACACTTATTGATAAAATGTTGGTCAAAAGCTAAAATTTTCTCACAGTCCATAAAGACAGTCCTGATCGTTCATCACAGTAAAATAGCAGTGTTTTTCTCAATGTCTGAGCAGTAAAAGAAAATGCACACGGAAGTAGTGGATTTCCATGAAGTCTTGAAGAAGTAGTGTTGTCCTTTCAACGGAAAGACAGTGCTGACTCTTGACATGCAGACAGGTAATGGGCCACAACAGAGCAAACCCACAGCAGAGTCATTCGAAGTTTTGAAGAATACTGGTAGGTAGGTCATCACAGAGCAGACCCACTGTAGTCCTGGTAGAGATTATGGTATTGGTGGGCCACCAGAGGTGCAGACCCACTGCAGTCCTTGTATAAATAATGGTATTGGTGGGCCGTCAAAGATGCAGACCCACTGTAGTCCTTGTAGAGACGGCCAGCAACCATCTGTTGCTACTGTGCAGGTGCACAATCGCCATCGAAGAGTCTTGCGGACAATATAGTAAGTCCATAAATCACCACTTGTGAACTCACAAAACTTTTTGGAATGTCCTCAGAACCAGCAATGCTGTTATCCAGTCCCTTGATGAGTTATCAACACACGTGCAAACACTAACAGTCCCTACTTCCCACGTATTGTCCATATACTATGACCAACAGAAACGTGTGCAGTGAAATGTAACTTACAAGTTACTTAATTTGATGAACTGGTGTCAATTACAATTTTATAAAATAAGAATACAATAATAAAGGTACAAAATACATCACTAAGAACATAACAATACAGATCACATTTGTAGTAATACAGGCTTTACAGAACAATAGAAATAAGCATATACATCAGTGTTACAGGAATTATGACATAAGAAAATATATAAAATAATGTGAATAGTTTTCGAAACATTAATTTCACACATGAGGATTGAAACAGAACAGAATTAACAATGTATAAGCATCTTTACAAAGTAAATAACATATTATCAGAAAAATTCTACGACGTAAATCTTATTAGCTAAACACATAAAGACAATAAAAACACACATTCACATAGTGTAATAACACAAGGGGAAAGGACAGGGTTTGTTTTACTGCAGTATTTTGCAAAAAAAAAACATTCTTTACTTCTTGGAGATCTCCCTTCGTTCTTCATAATTCCCAAAAAGTCCTACCTATACCTCCTTTCTGTATTCTATTGATATTTCTTTCAAAATAATTATTTCTCATTGTACAATACTCATTTTGGCCCAAATCTTTATCATATAACTTCTCAATGCATTTCTTCCAATTCATCACAACTCGTTCTCTTATATAGCCTACCCCATCTTAAGCTAACTTAAATCTACTGAGCTCAGATACATAAACTAAGAGACGAGGCAATGCAGCAGTACAAAACAATTAATACAAACAGCAATGAAAAAAAATGCAAACTGGCAAAGCAAGCTACAGTAAATCTAAATTACCAAGCAAATGCAACATTACAACTAATATGAGCCAATGTGCAGCAACAAGAAAAATAAATCAGTAGTAAAACTGGCTTAACAGAGTAATACAAAGTGAAATTCAGCAGCACTATGCCTGGTACACAGCAGCAGCAAATGCAGTAACTTATACCTAAACATGACAAAGCTCAAGCAGAAAAATAGTACACTAAAGACAACAATGCAGATAAGGGAAATGTCTATTCACATCTTAATATCTATGTCATTAAAGTGGTGCACCACAAAAACTAATTCTACAAAAAATTACCAAGTACTTGAAAAGAAAATTGTATATGAAGTTACTGTTATTAGTTCCTTCTTATTGTTCTTTCCATTCCAAGAGCTCCTTTTTCGAAGAATGTGGATGATAAAGTAATGATTTAATAGATCTGTTGACAGAAAGTGTTCACATTAGCAAATGCATTTAAGTTTGTTTTATAAAACCAATGCTGCAACACAGCTGGAAAACAGATATCAAATTAAATAAGCAACTATGAAAAGCAAAGCATAAAAATACCATTCAATAGTCATGTGACATTTCATAAGTTAGTAGAAATTCTCTCAACTCTCGTAGAAAGACGCTTGTCATAATCAGGTGTGCAGATGTATTTTTCCACGTAATGAGCGTGTCGTATTTGCGATGCTTTCTACAAAGGAATGTCAATAGCGAGGACAATGGCCTCTTTTTTTTCACCTAATGACTTTCTTTTGTCAGACGACTACCTCTCAGCTGGGCGCCCAAAACGCATTACGTCAAGGTCACTTACCTTTCTTACTGAGATATTTACGACAGCAGTTTCCGCTACAGTGGCAGTCTCATATAAAAATATTTTCACAGGTTGAGAATTTGCGTTGCAAATGTGTAGAAAACAAAATTCTATAAATATAACAGTCTCCAAAAAATTTTCGACAGCTTTGTAATACATTCACGCATGTACACATATTTCATAATTCTTAAAGTACGATTCTTGGTTTCCAACATCCTTTTCCACAAATCAGAGTCCCTAACCACTACTCATTATTCCTTACCTTATTACACATTCGTCAACATATCTTCAACATTTCATCATAATAAATATGTAACATAATCAAATTCCTCATATAGCATCAGCTTATTGATCATAAACATACCTCAGCAGCATAATACACATTGTCATCATAAAAACTCAACCAAATCTCAAAAATGTCGTAGCTTTCTGCAATAATGTCACAACCTACAAAAAATTCTCTGCTCGTTTCAATAGTGTCATCTACCTCAAACGTACTTTAAGATCATGCTCCCTTACCAAATACATCATTCAAAGCTCTCATAGTATCACAATGGTTCCGAAAAAATATGAACACTTCACAAAGTACAGACAAAATGCAATTTCATAAGTGTGAAGTTACCCAACTGCATAATTGCGTAAACATGTGTCACTGATGTAGTAAAAAAAATGTTTATCTCTCAGTTAAATGATCAGATAGCTGTGTAATTTGTGTGTTAGAGAAATATGGTACCGATATGTAAAGTTGTATAAGCAAATACCATATTAGCTAGGGCTCCTTGTGCTTGCCAAACACATGGTACACAAAGTAAGCGTGTACCCCCCTGAGGATTAATGTAATTATACCCTCAGGTGTTAGAGATTACAGCAATGGAATGAAATGTATCACGGAAAACCTTTGTATCATTGTACTTCAAATATCTTTAAAAATAAATGTTTTAAGTACAAAATTAATCACTCAAATACGTGTACTGTAGTGCTAAACTGTGCGTCTTGTAAGATAATCTCCGTGGAAGTGTCGTAGTTATCGTCCTCCGAAAGCTAAGTTCCGCAAAAGTCAATGTACTTACCTCATGATAAACAAAAGTGAAATGCTTTGCGTATAGATATCGTAGTTATTACGTACATTGCCGTGATCAAGAAAGTACTATACTGTAAGGTATTGTTGTGCTACGAAAAAGGCTGTCACATTGTAGATATACCACAAAAGTTACTACTAAAACATGTTTTACTTTCCAGAATAATTCAGAAAAACTGTGCAGATATGAAACAGAAACACCGCAAAAGCAACATTGTAAATTGTCACTCATTAGTAGCGTCGTGATAAAGTCGTGTACCTGTCACATAAACTAACCACTGTGTCATCTGGTATCTCGCAGAAAGTACTTTAAATCCATAATGTATCTTCAAGTAAACCAAAATGTTGCATTAAAATCTCATTAGCAGTACTGGTAAATGTTCTAAGTGTGTGAGCCTTATAGACGTTACGTAATCGTGCAACTAACAAGCAAGAATGTACACACACAATAACACTGTGTCGTCTGTTCACAATAACAATGCGTTCGTAATTTCTGTTTAAATAAGTTCTCTTGGTTCATGACTGGATATTTAACTTCAAACATTGTTGCATGTTAACAGATTCTAAGTCTGACAAAGCATACTAGAAATGTGAAGTGAAACGTTTTATGGCAAAGACAAAGTTAAAAAGCAGATTATCTTTCAATAAATGGTTTTACATGTGAAATGTGGTGTAAACCTTTACTCTTCCTAGTACGCAGAGTTTCAACTTCAACGCAATTATCATATTGTATACGTCGGATTCTGTAAGGTCCATTGTAAACTAGAAAGAATTTGTGACTCAAGTGTTTCTTCTTATGTGACAATGAATGAGCTTTAGTGAGAACTTTCTGACCAATATACAATTTCTTCGCATTTGCTTTGTCGTGTAGTTTTCTCCTTTTGTCTGCTGCAGATTTTATATTTTTAATAGCTAAATCAATTATGTCTTTGTGTCGAAGTTTACGTGTATTCAGAAAAGGTACAAGCTCTCTGATTCTGTTCGGTGGTTCTTCATTCTGGCAGGTTCTTCATATGAAACGTCCCCTTTGAAAAATTAAACATGACTGTGCTTTAACTGACACTCAATATTTTTAGCGCAACGCAATCTGACTTTCAAAAATCCCTACAAAAGAATGGCCCTGACTGACATTAACCAATACCTTTCACAAATCACTTACCTCACAAAAATCTTCGTTACTCAAGCTACTGCAATACAGCGAGCGCCACTACTGCAAGCTAAATAAAAGATTCAAACTACTGAAGGCACTAACTACTGATAGGCATAGTTAGCAAATGAAAGATTTTAATAGAGAAAAAACAATGTATTTATCTAATAGTCATAACATATATAGCAGCTCATGACATCCATTCTTACAAATATCAAAACTCCGCCATTTCTCTCCCCACATCCACCACTGCTGGCGGCTCACCTCCAACTGCGCAACACTACGCGCTGTTAACATCCAGCTGCCCAACACTACAATGGCAGACAACAATGCAAACTAGCCACAGACTGCACACAGCACAGCCAGTGATTTTCATACAGAGCGCTACGTGGCGTTACCAATATAAAAACCTAAACAGCCTACTTACAGTGTGTAAAATGTATGAGTCTGGCGACTTACCATTTGACTTTCGGGAAAGCAGCATCCACACTATCCCGAAGACGGCAAGAGTTGACAAGTGCGAGAATTATCGCACAATCAGCTTAACAGATCGTGCATCTAAGTTGCTTACAAGAATAATATACAGAAGAACGGAAAAGAAATTTGAGGATGCGCTAGATGACGATCAGTTTCGCTTTAGGAAAGGTAAAGGCACGGGAGAGGCAATTCTGACGTTGCGGTTGATAATGAAAGCAAGACTAAAGAAAAGTCAAGGGACGTTCATAGGATTTTTTCGACCTGGAAAAAGCGTTCGAGAATGTAAAATGGTGCAAAATGTTCGAAATTCTGAGTAAAGTAGGGGTAAGCTTTAGGGAGACACGGGTGATATACAACATGTACAACAGCTAAGGGGGAATAATAAGAGTGGACAACCAAGAACGAACTGCTTTTATTAAAAGGCGTGTAAGACAAGTATGTAGCCTTTTGCCCCTACTGTTCAATCTATACATCGAAGAAGCAATGACGGAAATAAAAGAAAGGTCAGGAGTAGAATTAAAATTCAAGGTGACAGGATATCAATGATACGACTCGCTGATGACATAGCTATCCTGAGTGAAAGTGAAGATGAATTACATGATATTCTGAACGGAATGAACAGTATGATGAGTACAGAGTATGGATTGAGAGTAAATCGAAGAAAGACGAAGGTAATGAGATGAGAAGTAGTAGAAATGAGAACAGCGAGAAACTTAGCATCAGGATTGATGGTCACGAAGTAGATGAAGTTGAGAAATTCTGCTACCTGTGCAGTAAAATAACCAATGGCAGACGGAGTAAAGAGGACATCAAAAGCAGACTATCAATGGCAAAAAGGGCATTCCTGGCCAATAGAAGTCTACTAATATCAAATATCGGCCTTAATTTGAGGAATAAATTTCTGAGAATGAACGTCTGTAGTACAGAATTGTATGGAAGTGCAACATAAACTGTGGGAAAACCGGAACAGAAGAGAATCGAAACATTTGAGGTGTGATGCTACAGACGAATGTTGAAAATTAGGTGGACTGATAAGGCAAGGAATGAGGAGGTTTCGCAGAATCGTAGAGAAAAGGAATATGTGTAGATCACTGGTAAGAAGAAGGGACAGGATGATAGGACATCTGTTAAGTCATCAGGGAATAGCTTCCGTGGTCCTAGAGTAAAAACTGCATAGGAAGACAGAGATGGTGCGCCGCATCAAGCCAAGACAAAACATTCAAAAATAAAGCGGTATATTGTAGCGTTTAAAAGGTAATTCGTTTGGCATTGTTTAAGTTCTTCAAGTTCCACTTGGCGTGAACGAGCATTTATGTCACCTCATATTAATGTCTGGATAGCTTTTTGAGCACAGCGCAGAGTATGCTGCACGGAAACAGGTCGTAGAATGACTTCTCACACACTGGCGTAAAGAGCTGCGTGCAGCGAGTAACAGTGTCACTTGCCTGGGAGCGCTCCAGTCCTGCGGGACAGGATGGTGACTGCAGGTTGCAAATTCAAATGTGTGTGAAATCTTATGGGACTTAACTGCTAAGGTCATCAGTCCCTAAGCTTACACACTACTTAACCTAAATTATCCTAAGGACAAACACACACACACCCATGCCCGAGGGAGGACTCGAACCTCCGCCGGGACCAGCCGCACAGTCCATGACTGGAGCGCCTCACACCGCTCGGCTAAGCCCGCGCGGCTGCAGGTTGCAGTAGCAGACACAGATGCCGAGCGAGAGCAGCCACTGAGGTCAGACGTGATTGCGTCTACACTCTCTCGTCTAACGGTGCAAGATTGAGGTACCGGCTGCCGACGCTTTTTTTTTTAATTTTCGGAGCAGTCGTCAACACCCTCATTACTTAAGGCTCTAATAAATGACTAGACATTAAGAATTAATTTCATGCTTAGGCATCGGAGCCTGTTATGGCATCCCAACACTTATTTACAGTCGCGAATGTCTAGCTCGGGTGTTATCAGACAGTCGATACCCCCCTCCCCCCCCCCCCTATATTACACAGATAGCTGCAAGTGGGTGCCACCATCTCATAAAAGAAAAAAGGAGAGAGAGAGAGAGAGACAGCACACACACAACACACACACCACACATACATGTGTGAAGAAAAAGTACAGATATTTTTTAAATTACATATAACCAAAGAATAGAACATACAAAATTTATCCTCCTAATCATCCTCCTCCTCCTCAGTCAGGATTTCTTGGCGGAGCTCTACGATGTCAGCCATGAGTTCATCCATTCCTAAATAATCTAATGCAAGAAAAGGAAAAGGGAAACTTTTAGATTATGTACAAGTTTGTTCACTCGCAAACATGTTCTACTATATAAAACGATGACTCAAATATCGAGCATTTGATGGCTGGTCTGATCCAACCAAATATGTCAGGAGACAGAACGATGGATTTAGAAATAAGGGTTGGTAGACAACCTTCCAGTAATGATCGCTGTCAATTAAGAGCTCGATGGGCGTATCTTTGGAATCTATCTGATTATGAACTAACTACAGTGTGTCGTATCATTAATATCTTGTGGAACTCTGAGCTGATGAGTGGAGAAGTGATCAGTTTCATACGCACTGGTTAAAGTCCTAGAATTAGTCTACATACTCATCTACTCTCGAAATTGACACCGGTATGCCACCGCCTGGAGCTAGTACAAGATCTGAACGTGTAAACGCTAAGATGCAGTTTAATAACTTCGATGAATGACTTCACTATGAAGGATGATAGGCTTCTGCTGCCTAACACACTGAAAAACTTCAAAGGAGGGCGGCTCATTTTTGTGTTATCGCGAAAGAGGGGAGAGATTGCGCCGGATATCATACGAGCACTGTGCTGGCATTGATTTAAACAAAGGCATTTTTCGTTGCGGCAGGATCTTCTCATGAAATTTCATTCACCTACATACGGAGAAGTGATCGTAATTTAAAAAAGAAGAAACCAGAGCTCGCACTGAAAGTGCTCGTTTTTCCTGCTCGCTATTCGAGTGTAGAATGGTAGAGAAATAACTTGAAGGTAGTTAGATAAGTTTTATAGTGGGTGGTCTAACATTAGGTGGTGGAACGGCTTGGATGCCAGTCGTAGCAGGTTGCTTAGATCTGATTATACCGTGATACATGGACTTCATCAGTTTCCAAATGACGTGTGTAAAGTAGAACCCTTGACTGTGTCTATACAGAGTGAGACAGACGGCCCCAGATATGTCCAGAATGAATAAATGCATGCTGCGATGTGGGTTCCCCTAGTTATAGCGGGAAATTCTACAAATTTCCTGTGGTTCGCAAGTAATTTTTTATCGTTTATAGTCGTCGAATTACAACACCTATTATGCTTTTCTTCTACAGCATACTTTTTTTGCGACGTCTGAGAGTATCAAGATAACATCACAAACGCTGCCCCAGCGTCAGGAGAGGTTTCACAAAAGTCTACCTAAGTACGCCAGATGTAAAAAAAACTCAGGTACGGTTGTTATTTTATCTGCATGCTGAGCTAAACTCCCCCGTGATACATCGGTCATCGGTCAGACAACAAACACCTGGCTAAAACCATGTTTTTACCATCGTCCCGCAGCCGGCTCCTGTGACGTAAATTCCCCTGAGTCCGGTGTGCCTCTGCTGATGGTGGTGGATTCACTTCACAACCCTCATCCTGGTGAGTCAGTGCTGCGCAAATAATTAATATTAAAAACATGGATTCAATTAATTCTGTAAATATGTACAATCTCACTAAAAAGCTAATGTTGCTTGCCTTCCCCTGTTCCTGGCTTTGCTCCTGATGGTGGTTCGGCTTCGATTGGATTACGAAAGAGATCACAACCCCCCCCCCCCCAGTCATCCACAACCCTCCGCCACACAGAGCTGATAACGTGTTAGAACTGCGTTTTAGAGCTGTACAGCTGCATCCCCCATCTGGCAACTCGCAGCAGCAAGAAAATTTGGGTTTCACACAACTGCTTCTGTTCTATGCGTGCTTTTCACTAGTGTAGTGCTAGAATTTGATCTATGTTCCTTCCAGCAACTGAATACATTTAGGAGCTCCGCGAATCTCTAGAAAGAGCTCAAGAAGGTGTCATCTCCACCAGTTAACGAGAAACAAATTGAATGCACTTGGAGAACTCCACGAATCTCCAGAAAGAGCTCAAGAAAGTGCCATCTGTAACAGTTGAAGAGAAATTCATGGTTGTCAATGCCAAAAGGTTTGCCACACCTTATAGAGCTGCAGTACTGTTGGTGCTGACGGTGAGCAAAGCGTTTTTGTCAGGTCGCTTCGCAAACTTAAGCGATGATGATGTCATTTTTTAAATAGTGGTTGGGTGCAAATGAGTTACACTGGCCGCGTTCGCTGTATGGACATGGTTACACTGACAATCAACAAATAAGCCTGTTTTGTTCAGTGCTCATTACTTTAATTTATTTGATCTATCAGCAGAAATAAATATGTATGTATTTATTATCGAGAATCTTTTTGTGCTTATCTCCCAAGTTTTGCGCGTAGTTATCACTTTTTGAGTACTCAGGTGATTATATAGATATTTATGCTCTTACACAACAGCCGGCCGGAGTGGCCGAGCGGTTCTAGGCGCTACAGTCTGGAACCGCGCGACAGCTGCGGTCGCAGGTTCGAATCCTGCCTCGGGCATGGATGTGTGTGATGTCCTTAGGTTAGTTAGGTTTAAGTAGTTCTAAGTTCTAGGGGACTGATGACCTCAGATGTTAAGTCCCATAGTGCTCAGAGCCATTTGAACCATTTTTCTTACACAACAAAATTAGAGTGAAATTCAGTGTGATGTGGTTATTGAAAACGTTCAAATGCGTGTGAGTTCCTAATGGACCAAACTGCTAAGATCATCGGTCCCTAGACTTACACACTACTTAAAATAACTTATTCTAAGAAACCACACACACACACACACACACACACACACACACACACACACACACGCACGCACGCACACACACACACACACACACACACACACACACACACACACACACACACACACGCACACACCAATGCCCGAGGGAGGACTCGAACCTCCGGCGGGAGGGATGTGGTTATTTACTCTCTGTATACATCATGCAGAACTCAAACGTTTAATGTACATGTTAATATCCCCAGAGTCTCCTTTAGAAGTCTCCGGAATACACCGCTCAAAAAGTAATCGATCAGTAGCTGTAATCGATCAGGAACTGCTCGCAGCCAGCAAGCTCCAGCTGAACTTTTCTTCTTCTTCTTCTTCTTCTTCTTCTTCATCTTCTACCGAGAAAATGACCTCGCTTCGTCACCACGTCTGGTAAGCAAGTAATGATAGTAGTAGTAGTAGTAGTAGTACAGCACACCATGTCATCTGCAAACATGTAGGATGATGAAGGTTTCTTGGGTCTCCAACCGGGTGGTAGCACTGATGTATCGCGACGACGCCAGAAGGTGGGTAGTATGACACTTCCGGAAACGCCGCAACATATCAACGTTACCACCCGGTTGGAGATCCGAGAAACCTTCATCAGGAGTAGACGCCGGGAAAGCCTACAGTAACATGCAGAATATTAGGATATCATCTGCACTGAATTTTTACGACATTCCAGGCATCAATTAATGTATATATTCCGGTAAAAGAACGCTAAAAATTTCTTTCTTCAAAGAAAATGCAGCAATCTATAGCCTTGTTACTTGAGGTGTAAGCAATCAGAAATTCGTTTTATATTTAAATCTCTTACTATTCTTTGTATCCATCACTCGACAAGTACCTGTGTTTCACCCTAACACAGTTTCAAATAAAACTTTACGATTTTCTGTAGAACAGTTACAGATTGCCAGTTGCTTCGCTGCAGTAATCTGTATTAAATTTCGTGTATCCTTCTAGGTAGCAAACGTTCCCGATTCCATTCATTTCGTTCAGTACTCCAACACGCGACCAATCTCCATTGCCGCTTACTGCAAATGCATATATTTTCTGCTCTCCAGTCATAGTCATGTCTCATCATACGCTTGTTTAAAGCAGTATGTAAACCTCGCCAGCACATTTGCAATCGCCACCTCTTTTCCTACTGCAGTTTTTATTCGTACTTTGTGGTAGTTGTTGTCGTTATATACTCCAGTATATAACGTTATTAAATACCACACAGTAACTGTTCTGTAAAGCGCTCGTTAACTGACACCACATGGAAATAATTGGTTCAAAGCGCACTGTGAATACTGTGTCTTAGAGTTTAACACACTTAATCAGTCTTGCACAGAGCCCAAACACATGGTCTATTGTGTAGCTGTATACTACAGAATCCAATCTGTTAATATCATGTTTTTTTTAGCCGAGGAAGACGTCGAAGTTTCTCGTAGCCTGAGCACTTTATAAAATCTATCACATGGTTACCAATAACTTTCTTCACTTCCAGGTTTTGATTTGCTATATAAATTTGTTATGTACCTTTACAATTGGAGTTTAGCCATGTTTTTAAAGAAATCAGTCCCATCTGTCTTCTAGCTGTCCACAATCACATTGCTGCTGTTTCCACAGCAGAGTCCTTCCATGCAGAAGCTGTGGTCTGATATTAGGTAGTCACATATCTACATTTTATTAACAATTCCCAGCAATATCTTGCACTGTGTCCACAACCAAAAGGTGGTAGTCGCCTATGTGCAACTGCTGCAATATTCGAAGCAGCTCCAATAGAACGCTCATTTTAGCGTCAGCAATTTCGCTTTATATATGGCATAATGGCCACAGGATTTTCTTTTTACTTCCTTGAAATTGTTTTCATTGCTTCTTTATCGATTTTTATCCCTGTATTCCTCCTGCTGTCACACTGCTGTTCCTTGTGCAGGAGAAATGGTAGCTTCGTCTTGACACTTCGGGAATTTACTATGCAGATAAAAGTTAAAAGGGGTTATACATCTTTTGTAACATTACAGTTCGCTCTTTGTCAGATTGCTCCAGACAGCTCACTCGATTACTACCGTAAGGTCATTGCAAAATTGTTCTGTAATGAGTTCCTTCTTCCTGCTAAGGAGCTCGCCATTTGTTCGCGCAATTAATGTTGGCAACGTCAGTAATTGTATGTGTCCTGTAATACCGGCAAACATTGTCAATATGGCGGCACCATCAGCTGTTAACTGGAGCATTGCCTCTCCATACATGTGCACTACTGCTGCTTCACCTTTCAACATTCCGACATTAATCGGCGTAAGCAGAAAACTATATGCGTTAGTCATTTTTCTTTCAGTGTACTCAACCATTTCACACAAGTAGTCTAATTCTAGCGAGGTATAGTGTGCACTTTAGAACCGCTTCGTTGCACGTTCTCTCTTTCTGGCGTAAGCTCCACATCCACACGCTTTGAACTATTTGCTGTGAAATTGTACGTCATAGTGAAGAGCAGTGGCAGTAGTAGCACTCGATTGCGATGCTGTTGCTGCTGGATGGGGTCGATCGAACGCCAGCATCTCCAAGAGCTCATATACAGACTGCTGCTGCTGATATTGCTGCTGGTCAAGCGTCAGCAGGTCAGGGATCTCAGTTGCTAATGCTCTTGCGTTGGTGGCCGTGTGGAATCATGCAGTTCTGCACCATTAATAAAACAGTAACGTAAGTGTATGCCTAAGCGCGCCCATACAACACGAGGGGTGTTCTACACTACTGGCCATTGAAATTGCTACACCAAGAAGAAATGAAGATGATAAACGGGTATCCATTGGACAAATATATTGTACTACAACTGACATGTGATTACATTTTCATGCAATTTGGGTGCATAGATCCTGAGAAATCAGTGCCCAGAACAATCATCTCTGGCTGTAATAACGGCCTTGACACACCTGGGCATTGAGTCAAACAGAGCTTGGATGGCGTGTACAAATTACCGTTCGGTTTAACTATTTCTTCAGCAGCATTTATTCGCGGTTTGAATACAATACTTCAGACAGAACTTAAAGACAGAATCACAACGTACGTAGACGACATTCTTATTGCAGAAGCTAACTGGTCTGAACACAATCTGATTCTTGAACAACTGTTACGAACTTTTCGTGCACAATGACTCACAGTTAATCTCAGTAAATCGCACTTTGGCAAAACTTGTATAAAATTTCTTGGACATGTAATTTCAGCAGAGGGCATTGCGCCTGACCCGAAAAAACTTCAAGCTTTACGTGACATTACTGTTCCTACGACGAAGAAACAACTACGCAGCTTTTTGGGTGTAATTTTTTTTCGTAAATTTATTCATTACTCTGCTTTAGACACCCCTATATTATGTCAATTGACAGGTAAAAACACTATTTGGTCCTGGGATAGCCAAGCACATTCTGAATTTGTGAACCTCAAAGAAGCTTTGTTGAATGCACCACTTTTATCACATCCAGATATTACTAGAAATTTTTCCATTGCCACCGACAGTTCTAACACCGCTTTAGGCGTACACATTTTTCAGGAAATTGAAGAAGATGGTACTACAGTAATTAAAAACATAGGCTTTGCGAGTCGCATTCTGTCACCTGCTGAACGCAATTATTCTGTTACAGAACTTGAAACATTATGTGTTGTATGGGCATTTACGTGATTGCGGCATTTTCTTTATGGAAGACATACGACCGTTTACACAGATCATAGAGCTATACAGTTTTTACTTTCCGCTAAATTTACACACGACAGATTAAGCAGCTGGAAACTTTATTTGCAGGAATTTAATTTTACAATTGTTCACATTCCCGGTACACAAAATATTGTAGCAGACGTACTATCCCGTTTTCTCAGCAACAATCTGCAAGACATCGCAACCAACTTCTGCAAAGCAAATTTCAGCGTCATGTACAGTTGTGGACAAAACGAGCAAGACCCCTCGCCTTTTCGTTATGCTGATCCGCACGGCTTTAAAGTCTTCTACACAGCATAACAGGCAAGGCGACGAAGTGCTACCAACATACTATGCACAGGCGTGAAACTGACAACCTATCTGAACTTTTTTAGGCTGTTTTCAATCATTTGTAAGTATAATAATGCTGATTAGTGTGTTAAATACAACACGTAAATATAAGACAGAACTGAAAGAAGAAACTCTAATTGGTATGAACTGTACAAAAAAAAATGCATTTCAACTTATCGAGATAACATAACTGTTTTAGTAAGACAAAGAACCCCAGATCGTTACGAATTAGCAAACTATTATCCGCATTCGGCCGCGAAACGGTCTGTGTCAACGTTCAGACCAGTCATACTGGATTACCGTTGCTGACCTACCATGAAACTATGCAAATTTAGCAATGTTATGAGAGAGTAAATTTAGTAGTATAATTCTGCACCACCCCAGGAAATAAACGGCTACATAGCTGCCAACGGTATTATACACTGTTTCGAATTCTCCACTAGACTCGCCACAGCCAGAAAATGTTCATTAGCCGAAGTGTTTCTTAAGCTAGCTAGCGATGGGAATGTTCGCACTTCTAAAACGCGGTGGCATTAATACTGGGATGTGAATTACCACACGTATAGGCAAATGGATTCTATTTGCATTCCTGTAAACGTGATTTGGATCGAAAGCGTAGCTACGATTAATATGCTGATGTATCGACTGCAACTAGCACATTTCGGATAAAGAGTAGGGGGTGTTATTTATGCGGCCTTCATCTTCAGTAGCTGTCGTAGCTGTTTTCGTTGTTAGGGTTTCGTCACCTAAACCGATAAAAACGGAACCCTACTAGTCTCACTTTCTTGTCCGTCTATCGGTCTACCCAACCCTTAAAACCCGTTTACCTCCAGAACGGGTAGACATAATAAGCGGAAATGTATCGCACTTCTTGCGGTAACCGGTCCCTTGGTGGTGTAAAAAAGTGAGCTTTTATGTCAACGCAATCTAAAGATACGGCCGTTTATGTAAAGAAAATTTACGCGAAAGGTTAAAAAATGGCTTCAAGAACTATGCAACCAAACTGCTTATGTCATCAGCCCCTAGACCTAGAACTATTTAAACCTAGCTAGCCTAAGGACATCACATACATCTATGCCCGAGGTAGGATTCCAACCTGCGACTGAAGCAGCCGTGCGGTTCGTGACCGAAGCGCCTGGAACCGTTCGGCCACCGCACACGGCGAAACCCTATTCATCTCATGTGTAATGATAATATATACTGTCTAGTGAGGATAAACTGTATTCGCCAGCAACTCAGATCGTTTGATCACGGAACATTTACGAAGCTACATTCAAACTTTGTTCTAAGTCGTCTGCAATATCCATTTATAAGCACCCTAGGAACGTCGTATGCGATATCCACTTCTGAAGACGCTGGCAGATACTGCAGTACCATAACAAGTAGGCAAGAATTTATTGTTATTGGTCCATGCATGATACTTTATTTCAATATCAATTTAACGCGCCTAAGTGTTCGTATATGGCTGAAACTAATGAACAAAAAGTAAATAAACAGCAAACAACTTCGATGTTCAAATCAAATGAAAGTCACATGTCGCAGTTACAACATAATTTCGTTTCCAGAATGAGATAACATAATTTCGTTGTTACATCTACATGACTACATCAACAGGACTTCTTTGCAATCCAGACTTACGTGGTTGGTTCAAAAATGGCTCTGAGCACTATGCGACTTAACTTCTGAGGTCATCAGTCGCCTAGAACTTAGAACTAATTAAACCTAACTAACCTAAGAACATCACACACATCCATGCCCGAGGCAGGATTCGAACCTGTGACCGTAGCGGTCGCTCGGGTCCAGACTGTAGCG
Source organism: Schistocerca nitens (assembly GCF_023898315.1). Classification (NCBI taxonomy): domain Eukaryota; kingdom Metazoa; phylum Arthropoda; class Insecta; order Orthoptera; family Acrididae; genus Schistocerca; species Schistocerca nitens. The sequence goes on along the minus strand of NC_064614.1, from coordinate 230,590,109 downwards.
TCTACAAGCGCACGGCCGTGCTTGGCAGAAGGTTCGGACTATTTCTCTACCGTCCCACTCATTAACAGTGTGCGGGAAAAAGGACCACTTAAATCTTTTCTTGTGAGCCTTGAATTACATTATTACTATGGTTTCTTCCTGCATAAGGTCCCGAGGAAATAATGTTTTGGCATTCAGAACAGATGTTGGTGATTGGAATTTCGTATAAAGATCTCGTGGCAACGAAAAACGCTTTTGTTTTCATGAATGTTACCCCAACTCGATTATTAAATCTGGAACCCTCTCTCCCCTATTTCGTGAAATTACAAATCGTGCTACCGTTCCTTGGACGTTTTTGCGTGCACAGTCAATCACGTCTGTCAAGGATATTATAGCAGTGGACGGACAAACGTAGTGTAGGCAGTGTTTTCAGTTGGCATGTTGCGTATTCTTAGTGTGCGGCCAATAAAACGCAGTCATTCGTTTGCCTTCCCCACAAAAGTATGTTTTCTATCGTTCCAGTTTAAGTTTTACTGGGTACTGAGATGAACTGACAGTGCTTCGACTTGTGTTTTGTCATGTAACCGAAAGTTAATTATTGTTATTGGACGCAGCTTTCGTGTTTAATGTATTCCTCATTCAACAGAATACACTCTTCGTACACCACATATAACTGTTTCAAAGTATTAAATTGTTACTGATGTTACCAAGTTGCAGTGGTCATCTTTACTTGGCGTTTTGAAACAAAGGAAAATATTACAGCGAAATGTAGCAACTAAGAAGCGGAGTATCCAAATAAACAAACATTTCCGGTTTAAGTAGTTGCAGTAGATCTACTACACAGTAACGTAAATTAGGAGCAAAATCCATTAGTAGATCGTTATCAGGAAAACCAGCCCTCATAATGCAATGTGCCACTGCAAGAAAGAAAGTTTCCCAACATGTCAATGAGTAGTCGAGGAAAGTGAACACATTCTGTCTACTGAATCCCAACGCACGCCACTTACGAGGGGACACGCCAAGTGTCATACCCCGATCTTGCTGAAACGTCGCTCAGTGAAAAAGGGGACAAAATAAGGGAACACGTGTCTCGGCTTATCTGCTTACACTCTACCGCTTCTGAGAAAACGACGGTCAAAGTTTTCAATGCGCTGTTGCTACAGTGTAGATACCTCTTAGCGGGTAAGGATTCAACTGAAGCCGTGGCTCTGCGGCTACCATAGCGACTTCGGAACTTTGCGCTGCGAGTTTGAAACCCGGTTTTTCCTTCCCCCCCCCCCCCCCCCCTCTCACTCACTGAATTATCTACGAATGTCTATTCCAATTTATGTTGAAACAATGTTGTCGTTATTCGTCAGTTAATTTACTGTGTACAGAAATAAGTTAAAAAGGGAACACTTAGTGCGTAGTGGGGCGATCACTCTGTTGTAGAAATAATTCAGAAGCCAAGATCGCTTAAATACTGTTTACTGGATAACCGGTTTCAACGTATGCCATCATCGGATCTAAATGGAGATTAACATTTATAAACCATTTGGATATAACAATACATGAGGCAGACCAGATGATTTTAGATCAGCTTGTCTCATTCGTTTATTATTTTTTAATTCATTAATTACACATAAAGTTAATTGGCGACTATTTCAACATAAATTAGAAAAAAACATTCGTAGATAATTCTGATAGAGAGGCAGGAAAAAATAATAATAAAAATACCCAATATGGTCTCGAACACGGGAATCAAAGTTAAGCAGGAACGACGGTAGCCACTGAGCCACCGCTTCAATTGCGTTCTCGGCTGCAGAAGGTATCTACACTACAGCAACAGCGCGTTGATAACTTTGACCGTCGTTTTCTCGGAAACGGTCGAGTGTCTGCAGATAAGTCGAAACACATGTTCTCTTATTTTGTCCTCTCCTTCACTGAGCAAAGTTTCCGGACAATCAGCCTATGACACCTGGCGAGTTCCCCTCGTTAGTCGAGTCGCTTCTTACGCCCGGCGAGAATTATGTATGCCTCAGAGTAAACTGCGCCACTTGGAAACACGGCGAGCGGGGATAAACACGTTTTCCTTCTTATAAGGCAATCTTCTACAGCTAAAATTCACGAAGTGTCCTTCTGGTTGCCTAAGATATTTCAGAAATGTTTCTTGCGTTAGGCCTGCCGGATATGCAAAACGTAAACGTTTCATTTCATGTAATATTTATCAGGATAAGTCATGACAAGAGTGGACCAGTCCCTTCTGAGAAAAATTACAGATTCTAAGTTGCTCCACTACGTAATGACACGGGTAGGGGCTTGCGATGTCTCGTTTATGCCATCGATTTCCGTGTTATACATACTTAGCCACTGCATTGTGGCTGCCATCGTGGAGGAGGCAGTCTGTTTCCTGCTAGCGCCGTTTCCGCAGCAGATATTAACCGTGACGAATCATTCAGTCAACGCTAAATGGCCCATCTGGCTGAGGCAGACAAGGGCGCTATAATAGCACTCCACGCAGAGGGATCTTCAAATGGCTGTATAGCAAGAACTATGGGTCTTCACAAGTCGACGGTAGCCAGGTGGATCAGACGAAAGGAAGAGAGTGGTAACCTGAATGGGAGGCCTCATGGCCGTCGCTGCAAAAGAACAGCAGCTCAGGATGTGCAGATACGCCGTTTCAGTGAGAACCACCCATTTGTCAACGCACGACAAATTCAGCACACTTTGGGTCTCAATGTTAGCAGTAAGACCGTCACTCGTCGTCTAAGGGAAGGTGGACTGAGGGCAAGAAGCGCTGCTGTGAAAGAGACATTGACTGTTTCCCACAGAGGCGCTCGCCTTTCTTTTGTGCTGCTGAAAATGTCTACAAACCTCTCCAATTTTGGAGGCGAGTGATTTTCACGGACGAATAAGTTTTCTCTATGGCATCAACCGGAAAAGTACTTGTTTACCGGCCTAAAGGTGCTAGGTATAATCGAAAATATATTTACAGTTGCCGAAGGAGTGGCAGGGAGTCGGTAACGGTATGGGCATGGATATCGGCCGAAGGGTGTGGGCTCCTGTGGGAAGTGGAAGGAAGATTCGATGCGCGCAATTACATATCAATTCTGGAGAACGTGATGTTGCCTTCTGTGACAGCAAGATTTGGCGATGATCAGATCATGTTCCAACAAGATTGCTCGCCTATTCATATGGCACTTGTGGTTAAGAGGTCGTTCGACGACCATAGTAATATTGCTGTAATGGAATGGCCACCTAAAGGAGCTGACATGAATCTCATTGAGAATATTTGGGCAGAAATGGTCAGAGTAATACGAGAAAAGGGGCAGTCACCGTCGACTCGCCGACAGCTTTCTGATGTGATTCATGACGCTTGGAATGAGTTACTTGAATATCCTAGTTATGTGGCTGGAGTTGTGGGCTCAATGCCCGACAGACTTTGAGCTGTTGTGGAAGCCGAAGGAGGCTATACACGATACTAAGCAGCATCAGCAGAGGTGTTTTCTTTTTTTCAGCTCTTCACCAATCAGCTGCAACAGCTGTTTCAAGTTTTTTTTTTTCAGACGTGTATTTTATATAATTTCAAGGAAACGCAGTAAGTGCAATGTGGACAAACAAATTAATTCACAGCAAGATATGTAATATTTAATTTGATAAGAGAAGAAATACTCACCTTATATATTCATGCAGTCTCTAAAAAATACATGACACACGTGTATATGCAAGAAGGGTACAAAACAATTCAGCACAAATGAAAAATATTGAGGAGAAGCTCGCCGATGAAGGTGTAATTGGAGAACAAAGGTTGGGCTAGAAGGAGAGGTAAGGAGGCCCGAAAAAGCAGAGAAAAATCAAATACCCAATAGACTTTGACTCGTTGTCGCAGCAGAGGGCGCTTGGTATATGTGATTCGGAGCAACAGTAGAAGAATACTTTTATTCACTGATTTTTGAGGCTTTATTTTGTGACGGCTAAACAGTGCTGCATCATGAGCCCCACTATTTGTCCACATGTGGCTAAACATCAGAGGTGTAAAAAATTTTGAGAGGTGCCGAAGTTCTCTGGAAGAGTAACGTGTTTTAGACAAGAAGATGATTTTTAGTTCATTTCATTTTAACCATTCACACTATGCTTTGACATTGTAATCTTTGATTTCATTTTATGATTATGTATCTTTTCTTCGGTGAAAGTCAACGGTAGTAAGTTTCAAGATATGAAGAATAACTGGAAGTTTTTAATTTGTGGAATAGCGTATTTAACAGTTATTATTTTCAACAAATCTGTAGTTATAGGACATATTAAGAAGCAAGTCAAAAATGGCATTGTGGAAAGATCAGGTTGGTCTCTAAAGGGTAACGACGGTAAAATAGCAAATACGAAACTATGGGTAACAACTATTGTTGATTGTGAGGAGCCATAATCGATATGCCACTATTCTGTAATTGTATTTCTGAAGTTTATCGTCAATCCTAGGACTGAAACCGATACTCTATTTTACGTAAAGAATATAACCTTCAAAATTTATTTAGCAGCGCAGAATATTAAATCATAGTTTATAGATCAGGAACCTAATCCAACTGCCTTTAATTTTATTCTCACGGATGACATAGAGACAGCAAATAACAAGAGAAATAACAAAACTCTCAGAATCAATATAGAGAATTCAAGTATCCAGTGGATTCAAAAGTTTGCTATAATAGCGAGAAATTGCTTTTACTGACTCCTTCATGCCTACGTTTTCTGTCAGACAATGTTTGAAACTAGGTAAACAATTTTTCCACAAATTGTCAAATTGGAAGTCGGAGAGCCAGTTAAATAAATTACGATGACAACAAACGTTTTTCAAGTAAACTGATCACAGGAGGCATCCAACGCATTTATTGTGTGTTACACGCACAGTATGTAAACTGGCAACGCCACCAACACACAATACCACTAACAAGGGAACATTCCCATCGCACCCCCCTCAGATTTAGATATAAGTTGGCACAGTGGATAGGCCTTGAAAACCCGAACACAGATCAATCGAGAAAACAGGAAGAAGTTGTGTGGAACTATGAAAAAAATAAGCAAAATATACAAACTGATTAGTCCATGCGCAAGACAGGCAACACAAGGATAAAGTGAGCTCAGGAGCGCCGTGATCCCGTGGTCAGCGTGAGCAGCTGCGGAACGAGAGGTCCTTAGTTCAAGTCTTCCCTCGAGTGAAAAGTTTAATTTTTTATTTTCAGGCAATTATTATCTGTCCGTCCGTCCGTTCGATGCGAGGTAACTGCGCTATAGTATGATGACGCTACACCTAAACAAACATCGAAACACATGACGTCAGTCGACTACAGCGCACGGAAGAGAGAGTATTCCTGCTAACGAGGCTCCCTGGCTGGCAGTTGACTGTTCGGTACTTTGGACGAGAGTGCATTAAATACGTGAGATGCATTCCGTGGGCAATATGAATCCAGCAACTATAGCTCGCGACTTCAATAACAATGTCAATGAATATTTTCCGAACTGTAAGGCATCGGAAAGTTCCTTAAGGGATCGAACGATTGTCGAACATTTGTATGATTACTTCCTACATTTGTTGATAAACAGTACGTGTGGTGATGATTGTCTGAAAATAAAAAATTTAACGACTCACTCGAGGGAAGATTTGAAACAATGACCTCTAGTTCGGCAGCTGCTCACGCTAACCAGGCGACCAGGGCGCCCCCGAGCTGACACCCTCCTTGATGTTGCTTATCTTGTGCATGGACTACTCAGTTTGTATATTTAGCTTATTTTTTTCATAGTTCAACACAACTTCTTCCTGTTTTCTCGATTGATCTGTGTTCAGTTTTTTAAGGCCTATCCACTGTGCCAACTTATAAATAAATCTGAGGAGGATGCGATGGGGAGGTTCCCTTATTAGCTATGAAACAACTGTAGCAAAACGGAGCATCCTAGTTATCCATGTGATGGATAAGACGACTAATTCGAAACATAAATGTCAATATAAGCATCAATTTCTGTTGGAACGTGTTTCCTGGACCAAATAACATACATTCCCTACGTCTTCAATGCGAATCATGCAGCAAATGTAATTTAAAGGACATAAAAATATCGAGTGAATTTACTAACATAATTATCAACCACTCACGAAGATAAATCGATGGTCACATTGTTGTCAAAAGTATTCTACAGTATTGCCATTGTCCATTAGACGGGCAGCAGGAAGAAAACGTTCGCTCAGCTGTGCTGAGATATCTTGCACTGACAAAGCTCGTGATTCGAAGACGCCATAGCATCGTCTGCCACCATTTCATGGGAAAGAAATATCTCAAGTGTACGGTCTTAGACATAAAAACTGCCCGCCGGCCGGCCGCCACAGAGACGAAGTCCTAGTCATTCACTTAACATGGCCAATAAATCTGACCGCCCCGGCAATCTGCACAATCTGGCAACACTGTTATATGCGGAAGTGGTAGGAGGAAGTGTTGTCCACTTCCGAGATGTTCAAATGGCTCTGAGCACTATGGGACTCAACATCTTTGGTCATAAATCCCCTACAACTTAGAACTACTTAAACCCAACTAACCTAAGGACATCACACACACCCATGCCCGAGGCAGGATTCGAACCTGCGACCGCAGCACTTCCGAGATGTTCTCGGATTATGTGAACCTGTGGTCTAGTAGCCGGCACGGTAACTCAGCGTGTTCGGTCAGAGGGTTAGATACCCTCTGTAATAAAAAAATTGAGTTAATGGATCAACGACGAACTGAAACGGGTGTCTTGCGACGTCCGCACCGAGCAGATTCAACGAACAAAAACGAGACAAAAAAAAAGATGTTGTAATCTCCGTGCATTCTAAACTTATGGTCGCCTGTTCGCGTCCAACTGTTTTCTTTTCTTTTTTTTAACCACATTTCGGTCTGAAGTTATGACTCTGATTGAGCATCGAAGATAATTCGCTTAACATTCTACCCAGCAGCAATAAAAAGTATTCCAGAAACAACTCCGCAGGACAGCTCGTGGCTGCGTCGCGATCATAACAGCTTACGTTCGAGCTTTTCCTCGCGCTGCAGCTGCTACCGGCCACCGGCCAGACGCCACCCGCCGCCTGAAATCCGGCGCCGCCCATGTGAACGCGGCGCCACGCTGTCAGTGTATGTATCAACTGTCATTTTCGAATTTGAAGTTCTAGTTATCATCTTGCAGTTAAGCACTGGAGTTTGCATACTTGAAAATCATGAACTACAGTTAAGCATTGTAAAATTGAGTCGCAAGTGGAAAAAGGTGTAACATCTGCAACACAACGTTTACTTTTGGTATAACAGAGGGGTGAATGCAGAGGAGGCAGCTAGAAAGATTTGAACTGTGTTTGGAGCGAGTGCTTTTGGGAAAAATACGCCAGAAAAAGATATTCGTGTTTCAACAAAGATCGTTCTGCCACGAATGATTTTTCACATTAAGGAAGTTTCGCCTACTGATATATGTGATAGATTACCATTTTACCATCATGCGACATTTGCATCCAACAGGCAAAGTTCAGAAGTCTGGTGTAGGAGTACTGCATGCTCTAATTCGAAACAACAAAAATCAACGGAGTGACTATTATTGAACGTCATCAGGTCACTCATCGAGCATTCCTATGCAGTACTATTACTGGTGACGCGTTATGATGCCTTTATCGTTAACTTCCTAAGAAGAAATGAAAGGCTGAGCCCCACCAAAAGTCGTAAACTCGAGGAAAGAGTAATGTGAACATAATATTTTACATCTGATAAATCCAAAAGTGTGTTTTGGGCTACGAATTCTGCCCCCAGGGTGTGTGCAACACAGCTGGAATTTGTTGCCAACAACTAAGACACCTTTTGGTCGCAGTGTAAGGAAATCGAGCAACAAAACTACATCACCTGTGCTACTGCATGACAACGCACTATGTTGCTTTGAGAAACAAAACTATCCGGGAGATTGATAGGAAAGTCGTCTCTCAGGCAATTGTATTGATAGGGAAGACCTCTCTCACTCAAGTACTTGTCCCTCTCGTCATATATTTGTAAAATTTTACCTTTCCCGCTCTTGATCGATCAACCGTCAAGGCAATTCATTTCTAGACGAAAATGCTCTTAAAACTACTCTGGTTTAATGACATCGTTAGAACCAGTAGGTTTCAACAGGCGTAGAATTTGTAAACAACTTTAGCATTGTCAGATCGTTTTAGATATCGTGAAAGAAATTTCTGCTGATGATTAATTTCTCTTCGATAATTACTGTTGCGTTTAGTAAACTAATGGAAAATGCAATTAAATTATTCACTGTACTAATATAAATTAAATTCAGCTTACTACAGAAACATCACGACGGCAGTCTATCTTAATAAAGCATTAAGTGTCTGTGAGACGATTGAGCCTATTTTAACACGAATTAGTAGTATATTACCGACTTTTGACTTCGAAAAGATCTGTATTTATTATTTATTTATTTCCTGTTCCATTCGTATTATGAAAATGTGACATTTCATAGATAAAATCAGGTATTCATAACAACAAAAAATATGTCGGCAGAAAACAAAAGTGGCATTATGAATTTGGCAGTACCGTAAGGTTTTCGCTCTGACACTAAGGGTTGCTGAAAGTAGCAAGACGAATTTTGCTCGAGCATTGTCTTACGATTCCCTTATTGAGATTTTATCTGCCTGCTTGTAGCTGTGCTATAAAAGAATTAAAAATCTGGCTTTCAGCGAGTCTCGAAAGGCGAACGAAAGCAGCTTGCACCTGGTAGCTAAGCATGTTACCTGGGAACTGGTTTTTTCCTAAAGTGGGAAGACATCCTTTTGTGGTTGAATTGTTGGCAAATGTCAGTCAGACGCGTGCCTTTGGTCTAAGCGTTTCGGTGTGTTGAATTTGTACGAATGATTTTTCTACAGGCTTTTTCCGTCCCAAATGGAGAGTTGAAGTCTCCGATTAGTATTTTCACGTCATCTTGGTGAGTTTTGCTCATAGTATTTTCGAGTGTGTTCCAGAATTTTTCGACGTTTTCGGTGTTTTTCTTATTTTTGATGTTGGTGGGGACACGTGCATTGATGAGTGTATATTTTTTACTGGGGCTCTGAATGAGCATAGTCATAAGTCGCTTGTTGATGGGCCGGCCGCGGTGGCCGAGCGGTTCTAGGCGCTTCAGCCGAAACCTCGCGACTGCTACGGTCGCAGGTTCGAATCCAGCCTCGGGCATGGATGTGTGCGATGTCCTTACGTTAGTTAGGTTTAAGTAGTTCTAAGTTCTAGGGGACTGATGACCTCCGCTGTTAAGTCCCAAAGTGCTCAGAGCCATTTGAACCTTTTGATTGTTGATGGGTGTGATTTCTTTGACACAGTTGATGATACATCTGTGTTCGAGAAATGCAATGCCGAAGATTGGTACGCCTTTCGCTACCTTTTGTTGTATTTTACCCTTGAAGATGCAATGGTTTCCCTAATGCAAGATTTCATTGTCAGTTAGTCGTGGTTCTTGAAGAGCAAGGATGAGAATTTTTTGCCCGTCGATTTCTTTTGTGGGATTATTTAGTTTTCGTATTTGGATCAATGTATTGATGTTTACTTTTAAATGCATGTTAATTGCCTGTAGGGAAATTTACCAGAGATCTTCGATATTCTCTGCCGTGCTAACCTGGACTCCACAGAATCCGAAAATCCAACTGCCGCCTGTCGACAGCCGGGTTGTGTACTTTGCTTGCATAGGTCATGTTTGCTTGTGTTTCATTGGTTTTGCTTGGGTGATACCAGGACCGGACAGGACCAGAGTGTGTTGAAGCCTTTGAAAGCAAATATTTTCAGCCAAGCTCATTGAGCTAACAGACGGTGATGAGAGTAGCGGTGATTTTCACTCAGACGTGTCTGGATTTTGGTTCAATGGATTGAGTAGCCGTTCAGCATAGTGTTAGTATTTGGTTCACCCCTAGTATTTGATTTCCTCGGTACCACCCATATGGGGGAGGGTTTCCCCTATCCACCACACGCGATTATTATTATTACTATTATTATTGTCATTATATCATCAGCAAATCCGATATGGTGTATCTTCCCACCACTGAAATAGATGTGTATTGTTCGATTCAGCATTTCCATCACATAAATGTGGTTTATAATTACGTTACATTGCTGCTAGTAGACATATTTCTCACTTTTTCTTAGACAGTTGCTACCTGTTACTCCATCATAGGAATTTATGTGCGCAGAATTGTTGCAATACAGACGTTCAAATTATCCGATTTCTGTAATTCCATTTCGATACCAGATCGGTCTAATCGGATTCAGCCAGGCAGTCTTAATGTAGATATCTGACTGCGACTCTCATCATATGATAGACTGGGTAAACCACATTCTTAATCGGACTGTTGAATATAGATCACTTATACATGACAGGGCCTGAATTCTTAAACACTGTGGAAAATAATAATCCAATGTGCTTATTACAAATACGTTATTTAAATATAAATACATGAACTAACGAGATAACAGTATATTTACAGGAGCGGAGCACCATCCATCATAGCAGAGCAGTGCGAGATTGGTTTCAGGGCAAGAGAGGATAAAGCTGTTGCCGTTTGTTCCACGATCACCAAACATCAACCAGATAGAGAATATGTGGGCAGAGGTAACAAGGCCATTGCCACGTGGATCTACTAAAGGTTGGTTGGTTTGTGGGATTAAAGGGACCAGTATCTACAAAAGCAAGCGACCTTTGGACATATATAGAAAACATATGTTGGGAAGTAAACCATCACGCTACACTGTCTACGACTTAATGAAATCAATTCCCCTACGCATTCGAGAAATCTTAAGTAATGATCGTGGGTGGGTTGGTTACTAAAAGCATAAAAAGATGTTCAAATATGTGTAAAATCTTATGGGACTTAACTGCTAAGGTCATCAGTACCTAAGCTGACACACTACTTAACCTAAATTATCCTAAGGACAAACACACTGAAACGTCCCCTTTTAACAATTTTTACATAACTGTGCTTATACTGACGCACAATATTTTTTAGCGCAACGCAATCTGACTTTCAACACACAATGTTTTGTTAGCGCAACGCAATCTGACTTTCAAAATTCTCTACAAGAGAATGGCCCTGACTAACATTAAACTATACCTTTCACAAATCACTTACCTCACAAAAATCTTCGCTGCTCAAGCTACTGCAATACAGCGAGCGCCACTACTGCCAGCTAAATAAAAGATTCAAACTATGGAAGGCACTAACTACTGATAGGGATAGTTAGCAAATGAAAGATATTAATAGAGAACAAACAATGTATTTACCTTGATATCATGACAAATTAAAAAACTCCGCCATCTATCTCCCCACATCCACCACTGCTGGCGGCTCACCTCCAACTGCGCAACGTTACGCGCTGTTCACAGCCAGCTGCCTAACACTACAATGGTTGAGTATTACAACACTCCACATCCACCACTGCTGGCGGCTCACCTCCAACTGCGCAACGTTACGCGCTGTTCACAGCCAGCTGCCTAACACTACAATGGTTGAGTATTACAACAATGCAAAGCAGCCACAGACTGCACACGGCACAGCCGGTGTTTTTCATACTGAGGTGGCGTTACCAATAAAAAAACCTAAACAGCCTACTTACATAGCCCCCATGCTCCCCACAAAAAATTTTACAAATTTTGTTGGGCAGTGGGCAACACATATTTGTTAAAATTTTTCATAATCGTAATTACAATAACAAAGAAATCAAATGCACACACTTATTGATACAACGTTGGTCAAAAGCTAAAATTTTTTCTCACAGTCCATAAAGACAGTCCTGATCATTCATCACATTGCAGTGTTTTTCTCAAAGTCTGAGCAGTAAAAGAAAATGCACACGTAAGTAGTGGATTTCCATGCAGTCTTGAAGAAGTAGTGTTGCCCTTCCAACGGAAAGACAGTGCTGACTCTTGACATGCTGACAGGTAATGGGCCACAACAGAGCAAACCCACAGCGGAGTCAGTCGAAGTTTTGAAGAGTATTGGTGGGTAGGTCATCACAGAGCAGACCCACTGGAGTCCTGGTAGAGATTATGGTATTGGTGGGCCACCAGAGGCGCAGACCCACTGCAGTCCTTGTAGAAATAATGGTACTGGTGAGTCATCAAAGGTGTAGACCCACTGTAGTCCTTGTAGAAATAATGGTATTGGTGGGCCACCAGAGGTGCAGACCCACTGTAGTCCTTGTAGAAATGACGGTACTGGTGGGCCACCATAGGTGCAGACCCACTGTAGTCCTTGTAGAGATGGCCAGCAACCATCTGTTGTGACTGTGCAGGTGCACAATCACCATCGAACAGTCTTGCGGATAATGTAGCAAGTCCATAACCACCACTTGTGCACTCACAAAGTTTTTGGAATTGTCCTCAGAACCAGCAATGCTGTTATCCAGTCCCTTGCTGAATCATTAAATCACATGCAAACACTATCACTCCCTACTTCTCACATATTGTCCATATACTATGACCAACAGAAACGTGTGCAGTGAAATGTAACTTACAAGTTACTTAATTTGATGACCTGGTGTCAATTACAATTTTATAACATACGAACACAATAACAAAGGTACAAAACACATCATTCAAGAACATAACAATACAAATAACAGTTGCGGTAATAGGGGCTTTACAAAAGAATAGAAATAAACATATACATCAGTGTTACAGGAATTATGACATAATTTCATACATAAAAGATCAGAATAACTTTTGAAACATCAACTTCACACCTAAGCATTAACACAGAACAGATAAATGTCTAAACATCTTTACAAAGTAAATAACATATTATCAATGCAAATTATATTTGAGGATCACAGTATTCCTCATCATAGTGAATGTAGCTTAGTATTAGAAGAAGAAAAAATTCTATGAAACTACACAAAGACAGGAAGAAAACAAATACACAAGGGTACACAAACACATAGTGGGATAACACAATGGAAAGGACAGGGTTCGTTTTCAGTGTAACTTTTGGTACTGCAGTATTTTGTGAACAAAACCTTTTTTGTTCTTGGAGATCTCTCTTCGTTCATCATTATTCCCAAATGGTCCTATCTGTACCTCTTTTCTGTATTCTAACCATATTTCTTTCAAAATAATTATTTCTCATTGTGCAATACTCATTTTGGCCCTATCTGTTTCTTGTGGCTTCTCAATGCATTTCTTCCAATTCATCATAGTTAGTTTCTTATATAGTCTACCCCCTCTTAAGCTAACTTAAATCTACTGAGCTCAGATGCTAAACTAAGGGACGAGGCAATGCAGCATCACATAAAACAATTAATATAAACAACAATAAAAAAACGCAGATTTGCGAAGCAAGCAGCATTAAGAAATTAGCAAAGCAATTGTAATACTACAACTAATCTAAGGCAATGTGCAGCGAACAATAAAAAGAAATCATTAGTAAAACTGGCTTAACAGAATAATACAAAGTCAAATTCAATAACACTATGCCTGGCAAACAGCAGAAGCAAAAGCAATAAATTATATCTAAACATGACAACGCTCAAGCAGAAAAAATATTACAGTAAAGACAACAATGCAGACAAGGGAAATGTATATTCACATCTTAATGACTATGTAATTAAAGTGGTGCACCACAACAACTTATTGTAAAAAAAATATTACCATATACTTGAGAAGAAAATTATGTGTGCAGTTACTGTTACTAGTCCCTTCTTATTGTCCTTTCCTTTCCAAGTGCTCCCTTTTTTTTTTTTTTTTTTAAGAATGTGGATTACAAAATTATTATTTAATAGATCTGCAGACAGAAAATATTTATATTAGTACATCTATAAAATTTTATTTTAACCAGTGCTGCAGTGCAGCTAGAAACTAGATATTAAATGAAATAAGCAACTATGTACAAAGCAAAGCATAAAAATATCATTCAGTAGTCATGAGGTATTTCATAAGTTAGTAGAAAAATCTCTCAACTAGAGAGACAGTAGTCATAATCAGGTGTATAGACATAAAAATATTTCTCGTCATTTCATTAGGCATCCAGTGTAATCATATGTTTTCAAGTTCGACCGTGTCGTTTTTACGATGCTTTCTACACAGGAATGTCAGAAGCGAGGTTAATAGCTTCCCCCTTTTTTTTTTTTTCTACCTGTGCCGCTGGAAGGCTAATGGCTTTTTTTTTTTCGGGCGGCTGTCGCCCAGGTGGGTGCCCGCGACGCATTACGTGCAGGTGGTCACTGAACTTTCTTACCAAAATATTTACGACAGCAGTTTCCGCTACGACAGTCTCACATAAAAATATTTCACAGGTCAAGAATTAGCGTTGCAAATCTGTAGAAACAAAATCTTATTGATATAACAGTGTCCAAAAAAATTTTCGTCGGCATTGTGATACATTCACGCATTTACACACATTTCACAACTCTTAAAGTACGATTCTTGGTTTCCAACAACCTTTATCACAAATCAGAGTCCCTAAATCACTATTCATTACTCCTTACCTTATTACACATATACAAATTCGTCGACTCTTCTTCAATATTTCCTGTTAATGAATACGTAGCATAATCAAATAACTCATATAGCATCAGCTTCTTGACCATAAACATACCTCAGCAGCATAATACACATCGTCGTCGTAAAAATAACATCATAACACCTCAGTCAAATCTCAAAATCGTCGTAGCTTCCTCCAATAATTTCAAAACCTAGAAAAATTCTCTGCTCATTTCAGTAGTGTCATCTACCTCAAACGTACTTTAAAATCATGCTCCCTTACCAAATATATCATTCAAAGCTCTCATAGTATCACAATGGGTCCAAAAAAATATGAACAGTTCACAAAGTATAGACAAAATACAATTTCGTAAGTGTGAAGGTATCCAACTGTGTAATTACGTAAACATCTGTCACTGATGTAGTAAAAAGAATGTTTGTTTCTCTGTCAAATAATCAGATAGCTGTGTAATTCTGTGTTGGAGAAATATGGTACCGATGTGTAAAGTTGTATAAGCAAATACCATATTAGCTAGGGCTCCTTGTGCGTGCCAAACACATGGTACACAAAGTAAGCATGTACCCCCCTGAGGATAAATGTAATTATACCCACAGGTGTTACAAATTACATCAATGGAATGAAATGTATCTCGGAAAACTATCTTTGTAATTCAAAAATATTTAAAAATAAATGTTTTAAGTACAAAATTAATCACTCAAATACGTGTCCTGTAGCGCTAAACTGTGCGTCATGTTGTAAGATAATCTCTGTGGAAGTCTCGTAGTTATCGTCCTCCGAAAGCTAAGTTCTACAGAAGTCAATGTACTTACCTGATGATACACAAAAGTGAAATGCTTTGCGTATAGATATCTTAGTTATTACGCTTATTGTTGTGATGAAGAAAGTACTGTGCTGTAACGTATTGTTGTGCTACGGAAAAGGCTGCCTCATTGTTGCTATACCACAAAAGTTACTACTAAAACATGTTTTACTTTCCAGAAGAATTCAGAAAAACTGTGCAGATATAAAACAGATACACCGCAAAAGCAACAAGGTGAATTGTGTCACACATTAGTAGCGTCGTGATATAGTCGTGTAGCTGTCAAATAGACTAACCACTGTGTCACCTGGTATCTCTCAGAAAGCACCTTGAATCCATAATGTATTTTCAAATAAACCAAAATGTTGCATTAAAATCTCAAGTTAAAAAAGCACATTATCTCTCAATAAACGGTGTTACATGTGAAATGTGGTGTAAACCTTTGCTCTTCCTAGTACGCAGAGTTTCAACTTTAACGCAATTATCAAGTGGTATACGTCGGTTTCTGTATGGTCCATTGTAAACTAGAAAGAATTTGTGACTCAAGTGTTTCTTCTTATGTGACAATGAATGAGCTTTAATGAGAACTTTCTGACCAATATACAATTTCTTTGCATTTGCTTTTCCGTGTGGTTTTCTCCTTTTGTCTGCTGCAGATTTTATATTTTTAAGAGCCAAATCAATTATGTATTTGTGTCGAAGTTTACGTGTATTCGGGAAAGGTACAAGCTCTCTGATTCTGTTCGGTGGTTTTTCATTCTTCAGCACAAGAGTAGGTGGTAAAGCAGTGGAGTCATGAGGCATTTCATTCAGCACGTTTTGAAATAAGTGTAAATATCTGTCCCAATGCTGATGCTTTCTGTGACAATAAAGTCTGCAAAGCTTATTGATTTCTTTCATAATCCGTTCGGAGGGGTTACAATGTGGTGAGTACAATGAAATAAAAACAGGTTTGATTTTATGGTTGCGAAGCATGCGAGACCAAACAGCAGATCTGAATTGCGGTCCGTTATCTGAAATGACTTTACTAACGTGTCCAACTTCACGTAAGAAATTTTTAACAAAGGCGTTGGATACAGATCGTCCAGTGGCTTTACGTAACGGAGTGAAAGAAACAAATTTGGAAGTAAGTTCAACAGCGACTAGAACGTACGAAAATCCATTCGATGTTCTGACAAGGGGTCCCAATAGATCAACTGCAGCAAATTCTTTTAATTTAGAAGGAATAATAGGAAACAACGGAGCACGATGTTAGACAGTAGATGGTTTCGCCTTTTGACAAAGTTTACAAATAGACAAGACTCTTCGAATTCTCTTTTCCATATTGTTAAAATAACAAGTCGTTCGAAGAATATGATAACATTTTCGTGGACCAAAATGTGCGTAGCTGAAATGAATGTACCAAATGAGCTTATTAACAAAATCGTCAGGAATGCAAAGTACCCATAGCTTGTCATCAACAGTGCAGCGTTTGAACAGTATGTTGTTTCTAACCAGATAATAATGCCGAATCTGTGTGTGTGTCTTTTCATGCCATTTGCTTTTGATATCTTTCCAAATCGGATCTTTATCTTGTTCATGAGCAATGTCCTTTAAAGATGTGGTGATGAAGTTTTCAAAGGCGACTTTCTGAATGTAAAGAATACTGAAATTTTTCTCGAGGTTACCTTCTGTGTTACTTTTCTCAAGCCCAGCCGGTGCGCGTGACAGTGCGTCCGCAACAATGTTCTCCTTGCCGGGAATGTAGACTATTGTGAATTGGAATTCTTGCAGAAACAATGCCCAACGTTTTAACCTGTCATGATTTAATTTTGAAGACATAAGAAATTGTAATGCACGATGATCACTGTATACTTTTACGTGCTTACCAGAAAGAAAGAAACGGAATTTGTTAAATGCCCAAACGATAGCTAAAGCTTCTAATTCAGTAACGGAATAATTTTTTTCAGATTTTGTTAGCACTCGGCTAGCAAAAGCAATGGTTTTCTGAACAGTAGTGTCATTTTCTGTGGCTTCTTGAAATAAATGGGCACCAAGACCGACTTTAGAAGAATCCGTGCTAAGGCAGAAATCTTGTGACAGATCTGGATGAGCTAGAATTGGCGCGTTAAGTAGCGATTCTTTCAAATAATTGAATTCCAACTGTGCTTGTTCGTCCCAGTTCCAAATAGTATTTTTTCCAGTGAGAGAACAAAGTTTTGGTGTAACAAGGATTTGCATATTCAGAAAACGACGGTAAAAATTTACGAGACCTAGAAAACTACGGACTTGTCTTTTTGTGGATGGAACTGGAATGGCTCTGACTAACATTAAACTATACCTTTCACAAATCACTTACCTCACAAAAATCTTCGCTGCTCAAGCTACTGCAATACAGCGAGCGCCACTACTGCCAGCTAAATAAAAGATTCAAACTATGGAAGGCACTAACTACTGATAGGGATAGTTAGCAAATGAAAGATATTAATAGCTCACCTCCAACTGCGCAACGTTACGCGCTGTTCACAGCCAGCTGCCTAACACTACAATGGTTGAGTATTACAACAATGCAAAGCAGCCACAGACTGCACACGGCACAGCCGGTGTTTTTCATACTGAGGTGGCGTTACCAATAAAAAAACCTAAACAGCCTACTTACAACACACACTCATGCCCGAGGGAGGACTCGACCCTACGCCGGGATCAGCCACGCAGCCCATGACTGCAGCGCGCCAGACCGCTCCGCTAATCCCGCGCGGCTACTAAATGGTTCAAATGGCTCTGAGCACTATGGGACTCAACTGCTGAGGTCATTAGTCCCCTAGAACTTAGAACTAGGTAAACCTAACTAACCTAAGGACATCACACACATCCATGCCCGAGGCAGGATTCGAACCTGCGACCGTAGCGGTCTCGCGGTTCCAGACTGCAGCGCCAGAACCGCGCGGCCACTTCGGCCGGCTCGCGTGGCTACTAGAAGTATACTCGTCCACAAAACCCATGTGGACAATTATCTGATAATCGGTCAAGCTTTGTTTGTCTCAGCTTTTAGCATACAAGTCCATTTACTTTCAGTCTCCTCCTTACAATTATTGCAATGCAAGGTAATTGAAAAAACTCATCCACTCGACGCCATTGGGCAACTGACGGGTGCATGTGTTGTTCAACAAACCGTAGTTGTCACCCTCGCTGGAATCAATGACTGTGTGTGTGTGTGTGTGTGTGTGTGTGTGTGTGTATTCGTGTGCATGCACAATCTGAATCAATACTATTAACATTAGAGAGACAACCAACAATAAATATTGCATCAAATATGACTGTAAAGTATTTTAATGCTACGGGAAGTTACAGACTGAATTTTCACCCAACCCACGTCCTGCATATTACGTTAAGTAAGATGTATTAACTCCATAGTATCGTTAGCAGAGACAGTGCGCTCTTGTTGTCGAGGCTCGCGACAAGCGCAGCGATCAGCAGTGCCCAATGCCGCCGCGATTTGTTTATGTTGGCTGAGCGTGGACACTGCAGCAGACGCTTCGCCATAAACAGAAAGAAATCACCTTGGCTCTGACTGCAGTGAGCGGATATCACTGCCTGCGTGTTCTTATAGTAACCAACGTGGGACTTTACTCACAGGTGCCATGGAGCAATTGCAACGGGTATCATGTCATTAGTCATCAGAATATTAACCAGTGATGAAATGTCCACTCTATTTGAATCCCAAGAAAATAGGAACCTTCTCACAAAGGAATGTGAGGTGATATCAAAATTTATCCAACATACAAAAATTAACTGCAGGGCTTTCATGTATGCAGTAGTAGCACACAAGGAAATATTATGTCTTGGAAGCGCATATTTCATTTCCTCTTACAATTAACGACCTTGTTTTAGTATGAAGTGGGAAAATAATCACGAAAAACTCAAGTTCCTGAGAAGCATATAAGTTTTTGTTTTAGTATGAGGTAAAAAAATAAACAGTTTAGGGTTCTGAAACATAATATGACACCAGATTCTTATCGTAGGCGCTATCGGAAACGCAAAAAGCAGGGAGCTATCCATTCTTTTGTCCAAAAGTCTGTTTCTTTCATGCATTACTCACGCTAGGAGATTCTTATTTAAGGACTTGTGGGCATCAAGTTCTTCAGCAGAACACGCCTTATGTTATTGTGCTAATTACGGCATGGAAAAAATGCAACAAAGACGAGTTCCCCTAGAGCAGTGAGGATATTTGCACATGTCTGTATTCAGCAATGACTGTCAGCTGCCACAGAATCCTAGCGGCAGGCAACACAACTCTGTGCGTGCACTTCGGACTTCATTCAGTAAGACGTCAGGAGATGGATGGAAACGTCAAATTAACGTTGCTTTCCGAGTCGTATTCAATCCAGAATGAGGTGTTATTAAGGTAGTTGAACGTTCTAGCAATTACACTTCTATAATTCCCATATGAGTATTCCGACAGCCAAAAGAACCCGTTAGTGTGAAACCATCTGGAACTGCATTAACACCAAAGTGCAAGAACTTGAGACAATACGTGGACTATTCTCTTCGCTAGGTGACCTATTATTGATATTTAGGATCCTCTCCGTCCTAGGCGTAATGGAAATGGAACTTCAGAGGCGCTTTCCGCTATTCTTGACAAACATGAGAAACTTGTAATCACTGCGAGTTACAACTGCGTGATGATAATGGTTCTGGTTGTCAGTAGTTGTGGTGGTGTTATGCTGTAAAACTGCTTACAGCAACGTTAATGGTGGCGCACATAATTTAGCGCTGACTACCGACTTAAGTAAAGATAGTGTTGTGGCGTCGTCGCTTGTCTTTATTTAGCCTCAGCTTCAGTAATCCGATTTAACGAACATAGTACTACTTTCGCGGGCTTCTAATGATACAGTATGACTACAGAGATCATCGTGCGGGTATTACATTAATTCTGCAATGAATTGCTTAAATAATATTACCCTCAGCTATGCAGCTGGAATGACTCGTTACACAGGTACTCTATGTTGCATTTGGTTAAGTGCTCAGTTCGCTGCAATCCTGCGTCTACTGTTTGTAAATACTTGTATACTTCAAAAATGGTTCAAATGGCTGTGAGCGCTATGGGACTTAACGTATGCTTTTAGTAACCAACCCACCCACGATCATTACGTAAGATTTCTCGAATGCGTAGGCTAATTGATTTCATTAAGTCGTAGACAGTGTAGCGTGATGGTTTACTTCCCAACATATGTTTTCTATATATGTCCAAAGGTCGCTTGCTTTTGTAGATACTGGTCCCTTTAATCCCACAAACCAACCAACCTTTAGTAGATCCACGTGGCAATGGCCTTGTTACCTCTGCCCACATATTCTCTATCTGGTTGATGTTTGGTGATCGTGGAACAAACGGCAACAGCTTTATCCTCTCTTGCCCTGAAACCAATCTCGCACTGCTCTGCTATGATGGATGGTGCTCCGCTCCTGTAAATATACTGTTATCTCGTTAGTTCATGTATTTATATTTAAATAACGTATTTGTAATAAGCACATTGGATTATTATTTTCCACAGTGTTTAAGAATTCAGGCCCTGTCATGTATAAGTGATCTATATTCAACAGTCCGATTAAGAATGTGGTTTACCCAGTCTATCATATGATGAGAGTCGCAGTCAGATATCCACATTAGGACTGCCTGGCTGAATCCGATTAGACAGATCTGGTATCGAAATGGAATTACAGAAATCGGATAATTTGAACGTCTGTATTGCAACAATTCTGCGCACATAAATTCCTATGATGGAGTAACAGGTAGCAACTGTCTAAGAAAAAGTGAGAAATATGTCTACTAGCACCAATGTAACGTAATTGTAAACCACATTTATGTGATGGAAATTCTGAATCGAACAATACACATCTATTTCAGTGGTGGGAAGATAAACCATATCGGATTTGCTGATGACATAATGACAGTAATAATAATAATAGTAATAATAATCGCGTGTGGTGGATAGGGGAAACCCTCCCCCATATGGGTGGTACCGAGGAAATCAAATACTAGGGGTGAACCAAATACTAACACTATGCTGAACGGCTACTCAATCCATTGGACCAAAATCCAGACACGTCTGAGTGAAAATCACCGCTACTCTCATCACCGTCTGTTAGCTCAATGAGCTTGGCTGAAAATATTTGCTTTCAAAGGCTTCAACACACTCTGGTCCTGTCCGGTCCTGGTATCACCCAAGCAAAACCAATGAAACACAAGCAAACATGACCTATGCAAGCAAAGTCAACTTTACTCCTGGTGGTACACAACCCGACTGTCGACAGGCGGCAGTTGGATTTTCGGATTCTGTGGAGTCCAGGTTAGCACGGCAGAGAATATCGAAGATCTCTGGTAAATTTCCCTACAGGCAATTAACATGCATTTAAAAGTAAACATAAATACATTGATCCAAATACGAAAACTAAATAATCCCACAAAAGAAATCAACGGGCAAAAAATTCTCATCCTTGCTCTTCAAGAACCACGACTAACTGACAATGAAATCTTGCATTAGGGAAACCATTGCATCTTCAAGGGTAAAATACAACAAAAGGTAGCGAAAGGCGTACCAATCTTCGGCATTGCATTTCTCGAACACAGATGTATCATCAACTGTGTCAAAGAAATCACACCCATCAACAATCAAAAGGTTCAAATGGCTCTGAGCACTATGGGACTTAACAGCGGAGGTCATCAGTCCCCTAGAACTTAGAACTACTTAAACCTAACTAACGTAAGGACATCGCACACATCCATGCCCGAGGCTGGATTCGAACCTGCGACCGTAGCAGTCGCGAGGTTTCGGCTGAAGCGCCTAGAACCGCTCGGCCACCGCGGCCGGCCCATCAACAAGCGACTTATGACTATGCTCATTCAGAGCCCCAGTAAAAAATATACACCCATCAATGCACGTGTCCCCACCAACATCAAAAATAAGAAAAACACCGAAAACGTCGAAAAATTCTGGAACACACTCGAAAATACTATGAGCAAAACTCACCAAGATGACGTGAAAATACTAATCGGAGACTTCAACTCTCTGTTTGGGACAGAAAAAGCCTGTAGAAAAATCATTCGTACAAATTCAACACACCGAAACGCTTAGACCAAAGGCACGCGTCTGACTGACATTTGCCAACAATTCAACCACAAAAGGATGTCTTCCCACTTTAGGAAAAAACCAGTTCCCAGGTAACATGCTTAGCTACCAGGTGCAAGCTGCTTTCGTTCGCCTTTCGAGACTCGCTGAAAGGCAGATTTTTAATTCCTTTGTAGCACAGCTACAAGCAGGCAGATAAAAACTCAATAAGGGAATCGTAAGACAACGCTCGAGCAAAATTCGTCTTGCTACTTTCAATAACCCTTAGTGTCAGAGCGAAAACCTTACGGTACTTCCAAATTCATAATGCCACTTTTGTTTTCTGCCGACGTATTTTTTGTTGTTGTGAATACATGATTTTATCAATGAAATGTCACATTTTCATAATACGAATGGAACAGGAAATGAAATAAATACAGATCTTTTCGAAGTCAAAAGTCGGTAATATACTACTAATTCGTGTTAAAATAGGCTCAGTCGTCTCACAGACACTTAATACTTTATTAAGATAGACTGCCGTCGTGATGTTTCTGTAGTAAGCTTTGTTTCTCAAAGCAACATAGTGCGTTGTCATGCAGTAGCACAGGTGATGTAGTTTTGTTGCTCGATTTCCTTACACTGCGACCAAAAGGTGTCTTAGTTGTTGGCAACAAATTCCAGCTGTGTTGCACACACCCTGGGGGCAGAATTCGTAGCCCAAAATACACTTTTGGATATATCAGATTTAAAATATTATATTCACACTACTCTTTCCTCGAGTTTACGACTGTTGGTGGGGCTCAGCCTTTCATTTCTTCTTAGGAAGTTAACGATAAAGGCATCATAACGCGTCACCAGTAATAGTACTGCATAGGAATGCTCGATGAGTGACCTGATGACGTTCAATAATAGTCACTCCGTTGATTTTTGTTGTTTCGAATTAGAGCATGCAGTACTCCTACACCAGACTTCTGAACTTTGCCTGTTGGATGCAAATGTCGCATGATGGTAAAATGGTAATCTATCACATATATCAGTAGGCGAAACTTCCTTAATGTGAAAAATCATTCGTGGCAGAACGATCTTTGTTGAAACACGAATATCTTTTTCTGGCGTATTTTTCCCAAAAGCACTCGCTCCAAACACAATTCAAATCTTTCTAGCTGCCTCCTCTGCATTCACCCCTCTGTTATACCAAAAGTAAACGTTGTGTTGCAGATGTTACACCTTTTTCCACTTGCGACTCAATTTTGCAATGCTTAACTGTAGTTCATGATTTTCAAGTATGCAAAATCCAGTGCTTAACTGCAAGATGATAACTAGAACTTCAAATTCGAAAATGACAGTTGATACATACACTGACAGCGTGGCGCCGCGTTCACATGGGCGGCGCCGGATTTCAGGCGGCGGGTGGCGTCTGGCCGGTGGCCGGTAGCCGCTGCAGCGCGAGGAAACGCTCGAACGTAAGCTGTTATGATCGCGACGCAGCCACGAGCTGCCCTGCGGAGTTGTTTCTGGAATACTTGTTATTGCTCCTGGATAGAATGTTAAGCGAATTATCTTCGATGCTCAATCAGACTCATAACTTTAGACCGAAATGTGGTTAAAAAAAGAAAAGAAAACAGTTGGACGCGAACAGGCGACCATAAGTTTAGAATGCACGGAGATTACAACATCTTTTTTTTTGTCTCGTTTTTGTTCGTTGAATCTGCTCGGTGCGGACGTCGCAAGACACCCGTTTCAGTTCGTCGTTGATCCATTAACTCAATTTCTTTATTACAGAGGGTATCTAACCCTCTGACCGAACACGCTGAGTTACTGTGCCGGCTACTAGACCACAGGCTCACACAATCCGACAACATCTCGAAAGTGGACAACACTTCCTCCTAACACTTCCGCATCTAACAATGTTGCCAGATTGCCGGGGCGGTCAGTTTTATTGGCCACGTTAAGTGAACGACTCGGACTTAGTCTCTGTGGCGGGCGGCCGGCGGTCAGTTTTTATGTCTTAAACTGTACGCCAGTGTGGCGCTAAAGTGTGGTTATGGATAATACGTATGCTCAGATTGCGAATCTAACATCATCAATAAAGAGAGGGAAATGAATTAGGCTTCCTTCGTCTTCAGTAACATCAAATATACACTCCTGGAAATGGAAAAAAGAACACATTGACACCGGTGTGTCAGACCCACCATACTTGCTCCGGACACTGCGAGAGGGCTGTACAAGCAATGATCACACGCACGGCACAGCGGACACACCAGGAACCGCGGTGTTGGTCGTCGAATGGCGCTAGCTGCGCAGCATTTGTGTACCGCCGCCGTCAGTGTCAGCCAGTTTGCCGTGGCATACGGAGCTCCATCGCAGTCTTTAACACTGGTAGCATGCCGCGACAGCGTGGACGTGAACCGTATGTGCAGTTGACGGACTTTGTGCGAGGGCGTATAGTGGGCATGCGGGAGGCCGGGTGGACGTACCGCAGAATTGCACAACACGTGGGGCGTGAGGTCTCCACAGTACATCGATGTTGTCGCCAGTGGTCGGCGGAAGGTGCACGTGCCCGTCGAACTGGGACGGGACCGCAGCGACGCACGGATGCACGCCAAGACCGTAGGATCCTACGCAGTGCCGTAGTGGACCGCACCGCCACTTCCCAGCAAATTAGGGACACTGTTGCTCCTGGGGTATCGGCGAGGACCATTCGCAACCGTCTCCATGAAGCTGGGCTACGGTCCCGCACACCGTTAGGCCGTCTTCCGCTCACGCCCCAACTTCTACATCTACATCTACATCTACATCTATACTCCGCGAGCCACCTTACGGTGTGTGGCGGAGGGTACTTATTGTACCACTATCTGATCCCCCCTTCCCTGTTCCATTCACGAATTGTGCGTGGGAAGAACGACTGCTTGTAAGTCTCCGTATTTGCTCTAATTTCTCGGATCTTTTCGTTGTGATCATTACGCGAGATATATGTGGGCGGTAGTAATATGTTGCCCATCTCTTCCCGGAATGTGCTCTCTCGTAATTTCGATAATAAACCTCTCCGTATTGCGTAACGCCTTTCTTGAAGTGTCCGCCACTGGAGCTTGTTCAGCATCTCCGTAACGCTCTCGCGCTGACTAAATGTCCCCATGACGAATCGCGCTGCTTTTCGCTGGATCATGTCTATCTCTTCTATTAATCCAACCTGGTAAGGGTCCCATACTGATGAGCAATACTCAAGAATCGGACGAACAAGCGTTTTGTAAGCTACTTCTTTCGTCGATGAGTCACATTTTCTTAGAATTCTTCCTATGAATCTCAACCTGGCGCCTGCTTTTCCCACTATTTGTTTTATGTGATCATTCCACTTCAGATCGCTCCGGATAGTAACTCCTAAGTATTTTACGGTCGTTACCGCTTCCAATGATTTACCACCTATGGCATAATCGTACTGGAATGGATTTCTGCCCCTATGTATGCGCATTATATTACATTTATCTACGTTTAGGGAAAGCTGCCAGCTGTCGCACCATTCATTAATCCTCTGCAGGTCTTCCTGGAGTACGTACGAGTCTTCTGATGTTGCTACTTTCTTGTAGACAACCGTGTCATCTGCAAATAGCCTCACGGAGCTACCGATGTTGTCAACTAAGTCATTTATGTATATTGTAAACAATAAAGGTCCTATCACGCTTCCTTGCGGTACTCCCGAAATTACCTCTACATCTGCAGATTTTGAACCGTTAAGAATGACATGTTGTGTTCTTTCTTCTAGGAAATCCTGAATCCAATCACAAACCTGGTCCGATATTCCGTAGGCTCGTATTTTTTTCACTAAACGTAAGTGCGGAACCGTATCAAATGCCTTCCTGAAGTCCAGGAATACGGCATCAATCTGCTCGCCAGTGTCTACGGCACTGTGAATTTCTTGGACAAATAGGGCGAGCTGAGTTTCACATGATCTCTGTTTGCGGAATCCATGTTGGTTATGATGAAGGAGATTTGTATTATCTAAGAACGTCATAATACGAGAACATAAAACATGTTCCATTATTCTACAACAGATTGACGTAAGCGAAATAGGCCTATAATTATTCGCATCTGATTTATGACCCTTCTTGAAAATGGGAACGACCTGCGCTTTCTTCCAGTCGCTAGGTACTTTACGTTCTTCCAGAGATCTACGATAAATTGCTGATAGAAAGGGGGCAAGTTCTTTAGCATAATCACTGTAGAATCTTACGGGTATCTCGTCTGGTCCGGATGCTTTTCCGCTACTAAGTGATAGCAGTTGTTTTTCAATTCCGATATCGTTTATTTCAATATTTTCCATTTTGGCGTCCGTGCGACGGCTGAAGTCAGGGACCGTGTTACGATTTTCCGCAGTGAAACAGTTTCGGAACACTGAATTCAGTATTTCTGCCTTTCTTCGGTCGTCCTCTGTTTCGGTGCCATCGTGGTCAACGAGTGACTGAATAGGGGATTTAGATCCGCTTACCGATTTTACATATGACCAAAACTTTTTAGGGTTCTTTTTTAGATTGTTTGCCAATGTTTTATGTTCGAATTCGTTGAATGCTTCTCTCATTGCTCTCTTTACGCTCTTTTTCGCTTCGTTCAGCTTTTCCTTATCAGCTATGATTCGACTACTCTTAAACCTATGATGAAGCTTTCTTTGTTTCCGTAGTACCTTTCGTACATGATTGTTATACCACGGTGGATCTTTCCCCTCGCTTTGGACCTTAGTCGGTACGAACTTATCTAAGGCGTACTGGACGATGTTTCTGAATTTTTTCCATTTTTGTTCCACATCCTCTTCCTCAGAAATGAACGTTTGATGGTGGTCACTCAGATATTCTGCGATTTGTGCCCTATCACTCTTGTTAAGCAAATATATTTTCCTTCCTTTCTTGGCATTTCTTATTACACTTGTAGTCATTGATGCAACCACTGACTTATGATCACTGATACCCTCTTCTACATTCACGGAGTCGAAAAGTTCCGGTCTATTTGTTGCTATGAGGTCTAAAACGTTAGCTTCACGAGTTGGTTCTCTAACTATCTGCTCGAAGTAATTCTCGGACAAGGCAGTCAGGATAATGTCACAAGAGTCTCTGTCCCTGGCTCCAGTTCTGATTGTGTGACTATCCCATTCTATACCTGGTAGATTGAAGTCTCCCCCTATTACAATAGTATGATCACGAAACTTCTTCACGACGTTCTGCAGGTTCTCTCTGAGGCGCTCAACTACTACGGTTGCTGATGCAGGTGGTCTATAGAAGCATCCGACTATCATATCTGACCCACCTTTGATACTTAACTTAACCCAGATTATTTCACATTCGCATTCGCTAATAACTTCACTGGATATTATTGAATTCTTTACTGCTATAAATACTCCTCCACCATTGGCGTTTATCCTATCCTTGCGGTATATATTCCATTCTGTGTCTAGGATTTCGTTACTGTTCACTTCCGGTTTTAACCAACTTTCCGTTCCTAATACTATATGCGCACTATTTCCTTCAATAAGCGATACTAATTCAGGAACCTTGCCCTGGATACTCCTGCAGTTTACCAATATTACGTTAACTTTTCCTGTTTTTGGTCTCTGAGGACGGACGTTCTTTATCAACGATGCTGATGTTCTCTCTGGTAAGCCGTCAGGTATTTTATCGTTTCGCCCAAGGGGGGGTCCCTCTAACCTAAAAAACCCCCGTGTGCACGCCACACGTACTCTGCTACCCTAGTAGCTGCTTCCGGTGTGTAGTGCACGCCTGACCTGTCTAGGGGGGCCCTACAGTTCTCCACCCAATAACGGAGGTCGATGAATTTGCAACCATTATAGTCGCAGAGTCGTCTGAGCCTCTGGTTTAGACCCTCCACACGGCTCCAAACCAGAGGACCGCGATCGACTCTGGGCACTATGCTGCAGATATTAAGCTCAGCTTGCACTCCGCGTGCGATGCTGGTTGTCTTCACCAAATCAGCCAGCCGCCGGAAGGAACCAAGGATGGCCTCAGAACCCAAGCGGCAGGCGTCATTCGTTCCGACATGTGCTACTATCTGCAGCCGGTCACACCCAGTGCGTTCAATAGCTGCCGGAAGGGCCTCCTCCACATTACGGACGAGACCCCCCGGCAAGCACACCGAGTGCACACTGGCATTCTTCCCCGACCTACCCGCTATTTTCCTGAGGGGCTCCATAACCCGCCTAACGTTGGAGCTCCCTATAACTAATAGGCCCGCCCTCTGTGACTGTCGGGACCTTGCCGGAGAATCGGCCACTGGCCCAACAGGCGAGGCATCCTGTGGTGGCTCGGAAACGATGTCATCACCACTAGGAAGCACCCCGTACCTGTTGGAAAGGGGTAAGGCAGCTGCCACGCGGCCAGATCCCACCTTCGCCTTTCGGCCAGGCACGCGCGAGCCCACCACTGTCCGCCATTCACCCTGGAGTGATGGCTGACCGGTAAGATGCTCACTGCCGGAAGACGCAGCGACATCAGGGGTTCCATGTGATTCCAAGGCCACCGAAGTAGGCATAGGTCTCACCACAGTTGCCCCAACGCCACTACGAGCCGACGCCTGCGCCTCGAGCTCGATGAGCCTAACAGACAAAGCCTCCACCTGCCCCCGAAGAGTGGCCAATTCTCCTTGCGTCCGCTCACAACAACCACAGTCCCTACACATGACTATGTTTACCCTACTCTATACGGTGACAAATTCCCAAGATAATCTTCTGATGAGCTACTCTGATAATCAAGAAACACTCACTGAAATACGAGACGCGAAAACTACGCTAGGTTTTCCCAGAAAAACTATTTAAAAGCTAAGCGCAGCAAATAAGTACAAAATAAATTTCTCTCCTAACGATCAAGAACTGTTAGTTACTATGCAGAGCAGATAAACACTAATAGAAGCCCTTCCTTAGTGGAAGGTCGTAAACAAAATGCAAAATAAACGCTTTATACAAACAGTACTCGCTGCTGCTGGTCCTCTCGCTCTGGCTGTCACAAGACAACTGCTGATTCAAGTGACTAGTGGCTAACGGCCGCGGAACAAACAAAAGACGGTTTTAGGGCGCTTTCTGTTCTAAACGATCAAGAAAACACTAAGAAATCTAACACGAAAACTACGTAAAGTTTTATCAAGAACTGTTAGTTACTATGCAGAGCAGATAAACACTAATAGAATCCCTTCCTTAGTGGAAGGTCGTAAACAAAATGCAAAATAAACGCTTTATACAAACAGTACTCGCTGCTGCTGGTCCTCTCGCTCTGGCTGTCACAAGACAACTGCTGATTCAAGTGACTAGTGGCTAACGGCCGCGGAACAAACAAAAGACGGTTTTAGGGCGCTTTCTGTTCTAAACGATCAAGAAAACACTAAGAAATCTAACACGAAAACTACGTAAAGTTTTATCAAGAACTGTTAGTTACTATGCAGAGCAGATAAACACTAATAGAATCCCTTCCTTAGTGGAAGGTCGTAAACAAAATGCAAAATAAACGCTTTATACAAACAGTACTCGCTGCTGCTGGTCCTCTCGCTCTGGCTGTCACAAGACAACTGCTGATTCAAGTGACTAGTGGCTAACGGCCGCGGAACAAACAAAAGACGGTTTTAGGGCGCTTTCTGTTCTAAACGATCAAGAAAACACTAAGAAATCTAACACGAAAACTACGTAAAGTTTTATCAAGAACTGTTAGTTACTATGCAGAGCAGATAAACACTAATAGAATCCCTTCCTTAGTGGAAGGTCGTAAACAAAATGCAAAATAAACGCTTTATACAAACAGTACTCGCTGCTGCTGGTCCTCTCGCTCTGGCTGTCACAAGACAACTTCGTGCAGCCCGCCTCCAGTGGTGTCGCGACAGGCGTGAATGGAGGGACGAATGGAGACGTGTCGTCTTCAGCGATGAGAGTCGCTTCTGCCTTGGTGCCAATGATGGTCGTATGCGTGTTTGGCGCCGTGCAGGTGAGCGCCACAATCAGGACTGCATACGACCGAGGCACACAGGGCCAACACCTGGCATCATGGTGTGGGGAGCGATCTCCTACACTGGCCGTACACCACTGGTGATCGTCGAGGGGACACTGAATAGTGCACGGTACATCCAAACCGTCATCGAACCCATCGTTCTACCATTCCTAGACCGGCAAGGGAACTTGCTGTTCTAACAGGACAATGCACGTCCGCATGTATCCCGTGCCACCCAACGTGCTCTAGAAGGTGTAAGTCAACTACCCTGGCCAGCAAGATCTCCGGATCTGTCCCCCATTGAGCATGTTTGGGACTGGATGAAGCGTCGTCTCACGCGGTCTGCACGTCCAGCACGAACGCTGGTCCAACTGAGGCGCCAGGTGGAAATGGCATGGCAAGCCGTTCCACAGGACTACATCCAGCATCTCTACGATCGTCTCCATGGGAGAATAGCAGCCTGCATTGCTGCGAAAGGTGGATATACACTGTACTAGTGCCGACATTGTGCATGCTCTGTTGCCTGTGTCTATGTGCCTGTGGTTCTGTCAGTGTGATCATGTGATGTATCTGACCCCAGGAATGTGTCAATCAAGTTTCCCCTTCCTGGGACAATGAATTCACGGTGTTCTTATTTCAATTTCCAGGAGTGTATTTTAGTTATTGTATCTTAAATGAACTGCGCAAAAAATCATTCACCAGAAGTAAATAACTTGTTAGCAACATCAGATGATATTAACAGCTTGCCGGCGCGGGTTAGCCGTGCTTTCAATGGCGTCATACCGCGGATCGCAGGGCTGCTTTCGCCGTCCGTTCGAAGCCTTCCCCGGGCATCTATGTGTGTTAGGTTATGTTGGTTTAAGTAGTTTGAGGTCTAGGGGCTGATGACATAAGCAGTTTGGTCGCATAGTTCTTGGAGCCATTTTTTGACCTTTCACGTAAATTTTCTTTACATAAACGGCCGTATCTTTAGATTGCGTTGACATAGAAACTCACTTTTTTACACCACCAAGGGCCTGGGTACCACAATAAGTGCGATACATTTCCGCTTATTATGTCTACGCGTTCTGGAGGTAAACGGGTTTTAAGGTTTGGTTAAACTGATAGACGGTCAAGAAAGTGAGTCTAGTAGGGTTCCGTTTTTACCGGTTTAGGTGACGAAATCCTATCAACGAAAACAGCTACGACAGCTACTGAAGATGAAGGCCGCATAAATAACACCCCCTACTCTTTATCCGAAATGTGCTAGTTGCAGTCGATACATCAGCATATTAATCGTAGCTACGCTTTCGATCCAAATCACGTTTACAGGAATGCAAATAGTATCCATTTCCCTATACACGTGGTAATTCACATCCCAGTATTAATGCCACCGCGTTTTAGAAGTGCGAACATTCCCATTGCTAGCTAACTTATGAAACAGTTCGGCTAATGAACGTTTTCTGGCTGTGGCGGGTCTAGTGGAGAATTCGAAACAGTGTATAATACCGTTTGCAGCTATGTAGCCGTTTATTTCCTGGGGTGGTGCAGAATTATCCCACTAAATTTACTCTCTCATAACAGTATTTTGTTATTTCGAAAAACAACCCGAATGATTGTCACATAAGCGGTGACATAAAGGAAGAAAATTCATGTTTTTGAGTCCAGAAAGCTCTATGCAACAGAAACTGCAGATGATTTTGCCATTTTCATTGCGAAATTGCCGGCTTATTCATGTCTGGGTTAATAATAGAGGGCTGTTTGCCTGGGTTGTCTGCTAGCGTAGTTGAAGGAAGGTCTGGTTTGTTTCAGGTTCTAATCTCGATGGAGGCATATACAGGGTGTTTCAAAAATGACCGGTATATTTGAAACGGCAATAAAAACTAAACGAGCAGCGATAGAAATACACCGTTTGTTGCAATATGCTTGGGACAACAGTACATTTTCAGGCAGACAAACTTTCGAAATTACAGTAGTTACAATTTTCAACAACAGATGGCGCTGCGGTCTGGGAAACTCTATAGTACGATATTTTCCACATATCCACCATGCGTAGCAATAATATGGCATAGTCTCTGAATGAAATTACCCGAAACCTTTGACAACGTGTCTGGCGGAATGGCTTCACATGCAGATGAGATGTACTGCTTCAGCTGTTCAATTGTTTCTGGATTCTGGCGGTACACCTGGTCTTCCAAGTGTCCCCACAGAAAGAAGTCACAGGGGTTCATGTCTGGCGAATAGGGAGGCCAATCCACGCCGCCTCCTGTATGTTTCGGATAGCCCAAAGCAATCACACGATCATCGAAATATTCTTTCAGGAAATTAAAGACGTCGGCCGTGCGATGTGGCCGGGCACCATCTTGCATAAACCACGAGGTGTTCGCAGTGTCGTCTAAGGCAGTTTGTACCGCCACAAATTCACGAAGAATGTCCAGATAGCGTGATGCAGTAATCGTTTCGGATCTGAAAAATGGGCCAATGATTCCTTTGGAAGACATGGCGGCCCAGACCAGTACTTTTTGAGGATGCAGGGACGATGGGACTGCAACATGGGGCTTTTCGGTTCCCCATATGCGCCAGTTCTGTTTATTGACGAAGCCGTCCAGGTAAAAATAAGCTTCGTCAGTAAACCAAATGCTGCCCACATGCATGTCGCCGTCATCAATCCTGTGCACTATATCGTTAGCGAATGTCTCTTGTGCAGCAATGGTAGTGGCGCTGAGGGGTTGCCGCGTTTGAATTTTGTATGGATAGAGGTGTAACTCTGGCGCATGAGACGATACGTGGACGTTGGCGTCATTTGGACCGCAGCTGCAACACGGCGAACGGAAACCCGAGGCCGCTGTTGGATCACCTGCTGCACTAGCTGCGCGTTGCCCTCTGTGGTTGCCGTATGCGGTCGCCCTACTTTTCCAGCACGTTCATCCGTCACGTTTCCAGTCCGTTGAAATTTTTCAAACAGATCCTTTATTGTATCGCTTTTCGGTCCTTTGGTTACATTAAACCTCTGTTGAAAACTTCGTCTTGTTGCAACAACACTGTGTTCTAGGCGGTGGAATTCCAACACCAGAAAAATCCTCTGTTCTAAGGAATAAACCATGTTGTCTACAGCACACTTGCACGTTGTGAAAGCACACGCTTACAGCAGAAAGACGACGTACAGAATGGCGCACCCACAGACTGCGTTGTCTTCTATATCTTTCACATCACTTGCAGCGCCATCTGTTGTTGAAAATTGTAACTACTGTAATTTCGAAAGTTTGTCCGCCTGAAAATGTACTGTTGTCCCAAGCATATTGCAACAAACGGTGTATTTCTATCGCTGCTCGTTTAGTTTTTATTTCCGTTTCAAATATACCGGTCATTTTTGAAACACCCTGTAGAATATCAGTAAAGAAATTTTAAGAAATTCTCGCGCCCCCAATACCTTTTATCGCTACCTTTATTCTGTACTGGCGCCCTGTAGATGTCAATATGACACTCTTGTAAAATTTCATACATGTTACTGCCTACTTTTTCCGCTTCTGTCAATAATGGAATTGACTTAATTGTGGCACTTAATGATTTTTAACTGAATTTCGTTATGAATCTTCATGCATTGTTAAATTTGCACAAGTTCCATGGTAGGTCAGCAACGGTAATCCAGTATGACTGGTCTTAACGTTGACACAGACCGTTTCGCGGCCGAATGCGGATAATATTTTGCTAATTCGTAACGATCTGGGGTTCTTTGTCTTACTAAAACAGTTATGTTATCTCGATAAGTTGAAATGCATTTTTTTACTACAGTTCATACCAATTAGCGTTTCTTCCTTCAGTTCTGTCTTATATTTACGTGTTGTATTTAACACACTAATCAGCATTAATATAGTCTTACAAATGATTGAAAACAGCCTAAAAAGTTCAGATAGTTTTTCAATTTCACGCTTGTGCATAGTATGTTGGTAGCACTTCGTCGCCTTGCCTGTTATGCTGTGTAGAAGACTTTAAAGCCGTGCGGATCAGCATAACGAAAAGGCAAGGGGTCTCGCTCGTTTTGTCCACGACTGTACATTCAACAAGCTGCATTTGAGAATTTCATTTCGTCGTCATTACAAGACATAGCACAAGAGCAGAGTAAAGACAACGTATGGAAAGAAATTAAACAACTTTGGCAAGATAGGAATAATGTGACCATTAGAAACCATTACACTGTACGCAATAACATTCTGTTTCGTCGCTCTCACCCTGACAGCAACAATTGGTTATTATGCATTCCTGACGAACTTGTTAACAAATTAATTTGGTATACTCATTTAAGTTACGCACATTACGGAGCCAGAAAATGTTTTCTTATACTGAGACAGAACTGTTATTTTACCAACATGGAGAAACGTATTCGACGAGTTTTACCGTCATGTAAAATCTGCCAGAAAGCTAAGTCAGATACGACTTCACATATTCCTCCATTACATCCCATTGTACCTGTTAAATTGAGACACATGCCCGCTGTAGACATTTTTGGTCCTATTCCCAGAACTAATAGAGGTTTTGTGCTACATCTTTGTCGCTGTTGAACTCACTTCGAAATTTGTTACCTTCACTCCGTTACGCAAAGCTACTGCTAAAACTGTTTTGAAAGCATTTGTAAAACATTTTCTATTCCATGTAGGGCATGTATTGATAGTAATTTCCGACAATGGACCACAGTTTCGATCTGCTATATGGACACGTATGTTACGAGCTAGAAACATTTCTCCGATCTATATATCCAGGTACCATGCTTCTTCGAACCCTTGTGAACGACTAATGAAAGAAATTGGCAAACTGTGTAGAATATACTGCCATAAAAAACATATTGATTGGGACACACACATACTCTCATTCCAGGATGTAATTAATTCCATACCAAATGAATCTACTATGCTATCTCCGACTGTTATACTGAAAAATGTTGAACCACCTAACAAAATTAAAGAATTAGTAACCTTTCCTACATCTCGTCGACTACGACACCATGAAATAATTGACATTGCGCTGAACAACATCAAACGTGCCGCAGAGCGCCGGAGAAGACAGCAAAAACAGGTTTGTACACGCCGTGACTTTCACATTGGACAGAAGATATTAGTACGCACACATTATATATCTAATAGAGGAAAGAGTAGATGTAGTAAATTTGAGCTTCTATACGCAGGTCCATACAGAATTCGCAGCATTCCTCACCCCAATATAGTGGCACGTCGAAACTCTGAGAACCAGAAAAAGTAAAGGCAATCACCATGTCTCCAATATTAAACCCTTTATTGAATGAACATACTTTATGATTTATCACACTGTAATGCCATTTCCTGATTCTTTTATGACCACTTATGCAATTATATTTATGTGATTACTTACTGATGATTGTCATATTTTTTCTTGGCAAGTGCCCGGAAAGGTAACGTTAGCAGGTCGCTTTTCTTGTCGTTACACATCAGACCGTGCACATTTTTCCAGATGAACTTACACATTTTATGACCACTTATGCAATTATATCTATGTGATTACTTACTGATGATTGTCATATTTTTTCTTGGCAAGTGCCCGGCAAGGTAAGGTTAGCAGGTCGCTTTTCTTGTCGTTTCATATCAGACCGTGCACATTTTCCATTTTTCATGTATGTATGATTGTTTTACTATTTTGTTTGTATACACTATGAAATGTTTAAGATGTAACAAACACCAGTTGACTTTGACATTTTGCCTTATGATATCTCAACATCGTGACTATTTTACATTTTTTTGCTGCTACATTGTGATACTCTGTGTACATTTTTGCACCTGCACACTGTCTATGTTTTTGACATATTACGTTTTCTGTCATGCTATGCTGTATGCTTAATTATATCACTAGAAACCAGTTTTTATTTAATGGGTAAATGATTTAAATCCAAGACATTAATCATTGTTCATCATTTTCAGAAAGCAATAACGTGTCAAAGAAATAAATTAAACAAACCACAGTGAATTACTGTGAAATGGGAATTTCACCTTCGGAATGAACGAAAGAAGATGCAATACCTCGTCACGAAGAGTAAATGTATCAGAATTAACAAGCATTCACAAGAATATACTATACACATCGTTTGATAGCAGTCTTAACTAATTTTTTCTTTCAGAATACGAGGCGATTGATGCAGGCTGTCAGACAGAACTACACATCTTAGTTTTAGTGATGAAATATGCTAGAAATAAGGAACTCTATACTATGAATAATGAATAATGAAGTGACTTTTTTCCAGATGATAATGAATGGTGATGAATAGTGATGAAGAATATAGTAATATGAATAATGAAGTTTTTGTTTACAGGTGATGATAGTAATAGAGTTATGGTGATATGAATAATGAAGCTTTTGTTTATAGGTGTTGATAGTGATAAACTTTATATGGCTACTAAACACACCACTTTTAAGTTTTTCTTTGCAGATAAGGATAATGTTGAAGTTTATGTATTTATGCTATGTAGTTATTTAAGTATTTGTAGCAGTTCGTTTTGACAGTATGTCTTATGTCGCATGGTATGATGACTGAAGGTTTTGGAAAGGACAGCTAGAAAACATATATATTTAATACACATTTCATTACCTGTTAATTCGAAGTTCACTACTTTTCAGCATAATATGCGTTTCTTCTTTCAGCTTAATAGTCCATTTTGTATTTTTTTTCCAGGAGAAGCTATTCATGAAATTAATGTGCTATAAGCACTTGGTCATTAAACCTGTTCTAGTACTTGCACTTTTTTACCCATTTGTGTGTGTCATTCATGAATGTGATCACATATACTCTATTTGTTTCATAACCTTGCTACAGCTGACTCATGACGAATGACGTTACCTATCCTCATTTGCAGCAATAAGTCAAAAGCAAATATTGTTATGCCCCAGCAATTAATTATCGATCCCAACGCAATGCATTGCTAGCATAAAAAAATGTATTACCAGTCCCAGATAATGCTACCAGTTTAAGAGTGTTCTGAGTAATACTGAATGATATTTTCTAACCACACACTTGAGTAATTGTTACAGTACGTTACATTTTAAATATGTCTTATGTCACTTGAATGATGAGTTCTGAGTAATAATGAATGATATTTTGTAATAATGCATGCATGCTCTACACTCATTAACTCCTGTTTTGACTGATGACTTCTGATGATTTGTAATTGATCAATGAGTGCAAATAATTATTTTTAAATATGTCATATGTCACTTGAATGATGAAAAATGTTTTGTATTATTCAATACTTGCTGGCCAACGAATGCCACTGTTTCTTATATTTTAAATTTATATTATGTCACTTTCATGCTATACTAGTTGATGTGTCGGCAGCTGGGCCAACACCTTGTAGATAGAGGTGGCTTAATGCATGCTAGACTAACGCAGACGGGCGTGAAGTACTGGAACAGGATACGTAATTAATGCTATGAAGAAAAGTACGTAGCTGGTATCATACTTATCTTTAATCACTCATTGTGGTACATCGCACAAAGGAGACTTTAATTACAATCACTGTAAGGCTAATGGCGCCTTGCTAGTTCGTAGCCATTAACTTAGCTGAAGGCTATTCTGTCTCTCGGCTAATGAGAGAGAAAGGCTTCGTACGTCTAGTCGCTAGCTCTGTCGTCCGTACAACTGGGCTGAGTTCGAGTCAGTCTCTCGAGACCTGCCTTGTGGTGGCGCTAGGTTTGCGATCACACAGTGGCGACACGCGGGTCCGACATGTACTACAGGACCGCGGCCGATTTAAGCTACCACCTAGGACGTGTGGTGTCTGGCTGTGACACCACATTCCTCCCCCGCAAATCGGCGAACGGTCGTGAGATATGGCTTCCGCCCGCCGTGGGGAGGACCCCATGTTGACGTATGCGAGGAGGTGGGGAGCCTAACAACAGGCGAGGCTGTGCCACCCGCACCCGGCCATTCGGTCCGAGGGGAGCTAGGAAACGCCTGAAAACCTAGTCCAGGGTGCACGTCAACATGCGGTGTATGCGCCCGTAAAGAGACAGGAGGGGCCGAAGGGTCGACCTCCATGTGGTCGGAGAACCCGACGCGCGATGACGACATCTGGTCCGGAGCGGGCAAGAGTTCCATGGCGGAGGACAGCTGGTCACGGGAAGCGATCGGCGGCGCGTGACCCAGGGAGGCGCGTGGCGGCTGCAGCGAAGCGTCCACTGCGGGCGGCGCCGGAGGCGGCTGCGGCGGCTGCGGCGGCGGCGCGACGCCATGAGGCAAAATGGAAGGCAGCGTCGGTAACACCTGGGGATGAGGCGAGCCAGTAGATGGGTCCCCAGGGCGCTGACCTGACGGCTCCGTCGCTGAAAGCAGACGGGGAGCGGCAGAACCCAGGCGACGACACAGACGCAGCTGATTGAGATGCCGACGCACCTCACCAGAGGCCCCCAAAACCAAATACATCGCGCGGCCGAGGCAGCAAAGAATGCGCCCTGCGAGCCAACGCCGTGAACCGCGATAGGTGCAATAGAAGACAACGTCGCCAGGAGCAAAAGCAGGAGTCTGCCGCTGCACAGGGACCTGATGCGGCGGATGCAGCAAAGACATCAAGGGGCGATGAGAACGACCATGGAGCAACTCAGCCGGCGAGCGACCATCGCGGGGCTGAGAGCGATACGAGGACAAAAAGAGCAATAACGCGTCCTCCCGAGAATGCGACTCTTTCAATTTCAACATCTGTGACTTGAAAGTCCGGACCAATCGTTCCGCGGCACCGTTGGACTGAGGCGAAAACGGCGCGGACGTCAGATGTTGAATACCATTGGCCTTGCAGAAGGACTGAAATTCTGCGGACATGAATTGTGGGCCATCGTCGGAAACAATAGTCTGCGGAAGACCTTCAATGCAAAAGATAGCAGACAAGGCTTGGATTGTGGCAGAAGACGTCGTGGAAGACATCCGGACAACAAAAGGAAAATTACTGAAAGCATCGATCACAACCAACCAACGAGCATTCCAGAATGGACCAGCAAAATCGATGTGCAAGCGTTGCGAAGGGGAAGTGGCTTTCAGCCATGCAAAGAATTTCCGCGGCGGTGCGGATTGTTGACCGGGCCACGCCACGCAAGAGGAGCACATATTCGTAATCGCAGCATCGATTCCGAACCAAGTACAGTGCTGATGAGCAAGTTGTTTCGTACGCACTATACCCCAATGTCCGTGGTGAAGAAGCCGTAAGACAGAGGACTGTAACGAACGTGGGACCACGACTCTGGATTGATCATTATCTGAACGCAACAACAAAACACCACGTCGGACAAAAAGTCTCTCCTTGTGAGCCAAAAATTCGGCGAACCAGCGGATCCTCGATCCGTGACTTTGACAAGGGCCATTGCGTAGCAACAAAACGCAAAACAGTAGCAAGGACAGGGTCAGCAGCTGTGGCCGTAGCTACACGAGGAAAATCAATCGGAAACGATGCGACCACGTCATCGGTTTCCGCATCAATGAACATGCAAGCAAGTTCGGAAGAATCGAATGCTTTATCCTCAGCAACAGGCAAACGGGACAACGCATCAGCGTTTCCGTGCTTAGCAGTGGACCGATACAAGATATCGTAGCGGTACAGCGAGAGGAAAAGAGACCAGCGAATGAATTTCCGCGCCGTACGCGGAGGTACCGGCTTGTTCGGATGAAAAAGCGATGTCAAAGGTTTGTGGTCCGTGATGATGGTAAAGTGACGACAATACAAGAAATCGTGAAACTTAGTAACACCAAACACGAGAGCTAAAGCCTCTTTCTCTATCTGTGAATAATTTCTTTGCGCAGATGAGAGCAATTTTGACGCAAAGGCAATAGGGCGATCATGCGATCCATCTTTGTGCGCAAGCACAGCACCGATCCCGAAATCCGATGCATCTACCATCAACAAAAGGGGTTTTCGAGGATCGAATGGCGTAAGGCAAGTATGTGGAAGCAACGCCGATTTCAACTGGCGAAAGGCGCGTTCGCATTCCGTCGTCCAGACGAACGGAACACCTTTACGGCGTAAGCGATGAAGCGGAGCTGAAATGGAAGAAGCATTGCGCAGAAATTTATGATAATAATTTATTTTACCCAGCACACTCTGCAGCTGTTTCAAGTTCTGCGGTGACGGCAAATCCTGTATGACACGGAGGTGCTCTGGACTCGGATGTATTCCGTGAGCATTTATGACATGTCCCAGATACGGTAAGTCACGAGCAAAAAACACACATTTGTCCTTCCTCAAGCGAAGAGCATTTTGTCGCAAGACCTGAAATAAC
This sequence comes from Schistocerca nitens, assembly GCF_023898315.1. NCBI lineage: Eukaryota > Metazoa > Arthropoda > Insecta > Orthoptera > Acrididae > Schistocerca > Schistocerca nitens. Next base: position 230,549,513 of record NC_064614.1, on the reverse strand, counting down.
GTTCGGAGATTTTGCAAATGTTCGGCTTCTGTCTTTCCGGAGATCACAATATCGTCCAGATAGTTCGCAGCAGTAGGGACCGACGCACAAACAGTTTGTAAATATTGCTGAAACAATGCAGGTGCGGACGCACACCCGAATGGCAGTCTTTTGAAGCGATACAAGCCAAGATGCGTGTTGACCACCAAGACGCGCTGGGATTCTTCGTCCACAGGTATTTGCAAGTACGCATCTGCTAGGTCCAACTTTGAAAAATATTTTCCCGGGCACAGGATGTCAAAAAGATCTTCCGGGCGGGGCAAAGGAAAAGTTGCAGTCACAAGTTGGGGATTCACAGTTGCCTTGAAGTCCACACAAAGTCTCAATTTTCCGGAAGGTTTTGGCAAAATTACTAAGGGTGAGGCCCAGAGAGAAGCCTGCACACGTTCAATTACACCTTGAGATTCTAAATCGTGTAATGTTCTGGCGACCTCATCACGCAATGCGTGGGGAACATTGCGCGCTCTGAAAAACTTCGGTTGCGCGTTGGCTTTTAGTTCCAAATGTGCTTCATAGTTCTTAGCGCAACCAAGGCCCGGTGCAAAAATGTCCGCAAAGTCTTCACATAGACTAGAAACACTGGCGGAAGGCACAGTCTGATTCACTGATAGGACCTGATTTACTATAGACAAGTTAAACAACTGAAATAAATCTAAACCAAACAAGTTCACTGCAGTAGAAGAACGAAGAACGTAAAATGACACAAGTTTTGTTTGTCCCTTGTATGTTGCAAGAAGGCTGCACTGTCCTAACACTGGTATTTTCTGGCCTGAGTAACTATTGAGCTGAACATTTGCGGCACGCAACGTAGGTTTGTCCAGTTGGTTGTACGTGTCGTGATTGAGCAATGAAACTGCAGCTCCGGTATCGAGCTGGAATGGTATCACTTTGCCTGCAAAGTCTAAGTCTACAAAAAGTTTATTGTCCTGTTGACGACAAAAGCGACTGTGTTGTGCAACTGGAACAGACACTGGGACAGAATCACGTGCGACGTGACGGGACTTCCGTCGACGTGGGCGCACACTTTTTGGGGAATGAACACTGTCACTGGACGGGGTGGAATAAACTACATGAATATCCATGGGCGAAGGTTCACGAGCCCGAGTTTCCTTGGTTCGATTCCGGCGCGAAGCAAAGGGCCTGGAATGGGCGTGAGTGTCTGATCTGAGCTTTTTCTGGCAAACACTTTGGACATGTCCTTTCTTATGACAGTAAAAGCAAATAGCTTGGCGTGACGGGCAATTTTCACGCGAATGTCTAGTTTCACACCGCGGGCATGATTTCACTGCATTAGCTTGCTTACGCGGCGCACGTGATTGCGAGCTAGGCTGCCGCTGCGCTGACGGGCGCGAGGACCGCCTAGCGTCCCGTGCAGCGGGCCCGGCGGGCCGGTTAATGTGACACACTGCTGGCGAAGTTTCAAACGAGTCCTGAGCAAAGTCAAGTGTGTCTTGCCTATCCAATATGTCTATCACTTGTTGAAGGGAGGGATTAACGAGTTTCAAAATCTGTTCCCGTATGCGAACATCAGAAACGTTCTGTGCTATTGCATCACGCACCATAGTATCTGAATAAGGAAGTCCACATTCGCATTCAAACGCACACTCCCTACTAAGTCCTTGCAATGTCGCAACCCACTCCCTATTAGTCTGACCGGCCGTACGTTTTGTACGAAAGAACGTATACCTTTTTGCAACGACATTTACTGTTTCCTTGAAATAGGCATCTAAAGCAGACAAAAGTTCTTCGTAGGACAGAGTTGCTACGTCGCGCCAGGGAAACAACTTTACTATCACTCGGTACGTGGACACACCGACACAAGAAAGCAAAAACGGCTGCCGCTCATTACCTTGAATTCTGTAGGCGGCTAGGTGGAAGTCGAATTGATGGGACCACTCTTGCCATGACTCGTGGGTTGCAGCAAAGGGTCTGAATTGAGGTGCAACAGCATGTTGTGGCGGCGGTAGCGATGAAGCGGCGGCGGCCGCATCGGTGTGCAGCGCACGTTGACCCTGGATGAGCTGTCCAAGAGCATCCAATAACGCCTGCGTCTGCTGATGCTGCAAGCGATAAAATTCGGACAGTACATCTGGAGATTGTGGCGAAGCCATGACACAAAGAAATTAGGGCAAAGTAAAACACAAGATCCATCCCATCCTCGTCGCCATGTGATGTGTCGGCAGCTGGGCCAACACCTTGTAGATAGAGGTGGCTTAATGCACGCTAGACTAACGCAGACGGGCATGAAGTACTGGAACAGGATACGTAATTAATGCTATGAAGAAAAGTACGTAGCTGGTATCATACTTATCTTTAATCACTCATTGTGGTACATCGCACAAAGGAGACTTTAATTACAATCACTGTAAGGCTAATGGCACCTTGCTAGTTTGTAGCCATTAACTTAGCTGAAGGCTATTCTGTCTCTCGGCTAATGAGAGAGAAAGGCTTCATACGTCTAGTCGCTAGCTCTGTTGTCCGTACAACTGGGCTGAGTTCGAGTCAGTCTCTCGAGACCTGCCTTGTGGTGGCGCTAGGTTTGCGATCACACAGTGGCGACACGCGGGTCCGACATGTACTACAGGACCGCGGCTGATTTAAGCTACCACCTAGGACGTGTGGTGTCTGGCTGTGACACCACACTAGTTTTATGAATACCAGTAGCCTGATGCTACACTCATTAGCTCCTGTTTTGAATGATGACTTCTGATGGTTTGTAACTGGTCAATGAGTGCCAATGTTCTCTTTAAGCAGATGACTTATTAACATTATTCTGTAATACTTCGTACATGGTACAGGAATGTTCAGTAACTGGGCGATGAGTGCCACCTATTACTCAAATCAGTTGATAGACTAATGCAATTCTCAATGATGATTGGCATAAGACTTAATGTCCTTCACCTTCTGACCTAATTACCAGAAATTACTGCAATATCCGTTTGTCCTGTGTATCCTCATGATCACGGAGCACTATATTTGGTTTTTGCACTAATTCTACGTTGGTGTACCTTACAAGAACGTGGTGTTGACATGACATGCTGTCCACCACCTTGAGCGATGGAGATTTTATTATGGTCCCACTGGTGTACCTAATGTACTACCAAAATGATAACATGGAATATTAATACGACATTTGAGTGTCTTGGCTACACTGATTAATACTTCAGGGAAAAGAACTTCAGATTGTCTCACTTGGTGTTGTGCTTCTGTAGAAAGATATGGACTTTCAGTGCAGCTGTGTGCAACCTAATGTGCTACAACCATGATGCAATCCTTCCCTTTCCTATCCTAGTTCTTCTAAAATAGTAAAAAAACTACAGTGCGTGTGCACTTTATGTCATTTGTTAATATGATTTGTACTCATTGCGTATACATTTTGTGATTTCCTGATATGTTCTGTACTACAGTGCGTGTGCACTTTTGTCATTTGTTAATATGATTTGTACTCATTGCGTATACATTTTGTGATTTCCTGATATGTTCTGTACTACAGTGCGTGTGCACTTTTGTCATTTGTTAATATGATTTGTACTCATTGCGTATACATTTTGTGATTTCCTGATATGTTCTGTACTACAGTGCGTGTGCACTTTATATCATTTGTTAATATGATTTGTACTCATTGCGTATACATTTTGTGATTTCCTGATATGTTCTGTACTATAGTGCGTGTGCACTTCTGTCATTTGTTAGTATGTTTTGTACTCATTGCGTATACATTTTGTCATTGCTTAATATGTTCTGTACTACAGTGCGTGTGCACTTTTGTCATTTGTTAATATGATTTGTACTCATTGCGTATACATTTTGTGATTTCCTGATATGTTCTGTACTACAGTGCGTGTGCACTTTATATCATTTGGTAATATGATTTGTACTCATTGCGTATACATTTTGTGATTTCCTGATATGTTCTGTACTATAGTGCGTGTGCACTTTTGTCATTTGTTAGTATGTTTTGTACTCATTGCGTATACATTTTGTCATTGCTTAATATGTTCTGTACTACAGTGCGTGTGCACTTTGTCATTTGTTAATATGATTTGTACTCATTGCGTATACATTTTGTGATTTCCTGATATGTTCTGTACTACAGTGCGTGTGCACTTTTGTCATTTGTTAATATGTTTTGTACTCATTGCGTATACATTTTGTCATTGCTTGATATGTTCTGTACTCAGTGCATGTGCACTATATTTTATTTCATGTTCTGCACTTATATATATGTATATATTCTGTGATTGTAAACTTAGTTAATTAAGAAAAAGTTGTTGCTCATGGCAAGTCCAATTGACTCAGCATCACTGCCAAATTGTTGCCCCCCCCCCCCCCCAGTGGAGGGTTATTAAGAGGTATGCGCTGCCTGCAATAGGCAAGACATAGGAGAGTCTCTGACCAGAGAGCAGTATGTTGTTAGTTGTCGCTTGTCGCTAGTCTGCAGTAGTCTGCGCGTGTCTGCGCTTGTCTGCAGTCTGCTCTGGTCGGGACTCTGGAGGATGAGTATTATTGTATAAGGTAAAGAAGCAGCCTTGCGCATATCTAGTAATGTATGTGAACTGTCATCCAATTTTTTTTAAAAATGCCCTAATAATAATTTTTATAATATAAAGTAATTTTTTTAAAAAGCATTCATTTCAATTTAAAGAACTTATCCAATGCATGATCATTCCTTTCACGAATCACAAATGTATAGGCCAGCATTGCACGGAGCTGTGCCGGAAAGTTTTTAGGTAAGAGCAGATATATTCGCCGTTTTTATTGAGGTAAGAATTTTTGCTTTTTTTATTCAGAATACAGGGCCGTGGCGCAGCGCTGCTGTCGTCCTAAAATTTAACAGGTTACTTAATTTTTTTTATTATTTTGGGGTTTAGGAATTTTTCTGTTTCGAGCTTACATTCAATGAGAAAAGAATTTTGTGGGTACATTAAATGTGAATGCATTTGTGCACAGAGATTGTAAATGGGAACCAATTTTGTTCAGAGGTTACATTAAATTAGAATCACAATCATTTATTCATATTTAAAAATTCATGTAAATATTATTTTTGTGGGGAGGTTACAACAAACACACACATACACACACACACACACTTGAAAGGGATGTAATGGATGTAATTTAACGCTATCGGATTCAGTATCATTTCATTTCGCGGCCGACTTTTTCATCAGTGACTAGGCTGATGCGGTGCGACCTGTCACGAATTCCTCTCTTGTACCAACCTCTTCATCTCAGAATAGCTCTTGCGCGCAACGTCTTAAATTACTTGTCGACTTGTTCCAGCCTCACTGTTCTCCTACCCTTAATAGCTCCCTCTTTTACCATGGACTTTGTTCTCTGATATCTTAACACATGTCTTATCATCTGGTCCTATTTTCTTGGCAGTGTTTTCCATGTTTTCCTTCCTTCACCTATTCTGCAAGAATCTTCTCATGCCTTTTCTTATCGGTCCACCCAATTGTCAACATCCTTCTATAGCTCTACATCCCAAACAATTCGATTTTCTTCTTTCCGGTTGTACCGTAGTCCGTGTTTCACTACGATACAATGCTGTGCTCCATAAGTACACTCTCTGAAAATTCTTCCTCAAATGAAGGCCGATGTTGGATAGTAGTAGACTTAGGTATTTTGGTCAAAAATGCACTTTTTCCTTGTGCTATGAAGGCCCTACTTGTTTCATCCGTCAGTGCGTTTTTATTTCCAAGACAGCAGAATTGCTTCACTTCGTCTGCTTCACGGTCACTATTTTTATGTTAATTTTGTCGTTGCACTCGTTTCTGTTACTCCTCCTTACTTTCGGCTTTGTCCGGTTTACTCTCAGCGCATACAATTTACTCGTTAGACTACTCATCCCTTTCAAAGAGTCCTGTAATTGTTCCGCACTTTTACCGAAGATAGCTGTAAAGTGCGCAGATCTTATCATACATATCCTTTCACCCTGAATTTTGATTTTAGGACACTGCTGCGTAGCGCGACTCCGATGCGGGTATATAAGGACCGACATGCAAGCAGTGGATTAGTGTGTTATCCGTGTCCTTCCGACGTGAGTGTGGTAAATGTGGAAACGTGAATTATGGCAACGTTATTACCAAATGCGTCCAGACAGGATCGCCGTGCTGTTATTCTTTTCTTGGCTGTCAAATGACAAACACCTGTTGACATCCATTGGAGAATAAAGAATGTGTATGCGGCAGCATGTCTGTCGAAAACCGTCGTGGAATGGAGCACCAAGGGGTACTGCTGCTTCATGATAACGCACTTCCCCATATCGCAAATGTCGTAACGCAGAAGGTACGCGAACTCAAGTATGAGATGCTCGAGCACCCACCCTTATAATCCCGATCTCTCCCTACGCGACTATCACATCTTCGGTCTCTTAAAAGAGGCTTTGAAGGGTAGACGATACCTGTCGGACGAGGGTGCAGCAGGCTGCTACAGACTAATTCCAGTAGTAGGTTCAAATGGCTCTGAGCACTATGGGACTTAACTTCGAAGGTCATCAGTCCCCTAGAACTTAGAACTACTTAAACCTAACTAACCTAAGGACATCAGACACATCCATGCCCGAGGCAGGATTGGAACGTGCGACCGTAGCGATCGCGCGGTTCCAGACTGTAGCGCCTAGAACCGCACGGCCACCTCGGCCGGCTCCAACAGTAGGACACGGTGTTCTTCCAAAGAAGTGTCTTCAACCTGGAGCGTCGGTGGAATGATCGCCTCAATGCTCAAGGGGATTTATCATGATTGGCGCCTCGATTGGGGACTTAACAACCTTCTAACGGAAACTTTCTTATCGCCCCTTACTCAAAGTTTCGTCGCTGTTACCTTCCTTATACCTGTGTTTGTCCATTCAACTTATGTGATAGCCATTCTTTTAGGTATGTCCGTTTGCACTACGAACTGTGGTTTTCACTATCGTGCGGTAGCGTTCTCGCTTCCCACGCCCGGGTTCCCGGGTTCGATTCCCGGCGGGGTCAGGAATTTTCTCTGCCTCGTGATGGCTGGGTGTTGTGTGCTGTCCTTAGGTTAGTTAGGTTTAAGTAGTTCTACGTTCTAGGGACTTATGACCTCAGCAGTTGAATCCCATAGTGCTCAGAGCCATTTGAACCATTTTTGTGATACTAAATGTGACACTTCTGTCACTAAATGTAACTGGGTTTTCTCTTTTGATGCTGTCAATTGTCAGGATAATCATTCTAAAGCATTCTGTCAGGGTGAAAATATTAAATAAATTAACTTTTCTCTCTTAACAACAAGTGGGCAGGGTGGGTTCTTCCTTGGCTCGGGTATGAGGTCGAATGAAACATCATTTTTACATAAGATAACTTTTATTAAAGATTTGTACAACTGTATCTTACTGAATGTTCTGGTTCGGAGAGCGGCAGCTTTGTCGTTTGTGAAGTCTTCTGCTGCGGCAGCGGCGGCGGCGGCGGCGGCGGCGGCGGCGTCTGATTACGCGTAGCGGTGTGTATCTCGTATCGCCGTCTCGCCCAGTTGACTGAAGACGCGCAGCGCGAAGTGGCCCGTTTAATTATTGCGAGCGAAGTCGTGCATCGGATGGTGATACCTTGGATGTGGCGTCCCAGTGCTTCTCTTCTCTAAGCGGCAGCGTGTGTTGTGCGTCGACCAGCGGAGCGGCGCGGCGGGGCAAGGCCAGTGTCCCGGACTCGAACCACGGACTCCCGCTTGCCAGTCTTCGGCTGTCAGGTCTTCATCCCAGCTCACAGGTGACTGCTGAGGTGAGGCCGTCTCCTTCCCGTCCTCACGAGTCACCTGGGTACGTAAAAATCAGACTTCAAATACCTTTTAACTTCTGTCTTCTGGCGCCGCGGCTGCTGCTTGCTATTCCATTACAGCGGCGGACTTGGTTCGTCTGTGCATGATGCAGACTCTTCTTGCATGACGGTCTTCAGCACCGAAACTGACTGAAAACTACTGCTACGCTTCTTCACTTCTTCGTCTCCTTCGTCTCTCGTCTCTGTCTTCGTCTCCGTCTCCGTCTTCGTCTGTCTGGCTCACTGCGTCTCGCGTATTTATTCACTTCAATTTACTGGAGGCGAACGACTTCACGGTCATTGCCTCGTCTGTCACGTTGAGAAGCTTCTCGAAGAATCTTCTTAACGTCGGTCATTGGCTCTTGGGATGTAGGCGAGGGCCTTTGCTCACATGCGACAACTGAGAAACGCGTGAGCCGGTCGGGCGATGCCCTGACGGCTGAATCGACAGCGCCCGCTTACGTGGAACTTGCTGACTTCACGGTCATTGTCTCTTCTGTTCTACTGTTCTGCCCGCTGTTTGCGAGTATGTAACTCTCTAAACTAAACCAAGTTTTTCATTTATATTCTAATTTCTAGTTCACTTTGATTTCACTAATTTGTTTACTTAAGTACCACTCAACATTACACATAATCGATTACCGTTTCAGTATCTTCATTAGCTTCCTCTACCTCTTTATTTTCTGGATGTGACGTCGTCATGTATAAGTGAGCTATTGTTGTTGGAATTGGTTTCCTGTTGTTTCTGATGAGAAAAACGCTATCACTTAACGACTCCCATTAATTCACTTTTTGTCTTACATTCCTTTTCATAACGAATCCTGCACCCATTACACCTTTTGTTGCTGCTGTTAATATAACCCTTTATTTGTTATTATGGATATTTTATTTCTATATACCTTCACTTATCCCCATTTAATTTAGACAGAGCACAAAAATCCCCCTCCGTAAAGACTCTGAAAGAACACCGAATAATTACTAACGCAATTTTAATAATATTTATGTAGTACCTTTCTTTAAGTAAATGTACTTATGTACCAACTATATTTAAAAAATCCATGTTATTATTGTTTACCTTTAATTTACCTTCAGATATATACAGGGTGGCCCATATCTCACGAGATAAGAGTCAAACGAAAAAACTACAGAGAACGAAACTTGTCTAGCTTGAAGGGGGAAACCAGATGGCGTTATGATTGGCCCGCTAGATGGCGCTGCAATAGGTCAAACGTATATCAACTGCGTTTTTTTAAATGGGAACCATATTTTTTAATACATATTCGTGTAGTACGTAAATAAATATGAATGTTTTAGTTGGACCACTTTTTTCGATTTGTGATAGATGGCGCTGTAATAGTTACATACACATGGCTCACAATTTTAGACGAACAGTTGGTAACAGCTAGTTTTTTTTAATTAAAATACAGAACGTAGGTACGTTTGAACATTTTATTTCGGTTGTTCCAATTTGATACATGTACCTTTGTGAACTTATCATTTCTGAGAACGCTTGCTGTTACAGCGTGATTACCTGTAAATACCACATTAATGCAGTAAATGATGAAAATTATGTCCGTCAACCTCAATGCATTTGGCAATACGTGTAACGACATTCCTCTCAACAGAGAGTAGTTCGCCTTCCGTAATGTTCGCACATGCAGTGACAATGCGCTGACGCATGTTGTCAGGCGTTGTCGGTGGACCACGATAGCAAATATCCTTCAACTTTCCCCACAGAAAGAAATCCGGGGACATCAGATCCGGTGAACGTGCGGGCCATGGTATGGTGCTTCGACGACCAATCCACCTATCATGAAGTATGCTACTCGATACCGCTTTGCCGCACGCGAGTTATGTGCCGGACATCCATCATGTTGGAAGTACATCGGTAGAACTTTACATAGGAAATCAGCTCCATTTAGATTTCCATTGATAAAATGGGGCCAATTATCGTTCCTCCTATAATGCCGCACCATACATTAACCCGCTGAGGTCGCTGATGTTCCACTTGTCGCAGCCATCGTGGATTTTCCGTTGCCCAAGAGTGCATATTATGACGGTTTACGTTACCGCTGTTGGTGAATGACGCTTCGTCGCTAAATAGAACGCGTGCAAAAAATTTGTCATCGTCCCGTAATTTCTCTTGTGCCCAGTTGGAGAACTGTACACGACGTTCAAAGTCGTCTCCATGCAATTCCTGGTGCATTGAAATATGGTTCGGGTGCAATCGATGTTGATGGAACATTCTCACCACCGACGTTTTTGAGATCCCCGATTCTCGCGCAGTTTGTCTGCTACTGATGAGCGGATTAGCCGCGACAGCAGCTAAAACATCTACTTGGGCATCATCATTTGTTGCAGGTCGTGGTTGACGTTTCACATGTGGCTGAACACTTCCTGTTTCCTTAAATAACGTAACTATCCGGCGAATGGTCCGGACACTTGGATGATGTCGTCCAGGATACCGAGCAGCATACATAGCACACGCCCGTTGGGCATTTTGATCACAATAGCCATACATGAACACGACATCTACCTTTTTCGCAATTGGTAAACGGGTATTGTATCAGTAAGCAAATACCGTCCGCACTGGCGGAGTGTTACGTGATACCACGTACTTATACGTTTGTGACTATTACAGCGCAATCTATTACAAAGCGAAGAAAGTGGTCCAATTATACATTCATATTTCTTTACGTACTACACCAATATGTAATAAAAAATGGGGGTTCCTATTTTAAAAAATGCAGTTGATATCCGTTTGACCTATGGCAGCACCATCGATCGGGCCAACCATAGCGCCATATATATATATATATATATATATATATATGAAGGGTGTGTGTGTGTGTGTGTGTGTGTGTGTGTGTGTGTGTGTGTGTGTGTGTGTGTGTGTTTGTATGTGTGGATATGTTATTAGGTAATTTTATGAATTTGTATGATATATTTAATAGAATGTATGTGAGCCTGACGTCCGTCATCATTAGTTTTCCGGCTCAGACCAGTCAAAATAAAGTATATTATTTAGCATTAACACAAGATCTAAACATATCAGTAGTGGGAATTTTAAATGTGTTAGCTATAGTGGGACAACTTATGGTTATATTCTTTAACTCGAAATACTCAAAAATTCTCAAGACACAAATGAGTCTGGCTACATTTTGGACAATATTACAATTTATATGGCTACGAAAGTATTCATTGAATTACTATATTCTGTATTTTGGAGCGTGTAAAAGCGACATTTACAGTAACTTTGGCGTCGAAATAGGTTCTTCCAACTCTGTAAACATTTAATATTAATTTATTTCAGTTCCAAATTAAATATTTGGACACATTTAAGTCAAAATTCATTCGACTAAATCTCTACAGAGGCATTTTCTTTACGTTTTACGGCCATGCACTTAATCCTGCGTTGACAATTCGAGCTTTCTATGAGTCTCATGTAACATACGACTTTATTCCCTTTTGTCTCTTCACTTTCTGCAGTTTTATATTTTTCGTTATTTAACTTCAATATTTCGTACGTTATCCAAGGTTTTCTACCGAGCATTAGCGTTTTTCCTATTTGATCCTCTTCTTCTATTTTCATTACTTCATATCTCAAACCTATCCATTCATCTTCTACTGTATTTCGTTCCTTTGGTTCTGTCAATTGCTGCCTAACATTCCCTCTAGCACTCTCAACATTCTCTAGACACTTCAAATTATACCAGCCTCATCTCCTTATTTTCTGGCCCTTATGCAATTTCTTTGTTTCTAATCTGCAGTTTACAACCGATAAATTATAGTCTGAGTCCATATCTTTCAATGGCAACGTTTTGTAGTTTATAACATGGTATCTAAATTTCTCTCTTGTCATTAAATAATAATATACCTGAAACATTTCGCAGTCTCTACGTCTCTTCCACGTGTACAACACTCTCTCACGATTCTGAAACCAACTGTTCGTAATTATTACTTTATACTGAATGCGGGTGTTACCAAACCTCCGCTGTCATACATTACTGGACTCGCATTCAGAAGGAGGACGGCTCAGAGCCGCACCTGGTCATCTTAGATTTTCCGTAATTTAACTAATTCGCTCCAGAAAAATGCGAAGATCCTTCCTTTGAAAGGGGATCGCCTATTTCCTTCCCATCCTTAAAAAGCAACCTGAGCTTAATCTCCGTCTCTAATGACCTTGTTATTGACGGGCCGCTAAATCTTCTTTTTTTTCATTTATTTACGTATGTCCATGTTGTCCTATTATTTTTCCTTCACTTACTTTCCCTGATATCGAATTCTATTGTCCCATCACAATTGAATTTTCATTCACTGGAAGGATCAACAAACGAACTTCAACGGATGTCTTGTGACGTCCGCGACGGCCAAACGCAACGAGCAAAATGAAAAAAATAAAAGAGCCGCTAGGCCACCGCACCCGGCGAAACCCTTTTCACCTCATGTATAATGATAATATATACTATCTAGTGAGGATAAACTGTATTCTCCAGCAGCTCAGATCGTTTGATCACGGGACTTTTACGAAGCTACATTCAAATTTTGTTCGAAGTCTTATAAACACCCTAGGAACGTCGTATGCGATATCCACTTCTGAAGAATCGGGCAGATACTGCAGTACTATAACAAGTAGTTAAGAATTTATTGTTATTGATCCATGCATGACACTTTATTTCAGTATCAATTTAACGCACCTAGGTGTTTGTCTATGGCAGAACATAATGAATAAAAAATAAATAAACAGCAAACAACTTCGATGTTCAAATCAAATGTAACTCACATGTCGCAATCACAACATAATTTCGTTGTTACATCTACATGACTGCATCTACAGGATTTCGTTGCAATCCAGACTTACGTGCCTGGCAGAGGGTTCATCGAACCAACTTCGGACTATTTCTCTACCGTCCCACTCTTAGACTATCAGTAAAGTAATTTTAAGAAATTCTCGCGCCCCCAATAAGTTTTATTGCTACCTTTGTTCTGTACCGGCGCCATGTGGATGTCAATACGAAACTCTCGCAGAATTTCATACTTGTTCCCGCCCACTTTTTCCGCTTCTATCATTAATTGAATTAAGTGTGGCACTGAATGATTTTAACTGAATTTCGTTGTGAATCTTCACGCATTGATAAATTTGCACACTTTCATGGTAGGTCAGCAACGGTAATCCCGTATCACTGGTCTGAACGTTGACAGAGACCGTTTCGCGGCCGAAAGCGCATATTATTTTGCTAATCTGGGGTACATTGTGTTACTAAAACAGTTATGTTATCTCGATAAGCTGAAATTCATTTTTATTAGTACAGTTAATACTAATTAACGTTTTTTCATTCATTCATATCTTACATGTACGTGTTGTGTTTAACACACTAATCAGCATTAATATAGTCTTACACATGATTGAAAACAGTCTGACATAGTTCGGATGGTTTTTCAATTTCACGCCTGTGCATAGTATGTTGGTAGCACTTCGTCTTCTTGCCTATTATGCTGTGTAGCAGACTTTAAAGCTGTGCGAATCAGCATATCGAAAAGGCGAGGGGTCTCTCTCGTTTTGTCCACGACCGTACATGGAACACTGCTTACAAAACAAACATGTGACCTACTAACTGCCAGACCGGAAAAACACGGGGTATTGAATGTTTACAAAGAGCGATAGAACCAAGAGTTACAGTTTTCCCCCTCCCCGTCCCCCGCCAGCCCCCGGAAAATCGACAGTGAAATTCTGAGAAACCTGACTTGGCACATACTTGGAGGCAGAAGCCAATTATCGTCAGAAAACCCACTTTCAAAATTTCAAGAGCTATTATTAAAGGAAGCATCTGGGAATATACTGCAACCCACTACGTTTCACCCCCAGCAGGGTCAGCGAAGATTAGATTAGACAAATTACAGTGGGCACAGAGGAATTTAGGCAGTCATACGCGAATATAATGGGAAGTCATCTACATAAACACTGATGAGCCAAAACATTACGACCACCTGCTTAATGCAGGCCGGTGTGGCCGAGCGGTTCTAGCCGCTACAGTCTGGAACCGCGCGACCGCTACGGTCGCAGGTTCGAAACCTGCCTCGGGTATGCATGTGTGTGATGTCCTTAGGTTAGTTAGGTTTAAGTAGTTCTAAGTTCTAGGGGACTGATGACCTCAGATGTTAAATCCCATAGTGCTCAGAGCCATTTGAACCATTTGAACCACCTGCTTAATAACTTGTTACTGCATCTTTGGAGTAAAATATATCACTGATTCTGAGTATCAGGGATGCGACATTTTATTGGTAGGTTTGTGGGAGGGTGTGGCATTAGACGTCTACGCACAGGTCATGTAATTTGCGTAAATTATGGGCAGCTGATTTGCGTACGTGGTGATTGAGCCATGGCGTCGCTTTTCGAATTCTTGGCGCCACTAGCTCGATCTGTCCTGTGTTGCCCCTCTGGCTTGAGCCAGCGAAGATGTTTGCTCGACGTTGTTGTTGGGAAGTAGGCGTGTTGAGCCGTGGGGAGTTGGGGAGTTGGGGAGTGGTAACGGAACGAAGAGGACATTGCGAGAGGTCCGCTCAGCGAGGAAGGTGAACACTTCAGCATGCATCTTGGGCACGGAGTCCGGCGAGTGTTTGCTGGGCATATCTGTGGACCGATTTGAATCCGTGGCTGACTTCGAGTGCCGTCTTCATGCGTAGCCTGACCAACCAGCTCTGGGAGGTGGCACACCGATGAGAGAGTTGAAGCCAGTTTCGCTACGCTGAAATCTGGGCTCCCTTAGGAACCAGCAAGCTCCAGCTTCGATTCGTGAACTCCGTTTAAGTTTTGATTCTTGAGTTCTTAGCTGTTATTATTAAAGGTCTGCCCGTTTTATATTTGGCTTTCACTTAATTAAAGTTGTTATTAAAGAAGGCCTGCCTGTTTTCTATTTTATTTAACTGAAGCTGTTGTGAAACGTCTCTATGAAGTCGTTTCGTAAGACGCTAGGCGAATTCGGTACAACTTATTCACTTTACTACCTGATCTTAGCTTTATTCATGAACTCTTCCCAAAAGACTGAGCACTGAAGTAAGGCCTATTGACTATTATATGTGTGTTTTAATGTAGGATTTCGGTTTTGTTTTGTGGGAAACGCTGAGTTGGTCATCGTCTGCTGGGAGCAGACGATGTTGCTTCTCGTTCGAAGGAGAGCACAAGATGACCAACTTAGGTTTCCAATACCTGAACAGAGAGGTTTACCCATCTTAGTCGAAGGCTGTGTCGAAGACTGTTTTTGTGTGTGAGGTTGGTGACGAAGGGCTACCCCTCTGGTAGCTTCCGCTGCACGCAGAGCTAGGTAATCTCGAAAGAGAAAGGGGCACTCTTCGGTGAACGCTTGGTGAGTACGGATCGTAGCTCTTAAGGGGGGTTTCAGGTGATAGGTGGTAGGTTGAGTTAGGACTTCGTTATGTTTAACTGTTGAAATACTTAAGAGCTTCAGCTTAACTGAAGCGAGTTATTTTTCCGGATGTACCATAATTATATGGCCTTAAATAGGCGATTTTTGGGTGTTGGAGCTGTAAGTGTGGAAGTTACTTTGTTCGTTTTGAACAACGATGAAGTAGAATTTCAAAAAGTAAATCTGATTAGGAAAAGCTGGTTAGGATCACTTCAGCCGTACTTGAGTGTAATACTGTGTCGAAGCGAGTATGATTTTTAATGTTATATTTTGTGGAAGTTGCTTTTATCTTTGTGTGTCGATTTTGTGCCACGTGTTTGGTAATCAGTGACCCTTCTGGTCCACCACGGCACCGCAGTAGGCTTTCTTTTAACAGTTTGCTTGTTTAATGAGCTATAATTTCTGCAAGAATATCTGTTCTTTCGTGCGCTTTCTACAAAGTAGCACAACAGTTTGATTCGGAATGCACCACGTGCTCTAGTTCGGCCGTTTGCAAGCAGCAGACGCAGTTAGTATGTTGAATAATTATCGCACAACCTCGTGCATTGGTTAAACCTCTGTCCAGAATAGTGCCTGCGTAGAATCGTAATGTGAATCTCACTGAGATATTTTTATGGTATGAATGCAAAGGAGATGATAGTACCATTGTCTCCCACCCCCGTTTTCTGTGTTTCTTCTTGCTGTAGTTAAATTGTGCTCTGTTACATTCTCACGTAATTCTTACTTACATATTTCGAGTCAGGCATCAGTTATCTGTAGTTAGGATGTGCAACCAAATATTTCGTTACAATAAATAATTTACGTGAAAGATAAATTCTTTGGTGTTGATCTTACCCACTTGCTCCGATTTCCAATCCTCAATTAATCAAGTTGCTTCATGCACGACGTGGAGTGCTACTTATCCGGCTACTTAAAGAAATTTGCATACTTGTAATTAAATCACTAAAGTAATTAAAGTAATAATTTTCCAGCTCCGTTTTTTTCTATGTGGTTAGGAAGGGCTTGGGCTGGTGGTGACCCTGAATTTCAGAATTTTTATGATTATTTGTGTGAGAGAAGCAGTTAGAAATGCGAGATAACGTATATGGCTCGAAGAGAAACGTCATTACAGTTGATATAGAAGGCCTGCCTGTTTACTGTTTGGTAGCTTTACTTGACTAAGCTGTTATTACTGTTCCCTTTTAATTAAATTAAGAGCTGTTTCATAGTCTGTGCTAGCTGAAACTCTTATTAATCAGAACCTAGCTCTTTTTATTTCCCTATTATTGTGATCGGATACCTTACTCAGTCTGTGTTCTAATTAACTGTAATTGTAATTACCAAATGCCAGCATGTTTCAGAGGAATTTATGTCAATGAGGTAGTAACAGGAAATGAGACATGATGCTAATGGGCCCTAACCTTTCGCCTTACATCGCTTTATGCGTGATTGTAGGTTTCTGTGGGTTCCGTAGGATTTACATCAGGCGGATTTGGTCTCCGAGACATCAATGTAATGCTGCTTGAAGCACTGTATCACGGTTCTGGCTCCGACACACACACCGTTATACTCGTGAAAGATGTCATCGGCATCGGGGAAGACATCATGCACGAAGAGATGCAGATGATTTGTAGCTATCAGCGTGTCTTCGGTTAGCACCGATGGTCCCATGCAAGCGCAGGAGAATGTTTCCCATAGCATAACACTGCTCACACCAGCCTGCGCACCACGTTTCGAGCCGCCGTTCACCTCGATGACGGCGTTATGGAGGCGACCATAGACCCAGTGTAGCAAAAATGACATTCCGCCGAAGAGCCGACACGTTTCCACTGATCGACGGTCGTGTCCTGATGGTCCTGTGACCACTGAAATCGTAACTGACGATGTCGTTGGGTCAATATGTGAACACGTAGGGGTGGTCTGCTGCGGAGCTCCATATTCAACAATGCACAATGAACGGTGTGCTCCAAAACTCTCGTGCGTGCTCCAGCATTGTGCTCTTTCGTCAGAGGTGCCACATATCTACATCTATCCTACTTTACACACTTAACAGAGCCAACAAGCCTCCGAAATCCACGCTCTGAAGAGCCGTGGACGTCCAACCTATGATAGTTTCAGTGTCATTCTACCTTCTACCGCGGAAGCTGATGACAGTAGCGCTTGAACATTCGATAATCTTCGCCGTTTTGGAGATACTCGTCCACGGGCTCTGCGTAATAATAAAGTGCCCTTTGTCAAAGTCGATTATCTCAATGGATTTCCCCATTTGCAGCCTACATCTTCGCTAGCCCCCCATGAACCATGGACCTTGCCGTTGGTGGGGAGGCTTGCGTGCCTCAGCGATACAGATGGCCGTACCGTAGGTCCAACCACAACGGAGGGATATCTGTTGAGAGGCCAGACAAACATGTGGTTCCTGAAGAGGGGCAGCAGCCTTTTCAGTAGTTGCAGGGGCAACAGTCTGGATGATTGACTGATCTGGCCTTGTAACATTAACCAAAACGGCCTTGCTGTGCTGGTACTGCGAACGGCTGAAAGCAAGGGGAAACTACAGCCGTATTTTTTCCCGAGGACATGCAGCTTTACTGCATGATTAAATGATGATGGCGTCCTCTTGGGTAAAGTATTCCGGAGGTAAAATAGTCCCCCATTCGGATCTCCGGGCGGGGAATCCTCTGAGGACGTCGTTATCAGGAGAAAGAAAATTGGCGCTCTACCGTTCGGAGCGTGGAATGTCAGATCCCTTAATCGGGCAGGTAGGTTAGAAAATTTAAAAAGGGAAATGGATAGGTTAAAGTTAGATATAGTGGGAATTACTGAAGTTCGGTGGCAGGAGGAACAAGACTTTTGGTCAGGTGATTACAGGGTTATAAATACAAAATCAAATAGGGGTAATGCAGGAGTAGGTTTAATAATGAATACAAAAATAGGAGTCCGGGTTAGCTACTACAAACAGCATAGTGAACGCATTATTGTGGCCAAGTTGGACACGAAGCCCACGCCCACTACAGTAGTACAAGTTTATATGCCAACTAGCTCTGCAGATGATGAAGAAATAGATGAAATGTATGACGAGATAAACGAAATTATTCAGGTAGTGAAGGGAGACGAAAATTTAATAGTCATGGGTGACTGGAATTCGTCAGTAGGAAAAGGGAGAGAAGGAAACATAGTAGGTGAATATGGATTGGGGGGAAGAAATGAAAGAGGAAGCCGCCTTGTAGAATTTTGCACAGAGCATAACTTAATCATAACTAACACTTGGTTCAAGAATCATAAAAGAAGGTTGTATACCTGGAAGAATCCTGGAGATACTAAAAGGTATCAGATAGATTATATAATGGTAAGACAGAGATTTAGGAACCAGGTTTTAAATTGTAAGACATTTCCAGGGGCAGATGTGGATTCTGACCACAATCTATTGGTTATGAACTGCAGATTGAAACTGAAGAAACTGCAAAAAGGTGGGAATTTAAGGAGATGGGACCTGGATAAACTGAAAGAACCAGAGGTTGTAGAGAGTTTCAGGGAGAGCATAAGGGAACAATTGACAGGAACGGGGGAAAGAAATACAGTAGAAGAAGAATGGGTAGCTCTGAGGGATGGCGTAGTGAAGGCAGCAGACGATCAAGTAGGTAAAAAGACGAGGGCTAATAGAAATCCTTGGGTAACAGAAGAAATATTGAATTTAATTGATGAAAGGAGAAAATATAAAAATGCAGTAAATGAAGAAGGCAAAAAGGAATACAAACGTCTCAAAAATGAGATCGACAGGAAGTGCAAAATGGCTAAGCAGGGATGGCTAGAGGACAAATGTAAGGATGTAGAGGCTTGTCTCACTAGGGGTAAGATAGATACTGCCTACAGGAAAATTAAAGAGACCTTTGGAGAGAAGAGAACCACTTCTATGAATATCAAGAGCTCAGATGGCAACCCAGTTCTAAGCAAAGAAAGGAAGGCAGAAAGGTGGAAGGAGTATATAGAGGGT
This sequence comes from Schistocerca nitens, assembly GCF_023898315.1. Taxonomy (NCBI): domain Eukaryota; kingdom Metazoa; phylum Arthropoda; class Insecta; order Orthoptera; family Acrididae; genus Schistocerca; species Schistocerca nitens. The sequence goes on along the minus strand of NC_064614.1, from coordinate 230,530,311 downwards.
TTATACAAGGGCGATGTACTTGAGGACAATATTATGGAAATGGAAGAGGATGTAGATGAAGACGAAATGGGAGATAAGATACTGCGTGAAGAGTTTGACAGAGCACTGAAAGACCTGAGTCGAAACAAGGCCCCGGGAGTAGACAACATTCCATTAGAACTACTGGTGGCCTTGGGAGAGCCAGTCATGACAAAACTCTACCATCTGGTGAGCAAGATGTATGAGACAGGCGAAATACCCCCAGACTCCAAGAAGAATATAATAATTCCAATACCACAAAGAAAGCAGGTGTTGACAGTTGTGAAAATTACCGATCTATCAGTTTAATAAGTCGCAGCTGCAATATACTAACGCGAATTCTTTACAGACGAATGGAAAAACTGGTAGAAGCCGACCTCGGGAAAGATCAGTTTGGATTCCGTAGAAATGTTGGAACACGTGAGGCAATACTAACCTTACGACTTATCTTAGAAGAAAGATTAAGAAAAGGCAAACCTACGTTTCTAGCATTTGTAGACTAAGAGAAAGCTTTTGACAATGTTAACTGGAATACTCTCTTTCAAATTCTGAAGGTGGCAGGGGTAAAATACAGGGAGCGAAAGGCTATTTACAATTTGTACAGGAACCAGATGGCAGTTATAAGAGTCGAGGGGGATGAAAGGGAAGCAGTGGTTGGGAAAGGAGTGAGACAGGGTTGTAGCCTATCCCCGATGTTATTCAATCTGTATATTGAGCAAGCAGTAAAGGAAACAAAAGAAAAATTCGGAGTAGGTATTAAAATTCATGGAGAAGAAGTAAAAACTTTGAGGTTCGCCGATGACATTGTAATTCTGTCAGAGACAGCAAAGGACTTGGAAGAGCAGTTGAACGGAATGGATAGTGTCTTGAAAGGAGGATATAAGATGAACATCAACAAAAGCAAAACGAGGATAATGGAATGTAGTCAAATTAAATCGGGTGATGCTGAGGGAATTTGATTAGGAAATGAGACACTTAAAGTAGTAAAGGAGTTTTGCTATTTAGGGAGTAAAATAACTGATGATGGTCGAAGTAGAGAGGATATAAAATGTAGACTGGCAATGGCAAGGAAATCGTTTCTGAAGAAGAGAAATTTGTTAACGTCGAGTATAGATTTAAGTGTCAGGAAGTCGTTTCTGAAAGTATTTGTATGGAGTGTAGCAATGTACGGAAGTGAAACATGGACGATAAATAGTTCGGACAGGAGGAGAATAGAAGCTTTCGAAATGTGGTGCTACGGAAGAATGCTGAAGATTAGATGGGTAGATCACATAACTAATGAGGAGGTATTGAATAGAATTGGGGAGAAGAGGAGTTTGTGGCACATCTTGACGAGAAGAAGGGACCGGTTGGTAGGACATGTTCTGAGGCATCAAGGGATCACAAATTTAGCATTGGAGGGCAGCGTGGAGGGTAAAAATCGTAGAGGGAGACCAAGAGATGAATACACTAAGCAGATTCAGAAGGATGTAGGTTGCAGTAGGTACTGGGAGATGAAGAAGCTTGCACAGGATAGAGTAGCATGGAGAGCTGCATCAAACCAGTCTCAGGACTGAAGACCACAACAACAACAACATCTTCGCTAGGGTGGTGCCCCGTCCTTATCCGCTTCGCTTACATACTTTAATTACTGCGCTATGTACCCGTAACGCCACCAGGAGGCGTCCAACGTAGCGGTTGGCAGTGGTCATACAGTTTTGGCTTATCTGTGTATGCTTCAAAAACGAATTACCTCTGGCATGTTGTTCAGAGTGGTTTGCAGAGTTCATATGCAGATAATTTAAATTAAATAATTTTCGGGATAGAACGACTAGGCTTCGGAGTAGGTGAGGCTGCAGCTGACATTATTTCCGACAGGCAGGTCCAACGCTGGTGCCTCTTCACACACACACACACACACACACACACACTGGACGTGTCGACCTTGGAGCAAGTACAGCTGCAGCGGCGTCTTTGGTCAAGGGCAGCCACCAGCGGACGCGATGCGAGGTGCTGGTTCGAAACCTGCTTCCGTTAACATACACACACACACACACACACACACACACACACGCACACACACTCACTCACTCATGGTACCGTCGTAACAGCAGCTAGCAGCTGAGATTTGGCTGCCTTGACAATAAATCGAAACTATAATACGATAATTGCCTCTTGGTGACATATGACACATAAGTTTTAATTATCACCTCGAAAAAAGATACAGTTGCATAATCAATTTTTAGCTTATTTGCAGAAACATGCCTGCAGTCCTGGTATGCAATGAAATCCTCACATCACAGTTCGTAAACCATCAACTAGACGAGCGAAGCCAAAATATAGCACCACATTGGTAAATTGCAGTATCGTGCCGCGATTCGTTTTTAGTAGGAGCTGTGTCATGCCAACCCAGGCGACATCTTAAGCTGCCTAATCATGATGGACGAATCTTATGTGTATCATTACCACCTGATACAAAGAAACAGAGCAAGCACTGCAAGAACACTGAAGCCCCAAAGAAACTAGTATAGGCTGCGTATTAAAATCCATAGATATGTAAACAGCAGAATACGACGCGACTGTCGGCATCGCCTATATAAGACAACAAGTGTCTGCCTCAGATGGGACACAGCATCTCCGAGGTAGCGATGAAGTGGGAATTTTCCCGTACGATCATTTGACGAGTGTACCGTGAATATCAGGAATCCGGTAAAATATAAAATCTCCATCGTTGCGGCCGGAAGAGATCCTGCAAGAACGGGACCAATGACGACTGAAGAGAATCTTTCGACGTGACAGAAGTGCAATCCTTCCGCAAATTGCTGCAGATTTCGGTGATGGACCAAAAACGAGTGTCAGCTTGGGAACCATTAAACGGAACATAATCGATATAGGCTTTCGGAGCCCACTCGTGTACCATTGATGGCTGCACGGCACAAAGTTTTACACCTCGCCTGAGCCTGTCAACACCGACATTGGACTGTTGATTACTGGAAACATGTTGCCTGGTCGAACGAATCTCGTTTCAAACTATATCGAGTGGATGGACGTGTACGGGGATGGAGACAACCTCATGAATCCATGGATCCTGCATGTCAGCAGGGGACTGTTCAAGCTGGTTGAGGCTCTGTAAAGGTGTGCAGTTGGAGTGATATGAGACCCCTGATACGTCTACATACTACTCTGACAGGTGATACGTACGTAAGCATCCTGTATGATCACCTGCATGCATTCGTGTCCATCGAGCATTCCGACGGACTTGGGCAATTCAAGTACGACAGTGCCACACCTCACACGTCAAGAATCGCTACAGAGTGTCTTCAGGAACACTCTTGTGAGTTTAAACACTTTCGCTGGCCACCAAACTCCCCATACATGAACATTATTAAGCTTATCTGGGATACCTTGCAACGTGCTATTCACAAGAGATCTCTACGCCCTCTTACGCTCTCTTAACGATTTATGGACAGCCCTGCACGGTTCTTTGTGCCATTTCCCCCCAGTACTACTTCAGACACGAGTCGAGTTCATGCCACGCCGTGTTGCACCACTTCCGTGTGCTCATGGGGGCCCTACACGATATTAGGCAGGAGTATCAGTTTCTTTGGTTCTTCAGTGTAAAACCGCAGAAAAATTCGAAGTCTCTACCATTCAATGGGGTATTTTTGCTCCGCCACGATGCCCCAGATCACTCTGTACAAGATACGCTCACACAATTTGCTTCTGGCACTTCAAGCTGTTACTTCTTTCTTTTTCCTGAGATGAAGAAAAATATGTTGAAATGTGTGAAATCTTAAGGGACCAAACTGCTGAGGTCATCGGTCCCTAGACATACACTCTACTTAAAGTAGCTTAAACTAACTTATGCTAAGACAAACACATACACCCATGCTCGAGGGAGGACTCGAACCTCCGGCGGGAGGGGCCGCGCGGTCTGTGACATGGTGCCTCAAACCGCGCGGCCACTCCGCGCGGCTGAGATGAAGAAATCACTTCGTGGAACGTACGAGGGTCATGCAGTGAATAGTGCAACACATATTTTTTCTGAAAGCAGGTTGATTTACTCAGGATAAGGATGTGGAAAGATACTGGCCGTGTCATTTTGTAAAGAAACTACCCGCTATTTCCTTGAGATGCTTAGGGAAATCTCAGGAAACCGAAATGAGGTCGCAGTGGCTGTAGGATGAGTGGTGATGAGATGGAGGCTACAGCATGGCAAAAAATGTGGTCACGTGTCTCTCTGCTCGACTCACTCTGAAAAATGTACAGTTGATGAGTACTGAAATCAAGGGAACAGATTACTTGTAGCTGCGATGGCATCTCGAGATATCAGCCAGTATTTATCACTGAACCATGTCACAGGCAACGGAGACTTCCTACGTGAAGAGCCAGAGTCAGCTGGGACATTATGTGGCATTCTCGGTGTTCAGCGGAAAATTTCACTTCTGTTTGTGGTGCTTAAATGGACATCAAAGTAACCTTAGACGACCTGATGACAGGTCAGACGAAGCAGCAAATAACTCCTGGTATCATTGTGTGGGAGCTGTTGGGCATGTCCACAGAACAGATTGTGTTCTTGGCAAGATGTAGAGAGAAAAGTAAACCCTGTTCTTCATAACGAGCGTCCCAAATGACATATTCCAGCACGATAATCCAATATCCCACACTGCCTTTCATCAGCAGGATAATGCAAGATCCCACACTGAAGTGCACACCACAAAAACGCCTTGAAGAATGTACAGATCCTGAAGTGCCCCGCCTGGTCTGATTTGTCATTATCAGCCACAGAGTGAACCTGGGGTGCGATGGACAGATATATACTTTCACATCAGCCTCCTGTCAGCTATGTTCTTGATATGACACATTATTTGTTGCACACCGACATCTACATCTATGATCCACAAGCCGCCTTGTGTAGTGTCGCGGAGGGTACTTTGTGTACCACTATCACTTCGTCCTCTCCCTTTCCCGTTCCAGTCAGTTCGTGGGAAGAACGATTGCCCCGAAGCTTCCATGGCGGCTCGATCCCAATTTTATCTTCAGGATACTTTGTCAAGATATGTGTGGGATGAAGCAATGTATTTGATAACTCTTCTAGGAGCATATGCGCTCAGAGCTATAACAATCAACCACGCCACGACGAGGAACACCTCTCAAATGGTTCAAATGGCTTTGAGCACTATGGGACTTAACATCTGAGGTCAGAAGTCCCCTAGAACTTAGAACTACTAAAAACCTAACTAAGCTAAGGATATCACACACATCCATGCCCGAGGCAGTATTCGAACCTGCGACCGTAGCAGTCGCTCGGTTCCAGACTAAAGCGCCTGGAGCCGCTCGGCCACCGCGGCCGGTTGGAACACCTCTCTTGCACCTACAGTTGACTAATCTCTGCGACGCTTTCTCGCTCACTAAGTGAACCTGTAACGAAACGCACTGCACTTCTATGAGTCTTCTTCATTTCCTCTCTTAGTCATACATAGTGTGGAGCCGTACCGACGAGGGTTACTGAGGTATTGGTCGGAAGATTGTTTTGCAAGCTGCTTCCTGTATTGGATGTTAATCTTATGGGTTGTTAGGTCGTGTTATATTTCTTATAAATGATACAGGCTTCGACCTCTCTGCTGGGTTCTTCCTCAGGATGTTGTGGCATCTACTGTATCCGGGCTGTTTATGGACTATATTGCATGAAGATTCCTAATGACACTCAGTCTGACATCTGCCTTAACCGCGATTATATGTTGCTAGATTTAAAATTGCTCCGAAGGCATACTCTTAAACATTTTATGGAAGTAATTGCTTCCAGCGAATGTTCTGCAATTTAGTAATCTGTTGTATACACAAAGCAGAGTGTACGTATGTGTACTCACAAACCACTGGCAGATTGCTACCAAATCTGGCACAGGATAAGCAAGGCACACGAGTATCAGTATTGTGGGGCTTATAACCTCCTAGGTCCAAGAGGAGCAATGGTGTAATCTTCCAATAAGGGGTCTTTGTATACATTCGCAGTATGCTACATACGTTTCTGCTGACGGTCAGTTGCCACTCCTTGCACCAAGTGTCTTCCTCCATTTCGCTACAATCCTCGCGACTTCTCTGTCTACAACAGCATCATCTGCAAAAAGCAACCGCTATCTACTAGTTCATTTATATACAGTTTGAAAAGTAATTTTTTCACTTACGGCAATAAATACTTCAAAATGAAATTCAGAGACTGTTTGTTTCCATGCCACAGCGAATACAAGAGTGTATTCATACTCGTGTGTTAGTGGTGATCAGCTCGGGACGAATAAAACTTTAATACTGTGATACTCGTTATGTGACGAACATCTCCAAACATCTTCAGAAATTACTTTTGAATACATTATGGGAGTGACAGCGATCAATGTGTTACAAATATTTACTATTAAAAACAGTCTTGATCACAATTTATTTGTTAAGGTGACCGGTTTCGACCACTACTGTGGTCATCTTCAGACTTACAAGTCGTATACAATGCTTTAATTAGAGGGCTACATACATTAAAGAAAATACAAAAGTTATAAAGCTATAAAACGATGAATTACCATTGAGTAGGAACCTCTTTCTGCTGGAGAATCACTATGGAGAAACCAGTGCACGTCTTACTATGTATGATGGAGGCTCCGCCTACTTCAGATGGCATGATGTCATTTCCAACCAATGAGTTATAAGTCGAATAACAATGTAAAATTTCTTAGTTAAAAGAACATTCTCAAGAAATAAAAATAAACACACACTAAACGTAGCTTATTAAACAGCTATTGTTAATTAAGAAGCGTTAAAAATATTTAAATGTGTGGGATAGATTAACTTCGGTTTGACAGTACATGGGTTGCCCTCTCAAGGCCTGTTAGTGAACCCTTTTGAACCACTGGTTGCCATGGTGAAGTTGGACGCCGTTCCAAAGATGAGGCAGCAGGCTTCTTTCCACTGAAGTTGTTGTAAAGTCGATAGGCAAACTAGTGGTTGCCATGGTGAGGATAAACGCCAGTGCAAAGACGTGGCACCAGGCTTCTTTCTAACGAAGTTGTTGCGAAAGTGGAATGGCGAAGACTGTCACGTCAGACGCTGTATTATTGAGCGGCAACATGTCCTTATTGAAACGATTTTCAATGAGTAGGCTGCAATATTCTTTAGCTGACATGTATACTACATGGTGCACAGATACGATACGAAGTAGTTGTCCATATTTATGAAATATTATCTATGAAGTTCGTATGTAGATTGCATTTTTTTAAGTTATATGCCAGTCTTATAAACAAATAAAAATGATGAAAAAGTAAGGAATTTAAAATTATAATACTATGAGCTGTAGTGTCAGAAATAAAAGGATGTGAATTAGCAATATGCAGTCTAAATTGATATAAGAAAACATTCTAAAACAGATAGTCAGTCATAAAATAATGTTTGGTGAAATAAAATTACAAAGTAAAGACAAAATATTTCCTAAAAGTTTTAATAATTTAAGTCTTTCAAGTTCGTGATCAAGACTGTTTTTAATAGTAAATCTTCAGAAATATCTGACCACTTCGTCATGGTGTAACATTCATCATTTGCTTCGGTGTAGGAACAAAGAAAAGGACAACATTCAGTTCCTTTTGCGCAGCTGCCAAAGAAACAAAGCTGGAGTATCAAAATAACACAGCGAAAATTCTTTTTTTTTGCATACATAAATAACTGGAAGCTTTAGCTTTTTTCGCTGGCCATCCCGGAATCCGTGCAAAAAACGAAAGAGAACTAGAAGTAGCTATTTCGAGCCACAAAAAGGGGCGGCCGCAGAAACAAGAAGCGGAGCGTTCCGCAAGAATGGCGACGCCGCATTCAGCGGCCGCCGGACACCGGCCTTGCGCCCGTTTCTGCCCGACACGGCGACTCTTCAGTAGGCCACACAACGGGATCGAACCCGAACTTCCTGCATACTAAAACTGAAAGGCGAAGCTGGTTGAGTAAGCTATTGAGGTATAAACACCGCCGAGTGAGGCGTTATGCCAGGCACAGCCGTTGAATTAAGTATTTCGACTGTTGACTTACTTCTACGAAAGCTGTTCACTTAAAAACTTGGTACAAACCTTCCTAAGCTCCTTCTGATATGCTACAAGTTAGTGTATAGGTTCCTTCTCAAATTCGTATCTCACCCTATATCTACATCGTATAAAGTATAATAGGTAGTCAGTAGCTGTAGATGGTGCAAGGGGGCTTAATTAAAAAGGAAAGGCTAATATTAATGAATAAATGCAATAATTTTACTAGCTGTGTGACCGGTTACGAAGTCTCCTAACCCGTTGGCCCTGACTATTATTAGCACGCAATCTGACTGCATAAAATAAAAATAAAGACTGACAAGCATTAATGAGAGACAGTTCGTCTAGACTCTAGACTCTGTGCTCAAAAATATAACAACAGACACGTACTGTCTGAGTTACAGCCGCTTTCTTTGTCTAACTATAAATCGTTGTAGCCAATGTATGTAAGGCATTGTCCCATAGTTGACATTTACTAACCTCAACCCCCCCCCCCACCAAATCATTTCCATCACTTATCGCACAGGTATCACTACAAAAATGTCATAGGAGAAACAATGCTACAGGAAAGCCGGAAATGTCAAGAGTACTACAGAAACAGAACTACAAATCACAGTTTTCAACTCACAATCAAACTGTACAACAACTAAAACAAGTCAAAATCGCGGCCGTTGGCAATGTCAGGTTGAAAGGCAAATTCGTAAACCACAAGACGTAGGCATGACTGTAAGGACTTTCGTCACACACATTAGAGGTCGCAAATGTAAAACAAACAAAAGTGGTAGCAGAAAAATTGAATAAACCCATTAAATTAAATTAAATAAATGTAGGGAAGGCTGGATGACCGCAGAAGAACGCACCTGCCCCATGTTCATTATAGCAGATAAACATGAACAAAAAAACATGTGATGCTGGACGAACGCACTGACAAAGAATGTAGCCAGAAACTGACTCAATAGGCCACTGTAGAAGTTTCACAATAAACTGATTGAGCGGGTATGAAAGAACATCAGCTGCAATTGTTTAGCTCCACGTGGAAATGTTTTCCAAATTCTAGGTGGTGCCTCTCATACTTAGGGAGCACATTTGAAGAAAATTGTGTTTTTCATTTTACTTTTTTGCATACGTGATTTATCGGTTAAATATTTTGTCTGTAGATAAGACACTTTAAAGAAGCTTCCGCCATGGAAAAGTGCTTCATATGATATCTTACCTATTTTCATCGTGTTTTCTCTCGCCTCTGTTCCCTTTCAGCTTACCGAAATGTAATGAACTTCCACAATATCATGTGTGCCCTTGGAAATGAAAGTGATGTTTCGAATTATTTTATTTCTGCTGTGGACTGATAGATCAAGTTCGTTCGAAGGTTTGCATAATTGGTTCTGTCATAAAAATATACAACGAGGTGCATGAGTGAAATCTTCTGTTGAATGAAACGTTCACGCAGCCATTCAGTAAAGTACTCTCTTAGAAGAGCAATCCTATACGTCGGATTTAGACCCTAAATGTGTAAGAGGCGATACCCTATCATCTATAATCGCAGCAAAGAATCGTTGCTACAGTTCGTGTGAAGTATTACAAAACCATTGATTAGTTTCCTACTTGAGGAGTAAAAACTAGATGTATTTTCGTTTTATGATTACTCTTCTGAAACTGTGTTAATGGTAAATATGGGATTTTACATGCTTGGCAGCATTTCATCTGAAAATTAGTCGGAATAATATGTTTCATTGTTCAAAGCATAATTATTTTTGTACACTTTACGTGAAAGTAACAACAGAGAACGCAGAACACGACTCCAAAGGTAAGTACTGAACTTCTATTCATTAACACACAGAATTACTATTCTAAGAAAAACAAAAGTACATATGAACAATACGACTGCCTCCACGCCTAGAATTAAATACAATGTATGGAAATATCGTTGGACCTACAAACTGAAGTACCTAGGCGAATTTGTTAAGCCTAATGGATGGATAAAAGAAGCCATCACTCATAGATTAATAAAGACGGACATGCAATTAGCATTATGTATGTAATTATTACCACTTTGTAGAAAATTCATCATTACACGGCAGAAATACAGACAGAAGGCACATATGCTTTACATATACTTATTTTATGAAGGTCAATACCATTCTGTTCGTGATAAGCTGCGTAGTGGAGCAAGATGAACCTTTACTCAATTTGTTCCAATGAGTTAATCATGGTGAACAAAATGCTTTTTATCTTCAGAAGGTATACTGGGAGTATGGGGCCAGATATCAGGAAACTAAATCTACTTTCAGGACTGTCCGCCTCGGTAGCTGCGCGCTCATCGTGGCTAGTGGCAAGCGAAAAGGCTCGGGTTCGATTTCCGGCTCGGTCGGAGATTTTTCTCCGAACGAGGACTCGGTGATGTGTTCTCCTGACGATCGTATCGTCAATGGTAAGATTCCACAAATGACATTGCTAATGAGTACATCCCGAAAGCCAATAAATCTAAAAAAAGTTGCATTTATACAAGAAAACTGAGAAATCTTGAAAAAGAAAAGAAAGATTATTAGGAAGAAAGTTGAAATTAGAGCGATAGTGAAACATTTAAACTGATATATAACACAAGCTTATACAAATAATTGATCTTCGGTCCGGTTCTGGATGCAGATACAGGGGAATGGAGGATCAGGTACAACCAAGAGCTTGAGGAACTATACCAACAGCCCAGCACAGCAGGAACTGTCAAAGCCAAACGAATGCAGTGGGCCGGCCATGTGGTCCGGATGGAGGATCACAGATGTTCTCGCAAGCTCCTGGATTTCACACCTACAGGAAAGAGACCGCCAGGGAGACCCAAGAAGCGTTGGAGGGATGGACTCCATGAAGATTTAAACCAAGTGTCAGTGGATGTGGACGGATGGCGGATAGCAGCAATGGACAGAATACAGTGGAGGAGGAAACTTGTAGATGCGTGCGGTCCACTGGCCCTGATCACGTAGTAGTTGTAGTATACAAATAATTACTGTAGAAAAAAAGTACTAAATAATATCAGGAAGAGAAGACTAAAGTGCTGCACTTGTTTGTTTTGTGTGTTGTATTGTGAAAAAGTTACGGCGTTCCAGCAGTTGAGTTACACATAGTCGAATTCAGTGTAAAGTGTCTGTCACAGCAACGTGGCCATTGTTCTTGTAATTTACCTCTTCCTGGTATAAATTAGCATTGCAAACGGGAACCCGTTTGGTAATAACGCCTAAATAAGCGAGGCGTGGAGAGGAGCTGGTCAGGACGTGGGCGTGTCCGGCTTCCCACGGCGGTCCCAGGGTCCTGCGAATCCTGCGACGCGGCCAAGGACGCAGTTCCTCGGGCGCAGTCCTTCTTGTTGCTCGCACAGAGTCGGGCCGGTCGTAAATTCTGCGCTGCCCTCTCGTCCTTCGTCCGCCTCTCGCTCCGCGGTTTTTATTTTGGGACGCCAGAAGGTTAAGGAAGTGAGTCGAAGGCTAGCAGCGGCACGCCAGCGCAGCGGACAAAAAGCCGCGTCCCAGTGCGCAGCAGGAAGTGCTGTTGCCATATGCGGCGCGGGCGCTCGCCGAATGCTGGGCTGCCGCGTGGAATGCACAGCCAGCGCTCCTTTGTTTGGGGTTCGGCAGCAGGTGACGCGAACAGGGAATGCGCGGATTCGCTGCAGCTGTTGCGCCGGCTTGAGAATGACTGGGGCAGCTGCGCGCAGTAGCTAAACACTCGATTAATCATGGTTGCCGTAGTGGCTAGCGACATACTACTTCTTTACACTGACGTGATGGAAGTCGTGGGATAGCGATATGCACATATACAGTTGTGGTAATACCGCCTGCATAAAGAATAAAAGGGCAATGCATTGGCTCATTGTACTCAGGTGACCTGGTAGACCTGATAGCTGGAATGAAACTTCGTTGCAGATTAAAACTGTCTGCCGGACCGAGACTCGAACTCGGGAATTAAAGCTGTGAGGACGTGCTTGGGTAGCCCAGTTGGTAGAGCACTTGCCCGCGAAACGCAATGGTCCCGAGTTCGAGTCTCGGCCGGCACACAGTTTTAATCTGACAGGAAGTTTCATATCAGCGCACACTCCGCTGTAGAGTGAAAATTTCATTCTTGGTAGCTGGAGTTAGACACATGGGACATTCCATTTCAATATCTTCAGGGAATTCAATATTCCGAGATCTACAGTGTCAAGAATGTGCTGAGAATCTCTAATTTCAGGAATTATCTCTCATCACGGGAAACGCAGTGGCCAACGGGCCTCACATTACGACCGGAAGGAGCAGCCAGTGCTAATAGACAAGCAACATTGCGTGAAATAAAAGCAGAAATGTGGGATGAACGATGAACGTATCTGTCAGAATAGTGCAGCGAACTTTAGCGTTTATGCACTATGGCAGCAGACGACCGATGATAGTACTACTTATACCAACAGCACGACATCGCCTGCAGCGCCTCTCGTGGGCTCGTGAACGGGCCGGTTTTACCCTAGACGACTGGAACATCTTGGCATGGTCAGATGAGTCCAGATATCGGTTGGTAAGAGCTGTTGGTAGAGTTCGCTTGTGACGCAAACCCCACGAAACCATGGACACAGATTGTCAGCAATGCACTGTGCAAGTTGGTAGTGGCTCCATAATGGTGCGAGCTGAATTTACACGAATGGACTGGGTCCCCAGGTCCAACTGAAACGATAATTGACTGGAAATGTTCATTTTCGGCTACTTGGAGGCCATTTTCAGCCATTCATGGACTTCATATTCCCATACAACGATGCACCGGATCCGGCTGTTCGTGATTGGTTTGAACAACATTCTAGACAATTGGAGCTCATGATTTGATCAACCACATCGCCCGACATGAATCCCAACAAATATTTATGGGACATAATCGGGAAGTCACTTCGCGCAAAAAATCCTGCACCGGCAACACTTCCGCAATTATGGACAGCTACAAAGACAGCATGGCTCAATGTGTCTGTAGGAGACTTCCAACGACTTGTTCAGCCTATGCCACATCCAACTGCTGCACTACACAGGGCGAAAGGAGGTGCGACACGACATAAGGAGGTATCCCATGACTTTTTTTCACCTCAGTGTACTAGGACTTTATGATGGCAGTGGGCTAGAGTTCAAGAAAATATTGCGACATTCCACTAGTCTTCCAGCTATGCAATGAGTTTGGCATGATGTCTAGTGACCAAAGTTTCAGTATTTGTTTAGGAGAACATCATCTGTGTGTATTGTAATGTTGTTGCTTTAATTTGTTATGAAAGCGGTGCTGATGGACAATAAAAGCTGGTTAAAAGCTGTGAGCTATGTGGGGAAGTTAACCTTGCATTACTGCGCAACTGTTTCACCAGGTATCCAGTCTAGCTTACCAAATTCCCAACCAGACTAACATTAATTATAATCTTTTAATCGTCATACGACAACCGGTGATATATATATATATATATATATATATATATATATATATATATATATATATATATATAAAGAGAATTTAAACAAGAAGAAATAAATCAGTTTATATTTGGAAATTTATTTTAACATTGATCATTGAAATTTCAGCATATTAAACTTGATTCATAACTAAACTGGTGCCTTATTTAGGATTGTGAAAATGTGAGTTTGTAATCTTACAGAACACATCAAATATGGAGCCAAGATTGGGAGACTGCATACAACACTGCACTCATAAAATAACACACAAAGAACGTTGAAACATATGCAAGAGGAAATTAACCACAACCAACCGATTGAATTTTCACCCAAGGAAGTTACGATCGTAGCGCAATCCTGTCCATCATGAGATTACCACACACTGGTACACTAAATTCATACTAACACTCTGTGAAATCTTCCTGAAAAGAATAGCTGAGGGCTACTTTGATGATTACACCACATGCTTCACGTGGTCAACTTGGTTTACACAAACAGTGTAACTCAACAATAATTTTGATAATTAAAATAAATTACATCGAAACGCAATTTACTAAAGAAAAACCTCGAACTGGTTACTATCGTCTTACTATTAACCTGATGGGTCAAACAACAGAAGGGAATGGGGATGACAGTATCTTATCATATACAGTATATAAAAGAAAGACACAAAAGATCCGAATCCTCCTGTAGTTTAAATGACAAATGTTTTGCTTCATCCTTATTACCTTAAACCAAGCTTTCCTTCGGTCCCATAATCAAAACTATTTAATCTTCCTCTACCTTCAAGAGGGAAATTTCCTCAGTACAAATCATATACGCTCAGTGCATCCCGCACCAGCGAAAACAATAAGCTGTGATGCTCACAGCATCAGCAAAACACATAAACGTCGCTTTTCTAGGACAAGTATTAAAGCAGAATAATTTTTCAGGCTCTGGCTCACATCAGTCAAGACTACAAAAAGGATCCATATTTCCGTTCCATTCTCCATTTGCTGGAAAACTGCTCGTCATTTGACTGCCATAATACTATTTCAGGGCCACAACTCTTCTTTCACCTTGAAGGGAATCAATCTACTTATGAAATCCACAGACAGCACTTTACGTACTCAGCTATAAAGAACAAAAAAAAACATATATCATCAATATTAACATATTAGCGTATATTGGGAAGCCATTGGTTAAACAATCGTATTATCGCATCCTGTTTTCAAGATTCCAAACTTACTCACTCCTTTCTCAGAGTTCTCCTATCTTAAAATATTCATACAGCACGCATACTATAGTAAGAGATCCTCATTTATACTGACAGATATAGAATAGTAATAGATAGATAGTAGCACTGAAAGCAGAAAATCGGAAACAAAGCTACTAACAGCTGGGGACCTGGGTTTGCCAGACCCATAATACCCACAGATCGGATGTTCCCCTGTGTTTTGCGTTAATTCAACACAGATCTTGCTTCTCTCAGGAGCGACTCTTTTCAATTTACACAAAAAAACCATAAACAGCATTTCACCCGTTCACAAACAAACCTTTTATCTTCACATTTGAACCAACCTAAATCCTAATTGCACAAGGAAAGAAAAAAAAACTAAAGACATCACTTTAATCAATCACATAGAAACATCTTTATCATTATTTTTACCAACATATTATTCAAAATGCATACGTCACAAATTTAAACTAATCAATTCTTTCTCCTCACTGTCCTCTCTACTTCTCACTGTCCTTTCTACTCATTTGCCATGTCGCTCATTTGTTCCGATTGGGCGCCTTCTGCGTTGATCGTTTTTCATTGCCGATTTTGTTCATTTCCATTTGCTGGATTATGTCTAGGGTTAGCCGGCCGAATTTCAACATCATGAGGTGCTCCGCCTACAGTCCTATTCCCACCGTATTCATCGTAGTATCGATTCTGGTTGCCGTACCTGTGGCCAGAGTCCCTCTCTGCACTGTTCGTACGACTATTTTTAGTGCTATTGGCGAGTTCGGAATCACACCCAATGTGGCTTTCCAGATGCGCCACGCGTTCTTGCAATTCGCCTGTTACAGCTTTGTGCCGCCTATTCACTTCAAACTGTCCCTTCTGAAATCTAAGAAGCGAACGCACTTCTTCAGTCTCTGCGACCGCTACCTGTGTAGTATTGTTATCGCTCTCCGTCACCTTCATCATGCCTACGATGTCCGCTAATGCCGCAATCTTATCATGTATTTGCCTGTTGTCCTCCGCCCCAGTCTGCTTCAATTGTTCTACTTGCTGTTCGAGTGCGTGAATTGCTTGACTGTTGTCCGCTACTGTGTTGCTAACGGACGCGGGACAATGCGTTTCTGCCTCCTGGACCCTGGAGAGTACCTGCTGGTATTCCCTTTGGCATTCTTCTCTCAGCGCTTGGAAATTCCTAAGTAGGTGTTCCTCGCTCTCTTTCGATTCCGCATCGCGACTCCGCATGCCCTGTTCTAAGGCTTGCAGAAGGTCATCGATTTGTTCAAATGTACAGCCTAATTCTTTCATAATATCACTTTTTATTTCACTTGCCAGATTGTTTATTCTTTGTGAGATATCATTGGACACTCTCTGTATCGACTTGTCGACTTTATTTGTCTGCTGGATTAGTTTTTCGTCTATTTGTTTGCCTAGCTCGCGCATCGATTTTTTAGATTTCCCTGTCATTTGTTCGCCTAGCTCTAGGATCGCTTTTTCAGATTTCTGTGTCATTTGTTCGCCTAGCTCTCGAATCGATTTTTCCGATTTCTGCGTCATTTTTTCGCCTAGCTCTCGGATCGATTTTTCTGATTTCTCTGCGTTTTCTTTATTTTGTTGCAATAAGGCTTTCATGAGTTCTGCCAAATCAATTTGGTTAGTAGGAGGCAAATTAATTTCTGCCTCTGCTGTGAGCCCGTTCGTCCTGTTTTGCATTTCGTCTGAAGTATTCCCCATTGCATTTTCGGAACCGTCCGACGCGTTAATATTCGAAATCAAATTATCCCCTTGGTCCATGTTGCTTAAGTTGTTGGACCAACTATTTTTAGCTTGGTTACGTGTCTGCATTAGTTCAATTTATACCCGGTACACAACACACTAATCACAATAAATGTATCCCCCAAAAATTACGACAGTTACACGAAAGGTACACGACCTAGTACGCACTTTTTCACACGCAAAACAAATTTTTATCTTTGATCGAAGCAGTGCAATTTACAAGTGAGAAAAAAAAACACACACATATAAAACACACAAATATAGAAAACAAAATAACATGACAAACAACACAATGCCGCTCAACAACGCCGTGAATCATTTGAAAGTCTGCTCAGAAACAACGCAGAAGTCATTTGAGCGCTGCAGGGAAAAAAATTAAGATTATACAGCCCTCGCAATCTAACATTTCAGAGATTCCAGAGTCTAGCGGAATCACAGAACAGGGTCGCCATGTGTAATGTTGTTGCTTTAATTTGTTATGAAAGCGGTGCTGATGGACAATAAAAGCGGGTTAAAAGCTGTGAGCTATGTGGGGAAGTTAACCTTGCATTACTGCGCAACTGTTTCACCAGGTATCCAGTCTAGCTTACCAAATTCCCAACCAGACTAACATTAATTATAATCTTCTAATCGTCATACGACAACCGGATATATATATATATATATATATATATATATATATATATATATATATAAAGAGAATTTAAACAAGAAGAAATAAATCAGTTTATATTTGGAAATTTATTTTAACATTGATCATTGAAATTTCAGCATATTAAACTTGATTCATAACTAAACTGGTGCCTTATTTAGGATTGTGAAAATGTGAGTTTGTAATCTTACAGAACACATCAAATATGGAGCCAAGATTGGGAGACTGCATACAACACTGCATTCATAAAATAACACACAAAGAACGTTGAAACATATGCAAGAGGAAATTAACCACAACCAACCGATTCAATTTTCACCCAAGGAAGTTACGTTCGTAGCGCAATCCTGTCCATCACGAGATTACCACACACTGGTATACTAAATTCATACTAACTCTCTGTGAAATCTTCCCAAAAAGAATAATTGAGGGCTAGTTTGATGATTGCACCACATCTTGGACCTACTGATAAAAAACAGTCCCGAACTTTTCGACTCTGTATGTGCAGAACAGGGAATCAGTGATCATAAGGCCGTTGCAGCATCCCTGAATATGAAAGTTAATAGGAATATAAAAGAAGGAAGGAAGGTTTATCTGTTTAGCAAGAGTAATAGAAGGCAGATTTCAGACTACCTAACAGATCAAAACTAAAATTTCTGTTCCGACACTGACAATGTTGAGTGTTTATGGAAAAAGTTCAAGGCAATCGTAAAATGCGTTTTAGACAGGTACGTGCCGAGTAAATCTGTGAGAGACGGGAAAAACCCACCGTGGTACAACAACAAAGTTAGGAAACTACTGCGAAAGCAAAGAGAGCTTCACTCCAAGTTTAAACGCATCCAAAACCTCTCAGACAAACAGAAGCTAAACTATGTCAAAGTTAGCGTAAGGAGGGCTATGCGTGAAGCGTTCAGTGAATTCGAAAGTAAAATTCTATGTACCGACTTGACAGAAAATCCTAGGAAGCTCTGGTCTTACGTTAAATCAGTAAGTGGCTCGAAACAGCATATCCAGACACTCCGGGATGATGATGGCATTGAAATAGAGGATGACACGCGTAAAGCTGAAATACTAAACACCTTTTTCCAAAGCTGTTTCACAGAGGAAGACGCACTGCAGTTCCTTCTCTAAATCCTCGCACAAACGAAAAAATGGCTGACATCGAAATAAGTGTCCAAGGAATAGAAAAGCAACTGGAATCACTCAACAGAGGAAAGTCCACTGGACCTGACGGGATACCAATTCGATTCTACACAGAGTACGCGAAAGAACTTGCCCCCCTTCTAACAGCCGTGTACCGCAAGTC
This sequence comes from Schistocerca nitens, assembly GCF_023898315.1. NCBI lineage: Eukaryota > Metazoa > Arthropoda > Insecta > Orthoptera > Acrididae > Schistocerca > Schistocerca nitens. The sequence continues at coordinate 230,511,890 of NC_064614.1, read as the reverse complement.
TCTAGAGGAACGGAGGGTTCCAAATGATTGAAAAAGAGCACAGGTAGTCCCAGTCTTCAAGAAGGGTCGTTGAGCAGATGCGCAAAACTATAGACCTATATCTCTGACGTCGATCTGTTGTAGAATTTTAGAACATGTTTTTTGCTCGAGTATCATGTCGTTTTTGGAAACCCAGAATCTACTATGCAGGAATCAACATGGATTCCGGAAACAGCGATCATGTGAGACCCAACTCGCTTTATTTGTTCATGAGACCCAGAAAATATTAGATACAGGCTCCCAGGTAGATGCTATTTTTCTTGACTTCCGGAAGGCGTTCGATACAGTTCCGCACTGTCGCCTGATAAACAAAGTAAGAGCCTACGGAATATCAGTCCAGCTGTGTGGCTGGATTGAAGAGTTTTTAGCAAACAGAACACAGCATGTTGTTATCAATGGAGAGACGTCTACAGACGTTAAAGTAACCTCTGGCGTGCCACAGGGGAGTGTTATGGGACCATTGCTTTTCACAATATATATAAATGACCTAGTAGATAGTGTCGGAAGTTCCATGCGGCTTTTCGCGGATGATGCTGTATTATACAGAGAAGTTGCAGCATTAGAAAATTGTAGCGAAATGCAGGAAGATCTGCAACGGATAGGCACTTGGTGCAGGGAGTGGCAACTGTCCCTTAACATAGACAAATGTAATGTATTGCGAATACACAGAAAGAAGGATCCTTTATTGTATGATTATATGATAGCGGAACAAACACTGGTAGCAGTCACTTCTGTAAAATATCTGGGAGTATGCGTGCGGAACGATTTGAAGTGGAATGATCATATAAAATTAATTGTTGGTAAGGCGGGTACCAGGTTGAGATTCATTGGGAGAGTGCTTAGAAAATGTAGTCCATCAACAAAGGAGGTGGCTTACAAAACACTCGTTCGACCTATACTTGAGTATTGCTCATCAGTGTGGGATCCGTACCAGATCGGGTTGACGGAGGAGGTAGAGAAGATCCAAAGAAGAGCGGCGCGTTTCGTCACACGGTTATTTGGTAACCGTGATAGCGTTACGGAGATGTTTAATAAACTCAAGTGGCAGACTCTGCAAAAGAGGCGCTCTGCATCGCGGTGTAGCTTGCTCGCCAGGTTTCGAGAGGGTGCGTTTCTGGATGGGGTATCGAATATATTGCTTCCCCCTACTTATACCTCCCGAGGAGATCACGAATGTAAAATGAGAGATTAGAGCGCGCACGGAGGCTTTCAGACAGTCGTTCTTCCCGCGAACCATACGCGACTGGAACAGGAAAGGGAGGTAATGACAGTGGCACGTAAAGTGCCCTCCGCCACACACCGTTGGGTGGCTTGCGGAGTATAAATGTAGATGTAGATGCTTCACGTGTTCAACTTGGTTTACACAAAGAGTGTAACTCCACAATAATTTTGATAATTAAAATAAATTACATCGAAACGCAATTTACTAAAGAAAAACCTCGAACTGGTTACTATCCTCTTACTATTAACCTGATGGGTCAAACAATTGTATAAGCACGTGGTACTGGTCTCACAAAGTACACCCCACGTGGGTTGAACATAAAGAAAAGTTGCTATATTGAAAAATATTGTCAAGACGAGACGTTATAATCTCACGCACATTCGCATTTAAGATTGATGATCTTAGTTAGAGTTACTGATCAAGACGTGGTTCCACTTTGCTCACAAAGTAGTGACAAAGCAACTACCAGAAGATATTCTGAACTTCACACGCGAATTACACTGCGTTGCAATTTAAGATAACATTAGATATATTAGAGCTAAACCTGAAATAAAGGTGATTAAATTTTCAGTTAGGCTGAACTTAAGAAATCCATTGTCCTACGGACTTAGCAGACACGCGCTTAGCCGGAGATCTTACCACTTCAGACGCTCGCCGCGGACAGACTGCTATGGTCCCTTCCTGAGGGTGGCTCACAAATACAAACGGAAGTGGCCAGAGAGGCAGCTTCCTATACCAACATGACAAGTCATGGACAGGACCATACTAAGCATAGAAACCTCTTTGCTTTTAGAAAGCGTAGCTACCTGTTCCGACGTTGGTCCTACTGTTCACTAGCAGACAGGCTTGTCTGCTACCATCCAGAATGCAACTAGAAATACATTTGCTCATTCATTCTTTCACACAGAAGGGAATGGGGATGACAGTATCTTATCATATACAGTATATAAAAGAAAGCGAATGTAGGTTCCGTATGAGACTGTGCGACATGAATTACATATAAACTGTGTTTTAAAGTGTAGTAGTGTGACAGATCGTTCTTGTTTATGTGTAAAAGTAACACGTTCCACTACTCAGTCTCCTCCCAGATAGTCAGAAACAGCACAGTAAATTTAGAAGAGGAATTTATGCCGTAAATGACAACATATTTAAGAAATTAACATGAAAGGAATCCAACAGAGACCTTTCAGTATTGTGTGTTATTAGAACAGTGCATCTTCAGCTCTTAGCAGCGAGTCCAAAATTTCACTAAAGTGAGTATTTTGAGACATGGAACTGATGGTTGGAAATAAACATTTCGTCACGAGGGCTTCAAATAGTAATTGGTGTCAGGCACGTATTTGTAAATGTCTTATTCAGAATGTTAAAGAAATAACGCAAACTTATAGCACAGTAACATACATACGTATTAAATAGTTGCCTCCATTATGTGATACACAAAATTGAATACGTCGTAGCATGTTCTCAAAAACAAAACTGTGACGATTTAAAAAAAAAAATTGCACCAACTAGCCTACTTCTTTATGTAATTCAGAAGTAGTGTGAAAGTGAGTTTCGTTAACAACGTCGTTGAGTTATCCTCACAGTAAAAAAGGGGTTTAATCAGGAAAATGAAGCCTCACTCACTTGGAAATGACTTACGTGCGAAAAATATGAGCGACAGAAGTCTCATTGTTGTTGGCTGTATAGGTACGTCCATTAGGTGCTTCTTTCCACGTAAATTGGCGTGCTCAGACATTTGCTGAAAGAACCCTTGTACCTATGGGCCTTCTCGTGTCCACAAGTTGCCTTATTGCGCAAGTAGTCTGCTATCAATCCCCTTCTTTGCTTGGGAGCTTGTGCTGCCTTACTGTATTGAAAATGCAGCAGTAAAAGAAAATGCAAAAGCGACGGTAGTTAAAGAAATATCTATATCACAGAGGTAAGAGAAATACGAAGTGACGAGAACGTTGTTTACAAATTTCTAGAGATCACAGGTTTTCACGCTAGGGGAAACTGCTGTGATAAGGTTGAAAATAAAACTTTGTTAGCTAGTAACTGGCGACTAATTGTACTATTTATTTTGAACTAGTTATTTCACATATCAAAACAAAACATTTCAGTGATTATTCCTGAAGCTATGAAATGCTTAGGGGAGGTTCTAAGTCGTTATTTAAAGGTTATCTAAATTTCAATGTGTCATTTTTATTTCATATTGTATGAAAAGGTCATTACACAACATTAATCATGAAAGATTATTCGGACTCGACAAATTTAAGAATTTCATAGACGCCAAAATCCACTAGAACAGAGGCTGTGTTTTCCTATTTGTATTTTTGGGATTATCAATCTCCTTCATTTATGTATCTTGTAGTTTGTTGAGGACCAGATACATACACTCCATCACGTCTTTTCTTCAGATGCCAGGCTCCACAGTTGTGCGACAAGTCGCAATAGTGTGAATATTCGTTCACAGTTTTCATATTCACTTTTCATAAATTCCAGGTTAATTGTTTTATGTTTTCCTACTTAGAAACTTACGGTATCTTATTTTTTACAGCAATATGATCGGGAACATTTAATCTAATACTTGACGTTCTGGGCACCACATCTTAAATTTTTATTCAAATGATCTTTAGAAGGGGCATTTCATACGGCTTTCCTTTGTCTGTAATCATCTATAAATGTAAGCGTGCTTCCCTCGAAGTCAACATACGTTATTGCACATAAATCGCTTCACAGCATAACCACAACCCACAAGGGCGCATGCGTACTTGCGCTACTGGGAATTTATGCCCATGCGCTAAGTTGACTAGAAAAAGGGCATTTTGTGGACGCACCTTACGACCCGTAGCATTGTGCTGTTGAATCCTCATGAACTGCAGCTGGGCTTCAGATTAGCCTTTACGAAGTGTTGCAATATTTTGGTGTGATGATCACTGATCGCTGTGTTATAAAAGACTGAGATGAAGATTCCCCTACGTGACACTGCATATGAAACACCGACATTTACAGCGTCTAGGGAAGCTGAATTGGATTTTCTGTGTTCCAAATGCGTGAATTCGGTGCATTCACATATCCATCAACGTTGAGAGATGCCTTATCACAGCAAAACCTGGTTCTATTTCGCATGCTAAATGTTTTCCATTGCCTTCATGTAAAATGATGAGTATCGTTTCCGAATCAATGCATCTTTTTACCCATACAATACCAAGAGGGTGGGGGGGGGGGGTACTTTATGCCCAACTTTTGAAAATATTGTCATTTAGTCAGTTACTTTATATTTTAAAGTTTTGAAAAACGTACTGATTGTTTTCTGAATTCTTCTACACATAAATGTTTTAAACTTTTCAGTTAAACTTAACACAAAAATTTAAAAGTAGTAAACGTCACTTTTCACAGTGAATGTCAATTTCAATATTTTCAGGTTGAAAACCTTACTTACACATAAATATCCCTTTAAAAAGTATTTTGTGAGTAACAGTCAACAACAATTTAAAAACATACAATTTTAAAATATTTTTTGTGGATGTCATATAAAGCACTCACAGTCTGGTTGTACACGTTACTGAAAATACGTTGATATTGCCAGAGATTCTAAAAGGCATTTTTAGGTTCCTGACACTATTTACACATCAATACTTCTTTAAAAGCATGATATTAATATATATCAACAACAATTAATGAAATTTGCTTCTTTTTAAACTTTTTTTAGGGGGCGCACAAAGCACACTCCCCGTTGGTAATGCAAGTAATGGAAATGCGGTGATATTGCACAATGTTGTGTTGGTGCAACTGAGATACTAGAGCGGCTTGTAAGATATCGCACAAACTTCGGAGGTCGTAAAGACTGTGCGACTTTGCCGTCGAAGAACGTTTCTGTTGTTACTTCTTTCAGTCGACCACTTTTGGCTACCTTTGCCACATTTCCTATCTCTTTCAACTTTCCGTACATCCGTTTGATAGCGGACTTATCTGGTGCCTCCCCGCCGTCCGGGGTGGCCGAGCGGTTCTAGGCGCTACAGTATGGAACCGCGCGACCGCAACGGTCGCAGGTCCGAATCCTGCCTCGGGCATGAATGTGTGTGATGTCCTTAGTTTAGTTAGGTTTAAGTAGTTCTAAGTTCTAGGGGACTGATGACCTCAGAAGTTAAGTCCCATAGTGCTCAGAGCCATTTGAACGATTTGGTGCCTCCTTACCATACATTCTGCCAAGACATTACTTATTAACAGGAATGGCACATCTAATATAGTTGGCGAAAGTAAGAATGCATCATTTCCGAACGTATAATAGTTCATTATAAACAACTGTCTGCCATGTCGATATCGGTGGCGGTATGTCGAAAAAATTACACAAATGTCTATGAGTTCTAACCGTCTTGTTACAAGCTTTTTTATTCCCCAATAAACTATCATTCAAATATAAACAAAGGAAACTGTTAATTTCACCGTCGCTGAGTGATGGGAGAAGCACGACAAGTGACAGAAGATCCTTCTATTAATTATTTTGCAAAAAAAAAAAAAAAAAAAATTGTTTTATACTAAGAGTGTCTCAGCTGCAACCGAGCTTCCGCAAACCAGTACCAAGGAGAGATAACGTGGAACAATGGTGTAAGTGGCACGGAATTAGTAAGTCTTTGCATCGTATTCATTCTACACTGACGTCTTTACACACTAATGGAAAAAAAATCACATTATAAAGAGTTGTGCGACATAAACAAAAATTGGTAGGCGCCTTTCTATATCTGTAAGATGATGTCTATTCAAATTTCGCGCCAATTGCAAAAGAGTGGCGTTAGTAGCGCCACTACGTGGATGCAAATCAGGTTTGCTCCAAATACAGGCTGTAACGGTTGTGAGCGTTAGGGTTACCCCTGAAATCGGACGCGGTGAGTTGACATTAGTCAAGAATGACTTTAAGGCGACAAAGAAGCCATTATCAACATCCTACTGAGTGAGTCTGAGCAATGTCGAGTTGTAGGCCTACCAGAAACCGGACATTCCGTCTACAATACTGCATAAAGACTTGGGAGTATTGTAGCCACTGTACATGACTGTTGGCAGTGGTACTCTCGAGAATGTACCGTCGCAAGAATACCGGGCTACATCTACATCTACATCTACATCTACATGACTACTCTGCAATTCACATTTAAATGCTTGGCAGAGGGTTCATCGAACCACAATCATACTATCTCTCTACCTTTCCACTCCCGAACAGCGCGCGGGAAAAACGAACACCTAAACTTTTCTGTTCGAGCTCTGATTTCTCTTATTTTATTTAAATAATCATTCCTACCTATGTAGGTTGGGCTCAACAAAATATTTTCGCATTCGGAAGAGAAAGTTGGTGGCTGAAATTTCGTAAATAGATCTCGCCGCGACGAAAAACGTCTTTGCTGTAATGACTTGCATCCCAATTCGCGTATCATATCTGCCACACTCTCTCCCCTACTACGTGATAGTACAAAACGAGCTGCCTCCGGACTGTCACGTGACGATACCGAGAGGAAAGACCATCATGTTTGGCGTATGGCTCTGGCGCATCGTACTGCATCTGTAGCAGCAATCTGAGTTGGCACCATAGTGACATAACTAATTGTTACTTCAAGGACAGCTATGAGCCAGAAGCCCTTTAGCGTGCGTTCCACTGACCGCAAGCCATCACCGTTTGCGACTTCAGTGGTCTAGAGCTCACTGGAGGGGGGGGATGCGGTGTTGGGGGGGGGGGGGTCAGGATGGAGGTCTCTTGTGTTTTTCTGACAAAAGCTGGTACTGCCTCTGTGCCGTTGATGGCCCTGTGTTGGTTACAAGGAGGCCAGTTGAGGGTCTGCAACCAACCTGTCTGCTTACTAGACATACTAGGCATACTAGACATACTAGATACCTGAGTCATGATCAGGGGTTCGACTTTGTGTGACAGAAGGAGCATTCTCGTGGTTCTCCCACGCATCCTGAGTGCAAATCTGTAGGTGAGTCTGGTGATTTGACTGTTGTGCTGCCATTCATGAACGGTATTAAAGGGGGTGTTTTCCAACAGGATAACGCTCGACCACAAACCGCTGTTGCAACTCAATATGCTCTTCAGGAAGTCGACAACCGTCTTGGCCTGCTCGACCACTACACCTGCCTCCGATCGAGCAGATGTGAGACATCGCCGCACGAGAACTCCAGCGTCATCCAATTCCACAAACAGAGTTAACCGTCCCTGTACTGACTGACCAACTGCAACAGACATGGAATTCCATCCCACAAACTGACATCCGGCACCTGTAGAAGACAATGCATGTACGCATGTGTTCAACATTCTGACAGTTACACCGGTTACTAATGTACCAGCTTTCCATATTTGGAAATGGCTTATCTCACTCTAAATCTGTAATCTTGCAATGTCAATCACTTAAGTATGTCACCTAGACAAATATATTCCCGAAATTTCATTACTTTAGGTTAATTATATTTTGGTGTTGTGATTTTTTCCCGTCAGCGTAGTTGCTATGGGCTAAGGCTATTGCTGTTATTGTTAAAATTTTATAAAATACTGCTATTACTATGAGGTGCATTACCTGTAATTTTATTGAAAGAATATTCAATGTGTTTTTAATTGTCTGAACAATGGTTTAACGCTCAGAATTAGAGACAAACTTAAGTAACTTTATTATTCCACCATCATCTTAGTTTTAAGAAACAGAGCCATAACGAATTGTCCATAGATGAGCTATATTTCATGAATGGCTATTGAAGCTTGGGAACGACTAATTACAGCAGAAATCTTAACGAATATACTGAAAAAGTGTCGCAACATACCTCACTCAAATTCGAATGACTCTGTTGGTTTCAAAAGAAACTTACGAGAAGCAGGGTCGTTCAAGACACGGAGGGCTGGGCCAAAGTTCCTGAGGAAGGACTGTTCAGGCCGCAGAAATTTGATGACATGGGACTGGTGAACGATTGATATATAAGCAACCCTCAATTTGCGCTTTAAGAGCACATTTGAAAGAATACAGCATGTATAGTACTGTTGAGAAAACTATTAGCTCCTGCCATAAACAATGTACGCAAGTAAATGATTTTAAACTGAGAGTTCGCTTTTGTCAGTGAATTATGTCGCTAAATTTGCTGTATATCTCGAAGACTATAGTTTTAATGGCGATAATATATGGAAAAAGCACATTACTTGTTATTCAGGGTAGTCAACAAATAAGTCTTGCTGATGCACCATTTAAGTACACATTGCTGTTTCCTTTCGCTGTCACACATTGTACTTCTCATGTAGTACAAATGCTATTTTTGCTGTAACATAGCGTTCACAGAGAAAAGTCAGACAACTGCACTTGACTCTAAGAACTAACGTTCCGACGAATTTTTGAGACTGTAAACTGCTCGTTGAGACAATGCCTCTCTTGTTGCGTTTCAGTCTCACCATTCAAACGACACGTGTAGAGCATCGTAAACAGGAGACATTTTAGGATCGTTTTTAGCTGTGTAGTGAATAAGAAATCAAATATCTAGGTATAAAATCTTTATTAATTTTTACAAACACTGTTACACACAGAGACAAATCTTTCTTTATGGTTTCTTGGTGCAGTTTTATCTTGCTCAGGCTTCAGCTCCTCTTGACGTTTCTCCATTTCTGTGATTTGAAATTGTGGTTGTTTTGAAATCCACCTTATGCAAATATTATTATTTATTTTTATTCACCAATGCATGTTTCGACACTTACGTATCATCTTCTGCGGGTCAAATTTACTTCTGTAAAGTATAATACAAAGTTTATAATCATTTATCTATTGTAGTCCTAAAAATTATAACATGTGCATACAGTTTGGTTTCTATTGATTGCTCACCTGAAAATTGCACTGCTAGTGAAACTGCGTTATTATATATGGGTTTTTGTGTCCTTTTTTGTCGTTTAGACAGCGTGTCATCTGCATAGTAGTCATGGAGAAAATTTTTGTGCATTTATGAAGTAATATTTGGGGCGTACCGGTTATTTATGTTATTTTTCTTATATTTTCCATCTTGTTATCTATCTTCGGTTGAATATCTTTTTATCACTACTGAGAACAGTGTTTCTATAATGATATTTATAAAAATATCGCTCTTAACTTGACTTCACATGTATTTTTCACAAAACGTGATTTGAGTAGACGCTCCTGTCTCCATACTCATTGAGAGGTGCTATGTTGTTATCACTCCTTACTTGTTCATCGTTTGCCTTACCTTTAATGTGGCCCTAAGTTTGAATGTTTCATGAGAGCTATTGTGGTGTCTGCTGGGGATGCGGAAGGGGGTGATGTTATATGTGCAGACACACCACAATAATTCTCGCGAAACATTCAATATCAGGTCCACATTGGACATGAGGCACAAGTTGAACTACTGAGTACCTCACAATGAGTTTGGAGACAGAAGTGTCTGCGAAAGTCACGTTTCGTCGCATTTGGAGAAAAATACCTGTGAAATAAAGTTATGAGCAAGATTTTTAATAAATAACGGTGTGAATACAGTGTACCCAGTAGCAGTAGAAAAAGATATTCACAAAGTAATAGTCTCTAACTAGTTTTAGTGCAACATTTGGTAATGGTGAGAATATAGTAAAAGGCAGATTAATAGCTCTTCAGAGCAATGATGAAATAAATCTTACTGCTCCACCTCTAATTATTCACTACTTCTTAAAACAGTGTCTTTTTGAGAAGTGGTAACACACAATACTGAATAATTTTATGAATATGGAAAATTTGCGCATTTTCAGTGCTTCACAAAGCTTAATATCCCATGTCAATCTCCTGGAATCCGGTCATGATGCAACTGTACCATTCAGTTAGGTAACTAATCGTTATGAGCTTGAGCTCCCAAAATAAGTGTACTGATGTCACAAAGGAAAATCATGCACCACCACTCTTGTAACATCTACCACAGGGCCGCGCCCACTAAACGATCGTACGCAGGGGAGTTACTATTAATTTAACCTGGTGAGGGTTCCAGGTTGACAAGCAATACCCAGAAATCAGTCGGACATGTGTTTTGTACGCTATTTCTTCTCTCATAGCTGAATTACACTCACTCATTTAGTCATCCTGATTTGGGTCGACCTGGCTTGTTACTCCTAGGTATTAAGTGTATGTTACTATCTCAGAAAAAAAACACTTCGTCACTATTCATTCTTTCCTGTTGCACGGCATATTAAAGGCACACGCTTAGCACACTTAGAAGTACAAAAATAAACAGTAAATAGTGGTGTACGAAAAAATGAGCTGTGCAAAAGGTAAGAAATGCACAGTTCTGCAAAGCAGAAAGACATGTAGCGGATGGCATTTCCTGATGTAGGCGAGAAACCAAGAAGAAATAATCGTAAGTAAAAACTAACAAACTGTTAATGAACTGTTTTTAGATCTTAAAAACAAATCAAATTGTAAATATCTTTCATTAGAGACGACTGATGATGTTTTACCTCAATGAAGAGAAACGCATAAGTTGAGAAAACCACGCATTTTCTTGTAGTTGTAACGACGGAACGAGAATATCTTCAGGAAATGTGAATATGGCCACATAAATGAAAAATTCAGATTATTTTTGTTTGGTAGGGTCAAAAGTGGAGGTACGTCATAGGGAAGTCCTGCTTTTCGTTTCTTCTTGCTAGGTATCCTTAACACTCCAATAAAAGAAAGAGCGTGTAACACCATAGCTTAGACACTACATACCTTTTGTTGATTCATTTTACTTTCTGTTTTGTTCAACATTCCATTGTTGAGCTCCTATAAATGTTGTTTGATTGAATCGATAACACAAAATTGTATACTCCATTCTTTGTAAAAACTTTGATGTTTCGATAAAATACTATGCAACGTAGTGTATCTGCCTCATTTGGGGGGAACAAAACTTACTGTATATAACTGTAATTTCTGTGTGAATAATTTTTTGTAGAAATACCAATATGTGTAACTGGTCTATTTTATTTAAAGTGATTGTTTGCTGTTATGTAAATTGCTGACCTTCACTTAGGGCTCTTAGTTGTTTTTTATGTAAAAGGTAGTGTGGTTCCCCTCAGGAACGGAACTGTGTAGTGCGAGAAAAATGTGGTGGGCACGGATAGAAAGGTGGAACCAAGAGTCAGTCGGGGACGAGCTACCAAACTGTCAACTGCTCATGTAGAAGTTGTATATTGTGCTGGTGCTGAGAGAGGCTTTCCGTGCCGCTGTCCAATGCCTCGGATAGGTAGATAAAGAGCTGGAACTATTCTGGAATTGATATCTATCATCGCCACCAAGAAACTACAGAGTCCAGGAATTCTACCTGCAAATCCACCTACCAACATGCAATCGCCACCACATTGCGCAATCACTGTGATGGAACACTATAGTAATGTACAGTGAAGGATCAGCTCATCGGATGTGTTAGTGCACTCAAATATAAGGTAATTTATAACTGAATTTATGTACCTACCTTGATTTTTTCCTATCATGACACCTCTCAGGTTCCTCTCCGTTTGAACTAAAGTGATTACCGAGTGTCCTTTATTGAAAGCATATTAAAATTAATATGGCAATAGAGTGTGCTAAAATTAATAGTGTTTGTTGAAAGGCTCTTACAAATATATCAAATTTGTGTTTCATTGCAGTAAAAGTTCAGAACAGCAACTGTTGAGAGTTATATGTTCATATCTATGAAAACAGTAACTTCTTCATTCAAAAGACAGTGAGGAGTAATCTGTTAGTGAATTCCTTTTAACTTTCATTCTAAATATAAAATTATTTAGCTGAGAGAGACTTAACCTGTGACCAGTTCATAATTTTGCAGTGAACTACATTTTCAATTTTATGTCAGCTAGGAAAATATTTGAAAAGTAATATTGAACCTATGTCAAATTTATGATTCTACGGTGAATATTAATAGTAATGTTATAAAGACCATTCAGTTTGAGTAAGCCCGGAAAGTAATAGTGTGTATTGTTATCTGTTATATTTATGCAAATAGTTTGTTCTGCTCTGTCAGCTCCAATCTTACCATGAACATATGCAGATGTCAGAGTTCACTGCACTCGCTTGTGACAAAGTATAGGTTGTGTTTGTCCGTTAAAGTTACTCATACTTATTTTCATGAACAAGAATGTCAATCATTCTCTTGCCTAATTAGGCTGGCGACCGTTTTCTTTATTATTTGAACGGTGTAGATAGGTAAAATATTGTTCGTTACTGTTTAAATATTTACGTAATTTACACTTTCACTTCCGATAAGCCACCTCCGTTAGGTACAACACGGTCAAAATAAAAAAAAATTCCTCTCAGACGGTAACACTGCTCTGCTACTTTATACTATAATTGCTTGATTAAAAATAATTTCATTATACGAACTGCATCCATCTTTGAGGTTATAGTATAACAGTAGCAGACGGTAGGGTTAGAAGCGGTAGAGTCTTTGACTGATAATCAAAACATTCTCAGTGACGTGTTCGAACCCAGTCTCGTATTCGAACCCAGCCACTGCTTAAATTTTGAATAAAACTCACCAGCAATAGCGCCAAGGACTTCCGGCATAAGAAGTCACCCTCGTTCTGTCAACTGTCTTGTCACAGAGGGCGAAGAAGTGGACCCAGGTTTAGGACATATTGCCATTGTGGTGGGCAACTGCCCCTAAAAGGCTGAAGAATCAGCAATGCTTAACGACATGACGATGCAGAAGGCAATGGAAACCACTGCGTTAAAGACACATAATGTGTATCCACAAGACATGTTGCCTGTAATTGAAAAAGTCTCATGGTGATCTCTCCATTGGCAAACGATTCCGGACCTAGTCAGCCATTCGAATGCCGGGAGGAGACTGCCAGGACTAAGGTTCTCAAGAGAAAAATATTGGATACCCACAGAATGGGTTTTACGGGGTGAAACGGGGAATGTCAGTATTTTGAACCTGATAGGGAAGTGAAATAGAATAATGACAAGGATTTCTAGTTGGACGAATATAGGGTAATATCAACAGCAGCAACAATGATAGTTTGGGTATACATACCGACGTCGCAAGCAGAAAATGAAGAGATAAAGTATATGACGATCGTGAACGAAAATGCCGTCAGGAAAAATAAACTGATCCCTCTTCAGGCATTGTCATCCTAACTATACCTAAAACTCCTCCTCACTTAATAAAACTAAGATAACTAAAAAGAGCGATAGGAATAAGGGTTATGAGATTCCAATAATCATGAAACAGTCCTTTGGCCTGTATATGTCCATGCACCGTATTGTGGAAGGTGAGCACATGTGCGTGATTAAATGTTTAGACGGGGCACACCCCTATCTATGAGGTGGTCAAGAAAGACGCTGAGGAGATATTCTACGAAGGTTCGTCGGTGATGGGGCGGTAGGGTGAGCGTACTGTTCAGAACCCAATTCCAAAAATAGAGAACCGTAGGTGGACCGTTGTGAAAGAGGTATTCTAAAGTTTGTCCTTGAATCCAGATGAGTGCTTGGGGGTTTTGCAAGAGGATAGTGCGAGTTGTGGGGCAACAGCAAGAATTCCGGTTTAACTATCGTTGGCAGGGCGCTGAGCTAACAGCCTACGATCCGTTGCATGAGGAGCAAACGTCCCGTTTCTGGGGAGCATGTAAGACACGACTCTCGCCAGTGACGTCAGTTTGGCAGTCAGAGAAAAATGGCGAAGTAGCCATCCTGTAAGATGAAGTCGAGGACTAGTCGGGAATTTACCGTTGACAACGACATACCAGAATGCAGACACGTCCAATGGTAAAAAGGGTGAGTGGACACACCTACAAACCGTTCGCCAGTTAATGTCTGGGAGCCGTGGAGTTGAGAGGGTTGATGGACGATGTAAACAAAGGATAAAATCCTTTCGCAAGAGGAGGGCCGGTGACTTGGAGATCGTTCTGTATGTAGCTGAGTTCATCAACATAAGTTACGATATGTTACAGTAGGGGAAGATATGTGCTATATCGACCCAAAGACCAGGGTTGATATAAGACGTAGCCAGAAACACATGTAGACTCTGATCACAATTTAGTAATGATGAAGAATAGACTGAAGTTTATGACAACCTTCCGAAAGAATCAGTGCAGAAGAAAGTGGGATACTGAAGTGCTGAGGAATGATGAGATGTGTATGGAGTTCGCTAAAGGTGTGGATTCTGCAGTACAGAATACCAGAAAAGACAGCTCAGTTAAAGAGGAGCGGACATCTCTCAAAAGGACAATCGCAAATGTTGGACGGACAAACATAAATACAAGGAAGGTAACTGCTAAGACACCTTTGGGAACAGACGAAATGCTTCAACTGATCGACGAAAGAAGAATGCACAGAAATGTCGACGAAAATAGAGGAATATAGAAATACGAATCATTCAGCAATGAAATAAATGGTATGTGCAGGAAAGCCAAGGCGAAATGGCTGCAGGAAAAATGTCAAGAAATGTAAACGGAATTAATCGTCGGAACGACTGACTTAGCAGATAGAAAATTCACAACAGCCTTCGGTAATACGAAAGGTAAGGGTGGCAATGGAAATTCCACTGTTAAACGCAGACGAAAGAGCTCATAGGTCCACAGAGTACACTGAAGACCTATATCAAGAATAGGACATGTCTGAAGTCGTGACAGAAGAAGAAACTGGAGTCGATATGGAAGAGAGGGGAGATCTAACGTTCAGTCAGAATTTAAAACAGCTCTGAAAGCCCTGTGAGCAATCCAGAAGGGATAGATAACATTTCATCGAAGTTTCTTAAACCACTTGGGAAAGTGCCAACCAAACGACTATTCAAGTTGGTGCGTAGAATATATGAGGCAGGCCACATACCATCAGACTTCCGGAAAACATAATCCACACAGTTCCAAAAATACCAAGAGCGATAAATGCTAGAATCACTCATAATCAGCTTAACAGCTGATACAATCAAATTGCTGCGAAGAATAATGTACAAGTAACAGAAAACTGAGGATGTGTTGGATGAGTAAACCAGAAGCCATAGAGCTTTAGAAAAGGTGAAGGCACCAGAGGGATAGTTCTGATGTTGCGCTTGATAATGGAAGTAGTAATGAATCAAATAGAGAGACTTTCACAGGATTTGTCAACCTAGAAAAATATGTCGAATATGTTAAATGGTGCAAGATGTTCGAAATTCCTGGAATAGAAGTAAGCTATGGGGAAAGACGGATAATAAACAACATGTAGACCCTATGTGAATTCGTAGCACGCTGCATCAAACCACAAGACTGATGACTCAAGAAAAAAAATAGGCGCTACGGAAACCAAAAGGGAACATTAAGATTAGAAGACAAAGGAAGTACTGTAGTTAAAACGAGTGTAGGACAGGGATGCAGCCTTTCACCCCTTCCATTCAATTTACAGGTAGAAGGCGCAATAACGGAAATAAAAGAAAGGTTCCAGTCTGGAATTAAAATTCAGTATGAAAGAATATCAATATAAGATACGGTGATGACATTTCTATCCTCACCGAAAGTGAAGAAGAGCCACAGAAACAGTTGGCGAGAATGGCGAGAATGGTGAGAAACTTAACACTCGAAGTTATGGAATTCTGCTGCCTTGGAAAAAGAAGGACATAAAAAGTAGATTAGTGCGAGCAGAGAGGGCTTTCTGCCCAAGCGAAGACTACTCTTGTCAAACATAGACCTTAATCTGAGGAAGAAATCCCTGAAAATGCACGTTTGGGGCACAGCATTGTATGGTAGTCAACCAATGACAGCGGAGAAATCCGAACAGATGAGAAACGGAAGCGTTCCGTATGTGGTGCTAGAGAAGACATTTGAAAATTAGGTGGACTGGTAACATAACAAATAAGGGAGTTTTCTGCAAATAAAGGGTAATATGGAAAACACTGAGAGGAAGAAGGGACGGGATGATAGAACATGTGCTAAGTCACATCATCAGACGGGTCCGACTTCACTAGTGAGTGACTGGTGAACGGCAAAGGGTTCCTGTGTCACTAGGCGGAAGGCGAAAGCGATAAAATGCTACACAGGCGGATCTTTACGCCTTAGCATCAGGTACTAGGTGGTACCCATTTTTCACAATACTTCTGAGCCAGTATGAGATGTCTCTCCTGTTGGTCCAGTGGCTGTTTTTCCTGCCCAGTACGGACCAATGCGCAGGGCGGATATGCTTAGTCATTGGGACCTCCAAAGTCAGGACCGAGGTAGGTGGCACAGCGGTTAGCACACTGGACTCGCATTCAGGAGGACGACGGTTAAAATCTGCGCCTGGCCAGCAAGATTTAGGTTTTCCGTGATTTCCATAAATTCCTCCACGCTTCCTTTCAAAGGGCACGGCCAGTTTTCTTCCCAGCACATACGGAACTTGTGCTCCGTGTCTCTCGATGTCGACGGGACGTTAAAATCAATCTTCCTTTCTTTCCTTTTCCCAAAGTTGGGCAGGTAATGGGGCCTCTCAGGGAAACAGTAGGCAGGGCGGGAAAGGATGTCAGCGTGCACTCGGTACGTTTGCTGGGGTGGTGGGAGTGGAGGGGGTCTCGTCCAAGAGTTAGAGGAGGCACTGTGTGTAACTGGTCTAAAAAGGGGCACGTTTTGACACAAATAATTGGTGCCACTTGGGTTCTGACGCCATGCTCAGATCCTTTCGGCGGATGGCTGATTAGGTGAAGGCAACTAGCACTGCATGTTGTAGCATCTTATCCAGGGTCGATGGTGGTCCTCTGTTTTGGAGCAGCGGCAGCAGAATACGTGTGGCGTGCACGTGAGGGTCTTTTAGTAGGTTAGAGCAGTGGTCGTCAAACTGCACATGTGGCCCAAATCAAGTATTCGTGCACCTCTCAGCTCCCATCCGTATTTTTTAATAATATTGCATCTAGTAACTAACAGCTGAATCCAAAATTTTCAACTAACGTTAAGAACTCCTTGATAGTGTAGTGTTCATGCTCAATAACAAACAAACATACTTACAGACAGCAAGATTTCAAGATGTTCTTAATTTTAATTGACGTTGGTTCATCGGGCCGTGACCTGAGTAAAATTAGTCGCTTAGCTCAGGGTAGAGTGGTACGCGCACCAGTCAGGCGCAGCAGTATACCTCTCTGTGCTTGGCGTAGAGCCTGCTATATCTTTACCTTTCTCGGTATATGAGCTGATGCGCACAACCGATAGCTTACAATAGCGATGAAGATCGCATTGTGGTATGTTGTTATTGCACTTAGAGATAGCTGAAAGCTCCTTTGTCCAATTATTACTCTTTTATTTAAGATCTTTATCTCTCTCTGTCAAAGTATTTCTACGTGTGCAAGAAAGTTCTGATTTTTGTCGATGTTTGTAACGACGTACCTATATTCTCGCATTCTCTTCATGTTGTTGTTGTGGTCTTCAGTCCTGAGACTGGTTTGATGCAGCTCTCCATGCTACTCTATCCTGTGCAAGCTTCTTCATCTCCCAGTAACTACTGCAACCTACATCCTTCTGAATCTGCTTAGTGTATTAATCTCTTGGTCTCCCTCTACGATTTTTACCCTCCACGCTGCCCTCCAATACTACATTGGTGATCCCTCGATGTCTCAGAACATGTCCTACCAACCGATCCCTTCTTCTAGTCAAGTTGTGCCACAAGCCCCTCTTCTCCCTAATTCTATTCAATACCTCCTCATTAGTTACGTGATCTACCCATCTAATCTTCAGCATTCTTCTGTAGCACCACATTTCAAAAGCTTCTATTCTCTTCCTGTCCAAACTATTTATCGTCCATGTTACACTTCCATACATGGATACACTCCATACAAATACTTTCAGAAACGACTTCCTGACACTTAAATCTATACTCGATGTTAACAAATTTCTCTTCTTCAGAAACGCTTTCCTTGCCATTGCCAGTCTACATTTTATGTCCTCTCTACTTCGACCATCATCAGTTATTTTGCTCCCCAAATAGCAAAACTCCTTTACTACTTTAAGTGTCTCATTTCCTAATCTAATTCCCTCAGCATCACCCGACTTAATTCGACTACATTCCATTATTCTCGTTTTGGTTTTGTTGATGTTCATCTTATACCCTCCTTTCAAGGCACTATCCATTCCGTTCAGCTGCTCTTCCAAGTCCTTTGATGTCTCTGACAGAATTACAATGTCATCGACAAACCTCAAAGTTTTTATTTCTTCTCCATGGATTTTAATACCTACTCCGAATTTTTCTTTTGTTTCCTTCACTGCTTGCTCAATATACAGATTGAATAACATCGGGGAGAGGCTACAACTCTGTCTCACTCCCTTCCCAACCACTGCTTCCCTTTCATGTCCCTTATGTCTTATAACTGCCATCTGGTTTCTGTACAAATTGTAAATAGCCTTTCGCTCCCTGTATTTTACCCCTGCCACCTTCAGAATTTGAAAGAGAGTATTCCAGTTAACATTGTCAAAAGCTTTCTCTAAGTCTACAAATGCTAGAAACGTAGGTTTGCCTTTCCTTAATCTAGCTTCTAAGATAAGTCGTAAGGTCAGTATTGCCTCACGTGTTCCAATATTCTCTTCATAGGTTGGTCATTTTTCTGTGATTTTGAGGTTTCTCGATTTTCATAATGTTTTTTTAGTGACATATAACTGTTTTGTGTGTTACAATCGTTAACCATCGTTTCAACGCACCAACTACTAAGGCAACAACGGAGTCAGGTTATGGTTGTAGTCCCTGTGTGAGTATAAACTAGTATTAAAGACAAAAGATTTTGTAAAATAAATAACCATTATATTTGGAATTAGCCAACTCATGCAAATACCTGGCTGTAACAGTTTGTGGGGATACTGTCTCATAATCTCAGTCGTATGGAAAGTAGCTGGCAGACTTCCGTTTATTGATAGAATACGTAGAAAATGCAGTCTACGATGGGCACTGATTACTGAATATGTGTGCGACCAATTTCAGAATACTACTCAAGTATATAGGCAATATACAAAATAGGACTAACAGAGGATACTGAACGTGTACAAAGAAAAGCAGTACGAAAAGTGATAGGTTTGTTTTATTAACGCGAGACCATCAAAGTGTTCAAATGTGTGTGAAATTATATGGGACTTAACTGCTAAGGTCATCAGTCCCTAAGCTTACGCACTACTTAACCTAAATTATCCTAAGGACAAACACACACACCAATGGCCGAGGGAGGACTCGAACCTCCGCCGGGACCAGCCGCACAGTCCATGACTGCAGCGTCTGAGACCGCTCGGCTAATCCCGCGCGGCGCGAGTCCATCACGGGAATGCTGAAGAATCTGAGAAATCTCAAGAACCTGAACAGGTAGACGCTTAAAAACTGAAGACAACTATTCCGCGAAATATTACTTGCAAAGATTCAAGAATGAGGAACTTAAGAATATACTACGGTCTCCTTTGAGCTACGGGACCGCGAGGAAAAGGTCAGGCTAATTGCAAGTCGCACAGAAGCGCTCAACAAATCATTCTTCTGCGTTCCATAAGCGAATGGACCGGAAAGAATCCCCAGTACATGGTACATGCTACAATGGGAAGCAGCCTTCCCCATGCACTTCATGATGTTTTGTGAACTATTAATGCGGCTGTATACTGGCGCGCAAAACTTAAGAACGAAAGTAACTGTCATTGCCAAGTAAAATATCTCCTTGAAACTTGGACCACACATAGAAGGTAACTGTAAGAAATATACAATGAAACGAACATAAATTACATTTTTAGTCAAAGACGATATTTACACTAAAGCCACCCCGATTCATGGGCCAATCGATATTACAAAAGGTGAGACCTGGTTCTTGACAGAGCGTGTGATTACCAACGACGGCAATGCATGCTCTGCAACGCGCTACCGTGCTGGCCACAAGGTTGGTAATGAGTTCTTGCGATAGGGAGTTCCATTCCTCTGCGAGCGTAGCTACAACTGCAGAATGGTCGTTGGTGCGGTGGGCGTGCTGCAGTACGTCTTTCCAATGTATCTCTCACGTTCCCGAAGAGATTTCAGTCGGGGGAACGAGCAAGCCAATCCATTCGACAAATATCCTATCGTTCCAAGAGCTCCTCCGCACGCGCTGTCAGATGCATCAAGCATTGTCATCCACAAAATGAAGTCAACAACCAATGCAGCCCTGAAAAAACGCAAATGGAGAAAGAGTACAGTGTCACAGTAACGTTGACCGGCGAGTGTACCGTATTCAGAAATTTGTAGTTCAGTACGCCCATGCAACACTATGCCACCCCACGCTGTAACACCTAGACCGCCAAAACGAACACTTTCAACGATGTTCCAGAGTGAATTACGTGTTCCCACCTCTCGCCATAAGAGGGTACGTCCAGCATTGTCGAACATGATCGTTTTGGTGGTCCAGGTGGCATAATGTTGCACTGGCGCACTGACCTCCATATTATTTACCATGGTATAGTCACTTGCCAACGTTATTTTGACTTTGTACTCATTCCCCATGTGCGTCTCTTCATGAGTGCATTCGGCCCTGGCTTCATTTTTATGGATGGCAATGCGCGACCGCATTTAACTGCGGAGGGGAGGAGCTCCAGGAATGAGAGGATTAGTGGCGAATGGACTGGCCAGTCCGTTCCCCCGACTTAATTCCCATCGAGCACGCGCGGAGTTTTCTTGCTATGATTTATGTAAACTTAAATGAGGATAGCTATACGAGGATTCGAATTCTGTTCCTCCAGGAAACAAGCCCAGTATCCAAACGATAGCGTCATGTTTATTGGGGGAATGGTTCCCTTAAAAAAGTCACGACCCATCTCCTTTCCCACCTTGTCCAGTCCAAGATGGTACTCAATCTCTAACAACCTCGTCGGCAACAGAACGTTCATCCTTGCACCACATATCTGATAATATACCGTAGTATTCTAGTCAGGATGGTATTTGACGTTTACTGATACACGAATTATTGACGGAACTGAAAACACCGTTGAATGAAAGCAGGGAGGAAAACTTATAATGGAACGTCATCTGATATTGAGATTTTTGGATTGATAACTGGGGACTTGCCTAGGTACCATCACGGTACAAGTCACAAAGAATGAATAACAGGGATCAGACTCCTTCTGTAGGCGAGGCTACGAATGTACGGTTTTCCAGTGCCGCTCCACTGGTATGTAGTCGTTTGAAATTCTGGTGGTAAAAGAATTTTCCGCCAGCAGTATTTCACATGCAATGCGACTAGGAGTGGTTTAGTATAGTTACTCATCACTATGCTTTGAATCAGTGCTCTGGGTTAAACTACAAACCTCTCCATAGTGTCTCTGAGCGCGGATGTCAAACTCGACTTCTCCCTTATCGTTGTTAACAACATAAACATCAAAGTCAATGAACAGCTCAGTACAAAATAAATCCTGAAAGGACAAGGAAATCAATCAAATTCACTGCCTGACAATAAAAGTGAAAAGCCGGAAGAAATAGTCGGATGCGAATGTAGCTTCGTACACGTACACACCACCATCTGGTATGTAAATGATTCTCTGTGACAGAGAGAACGGCCACCAGAGTGCACTTGTGTTGCTTGTGTTTACTGTTGTTACCAGACCTGACAGGCTATGTTAGGGGAGTGATAGTGTCATATGTTGAGTGAGCACTTCGAAGGTCAAGGAGGTGCCTCATACATGTGTGAAACAGCGTTATCAGAATTTGAAAGAAATTGAAGCGGATCTCGATGTGGGTCCTCAATTGACCAGCTTGTCGAATCGTGCAATATCCAGGTTTAGGGGCATTCGGATGTGACAGTGACCTGTTATCGGTCTTCATGAGAACGTGAGGGCACGCATACTCGTTGTCAACATTCAGATCGACCACGTCTGACCGTCACAAGGGGGGGGGGGGGGGGAAATCGCCGCATTGTGACCCAAGCACATCATCGCACCTTCATATCTGTCTCTGCCATCCAGGAACAAGTAATGGACTCCCTGCAAGATTCTGCGTCATCCCACACCTTTAGTGGAAGACTAGCAGCAGCTGTAAGAGGCAGTTGCTGTCACATGCCTACGCTGCCGTTAACACCACAACAATATCAGATGTGTTTGGAGTGGTGTCGTGACCAGAAAGCATGGACTAGTGATGAATGGCGACGCATGGTTTTCAGCGATGAATCGCGGTTCTGCAATACCGCGCGTGACCACTGTCGGTGAGTATGACGTCGACTTCGTGAGAGGCTCCACTCATAGTGTTTTGGACAGTGGTCTTACTCCTGGCGTCGTGCTGTGGGGATGCATCATGTACGGCTTCGGGTCATGACTGGTAGTGATTGAGCGAACTCTGGAGGGACAAATGTGAGATACACCAACTTGCGTCCTAATATGTTATCTATCATATGACAGTATCATATGCCAAGTTTCGTGGAAAGTTTCTTTATGGACGATGTGTGTGACGTTGATATATTCCCGTGGCCAGAAAGATCCCCTGATGTGTCCCTGATAAAACTTGGACGTCAACCCTGTCTTAGTGCCAGTATTGAGGTATCAAGGACCAATTACAATACTTGTGATAAAATTAAAAGTTAATTCGAAGGGCACTAAATTGGAACACTGCTTTCCGTCTAAATACCTTGGACTCACTTTAGACAGTTCCTTAATAACCGCAAACACTCTCTCAGCACCAAGCTAAATGTATCAGCTCAAAATAAAATCATTGGGACAGTCCCTGACAGTAACTGGGGAATCCAAACTCAGTTCTTCAGAACCACCTTGGCACTCTCTTTCTCTGTAGGGGTGTACATGTGCCGCATGTGGCACAGCTCTGTCCATAAAAAGCAAGAGTTCCTCATACTGAATGAATCTGCATGGCTGACAGCTGCGTGTGTGAAACTGACAACTATAGACCGTGTTAAGTGTTGGGTAGGTACTGCACGTTTTGATGTACGTCGTAGTGTAGTGCAGATGTTGCAAGGAAAAAGGCTGAACTAAATGATTTATACTCTCTCCATTGGCATCAATCGCCAAGGTCTAGGTTGAAATCCGTAAGTAGTTTCTTTAGTTAAGCGTTTACACTAGCAATGTCTCAAATGATGACAGAGACAACTATAGGCAACTAGATACGACCAACTTCAAAAGCGGATGAAACTTGCTGAGTGCCTACCTGTGGAGGTACTTTTGATTGGTCCACCTGGAGATCATTGAACAGGCTAAGACCAAGTGTTGGTGAATCCAGGGACAACATTGTAAAATGGGGACTTTCCGAAGGAGCAACACAGTTCGAATGCGTGGAGGAACCGCTGTCCATTATAACAGTCATGGGCCATCCCGCCTCACAAGATGAAACAACGGCTTCATGACACCCTTTCCAATCGAGACAGTGCATGTATCCAAGCCAGAGGGGGTGCATCTTCATAGTGATAAGTTGTCTCATATTGCCAGATTGTTTGTAAATTTTACTCGATTTTGAGATTACGAAAAAAAACATCATATATCCTCGCAATCCATGAAGTTCCCTCTTTTCTTCTGGCTGCTTCTCTTTCTTTCTTGAGGTAGTGTGGAATTTGCTTGAATTGAATGGTCTCAATAGAGTTATCATAAAGTCATCATGATGGGTAAAAGCCCCTTTCTTCCTCTATACATTCCCTAGCATTATGGTCTTTGGCTGCATCTTTGGCTGCATCTTGCGTCAGAGTGTTTTCAAATGAAATGTACCCGCTTTTCATTGCGTTGTCATCTCGGTGTTTTCTTGTTGACTGGAATCTGCCACAAAACTTCATTCCTCCTTCTGTCATCCGTTCGTCTGATAACATGTCTTTTTCACCTGCATTTCAGTTTCATTACGGTCATAACTGCGGCTACCAGTCCAGCTTTCTAGCTGATCCATTTGCTCGATTTCCCCTCTCTCTTTCTGTCTCTGTCTCTATCCAGTACGAGGCCCGCAAAGTTACACATTAATATCAGTAAAATCAGTTTGCTGCAGAACTCTTGAGCCTGTTCTAAGTTCGAATGGAAATAATTTCCTTGATATAGAATGCTTTCTGCTGTCAGATCAGCGCGGATTTAGAAAGCATCGCTCGTGCGAAACTCAGTTTTCCTCTTCTCACACAATGTGTTCAAAAATGGTTCAAATGGTTCTGAGCACTATGGGACTCAACTTCTGAGGTCATTAGTCCCCTAGAACTTAGAACTAGTTAAACCTAACTAACCTAAGGACATCACAAACATCCATGCCCGAGGCAGGATTCGAACCTGCGACCGTAGCGGTCTTGCGGTTCCAGACTGCAGCGCCTGTAACCGCACGGCCACTTCGGCCGGCGTCACACAATGTGTCCTGCGAACCTTGGACGAAAGGCAACAGGCAGATTCAATATTCATATGTTTCCAAAACGCATTTGAAGTGGTGCCGTACTGCAGACTGTTAATGAAATTCCGCCTGAAGTTGTCAGATATGTCAGTGGCTGGAAGACTTTTAAGTAATAGAAAGCAGTTCGTTGTCCCGAAAGGCGAGTATTCAGCAGAGACAAGGGTATTGTCAGAACTGTCTACGGAAATGTGATAGGACCGCTCTTGGTCTTTATATGCGTAAATTTTCTGTCGTGTAAGGTGAGCAGCTGTCTTCGACTGTTTGCTGATGACACTTGCAAGATCCCCTCGCTTCTAAACTGATACTGGAATCACTCAGCTTAACCACGAGTCCGTAGAGACGTATGTGACGTACAGTATAACTTGTCAGCATTTCCACCCGGAATTTGCGAGTGTAAGTCGGACCTTCCTTGATCCGCCTTGGTGGGTCGTGTCGTCGGATTTCCTCCTACCTGCGCGCGGTGCAGCTCTCGTAAATGTCGTCCCGTGCAGATTCTTCATTGACGCATTGGATGTCTCTGTCGGTGGAAGCTAATTATCTGAAATTGCTAATATCACTTTTATTCCTATTATATCAATAATGAAACACTCGTGTCACTACTCGTAACCGAGAGCGTGGCTACCATCGAACAAGACAGGAAGACCTCTTAACGTCGATGCCGAATTTGGCGCGCAGTCCGTATCTCTTACTAGTTTCGTTACAGTTCGTGGATTTCCAATCAAGTTCGTACTTGCTAAGATATGCATTTGTTAATGAACGGGTGTGAATTTTAACGAGACAAAATTATGATAAATAGTTTTAAACATCCAAAGGCTCCTCCTAGTATACATGTTGTCATAAATGAATTTAATTATTAAATATAAATAAACAAAATTGGTGACTTTGGCGCCAAGATGGCGGTACTTCCCGTCATGTATATTTCCCAGGCTGACGTTTGTTGCTACGGTCCAGCGCCGAGCCCCACCCCACTACGCTCAACATATGGTCGCTTCGTCACCTAGCCAGCCAGCGTGGGAAATGCTCTCCGACTCCGACTGTTCTAAGTTCGAATGGAAATAATTTCCTTGATTACAGCACTTCCCAACTATCGTGAATACATCAATAAGAGACAATAATTTATTAAAACTGGTAAAAAATGTCTTCCTCACGTAAGAGGCACCTTACACACTTCACTGTAGAGGAAAGTGTCGTCGTTGAGTGACTGTATAAGGGTACAGGGTGAGTTAGACAATATTTCTGTTCAGTTTGACGAAAGGCAGCTTGCTATAAACGTACAAAAATGTCACTTAGAGCAAATGAGCCGGAAAACCAATGTGTAATATTCGAATATGGTATTGGTGGAGTGCTGCTGGACACAGTCACTTCGATTAACTATGTGGGCATAACGTCGGAAACCATATGAAATGGAACGAACAAGTACGGACGGTGAGAAGAAAGGCGAATGGTCGACTGCACTTTACTGAGAGAGTTTGAGGAAAGAGTAGCCTATGTCCAAAAGAGACCACGTGTATACTGCTTGAGCACGGCTCGAGCGTTTGGGCTCCCCATCATGCCGAATTAAAATAAGACATCGAGGCAATTTAGAGGCGTGCTGCCAGATTTGTTACCGGTAGGAAAAGAAAATTGAGGATGTCTTAGATGACGATCGGTTCGGCTTTTGGAAAGGCAAAGACACCAGAGACGCATTTCTGATGTTGTGGCTGACAATTGAAGAAAGACTAAGGAAAAGCCAAGCTCGTTAATGGTATTTGTCGACCTCGAAGAAGCGTTCGCCAACGTAAAATGGTGCAAGATGTTCGAAATTCTGCGAAACGTAGCGGTAGGCTATAGAGAAAGGCGGATAATATACAATATGTACAAGATTCAAGTGGGAACAATAAGAGTGAAAGACCAAGAACCAAGTGCTCGGATTAAAGAGGGTGTCAGGTGGGGATGTAGTATTTCGCCCCAACTGTTCAATCTTTACGTCGAAGAAGCAATGAGGTAAATAAAAGAAAGGTTCAAGAGTGTAATTAAGATTCAGGGTGAAAGGATATCACTGATAAGACTCGCTGATGACATTGCTATTCTCAGGAAAAGTGAGGAAGAATGACAGGATCTGCTGAATGGAATGAACAGTCTAATGAGTACAGAACATGAAATGAGAGCAAAACGAAGAAAGACGAACATAATGAGAATTAGCAGAAATGAGAACAGAGAGAAACTTATTATCAGGATTGGTCATCATCAAGTAGATGAAGTTAAAGAATCCTGCTACGTAGGCAGCAGAATAATGACGGACGGAGCAAGGAGGAGATAAAAAGCAGTCTAGCATTGGCAAAACGGGTATGTCTAACCAAGAGAAGCCTAGTAATATTACACATAGGCCTTAATTTGGTGAAGCAAATTCTGATTATATGCTTTTGGAGGGCAGCATTATATAGCAGTGAAACGCCGACTAAGCATTTGAAATGTAATGCTACAGAACAATGTTGAAAATTAGGTGGACCGATAAGGTAAGGAAAGAGGATGTTCTCCAAAGGATAAGCGAGGAAAGGAATATACGGAAAAAATGACAAGAAGACGGGACAGGATGTCAGCAATGTGTTAAGACATCGGAGAATAACTTCCACGGTACAAGAGGGAGGTGTAGAGGGTAAAAACTGTAGGGGGAAACAGAGACTGGAGCGCATCCATCAAATAATTGAGGACGTAGGATGCAGATGCTACTCTGAGATGAAGAAGTTGGCAGAGGAGAAGAATTCATGACAGGTCGTATCAAACCAGTCAGAATACTGATGACTCAAATGAAAAGTTTCGATCAACACGCGAGTATTCCGGTAATGCTTCGTGAACTCAAATGGAAATCGCTGAACGAAAAGCAATGTTCCTTTCAAGATACGCTATTGAGGAAAGTTCGAGAATAGGCAATTTCAGGTGACCGTAGAATGATTCTACTGCCGCCAAAGTGTGAGGTTCATTCAAATGAAACCTGGTCAGTGCATCTACCTTTGTCTTACACGTAAGGTGGCAACACCTAACTGCGGGTGTGGTGGGCCCATCTATTGGTAGAGAGGCTGACGTGCGTGCACCGTTTGATGTTGCATAGCGCCAGTGTGATTTCACTCCGAAGAGAAGGTGGTTACACAAGTTATCGTCCATTACCGAACATGCAGGCGAGTAAGCAGGAACAATGAAGTGTGATTCGATTTTTGGCGGCGGAGGGAGTTTGAGGCCGTGAAATGTATCGACGGATGAAGGTTGTGTACGGTGAGTACAGTCTGAGTCGTTCAAGTGTTGTGGAATGGCGCAAACGATTCCTTGAGGGGCGCGAGTCACTGGAAGACGATGCTCGTCCTGGACAGGCTCATCGTGTCATCACACAGAAAATGGTCGCGGAAGTGAATGCTTTAGTCTTGCTTGGCCAACCGCAGAAGCAGCGTGGACGAGATCCATCGCTTACTGCGTATTAGCGTGGGCACCGCCCACACCATAATGCATCAGCGATTCTAGGCGATTTCTGTCCGGAACCGCGCTGCTGCTACGGTCGCAGGCTCGAATCCTGCCCAGATCATGGTTGTGTGTGATGTTCTTACGTTAGTTAGGTTTAATTAGTTCTAAGTCTAGGAGATTGATGGCCTCAGATGTTAAGTTCCACAGTGCTTAGAGCCGTTTGATTAGAAATCAAAGGCCGTGCACATCATTTCTGTTAAGGTCATGATGCCCTTCTTTTTTGACCACAAGATCCCATTGCTTGTCCAGTTTCTGGAGCGGAAACCACCATCAATGGCCGGTCGGAGTGGCCGAGCGGTTCTAGGCGCTTCAGTCTGGAACCGCGTGACCGCTACGGTCGCAGGTTCGAATCTTGCCTCGGGCATGGATGTGTGTAATGTCGTTAGGTTAGTTAAGTTTAAGTAGTTCTAAGTTCTAGGGGACTGATGACCTCAGAAGTTAAGTCCCATAGTGCTCAGAGCAACCATCAATGCCCAGCGGTATCAAGCCACTTCACAGAACTTTAGAAGAGCCATCAAGTCCAAACGCCGAGGCATGTTCTCCAAGACTGTTATCCTCGTGCATGATAATGCCCGCCCGCACACGGCCAATGCGGTGAGGACGACATTGCAGCATTTTCGGTGGGAAACGCTGGAACATCCACGGTACGGTCCTGACCTTTCACAGTGGGCCTTCCAAGTGTTTGGATCTCTAAAACAAGCTATTCTCGGACATCGATTCGCAACGGACGAAAAAGTGTGTGACTGGGTCCAGGTCTGGATCCAACAGCAACCTCTAGCTTCTTCAAGAATGGAGTCGACCGGCTAGTGTCGCCATGGGATGAATGTGCCAACAGTTTTGACAACTATTTTTGAATGGTACTGTGTATAACTACATTTTTGAATTAATAAAATCGTTACCGTTACTTTAGACTAGTGACCGGGTTTCATTTGAAAGCCCCTTATGTATTTCGCCCAAGGACCGCGAACAGGAAACAAGAGAAACGTACGGACACATATAAAGGTAGTTGTTTCTCTCACCTTGTTTGCGAGTGGAAGAGGAGAGAAAATGACTAATAGTGGTAGAAGGTACCCTCCGCCACGCACCATACGGTGGCTTGCGATGTATGCATGCAGTTGTAGAGTAAGACAACTGTGATTCTCCAAAAGAATGGAAGAATGAGATCTCTCCCATCATCGCCGCCATACTTGTCGGCGATGGTCATCAGGAGCCGTGCAGAAAGCTGATTCATCGTTGAGTACAGTGCGACGCCTTTCATCAGCAGTTCATTTTTACAGGTCACAGCACCACTCCAAACGCATGCGTTTTTGTTGTGATGTTAACGGTAGGCTACGGGTAATTCTCTAGTTTGGCTGCTGTATAATTTCCATCAAATGATGTGGGATAACACAGAATGTTGGCGGGATCCCATTACTTGTACTCGGATAACTAGCACAAATGTGAAGATGTTATATTGTGATTGGTGCAAAATAAGGCGAGCCTCCCGTGTGGTGGTCAAACATGGTCGACCAGAACCTTGACAAAAAGTAAGCCTGCTCTCACTCCCATGCAGTCCAACATCTGGCCACTGTCACATACGAATATCCCAGATATCAAGACACGGCACAAATTCGACCTGTCAGGCAAATGGGCCACAATGAGGCTACTTCCGAATTCTTGCTAATAATACTGTTTCACACATATACACGGAATCTCCGTCCCCTTCATATTAATTACTGAGCATCTGACGCTGTTCACACCGCTTACATATCCTACCATTCCTGGTAAAATCACTGAACACCTAGAACCTCAACGCACTCTGGTGCCTCTTCCACCGGTCATAGAGAATTACAACTTTAATCATTTACGTACCTGACGAAGGTGTGTACGCGTACAAAGTTGCTTTGGCGTTCGACCGTCTCTTACAGGTGCTTTACTTTTCTTGGCGAGCAGCTTCTTGATAAAGCTGTTACGAAGGCCATTCACCAATTCCTTCTCCCAAGCATTCACACGTGAGCGTAAGGTCGTAGACCTACGAACCGATGCAGCAACTGACATCTTCATAGAGGTCTATAGCTGTATCGTCCGCACTGGACACTAGTATAGCTATCGACCGCAGTCAGTCTGTGCCTAAGCAGTCTCTGGATATGAGGACCGCAGGGACGTCACGGAGCTCCGCAGCTGTCTTCCAGCCTGTGTTAACCGTTTTCCAGTAACTAGTATCGAACCAGAGTTCTCCTTTTAGCAGTCTCATACGTTGCCTACTACGTAAATTATGCAAATTACCTTATTTCGGGGAATCGGTCACAGGTTTTCTGAGTCGTTTTATATGAACGGACACCTGCGATACGGCACTTTTCTTGTAGACACACATTATGCGTTTTTAATGCCATGGTCTCCATTGCCTTCTGCATAGTCATATGGGCGACTTCTGTTAATTATTCCTTTTAGGGATAGTTTTCCACCCCAAAGTTCGCTGAAACTCATTCACTTCCTCAGTCCTCTTTGACGAGGCTTTTTGCAGAATGATGACGTCTTTTTGAACAGAGGTCTACTTTCGTAACGTATGGTGTAAATTAAGAGACGCAAAGCTTACTATTTAAGATCTCTACGCCAACAAAGTCACGAGAGGCAAATGCTAGACCGGGAAATGCTCGAGGGTCATTCGGCTGTGTTAAGCTGTGAAAAGAAACCACGAAATGAAAATATATGTGCATGGCGGTTGTATGAATCCTTGTTAAAGGCGAGGAACACACTGGTACAGTTCTGGACAGCATAAGGAGATTAAAAGCGGAGTGTACAGGACAGTGTCTGCAAGTGACGTAAAAAATATCTGAGGCTTAAAATCATCAAGTTTTCAGTCTAGATACCCAGCATAAAAGCAGTGGGTCAGCCAGTGTATATTTCCTTGCCTGATCTTTCACGAATGGTTCTGTAGTATCGATACAGCCATCTGGAATTGTAATGGACAATGGATGAAGAAATGACGTCAGAGCACATTTCCACGGAAACCGCGCTTAGCATTGTCAAATTTGTATATAAGGGCAAACGCAGGGAAGTTTACGCAGAGCTTCGGAGACGGGTCACTACAAGCAGACAGAATGAAGCAGAAGAGAAAATACCTGGACGACGCCGTCGCCGCGTGCAAGTCACTGGAAGTGCAAAAGCTCAGGGGGTGGCGGCGTCGATGCTGTTTGCGAACTACAGGAAGGTACGCCCTGGTATCTGATAGCGTTCGAGCTCCCAAGACTTGTGGTAAATTTTTGTTCACGTAATCTCTTTTTTTCAGTTTTTTGTATTTACTGGAGTGCAACGACGATGCCGCCGCCGTACACAAGCCGCTGGAAGCGCACAAGTTGGAGAGGCGGCGGCGTCAAAGCTGTCTGCGAACGATAAGAAGGTTAGTTGCCTTGTCTGAGCACATACGAGCTCCCGCGTCTCGCAGTAAACTCTTGCTCATGTACACTCTTTTCATTCACAGTTATGGATTTGAGAACAACGACGACGACGCCGCCGCCGAGTACGAATCGCTGGAAGCGCAAAAGCTGGGGAGGCGGCGGCGTCGAATCAGTCTGCGATCGAGACGAAGATGTCGTGATGTCTGAGCATATTCAAGCTCCCGCGACTCGCAGTAAACTATTGTTCACGTCTCTCGTTTTCATTCAGAGCCTTGCCTTGCCTTGTGTTGATTTGTTTACGACGACGCCGACGACGACGATGATGACGCGGTGTCCAATTTGATGGAAGCGCAAAAAGTTGAGAGGAGGTGGCGTCATCGAAGTTGTCTTCGAAAAATACGAAGGTATGCCGTGGTATCTGAGCACATACGAACTCCCTACGATTTGCGCTAATTTTTTTGTCATGTTCTCTTTTTTCAGAGTTTTGGATTTGAGTACGACATGCCGCCGCCGTGTGCAAATTGCTGGAAGTGCAAATTGCTGGAAGTGCAAAAGCTGGCAAGGAGGCGGCGTCGAAGCTGTTTGCGAACGATCCGGAGATATGTCGTGGTGCCTGAGCACATTACGAGTTCCCGCGACTCGCAGTAAACTCTTACTCAGGTAGTCTCGTTTTTCTTTTCAGGTCCTTGCATTTGTGTGCGACGGAGACGCCGCCGCCATCACCAGCGCCGCCGCCGTGTGCAGGTCGCTGGGAGCGCAAAGCTGGGGAGAAGGTGACGGCATCGAAGCTGTTGGCAAACGACGCGAAAGTACAGCGTGGTGCCTGGCAGCTTAGACCATTACAAGACTCAAGTCGCGCTGAGATGGTGGAAGACCAGTCTAACAGAGCTGTACCTGACGAGTGCAGAACATGGTGCGTGCGCGCTGAGTTTCTGGAGTCAACACTAACACACTTGTATGTGAAACAAAATAAAATGAAACTGAAATAAGTAAAAGATTTTTGTTGTAATTGCTATACTGGTAGACATATAGAAACATACTAGATTAAGAATCAATTTTCACTAGACTTAAGCCTGTACAAAATGTTTTAAGATAAATACGAAAATTGCATTTGAGCCGGCCGCGGTGGTCTAGCGGTTCTGGCGCTGCAGTCCGGAACCGCGGGACTGCTACGGTCGCAGGTTCGAATCCTGCCTCGGGCATGAGTGTGTGTGATGTCCTTAGGTTAGTTAGGTTTAAGTAGTTCTAAGTTCTAGGGGACTTATGACCTAAGATGTTGAGTCCCATAGTGCTCAGAGCCATTTGAACCATTTTTTTGCATTTGATGGAAAATACACTAGTTTGAGGCTCATAATTTCTACTAGAATAGCGGAATTAATCGCCGCCCCCCCCCCTCCAAACTAATAAATACTTCCAGCCCATGTTGATCACATCTTCATCATTGAGTAACGTCCTGCCCTGAATGTTTCTACCAGGAGTATACAAAGGTACGTATTGCTCCGATGTATTCCCATTCTTGCCTATTCCTGCATCACGTGTAAAGCCTGATCCTTCTCCTGCAACTCTTGTACACGCTGGCGTCACATTGATCCGTTGTCAACAGGACACAGTTCTGCTTCATCACAACGAACAATCGCTGACACTCTAATTCTAGCTTAAACTCAGTTGTGAACTGTTGAACCTTTTGTTGTGGATAGGAGCTGAGGCGACGTGTCGCTTCTATCCTTGCGCGTCATATAATTCAGATGGGTCACATAAATGGGTCACCTAATGGCACTGACAGCGCATGGGACGAAGAAAGGAACACACTGCGGTGGGTAGGAGCACAGTCTCATTCTCGACCAATATTGCTGCTAACACAGAATTCTGCAGTCAATAGCACCAGCTAGAAGAACGGACTGGAGAACTGCACCGCCAAGAGAAGAGATGGGACACTGCGGTGTCGAAGGAAATGAAAAAGTCGACTTTCGCTAAGAGGAGTATACACCATGGGACGAAAACCTATGTCCCATGTTCCGTAAACCTCTACACCAACGTAGAAGAAGCGACAGTGCAGACATAATGCAGAACATTCCTGCACACCAATGATATACCTTTGGAAAATCTTCTGTCATAGTCATTTACCTCTTCTCATTAATCACGGGAGATTTATGCAGCAACTCTGTCGTGTATGTGTGAGCGTGCGTATGTAGCTTGAGAGTAACTCAGAAATCTCCACTTAAGATTTCAACCCAGCTCAGAAGAATGCGTTGCCTATTTACAGGCACTCACGACTTTCAGAAGAATCCGTTGCCTATTTACACGCGGTGGCGACTTTTAATTAGATCTAGCTGACGTATTAGCCTAAGAGTAACAGCGTACTCTTCTCTCAGAATGACCAAAGTTACTTCCAGCGTGTCTGTAAATTACAAGAGCTTCCGTCATATAATGGCATCTACCATTCGTATTAAATCAGGAGTAATCACATAACTGGATCCGATCATTATCAGTAGTTAGTATCCTTACATAACAATGTATTTTCCAAATACAGCTGCTTTTGAATTAATTCACCGTCTACCACCATTTGAATCCGATGGTCACTGGAAACTTTACCCCTGGGATCGCGCAAATCTGTGAACTACACACCTGATGTGAGTTGCCTAAACGCAGACCCCAGCTGTTTTTTGCGCCCTAAAGCAAAACAATACCTTATGTCCCTTCGTGTGAAGAACGTTGGCGACATAAGCACACTTCCCTTCCTCCCTCTTTCCCATAACCCACCCTCCCTCTACCTCTGTGGGTTATGACGTTGCCAAGCGACATAACAAAGATGAAAATTTTTGTTACAGAGCCCCAAGTAAATTCAGCGAATTTTGGAAAAATGTTTAAAAGCGCCAGTAATATTATTAGATTTCTTTATCAAATCAGCATTACAATGAACCACGGTAGGCAGTTGTTTTACAGCAAACAGATTGAAATTTTATTTCAATATTTGTGTTTCGACTACTTATCTTTTTAAAATAAGTGCCGTTATTTTGTGTAAAAATTTTGACGTGATACAGTAAAAAGTATTTTTCTAAATCTATATTGATTGTAAACACCTATATTTGAGAAATAATTTTGCCTAATCTTCAATGCACAAACCAATTAAATGACCCCTTTTTCTAAACCCGTAATTGAATCCTTTTGTGACGTGGAAGTTTAAAACTGGTCCCCAAGATGCCTGTAACCTCAACTCTGTAACGGTGCAAAAGCGTGGTGCCCTGCAAAGTCACCCTGCGACTCGAGGACAGCGAGATATCAACACGTGTGATAAAAAGAACAGACACGAAAAGGCCTGAGAGGATGACATAAAGGGGGCTCAGTCAAACCAGGCCTTTTCTTTTGGGCGTTCAGTCCCGCACATTTTGCGGTCGAAAACGACAGTTCTCAGTGCGCTGAGCACCAGGGCGGAGTCCTTGGCAACCTCTGACTGTTCTACATCCCAGCACATTTCAATTCCTCTCTAAGAACACTGTGGGGTTGCATCCCCATTTGACGTGATAGCACCCATTTGGAGTGCAGCCTGATCACAATTTTTGCTATCCAGTGCAGGCTAGAATTCCTATCGACCTCTGAAAATTATTCGACGTCATTTGAACTTGATCCGAAATAATAAAAGGGTGCTTATCCATTTTCATCACTCTGGTTTCGCATCCTCCTGTGGCGTGATCACGGATGATTGCGACATTGACACATGCACGAATACAATGGCAGAGGGTTGCTCTAAGATCTTCTGGTTTGGCAATGCTCTTGGTCGCATCCGACCACATTTATTGAGAGAACCTAGAAAACCCGTATCTTTACAGAGAAAATCTGTGAAGTAACGCTAAATGCTTGCATCGGCCAGTTCGCCAAGTGATTCCTTGCCTACAAACACCTAGGGCTGCTTCACAGGCTTTGTCTGCAAAGGCACATTTTTAAAATTCTCA
Organism: Schistocerca nitens; assembly: GCF_023898315.1. Classification (NCBI taxonomy): domain Eukaryota; kingdom Metazoa; phylum Arthropoda; class Insecta; order Orthoptera; family Acrididae; genus Schistocerca; species Schistocerca nitens. The sequence continues at coordinate 230,476,585 of NC_064614.1, read as the reverse complement.
ATACATGTGAGTGGGTGCACTGTCGAGCCAGTGCATGTCACCGCAGGACGCCGCGCTTTTGCATCATTACAGAGGATTAGGCACCTTTGAGCCCAATTTTAAACTTTTTTCTAGAAGCGATGCTATACTGCGCACCACTGTTTCCTACAGCAGTGCCCAGCGGTGGTGAGCCTAATATCACCAGGAGAGCGTCAGTCGGTGTTATTCTGTAAGCAGTGGTCGTCACACTGCGGACCAAATAGAGTACTCGTTCGGCCCGCGATTCTCAACCGTAACACGCATCTCACAACTAACAGATGAATCTGAAAACGTCAGCTACAGCCAAGAACTTCTTAAGAACTTGTGGTTCATTTTTAGTAACAAACAAAAATACGTACAGAGACAGTAATATTTCAGGTTGTGCTTAACATTGACTCACGTTGATTCATTCGGCCGTGAACTGTGTAAAGTTGGCCGCTTATCTCAGGCGAGAGGATTATGTAGCACAGCTGATGCGGGATTAGCAGATATCACAGAGATATATTTTTTTTTGTTTTGTTTCTCATCCAAAAGCGACAAATCACAAGCGCGCGAGAACATACCGAGCTACTGCTGTGATATAAATTTTGACGTGTAAGTAACATGGAGTCGTGAATGCGCATAGTACAAATGATCATCGTCAAATGCGGCTCATATTGATAGCAAGGACTATGAAATTAATTTAAGGCTGTTGCAAAATAATACAATGTACAGAAGGAAAATTATATTCAAAGCATTTAGTAAACATCTGCCATCGTGTTTCATATTGCATAAGACATTTAAACACGTTACAGATACTGGCGGAGAACGGTCGACACGAAGTGTTCCAAATGTTGCCGATTTTTAACGATCAGTACCAAGGGAATGGTGCCCAACTTACAACGCTGTCACTGTAACATGTCTATTGGGGCCTCTTAAAATACTAATTTCTGTCGTTTAAGAACTAATAACAAGATCGTTACATTCGCGTCCCAATGAGCCGTCACACAATGTCAATATTGGCTCTTGAGCAAAAACCACTGGATTTAAGGAACCCCACCCTCGCGATCAGAGACGAATTTCCTGCCAAAATCGAAGACACATCAGCCAAAATGTTCCCAGAGAATGCTTGCCCCTGCAGATCGGATATAGAAAAGATTAATATGATAATAGTAAACTGCAGGAGCATCCAAGTCCCACAATTAGTATCATTTACTGAAGTTCATAATCCACAGCCATGAACCATAGACCTTGCCGTTGGTGTGGATGCTTGCGTGCCTCAACGATACAGATAGCCGTACCGTAGGTGCAACCACAACGGATGGGTATCTGTTGAGAGGCCAGACAAACGTGTGGTTCCTCAAGAGCGGCAGCAGCCTTTTCAGTAGTTGCAGGGGCAACAGTCTGGATGATTGATTGATATGTTCTTGTAACACTAACCAAAACGGCCTTGCTGTGCTGCTACTGTGAACGGCTGAAAGCAAGGGGAAACTACAGCCGTAATTTTTCCCGAGGGCATGCAGCTTTACTGTACGATTAAATGATGATGGCGTCCGCTTCGGTAAAATATTCCGGAGGTAAAATAGTCCCCCATTCGGATCTCCGAGAGGGGACTACTCTAGAGGACGTCGTTATCAGGAGAAAGAAAACTGGCATTCTACGGATAGGAGCGTGGAATGTCAGATCCCTTAATCGAGCAGGTAGGTTAGAAAATTTAAAAAGGGAAATGGATATATGAAACTTACATATAGTGGAAATTAGTGAAGTTCGGTGGCAGGAGGAACACGACTTTATGTCAGGTGAATACAGGGTTATAAATACAAAATCAAATAGGGGTAATGCAGGAGTAGGTTTAATAATGAATAAAAAAATAGGAGTGCGGGTAAGCTACTACAAACAGCATAGTGAACGCATTATTGTGGCCAAGTTGGACACGAAGCCCACGCCCACTACAGTAGTACAAGTTTATATGCCAACTATCTCTGCAGATGACGAAGAAATTGATGAAATGCATGATAAGACAAAAGAAATTATTCAGATAGTGAAGGGAGACGAAAATTTAATAGTCATGGGTGACTGGAATTCGATAGTAGGAAAAGAGAGAGAAGGAAATGTAGTAGGTGAATATAGATTGGGGTTAAGAAATGAAAGAGGAAGCGCCTGGCATAATTTTGCACAGAGCATAACTCAATCATAGCTAACACTTGGTTCAAGAATAATAAAAGAAGGTTGTATACATGGAAGAAGCCTGGAGATACTAGAAGGTATCAGATAGATTATGTAATGGTAAGACAGAGATTTAGGAACCAGGTTTTAAATTGTAAGACATTTCCAAGGGCAGATGTGGACTCTGACCACAATCTATTGGTTATGAACTGTAGATTAAAGCTGAAGAAACTGCAAAAAGGTGGGAATTTAAGGAGATGGGACCTGGATAAACTGACTAAACCACAGGTTGTACAGAGTTTCAGGGAGAGCATAAGGGAACAAGTGACAGGAATGAGGGAAAGAAATGCAGTAGAAGAAGAATGGGTAGCTTTGAGGGATGAAGTAGTGAAGGCAGCAGACGATCAAGTAGGTAAAAGGACGAGGGCCAGTAGTAATCCTTGGGTGACAGAAGAAATATTGAATTTAATTGCTGAAAGGAGAAAATATAAAAATGCAGTAAATGAAGCAGGCAGAAAGGAATACAAACGTCTCAAAAATGAGATCGACAGGAAGTGCAAAATGGCTAAGCAGGAATGGCTAGAGGACAAATGTAAGGATGTAAGGGCTCACCTCACTAGGGGTAAGATAGACACTGCCTACAGAGACCTTTGGAGAAAAGAGAACCACTTGTATGAATATCAAGAGCTCAAATGGAAACCCAGTTCTAAGCAAAGAATGGAAAGCAGGAAGGTGGAAGGAGTATATAGAGAGTCTGTACAAGGGCGATGTACTTGAGGGCAATATTATGGAAACGGAAGAGGATGTAGATGAAGATGAAATGGGAGATATGATACTGCGTGAAGAGTTTGACAGAGCAGTGAAAGACCTGAGTCGAAACAAGGCCCCGGGAGTAGACAACATTCCATTAGAACTACTGACAGCCTTGGGAGAGCCAGTCCTGACAAAACTCTACCATCTGGTGAGCAAGATGTACGAGACAGGCGAAATACCCTCAGACTTCAAGAAGAATGTAATAATTCCAATCCCAAAGAAAGCAGGTGTTGACAGATGTGAAAATAACCGAACTATCAGTTTAATAAGTCACAGTTGGAAAATACTAACGCGAATTTTTTAGAGACGAATGGAAAAACTGGTAGAAACCGACCTCGGGGAAGATCAGTTTGGATTCCGTAGAAATGTTGGAACACGTGAGTCAATACTGACCCTACGACTTATCTTAGAAGAAAGATTAAGGAAAGGCAAACCTACGTTTCTATCATTTGTAGACTTTTGACTATGTTGACTGAAATACTCTCTTTCAAATTTTGAAGGTGGCAGGGGTAAAATACAGGGAGCGAAAGGCTATTTACAATTTGTACAGAAAGCAGATGGCAGTTATAAGAGTCGAGGGGCATGAAAGGGAATAAGGGGTTGGGAAGAGCGTGAGACAGGGTTGTAGCCTATCCCCGATGTTATTAAATCTGTATATTGAGCAAGCAGTAAAGGAAACAAAAAGAAAAATTCGGAGTAGGAATTAAAATCCATGGAGAAGAAATAAAAACTTTGAGGTTCGCCGATGACACTGTAATTCTGTCAGTCAGCAAAGGACCTGGAAGAGCAGCTGAACGGAATGGACAGTGTCTTGAAAGGAGGATATAAGATGAACATCAACAAAAGCAAAATGAGGATAATGGAATGTAGTCGCTGGTGACGCTGAGGGAATTAGATTAGGGAATGAGACACTTAAAGTAGAAAAGGAGATTTGCTATTTGAGGAGCAAAATAACTGATGATGGTCGAAGTAGAGGGGATATAAAATGTGCACTGGCAATGGCAAGGAAAACGTTTCTAAAGAAGAGAAATTTGTTAACATCGAGTATAGATTTAAGTGTCAGGAATGCGTTTCTGAAAGTGTTTGTATGGAGTGTAGGCCATGTATGGAAGTGAAACATGGACGACAAATAGTTTGGACAGGAAGAGAATAGAAGCTTTCGAAATGTGGTGCTACAGAAGAATGCTGAATATTAGATCAGTAGATTACATAACTAATGAGGAGGTATTGAATAGAATTGGGGAGAAAAGGAGTTTTTGGCACAACTTAACTAGAATAAGGGATCGGTTGGTAGGACATTTTCTGTGGTTTCAAGGGATGACCAGTTTAGTATTGGAGGGCAGCGTGGAGGGTAGAAATCGTAGAGGGAGACCAAGAGATGAATACACTAAGCAGATTCAGAAGGATGTAGGTTGCAGCAGGTACTGCGAGATGAAGAAGCTTGCACAGGATAGAGTAGCATGGAGAGCTGCATCAAACCAATCTTAGGACTGAAGACCACAACAACAACAACAACAACAACAATGCACAGAAAGTAGTAGGAAGAGAAAGATAGTTGAAACTGGAAGTGAATGTCACGGAATCCTAAGTTCAGACTGGAATATGTATAGGTAACCTTACCAGATCTGAATTTTTTTTTTTTTGGAGGAAGAAAATTTTGTTACGTGCTGTAATGCTCTTAGGTGATTTTTTAATGATTTTAGATGCAAGATGTGTACAAGAATATCTACCCGTTTTACATGTTCTTTGTCCCTAGTCCCCTTTCCACGGACTAAAGTAACTAATTTGGAAATATTCGCCGGCAAGAGTGGCCGAACGGTTCTGGGCGCTGCAGTCTGGAACTGCCCGAGCGCTATGGTCGCAGGTTCGAATCTTGCCTCGGGCATGGATGTGTGTGATGTCCTTAGGTTAGTTAGGTTTAAGTAGTTCTAAGTTCTAGGAGACTGATGACCTCAGAAGTTAAGTCCCATAGTGCTCAGAGCCATATGAACCATTTTTTGGAAATATTCACTGTTGCAATAAATAAACTGGTTATTCAATAATTGTAATGCAATACAATAATAATAATAATAATATATACAGTGGGATACAACTAACCAACCACTTCAGTGTATTCTGGCGGTCACAAACTGCTGCGTACTGCTCTTTGACTTTATATGTTTATAGTGAAACCCAACAAATGGCAGCACTTGCAAACGATAAAAAGACCGAATATCCTCATGTATGTACATGATGCTTCCATTAGGGAAAAACATTTCCGTTCCAACTAAGAGACAGTAAAATTTAAAAACAATTGTGGAAGTGTTAAGGCTTGATTAGGTGTCAGTGCTGGCTGCTTATTTATTGTAATAACGAATTCGATACTACCTAGTGATGTTGGCACGAAATCCGAAAGTGAACTAATATGCGTGAAGTTAGGCATGAACGGTCGGCCAAAAATGGTACTCGGATGCTTTTAGAGTCAGCGTGGGTCAGGAGCTGTAGCTGCAGAACGCTGTAGAAGTAACTTGCAGAAAGTTAATAACTTTCATGAACGTGCAGTAATAGGGGGTGACATCAACTTACTAAGTATAGCGCAGTTCACTGACGTTGTCCGACGAGATACAAATTGGGAGAGTCAGACTTTCAAAACTGGTTCCAGACGCAACGATTCGTATGACATTATTCTGAATGTCTTGTCGAAAAGTACTTTGAGGTGACGGATAACCAGCTCGTGGTGTTAATGTCTTAAACCACCTAGTAACAAACAGACCGGAACTTAACGAATAATTTAACATAGAGGAAGGTGTCGTTGATCATAAGGCTGTGAAAGCAAGTACGACTACAGGTATTACAAATAATATAAATAAAGGAACAAATTTTTGCTTTGTAGGAATGACTGCATACGATTTGCAAAGTATTTGAGGAATGAACTTAAAATATTCAGGGCTGAGCAAGGAAATATGGACCAAGAATGGAAATAAACTCACAAGCATTGTTCCATGTGCTTTAGAAAAGTATGTTGCAGCGAACGAGATGGCGCAGTGGTTAGCACACTTGACTCGCATTAGGGAGGACGGTAGTTCAAACTCGCGTCCGTCCATCCTGATTTAGGTTTTCCGTGATCTCCCTAAATCGCTTCAGGCAAATACCTGGATGGTTCCTTGGAATGTGCATGGCCGACTTCCTTCCTGATCGCTCCCTACGCCAATGGGACCGAGGACCTCGCTGTTTAGTCTCCTCCCCCAAATCAACGAAGCACGTTGCGAGCAAGACCTGAAAGGATGGGAAAGAGTCAGAGTGATTTAATAGCTGTATTAGACAACTGCTACGTAAACAAAGAGAGCTTATCACAGATTCAAAAGAAATAAGACCTAGCTGACCAACAAAAACTGAACGATTCGAAAATGAATATAATGAGACAATCGTTTAGTGACTTTGGAAGTAAAATTTCGTAAACTGATATGAGTAAAAATCTTAAGAGATTTTGATCTTATGTGGAACCAGTAAGCGTTTAGAAATCACCTGTTCTGCACTCGGTGACCATAATGGCAGAGAGAAGGCCAAAATTGTGAATCCAGTCTTCTGAACTGTTTCACGACGGACGGTCGTAATACTACCTGTCGTTTCAATCATCGTACGCACTTCAGAATACCACACATTGGGATAACTAACAGAGCATCAGGACTAGATGAGATACCTGTAAGATTCTACAGATATTATGTGAAAGAATTTCCCCTTCCAGCAGCAGTTTACCTATCGGCAAGAAAAAAGCGCAGCGCATTCCTGTTTTCAAGAAGGGTCGTATGACAGATGCACTTAGTGCATGTGCTATATTATAAGCCTATGACCTTGACTCAGTCTGTTGTAGAATTATGGAAAGTGTTTTATGTTCAGGGATTATCACTTTTTGGCGAAGAAAAATTTCCTCAATCAAAATCAACATGAACTCACAAACAGAGATCTTGCGACACTCAGCTCGCTGTGTTCCTTCATGAGACTGCTCCAGACGACGGTGCTTACGCTGAAGCCGTGTACCTTGACTACAGGAAGGCATCTGACACCGTCCCACACTGTTATTTAATGAAAAAATACGTCCATACAGTGTAATGGACCATATATGCGACTGGATTCAAGACTTCGTTGCAGATAGAGCTCAAAACGTCGCTCTTAAGGGAACAAAATGGACAGATATAAAAGTAATGTCCGGAGTACTCCAAGGAACTGTGATAGGTTGGTTATTGTTTACAAAGTATATAAATGATCCGGTAAAAAGTGTCGGAAGCTCTTTAAGGAGGAGAAAGAGATCAGTGTTCAATGTCCCATCGATAACGAGGTCATAACAGACGGAGTACAAGCTCTTATTAAGGAACGATGGAGAAGGAAAGAGCTGTGCTCTTTCGAACGAACCATCGTGGCATTTACCTTAAGCGATTAGGGATAAATCAAGAACAACCTAAATTGGTCGGACGTGGGTTTGAACCATTGTCCTTCCAGAAGCTCTTCAAGACTGACTGCGGATGATGCGGTTGTCTATAAGAAAGCAGCAACGTCAGAACACAGTATCGATTTACAGGATGAGCTATAGATGACTGATGAATGGTGCCAGCTCTGGCAGTTGACCTTAAAAGTAAATACCTTAAACCTAACATATTCTGCTTACATAGAAAAAAAAACCTAACTCTCTACCACTACAGTGTTGATGACAGATCGTTAGAACTAGAATGTATCGTATAATATCTAGGAGTAACTAGTATTCAGAGCGACCTTGGCCATATAAAACAGGTAGTAGGAAAAGCAGATCCCAGACTGAGATTCATTGGATGACTCTCAGGGAAACGTAACTCATCCACGAACGAAGTGAGGTACAAGCCGCTTGTTCGATTGATTCTTGAGTACTACCCATCAGTCTGAGACACTTATCAGGAAGGATTGATAGAAGATATAGAAAAGATCCAACGAAGAGCGGCGCCTCTCGTCACGCGATTGTTTGGTCGGCGTAAGAGCGTTACTAAGGTGCTTAACCAACTTCAGTTGCAGTGTGGCCTGAGCTCCCAGTTGGTGCACATCGACAGCGCAGAAAGATACGTATATAGCTTCTTTTCAGTGTTTACTTCGTAGATTCTTACTTACATTGCGTGTGAGTTTCGTATAGGAGGTGTAATTTCGAGTTTTAGTTACTGTAATCGTAAATTCAGGCAGATTGTAGCGCAGTCGTTAGGCATTAGTACAGGTTAGTTCATGCATTCTTTGCGTGTTTCGCTTGCGTTATCTAGGCACCGACTCGTGTTTCAGTAACTGTTGTTCAACATCGATTAGAATGGACAGGGACTGTGATTGCTGTGTTCGGATGAGGGCTGAGTTGGCATCCCTTCGCTCACAGCTGCAGGCGGCGCTGACTTTGGTCGCACAGCTTGAGGCTGTTGCTAATGGACACCACTGTGGGGAGCCGGACTTGGGTATCACGGGGATGTCAACCTCGTCCTGTCTGTCCCCAGAACGGTCTGCCGCTGTGGTTGCCCCGGTTGCTGCTCGCATTGGGGCTGAGCCATCGCCTGTGGTTGATTGGGAGGTCGTTCCAAGGCGTGGCAGGCAGCAAAAGACATCCCCGGAGGCTGATCAGAAAGCCTCCCCGGTGCGTCTGACAAACAGGTTTCAGGTACTGTCTCTGGCTGAGCCAGATGAAGCTGCCTGCCCTGTTTCAGAGGATGATTCTCAGCCTTCAAGGTCCAGGCAATCGCAGAGGGTGGGCTTATTGGTAGTTGGGAGCTCCAATGTTAGGGGCGTAATGGGGACCCTTTGGGATATGGCGGCTAAGGAGGGGAAGAAATCCAGTGTGCACTCCGTCTGCATTCCAAGTGGAGTCATTCCTGATGTGGAGGGGATCCTTCCGGATGCCATGAAGAGCACAGGGTGCATCCAGCTACAGGTGGTGGCACATGTCGCCACTAATGACGTGTGTCGCTTTGGATCTGAGGAAATTCTCTCTGGATTCCAGCGGTGAATGCTGCCGGTCTTGCTTACGAGATGAAGGCAGAGCTCACCATCTGCAGCATCGTTGACAGAACCGACTGCGGACCTTTGGTGCAGAGCCGGGTGGAGGGTCTGAATCAGAGGCTCAGACGGTTTTGCGACCGTGTTGGCTGCAGATTCCTTGACTTGCGCCATAGGGTGGTGGGGTTTCGGGTTCCGCTGAATAGGTCAGGAGTTCACTACACTCAGCTGGCGGCTACACGGGTAGCGGAGGCTGTGTGGCGTGGACTGGGCGGTGTTTTAGGTTAGAAGGCCTCGGGAAAGTACGGGGTGGGCTGCAATCTCAAAGGGTGCATGGCAAATATAGGACGTGCTTGGATCAAGGAACAGTCGGAATTGAAGTTGTAAATTGTTGTAGTTGTGCTGGGAAAGTCCCTGAGCTTCAAGCGCTAATAGAAAGCACAGAAGCTGAAATTGTTATAGGTACAGAAAGCTGGCTAAAGCCTGAAATAGGTTCTGCAGAAATTTTTACGAAGTCTCAGACGGTGTTCAGGAAAGATAGATTAGGTAGAATTGGTGGTGGAGTGTTTGTGTCTGTCAGTAGTGGTTTATCTTGTAGTGAAGTCGAAGTAGATACTCCTTGCGAATTGGTATGGGTGGAGGTTATACTTAACAGCCGAACTAAGTTAATAATTGGCTCCTTCTACCGACCCCCAGACTCCGAAGATGTAGTTGGGGAACAGTTCAGAGAAAATTTGAGTCTCGTAACAAATAAATAACCCACTCATACGGTTATAGTTGGTGGGGACTTCAACCTTCCCTCGATATGTTGGCAAAAATACTTGTTCAAAACCGATGGTAGGCATAAACATCTTCCGAGATTGTCCTAAATGCTTTCTCCGAAAATTATTTCGAGCATTTAGTCCACGAACCCACGCGAATTGTAAATAGTTGCGAAAACACACTTGACCTCTTAGCAACAAACAATCCAGAGCTAATAGAGAGCATCATGACTGATACAGGGATTAGTGATCACAAGGTCGTTGTAGTTAGGCTCAATACCGTTTCTTCTAAGTCCATCAGAAACAAACGCAAAATAATTTTATTTAAAAAAGCGGATAAAGTGTCACTAGAAGCCTTCCTAAGAGGCAATCTCCATTCCTTCCGAACTGACTATGCAAATGTAGACGAGATGTGGCTCAAATTCAAAGATATAGTAGCAACGGCAATTGAGAGATTCATACCTCATAAATTGGTAAGAGATGGAATTGATCCCCCATGGTACACAAAACAGGTCCGAACGCTGTTGCAGAGGCAACGGAAAAGCATGCGAAGTTCAGAAGAGCGCGAAATGCCGAAGATTGGCTAAAATTTACAGGCGCGCGAAATTTGGCACGGACTTCAATGCGAGATGCTTTTAATAGATTCCACAACGAAACATTGTCTCGAAATTTGGCAGAAAATCCGAAGAAATTCTGGTCGTATGTAAAGTACACAAGCGACATGACGCAGTCAATACCTTCGCTGCGCAGTGCCGATGGTACTGTTACCGACGACTGTGCCGCTAACGCAGTTTTCCGAAATTCCTTCACCAGGGAAGACGAATGGAATATTCCAGAATTTGAAACACGAACAGCTGCTAGCATGAGTTTCTTAGAAGTAGATAACTTAGGGGTTGCGAAGCAACTCAAATCGCTTGATACGGGCAAGTCTTCAGGTCCAGATTGTATACCGATTAGGTTCTTTCAGATTACGCTGATACAATAGCTCCCTACTTAGCAATCATATACAACCGCTCGCTCACCGATAGATCTGTACCTACAGATTGGAAAATTGCGCAGGTCGCACCAGTGTTTCAGAAGGGTAGTAGGAGTAATCCATCGAACTACAGACCTATATCATTGACGTCGGTTTGCATTAGGGTTTTGGAGCATATACTGTATTCAAACATTATGAATCACCCCGAAGGGAACGATCTATTGATACATAATCAGCATGGTTTCAGAAAACATCGTTCTTGTGCAACGCAGCTAGCTCTTTATTCGCACGAAGTAATGGCCGCTATCGACAGGGGATCTCAAGTTGATTCCGTATTTCTAGATTTCCAGAAAGCTTTTAACACCGTTCCTCACAAGTGACTTCTAATCAAACTGCGGGCCTATGGGGTATCGTCTCAGTTGTGCGACTAGATTCGTGATTTCCTGTCAGGAAGGTCGCAGTTCGTAGTAATAGACGGCAAATCATCGAGTAAAACTGAAGTGATATCAGGTGTTCCCCAGTGAAGCGTCCTGGGACCTCTGCTGTTCCTGATCTGTATAAATGACCTGGGTGACAATCTGAGCAGTTCTCTTAGGTTGATCGCAGATGATGCTGTAATTTACGGTCTAGTAAGGTCATCCGAAGACCAGTGTCAGTTACAAAGCAATTTAGAAAAGATTTGCTGTATGGTGTGGCAGGTGGCAGTTGACGCTAAATAACGAAAAGTGTGAGGTGATCCACATGAGTTCCAAAAGAAATCCGTTGGAATTCGATTACTCGATAAATAGTGCAATTCTCAAGGCTGTCAATTCAACCAAGTACCTGGGTGTTAAAATTACGAACAACTTCAGTTGGAAAGACCACATAGATAATATTGTGGGGAAGGCGAGGCAAAGGTTGCGTTTCATTGGCAGGACACTTAGAAGATGCAACAAGTCCACTAAAGAGACAGCTTACACTACACTCGTTCGTTAGAATATTGCTGCGCGGTGTAGGATCCTTACCAGGTGGGATTGACGGAGGACATCGAAAGGGTGCAAAAAAGGGCAGCTACTTTTGTATTATCACGTAATAGGGGAGAGAGTGTGGCAGATATGATATGCGAGTTGGGATGGAAGTCATTAAAGCAAAGACGTTTTTCGTCGCGCGAGATCTATTTACGAAATTTCAGTCCAACTTTCTCTTCCGAAAGCGAAAATATTTTGTTGAGCCCAACCTACATAGGCAAGAATGATCATCAAAATAAAATAAGAGAAATCAGAGCTCGAACAGAAAGGTTTAGGTGTTCGTTTTTCCCGCGTGCTGTTCGGGTGTGGAATGGTAGAGAGATTGTATGATTGTGGTTCGATGAACCCTCTGCCAAGCACTTAAATGTGAATTGCAGAGTAATCATGTAGATGTAGATGTAGAGGCGTTGTGGGGATATCGTCACCTAATCTCAGTCGTATGAAAGGTAGGTGGCAGAGTTCGGTTCTTGATAGGATACTGGGAAAACGTTACGTACGGTGAACACTGATTACTGAACATTGTGCGACCAATTCCAGAATACTACTCACGTATATGGACAATATACGAAATAGGACCAACAGAGTATACCGAACGTGTACAAAGAAAGGCAGTAGGAAAGGTGATAGGTTTGTTTCATCCACGAGAGACCATCACGGAAACGCTGAAATGCTCAAGCACCTGAACATGTAGACACTTAAAAATTTAAGCTTGCTTGCAGAGTTTCAAGAATGAGGCACATAGTAATATACTACGATCCCCTTTGGATAACGAGATTGCGAGGACTATGTCAGACTAATTGCAGGTCGCACAGAGGCGTTGAAGAAATCATTCTTCCGCGTTCCATATGCGATTGGATCGGAAAGAAACCACAATACATGGTACAATGGGAAGCAGCCTTCGCCATGCACGTCATAATGTTTAGCGAAGTATTAATGTATCTGTATACTAGTGTGCAAAACTTAAGAACGAAAGTAACTTTCACATCATGTGTCATTGCCAAGTAAAATATCTTTTTGAAACTATAACCACTCAAAGAAATAGCTGCTACAATACAGCACAGTACAGAAGGTAACTAAAAGAAAGACACAATGAAACGAATATAAGTTACATTTTTACTCAAAGACGGTAGTTACACTGAAGCCACCGGTTTTCATGATGGCCCCATGTATGTTACAAAAGTCGAGACCTGGTTCTTGACGGAGCGTGTGATCACCACGGACGGCAATGCATGCTCTACCGCGTGTTCCCATGCTGGCCACGAGGTTGGTGAGGAGTTCCCGTGGTAGGGGATTCCGTTTCTCCACGAGCATAGTAGACAACACCTGAATGGTCGTTTTTGCGGATTATGTCCTGCAGTACGTCTTCCCAACGCATCTGTCACGTTTCCGATGAGTTTCAGTTTGGGTGAACGAGTAACACAGTCTATTTGCCATAAATCACCTCGTTCCAAGAGCTCCCCCACACGTGCTGTCAGTTGCATTAAGCATTGTCATCCACAAAATGAAGTCAAGACCGAATTCAGTCCTGAAAAGGCGCACATGCGGAAGGAGTCCAATGTCGCAGTAATGCTGACCGGCGGGGGTACCGTATTCAAAGGTTTGTAAATCAGTACGCCCATGCAACTTTATGACTCCCCATGCCCTAACACCTGGATCGCCAAAACGTTGCAGGGCGAATTACGTGTTCCCACATCTCGCCATAGGAGGATACGTCCAGAATTCGCGAACATGATCGTTTTGGTGGTCCAGGTGGCATAATGTTGCACTGGCGCACTGACCTCCATATCTTTTACCATGGTACAGTCACTGGTCAACGTTATTTTAATTTTTTACTGCTTCCCCATGTGCGTCTTTTCGTGAGTACATTCGGCCCTGACTTCACTTTTATGGATAACAATGGGAGAACGCATTTAACTGCACAGTGGAGGATCTCTTGGAACGAGAGAGGATAAGCGGCGAATGGACTGGCCAGCCCCTCACCCCGACTTAAATCCCATCGAGCACGGGCAGAATTTTCTTGCTGTGATTTATGTAAACTGAAATGAGCTATACGAGGATTCGAATTCTCTTCCCTCACGAAAGAAGCCCAGTATCCAAACTATAGTGGCATGACTATTGGCGGGCTGGTTCCATTAAAAATGTCACTACCGATTTCCTTTGCCACGTTGTCCTGTCCATGATCGTGCTCACTCTTTGGCAAGCTCGTCGGCAACAGAACGTTCATTCTTGCACTACATATTTGACAATTTACCGTGATATCCTAGCCAGAATGGTATTTGACTTTTATAGATACACGTCGAGTGAAAGCAGAGAAGAAATCCTGCAATGGAGTGTCATGTGATATTGCGATTTTTAGATTGATAGCTGAGGTTACACAGAGTGAATAACAGGGATCGTACTCCCTCTGTAGCCGAGGGTGCCAATGTACTGTTTTCCAGAGCTGCTCGACTCGTAGGTAGTCGTTTCAAATCCTGGTTGCGAAAGAACTATACACTAGCAGTACTTCACATGTAAGGGGTCTAAGGATAGTTTCGTACAGTTACTCATCACCAGGCTCTGCATCAGTGCCCTGGTTAAATTACAAACATCTCCACAGTGTCTCATCCAAACGGGGATTTCAAGCTCAACTTCTCCCTTATCGTCATTACCAACACAAGCATAAAAGTTAATGAACAGCTCAATATAAAATAAATCCTGAAGGGACAAGGAAATCAATCAGATACGCTGCCTGGCAATAAAAGTGATACACCCGGAAGAAACATGCTGATGTTATTGTCACTTCGTACACGTGCACACCACTAGCGGATATGTGAATGATTCTCTCTGACAGGAAGAACGGCCACCAGAGTGCATTGGCGTTCCTTATGTTTACTTTTGTTACCAGACCTGACATACTATGTTAATAGCGTCATAGCGCCATATGTAGATAAGCTCTGAGAAGGACATCGAGGTGCAGCATACATGTGTGCGACAGCGTTATCAGAATTTGACAGAAATTGAAATGGATCTCCAATTGCCCCGCTGGTCGAATCGTGCGATATCCAGGTTTAGGTGCCATTCGGTTGTGACACTGCCCCTTTATGAGCCTTCATGAGAACGTGGGGGCGGGCATACTCGTTGTCAACATTCAGATGGCCCACGTCCGACCACCGCAAGGGAAGACCGCCATGTTGTACCCCAAGAGCGCCGTAAGACCTTCACGTCTGTCTCTGCACGGAGAAACACGGAGTGGCCTCCCTGCAATGCTGTGCGTCATTCCGCACCATTAGTAGAAGACCAGCAGCAGCCGTATTGAGAACTTGCGGTCCGATTCCTTTTTTTCTTCTTTTTTTGGTCATCAGTCTATTGACTGGTTTGATGCGGCCCGCCACGAATTCCTTTCCTGTGCTAACCTCTTCATCTCCGAGTAGCACTTGCAACCTACGTCCTCAATTATTTGCTTGACGTATTCCAATCTCTGTCTTCCTCTACAGTTTTTGCCCTCTACAGCTCCCTCTAGTACCATGGAAGTCATTCCCTCATGTCCAAGCAGATGTCCTATCATCCTGTCCCTTCTCCTTATCAGTGTTTTCCACATATTCCTTTCCTCCCCGATTCTGCGTAGGACCTCCTCATTCCTTACCTTATCAGTCCACCTAATTCTCAACATTCGTCTATAGCACCACATCTCAAATGCTTCGATTCTCTTCTGTTCCGGTTTTCCCACAGTCCATGTTTCACTACCGTACAATGCTGTACTCCAGACGTACATCCTCAGAAATTTCTTCCTCAAATTAAGGCCGGTATTTGATATTAGTATACTTCTCTTGGCCAGAAATGCCTTTTTTGCCATAGCGAGTCTGCTTTTGATGTCCTCCTTGCTCCGTCCTTGGTTATTTTTCTGCCTAGGTAGCAGGATTCCTTAACTTCATTGACTTCGTGACCATCAATCCTGATGTTAAGTTTCTCGCTGTTCTCATTTCTACTACTTCTCATTACCTTCGTCTTTCTTCGATTTACTCTCAAACCATACTGTGTACTCATTAGACTGTTCATTCCGTTCAGCAGATCATTTAATTCTTCTTCACTTTCACTCAGGATAGCAATGTCATCAGCGAATCGTATCACTGATATCCTTTCACCTTGTATTTTAATTGCACTCCTGAACCTTTCTTTTATTTCCATCATTGCTTCCTCGATGTACAGATTGAAGGGTAGGGTCGAAAGGCTACAGCCTTGTCTTACACCCTTCTTAATACGAGCACTTCGTTCCTGATCGTCCACTCTTATTATTTCCTCTAGGTTGTTGTACATATTGTATATAACCCGTCTCTCCCTATAGCTTACCCCTACTTTTTTCAGAATCTCGAACAGCTTGCACCATTTTATATTGTCGAACGCTTTTTCCAGGTCGACAAATCCTATGAAAGTGTCTTGATTTTTCTTTAGCCTTGCTTCCATTATTAGCCGTAACGTCAGAATTGCCTCTCTCGTCCCTTTACTTTTCCTAAAGCCAAACTGATCGTCACCTAGCGCATTCTCAATTTTCTTTTCCATTCTTCTGTATATTATTCTTGTAAGCAGCTTCGATGCATGAGCTGTTAAGCTGATTGTGCGATAATTCTCGCACTTGTCAGTCCGATTCCTACGCTGCCGATAACACCACAACAGCTATGTTTGGAGCTGGGTGGTGACCAGGTAGTATGGACTGGTGATGAATGGTGTCGCATAGCATAACGTTGATGTATTCCCGTGACCTTAAAGGTTCCTTGATCTGTCCGTGATAAAACTTACCTGATACCAGCTTGGATGTCAATCCTGTCACAGCACCAGTATTGAGATATCAAGGATGAATTACAATAATTGTCATGAGGCTAAAAGTTAATTGGAAGGGGACTGAGTTGTAACACTATGTGATCAAAAGTATCCGTACACCCCAAAAACATACGTTTTCATATTAGGTGCATTGTGCTGTCACCTACTGCCAGGTACTCTATATCAGCGACCTCAGTAGTCATTAGACAACGTAAGAGAGCAGAATGGGGCGCTCCGCCGAATTCACAGACTTCGAACGTGGTCGGGTGATTATCTGTCACTTGTGTCATGCGTCTGTACGCGAGATTTCCACCCTTCTAAACAACCCTAGGTCCACTGTTTCGTAACTGATACTGAAGTGGAAACATGAAGGGACACGTACAGCACAAAAGCGTACAGGCAGACCTCATCTGTTGACTGACAGGAACCTCCGACAGTTGAGAAGGATCGTAACGTGTAATATGCAGACATCCATCCAGACCATCACACAGGAATTCCAGACTGCATCAGGATCCACTGCAAATACTATGACAGTTAGCCAGAAGGTGAGAAAACTTCGATTTCATTGTCGAGTAGATGTTCATAAGCTTCACACCACGCCGGTGAATGCCAAAGGACGCCTCGCTTTGTCTAAGGAGCGTAAACATTGGACGATTGTACAGTGACAAACGTTGTGTGGAGCGACGAATCACGGTACCGAATTTAGCGGTGCGTTGGCAGGGTGTGGGTATGGCGAATGCCCGGTGAACGTCATCTGCCAGCGTGTGTAGTGGCAACAGTAAAATTCGGAGACGGTAGTGTTTCTCATGGAAGGGGCTTCCACCCCTTGTCGTTTCCGTGGCCACAGCACAGGCCTACATTGATGTTTTAAGCACCTTCTTGCTTCCAACTCTTGAAGAGCAATTAGGGGATGGCGATTGCATCTTTCAACACGATCGAGCACCTGTTCATAACGCATGGCCTGTGGCGAAGTAGTTACACGACAAGAACATCCCTGTAATGGAATGGCGTGCACAGAATCCTAACCTGAATCCTGTAGAACTCCTTTGCGATGTTTTTGAACGCCGGCTTCGTGCCAGACCTCAGCGACCGACATCGATACCGCACCTGAGTGGAGCACTCGGTGAAGAATGGGCTGCCATTCCTCAAGAAATCTTCCAGCACATGATTGAACGTATGCCTGCGAGGGTGGAAGCTGTGATCAATTCTAAGAGTGGGCCAACATCATATTGAATTCCGGCATTACCGATAGAGTTCGCCACGAACTTGTAAGTCATTTTCAGCCAGGTGTCCGGATACTTTTGACTACATAGCGTACCTTGGAGTCACTTTAGACAGGTCTTTAACGCACAGCAATCACTGTCTCAGCTCCAAGCTCAAATTATCAACCCGTAATAACATCATTCGGATGGTCGCTAGCAGCAACTGAAGAACACAAACTCAATTCATCAGAACTTCCGCCTTGCTCTCTGTTTCTCTGTAGGGGTGTACGTGTGTCGCGTGTGGCACAGCTCTGTTCATACAAAGCAAATTTCGTCGCACTGAATTAAACTGCATGACTAACAACTGCATGTTTGAAACCATGTTAAGTGTTCGGCAGGTATATGCACGTTTTGATGTACAAAGTGAGGTAGTGCAGATGTTGCAAGGAGAAAATCTGAACAAAATAATTTACATTCTCTCCATTGCCGTCAACCACCAAGATGTAGGCTGGAATCCGTAGGTTGTTATCTCAGTTAAGCGTCAAGACTTACTGTGTCTCAAAGGCAACTGTGCGCAGCTAGAAGTGACCAACCTCAAAAGCGGATGAAACTTGCTGAGTACCTACCACGTGGAGGTACTTTTGAGTGGTCCACCTGGAAATCATTGAACAGGCAAAGACCATATGTTCGTAAATCCAGGGACAAATGGGGACATTCCGAAGGAGCGAAACAGTGTGAATGCGTGGAAGACCCGCTGTCCATACAACCTTGGGTCATGTGGTGATGAAGAGATGATGAACACTGAAGGCAGTGCAATTGCAATTGCTCAGTTCTAGGCGAAGATCATTTTGTTCATTATGTAAATTAGAAATTACGAAGTTGTTGTATAAGTACTACCATTATTACAGTACAGTCGTGGGATGTAGACTTCTACACGGCTTCTGAGTGGAGTAAATAAATGCAACATTCACGGGCCAACTCTTCTCATACGAGTATACAACGGCTTTGTGAGACTCTTCCCAACCGAACCACTGCTTGCATCCAGGCCAGAGGCGCTGCATCGTCATACTGATAAGTGGCCCCATACTGCCTGGTTGTTTATAAATATTATTCGATTTTGAAATCACAGGAAAAAAACATCATGTACCCTCACAGCCCATGAAGTTTCCTCTTCACCTGCTTGGTGCTTCATTTTCTATTGTATGTTGCTCGAATTCAGTGATCTTAGCAGGATTGGCGACCACCAAGTAGATGAAGTTAAGGAATTCTGCTATATAGCCAGCAAAATAATCCATGACGGACGGAGCAAGGAGGACATCAAAAGCAGTCTGGCATTGGCAAAATGGGCAAGAGAGGCCTACTAGTATGAAACATAGGCCTTAACTTGAGGAATAAAATTCTTAGTATATACGTCTGGAGCGCTGTATTATATGCAAGTGAAACGTGGACTGAATATTTGAGATAAAGTGCTACAGGAAAACGTTGAAAATTAGGAGGACTGCTAAGGTAAGGAATGAGGAGGTTCTCCAAAGAATAGGCGAGGACAGGAATACATGGAAAACACTGACAAACAGACTGGTAGGACATGTGTTAAGACGTCGGAGAATAGCCGCCACGCCTCTAGAGAAAGCTGTAGAGGGTAGAAATTATAAAGCAAAACAAAGATTGGAACTCATCCAGCAAATAATTGAGACATAGGCTGCGGATACTACTCTGAGATGAAGAAGTTGGCACAGGAGAAGAATGCGAGACGGGCCGCATCAAATCAGTCAGAATAATGATAACTGAAATGAAAACTTTCGATCAATACGCAAGCGTTACGTTGATGCTTCGTGAACTCAAATTGAAATCCCTGGAAGGAAAGCAACGTTCCTTTCAAGATACAATATTGACGAAATTTAGAGAATAGCCAGTGGCAGGTGAGTGTAGAATGATTTTACTGCCGCCTATGGACCGCGTGCAGGAGGCAAGAGAAATTAGGGGTCGTACGGACGCATGTAGGTAGTCGTTTTTCACTCGCTCTGTTTGCGAGTAGATGAGGAAAGGAAATTACTAAGAGTGGTAGAGGGTACCCTCCGCTACACACCATACGATGGAACTGAGCTGCTGTTACGCTCGCAGGTTCGAATCCTGCCTCGGGCATCGATGTGTGTGATGTCCTTAGGTTAGTTAGGTTTAAGTAGTTCTAAGTCTAGGGGATTGATGACCACAGATGTTAAGTCCCATAGTGCTTAGAGCCATTTGAACCATGTTGAACGAATGCCAAGCCAGGAAACGCATAAGGGTTGTCGCGTGGAGTGGCCGCGCGGTTAGAGGCGTCATGACACGGATTGTGCGGCTCTGCCACCGGAAGTTCGAGTCCTCCCTCGGACATGGGTGTGTGTGTTGTTCATAGCGTAAGTTTATATAAGTAGTGCTTAAGTCTAGGGACCTATGACCTCAGCAGTTTGGTCCCTTAGTAATTCACACACACACACAAACACACACACACACACACACACACACATGAGTGTTATTCTGCTGTGTTAAACTGTGAAAAGAGACCACGAAACGAAAATATACTGAAGACTATCCGGAGAGTTGAACCTAGTATCATGCGAATAACACTCTGGTGCCTTAAGAATTGTTCGACCTCTCTCACTAATATTAAAAGTGCATTATATTGTGCACAGCACTTGTATAAATCCTTGTTAAACGCGAGGAAAACACTGGTAGAGTTCCAGATAGCATAAGGAGATTAAAAACTGAGTGTAGAGGATAGTGTTTGCAAGTTACGTAATAACTATGGGGGGCTTAAAATCACCAAGTTTTCAGTCTAGATAGCCAGCGTGGAAACAATAGGTCGACAGTGTATATTTTCTCGCATCTTTCAGAAATTGTTTGTAGTATCGATACATGCATGTGGAATTGTAATGGACAATGGATGAAGAAATGACGTCATAACACATTTCCACGGTAACCACGCTTAGCATTGTCATATTTCTATATAAGGGCAGACGCAGGGAAGCTTAGGCAGAGCTTTGGAGACGGGTCACTGTGAGCAGACAGAATGAAGCAGAAGCGAACATACGTGGACGACGCCGTCGCCGTGTACAAGTCACTGGAAGTGCAAAAGCTTAGGTGGTGGCGGCGTCGATGCTGGTTGCGAACTATACGAAGGTACGCTCTGGTATCTGACTGCGTTTGCGTACGAGCTCCTACGACTTGTGGTTAATTTTTGTTCATGTAATTTTTTTTTTCCAGAGTTTTGGATTTACTGGTGCGCACGACGATGCTGCCGCCGTATTCAAGTCGCTGGAAGCGCAAAAGCTGGAGAGGTGGTGGTGTCGTAGCTGTCTGCGAACGATACGAAGGTATGCCGCTGTGTCTGAGCACATGAGTCCCCGCGACTCGCAGTAAACTCTCGCTCATGTACACCCTTTTCTTTCAGAGTTTTGGATTTATCTGAGTACAACGACGATGCCGCAGTCGCTTACGAATCGCTGGAAGCGCAAAAGCTCGGAAGGCGGCAGCGTCGAAGCTGTTTGCTAACGATACATGTCGTGGTGTCTGAGCACATTCGAGCTCCCGCGACTCGCACTAAAGTCTTGCTCACGTAGGCCTACTCTTATTTTCATTCAGAGTTTTGCCTTGTACTGGTTTGTGTAGGACGACGACGACGTCGTACAATTTGGTGTGCGACGACGGTGAAAGTTGAGAGGCAGTGGCGACGTCGAAGCTGTCTGCGAAAAAGACGAAGGTATGCAGTGGTGTCTGAGGACAGAAACTCCTACGATTAGTGCTAAATTTTTGCTCATGTTGTCTCTTTTTTTTCAGAGTTTTGGGTTTGAGTACAACGACGATACCGCCGCCGCTGTGTACAAATCGCTGGAATGGTAACTCCTGGGAAGGTGGCGGCGTCGAAGCTGTTTACGGACGATATGATGTCATGGTGCCTGAGCACCTAGTCTCCGCGACTCCCAGTAAACTATTGCTCATATACTCTCGTTTTTGTTTCAGATTCTTGTATTTGTGTGTGACGATGACGACGACGCCATCACCACAGCCGCCGCCGTGTGCAAGTCACTGAAAGCGCAAAGCTGAGGAGGTGGCGGCATCGAAGCTGTTTGCACACGTCGAGAAAGTACACCGTGGTGCCTAGTCTGAACACTCAAGTCGTGCCGGGATGGTGGAAGACCACTCTTTAACAACTGTACCTGACGAGCGTAGATGACGACGCGTGCCCCCTGGATTTCTGGACTCAATACCAATGCACTTGTAAATGAAAGAAAATAAAATTAAACTGAAATAAGTACCCGATTTTGTTGTAACTGCTATACTGGTAGATATATAGAAACATACATATATAGAAATATACACCAGAGCCTGTACAAATTATATGTTAAAATGAAATACGAGAATTGCGTTTGATGGAAAATGCACTAGTCTAGGGAAAGTAATAATCCCCCGCCGTAAACTAAAAAAATACCTGATGCTCGTAATTTCTACTAGAGTAACAAAAGTAATCTCTCCTACGTCCAGCCCATACAGGTAGGAGCGGAGCAGACGTGACGTTTCTATCATTAAGGCTCACACAGTTCACACGTCACGTAATGGTGTTGACAGCATATGCGACGACGAAAATAACACACAGCGGTGGGGTGGGTAGGAGCTCAGTCTCATTCGCGGCCAGTATTGCTGCTGACACAGAATTCTGCAGTCAGTAGCACCAGCTAGCAGAACGGACTGCAGAATACACCACCGAGAAGAGAGTTATGATGTTATGGGTGATGAGACACAACGGTATCAGAGGAAATGAGAAGGTCGACTTTCGCTAAGAGGACGATTCAGCATGGGACGAAAACGTATGTCCATGATCCGTAAATTGCTATAACGACTAGAGGAAGCGACTATGCAGAAATAATGCAGAACATTCGTGCACAACAGTGGTACACCTTTGGCATGCATCACAGGAAAATGTTAGTCATAGTCATTTTCGTCTCCTCATTAATCACAGGATAGAATACAGCACCTCATGCAGCACCTCTGTCATGTGTGTGTGCGGTCTCGGCTTTTATGTCTGACGCATAACAGTGTACTCTTCCCTCAAAATGACCAACGTTATTTCATGAACACAGCTTGTGTCATATAATGATATCTACCACTCGTATTATACCGAGAATAGCCACACAGCTGGATCCAAGCATTGTCAGCAGTTAGTATCCTTACATAACAATGTATTTTCCAAGTACAGCTACGTTTGATCTACTTACCGTCGACCACCATTTTAATCCGATAGTTACTGGAAACTTTCCACCTTGAGATCGGACAAATCTGCGAACCACACAGTTCGTGAACTACACAGTTGGTTTTAGTTGCCTAAACGCAGACTCTTATGTTCTTTCCTTTCCGACCCTTCGTGTGAAGAACTTGGTCCTCCCTCTTTCCCACCACTCACCCGGCCACACACTCTTTCTCTCGGTTATGACATAACGAAGCGGCATGAGAAAGGATGAATGCTTCTGTTAAAGAACCCTAAGTTAAATCAGTGATTTGTGGAAAATCCCTTTAAAAGCGCCGTAATATTAATATATTTCCTTATCACATCAACATTACAATTAACCACGATAGGCAGTAGTTTTACAGCACACAGACTGAAATTTTATTTCAATATTTGAGTTTCGATTACTTAATCTTTTTTAAATAAAAGTCATTATTTTGTGAAAATTCTGACGTGATACAAATGTAAGCTTCCCTAATCTTTGTCTCTAAGATCTCCGTAACCATACTCTCTAATCGGTGCAAAAGTGTGGTGTCCTGTGAATTCACCCTGGAGCTCGAGGACGCTTCAAACAGCGAGGTTTCAACACATGAGAGAAAAAGGCCAGAGCTCAGAAACTTATCTACCGTGTAAGATGGGGTAATGATGTCACAGTGGCATCTGATTTTACCATAACGCTGCTCAGCGCCACCGTAGACGTGTCACACGATGAAAAGATCGTCAGACCCACTCTTAATAACATTTCACCCCCTCTCTTGACGCCTCTCCAATGGAGATCAAAATGGAGACACCTGGCGTTGAGGAGGAGGAGGAGATTAGTGTTTAACGTCCCGTCGACAACGAGGTCATTAGAGACGGAGCGCAAGCTCGGGTGAGGGAAGGATGGGGAAGGAAATCGGCCGTGCCCTTTCAAAGAAACCATCCCGGCATTTGCCTGAAGCGATTTTAGGGAAATCACGAAAAACCTAAACCTGGATGGCCGGAGACGGGATTGAACCGTCGTCCTCCCGCATGCGAATCCAGTGTGCTAACCACTGCGCCAACTCGCTCGGTCTGGCGTTGACATCAAGCCGTTCATATATGCCTAGCCAGGGAAAAGATTTCAGATACACCGCCGCTCAGAACAGACAGGAAAATGCTTCAGAGGATGCCATAAAGGGGCTCAATGATGCCAGTCCTTGCCTTGGGGGCGCTCAGTCCCGCACGTTTCGAGGCCGAAAAAGACTGTTCTCAACGCGATGTGCACTAGGGCGGAGTCCTTGGCAACCTCTGACTGTCCTACAGCCCAGGACATTTCAATTCCTCTCTAAGGACACTGTGGGGTTGCATCCCCATTGAACGTGATAGCAGACATTTGGAGTGCAACTTGATCGCAATTTTTGCTCTCCTGTACATGTTGGAATCCCTAGCGACCACCGAAAATTATTCGTGGAAATTTGAACTTGATCCGAAATAGTAAATCGTGTTTATGCATTTTCATCGCTCCCGTTTCGCATCCTCCTGATCACGGAGGATTGCGACATTGACACATGCATGAATACAATGGCAAGGGGTCCCTATAAGACCTTCCACTCTGGCAATGCTCTCGGTCGCACCCGACCACATTTATTGAGAAAACCTAGGAAACCTGTACCTTTACAGAGAAAATCCGTGAAGTAACCCTAAATGCCTGCAGGCTGGCAACTGGCATCGGACGGTTTGTCAAGTGATTCCTTGAGTGCAGGCACCTAGGGCTGCTTCACAGGTTTTGTTTGCAAAGCCACATTTTTGAAATTCTCAATACACGCGAGTGGGTGCACTGTCGAGCCAGAGGATGACGACGCCGCAGGACACCGCGCTTTTGCACCATTACATCGGAAGCTTTTAGGCACCTTTGAGCCAAATTTTAAACTTACAGGTTTCAGTGGGAGTCAGCTATTGGGTTTCGAATAAGTGTTCCTTTAATTGTGTTGCACACTGTATTCAACAGCTTAGATGACAGACTCCTGTCTCCGTGACTGCACCGAAACAGTTGAAACACAGATTCAGCAGAAAAGTTCTTTAAGTGAAAGGCTTTGTATGCCTGATGTATTTATTATGAATTTGACACAAAGCGTATCGTCAGCGTGAATTATTTATATGTTCCTTAACGCTGTAGAAACGACTGCCAGAAGTCAGGACAAATTTGAACTCTTTCTTAAATGACCCTAATGTTTTTATGTTCTTCGTTTCTTCAAGCAACGGGAAGAATGTTCTTTTGGTACAGTATAATTGTGTGATACAAGACCTTGGTAAGTACATCATCAGATCAAACGTATCCGAACACCTAATAGTGATCGACAATATGGAGTATGTCTACCCGTCGTCGATACGATGGCTCGAATTCTCCTGCGGACACTTTCAATGAGGTGCCTGAATATCTGTGGAGAAACGATAGCCGTTTCTTACTGAATATCAGAAACCAGAGAAGGTAACCATGTTGGAAGCTGGAATATGGACTGAAGTCGACCTTCTAACTCACCACGGAGGCGATTCATTGGGATCAATTCTGGACTCTGGGCACGCTAGACCATTTCACGAATTTCATTGTCCACAAACTATTGCCTCAAAGATGCCGCTTTGTAACAGGGTGCAGGGTGATACGTACGATCATCGTCTCCGAACTGTTACTCTACCGTATACAGTGCACAATTCTGTAAAATGTCTTCATCTCCTCTTAACCTCAATAAGGGGAGCAACCCTAACCACGAAAAACAACCCCATACTGTAACACCGTCTCCTCCATACTTCACTATTAGCATTACACATGCTGGCAGTTAATGTTCTCCAAATATCCGACAACCCCACAACTTTCTGTCAGATTGCCATATGGTGTAGTGTGAATTCTCACTCAGAATCACTCGTTTCCAATCATCTACTGCACAGTGACGTCGCCCTTTCCAAAACCTCAAACATCGCTTAGCTCTGAGTATTGACGTGTGTCGCTCACGAGGTGCTGCCCCACCATTGCGCCCCATTCCTTTTCGTCTCTACGCACAGTCATTGTGCTGCATGGACTGCTGCTAGCGCTTTGGGACTCACGAGTGATTCCTCCCACTGATTCCATGCGCTTTTGTTACAACCACCATCTGCAGTGCTCGACTGTACCACTCCGCCAGTATATGAGGTCTGTGTGGCCTTGGTTTAGCTGTGGTTGTTCCTTCCCGTTTCCATTTCACACTCACGTCACCGACAGTCGACTCGAGTGGCTCTAGAAGGGTGGAAATATCAGTGAGGGATTTGTTCCTCAGGTGACATCCAGTGGTCAGCCCACGTTTCAGCTTACCGAGCTCTCCTCACCAATTCCTTCTGCTGCTACTGCTTCCCTGCTGACTAACATAATACTCCCACCTGCTTTCGTACTGGCGGGTCTACCTCGCGTCACGTCTACTGATCAATACCGCATTGCGTCCGCGTACTTTTGATGAGGTAGTTAACTGCATTATAAAATTCATTCCCCTTTTTAATCTCACGATTGTGAGCTTCGCTTCTTAATCGTGGAAAGTGTACCCATGAGATTCCCCGTTACCGGAATCATTTTTGTTGCCCTTACTGCTCGTTTCTGAATTTTACTAAACTTGTATTTCTCCAGAACTGCATGCTATATGGCAAAGGCTACGCATTTTTGCGAAATAAGTAGATAGTACTGCTTCAGTGGTACAGTAGCCCAGTACCACTTTTAAGACGTAACAGAATTTTTTCCACTCTGAATGATGACCTAACCATGTTCTTAATTACTTGGTGTCAGATGTTTATTCAGCATCCCAGCCCCGTAATTCTGCGATTATGTTCGTTCTTACATTGGTTCCTATACCTTTATAGTTTATTCATACAGTATTTCTATCTCATTTACCATCTTGAAATTTTCTTTAAATAATGTTTCTTCTTATCGGACAGTACACGGGTGTACTGCCGGTTCATAGTGTCCATCGGGCACAATATTTCGGCGACCAAACATGTCGCCATCGTCAGATGCGCTGACGAACTGAGCTCCTGAGGGCGCGCTGCCGGCTAATACCCCCTGCCGCCACGAGTTGCTCCGACCGAGGTCCGCTCCCGCGGCCGCTTGTCGGCTGTCGCGAAGACGCTAGCGTTGGCGTCCCTGATGTAAGATCTCTGTCAAATGGTTCAAATAGCTCTGAGCACTATGGGACTTAACATCCAGTCCCCTAGAACTTAGAACTACTTAAACCTACCTAACCTAAGGACATCACACATATACATGCCCGAGGCAGGATTCGAACCTGCGACCGTAGCGGTCGCGCGGTTCAAGACAGGTCTCTGTCCGCCCTGCTCGCCAGATCATTTTGTTTGCTGGAAGTCTTCTTAATTTAACTCAGTGCTGGTTCCCAATCGTTGCAAGCCGCACTTTCGGTTGATGAGACCGTCTAACGTACGAATTTCTATGGGCTCTCAATGATGCTCTCCCAGTATTTGGAAGTCTGTACGAACATCCTGGTACGTTCGTTCTCCATCGCGTTATTCTCGGACAGACAGTGCTCTGCCACAGCTGGCTTGTTGGGATACATCAGTCGAGTGTACCTCTGGTGTTCTCGGCAATGATCTTCGACAGTGTGTACTGTCTGTCCAAAATATATATGTATGTCTTCCCACATTGTCACAGCACCTCGTATGCGCCGGCCTTCCGCAAACCGAGATCACCTTTGACTCTTCCCGATAATGCTCGTGTTTTATTGGACAGGAAAAAGACCGTTTTTACTCGGTGCTTCTTCAATATGCTCCCATTTTTTCCCGCTTGTGCGCCAGTCCATGGTATAAAGGTAGTGTCTGTCTCTTCCTCCGTGACTTCTTCCGTCTCCACAGATCGTACTGTTGTGGTGCGGCAGAGTGCGCACCTAATCTGCCATTCTGGGTCCCTATTCTTTCGGAATACAGTTCTGTGGTGTTCCAGGCCCTGTGGCAGGCGCTGTGCGTCTGAAGTGGTGCACGCCCTGTGCGCTAGTGTTTTTAGTGTCCTATTCCTCTGTATAGCTCTCTGCGTGCAAATACAGGTCAGTGTTCCTTTCCTTCCGATAAATACCCAGGCTGCCATCAGACGTCTTTTTCCCACCCAATAGAACACGAGCATTATTGGAAAGTATCAAAGATGATCTACCTTTGCGGAAGGCCGGCGTATACCTGATTCTATGTCAATATGGGGAGACATATATTAGACATACCGTACACATTTTCGAAGACCACTGCCGAGAACACCAGAGGCACACTCGACTGACGTATCCCAACAAGCCAGCGGTCGCAAGTACTGTTTGTCCGCAAATCACGCAATGGAGAACGAACGTACCAGGATCTTGGCACCGACTTCCAAATACTGCGAGAGAGTCATTAGAGAGGCCATAGAAATTCGTACCAAGGACAATCTCATCAACCGAGAGTGAGGCCTGCAATGCTTGGGAACCAGCACCGAGTTTAATTAAGAAGACTCTCAGCAAACAAAACGACCTGACCACCAGGGCGGACAGAGAACATACATCAACGCCATCACAGACGCCGACGCTAGCATTTCCGCGGCCGCCAACGCACGGCCGCGGCAATTACCGTGGTACCTGACGATGGCGACATGTTTGATCGCCGAAATCTTGTGCCCCTTGGCGCTATGAAACAGCAGTACACCCATGGACTGTTCGACGAACAAATACACCAGGAGAAACAAGACTCACAATGTTTCTGCTTCTTCTGTTGGCAAAAGGACCATCTGCAGTAAGTCCGTTTCATTGTGCCCTTTAATGACTGTGTTTCTATATCTAACTCTTGATCTACGTCTACATTCTGAAGACCCCTGTAAAATGTACGGCATAGAGCATCCTACTGTACCATTGAAAATAGGGCTTGCTTCGTTCCGTTCTTGAATGGGGAGTGAGAAATATTAGTGCTTTAAACTATTATGCGCTCGCTGTAATTAGTGCAATCTTCTACTTCCACGTCTAAATGGCTACTCTACTAATCACACTTAACTGCCTAGCAGAGTGTTCATCAAACAACCTTCGCGTTAGTTCTCTGTTCTTCCACTCTTGAACAGCGCACGGAAAAAACGAACATCTATATCTTTCCGTGCGAGATCTGATTTCCCCTATTCTATCATGATGATTGTTTTCCACTATGTGGGTAGGTCGGCGTCAGCAAAATAGTTTCGATATTGGAGGAGAAATTCGGCGATTGAAATTTCGTAAGAAGATCTTGTTCTGTCAATCTCTGCGGGAGCGCTACATCGCGGGTTTTGTCAGGCCCGGTTTAAGGCCCAAGCAACACAAGCCGCCACTTGCGGAGCCAATCTGAGAGCTGCGGTAGAGGCGATACAACTGTGAAATTTCTATACAGGACATGGCACAGATCATTAGCGCGGCCACTCGGGGTGCCGAGCTGAGAGGGGATCCAGGTGTGCCGATGTGCAAGACTCAGTCCGTGTCACAGTTAGTGTCAAAACTGACACGGGTGAAAGTGCAGAAGGCAAGGAGTGCTTTGGTGGTGGTCGTGGGGAGGGGGGGAGGGAGGTGGCAGCGCCAAATTAATGGCTTTGTGGAAAAATGATGTTGAACCTACCATAGTTGTAGTACATTCCTGAGTTATTTGCTTATAAATAGGCTTTTTCAAGAGAGTTTACGTCTATTTTCAAGCGTCTGTCAGTTCAAGTTCTTCATCGTCTTCATGACAGTCTTGTACGTGTCGAACAAACCTATGCTCATTCATGCCTGCCTTCTGTACTTACGTTCAGTATCCCATGTTGGTCCTGTTTCGTACAGATCCCAAACACTAAAGCAGTGTTCTAGCATGATTTCCACGAGTGCTTTATAAACAATCTCTGTTGTTGACAGATTGCTTTTCCCTGATATTCTACGACTGAAACGAAGTCTGATTTACATACAAATAAGCCTATGTGATTATTCCATATCATATGCCTAAGAATTATTACATCCACGGTATTTGTTTGAGTTAAGTGATCTTAGTTGTGGGTCTTTGATATTGGCACTAAAGGATAGTACATTTTTCGATTTGTGAAGTACAGAATTTTATATTTCTGAACATTTAGAGAAATTTATCAGTCTTTACACAACTTTGAAATCCTATCGAGGTATGACCGAATATCTGAACAGCTTGTTTCAGGCAGAACTTCATTATAGATAACTGCATCATTTGCGAAAGATCAGCGGGTAATTAATATTGTCTCACATGTGAAATGCTAGTACAACATGAAGAACAAGTATCCCAACACTCTTCCACATTTATGGAGATGAACAGGTGGTGGACAAAAACATGAAACACCAGAAACACAATAATATTTAATACGTTGTAAGAGAACCGTTGGCATTCAAAACAGTTTCCGGTCATCTAGAAATGGATAAATACAGGTTCTATATTGTTTGAAGAGAATTTTATACCATTCTTCCTGCAAAACATGAGAAGTTAAATTAACGATAATGTAGGTGGATAGCGATCACGAGCTCTCCACTCCAAAGTACTCCACAAAGGCTCAGTAATACAGAGATCCGGTGACTGTAGCGGCCAGTGGACATGCGACAATTCGTCCTCAACATCTCAAAACAAACCACAACAATTCG
This sequence comes from Schistocerca nitens, assembly GCF_023898315.1. NCBI lineage: Eukaryota > Metazoa > Arthropoda > Insecta > Orthoptera > Acrididae > Schistocerca > Schistocerca nitens. Next base: position 230,446,044 of record NC_064614.1, on the reverse strand, counting down.
GTAACGTGAACAGGGCTCCTGTGGTCTTGGAACACGGCATCATCACTGGGGAACAAACCTTGTATCTTGAAATGTACCTAATCAGCCAAAATGGTCACATAAACGTAGGCACTAATAGAACTTACAGAGTATACAAGGGACCCGTGAAATAGCACGATATGGCTGCGTAATCCTCACCGAATCCCAACATGTTTCACTCTTTGCACGAAGTTGAAAACAGCGTAAAACAAGACTCATCCGACCAAATGAGTGTCTTCCATTGCCCCACAGTCCTTATGTTATGTCCTCGGCACCACATTTTCCTATTAAGGGCATTTGAATCACTGATGAGTAATTTTGGAATTCCAACTCGCGCTTCAGTTACCTGCTTACGGAGTTCGCTTCGCGTTGTTTTCGTGCTGTCACGGTTCGCGAGTGTGAGTTTCAGCCAGCAGTGACTTTTGCAAACTGCCGTCCTCACTTTTCTTCATAATCGTCTTCAGTGACCGTCTGTGACGATCATTCAACGCGCACTTTCATCCACGTTGTGACTTAGTGGATGTTGTTTTTCCGTTTTCCCGGTCTGCGACATAAACCATCAATATGGTGCCACTTGAAACACCCAACACTTCGACTGCTGTGCTTACGGAAGCGCTTACCATTCAAGCACCAACAGTTTTCCACGTTTGAATTCATTTCTGGACCTGATGCACTCATAGCTACACAGAACGCTGTTCTGACCACGACTGCCGCTTGAAACGTATTGAGGACATTCCACAAGTTCCCTTCGTGATCAAATACAAGAGACCAAACTGGGGACTCCGCAAGCATCTGCATTTATGTTCAAGCGTAAATTTCTAGCAGTATTTTCTTATATTTCTCTAGCCCCTATATACCACTGTAACAGGTGAGCTAGGGACTGTTACTATTGCCTGCCAGGTCAATAATACAACATGGACAGCAATGGTCCCATCTCACTCTTCTATTAATGGTGATGTATCACACACCGAGGTTACCATTCGCTGTTTGCGGCAGGTCTGCTCCAAATGTGTTTTCTGGCAGCGAAATATCCTGCGACAATGGCGCGGCGTCTGCGTCGCCGGCTAGTAGGCACAACACCTCCACAGCCTCCCCCACACCACATAGGCGCTCACCAGTCACCCCCACACCATCAGGATGGAAACCAGGAAGGGAACCTTCGATGTCACCATCCCAGCTAAACGCCAGTGCATGGCAGCTAGTATTATTTTATATATTTATTTTCTATTTTCGTTTAGTCTGCTGTCTAGATAGACCAGTCCAAATTTTTCACATAAATTGGTGTGTATGAATATAGCGCATAGTATTTTAACATAATTTCAAATGTACAGTACAACTAATATCTATAGTGTTTAGTGAGAAAAAAAAGCACACCGTCTTCAGGCCACAAGTGGCCCATCGGGACCATCCGACCACCGTGTCACCCTCAACTGAGGATGCGGATAGGAGGGGTGTGTGGTCAGCACACCGCTCTCCCGGTCGTTGTGATGGTTTTCTTTGACCGGAGCCGTTACTATTCGCTTGAGTAGCTCCTCAGTTGGCATCACGAGGCTGAGTGCTCCCCGAAAAATGGCAACAGCGCATAGCGGTCTTGATGGTCACCCATCAAAGTGCCGGCCACGCCCGACAGCGCATAACTTCGGTGATCTGAAGGGAACCGTTGTATCCACGGCGGTAAGGCCGTTGCCGTTCAATGAGAAAGGTCGGCATAAAATATTTACTTTATATATGGTATAATTAATTTTAAAAATCCACATACCACCGTTAGACAGTCTGCCCCACAGATACATATGTATCTGGCTTCATTTGAAATCCAGACGATACATGGTACATTGTTATATGACAAATTTGTAATTTGTATTTATAGACTACACTATGCTGTACAACACTACACGGCACTACACTATTGCACTGGGTATCAGAACAAAATTAGATCTCATTAGTCCGAATAGACTGCTCCTGCTGCTCAGAGCCAAATCTCAGGATTAACAGGAGCTGTGTTGCCATGTGAGCCAAGATGTACAGTGTAAGAATGTTTTCAGAGTCTCAGGACATCCTCGCTGCTCCTCCCCGAGGCTCAATGCTCGGTGCATCCGTAAGGTTATTCTAAGTCATGTTGTCTAGATCTCCTTGGATGCCACGTAGGCTTGCACTTAGTAAACAGATATTTTAGCTGTCAGCATGTTCACCTTGTTCCACAGCTCTACATTCTTTGTTATTTTGTACACTAGTGTGACAACAAAGACGTTCCTACTCTTGTCTGAAACAGATTGTCTAATAGCAGACACCCGGTTGATGTGGTCCGGCGTGCTCTACATCAGCAAGTGTCTGCGGTGCGTTGGCGTAGCTGCGCTATGGACCAAATCCCAATATGTAGTGTATAGCTCGAAATGTGTGTCAGTACGGGGCTCGAGCCTCTGACCTTCGTCTCTTTGAGGAAAGTGCTCTACCAACTGAGTCATCCAACCACGACTCACAATCTGCCCTGACAGCTTTACTTCCGCTACTATCTTATCTCTAACCCTACAAACATCACAGAAGTTCTCCTGCATACCTCGCAAGACTAGCCGCCCTGGAAATAAGGGTATTGCAGAGACATGGCTAAGCCACAGTCTGGGGAGGGTGGGGGAGGTGGGGTTTTTTCCACTGCACTTAATCTGCAACTCAACTGCGTAATGTAAATTCATTCTAGAACTAATCCCTCGGGCTGTGGCTAAGCAATGTCTCCGCAAAATGCTTTCTTTCAGTAGGGCTAGTTGCGCAAGGAATGCAAGAGAAATTCTGTGAAGGAAGGTAGGAGATGGCGTACTGGCAGGTCACGAGTAGTGTTAGATGATTAGATGACTCGGTAGACCCCACGAAAGGCAAAAGACCCCACCCCCGGTTTGAGTCCCAAGTCTGAAATCAACGCTCACTTAGCTTGCAAGATGCCATCAGTGGTGTTAGTAGTGGATTTGTCATTATCTTACTCTGGCTTTGATCATCACGTCGGTACCGAGGTACTGTTGGCATGAAAAATTCTGTAACTATTTCTTACCTAATGTATTCAGCATGAGTATGTGGACTAATCGTAGTTAAATAAGAAAATGAGGATTCAATTAATAAGTGTTTAATTATAAAATAAAGAGGAAAGCGCAAAAAACACAACATGGAATCCTAGCAAGTATACAATTGCAAATCCTGCTGTTTACGCTGTCGAAGGCTGGCACAAAATCTAGCTGTCTAAACGCGTCCCTGTTATGTTCGTTGAGAGGACTACAAAGGTTGATACTGTTAAACCTTTTGTTAGGTCTAACCACCACCTAAGCTGGCGTAGACAACGCAAAACTCTCAGAGACGAACTGGTGAAACTGAACGTATTTACCTTTATTGTTACCATTATTAGCTCGAAAGATTGATACTGTTAACCCTTTTGTTAGTTTGAACCACCACCTAAGCTAGCGTAGACAACGCAAAACACTGAGAGACGAACTAGTGGAACTGTACATATTTACCTTTACTGTTCCCTATGTTAGCTCGATGCGCAAATATCACCAAAATGATCAGCCAAGTGTGTATTTTCCGCGTCGTAGGAGAAGGGCGGCAGCGTGGAGATGCAGCGTTGCGTCCAAACAGCAAATACACAATGTACTTATTATTGCGTCCGAAAACGCCTATGGTTCAGGATACTCAGTTATCGCAATCGTTTACCAGACTCTGCAGTCTGCTTGACTACACTGGCCAGGAGCAGAAGTGTATCTCTAGGGCACGAGCGTAAATGAGCACTTCTGAACTCTCACAGCGCCACAATGAAGTACCAACCTGTTCCTTTCTCTAGGGAGGAACAAACTCCTCATACTTAAAGTAGTGCAATCAGCATTGTACTAAGTAAGACGGAGACTAGTCACTGTACACGTTGCCAGCAACATCTCAAAGCAGCCTTGCTCCGTGACCGTCCTGCTCGCCTCCGCTCGCTAGAGTGGCCTGCACGCTCGCTACCAAGCCTCTGTTACCCCAGTGTCCGTTTTGGATACAGCCAATCACGGTCTCTCCATTCGAAGTGATTTCCTCCCATCCTTGCAGGATATGAAACCGCTCTTGAATGTGGCTCTTGTGCTCAGTATGTCGTTCACCTCATCACATTAAAGCTTTTTGGGCAATAGTGTGCACCATTATTTATTACGGCTATGTGCAGTGGCAATAAAACTAATATCAGCAGGAGCGCCCGAGTCGGCGTCGTTCTGTAAGCAGTGGTTGCCAAACTGGGGCCCAGACTAGTTACTTGTTCGTGCCGCGGTTCTCGGCCGTATTTTATAATAATACGCATCTTGCAACAAACAACCGGATCTAAAAAGTCAGGTAACGTTAAGAACTTCTTATGTGTGTATAGTGCACAAGCTTAGTAGCAAACAAAAATTCTTACAGAGAGAGTAATATTTCAGGATGCACTTAAGTTTGATTGACGTTGATTCATTCGGCCGTGAACTGAGTAAAGTTGGCCGCTTATCTCAGATAAGAGGGATATGTGGCACAGCCGATGCGGGATTAGATGTGAGAGGGATTTTTTTTTCCCTCCCTCTTCCAGAAACAAAACTCTCAAGGGCGCGCGAGCGAACCGAGCTACTGCTGTGATATAAATTTTCAAGTGTAAGTAATATGGATTCCTGAAAACATTAAAGAAAAGATCATCTTCAAATGCGGTTTATATTTGTAGCAAGGAATATGAAATAAAATGAAGGCTGTTGTAAAGCAATACAATTAGCAGAAGGAAAATTATAATCAAAACATTTAGTAAACATTTGCGAAAGTGTTTCATACTGTATAAGTCATTTAAATACAGTACAGGTACTGATATTGATCAATTAATTGTCCACCCACACAGACATCACAACAACACTTCGTCATGTCAAAACTTTGGGGTCGCTGAAGGTGGCGGAGAACGGTCGACACGAAGTGTTTCGAATGGTGGCGATTTTTTACGATCAGTACTAAGAGACTGGTGACCAACTTACATCGCCCCCCCACTGTAACTAGTCTATTGGGGGCTCATAAGATACTATTATACTATTTGCTGTCAGCTACCAATTAATAACAAAATCGTTATATTCGCGAGCAGACGAGCCGTCTTACAATGTCAGTATAGGCTCTTGAGCAAAAACCACTGGATTGGAGGAACCCCTTCCTTGGGATCAGAGACGAATTGCCTGCCAAAATCGAAGACACATCAGCTACAATATTCTCAGGGACTGTTCGTCCCTGCAGTTCGGATACAGAAAAGGTTAATATGATGGCAGTAAAATGCAGGCGCATCCAAGGAAAGGTACCAAAATTAGTATCACATACTGAAGTTTATAATGCCCAGAAAGTAATAGGAACAAAGAAATGGTTGAAACTGGAAGCGAATGTCACGGAATTCTAAGTTCAGACTATAATATTTACACTTACCCCTTTCAGACCTGAAATTTTTCTGAAGGAAGAAACCTTTTCTTTCATGCTGTAAAGCTGTTTGGTGATTTTTTTAATGATTTTAGATGCAAGATTTATATAAAAGTATGTACCAGTTTTAAAAATTTAGTTTGTACACTTGCCTTCTTTCTGCGGACTAAAATAACTAATATTGAAACATTCACTGTTGTAATAAATAAACTGGCCATTCAATAATTACCAAGCAATGTAACAATAATAATAATAATATTCATATATCCAGTGTAATACAACCAACCAACTACTTCAGTATATTCTAGCGGTCACAAACTGCTGCGTACTGCCACATTGACTTATTGATATTTTTGTAGTGAAGCCCAACAGCTGGCAGCATTGCACATGGTAAAAAGACTGAACATTCACAGATGTCTACATGAGGTTTCCATTGGGGAAAAATACTTCTGTTCCAACTAAGAGACAGTAAAATTTAATGTTGTAATATTTCTGGCTTTTCAGCCATCATATTCAGGTACAAGAAGCTTTTTTTAGAGTTGGGAAGGCAGCTGTGGCAAGATGACGTAATGTCGTGTGAGGTACCGATGACAGATGGTTTGTTCGGTACGGGTATTATGAGAAAGACCTCCTAAATTGTGGTCCTTCTCCGCTATTGGTTGCTGCGTTCGGAAGTTGCGCGCCAAAATGGTAATCGTCTATTATTAATATTTGAAAAATTAAACAGCGTATTTACTTGAATTTCAAATTACAGCTTGTCTCAATATCGTGCTATCATTCCATTATTTCACGAGTATTAATAACTAGCAGAATAATAAACAACTTTGAATCGAAAAGGCAGACGAAGCATTTCGATGATCTTCGGATCGCGCCTAAGTTGGATGCCCGGCGAAACGGTTCGGCTGTAAGATCACAGCTAATTCGGCAGCCTCGGAGGATGGACATGCTGTCCGCCGCGGTATCAGTTAAGACTTAATTTACAGTATCTAGTTTGTGAATAGAAATGTTTCGGCAGTGTAGGAAGACAGACACGTAGTCTGCCGCGGTCAGTCTTAGTTAAGACTTTATTATTTGGACATATAGTTGGGAACAGCGTGATAATAAGTACGGAAATATGCAGTTCATTAATTTGTTGAAGAATAAAATTCATTTATGACTCCAAAACGGAATGTAACTGTGGAGTTTCTCGTGTTCTGCCAATAAAAAGCGACTGGCATCCAGTATAAACAAACTGATTGGAAATTTAATCATTTCTAAAACAAAAGTTCCTCGCTAAGAGTTTATTACAGCCTCAAGATTACGGATTCACGAACTACGTGCAGTTTTCTGCACAGGGGACAACAAATATAGAAGACTGCAGGTTGGTCAACATTTATTAGAACCTATGCATTCCGCTGAGGGCGGTGGGAGCAAATAGACACTTCGCGTGTACCGTAAAGATGAGACCAGTGACACGTTATCTGTGGCAACAGACAGGAGGTATGAAGAAGAGAAATATTTTTGAGGGAAGGGATTTATCATACGCACGTATAAATCACCCTATCTCCCACTCTCTCTCTTTCTCAAATTGCCGTAGCGTACACAATTGTAGCCAGCAGCTCTGAAAGGGTTAAGGTTAGGTTAGTTGCCAATACTGCCTGCGTATTTATTGTAATAAAGAATTCGGTTACACCTAGCGATGTTAACACGGAATCAGAACGTGAATAAATATGGCGAAGTTCAGCATCAAAGTCAGCCAAAACTGGTACTCGTATGCTTTTATAGTCCTCCTGGGCCAGGTGCTGTAGTTGTAGTGCGCTTCATAGAGAACACGTAGAGTATCGTTAATAACTTACATGATAGTGCTGTTGTAATAGGAGTGACTTCAATTTACAACATATAGTGTAATAACCTGACACTGTCAGACCAGATATAGATTGGGAGAGTCCGACATTCAAAACTGGTCCCGGAGACAAGGATTCATCTGACATTATTCTCAAAGTCTTGTCCGAAAATTACTTCGAGGAGATAGATAACTAGCTCATTGAGTTAACGTCTTAAACTACTTAGCAACAAACAGAGCTGAACTTATCGAATCATTTAACGTGGACGAAGGTATCGGTGAGCATTAGGCTGTGAAAACAAATACAACTACAGGTATTACAAAAAATATAAAGAAAGCTCGGAAAAAGTTTTTGCTTTGCAAGATTGACAGCATATAATTTGCAGAGTACCTGAGTAGTCAACATCAAATTATCAGTGTTGCGAAGAAAATGTGGACCACAAATGGAAAGAAACTCAAAAGGACTGTTCAATATGCGTTAGATAAGTATGCTGCGAGCAAGGTCTGAAGGGATTGGAAAGAGTCAGCGTGGTTTAATAGCAGGAATAGACAAGTGCCTACGTAAAGAAAGAGAGCTTCATCACAGATTCAAGAGAAATCAATCCTAGCTCACTAACAAAAACTTAACGAAGCGAAATGAACGTAATGAGAGCATAGTTCAGTGACTTTGAAAGTAAAATTTTGTCAATTGATATGAACAAAAATCAAAAAGCTTTTGGTCTTACGTAAAATCGGTAAGCGGTTCGAAATCACCTACCATGTCACTCAATGATCATAATGGCGCCGAAACAGAAAATGAGAGAGAGAAGGCCGAAATAATGAATCCGGTGTTCCGAATCATGTACTTCGAAACCAGTGCAAGAAAGGGACCTCTGTATTTCTTAAATGCGTCGACACTCGCGAATAGGAGAAGTACTATTGGTGCTGTTTTGATGAAACATGTTTACGATCAAATCCCTGCCCACCCTGCCCATATCCACGTTTACTGCCTGCAACTATAATTTACGCTGATGCCAGTGTTTCAACCCCACTTCGCCGTATCAGTACCGGCGCCCAAAGACAAGTCACCACACGAACGCTGTTAACAATGTGAATCATGCAGTACACAGTCTGAACTTCATTCCTGTAAAGTCTGGTGCCCGTACGGAAAATAGTTTCTGTCTACATATTGTCAAACAGCGAAAGTTTAATTATTACCACCCTTACACGAATATTCGTTGTACTTACAGATCGTTGCGCATCGGCTATTGCGTGCACGCGTCAACCTAAATATAAGGATACTAGCGTATTCACGATTCCCCCATGAACCATGGACCTTGCCGTTGGTGGGGAAGCTTGCGTGCCTCAGCGATACAGATAGCCGTACCGTAGGTGCAACCACAACGGAGGGGTATCTGTTGAGAGGCCAGACAAACGTGTGGTCCTTGAAGAGGGGCAGCAGCCTTTTCAGTAGTTGCAGGGGCAACAGTCTGGATGATTGACTGATCTGGCCTTGTAACACTAACCAAAACAGCCTCGCTGTGCTGGTACTGCGAGCGGTTGAAAGCAAGGGGAAACTACAGCCGTAATTTTTCCCGAGGGCATGCAGCTTTACTGTATGGTTAATGATGATGGCGTCCTCTTGGGTAAAATATTCCGGAGTTAAAATAGTCCCCATTCAGATCTCCGGGCGGGGACTACTCAAGAGGACGTCGTTATCAGGAGAAAGAAAACTGGCGTTCTACGGATCGGAGCGTGGAATGCCAGATCCCTTAATCGGGCAAGTAGGTTAGAAAATTTAAAAAGGGAAATGGATAGGTTAAAGTTAGATATAGTGGGAATTAGTGAAGTTCGGTGGCAGGAGGAACAAGACTTTTAGTCAGGCGAATACAGGGTTATAAATACAAAGTCAAATAGGGGTAATGCAGGAGTAGGTTTAATAATGAATAAAAAAATAGGAATGCGGGTAAGCTACTACCAACAGCATAGTGAACGCATTATTTTGGCCAAGATAGATACGAAGCCCACACCTACTACAGTAGTACAAGTTTATATGCCAACTAGCTCTGCACATGACGAAGAAATTGAAGAAATGTATGACGAAATAAAACAAATTATTCAGATAGTGAAGGGAGCCGACATTTTAGTAGTCATGGGTGACTGGAATTCAGTAGTAGGAAAAGGGAGAGAAGGAAACGTAGTAGGTGAATAGGGATTGGGGCTAAGAAATGAAAGAGGAAGCCGCCTGGTAGAATTTTGCGCAGAGCAGAACTTAATCATAGCTAACACTTGGTTCTAGAATCATAAAAGAAGGTTGTATACATGGAAGAAGCCTGGAGATACTGACAGATTTCAGATGGATTATATAATGGTAAGACAGATATTTAGGAACCAGGTTTTAAATTGTAAGACATTTCCAGGGGCAGATGTGGACTCTGACCACAATCTATTGGTTATGAACTGTAGATTAAAACTGAAAAAACTGCAAAATGGTGGGAATTTAAGGAGATGTGACCTGGATAAACTGACTAAACCAGAGGTTGTACAGAGTCTCAGGAAGAGCGTAAGGGAACAAATGGCAGGAATGGGGGAAAGAAATACAGTAGAAGAAGAATGGGTAGCTTTGAGGGACGAAGTAGTGAAGGCAGCAGAGGATCAAGAAGGTAAAAAGACGAGGGCTAGTAGAAGTCCTTGGGCAACAGAAGAAATATAGAATTTAATTGATGAAAGGAGAAAATATAAAAATGCAGTAAATGAAGCAGCCAAAAAGGAATACAAACGTTTCAAAAATGAGATCGACAGGAAGTGCAAAATGGCTAAGCAGGGATGGCCAGAGGATAAATGTAAGGATGTAGAGGCTTATCTCACTAGGGGTAAGATAGATACTGCCTACAGGAAAATTGAAGAGACCTTTGGAGAAAAGAGAACCAATTGTATGAATATTAAGAGCTCAGATGGAAACCCAGTTCTAAGCAAAGAAGGGAAGGCAGAAAGGTGGAAGGAGTATATAGAGGTCTATACAAGGGAGATGTACTTGAGGACAATATTATGGAAAGGGAAGAGGATGTAGATGAAGACGAAATGGGAGATATGATACTGCGTGAAGAGTTTGACAGAGCACTGGAAGACCTAAGTTGAAACAAGGCCCCGGGAGTAGGCAACATTCCATTAGAACTACTGACGGCCTTGGGAGAGCCAGTCCTGACAAAACTCTACCATCTGGTGAGCAAGATGTACGAGACAGGCGAAATACCCTCAGACTTCAAGAGGAATATAATAATTCCAATCCCAAAGAAAGCAGGTGTTGACAGATGTGAAAATTACCGAACTGTAAGTTTAATGTATTCACAGCTGCAAAATACTAACGCGAATCCTTTACAGACGAATGGGAAAACTGGTAGAAGCTGACCTCGGGGAAGATCAGTTTGGATTCCGTAGAAATGTTGGAACACGTGAGGCAATACTGACCTTACGACTTATCTTAGAAGAAAGATTAAGGAAAGGCAAACCTACGTTTCTAGCATTTGTAGACTTAGAGAAAGCTTTTGACAATGTTGACTGGAATACTGTCTTTCAAATTCTAAAGGTGGCAAGGGTAAAATACAGGGAGCGAAAGGCTATTTACAATTTGTACAGAAACCAGATGGCTGTTATAAGAGTCGAGGGGCATGAAAGGGAAACAGCAGTTGGGAAGGGAGTGAGACAGGGTTGTAGCCTCTCCCCGATGTTATTCAATCTGTATATTGAGCAAGCAGTGAAGGAAACAAAAGAAAAATTCGGAGTAGGTATTAAAATCCGTGGAGAAGAAAAAAAAAAACTTTGAGGTTCGCCGATGACATTGTAATTCTGTCAGAGACAGCAAAGGACTTGGAAGAGCAGTTGAACGGAATGGATAGTGTCTTGAAAGGAGGGTATAAGATGAACATCAACAAAAGCAAAACGAGGATAATGGAATGTAGTCGAATTATGTCGGGTGATGCTGAGGGAATTAGATTGGGAAATGAGACAAAGTAGTAAAGGCGTTTTGTTATTTGGGGAGCAAAATAAATGATGATGGTCGAAGTAGAGAGGATATAAAATGTAGACTGGCAATGGGAAGGAATGCGTTTCTGAAGAAGAGAAATTTGTTAACGTCGAGTAGAGATTTAAGTGTTAGGAAGTCGTCTCTGAAAGTATTTGTGTGGAGTGTAGCCATGTATGGAAGTGAAACATGGACGATAAATAGTTTAGACAAGAAGAGAATAGAAGCTTTCGAAATGTGGTGCTACAGAAGAATGCTGAAGATTAGATGGGTAGATCACATAACTAATGAGGAGGTGTTGAATAGGATTGGGGAGAAGAGACGTTTGTGGCACAACTTGACTAGAAGAAGGGATCGGTTGGTAGGACATGTTCTGAGGCATCAAGGGATCACCAATTTAGTATTGGAGGGCAGCGAAGAGGGTAAAAATCGTAGAGGGAGACCAAGAGATGAATACACTAAGCAGATTCAGAAGGATGTAGGTTGCAGCAGGTACTGGGAGATGAAGAAGCTTGCACAGGATAGAGTAGTATGGAGAGCTGCATCAAACCAGTCTCAGGACTGAAGACCACAACAACAACAACAAGACAAGTCATCACGAAAAGTTTACCAACTTTATTCTTCCTCTTGGCACAGAACCAAGGTTAATAAGAAACTTCATATGCCTGCATTCCAATGGCTACTTCACGAACAAAGTCCTTCACAACTTAGCTGCATTTAAACTCTCCTCTGAAAGCATTAGCTATGAAAAAATTTTGAATGAAACTGGCAGCATTTGACTGTTAATTGTTCATTTACTTTACACAATCATGATTTAGGCTTGTAGGCATTCTTAACTGCATGCTGAAATGGCAAAATATGTGTGATCTCTCTGTGACATGTCATTGTCGAAATAACATATTTCTGATATTATAGACCAGTTGCCATACTACATGATAGGAGTGCACATCGAAGATACGTAATATGCCTGACGTTATGCAGAATGAGACATCAACCTGCTGTATGGCGTATGTAACAGCTAATATATTCCTGTGAGCTACATTCATTACCTCCGAACACTGTAATACACTGAATCGCCAAAGGAACTGGTATAGGCATGCGTATTCAAATACAGAGATATGTAAACAGGCAGAATATGGCACTGCGGTCGGCAACGCTTATTTAAGACAACAAGTGTCTGGCGCAGTTGTTAGATCGGTTACTGCTGCTACAATGACAGGTTATCAAGAGTTAAGTCAGTTTGAACGTGTTGTTATAGTCGGCGCACGAGCGGTGGGACACAGCATTTCCGAGGTAGCGATGAAGTGGAGATTTTCCCGTTCGACCATTTCACGAGTGTACCGTTAATTTCAGAAATCCGGTGAAACATCAAATCTCTGACATCAAATCTCTGCGGTCGGCAAAACATCCTACAAGAACGGGACCAACAAGTGAAGAGAATCTTTCAACGTGACAAAAGTGCAACCTTTCCGGAAATTGCAGCACATTTCAATGCTGGGTCATCAACAAGTGTCAGCGTGCGAACCACTCAACGAAACATCATCGATATGGGCTTTCGGAGCCGAAGGCCCAGTCGTGTACCCTTGATGACTGCACGACACAAAGCATTACGTCTCGTCTGGGCCCGTGAACACCAGCGTTGGACTGTTGATGACTGGAAACATTTTGTCCGGTCGGACGAGTCTCGTTTCAAATTATATCGAGCGGATGGACGTGTACGGGTATGGAATCCACGGACCCTTCATGTCAGCAGGGCACTCTTCAAGCTGGGGGAGGTTCTGTAATGGTGTGGGGCGTGTGCAGTTTGAGTGATATGGACCACTGATGCATCTAGATACGACTGTGATAAGTTGCACTTATGTAAGCACCCAGTCTTATCACCTGCATCCATTCATGTCATTTGTCGATTGGGACGGACTTGAGCAATTCCAGCAGGACAATGCGACACTCCACAGTCTATAATTGCTCCAGGATCACTCTTCTGAGTTTAAACACTTCGGCTGGCCACCAACTTCCCGAGGCATAAACGTTATTGAACAAACATGGGATACCTTGCTACGTGCTGTTCAGAAGAGATCTCCACCCCCTCCTACTCTTACGGATTTATAGACAGCTCTGCAGGATTCATGATGTCAATTTCCTCCATCACCACTTGAGACTTTAGTCGAGTCCGTGCCACGTTGCGTTGCGGAATTTCTGCGTGTTCGCGGGTGCATCAGTTTCTTTCGTTCTTCAATGTATGACAACTGGTCTAGCGGTTCTTGGCGCTCAGTCCGGAGCCGCGCGACTGCTATGATCGCAGGTTCGAGTCCTGCCTCGGGCATGGATGTGTGTGGTGTCCTTAGGTTAGTTAGGTTTAAGTAGTTCTAAGTTCTAGGGGACTGATGACCATAGATGTTAAGTCCCATAGTGCTCAAAGCCATTTGAACCATTTTTTTGTATAACTGGTGCATAAGATCAGAATTATCCTTTTTGACGGTGACATGTACAGACAGATTAGAAATATTTTAACATTTCATCATGCACTAGAGAATGGTTACAAAGCCGAATTCATGATTGTGCAAAAAAAAAAAAAAAAAATATTCTACACTATTGGCCATTAAAATTGCTGCACCAAGAAGAAATGCAGATAATAAACGGATAGTCATTGGACAAATATATTATACTAGAACTGACATGTGATTACATTTTCACGCAATTTGGGTGCATAGATCCTGAGAAATCAGTACCTAGAACAACCACCTCTGGCCGTAATAACGGCCTTGATACGCCTGGGCATCGAGTCAAACAGACTTTGGATGGCGTGTACAGGTACAGCTGCCCATGTAGCTCCAACACGATACCACAGATGATCAAGAGTAGTGAGTGGCGTACTATGACGAGCCAGTTGCTGGGCCACCATTGACCAGACTTTTTGAGTTGGTGAGAGATTTGGAAAATGTGCTGGCCAGGGCAGCAGTCGAACATTTTCTCTATCCAGAAAGGCCCGTACAGGACCAGCAACATACTGTCGTGCATTATCCTGCTGAAATGTAGGGTTTCGCAGGGGTCGAATGAAGGGTAGAGCCACGGGTCGTAACACATGTGAAATGTAACGTCCACTGTTCAAAGTACCGTCACTGCGAACAAGAGGTGACCGAGACGTGTAACCAAAGGCACCGCATACCGTCACGCCGGGTGGTTCAAATGGTTCAAATGGCTCTGAGCACTATGGGACTTAACATCAGTGGGCATCAGTCCCCTAGAACTTAGAACTACTTAAACCTAACTAACCTAAGGACATCACACACATCCATGCTGGAGGCAAGATTCGAACCTGGGACCGTAGCGGTCACGCGGTTTCAGACTGAAGCACCTAGAACCGCACGGCCACACCGGCTGGTTTCACGCCGGGTGATACGGCAGTATGCCGATGACGAATACACGCTTCCAATGTGCGTTCACCGCGATGTCGCCAAACACGGATGTGACCATCGTGATGCTGTAAACAGAATCTCGATTCATCCGAAAAAAAATGACATTTTTCCATTCGTGCACCGAGGTTCGTCGTTGAGTACATCATCGCAGGCGCTCCTGTCTGTGATGCAGCGTCAAGGGTAACCGCAGAAATGGTCTCCGAGCTGATAGTCCACGCTGCTGCAAACATCGTCGAACTGTTCGTGCAGATGGTTGTTGTCTTGCAAACGTCCCCATCTGCTGACTCAGGGATCGAGACGTGGCTTCACGATCCGTTACAGCGATGCGGATAAGACGCCTGTCATCTCGACTGCTAGTGATACGAGGCCGTTGGGATCCAGCACGGCGTTCCGTTCCTGAATCCACCGATTACATATTCTGCTAACAGTCATTGGATCTCGACCAACGCGGGCAGCAATGTCGCGATACGATAAACCGCAATCGCAATAGGCTACAGTCCGACCTTTATCAAAGTCGGAAACGTGATGGTACGCATTTCTCCTCCTTACACGAGGCATCACAACAACGTTTCACCAGGCAACGCCGGTCAACTGCTGTTTGTGTATGAGAAATCGGTTGGAAACATTCCTCATGTCAGCACGTTGTAGGTTTCGCCACCGGCGCCAACTTTGTGTGAATGCTCTGAAAAGCTAATCATTTGCGTATCACAGCATCTTCTTCCAGTCGGTTAAATTTCGCGTCTGTAGCACGTCATCTTCGTGGTGTAGCAATTTTAATGGCCAGTAGTGTATATGACTGTGATCTTCCATGAAGGAAAGATCATTAATTATTAGCAGTTGTGATATGACAACTAAAGACCAAAGAATAAGCTATTTCCAGAATGAGATTTTCACTCTGCAGCGGAGTGTGCGCTAATATGAAACTTCCTGGCAGATTAAAACTGTGTGCCCGACCGAGACTCGAACTCGCGACCTTTGCCTTTCGCGGGCAAGTGCTCATCCAACTGAGCTACCGAAGCACGACTCACGCCCGGTACTCACAGCCTTACTTCTTCCAGTACCTCGTCTCCTACCTTCCAAACTTTACAGAAGCTCTCCTGCGAACCATGCAGAACTAGCACTCCTGAAAGAAAGGATATTGCGGAGACATGGCTTAGCCACAGCCCGCGAAAGGCAAAGATCCCGAGTTCGAGTCTCGGTCGGGCACACAGTTTTAATCTGCCAGGAAGTTTCATATCAGCGCACACTCCGCTGCAGAGTGAAAATCTCATTCTGGGAACATCCCCCAGGCTGTGGCTAAGCCATGTCTCCGCAATATCCTTTCTTTCAGGAGTGCTAGTTCTGCAACTTTCGCAGGAGAGCTTCTGTAAAGTTTGGAAGGTAGGAGACGAGGTACTGGCAGAAGTAAAGCTGTGAGTACCGGGCGTGAGTCGTGCTTCGGTAGCTCAGTTGGTAGAGCACTTGCCCGCGAAAGGCAAAGGTCCCGAGTTCGAGTCTCGGTCGGGCACACAGTTCTAATCTACCAGGAAGTTTCAATAAGCTATTTGCTTGCGTGGTTGCATCAGTTGCAGTTAATCACCAGAACAGCGTGTGGCCGTCATGTCCACGGCCCCGCACGTGCAGCTGCAATTCGCGCATGCGCAATTGGGGACAGGCCGCGCACCCCACGCGGCCAGCGTTTTCCGAAGGCGGTTAATTATGTGTGAGCGCCGTCGAGGGAGGGAGGGTGGCGGCCGCGTCATCTGGCGCGGTGAAAGTGTTATGAGCTGCGAGCCTGGCGCCCGCCCAGACCGCAGCCGGGCCGCTCGCTGACCGCCGCGCCGCGCCGCGCCGGCAGGCAGGCGTGCATCACGGCGCCAGGCCGACACCGGCCCCCGTTATGAGGTCACCCTTACGGTCCGCCAGGCCACGCCGCGCTGCCCTTATATTACGCAGCACCGGCCGTCAATCGTGGGACACGAAGCACATCCCGTGCTGTTATGAAGGCCGCCCGCGTCTTCTCACGAGGCAGAGCGCCGGACCTCGGGAATGTGGTACGGCGTCGGGGTCATCTTGCCACTGGGCCCCATTCTCGCAGTAGCCATCTCAGGAATGGTTCCACCCGACACACCATGTTCCACAGTGGGGTTCAGCTCCCTGGGACAAACAGCCGCTATTAAGAGACATCAGTAGTGCTACAACTGCTTTTATTATTTCAATACGCAACCCCATAAAGCGCGTTTGAACTTTGGGTCCAATCAGATACAGGTCATAAGCTTTCGCCATTTTTACGAGTTATGTTCAATGTCATAGTACATTCTACAATTCTTCCAGTAGTCTTCTCTCGAATCTGCATCAACATCTTCTTCTACATACATAGCGGGTGATCAAAAAGTCAGTATAAATTTGAAAACGCAATAAACCACGGAATAATGTAGATAGAGAGGTAAAAATTGGCAACACATGCTTGGAATGACATGGGGTTTTATTAGAACAAAAAAAAGAAAAAAACAAAGTTCACAAAGTGTCCGACAGATGGCGCTGGACAGCAAAACGTCAGTGACTGCACATGACAATCGCATCATCCCCAGCCTGGCTGATAAACACCTGCTGGAACGTACGATGTTTCTGCAGGATGGCGCTCCACCCCATATTGCTAGACGCGTGAAAGATCTCTTGCGCGCGTCGTTTGGTGATGATCGTGTGCTCAGCCGCCACTTGCGTCATGCTTGGCCTCCCATGTCCGCAGACCTCAGTCCGTGTGATTATTGACTTTGGGATTACATGAAGTCGCTAGTGTATCGTGATCGACCGACATCTCTAGGGATGCCGAAAGACAACATCCGACGCCAATGCCTCACCATAACTCCGGACATGCTTTACAGTGCTGTTCACAACATTACTCAAAAGTGGTTCAAATGGCTCTGAGCACTATGGGACTTAACATCTGTGGTCATCAGTCCCCTAGAACTTAGAACTACTGAAACCTAACGAACCTAAGGACATCACACACATCCATGCCCGAGGCAGGATTCGAACCTGCGACCGTAGCGGTCGCACGGCTCCAGACTGAAGCTCCTAGAACCGCTCGGCCAACCTGGCCGGCCAACATTATTCCTCGACTACAGCTACTGTTGAGGAGTGATGGTGAACATATTGAGAATTCCAGAATGAAATTTTCACTCTGCAGCGGAGTGTGCGCTGATATGAAACTTCCTGGCAGATTAAAAATGTGTGCCCGACCGAGACTCGAACTCGGGACCTTTGCCTTTCGCGGGCAAGTGCTCTACCATCTGCCAGGAAGCTTCATATTGAGAATTTCCTGTAAAGAACATCATCTTTGCTTTGTCTTACTTTGTTGTGCTAATTATTGCTATTCTGATCAGATGAAGCGCCATCTGTCAGGCATTTTTTGAACTTTTGTATTTTTTGGTTCTAATAAAACTCCATGTCATTCCAAGCATGTGTGTCAATTTTTACCTCTCTATCTACATTATTCCGTGAGTTATTCAGTTTTAGAATTTATACTGAGTCTTTGATTTCCCGGTACTTCACTAGCCATAGTACGGTAAGTGCGGGACGGTACTCTGTACCACTGCTAGTCATTTCCCCTCCCGTTCCACTTACAAACACACTCTTATGCTTATCTTGGCTGCTGAAGGGAAAAAACCGGTAGACATCCATCGGAGAATGAAGAATATGTATGGAGCAGCACGTCTGTCGAAAACCACCATTGTGAAATGGTGCACTGAATTCCGTGCCGGTCGCGGTGCTCATCCCGTTCTTTGATTACAGGCACACATTATTTATTGATTTCAAAGAACTTTGTGTACCCATCACTGAGGAACGTACTGCGGATCACTGGACAGATTACGGCGTGAAATTACGCTGAAACGTTGTAAGGCAGGAGTTACGCCAATTCACGTGGGTGACACTGGAGCAGGAGCCTTATACTCCTCTCCCTATACGATTATCATGTCTTCGGTCCCTTAAAAGGGGCCTTGAAGAGTCGAAGATTCCAATCTGTCGAAAACATGCAGCCAACAGCTACGGACTTCTTCAGGGCTGCAAGATAGCATGTTTTACCAAACGGATATCTTCAACCTGGCACGTTGGTGCGATGATTGCCTCAATTATCACGGCGAGTTTTCCTGGTTGGCATACCAATTCTGGACTGTGCGACTATCGAACGGCAAGTTTTTTATTGTGCCTTATGCGTAGTGTCTGTATTGTTACAAGTGGCTATTTTTTATTGCCACACCGTGATACTTGTATATGTCACCCTAGTTGACACCGAAGTATTTGCGTTTCTAGCAGTGATCAAACTCAGAGTCTTCGGCCCATAACTTAATTTCCTGTCAGCTTCTTTATCCCTGTTTAGAGGTGAATTTTAGCTATTTCAGCCACATTTCCGGTAAAAATCAGTGAAATCAACAGATTCATTTGGAAGAAGATAACATACTGAAAATTCTATTCTTGTACAACCAATGCATGGATAAGTGCTCAGTCATTTGCGGCAGTAGCTAGCCATTGCACTAGAACAATGATTATGAACACGTACATGACGAACATAGCACGTAGTAGTAACTTAATCTATCATTAAAAGAATAAATTCGTATGGGGCACAAACGGAATAAACAAACTATTTCAAAATAATAGGAATTGGGATGAAACGAAAGTATCGGTAAATTCGAAGGAAAAAGCTAGTAAGAAGATCAGGAACGCAAATATGAAACAAAGTGAGTCCCAAAAAATTTTTGTCTCAGGAAACAATGAATATACCGCAAACTACTGGTAGTCATGGAACTCCTCCGATTGGAGTTAAAAGCGGTGGGATGTTGGTATAGAAACTCAAGTCAGTGCTGTCGGCTGACCTACAGGGAAACACCGAAAACAAAACCAATTGGCATTCAAAACAGCTCTCAGTCGTCTAGGAATGGATAGATACAGGTATTGTACGGTTTCAGGGGAATATTATGGTACTCTTCCTATAAAATAATGACAAGTTCACGTAACGTGGGTATCGTTAACGCACCTTTCTCTCCAAAGTAGACCACAAAGGCTAAATCATACTGAGATTTGGTGAATGGTGGACAGAGGAGATGCGACAATACATCCTCGTGCTCACGAAACCAGTCTTGGACGATGCGAGCTGTGTGAATGGAGGCCGTGTCGTCTTGGAATAGCAGCATCATTAGTGAACAACCATCATAACAAAAAAATGGTTCACATGGCTCTGAGCACTATGGGACTTAACATCAATGGTCATCAGTCCCTTAGAACTTAGAACTACTTAAACCTAACTAACCTAAGGACAGCACACAACACCCAGTCATCACGAGGCAGAGAAAATCCCTGACCCCGCCAGAACAATCATAACAAAGGGAGAAGCTAATCACTCAAAATGATCACACAACCCTTGTAAATACTGATACCTTTCAGAGTACCGACAGAGCCCGTGTAATATCACAGAAATTGGAAACAGTGTGCAACAAGACACAGCCTACTAAATGACATTGTTCCATTCCTCCACAGCCCACGTTTTCAAATTACCAGCTTTTGCACCACTGATGACCGGTTTTAAAATTCCAGCTCGCCCTGCCGTTCCCTGCTTATGAAGCTCCTTTGTGTTGTTTTAGTGCTGGCAGGGTCCATGAGTGCGACATTTAGTTCCGCAGTGCCTTTCGCCGTTGCTATTTTCTTTAAAAATGGATTAAAAACACCCATGACCGCTATGTCCATTTTATTAGGTAAGTACTTTTAAATATTCTGATACTAAAGAAAGCCGAGTATACTATTTTCTGAAAACCTAACTGTTCCGTTTTATTGCTGATTTCGCGTATATTTCTATTTATTTGTCTAGAAAGTACTAAGAATCAGGATAGTATATCTCGTGAATATTTATTACCACGACTTTATGGTCGCCTGCTTAAGACTGTTTTAGTAAGTAAAGTCGCCCTAGGTTTTCTCAACTATTTTCACAAGCCAGCTATATGAGAAACTTACCAGAATTCAAAAATATTAAGCGCTAACGACGACATCGTCTGTAAACAATTTTAAAGGACAAGTTGGCTATTTTGAGAAATCTCATAGTAAAGTTTCAGTAAAATCTCAAAAATATTCCACTTAAATGCAATTTCAGATATATTTACAGCAGTGTGATAGTTAAAATGTTACCTACATTCTACTTAAAATTTTATTCTTATAAATTCGTTTGGTTGAAAACTAAGTGCACTTAAAGTCGGTTAGCACTGATTTCCCACTGTTTACTTGGTCGACGAATTAACCTAACATTACTGCGAAACCTTCCAAAAATATAAGTTTAAAATGCCAGAATTGCTTAGTTTCTCTATACTACGATTTTTGTTAACAGTATTTTGCAGTGAGAACGTATGTCTCAAAACTTAGTCATGATTCAGCACACCATAAAATCAATTTTAGCACGCTCCTTCCTACAGCACGTTAACAGTATTAATCCTCAATATTTCTACTATCATCCTGTCACAGGAATTCACTGAATTATGGTGAAGGTAGACAACATTGTTTATGTGCCTAAACACATATTCTCATTAATTTGATTAGTAACAACCTGTGAAGCACAGCTGCGTTTAGGAACGTATCCAAGATCTTAATCTAAATCGTAGTTGTCCACATCATCCTCAGATTCCTACAAATCATTGCTGGAAATAATTTTTCTGGTACGAAGTCTGCGAGCGTTACTGCTACTGGTAACCATATTTTTGGCACTTGTCACCCACGGCTGTATACTGATGAAGCTGGCATTAGCGAGAATGTAATATCAAAAATAGAGCTTGTATCCCTCGGTTTATGGCGGAACTATCAACTAATATGAATATAGTACACAGCATTGGCGGCCGAAGACTTCCGGCATAAGAAGTCAGCCTCATTCTGCCAACGGCCTTGTCAAAGAGGGCGGAGGAGCGGATAGAGGTTCAGGGCACTCTCTTGTCCTAGGGGTGGGAAATTGCCCCTAAAGGCGGAAGAATCAGCAATGATCAACGACATGAGGATGCAGAAGGCAATGGAAACCACTGCATTAAAGACACGTAACGTGTATCCACAGGACATGTGACCTGTAATTGAAGAAGTGTCATGATGATCTCTCGATTGGCAAAAGATTCCGGGATAGTCTCCCATTCGGATCTCCGGGAGGGGACTGCCAAGGGGGAGGTTACCATGAGAAAAAGGTTGAATAATCAACGAAAGGATAACGTTCTAGAGTCGAGGCGTGGAAAGTCAGAAGCTTGAACGTGGTAGGGAAACTAGAAAACCTGAAAAGGGAAATGCAAAGGCTCAATCTAGATATAGTAGGGGTCATTGAAGTGAAGTGGAAGGAAGACAAGGATTTCTGGTCAGATGAGTATCGGGTAATATCAACAGCAGCAGAAAATGGTATAACAGGTGTAGGATTCGTTATGAATAGGAAGGTAGGGCAGAGGGTGTGTTACTGTGAACAGTCCAGTGACCGGGTTGTTCTAATCAGAATCGACAGCAGGCCAACACAGACAACGATAGTTCAGGTATACATGCCGACGTCGCAAGCTGAAGATGAACAGATAGAGAAAGTGTATGAGGATATTGAAAGGGTAATGGAGCATGTAAAGGGCGATGAAAATGTAATAGTCATGGGCGATTGGAATGCAGTTGTAGGGGAAGGAGTAGAAGAAAAGGTTACAGGAGAATATGGGCTTGGGACAAGGAATGAAAGAGGAGAAAGACTAATTGAGTTCTGTAACAAGTTTCAGCTAGTAATAGCGAATACCCTGTTCAAGAATCACAAGAGGAGGAGGTATACTTGGAAAAGGCCGGGAGATACGAGAAGATTTCAATTAGATTACATCATGGTAAGACAGAGATTCCGAAATCAGATACTAGACTGTAAGGCGTACCCAGGAGCAGATATAGACTCAGATCACAATATAGTAGTGATGAAGAGCAGGCTGAAGTTCAAGACATTAGTCAGGAAGAATCAATACGCAAAGAAGTGGGATACGGAAGTACTAAGGAATGACGAGATACGTTTGAAGTTCTCTAACGCTATAGATACAGCAATAAGGAATAGCGCAGTAGGCAGTACAGTGAAGAGCAATGGACATCTCTAAAAAGGGCCATCACAGAAGTTGGGAAGGAAAACATAGGTACAAAGAAGGTAGCTGCGAAGAAACCATAGGTAACAGAAGAAATACTTCAGTTGATTGATGAAAGGAGGAAGTACAAACATGTTCCGGGAACATCAGGAATACAGAAATACAAGTCGCTGAGGAATGAAATAAATAGGAAGTGCAAGGAAGCTAAGACGAAATGGCTGCAGGAAAAATGTGAAGACATCGAAAAAGATATGATTGTCGGAAGGACAGACTCAGCATACAGGAAAGTCAAAACAACCTTTGGAGCATTAAAAGCAACGGTGGTAACATTAAGAGTGCAACGGGAATTCCACTGTTAAATGCAGAGGAGAGAGCAGATAGGTGGAAAGAATACATTGAAAGCCTTTTTGAGGGTGAAGATTTGTCTGATGTGATAGAAGAAGAAATAGGAGTCGATTTAGAAGAGATAGGGGATCCAGTATTAGAACCAGAATTTAAAAGAGCTTTGGAGGACTTACGGTCAAATAAGGCCGAAGAGATAGATAACATTCCATCGGAATGTCTAAAATCATTGGGGGAAGTGGCAACAAAACGACTATTCACGTTGGTGTGTAGAATATATGAGTCTGGCGACATACCATCTGACTTTCTGAAAAGCATCATCCACACAATTCCGAAGACGGCAAGAGCTGACAAGTGCGAGAATTATCGCACAATCAGCTTAACAGCTCATGCATCGAAGCTGCTTACAAAAATAATATACAGAAGAATGGAAAAGAAAATTGAGGGTGCGCTAGATGACGATCAGTTTGGCTTCTGGAAAAGTAAAGGGACGAGAGAGGCAATTCTGACGTTACGGCTAATAATGGATGCAAGACTAAAGAAAAATCAGGACACTTTCATAGGATTTGTCGACCTGGAAAAAGCGTTCGACAATATAAAATGGTGCAAGCTGCTCGAGATTCTGAAAAAGGTAGGGGTAAGCTATAGGGAGAGACGGGTCATATACAATATGTACAACAACCAAGAGGGAATAATAAGAGTGGACGATCAAGAACGAAGTGCTCGTATTAAGAAGGGTGTAAGACAAGGCTGTAACCTTTCGCCCCTACTCTTCAATCTGTACATCGAGGAAGCAATGATGGAAATAAAAGAAAGGTTTAGGAGTGGAATTAAAATACAAGGTGAAAGGATATCAATGATACGATTCGCTGATGACATTGCTATCCTGAGTGAAAGTGAAGAAGAATTAAATGATCTGCTGAACGGAATGAACAGTATAATGAGTACACAGTATGGTTTGAGAGTAAATCGGAGAAAGACGAAGGTAATGAGAAGTAGTAGAAATGAGAACAGCGAGAAACTTAACATCAGGATTGATGGTCACGAAGTCAATGAAGTTAAGGAATCCTGCTACCTAGGCAGTAAAATAACCAAGGACGGAGCAAGGAGGACATCAAAAGCAGACTCGCTATGGCAAAAAAGGCATTTCTGGCCAAGAGAAGTATACTAATATCAAATACCGGCCTTAATTTGAGGAAGAAATTTCTGAGGATGTACGTCTGGAGTACAGCATTGTATGGTAGTGAAACATGGACTGTGGGAAAACCGGAACAGAAGAGAATCGAAGCATTTGAGATGTGGTGCTGTAGAGGAATGTTGAAAATTAGGTGGACTGATAAGGTAAGGAATGAGGAGGTTCTACGCAGAATCGGAGAGGAAAGGAGGATGTGGAAAACACTGATAAGGAGAAGGGACAGGATGATAGGACATCTGCTAAGACATGAGGGAATGACTTCCATGGTACTAGAGGGAGCTGTAGAGGGCAAAAACTGTAGAGGAAGTCAGAGACTGGAATACGTCAAGCAAATAATTGACGACGTAGGTTGCAAGTGCTACTCTGAGATGAAGAGGTTAGCCCAGGAAAGGAATTCGTGGCGGGCCGCATCAAACCAGTCAGTAGACTGTTGACAAAAAAAAAAAAAAAAAAAAAAAACATTTACCATGTTTTACACGAGATAACATCGTTTCTCATCGACTGCCAGTTACCACTATCTTCAGGCGAGGTCATCAGATATAAAGCATGCGTAAGTAAACCAGGCACTACATTGCAGTGGTAAAGAAGGTTGATTTCAATACGGGAGGTGGAATGCGGTATACATCCGTAAAGTTCAGTTCGCTTCACTTGTGGATTTCCAGATCGCTTCAGGCAAATAACGTCAAGATTTGTTTCACAGGGCCACTGTCGAATTTCTGTAGCATTCTTTCTCATACAAGTTCGTGCTCTGTCTCTAGTAACTTCGCAATGGACGAGACAGAGAAAGAAAGGCAATGATCAATATGTATAAGAACGAACAATAATAATGAAAAAGCAAGGATGATGTGTCAGTTTTAAAGGGTGTAAATAAGACAGGAATATAATCTTTCGCCCTTAATGTTCAATCTATATATCGAAGTAGCAATGGCACAAGTAAAAAGCGACGGTTCGATGGTGGGGTTAAAATTCAGGTTGAAAACATAACAGTGATAAAATAAGCTGATGACACCGATATTGTAAATCAAAGTAAAGAAGAATTACAGGGTCTTTTGAATGGAACGAACAATGTTGGAAGCACATAACGTGGACTGAGACTAAGTCGAAGATACACGAAAGTAATGACAAGTAGCAGAGAAGCTTACCATCTAAATTAGGGACCAATAAATAGAAGGAATGAAGTAATTATGCTATCTTGGAAGCAATATTACACATGAGAACGAGACAACGAGGACATTAAAAGCAGACTAGCACAGGTAAGAAGATGTTCCTAGCCGAATGAAGGCTACTACTAAAAATTATTGGCCTTAATGAGTGGAAGATTGAGAATGTAATATTTGCAACACAGCATTGTATAGAAGTAAATCATGGAATAGGAAAACCGGAAAAGAAGAGAATCAAAGGGTTTGAGATGCCATGCTATAAAAGGATGCTGATGAACTAATAAGAAAAGAGGACATTCTCCTCAGAACTGGCGAGGAGAGAAACATGAGGAGAACACTAATAAGAAGAAGTAGAAGATGGTAGAACACGTGTTACAACGCCAAGAAATTGCTTCCAAATTACTAGAGCAGCCGTAGAGAGTAAATATGGAAGACGGAAACTGGAATACATCAACAAATATTTGAGGACATTAGGTGCAAGTGATGCTCTGAGGTAAACAGGTTGGCACAGAAGAGGAATTCGTAGGAACCCATGTCAAACCAGTCATAAATCTGATGCTACAAAATTATACTTACATATATGTAAAACACACACACACACACACACACACACACACACACACACACACATACATATATATATATATATATATATATATATATATATATATATATGTGTGTGTGTGTGTGTGTATGCGTGTGTGTGTGTGTGTGTGTGTGTGTAATATAAAGCATGTGTATCGGTTCCAGTCGAATTTGGCACAGAAACAACAGGCCTCACTTCTATAAAGCATTGTGGGGTTCATAACCTCCTAGCTCCAATAGGAGTGGAGATACGGCCAAAAACGTGTTTCTTCCATCTCCTGTCATACAGGCTTCTCTGTATCATAGGGATATAGCAGAAGGAAGAGTGTGAGTGCCTGATCGACCTTCATCTCAGGGCAGCTTACATATCAGAGGCGAGAACGGTTTTCCAACCCACAACACACTGGCTGCCCTGCATGACAGGCATACTGTATGAAGTTGTAGCGGCCTGCCTTATAGATGTGCTTTACATGGCAGCCTGTATGTCAGGGTCAGGAAACATTTTTCCACTCCCATTGTGTAGGCTGCCATGCATGGCAGGTGTTTTGTGTTGGAGTAGTATCGGCCTGGATGGAGGAGTGGAGTTAGAGAGAGGGAGGCAGGAGAGGATGGATAGAGACAAAGGGGAAGGAGAGTAGGAACAGAGACAGGGAGAGGAGGAGAAGGACAAAATCAAATGGCTCTGAGCACTATGGGACTCAACTGCTGTGGTCATAAGTCCCCTAGAACTTAGAACTACTTAAACCTAACTAACCTAAGGACAGCACACAACACCCAGCCATCACGAGGCAGAGAAAATCCCTGACCCCGCCGGGAATCGAACCCGGGAACCCGGGCGTGGGAAGCGAGGAGAAGGACAGAGAGTGTTGAAAGAGAAGACAGAGAATATAGAGGAGGAAAAGGTAGAATCACAGAAAGGGCATGGAGGAGATGGAGAAAGAAAGAGGTGAGGAGGGAATGACAGAGAGAGAAGGAGGAACTGTACAGAAAGAGGGAGAGAAGAAGATGGTCAGAGACAGGGGGAGGAGGGGATGGAAGTGGAGGAGGAGTTGGAGAGAGGGATGAGGAGGGGATGGTCAGAGGGAGAGGAAGGAAGAGATGGTCAAAGAGACGGGAGGAGGACAGTAGAATAAGGAGGAGGAGGAGGAAATGAACATACCGAAAAGTGGGGACGAAGGTATACAGGTGGGAGGATGAATTGAACAGAGAAATGGAGGAAGTGATGCAAATAGAAAGAGAGGAGGAGCTGTGGGCAATATTGTGGCGAGCAGCTATGGCATCACCCCACATACACCAAGACAACGGTTAAGGCCCAAGTACCTCTAACCAGATTCAAGTTTTCTTTGGATTCCCTACATCATATAAAAGGAAAAACCAAGATGGTTCATTCTAAATGGATTCAGCCTATTTTCTTCACCATCTCACCCCAAACCGAGCTTGTACTCTGCCTGTATTGATCTCATCATCGACGATTCAGTGAATCCTAATCTTCCACGGTGTGTTTCCTCCTAGCCTTCGAGATACCACTTAATCTAGATTCTTGGATTGGTTTTATTAATTCCATTTCAGACGACGTAGTGAAATAACCAATTAACAGCTGACATATATTCTTAAACTATGCAGCCTTATAGTTTGTCTATCGAGTACTACATACATCCCATTCTGAAATTTCGAGTTGCACTACTAAACTCCGCAATCGGATACATTTTGTTCGACAACCATTGCGATTAAGTGTACTAGCATGCACGTGGAAGCCTGCACGAAGCAAAATGAGACATTTCGTTTTGTCATTTGTCATGGTGAAATTGGAGAAACCCAATAGGTACTTGTTTACTTTCAATGGATTCAGAAAAAGAAATTCTATATTGGTCAAGATCGCAGTTTGTTATTTTTGTTGCCGGCCGGAGTGGCCGTGCGATTCTAGGCGCTACAGTCTGGAGCCGAGCGACCGCTACGGTCGCAGGTTCGAATCATGCCTCGGGCATGGATGTGTGTGATGTCCTTAGGTTAGTTAGGTTTAATTGGTTCTATGTTCTAGGCGACTAATGACCTCAGAAGTTAAGTCGCATAGTGCTCAGAGCCATTTGAACCATTTTTTTGTTATTTTTATTGATTACAGTTTTGGGGTAAAGTTGTAAGCGATCTTCAGATTGAAGGGAAAGAGATCATCGCAGTGACTGTGTAGTAGAAGGGGCGTTCAATAAGTAATGCAATACATCTTATTTTCTCGGCTAATCTCGTTTGAAAAAATGCGGAATTAGTTGTGGAACAGTGTGGAATATTCCTCCTGCAGTCCCTTAGTTTTATGAAGTTCCGATAGACGACGGCACTGTACACCAATGAGTGAAATCATTATGACCACCTGTTTTCAAACACAGTACAACAGAAACTACGCTTGGCATAGATACTACAAATCCTTGACAGGATTCCATAAGTATGTGACACAAGATGTCTATGCACAGGTCAAGCAATTACGCAAATTACGGGATGGTGGTGTACAGGCTCGCAACTTGCGCCCGATGTGTGTTCCAATGGTTGCAAAAAAAAAAAAAAAAAAAAAAAAATGGTTCAAATGGCTCTTAGCACTATGGGATTCAACTGCTGTGGTCATAAGTCCCCTAGAACTTAGAACTACTTAAACCTAACTAACCTAAGGACATCACACATATCCATGCCCGAGGCAGGATTCGAACCTGCGACCGTAGTGGTCGTGCGGTTCCAGACTGTAGCGCCTTTAACCGTTCGTCCACTCCGGCCGGCCAACGGTTGCAAATCGGGCGTATTTGCTGGCCAAGACATCAATGTGAGTTCACTACAACTCCCCTCAAACCACTGTACACAGTTCTGACCTTGTAACGCTGACCGTTATCCTACTGGAAGATGTCGTCACCGCAGGAGGAGACTTCAGGTATGAATCGGTGTACGTAGTCGGCAACAATGTTCATGTAGTGTTATGGTGCCTTCGATTACCACCATAGATCCTATGGAAGCCCTACTCAACGTACCCCACAGCATAATTCTGCCCTCATTGGCCTGAATCTGTGGCGCAGTGCATGTTTCGTGCAGCCATTCGCCTGGATGATGGCCTATGAGGACCCAACCATCAACGTGGTGCAACAAGAAACGCGATTCATTCGACAGGCGACGCGTTTGTATTGATCCACGGTGAACAATGACGGTGTGCCCCATGCAGTCATAACCGATGACGTCGTTGAGTCAACATGGGAACACGTAGGGGTCGTGTGAAATGAAGCTCCATGTTGAAAAGCTGGTCTTTGAACGGTGTAATCCGAAACACTTTCGCCTGCACCAATATTGCACTCTGCCACAGATCGCTGCCTATGCTGGATTACACAGTGAGGGATCCTCTGACATCTACGTTTTGTGATGAGTAGTGGTAGTCCAATACTATACGGCCTAATCGTTATTTCACCATCCTTCAACGACTTTCCATACGTTTTCACGACAGTACAATACCAACAGGTGACTAGGTTCACCGTTTCAGAGATACTCATTTCCAACCGTAGCGCCACAACATTGTACCCTTTGTCAAAACTGCTTATGTCAGTGTATTTGCTCATCACGACTACACATTCGTCTCTCCTCTGATTATATTCTTTCCTTACTGTGACACGTCCCCAAAACACTTGCAGGATGCATTCAACCTCGCAGTGGGCAGTGGTCATGATGGTTTGGCTCATCAGTGTACTTAGCCTTCGAAATGGTGTCTGTAATGCAGGTGTGTTCAAGGAGAGAGCTGTCATTGAGTTTGGCGGAAAACCAAAATGTCACTGGAGACGTGTAAGTGAACAAAAGCAAGGTGAGTTGTTGGACAAGGCGTCTGTCATCATCGCAACAATGTCGTGCAAACCTGTCCGATGTCCCGCATGCTGGCCGGTCGCACACAGCTGTGACTCCTACAATGTTGAAACGTGCGGACACTCTCATTCGACACGATCGACTCATCTCAGTCAGATACCTCGCTGTATCACTCGATGTCTCTGGTGATAGTGCTGACACAGTCGTCCACCAGCTGGGGGCACAAAGGTGTGTACTGGGTCTCTCGCCACCTAACAGAAGACCATAAAGAGCAACGAAGGACCATCCGTGTGGAAATGCTTGTGCATTACCATGGTGATCATCACAATTTTTTACCAAACATCGTCACAGGCGATGAAATATGGTTTCATCACTTCCATCCAGAAACAAATCTGCAATCAGTTGTGTGGCGCTAACCATCTTTCCTCCGAAGAAAAAGTTCAAGGCCGCACCCACAGCTGGTAAAGTCATGGCAATGGTCTTCTGGGACTCTGGCGGATTGTTCAATTTGATGTCCCCCCCTCATGGAATAAGGATCAACTCTGAAATGTGTTGTGCCACCTCAGAAAATTAAAGAAACGACTTCGGTCTGTCTGTCGTCACAAAAAAGAAAACGAACTTCTCCCTCTCCATGACTTCACAAGGCCCCACGCAATCTGCGCACTCGATAGGAACTAACAAAACTTCATTAGGCTGTTCTTCCTCATTCAACCTACAGCCCGGATTTCGCATCTTCCGACTTGAATTTTTCTGGCCCAGTAAAGGATACACTCTGCAGGAAGCAATACGTGTGTGATAGGAGGTTCATGTGATGAGGAGGTCAATGATGGTGTGACATTCCCTCAGGAAAATTTATAAATGACAGTTTTTTTTTTTTTTTTTTTTTTTTTTTTTTTTTTTTTTTTTTTTTTTTAGCGCAACGCACTCTGACTTTCAATACTCCCTACAAAAGAATGGCTCTGACTAACAGTAACCTATACCTTTCATGAATCACTTACCTCACAAAAATCTGCGTTACTCGAACTACTGCCCGCATCTCGTGGTCGTGCGGTAGCGTTCTCGCTTCCCACGCACGGGTTCCCGGGTTCGATTCCCGGCGGGATCAGGGATTTTCTCTGCCTCGTGATGGATGGGTGTTGTGTGATGTCCTTAGGTTACTTAGGTTTAAGTAGTTCTAAGTTCTAGGGGACTGATGACCGTAGATGTTAAGTCCCATCGTGCTCAGAGCCATTTGAACCATTTGAACTCGAACTACTGCAATACAGCGAGCGCCAATACTGCCAGCTAAATAAAAGATTCTAACTACTGAAGGCACTGACTACTGATAGGCATAGTTAACAAATGAAAGATTTTGATGCAGAACAAACAATGTATTTACCTAAATAGTCTTCAAAAGTCATAATACACTCCTGGAAATTGAAATAAGAACACCGTGAATTCATTGTCCCAGGAAGGGGAAACTTTATTGACACATTCCTGGGGTCAGATACATCACATGATCATACTGACAGAACCACAGGCACATAGACACAGGCAACAGAGCATGCACAATGTCGGCACTAGTACAGTATATCCACCTTTCGCAGCAATGCAGGCTGCTATTCTCCCATGGAGACGATCGTAGAGATGCTGCATGTAGTCCTGTGGAACGGCTTGCCATGCCATTTCCACCTGGCGCCTCAGTTGGACCAGCGTTCGTGCTGGACGTGCAGACCGCGTGAGACGACGCTTCATCCAGTCCCAAACATGCTCAATGGGGGACAGATCCGGAGATCTTGCTGGCCAGGGTAGTTGACTTATACCTTCTAGAGCACGTTGGGTGGCACGGGATACATGCGGACGTGCATTGTCCTGTTGGAACAGCAAGTTCCCTTGCCGGTCTAGGAATGGTAGAACGATGGGTTCGATGACGGTTTGGATGTACCGTGCACTATTCAGTGTCCCCTCGACGATCACCAGTGGTGTACGGCCAGTGTAGGAGATCGCTCCCCACACCATGATGCCGGGTGTTGGCCCTGTGTGCCTCGGTCGTATGCAGTCCTGATTGTGGCGCTCACCTGAACGGCGCCAAACACGCATACGACCATCATTGGCACCAAGGCAGAAGCGACTCTCATCGCTGAAGACGACACGTCTCCATTCGTCCCTCCATTCACGCCTGTCGCGACACCACTGGAGGCATGCTGCACGATGTTGGGGCGTGAGCGGGAGACGGCCTAACGGTTTGCGGGACCGTAGCCCAGCTTCATGGAGACGGTTGCGAATGGTCCTCGCCGATACCCCAGGAGCAACAGTGTCCCTAATTTGCTGGGAAGTGGCGGTGCGGTCCCCTACGGCACTGCGTAGGATCCTACGGTCTTGGCGTGCATCCGTGCGTCGCTGCGGTCCGGTCCCAGGTCGACGGGCACGTGCACCTTCCGCCGACCACTGGCGACAACATCGATGTACTGCGGAGACCTCACGCCCCACGTGTTGAGCAATTCGGCGGTACGTCCACCCGGCCTCCCGCATGCCCACTATACGCCCTCGCTCAAAGTCCGTCAACTGCACATACGGTTCACGTCCACGCTGTCGCGGCATGCTACCAGTGTTAAAGACTGCGATGGAGCTCCGTATGCCACGGCAAACTGGCTGACACTGACGGCGGCGGTGCACAAATGCTGCGCAGCTAGCGCCATTCGACGGCCAACACCGCGGTTCCTGGTGTGTCCGCTGTGCCGTGCGTGTGATCATTGCTTGTACAGCCCTCTCGCAGTGTCCGGAGCAAGTATGGTGGGTCTGACACACCGGTGTCAATGTGTTCTTTTTTCCATTTCCAGGAGTGTATATACATGTATCAGTTCATGAAATCTGACGGACACACGTCCAGATCGTCCGCTCTCAAAACTCTGCCATCTGTCTCCCCACATCCACCACTGCTGGCGACTCACCTCCAACTGCACAACGCTATGCGCTGTTCACATCCATCACTACAATAGAGAATATTCCACCAATGCCAACCAGCCACAGACTGCACACAGCACAGTCAGTGATTTTCACACAGAGCGCTACGTGGCGTTACCAACATATAAACCTAATCAGCCTACTTACAAGGAAACGAAACGTTTGCTCCGACGTCGACCAACAGAGTTGTACCGTGTGAGCATATAACCCCTCTCCTCCTCACTAAGGTTGTTTAAGGCCATCTAAAAGCGGTGGCTCGTTTTATTTTTTACAGGTTACTATTCATTGCTGTATAGGCTGTGATTTTTGATATTTTTTGTCTAAACCAGCAAGGCAAAAAAGGGGCCACTACTTCCACCACATCAAGTGAATTAAGTGCTCACGTACTCACACTGAGCCGTGAACACTTCCCAGTTTATCAATGGGGAATAGTTAAACATGTTTACTACTGTTATCGGTGCCATGCGTGCAATGGTCGTGCCAGGCGCGCGATATTGAATCTTTATACTATCGTTAGTGGGCCGAGACCTGCACGACCTTATAGCAACCGTTATAGTTCCGCATTATTCTGTTACACTAGGGGTGAGTTTAGGTAAGGAAAGAGAGAGAATGTAAGATTAACGGACTCATTTATTAAACAGTTGAGAATCGAACAATAATACAACCAAATGGAGGTGGGGGTAAGAAAGATTCGAGTTCAGCAGCCTGCCCCAACGTACGTTCATAACACGCCACGATAGCAGGAGGAAAGGAATTTTAGTAACTATCGCCGTATTATCAAATAGAATCCCATTTAGTAAAGGAAGGGGTTGCAGGCGTGCAACGACCACCACCAGGAATTAGCCAAAGACTGAGAAGAATCGCTCGGTAGCCTCCCGTACTAAAGCAATAAAACCCGCAAGACGCGAAACTATTCACAATGACCTATCAGGTTCCCTCTGGGCCGAAGTGCGCGAATCTACAGTGCACGTTGGCGTTCATGCTTACCGAAACTTCATCTCCTGGAAGCGGCACCTCCCGTCTCCGGCACGGTCAGACTAGAACTGACTTACTGCCCCTTTGTCCACCACCCATCCGCGGAGGGCGGTTGGCGCCCGCCCGCGAAAAACGGGCGCGCACCTGAACTGGCCAATCATAGGGCCGGAATTTCACAGGGAGGCAACCTCGCGACGTTAAAATTGAGCAGAAATAGCGGTTACAAGGTTGGTATGGCAGGTTGGCGGACTGAGAAGAGGAGAAACTTTGGCCACTACTGAATGTTCAAACGACAACACGTGCTACCCTGGCGATCGGAAAAGGGATGGGAAACGGGAAGCCATCATGGCTGCTAGGAAGACTGCTGCCCTCGCCCATAAATAAAGAAAATTTCTTGCGCCAAGCTCCTCTCAAGATCAGTGTGAGACAAGCTGTAAAAATCGTCAAATAAACCAGGCAACCCATAGAAATTATTAATATTACCTGAATTATTATTTTACCGAGTACCAGAATGCTGGGATTAGAAATATGAAATACGAGTAGTGAATGGTGAATGAAGTGCACGTATTTCACATCATTCAACGGATACTATGTTGAGAGACACGGTTTTGTAACCAAACGGGTGGGGACTAATATAATATCGTGTGTTGGCAATAAAACCAACCGGTTTAAAAAAAAAAGAAGAAATATAGACGTAACATCAGGAAACAATGCGTAATATTCACTCAGTTATATGAAGACGTTGTACACACTGTACAAGTATCTCAATCAATGAAATATTTTCTTCTGAATTCAGTGAGTGAGACTTTTCGGCGGCTGTAAAAAGAACAGGCCTCGTGCGTCCCGCAATTAACACCGACAGCCTACATATGTGAATGCGGGCACAGAAGTATAATTTCTGCTCGTAATTGCCTCCAGGGAGGATGGCGGGCAAATATCCAGAAACTGAATTAAACTGGTGGCGGACCGCGGACGAGGCAATCTGGCGAGCAGACATTCGGGATACAAGAGGGGGTTAAGTGGGCCGCCCTGAATAATATTACCATTTGGCGCACCACCAGCCGCTAGACCCTGCCCCGCTCTGCTCGATATATATGCGCCCCAGTCCGTACAGCCCTATCACCCATCTCAGCCGCAGCGACGGTACAAAAGGAGGCCCATTCCGAGCTCCCTTATTGGCGCGCGCTGCTGCACCAGAAGACCTAAGAGATCTACTTATCTGGGGTTATAATACAGACTAGAGGCGCACTGCGAACTTGCGCGACTTAAACATAATCCGGCACAGTCACAGTGCGGGAACGCAGACCGGCCATCATGAAGGTACTGAATCCTGGGATAAAGGCGTCTAAGGCGCCACTGCCGCTATAAGGCCGGAGCAGAGGGGAGCTTCGCGTCACAGTGCTTTCTCTTTCCATTCAAACGATGTCTCAGCTCATGTGTATCACCAACGAACTTTTATTTGACGACAGGCACCCGACACATCTTTTTCTTAATTTTAGTGAACTGTGCGTTTTTATGTCAATCAGAATACAACGGTGATTTCGTAGACTTTCCCGGCGTAATAACTTTTGATATTCTTCACGGGTTTGCGGCCGGATCATGTCGTCGTCCAGACACAATATTTCGGCGGACCAGCTGGCCGCCATCTTCAGGTGAGTTAACGCTAGTGCACTGCCTCGCCGGTACTGAATTCCAGCCACAAGGACGGAAACCTTTATACACCATGAGCAGAGCACCGCGCGTGCGTGAGTTGATGGGCAGCGCCTCCTAGGAGAAGACGGCAGAAACGATAAATCACAACAGCACTAGTTGGAAGAATCCAGTGATCGAAAATAAGACCGTTGTTTAATGTCGAACAAAATCGGATTCCATAACTTACTTAGAGGAAAACCTTTATCCCTGTTAATAATATTACTGGATAATCTAATTTCAATGGATTCTTTAAGAACATTGGACATAGTGTGTATAGGAAACCCACTCATATTGACCGCTATCTTCATGCGACCAGCTGTCATCCACCAACGTAGTGGAGTTTTGCGGACTCTGGTCAAAAGAGCTTATGCCATTTCTGACGACGAACGTCTGAAAGAAGAACTTGATCATTTGAAGATTGTTTTGAAACAGAATGGATATACGGAACAACAAATATGCCGTGCTCTTCAGTTTGGTCCGTTACGCGAGCCAGTAGAGGATACTTTTGAAGCTGTTTCTTATTTACCCTTTGCGGGAAGTATATCATCCAAAACTTCAAGAATTTTAAGAAAATATAATATTAAAAGTGTTTTTACGCCGGTGGCCAAGACTAGAGCCCATCTTGGCACAGTTAAAGATAATTTGGGCTTGAGGAAGCCCAGGGTTCATGAAATTCCGTGTCACTGTGGAAAGAAGTATATCGGTCAAACTATTCGAACTATTCAGGACCGGTGCGTGGAACATCATCGGCACACTCGGTTGTTCCAGCCTGAGAAGTCGGCAGTGGCGGAACATTGCCATAACGAAGGACACAGGATGATGTATGACACGACACAATTCATCTCTCCTGCTTCTCGCTATTGGCAATGTGTTCTTAAAGAATCCATTGAAATTAGATTATCCAGTAACTTTATTAACAGGGATAAAGGTTTTTCTCTGAGTAAGTTATGGAATCCGATTTTGTCCGACATTAAACAACAACGGTCTTCTTTTCGATCATTGGATTCTTCCAACTGGTGCTGCTGCGATTTATCGTTTCTGCCGTCTTCTCCCAGGAGGCGCTGCCCATCAACTCACGCACGCGCGGTGCTCTGTTCATGGTGTATAAATGTTTCCGTCGTTGTGTCTGGAATTCATCTCCGGCGGTACTCCGCAAGGATACCGCCCTTCGATTGTGCCATTCCAGCGCTAATCGAAGTGCTAGGTGTTTCAGGAGCCAGCCAGCCAGCCAGCCAGCCAGCCGAGCAACAGCGGTCCAGCCAAGCAGCAGCCGAGCAGCAGCAGCAGCAGCAGCAGCAGCAGCAGCAGCGGTCCCGGCCCCGGCCGGCAGCAGCGGTCCTGGCCAGCAGCAGCGGTCCAGCCGGCAACTGCCAGCCAGCCCTCCAGCAGCAGCAGCAGCAGCGGTCCAGCCAGCCAGCCCTCCAGCGGCAGCAACTGCAGCAGCAGCAGCGGCGGTCCCGGCCTCGTCCGCGGCGGCAGCAGCAGCAGCAGCAGCGGCATTCCTGCCACCCGTCGTTGAGTCAGCGCCAGCAGCGTGGGACTCTGGTCTTCGTCCGTCTTCGTCTTCCTCCGTCTTCGTCTTCATCCATCTTCGTCTTCGTCTGTCCCCAGTTTTTGTCCTTTCCTTTTCGTTCTGTGCGTTTCTCCCTGTCGTCATGTCAGCCCCCACCACCACTACCACCACAGCCATAGTTTATACTTCCCCTCCGCCGCCACCACCACTATAACATGGTGTGCCCAGTCACACCCCCGTCTTTCCATCCCGCCTCTTCTCACTCTCCCTTCGCCCTCGCTCTTTGTCGCCCCCTCTCCAGCTTCTTCCTCCCGCTCCTCTCCCTCTGATCCTTTCCCCCCACTCCCCCAGCCTGTCACTGCAGCTCCCGCTAGGGTGGTGGCCCGTCGGGCCACTCCCCATGCCCAACTCTCCCCATCGCCTTCGCCATCACCGCCACCGCTGTCGCCGTCGCCGTCGCCGTCGCCTTCACCGTCACCATCTCCGGCGCCGGCTACTGCGTCAATGCCGGGACCTGTCCCTTCCCACCACCTCCCTATAGCTCCTGTCCCTCATATCACCACCTGCCCTTCTGCCGCCGTTAAACGCCCTAGTGGCACCTCCACCTCCTCCGTTCCCAAGAAGACACCGCCCCGTCCTCCTCCCCCCCCCTCCAGGGTGCCATGGATGTCTCCCCGCCTGGCCCTGCTCCCTCCGCCTCCTCCTCCTCCTCCTCCTCCTCCTCCTCCTCCCCCTCTCTCTACAAATACCTCCTCTCCCGTCCCGATCCTTCCTTTCTCGAGGCCCGGAATCTCTCCCTCCTCCTCCGCCAACACTTCCCTGGTGCCCCCATCTCTCTCCTCACTCCCAGACGGGATTCCGTTCTCATCTCCTCCCCCAGCCCAACCCTCCATACTGACATCCTTTCCTGCCTCCCCATCACCCTTTTGGCCCCAACGCCTCCCTCACCCCTGCTCCTTCCCCATCTCCTACCCACCAACCCCAACCCCCGCACTCGGCTCAGTCCGTCGATCACGGAGGAGGAGGTGTTGGCAGAGCTCAAGGCGCATTGCACGCTGGAGGTGCGGGCGATCCGCCACATTTTCAACTCGGCCGGCCCCACCCGCCTTATGCGGGTTTTCTCCGAGGACGCCCCCTCCATTGACCGTCTCCTGAAGGAGGGTGCCCTCCTCTTCAACCAGCGCTACAAGGTCGACCCCTCCCGTTCCCCTCCTCAATCCCTGCGCTGCCAGAGGTGTCTGCACTATAACGCACACCCAATAGCCGAGTGCTGCGAGGCCCCCACCTGCCCGCATTGTAGGCAAGTGCACTTCCTCCGGCAGTGCCCTAACCTTCAATCCCCTCCCTCCTGCAATACCTGCAATCTCCCCCATCCCACCTACTCCCAAAAGTGTAAAGCCCGACCCCCTCCGACCACTCCTGAACTCACCGTCCCTGACCATCCTCTGGACGCCCCCACCCCTCCCGGCAATTCCTTTCGCCCACCCTCTACTGCTGAGGACATCATCATATTCCTCACAATCGTCCTTCAGAATGTTAATCCTTTTCAGCGCCCCCACACCCTCCAACAGATTTCCCTCGCTGCCCGTTCCATTTTCCAACTCAAAATGTACGCCACCTACTCCAACAACGAGGCCCATTTCACCTTCTCCTGTCTTGACACCCTCGTCTAAATCCCTATCATGGCGCGACAGCACCGTATCCTTTTCAACAATATTCGCTCCCTTCCCGCCAACAAGAACCTCTTCCTGTACACCCTTACCACCCACTGCGTGGATGCCTTCCTCCTCAATGAAACCTTCCTTCAACCCCACCACACTGTCCACACTTCGCCCTATCTCCTCCACCGCTCCGATAATCCCCTCCCGACTGCGCGTGGCGGAGTTGCCATTGGTCACCACCGCCAGATCCGCGTTCGGCTCCAACCCCTCCTTCCCGACCCCACCGAACACCTGATCCTTAGTCTCTTCTTCCCCGGCCTTACCGTTACCTGTGCCACCATCTATGTCCGCCCTAACGCCCCTCTTCCCTTCGACTTCCTCTCGCACATTGACCGTACCTTCTCCTCCTAAGTGATCGCCGCCGACCTCAACATCCATAGTCGTTCCGCCGCCCAGTTTCGGCGGTGGCATCGGTTCCTCTCCTCCCTTCAAGGCGACCTCATCCCCATCCCCCAGCACACCCGTCCTGAATCCAACTCCACTCCCGATGTTATCCTTTCCTCCCCCAACCTCCTTGGCCGCATGAAGGTGGATGTCCTGGAGCCTATTGGTAGCGACCATCTCCCTGTCCTCCTCACTGTTTCATATGGTCGTCGCCCCCGCCCCGACCCTCGCAATGACCCTCCCCCTAAGTACATCCATGACTATTCCCGTGCCAACTGGAATGCCTACCTGGATACCCTTTCCACCCAGGTCGATAGCCACCCCTTCACCTACCACCACCCTGACGATGTAACTCATGCCGCCTCCTTTCTCCAGCAGACCTTGTCTGAGGCCGTGGAGTCCCACGTCCCTACTGTCACCATCCACCCCCACCGTCCTACCTTACCCCCACAGGCCATCCTCCTCCTCCGTGAATCTCGCCGTCTCTACCGTGCCTTCCTCCGCACGTGTGACCCGGACACACTACGACGCCACCGGCAACTCCAGCGACACATTCGTAATTTGCTCGCGGCTAAGAAACGCCGGGATTGGCGACAGACATTCACCCGTTTAAATGCTACCCTGCCTATCAACTCGTCCAAGTTCTGATCAGCCTTCCGTCGCCTTACCGGAACTAAACCCTCCCCCTACTATCCTCTTCTCCATGATGGTCACCCCTTCCCTGACTCCCTTAGTAAGGCCAATCACTTTGCCTCTTACCTCTCCGATGTCTTTTCCATCCCCAATGATCCCCAGTTCGATTACTCCCTCTTCCCGGATGTCCGCGATCGAACTGACACCTCTGTCCCTCCACTCGCTCCTGGTTTCCAGTACCTGGACAACATTGCACACACGGCACTCAATGCCCCTATCATTACACAGGATCTCATTGCTACACTCAGCACGAAATGTAACACCGCTCCTGGTCACGATCGGGTCACCTACTGTCACCTTTGTGAAGCTCCTGTCTCTTTCCTATCCGTCCTGACCAGGCTCTACAATGTAGTCCTGTCCTCCGGTTACTACCTCGACCTGTGGAAAACCTCCCGTATCCTGATGTTCCTCAAACCTGGCAAACCGCCATCCGCCGTCTCCTCCTACCATCCCATCAGCCTTACCTCGGTCTTCAGTAAGGTCCTGGAATCTATCCTCACCCGCCACATCCACCAGCATCTCCGCCAGCATCGCCTCCTTCCCATTACCCAGTGTGGCTTTCGGCCGTCCTTCTCTTCCGACGATCTTCTCCTTCACCTCACTCATCTCCTTTCCGACCAGCTTAATTCCCGTCGCTCCGCAATCTTCCTCTCCCTGGACCTCGAAGGAGCTTATGACCGCGTATGGCATTCCGGTCTCCTCTTCAAGCTCCAAACCTTCGCCCTTCCATTAACTACGTCCGTCTGATCGGCTCCTTTCTCTCCCACCGTCCTTCCTACGTCACCATCCATAACACTGACTCCTACACCTTTTTCCCCTCTGCTGGTGTGCCCCAAGGCTCCGTTCAAATGGTTCAAATGGCTCTGAGCACTATGGGACTCAACTTCTAAGATCATCAGTCCCCTAGAACTTAGAACTACTTAAACCTAACTAACCTAAGGACGTCACACACATCCATGCCCGAGGCAGGATTCGAACCTGCGACCGTAGCGGTCGCCCGGTTCCAGACTGTAGCACCTAGAACCGCTCGGCCACCCTGGCCTGCCCAAGGCTCCGCCCTCTCCCCCTTCTGTACCTTTTGTATACGGCGGACATGCCGCCGCCGTCACCCCCCCCCCCCCCGTCCACCTCCTCCAGTCTGCCGATGACACCGCCTTCCTTGCCCTTGCCCCCACCCCGCAGCGCTCCCAATACCTTCTCCAATCCCATCTTGACCGGTTCACCGCTTGGTGCAACCAGTGGTTGTTCAAGGTCAATCCCTCCAAAACCCAGGCGATCATTGTAGGCAAAACCACCCCTTCCTTCCGCCTCCTTGATTTCTATCTCACCATCTATGGCCGTCCTATCGCCCTCACTCCCACCCTTAAGTACCTTGGCGTCACCCTCGACCGTCGCCTC
Organism: Schistocerca nitens; assembly: GCF_023898315.1. Classification (NCBI taxonomy): domain Eukaryota; kingdom Metazoa; phylum Arthropoda; class Insecta; order Orthoptera; family Acrididae; genus Schistocerca; species Schistocerca nitens. Next base: position 230,404,866 of record NC_064614.1, on the reverse strand, counting down.
TCCTGGACTCCCCATCTCTGGACAATCCAAGCCAAGGCACACTCCCGACTCCATCTCCTCAAGCTCCTTTCTGGCTGTACGTGGGGTCTGGACCCCTACACCATCCTCCATACCTATAAATCCCTCATCCGCCCTATCCTTTGCTAAGCCCATCTGGCCTGGATCTCCGCCCCCCCCAACCTTTTATAAATCCCTCCAAATGCTTGAACGCCATGCTCTCCGCCTCGCCTATCGCATCCGTCTCCCCTCCCCCACGCGGATCCTTTATGATCTCATCCCCTTCCCCCACCTCCTCCTTTTCCTTGAAAGGATACGGATCCTGTACACCTCCTGCAAACTCGATCCTCCTCATCTGCTTGTCTCACCCATCCTCTCCCACCCCCGCCCGCTGCCGCGCCTGTATTCCCACGTCCCACCCGGACTCCATCTCTCCACCCTCCTAACACTCTCCCAAGGTGGCTTCCGCCAGCTCCCCCTCCCTGATAATGCCCTCCTCCCCACTATCTACCCCTCCTATCAACTTTGATCCTCCCACCCCCCCCAATTCCTGTGTACTTTCCTTTAGGCACCCTCCCTCCCTTCTCTCTCCTTTTTCCCCCCATCCGTCTTCCTCCATCCCCCCGGGCTTCCCCTCCCCCTTCCTCCTTTCCTCCTATCTCTTCTGCCCATGGCATCTCTGCTCTCCCCTCTCCCTCTCCCACTACCCTCCTCCTTTCTTGGCAGGTCCCCGGACTCGCACACGCTACGTGGACTTTCGCGCGCTGGAGGTCATCGCCATTAGTGTCTCGTGTGTGCCGTCGTGTTTAGTGTTCAGCGTCCACCCTCGCACTTCATCGTTCACCTGTGCCATCGCCATCTTCAGTGTTTGTGCGTCGTATCAACAGTTTGTCGTGTGGTTTATCGTCGAGTGTGAACGGCTCCGTATTTGTCCTTATGTGTCTACTGTTTTCTTGCCCGCCGTTATGTAACTTATATGTATTCTTCCTGTTTTTTCTCATTGTGTATTCTATGGCTGAAGAGCAGCGTAGAATGCTGCTGACATCCTTCCTGTTGTACCGGTTTTAAAATAACAATAAAGTAAAAAAAAAAAAAAAGGCTGGAATTCAGTTCCGGCGAGGCAGTGCACAAGCATTATCTCACCTGAAGATGGCGGCCAGCTGGTCCGCCTAAATATTGTGTCTGGACGACGACATGATCAGGCCGCAAACCCATGAAGAATATCAGAAGAATACAACGGTATTTCTAAAAATTCGTTGTGTGCGTCTCGGGGTGATTTTTCGGCTCAAAAGAAGCATAAATGTTTCTAAGAAAATAAGACAGGCAGAGCGGTGGTAATGAGGTACAGGCTGTGCTCAAAATATGTCTATAGTTTAGCTTAGTTATCTACATGTTCCTTCCATCATATCTGCTACAAGTCGCTATGATGTCGAAGGTTTCAATACGTTCACAAACGTTATAACTTCATAATAGACTATAGACCCTCTACAAGTAGTTCAGTAATTCAGTTCAAAGATGGAAAGAAGGCAAGATCATACCACCTGTAATATGACCATGCCTTTTAAAGCACTGTGGTGTTCAAATAAACTGTTGGTTTCCACCAGTGTTGCGGCGTTGGTAACAACGGTTCCCGCCCGATCACCGAAGTTAAGCGACGTCGGGCCCGGCTTGTACTTTGCCGAGTAGCGGTACGGGGAAAACCGGGTGCTGTTGGTTTTAAAGAGGGTCAAGTACAGAAAGTGACGTCCAGTACAACGACTTGTGGCAGGCCGTCGTGCCACGCGACATAAAAAACCTGTCGCTTGAATCAGGTTTACTTGTTTTATGTAACTGGTTTTGGAAAATCAGCTGCAATTTGAAAATAACTGTAGCATCTATACACAAGGCACTAAAACGAAAAACGGCCTCCACTATGCGACCTTAACCTTACTCTTGCACAAAAAGGAGCAAAGTGTGCAACCCTAAAAATATCTGATTATTTTGAAGATAAAATCTGTAGGTTGCTGTAGTATCAACCACCGCCGGTCGACCGCACTCTGAAATGCTGAACTGAATTACAAAGTCCATAAGCAGGGCCAACAAGTACATGAGAACACTGAATAGAAAGTACAAGAACAAGTCATAAGCGAGCATGAGAGAAGCCGTTTTCGTAACTTAAATACATCCGGCGCTGGACCCTGGATGGAGAAGGGGGAAGGGGGGGGGGTGGAAGAGGCGTCCGTCGTACATAATTGTTGGCCACTGCTTATGTACTTCGTAATTACTATACACAACGTTAAGCCTGAATAGATACTTTAGAACTTGTTTTAACAACGACCTTGTACAGTCAACTGCTACCAGAAAAATGTGTATTCATTCTATTCTTAATGTTATCAGTACTTAGAATAAAAGATAACTGTGTTTATGTTAGTTGTGTATTGTGCTCCATGCTTCCCCCACCCTCTTGAGATCCCACACGTGCATAAGAAGAGATATAGCAGCTGTTTGGCCTCGTCATGTTTTTCTCAAAATTTATTCTTCGCAGTCTACGTTTAATCTCCTCTACTGGGGTCTTCTTCAGGATCTTCTGGTGTCCCAGTTAGCTAAACACTGTCAGAGACCAATGTCGCGTTTGCTTACAAAAGGGACTTTTCCTCTGGCACTTCTTTCGAAGAAATCTGGTTACTAAATGAAATTTGTTGCGGCCAATTTTCTTATAATTAGCTTGAATTAAGTTAGAAGAATACGCTAAGGAACCTGACAGTTTCTGCTGAGTAGTTGCTCTTCTTAACAGCATCCCATTTGAACAATTAGTTCATGAGCCCAGACGAACTGTAAATGGTTGCGGAAACACACTTGATCCCTTAGCCACAAATAATCCTGATCTAATAGAGAGCGTCATGATGGATACAGGGATTAGTAAACACAAGGTCATTGTAGCGAGGCTCAAAACCATATCAACCAAAACCATTAAAAATAAACGCAAAATATTTCTATTTGAAGCAGCAGATAAAAATTCGCTTGATGCCTTCCTAAGAGAGAGTCTCCATTTCTTCCAAGCTAATTATGTAAGTGTAGACCAGATATGGCTCAAATTCAAAGATACAGTATAGACAGCAATAGATAGATTCATACCACGTAAGTTAATAAGAGACGGGACTGATCCACCATGGTACACAAAACACGTCAGAACACTGTTACAGAAGCAACGAAAAAAGCATGCCAAATTCATAAGAACGCAAAATCCCCAAGACTGGCTAAGTTTCAGGGAAGCTCTAAATTTAGTGCGGACGTCAATGCGAGATTCTTTTAAGAGTTTCCACAATGAAACATTGTCTCAAAATATGGTAGAAAACTCAAAGCGATTCTGTTCGTATGTAAAGTACACCAGTGGCAATAAACAGCCAATACCGTCACTGCGCGATAGCGATGGAAATGTTACCGATGATGGTGCCACTAAAGCGGAGTTAATAAATACAGTTTTTCGTAATTCCTTCACGACAGAAGACGAAGTTAATATTCCCGAATTCTAAACCAGAACAGCTGTTAGCATGAGTGACATATAAGTGGATATCTTAGGTTTCGCGAAACAATTCAAATCACTTAAGAAAAACAAGTCTTCCGGTCCAGATGGTATACCAATCAGTTTCCTTTCAGAGTATGCAGACACAATAGTGCCTTTCTTAGCAACCATATACAACCGCTCATTTGACGAAAGGTCTGTTCCTAAAGACTGGAAAGTAGCACAGGTCACACCAATATTTAAGAAAGGAAATAGGAGTAACCCACTGGATTACAGACCCATGTCACTGACCTCAATTTGCAGTAGGATTTTGGAGCATATAGTGTACTCGAACATTATGAATCACCTTGAAGAAAATGACTTATTGATACATAACCAACACTGATTCAGAAAATATCGTTTTTGTGCAACACAGCTAGCTCTTTATTCCCATGAAATAATGAGTGCTGTCGACAAGGGATCTCAGATCGATTCCATATTCCTAGATTTCCAGAAGGCATTTGATACCGTTCCTCACAAGCGACTATTAATCAAATTGTGTGCATATGGAGTATCGTCTTAGTTGTGTGACTGGATTCGTGATTTCCTCTCACAGAGGTCACAGTTGGTAGTGACAGACCGTAAATCATCGAGTAGAACAGAAGTGATATCTGGCGTTCCGCGAGGTAGTGTCACAGGCCTTCTGCTATTCCTTATTTACATAAATAATCTAGGTGACAATCTGAGCAGCCCCCTTAGATTGTTTGCAGATGATGCTGTAATTTACTATCTAGTAAAATCATCAGACGATCAATTCCAATTACAAAATGATCTAGAGAGAGTTTCTGTATGGTGCGAAAAGTGTCACTTGGCACTAAACAAAGAAAAGTGCGAGGTCATCCACATGGTTACTAAAAGAAATCCGATAAATTTTGGGTATACGATAAATCACACAAATCTAAGGGCTGTCAATTCGACTAAATACCTAGGAATTACAATTACGAGCAATTTAAATTGGGAAGACCACATAGATAATATTGTGGGTAGGGCGAAACAAAGACTGCACTTCGTTGGCAGAACACTTAGAAGATGCGACGAACCCACTAAACAGACAGCCTACATTACACTTGTCCGACCTGTGCTGGAATAATGTTGCGCGGTGTGGGATCCTTATCAGGTAGGGTTGATGGAGAACATCTAAAAAGTGCAAAGAAGGACAGCTCGTTTCGTGTTATCGCGCAATGAGGATGAGAGTGTCACTGATATGATACACAAGTTGGGGTGGCAGTCACTGAAACAAAGGCGGTTTTCTTTGCGGTGAGATCTATTTACGAAGTTTCAATCACCAGCTTTCCCTTCCGAATGCGAAAATATTTTGTTGACATCCACATACGTAGGAAGGAATGATCATCATAATAAATTATGGGAAATTAGAGCTCGAACGGAAAGATTTATGTGTTCCTTTGTCCCATGCGCCATTCGAGAGTGGAATGGTAGGGAAGTAGTATGAAAATGGTCCGATGAACACTCTGCCAGGCACTTAAGTGTGAACTGCAGAGTAACCATGTAGATGGCAAAACGTCTGAAGCTTGTCATCGATTGAGCGGGGTCTACTGAGCATCTTGTGTACGGTGTTCATATCTGGTTTCACGAGGTGTACAGGCGAGGCGCTTAGTCTCTCTCCGAATGGCGTGTATGGGGGGGGGGGGGGGGGGGGGTAGCCGGCAAGAGAAAGCAACCTGCATGGCATTGACGTCGTTAGGGTAGTCGAGTATGCTGGGATCCCAGCCCTCCATATACTACACGTCTTAGGCTTCTTTCGTTGTAAAACATTTATTATGTTATTTTACTATTCCGACGGGTTGAATAACAAACGAACGAATTTGTATCAACTTGATCACGCTCTCTCACTCATGATTTGAGCCTTATGATGTTCTCATCCCCACCAGAGTTCGTCTGAATTCGACATCTGGAAAACATTTTACTGTCAGACGTGCTGCTATTTGTATTATACAGATATGTAATTACTACGTACACTCGGCTTAGTATATATTAGGCAACTTGTGAAATTGCACTTTATAGATACACTGATACAATCTGTAATGTTTAGAATTTTCATCGTACTGGTGTTTAGAATTTCGTTACCTGACAACCTTTCAAAAATGGTTCAAATGGCTCTGAGCACTATGGGACTTAACATCTGAGGTCATCAGTCCCCTAGAACTTAGAACTACTTAAACCTAACGAACCTAAGGACATCACACACATCCATGCCCGAGGCAGGATTAGAACCTGCGACCGTAGCGGTCACGCGGTTCCAGACTGAAGCGCCTAGAACCGCACGGCCACACCGGCCGGCGACAACCTTTCAATTTCAACCTGTGAATATGAGTATTTTTACTGCATTTCCACATTTTTTGAGGAGCAAGCACAGTTAATAAGGCGATCATTTGGCATTTTAATACTTGTGTATTTTTCTTTTTTGAATGGTCTTCTTGTGGATTTTTCTCTGACATCTGAGTTACCGAGAATCTTTTAGGCAATGGAGTGTTGTAGCATCAGGAAAGTTACAAGAAAGTGTGCGGTCCACGTTATGTTATTGAGTTTCCCATGTAGTACGTTTTGTGGTAAACCCTAAGAAGACTTTTTTTTGTTTAGTCATTAGTCATCTGAGCGGTTCGATGCGGCTCGCCATGAATTCCTTTAGTGAGCCAACGTCTTCATCTCGGAATAACACTTGCAACCTACGTTCTCAATTGTTTGCTGAAAATATTCCAATCTTTGTTGTTCTCTACAATTTTTACCCTCTACCTCTCACTCTAGTATCACGAAAGTTATTCCCTGATGTCTTAATTGATGTCCTACCGTTCTGTCCCTTCTTCTCGTCAGCGTTTTCCATGTATTCTTTTCCTCACCGATTCTGCAGAGACCCACCACGTTCCTTACCTTATCAGTCCATCTAATTTTCAGCGTTCTTCTGTAGCAGGACATCTCAAATACTTCGATTCTCTTATGTTCCGGTTTTCTCACATTCATATTTCACTACCATACAATGTCTTGCTCCAAACACGCATTTCAGAAATTTCATCCTCAAAATAAGGGTATGTTTGACACTAGTAGACCTCTTGGGCAGGAATGCCCTCTTCACCAGTGCTAGTCCGCTTTTTCGGTTCCTCCTTGCTCCATCCGTCATGTGTTATTTTGCTGCATAGGTAGAAGTACTCCATAATTTCATCTACTTCGTGATCCTCAATCCTGATATTTAATGTATCACTGTTCTCAGCTATGCTGCTTCACGTTTCTTTCGTCTTTCTTAGATTTACTGTCAGCCCATATTCTGTACTCGTTAGACCATTTCATTCAGTAGATCCTGTAATTCTTCTTCACATTCACTGAGGATAGGAAAGTCATCAGCGAATCTTGTCACTGATATTCTTTCACCTTCACTTTTCAGTTGCGCCCTTGAACCTTTCCTTAATTTTCATCATTGCTTTCTCGATGTGTAGATTCGGTAGTAGGGGCAAAAGACTACACCCCAATCTTACACACTTTTTAATCCGAGCACTTCGTACTTGGTCTTCCACTCTTTTTATTCCTTCTTGGTTCTTGTTAATATTTTATATTACCCTTCTTTTCCTGTATTATTTCGATGATATTTTAGTCATTAACAAAGGACGTGTTGATGGCATTGACCGTATTTTCAATTTCTTTAATGAACTTCACGAGAAAATATCCTTCACTGGTGAACTCGAAAATGAGGCACGTCAACTGAACTTTCTTGACTTGACGCTCGCAGTAGAAGAAAATAAAATCTCATTTAATGTTTGTCGTAAACAAACATACAATGATGAGATCTTACCTGCGTCTTCCATGCACCACCATCTCATAAAAACTCTTTCAGTCTGCTATTCACAGAGCTACTTCTATTCCACTTTCGAAAGAAAAATTCAAGGAAGGAATTAATTTAATTAAAACGATAGCAGTTAATGACGAATACGAATCTGCCATAGTGGATGATATCCTTAAAAAGGAAACAGTAAAAGAGTTACTACACCCGGCACCTCTGTCAATGAGTCAAGTTTTTTTCTGTTCCTTTCTTGGGGCCCATCTCATATCAGATTCAAGGCCTTTTTCGTAATATATACAACTGTAATGTCGCCTTTTCAACAGATAATAATTAAAAAAAAATTTATTCCTAATTTAAAATCGACCCGTTCCCTTTAGGAAAACTCTGGTTTCTGTAAGATTTTTTGCGACATTTGCTCTTCTAACTACATAAAACCAACAGGACGTGCCTTGACAGTCAGATACAAAGAACATCTTTCAAGGAAAAATGGCACTAGCACCCAAACTTCGTCTTCTGCCTACCACCTTCTGATTAAATGTCACGTGCCTAAAGCTGTTCACGATATCAACATTTTGCAGACTAAGAAGAAAGGGTGTAGATTAGGTGTTCTCGAAGAATTAGAAATTTTTAAATTTCTTTCTCGAAATGATGCACTCATTCTTAACGATCTGCTACAATTACGCAATAAAAGCTTCTTCAACGGAATAAAGCCGTTACTTGACATTTGATTTTGGCGACAGGAAGGGCATCCGGCTACTTTCTGAAACTAATATCGCCAAATCCATAGTAACAAGGCCGACCCTGCGTTGATGTGGGACAAAGGGCCAAAGAAAATGATGATATTTGATTTCGTGTTCCCTCCTGCCGTAACCAAAATATTTTTTCAGTCAAGGTCGAATCATAATTTTTTTTTATTAAATGGTTTATATTGGCTGCATCTCACCTTATACCGTTTTCTACTCGCTTAGTTATTCAGCTCCCTTGCCGGCTGAAGTGGCCGTGCGGTTCTAGGCGCTGCAGTCTGGAACGGCGAGACCGCTACGGTCGCAGGTTCGAATCCTGCATCGGGCATGAATGTGTGTGATGTCCTTAGGTTAGTTAGGTTTAACTGGTTCTAAGTTCTAGGGGACCAATCACCTCAGAAGTTGAGTCCCATAGTGCTCAGAGCCATTTGAACCATTTTTTGTAATTCTATAAGGGCGTTTTCAGTCTCTGAACTGTACTTCTAAGCTCTTACGTAGACAAAATGTTACCATGTCTGCTGTTTTCAGATGAAATATTGACTTTTACTTAATGCACTAAATAATGCCCATCATAATATTCATCTGTCTATATTTTGAATGTTAAGTAGCCTGTTTGTATTTGCGGCTACTAGGTGGTAGCTCGCAATTGCTGAGATGGGGGCCTTAGTCTGATGTTGCCTGTAGCTCGACACATGTGAGCAACCCATAGAGGCTTACCTTCCACGTTTTCGATTTCAAAAATTTTCTGATTAACGATTTATCTCTTGATATTTATTTTATACGTGACATGTAAGTACTGTTTCTTTTTTGTACTGTTAGTCAGTACTTACATTTCAAAAACTTTTTTTCCTATAGTTTTGTACTCATGTTAAAGGTCAGTTTGAATTTTTGCTTCTGATGAAGGCACTCATGTCAAAAGACTTATTTTTTGCGACCGAAGGCTGTCATTGCTTTAATTTTAATTGTGGGTCGCATCACAATGACGCAGTCAGACTGGAGAGCCGCCTTTTCGTGTCGTAATTTTATGCAGCATTGCTGGGACAACAGCATAATTAATTTCAGTTTTGTTCTTCGCCAGTAGTGGCTAGTTTTCAGATTTTTCCTCACTTATGGAAAGCGGCGTTATTTACAGTTTACGAGACAAAGGCGTTAATGGCATTCAGCGGCTAGTGGGTATTCATTTACATCAATGGAGAAAGTTGAAAATTTTTGCTGGTCTGGGATTCGGTGCCGAGCGCTTCTAGGCGCTTCAGTCTGGAACCGCGCGACCGTTACTGTCGCAGGTTCGAATCCTGCCTCGGACATGGATGTGTGCAATGTCCTTAGGTTAGTTCGGTTTACATAGTTCTAAGTTCTAGGGGACTGATGACCTCAGCTGTTAAGTCCCATACTGCTCAGAGCCATTTGAAACATTTTGGAATTCGGTCTCGGATACCTTGCTTACTAGGCAGAAGTTCCGATCACTAAGCCACCCGCAACTGTACGGTCTACTCTAGCACACCTCCAGTCAGACCTAAATTCTCAACTTTCCACACAGTACTGACGTAGTGCCCCTGACCCTTTTCCTCATTACTCGCGGCGTTTCGCCGATTCCCTTAAGAGTCCGAGTGCGGTATGCATTTGCGTTGAAGGAAGCAAGGAATCATGGGTGAACCTCGCCTTGATTGTATATGTGGTGTCTGTCCGAAAGAACAGACACGGCGTATTTATTTATAGTTTAGTGATCGCTAAGTCCCGGACACCCATTGTGTTCAAACGCCTTGAAAGTGGGAATTCTCGGAAGCGGACAGAGAGGAGCGTGTGTGGACTGTGATTTACCGGTAGCGGGTTTTGGGCCTCGGCGTTCATCGGCGTGAGAGCCAGGCCCTGATCGTTAACACGCGCTTTACGCCGTCGTTTCATTCCGCCCTGTTTAAAGGGAGAAACGGCCCATAAAAAGAGCTTCGGCCTTTTATTCCGTTGGAGGGGATTGTTGAGCGGGCAGAATGGTATCTTTGAGGTCGTTAACGAGTTTTACGCGGTGAGTGCGCGCGTACGACCGCTGCCACTCGCTTTTGTTCGCTGCCAGCTCGGGGTTGGGGCCCTCACCGGTGTACAACAAGATGACAACAACAACACGTACAACGCGCGAACAATATCGCCGGTCAGGTAACATGCTGTGAGCTGATCGGCAGCATATAGTAACATCGGCACTTGTTATTCCTGTGGGCGTAGCACCTATACTGTCGTAGCAAAAGCGGTGTTGGTAAAATACCTGTGGCTTCTTCCCAGCATAAAAGAGCACGCAAAACCAAATATTTGTTTCTTTTGAGTTACCTAATTCATCATTTCAAAGAACATGCTTTATATACGCCCTACTTAAACAGAATAAATACACATTATTGTCCTCTTGTTGGTAGTCATGGAATCCCGTAACATTTCGTTTAGACAAGACCGCTGTATAAAGAAATGCTAATCTAAAATATGCAAGAAACATGAAAAGAAAGAATAAGGATTCAAAATTAAGTTCTCGACAAAAACAAGGTTACTAGGACGGAGCATAGGTAAGGGTGACTTTATGCTGCAACCTCGCTGCTTAGGCTTAGCCGGTGTGTGCTGGCGACGTTGTAATAAGCCCATTTACTGTTACTGACTCATTCAGTTCTCGCCGGGCGAGGAAATCAAGCTAGTTTGTGTTTGGAGCTGCGACCAATGCCACCCGTCCTAAGAACTTGAACTGTGACTGGCTACTTCAAGGTCATTCCAGCAGCACCTTTCTTTAGACCACTGCAACTCGTTTGCACGGCTTCACACACACAATATACCTACGCCTCCACCTGCATCAACACTGTGAAGTTCATGTGGAGAGTACGTCCCGTTCTAGCATGTTTGCATGGCACGATAATGTAATCTTCTCGTCGATCCTCTAACTTCAAAAGGCCGCGCTGGATAGTCACGCGGCCTTAGGCAACGTGTCACGGTTCGAGCGGCTTCCCCCGCCGGAGTTTCGAGTCCTCCCTCGGGCATGGGTGTGTGTGTTGTCCACAGTGTAAGTTAGTTTAAGTTAGATTAAGTAGCGTATAGGCCTGAGGGCCGATGACGTCTGCTGTTTGGCCCCATAAGATCTTACCACAAATTTCCCAAAAATTTCCTAATTTCCAAAGTAACACATTTTTAATCAGTCTCTGACCCCCAGCTTTTTTTCAACAACTTATAAGCAGGGATGCTTGTAACCCATGAGGAACTGTGTCAAACAGCCTTCCATCTACAGGCCCCTTTGCATTCGACAAACGTTACACAAGGTTTGGGAATGTATAGTTCACGAACAGCTTACTAACTTTTAACATCAAATAAACTTTTTAGTGAATACCAGTCCGGTTTCCGGAAAAATCGCAGCACAACGATTGCTCTTATAAACGCAACTGACTAACTGAAACAAGCTATGAACAAACGACAGGTGGATGTCGCGTGCTTTCTAGATTTCAGTGAAGTTTTCGATTCTGTCGAATTTGACATTTTACACTCGAAACTCACAACTCCTCTACTATCTGAAAACAACAGCAGAAATACTCGTTCTTAACAAATTAAACTCCTCTCTGTACCACCACACAGCACTGCCCTGTTATCTAAATCATTTTCTGTGTCGGGAAGCCAACTTTGGAACAATCTTCCTCAGAATATCAGAGAAATTAAACTTCGTCCAATCTTTAAAAGATTGTCCAACTTCTATCACAATAGCCATCTCTGCTAGATTCTGTGCAGATCATTGCCATTAGTCCTGCTCTCCCAGAAGTATCCCTACCCCCTGTCGGCAGAGTTTTCTATTTATACTCTGTTCTTTCGTGACAGTTGCTGTCACTGTCATTTCAATCTACTCACTTCCGTTTATTCACTTCCCTTATGATAATACTGAACATTGTTTTAAATGAGCTAAGCTAATCTATGTCATTCTAAATATCCTTTACTATTATTTCTGTTATTGTAATTAGTTCAGTTATTATTACTGTGGGGAGCGTTTTGTAATATCATTGGTAAGTGTTAGTCCTGGATAGATGTAGAAGAGGGCTTAGGGCCGTAAACTGGTCAGGCTAAAAATGCTATAAATAAATAAATATATTAACGCTTCTTCCTGTTCTATTCGCTTATGTTTAAATGTGTGTGAATTCCTAAGGGACCATACTGCTTAGGTCATCGGTCCCTAGACTTACACACTACCTAAACTAACTTATGCTAAGAACACACTCACACCCATGCCCAAAGGAGGACTCGAACCTCCGGTGGATTCGCTTATGAAGCATGGGAAAAATTACTTCATAAACGCCTCTGCGCGAGCTGGAATTGGATTTATCTTGTCTTTGTGATCATTGCGGGAATGATACTTTGCGAGATGTAGTATATTCCTAAATTTCTCATTTAACACTTCAAACACTGTAGGGAGTCTTTCGAGAGATAGTTTGCGTCTAACTTCAAGCATCTCCCTGCCCAGTTTTTTCTGAATTCCATGAATGCTCTCTCGTGGATCAAACAATCAAATGACCATTGATGCTCTTTGTATACTTTCAATGTCTGGTGACAGTCGTATTTGCTAAGGATCCCAAACACTTGAGATATATTCTGGATGGGTCACGTGAGTGTTTTGTCAGCATTCTCCTTTACAGATTGCGTGCATTTTCCAAGCAGCCTACCGAAGAAATCATCGAAACTAACATACGCAGGCAGTAATTGCGTGAGAACTACAAGTGACGATTTTAAACAGGCGCTTTTCTTAGCTGTTTTCGGGCATAAACCTGTCTGGGACCAGAGGCGTACCGATCATCGCAACCACTTCGTCATTAATAAAATAAGATGTTATAATTTTTGAAAATCAGTTCCTCTGTTTCAACTAATTAATCGTTGTCTTTTTTCGGTAAAATATCAGCACGAAAAGTTTCAGCTGTTGTATATGCGGCAGATGTGGGTAGAAACTGACGAAGTATTGCCTCATTGTGAATAAGCATACAAATCGCTTGAGTGTATTTTTGTTCTTTCGTTGCAGCAACACAAATACATCCAAGAATTGTAAAGAAACTATAGACAATATGGCCACACAAATGAAGAATACAAATCGCTCTTCAGCAGAAATTACGTTAATAATTGTGGGTCTAATCTTTATATCATCGACAATTCTCATTTCACTATGTGTCCAACATATGTAAACAGATGTGCTTTTGTGCACCGTGTTTGTATGATGTAACAAGCATCTGTGAGCAATATGTATATGGACGTGGCCTTTTCGGCAAAGTGCTTTATGTTTTTAAGTATTTTAGCGACGATAAACGTTTATAATGTGCTGAATTTTATCCATTTGACATCTTGTGTGTGAGATTCAACGTAAAATGAACATGTTTTACAACAAAAAGATGTTAAAGACCTGAAGATGACATCAATGACTGTCGAAAGCCGTCGTCTAAAATAAAGAAATTTAATATGCTTTTGAATGGTTTTAGTAATTAAAACAGAAGGACCTTTAATACAATAAAAATGAGAAAATTTAATTCTCATTCAAAAATATATAAAATAATCAAGATAACTGTCTCAGAAAGGCCTCTGAAAGATTTTTGAGCCGATGTTAGAACTGGTGAAAGTATCAGTAGTGTGAAAGGTCTCCGTTTAAAGCGTGCCTCCATACCTCTTCTTTTTTCTCTTTGTTACTGAACAAATTTGTGTCGTGTATTAACCACTTTTACTGTCGTCAGAGGAACCAGAGAACGTCATTTTTTGCTTACCACACTGCAAACAATCCAGTCTGAAGTGTCCCATACTAGTCTCAATGTTGGAGAACTTACACCCATATTCACAGCAAATACCAGGTTTATTAACAACAACATAAATTCACTCTTCTCTGTTCTTGAAAATTAATGAACAGGGACAACATTTATTTCAGCAGTCCAAGTAAGCGTCTCATTTCAACACTTTCGGTAGGAGAAGCAAACACTAGACTGTTCGGTTTGAATGACCGTTACACTGACTATGTGATGAAGTCTACGTATTAAGGATCAGAAGGTGTGATGACAGTCTCAGAGTGCAATCACAGTCACAGGTCGAGGTACAAAGGGCGAGGAGCTAAGCGTCGAAGTCTGAGAGTAGCAAGAATGAAGACTCTTTGCAACTCTACGTAGCTACGGTAGTGGCGTCCAGCATCCTCTGGTTGGCGAGCTGGCTTCAGCTGCCACATATGGGCCACGCGATGTCGTAAATAACGGCTGGTGGTTGAATGAACTGCTCATGGGCTATTTGTAGGACCGTGTAATCTGTGCCTTCTAGGAGCAATGCCACCGCCATCTGCCGGTGTGGCGAGCGCCATGAGTCATAAAGGTTACATCCTGAATTGTCTTCAATAAAACACGTGGTGTTATTGCTTCTGTCATATGGACACATCCCGTTTGGGCTCTCGTCGCGAACTCTGCTGTCTCATATGCAGGCAACCCGCGGCACTGCACTGTTATGTTGCTGGGCTACATGTGCAGACATAGCACACTCAACTAGCGAAGTGTGCAGCCGCAAGGTAAAAACAAAATTCCCGACGACAAGCGTGTCATCTCTATAATGTCATCCTCTCTACTGGCTTCTACCCTAACCTGTGGAAGACTTCTCATGTCCTCTTACTCCTCAAATCCAACAAACCCCCTCCTGCCGCCTCTTCCTATCGTCCCACCTGCCTCACCTCCATCTTCAGTAAGGTCTTCGAATCCATCCTCTCTCGCCGTATCCATCAGAACCTTAATGAACACCACCTCCTCCCCCTTACCCAGTGTGACTTCCGACCATCCTATTCCGCTGAAGACCAACTCCTTAACCTCGTTCACCTTCTCTCCCACCAGCTCAACTCCCGTCGCTCCGCCATTTTTGTTTCCCTAGACCTCCAAAATGCCTATGACCATGTATGGCATCCTGGTCTCCTCTTTAAACTCCAAACCTACGCCCCGCCTACCAATTTTGTCCGTCTGGTCGCTTCCTTTCCTCTCGTGCCATCCTTCCTATGTCACCTTCCATAACACCAACTCCCATATCTTTTAGCCCACTGCTGGTGTCCCCCAGGGCTCTGTCCTCTCCCCTCTCCTTTATCTCCTGTATACGGCTGATATGCCCAAGCCACCCCCACCTGTCCACCTTCTCCAGTATGCTGATGACACCGCCTTCCTGGCTCTCTATCCTACCCTTCAACGGTGCCAATGCACCCTCCAAACCCACCTTAACCAGTTCACCACTTGGTGTAACTAGTGGTTCCTCTGTCTCAACCTCTCCAGAACCCAGGCATTTATCATAGGTCACACCACCCACTCCTTCCGTCTCCATGATTTCTACCTCACCCTTTATGGTCGTCCCATCCAGCTCACACCCACCCTGAGATACCTTGGCCTCACCCTTGACCGTCACCTCACCCAGACCCCCTCACCTCCAGACCATCCAGCAGAAAGCCCATTCCCACCTCTACTTCCTGAAACTCCTGTCTAGCCGGACATGGGGATTGCATCCTTCCACCATCCTCGACACCTACAAACACCTCATCTGTCCTACTCTCTGTTATGCCAGCGTTGCCTGGATCTCTGCACCCACTCGCTTTTATAAGGCCCTCCAAATCCTCGAATGCCATGTGCTCTGCCTTGCCTTCCGTATCCGCGTTCCTTCCCCCACACGGCTCCTGTATGAACTCATCCCCTTCCCCCACCTCCTCCTGTTCCTCCAACATCTCCATATCCCTTACTTTGTCCCTCCCACCCCATGGTTTCCTCCTTCCTCTCCACCCTCTGCGCATTGCCGCGCCTCTATACCTCTATCACAGTATCCCTTCCTCTCTCCACCTCCACACCTTCCATCTCCTTCATCAGGGCAATTTCCAGCATCTCCCCCTTCCCAGATAATGAACCTCATTGTGACATATACCCTTCATTCCAGCTATAGCCTGGCCTTGTTCCCCCCCTCCCCAGGGGCCGTTTTTCCTCTCCCCTGCTTCTCCCAGAGCGGATTTTCCTCCCTTCCCCCCCCCCTGAGACCCTGCACCCCATCCTTGCCTCGTCCCCTCCCACATCCCTCCCTACCTGCCCTCTTCAGCGCGACCCCCGCCCATCTCCCCCTCTCTTCCCCTCCCTCCCTTCTTCCCTTCTCCCTCATCTCCTTGAGCCTGGCAGATCCTCTGTTTTGATCACCGTCAGTATGCCATGTCGGTGTTGTGTTTAGTGCTGTTTCTCCTGTACGTCAAGAGGTGTGATTTTAATTGTGTGCTGGCTTTGTACTTGGTGTTACTGTCAGTGTTTGGTATGTGCTACACCATCCCTCGATACTTTTATGCTCCTGTCATACTGTGCCTTGTGTTCTTTTAATTGTCCCAGTGTGTGGTTTTTTGTGTGCACTACTTTTTTACAGTTTTTGTCTCCATTTTACAGTCGCTCCTTTTTTTGTCTATTGTCTTCCATGATGTTCCCCCTTTTTTATATCTATGTTCACCATGTTTTCTCCTTTGTTATTTTTTAAATGTCTTCTATTGTTTGTTCTATGTCTTTCGGCTGATGAGCAACGCATATCCTGCTGCGAGCCAGTCCCAATGGGGAATTGAAATACAATAAAGAAAAAATAAAAGAGAAGCGTGATGCCTGCGAGGCTAGCGAGCAGCAGTGTGCCAGCAGCAAAGCTGCAGCATAGATTGATCAAGCCCCCTGGAGAAAAACGAGATGCGATAAGCCGGCAGCGAGCAGAGACCTGCCGGAACTGAGGCTGTAGCATAAACGCACCCTAAGATCGCTGAGGAACATATACGGAACCATCTCGATGTTCGCCTTCAGCGATTTAGGGAGACCCAAAGAACCAAAATATGAGTGTTCTGGTGGGGATCTGAACCGCTGCCTTCCTGAAAGCGATTTCAGTGTCTTACCATTGCGCCAAAGATGTCTGTATAACTACCATCTCATGACAAAAGTCGATCTGAACCTTGTAATACTCTAGAAATCATCCAAGAAGCAGTGAATGAAGGCGGTCGAAATTTGTATGTCAAACATCTCCAATCGGCGATCGTGAAGATTGTGTTAGACTGTAGTAGCTAACTGGACAACTCCAGTTTCGCCGACGATTTTATAGTTAAAAAGTGGTAGCCAGAAAAAAAAATTGTTTTCAGGTATAATTACATGAGCAAGAGTGATATGATAATGTATTCATCAACGTTAACACTAATCACTGTATACATATACTGTAATCTGACTCGTTCCACATCATTTCGACAAAAGAATCGTTCAAAGGATCTATAGAACTTGTAACTAATCAACTAAATAGTTAACTTTTATTTATTGTAATTTATTTGTTTCTTTAACCTGATCTGATTGTGGGTATCAGGCCCTCTCTTACATCGGACCAAGGTTTCAAAAAATACAGAACAGTTTTTGTTCACCACAATTTCCTAAGAAATAACAGTTTTAATGTGGCAAATATCATTAAAATGATTGAGTGGCTACAGTGGCAATGTGAGTAAATAATACTGACTGTGAACTAATAAAATTATTACTGGCAGTACCTGTACTACTGCAGCTGCCGCCACTACCAGTGATAATAGTAATAATAATAGCAATGATAATAATACCGACGATAACAACAATAACGAAAGTGACAGATATAAGAAGAATTTGTAGGTGTACAAAACAGATATTTTCTGATACAGCGCGTTCTGGTGAAATGAAGTGTAAGGAAACCGCAACTGGGAAAAGAGGAAGGAATGGTCGGAAAGAAGGATACAAGAGGGTGACGAGTGGGTACACGGACTGTGGTAATCCTTGTTTCTGCTTTAAAAGATATGTCAGTAATCGTCTTCTGAAGTTACAGATGTTATTCAGTTCTCTAATACAATGCAGATGGTTACACGATAGCAGGGTTCCTTCTACAGAGAAGGACACAGGGAAACTGGCTAACGACGGAGTGGTACAGGAAGGATTTTGGTCTGACGGGAACGGGTGTTTCTGCCATGTTGTTCAGATAAGAGCGTTAAGGTCGAGGAAGGATACAATGGAGGTTCTACGTAAACGGCATCACTTGAAGTTTCTGTTGTATTTATTGCCTTTTGAACCATAATTAAGAGATGCAAATTTGCGAATGCTCATCTCTCAACTGGTTGCAGAGAAAGCAGTAGTTGGTAAATGATAAGAAAAACAATCCGTGACGACGTGACGTGAACTCGCGTTTCAAACACAGAACTTCTCCATCCTCATTACTAAATTATCATTCGACGTCATTGTCGTAGGACATGTAGTTTCATTTATAATGCCTTCTTTCTCTTTTCTTCAAACTGGAACCATTAATTCTACTTGAAGTAACTCTTCAGTTACCAGTACAAGGTTGATTGCGCAGTCTTCCTCACTAACAGAAAAGCAACAGAGGAACTCAGAATCGGTCCATGGCTTCCGGTGAGGTACTACAAATGCTTTGCGTCTGGAGGCTGATTATACACTCCTGGAAATTGAAATAAGAACACCGTGAATTCATTGTCCCAGGAAGGGGAAACTTTATTGACACATTCCTGGGGTCAGATACATCACATGATCACACTGACAGAACCACAGGCACATAGACACAGGCAACAGAGCATGCACAATGTCGGCACTAGTACAGTGTATATCCACCTTCCGCAGCAATGCAGGCTGCTATTCTCCCATGGAGACGATCGTAGAGATGCTGGATGTAGTCCTGTGGAACGGCTTGCCATGCCATTTCCACCTGGCGCCTCAGTTAGACCAGCGTTCGTGCTGGACGTGCAGACCGCGTGGGACGACGCTTCATCCAGTCCCAAACATGCTCAATGGGGGACAGATCCGGAGATCTTGCTGGCCAGGGTAGCACGTTGGGTGGCACGGGATACATGCGGACGTGCATTGTCCTGTTGGAACAGCAAGTTCCCTTGCCGGTCTAGGAATGGTAGAACGATGGGTTCGATGACGGTTTGGATGTACCGTGCACTATTCAGTGTCCCCTCGACGATCACCAGTGGTGTACGGCCAGTGTAGGAGATCGCTCCCCACACCATGATGCCGGGTGTTGGCCCTGTGTGCCTCGGTCGTATGCAGTCCTGATTGTGGCGCTCACCTGCACGGCGCCAAACATGCATACGACCATCATTGGCACCAAGGCAGAAGCGACTCTCATCGCTGAAGACGACACGTCTCCATTCGTCCCTCCATTCACGCCTGTCGCGACACCACTGGAGGCGGGCTGCACGATGTTGGGGCGTGAGCGGAAGACGGCCTAACGGTGTGCGGGACCGTAGCCCAGCTTCATGGAGACGGTTGCGAATGGTTCTCGCCGATACCCCAGGAGCAACAGTGTCCCTAATTTGCTGGGAAGTGGCGGTGCGGTCCCCTGCGGCACCGCGTAGGATCCTACGGTCTTGGCGTGCATCCGTGCGTCGCTGCGGTTCGGTCCCAGGTCGACGGGCACGTGCACCTTCCGCCGACCACTGGCGACAACATCGATGTACTGTGGAGACCTCACGCCCCACGTGTTGAGCAATTCGGCGGTACGTCCACCCGGCCTCCCGCATGCCCACTATACGCCCTCGCTCAAAGTCCGTCAACTGCACATACGGTTCACGTCCACGCTGTCGCGGCATGCTACCAGTGTTAAAGCCTGCGATGGAGCTCCGTATGCCACGGCAAACTGGCTGACACTGACGGCGGCGGTGCACAAATGCTGCGCAGCTAGCGCCATTCGACGGCCAACACCGCGGTTCCTGGTGTGTCCGCTGTGCCGTGCGTGTGATCATTGCTTGTACAGCCCTCTCGCAGTGTCCGGAGCAAGTATGCTGGGTCTGACACACCAGTGTCAATGTGTTCTTTTTTCCATTTCCAGGAGTGTATAAAATTATTTTAAATGAGTGACGCTCGCATTAAGCAAACGTCCCTGGTAAGGCTGCCTGCAGCAGAAGACGAAACGTTGGTAGCTTTATTTAGGTCATACCATGGTCACCAAGCCACGCGGAGTGGCCGCGCGATTAGAGGCGCCATGTCACTAATTGTGCGGCTGCTCCCGCCGGAGGTTCGAGTCCTCCCTCGGGCATGGGTGTGGGTGCTGTACTTAGCATAAGTTAGTTTAAGTAGTGTGTAAGTCTAGGGACCGATGACCTCAGCAGTTTGGTCCCTGAGCAATTCACATACACATACACACGCACACACACACACACACACACGCACACACACACACACACACACACGCACACACACACACACACACACACACACACACACACACATGGTCACCAAACCAAGTGAAAATTTCCGTTTTTTGTGTTAAACCTTGTCCTCACGTTAGCAGCCGTTGCGTCATACTATTTTTTAAGCATACTTACCAATATTTATTTTATTTATTCTCCCGATTATACACAATCACGCAGCAGGAAAGAGAATATTAAACAGAACTACTAAGGGTTATTGCTCCGAATTTTCTCTTTACATTTAACCATAGCTAAAAACTGCAAAATGTTTGCTCCGCATCTGTGAATTTTCATCAGTACCGTAAATCAGGGCAAAGATGAAACGCCCTATTTAGTAGCAATGATAATATTTATGTAGAAAACTAAATACAGCTAAGATAACCTGTTGTTGGTTCACCAGGATGAGCACCCGAAACTTACAAGATTTCAGGCAATTCTATAATGCAAAACTTACGTTGGAAAAGTGGGTGTGATGTGCATCACAAATGATAAGTATCTAGTAACACACCGTTATCGTCAAGCAAATAGGCATAATCGCATTCCCAGATGTTGTAGGTTTAGAGAAATAAAGTAATTATTACTCATATCGAACCAACAACTGTCGTTATGATGCATAATTCTGATTTGCATCCAGCTGTAATTACAAGAGTTCATCTTGCAAGAAATTAATCATTTCATCAGTTTTATACGGGTACAACCAGTACGTAAATAGTTACCCTATTTATGACTAAATAACCGGCTGACGTGATTTTTGTTGCATTTAGTATTTATGAAAACCATGGATGTAGCTGTGCACAAATGCTGACAAGGAACACCTCGGACGCGGGACCGCAAAAGGGTAACGATGTCTGCGGCATTCGAGCCCCTCATATTGTCTACCACGCAAACACAGTCGACGAATAACTCAGAGCACTGTTACAGTAAAAAGTTTGTGGTAAGTTCTATAGGACCAAACTGCTGAGGTCATCGGTCCCTAAGATTACACACTACTTAATCTAACTGAAACTAACTTACGCTAAGGGCAACACACACACACACACACACACATGCGCCAGGCAGGAAGGGAGGACTCGTACCTCCGACGGGGGGAGCCGCGTGAGCCGTGACAAGGCGCCTCTGACCGCACGGCTACCCCGCGCGGCGCACTGTTATAGTGTTAGTGGTGTTGAAGCAAAGCAGAGCAATGGCAACGATATTCAAAACAAACATTGCATTATATTTGAAACAAGAGTTACCGAGACTGACAATACGTTAGAAGGGAATCCAAGGAATAGCGCAAAGTGAGAAAGTGATAACAGATGAAATATTAGCGTTTCTGCAAGATGCGTCAGTGGGATGTGTGGTGTCGTATACGTTCGACTGTGCGGACAACGCACACGAGAAGTACGATGATGACGATACGTGAAAGTGATAATGAAACGGGTGTCAAGCCACGAGTCATGCAGTTTATCATCCTTGTCGCACAGAGAGCCACAGATCCCGTCTCCACTGAAACGCAGTAAAGAATAGCCGTTGTCCGAAGTTTTCCGGGTACATGGAAGACTATCCGAAGCATGATGAAAACACAGTTATGAACAGATTTCGCATAAGTCCGCAGTAATATGACCGTATAGTGCATAAGAAAAACAACGGACATTAAAGGGAGGAAAACGGGCAGTTGTTACAAAACTGGTGTTTGCGCGTTTCAAGGATGCTCGATACACTTTTACAAGATGTGCACGATAGTGACCTGCTACACTATGCACGTCAAATTGCGCGCGACATAGAATGCAGTGATTTCAAGGGAACCAGTGGATGGTTGCTTAACTTCAAACAGTGCTACAGAATTGGAAGACGTAAGACAACGAAATTTTAAACAAAGCATCAACTTGACGAGGCACAGGAAACGGCGAAATACGTCCGAAAATTTGTAGATGAGATAAACAAACTTATCCCACCGTTCATTAAGGCGTTTGCTTTCAACTCCGACCGATCGGGATTTGACAAAGAAATGCATGTTAAAGAAACCCTGGAAGTTAGAGGTACCAAGAGAGTCTCTAATGCCCTCGGGGAAAATGCGGTATTTATGTGTTCCATCAGGTACTCCCTAAACATAGGAACGGAGACTGGATATTTAATGACAGTGTGGCTAGGCCCCACGTACACTTACATCTACATCTACGTGATTACTCTGCTATTTACAATAAAGTGCCTGGCAGAGGGTTCAATGAACCACCTTCTAGCTGTCTCTCTATCTTTCCACTCTCGAAAGGCAAGCGGGAAAAACGTGCACTTAAATTTTTCTATGCGAGCCCTGATTTCTCTTATATTATCGTGGTGATCATTTCTCCCTATGTAGGTGGGTGCCAACAGAATGTTTTCACAAACGTAGGAGAAAACTAGTGATGAAATTTCATGAGAAGCTCCCGTCGCAACGAAAAACGCCTTTGTTTTAATGATTGCCACTTCAATTCACGTATCATGTCTGTGACGCTATCTCCCCTATTTCGCGATAATACAAAACGAGCTACGATTCATGGTACTTTTTCGATGTCATCCGTCAGTTCCACCTGATGCGGATCCCACACCGCACAGCATTACTCCAGAATAGGGCGGACAAGCGTGTTGTAAGCAGTCTCTTTGGTAGACCTGTTGCACCTTCTAAGTGTTCTGCCAGTGAATCGCAGTCTTTGGTTTGCTCTACCCACAATATTATCTATGTGATCGTTCCAATTTTAGTTATTTGTAATTTTAATCCCTAATCATGTAGCTGAATTTACAGCCTTCAGATTTGTGTGACTTATCGCCTAATCGAAATTTAGCTGATTTGTTTTAGTACTCATATGAATACTTCACTCTTTTCTTTATTAAGGGTCAATTGACACTTTTCGCACCGTACAGATATCTTATCTAACTCATTTTGCAAGTAGTTATGATCATCTAATGACTTTACAAGATTGTAAATGACAGCATCATCTCCAAACAATCTAAGACGGCTAATCAGATTGTCTCCTGCGTCGTTAATATAGATCACGAACAATAGAGGGTGCCGGTCAATGTGGCCGAGCGGTTCTAGGCGCTTCTGTCTGGAACCGCGCGACCGCTACGGTCGCAAGTTCGAATCCTGCCTCAGGCATGGATGTGTGTGATGTCCTTAGGTTCGTTAGTTTAAGTAGTTCTAAGTTCTAGGGGACTGATGACCTCAGATGTTAAGTCCCATAGTGCTCAGAGCCATTTTTGAGCCAATAGAGGGCCTATAACACTTCCTTGGGGATCGCCGGATATTACTTCTGTTTTGCTCGATGACTTTCCATCTATTACTACGTACCTGGTTTTCCCACCACGGTTGATAGCCTCTTCTTGCACTACCTGCTTCGACGTGCCCTGTAATAATTATTATGTAACAAGATGCAGAACCAGTCACACAAACAATGCCAAATTAGTCTGGTAGAATACAGTATGTTCTGTTAAACAAACGCCCACACAGGGTTGGGCTGCGCTGTTCGCAATTAACATTATTCCACAATTGACATAGTCTGTACTTGGAGTCCAGTCACGTAATCAATTGCGATGTCCTACAGTTATTGTTGAAATAATAATATCCGTTTCAAATACCTGCAACACAGAACGCACATGAAATTCACTTTTCAAAAGTTGCTTTACAGTCGACGAAAACCAAAGT
Organism: Schistocerca nitens; assembly: GCF_023898315.1. Classification (NCBI taxonomy): domain Eukaryota; kingdom Metazoa; phylum Arthropoda; class Insecta; order Orthoptera; family Acrididae; genus Schistocerca; species Schistocerca nitens. The sequence continues at coordinate 230,380,935 of NC_064614.1, read as the reverse complement.
TCTTCCAATCAGTACTTAACAACTCCTTCTGTTATTGCACGAGCGTGCGCATGAGCGAGTCCCGAAGCGGATGTTTCAAACAGCCAGTGTGTGACATCCGAAATGAGGAAGTAGCTACGCTCGCGATATTCAAACAGTCCAACCACATACGTTTCTTTCGCTTGGAACTTGTAATTAGAGTCAATCCAGTCCACGTTATCTTACCGTAACCGTCCCGACGGGGGTGATTATTGAGCTCGCGACACGAAACACAAGAGCGAAAATCGTCACCTTTTAGATAAGTGTTAAAACTGAGCCGTGAACACTGATATGAAATGTATAACCTGCGTGAAAAACATATTTAATTACATCAAAATAACTTGAGAAATGTGTGATGCAGCCACGGCATCAACACTGCACGATGCCCGCGTCCCACGGTAACTAAAGCCTAGTTTACATGACGACATTGGGTTGCGCCACTCGTTGCGTGGATTGAGTTGCACGCAAATGGCTTCATATTTGACTGTAGGCACGGCGAAACCAGTATATACTTCAGTTTCGTCGTTTTATGAGTTCCTGAGTCGTCTCTGAAGTGAAAGTTTTGGCAGCTGCTCGTCGCACGTGTTGTGAGTTAAAGCTTGTTGCGTGGAATAGCTGCATAAGAAACGTATTTCGATTCGTGACTAACCGCGCGACTGCTACGGTCGCAGGTTCGAATCCTGCCTCGGGCATGGATGTTTGTGATGTCCTTAGGTTAGTTAGGCTTAAGTAGTTCTAAGTTCTAGGGGACTGATGACCACAGATGTTAAGTCCCATAGTGCTCAGAGCCATCCATCGATTCGTGACTGGATGAAGAAAAGATGTCAGCTCGGTTGCTCAGCATCCTTGCTGAAATAATTTGTAATGGAAGACCCAAGAAGTTATTTTAATTATCTTAGAATTTCACCAGAACTGTTAACGTTTCTTCTAAATAGAGTTAATTATACTGTAAGGAATAAAGGTATTGTAATGCATGAAGCACTGTTGCCAGAACTGAAATAACATACCACATTGCATGCATTACAATCGAGAACACTCGGCATGCTATAAGATGCGGTTTTAGTTGGTGATGACGCTTTTTCATTAACACCAATAATTATTAACAATAACAGTAATAATTATTAACATTAGCAACAATAATTACTAGAAGCAGGCCGCATTGAAAAGATAATGGTTTGCAGACTACTCTCTTGAAGAGAGATCTTTACAGTGGCAATATTTCAAAATTCTAACATATGTGAATGAGGAGCACTGCAGCGACATTTAAAAGATGAATATTGAATAAAGAATGCTGCTTCTTGAATTTGTATAGCCTTCCCTCCTGTCAACAATATTGCTTAACAAAGAGTTGGCCAACTCCAACGATGGGATTTTAGTCTTGTAGACGAGAGAATTGCCACAGCTAGAATTACACTTGCTTGTATTTTTCTTAATTCAGTTGTATGTGCGCTCCTAACTCAATAAATATTGCTTTGCAGCTCAGATATTGTCAAACCATCTATGTTATAATCGTACATGACGGTCTCAGGGGCAGCAATATGTTGCTTATTTTTGTAATTAGCATCAAATGTTTAAATTGTGTTAAATCTTATGGGACTTAACTGCGAAGGTCATCAGTCCCTAAGCTTACGCACTACTTAACCGAAATTATCTTAAAGACAAACACACACACCCATGCCCGAGGGAGGACTCGAACCTCCGCGGGGACCAGCCGCACAGTCCATGACTGCGTAATCAGCAACACTGAAATCCCACAAATACCTATGCAAAGCATAGATATCCAAACAGCGAACATTATTGTCCGTTCCCCACTTCATATTTCAGTTTGTCTACACTCTACGAACACACACAACTCATGCAGCTAGTGTCGCCGAAGATGGAACACGCCGAAAGTGTTTAGTTTCACCAACGAGTTGCGCACACGCGAGGCGCGCATGCGCAGTGGCCGGTAGCGCAGTTGCCTGCAACCTACTGTCGTCGTGTAAACTAGGCTTAAGGCCGGTATTACACTATCAAATTTCTTTGTCCAATATCTTTGTCAAAGATTTTTGATGGTGTAAGAGGGACTTTGTCAAATGTCGTCCAATATTTGATCAAATCTAGGGCCTCGCTGTAGATTTGATCAAAGAAATCGCTTGTCTTCTGTTCACTGCAATGTGACATGTTACCACGTGGAGCGCTAGCATCGCTACAGTGTTCTGTCGTCTGCAGTGTTTTTATAAACATTGCTGGTAAATACAATTGGTGTGTGCCGACAACTACAAATTAATAGAGATGTATGAAGCTGATGAGGCGCTTTACAATGTGAGGCACCCTGAATACAAAAATAGATTAAGATGATTGGAGACCTGACCTGACCTAATCTAACCTAACCTAACATAACCCTCTCCTGTAGCAAGGAATCGGAGTGTTACAGTGAGCCTGTCCTTTGAAGATGTAGCAGTTCTTAAGTGAATATTGTGCTTTGTGATATGAGGATACACTTCACTGTGCACATACAGAAATGTATGCTCATCCATTCTTAAGTAATTGATGTGCGACTTGACGTCTTCCACTGTAAGCTCACGTAACAAGTTTTGTTGAATGCTTTTATCGTGTCGTCGTAAAACCCACGGCTTCGCCCAGATTAGATTAGTTTTTCATTCCATAGATCCGTGCTGAGGAGATCCTTGTAGATGTGGAACATGTCAATTTTTTTAAGCTGAAATAACAATATTAATAGTATGAATAAATACAATACATCATTTGTTTCTATTAAAAATTTCGTCAATGGAGTAGAAGGAGTTGGCCACTAATAAGTCTTTCAGGCTCCTTTTAAACTGATCTTTATTTGTAACTAAATTTTTTATGTTTGCTGGCAGATTATTGAAGATGAGTGTTCCTGAGTAGTGGACCCCTTTTTGAACTAAAGTAAGTGCTTTTAAGTCCTTGTGCAGATCATTTTTGTTCCTGGTATTGTATGTATGAACTGAGTTGTTTGTTGGAAAAAGAGATATATTATTTAGGACAAATTTCATTAAGGAGTAAATATACTGAGAGGCAGTAGTTAGTACACCCAGTTCTTTGAAGAGGTTTCTGCAGGAAGTCCGTGAATTTACTTCACATATAATACGTATTACACGCTTTTGAACTCTGAAAACTTCTGTTTGACTTGAAGATTTACTGCAAAATATTATCCCATATGACATTATGGAATGAAAGTAGGCAAAGTATGCAAGCTTTTTCATTTTTCTTCTACCTATGTCCGCTAACACTCGAACTGCAAATACAGATTTGTTAAGGCGTATCTGCAGTTCTGTGGTGTGCTCCTCCCAACTGAATTTATTATCAAGTTGTAATCCCAGGAATTTAAGACTGTCAACCTCGTATGTATGGTTCCTTTTTTTCCCCCACTTCTCTTCCGCATGTGCACACGATGCAATTGCGGTACGTGCAACTGCTGCGGTTAATAACAAGTTGTTGCCAGCCATCTTGAACTTCGACGAAAAATTTGATGACAGTGTAATACCCCTTCTAGCACTAACGTCAAAGATCTTTGTCAAATATATTTGATGAAATATTTGATCACATCTTTGATCAAATCTTTGACAAAGAAATTTGATAGTGTAATACCGGCCTAAGCTACGATTACAGCCGCGATCTACCCACGCCAGAGAGGTGACTCGATAGGTCAGCGATACAACATTACATTTATAAGTTGTATCACGATAACTAACATCTGTGCCTTACCAAATTCGTATACAAATATGCTGACTGTTAATCTGGGTTGCAAATTGGCTGTAAAGTTATTTATTTTGCTGCGAAAAACTGGAGGTGCTCTGTCCCCTATGATACTTTCTCTTGTGCGTGATCTTGCAATTGCGTGATCTTGCAATGGCAGTAGGGAATATTTACGTCACAGCAAGCATGAGTGGGAAAATGGTTTTCTACCAAAAGAAGCTTAATGGCTGTTCTCTACTTCGAACACTCCTCTGTTAAAGACACAATTTTAAAGACTACGTATATAGCCGCCGTTTATCGGAACTTCATGAATTTACGAGGGTGAGTCAAATGAAAACCTTAAATATTTTTTAAATATTATTTATTGTGCAGAAGTGGTACAAAGTTCACACTCAATGCAAGTCCTCTAGCGCTTACAAAGTGCATAAATTCCTTTAGAAAAAAATTCTTTTGGTAGTAGGCGCAACCACTTACGCACTGCGTGACGTACCTCTTCATCAGAACGGAACTTCTTTCCTCCCAACGCGTCTTTGAGTGGTCCAAACATATGGAAATCACTTGGTGACGAGCAATGGCGCCATTCCTTGCTCGCTCTCTTCGTTTTCGGTTGGTGGAAGTGAACCCAGGTTTCGTCCCCAGTAACGATTCTGGCAAGGAAGCCATCACCGTCTCGTTCAAAGCGCCGAAGAAGTTCTTCACAAGCATCAACAAGTCGTTCTCTCATTTCAGGAGTCAGCTGCCGTGGCACTCACCTTGCACACACTTTGTGAAACTGGAACACATCATGCACAAAGTGGTGTGCTGACCCATGACTAATCTGTAAACGTGCTGCAATGTCATTCAGTATCACTCGGTGGTTTTCCTTCAGTATGGTTTCAACTGCTGCAATGTTTTGTGGAGTCACCACTCGTTGTGCCTGACCTGGACGAGGAGCATCTTCCACTGAAGTCACACCATTTGCGAACGTCCTATTCCATTCGTAGACTTTCTGCTGTGACAAACATGCATCACCGTACTGAATCTTTATTCGTCGATGAATTTCAATAGGTTTCATACCTTCACTACGCAAAAACCGAATAACAGAACGCTGTTCTTCCCTGGTGCAAGTCACAAGTGGGGCGGCCATCTTTATACTGATACTGCGACGGTATGCGTGCATCTGCACTATGCTGCCACCTACAGGCCATTCTGCACGCTGTTTGTAGCATGTGGGGCGGCCATCTTTATACTGGTAGTGCATTATGCTGCCACCTACAGGCCATTGCGCACGCTGTTTGTAGCATGCTTACCAACTTGCAGGATAACGGCGCGAAATTTCGATTTGTTATTACAAAATTTAGAATTTTCATTTGACTCACCCTCGTATAAGGGCAGGATCTCGAATATTTCGCAATGTCGTACAACAAGTTGCACATTTTTTTTTCAACCCAAATTGGCCGAGAAAAAAATGTGTTGCATTACTTATTTAACGTCCCTTGTAGACAAAAGATTCTGATTCCAGTTCTGCATTGGCACTCCGAAACTTAGATAAATGCTGTCAGATTGCATTTATGCACTTGTGGGTCAGTTTTAATACTTCATGGCTGAAAACCAGAGTTACAGTCACTTGTAAACTTCTACGTTGTAATAGAAATTATGATGTCAGGTATTACGGAAGACATGTGTATCATTTGGCTGTGTTGGGCATGTCTGTCATATCGCGAGGCCATCGCCAAACAAACGGATAGCATAGCCGTGGCGCCTATAAAAAAAACAGGGTGAGTGGGGTAGCGATCGGGCTAGGAGAGCAGGGCACGGGTGGTGAGCCTTTACGCGGGACGGACAGATGTCAGAGATGAGGAGCCATTGGCAGAGCGCGCGTCTCCGCCGGCAACCGTTCGGTTATTAAAAGCGAAAGGCAATATCGGGACGTGACGTAATTGACCGCTGGTGGACGCGCCCTAATGAATGCGCGGCCCGTCTGTGCGGAGCACATCTGTCATCACAGCTGCGGCGACCGCTGATGCGGTGACACGATACCGCAGCTTACGTAAACAAAGTTTATTGCGCCCGCGTGCGGGCCCGCGGCGTTCAACTGTCCACGACATGTACGCTGCCTGGATCGATCGGCACAGAGCAAGTTCGAGTTAGTGTACAAAATAAAATCTCATATTTACGGGCCGTAAATTAGAAAACAGCTGGCTTGTTTGTGATCAATACTGACGGGCATACAGAGGAACCGGTATGCTAATAAAAGTCCTGTTCGTAACAGCAAACGTAGAGCATCATTGGGGGTTACAAGAAACATGTTTCTTTACTGATGAGGAGAACACGACAAGTGCCATAATCTGATTTCCCAGAACGATCAGTGGAAAAGGAATCAGAATATGCGCACCCGTCTCTCGACTTATCCGTAAAAGCTCGACCGTTTCAGAGGAAGCCTTTTAGCGATTATATAGCTCCACAAAAGCGCTGGCGCTGTGGCTAGCGTCGTGATTTCGCAATGTTGCGCTGTATGCTTGGGCCCGGGTTATTGTTTTTATCCGGCTGGGTGGCCGAGCGGTTCTAGGCGCTACAGTCTGGAACCGCGCGATCGCTACGGTCGCAGGTTCGAATCCTGCTTCGGGCATGGATGTGTATGATGTCCTTAGGTTGGTTAGATTTAAGTAGTTCTAAGTTCTAGGGGACTGATGACCTCAGAAGTTAGGTCCCTTAGTGCTCAGAGTCATTTTATTGTTTTTATTTTACTTTTTCATTGAGCTACCCGTGTCTACAGAAAATCATGTTTTCCGATGTATATTGAAATAACGTTGCCCTTATTCGTCTACTGATTGTATGTGTGGGAAATTAATGTAAAAGGAAAGAAAAGAAAAATCTATAAATGAGTAAGCCGCGCGGAGTGACCGCGTGGTTTGCGGCGTCATGTCACGGATTGCACGGCTACTCCCGCCGGAGGTTTGTGTCCTCCTTCGGGCATGGGTGTTTGTGTTGTTCTTAGCATAAGTTAGTTTAAGTAGTGTGTAACTCTAGGCACATTTGAACATTTGAATAAACGAGTAAGAAAATTATTTGAAACTGTTTTCGATGAACCTCCTGTAATGTATCTTGATCCATAAAGAATTGGAAGCACCAGTTTTTAGAAAAGTGATTCGTTCTGCGTGGTTTGCCACGAAATTATTGCCAATGCATGAAATGTTGAGCAGTCATCTTTCCCGAGAGAGTTTCATATGGGGAACTCTAAGTGTTGCAGAACTTCTTTCACTCGTTGTGTTGGGTACTTCTATGCTTCGAATGTTTCTACAATCGGTGTCGTCTAAGGGAACACACCCAATATTCCTGCATAATAAAGTTAAAAATGTAAGAATGAATATAATAATTGATATAACAATAAAATTTATGAATACGAGAATTTAAAAGCTACCAACCCGTGAAAATACCATGCAGACATATACAATAAATGTATGACACTTACAAAGAAACCCAGTTGTAATTTTAAAATTAATATACGCCATTGTATCTCCTAACGTGATTAGAAACATTGGTGCACTCATCTTCTAAGGACGTGAGTAGACAAATGAAAAACTAAAAGGAATATAATAATCGGGTTTCGAACACGAGGCGCAAAACTATAAATCCGCAACACCAACAACGTACTCTCTAAAAGTACCTCGCAAACTTTGACTGCCGATTTTTCATAAGCGGTTAAGTATCTGCGAATAAGCCGAGACACATGTTTGCCTATCTTGAATCGCCTCCCACTGAGCGAGGTTGCTGGGAACTAGGGTTGTGGCACCAGCCGTTTTCTCCTCATAGGTTGTGCCTGTTCTTATCGGTATTGCGCCTGATTACGATCTTCGACTGTTATCCAGCAATGGCTTTGAACTTGGCGTGCAAGAGGGAGTGTGCAGCGACTAAAAATGGTTCAAATGGCTCTGAGCACTATGGGACTTAACTTCTGAGGTCATCAGTCCCCTAGTTCTTAGAACTACTTAAACCTAAGGACATCACACACATCCATACCCGAGGCAGGATTCGAACCTGCGACCGTAGCGGTCGCGCGGTTCCAGAGTTAAGCGCCTAGAACCGCTCGGCCTCAGCGGCCGGCAGTTCAAGTGAAAAAGGGCTATCTACAAATTATTATTAATGCTTACTTGTGTTTTGATGTCAGTAGGGTGCTGACTGTGGACCAGTTTGTAAGTGTGGTAAATTTATTTTCGCTTTTGAGTGCCGCATGTGTGTTAGTCAAAGTTTGCTTGTGTTTCACACGTATGGTGAGTGACAGTCAATCAAGTTTAACTGCCGCATGTCTGCACAACTCCAAATAAATTCAGCAAAAAGCAGTGTTTGTAATCCTGATTTTCAAAGTCATCACGAATTATCCCGCGTATGTAAAAACAGAAGACCTATGTGTGAAACACTTTTGGATAACGAAAGCTAATTTCAAGTACATGTGAAAGTGTGAGTCAAGCTGTATTCAAAAATTCAGTATCGGGTACGCACATTAAAATTCAGTTCTGACTCAAGTGAAACTAGAAGAAACACTTCGACCATTGACATCTGGCGATTACATCTTTTCCATATTTAGGCCTATGCCCTGTTCTGAAAAGTAAAACTTCAGTGTTTGTCTGTGGTACGTTGGACCCTATTTACGAAGCCCTAAACACTAATTTAAAAGATAAACCAACGGGCAAAATTTTAAAGAGCATTGAAGTTTCCAGTACAAGCTGATTATCTGAATATATTGCTAGTATTACATTAAGTTCTTCATTTTTAGAATAAAGTCAGCTGCTGTGAAACCACAAATCAACGCTTCATTAAATAATACTTCCTTACTCACTCATAAATTTTATTCATTTGTCATGTAATAGAAACATCATTTACTTTCAAAACGTAGATTAATTAAGCATTGTGTGCTCATAACCTCATTGGTAAAACTTTTCTGCACCGAAGTCGCCCATCCTACCACTGTAGAATATATACCGTACTCGCAACAACGTGTTTTGAAGACATCCTTAATGTGGTATATCATTGAAACTACATATTTTCGGAATACATTCGTACAAAATATATGAAAAACATCAATTAAGGCTCGTTAGCTTCAAAGCCTCGTGGTCTCGCGGTAGCGTTCTCGCTTTCCGAGCACGGGGTCCCGGGTTCGATTCCCGGCGGGGTCAGGAATTTTTCCTGCCTCGAGATGACTGGGTGTTGTTGTGTCGTCTTCATCATCCCCATTCATCCCCATTACGGTCGGAGGAAGGCAATGGCAAACCACCTCCACTAGGACCTTGCCTAGTAAAGCGGCGCGGTTCTCCCGCGTCGCTCCCCTACGCTCTGTAAAGAAGTATGGGACTCATCATCATCAGCTTCAATGGTGGCGGACCCTTCTGGCGCTAATGGGTGGGGGAAATGGAAAGTTGTGTCACAAACCGTCTTTAACTTTCGTTGCGTGGCGTTTTTTCCTTCATCTCACATATTCTTGAAAGTCGTAGGTAATTCCAGTAACTCAGGACAGTGTACGGTGCACGCCACGTTCTCTTTGAGCCAGATATAGCTCATTTACATCTTCGGCATCTTTGTAGTAGAAAACGCAGCATTGCAGCACTCATCCCCAAGCACAGAGGCGTCACAGTGTCCATCTCACCACTGGAGGTTAAAATCTAACCCACTTTATACATAGAATGGATTCTAACGTAACCTCATTGACGAAGGAGATCGGACGTACTGTGACCAGGCAGTCGGCCGATATTATCGGGCGATCTCTGGCAACAGCGTCCGACGACTGTTGTCGGTGGCACTGCGAACGCAGCCTTAGGCTGAGGTCACTGTTGCTCCGATGTCGGTGAAGTCGGTGGATGCCGCCGACTACCAACATCGGCCGGAGACAGCCGATCTTTTCACATCAGTACACAACATCATGACCGGTCACGCTATAGTCGATCTTATCTCTGGAACGTGTAGACTTCACAATAGGTGAAATTCAAATCACGTTGTTTTCTTCGGTTAAATCGACCGACGTTCTGGCACACGAAATAAGGAGCGTGAAAAACTGCTATTTTTAAATGGCTCTGAGCACTATGGGACTCAACTGCTGAGGTCATTAGTCCCTTAGAACTTAGAACTAGTTAAACCTAACTAACCTAAGGACATCACAAACATCCATGCCCGAGGCAGGATTCGAACCTGCGACCGTAGCGGTCTTGCGGTTCCAGACTGCAGCGCCTTTAACCGCACGGCCACTTCGGCCGGCAAGCTATTTTTAGTTCAAGAAAGATTGAAGATATGAAAATATCATAATCGAGATAATGTTCGGAGTCGCAGGTTTTTTCGAAACATCAAATAGGCAAAATCCTTACTGGTAATTTTAGGCGTAGATTATAAGCTCGAAAAATGATTTGTTCAAGTGAAAAGGATGGCTTATCTTATATGCTTATAGCTAGTGTAATAGACCTTTTTTGTGGTAGATTGCCATTAGTTGTCTGCAAATTGTAATTACCGCTTACTGTCGCTTCATGCCAGTAGGGTAGTTATCTGTTAATATGGAGTGATTTTCAGACGTGATGTACAGTATGTATTTCCACTTTTAAGTACTGCAGGTTATTAGAGTGTCTTATGCTACACTTTATGCTTCTCTTCCACTCATGTGCTAAATCACAGTCGTTGAAAGTTAATCAAAGTACGTCTGCTCAACATAAAACAAAAACAGCGAAAGAGTGTCTTTATAAATTGCTTTTCATCGTCGCTACGAGTTATTCAAATGGTTCAAATGGCTCTGAGCACCATGGGACTCAACTTCTAAGGTCATCAGTCCCCTAGAACTTAGAACTGCTTAAATCTAACTAACATAAGGACAGCACACACATCCATGCCCGTGGTAGGATTCGAACCTGCGACCGTAGCGGTCGCGCGGTTCCAAAGTGTAGCGCCTAGAACCGCTCGGTCACCCCGGCCGGCTCTACGAGTTATTGCGAGAGTGTAACAGAACGTTTCACCCGTCATCTCATATATTCGTAAAACTTGTCTAGTTATTCCGATAACTGAGGACAAGGTGTATAGTACTGTCCACGTGCTTTACGAGACACGTAAGCTCATTCACATGCTTCCGACGTCTCTTTAACAGCAGAAGTCGCTATGCAGAGCTCGTATTCAAGCATAAAGGCGTCGTGCTATCTACCCCACCCCATGAGGTTAAAATCTAAGCTACTTCAAACATAGATTAGATTCCAACCTAATCTTACCTAACCACCTTTGGCCCCGCGAAAAATTGACGGAAGAGATCGGACGCACTATGAGCACGTTATCGGCCGATGTTATCGGGCGACCTCTGACAACAGTGTCTGCCGACCATTGTCGGTGCCACTGTGAACGTAGGCTTACAGGTGTATAGGGCTCTCAGAGAGCTGTCTCTGTCCGACTGTCAAGAAGGAGAAGGAAGGTTCCAGCTGTCAACAGGAGCGCGGAGTCTGTCACGAGTGGACAAGCTCCAGTGGGCGCCTCCAGCGCGGCGCATGTGTGTGTGCGGACAGGAGACTAAGTGCCGCCTGTACATCGGGCGAAATTGGTAGATATTGCTAATTATGAGAGATATATTTTTTTCCTTCTGCTTCATTTACTCTGTACACATATCTATCATAGTTTAGAATATTTGTTGTTTTGTTCTATAGTATGAAATGTGACTGTTTTCTGCTTTATCAATTTTGCTACTTGAATCTCTTTTAAGTGAGTATGCAAAGTGTCAGTGTACGTTTTATCTTCCCTGTAGTGATTTTGTGAAGTGCGCTGTGTTAAACCAAATATAATATGCAGCTTTGTTGTATGAACAGTGACGCGAGGGCGCTGTCGATAGTTGGCAGTCGGACAGTGACATTCAAACGATGTGCAACGTCGTAGAGTACGCGCGTTTGTTGTGTAATCGTGCTAGACAGAAGCAAATGAAAGTTTATGGACTTGTTTTGTCACGATATAAAGAAAAATTCGACGTGGACGATATGAAACAAAATGTTAGGCTGTGAATACTGTGAGCGTCATTGAGTACTATAAACAGCAGTAACAATGCTTAAGGGAATGGACTATACTGCCGTGGTTAGAACTGAACTGGTTTGCACGTAACTGAGTTGCACGAACTAATGCTCATAAATTAAGGATAATGGTGATACATGGTGAAACAACGCTCTGGTGGGCGGTTTGCGTGTTTAAATAACCTAGGGGGTATGACCATGCGGTGCATTTGACCTGAGGTCGTCACACGGTGGCGCTGGCAGCAGTCCACAAACGCAGAGGTGTGTTGGTGCATGTCAGAGTACGGTGCAGCGAGTAAGTTTGCAGACGTTTTCAGACGTGCTAAAGGTGACTTATGAGGGGTAGAATACTAGGGCGACTGGAGGCTGGTCAAACACAGCAGGTCGTAGCACGGGCCATCCGTGTGATCTCAAGATTATGGCAACGATAGCAGCAGACAGGAAACGTATCTAGGCGCTACAGTACGGGACGTCCACAGTGTAAAACACCACAAGAAGACCGATATCTCACCATCAGTGCCCGCAGACGGACACGGAGTACTGCAGGTAGCCTTGCTCGGGACCTTACCGCAGCCACTGGAACAGTTGTCTCCAGACACACAGTCTACAGACGACTGAACAGACAAGGTTTATTCGCCCGGAGACCTGCAAGGTGCATTCCACTGACTCCTGGTCTCAGGAGAGCCCGTAAATCCTCGTGTGAAGAACGCAGTACACGGCCATTGGAACAGTGGTCCCAGGTTATGTTCACGGACGAGTCCAGGTATAGTCTGAACAGTGCTTCTCGCCAGGTTTTCATCTGACGTGAACCAGGAACCAGATACCAACCCCTTAAAGTCCTTGAAAGGGACCTGTATCGAGGTCGTGGTTTGATGGTGTGATTATGATTGGTGCCCGTACACCCCTGCTTGTCTTCGACAGAGGAACTGTAACAGGTCAGGTGTATTGGGAAGTCATTTTTCACCAGTATGTCCGCCTTTTCAGGGGTGCAGTAGGCCCCACCTTCCTCCTGATGGATGATAGCGCACGGCCCCACCGAGCTGCCATCGTGGAGGTGTACCTTGAAACACAAGATATCAGGCGAATGGAGTGCCCTGCCTGTTCTCCAGACCTAAAGCCCATCGAGCACGTCTGGGATGCTGCACGTCTTCGAACCTCTACGATACTTCAGGAGCTCCGACAGGCACTGGTGCAAGAATGGGAGGCTATACCCCAGCTGTTTTAAAACTCTGTACGAGACCTTAGAAATAGAAACGCCTGTGTAAAGGACCTTATAATCGTACACATACGAATGTGGGACCGTGCGAGGTGGTGCAGTCGTCAGCACACTGATCTCGCATTCGGGAGGACAATGGTTCAAACCCGTGTCCGGCCATCCAGAATTAGATTTTCCGTGATCTCCATAATCGCTTCAGGCAAATGCCGGGATAGTTTCTTTGAAAGGGTATGGCTGACTTCCTTCCCCATCTTTCCCTAATCCAACGGGACCGATGACCTCGCTGTTTGGTCCCCTCACGCAAAATGGCTCTGAGCACTATGGGACTCAACATCTGTGGTCATAAGTCCCCCAGAACTTAGAACTACTTAAACCTAACTAACCTAAGGACATCACACACATCCATGCCCGAGGCAGGATTCGAACCTGCGACCGTAGCGGTCACGCGGTTCCAGACTGAAGCGCCTTTAACCGTACGGCCACACCGGCCGGCCCCCTCACGCAAATGAGCCAACAACCAAACGAATGTTGATTTATAAGGTAACAACTAAATCTACCGGCCTGCGACCAAAGGAATGATACGATGGATGGCATCGTTTGCAGAATCTTACACTGAGGAAGAGGATGTATCCGTTGTAATTGCATGGTTGATGGAGTTACAATAATTATGTTGCCAGTACGACCGACCCGCTGCTGACGCCACAACGTATTGTCTAACAAAAGATACGTTGCAACGCCAAGCGCTCTCTCCCTGTACGGACTCAAAGAACTTCGTGTAGTTTCAAGTGTAATTTCTTTATCTTTTGTGACATACTTTTCTCAATATTCGCTTTCTTTAGAAATAAATGTAATTTCAGTGAAGCTTGTCAACTATTTGTGTTGATATTGTTGACCCACCATTAATAGCAGTTATTGCCATTTACTACAAGTGTCTTTTCCTTTATTTTATTCTTATTGTTATTTCATCCGTTTTACGTGTTTTTTTGCAAGGCTGTGTTTTCATGCTTATGTGTAGTGTTTTTGTCGGGCGCATTTGCGTGTTCTGTTGCGTAGGCTGTTGCGTCCGCCCAGTCACAGGTAAGCAGCTCGACCGCTATTGGTGCAAGATACGTTGTAAGTGGGAATTTTGGATCTGACAGTTGTCAGCTACGTAAACTGTGTTTACATTCAATAAGGCAACATATTACGACACATCCGTTACCCAAGTGCGAGTTTGTTTGGCTCTTACAGTCATAAGCGAACAAAATTGTAGCCATTTCCTTCATTATTTACGAATTTATTTACGGGAGTTTACGTGCTTACGTTCTTTTGATATTTATCTCACGTATTTACTTCCGATTAAATTTATGTTTAAATAATCGAAACTGACTGTTAAAATTACGCAAAGTGGATCGCGGAGGACCGTTTTCTTCCCATATGGCTCAAATCGTCACACGACTAGATAACACGGCGTGTCATGGCTTAATTTATACTACTGAGTCATTTCCTTCACAGAAGGATCATCGGATCGTATAAGGAAACAAAAGGAAGACTGGTATACCAGCTATCTCTTGGAACAGCACCTATTCAGCTAAAAAGAACATATCCGGTTGCTGTGCGGTTGCACCATGCAGATGACTAACGTACGGTCCTGTGTATTCAGTGCTATTTCCTGGAATTTCATTCCCTATTGGTCTATAGTCGGTTTCATTCTTGGTTTTTCTTATTCGCTCTGGCAGACTTGACAAGAGTTCATTATTCATTGTTTAGTGTGAAATTGCTTCCGCTCATTAAATTTTTCTTTTTATCACGGGGCGGAATTAAGTATTATTTGCCCTAGAGTTAAAGCGGATATTTATTCGTTTGAGTACCGGGGTGTACAAGGAGAACAGATATGAGTGGTACAGCTGGTCTAGACTTGCTCAGTGAATGCGTCCAGGGTTAGATTTTTATTATACGAGTGTTGTAATTCGTCCTAGTCGACACACTACGTTTTTCTTAATCACATCCCACTATGCTTCCACTATCAATTTTTTCCAAGTTACGACTTAGCTGTGTTTATACCAGGTTTCCCAGCATCTGTAGGTGTTAGTTTATTATTCAAGAGTCAATAGTCATTGGCGACAGGTACCAAACATTTTTGTTTTAATTATTCTTATTCTTATTTTTTGGCCTTAAATGATGTATTCTTATTGTGAGAGCTTATTTTAAATACATTTCTGACAAGGAAACATCATCGACTCGACCTCATATTTTAAGCAGAAACAAGTACACTTGCAAGACATCAGCCTCAGCGATCGATACCGCCGGGAAATTTGGGCCATAATTCTGACAGTACGCAATTATGACCTTGTCAGTGTACAGCTTTTAAATTGCGCGCACACGAATTGTTTGTCACTCCGCCCCACTGCAGCCGCCTAATGCCCGAGCGGTAAGTACTGCCCAGCGGAATGACAACCAGAGCTCTCCTATTCGAAGGGTATTCAAGGCGAGGGAAGAGGAGGGGGGACGTGGACATATTTGGTAAACGTGTTATGAAATCTTGTTGGAGAGCACGCGTTGCTGTTCGCGAAAAATGGGTAATTAATGAGAGTGGAGTCCATAGTGTGTCAACGTTGCGAACATACACAATTATTTAACAATGGCCCGCATCTCGTGGTCGTGCGGTAGCGTTCTTGCTTCCCACGCCCGGGTTCCCGGGTTCGATTCCCGGCGGGGTCAGGGATTTTCTCTGCCTCGTGATGGCTGGGTGTTGTGTGCTGTCCTTAGGTTAGTTAGGTTTAAGTAGTTCTAAGTTCTAGGGGACTTATGACCACAGCAGTTGAGTCCCATAGTGCTCAGAGCCATTTAACAATGTTCTAGTATTGACATCTGAGGTCATCAGTCCTCTATAACTTAGAACTACTTAAACCTAACTAACCTACGGACATCACACACATCCATGCCCGAGGTAGTAGGATTCGAACCTGCGACCGTAGCGACTAGAACCGCTCGGCCCGCCTCGAAAGCAACATAAGTGAAAGTAAGTAACTGAAGGATTACGATATTGCTGTGCTTGGGTTCATCAGTAGCATGTCGCAATGTTCCTCGGATAGCCTAATGGTAAGGCGACCTCTTAAATAGCTCTTTTCAGCTCAGCAATGGTTTGGGGGATATTTCTGTACACCTTGTCTTTAACATAAACCCACAGAAAGGAGTCGCATGTGTTCAGATCCGGAGAATACGGCAGCCAATCGAGGCCCATGCCGGTGGCTTCTGGGTGTCCCAGAACCAGAATGCGGTCCCCAAAGTGCGCCTTCAGGATAAAAAACACTCTCGTGCCTCGATGGGGTCGAGCTCCGTCTTGCGTGAACCACACTTGCCGAAATCAGGGTCACTTTGGATCATGGCGATGAGATCATCATCAAAATCCTTCACGTACCATTTGGTACTCACCATGCCATCAAGGAATGTCGCACCGATTATCCCGTGATTCGACATTGCACACCGTAACAGTCACCCACTGAGTGCGAAGAGACTTCTCGATTGCGAAATGCGAATTCTCAGTCCTCCAAATGCGCCAGGTTTGCTTATTGACGAACCCATCCAAATGAAAGAGGGCTTCGGTGCTGAACCAAACCGTGCATGCGCGTACTAATTCCGATTCAGAAGTTATGACGATGTATTTCAAATAGTTCAATAATTGTCATCCTATATTTTCGTAATACAGACTTATAAATATTGAAACCATAAATCACGGCATGTTAGATTCAAAGGTGGCCGCCCATTCTAACGCAAATCGATGATGGGAGAAGGATTTTTTTAATTTATTTTAATTTGTGGTAAGTTCCTATGGAAGCAAACTGCTAAGGTCATCGGTCCCTAAGCTTACACACTACGTAATCTAACTTAAACTAACTTACGCTAAGGACAACACACTCACCCATTCCCGAGGGAGGACTCGAACCTATGACGGGGATAGCCGCGCGAACCGTGGCAAGGCCCCCAGACCGCACAGGTACCCCACGCGGCCGTGGGAGAAAGAAAGTAGTGTCCCAAAGCTAAAGCGTTTTTCACTTTTGTGTAGTTTTTACTCTTATCTAATCGCTTTTCTGGTAACTGTATAGTACTTGACACATGCTTTTCGTAAAAGATACAGCTCATTTACAAGCATTCGGCATCTTTTTAATAACAAACTCCGCATTGTAGCACTCGTCCCCAAGCACACAGGCGTCGTGATATCCATCTCAAAGATTATCTGACTTAATCTAACCTCCTTGACGCCGCCGCAAAGTGACGGAGATCGAACGCACCGTGACCAAGGCGTGCCTATATTATCAGGCAACCTCTGGCAATGGTGTCTGACGACCGTTATCGGTGCCATTGTGAACGCAGTCCAAGAAGTCTAGGTTGGCCCGACACAGCTGTAGCATTTCCACTACTGTTTAAACCAAATTACTGCACGATTACTCCACTTTATCAAAACATGTTCAAATGTGTGTGAATTCATAAGGGAACAAATTGCTTAGGTCATCGGTCCCTAGACTTACACACTACTTAAACTAACTTATGCTAAGAACACCACACCCACCCATACCCGAGGGCTAGCTCGGACCTCCGGTGGGAGGGGCCGCGCAGTCCGTGACAGGACGCCTTAAACAGCGCGGCCACTCCGCCCGGCTCCACTTTATCAACGGCCAGCGCCTTCACCTTTGGCTCCTGTAGCGATGTGCTACGATAGTGCGGCGCCGGGCTTTCATTGCATACCGGGACTGCAGACACGTATCTCCAAACAAAAACTTAAGTACTAACTTTATTTTTCGATGTTAAAACCCTGTCTAACCCTCGTGCAGTTCCATTTACAAAAAAGAGACGGTATTATTATGTGGCAGCTATAACCTTTAAAAAGAATTTGCGTGCAAAGAGAGATGCTTCACATTATCGATAATCGCTTATCGTTATATTTACTCATTCTGAATATATTGCGTGTGTCCTGTCTTATCCTCCTCATTATGTATATGATACTGAAAGTTTAATCTCCTATGTGTGGTTTTAAAGCTTCTCTTTACATGATGCATGAAACATCGCCTGATCCTCAAATACGAGAGCAGTAGGAAGACTTGTTATACAGGGTGTTTCACAATTTGTGTTACACACTGAAACTTCCCCTTCGAAAAATTTATGAATTACTGTGCTGATAAACCCCCTACGTTATTTGATTTTCAAGCATCTGAGCAAAACTGAAAGTACTCAGACATTTCCCTCTTTACTTATTCTGACCATCACTAAACTGACACACAATATTTTTTCCGCAACGCACTCTGACTTTCAATAATCCCTACAAAAGAATGGCCCTGACTAACAATAACCTATACCTTTCATGAATCACTTACCTCACAAAAATCTTCGTTACTCGAACTACTGCAATACATCGAGCGCCAATACTGCCAGCTAAATAAAGGATTCTAACTACTAAAGTCACTATCTACTGATATTCATACTTAGCAAATGAAAGATTTTGATAGAAAACAAACAATGTATTTACCTTTATGATGTTCAAAAGTCATTATATATATATATATATATATATATATATATATATATATATATATATATATAAGTTCATGATATCCAATATTACAAAATTTACTCTTTCTGATGCACACACCTCCAGATCATCCGCTCTCAAAACTCCGCCATCTCACTCCCCACATCCACCACTGCTGGCGGCTCACCTCCAACTGCGCAACGCTATGCGCTGTTCACATGCAACTGCCCAACACTACAATAGCGAATATTCCAACAACGCCAACCAGCCAAAGACTGCACACAGCACAACCAGTGATTTTCATACAGAGCGCTACGTGACGTTACCAACATAAAAACCTAAACAGCCTACTTACATAGCCCCCATGCTTCACACAAAAAATTTTACAAATTGTTTTGGGCAGTGCCCCATACAGATTTGAAAAACATTTTCATAATTACAATAACAAAGGTATCAAATGCGCACACTTATTGATACACTGTTGGTCAAAAGCAAAAATTGTTCTGATAAAGACAGTTATGATTATTTATCACAATAGTAATTACAATTTTTTTCACAAAGTCTGATCAGTAAAAGAAAATGCACACGGAAGTAGTAGATTTCTCTGCAGTCTTGAAGAAGTAGTGTTGTCCTTCCAATGGAAAGACAGTGTTAACTCTTGACATGCGGGTAGGTAATGGGCCACAACAGAGCAAACCCACAGCAGAGTCAGTCGAAGGTTTGACGAATATTGGTAGGTAGGTCATCACAGAGCAGACCCACTGCAGTCCTGGTAGAGATTATGGTATTGGTGGGCCATCAAAGGTGCAGACCCACTGTAGTCCTTGTGGAGATAATGGTATTGGCGGGCCACCAGAGCTGCAGACCCACTGCAGTCCTTGTAGAGATTGCTAACAGCTATCCATTGCGACTGTGCTGGTGCACAATCACCATCAAAGAGTCTTGCAGATAATATAGCAAGTCCATGAACCACCACTTGTGCACTCACAAACTTTTTGGTATGTCCTTAGAACCAGCAATGCTGTTAACCAGTCCCTTGCTAAATTATTAACACATATGCAAACACTAACAGTTCCAACTTCTCACACATTGTGCATATACTATGACCAACAGAAATGTGTGCACTGAAATGAATACTTACAAGTTACTTAATTTGATGAAACGGTGTCCATTACAATTTTATAACATGAGAATACAATTACAAAGGTACAGAAAACATCATTAAAAAACATAATAACACACATAACATTTGTAGTAATACAGCGTTTACAAAATAATGGAAATACATCTACATCTACATTTATACTCCGCAAGCCACCCAACGGTGTGTGGCGGAGGGCACTTTACGTGCCACTGTCATTACCTCCCTATTCTGTTTCAGTCGCGTATGTTTCGCAGGAAGAATGACTGTCTGAAAGCCTCCGTGCGCGCTCGAATCTCTCTAATTTTACATTCGTGATCTCCTCGGGAGGTATAAGTGGGGGGAAGCAATATATTCGATACCTCATCCAGAAACGCACCCTCTCGAAACCTGGCGAGCAAGCCACACCGCGATGCAGAGCGCCTCTCTTGCAGAGTCTGCCACTTCAGTTTGCTAAACATCTCCGTAACGCTATCACGCTTACCAAATAACCCTGTGACGAAACGCGTCGCTCGTCTTTGGATCTTCTCTATCTCCTCCGTCAACCCGATCTGGTACGGATCCCACACCGATGAGCAATACTCAAGTATAGGTCGAACGAGTGTTTTGTAAGCCACCTCCTTTGTTGATGGACTACATTTTCTAAGGACTCTCCCAATGAATCTCAACCTGGTACCCGCCTTACCAACAATTAATTTTATCTACATCTACATCTATACTCCGCGAGCCACTTTACGGTGTGTGGCGGAGGGTACTTATTGTATGTGATCATTCCACTTCAAATCGTTCCGCATGCTTACTCCCAGATATTTTACAGAAGTAACTGCTACCAGTGTTTGTTCCGCTATCATATAATCATACAATAAAGGATCCTTCTTTCTACGTATTTGCAATACATTACATTTGTCTATGTTAAGGGTCAGTTGCCACTCCCTGCACCAAGTGCCTATCCGCTGCAGATCTTCCTGCATTTCGCTACAATTTTCTAATGCTGCAACTTCTGTGTATAGTACAGCATCATCCGCGAAAAGCCGCATGGAACTTCCGACACTATCTACTAGGTCATTTATATATATTGTGAAAAGCAATGGTCCCATAACACTCCCCTGTGGCACGCCAGAGGTTACCTTAACGTCTGTAGACGTCTCTCCATTGATAACAACATGCTGTGTTCTGTTTGCTAAAAACTCTTCAATCCAGCCACACAGCTGGTCTGATATTCCGTAAGCTCTTACTTTGTTTATCAGGCGACAGTGCGGAACATGTACATCAGTGTTACAGGAATTATGACATAAGTAAATAAATAAAATACTGAGAATAGTTTTCGAAACATTAATTTGACACATGAGCATTAAAACAAAACAGAATAAATAATGTCTAAACATCTTTACAAAGTAAATAACACATTATTAGAAAAATTGTACAACATAACTCTTATCAGTTAAACACATAAAGACAGGAAGAACACAAATACTCGTACGCAAGTATACACAAACACATAACGGAATAACGCAAAAGGAAAGGACAGGGTTTGTTTTACTGCAGTATTTATAGTATTTCATTTGTAAACAAAACTTTCCTTACTTCTTGGAGATCTCCCTTCGTTCATCATTATTCCCAAAAAGTACTATCTATACCTGCTTTCTGTATTCAATTCATATCCTCTTTCAAAATAATTATTTTTCATTATACAGTACCCTTTTTTTACAAACTTTTTTCGTATAACTTCTCAATGCATTTCTTCCAATTCACTGCAGCTCATTTTCTTAGATAGCCCACCCCCTCTTAATCTACTGAGCTCAGATGCATAAACTAAGAAACGAGGCAATGCAGCACCACAAAACAATTAACATAAACAGGAATGACAAAAAAATGCAAATTGGCAAGGCAAGCAGCAGTATATCTAAATTGACAAAGCAAATGCAACATTGCAACTAATATGAGGCAATGTGTAGCAACAAGAAAAATAAATCAGTAGTAAAACTGGCTTAACAGAGTAATATAAAGTGAAATTCAGTAGCACTATTCCTGGCAAACAGCAGCAGCAAATGCAATAACTTATGCCTGAATATGACATAGCTCAAGCAGAAAAAATAGTACACTAAAGACAACAATGCAGATAAGGGAAATGTCTCCAGAATGAGATTTTCACTCTGCAGCGGAGTGTGCGCTGATATGAAACTTCCTGGCAGATTAAAACTGTGTGCCCGACCGAGACTCGAACTCGGGACCTTTGCCTTTCGCGGGCAATTGCTATACCATCTGAGCTACCGAAGCACAACTCATGCCCAGTCCTCACAGCTTTACTTCTGCCAGTATCTCGTCTCCTACCTTCCAAACTTTACAGAAGCTCTCCTGCGAACCATGCAGAACTAGCACTCCTGAAAGAAAGGATATTGCGGAGACATGGCTTAGCCACAGCCTGGGGGATGTTTCCAGAATGAGATTTTCACTCTGCAGCG
Organism: Schistocerca nitens; assembly: GCF_023898315.1. Lineage (NCBI taxonomy): Eukaryota > Metazoa > Arthropoda > Insecta > Orthoptera > Acrididae > Schistocerca > Schistocerca nitens. The sequence goes on along the minus strand of NC_064614.1, from coordinate 230,358,878 downwards.
GAGTGTGCGCTGATATGAAACTTCCTGGCAGATTAAAACTGTGTGCCCGACCGAGACTCGAACTCGGGACCTTTGCCTTTCGCGGGCAAGTGCTCTACCATCTGAGCTACCGAAGCACGACTCACGCCCGGTCCTCACAGCTTTACTTCTGCCAGTATCTCGTCTCCTACCTTCCAAACTTTACAGAAGAAGTAAAGCTGTGAGGACCGGGCGTGAGTTGTGCTTCGGTAGCTCAGATGGTAGAGCATTGCCCGCGAAAGGCAAAGGTCCCGAGTTCGAGTCTCCGTCGGGCACACAGTTTTAATCTGCCACAAAGTTTCAAGGGAAATGTCTATCCACATCTTAATGTCTATGTCATTAAAGTGGTGCACCACAACAACTTATTTAAAAAAAAATTGCCAACTACTTGAAAAGAAAATTATGTGTGCAGTTACTGTTATTAGTCCCTTCTCATTGTTCCTTCCTTTCCAAGTGCTCCTTTTGAAAAGGATGTGGATCATAAAATTATTATTTAATAGATCTGTGGACAGAAAGTGTTCCCATTAGCAAATGCATTTTATTTTATTTTATTTTATAAAACCAATGCTGCAGCACAGCTGGAAACCAGATATCAAATGAAATAAGCAACTATGTACAAAGCAAAGCATAAAAACATCATTTAATAGCCATGTGGCATTTCATAAGTCAGTAGAAATTCTCTCAACTCTCGTAAAAAGACACTTGTCATAACTGGGTGTGCAGTTGTAAGAATATTTCCCATCAATTCATAAGTACAAGTAAGTAGCACAAAGTACGAGCTCCACAGTATAATCATATGTTTCCAAATAACAGCGTGGCATATTTGCGATACTTTCTACAAAGGAATGTCAATAGTGAGGTTAATGGCCTCTTTTTTTTCTCCACCTAATGGCTTTTTCTCCAGGCGACTGGCACATAGTTGGGCGCCTACAGCGCATTACACCAGGGTCACTTACCTTTCTTACCGAAATATTTATGACAGCAGGTTCCGCTACAGTGACAGTCTCATATAAAAAAAATTCACAGGTCGAAAACTTACAGTAGAAGTGCATAGAAACGAAATCTCATGAATAGCAGTATTGTGATACATTCAAGCTTGGACACACATGTCATAACTCTTAAACTACGATTCTTGGTTTCCAACATCCTTTTTCACAAACCAGAGTCCCTAACTTCTATTCATTATTCATATACACACGTAATCACATTTCTCATATACGGTAGCATCAGCTTATTGATCATAAACATACCTCAACAGAATAATACACATCGTCGTCGTAATAATAACATCATAAAACCTCAGCCAAATCTCAGAAACGTCGTAGCTTTCTGCAATAATTTCAAAACCTAAAAAAATTCTCTGCTCACTTCAGTAGTGTCACCTACCTCAAAGGTACTTTAAAAATCATGATACCATACCAAATACATCATTCAAAGCTCTCATAGTATCACAATGACTCCGAAAAAATATGAAGAGTTCACAAAGTACAGACAAAATACAATTTCATAAGTGTGAAGTTATCCAACTGTGTAATTGCGTAAACATGTGTCACTGATGTAGTAAAAAAAAATGTGTGTCTCTCTCAGTTAAATGATCAGATAGCTGTGTAATTATGTGTTAGAGAAATACGGTACCGATGTGTAAAGTTGTATAAGCAAATACCATGTTAGCTAGGGCTCCTTGTGCTTGCCACACACATGGTACACAAAGTAAGCGTGTACCCCAGGAGGATTAATGTAATTATACCCTCAGGTGTTACAGAATACAGCAACGGAATGAAATATATCACGGAAAACCTTTGTATCTTAGTAATTCAAAAATCTTTAAAAATAAATATTTTAAGTACAAAATTAATCAATCAAATGCATGTCCTGTAGCGCTAACTGTGCGTCTTGCTGGAAGGTAATTCTGTGGAAGTGTCATAGTTATCATCGTCCGTAAGCAAAGTTCTGCAGAAGTCAATGTACGTTCCTCATCATAAACAAAAGTGAAATACTTTGCGTATAGATATCGTTGTTATTACGCTTATTGCCGTGATGAAGAAAGTACTGTATTGTAACGTTTTGTTGTGCTACGGAAAAGGCTGTCTCATAGTAGCTATACCACAAATTTACTAATAAAACATGTTTTACTTTCCAGAATAATACAAAAAAACTGTGCAGCTATAAAACAGATACACTGAAAAAGCAACAATGTAAATTGTGTCACACATTAGTACCGTCGTGATATAATCGTGTAGCTGTCAAAGAAACCAAATACAAAGTCATCTTTAATCTCACAGAAATTACTTTAAATAAAGAATGTCTTTTCAAGTAAACCAAAATGTTACATTAAAATCTCATTAGCACTATATGTTCTAAGTACGTAAGCCTTATAGTCGTTACATAATTGTGCAAATAACAAGCAAGATTGTACACACACAATAACGCTGTGTCGTCTGTTCACTATAACAATGCTTTTTTAATTACTGTCTAAATAAGTTCTCTAGGTTCTTGACTGGATAGTTGACTTCAAACGCTGTTGCATGTTAACAGTTTCTAAGTGTGACAAACGTACTAGTAACGTATAGTGAAAAATTTTAAATCAAAGACTAAGTTAAAAAGCAGATTATCTCTCAATAAACCCTGTTACATGTGAATTGTGTACAATCTTTTACCCTTTCTAGTGCGCAGACTTTCAACTTCAAAGCAATTATCATGTTGTATACGTCGGTAAGGAATGCTAAAATTTTTCTCAAGGTTAGAGTGTATGTTATTTTTCTCTGAGCCAGCCGGCGCACGTGGCTGCCTGCGATGCGAGTCATTATCTGTCTCTTTGTTGGCGCGCATCGTTATTAGGATTAGGAGACCTAACTTCTACAAATTCACCTTTTCGAGAGGGCTCTGCCCTGTTTGAATCCCGCCAGTTCTGATGAAATTCAGGTCTGTTGTTAAGATTATATCGTCTCTGTCATGTCGGTAGATTCCATAGTTTCCTTCTTGTCGGTCACGTGGTGGAGAATTTCTCCCTGAATTTTAACTGCGCGCTGAACTGTTGCGTCTGAAGTTGTTCTGTCTCCCTTTATAATAATTGTTTTGGTTCCCATATTGTATGTTTCTATGGTTATCTCTCTCATATTCATTACTATGGAAATACGATGTTTCTCTGTAACTATTATTCTGCCAACGATTGTCATACAGGTGGTGTCTGTTTTGGTCACAATTTGCGTTGTAATAATAGCCTTGTCGTGTCCAGTTATTATTTCTGTCATCGCGGAATTGTGACGGATGTGACCTGTAATTGTTGTGTTCCTGTTTTCGCGTCCTGCGATTGTCAGTGTCAATTTCCATTTCTTTTAACAGTCCCTGAAAAGCTTCAATGTCGTCTTTGCAACGTCCTGCCAAAATAATATGTCGTAAATATCCAGGCAATTTGATTAAGCAAATGCGGATGAGTTATGAGGGGCTGTATGAGTTTGACAGGTACTGATTCTTGTGCAACATGTCTTCAAAATATTTGCCGGCCGGAGTGGCCGTGCGGTTCTAGGCGCTGCAGTCTGGAACCGAGCGACCGCTACGGTCGCAGGTTCGAATCCTGCCTCGGGCATGGATGTGTGTGATGTCCTTAGGTTAATTAGGTTTAATTAGTTCTAAGTTATAGGCGACTGATGACCTCAGAAGTTAAGTCGCATAGTGCTCAGAGCCATTTGAACCATTTTTTCAAAATATTTCACAAGACTGGAAAATTGAGAATGTTCGAAATGTTTCATCATTATGATGCGATATTTTACTCGGTCTTGTGTAGCTTGAGACCAATATGCTGAGAGGAAGGCATGATAAAATTCTCCTTCACTGTGACAATCGTGAATGACCGATCGCATTCTTACAGCTGGTTCATTCTCTAAATAGCCACACGTAAATTCTAATCTGTGCTCTAATGACCAGTTGGGAGGAAAACAATGAGGGAATTGATGAAGCTATACTTGTGGATGAATGTCGTTGACAGAATTCTTAAATGTTTTGAATTTACGTGTAGTAATGAACAGCTTATAGTCAAAGTCATCGTGTCGGCGAGTCGCATAACGGTCATTGTTACGTCGTGTCCGTGGTTCCATCTCAAAATTCGGTAGAACTTGCCAATTGCTTTCATAATTTCCGAAATCCCCTGTGTTATTATTTTGTGGCTTTTCCGTATTTCTAAGACCCTCTTCCCTTGTTGGAGCACGAGTCTCCTCTGAAATATGTAATTCTTGTATTGCTTGTGCCAACTGATCTTGTAATTCCCGGATTTCTCTTTTGTGTTGCGTTTTAATTTGATTCTGATTTTGTTTCAATTTCCTAATTTGTTCGTACTCTTCTCTGTCTATAAAGACTACCGGTCTTGTGTCATTCAGATTATCATCTACCTTCATAGATAAATTATTTAGCTGATCCGAAAGTTCGACTACTTTCCCTGATAATGAGCTGATTTTCTCCATGTGTCTTTCTGAACCAATTTTCAGAGTATTTACTGTGTCCTTTAAGTTTTCCTGAGTATTTGCAAGTTGCGTAACCGAATCGGTAGATGCAACTGAGTCAATTTTATCCCGCAAGGTCTCGTGATTTTCATGAACAATAGTTTGCAGTTTTTTATGGCTGCTTCGTCATTCTGTATTGCATTTTCATGACGTGAAAAAACAGGTTGAAAATGCTCACAAATTTGTATTTTTACGTCATTACAGACTTTTTCACAGTTCGATACGATGTTATGTAACTCAGTAGTTAAATCTTCACGTGTCTGTTGAAGTGTTTCTTTAATTTGTTTCTGATTTTGTTCCGTTTGTTGCTGTGACTGTTTTTGATTTTGTTTCATTGCATCTAACTGTTGCTGTGTTTGTCTCTGGTGTTGTTCCATTGTGTCTAACCTTTGAAGCTTTTGTCCCATTTGTTTCTGATTTTGTTCAAGCGTTGTGTCTAACTTTTGTGGCCTTTGTCCCATTTGTTGCATTAATTGTAATAACAATGCACTGGTGTCTGAAACATATTCCTCGGTGCTATTCGGCAGTGCATTTGAACCGGCAATATTCATATTTTGAAAAGCAGGAAATGTGTCTTGACTTATTTGAGAAAATGGTTAGAACGCAAAACGTGAATCTACAGTATTTGCAAGATTGTGTCCTGTCATTTCGGATTCCTAAGGCGAGCTGTTGCCGACCGATCGATCGATAATGCTTCCCTGTTCACTAATTGTTTCACTGCCTACACCATGATTTGCCTCCCGCTCCATTCCCTATGCACATTTACCAAATTACTACTTTGATTGTCTGTTAATTCATTACACGGTGGTGCTGATAAGCTACGCTAGTCGTACTATCATTTCTCAATTTACTTTGGAGCCTAGTGTTACGTTTTTCACACGCCATAATTATTATGTATTTCACACGATAACAAGAAAAGCATAATTTGAAAAGCAAAAATAAGAAAACACATTAACATAGCACTGAAAATAATATCTAGTTAGTTGCAAGCGCAGCTGCGAAATACTTGGTGCAAATCTACATGCATGCCACAACTCTTTTACTGTACAACAATGAAAAACTACAACTACGAAGGAAATTCTCTCTACAATTACGCTCTAGCAATAAACAATAGCTACACTAATTACAAAAACTACAAGAAAAAATCAGAAGATTCCAGTGAGGTATCCTCGGCTAAGGGTCGACATATGAAACGTCCCCTTAGAAAAAATGTATGAATGATTGTGCTGATAAAACCCTTACATAATTTGATTTTCAAACAGCTTATCAAAACTGAACGTACTCAGACATTTCTGTCTTTACTTATTCTGATCATCACTAAACTGACACACAATATTTTTAGCGCAACGCACTGTGACTTTCAATAATCCCTACAAAAGAATGGCCCTGGCTAACAATAACCTATACCTTTCATGAATCACTTACCTCACAAAAATCTTCGTTACTCGAACTACTGCAATACAGCGAGCGCCAATACTGCCGCTAAATAAAAGATTCTAACTACTGAAGTCACTAACTACTGATAGGCTTAGTTAGCAAATGAAAGATCTTGATAGAGAACAAACAATGTATTTAACTTAATAGTGTTCAAAAGTCATAATATATGTATATCAGTTCATGACATCCAATCTTACTAATTTACTCTTTCTGATGGACACACCTCCAGATCATCCTCTCTCAAAATTCTGCCATCTCTCTCCCCACATCCACCACTGCTGGCGGCTCACCTCCAACTGCCAACGCCATGCGCTGTCACATCCAACTGCCCAACACTACAATAGCGAATATTCCAACAATGCCAACCAGCACAGCCAGTGATTTTCATACAGAGTTCTACGTGACGTTGCCAATATAAAAACCTAAACAGCCTACTTACAACACTTATGGAAGTTGTAGAAGTGACTTAGTAGATCAACTTTTACAAAGGAACCTATTCCCAGAAACGTCATCCAGAAAGGCTACACAGGGTGTTTCCGTGATGATGCTAGAAACTCTCAAGAATGATGGAGAAGGATAAATGTATCCATTTGAAGTACGGGTCGGTGGTTGAGAAACGAATGAGCCGCAAGTTACAAGCGAAAATCATTCTGGTCTCTGACAGGTAGAATACATGTACCGGTAGTGTTGTTGCTAAGATTCTACGGCAGGCAACTTTCAGAGGTGGTCGTATGGACCAAGACAAGAAAAAAATGTCGAGTAAATATGGGCTCTAAAAGGCATAGCTGAGGAACTATCAGCACTTGGTCATCTTCGCTAGTGTGAAACTCATCTCCTCTAATGAGTAAGTGCTTATAGCTCTTAAAGTATGCATTTTACAGCCCATGTTTACTGTACATTTTTTTGGTTCATACTACGACTTCTGAAAATTGCCTACTCTACAATCTTATCAACAACGGTACCTGTACTTGTATTCTAGTGTCAGAGGTATCTGAACGGTTTTCGCTTATATCATTCCACTCGTTTGTTTCCGGGGCAGCGACCCTTACCTCAACTTGCTACATTTATCCGTCTCTGTCATCCTTGAAAGTCTGTAGCGTCATCAAGGAACACCTAGTATATATATACAATCCTGGAAATGGAAAAAATAACACATTGACACCGGTGTGTCAGACCCACCATACTTGCTCCGGACACTGCGAGAGGGCTGTACAAGCAATGATCACACGCACGGCACAGCGGACACACCAGGACCCGCGGTGTTGGCCGTCGAATGGCGCTAGCTGCGCAGCATTTGTGCACCGCCGCCGTCAGTGTCAGCCAGTTTGCCGTGGCATACGGAGCTCCATCGCAGTCTTTAACACTGGTAGCATGCCGCGACAGCGTGGACGTGAACCGTATGTGCAGTTGACGGACTTTGAGCGAGGGCGTATAGTGGGCATGCGGGAGGCCGGGTGGACGTACCGCCGAATTGCTCAACACGTGGGGCGTGAGGTCTCCACAGTACATCGATGTTGTCGCCAGTGGTCGGCGGAAGGTGCACGTGCCCGTCGACCTGGGACCGGACCGCAGCGACGCACGGATGCACGCCAAGACCGTAGGATCCTACGCAGTGCCGTAGGGGACCGCACCGCCACTTCCCAGCAAATTAGGGACACTGTTGCTCCTGGGGTATCGGCGAGGACCATTCGCAACCGTCTCCATGAAGCTGGGCTACGGTCCCGCACACCGTTAGGCCGTCTTCCGCTCACGCCCCAACATCGTGCAGCCCGCCTCCAGTGGTGTCGCGACAGGCGTGAATGGAGGGACGAATGGAGACGTGTCGTCTTCAGCGATGAGAGTCGCTTCTGCCTTGGTGCCAATGATGGTCGTATGCGTGTTTGGCGCCGTGCAGGTGAGCGCCACAATCAGGACTGCATACGACCGAGGCACACAGGGCCAACACCCGGCTTCATGGTGTGGGGAGCGATCTCCTACACTGGCCGTACACCACTGGTGATCGTCGAGGGGACACTGAATAGTGCACGGTACATCCAAACCGTCATCGAACCCATCGTTCTACCATTCCTAGACCGGCAAGGGAACTTGCTGTTCCAACAGGACAATGCACGTCCGCATGTATCCCGTGCCACCCAACGTGCTCTAGAAGGTGTAAGTCAACTACCCTGGCCAGCAAGATCTCCGGATCTGTCCCCCATTGAGCATGTTTGGGACTGGATGAAGCGTCGTCTCACGCGGTCTGCACGTCCAGCACGAACGCTGGTCCAACTGAGGCGCCAGGTGTAAATGGCATGGCAAGCCGTTCCACAGGACTACATCCAGCATCTCTACGATCGTCTCCATGGGAGAATAGCAGCCTGCATTGCTGCGAAAGGTGGATATACACTGTACTAGTGCCGACATTGTGCATGCTCTGTTGCCTGTGTCTATGTGCGTGTGGTTCTGTCAGTGTGATCATGTGATGTATCTGACCCCAGGAATGTGTCAATAAAGTTTCCCCTTCCTGGGACAATGAATTCACGGTGTTCTTATTTCAATTTCCAGGAGTGTATATATATATATATATATATATATATATATATATATATATATATATAAAATTACAGGCGCCGGCACCTATAACTGTGACACTCATTAGCGTCGTTGGATGGCGTCTCCGGACCTGGGTTCCTACGTAAAACTTGATCGATGAAGTCCCCTCTAAAACCTCTAGAAGAATGCAGCATCAACTGGGAACAGCCCGTATAAATGCATGTATAAACTCAATATTCTGACGGAGTCACACTGAATCCTCTCCAAGCTGGAGCCTGTGAGCGCACAGGTGGTCGCAGGTAACAGCCCTCGCAAGGGCCCGCCAGCTAACGGCCGTAGCTCTCCACAGGTGGTACATTTACATCCCACGCACTCTCCCCTAGTTCACAAAATTCGTTCACATCGTCCCCGCCCCTGTGACGGAGAATACTGAAGCAGTCAAAACCTCAATGCAAATATTTCAACTAAGAATTTCAAATCCATCATGAATACGTCATTTTCAATATGAGGAGTTCTTTCTAGTAAACACCGACACCGCTTCCTCCTGGTCCTTTTTCTTTCCAGAAAGTTATCTAAATACTACACTCACCAAATGTAAACACGGTATGAGGAAAAAAAGAAACAAGAAATAATAGGCGCAACACGAAGGAATTATCGGAATAGGATGGAAATTGGTAGATGTGATATACATGTACAGACAAACAAATCATTACAATTTCTCAAAAACTGGATGAATTACTCAAAGGAAAGAGCTTCACAAAATGAGCAAGTCAATAATGCGTTGGTCCACCTCTGGTCCATAAACAAGCATTTATTCGGCTTCGCATTGACTGACAGAGTCATTGGATGTCCTCGTGAGGGATATAGTGCCACATCCTGTCCACTTATTGCGTTATACACTCAAGTCCCGAACTGGTTGGAGGGCTCTGCCCATAATGCTCCAAACTTTCTCAATTGGGGAAGAGATCTTTGCTGGCCGTGGTAGTGTCTGACAAGCACGGAGACAAGCAATGGAAACGCTCAACATGTCCGGGCGGACACTTAGAATATCGTCGACATATAGCTGAGCTGTAAGTGTTCCGCAGATGACAACCAAAGGGGTCCTGCTGTGGAAAGGACACCCCTGGTTGTCAGACCGAATGGCAGACGATAGTCAGGTTATCCGGGAATCTCAATAAATGGAGAACAAATGTCTTCAGTGATGAGCCCCGCTTCGAACTGCAAGACGTTTGTGGAGGCGCCCCGTACAGTGGCGGGATATCAACCCGATACGGCCCGACAACTACGACTGAGATTGAACAGCCTCAGGATTCTCACGGTTTTCTTTCCAACTTCTGCGACTACTCTTTTTAGAGATGTCCATTCTCGTTCAACTGAACTGCCTACTCAGCTACTCGTTATAGCTGTATCTACAGGCTTAGAGAACTTCCAGCGTAGGTACCGTTTATTCTCCATTAAGGGGCATAAATTACTGCTAATAAAACACTATTTATCGTGTATACGGTCTGCCGATGCTGCTGCTTCTTCTTCTTCGTTCGGGGTGGATGCTGCAATCCCACACGGTTCATCAAAATGCCCATCCCGTCGTGATTTGTACACGATCGACGTTTTCAACTTGCAAGTTGGCTACTCCGTCAGGTACTCAGACTGTGGTGTTACTTCCTTCTGTTCTCCAGTCAGTATCTTATAAAAATGGATTCATGTATGTATGAATGTATGTATGTATGTTCAACAACTTCTCCTAAACCATAGTACGATTTCTACCAAACGTGGTACTCTTACCACTTGTTGTCTGTAAAGAAGCCGTGTAGGGGTAAGAAGAACACACCTCTCAAAGGGATAGAGGTGTATGTGAAAATGAAGCGTAACTCACTGTGCGCAAATACCCAGAATACACAGATCTAGGGTTAAACGTAATGACAACACATTTTGCACTGAATGAATCTGCAAAATTATATCACTGTACGGCACGTGGTTTAGGAGATTAAATTTCATAAACATCGAGGTGCGTGAAAATCTACCGCATTATGCCGAACGTTTTAATTTATTAATTCTTTACTGCTAACTATTTGCTACACATTTTACGGACAGTATCCACACGAACCACTAAATGAAACCGCGATCCAATAATTTCTATTAATGTATTTAGAACCTAAGATCAGGCCATATGGCTAAACATCGCAGACAAATTTAACATCCTCTCTGGAGTAGTATTGAGTAGAACAGCAGAGAATCACACTTATCTGTGTGTCACCGACGGATATGCTCAACATCTCCTCTTAAGCCTCTCGATCGATATCAAGTAAACTTGGTACAAATAGTATTTACTGTCTGGAGAGAAATAATGCGGGCGACAAAGCCATAAGATTCTCATTGCGGTGTGGGTAATAACGAGGTAAATGGACAAAGATGAGGGCGGGGGTGGGGGGAGAGAAGATGCACAGAGAGAGGGGATGGGGAGATGGATAGAGAGTAGGGGGAGGAGGATTGGACACAGACGGGGGAGATGGGCAGAGAGTGGGAGAGGAGGAGGCTGAGAGAGAGAGAGGGGAGAAAGAGAGGAGGTGACTTTTAGAAGATTAGAATAAATAAATACTCTGGCAACGCCAGGTTTCTCAGCTGGACATCAATAAATTTAGTGAGATTACATCAAGCCGTCGCAGCTTCCTGAGGAAGTGTTTTCTATGATCACTTTCCATCCTTGCACTATGAGGTAACAACTCGTTCTGTTTTGGACTGGAACATGATTGTACCGAATCCTGTGACCATGTCAGCTTCCGAAAAGCTCTGACGAGCCTTCGAAATTCGTGCCAAAATATAGAATGGATAACCTGACTGCACATTCGATGGCATACCATCTATCAATAACACTGTTTCAGACTCCTTCGGTAATAATCAATAAGTCTTTCTTATTAATTCTTGTCTTGTACAAAACTGCCTCACATGTTTCATACAATTTCAGTTTCATGAGTAACTTCAAACGACATCAAAATTGAAATTGTTAAGTAGCATATTTACACAAAGTTATAACTTCACTTTTAGAGAGAATCCCTATCGAACTAGATTGCTTGTATGGTATTTGACTGTTTTCTGGAAATTGTCTTAAATGCCTGATTATTTCATTTTATGCTCTAAACAGTTTTCCTCTTGAGTTTAGGTATTCTTTTATAAAAACGGGAATGAAATTCAAATAATTTAAAGCCCGCTAAAGCGCTCCATTCGAGTCTTTGACGTTACTGGCTAGTTCGCTACTCCTACTGTCATAATACTAATTCAGAGAGATGTCTTGTCTTCGAAATGACGTTTCTGAAAATGGGTTACAAATGGTGTGTAGTACCATATTGTACTAATACATCTATAAAAACTCCTAAAAAGTGGTTTTTGAGTGTTGCAGAGAACGATAATACGCGCAAATTGTGGTTACATTCTACCAGAAAATTACCACCACATCGACGCGCAAGTTCACTGTGGTGTGCGTACCTTCAGTACACACACCATCAGATTCTTTGATTTGTCGCTCTAACGAAGTAGGCGAGTGTCAGCAATATGTCTCGTGGTCTTATTGTGGCGTGTTTATCTTCTACCATTAGGTCAGATGATAGAAATGCCACTTGCACGCTTAGAGTAGCAGATTGACGGTGACCAACTTTAAACAGAACTTGATTAATTTTCACACACATTTATTAAAATAATAAAAAGCATAGACCTTACTTAACTTGATTCTGGATGCTATTTACAATTGACAATCTGAAGTTCCTTTGGTCTTGGTACGTTAATCTTATTCTCACATATATCTGATACTTGACAATGTGTCTATACATTTCTCTTCATGACTATGTACAGGAATATGATAATCTTATTTGGCGCAGACTGAAACTTGACTATAGACTGGTACAGACTAGTGCAGACAATTACAGACTGATGCAGACTGGTGCAGACTAATGCAGACTGACTAATCGGAGGTCTGTACACTCGTTATAATACCTCGCGTGTTCATACATCACTGCGCGAGTGTGATGCGTGAGAAGAAAAAGTTCTGCGTTAGCAGCAATCTCATTGGCTGCATTACATATTAATACGCAGATCGGCGGAAGCAGAATTTGGTCCGTCTCTAAGGCAGTGCCATCTCGTAGTGTGGAGACGGACGAGTGCTGCGCCTGCGCTGTTGTGCTTAGCGGGGCGCGCTCTAGTGGGAAAGTTGTGTACGCGCTGACTACGCGGAACTATGTACACAACATTCACTAACTTAATTAAAAACGTGTTGCCCTGTGAAGTCAACATTAACTTACCTCCGACATATGCTCTCCCACTGTTACAACAGAGAACAGTGATGTTCAACGAAATTAAACTCCTCGTGAAAATTCTCATTTTAACTAACTACCCCTGAACTGTTCAGTAGATAAGTTGTCAGAGCGGTAGACCGACGAATTTCATACGATAATCTCCGTAGATTGCTGGTACGAATCTAAACCGAAATCATGTTTTAAGTTGATTGTAAAATGACTCGACAGTCCTCTCATATGGAAACCAAATCACATTTACAAAACTTCACCACACCGATCAGAAACAGAATATTATTGTGTTTTCCCTGCTGTTTACTTGCGCTTGCATTTGCAATCACTGTTCACACATGTCACGTTCAAAAATATATTTTCTAGTTAATGTGACCAAACATTTTTTTTGCTCGATTAGAAACAATATTTTTATCTTAGTACTGTCCAGATAGGATCCGTATTGGTTAAACTTTTGCAGTTTCATCATCTTAAAAAAGATGAAGTAAGTCAGCTTCAGACACTAACATTAGTTTATACTTACAAACATCACAGCTCTTACGTTTGTGTCACCTGCATGTTGTACACGCTTTATATCTCTCCGTATAACCTCATCGTCCTACACCTCGTTTTACTGTGAGTGTATGGTGATATCTTCACTACTAGCAATGCTTTCCAAAAGAGTGAATTGTTTGTTCGCAAAGTAAATGCATTTATCCTCTATTGAGCATTTCTCAGACTAAGACTAATGTGAAGCTACATGTAACACATCCCACAATCGAAACAAAAGCTTTTAAAGTTTTGGTTTATCTAGGATTCAGACACTTGGCCTCTTAATTCGCAATCGAATGCGCTACCCGATGCGCCACCCGAAACCTGCTTAATACAGTATCTCTGCTGATTACCTTGTAGGAACGAAATCAGCACTAAGTTTTGCCAAGGATAATTTCAGTGTGTTTTGGGTCGCAGCTCATGAGTGATACTCGACAATCTAGTTATAATACACGGACCCATTTGCAAAAGTTCTACAGTTCATTAGCTTTATAGCGTGTTTAATGACGTTGTAAGGAGCAGTGAGAATGTCCGTCGTTGCACATATCGCCGCTCTAAATGGATGGAGCATAAACGCATCAACATTCGCATGGCTTCCACTATCACCGTTCACAAAACTCGTTTCTATCGTTACTTAAAACCTGTAATGGCTAAACTCTAAACTCTTTGCAGGAAAAGTACAAAAAAACCTCATAACTTCAACTAACGCTCCTATAACAAACGTATAGCTTCGTCTTACTCCTAGTTTATGACGTCACCAGAGCATCAGCCAACAGCAGAGCGTTTTCGATCACGTGACCAGATCTTGATATTTAATGATATTTAAGCTTTAATTACATAAAAACAACAAATATTTTGTGAGAATATTGACCATAAATGCTGTTTAAATATTATAATCGATCAGAATAACAACAGTCCAAAGCATATTTTAACAAGGGTGTAACCTCCCCACAAAATTATTTTGAAATTGAAATTAAATAATTATTATAGATAGCGATTCTAATTTTTGTGTGACCTCAGAACAAAATTGGTTCCCATTTATAATCTCCATGCACAAATGCATTCACATTTAATGTACCCACAAAATTCTTTTCTCATTTAATGTAAGCTCGAAACAGAAAAATTCCTAAACCTCATAATAAAAAATAAATTCAGTAACCTGATAAAATTTGGACGACAGCAGTGCTGCGTCGTGGCCCTGTAAGATCATTCTGAATAAAAAGCAAAAATTCTTACCTCAATAAAAAAACGGCGAATATATCTGCTCTTACCTAAAAATTTTTTCGGCACAGCTCCGTGCAATGCTGGCTTATACATTTGCGATTTGTGAAAGGAAGCAACAAATTTTTTTGAAATGAATGTTTTTTTTTTAAAAAAAAGTTACTTTATATTACCAAAATTATTATTAGGACATTTTTAAAAACATTTGGATGACAGTTCAGATACATTACTAGATATGCGCAACGCTGCTTCTTTACCTTACACAATAAACTCCATCTCCAGATTCCCGACCAGAGCAGACTGCAGACAAGCGCAGACAACCTCAGACTAGCGACTAGCAACAACTAACTGCTACAGTTATATAGTTCGTACCGCAGTCAACACTGCTCTCTGGTCAGCGATTCTATATCGCAGGCAGCGCATACCTCTTACATAACCCTCCACTGCGGGGGCAAAAATTTGGCAGCGATGGTGAGTCAATTGGACTTGCCATGAGCAACAATTTTTTCTTAATTAACTAACTTTACAGTCACAGAATATATACATATATATAAGTGCAGAACATGAAATAAAATATAGTGCACATGCACTGAGTACAGGACATATCAAGCAATGACAAAATGTATACGCAATGAGTACAAATCAATTAACAAATGACATAAAGTGCACACGCACTGTAGTACAGAACATATCAAGAAATCACAAAATGTATATGCAATGAGTACAAATCATATTAACAAATGACATAAAGTGCACACGTACTGTAGTACAGAACATATCAAGAAATCACAAAATGTATACGCAATGAGTACAAAACATATTAACAAATGACATAAAGTGCATACGCACTGTAGTACAGAACATATCAAGAAATCATAAAATGGATACGCAATGAGTACAAAACATATTAACAAATGACATAATGTGCACACACACTGTAGTACAGAACATATCAGGCAATGACAAAATGTATACGCAATGAGTACAAAACATATTAACAAATGACATAAAGTGCACACGCACTGTAGTATTTTTTTTTACCATTTTACAAGAACTAGGATAGGAAAGGGAAGGATTGCATCATGGTTGTAGCACAGTAGGTTGCACGTAGCTGCACTGAAAGTCCATATCTTTCTACAGAAGCACAACACCAAGTGAGACAAACTGAAGTTCTCTTCCCTGAAGTATTACTTAGTGTAGCCAAGACACTGAAATGTCGTATTAATATTCAATGTTATCATTTTGGTAGTACATTAGGTACACCAAACAGTGGGACCATAATAACATCTCCATCGCTCAAGGTGGTGGACAGCATGTCGTGTCAACACCACGTTCTTGCAAGGTACACCAACGTAGAATTAGTGCAAAAACCAAATATAGTGCTCCATGATGATGAGGATAGACAGGACAAACGGATATTGCAGTAATTCCTGGTAATTAGGTCAGAAGGTGAAGGACATTAAGTCTTATGCCAGTCATCACTGAGAATTACACTAGTCTATCAACTGATTTGAGTAATTGGTGGCACTCATCGCCTAGTTACTAAATATTTCTGTACTATGTATGAAGTATTACAGAATAATGTTCATAAGTCATCTGATTATAATGAACATTGGCACTCATTGCCCAGTTACAAACCATTTTATGCATTATTCAAAAGTGATCATTCAAAATAAGAGTTAATTAATGGCATACTATGTACATAATTCAGCTAGTTATAGTAATCATTGGCACTCATTGGCCAGTTACAAACCATCAGAAGTCATCCTTCAAAACACGAGCTAATGAGTGTAGCATCAAGCTACTAGTATTCATTTATATAGCATGTAAGTGACACAATACAAATATAAGAAACAGTGGCATTCATTGGCCAGTTACTAAACATATAGCAAGTATTAAACATTACAAAACATTTTTCATCATTCAAGTGACATACGACATATTTAAAATAATTATTGGCACTCATTGGCCAGTTACAAAACATCAGAAGTCATCCTTCAAAACAGGAGGTAAAGAGTGTAGCATCAACCTGCTGGTATTCATATATAATAGCATGTAGGTGACATAATACAAATATAAGAAACAATGGCATATATTGGCCAGTTACTAAACATATAGCAAGTATTGAATATTACAAAACATTTTTCATCATTCAAGTGACATATGACATATTTAAAATAATTATTGGCACTCATTGGCCAGTTACAAATCATCAGAAGTCATCATACAAACGGGAGCTAATGAGTGTAGAGCATGTATGCATTATTACAAAATATCATTCACTATTACTCAGAACTCATCATTCAATTGACATATGACATATTTAAAATGTAACATACTGTAACTGTTACTCAAGGTCTGTGATTAGAAAAACATCATTCAGTATTACTCAGAACTCTCTTAAACTGGTAGCATTATTTGGGACTGTTAATACATTTTTTATTTTATTTTTTATTTTTTATACTAGCAATGCACTGCGTTGGGATCGATAATTAATTGCTGGGGCATAAGAATATTTACTCTTGACTTACTGCTGCAAATGAGGATAGGTAACGTCATTCGTCATGAGTCAGCTGTAGCAAGGTTATGAAACAAATAGAGTATATGTGATCACATTCATGAATAACACACACAAATGGGTAAAAAAAATGCAAGTACTAGAACAGGTTTAATGACCAATTGCTTATAGCACATTAACTTCATGAATAGCTTCTCCTGGAAAAAAAAAAAATACAAAATGGACTATTAAGCTGAAAGAAGAAACGCATATTATGCTGAAAAGTAGTGAACTTCGAATTAACAGGTAATGAAATGTGTATTAAATATATATGTTCTCTAGCTGTCCTTTCCAAAACCTTCAGTCATCTTATCATGCGATATAAGACATACTGTCAAAACGAACTTCAACAAATACTTAAATAACTACACAGCGTTTCTTAGCTAACAGTAAATATATAAACTTCATCATTATCCTCATCTGCAAAGAAAAACTTAAAAGTGGTGCGTTTAGTGGCCATATAAAGTTTATCACTATCAACACCTGTAAACAAAAACTTCATTATTCATATCAGCATAACTTCATTATTATCATCCCCTGTGAAGAAAAACTTCATTATTCATATTACCATATTCTTCATCACTATTCATCACCATTAATTATCATCTGCAGAAAGACACTTCATTATTCATTATTCATATTACCATTTACTTCATACAAATATTCATAGTGTAGAGTTCCTTATTTCTAGCATATTTCATCACTAAAACTAAGATGTGTAGTTCTGTCTGACAGCCTGCATCAATCGCCTCCTATTCTGAAAGAAAAAATTAGTTAAGACCGCTATCATACGATGTGTATAGTATATTCTTGTTAATGCTTGTTAATTCTGATCCATTTACTCTTCATGACGAGGTATTGCATCTTCTTTCGTTCACTCCGAAGGTGAAATTCCCATTCCATAGTAATCCACTGTGGTTTGTTTAATTTATTTCTTTTACACGTTATTGCTTTCTGAAAATGATGAACAATGATTAATGTCTTGCATTTAAATCATATACCCATGAAATAAAAACTGGTTTCTAGTGATATAATTGAGCATACAGCATAGCATGACAGCAAACGTAATATGTCAAAAACATAGACAGTGTGCAGGTGCAAAAATGTACACAGAGTATCATAATGTAGCAGCAAAAAATGTAAAATACACACGATGTTGAGATATCATAAGGCAAAATGTCAAAGTCAACTGGTGTTTGTTATATCTGAAAGATTTCATAGTGCATACAAATAAAACATTAAAACAATCATACATACATGAAGAACGGAAAATGTGCACGGTCTGATGTGTAACGACAAGAAAAGCGACCTGCTAACCTTACCTTGCCGGGCACTTGCCAAGAAAAAATACGATAATCATCAGTAAGTAGTCACATAAATATAATTGCATCATTGGTCATACGAGTATAAAAATCAGGAAATGGCATTACAGTGTGATAAATCATAAAGTATATTCATGTAATAAAGGGTTTAATATTGGAGACATGGTGATTGCCTTTACTTTTTCTGGTTCTCAAAGTTTCGACGTGTACTACATTGGGGTGAGGAATGCTGCGAATTCGATATGGACCTGCGTATAGAAGCTCAAATTTACTACACCTATTCTTTCCTCTATTGGATAAATAATGTGTGCATACTAATATCTTCTGTCCAATGTGAAAGTCACGGCGTGTACAAACCTGTTTTTGCTGTCTTCTCCGGCGCTCTGCGGCACTTTGATGTTGTTCAGCGCAATGTCAATTATTTCATGGTGTCGTAGTCGACGAGATGTAGGAAAGGTTACTAATTCTTTAATTTTGTTAGGTGGTTCAACATTTTTCAGTATAACAGTCGGATATAGCATAGCAGATTCATTTGGTATCGAATTAATTACATCCTGGAATGAGAGTATGTGTGTGTCCCAATCAATATGTTTTTTATGGCAGTATATTCTACACAGTTTACCAATTTCTTTCATTAGTCGTTCACAAGGGTTCGAAGAAGCATGGTACCTGGATATATAGATCGGAGAAATGTTTCTAGCTCGTAACATACGTGTCCATATAGCAGATCGAAACTGTGATCCATTGTCGGAAATTACTTTCAATACATGCCCTACATGGAATAGAAAATGTTTTACAACTGCTTTCGAAACAGTTTTAGCAGTAGCTTTGCGTAACGGAGTGAAGGTAACAAATTTTGAAGTGAGTTCTACAGCGACAAAGATGTAGCAAAAACCTCTATTAGTTCTGGGAATCGGACCAAAAATATCTACAGCGGGCATGTGTCTTAATTTAACAGGTACAATGGGATGTAATGGAGGAATATGTGAAGTCGTATCTGACTTAGCTTTCTGGCAGATTTTACATGACGCTAAAACTCGTCGAATACGTTTCTCCATGTTGGTAAAATAACAGTTCTGTCTCAGTATAAGAAACATTTTCTGGCTCCATAATGTGCGTAACTTAAATGAGTATACCAAATTAATTTGTTAACAAGCTCGTCAGGAATACATAATAACCAATTGTTGCTGTCAGGGTGAGAGCGGCGAAACAGAATATTATTCCGTACAATGTAATGGTTTCTAATGGTAACATTATTCCTATCTTGCCAAAGGTTTTTAATTTCTTTCCATACGTTGTCTTTACTCTGCTCTTGTGCTATGTCTTGTAATGACGACGAAATGAAAATTTCAAAGGCAACTTGTTGAATGTACATGACGCTGAAATTTGCTTTGCAGAAGTTGGTTGCGATGTCTTGCTGATTGTTGCTGAGAGAACGGGATAGTGCGTCTGCTACAATATTTTGTGTGCCGGGAATGTGAACAATTGTAAAATTAAATTCCTGTAAATAAAGTTTCCATCTGCTTAATCTGTCGTGTGTAAATTTAGCGGAAAGTAAAAACTGTATAGCTCTATGATCTGTGTAAACGGTAGTGTGTCTTCCATAAAGAATATGCCGAAATCTCGTAAATGCCCATACAACACATAATGTTTGAAGTTCTGTAACAGAATAATTGCGTTCAGCAGGTGACAGAATGCGACTCGCAAAGGCGATGTTTTTAATTACTGTAGTACCATCTTCTTCAATTTCCTGAAAAATGTGTACGCCTAAAGCGGTGTTAGAACTGTCGGTGGCAATGGAAAAATTTCTAGTAATATCTGGATGTGATAAAAGTGGTGCATTCAACAAAGCTTGTTTCAGGTTCATAAATTCAGAATGTGCTTGGCTATCCCAGGACCAAATAGTGTTTTTACCCGTCAATCGACATAATCTAGGGGTGTCTAAAGCAGAGTAATGAATAAATTTACGAAAAAAGTTAATTAAACCCAAAAAGCTGCGTAGTTGTTTCTTCGTCGTAGGAACAGTAATGTCACGTTAAGCTTGAAGTTTTTCCGGGTCAGGCGCAATGCCTTCTGCTGAAATCATATGTCCAAGAAATTTTATAGAAGTTTTGCCAAAGTGCGATTTGCTAAGATTAACTGTGAGTCCTTGTGCACGAAAAGTTCGTAACAGTTGTTCAAGAATCAGATTGTGTTCAGACCAGTTAGCTTCTGCAATAAGAATGTCGTCTACGTACGTTGTGATTCTGTCTTTAAGTTCTGTCGGAAGTATAGTATTCAAACCGCGAATAAATGCTGCTGAAGAAATAGTTAAACCGAACGGTAATTTACAAAATTGATAACAGTCACCAAAACAGAGAAAAGCCGTGTACTTTCTGCAGTTCGGATGGAGTTGAATTTGCCAAAATCCCGATTTCAAATCTAATGTGGAATAAATAGCAGTACCATGAAATTTCTGTAGAAGGTCTTCTAGTGTCTGTGGGCGATCTGTTTCATTAATAATAATGTCGTTGATGTGACGCGAATCAAGTACGAGCCGAAGTGAACCATCCTTTTTCGTAACAATATGGAGCGGGTTTATGTACGGACTAACTGCCGGTTCAATAATTCCTTGGTCAAGCATAGATTGCAATTCTTTCTTAACTTGTTCTCTGTGAATATACGGAATGGGATAATGTTTGGCTTTAAATGTGTCGTGCTGTTTAACTTGAAATTCATACATAAAACCGGACATAGTACCAGGAACGTTGTCAAAAACTGGAGCTTGCTGTAAAAGAATTTTGCGTAGTTGCGTGCGTTCGTCGTCTGTATTTGCACTGCTCTGTTTAACTTTATCAGAAATCATTTGCATAACGTCATAGTCGGCTTCGTCTGGAGTATTATAGTTGTGTACGTACGTATCTGTTAACAATGTGGAATGACAGTCTATGTCACGTGATGCGCAAATAACCTCTGTACAATTAATTGTTTGTTCTTCTGCAGATAAAGAGTGCTGAAATTCAAATGCCAGTTGTACATTTTCATCCTTTAACATTAAATAGGAGTTTTGAAAGTCAATAATTGCGTCGTGTTGTACCATAAAATTCGTACCTAAAATAACGTCTGTTGTCAATAAGGGAACAATCCAAAAATTTGAGTGAAATGTATGACCTGCAATACAAAATGATAAATGTGTCTGTAATTTTACATCTACTTCTTTACCACATACTGCTCCTTTTACTTTAGTTTTGCCTAATGGTAACGTAGGATAGGTATTCTCTTTGTTACATTCGTTGAAAGTTTCCTCATTTATAACTGACATAGGTGATCCAGAATCGATTACTGCTGAAAATTTGGATGATCCAATCTTTACTTCAATGACAGGGTGTGAAATGGTTTTTTGAATAACTGGTCTTTCCTGCAAAAAGAGTATCTCGGATGTCGTCAAAAGTAATAACATTTTCGTGAACAAGATTCTGCGTGTCAAAAGCATTGCTTGCGTTGCTGGAAGATGCAGCCTGTACTGTATCTAGTCAAATTCTATCTGACGTGCTATTATTTTCGCGTGGATGCTGTGGCATTTCAACTATTTGTACTGTTCTGTTATTTCTTCCTGACGTATTACGTTCGGGATGATATCTACTGTCTGGTTCATTCATGATAATCTGTTGTTGCGGATGATTTTGCTGCTGGTAAAACCGACTGTTATTAAACGTACGTTAAAAATTGTGCTCATTACTTTTACGTCTGTCATGATGGTCATTTCTATACGGTGCATTGCGATAGGAATTGAAATAGTGTGTTTTCTGTACGTACTGATTTCCTTGTTGCTGTGCGTTGCTATTTGTTGGAGCTGACGCTATACGTGTAGGCGAAGAAACATTAAAGCTTGGTTGACCTTGCAGACTGCATTGTTGGTTAGGTATGCTAACCGGTTGGTTTTGTTGCTGTTGTTGGGAAAAACCTCTATTGTTACCAAAATGTGGTTCCTGTTGCTGATAATTTTGACGATACTGATAATTAAAATTTTGCCTGTTATTAAAATTACGCTGTTATTTCTTTTCATTCCGGGAGTGTCTAATGAAAATTGTCACTTTCGGTAAAATTTGTCATATCAGTTTTTCTTTACTCATTCCTAATTCTAGATAGATCGATAGTTGAAGAGCTGTTTTGATAGATATAAAGGATAGTAGAAGAGAAGGCAGCAGTGCAGAAAACTAAAGATGAAATAGCACTACTACGGCTCGGGGCCCTGTGCACGCTACGGCACATATTCATCGAAGTGTAATGAATCCCCTGAGGTCAATTACGCGCTGAAAATAAATTTTAGTTTCTGCGTTACAGGCAATGCCGGTGAAAATTCAAAAACAAATTGTCGTATCCAGTCCAAACGATGTATTTGTGTTCTGTCATATTTAAATACTTTAGATTTTTTTTTGGGATAAAAATTGCTTATAATCAACGTTATCGTTTCTGAATGTGTGAACAGGTTCAGGTTTGTATAACAATCTGTTTGTCTGTGACTGTTCGAAGTCTGAGTCACATACTCTCTGTAAATTACTTAAGTTATACTGGCTGTGTGGGTGTGACAAATGTTCGGAACGTGGCGTATGCTGTGACGTGTTAGTGACTGAAACAATTTTCATTTCTGTCTCTTTAAAACATTCGCCAATTTGGCTGTTCTGTTGTTCAAATTTCTTATCGACTTCCGCATCCAGCGGGTGTGAAGTTCTGCTGACATTAATTTAAACTCGTCGCGTGACTGTGTTGCGATTTCAGAACATTGTTCAGCGACTGCACTAATTTCATCTCTATGTGATTTCGTTGTGGCTACACGTGTACTACTTAATTCTTGTGCAACAGATCTAATTTCTTCATTACTGTTCCTAGCACAAGCCTTAATTTCCTCACGTAATTGTTCTTTAGTATCATGACATTGCACGGCAACGGCTACAACCTGCTCAGTAAGTTGTTTGTTCTGTTCATTAAGGTTGTCGTGTTTTTCATTCGACTGCTTGAAACTTTCATTCAACTGTTTGGAATTGTCGTCTAGTTTTTCTTTAAGTTGTTTGAAATGGTTGTCGAATTTTTCATTCCGCTGTTTGAAACTGTTGTTTAGTTTTTCATTAAACTGTTTGAGATTTTCATTAAGTTGTTTGTACGATTCATTAATTTGTTTGAAATTGTCGTCTTGTTTTTTCTTCAACTGTAGCAATACTGCCATAATTTGATCCAAGCCAACATTAGCGACTCTATTTTCTATACTGTGTGTTGGTGTATCTGCATTTGTCACGTTTTCTGTAACCATTTGGTCATTCTCTGATTCACAAAAAGGTTTGCCAATCGGATGTGCACTGTTGGTCACTATCTCGGAATCAAATAAATCTGACGTATTTTGACTACATTGTTCACCTTCATTAGAAACAATTATCTGTTCTCTGTGTACATTTTGCAGATCAGGTGTGTTAAACTGGGCAACGTTCATTGTAACAGAACGTGCCGCGTCATCAATTGTCGTTAAATTAACAGAGGACACTATTAAATTTGTTTGCTCATCATTAGCATTAAAATCATTATTAGTGGTCGGTACGCACTGATTATCTGTAACTAGGGGATTATCACTATTACACTGAGTGTCCAGATATTATCGGTCAAGCTATTCGAGTCGGCTATTTCACTCATTGCACATCGCGATGTACTGCTAACAGTTTTTCGCGGCATTTTTCACAAATCAAAATTAATCACAAAATGAAACAAAGACAAAGCAAAATGGAACAAACACAATTACAACACAGAGCAATAAATTGCCGATGATCTGTGAAAGAAAGAGTGACAAATTAGTAAATGCGTTGCGCCAGATGCAAACTACATTAAAGTAAATAAGAGCAGATATATGACTACTTCTCAGAGATTTACAAAGAAATACGATCCTGGCCGGATGTCGCCAAGTGTAACCTCCCCACAAAATTATTTTGAAATTTAAATTAAATAATTATTATAGATAGCGATTCCAATTTTTGTGTGACCTCAGAACAAAATTGGTTCCCATTTATAATCTCCGTGCACAAATGCATTCACATTTAATGTACCCACAAAATTCTTTTCTCATTTAATGTAAGCTCGAAACAGAAAAAATCCTAAACCTCATAATAAAAAATAAATTCAGTAACCTGGTAAAATTTGGACGACAGCAGTGCTGCGTCGTGGCCCTGTAAGATCATTCTGAATAAAAAGCAAAAATTCTTACCTCAATAAAAAAACGGCGAATATATCTGCTCTTACCTAAAAATTTTTTCGGCACAGCTCCGTGCAATGCTGGCTTATACATTTGTGATTTGTGAAAGGAAGCAACAAATTTTTTTGAAATGAATGTTTTTTTTTTAAAAAAAAGTTACTTTATATTACCAAAATTATTATTAGGACATTTTTAAAAACATTTGGATGACAGTTCAGATACATTACTAGATATGCGCAACGCTGCTTCTTTACCTTATACAATAATACTCCATCTCCAGATTCCCGACCAGAGCAGACTGCAGACAAGCGCAGACAACCTCAGACTAACGACTAGCAACAACTAACTGCTACAGTTACACAGTTCGTACTGCAGTCAACACTGCTCTCTGGTCAGCGATTCTATATCGCAGGCAGCGCATACCTCTTACAAGGGAAAATAGCGTATTGCATCTGACATTTTCATCGTCAAAACAATAAGGTCTTTGCTGAATAACTACACATAGAAAAAAAATTAATTCAGCTTCCCCTAACTGGGGTGTACTCACTTTCGCTGTACCTCCTTCTTTCCTGCGGATGCTGATGTTCCTTTTCATGAGTGTCCAGACCCTAGTTAATAATTCAAAAGTGCTCTTCCCTGTGGTGTCTCCGAGTGTGAAAAATGTCTCCAAAAGCTTTTCTTCAGTTTGGACTTTCTCATCTGCTACAGCACCTTTCCAGTAAGTTCATGGATCCGATTTTCTGTCTTCCTTTCAATGTGTACTTTATATTTCTTTTTTGTTTTAACTTCGCTTACGTAATTCAAAAACTAAGCACTTTTTTGTGGTGGTTGCTGTCACTGTTGTGGGCTTTAGCCCTAATACTGGTTTGAAGCAGTTACAGGAGCCTATTAATTTGAAAACGCTTACTCTGCTCAAACCTTGGCTTACCTCTACAATTTTAAACTGCTCTCCCCACAGTTCCTTCCATTACCGAATTGACTATTACATGGTGCCTGAGGATGTGCCCTATCGACCAATCTCTTCTTTTAGTCTGATTGCTTCGCTATATTTCGATTAAGCTGTCCGATAAATTTATATGCTAAGTTTTCGGAAGGTATTCGGTGTTGACGTTTAAGGACATATTGTATTGTATTGTACTGATGTTAACCGGGGACCTAGAAACGACGGAGAGGCTCCGTCCCCGCCGCAGCCGCAGTGGTCCACAACCCCACGACGACTACCGCAGTCCACTTCACCCCTCCTCCGCCCCACACCGAACCCAGGGTGATTGTGCGGTTCGGCCTCCCGTGGATCCCCCAAGGAACGTCTCACACCAGACGAGTGTAACCCCTATGTTTGCGTGATAGAGTAATGGTGGTGTACGCGTACGTAGAGACCTTGTTTGCGCAGCAATCGCCGACATAGTGTAACTGAGGCGGAATAAGGGGAATCAGCCCACATTCGCCGAGGCAGATGGAAAACCGCCTAAAAACCATCCACAGACTGGCCGGTTCACCGGACGTCGACACAAATCCGCCGGGCGCTCCTTCCCACCCGGAAAGGCGTGCGGTAGACCGCACGGCCAACCGCGCGGGCTTTAAGGACGTACCCAATAAGTAAAAATATTCGTCCAATATGCAGCAGGAAACCATGATCCTGAGACTTAGATTCTCATACTCTTCTCCTTCTTCTTATAACCTATAAGGATATGTCTTCCTTTTTGTCAAAATGCAGAATTTTTGAAACAATCGCTTGCACTTAGGACTTTTCTTCACTGGCGGCTTGCTGGTGTCCAGGACTGCTGGAGACGAGTGTAAGGGCCCCAGGTGGTGGGCGGGGAGGCGGCCGCAGACCAGGAGACAAATCGGCCGAGCCGGCCAGTGACGGACGGTCGTAATCCCGCTCCAGGGCCGGACCCGGCCCCGGCGCTAAGAGTGAAATACGCGCGCCGCGCCCGCCCCTGTGCTTTTTGCTTCGTCCCGCGGCTGTTGGTACGCGGCCTGCGGTACCACCTAACCGAATTCGTCCTGAAGGGTAAGCTTTTGTGAAGTTGCTCCGCGCATTCATCAGCAGGTTTTACACGTTGTTCTCCACTCATATCGGCACCCGGTTTCGGCAATCGGCCTTTCTTCATCATCACCATGTGTCCGTACTGGGAGAACATTAATAAAACCGACAAACTGCAGGCCCTGAGTCTTGAAGGGAAATAGAACCAAAAAGCTCCTATGAACATGTGTCCAGAAATGCATCGTCGCCACAGCAGATGGAGCTGACGAATGAAAGTTCCCCTGGCCACGTGCCTGTGTTCCTTGAGTGTTGCAGTCTGTGTGATTGACGCAGTGTACAGTAAGCAGCAGAATGGTCCGGTTTTCATGTCAGGAACAAGGCAATATGGTGATTGTATACGGCAAAGCAGGTAGAAACGGTCGAGAGGCAAAACCCGATCCTCCAAATTTGGTCTACGGACAGCCCGATGCCTCTCTGCACATTTGTCTGTCTGGAAGGACCCCTGATCACACGAGCGCTTAAAAAAGGGTTTGAAATGTTGTGTGATGTGTTTCGTGTCTGTGAGGGTACTACGTATTTTTGGTATAGCCGCGCTGCATCTCGACAGTTTCCTTGCAGTTTGTCGGTTTTGTAAATGTTCACCCGGGGTATAATATAACTTCATTATCATTCATGGAATTGTGCCACTATCTATTTCAGCATTCTATTATTCAGTCTAAAAAATGGTTCAAACGGCTCTGAGCACTATGGGACTTAACTTCTGAGGTTATCAATCCCCTAGAACTTAGAACTACTTAAACCTAACTAACCTAAGGACGTCACACACGTCCATGCTCGAGGCAGGATGCGAATCTGCGACCGTAGCGGTCGCGCTGTTCCAGACTGTAGCGCCAAGAACCGCTCGGCCACACCGGCCGGCTTTTTTCAGTCTGCTGAATGCTATGGTAAAAATACAGGTATTGCAGTGTCGCTAACCAGGGTATGAGTAAAATTAATAAGTTGTGGTGAGAAAGCTGTCATTTGGTATGGCATTAGCAGCCGCAGGTTGCTAGCCGCAATATGGCCGACTTGTAAGGGGACTGCGAGATGATGCTAGCCGCACTCAGCGGAAAACTGCACCGCGCAGTTTTAATAACTGTAGCACGAACGTGGATGTCATCACACCAGAGCAAATCTCTTGTTGCGGGTGACGATAGTAGGTGCCAGGTTTTAGTGTAACAAATGCCCCTAAAAGCAATGTCAATACATCTGAATTTTTTTGAGACAGAGGTACTTCCTTTCGCCAGGGTCCAGCAGCACCACGACGCCAGGGCCTTGTCAGACAGTGAGACTATTGGGCATCCACAGCAGCAGCCGTGGGTTGGAGACCAGGATGTGCCTATCGCCACCAGCGCTGAGTTCCTCTTGGGACTTAACGGTAGTATCCAGCACCGCCAAACGGCCGTCCAAGCTAGCTACCGACAGCACTGAATTTCCCATGGGACTGAAGTGTCTCAGCATCAGGGGGTCATCTGGCTCCCACCAGAGGGCAGTTCGTCGAAACTTGAACACAGCACTCCCCGAGCGCCACCACGGTGAATGCGTACAGGGCCGAGGAGCTGCTCCGTGCACCATTGTCAACGGAGGAGAAATGCACTGCAGGCGTCGTGGCTGTAGTCCACAGAGGCCGTCGGACGTCCACGGGTCTGCCGTCAGCAACAAACGGGGCCTGTGCAGCATACTCTCACAGCCGCCAAAGCCACCGCCTGTACACTTGCCTTCTAAGAACAACGGAGTGTAGCGTGTTCCGCCTGGCTGAACTACGAAAAAAAATGTACAGAAGTTGAAGAAATCCTTCTCTACTGTCAACAACGTTCCCACTGGGCCTTCGGGAAAATCACCAGCACCACTTACCCCACCGAGTGCAACTGCACACTTCAATAAGAAGCGTATATAACACTTTCAACATAACCACATTATTGTGTGTATGACTACCACGGATGGTTGGCCGTGTGTAGACAGGTGAATTGTTTTGGCTATATTTATAAAATCTAAGTAAAGCTGTAACAGTGTGTTTTGATTCTTATGTGGAATTCTGAGAAACTGTACAATTCATAATATGTTGTTGTTGTCGTGGTCTTCAGTCCTGAGACTGATTTGAAGCAGCTCTTCATGCTACTCTATCCTGTACAAGCTTTTTCTTTCCCAATACCAACTGCAGCCTACATCCTTCTGAATATGCTTAGTGTAGTCATCTCTTGGCCTCCCTCTTCGATTTTTAGCCTCCACGCTGCCCTCCAATACTACATTGGTGATCCCTTGATGTCTCAGAACATGTCCTACCAACCGATCCCTTCTTCTAGTCAAGTTGTGCGACAAACTCCTCTTCTCCCCAATTATATTCAATACCTCCTCATTAGTTATGTGATCTGCCCATCTAATCTTTAGCATTCTTCTGTAGCAACACATTTCGAAAGCTTCTATTCTCTTCTTGTCTAAACTATGTATCGTCCACGTTTCACTTCCATACATGGCTACACTCCATGCAAATACTTTCAGAAACGACTTCCTGACATTTAAATCTATACTCGATGTTAACAAATTGCTCTTCTTCAGAAACGCTTTCCTTGCCATTGCCAGTCTACATTTTATATCCTCTCTACTTCGACCATCATCAGTTCTTTTGCTCCCCAAATAGCAAAACTCCTTTACTACTTTAAGTGTCTCATTTCCAAATCTAATTCCCTCAGCATCACCCGACTTAATTCGACTACTTTCCATTATCCTCGTTTCGCTTTTGTTGATGTCCATCTTATATCCTCCTTTCAAGACACTGTCCATTCCGTTCAACTGCTCTTCCAAGTCCTTTGCCGTCTCTGACAGAATTACAATGTCATCGGCGAACCTCAAAGTTTTTTTTTTTTTTCCCCATGGATTTTAATACCTACTCCGAACTTTTCTTTTGTTTCCTTTACTGCTTGCTCAATATACAGATTGAATAACATCGGGGAGAGGCTACAACCCTGTCTCATTCCCTTCCCAACCACTGCTTCCCTTTCATGTCTTTCAACTCTTATAACTGCCATCTGGTTTCTGTGCAAATTGTAAATAGCCTTTCGCTCCCTGTATTTTACCCCTGACACCTTCAGAATTTGAAAGAGAGTATTCCAATCTACATTGCCAAAAGCTTTCTCTAAGTCTACAAATGCTAGAAACGTAGGTTTGGCTTTCCTTAATCTTTCTTCTAAGATTAGTCGTAGGGTCAGTATTGCCTCACGTGTTCCAACATTTCTACGGAATCCAAACTGATCTTCCCCGAGGTCGGCTTCTATCAGTTTTTCCATTCGTCTGTAAAGAATTCGCGTTAGTATTTTGCAGCTGTGACTTATTGAACTGATAGTTCGGTAATTTTCACATCTTCAACACGTGCTTTCTTTGGGATTGGAATTATTACATTCTTCTTGAAGTCTGAGGGTATTTCGCCTGTCTCGTACGTCTTGCTCACCAGATGGTAGAGTTTTGTCAGGACTGGCTCTCCCAAGGCTGTCAGTAGTTCTAATGGAATGTTGTCTACTCCGCGGGCCTTGTTTCGACTCAGGTCTTTCAGTGCTCTGTTAAACTCTTCACGCAGTATCATATCTCCCATTTAATCTTCATCTACATCCTCTTCCATTTCCATAATATTGTCCTCAAGTACATCGCCCTTGTATAGACCCTCTATATACTCTTTCTACCTTTCTGCCTTCCCTTCTTTGCTTAGAACTGGGTTACCATCAAAGCTCTTGATATTCATGCAAGTGGTTCCCCTTTCTCCAAAGGTCTCTTTAATTTTCCTGTAGGCAGTATCTATCTGACCCCTAGTGAGATAAGCCTCTACATCCTTACATTTTTCCTGTAGCCATCCCTGCTTAGCCATTTTGCACTTCTTGTCAATCTCATTTTTGAGACGCTTGTGTTCCTTTTTGCCTGCTTCATTTACTGCATTTTTATATTTTCTCCTTCATAATACAAAGAGGGACATTTTCGTGTTAGGTAATACGATCACATTCATTTTGCAACGACCGTATTCTCTCTGCTAACCACTTTCCACCGATGTCCAATCACTGCAACTTAATCTAAAAGGATGTAAGGGGGAGGTTATACATTTTGGCAATTCCAGGAAGTTTTCTCCACAATTTCTGAAATGTTTTCAGAGTATTATGGTCGCAAATTGCATACAGTATTTTCTATATTAGAATTTATACACCTATAGGCGCTACAGGGCCAATGGCCTTGCCGCAGTGGTAACACCGGTTCCCGTCAGATCACCGACGTTAAGCGCTGTCGGGCTGGGCTAGCATTCGGATGGGCGATCATCGGGTCTGCCGAGCGCTGTTGGCAAGCGGGGTGCACTCAGCCCATGTGAGGCAAACTGAGGAGCCACTTGATTGAGAAGTAGCGGCTCCGGTCTCGGCAACTGACATACGGCCGGGAGATCGGTGTGCTGACCACATGCCCCTCCATATCCGCATCCTGTGTCGCCTGTGATCTGAGGATGCCACGGCGGCCGGTCGGTGCCCTTGGCCCTCCATGGCCTGTTCGGGAGGCTACGTAAATACTCTGCAATTCGCAACTAAGTGCCTGGCAGATGGTTCATCGAACCACCTTGAAGCTATTTCTCTACCTGGCATTCTCAAACAGCACGCGGGGAAAGCGACACTTCAGCCTTTCCGTGCGAGCTCTGATTTCTCTTATTTTATTATGATGATCATTTCTCCCTACGTAGGTGGGCGCCAACAAAACATTTTCGCATCAGGGGAGAAAGTTGGCCACAGCAATTTCCTGATAAGATCCCGACGCAACGAAAAACGCCTTTATTTTGATAACTGCCACCCTAATTCACGTACAATATCTGTGACACTCTCGCCCCTATTTCGCGATAGTAATAAACGAGCTGCTTCTCTCTGAAAGTTTTCGATGTACTCCGTCAATCTTATCTCATGCGGATCTCACAACACAAATGCTTCACAAGGGAACGGAGAAGCGTAATGTAGGCAGTTTTTTTAGTAGGCCTGTTGCATTTTCTAAGCGTCATGCTAATAAATCACAATCTTTGGTTCGCTTTCCTCACAGCATTATCTATGTGATCCTTTCAATGTAGATCATTCGTAAGTGTAATTCCTAAGTATTTAAAAACGGATCACAGCCTTTAGATTTGCATGATTTCTCGTGTAACAGAAATTTAGCGGATTCCTTTTAGTACCCATGTGTATTACTTCACACTTTTCATAATTAAGAGTAAACTGCCACTCCTCGCACCATACAGATATCTTGTCTAAATTGCTTTTGATCAGGGCAGTAAATCACAGCCCCTTCTGCAAAAACATGAGAGGGCTTGCCTCCTAAATCATTTACATACTCATCGAGGACTGCCGCCTTACCGCAACGAGAACTATGTTAGTTCATTGCTATGTATACTCTAATAGTCGTGATATCCGGGCTCTCAAGATCTCATTGTCGATCCCACACGAGCCTCTCGTGGATTCCACCTACCTGGGGTGTTGTGGACCACCCTAAATCGCATATGCACCAAGCACGGAAAATGCCAGGACTTGAAGCACGAATAATGAATTGGTGAAAGTGCCAAGTGTGACTGCGGACACTAGTGACAAACAATACGGCACATACGGCACATAGGTATGCTGGAACTCTGTCCAGCAAACGTGAGTTCTCTGTGGATGCAATCTCCTGGATTGAAACTTTAGATATCCACCTATAACCATCTGTTTGCAATAGTTAAAGAACTTTCCTATATATTACAATTTTAAATATTTAATAACTCTTCTGTTTATAAAATTACATATTTTAAACTTAGAATTCCAACTCTGTTTATAAAATTATATATATATATATATATATATATATATATGTATTAATTTATGCATAATTCATTCAAGCGTTGTTCAAATTTATTCTGTTCACATGGATGATACTGTCTTATCGACTTAATCTAAGACATTCCAAATTAGGACTGAATGTAATTTATTTGATCTGTACTTTATGTACACTGGATTACCATCGACACCATTGCTGTTCAGTCTAAGTAATGTGTCCTTGATGCCATACGAAGTAAGTCAATAAAAACCGTGGCTAGGCTGTAACCCAGAGAGCTATGCTGGAGGCAGCGCAGAAACCCGGCAGGGCCACCCTAGCCACACTTACCTTTTACGCAGGAGCCAGACAAAGAGCAATCCACAACGCAGGGGCCTCTTAGGCGTATGGGAGCCGACCGTCCTGGACGAGAAGGACACCCTACAAAACCTGGAGAGATGGATCCATAGCAGTAATGAAGGCAACCGTCTAAGGGGAGAGAATCTCTGAAGAATGACACGCGTGCTGCGACACCTAAAGGTTGCAGCCTCACCATCTATAAACCCTGGCTATAGGTTGATACCTTGTAACGGGAGAACTATAACATTACTTACAAAAATCAAGTATAAAAATGGATTGATCTTCTGACGACGACCAAACCAAAAGGTTAAGAATAAACGGAGTGGGAAAATGTTGAAACTAGCCACATGGAATGTTAGAGGAACAAGCACCAAAGAGGAAAACTTAAAAGAGAACTAAACGTTGATGTAGCTTTAATATCAAAAACAAAGAAGAAACTTCAAGGCTCTAAAGAAATTAATGGTTATACTATGATAAACAGTGAACAAGTAGAACTGAATTAGCAAGAGCTGGAGTTGCAGTTATGATCAAAAGTACCCACAGAAAGTGGTTGAAATTATGTGCGTTCATAAATGAAAGATTGATACATTCAAGGTTAAAGACGTTTGGGAAGCTGCCGTATATGCGCCAGTGGAGGGAAAGAGAGAAGAAACGCATGAAGTCTACGAATGCATGCAGGCGATGATTATTGGAATACCTAAAACAGAATGTTTAATAATTGCTAGAGATTTCAATACGGCGGTTATAGATAAATCTATCATTGAAGGAATACTGGGCCACATGAAGAACATAGAGCATCTAAAAAATATAATGGAGACCAGTTGAGATGTTTTTGCCTTCAACCACTTAAGTATGTCAAATAGATTCTTCCCCATAAAGATATTCATTAATTTACATTTAGAGCTAGAGGTATTAGACCTGTAGTAGAAAATTTTACTGTGCATAAGGAGGCCATACCATTAATAGAAGGTACCATTGTCTACAGAGGATATGATGTTAGGACAGGCCAATTTTCAGTAATATCAACTAAAGATCCCACTGTATTGCAATAAAAGCACGATCAAAAAACAAACACCGAGAAGAAGTCTATACAATACATTTGCTAAAAGATCCAAGCATTATAAGGTTATAAGGTTACATAGGAAACGTTTAGATGAAGTACAAAAACATGTGCAAGAAAAACAGAACTGGTTGGAGATACAGGTCAGTATAGTGTATCTGCCTCAAGTTAAGTCTAGTGATGAGGGTGGTCACTCGTTTGGCTTGGTGGCCCTCTAAGATGTAATTAATTGATAATAATGTTGTGACATGAATATTCTACAGATGCAACGCCTTACTGAGTTACTCTAGAGATATATGTGATATCTTTTCTGCATAAATTTTTTGGGGACCGTATGATCCGCTGTGGATATTTTGGGCTCCTTGACCATCTTTAATAAAGGCTGGGTCCCAGGTTCGACGTTTTGGCTGAAATGCTGGTTCTGTGCTCTCATATCCTCTTCCAGTTCTCTGGTAGCATTGTGGTAGCAGGTGGGAGATAGGTGGAACATTTCTGTAGCAGCTGTGGCTAACAATTTTGGAGTGATGTTGTGGCTAATGCTGGGTTCGCCGAGTAGTCTGTTTGATCAAGGCATGTGTACTGAACTGGATGATGCAGTCAGTGGAAGGCCAACTACTTTACTAACTGGGGAGTGAGAAGAGGCACGTTGTTGTGGGACTACATTACACCACTGGCTGTCCTCTCTCTCTCTCTCTCTCTCGCTCGCTCTCTCTCTATTTCTCTCTCTCTCTCTCTCTCTCTCTCTCTCTCCCTGTCCCTCTCTATCCCTCTCTGTCACTGCACAGTGTGCCAATGATAGCACGTTGCCGTGAGCTACGTCAGTTGCAGAGACTTTTGATAAGGTTTCATGTGGAAGTGACGGTTATGGCTAGCTGGAATGGCAGCTGCTTCAAGAAGACATAGCACCTAGCACAGATCTACATGAACTTTCTTCTGAAATGAACGGCTCTGTGAAATCCAAATCTTGCTATGGACCATTTAAGACGGTTTCCCTTCTACTGCAGTGACGAACAGGAATGTGTTGAATCAGTCTTTGGATGGTACTGTTTCGCAGATATTTTGGTTTGGTCACAACGTTGAGTTTCTTAGCTGTGGTTCCGACCTGCATTTCTTAGTGGTGGGGCGAAGTTCTTACAGTGCCACTTTGTACTGTTGCCAGATTTATTCATGATGGCGGCAGTAGACGTAACAGCATCACACTGATGAAGTGACATGATGACATCACTGGATGACGTCATGACTTTTGCCCATTTCAAATCCCACATCCCTTCCATCTGTCCTCCCCACATACATTCACCCCTCCCAAACTCACCTGGAAAAATGGCGGGAAAAATTGCTCAGTCTGTGTTTAGCTTCTCGTGTGGAAGGACACATGGTGATTTTTTTCTTCATTTTTGGTTATCATGCTGGAAACTGGCAGGAAGAGCTCAGTGCCTCTCTGCTATGGTCGCAGGTTCGAATCCTGCCTCGGGCATGGATGTGTGTGATGTCCTTAGGTTAGTTAGGTTTAAGAAGTTGTAAGTTCTAGGGGACTGATGACCTCAGATGTAAAATCCCATAGTGCTCAGAGCCATTTGAACCATTTGAACCGCTACATTCTTAGTCTTCCGCTCTGATTGTTCCCTCTTATACATATTGTATATTAGCGTCTCTTCCCATAGCTTATCCCTATTTTTCTCAGAATTTCGATTGTCTTCCATCACTTTTCGAACATCTTCCACCATTCAGCACTGTCGAACGCTTTTTCCAGGTCGACAAAGCCTATGAAAGTGTCTTGATTTTTATTAACTGCAACGTCTGAATTGCCTCTATGGTGCCTCTGCATTTCCTAAAGCCAAACTGATCGTCCCCTAACACAGATCCAATTTTTTTTTATACTTAACAATATTATTCTTGTCAGTAACGTGGTTGCATGAGCAGTTAAGGTGATTGTACGGTAATTCTCACACTTATTATTATTATCCAAAGTAAATGTCTACCGTGATTTCTCGTGCTGTTGTCACACTTACGGGGTGGTGAAAGCTTCGGAACTGTGTGGATGATGATTATCCGAAAGTCACGTGGTATATTGCCAGATTCATTCATTCTGCACACCAGCGTGAATGATCGTTTTGTTGCCACTAGTACAAACGATTCTAGAAATTGTGGTGGAATGTTATCTACCCTTTTGCCTTTTTTAATCTTTAGTCTTCCAAAGCTCTCTTAAATTCTGATTGTAATACATACTGCATCCCCTGTCTGTTCTGTACCGTCTCCTGTTTCATAACATCAGACAAATCTTCCCCCTCATAGAGGCCTTCAATGTACTCTTTCCAAATATCTGGTATTGACCAGTGGAATTTCCATTGAACTCTTAATGTTACAACCGTTACTTTTCATTTCACCAAATGTTGTTTTGACTTTTCTATGTGCGGAGTCAGTCCGTCCGAGAATCATTTCTTTTTCGATTTCTTCACATTTCTTATCAGCCTTTTCGCCGTATCTTCCCTGCACTTCCTATTTATTTCATTCCTGAGTCCCCCCTATTTCTGTATTCCTGAATTTTCATGAACATTTTCGTGCTACCTTCTTTCGTTGATCATCTGAAGTATTTCTTCTGTTAGCAATGGTATCTTCGCAGTTACCATCTTTGTACCTATGTTCTTCTTTCTAACTGCTGTGACTGCCCATTTTATAGCTGTCAATTCCTCTTCCACCGAACTGCCTACTGATCTGTTCCTCATCCCAATGTCTATACCCTAAGAGAACTTCTAGGGAACCTCTTCAGTCCTTAGTACTTTCGTATCCCACTTCATTGCCCATTGACTCTTCCCGACTAGTCTCTTAACCTCAGCCTATTTTTCGTCACTACAAAATTACCATCTGAGTCTATATCTGCTCCTGGGTACGCCTTACAACCCAGTATCTGATTTCGGAATCTGTACCAGACCATGATGTAATACAACAGAAATCTTCTAGTATCTTCCGGTCTTACCAATTATACCTCCTCGTCTTATGATTCTTGAACATGGACGTGAACGCCGGATCGAAACGCGCAGAGCGCCACGGACCCAGGCTGTTGGGAGTAGTACAGGGTGATTCAAAAAGAATACCACAACTTTAGGAATTTAAAACTATGCAACGACAAAAGGCAGAGCTAAGCACTATCTGTCGGCGAATTAAGGGAGCTATAAAGTTTCATTTAGTTGTACATTTGTTCGCTTGAGGCGCTGTTGACTAGGCGTCAGCGTCAGTTGATGCTAAGATGGCGACCGCTCAACAGAAAGCTTTTTGTGTTATTGAGTACGGCAGAAGTGAATCGACGACAGTTGTTCAGCGTGCATTTCGAACGAAGTATGGTGTTAAACCTCCTGATAGGTGGTGTATTAAACGTTGGTATAAACAGTTTACAGAGAATGGGTGTTTGTGCAAAGGGAAAAGTTCTGGACGGCCGAGAACGAGTGATGAAAATGTAGCACGCATCCAGCAAGCATTTGTTCGCAGCCCAGGAAAATCGACTCGCAGAGCTAGCAGAGATCTGCAAAGTCCACAATCATCTGTATGGAGAGTCCTACGAAAAAGGTTAGTTATGAAACCTGAACGTCAACTACCCGAGGCGATGGATCGGCCGCCAGGCAGCCCGTGACAGAGCACTTCATCACTGGCCTCCAAGAAGCCCTGATCTTACCCCCTGCGATTTTTTCTTATGGGGGTATGTTAAGGATATGGTGTTTCGGCCACCTCTCCCAGCCACCATTGATGATTTGAAACGAGAAATAACAGCAGCTATCCAAACTGTTACGCCTGATATGCTACAGAGAGTGTGGAACGAGTTGGACTATCGGGTTGATATTGCTCGTGTGTCTGGAGGAGGCCATATTGAACATCTCTGAACTTGTTTTTGAGTGAAAAAAACCTTTTTAAATACTCTTTGTAATGATGTGCAACAGAAGGTTATATTATGTTTCTTTCATTAAACACACATTTTTAAAGTTGTGGTATTCTTTTTGAATCACCCTGTATTATGCTATGACATTCTCGTGCGCAGTATAAGACCTGTCATACCAATCGAACACACCGCGTCAGTCGCTGACCACCTGGATCCCTTCGTGCATGATGTCTTCCGTGACGTCGATGCCATCTTTCAGCAGCACTACTGTCCATGTCTGGAAGCCAGAGTTGTGCATCAGTGGTTCGAGGAGCTTAATAATGAAATCACGTTAATTTCTTGGGCACCAAATTCGGCCGCTGTGAATAAAATGAATCCCATCTGGGTCGAAATGGAGCGCCATCACCGTGTACACAAATCAGCGGTCAGATATTTACAGGAATTGTATGACTTGTGCGTAGACACCTGACGCTACGTAGCTCCAGAAATCTACCAACGAACTGTAGAATCGATGATACGCAGAATCGGTGATACATTGCGCTACAAAGATAGCCCAACAAGCTACTGAGCAGATGGTCATAACGTTTTGGCCCACAGAGTAGCCCGATCAGTCTCTGGTCATCCTTGTTAGCGAATCTGTGACATGGGTATTGTCCTTTCGTTCCTCTGCTTCGAAGTCAAATCGCAAGCGCGATATAATAACTTTCCTGTAATAAGCAACTGCTTACTTTGCGTCCCGCTACGGGACGTGGGTGCCGTAATTCGCACCGTATTTTAGGCAGCCTGGATTAGCTTGCTCTCAGTCGTTCACCATCCACAACTGGAAGATGGCCATCCAACAGTAAGTGCTGGCAGTTATTTCGGACCCGGAGGCTTGAAGCAACTGCCGGAATTGAATATCGTCTTCAGTGAGAGTGTGAAATACGTCAGTGGATTTGATGGAAGACGACCTAGGATTGCGTGTGGTTTTTGGTCTCTACAGAATTCACTGGCGAGGTAGAATAGCTGAGCCTTATGAACGTGTCTGGTAAGCACCTTAACGTGTAGAGCGTATGACTTGCTATTAGTAGCTATCCGCTGCATCGTAGGAAACTTTAAACTGTCGTTTTTAGACTTGAATTAACCCCGGTGTTATTTAAATAGACTTCAACATCTACTGCCAAGTTATTTCGAGTCACCGTTATTTGTGTCTGTTGGCTTTGAGCACTGTTGACAGTTTATGAGGGTTATATGAGTTGCTTCTTTTGTGTAATCAGCATAAATACAAGTTCGGTTTTCCTGTCTTAACTGAATTCATGTGGGCGTTCTCACTCAAAAAAAAAAAAAAAAAAAAAAAAAAACGTTCAAATGGCTCTGAGCACTATGGGACTTAACTTCTGACGTCATTAGTCCCCTAGAACTTAGAACTACTTAAACCTAACTAACCTAAGGACATCACACACATCCATGCCCGAGGCAGGATTCGAACCTGCGACCGTAGCGGTCGCGCGGTTCCAGACTGTAGCGCCTAGAACCGCTCGGCCACTCCGGCCGGCTGTTCTCACTCAGATTTTATTTATACACTCTTTTATGGAGTTAGCATCAGTAGCGTCAATTTAAAAAGAAGCTACGTACACTGCTAAACGTTTCTGTCTGTTTCGAGACTGGTTTGTAATTTGTCAATATTACTTGCGCTACCTTTTGTACTCAGGGTCACTTTTACTATCTATTATAATCAGGTGGTCGTTCTTCTTTAAATTTTCTTTATACCTCTTTTGTCGTTACCCATTTGTTCCACAGGTTTTTTATAGTTGCTAACTACAAGTTTTGATCTGATAACTAGATTTTTATTCATTTGGGTTTATTATTGCGGAACAGTTGTTAATTGAAACGTTTTTCTCTCTATTTTAGTTTACACTGCGCTCTATTTAACCCATGTTGAAACGGAGCCACCAGAGTGAGATGAAACCCAATGCTTTCTTTAATTATATTGTTCATTCTGTTGCATTCAGTTGAGTTTGTCAGATTTTAACGTAACTTTGCCACTGTGAAATACCTCCCTTCTAGTGAACAAATGCTCGTAGATCTTAAGATACCCATTTTTTGAGCCCATGTTTACATATTTTATTGGTCAATAGTAGCTATTATGAAATGCGAACAGGTTGCAGTAGAAGAGGTCCACTGCTAAGGTATCAAAACGATTTTCCCTTATAACTTTCGAATCTGTAGTATCTGAACCGGGGTCCTATACGTCAAATTAATGCGTTTTCCTTTCTCCATCATCCTCAAAGTTTGTAGCGTCATCATGGAATCACCCTATTTGTGAAACTGTTCAAAATGGTTCAAATGGCTCTGAGCACTACGGGACTTAACATCTGAGGTCATCAGTCCCCTAGACTTAGAACTACTTAAACCTAACTAACCTAAGGACATCACACACATCCATGCCCGAGGCAGGATTCGAACCTGCGACCGTAGCAGCAGCTCGGTTCCGGACTGAAACGCCTAGAACCGCTCGGCCACAGCGGCCGGCTTGTGAAACTGTCTACATCAAAT
This sequence comes from Schistocerca nitens, assembly GCF_023898315.1. Classification (NCBI taxonomy): domain Eukaryota; kingdom Metazoa; phylum Arthropoda; class Insecta; order Orthoptera; family Acrididae; genus Schistocerca; species Schistocerca nitens. The sequence continues at coordinate 230,318,619 of NC_064614.1, read as the reverse complement.
ATATTTCAAATACAAAATACATGGCTTGTGAAAATAGGCAAAGCTCAAAACTCCTCAACCCAGCAGCTTTGATGCAAACAATTAAAATGCCCTTTATCAATATCTGAGAGTTGCAAGACATGACTCTATATTGTAGACGGGGTATTTTTTCCATAACGTATGATGTTGAACTCCGAGACCCGGTAAGATGCAATGTTGAATGAAACCCGCTACCAGTCGCAATTGTGACTAGTAGCGGATTTCACTCAACATTACCCGATATTATAGAGATCCATACCATACATTAATTTTAGATTTTTTTTAGGTCTTATAAGATACAGAGACTGAGCCGTCGCGGCTGGCGCTAGGGTGTTCGACTGGCATCGCTGATATCGATATTCGGCTGTCCTGCTGTCTTTGACTGCTCCCCTGGCGGTTTTCCGGGTGAACGTGTGAGGAGTGAGTCTCTGGTCGGCATTCAACGAGCCAACTTGCGTTGAAAACAAGCCCGAGTCCCGAACCGTGGTGCATGGGCCTCGCCGTGCTCGCCGCCCTTGTCTTTTGGCGCGCGCCGGATGTACGGTGCCGATCATTGGGCGCCTTGACGTGAAAAACTGTGTAGGTTCGTCGTCTCACGCTGAACAGATTCCCAGCTCGTAATTTGCAAGCTCCAAGTTACGTATGACTTTTATTCTGTGTTTAACTAAGAAGATTGCAGAAACGTATTGTGGCAGGAGTAGCTACCGGAGATGATTCTGAACTTGGTTCCACAGTGGCTATTTTAAGGAGGCTGATGTTCCTCATTTCGTTTTTGATCATCCGTGGAGTGTTTTAATTGGTTTTCATGCAAAGTTTGACTTGTTTTAGGACATATTGTCCGCTCTGGAACTGGCGGCTGTTGTGTACGTGCCGGGCAGCCGTAGAGTTAATGATTTAATCATTTGTCACGTCAACATTTGGTATATTTATCTATTGTTGAAAGTGCCTTAAGGCAACTGGAAGTGATCTCTAAGTTCCCTGTTAATTTGCTGGGAGACGGGTAATGTTAGAGTATTGCTCCTTAAGAATTTGGGGGCGTGCTTATTATATATACCAACGTAGCTGTGATTTGACCTTGTTTTCATCGCAATCTATTTGTGCTGCAGGCCATTTGTTAAGACTGCTCGTTCCCTGGCGTCGGCGCTGTTATGGATTCTTGTCAGCACCGCTCATTGTGGGGCCGGTCGGATTATATACAAACATATACCGCCTGCTATGTGACCCTGTGGCGTCGGAGATCATCGCCATCGCTTTTTTGTGTGCCATCGTGTTAGTGCCTTAGTGTTTCACTGTCCGTGCGCCATCGTTCACATGTGTCATTTCTGTCGTCTATGTTTCTGTACGAGTGCTGAACGTTTTTTAATTCACTACGTCTGTGAACAGCTCGATGTCCTTTACTTTGTGTGTCTACTGTTTGTTATCCACCGTTTTGTTTTGTTTTTCTGTGTATTCACATGTACTAATTGTTATATCTGTGGCCGAAGAGCGGCGTAGTTTTGCCGCTGCCGTCCTACCTGTATAAGGTGTCAAAATGACAATAAAGAAAAAAAAAAAGGCCCTCTGCACAAGCCGTGTCAAGTGAACGCTCGTATTGCCTGCCGGCCGTAGCGTTATTGCTTCCAAGCACTTCTATGGGCCTTTCCGCTGTTCTCTAAAGTTAAGTGCAATTTGGGAATCATTCTGAGTCATTATGTCCGTTAATTAAGTGAGGCCACCTTGTTAATAATGACGTTTCTGTAAGTCAATTTATTGGTTGCGTTACTACTAGCCCTTCTTATTTAATACTCATGTTAATCATTTGTGTATCTTTAATGAACGCCGGCTGGAGTGGCCGAGCGGATCTAGGCGCTACAGTCTGGAACCGCACGACCGCTACGGTCGCAGGTTCGAATCCTGCCTCGGGTATGGATGTGTGTGATGTCCTTAGGTTAGTTACGTTTAAGTCGTGCTAAGTTCTAGGGGACTGATGACCTCAGAAGTTAAGTCCCCTAGTGCTCAGAGCCATTTGAACTATCTGAACTTTAATTTTTTTTGTTTTTTTTTTGTTTTGTTTTTAGCAACATCTTATGGGACTTAACTGCTAAGGACATCAGTCCCTAAGAATACACACTACTTATCCTAAATTATCCTAAGGACAAACACACACACCCATGCCCAAGGGAGGACTCGAACCTCCGCCGGGAGTAGCCGCACAGCCCATGACTGCAGCGCCTGAGGCCGCTCGGCTAATCCCGCGCGGAGAACTTAAATGAACGTGCAACTTCTTATTATTACTGTGTGCATGTTTTGCGGCCTTGGTTGGCCCACTTTGTATTTTTAGTATAAGCATGTTTCACTGGGGATCTTTATGTGGGCAGTTCAGTTTTATTAAGATTTAAGATCTCTCTGTTCTTTATTAAGTTGTGGTATTATGTGGCTGTGTAACTTTGGTTGGAATGTGTAGTGTTACTGGTCTCTTGAGACATGGTTAAACAAGAACAAATGTTTGTGATTGATTAATCACCGTACCTACTATCAATGATTTTGGTTGCGGACGCTAAATAGTATGATTCATATTCGTGTTTATGTAATTCAGTCAAAGTGAAGATTTGTATATTGCATCAGTAAGAGGGCAAATGTCCCAACTGAAGTTTATAATAAAGTCTGTTTTGAGTCAAATTCAAATTGTAAAACAATCACAAGCTTGTCCATCACCAGTGATCTCGGGCTTCCCATTTACTTTAAATAACTGTGGAGAGATTGTAATTTTGATTTTGTAAAGAATTGGGTGATACCTCGGTTCAGAGACCTTAAAGCCATTTTATATCGCCGAGGAGAGCGGAGCACTGCCTGCAGTCAGTAATCGTTGTCACAACGTCGCAAATTATGACCGTAAGTATCAAATGTCAAATTTAATCAGTTCATATTGAACACGGATAGTTGCATAGCCATAGCAACTTACAGTGGCAGAGTTTTTCCTCATAAATTTGAAACAACTTTTCTGATGAAAAGATGGCAATTGTAGGTCAACTCACATAGACAGACAGACAGACAAGATGTATGAGTGAATGAATCAGTAAATGAATGCAAAATAGATATTCCGGTAAACTGCAATTAAAGTTGACACTGACTATGATACAGAAATCGAAGACAATAAAGGCAACAAAGACTGAGCGTGCACTGGAAAGAACAAATGACGCCGTAAATTCATTTGCTGTCGGTACTTGTGGGCAATGAATGCAGATTCACCTGTTGCTGTGTGGAAAAACTGCCTGGCTGGTAGCTCCCCCGTCGTTTGCTGTGAACGATACTGCCCGATCGGTGCGTATGACCCCAGAGCGCGAGCTGTGTCCATCTGCATGCGTGACGCACGGAGCGCCGTCCCGGATAGATAGATAGATAGGGAGGCTACAGGTAGCCCGTCGCGGTGCGCGGCGATTCGCTGAAAGCGAAAGCAAGGAAACAGCCGGCGCGGTGCTGACAATGGCGCCGGATTCTGTATGCTAATACCCGCGTTTCCAATCGAACGCCGCTGCATGGCGCGACCACTTGCTAATTTTCATTTCATTCTTCCCGCGAGAAAGGAGGCGACGGACCGTGCGCGGCCTACGTGATGGCGCGCCGCTAAAAGCTTCTCAAATTAGGCGCGATTCAGAATGGAATTCCGCTCTCATTGTGCGGACGTGTGCCCGATAATTGTATTTTCGATACACGGCCACCTGCCGCCGCCGCGCCCGTTGACTATCTTGCTCGCGCGCCAGCGTGTCAACGGGCGCACGTGAAGGCCAATCCCCCTCCCGTATCCCACCACTTCACCGGCGCCGTTCACAGGTCTTCAGCGATTTCTATACGCTGCCGAGTGAGAGTTGATTGCAGAAAATGTTCATTAGCAAATGCGTGCTACAAATCCAACAAGATATCGACGATCTAAAGAGGTAACAAGCACTCGCAACAAACTCCATTAGGCAAACTGATACCATTTAATCCGATAATTAAGTAAGGATTTTTCTACTGTATTGTGTGGAAAGTGGCGTCTGACATTTAAAGTCTGAAGCTGAAACGTTGACGCGTAAAGTATTACCCGTGCGTAGCCGAACAGCTCCGTTCCCAGCGCAGATAGAATACTTCCGACAAAAATCACACGAAATACCGAAAAATCATCTAAGGCTAAATCTCTGACGTACTTAAAGGCATTTAAAAAGACCATAATTTCAATTTGGGCCAGAATTCTCCTCAAACGCATGAAATTTTCCTATTCAGAAAATAATTTCAAATTTATTACGTCATATCTCTAACACTAATGAACTTGCTGTAATGCTTTTTTTTAAGGGTTCCGTACCTTAGTCGGTAAAAACCTAAGCGTTATCAGTCCGTCATAGCCCACCGTAAAAATATGTTCCAAAAAGCCGCGCCCGAAAATGCAGGTTCTTAGAGGGTCATATCTTGAGTTCTATTGATTACGGAGGAGAGGAGTAACGGGCTAGCCGGCCGGAGTGGCCGTGCGGTTCTAGGCGCTACAGTCTGGAACAGAGCGACCGCTACGGTCGCAGGATCGAATCCTGCCTCGGGCATGGATTTGTGTGATGTCCTTGGGTTAGTTAGGTTTAATAGGCGACTGATGACCTCAGAAGTTAAATCCCAAAGTGCTCAGAGCCATTTGAACCATTTTAGCCAGTAACGGGCTACCAGCCATTTCCATTGCTATCGAAAGAACGGGTATACTGTAACTATCTCACAGTACACGTCGAATTCCCCAACCCTCGCAAATTCAGCAAATCGGTTGGTTCTTTTGCATTGGGTGGGCCGTTCTTGAGAAAACCCTGAAAATCCATAATTTTTGGGTAGGAAAAGTACCAGTTGTGAGGCTGGCCGCTTGTATGATTTCTATTCATGGCAAATTGTCGAAATTTTTAGCATACACTCTTAACATGATTTCCTCTGGGAACTTTGAAATTTTTTTCGGTATCATTATCCGTAACCGATATCCAGCGGTCAGAAGTTACCATACTTATGCACGTAATACCCTGTCAGAGGCGTAAATGTAATTTAAAGTGTCATAGTAATCACACAGAAAGGGTTCTGATGTCACCAAACTACGTTTTAGTCAGAATTTATTTCTACCAACAAAATATTATGAGCACTAACGCCCATGAAGGAAGCATGGTAATACAGTGTCCAAAAAGGGCTAAAAGGGGTCTCAACATGCCTGAGAATATCTTAAAATGATTGCCAAAAATTATATAAAATTGTAAAAACTGCAGATTCATTAAAACGTTTCTAATAACATTTATACTCTTTTAAGATGCAAATCATAAGCCAGTCGTTTCGATAAAAATAAAAATGTCGCGTTGTAGCATGAACTGGCGCAAGTCTTTCAATTGGTGATATGCATGCCTTTAAAACCCCGTTTTTCCAAATTGTCACCCATCCAGATACCAGCCGGGCCGAACGTTGCTGAACTAGGAGTGGAAACCAGTGTAACCCACGTGGCTAAGTCGTTGGTTGGCGTTTGTGATGAACTGCGGTTATGAGCATAGTACACATAAAAAATATAAATCAAACGTCTTTGTGTTAACTTTTATTATGTGTACTTACTTGATCTGAAATTGTGTCAAAGTACATAAATGTGTCGAAGTATATAAATACACTGCCAAAAACCTTATTCACCAACAGAATTCGTTTTATATAAGCCACACACCATGCTGTGACAGGAAAAAGAAGGAAACCAGTGAAAGAATGTTCCTGTTTGAGCACAAGAAGGGCGAATATGCTCTTCGCTAAAAGACTGACACAAAAGTGGGGAACCAGATGCCTCAATCCTTATTTCACGTTCCGCACCAAAAATTGTGGCATGCGATCATATTTGTGCTCTTAACACGGAACATATTCGAGTGCTTTGTGCTCTGACAGGACCACTTTGTTGTCCATCTGTCTATCTATCTGTCCAACTGTTCAGACCCCATTTTCTCAGGAACGGTTAGAAGCATAAAGTTGAAATGTAAGTCAAGTACTAATATTTGTGTGTCACTTGGCGGTGTAAATAATTTGCTTAATTGTACTTTTAAGGGTTTCTCCACTCTTCAACAGTTGTTCTGCATTACCCTTCGCCGACATTCACGATCATGGCAGACTTATTTTTTAGATCTCTCTTCCTCTACGTGTCAATCTCTGGCGTCTACGCTTGATCCTTTCTGGCGGCGACCATTCCGGTATTACTTTAGGCTATCAACCTTGCTCCATTCGCCATTCATGGCCATACCATTTAAAAGTTCTGTTCTCAATTTTTCGCACATCTGATTTTTATATATTATTGGTGCCTAATTTCCTCATATCTTCTCTACTCTGTTCTGGATGTCCTGGCTGCCATCCTTATTCCATCTATTTCTGCTGCCTGTACTCTGCTTCTCTGCCGTTCCCTCCCCCACCCCCCCCCTCCTGGCCTATCCTTCTGCACCGTATACTTTTCGCTCCTGTTTGCAGAATTCTCGTCTTCTTTTCATACAATGTTGGTGTCTCCACAGAAGTCAATTTAGCATTTTAATTGCTCCTCTTGCCTGCTGGATCCTGCGTTCCGCATCTGCTTTACAGCTTCCCGAGGAATGACGATGATGATGACGTTTTGTTTGTGGTGCGCTCAACTGCGCGGTCATCAGCGCCCATACAAACTCCCAGTATTTCACAGTCCAATCTGTCACGAATGATAGTGAAGGTGATGAGGACAACACTAACACCCAGTCCCAGGGCAGAGAAAACCCCCAACCCGGCCAGGAATCGAACCCAGGTTCCCATGATCCAGAGGTAGCAACGCTAGCTACTAGACCACGAGCTGCGGCCTTCCAGAGGAATAGATAATCAATCCTAAATATGTCAGTTGCTTTATAGTCTTAATAGTTCCTTGCAGCAACAGTATATCCCTTCCATCTCCTCTCTCTACTACATACCCTGTTTTTCTCATATTTATTGTAGGCCTACCTCGTTCAAATGCTTCCATTAACTTCTTAATCATAAATTTGACATCCTCTCTACTTTGTGTTGTCAATACCTGACCACCGGCAAATAATAATGGGGAGATAATATCATTCTGGAAAGGAATCCCCATTACTCCGCATGACAGATTTCAACGTTCCAACATACACTGTACACAACATACTTTAAACAATGTCGACGACATACTGTATCCCCAGCTAAGCCCTTTCAGTGTATCGAATGTTTCATTCAACTTTCTCCCTACTTTAAGTAATGGTATACTCTCCGAATTCAGGTTATTTCTTGTGTCTCCAAACTTCAAATAGTTTGTTGATGGATGCAGAATCATACAGTTTTTCTATATCCACAAATATTAGGTGTACTTCCTGGCCCTTATAATAGGCCTTCTCACTTACTTGTCAAAAGCTAAATACACAGAGGTGACAATACTTATGGGATATCTCCTAATATTGTGGTGTCACCGCCAGACACCACACTTGCTAGGTGGTAGCTTTAAATCGGCCGCGGTTCATTAGTACATGTCGGACCCGCGTGTCGCCACTGTCAGTGATCGCAGACCGAGCGCCACCACACGGCAGGTCTCGAGAGACGGACTAGCACTCGCCCCAGTTGTACGGACGACGTAGCTAGCGATGCACACTGACGAAGCCTCGCTCATTTGCAGAGCCGATAGAATAGCCTTCAGCTAAGTCAATGGCTACGACCTAGCAAGGCGCCATTAGCATTACATAGCTTGTATCTAAAGAGTCACTTGTATCGTCAAGAGCGATGTACCACAAGGATGGACTAAAGTTAAGTATTCCAGGAGCTACGTACTTTTCTTTATAGCATTCATTACGTATCCTGTTTCAGACCTATCTATTAGCCTGCGTGAGTTAACGCGTGCCTTTCGGCTACTTCCGAGTGGCGTGGCTGTCTTGTTACGCCACAACAAATATCGTACTGGAGCTCCTTTTGTCCGGCGTAGCGCAGCAGCTCGACGTGGTATGGACTCAACAAGTCTCTGGAAGTCTCCTGCAAAAATACTCAGCCGTGCTGCCTCTGTAGCCGTCCATAATAGCAAAAGTTTTGCGAGTGCAGAATTTTGTGCACAAACTCAACTCTCGATCATGTCCAATAACAGTTCGATGGGATTCATGACGGGCGATCTGGGTGACCAAATCATTCGCTCGAACTGTCCAGACTGTTCTCCAAACCAATCGCGAATAACCGTGGTCTGCTGATATGGCGCATTCTCATCGATGAAAAAAATCCATCAATGTTTGGGAACATGAAGTCCAGGAATGGCGGCAAATGGTCTCCAAGTAGCCGAACGTAACGATTTCCATGATTGATCCAGTTAGGCCAGAGAAACCAGTCCATTCAATGTAAACACAGTCCACACCATTATGGAGCCACAAACTAATTGCACAGAGCCTTGTTGACAACTTGGCTCCATGGGGTCCGTGTCACACTCAAACCCCACCATTAGCTCTTACCAAATGAACTCGGGAATCATCTGAACAGGCCTTGGTTTTCCTTTCGTCTAGGGTCCAATCGATACTGTCACGAGGCGCTGCAGGCGATGTCCTGCTGTTAGCAAACGCACTCGCATCGGTCGTCTGCCGCCGTAGATCATTAGGCCCAGATTTCTCATCACTGTCCTAATGTGTTTGTTCTTCGCATGTCCCACACTGATTTCTGCGGTTACTTCACGCAGTGTTGCTTGTCTGTTAGCACTGACAGTTCGATAACGCTGCTGCTCTCGGTCGTTAGGTGAAGGCTGTCGGTCACTACGTTGTCTGTAGTGAGAAGTAATGACTGAAATTTGGCATTTACGGCACTCTATTGACACTGTGGATTTCGTAACACTGAATTGCCTAACGGTTTCCAAAATGGAATGTCGCAAACGTCTAGTTCCGCCTAAGCATTCCATGTCCAGAGTCTGGTAATCCCCGTCGCGCGGCCATAATTACGTCGGAAATTTTTTACTTGAATCACCTGACTTTAAATAACAGCTCCGCCAACGCACCGCCCTTTTATAACCAGTGTACACAATACTACCGTCATCTGCATATGTGCATGTCGCTATCAAAAAATGGTTCAAATGGCTGTGAGCACTATGGGACTTAACATCTGAGGTCATCAGTCCCCTAGGACTAGTTAGGTTTAAGAACCTAACTAACCTAAGGACATCACACACATCCATGCCCGAGGCAGGATTCGAACCTGTAACCGTAGCAGTCGCGCTGTTCCGGGCTAAAGCGCCTAGAACCGCTCGGGCACTGCGGCCAGCTGCATGTCACCATCCCACTACTTTTGTCACTTCGGTGCATTTGATCCATACAAGATCGTCCAACTGTAAAACCTTCTTGCTCCTCTCAAATCTTTCCCTAAATCTCATTCGGCCTACTGTTTTTCAGTGTACTCCTAAAACTCTGCTGACAGATGCTGTATCACTAATTCTCCTGTAATTATTTGGTGCCTCTTGATTCCCTTCCCTAGACAGCACATATGTATGATACATACTACTCTCTCGCTATTTCCTCTCTCTCCACAATGCGATTGAACAAGTTACATATAAATCTTACCATTTGAGGGATTTCATATTTCGACAATTCCATCACAACTCCTTCCGGTCCACTTGCCTTTGCATTTCTTTTCTTTCACTTCTTCCTCTAGTATAGGTTTATTACCTAATGTAATTTTGTTGTTGTTGACTTCTATCTCGTTGTCTCTTGTTTCTTCTAGCAGAAGTTCTTCAAAATGTTTTTTCCACTGTCAAATAGATGTAGGTTGTATTGTGGATGCGGGATTGCTAGCCATTTTCAGCTTCCTTGTTATGCTCCATACCTCTGTCGATCTCCTGTATCCAAGCGAGTGGTCTGTTTCCTCACATATTCTTTCCCATATCTCTTTCTTACACTTCCGTGTTAATCTCTTAGCCCTCTTTTTATGTACCTTGTATCTATTCCAGTCCTCTTCACTCCCACAGCTTAAACATATATAATATAGTTTCTTGTTTTCCTCAACCACTTCCAACAACTCTGTAGTCATCCACTCAGTTCTTACTCTTCTCTCCATTTCCCTTCCCAAAGTCTCCTCCGCTGCTTCCTTAATTGACTGTCAGGAAACTGCGTAGCTCATTAGCACTTCACCACTTCATCCAATCTTAGCTTTAATCTTTGCTGATATTAAGTTTTCACACATTCGTCTTGTAGCGGATGTATCCTAAATTTTGGATCATCTACTTCCAGCATCCTCCTCTTTCTCTTCCTCTTTTATCTTGGTCTTAATCGGAAAAACAATTTTTGGAGTAAGTATAAAATGATCGGAGCGGCACACTATTCATCTTTTAAATCTTGTATCTTAATCACCCACTGCCTTCTCACTTTTAGTCTACAATTGAGTTTAGGTTCCTTGACGGATTGGTTCAGGCGTATTTACGAATTTGTTGGTGCTGTAATTGGCCACTCATAACCGAACACTTCTGAGTCGTAAGTTAATCAGCCTCCTTACGTTATGTACCTTTTCACAGATGGTTGCGGGACCTCGGCAGTACAGAATGTCAACACAAACACCTCGTAAGTAGCCTGTTTAAGTGTTTGTATGTTGCATTTATTACTCTGACAGCACTGTGAGCCCTTTGTAAGAGACTCTGTGGCTGGTCGGACTCACAGTTAGAAGTTAATACACTCCTGGAAATTGAAATTAGAACACCGTGAATTCATTGTCCCAGGAAGGGGAAACTTTATTGACACATTCCTGGGGTCAGATACATCACATGATCACACTGACAGAACCACAGGCACATAGACACAGGCAACAGAGCATGCACAATGTCGGCACTAGTACAGTGTATATCCACCTTTCGCAGCAATGCAGGCTGCTATTCTCCCATGGAGACGATCGTAGAAATGCTGGATGTAGTCCTGTGGAACGGCTTGCCATGCCATTTACACCTGGCGCCTCAGTTGGACCAGCGTTCGTGCTGGACGTGCAGACCGCGTGAGACGACGCTTCATCCAGTCCCAAACATGCTCAATGGGGGACAGATCCGGAGATCTTGCTGGCCAGGGTAGTTGACTTACACCTTCTAGAGCACGTTGGGTGGCACGGGATACATGCGGACGTGCATTGTCCTATTGGAACAGCAAGTTCCCTTGCCGGTCTAGGAATGGTAGAACGATGGGTTCGATGACGGTTTGGATGTACCGTGCACTATTCAGTGTCCCCTCGACGATCACCAGTGGTGTACGGCCAGTGTAGGAGATCGCTCCCCACACCATGATGCCGGGTGTTGGCCCTGTGTGCCTCGGTCGTATGCAGTCCTGATTGTGGCGCTCACCTGCACGGCGCCAAACACGCATACGACCATCATTGGCACCAAGGCAGAAGCGACTCTCATCGCTGAAGACGACACGTCTCCATTCGTCCCTCCATTCACGCCTGTCGCGACACCACTGGAGGCGGGCTGCACGATGTTGGGGCGTGAGCGGAAGACGGCCTAACGGTGTGCGGGACCGTAGCCCAGCTTCATGGAGACGGTTGCGAATGGTCCTCGCCGATACCCCAGGAGCAACAGTGTCCCTAATTTGCTGGGAAGTGGCGGTGCGGTCCCCTACGGCACTGCGTAGGATCCTACGGTCTTGGCGTGCATCCGTGCGTCGCTGCGGTCCGGTCCCAGGTCGACGGGCACGTGCACCTTCCGCCGAACACTGGCGACAACATCGATGTACTGTGGAGACCTCACGCCCCACGTGTTGAGCAATTCGGCGGTACGTCCACCCGGCCTCCCGCATGCCCACTATACACCCTCGCTCAAAGTCCGTCAACTGCACATACGGTTCACGTCCACGCTGTCGCGGCATGCTACCAGTGTTAAAGACTGCGATGGAGCTCCGTATGCCACGGCAAACTGGCTGACACTGACGGCGGCAGTGCACAAATGCTGCGCAGCTAGCGCCATTCGACGGCCAACACCGCGGTTCCTGGTGTGTCCGCTGTGCCGTGCGTGTGATCATTGCTTGTACAGCCCTCTCGCAGTGTCCGGAGCAAGTATGGTGGGTCTGACACACCGGTGTCAATGTGTTCTTTTTTCCATTTCCAGGAGTGTAGTTAGCAGTGATGGAGGTTAGAAGCAGTGTTAGAGCGAGCGGACGGTCTGGACGTGTGTCCGTCATGGAAATTTAATATTGGTTGGACATGGACTGTAGAATTTGAGTAAAAGAATTATTGACGCTCATATAATTTTTCGAACTGAATGTCACATGATTAAGGTAAAATCTGCTAAATACATTGTCTGCTCAGCAACAAAATTTTTCATTTGCTAATCACATCCCTTTTAGTAGTCAGAGCCTGCAGTAGCTAGAATCTTTTTGTTTAGCTGGCTGTATACTTGCTGTATCTGCTGAGTTAGTGACATGAAGATTTTCTGTGAGTTAAGTGACTTATGAATTGTATGGGTTATTGTTAGGATTCCTTCTAATTCTGGGTCATTCTTTTGTGTCAATTAATAGTCAGATTGCGTTATCCTTGTATCTTGTGGTTAATTAATGAATAAGTTTGAGTTGTATTAGTCAGGAATAATTCTGTAGGTCAAAAACGAAATGATAAAAAATAGAAAGTGACAGTACGTTCAGATTCACTCAGCAGTCTTAAAAGGTTCACTTGCATTCAATTTCTCTCAGCAGTTTCAGAATTAAATAAAGAAGTTTCAACCTTTCCGCCGTCTAAATTTTCAAGGTCGGCAGGAGACGTTTGATGTGATCGCTGTCTCAAAAAACTACGGATACCAGTCCTATCTCGTCTGGGCCAAATGAGGAAATCTTCGTACACGTCGGTCAGGGGTCTGAAGATAGCGTAATATATCTCCGAAACTGGTAACCCAATGAAATAACAATTTGGAAATTTAGACGGCTGAAAGGTGTTTGATTTGGCATTTCCCTTCCGTTATTGTTTTCTACATCTCCTCACGGCCCTAAGACGTCACCATTTAATTTCTTTCCATTTCGTCTGCTTAAGTCCTCCTTTATTAATAATTTACGTCCACATCCGTTAACTATTTCTTCTAAGTCATCGACGAAATCCCTCATCCCCCGTCAGGCGCTTCCTCTTTATGGCCAACCCCCCTCTCCCAGTTACTTTCAGTTTTATATCATGAATGTTTATTGTTACACTGATTATCCTTTCATTTACTTCCTTCCATTTAATTACTCCTTGTTACCATTTTCTTGTTATAAGAACTGCGGCTACTGATTTTGCTATTTCGGTCTTTTCCACTCCACCCCAAAACAGAATATAGTTTCCAGTTACTTCTTGTCCACATTCTTTCGTTTCAGTACTTCCATTTCTTTAACTATATCCTCAATTTTTTCTGCTAACACTTGTATATTCCTTGTTCCACAAACTAGAATCCATGTCCTTAGCCAGAGTCGATGCCTTGTGTTCAGTCCGATTTTTTCTTTTGTTTATTTTCGTTTCAGTAATTTTATTTCTTTAATTATATCATCAATTATTCCTACTAACCCCTGTATTCTCCATATTCCACAAGCCAGAGTCTTTGTTCTTAGCAAGAGCCGATGTCTTTAGATCATTCCGGCTTCCTTATTTTGTTTGGGAAACGTAGCAAAACCTGCTTTTACCGGGATAGGATGCCAAACCCCTGCCGAATCCCCAATCTGGAGGACTGGGAGTTGTCTTCAGAGTTTATGCCCGTAGAGAGGCTGCCTTCACTATGGCTAGGTGTCCACCCTACCGTATGTTACAATTTCATGAAAGAAAATTCAGGGTCGGATAAAGGAAAAGATGGGACGTTACTTATTATCTGGCTCCTCTGCAAGAGGCCTGTCCAGAATGGGGAATCCTGCTACATTACAGCCGATATAGCACTGTTCTTGATTGAAACACGCAAACCCTCTCGCCTGCGCCGACAGTGCTACTTTAAGGTGGTATCTCGTAGAGAGGGGTAAAATTTTAAGCTCCTAATTCAATGCTGTCAAAAGATACGGTCATATATCTCAAATATTTTGATACTTGCTAACACACTCATAAGGACCTATACATGAACTCTCTATTCATATGTCGGGTGTGGTGGTCTAGCGATAAGCCGGATCACATGTCTGTTGGACCACAGATTCTTCAGTTTTTCTTTTAACCTAGACTTCGTCTCTCAACGATGTGAGGAGTCGCCAGAAAGAACACGAGGCTCGGATTCTACGTCAATCTGTAGGTTCCCATTCCCCGTTGAATAAGTAGGGTGGATTAGAAACACACAAGTAGCTGAAGCGGAATCGAATTGAAAGGCTCTGAGCCAAACGAAACAATAATTATTATTATTATCATCTGTATACATCGCTAGGTTTGTGAGAAACCATTAGAGCGCGAATTGTGCTCGCACCTGTCCTTTTTTTCATTGATTTCCAAAACAAAACTCACTCGGTAATGAATCCTTCTATAGTCTCGTATCACACTATGTTTGGTGTGTATAAACAAAGCATTTTTTCACAAATTGTCAACAGTCTCATTTTAATGTTAACTAGGTCCGATATTTCGTTAATTACTTCCAAACGAATGAAATTTGCCGTCCGGGTAACAATTTTAAGTTTATGGAGGCAGGCTGAAAAGCAATACCTCCGAATTTTTTATCTGAAACCTTTTAAAGCATTTTAAATAAAACAACCGTTGCTAACGTTCTACATCTTTATTCTTCACAGCTACATATTTGCAGCCCTCTGCCACTCAAGGGCTCTGAATTGTGACGTGCAACATGAGGCTGTGAAGCGTAAATACGTTGGTGCGTGAGAAACAGCAAGCTGTAAGTTAGTTTCCAATTCAAAGAAGGATCGGCTCCTTCAGTACGACAACGCCAGACCTAACATTCTCAGCAATACGAGCCTTGGTTTCACTGTCATCGATCATCCTCTATACACTCCCCACTTCACCCGACTATCAATAGTTTTTAAAACTTAAAGAACAGCTTCGGTGACTTCTCTTCGATAACGATGAAGCGGTGAAGTAAACGTGAGGTTGCGGTTCCGTCAACAGAGTGAAACATTCTGCAGGGACATACCAACAAACTAGTCTCTCGTTGGGAGAAATGTGTTCCTCGTCAGAGTGAATACGTTGAGAAATACATCTGTAGACATGATGAATAAATATGTAGAATGTTAACGACGTTGGTTTCATTTAAAAAGCTCCAATAGTTTTCAAATAAAAATTTCGGAGGCATTACTTCTCAGCAAGTTCCCAAATATCAAATAATGAATGAAAACCACCACAGCTGTATTATTACACACTTATTGTGTCACGAACGGTTTCGTTCTTAGAAGGAGTGATATTAATGGAGTGTTTCTTGTATGTAACATTAGAGGCAAACTCTGGAAACAATTAATAATGTGCTTTCGAGCGTTCTGCATAAAATGGAAATAAGCCGGCAGAACACCCGGAAGCGTACTATTAATTAATCGCGCCGAGTGAAATCGCATTACCCTTGCTGGTAATGCGATTTCACTTACAGAAAAGTCGCGTGCAATGCATTTGCGACTGCCTGTCGTATAGCCTAATGCAACGAACATGAATTACTGAAATGCTAAGTTTCGAAGTCTTCGTGGCTGCAGCATGTGCCTTGTAGTTTTCTGTAGATACCGACTTAACGTAACATGTGAAAACCATGATCATCAACATTCTCCGGATCGCCTGGCGGAAGTATGGCGAGCACATACGGCATGGTGTGTACACAGCACTACTTTCCGTAGGAAATATTACGAAATTATCGACGGTAAAGCTATTCTCTCTGCGATATAACCACATACTGCCAACTTCTTTCAGGGAAATTTCAAAGACTATCTTTACTTTTCGCTCCTCTCCGTCCATATTGCTGTATTACATGAATTCCATATACCCAAACATCAGGTTTTATTTATTCATCTATTTATTTACGTTTTTCTTTTAGCCTGTTATCTATATTAAAGAACAGACCAAATGTTGCATATGAATTGACATGAATATAGCTCATAATATTTTAACATAATTTCAACTGCGTTGCTAATAACTAAGAATTATGATGTTTAAGAGGAAAAATCTGTATAAAATATCAACATAAATAGAAAAATTATAATAACTAAAAACAGTCTACATACTACTATTTGGTCATCTGGCGCACAGATATCCGTTCAACCGGAATCCAGAAGGAACATGCTACTAGTCTGTTGTACCATGCACCATTGCTAGATCACAAAATTTGTTATTTGTAGTTGTACAAACACTACACAGCACTGCACTACACAACATTACAGTACACTGCCGTACTTGATATCAGAACCAAGGTGGGTCTCTCATTTGTCTGGATTGTTAGCCACCGACACGCAGAGATGAAACTCTGAATTCACAGGGCTGTGCTGCTGTGACACCCAGGCGTATAGATTGGGAGATGGCTGTCAGGATCTCAGGAAATCCTCCCTGGTCCTCGCCGAGGCTCATCCGCTCAGTGCTTCCAGAAGGATGTTATAGGTGGATGTTTTGCCGTGCCGTATAGCACAACCCACTTAACAGCTCGTGCTGACAAGAATAACGCAGACGAGAATGGAGAAGAGTATTGAGGAACTGTTAGACGATCAGTTTGGCTTTAGGACCGGTAAAGGCACTAGAGGGACAGTTCTGACGTTTCGGCTGATGTTAGAAGCAAGACTTAAATAAAAATTAAGACACGGCCATAGGGCTTGTCAACTTAGAAAGAACATTAGGTGATATGAAATGGTGCAATATGTTCAAATCTTCCAAATTTTCAGAACAGTAGGTGAAAGTTACAGGGAAAGAAAGTTTATATACAATACGTATAAGAACCATTATATATAAAGTGTGTGTGTGTGTTTGGAGAAATTCGTTGCGGCATTCTTTCTTTCACAGCGCTCTGCATAAACTCCAAACTTCACACAGAAAACGAAGAGCATCGACTGCCCAAAAGACACAGAGAGGAGTGTGACGTGCAGTTAGCAAAACACGAGTTACTGGACCCACTTGTTCCCATCAAACCATAATTTCTGACAAATATCTGTAAAATGTACTGTACCATTTTTATAAAAGTCTAACACCTAACGAAGAGACCTGCAATTATTCCATGCACGACAGTACAAGAGCGCACACCACCAATGCGTCTAACAGCAACATGAAATGTCGTATATGATAAGAGCCACCGTGTGACAGCCTATTCAAGGTCAAATCTAAAAATACTTCTAGCAGGACTGGCTGTGAACTAGCAATTACAGACATGTTCGCGTGGAGGTTTGAAGGAAATGCTCTCGACGTTGATACTATGGATTTTTAAGGAACAATTCTTTCATTCTCTGTATAGACAATCAGGTTCTGTACCAAGTCCACAGGTTCGACAGTATTTAACTGTGGAAAATTCTAAGAGAAGAAAACCGTTATAGGAAGATGAGAGCGTAAATATAGTCACGTTAATAAGTCTGGAGACGTTATTTTTTTTATATAAAAAGGAAGCAAAACTTTAAAAAAATTACTAAGAAACAAAACAGTGACAGTATTAAATTAATGACAGCAAATGCATCGTGCGATGTACGACTATGGTTATTTTTATTTTGGCAGTCGGTTCCGGTCATACTCGACCTTCTCGGGCCATCTGTATCAAACGAAATGCTGTCGCTGCTACCGTTATTTTTTTTTAAAAAAAAGGATGCATACAAGTTACATAAGTATTAATGACCTCCCCTACTTATGAGATCTAATCCATGAATGGACAACCAAAGCGATTTGACTCCTTTTAACGAAATATGTAGCAGTAAGCGAACATTTATAGCGCAACGGAATATGTAAATGAGCTTTTGACATGTATTATAGGAAGACAAAATTATATTCAAGGTTCTCAATCATGCTAGTAAAACCTGCAAGGGTAATGCGATTTCACTTACAGAAAAGTCGCGTGCAATGCATTTGCGACTGCCTGTCGTATAGCCTAATGCAACGAACATGAATTACTGAAATGCTAAGTTTCGAAGTCTTCGTGGCTGCAGCATGTGCCTTGTAGTTTTCTGTAGATACCGACTTAACGTTTGGCTGGAAGTCGTCTAGAAAGGTAGTAGATATTTCATTTGCTATAGTCGGTTTCTAGTTGCAGGGATTCTGCTGAAGGCAAATCGTTTACAGTTAGTTGTTTTCGCACCTGCTACTATTCAGAACAAAGGCTAATAGAGAGCATGTGCCACTGTCGCTAATGGTGCGTAAACGTAAACAATGATTTCAGCAGAAAGTAATGATTTAGAGATTTCAAGTAAATCTGAGTTATTATTCAAATTAAACATAGATATTCCTGAACGATAGATACAAGTTTCCACAATCGAACAGCGTTATTGTACATTCACAGAAGCAGAAAAGGGCACAATATACTTTGAATTCTCAAGAACACTATTAGATGAGTGGGACAGTAAGGGTGAAATTCGACCTTTATCCATGGACGGCTTGAGAAAGACCGATATTGAGCCTTTCATTTTTTACTCATATAAAAACACAGCTGCACTTGAAAACGATATAAAATGTAATCACGCCAATGCAACATTCTCTTCAAAATTCCTGGAAGTTGCATTTCAGGAATTCTCATCTCATATCATTCACAAGTCAACATGTTTCAACTTCTGCTGAGTGGTAGGGGCTTAGCACAATGTACGCAATGTGAATAGCATCTCCAGCTCCGAGTGTAGCTAGAAAGGAAGAAACGCAATATGCTTTTTTTTCCGTGTACACGAAGGCCAAGCGAACTCGAATCCAAACGTCTAGCGAACTGGCTGGTTGACAGAACTCTGCCTTCACGGTACTGCTTGCATACATGCTGCATAACGGCAGATAAGACTGCACTAGCAGACAGAAACACAGACAGTACAATCTCTGCATCTCTAAACATTCTGCGTGGTGTCTGTTTGTTCTACATCGTGTCTCCCTACCACTTTCGTACAACGACGCTCTGAGCGTGTTTTTTAGGGAATTGACTAGTTTGAACCTGGGACCTGTTGCTGGTAAGGAGACGCCAGACCACAGATGACATGTACGAGGTGCATTCAAGTTCTAAGGCCTCCGATTTTTTTTTCTAATTAACTACTCACCCGAAATCGATGAAACTGGCGTTACTTCTCGACGTAATCGCCCTGCAGACGTACACATTTTTCACAACGCTGACGCCATGATTCCATGGCAGCGGCGAAAGCTTCTTTAGGAGTCTGTTTTGACCACTGGAAAATCGCTGAGGCAATAGCAGCACGGCTGGTGAATGTGCGGCCACGGAGAGTGTCTTTCATTGTTGGAAAAAGCCAAAAGTCACTAGGAGCCAGTTCAGGTGAGTAGGGAGCATGAGGAATCACTTCAAAGTTGTTATCACGAAGAAACTGTTGCGTAACGTTAGCTCGATGTGCGGGTGCGTTGTCTTGGTGAAACAGCACACACGCAGCCCTTCCCGGACGTTTTTGTTGCAGTGCAGGACGGAATTTGTTCTTCAAAACATTTTCGTAGGATGCACCTGTTACCGTAGTGCCCTTTGGAACGCAATGGGTAAGGATTACACCCTCGCTGTCCCAGAACATGGACACCATCATTTTTTCAGCACTGGCGGTTACCCGAAATTTTTATGGTGGCGGTGAATCTGTGTGCTTCCATTGAGCTGACTGGCGCTTTGTTTCTGGATTGAAAAATGGCATCCACGTCTCATTCATTGTCACAACCGACGAAAAGAAAGTCCCATTCATGCTGTCGTTGCGCGTCAATGTTGCTTGGCAACATGCCACATGGGCAGACATGTGGTCGTCCGTCAGCATTCGTGGCACCCACCTGGATGACACGTTTCGCATTTTCAGGACGTCATGCAGGATTGTGTGCACAGAACCCACAGAAATGCCAACTCTGGAGGCGATCTGTTCAACAGTCATTTGGCGATCCCCCAAAACAATTCTCTCCACTTTCTCGATCATGTCGTCAGACCGGCTTGTACGAGCCCGAGGTTGTTTCGGTTTGTTGTCACACGATGTTCTGCCTTCATTAAACTGTCGCACCCACGAACGCAGTTTCGACACATCCATAACTCCATCACCACATGTCTCCTTCAACTGTCGATGAATTTCAATTGGTTTCACACCACGCAAATTCAGAAAACGAATGATTGCACGCTGTTCAAGTAAGGAAAACGTCGCCATTTTAAGTATTTAAAACAGTTCTCATTCTCGCCGCTGGCGGTAAAATTCCCTCTGCCATACGGTGTTGCCATCTCTGGGACGTATTGACAATGAACGAGGCCTCATTTTAAAACAATGCGCATGTTTCTATCTCTTTCCAGTCCGGAGAAAAAAAACGGAGGCCATAGAACTTGAATGCACCTCATAGAATTCAGAAGAGTTCAGTGAGGCTAGCGATGATATAAACAAATACTTAATGATTTCAGCGTCAGCTCCACTGCACTCCCTGTAAAAGAATCTTAATACTAACTAAATTTCGTGGAAGGGGTTCAAGGCTTTCCTATTTTTAGTTAGCTGGTAAAATAACGTCGAAAAAGCAGTTAAGTTTACCACTGGAAATTTTATTCTACTCACAAAACATCGTTTATAAATTGCACTAATGATAAAAGGAAATGTTTTAATACAGGGTGGTAAAAACCGACTGCGTTCAACAAAAATGTGAACGAATATTCCCTGAATGGTTTTCCCAATTCTACAATGGATCGAAGGATGACCTATGCCATATCACATCTATAATCTAGGTTTAAATTAAGTTTCACAAGAGAGAAAACTATCAAAATGGTCTACAGTAACCCACAATTATCTTTAATTACTTCTCTAACTTGTTGTAAATTACAGTGGCTGATGTGGCTTCTCAATAACTATGTAACAGAAAAATCATCGCGTTTCAGATTTGTACTTCAAGTGGCAAATGTGAACACCATGAGCTTTAATTGACGATCGACACTAGTATTACGCAAAAAGGGGTGTAACAGATGAGACTTCTGCAGTTCTGAGTGAAGCTTTATGCACTGTTATGCGGCATCGCGTGCGTTCATTACCTTGTCGGTGTTCGTCAGGGTGCGGCGGGCAGCACAGCTCCGCTCACCTCGCTGTCTCGGAAGGAACTCTTCTCCTAACTTCTCATTACTACAATTTACCGAAGTTGGTTTAAAAAAAACTATCTGGCTGTGTTTTCATCTGACCAATCAGGGTCTCAATGTTAACCTTAAGCTCCGCCTACAAAAATTCTTTCTATCCAATGAGAAACGTTATACTTTTCATGGTGGTGAAATGTTTTCAAAGTTTGCAACGTAACAGAGACGCGAAAAAGTCTCACGCTAAAACTTGCAGCTGGTGTGGTCCTTTAGCGTTATCGTAACATCTATACTGTTCTTTTGGAGGGCTCTATCTTTTAACATGGGCTGGGGGGTGGTCCTAACGTAACAGAGACGCGAGAAAGTCTCACGCTAAAAGTTGCGGGTGGTGTAGCCCTTTTTGTGTTATCGTAAGATCTATTTGCTCACTCGTTACTCTTATTACTTTGGTTAGTTTAATGTCACGATTTATTCGGAGCTATGTGACATACTACTGGATTTGCTTATCATGTCAGGGTTTTCATGGAATTTGTTGGATTTGCCTGACACCTTACATATCACCACCATTCGAACTTAATTTTTGCACTGAATTTAGGCAATGATTGAATCGTTGGCTAAGTTCAGTCAAAAATTATTTCTTTATCTGAATTTTGTTGCCTACTGTTCAGCCACGTTATTCTGGTTCTTTGCTAGTTTGTATTACTAATTTATATTTTTATATTCTTCCACATTATAATAAAAATGACAAGAGAAGAATATTTTTATGCTATTATTAATTTTTAATTATTTTATTTCTTTATTTAAGTGTGAAGTTTCTTTTTTAAGAAGTTTGTTATCGAAAGTGAGGAGTCTTTCACAACGATTTTCTTAGAAATATATTTTTTTCATAAATGTAGTAATTAAGTAAAATCTATTCCTAACACATTTTACAATTATCATGTACATGTAAAATGTTTTTGTTTCTAGACACTCATTTCAACATTGTTACACTAACAAATAAGAATTACTTCCAAGAATTGCTTTGACAAAGAAATATACATACACAAGTATTGAGATATTATCCTAACAAATGGTACAAATGTTAAAAAAAGGAGAAACATCTAACAAGATAATTTATTATTCTTTGTTTTTATAAGAAGAAAATAAGTAAATTTATAGTTATTATTTTATTTTTATTAGGAGAAAATAAGTGGCATATAGTTTTAGTGTTTATTATGCCTTACTTTTGTTCTTTATACACTGTCCATTTCAGAACCAATGACTTATTTTTATCGATAGTCTATTTTTTACTTAAGTCCATAGTCAATGACTGTTAATTTGTAGTTTATTAACTGTCTGTTGTGCTTAACTTATCTAGTTTTTCACACATTTCTTTTGCACAATTCCTACATCACATAATTTGATTTCACACATTCACACAATCCTATGAATGTTTAAGCATGAGTTTGGCGAATGTTTTTGCACGATGTACTTGAGCGAGATGGATGTGAGCAAGTATTTGATGTACAGCTTCGTTCGTCGTTCCTTGTTGGCTTTGCAAGTGTGTGTTGCTGTTGTGGAGGTCCCATAATGGAATGGAGCTGTGAGTGCAGAATCTCGCGGTTTACTGGCTTTGTATGCGTAAAAGTCATCGTTATGTGTCGCTGAAAGCGGTCGTTTTTCGTTGTAATACTTCGCAGACGACTAGTTTGCAATAGGATAGGGATTTGGGAAGGTATGTCGTCTATTCTTCACCCATCTTCTTTCTTGGCCTCAATCTTGCGAATCTTCAACTTCTGTCTTCCTGCTTTTTCTTTGCTTCTTACTTGATTCTTGGTTCTTCTCTGGGCAGGATATGGAAATATTTATTGATAACTAGTCGCTTTGATGTTCTCCTAGTAACAGTTTGATAAATGGTTTGGACATGTCGTTTCTACTTTGTGGACGTTTTCTTCAGTTTCGTGCATCAGCGTGCTGTTCAATAGCAGTAGTGTGACTTTTACACATATTTTTCTGCTAGTGGTCGCTTTCCCAAGCGGTCTTCTCGTCGGGCCGTATTTTGCTCGCTCCGCTGAGTGGGGGTGCTCAGAGACCTTTCCGGCGTTCGGCGTTCGGCGTCCCGTCTCTGCAGGGCGTTCCGTCCCAGGGGGGTACCGCCTAGAGGACACATTTATTGCCCACTCTACAAGGGCATTCTGTTGGTCTCACTGTCCTTTCCGTTCTCTCGACGCTTCTGCCTTGTAGGAATCGTGTCTTGCTAATTACGTCCTTTTCTTTCTTGATACTTCTCGCGTTGCAACTTGTGGGTCATTGCATCTGGTCTTTGCTGGAGTTTTTACAATGGTTCTTACAAAAAGTTTTACTTATAGTCATCTAACATATGTCTAGTACCTGCATTATTTTGCGCCTCCTTAAAAAGCTTTACAAATTTCGGCGCCCTTTCCATGTTACAATTCTAAGATAATTTGAATCTTAACTTGTACAAAAATCCTCAAATTCGTTTTATTTTTATTTTTTGTGTAGTGTCGTGGTGTATAGCATTTTAGTATTTCATGCTGTTAGACTATCTACACTTTATCCCTTCACCTTAATTTATGGTACTATTGGTGTTATTTTTGTTTTTGTTGTTATCGAAACTACTTTCTTTTTCCCACCTTCCTCTCCCTTAATTCTTCTTTCTCCTGACGATCTTATCTGCAACATAATCTTGAAATATTGTGCTGATTATTTACCAGTAATAAAATTAATCTTCAAACTTGTATTGAAAGTGTTTAATACTGCCAGTCTTAGGTAAAAATACCTCTCCTTTATCTCGTAAAATACTCTCTAATTCTCCTTTACTGTGTTCTGAAATACCTTGAACTTCTTGCAATTTTTCGTCGATTTCTTTATGTACTTCTAACATGAGTTGAGGCGATTCCCCCTTTTGTGCATGCCATTCTAATTCTTCATCCTCTTTATCTCACATCATTCTTAATTGTTTGTTTTTAACTGGTATTTCTTCTCATTTTAGCTTTTGCTCAAAGAGAAGTGTGACATTCCCGAATGTTACGCTACCTTTCCCCATATCTATTATCGCTCGTCTCTCATTTAAGAAATCTGCACCTATAATCAAATCTATAGTTAGTTTAGGTATAACCATGAAGTTGGCTTCGATCTTTTGACATTCGCAACGAAAGAGTTAACCTTGTTTGTCTCGTAACTTCCGCAGCATTGTTTTTAATAGGACCTCTTACTTTAATCTTACGTGTTTTCAGAACTGGCAATTCCTCATTGATATTACACTGCATGAATAAATTTTCTGAGATCGCAGTCAGTTCACTTCCGCTATCAATTACAATATTGACTGGGATATGCTTTACCATGGCCTTCACAATTGGTTGATTTTGAAAGGGTTGGTTCTGTTCTTCTTCTCCTTGCGTCAATAAATCCTCTTCTGAATCATACATGAGTCATTTTAGGAAATTCCCTTGTGAATTCGAACTTTCTGTAGGATAAGCTTCGACTGCTACTTCTCTCTCTTTTATTTCCTCTTCTCTATTTCTTCCTTCATTTACGCTTTCTTCAACATCCTCTACTTTTTTATCATCCTCGTCTATCTTCTCCTTCTTCGTCGCTACTTCCACATAATCGCATCTAAACGCTCTAATTATCGCTTCATAACTTCCTTCATTATATACGTTGGGTTGTGTGCCCACTCGTAACTTATTTTCAACTTCTGTCGGCTGCGCATTATCCTCATTGAATTCGCTTTCACTGGTTTCCATCTCAAATAGCTCTGCAATACTCATTACTTCGTCCTTTCCTCCTACAATCGTTGTGCATGCCTCTGGTAATTCATCTTCCTTGTCAGTATTCTCCCAATTAATTTCGTCCCAACACGATATTGTTATTTTCTTGTCTTCGTTTTCATCTGGTCCCTGCGGATTTGTTTCTTCCTTCTTCTCTTCTCGTGATAAGATTTTTACTTCTCTGTTCAAGGTGCTGCAATTGCCCTGGGTCGGTGTGTCATTCTCTTTGGCATGGGGGCTTAGCTGTCAATTCGAACGTTTATCGGGGTTTGGTGGTCTTACCTCCACCTCTTCTATCTGTATTCTCTTTTCTTGTTCAGCTTGTTGATAGTGGTTTCTTTGTTGATAATTTGTCGGTCTATTGGTTCTCCAGTACCCGTTCCGGTTGTCGTTATTCCTTCTGTAATAGTTGTTGCCGTTCCTGGGTGATTTATAGTTATTGCCATATTCTCTTCTAAATCCACAACCGGTTCTTTGTTGGAATCTATTGTCGTTTCTTGGTGCGAAGTTATCACATGGTTCGTAATTATTGTTTCTTCGTACTCTGTCTTGTGGATTCCACTGCATTTTGCTTTCGTTTTCACGTGCGCTTCGTCTTTTTCTTACGTCATCTTCCTAAAATATGAACTCTGGTTCCCTTAGAATACCTTTAAATGTTTCGACGTCATTGCCTCCGCGACCTAATAATGATTGCTGGTATTTCAATGGTAGCTTCATCGCGCATAATTTAATCAACTCTCCATCACTGTATGGTACGTCTAAGCATTGATTTTTCTTTGCCATTAATTCGAAAAATTTCATGGGACTCTTCTCTCCTGAATTTTCAAAATATGGGTTCTGTAATAATTCGTACTTCACTCTGTTCTGTGCTTCGCTGGACCAATATCGTGAGAGAAACTTCTCTCTGAAATCTTCGTACAATCGGCATGTCGCTGCAACATTCTGCATGGTTTCTGCGACTGTTCCTGACATGTGTGCACATATAAAGTCTAATTTGTGTGCTAGCGTCCAGTGTTCTGGTGATCCTACTCGGAATTGATCAATAAAAGTTCGTGGATGTAATGAGTTTCCTTCTCGAAAGTGTTGAAATTTTCTGACTGTGAGGAAATGATCGTTGTCGTACTTCGTCATAGTTCCATATGAAATTCGCGATTCTTCACCACTTTCGTTTCTGATCATTTCTCCCGTCGTTCTTTCCGGTTGTGGTAGATCCATTGGATATTTTCCACTGTAACTTTCGCCTACCCTTGCGTAGTATCGCTAGAGTGGTACGCAATAATTTTCTTCCATCGGTTGTGAACGTGTAGCTGAATGCATTGCACTGTACTCTTCGCGACCTGGCTTTCCATTGTCACGTATGTTACTTTCCGCCTGTGATTGGAATCGAAAATGCATGATATCTTCGTTAATTGCTTGTTTTTCCGGTGCTGTTACAGATACGGATGTGGTTGCAGACTCTGTGCTTGTTCGATCCTGTTCACTACGCTCTTCAATGGTTTGCAACAACTCTGTTCGCAATTTCTGAAATTGTCGCTTCGTTTGCGCTTCTATTTTGACTATGCGGTTATCATATCTTTTCAGCGCTGCTTTTGTGATACGTTTGTGTAACACACTGTTTTCAACAATTTCACGCGCTGTACCTGCTGCTTGTCTAGTAATTTCGTTTATCTGTTTCTCTAGTTTCTTGACTTCTCCCTGGGTGTTGTTACGTAATGTTTTGATCTCGTCCTGAATGTCTTTACGCAATGTTTGTGCGTCCGCTTGTACCTTGTCAATATCTGTTCTAAATTGATTGTCACCTGTTATTAAGTTTCCTATCACTTCTCGAGATTCTTTTGCCTCGTCTTCAATATGACTTAGGTGTAACTGAATTTTTTTGTTTTGTTCTTTAATCTCACGCATTTGTCTCGTGGTTTCTGCAATTTTTTTCGTCGTTTCTGCATTTCGTTTCGTCATTTCTGCATTCTGAATTTTAATTTGTTTCGCAGTTTCTTTATTTTGTCTTGTCATGGTTTCCGTCATTAATTGTAATAATTCTGCCAGATTGGTGGGTCCTATTGCGTTTTCTTCCGACGTCCTACGCTCTGTGTTTTCGCACAAGTGTTGGTTCGCAACCGAATGCATTGAACTGTGCTGTGACACGTTTCTGCTCGCATTCCTTGTACTGTGTGATGAGGGAGCTCTGATTACTTGTACTATGGGTTCTACGTATTCAAGACGCAAGTTAGAATCCTCATCGACTGTCTCTCTACTTTCCTGCTCCTCTGTCGTATGTCGACCTAGGTTTTCTGTGCCTTGACGTACATTATCCTCGTTATGGTCCGTTATATATCCTATTTCTCGCGATACTGCATCGTCTGTTGTACTGTCCTCTATTCTCTGTCCATTTTCATGCTGGGTCTCTACCTCAATTCGGTCAAGATCTCGATCTGCCATTGCTAATCTTTCCGAATCCCTTATTTTCTGTTTTAAAAGCAATTCACGCGCCCTACTTCGCGTCAACATGCGCTCATACGATCTCACGCGTTTCATAAACTTTTTGTTCACAAGACTTGACACTACCAAGACTGACAATACATTCACTTACTTGTTAGGTCAGAACCAACTTTAGACGATGTATCCGCCACATGTGCGCTTGCATTGAGGAGAAAACCTAATTCTAACAATATTAAAATTCACAACTTAATTGTGCTATTGTCTCTGACACTTTCTTTTTATCTATCGCTGCAGCTACTGTTTTCGAGTATTTAAAACTTTAGGAAAAAAATTTTTTACTACGAACATTTTTCAACAGGATATTTTTCTGACCTAGTTAGGCATGTGGTCGACCTTTAATCATGGTATTTTACCATCCTGGAAAGGTCACCACTTTCTAAACATTCTGCGTGGTGTCTGTTTGTTCTATATTGTGTCTCCCTACCACTTTCGCTCAACGACGCTCTGAGCGTGTTTTTTAGGGAATTGACTAGTTTGAACCTGGGACCTGTTGCTGGTAAGGAGACGCCAGACCACACATGACATGTAGAATTCAGAAGAGTTCAGTGAGACTAGCGATGATATAAACAAATACTTAATGATTTCAGCGTCAGCTCCACTGCACTCCCTGTAAAAGAATCTTAATACTAACTAAATTTAGTGGAAGGGGTTCAAGGCTTTCCTATTTTTAGTTAGCTGGTAAAATAACGTCGAAAAAGCAGTTAAGTTTACCATTGGAAATTTTATTCTACTTACAAAACATCGTTTATAAACTGCACTAATGATAAAAGGAAATGTTTTAATACAGGGTGGTAAAAACCGACTGCGTTCAACAAAAATGTGAACGAATATTCCCTGAATGGTTTTCCCACTTCTACAATGGATCGAAGGATGACCTATGCCATATCACATCTATAATCTAGGTTTAAATTAAGTTTCACAAGAGAGAAAACTATCAAAATGGTCTACAGTAACCCACAATTATCTTTAATTACTTCTCTAACTTGTTGTAAATTACAGTGGCTGATGTGGCTTCTCAATAACTATATAACAGAAAAATCATCGCGTTTCAGATATGTACTTCAAGTGGCAAATGTGAACACCATGAGCTTTAATTGACGATCGACACTAGTATTACGCAAAAAGGGTGTAACAGATGAGACTTCTGCAGTTCTGAGTGAAGCTTTATGCACTGTTATGCGGCATCGCGTGCGTTCATTACCTTGTCGGTGTTCGTCAGGGGGCGGCGGGCAGCGCAGCTCCGCTCACCTCGCCGTCTCGGAAGGAACTCTTCTCCTAACTTCTCATTACTACAATTTACCGAAGTTGGTTTTTAAAAGAAACTATCTGTCTGTGTTTTCATCTGACCAATCAGGGTCTCAATGTTAACCTTAAGCTCCGCCTACAAAAATTCTGTCTATCCAATGAGAAACGTTATACTTTTCGTGGTGGTGCAATGTTTTTAAAGTTTGCAACGTAACAGAGACGCGAAAAAGTCTCACGCTAAAACTTGCAGCTGGTGTGGTCCTTTAGCGTTATCGTAACGTCTATACTGTTCTTTTGGAGGGCTCTATCTTTTAACATGGGCTGGGGGGTGGTCCTAACGTAACAGAGACGCGAAAAAGTCTCACGCTAAAAGTTGCGGGTGGTGTAGCCCTTTTTGTGTTATCGTAAGATCTATACTGTTCTTCTGGAGTGCTCTAGCTTTTAACATGGCGTGGCGGGTGGTCCTAACGTAACAGAGACGCGAAAAAGTCTCACGCTAAAACTTGCGGGTGGTGTGGTCGTAGCGGTTTGCTGGCGACGTGGGTGTCCGTCCGTCCCTTATCGTAGGGCCTTCCAGCTTGACACGGTTCTGCTCTCGGCTTCTGTTCTCGTTTCTCCCCTCGGAACTGCGTCTGTACCACGGTGGGAAGGTATGACATGCATTTAGGCATTCTTGTGTTAGTCTGTGGTATTCCATTTGCTCACTCGTTACTCGTATTACTTTGGTTAATTTAATGTCACGATTTATTCGGAGCTATGTGACATACTACTGGATTTGCTTATCATGTCAGGGTTTTCATGGAAGTTGTTGGATTTGCCTGACACCTTACACATCATGCAAGTGACTCGCAACTCTCGGACTAATACAGTTTATGGGAGATGTTTCTAACAAATAGCTTTCAGACTATCCATCAAGTACGTACAATAACTATATGTGGCGCCACTAAAACATTTCTCATCAAGTAAGTATGTATTACCCACAGTGCCACTTAAGTAAACAAAGAATATGATTACAAACGACGTTTTTAAATCCCGAAGATTCCCCACTTTATCACGTACATTATTAATTGGCCTATTTAATCATCGTTTCTTAAACCAGCTGTTATAATTATGTACTGACACCAATGCCACAAACAAAATTGTAGGGTGGTGGAAATACAGCAAGGTATTTAATCACTATTTATATGAACGTACATCCTTAACGAGTTTAAAATAATGTGGGTGCCCACAGAAAATACACACACACACACACACACACGCACGCACGCACACATGAACGCAAACATAACACACATACACATGCGAGCGTGTGCGTACTTACACTGTGCTTAATGCATATGTACCTGATGAAAAGTGTGTTATGGGGCATTGTGTGCAGTTACTGTGTGCAATTAATACACAGTTCTCCTTTGATACTAATGGCTTTAGAATGGTCGGATTGTGTCTGAAAACTATTGTTAAAATAAAAACACGTAAATCAGTGTATTTCAGGATGCGGTTCGTAATCTTTCTCAAAAACGTTCAACACCGCATTCATAAAGCATTAAATTAACTTAAAATTAAACATTATGTGAATGAGGCTTTAAGAGACCATTTAAAATTTCTCTCTCGGTGCTGCATGAATCGTTTGAATATCCAAATTTAAAAGAACGCAAAATCTACAGAATTGGCCATCTTTTACAGAAGCACAAAATTTAGCGCGGACTTCAATGCGAGACGCTTATAACAGTTTCCACAATGAAACTTTACCTCGTAACGCGGCAGAAAATGCAAAGAGATTCTGGTCGTTTGTGAAGAATGCTGACGGCAAGACACAATCGATGCGATCTGTGCGCGATAGCAACGCAAATACTGTCGACGACAACGCTGCTAAAGCCGGATTACTAAACGCAGCCTTCCGAAATTCCTCCACCAAAGGAGACGCAGTAAATATCACAGAATTCGAACAAAGATCAGCTCCCACCATGAGGAACTTAAAAGCAGATATCCTCCGACTAGTGAAGCAACTTAAAACACTTAATAAAAGTGACTCTTCCGGTCCGGACTCTATATCCATTAAGTTCCTTTCACAGTAAGTTGATGCAATAACTCCATACTTAACAATC
Organism: Schistocerca nitens; assembly: GCF_023898315.1. Lineage (NCBI taxonomy): Eukaryota > Metazoa > Arthropoda > Insecta > Orthoptera > Acrididae > Schistocerca > Schistocerca nitens. The sequence goes on along the minus strand of NC_064614.1, from coordinate 230,287,951 downwards.
ATACACAACAGCTCACTAGACGAAAGAGCCGTACCCAAAGACTGAAAAGTTGCAGAAGTCACACCAATATTCAAAAAAGGTAGTAGAAGTAATCCACCAAATTACAGGCCCATATCATTAACTCTATATGCAGCAGGATTTCAGAACATATATTGTGTTTGAATATTATGAATTACCTCGAAGTGAACGATCTAATGGCTCAAATGGTTCAAATGGCTCTGAGCACTATGGGACTCAACTGCTGAGGTCATTAGTCCCCTAGAACTTAGAACTAGTTAAACCTAACTAACCTAAGGACATCACAAACATCCATGCCCGAGGCAGGATTCGAACCTGCGACCGTAGCGGTCTTGCGGTTTCAGACAGCAGCGCCTTTAACCGCACGGCCACTCCGGCCGGCGAACGATCTAATGACATATAGTGAACACGGATTTGGAAAACACTACTAGCTCTTTACTCATACGAAGATTTGAGTGCTATTGACAAGGAATTTCAAATTGATTCCGTATTTCTAGATTTCCAGAAGGCTTTTGATACTGTACCACACAAGCGGCTTGTAGTGAAATTGCGTTATTATTGAATATCGTCTCGATTATGTGACTGGACTCGCGATTTCCTGTCAGAGAGGTTACAGTTGGTAGTAATTGACGTGAAGTCATCGAGTAAAACGGTAGTAATTTCTGGCGTTCCCCAAGGTAGTGTTATAGCCCGTCTGCTGTTCCTTATCTGTATAAACGATTAGGGAGACAATATGAACAGCCGTCTTACGTTGTTTGCAGACGATACTGTCGTTTATCGTCTAGTAAGGTCATCAGAAGATAAAAACAAATTGCAAAACGATTTAGAAATGGTATCTTTATGATGCGAAAATCGGCTGTTGATCCTAAATAATGAAAAGTGTGAGGTCATCCGCAGGGGTGCTAAAAGGAATCGGTTAAACTTCGGTTACACGATAAAACAGTCAAATCCAAAGGCCGTAAATTCAGTTAAACACATCAGAATTACAATTACGAACGACTGAAGTTGGAAAGAACACGTAGAAAATCTTGTGGGGAAGGCAATCCAAAGACTGCCTGATATTGGCAGAACACTTAGAAAACGTAACAGACCTACTAAACGGATTGCCTACTCTGCGCTTGTCCATCCTCTTTTGGAGTACTGCTTCGGTCTGGGATCCTTGCCAGACAGGATTAACGGAGTACATCGAGAAAGCTCAGAGAAGAGTAGCATGTTTTGTACTATCGAGAAATAGGGGACATTGTCACTGACATGGGAGGAGATTTTGGGATGGACATAATTAAAGCAAAGGCGTTGTTTGTTGTGGCGGAATCGTATCATGAAATTTCAATCACCAACTTTCTCTTCCGAATGCGAAAATATTTTACTGACGCCGATCTACATAGGGAGAAACGATCATCATAAAAATAAGGGAAATCAGAGCTCTCACGGAAAGATAAGGGTGTTCGTTTTTTCCGCGCGCTGTTTAAGATGGAATAGAGAATTATAGTGATGGTGGTTCGATGAACTCTCTACCAGGCATTTAAGTGTGATTTGCAGAGTATCCATGTAGATGCAGATGTAGATCCATAGAAATAACTTCCGAGACGAGCACCAAAGGTGAGCATTGAACATAAGCGAGGAAAAAAGTCATATCCCTCTCACTGACTGCTACTTTCGAATGTGAGGAACAATTATGTTTACATATTTAAATGAAAAATACGTCAAGAAGCTTTTTCTTGATATTACAATCCGGTAAGTATTTAGTGCATAACGATTTGCAGATAAATCATAAAACCATGGAATAAGTAACTGAGTTTGCCAAGCACCTCAGAAAAACATAACGTAACCTTGTCAGTTTGTAACTAAAGCACGAGGAACGACTGCACATTCTTTCCAGGACAATGGCTTTGATGACTTTCGAGGGAGAGAAGAATATTCAGTGAGCAACGTTAATAAATCAGCGGGTGCACTGGTTTTACTTTGAGATTTACGTTAGCTCAAGGCTCCATGAGCGCATTCTTAAATTTCAGCGACAGGAAACTACAGTATTTTCGATTCTAGAAGAAGTCGTCTCGTTTGAAAAGAATTCTGTTCACCGTAGCTCTACAAGGTGAACTTCGGTTCGTTTTCGAAGTTTCCTCAATATCGTCAAGAAAACATTCCCTATTTTAAGAAATTTCGAGAGAGCAACTTTAAATAAGAGAGAATGTTTCTATGAAGAAATCAGGAATTCAGACTTGCGACTATAACTAATATTGCAAAACTTCCTGTTGGGAATGTGAAGGAAAAATTGTTCTTAGTTTCATAACGTCATTATGAATATTCAGCTGTAACTGTGAAAGCCTGTTACTACTTTAACCTACGAGTTACTGATAGACTATGACCCCGGTTTTCAGTGACCTGAACTATTTCCTCTTTATATGAAATCTGATCCATAAAAGTGAACCAAAGCGGTCTGACTAACTTCGTATTTCGTATTTAGCAACGAACTTCTTCACAGCGCAGCGGAATAATTAAAGGTCAATTTAATATAAGCTGTACCAAGACGTACCATTACAACAGTTCTCATGTAGCTACTCCTTATCTGTGTCTCTGAACTGCACCTTGTAAATGCAAATGCACTCTGTATCCTACAAAACCTAATAAACTAAAAAGATTTGAGCTAGTATTATAGCAAAACATCTAATTCCCCGTCACTGAATTCACATGCTTGAAGTTCCACTGCAATATGAACTTGGATGGCTGAAAGTTTTATTTCATAATAAGAAGGCAGTGTATTCTCTCACTCTACTTGAAATATCGCGAAAGCGAAAGCTAGTACGTTCAAGAACGTAGTTCTTAAGCGAACACATGTAAAGATCTGAATAAAGGTCGACAGAGTGCAAAATAAATTCTTAAGAATGCGAAATTCTATGAATAATGCTGATATATTATTCAAAACTGAAAAGGAAGTCTTACGTCTCAGATACTGGTGCACCGCAAACGTTCGCGTGACTTTGCATGACCACAAGTATACAAAAGAGGAGAAAATGGATTACATGTTCGTATTAACACAAGTGATGTTATTTAATGAGTGGAAAATTTGCAAGTTCATGTGGCATCCACACAGTTTTAGCTACTAAGCATACCGTTCTTTAAAAGCACAAGGTTGTCAACAAGTTACAAGCGACCACAGGCAGAAAATGGCAAAGCAAAATAAACTCAAGTTCGAAGTTAACATTTAGCACGCAGGCGAAGAACTCACTGACAAATCGTGAAGGCAGCATTTCACTCAGATAAGATGCGAATTCGCCGAATATCGGCCACAACTGAGAGCTAATTCGTGTTTCCTTTTTTTCAGGCTACTTCATTATGTAGTAATATTTGTTGTAATGCTTTTCTGTGTAAGCTGCAAGTTTTTTAGTTATTAATCAGGTTGTTCAATAGTGATAGAGGCCTTTGCTGTTAAAATTGACATTCGAAAGGCGTTATCATGTTACGTGGGTCAGAATTCGCTCATTCAACTTACATCATGTAGGTAGTGGGTGTCACGACCTGGGAAGAAACCTGCTGCGCGGACGAATCATGCCACTAAACGAAGTCGCCTTCCAGAAACACCCAGCACCAAGCCGCGATTAAGCTCCAGCTGAATATTACAGAATAGACAGCGTGAAGATGGAAAGTTGAACGAATTTCTCCACAATCTGTTTTCATATCTTAATCTTTATTATTACTATTGACATTATTACTACCGTACTAAGTGTCAGATCGTTTCTGATTTAAAAAATTCCAGGAACCTTTTTTAGTTCATTAGATAATAATAAAAGTTAGTCATAAGAGGAAAATCGGCTGGCATCATCAGAGATTCACTCTCCATGTCTGACAGCGGTTTGGTGTAGATTCGGCGGTCGATGATTATACGTGCCTACAAGTAGCAGGGGTAGAACCACGGCGTTTAATGGCCAGAGAAAAACACAGACTTTCGCACGACAGATACATATTATAATTTCCGGGCGCTGGAACGATCCCAGTGCGCCACAAACAATGCAGGGTGAACTTTTGGCATTGACAGCCACTCCTGCTGACGAAGCGTCAGAAAAATCGTTAAACGAACGTCGGACAAAGATCCCGAGATGAAATCCAGCAGTCAGTACCTCGTCAAGGACCACGATGGCCTCAAAAGTTTTGTAATTATTTTTTTGCTTTAAAATTTCACATAGAACTTCTATGTTTTGGCAAATTACGGAGAGCGGCCACGTACTACCTATGATTCGCCTCAAACTGAGCAGTGTATTCTTCCGAGTCAGTTTCTGATGTGAGCTCTGATATCTGGTTTCGCAGGACAAAGCGGATCACATTATGGTTGTGGAGGGGGACGTAATCAGTTACTGTTAATTGCACAAAACACACAATATTTTATTTTCCTAAGAACCATTTAATTACATATTGCCTTAAAAGGATCAAATTAAAACAATACGGCTGAAGGCCTAGTTAAGGAAACTAGCGATACCTCCTGGGCTGAAGGCCCAAAACCACACCAAAAACAAGAACGGCTGAAGGCCTGGACACAATTTATAAAAATTGCTTTAAAGAATACACGCGACTGAAGGCCTTACTTAAAAAAAATAAAAAATAAAAACACGTAAATACTCGGCCGAAGGCCACACGCAAGACATTGAACAACTCAGGGCTTAGGGCCTGGATAACAAGAATTTCAGATAGAACAAACTTTCAAAACTTTGATTATTAAACAAATCAGTCTTCAAACTTTAATTTAAGTCTGCTGAAGGCCTTATCTTAAGATTAAAACAAACTAAATTAATAGACGGCTGAAGGCCTCGCACAGTACATCATACTAAAAAGAAAATCACAATCTAAAACCAACAGAACAGTGGTGCTCAGAAATGTTCCATCGTCGGCCTGTGTAGGTAGCTCTAACGTAAGGTGAGGTAAGACAGGCAACCAAGAGTAAGATTAAATAATCGGGTAGCAACCCAACCCAGGGACAGCTGAAGGACCGACCAACAACCTAATCAATTCCCTTCTGCCCGACGAACAGTACGACAACGGAAAATATGAGCCAAGGACGAAGATACCAGCAGCACCACGTCTTCCAAATTGGCGTCTAAGAACAGCCAAGGCACAGTAACCACTCTGAAGAAAAAAATGTGAACAAACAACTAAAAGACTGTCGAACTACACACCATGCCGGACAGCATCAACAGGGCGAGGAAAAACACAATGCCGGATAACTACACTATATACCAGGGTAGGTAACGGGCGTTAATGGCCGCAAGGCAGAAGATACCGCTGGTGCACTTCACTGGTAAGTAACAACCAATTTAACAGTTAAAAACCCATAGGAAGATGGCTGCAAAATTTCACCGACTCCAACACACCATAGGTTGCCACTAGCTGGGACGGCCCAGGTAGCAACAACTGACAATGAATGAAGAGATGTCAAAGCACTTGAGGTTTCACAACAGATTGACTGATTACTAAAGTTCAGTGTCCAGGTTTGGTGGGCGACGAACTTCGTAGCTCTCGCAGCTAGTGCCTCACAATCTGACCATGTGTGCACGCTGCCAGCAGTCCCGGCCTGACCTTGTGCTGCGGAGACTTCCTTGCTGCTCTGTCCCACCCGACCGACTCAATCCAGCGTGCAGACAGCATTAAAATAACTGCTCGCTCAAAACCACACAAGCTACACACGGTTCCACGAAACACTTCCACAAACAACTCGAACAATACTAAAACTAGTCACTGTGGAACACTTAAGAGGAATCACAAGTCGACACACACAGAGAACCCGGAAGCGGCTGGCGACGAAATACACGTCGTCCGATGAGACGACCGACCGAATGACCACCCAAGGTCGTCCCCCCTGAAGTCATGTGTGCCGGCAAAGGTCGGCTGAGTCATGGCTATCCGGACCTCACTGCTGCTCTGTCCCCACTCAATTCCCGACACACGACGGCCCGGGAATACTAGTAGTCGCTCCAAAGATAGTACGACAGTGCTCTTATCAATAAGCGCTGCTGCTGCTGCCACTCACGGGCAGGCAAGCCAGAAACTTAGTGGCTCCAGTAAAATGAATAAGAAACGAGACGGGAGTACAGCCAAGACAAGATGTCAAGCAGTAACGGCACGAACACAGGCTGTGCACAGCTCGAGCTCCATTAATCTAAATTCAGGAGCCAAACTGATGCTACAAAATGGGAATTAAATCCTAGTAATTACCAAATTAAAAACACTATAGCTTCATTTAATACTTTTTAAGTGGATCAGTATGTTTCATTGCCTTATAATTCTTGGAAGTTCTGTCGGCTCCTTCTCTTATGTTCTACCGAACGAGGTGGCGCAGTGGTTAGACACCGGACTCGCATTCGGGAGGACGACGGTTCAATCCCGCGTCCGGCCATCCTGATTTAGGTTTTCCGTGATTTCCCTAAATCGCTCCAGGCAAATGCCGGCATGGTTCCTTTAAAAGGGCACGGCCGACTTCCTTCCCCGTCCTTCCCTAATCCGATGAGACCGATGACCTCGCTGTCTGGTCTCCTTCCCCAAAAAAACAACCAACCATCTTATGTTCTAGCCAAGGCCTGAAAGAACGAGAAGAAACTCGAAGACAGAAGGAATAGCAGCTGTTGGATGCAGTGGTTAGACACCGGACTCGCATTCGGGAGGACGACGGTTCAATCCCGCGTCCGGCCATCCTGATTTAGGTTTTCCGTGATTTCCCTAAATCACTCCAGGCAAATGCCGGCATGGTTCCTTTAAAAGGGCACGGCCGACTTCCTTCCCCGTCCTTCCCTAATCCGATGAGACCGATGACCTCGCTGTCTGGTCTCCTTCCCCAAAAAAACAACCAACCATCTTATGTTCTAGCCAAGGCCTGAAAGAACGAGAAGAAACTCGAAGACAGAAGGAATAGCAGCTGTTGGATGCAGACTGTTTGAATATTGAATCTGGTATATTAAACTTATCCACAGCGTAAATGACTTTCTGAAGAGGAAAAGGCTTACTCTGTTTAAAGGCATTGTTTTCATCATCATGAAAACAACTATTATTCTTTTACTTATGTCTCTGCTGTCAATGAGAGAAAAAAACTTAGAAATAAAGCTAAGTAGTGATGCAGAAAGCCGGCCAGAGTGGCCGTGCGGTTCTAAGCGCTACAGTCTGGAGCTGAGCGACCGCTACGGTCGCAAGTTCGAATCCTGCCTCGGGCATGGATGTGTGTGATGTCCTTAGGTTAGTTAGGTTTAATTAGTTCTAAGTTCTAGGCGGCTGATGACCTCAGAAGTTAAGTCGCATAGTGTTCAGAGCCATTTGAACCTTTTTTTGATGCAGAAATGCAATACGTGTTATTCTGGTTCAAATGGTTCAAATGGCTCTGAGCAGTATGCGACTTAACTTCTGAGGTCGTCAGTCGCCTAGAACTTAGAACTAATTAAACCTTACTAACCTAAGGACATCACACACATCCATGCCCGAGGCAGGATTCGAAACTGCGACCGTAGCGGTCGCCCGGCTCCAGACTGTAGCGCCTAGAACCGCACGGCCACTCTGGCCGGCTGTCATTCTGGAAAACAAGCTTGAGACACTTAAACTGGATAGAAGATCAGGAGAATGTTTGAAGAGAAATGACTTGAAGAAGTTATTGGCTAGAACCTGAGTAATGAGCGACTCGAACATGTCACGTCAGTTGTTTCTGTGTTCCACAAAAACCCGGTGTGGTAACTTTTAGGATGGTGAAACAGTTGACACTGAGGCTGTATGAAGTTTCACAACATTTATAGCAGAAGGACAATGAACTAGACAATGTAATACGTCACCTTCATCCCTTTCTTATTGAGTTAACTATACACTGTTCAGAGTTTCGGCTATACGTCATCTTCAGAATCAGTAAGAGTGCATTGGTTCACAGTATCTCGATACTCAACTCTACTGGCGTTTCTGAATGATATTGTGTATCGATGTCAGCATGAAATGATTCTGAAGATGTCTCAATGTCGAAACGCGTAAATCATAAGTTTTACATCATAGAAAACCAATCAAGACAGAGAATCACTTTGTCTAACATTACATTGTCTTATTACGTCGAACTTTTTTAATTATTTTAAATCATTCATTGATAATATCACAGAAAGATAAATATAAATTAATGCAGATGAATAGGAAAAAGAATCCCGTAATGTTTGAATACTTCATTAGTAGTGTAGCGCTTGACACAGTCACGTCGATTAAATATTTGGGCGTAACATTGCAGAGCGATATGAAGTGGGACAAGCATGTAATGGCAGTTGGGAAGGCAGATAGTCGTCTTCGGTTCATTGGAAGAATTTTGGGAAGATGTCGTTCTTCTGTAAAGGAGGCCGCTTATAAAAGAATAATACGACCTACTCTTGAGTACTGCTCGAGCGTTTGGGATCCCGGGATCCCTATCAGGTCGGATTGAGGGACGACATACAAGTAATTCAGAGGCGGGCTGCTAGATTTGTTACTGGTAGGTTTGATCATCACGCGAGTGTTACGGAAATGCTTCAGGAACTCGGGTGGGAGTCTCTGGAGGAAATGAGGCGTTCTTTTCGTGAATCGCTACTGAGGAAATTTAGAGAACCGGCATTTGAGGCTGACTGCAGTAGAATTTTACTGCCGCCAACTCATATTTCGCGGAAAGACCACAAAGATAAGACAAGAGAGATTAGGGCTCGTACAGAGGCATATAGGCAGTCATTTTTCCCCCGTTCTGTTTGGGAGTTGAACAGGGAGAGAAGATGCTAGTTGTGGTACGAGGTACCCTCCGCCACGCACCGTATGGTGGATTGCGGAGTATGTATGTAAATGTAGATGTAGAAGTGGAAAGAACGAAGGCTTTCAATGATGTAACGGAACTGAGTCTCTCTCTTAAGACAACAATACTGTGATTCCCTGTTTTTCTGAGTACTGTCACTCATTCTTCTGTCGAACTGCACTGTCGAATCTCAGAAGAATAGAGACCGTCGCGTTTAATTTCCATTCCAACATATTACGGTATGACGACAATTAACCATTCATTAAGGGTTATTAAATGCTTCACCATGTGCTTCGGGCAGCAACTCTAATTACCGATGCGCCTAATGAATAATGAAAGACGTCACTGCAATATTTGCATTCTTTCAGAAAAAGCAGCTTGTAATTCTGTGGAATCCACTGGTCGAAGATATTTTAAGAATACTTGAAATGTAAAACATCCTCATCTTTGATGCTAATTACATCATTAGTTTCGGAATAAATATTCGTAAATGGCGCCTGAGATACCTGTTTCGTTGTATTATCAGATTCTTTCGTTCACTCTTAGCAGAATATTTTCATAACCACATATGAAAACACAATGATGCCGATTATTCAACACGTAGATATCTGCAGAGAAACCTTTTCTTTGTTTTAAGCGGTCACCTGCGGTGTTTGTGGCACATTCCAATTTGTGAATAACAGCTGAATGCCATCAGTTCCTTGCCCTTCTGAAAATCTTGTAGAATAACAGCACTCTTCCTTTCCAATGTATGGTAACTAATTCCCCTGTAATGCTTTAATGACCTCCTTTTGTACAATTTCATCATCTCATGGAAATTGTCTTAGGAATCTATGTTGTAATATTTATGTGTTTTACAGTAAAATGTTAGTGGTTACTTGGATATTCCACCACATAATTAAGCTGATTTCTTACTGAAAATAAAAACTGTTACCCGCAGTTAAAGGGAAACGACAGGATGAAGGACAAAACATTGCTCAGATTCTAATTTTTTTTTCTTCCATAGAGGGATATGGTAGAGAAATTGAGTTTGCTGCAATGAATAAAACATAATTGAAGTTTTTATTCTTATTTTTTATTGAAAAATATTAATATCTTCACTGTGTAATTCGGATTTTCCCAAAACAACTCTGAAAGGAGGTAGATCGACGGTTGTCGCTGGAACTCCTTTTGTGGCTATCTGAAACATGTAATTAACGTATCAGCTTGATCCTCACAAAAAGCACTCCGTCTTCAGGCCACGAGTGGCCTACCGGGACCATCTGACCGCCGTCTCATCCTCAGTGGAGGATGCGGATAGGAGGGGCGTGGGGTCAGCACACAGCTCTCCCGGTCGTTATAATGGTAGTCTTGACCGAAGCCGCTACTAATCGGTCGAGTAGCTCCTCAGTTGGCAACACAAGGCTGAGTGCACCCCGAAAAATGGCAACAGCGCATGCCGGCCTCGATGGTCACCCATCCAAGTGCCGACCACGCCCGACAGCGCTTAACTTCGGTGATCTCACGGGAACCGGTGTAGCCACTGCGGCAAGGCCGTTGGCTTGGTCATTACAGAATTAATTTTAATTCATTGTAGGACTTTGCAAAAAAAATTGTGGCGAAATTATAGATGTTTGAAAACATGGCCATTTTTGGGATCCCTCTATTTTGGCAGAAAAAATAGTAAATGTAAACATAAAAAAATCGACTAATATGAAGTCAAGAGAAATCTGTTTGCTTCAAGGGAGAACAAAACTAAATAAAGCAAATGAAAATTGTAGGGTGAGCGGCACAACCATGCCACAAAACGCGATTTTGAGAAAAACGCGCTTAAAAATTTTACAAGTAAAAAAATGGACAAAGCTTGAAAGTTACGGGATATCATCGATGTCTGGTTCGTAAACTATCGCCCCGGCTTGTGGATGGCCTCTTTCTGCTATTTTGACCTGCTAAGTCCTCACTTTCGTCCTCGGAGCCCTTTTCGTAGCTGAGCGCATTTCCGCTGGCGTCTCAGTCTTCACAGAATCGGCGCATTTCGTCGACAATTTGATTTTAAGGGCATTTGCCACGTGTATTAAAGCAGTATGTCCTACACTGAATAGACATACCGCCAAATTTTAAGCAATGTGGACAATTCCGCTTCGGCTGGCTGCTATTTTTGGAGCGTATCTCCAAATAAGACTATTGAAACTTTCATTCATATTTTGAATAAAATCGCGAAAAACAACGCTGCAGAAAATGATGTTTACGCAAACTGGTATCAACAGGGAGCACGAGCAGGGAACCTGTTTCCTAATGCCGAGGCGTGCCGTACACGCTCGGCTTCAAATGTTCAAAGAATCGTTACTTTTTGGAGTTCACGCATAATATTTTCGGGCATAATTCCTCAACGTACACTACTGGCCATTAAAATTGCTACACCAAGAAGAAATGCAGATGATAAACGGGTATTCATTGGACAAATATATTATACTAGAACTGACATGTGATTACATTTTCACGCAATTTGGGAGCATAGATCCTGAGAAATCAGTACCCAGAACAACCACCTCTGGCCATAATAACAGCCTTGATACGCCTGGGCATTGAGTCAAACAGAGCTTGGATGGCCTGTACAGGTACAGCTGCCCATGCAGCTTCAACACGATACCACAGTTCATCAAGAGTAGTGACCGGCGTATTGTGACGAGCCAGTTGCTCGGCCACCATTGACCAGACGTTTTCAATTGGTGAGAGATCTGGAGAATGTGCTGGCCAGGGCATCAGTCGAACATTTATTGTATCCAGAAAGGCCCGTACAGGAACTGCAACAAGCGGTCGTGAATTATTCTGCTGAAATGTAGGGTTTCACAGGGATCGAATGAAGGGTAGAGCCACGGGTCGTAACACATTTGAAATGTAACGTCCACTGTTCAAAGTGCCGTCACTGCGAACAAGAGGTGACCCAGACGTGTAACCAATGGCACCCCATACCATCACGCCGGGGGATACGCCAGTATGGCGATGACCAATACACGCTTCCAATGTGCGTTCACCGCGATGTCGTCAAACACGGGTGCGACCTTCATGATGCTGTAAACAGAACCTGGATTCATCCGAAAAAATGACGTTTTGCCATTCGTGCACCCAGGTTCATCGTTGAGTACACCATCACAGGCGCTCCTGTATGTGATGCAGCGTCGAGGGTAACCGCAGCCATGGTCTCCGAGCTGATAGTCCATGCTGCTGCAAACGTCGTCGAACTGTTCGTGCAGTTGGTTGTTGTCTTGCAAACGTCCCAATCTGTTGACTCAGGGGTCGAGACGTGGCTGCACGATCCGTTACAGCCATGCGGATAGGATGCCTCTCATCTCGACTGCTAGTGATACGAGGCCGTTGGGAACCAGCACGGCGTTCCGTATTAACCTCGTGAACCCACCGATTCCATATTCTGCTTACAATCCTTGGATCTCTACCAACACGAGCGGCAGTGTCGCGATACGATGAACCGCAATCGCGATAGGCGACAATACAACCTTTATCAAAGTCTGAAACGTGATTGTACGCATTTCTCCTCCTTACACGAGGCATCACAACAACGTTTCACCAGGCAACGCCGGTCAACTGCTGTTTGAGTATGAGAAATCGGTTGGAAACTTTCCTCATGTCATCACGTTATAGGTGTCGCCACCGGCGCTAACCTCGTGTGAATGCTCTGAAAAGTTACTCATTTGAATATCACAGCATCTTCTTCCTGTCGGTTAAATTTCGCGTCTGTAGCACTTCATCTTCGTGGTGTAGCAATTTTAATGGCCAGTAGTGTGTATACATTCGAATTCCGTAAAAAAAAATTTCGAGTTTTTTCGAATGTCATCCTGTCGTTCCCCCTTAACTGTCAATTTATTAAAATACAGCGCTGTTAATGGTTTCGAACCGACAGCAGCGTTTTCAGAAGCTAAGAAGCGTTTTGTCTGTAACATTTTGTGCTGAGCACAAGATGATGGTTTTGAATTGAGATGAAAGTTTCTTGGGACAACAGTGGACTGCAATGTATGAGGTACATACTTCATGAAAAGAAATTTCGGAGACGAAGATGATAAAGTATACAATTAACATAGCAGCTTTTGCAAAAGACGTATTCATGATTTCTATAATGAAAATTTCACTCTTGAGGTGAGGGTGCACTAATGTGGAACTTCTGCGAGATTAAAACTTTGGGGCCGACTGAGATCCGAGGTCGCGAGTTTTACCTGAACCCACTCACGACTCATGACCCATCCTCACAACGTACCTTCCGTCAGTACCACTTCTCTTGACTTCCAAACTTCGCATAAGCTCTCCCGCGAAACTTCACATCAACTAACACTCCACTGCAGAGTGAAAGTTTTATTCTGGAAACATCCCCCAGGCTATGGCTAAGCCACGCCTCCACAATAACTTTTCTGCTAGGAGTGCCAGTCTTGCAAGTTCCGCAGGAGAGCATCTGTAATATATGGAAGGCAGGAGATGAAGTACTGGTGGAAGTAAAGCTCTGAGGACGGACCTGCGTAGTGCATGGGTAGTTCAGTGGGCTGAGCACTTGCCCTCGAAAAGCACAGATACTGAGTTCGAGTCCCGTCCCCCATACAGTTTCAATCTGCCATGTAGTTTCATGGTTTCTATACTCTCTAACAAAACTATGCGAATCACTTTCCCAATAGAGGTTCACCATAAGTGAAAACCCCCCACCGTCTCGTAGTCAGCACTGTGTAATTACAATGAAACAAACGCAAACATGAAGTCTGTTCGAAAATGATATTTCCTTTAAAACTAAATTGTGTAATTCATAATGACTGGTTGTTGCTATTTACTGTCAATAAGAATGAACCTGTATTGTTACACAGCAAATTTCATATCAAGTTAATTTTAGATAAGCAGCATCACACAATTTTTCCTTGACATAGGGAAAATATTTAGGATACGACGTGTCAACCCCTGTCGGTGCATGCCACCAGGAGATGGCCCTTATCGGAAACACCTAGACAGATCCAAATCTCAAGCAGCAAAGACGTATATGTTGGAGAGAAACTAGAACCATAGAACATGTAGTCCCACCGAAACGCGACACAAACAGATATGTTACAGCCAGTTAAGGACAATTCAGATGACTTATTTAGCTGGCGAGGCACCATGAGATATGACATCAAGACAAAGCATCGCACGTTCTGTTTTGAATATTTTTCCTTTCCTTTCTTTTTTTTACATATTTAACGCTCCAGTTCATTCTGTGCAAGGACACAGTCACACTTGCTGATTCTCTGGGCTACAAATTTTGCCTCAAACTGTCTTTGTCCTGACGAAGGCCGCTGCACTCGAGTGAAACGTCCGTGTATTTTAATATTTTAAGTATTTAATAAGCTGATGGAGCAATATCCCCAGAATGCTGTTATTGAGATTGACGCCAGCTGTCAACATCTCTTCCTAGTCATTGATCGTTCGGAAAAACATGTCATATTGAAGGGTGAATACACAGCATACACGGCAGGGTACGTGTCCTCTACGTTTGCCAGGAAGGAGTGGAGCGGATTCGAAAGTTGAGGATCTTGTCGATCGCTCGGGTGTGCTACTAAGACATTGTTAACAGTATATACATTTATTATTTATGGATATTTAGTTGTCACCCTGATAGTTCTGGCTGTCAATGGAAGCATTTTGTCAGAAAATTTAAAACATCAGTCATCTGCAAAACATATCATTGTTCGTTGTTATGACAAGATATAGCCATTGAACACTAGCTCACAACTTGCAGGCGCCATCTGGCGAGAGCTGCGTGCACTAGTCGGAGGGGTCTTATATGTGTTCATACCCAGTACGATGTGTGCAAACAAAATATGCACCACATCTCCAACATGATTATGATTTAAAGCTTTACTGTAGGCCCGATCCCGTTTGGTTGGCATCGGACTTCGCCCTACCCCGTAATAAGGTAATCTGCTGCTTCCATCTTATTTCCAGTGTGGGTTGTTAGTTTCGGGACAAACGAGTTACATACTTTTTTTATGTCTTTTGGTCATCTTCTGATTTAGTCTGTTTTATAGCAGACCGTGCAGTGTTTTTGAATCTTTGACAGAAGCCATATATCCGATGGGAGATTTTATGCTCGTTATGCCACGTACCCATCGCTACCAAATATCAGTATATTGTTTAATATCTTCTTGGTAATCCAATCTCAGTAAATAGGGTCACGCCACTATTGTGAAAATTTGTATGTTCTCTACAGGCCGGTTCGAAATTTTTAACACTGCCAACAAGACTGCTTGTTTTCTTCATGTCATTACATACTGGTTGCTGTGAAACCCTGTTATGAATTTGGGCTACACCAAGAGGCAATGCAGATGATAAACGGGCATTCATTGGACAAATATATTATACTACAACTAACATGTGATTACATTTTCACTCAGTTTGGCTGCATAAATCCTGAGAAATCAGTACCCAGAACAACGACCTTTGGCCGTAATAACGGCCTTGATACGACTGGGCATTAAGTCAAACAGAGCTTCGATGGCGTGTACAGGTGCAGCTGCCCATGCAGCTTCAACACGATACAACAGTTCATCATGAGTAGTGACAGGCGTGTTGTGGGGAGCCAGTTGCTCGGCCACCATTGACCAGACGTTTTCAATTGGTGAGAGATCTGCAGGATGTGCTGGCCAGGGCAGCAGTCGAACAGTTTCTATATCCAGGAATGCCCGTGCAGGACCTGCAACATGCGGCCGTGCATTATCCTGCTGAAATGTAGGGTTTCGCAGGGATCGAATGAAGGGTAGAGCCACGGGTCGTAACACATCTGAAATGTAACGTCCACTGTTCAAAGGACCGTCAATGCGAACAAGAGGTGACCGAGACGTGTAACCAGTGGCACCGCATACCATCACGCCGGGCGATACGCCAGTATGGCGGTGATGAATACACGCTTCCAATGTGCGTTCACCGCGATGTCACCAAACACGGATGCGACCATCATGATGCTGTAAACAGAACCTGGATTCATCCGAAAAAATGACGTTTTGCCATTCGTGCACCCGTGTTCGTCGTTGAGTACACCATCGCAGGCGCTCCTGTCTGTGATGCAGCATCAAGGGCAACCGCAGCCATGGTCTCCGAGCTGATAGTCCATGCTGCTGCAAACGTCGTCGAACTGTTCGTGCAGACGGTTGTTGTCTTGCAAACGTCCCTATCTGTTGACTCAGGGATCGAGACGTGGCTGCACGATCCGTTACAGCCATGCGTATAAGATGCCTGCCATCTCGACTGCTAGTGATACGAGGCCGTTGGGATCCAACACGGCGTTCCTTATTACCCTCCTGAACCCACCGATTCCATATTCTCCTAACAGTCATTGGATCTCGACCAACGCGAGCAGCAACGTCGCGATACGATAAACAGCAATCGCGATAGGCTACAATCCGACCTTTATCAAAGTCGGAAACGTGATGGTACGCATTTCACCTCCTTACACGAGGTATGACAACAACGTTTCACCAGACAACGCCGGTCAACTGCTGTTCGTGTATGAGAAATGGTTTGGATACTTTCCTCATGTCACCGTGCGGCTCTAGGCGCTTCAGTCTGGAAGCGCGTGACCGCTGCGGTCGCAGATTCGAATCCTGCCTCGGGCATGTATGTGTGTGATGTCCTTAGGTTAGTTAGGTTTAAGTAGTTCTAAGTTCTAGGGGACTGATGACCACAGATGTTAAGTCCCATAGTGCTCAGAGCCATTTTTCCTCCTGTCAGCACGTTGTAGGTGTCGCCATCGCCGCCGACCTTGTGTGAATGCTCTGAAAAGCTAATCATTTGCACATCACAGCATCTTCTTCCTGTCGGTTAAAGTTCGCGTCTGTAGCACGTCATCTTCGTAGTGTAGCAACTTTAATGTCCAGTAGTGTAGTTTTACATCTGTCTTCTTCCACGGCTGCCAGTAGCTAGGTGATCAACTACAGCTCATGAAAGGCTGATATGCACTATGCCTGCGCATCTTGCAGTATCGTCTGCCACAGTGAAATGCCAGCACATATATCTTTCTATCTCGTCTGCCATAGTGACACGCCTGCAGATGCGCCTCCCACTCTCGTTTATCACGGTGACAGATCTGCACATGCAACTCACAGTCCGCCATGCTGACGGTCCAGCACATGCATCTCAGTCTCTTCCACTATGATGACAGGCCAGCACATGCATCTCACAGCCTCGTCCGCCACAGTGAAAGGCCAGAACATGCGTCTTGCAGCCTCTGTCCCCATCACAGTGAAGGGCCAGCATGTGCGTCTTGGAGTCTCGTCTGCCATGGTGATAGGCCTGCACATGCATCTTCCAGTATTGTCCATCACAGTTATAGGTCTGCACATGCTTCTTTCAGCCTTGTCTGCCACAGTGGCAGGCCTGCACATGTATCTCAGTGTCTCGTCCGCCACGGTGACAAGCCTGCATAGGCGTCTCGCAATCTCGTCCGCCACGGTGACATGCCTGCATATGCCTGCAGATGCGTTTTACACTCTTGTCCGTCATGGTAACAGGCCTGCACATGCACGTGACAGACACGTCACAGGAGTTGCTGACCTGCGTGTCCCAGTCCCCAGCATCATCAGTGGCAGGTTACCAGGGCGCTCTCCTTGATTTCATAGGCGACGTGCCACGGGAAATGTACTCAACAGCTGTGTACGAAGTGGCCGTAGTCTTTACAGTTACGTCACGGCCTTTCAGCGAGAGAGCGGCAGGGGCGCCAGTGTGTGGTCATAGACATGTATCTGTGCTTCCCCAGGATAATGGTAGTTCGGCAACACACCAGGCATCATAGTATAAAGGCTTTCACGACCGGATGACATATCTTCTGGTAAACCTTCCGGGATGTAAGGTCGTGGTCCATGAAACGATATATAAGTCGCTCTCAGACGTCCGACCCGTCAGTCGGCAAGACTCACCGGAGGAGAAACACCCCTCTGAAGATGTCCAGCGCAGCTCTGGACGAAACGTTAGGAGCTGAAGAGTTTCATGGACCACGACCTTACATCCCGGAAGGTTTACCAGAAGATACACCAGGAATCATCAGCTACTACTCCACGTGCTTGGCACTTATAAGCCCCCAGTTTTCATTAGCAAATACGAAGCCAACAGTAGCCAAGTCGTTCAGGCCTGGCTATCTATTGCATAAGAGATTGGAGTGAGGCAGGCAGACCAAGGATGAAGCATCACAAGTTCCACATCGAGAGTTTTTATCTGAGAACTGGGCTTTGGAAGTCAGAGGATCTGTTCGCTCTATGCCAATGACTGTGTAGTGTAGCAATAATGTCAGATTGTGGCCCAGTTTTCTGGAGCCGTCAGCACTCCTCATCACACTGTGGTGTCGGAAATCCTCTCTTCACGCTTTCAGTTTCGTTATTTCTGCAGCGTCTGTGAGCTGAAAAGCCACCCATTGCATACGACTTGCGTCTTGTTACTTCACTGTTCGTGGTCAGTAGAACGATGTTACGCTTCCGTCGCTGCGAGGTCACGCTGCTGCATCGGCACTTTGATCCTCCAGCTCGGATGATGGGTGGCAGTTAAGCCCATGCTACATGCAAAATCGGCTGTTCTTCCTTGTTGACATTCCAGTCTGTATGTTGCATGCTAGCTTGCCTTCTTCAGCTCTGAAACTGGTACTGGTCAGCGAAAACCGGAAAATTTTCACATTGGTTCAAATGGCTCTGAGCACTATGGGACTCAACTGCTGAGGTCATAAGTCCCGTAGAACTTAGAACTACTTAAACCTAACTAACCTAAGGAAAACACACACATCCATGCCCGAGGCAGGATTCGAACCTGCGACCGTAGCGGTCGCGCTGTTTCAGGCTGTAGCAATTTTCACATTCACCCTGATTATCGTTTGGGATGCAACAGTAGTATAGGACTGACAGTCAGCGAGTTTCTTCGTCGCAGCTTGTTTTAGAAGTGACCATTATAACTTTATTACTTATGCCTCGTACCTAACGTTGGCTTATGCTTGGCAGTTAATCCCATGCTACATGCAATGTCGGTTTTTCTTCCTTGTTGACATTCCATGTTGCATGCTAGCTTGCCTTCTTCAGCTCTGTAACTGGTGCTGGTCAGCGGAAACAGGAAATTTTTCACATTCACCCTGGTTATCGTTTGGGATGCAACGGTAGTAAAGGACTGACACAGTCAGCGAGTTTCTTCGTCGCAGCTTGTTTTAGAAGTGACCGTTATAACTTTATTACTTATGCCTCGTACCTAACGTTGAAATTTCTGTGTGTCAGCTGTTTACCTGAAATAAAGTCCTTGGTTTAAAGTGTAGTTGCATGAGTAGGACTAAAGCAATTGTGTGTTTCAGTAATATCACAAATTGAGTCCGCCTTGATGCAAAACACCGTGTTATTTGTTTATTTCTTTATTATCCCAAACTCATTTCGGCGACAAATATCACCATCATCAGTGGTTTTTTTTAAAATCTAATACATGCAGAAAGTGGTATGGTTGTACAAACACAGTAAAACATTATTACATTTTTACAAATCGTCTTTTGAAATATAGTTTTATATTGATACTTTCATACTACCTTATTTATTGTATGGTACAGCATGTTTTAAGCTATTATTGGCGCTGTTTGTGACATATTTTCTGTGCTCTTTTTTCTGTTGCCGCAAGACCGCTACGGTCGCAGGTTCGAATCCTGCCTCGGGCATGGATGTTTGTGATGTCCTTAGGTTAGTTAGGTTTAACTAGTTCTAGGTTCTAGGGGACTAATGACCTCAGCAGTTGAGTCCCATAGTGCTCAGAGCCATTTGAACCATTTCTGTTGCCGTGTTTATTACTTAGCGAACATCATGTCATCTGCAACCATGTGAGCGGCTGTTAGTAAACAAATCCTCAAAGGTGAACTTCGTATGTCAGCAGCTTTGAGTGTTTGTTTACTAACAGCCGCTCACATGGTTGCAGATCACATGATGTTCGCTAAGTAATAAACACGGCAACAGAAAAAAGAGCACAGAAAATATGTCACAAACAGCGCCAATAATAGCTTAAAACATGCTGTAGCATACAATAAATAAGGTAGTATGAAAGTATCAATATAAAACTGTATTTCAAAAGACGATTTGTAAAAATTTAATAATGTTTTACTGTGTTTGTACAACCATACCATTTTCTGCATGTTTTAGATTTAAAAGAAAAAAAAAACGCTGATGATGGTGATATTTGTCGCCGAAATGAGTTTGGGATAGTAAAGAAATAAACAAATAACACGGTGTTCTGCATCAAGGCGGACTCAATTTGTGATATTACTGTTTTTCTATGAAAACACGGACCAAATGGAAGAGTTCCAAGATAATATTACTGTAAATTGTGTGCTTATTAATGTTAACACTGATCATGTATACAGGGTGAGTCACCTAACGTTACCGCTGGATATATTTCGTAAACCACATCAAATACTGACGAAACCGATTCCACAGACCGAACGTGAGGAGAGGGGCTAGTGTAATTGTTTAATACAAACCATAAAAAAATGCACGGAAGTATGTTTTGTAACACAAACCTACGTTTTTTTAAATGGAACCACGTTAGTTTTGTTAGCACATCTCAACATATAAACAAATACGTAATCAGTGCCGTTTGTTGCATTGTAAAATGTTAATTACATACGGAGATATTGTAACCTAAAGTTGACGCTTGAAACCTCCGACGTTCAGTTGCGTGTTGTAACAAACACGGGGCACGGTCGGCCAGCAGCATCTGCAGGGACATGTTTACGCTGACGACCGTGTTTACGAGTGTAGCTGTAGTGCACTGTTGTGGTTTGGTCTAGCTGTCGCAGTGTCCGCATGTAGCGCTTGCTGCTATTGTTATTCTGCGTTCGTCTCCGCACGCAGACCAACTGTAGTACACCGTGTTGCCAGACGTCTGTGATAGTGTAGTGTTGTAGGAATTGTGACCATGGTGTATTCGAACTCTGAAAAGGTGGAGATGATACTCATCTATGGCGAGTGTCGACGAAATGCATCTGAAGCCTGCAGGGTGTATGCAGAACGGTACCCGGACAGAGAGCATCCAACGTGCCGCACATTGGAAAACATCTACCGCCAACTGTATGCAACAGGAATGGTCGTAGCACGCAGACGGGTCCGTAACAGGCCCGTCACAGGAGAAGCGGGTGCAGTTGGTGTGTTAGCTGCTGTTGCCATGAACCCACACATGAGTACACGGGACATTGCGAGAGCCGGTGGACTGAGTCAAAGTAGTGTCATGCGCATACTGCATCGTCACCGCTTTCACCCGTTTCATGCGTCGCTACATCAGCAGTTACATGGTGATGACTTTAATCATCGAGTGCAATTCTGTCAATGGGCATTAACAGAGAATACGTTGCAGTTCTACCTGTTTACCGATGAAGCGGGTTTCACAAACCACGGGGCAGTGAATCTACGGAACATGCATTACTGGTCCGTGGACAATCCTCGCTGGCTCAGACAGGTAGAGCGACAGCGACCGTGGACTGTAAATGTATGGTTCGGAATCATTGGCGATCACCTCATTGGTCCTCACTTCATTGCAGGGGCCCAAACAGCTGCAACATACATCGCGTTTCTACAGAATGATCTGCCAACGCTGCTCGAAAAAGTCCCACTGGAAACGCGTCGACGTATGTGGTATCAGCATGATGGTGCACCTGCACATTCCGCAATTAACACTAGGCTGACCCTTGACAGGATGTTCGACGGGCGTTTCATAGGACGTGGAGGACGCATAAATTGGCCAGCCCGTTCTCCTGATCTTACACCTCTGCACTTCTTTCTGTGGGGTACGTTAAAGGAGAATGTGTACCGTGATGTGCCTACAACCCCAGAGCATATGAAACAACGTATTGTGGCAGCCTGCGGCGACATTACACCAGATGTACTGCGGCGTGTACGACATTCATTACGCCAGAGATTGCAATTGTGTGCAGCAAATGATGGACACCACATTGAACATCTATTGTCCTGACATGTCGGGACACACTCTATTCCACTCCGTAATTGAAAACGGAAACCACGTGTGTACGTGTACCTCACCTCTCATGGTAATGTACATGTGCGTCAGTGAAAAAGACCAATAAAAAGGTGTTAGCATGTGGACGTAATGTGCTGTTCCAGTCTCTTCTGTACCTAAGGTCCATCACCTTCCCTTTGGATCCCTACGTAATTCGGTGCTCTCCGATACACACGATCGAACAGCGGAGGAGTGGTACTCAAGCGTCAACTTTAGGTTACAGTATCTCCTATTGTAATTAACATTTTACAATGCCACAAACGCGACTGATTACGTATTTGTTTGTATGTTCAGATGTGCTAACAAAACTAACGGGGTTCTATTTAAAAAAACTAGGTTTGTGTTAAAACACATACTTCCGTGCATTTTTTTATGGTTTGTGTTAACCAGTTACACTAGCCCCTCTCCTCACGTTCGGTCTGTGGAATCGATTCGTCAGTATTTGATGTGGTTTACGGAATATATCCAGCGGTAATGTTAGGTGACTCACCCTGTATATATATCCTGTTCCATATCATTTAGATAAAAGAATCGCCAAGTGATCTATGGAAAGTGTGAGTGAGTGACTAAGTAACGAAGGAAGATCTGACAAACCGAAATGCATGCCATAAGGAAATGAATTCCGTAGAATATTCAACAGTATTGCGTTGTAATTTATCACGCCCCAAATGCCGTTTGCCTTCCTTGAGTAATCGACTTTCGACTGTTGTGTAACCTACTTTTTATTGAAAGTTGGGACAAGGGCCGTTGCCAGTAAAGTTGGGGTTATCGTGAAAGTGAATTACTGCCGCATACCTGTGTTGCGTGTGGGCGTGTGATGTAGGGGCGAGTGAAAGTACGCTCGCGTGCGGCCCGCCGACTTCTCACCGGGGTGGCGGGGTCGCCAGCGCAACCTCAGAGCCAGTGGCGGCTGGGCGGGGGCCTCGCCGCGTCGCGACCTGCGCCAAGGGCTGACGCAGGGCGGCCACGCACGCGAGCGGGCTTTACACAGGAGCTTCCACATTATGAGCCCAAGGCAGAATTCGCAGCGAACATCTATAAAGGCCACTATAAATGATTCATTCGTTTTCACGGCTCCATATTTTCCAGAGTATTACAAGTACAAATACGATTGACGCATGAATAGAACCATAATTTCACCCTGATCCCATTTTGCATTCTACAAATTGTCTATGGGTTCCCCTCTGGTCGCGTGACTCACATCGAAGCGGTAGTCTAAACCGTTCCAGTCCATACAGAACCTAGCCGATGACCATCACAGCAGCATCAACCTCTTCTCTGAGCTTTTCCAGTGTTCTTGGCATTGGAGGTACGCAAACACGGTCCTAAATGTATCCCGAAAGAAAAAACTCAGAAAACTTTATGCTAGGTGACGTGATGGGCCACGGGAACACAACATTTTCACCACTGCGCCCAATTCGGCGATGAAGAGGTTCGTCGTTTAGGTGGCGGCGAACATCGATGCTTCAATGAGAGAGTGTTCCATCCAGTTAGAAGATGAAATTCTGGGAATCAGCAGTCAGCTGTGGGGACGACCACAATAGGAATATATCAAGGAATGCGGTACCCGTCACAGTCTTCTTACAGAAGAAAACGTCCCATACAGCTTCGTCTGTGACATCGCATAGAAAATATAAAACATTAGCCTTCGGCAAATCTCGTTCATGCCCCACAGTTTGATGAGGATGTTCAGTGACCGCCAATCTCACATTGTAGTGATTAAGCTGAACGGTTACCACCATTTTCCGTTATTATATTTCTCTTCCTCTCTTTCATTCTATCTATGTTAGAGCGTGCCATATGTGTGTGTGCCGAGGCACCTCATATACACGCTGCTTACCCGCTTGGTACAATGCTCGCAAGGATTCATTTAAGGGGGCCAGCTCGAAGACAGTAGTTGATTCATTTGATGATTATTATATTAAAATTTCGCAACGGATAACGCGGGGGAGGGCTCAAGCAACCAAGTGGGCAAGCAACTAAATACGACGCTCTAACATGATCTATACTCTCTACCCTGGTTAGCCGGCCGCAGTGGCCATGCGGTTCTAGGCGCTACAGTCTGGAACTGCGCGACCGCTACGGTCGCAGGTTCGAATCCTGCCTCGGGCATGGATGTGTGTGATATCGTTAGGTTTAAGTAGTTCTAAGTTCTAGGGGACTGATGACCAAAGAAGTTAAGTCCCATAGTGCTCATAGCCATTTTACCCTGGTTAATTTTCCTTCCCGCCAGTTTATCATGACTCAAATTTAACACCAACCTTGCTCTCTACACAGCAAGGGGGTGTTATGATCACTGAATCCATGAAATCAAGTTTATATGACACATTTATTATCTATATACACAGAAATTTTACAAACGTTATAATTGCAGTTAACAAAGACAAGTCGGATTAATTTCGATTTTTGTCTACCACTGAAGGGGCCCGTATCAGCAGGAATCCATTCAGTAACCTCTCGCACTGAAGGTGCTTAAGCTATCAGGCATCTCGATTGTAATTATGCACTGGGAAAGAGGAGGGATCTGCGTTGCTGCCTCTGTAGACCGTCTGCTTGGACAGTGATCGAAATTCACACAAGTTGTTACTTGGACCGAATATCCAAAATTATAACAATGATTCTTGGTGGGAAAACGGGGAACAAAGCAGACGCAAGCATCTCCCGTATACACAAAAGGAAAACAAATTCTTTAAAAACTAAAACATCCTGTGAAATCTGCCACACGCAGATTAACATTTAAGGGCACACTCAAGCATCCTCACCTTAACTAATTTTCAAGAACGAACTGGTAGCTCGCTGGCAGTGCAGTTCGACACCACGTGGGTAATCGATACCAACGTCTAATTTCTTTGTACTCACCCCTTGTTTTCCATTCTATACAATAATTCACACGTACAACCTATTATTTACCAAAGTAGTTAGGACGTGCTGCTTGGAAATGGGGGTTATCATTAACCAGAAGATCCGTGAACAAAATTTATGAACTGGCCTAAAAATTACGTCACACGCTTAGATCCTTAAGTAGCTCACACAAAATACACTCATGTCTTAGCAGGTTTTACACGGAATCGTCGTCTAAATTTCTCATCAGCAGTTACGGCCACGTGGAAGGCACCAACTGATTGCAGCACTATAAGTGGACAACGTGAGCCCCCATACTCACCTCTGGGAAAGAAACCCTAACTGAAAACTTTAATTGTACAGATAAAATTTTTCAAAAAGGAATGGTCGTAACGACACGCTACCTAATTCCATCCTGAAAAAGAGCGGATTAATAACAGTGTAACACATAATACCTCATCCCACCGTAAAATTGGCAGCAAAGACGGAGATCGCATTCGATGCCGTCCGCTCAGTTCAACAGTGACCCCCAGAGTGACTCTTTCATGGCGGCTCTCAACGGCCGTTCTCTTTCATGGAGGGCAGGGGAACCTGTTACCAACGCCAAACTACCCCTGGTAAACGGGTGCATCATCGCTGCACTTACTCCAAGTCTATGTTGGCACTAACCGACCTACAGAGTGACCCCATCTCTACCTTGACACTAACATCAGACGAACTCCTAGTACAAACCCCAAAGTTAATTAACCCAAGGCAACGTAGATGGATTAAAGAAAGGAAGTGCATTTATCTAATCATGAATTAAATAAACTGGTAGTCCGTTTCTTCACTCGAATTATAGTATTTCTTAAATTTAAAGAAAATGGTGAAAGTATCATAAAGCTGGCCGGAGTGGCCGAGCAGTTCTAGACGCTTCAGTCTGGAACCGCGCGACCGCTGCAGTCACAGGTTCGAATCCTGCCTCGGACATGGATGTGTGTGATGTCCTTAGGTTAGTTAGGTTTAAGTAGTTCTAAGTTCTAGGGGACTGATGACCACAGATGTTAAGTCCCATAGTGCTCAGAGCCATTTGTATCATAAACATCTAAAGCATTCCATTTAATGCAACGAAAAAAAAGAAACTAATTTTAAAGATATAGATCAAGCTGTTCCCCCTCAAAGCTTCCCGGATAAATGGAAGATTTCTTTGTCGCAGAACAGCAGGTTGAAGATGAATTGTTCATCCTTATGTGCTTTCTGTCTTGTGATGCGAAATCGAAGGCGCTGGCCGTAATCTTCCGTCCGTAATTGTTGTACCAATTGCAGATGATACGGTTTGAAGTGTAATAGACATCGCAAAATCTTCCACACACTTTGCTGCCATAGTCTCCGTTTGAACTGCGTACGAGACTTTCCCTCGCACTCTCCACGGCTGCACCTCGTACACTTGGCCGACCGGTGCTACCCTGTTGACAGAAATAAGCAGTGCCCATAAACTGCTCTGTTTACGTGGTGGTTCTTTCCGTAGTTCCTTCGCAATGCTCACTGCACTGTTGTAACAGTATTACAACACACTAAACCTCTTTTCTTGCTCTGTAGTAATTTTGTCAAGGCACTGCAATCATAACGCCAACCGATTGGTAATGGAAACTCGCTGAGTTTACGGTTCTATTCATGCATCAGTCATATTCCTACATGTAACACTTTGGAAAATATGAGGATGAATCATTTTTTAATTGGCGACTCCATGGAGTGCTGCGTGCACAACGACCATATATGTTAAATTAAAAGGAAGGTCAGCGTTGACCGTAATATTGATGTTTTATTGATAGCAGAATCGATTATCGATCACATAGTGATCATCTTCAGTGCTGTACAAATTTAACTCGGACACTGGTATCAAGTTATCAATAACCAAAACTGATGTGATCGAAAATCGATCACAGCTCAGCGTTGGCCGTAATATTGATGTTTTATTGATAGCAGAATCGATTATCGATCACATAGTGCCGCCCGGGGTAGCCGTGCGGTTCTAGGCGCTGCAGTCCGGAACCGCGAGACTGCTACGGTCGCAGGTTCGAATCCTGCCTCGGGCATGGATGTGTGTGATGTCCTTAGGTTAGTTAGGTTTAAGTTCTAGTGGACTGATGACCTAAGATGTTAAGTCCCATAGTGCTCAGAGCCATTTGAACCATTTGATTACATAGTGATCATCTTCAGTGCTGTACAAATTTAACTCAGACACTGGTATCAAGTTATCTATAACCAAAACTGATGTGATCGAAAATCGGTTCTGCTATCAATAAAACATCAATATTACGGCCAACGCTGACCTTTCTTTCAACTGAATCATTTATAGTTGCCCTATACATCTATATTAAATTAAAGTTCCCAGCCCCAGTTTTCCTTCTGCATGTGAAGGCTAATCGCAGGTACTGCTCCAGGTAGTTTCCACTAATACACAGTTTCACAAGGAGAATTTGGTTATACACGAGGGGCGTTCAATAACTAATGCCACACATCTTTTTTGTGAAAGCAGGTTGGCTTTATTCAGAATTACAGTACACCGTATTCGAATCCACTCTTTTGGCTACAAAACCCTATTTTTCAACATAATCTTCGTTCTACGCGACGGCCTTACGCTGTCTTACTGGGAGGGTTTGTGTGCTCGCATGGTACCGCTCTACCGGTCGACGTCCGAGCCAGCTTCTTGCTGCATCTACACTCCTGGAAATTGAAATAAGAACACCGTGAATTCATTGTCCCAGGAAGAGGAAACTTTATTGACACATTCCTGGGGTGAGATACATCACATGATCACACTGACAGAACCACAGGCACATAGACACAGGCAACAGAGCATGCACAATGTCGGCACTAGTACAGTGTATATCTACCTTTCGCAGCAATGCAGGCTGCTATTCTCCCATGGAGACGATCGTAGAGATGCTGGATGTAGTCCTGTGGAACGGCTTGCCATGCCATTTCCACCTGGCGCCTCAGTTGGACCAGCGTTTGTGCTGGACGTGCAGACCGCGTGAGACGACGCTTCATCCTGTCCCAAACATGCACAATGGGGGACAGATCAGGAGATCTTGCTGGCCAGGGTAGTTGACTTACACCTTCTAGAGCACGTTGGGTGGCACGGGATACATGCGGACGTGCATTGTCCTGTTGGAACAGCAAGTTCCCTTGCCGGTCTAGGAATGGTAGAACGATGGGTTCGATGACGGTTTGGATGTACCGTGCACTATTCAGTGTCCCTTCGACGATCACCAGTGGTGTACGGCCAGTGTAGGAGATCGCTCCCCACACTATGATGCCGGGTGTTGGCCCTGTGTGCCTCGGTCGTATGCAGTCCTGATTGTGGCGCTCACCTGCACGGCGCCAAACACGCATACGACCATCATTGGCACCAAGGCAGAAGCGACTCTCATCGCTGAAGACGACACGTCTCCATTCGTCCCTCCATTCACGCCTGTCGCGACACCACTGGAGGTGGGCTGCACGATGTTGGGGCGTGAGCGGAAGACGGCCTAACGGTGTGCGGGACCGTAGCCCAGCTTCATGTAGACGGTTGCGAATGGTCCTCGCCGATACCCCAGGAGCAACAGTGTCCCTAATTTGCTGGGAAGTGGCGGTGCGCTCCCCTACGGCACTGCGTAGGATCCTACGGTCTTGGCGTGCATCCGTGCGTCGCTGCGGTCCGGTCCCAGGTCGACGGGCACGTGCACCTTCCGCCGACCACTGGCGACAACATCGATGTACTGTGGAGACCTCACGCCCCACGCGTTGAGCAATTCGGCGGTACGTCCACCCGGCCTCCCGCATGCCCACTATACGCCCTCGCTCAAAGTCCGTCAACTGCACATACGGTTCACGTCCACGCTGTCGCGGTATGCTACCAGTGTTAAAGACTGCGATGGAGCTCCGTATGCCACGGCAAACTGGCTGACACTGACGGCGGCGGTGCACAAATGCTGCGCAGCTAGCGCCATTCGACGGCCAACACCGCGGTTCCTGGTGTGTCCGCTGTGCCGTGCGTGTGATCATTGCTTGTACAGCCCTCTCGCAGTGTTCGGAGCAAGTATGGTGGGTCTGACACACCGGTGTCAATGTGTTCTTTTTTCCATTTCCAGGAGTGTATAACCTCCCCATCATCCAAGTACTGCTTCCCGCGGAGTGCATCCTCCGTAGGGTCAGACAGGTGGAAGGTGCGAGACTCGGACTGTAGGGTGGGTGAGGAAGATCAGTCCAATGCAGTTTGTGAACTCCTCTCGCGTGTGCAGACTTGTGTGAGGCCTTGGGTTTTCCTGGAAAAATCTTTTGCACTTTTGTGGCGAACGCCTTGAAGTTGTTTCTTCCATTTCCAGAGGGCAGCACAATATACCTCCGAGAGATTTTAGCAACATTAAGGACATCAAACAGAATAACCCCTTCAGAATCACAGAAGACCGTCGCCATCACTTTAGCAGCTGAGGATGCGGCTTTGAACATTTCTTCGGACGATAGGTCGTGTGGCGGCATTCCGTGGGTCGCCATTTTGTTTCCGGTTAACCTGCGACAATGTTCGAAAAAAATTGTCACAAACCACCTCGTAACGCGCAAGGAATTTCTCACAGATTGTCCTTCGTTGCTCTTTATGATCTTCTGTTAGGCGTCCAGGATTCCCAGCGGACACACACCTTTGAGTACCCCAACTGGTGGACGAGTGTGCCAGCAGTACCAACTGAGACGTCCAGTTGTGGAGCGAGGTGTTTGTTTGTTATCTGTCGATCACCTCCAATGAGAGTGTCGGCACGTCGCAACATTACAGGAGTCACAGTTATGTGCGGCTGACCAGCAAGCAGGACAGGTTTGCGCGACCTTGCTGTGATGACGACAGACTTACAGTGCTTCTGTTCATTTACTAGGTCTCCGTAGACATTCTGCAAGAGCCGGTCAGTATCTCCGATGCTCTGGTGTCCAGACAAAAGAAACTCAATGACTGGTCTCTGGAACGCACCTCAGTTCTAGATAACATTTTGAAGGTTAAGTATAGCACCGCCACCTGTCTGAGCTTCATGAAACTGTAGGAGCTGAGGTGGAAATATTCCGTGATAACCCATAACAAATTCCCCATTTTTTCAGCCAAGAGAAAAAAAAGCCATGTGTTGTATTACTGAACGCCCCTGGTAATTTATTGCCTCTACTCGAGACAAGTCATCCAGCCGTAAATAGAAGAACATCTGCGGAGCCAGGGCGCATCGATATTAAAAGCTAAAGATAAATCTGCATTTTTGGGAATCATGAAGAATTGTCTAAACGATAGTACTTATCAGTTTGATGTGGAATGAATACACAGTATTCATGTAATTGTCGGCCACGTTCGTTTTCTCTCACAAAAGTAAAAAATTACTACAGTTTCTTTATTTATTGCTGTTTCAGTTGCGAGACATTTTGAGGTAGTAATCTCAAATGCAAGTATGCACACTAGCATAAACAGAGCCGCTAGCCCGAACGATTGCGGGTAGTGTCCAAGTCACAGAATAATGTTACAGTAGCGGCTTTTACCTGGTTTCGTGTTAACGATCTTTGCAGCATGAACGCAATTCATACTCGTCCAGAGCAAGAGGTATGCTTATACGTATTCGTATTTGTATTTGAGATTTCTGCTTAAAAATCAGTAAAACTCACAATTGCATTCACAATAAAGAAAGTAACGTTTGACTGCGTTAAGCGTTGACGAGCATATTTAATGGTAATACATTAATCATTTGAAAGTTATTTCATTATCATTCAACACTAACACAATTTTCGTCTACGTCTACATAATCTTCTAACATCCTTTCCGCTT
The DNA here is from genome assembly GCF_023898315.1 of Schistocerca nitens. Classification (NCBI taxonomy): domain Eukaryota; kingdom Metazoa; phylum Arthropoda; class Insecta; order Orthoptera; family Acrididae; genus Schistocerca; species Schistocerca nitens. The sequence continues at coordinate 230,257,502 of NC_064614.1, read as the reverse complement.
CTAAACTACTAGATGTCTTTCAATCTATTTTTCTCGAATTCTTTTCTTTCTTCTGTCTCATGTCTTCATAATTTTGTTTGGCGGCTAATGTGTCTTGCTGGAGCGTCTTCTGCATTGCGCTATTTCGTTCCTCGGTAGCCATCTCACAGTCATCATCGAACCACTCACTTCGTCCTACTTTATAATCCAGTTCTAGCGTGACTTCCATAATCTGCTGGACTGTTCTTTCCATTATAGTTAGAGTGATGAACGATGGGGGTCGAGTTTACGTTTGTTCTGTGCATGTACACTCCTGGAAATGGAAAAAAGAACACATTGACACCGGTGTGTCAGACCCACCATACTTGCTCCGGACACTGCGAGAGGGCTGTACAAGCAATGATCACACGCACGACACAGCGGACACACCAGGAACCGCGGTGTTGGCCGTCGAATGGCGCTAGCTGCGCAGCATTTGTGCACCGCCGCCGTCAGTGTCAGCCAGTTTGCCGTGGCATACGGAGCTCCATCGCAGTCTTTAACACTGGTAGCATGCCGCGACAGCGTGGACGTGAACCGTATGTGCAGTTGACGGACTTTGAGCGAGGGCGTATAGTGGGCATGCGGGAGGCCGGGTGGACGTACCGCCGAATTGCTCAACACGTGGGGCGTGAGGTCTCCACAGTACATCGATGTTGTCGCCAGTGGTCGGCGGAAGGTGCACGTGCCCGTCGACCTGGGACCGGACCGCAGCGACGCACGGATGCACGCCAAGACCGTAGGATCCTACGCAGTGCCGTAGGGGACCGCACCGCCACTTCCCAGCAAATTAGGGACACTGTTGCTCCTGGGGTATCGGCGAGGACCATTCGCAACCGTCTCCATGAAGCTGGGCTACGGTCCCGCACACCGTTAGGCCGTCTTCCGCTCACGCCCCAACATCGTGCAGCCCACCTCCAGTGGTGTCGCGACAGGCGTGAATGGAGGGACGAATGGAGACGTGTCGTCTTCAGCGATGAGAGTCGCTTCTGCTTTGGTGCCAATGATGGTCGTATGCGTGTTTGGCGCCGTGCAGGTGAGCGCCACAATCAGGACTACATATGACCGAGGCACACAGGGCCAACACCCGGCATCATGCTGTGGGGAGCGATCTCCTACACTGGCCGTACACCACTGGTGATCGTCGAGGGGACACTGAATAGTGCACGGTACATCCAAACCGTCATCGAACCCATCGTTCTACCATTCCTAGACCGGCAAGGGAACTTGCTGTTCCAACAGGACAATGCACGTCCGCATGTATCCCGTGCCACCCAACGTGCTCTAGAAGGTGTAAGGCAACTACCCTGGCCAGCAAGATCTCCGGATCTGTCCCCCATTGAGCATGTTTCGGACTGGATGAAGCGTCGTCTCACGCGGTCTGCACGTCCAGCACGAACGCTGGTCCAACTGAGGCGCCAGGTGGAAATGGCATGGCAAGCCGTTCCACAGGACTACATCCAGCATCTCTACGATCGTCTCCATGGGAGAATAGCAGCCTGCATTGCTGCGAAAGGTGGATATACACTGTACTAGTGCCGACATTGTGCATGCTCTGTTGCCTGTGTCTATGTGCCTGTGGTTCTGTCAGTGTGATCATGTGATGTATCTGACCCCAGGAATGTGTCAATAAAGTTTCCCCTTCCTGGGACAATGAATTCTCGGTGTTCTTATTTCAATTTCCAGGAGTGTATTTCACGTATTCAACGAGAGCCAATGAGCGTTCCATAGTACTCTCAACGCACTGCTGTGAATGTCGTAACAGAAGCGAACAGTAAACGTGATCACAGCGAGTTATTTATTGAGGTTTATATGATACGTGAGTTGGGATGGAAGTCATTAAAGCAAAGACGTCTATCGTCGCGGTGAGATCTATTTACGAAATTTCAGTCACCAACTTTCTCTTCCGAATGCGAAAATATTTTGTTGAGCCCAATCTACATAGGTAGGAATTATCATCAAAATAAAATAAGAGAAATCAGAGCTCTAACAGAAAGGTTTAGGTGTTCGTTTTTCCCGCGCGCTGTTCGGGAGCGGAATGGTAGAGAGATAGTATGATTGTGGTTCGATGAACCCTCTGCCAAGCACTTAAATGTGAATTGCAGAGTAATCATGTAAATATAGATGTAGATGTAGATGCCTTGATGAACTTGTGGATAGTTTGCCACGACGAATACAAGCATGCATCAATGCAAGAGGACGTGCTACTGGGTATTAGAGGTACCGGTGTGTACAGCAGACCTCTGACTGGCTCGCTGTATGGCGGTACAACATGCAATGTGTAGTTTTCATGAGCAATAAAAATGGCGGAAATTATGTTTATTTTGATCTCTATTCCAATTTTCTGTACAGGTACCGGAACTCTCGGAACCGAGAAGATGCAAAACTTCTTTTGATCTGTGTAGTTCCTAACCATTTCTACATAGTTAAACAGTGCGTCCGCAAAATGTCTCCGCAGCGGCGAGCTCCGCGTGTCTCGCCTTGCGGGGCACATAAGGTTGGCAGCACATACATGTCGCTGTATAAGGTGGGGGCCGGGATTCACTCCTAGTGATTGCAGTTGTGTTGGGTGATGGGTTTCAAAATTGTTACCATAAAAACAACAAAATTAATTACACTAATTACAATTAAACACATGTACTCACCAATATCATAGTTCGTGCTGGGAATGAAATCCTCATTTACATTTATTTGCGACCATTGTTAACAATATTTTACGTGTAATCGAATGCACATAATCGACTACCGCTGTCTTTAGTTCATCTGATGTCCTTGTGTCATTTTGATTCACAAATGTTTTAGCCGCACCCCAAAGAAAATAGTCGAGCGGAGACAGATACGGTGAGCGCAGAGGCACAGATCTTTCGCAATTACTCTGCCTCCAAATATTTCATCTAAAGGTCGTAGGGACTGGTGTTCCGTATGAGCAGTAGTGTTGTCTTGTTGGAAAAATGAATGACTGATCTCATTTTCATTCCGCAGGGCAATAAATGGGTAAATTATCAGGGAACAACAGGCATCGGAAACGAAAGCAGTATCGAAAAAGTCTGCCCTACAATTCACGCTAGCGTTGTGACACTCCCCTTAACAAGGTCTTAGGGAGATGTTTTCAATTTGTTAATAGGGTGACTAGCTCAACCAAGTATTTTGTAAGTGGTCAGCCAGTCACATTTCCCTGCGCCTTTCTTTTAGCTCTTCTGTGTTTTTGCTTTCTGTGTGTTTTAATTTAATGTAGAGCTACTTTCCCTCTTTCTAATTTGTTTTAGCGCATGTGAGATGCACTCGAAGCGACTACGCAGTCACTCGATGAGTGTGCAATGTCGGTTAAGAAATCTCTGAAACCATTCTCAATACACTATTAGTGTCACATGGTCCACAGAATGTAATTGTTGCACAGCCGTGATTTTATACGGATACATCCCAAGTTCTTTGGGTATGGCCACCCTTCTCATCTTAAAATCCTTAATATCTGAGAAATTTCTTCTTTGGATAAGCCCATGACTTATCTGGTTGACTGTATCTCCAACTGGAAATTTCCGCATCCCTTAACGGATGTTCTCTTGTGAGAGTATGATGCCGCTTATGGCGAGGTTTCTGCTTCCGGCAAAATTAAGCAGTCTCAGTTCGTTGTCACTGCACTCTTCATGTCGACTGTACTTTCCCAGATTTGATCGAAGCTCTGTTTCTCTTCCCTCTTCGGCATTCATATCTCCGAGAATCACTTTCACACCATTTTCCGCTATCGCATCACACTTTCCTTAAAGATGTTCATAAAAGAAGTCTGGTCTAATCATTTGCTTCCTCTATTGTAACACGATCGCAAGTCACTGTCATACTGCAGAATTTCATTTTTATTGTCAGTGTGCATATCGTAACGCTTATGGCCCCTAATTTTGATATCGATGACTTGTATTCCCTGTGAACTAGGAAACCGGTTCCAAGTTTAACTATACCAATGCTGCTGCAGGCCTCCTTCCACCTAATCTGCTGTAACGATGCCATTCCTGTTTGCTTCTTTCTCGATTGGTCTTTCAAGTTTGTAAATGCCCTTGCTCAATTAAAGCTCATTACATTCCAAGAAACCATTTTTAAATTAGTCCCTGTCCGTTGCTTGGTCGTCATTGTAGAGTCTGTTGGTTTACATATGTGTTCGATGTTTTTGTGACTACATACTTTTTACGTAACAAGTAATTTACTCCTGTGCACAACTGCCGGAGGGCTGCCCCTTCACAGCCTGTTCGGCGGCAGCCTTTTCCGTCAGAGATGGTCCCTTACCACTGAGGATCCCTCCTCTTCCTGCAAGAAAACAGGTTCCTATTGTTAACCTCAGTAGGTAGATGCACCATTGAGACATAAAAGAGCAAAACGAAAGACATCTCCAGAACTCTAAACCTAATACCATGCCGGCCGCTGTGGCCCAGCGGTTCTAGGTGCTTCAGTCCAGAACCGTGCAGGTTCGAATCCTGCCTCGGGCATGGATGGGTGTCATGTCCTTAGGTTAGTTAGGTTTACGTAGTTCTAAGTCTAGGGGACTGATGATCTCAGATGTAAGTCCCATAGTGCTTAGAGCCATTTGAACCATTTGAACCTAATACCATTGGGGTCGAAAAAACTAAGAGTTTACCAAGGCAGGCCTATAGAAAGAAAACAAAGAACCCTGACACAAGTGATTGAAAGTAATAGCTAATGGTCCATGCGGTTGCCACCCGCATTCTCCCCAGCAGGGAGCCGTCTTGGGGGACTAAACTTTGTCTGGAGTCTGACAGTCTCACCAGCTGACCAAATAGTCAAGAGTGAACCTGCCAGCAGTATTACTCGCGTCAGTATAGCTCAGTGAAGAAATGTGCAGGAATAGAGAGATACAGTGGAACTATATTGTAGCGTGCTGTGGTTGCAGTGGTTAACTTCGCTCAGTGGTGTGTTTCGAGTCACCAGTTCAAACCCAACTATTAGAGTTTTTTTAGTATTTTTCATTTGAGAAAGGTCCAGGATGAATTTCCCTTGCCAGCGAAGTGTGCTCTAATCTGAAACTTGCATTCGAGCGTGGGACCCACACTCCACTGCAGGGTAAATATTCACTCTGAAAACAAACCCTCCGCACTATGGCTAAGACATGTCTCCCAATATCTTTTCTTCCAGGAGTGCTAGTCCCACAAAGTATGCAGGGGAACTGTAAGTTTCGAAGGTAGGAGGTGTGATATTAGCGGGAGTACAGCTGTTATGGCGTGTATGGATAGGCAAGTGGGTAGAGCACTCACCCGCAACAGGTAAAGATCCCAGCTTTGAGTCCCGGTCCGGAAAATATTTTTAATCTGCCATTAAGTTTCGTTTCTGGAATGATATTGAAATATCTTATATTTTTAATTTTTGTACATTTTTAAATGTTTGGTATTTGTCTCAATACAAGAATTCTGAAACATTGTATGCCTCTATAAATAGCTGTATTCACTGGCTAGGAATTCCTTTCTCTTCTGGCTGTACGTCGATATCAGTAATAAGGGTGCTTTCAATTCTGTTCTACGTCATTTCTCCAGTAACACACTTACCTTCACATCTGAACTGACTGAGATTTCGATGTGGCAGTACTGTGCTACCAAATAAGGAATTACGATATTTTGCCTCCACATCAGTCAGAGTATAGTGAAATGTGTGTATTACTGTTGCTGATAATTTCATCACAGACAGACCATTGCTTGTTTTTATTTTAACGCTACATTCATCTGAAATTAAATTTTTGCTGACTCTTAGTACAAACAGGGTGCTCTATACCGGCGGAATCTTGTAACCTATTGTGTCTTGATTTCTTTACTCGTTACGAAGTCTTTGATTACTGTTTACTGTGATTCCCCAAACGATGAGATCAATGACATGTTACGAATTTGCAGTCGTTTTCCCATGGTATCAAGCCGTAACATTACTTAGAACAACCGCATGCTTCAGATTTTATTTATCTGGCTTTAACAAGTTTTCCTCTTGAGGATACGTACATCGTTTGGTTCATGAATATTTTTCCTAAAACTTTTTATGACTACTAGGACCCCTTTTGCTTTTCTCTACGATATGTTTGTTTCATGAGCTGTAACGCAAAATATCAGTGACCTGACAGAAACGATGAGTCCCACTTTCCCAAACGATTACTGTACATTGCAACAGCAGTAGACCTGACCAACAAGTGCTGATTCCAGTTAAAATCATTTCCAGTATTTCAGTGGGCTACCGTCCGATGTTACATCACTGTAATGGACGGAAATACTTAATTATTAAGTACCTTTTTCACTTTTTATGGCCTGTCATCATCAATGCAAGTAGAAATGTAAGATTTTTGACTATGCAAACGCATCACGGAAGTTCTTGCAGTGCCACACTTCCTCACTTGTGCCAGCACTCTACTGACGCAGTAACACTGTTAGTCATTTCTGGAACAGACAGACAAGCGTCTTGCCTGTGAGTACCCTGTCAATGACGGTGGTACGCTTCCCGCTTTACACACGTCTGCAGCTATGATATTGTTCCATTTCATATCCCTACAAGTTCTTACACACAAGTATTTGATTAAGTTGACTGATTCTACGGGTGGCTGGTTGACATTCAAATTTTTGGGCTTTGTGAAGTGCTGCACTTTACATTTCTGAATATTTAAAGCAACTTACCAGTCTCTGCACTATCTGTCTGAATATTTGCACAGCTTTTTTCAGTCAGTAAGTACGCCATCGTAGACAAGTGTGTCTTTTGCGTAAAGTACGAGCTTAGCATTATTATTACCTGATAGGTCGTTAATATACAAAATGAACGACAAGGGCTCCTTGGGATGCGCCTGAAGTTACCTCTGTATCTGATACCATTTTGCATTCTATGTACCAAGAAACCTTCAGCCCAGTCACAAATTTCGCTAGATACGTCATAGGATTCCCATGGTATCAAGCCGTAACATTACTTAGAACAACCGCATGCTTTAGATTTTATTTATCTGGCTTTAACAAGTTTTCCTCTTTCTTTAACAACTTCATGCCTAACTACTTATATTTTATGTGATAAGAATAATTGTGAAGTTTTACACAGGAAGACATGTAAATTTATTTTTACTAAGTTCTGCTAAATTATGCATCAGTTAACCGGAATAATGTCTTTTAAAATGAGGTAAATCATTTAAATTTTTTTGCCCCAAATTTTATCTTTGTCCTTCTCGTTCGCACTCGGTGGGAAGTGTTGTATAGTGGAGTCAAGTCATGTATGTGATACTGTAGAAAGGAGATATGTGTAGGTGGAAATTATGGTCAAGTCAGCCAGTTGATGTACAATTTTGTCAGTTTGATATGCGAAGAATTGCAAATACAAAAAACGTAGACATTTTATTTCATTTCGTAATTAGAGATTCATTGTACATTCGTAATCCTGGAATCAGTGCATGATCTGCGGACATTATCATAACCCCGAAGAGAACACAACGAAGTCAAGCTCAAGACAATCAGTTAAGTAAAAAGTTGTAAGTGAACATACCCTTCAAAGACGCCCGCTTTAGAATGATGAAAGTCCATTCTGTGGATTCGTCATTGTACCCGTATACATGTAACCCAAGTGGTGTGTCACATTCTACTAGCGATCGAGATAGGGCCGCTATTTACGGTCGTATTCCGAAGTACTGCGATTAAAATCTCCGTCCAGCCGTACAGTTTCAAGCTTTCAGTGGTTTCTCTTACGTCCAGCAAGCGAATATCAAGATGATTATTTTGGGAATACGAAGACCGGTTCCCTCGCTACTGCTGTCCACACTGGTCTTGTGCTCCATCTCTAACGATGTCGTAATCGAAACCTGAATCCGTTAGCTTCCTTTCGGAGGTCCTTTAGGCACCCTACAAGAACCTTAGAGCGCAATGTTTGCACTGAGTTTTACTCCCTTCTTTCACATGGGTTCATCCAAACCACAAGAATACGCAAGCATAGCAATACACCATGTATCTACTCCTGGATCATACACACGTGACGAATGTACCATAACTAGAAAAACAAATCGGTCCGCTTTTGGAACAATCCCATATGCTGCCATGAAAACAGCTCAAAGCGTTTAGATTAGAATTAATCACTGAACAACTTTTATTACCCGTCTGGAGACAGTAGAAATGTCAAAATTTTTAGGTGACAAATCTCACGTTTGTCGGGAGAACAAAAAATATATAAATTTCTTTTCCTACATAACTTATTGTATACAAAAAATTAAGAAGACATTCTGATACGAGGTAATTATGCCACTGACTGCATCACTGCAAAAAATAATGAGACAAATTAGAAAATAAGTAATATATTAAGAACGTTCTAGGTGCCATACAAGGGAACAGATAGGTTCTAAGTGCCAATAAGGAAGGTTTTGTTTCAAGTGCCATTAATATGATGCACTACCGTTTATTTGTGATAATACTTGTACGGAAATGCAACAATAATGTTGTAACTAGTGGAACTGTAGTTAATCTCATATCCTTTAAGTTTTTACAACAGAATAACAAAATTAAACAAAAGGAAAAGAAATCTTTCAGTGCTGACATCCATTTCTTACACAATTCCATTCGTAGGATGAGATGTTGCAAGGTTTAGTGTAGGACTCTCTGTGCTGTTAACGAGGAGATGGATTTGCATGACATTTTACAGGCACACATTGTTTTGTCTTCTCACTTCTCGAAGTTTTTTTACTGTTTTTTTTTTTAAATCCAAATTATCTCCCCAATTACAAAGATGTTTTACTGATGTAAACAAAAGCTTACATACACTCTGCTTACCTCACAAACTGTGCGTCAAGTGAACTGAGATGACCTCGATGCCCAGCGCTTCCGAAGGGAAAAACTGTTTGGTACAAAGACCTCGCCCTTTTAGTAATGAATGTTTTACACATTTTCTCGGTGATTTGGCGCTTTCATTCTTATTGTAAATCGGTTAATATTATTCAATATTTGGAAGTCTTGATAAACCAGTCACGTTCTAATGAAGAGTAGCCGTCATCGCTTTGGGGGACCAACATTACTGAAATTTTAAGAAGCTTTGCCTTAAACGCATCGAAAAACCTTAATTTTTGTTTGCGAACCGTAACTTGCTCATGTGACTGCACCTTAAACCTGTTGTCTGCATATTTTAACCTTCCATGTGACTGACATTCTTCAGTGCGATTTTTGATGTGTGTATGTCAACATTTTGGTCGGTCAGAGATAAACTATCTTCCCGCAGCATCTTGCCGGAAAGAAGAAATAAAAGAAAATCATCTGCCACACATCAAGACTTACAAGTGATAATTCTACACAAAGAAACACAGTAACAGACACAATGAAACTAAGCATGTGGGTTAGGTTTGTGGCAGAACTGTATAATAAAACGGATGTTTAGTTGAAAGCAGCATGGCTAACGTCAAATCAAAATAAGTCTGCTAATATTTCCCTAACTGATCTCTATTTGCCCTAATGCATGTGTTCCCTGTCATATACAGAATTCAAGTTACATGAGTGAAACACCGAATTTTATTATATAAAAGTAAATTTACGACCTTTCACCCCCCCCCCCCCCCCGATTTTCATTTTGTAAGCCAAAGTTCTGTATTTAGTAAAGTATAACATACGTACCAAGCAGGCAAAAATTAACAAAAACGAAACGTTGTACACTCGTTCGTCGAACAAAGTAAGCGAGTACCAGGAACCGTTTTATAATGCTTTATTTTATTTGCCCTCTGATCCACAAATTTTCATTTCCCACGTATCGTTACAGTCCACTCGCAACAGAGCGTAATTTGGCAGGTATAGGTATTATTTGAGATACGGTACACACCAATGCATAGAATGTCGCGCAATTTTATGTATGTACGTGTGTGTGTGTGTGTGTGACTGTGTGTGTGTGTGTGTGTGTGTGTGTGTGTGTGTGTGTGTGTGTGTGTCTGCGTGTGTGTGTGTGTGTGTGTGTGTGTGTGTGCATGTGTGCCTATCGATATGAGTTTGATACAACAAAGTTATAATGATTAAATTTAACTGGCATACCATCTGGTGTATTAATTCTCATATATCTGCAAATGTAGGGTTAATTATGTTTTCTATAGATCGATTGCTCATCTCCCCGGAAAAATACAAGTATTTAGAATTCATAATACCAACTTTCAGAGTCTGCAGGAGAGAAATCTATTCCCTGTTTACGAGAAAAATCAACATTACTGTTGATTTAAGGTCATTTATCAATTGCTCCTCGGGCGCATCAGAAATGACATAGAATCGCCAATAAAAAGGCAATGGGGTTTCTGAATCCAAACCAATCACTTTGAGTGCAGTGTTTACTGCCCTTCGTTGTTCATGACGACACAATCCAAGATGACGCAAAATCCAACCCTTTATCAATGACGTCACTACGACGTGAAAGGCCACGCCCCTCCCATCACGCTCACCGCCCCCTACCTCTCCAGCCCATCTCAGTATTAAAATGAGGCAGCCAATCACAGTGTAGTATTTTAGTGATTATTAAAATATGACAGTCAGACAGTCGGAATGCAGCTGTGAAACTGCGCAAATTTCATTTCAGTTGGCACAAAGTTCGAATATATGCATTACTTCCAAAAAGAAACTTGGCTAAAGGATTTCAGATTGCAACTGTCTCCGGAGCTGCTGGGCATGGAAGCAGACATACATGGTTGGACCCTATGACGATACCGACCAATATTCAAAACAGAGCCATGCAGCACCCAACGGTGGCTAGTGCTTCCTCTTGTTTCAGGGATCACTTTAACTAAACAGCTTTAGTACTGGTCCATTACAACTGGAGTTTTCTTATCTGGAACACGAATTCAATCCCTTGGCAATCGCAAATGAGATTTTAATTAGTACTGCTGACATTACATAATACAATTCCTGGATGTAAGGCATAAGTAGGAAATTTTGCGTGGGCTTCCAAGCTAAGGATTTTGCAGCAGTCCCGTGAATAACAATGAGTAGCATCAATTCGATGAGGGAAGTTAGGTGCTGAGCGAAATTCCGAGAGAAGCAGATGGTGTCAGACTACATTGATGAGGTTGCTGAGTACGTGGCATCGGTAGTAACAGCGGAGGCGTCGGTATTGGATACACCAGCCTGTGGCTTCAGTATCGGCTACAGCATCGGGGCCATCACAATTGGCAGAAGCAGAAGAATCTTCAACTTCGTCATTGGCAGTGGCTTCACCTTGAGCGACAGCCAATATGACCGACGGGTTACATACAGACACTGATAGTGTAAATGTACGTGGATTCACAGATTTGTCATCAAAGATGGAGCTTGGTCTGAAATCAGAGAAGGTAATTTTACAGAAGTTTCGATGGCATGCTTAAGACTAATTTCCACAAATTTGAATTCTAAAATAAAAATCGAAATTCTGAACTGTTATCTATTCAAAATTTTGAAGTGTACAATCTGAAGTGAGAGGAGTTATATACGTGATAGAGGAAATGTTAGATAGTAAACTGGAAAATATTGGAATAGAAATAGGTAATTTTTGGAAGGATTAAGGACTTCTCAATTAAAAAAAAGGCGATCCAGTAGGGGAACTAGTATGGAATAGAATCTTTGAGTTACAAAATGTAAAGTGTATCCGTGTAGAGTGTTGTGAGCCAAAGCAAGGCACTCAAATCTTACTAAGCAACTGGCAAAAACGAAACAGAGTTTGACCGCTGCACGAAGTCCCTGAGTCCCCACAACACTGATGCGAAGTATTTCAAAGCGTCACCACCGACGACACGAAATTTTCTATCGCCAAAAAGCAGTGCAACTGGATCACCGCTCTGACAAGCATATGTGTAGCGTCTTCAACTCCACCCCAAATAGTGTGAACGAGCAAGATGGCAGCCACACTTTTAAGCCCTTGACTGTCCCCTCCACAGGAAAACCATGTATCTACCTGCTATCACCAGCCTCTCTTACCACTGTATACTCATAAATGCTACTGAAAATCGGAATACGGCATCTGGTGCGCGCTAAAAATATAAACAAATCTGATGTTCTACACTTTATTCTACTAGCAGAAGTTTTCCCAAAAATTAATATTAACCAATTCCGAAATATAGCAGCAGTACCGCAACTACCAACAGCATAGTGAACGCATTATTGTGGCCAAGATAGACACGAAGCCCATGCCTACTACAGTAGTACAAGTTTATATGCCAACTAGCTCTGCAGATGATGAAGAAATAGATGAAATGTATGATGAGATAAAAGAAATTATTCAGGTAGTGAAGGGAGACGAAAATTTAATAGTCATGGGTGACTGGAATCCGAGAGTAGGAAAAGGGAGAGAAGGAAACATAGTGGGTGAATATGGATTGGGGGAGAGAAACGAAAGAGGAAGCCGTCTGGTAGAATTTTTTACCGACATAACTTAATCACAGCTAACACTTGGTTCAAGAATCATGAAAGAAGGTTGAATACATGGAAGAACCCTGGAGATACTAAAAGGTTACAGATAGATTATATAATGGTAAGACAGAGATTTAGGAACCAGGTTTTAAATTGTAGGACATTTCCAGGGGCAGATGTGGACTCTGGCCACAATCTATTGGTCATGAACTGTAGATTAAGACTGAAGAAACCGCAAAAAGGTGGGAACATAAGGAGATGGGACCCGGATAAAATGACTAAACCAGAGGTGGTACAGAGTTTCAGAGAGAGCATAAGGGAACAATTGACAGGAATTGGGGAAAGAAATACAGTAGAAGAAGAATGGGTAGCTCTGAGGGATGAAGTAGTGAAGGCAGCAGAGGATCAAGTAGGTAAAAGGACGAGCGCTAGTAGAAATCCTTGGGTAACAGAAGAAATATTGAATTTAACTATCAGTTTAATAAGTCACAGCTGCAAAATACTAACGCGAGTTCTTTAGAGACGAATGGAAAAACTGGTAGAAGCCGACCTCGGCGAAGATCAGTTTGGATTCCTCAGAAATGTTGGAACACGTGAGGCAATACTGATCCTACGACTTATCTTAGAAAATAGATTAAGGAAAGGCAAACCTACATTTCTGGTATTTGTAGACTTAGAGAAAGCTTTTGACAATGTTGACTGGAATGCTCTCTTTCAAATTCTAAAGGTGGCAGCGGTAAAATACAGGGAGCGAAAAGCTATTTACAATTTGTACAGAAACCAGATGGCAGTTATAAGAGTCGAGGGACATGAAAGGGAAGCAGTTGTTGAGAAGGGAGTAAGACAGGGTTGTAGCCACTCCCCGATGTTATTCAATCTGTATATTGAGCAAGCAGTAAAGGAAACAAAAGAAAAATTTGGAGTAGGTATCAAAATCCATGGAGAAGAAATAAAACGTTGAGGTTCGCCGATCACATTGTAATTCTGTCAGAGACAGCAAAGGACTTGGATGAGCTGTTGAACGGAATGGACAGTGTCTTGAAAGGAGGATATAAGATGAACATCAACAAAAGCAAAACGAGGATAATGGAATGTAGTCGAATTAAGTCGGGTGATGCTGAGGGAATTAACTTAGGAAATGAGACACTTAAAGTAGTAAAGGAGTTTTGCTATTTGGGGAGCAAAATAACTGATGATGGTCGAAGTAGAGAGGATATAAAATGTAGACTGGCAATGGCAAGGAAAGCGTTTCTGAAGACGAGAAATTTGTTAACATCGGGTATAGATTTAAGTGTGAGGAAGTCGTTTCTGAAAGTATTTGTATGGAGTGTAGCCATGTGTGGATTAGATGGGTAGATCACATAACTAATGAGGAGGTACTGAATAGGATTGGGGAGAAGAGAAGTTTGTGGCACAACTTGACTAGAAGAAGGGATCGGTTGGTAGCACATGTTCTGAGACCTCGAGGGATCACCAATTTAGTACTGGAGGGCAGCGTGGAGGGTAAAAATCGTAGAGGGAGACTAAGAGATGAATACACTAAGCAGATTGAGAAGGATGTAGGCTGCAGTAGGTACTGGGAGATGAAGAAGCTTGCACAGGATAGGGTAGCATGGAGAGCTGCATCAAACCAGTCTCAGGACTGAAGACCACAACAACAACATATTCATATGACTGAAAAATGATTCAGATACAACTCCTTTATTAAGAGTTGGGAGATTTTTCTGGTCAGGTTTACGTAGCAGCGTCCGTCACTATGTGTCGCACAGTCAAGAGTGCCAGAGAAGAAGGGCAGTTCCTCAGAAACCACCTGTCCGACTCATACCAATTCCACCAGCCGAAACGCCTTTCCAGTGTGTTGGAATTGACCTGCTCAGACGATTTCCAACGTCTGCTAGTGGCAATAGGTGGATTATTGTTTGTTCTGATTATCTGAGACGCTATGTCATTACAAAAACCGTGAAAACAGCCGAAAATTCGTGGTAGCCAAATTCATCGTAGAACACATCGTATTAAAACACTGTGGCCCAAGGTCGTTAATTATGGATCGTCGGAAAGCTTTCAATCGAATTTTGTGACAGAGAGAAACCGTCGGTGCAACATTACTCATCACATGACCACTGCCTATCATCTGCAAACTAACGGGCTTACTGAACGCCTTAATAAGACCTTGGCCGACATGCTATTAATGTTCGTGAATGTTGAGCAGAGCAACTGAGATGAGGTGCTACCTTTCGTGTCGTTTGCCTACAACACCACCAAACAAGACACCACAGGATTTACGCCATTTTTCCTGGTGCATGGGCGTGAGGCGACGACGACGATGGACACTGTGTTTCCATTACATCCTGGTGACGTGGACGACGACTACATCGGCCAGGTGTTAACCAGAGCTGAGGAAGCTCGACAGTTAACTCGACTCCGCACACTGCAGGCTCAAGAAAATGATCGCCGAAGGTATGACGCGAGCCGCCGCCCCGTCGTCTACCAGCCCGGTGAACTCGTCTGGATCTTCACTCCTGTTCGGAAGGTCGGTCTCTCTGAGAAGTTCCTCAGGTGCTACTTTCGACCTTATAAGGTTGTAAGACAGTTGCCTGATGTTACTTATGAAGTTGAAGATTTCGACCCCGACACAAGACGACGAAAGATCAGAGATACGGTCCACGTCCTTCGAATGAAACCCTATAAGGGTCCTGCAACCCAGGGTACATTCGAAGCTCCAGCGGCAGGCAGCAAGCGGAAAGGTGGCGAAGAACATAACGGCAAGGGATGTTCTAAGAAGATCACCGCCAGGGTGAACATCAGCCATCGGGAGTCGGAGTATGCAGGACCGATGACTCGTTCCCGGACTAGGAGGATGTAACACCGAGACGCTGTTCTCTTCAGGGGGGAGCAATGTCGCACAAGAAGCTAAGCAGCACAGTCGCCGTAGTGTAGTGGGTATGCTGCAGCATTGTTGCATGCAAGGTAGTGAGTTCAAAACTCACCTGAACCGGAAAACATTAATTTCTATATTCGGTTCGAGTACATTCTAGAACTATCCACAAATGGAAAGAATCATTGTACTGGGATGTTCTGTAGCTGTATATATGTCGTATGTGTTCTGGCTGGAGGCAGTTCGCTCCGTACTCTTGTATGAGCAAGTGCTGAAAAAACCTTCGTTAAGTGAAGTTATTGTTCGTCATTCATGTACTCACAACTTGTTCTACATGACAATATTACCCTATACTTAAAATTTTTAACGTTGCTGCGTTGTCAGCGACCGTTTACAAAGAAAAAGTAAAACAATAACAGACCTCGTTAGCAAAAATGAAGTCTTTTGACCTACGTTTCGGAGACTACTAAGAGTGCCTTCATCAGAAGTAAAACATTCAAAGTGGTATATCACGTTTATAATAAGTATCAAGCGATAAAGCTTTAGTCACAAAATTTTAAAACACAAAACATCAGCCTGATGCTACCGCAGCTCGACATGAGTGAGCAGCCCATAGTGGCTTGACTACTATGTTTCCTATTTTAAAATTTTGTGATTAAAGCTTTATCACTTGATA
Source organism: Schistocerca nitens (assembly GCF_023898315.1). Lineage (NCBI taxonomy): Eukaryota > Metazoa > Arthropoda > Insecta > Orthoptera > Acrididae > Schistocerca > Schistocerca nitens. Next base: position 230,241,592 of record NC_064614.1, on the reverse strand, counting down.
TTTATTTTATACGTGACATGCCAGTTTGAATTTTTTACTTCTGATGCAGGTACTCTTAGTAGCTGCCGAAACCTAGGTCAAAATACTCCATTTTTGCGACCGAGAGCTGTAATTACTTTTTTTTTAATTCATCAAACCAGAAATCCTTGTCTTATTTCCATTTCACTTCACTGACCCCTACTATATCGAGACTGAGCCTTTGTATTTCCCTTTTCAGATTTTCTAGCTTCCCTACCACGTCAAACTTCTGACATTCAGTGCCCCAATTCATAGAACGTTGTCTTTTTCTCATGGTCACCTTCCCCTTAGCAGTCCCCTGCCGGAGATCCGAGTGGGGGACTCTTCCGGAATCTTTTGCCTATCGAGAGATCATCATTACACTTTTCCAATTACAGGCCACATATCCCGTGGATACGCTTTATATGTCTTTAAGGCAGTGGTTTCCACTGCCTTCTGCATCTTCATGCCTTTGATCATTGCTGACTCTTCCGCCTTCTGCAGTAGTTTCCCAGCGCAAAGACAAGAGAGTGCCCTGTACCTCTGTCTGTTCCCCCGTCCTATTTGACAATGCCATTGGCAGAATGATGGTGACATCTTATACCGGAAGTCTTCGGCCGCCAGTGCTGATTATTAATCAAAATTTAAGCGGTGGCGGGTTTCGAACCCGGGACCGAGGACGTTTTGATTATTAATCAAAGGCCCTATGCCAATACCACAGGTGACGAAAAATCTTGAACTCCTCCGATAGTTCCACGAACCATTCGCTTTCTGCCCGGTGTTACAACGTAACACGTTGAATGAAACCTGTCGTCTTTAACTACTGAATATTAGTGGTAAAATGCGCTACGAAAAATATCTCTTCACTGGTTCCTTCACAGGAATGACTCTGCCAGTAGGGGCTAGGTTTGCTTTCCTGCAAAAAGTACCAAAAACCAAATTTCTGTTTAGTGGGCCAAATTTATTTCAATATTAATTCATTAAACTGATAAAAAGTCGCCACCTCACAGATCATTTGATGATTTAATAAAATATCAATTCGTGTATTGGATCTACAATAATCAAGGTACATTTCACTGAAGCATTGATAAGAGGAGTTGCAAACTGATTGATTTTTAAGGATCCTGACTAGGTAGCGAGATGATGCTGCGAGACGTAATAACAAAGAATTTAATAATAATTCACATTTATTTTCTCATTAACAGTAAAACACACACACAGAAGTTAAAATACAGTTATTTGGGATGCTAGCGCGTGCATCAACGCATGGCACATTATACTGCGCTAGACCACCGAGCACACGTGGTGCACCAGTGTATGGGCCACTAAGTCCATGGGAATGAAACACAAATTGGACGGTAAATTAAATAAAATTTAGCACAAGCATTGCACAAAGCACAAAACACATTCATACATAATACGCTAAACTAACTAAAGCTGTACATCATGTGGTGGCACCGCTCGTCCACGCCAAGTTACAGTTGCACACAAGATCTCATCGAATAAACTGAATATTACTGAAATTAACACCGTTTCCCTGATTAAGTTAGTTGATGCGGCATGATTGTTAATGCCACGCACCAGAATGACTTGGAAACTCAAACAAAGCTCTCACACGTTTCAGCTCAGCAAACAGAGGTGCTACTCAGAGCATTCGTATTCACTGGCGTCGTAGGGAAGAGTATCCTAATCGTCTCTCCCGTCCGGGGTCCACACACGGTGGCCGGAAGGGCTCAGAGAGCACAAGTGGTTTCTACCTGGGGTGCTGACCAGTGGCGACTAATGCCTATCTGACCCAACGTAGCCGTGCACAATTATTGGCTAGACTGCTCTTAACATTCATAGTACCATGTAGCGGCTCACATGAAGCCGTTACAATGTGACAAGCCATATGGAATTGCTTGTCCGCTCTGGATCAGGTAAGCAGCAAAATTAGATTTTTCTGCCTCATCCCTCCGTTTGAGTGCTACATATTCACTGTACCGAACTTCGATTCTGCGTTCAGTTTGTCCGATGTAACATGCGTGCAACCGGACACAATATTTTATATGCTTGTGATTAATGAAGAATATTTTTCTTTCCTACACCTTTAACCAAAATTAACCTTCATTTACTATCAGATGCAAAATAAATGCAAATTATGTTTCCTGAAAGTTGTCGGTAGATACTCTGTAGTGAGACGGTAAATGTAACTCTTGTTTATATACTAAGATGCAGCTCGTTAGAATAAAATGAACACCCTTAGCTGCTTACAGGCGTTTACATACGTCAACGGGGACAGATGGAAAATGTGTGCCCCGACCGGGACTCGAACCCGGGATCTCCTGCTTACTCGGCAGACGCTCTATCCATCTGAGTCGGCGAGGACACAGAAGATAGCGCGACTGCAGGGATTTATCTCTGGCACGCCTCCCGCGAAACCCACATTCTCAACGTATTGTCCCGCACTACATTCGTAGTGCCCCTGCCCATTATACTCATTATTCACGGCGCGTTGCCGATTTCCGGTTCTATTGTTGCTGTCTTCATCGCCGGGGTCTGAATCCTCCCGTAGTTCTGTAATCTTTCTATACTTCTAAGCAATTTTTTTTATAAATATCAAGTACATAACTACCAGAGTAATTATTTGTTTTTGCGATATAGATGATTGTGCCAAATTCTAATTCGTACTCCTTTTGAGAATGTGGTAATCTGAAACAAGGTAAATGAAAAAAAAAAGATTTTTACGCTGAGGTGGGTAATTTGCCTTGTAATTGACTATACAATATACACTCCTGGAAATGGAAAAAAGAACACATTGACACCGGTGTGTCAGAACCACCATACTTGCTCCGGACACTGCGAGAGGGCTGTACAAGCAATGATCACACGCACGGCACAGCGGACACACCAGGAACCGCGGTGTTGGCCGTCGAATGGCGCTAGCTGCGCAGCATTTGTGCACCGCCGCCGTCAGTGTCAGCCAGTTTGCCGTGGCATACGGAGCTCCATCGCAGTCTTTAACACTGGTAGCATGCCGCGACAGCGTGGACGTGAACCGTATGTGCAGTTGACGGACTTTGAGCGAGGGCGTATAGTGGGCATGCGGGAGGCCGGGTGGACGTACCGCCGAATTGCTCAACACGTGGGGCGTGAGGTCTCCACAGTACATCGATGTTGTCGCCAGTGGTCGGCGGAAGGTGCACGTGACCGTCGACCTGAGACCGGACCGCAGCGACGCACGGATGCACGCCAAGACCGTAGGATCCTACGCAGTGCCGTAGGGGACCGCACCGCCACTTCCCAGCAAATTAGGGACACTGTTGCTCCTGGGGTATCGGCGAGGACCATTCGCAACCGTCTCCATGAAGCTGGGCTACGGTCCCGCACACCGTTAGGCCGTCTTCCGCTCACGCCCCAACATCGTGCAGCCCGCCTCCAGTGGTGTCGCGACAGGCGTGAATGGAGGGACGAATGGAGACGTGTCGTCTTCAGCGATGAGAGTCGCTTCTGCCTTGGTGCCAATGATGGTCGTATACGTGTTTGGCGCCGTGCAGGTGAGCGCCACAATCAGGACTGCATACGACCGAGGCACACAGGGCCAACACCCGGCATCATGGTGTGGGGAGCGATCTCCTACACTGGCCGTACACCACTGGTGATCGTCGAGGGGACACTGAATAGTGCACGGTACATCCAAACCGTCATCGAACCCATCGTTCTACCATTCCTAGACCGGCAAGGGAACTTGCTGTTCCAATAGGACAGTGCACGTCCGCATGTATCCCGTGCCACCCAACGTGCTCTAGAAGGTGTAAGTCAACTACCCTGGCCAGCAAGATCTCCGGATCTGTCCCCCATTGAGCATGTTTCGGACTGGATGAAGCGTCGTCTCACGCGGTCTGCACGTCCAGCACGAACGCTGGTCCAACTGAGGCGCCAGGTGGAAATGGCATGGCAAGCCGTTCCACAGGACTACATCCAGCATCTCTACGATCGTCTCCATGGGAGAATAGCAGCCTGCATTGCTGCGAAAGGTGGATATACACTGTACTAGTGCCGACATTGTGCATGCTCTGTTGCCTGTGTCTATGTGCCTGTGGTTCTGTCAGTGTGATCATGTGATGTATCTGACCCCAGGAATGTGTGAATAAAGTTTCCCCTTCCTGGGACAATGAATTCACGGTGTTCTTATTTCAATTTCCAGGAGTGTACGTTTTTCTGCTAAATATGAGTAAATTGTGTTTATCACACAAATTTTTGATTTTAGGTCAATCAAATCAATGGACCCTTCTATTCCTATCACACAAGTAAATTGTTTTTCCATGTAACGTACTGAATTCATTTACCAATTTATCGATTTTCTCGTCATTACTGTTAGTCAGAAAAAGGGTGGGATTCTCGAGGAAAGCCTTGTTTTCAAGATGGCTACTAAAAATTCAGCCAAAGAACCTTAGATAGCACTACCCATACTTAGGCCATCTTTCTTACAACACACTTCGTTACTGAATTTAAAGTAATTTTAAGTTAGAATTAAAGAAAATAAATCATCACTTTTAGGTTGTGGTCATCTTTTCTGGACCAGCAAATTTTCCGAATAATCATTCCCGGTTGGTACATTTGTATAAACATTACCAGTATCCAGGGATACAAGTTTCATAGCGTTAGCTATAGGCACTCGACGAGTTTCTGTATACTCTTTGTAACTCTTTTTGACCACCATAACTGTCACTTTGTAACTCTTTTTGACCACCATAACTGTCAACCACAGGCCTCACAGGAAGGTGTTCCTTATGGACCTGAAGCTGTACCCTCGATGTTGGAGTCCGTGGGTTCGTAACTCCGAGTTGTTGTTTCTCTCTACAGGTGGTAATTTCATTACGTACCTTAAGATTATCATTTAATTTCTTGGATGTTGCTACTGTTACGCCTTTATCAATCCTCGACATTCCATTTTCGCCTAAAAATTTATTTTGTTTTGTTACTGTAGTCAATTGTAATTATAAACAAAATCTAGCTACGTTTGCCTAACTTCATGATTACCGGCGCACAAGACGTTAACTGATGATTTACATCATTGACATTCATTCTCTGTGTATTGCAACTTGTATGTGATCTGTTGGATTCTTTAGTGATAACGTCATTCACTGCGACTGCATTCCCGTTTCGTTCAAATTTAGAAAATTTTAAACAGTTAATTGAAAGGTTCACCTGAATAATAATGATGTCTGTAATCGCTCTATGATCCATTATTGTATTCATACTATATTTCAGAGCTTTCTTAAATATAAATGGTTCATTACTGGAAAACTTATATTCGGAAGGTTCACTACAGTTGGGAAAAAACTGAACTTTGTGTCACTATGTGCCTTGGCGCCAAATAAATACCCAGAACAAGTAACGACCCAGAAACACTTTCTTACTGTAAATAATACTGTAACACATTGAGAAAAGTGACAAAGGAATGAAGATGAATAGTATTTCTGTGAAAGAGAATGGGAGTATTGAAGAAGAAAGTTCACCAGTAGCATATATTTTTAATAACTGATTTTTGAAACTAATTCAGAAAGTAGGTGCAAATAGTTCAGAAAATAAAGAAAAACAGTACACTGAAGAAACAACACAGAGTACATTTAGTGAAATGAAAATTAATCTCAGATCCCCATCTGAAATAACGGTCATTGTGACTTTAAAAATTAGATATTCAAATGGGGTTCGGGATATCCCTAATAAGACACTAAAAAGTGTTGGCCGTGCAAAATGTAATGTTCTCAATGACTCAGAGCGTTTCCCCAGAAAGATTGAAATATGCTTTAGTAGTGCTCTCTGTAAAACGAGTGACTCCACAGATGTCAGTAACTACCACCCAGTGACACTCCTTAAGCCATTTTCTAAAAATTTTAAGAAGGTAACGTTTCCACGAAGCATACCCACATTTGTAGTAATGAGGTACTTAGCCACAGTTTGGATTTCAAAAGGGCCATTCTACTCAGTCACTTAATTATAAATATACTGAGCACATACTAATAGCTTTAAATGTTAGAAGATCACCACTTGGGAGCTTCTGTGACTTATTCAAGGCATTTCATGGTATTCTAATTGCGAAATATTCGCAGTAAGCTTGTACAGAGGTCTAGGAAATATTTGTTTTGTATGAGTCCAGTCATGTACCACAAAACTTCAATAAAACAGGTAATCAATTTCGGTCAGCTATGATGGTCTTGACCTAAAACTTAAGAAACAGAAATAATATTATTTTCGAGGAATAATCATGATAAATATGACCAGATAAGTCTATATACTTGTTAAGTGTTCTGCCAAATATGTCTAACTACTTAACTTATTCCGTGTTCCAAGTTTTTGCACCCTTTCAGGTCTCAGGACACGTGTAAATATACTATGCAAAATCTTATACAATCGGACTGTGTGACTGCATTTTGCATATTATCAGGAAATTTATGTTTACATACAAAATGCAAAGGTAGCTTGACGTACAATGTCTCCAAATTACACAAAAACCAGTATCAGATGTTATTATTTGCAAACATCACAGCATTTCCGTGCCTCAGTGAATCTTGTCCATTGCATAATTCTTGTCATTGCGTATATAATATAGATGGTACTGTCACATTAATCGAGCACACAAGCTTCGTCATGAAATATAAAAATTTTTAAATCTTAAACATGGCTGCGTGGTCAGCAACCGTTTACAAAGTAAAATTAAAGCAATAACAGCCATCGATCGCAAAAATTAAGTCTTTTGACCTTGGTTTCGACACTACTATGAGTACCTTCATCAGAAGTAAAACATTCAAACTGCCCTATAAAGTAAGTACAAAAATTATGGAAATTTTTTTTTATATAAGTGTAAGTAGTGACTAACAGAACAAGAACGAAACAGTACTTACATGTCACGTATAAAATAAATATCAAGCGATCAAGCTTTAGTCACAAAATTTTGAAAAAGAACACATGGAAGGCAAGCAACTATGGGCTGCTCAAACATGTCGAGCGACAGGTAGCAACAGATTGAGGTGCGTGCGTTAGCAATTGCAGGCAGGTAAACATTATAAAAAAAGTGCCATCTAGTAGCCGCAGATACAAACAGGCTACTTAACATTCAAATTATAGACAGACGAATTTTATGACGAACATTATTTAGTACATGAAGTAAAAGGCAATATTTCATCTGAATCAGCAGACATGGTAACATCTTGTCTACATAAGAGTTTAGAAGTACAGTTTAAAGGCTAAGCATTCCATTATAGAATTACAAAGGGAGCTGAATAACTCAGCGTGTAGAAAAACGATATAACATGAAATGCAGCCAATATAAACCATTTAATAATTAATTTAATAAATAATCGCGATCGATGGCTGTTATTGCTTTAATTTTACTTTGTAAACGGTCGCTGACCACGCAGCCATGTTTAAAACTTACAGACTGTGTTGTTCGAGTCCACAAAAAATGATGCAGCATTCTGGGCTCTACATCAAAGCAACGCAACAAAAAGCAGGTGACACAGTGAAATTAAACAGAAGTAATTGAGATTCAAGGGAAGGACAATGCCGACTATACTACAAAAGATAAAATAATTGGCATTCTTGATTCGGGGTCATTCAGGATATTCATCCTGTGGTTTTAAGGAAATGTGAAGACTTTCAGCAAATAATAAAAGACTTGTGACTGCGGCCTCTTTTAATTAGCGCTTGCTCTGATACACGCACGGATGATCCAATCTCCGACGTTACTTCTGCAGCGAAAGGGCTCAAGCTCAGGTCTAGATCGCATGCTGCCTAAAGGCCGGGCGCAATTTAATGATGCTCGTAATAACAGCGGCTCCCCCTTTCGCGAGAAAAAGCCAATTTTTGGACGTCAAAGAGCGTCGGTTCGTCAGCAGCAGTGGCAGAAAGCGATACCTGCTTCTGTTCGACACGACGAAAGGGGGTGGTTGCGGGAAGGGGTTTGGGGGGGTGGGGGCAGTAATACGGTTTCCGCGGCCATCTGTGCGGTACGCAGGGACGCTGCGGCCGGCGCGTAATTAAAATCTCCGAAGAAGCGGCAGTGTTTGCGTCCGTCTCAACAGAGAGAGAGGGGCAATAAGCCAATCACACACAACGGACGCTGCTCGCGGAGGACTTGCTGCAGGAAGGGGTTGGGAAGGGGGGAGGGGATAGTAGGAGGGGAGAGAGACAGAGATGGTCACCACCCATGCTAACGACTTTTGTTCCGGGTTAGTATTTACAACTTCCAATGAATTCAAATATTTTAGACGGGGACGTCAGAGACAAAGAGAAGAAGCACAGGGACTGATACTTCTGTTGGCAAGCGAACGCTGATTTAGTTTTAAAACGCTTCAGTGTGCACATCTTCTGCGTGTAACTGTACTCCGATGCTTGTGATGGCAGATTTCAGTGTGACAATTATTGAACTACCAGGTGTACCAGTATGAAATGAGCGTTTTTTTGTGAAAATGAAACACTAATTTTGAATTGAAAAGTAAAAACATTTTATTCAAAGTACTGAGCATTGCTTTCTATACGTTTTGACCACCTTTCTGGCAATTTGTGGACACCACGCCAATAGAAATGTTCGTCTTTTGAAGCAAACCAATCAGACACCCAATTTTCGACTTCTTCGTAGGAATCGAAGTGTTCCTCAGCCAATGCGTGTCCCATTGATGAAAACAAATGGTAGTCGGAAGGGGCCAGGTCTGGTGAATACGGCGGGTGGGGTAGCAGCTCCCAGCCAAGTGTTTTGATTGTATCCTGAACCAGTTTTACTTTGTGTGCAGGTGCATTGTCGTGTGAAAAAATTACTTTGCCATGTCTTCTGGCCCATTCTGGTCTTTTTTCGATCAATGCATAGTTCAAATTGATCATTTGTTGTCAGTAGCGATTAGTATTCACAGTTTCACCGGGTTTTAGAAGCTCATGATACAACACACCTTTCTGATCCCACCAAACACAGAGCATTGTCTTCTTGCCCAATCGATCTGGTTTTGCAGTCGATGTTGATGGTTGTCCCGGATTAATCCATGATTTTTCCGGTTTAGGATTCTTAAAATAAATCCATTTTTCATCGCCAGTAACAATTCGATGCAAAATTGATTTTCTTTCATGTCTCTGAAGCAAAATTTGACAAATGGTTTTTCGGTTTTCCCTCTGCCTTTCATTCAATTCATGTGGCACCCATTTTCCACACTTTTGTATCTTTCCCATAGCTTTCAAACAGTCAGAAATTGTTTGTTGTGCAACATTTAGCATTGCTGCCATTTTCTTCTGACCAAAGTATTATCTTCATCCAATATTGCTTGCACTTTGGCTTCTTCGAACTTTTTTGGTGGTCTTCCACGTTCTTCATTTCTTACATCAAAATCATTATTTCTGAACCGTTGAAACCATCGTTTGCATGTTGCTTCTGATAGAGCAGGATCACCATATGCCTCGACAAGCATTCGCTGCGAATCTGCAGCACTTCTTTTTCAAATGAAAACAAAAAAATTAATGCTTTCCGCAAATCATCACTTTCTGTTACAAAATTCAACGTTGTTGACACGATGAAAACATATGATGTTTTTTGTTCCATGACTTGATGAATACTAAATATCTTTGACAGATGTCATACCAACCAAACAAACAAAACTAAGGCTCGTTCACAATAAATGTTCCCTATCGACACATTTGTGTCTTAACGCTCATTTCATACCGGTATATGAAAAAAAAACATAAATTAGTTACAAATTGCGGCTCGCACACACTTTATTCAGCGTGTAAACGTTACTACATATATTCGGATTTAGGTTATGACATGTCTGATATCCTTGCCGTCACTGGCGATGATGTGGCGCAAACCAATAGTGAAATTCTGCATGATCCGTTGACGTGCTGGAATATCGATGCTGTCGGTAACCTTCTGAATGGCTGTTTTTTATCTCAGCGATGGTTTTGTGATTATTGCTATACACTTTGTCTTTAATACAGCACCACAAAAAGGAGTCGCATGTGTTCAGACCCGGAGGATATGGCGGCCAATGGAGGCCCATGCCAGTGGCCTCTGGGTACCCCAGAGCCAGAATGCGGTCCCCAAAGGGCTCCTCCAGGACAACAAACACTCTCCTGAACAACATATTGTCGAAATCAGGGCCACTTCCGGTAATGGGGATGAAACCATCTTCCAAAACCTTCACGTACCGCTCAGTAGTCACCGTGGCAGCAAGGAATATCGCACCGATTATTCCGTGTCTGTACACTGCACACCGCAAATCGCCGAATGCGGATTCTCAGCCCCCTAAATGCGCCAATTTTGTTTATTGACGAAAACAAACCATATTCACATCATGCTAATTGCCATCATGCCCCGCGACCAACCGTACAGTTTGAATGTCCTAACGAAAAACGTTCAGAAGTTACGACGATTTTATTTCATATAGTTCAGTAACCGTCACCTTATAAATAAAAACTTAAACGTTCATTTGTTCAAAATAGTGGATCTCCGAAAGTTCTTGATCGATTGCTCATGTGCGTGGTGTCAAAATTTCGAAGCAATCGGTCAAAAGCTTTGAGACATTTATGATTAGGAACATATACGGTACATTTTTCATTTAAGTATAAACGTAGATGCTCGTTTCTTCAAAATCTCAAATCTCAGAAGTCGTGATGGACTGCTCTGAAATTTTGACAGAACGTTGCATTCGAATATTCAGGTGCATTTATATACCTATTAGAATGACATATAGTATATTTGTAATGCATACGTAATAGAAGGAAAACGTTATGAAAATGTAAATGCTGATTTACTTAAAATCGTGAATCTACGAAAGTTCTTGACCGACAGCTTTCAGATTTTGACAAAACGTTGAATTCTAACACCTGCATTATTTTAAGAAACCGAATTCTATAATATATGTATATTTTTAATACAGATAACTTCTAGACGATTATATTTAATATAGAAAGGGAAAATATTATTTCCAAAATCTCAGAGATGCCATTCCGGTTAACATCGAGTTTTTACTAGTTATTATAAATAACTTCTAGATACATGTAGATGACATACTTTTTAATATATATATACCTATAGGGTGGTTCATAGATAGCGACCGGGCCAAATATCTCACGAAATAAGCATCAAACGAAAAAACTACAAAGCGAGACTCGTCTAGCTTGAATGGGGAAACCAGATGGCGCTATGGTTGGCCCGCTAGATGGCGCTGCGTTTCTTTAAATAGGAAGCCCCATTTTTTATTACATATCCGTGTAGTACGTAAAGAAATATGACTGTTTTAGTTGGATCACTTTTTTCGCTTTGTGTTAGATGGCGCTGTAACAGTCACAAACGTATAAATACGTGGTATCACGTAACATTCAGCCAGTGCGGACGGCATTTGCTTCGTGATACATTACCCGCGTTAAAATGGACCGTTTACCAACCGCGGAAAAGATCGATTTCGTGTTGATGTGTGGCTATTGTGATCAAAATGCCCAACGGGCGTGTGCTATGTATGCTGCTCGGTATCCTGGACGACATCATCCAAGTGTCCGGACCGTTCGCCCGAGAGTTACGTTATTTAAGGAAACAGGAAGTGTTCGGTTACATGTGAAACCTCAACCACGACCTGCAACAAATGATGATGCCCAAGTAAGTGTTTTAGCTGCTGTCGCGGCTAATTCGCTAATCATTAGCAGACAAATTGCGCGAGAATCTGGAATCTCAAAAACGTCGGTGTTGAGAATGCTACATCAATATCGATTGCACTCGTACCTTATTTCTATGCACCAGGAATTGCATGGCGACGACTTTGAGCGTCTTGTACAGTTCTGCCACTGGGCACAAGAGAAATTACGGGACGATGACAGATTTTTTGCACGCGTTCTATTTAGCGACGAAGCGTCATTCACCAACGGCGGTAACGTAAACCGGCATAATATGCTCTAATGGGGAACGGAAAATCCACGATGGCTGCGAGAAGTGGAACATCAGCGACCTTGGCGGGTTAATGTACGGTGCGGCATTATGGGTGGAAGGATAATTGGCCCCCATTTTATCGATGGCAATCTAAATGGTGCAATGTTCTACTGATGTTACTACAAGATGTTTCGCTGCATGACAGAATGGTGATGTACTTACAACAGTATGGATGTCCGGCACATAGTTCGCGTGCGCTTGAAGCGGTATTTGAATAGCATATTTCATGATACGTGGATTGGTCGTCGAAGCACCGGATCTGACGCCCCCGGATTGCTTTCTGTGAGGAAAGTTGAAGCATATTTGCTATCGTCAACCACCGAAAACGCCTGACAACATGCGTCAGCGCATTGTCAATGCATGTGCGAATATTACGGAAGGCGAACTACTCGCTGTTGAGAGGAATGTCGTTTCACGTATTGCCAAATGCATTGAGGTTGACGGACATCATTTTGAGCCTTTATTGCATTAATGTAGTATTTACAGGTAATCACGCTGTAACAGCATGCGTTTTCAGAAATGATTAGTTCACAAAGGTACATGTATCACATTGGAACAACCGAAATAAAATTTTCGAACGAACCTACGTTCTGTATTTTAATTTAAAAAGCCTACCTGTTACCAACTGTACGTCTAAAATTGTGAGCCATATGTTTGTGACTGTTACAGCGCCATCTATCACAGAGCGGAAAAAGTGGTCCAATTAAAACATTCATATTTCTTTACGTAGTACACGAATATGTAATAAAAAATGGGGGTTCCTATGTAGAAAAACGCAGTTGATATCCGTTTGACCTATGTCAGCGCCATCTAGCAGGGCAGCTATAGCGCCATTTGGTTCCGTTCTTTGTAGTTTTCTCGTTTAACGCTTATTTCGTTACATATTTGGCCCGGTAATAATTAAAGTTAAACTTTCAAATCCCTGTAAAAATAACACCACAGGTCAGAATGACGCCAAATTGCAAGGGGATGTTGTCGGAGAAGGAAGGAAACGTGTGTCAGAAAAAAAAAATTGTTACAAAATGTAGCAAGAGATGGCGCTGTAAGCATCATAATTTAATAGTGGTGGACTACAAATGACAAATGAACCATATAACAATGCCTAAGGTGTATGTTTGACGTTAAACAAACCGCACTACTCAGTGTGCGTGGTTGTACAGGTGTGATACCGTTAGTTAAGTAAGCCCACCCACCACGGCATGGTCATATAACATCGAATGGGGAAAATCGGTTTTTTGTCGTCGGAGGCCAAGGACAGCATAAAAAGCATCAATCACATCGGTTTTTAATTGTCCTGAGGCCAAAAACGGCATAAAAAGTGTAAATCGAAATCAAATTGAATTACTAATTTCTGTGCGACTGGCACAAAACATGTTCAATATGCTGTCCACCGTTTTCTGCAATAAGTTGAAATCGACAAACTGCGTGTTCCACAACTGATCGACGTGTTTCTGGGGTCACGTTCAGGATGTTTAGCACAATGGGTGCCTTCAGTATAGCTAAGTTTGCAATTGGAACACTGAACACAACCTCTTTCAGATAGTTCCACAGCCAGAAGTCACACAGATTAACATCCCTGATCGGGACGGCCAGGCTGCAGGGAAATAGCAGCTGATAATTCTAGCATTTCCGAAATGTGCTTCAGCAGCTGCTTAAGTGGATTTACAATGAGCGAAGTGCGCCGTCTTGCATAAAAATGATCCCATCCACACATCCACTCTGTTGGAGAGCTGGAATGACGTGGTTGCGCGAAAAACACTCACAGCGCTTACCAGTGACGGTACAGGTTACAGGACCGGAAGCACCTGTCTCTTGCAAAAAATATGGCCCTATAATAAATAAAGCAGTAAATTCGCGCCAAACATGACCTTCTCAGAGTGGGGTGGTACTGGTTGATATGCGTGCGGTTTTTCCATTGCCCATATTCGACAATTATGTGTATTGACACATCATATCATATGGAAGTGGACTTCGTCTATCCACAAAATTTTCCACGGCCAGTCTTCGCCCCCTTCCATGCGAGGAAGGAATTCTAAAGCAAAGCTCTCTCTAGGTGGCAGATCAACAGGAAGCAACTCGTGCACATGGATAATTTTGAATGGATAGCAAAGAGGGATGTTTCGTAGGATTTTACGTGCCGTGCTAACGGGTATGTCCAATGTTCGGGCAATTCTACGTGCACTACACGTTTGCACACCACGACTCGTCTAATCCTGCATTGCTGTAGCCACTGCTTACACTGAGGTCGAATCAATTCGTTTCCTCCCTCTACCAGGTTGCACACCAAACGAACCCGTCTTTTCGAATTTCCGAGTCATTTGCTCCAGACTCACGGCAGTCATCGGTCCAACGCCTTTTTTCAAACCCTTCAATGTCTGGAACTTCTACAGAGCGACGTGTGCACAGTCGTCATTCTTGTAATACAGCTTTACAAGCAGAGCGCGATCCTGCATTGAGACAGTCATGGCGAACGTCGCAGACGCGAAAGGAGGAAAAGCAATGTTCACGGCTCGTTTATACCGACTTCAACGGGTCGCACGCATGACAGGTGTTTTAACTTACGTATTCTGACACATAAAGCGCCATCTATTGACTAATTTTCACACTATTGTTTTTATTCTGCCATACGTATCCCCCTTTTCCGATAATATTCCGTTGTAATTTGATGTCTTTCTGACCTGTAGTGTTAATTCTACAGCGTTTTCAAAGTTTAACTTTAATTATAATCACACTCTGTACATAAAAGATGTACAGTAGTGAAACGTTGTTAGCAAATAGGAAGATTGTACTTATGGCTTAATGGTTTGTGATTAGAATTCTACTGCAGAATCTGAATTTGCAATAACAGCCGGATGGAGTGGCAGAACGGTTGTAGGCGCCTCAGTCTGGAACCACGCGAACGCTACGGTCGCAGGTTCGAATCCTACCTCGGGCATGGATGTGTGTGATGTCCTTAGGTTAATTAGGTTTAAGTAGTTCTAAGTTCTAGCGGACTGATGACCTTAGAAGTTAAGTCCCATGGTGCTCAGAGCTATTTGAACCAAGTTTTTTTTATTTTTTTTTTATTTTTTTTTATTTTATTTTTTTTTTTTTTTTTTTTGCAATAACAGTAAACAAGGCTCATGGTCAGAGAGAGGGGGTGAGCAGATGGACAGAGGAGTGGTAGGAAATGAACTTAGAAAACTGGAAGGAGGAGATGGACAGAGACGAGGCAGGAGGAGATAGAGAGGGACCAGGTGTTGGACAGTGAGAGGCGGAATGAGGAGGAGGTGAACAAAGAAAGGGAGAGGGGGAAATGGACAGAGACAAGGGAGTGGAGGAGATTAGACCGTATATCCAATTCTCATACACTTTAAAAACGTGTGCTTTCTCTTTTCTTTCTTTTCCATTTAAGCTGACTGTGCCAGAGCAAAGTGTGGCCGTGTGCAGCTAGTAGTAAATATTTTAAGAGGAGGTGGTACACAGTAATTCGAATAAAACATTCTATACAGGGTGTTACAAGAAGGTACGACCAAACTTTCAGGAAACATTCCTCACACACAAATAAAGAAAAGATGTTATGTGGACACGTGTCCGGAAACGCTTAATTTCCATGTTAGAGCTCATTTTAGTTTCGTCAGTATGTACTGTCCTTCCTCGATTCACCGCCATGATTTCATACGGGATACTCTACCTGTGCTGCTAGAACATGCGCCTTTACAAGTACGACACAACATGTGGTTCATGCACGATGGAGCTCCTGCACATTTCAGTCAAGTGTTCGTACGCTTCTCAACAACAGATTCGGTGACCGATGGATTGGTAGAGGCGGACCAATTCCATGGCCTCCACGCTCTCCTGTCCTCAACCCTCTTGACTTTCATTTATGGGGGCATTTTAAAGCTCTCGTCCACGCAACCCCGGTACCAAATGTAGAGACTCTTCGTGCTCGTATTGTGGACGGCTGTGATCTGTGATACAATACGCCATTCTCCAGGGCTGCATCAGCGCATCAGGGATTCCATGCGACGGAGGGTGGATGCATGTATCCTCGCTAACGGAGGACATTTTGAACATTTCCTGTAACAAAGTGTTTGAAGTCACGCTGGTACGTTCTGTTGCTGTGTGTTTCCATTCCATGATTAATGTGATTTGAAGAGAAGTAATAAAATAAGCTCTAACATGGAAAGTAAGCGTTTCCGGACACATGTCCACATAACATATTTTCTTTCTTTGTGTGTGAGGAATGTTTCCTGAAAGTTTGGCCGTACCTTTTTGTAACACCCTGTATAAAATGTGTCCAGTTTTTATTAGTTACAGACGTACTGCTTGTGCCGCTTCGAACGGAGCGGCTATTTTTTCCGACAGGAGCAGTCTTGCTCTTCGGTGTGTGGCACTGGCGCCCCCAGACGGCGAGTGCTGTGTTCTCTGGTCGCACACACTGCGTACGGCTTCAACATATTACAAGGCGCACAGTCAGAGTACTTTTGAGTTAGTGTTGTTATCTGGTGCTCCTGCGTTGAAAGTCAGTCATAGTGTTATACGCAAAGGTCAGTTAAGTGAAGTCAGTTGTAGCTCAGAAATTTGTGGTAAAATCTTATGGGACCGAACGGCTTCGGTCATCGGTCACTAAACTTACACACTACATAATCTAACTTACGCTATGGACAACACACAAACGCATCCCCGAGGGAGATGTCCGGAAGTTGTGAGCGTTGCTACGGCTTGTCACGGCTATTGCACGAAGGACCCTACTAGATGAATGTTGTTTATCGCACGCAGGACGTGCTAAAGTGAATATTGTGTCATAAAGCAAGGCCCGGTTCATATCAATGTGCGCAGTGTGCATGATTTGCAGAAGTCAAATTAAAAACTTGCTATGCGTGTGGATCTGTTCCGTACTCTGTGATTGTAGTGCTGATTCTGTATGGATTCTGTTATTGAGCCTGTAGTTTCGTCGGAGTGTTTCGCAGTGGCATGCTTCTGTAAAATTTTCTCGGCTTACAAGCCGCGTCATTTCGAAGAAAACGCTCAAGTTTTCGATAGCTGCCTCCGTCATCATCATCTGGAGTTGAACTCACTGACTACCGGGACTGGCACGGCATTCTGCCTCAGCGTCTGCAACCTTCCAGAGAGGGCCAGAGCGGCTCATGCGTATCCACTACACATCAAACAAAGGGAACTTGAGAAGTCGGCCGTGACTGAACATTGCCAGGAAAAAAAACGGGAAAAAATGCAATTTGAAAAGAAACGCGAATTGTGGCTCAAACAGGATCAAACTGGGTTTCTGTTATCAAACAAGCGGCCAAAAGTAGAATAAGCAGCAACATTTTAACAGAGACTAGGGATACACAGTATGGTATGAGGATGGACATTTAGTGAATGCAAAGACGTAGGCTTCACGCTTGTAGGGCGCAGCAGCGGCAGTTATAAACGTCGCTCCGACCGCTCACGCCATGTGACGTCACTCGGTCCCACGTTGGAGCGGAGCAGCTAGGAGCTGACTAGCTTGCCTTCCGTACGTGCGCCACTCCGGCTCTCTCTGGAAGGCAGTGATTGCAATTCCTGATGACGATGGTGGAGACAGCTATCGAATGTTTGAACGTTTTATTCGAAATGACGCAGCTTATAAACGGAGAAGATTATGTTGAACCTGTTGTTCAAATGTGTGTGAAATCTTATGGGACTTAACTGCTAAGGTCATCAGTCCCTAAGCTTGCACACTACTTAACCTAAATTATCCTAAGGACAAACACACATACCCATGCCCAAGGGAGGACTCGAACCTCCGCCGGGACCAGAGGCAACCTGTTGTTTATACGTGTGAATAGTGAATTGCTATATTCTCTTACAAGAATGAATTCCTTACATATGTAAGTGGTATACTGATGACTTAGACATAAGCGTGGATGGTTGAGTAATGTATCGGCCCCTGGGCGATTGTTGGTAGCAAGCAGTATCTGGTAGTGATTTTACTCATTTTTCTTTATAGACTGCTATATGACCGCTGGTTGGCTGTATGCTGGTTCTTTATATATTTTTTATTTATATTGAACCTGTGTGACCATCTCCTCGCGTTACCTTAGAGAATTTTTCTCGACTTTGCGTCCTGGCTGCTAATATACCAGGCCCATAAGAAATGATATCTATATTTTGACCCTTATTTCATTAATTTGTTAAAAAAATTAATCATTTTAGAAATGCGCGCAACGGAAACTGGTGCGAGTTTCTCTAAGATAACACGTTCTGGGGTGATTGTTCTTAAAGTCGTCACTATAGCAGCTGGTAGCCTATCTAAATTCACATTGCAGGTTATTTCTTAACTTTAGAAAATCAAACTGAATAAGATACATCCTACCCATTTTATGTGTCAGGTGTCTGAGGAAATATTTCTTAACTGAAATGCTGACTCTCATTTAATAGATTTATTTTCTACTTTGATGTAAACTTTAGAAGCCGACACATTACAATTTTTCTTTAGTTACAAAACTTGTCTGAATCAGCGTTACCTCTCATGGGTAGGACAATGACAAAACGAAAACGCTACACGAATAATTTCATATATGACACATAAATTCATAATAACACAAAAATATATGACACATAATTTCATAATAACACAGAAAATACATAAGTGGGTCACACATACCGTCTTTAGCGGGAAAATCGTCATTCATTCTTTAAGACTCATTTATCGTCATGCATGAATTACACCACTGGAAATTTAAGGTAGGCCACTGTGTGAAGGTAGATAACCTCTATCAGAGAAAAGATTCTGGGCAAAAATGATGTACTATTGGCGCCAAAATGAAGTGCGAACTGAACTCACAAAGAAAGTACCAAAAATAATTAAATTTCGCGACAGAAATTTCTCCATCTACCATCCGATACGCAATCTGCACTCATTGAGCTAAAAGTGAAGCTTATAACTCGGGAAATAGCTACATGAACTGATGGTTCCTGTTGCATGCTCACTACCACAAAGCAAAATTTCACAAACACATTTCAGAAAAAACTATTGCAAATAAATTAAAACCGTAACCTGTACCGATGAAGGTATGTTGAATGCGTGCTATGAGCATACCCTGTCGTGAATTTTTAGCCGTATTACCTCATTTCTATCTCACCAAATCTGCGAGCTGCTGTGCTCCCGCGTCCGGTCCGTCTCATGGCGGGCCCCACAGTGCTCTCCACGCGCCAATATCCGACCAACGTTCCTATTCAAACGCGGTGGTGGGGAGACTCACCTCACCCCCGCACCAACTTTGTAACCTACCCTCGTGCCTGTTCTCATCTTTGCTTGCTGCTCTGGCCTACCTGCCGTTATTCTTGTAATGTTGGCAATGGCTGCTATTCCCTTAAACTGTTCCCTTTGGTCCATGCTCCCGCTACAATTGACCTCATTCATACCCATGCACACCCACACAGGATGGAACAAGGAGTATACATATAAAGGGCGTGTGACCTCTTTGTGAAATGATGAAAAGAAATAAACAAATGCGTCAAATATTCCTTTCACCCAGCGAAGTATCGAAGCTGCTAGCAATCAAAGAAAAACTTATGTCTCGGTATAGAAAACATAATTACTTCCTACTGCAACCTGAGGCAAAACGAAAGTAACGCCTCAAAACAACTGAACATTTTTCGGTACAATAAATTATTGTTGTCATAACTCTTCAAAGCCAAAGGCAGTATATTGTAAACTGTTTTGTCGTTATTTGGGTCGCACGTCCAGGGCGAGATGAACTCTTTATTAATCACAGTTATTACTTCAAGAAGATATTTTGTGTATTCGGGTCCTTTTCAAGTTTATTCGGGCCTCGCAGAACCTTTTTTTGGTTTTGGTAGCGTTTGTTACCTTGTTGAGTTGGTCTTTTTACGATGATAAAGTTGTAAAACAAATGGTGGTGGTAGCTAGTAGTAGCCAGGCAAGCAGTATCTGGTAGTGATCTTACTCATTTTTCTTTATAGATAAATGCACAATCCCCAGTCCGAACTCCATTCCACCAAAATCCCACCCGACGAACTGACAGAAGGTAACCGAAGCTGCAGTATCATCAATGACCACACCGTGGCGCACAGTGTTTCGCGGCCAGGAATCGGACGGCGTTCAGCTCACGGCGCACAGGCGGCGGCACGCACCACCGCCGCTTAACTGAGTAGGCGCGACCACCCCTAAGCCGCATCCGCGGTAACCCCAGCAACGCCACCCAGCGTAAATATAGAAAATAGCAACTCACCGACTACGGGCCAATCGCGCCATGCCACGCCGCCACGAACTCACCGGCGGCTTATGTACTCCTGCGCGCCCAAACTAGTTGAAGACACGCCCCGCCACGAACGGCAGAGCGTCAGGCTGCAGTCTTGCGAAGTGCTGGACTCGCCGCTAGTAACTATGGACATACACAGACTTGTAGTGACAGTGTTACGGTAGGTTACGGTAGGGACTCAGTGTACAGTTCCGACCGACAGTGTTAGTATTCAGATCTTGCGTCAATTTCAATTGAGAGATTAACTTTCTTTTCCCACTCACGCATCCAGTCTTTGTTACTCCGCAGTTCCCGGATACAACGGAAGGTGTCAATCAAAGGCAAAGGATTAATTTCGAAGTTGATATTCATAAATTACAGCTTCGACTTCAATGCTCTTTCGAATTCTCTTGACACCAGCATGCGCAGCTCTTCTAGTTTGCTTCGCGTTCTTTCATTAGGGCAGACTATTTTGAATCCAAACCATTCATTCACCTCTTGTGTTTATTTTTCCTTTGTAGACACCACATCCACAGGCAAAAATCTAAAGGGATGGGCTCAGAGGAGATGGGTAGCCTACAGAAGTGACAAATTCTACCGAGCCAACTTCCGAGGACTGTAAGGTTTAGTTGATGTTCAACATGACGGCTAAAATTTGTAGGTAATCCTTGATGCTCGAGAAACATAGCCATCCTCGGAGCAAAAGAAAGCTCTTCTAATAAGGCTAGACATTCATTTTCAAGAAAGTGTAACATGATGCAGCAATACACCAAGCCCGACCAACTTATTATCTATCATACCATACCATACTTTTCCAGAGAACCGTTCTTCAAAGTGTGTCTTCGCAAAGGCTTGTCGATTTTCGTAGACCACTGAGGTGAGTTGGTACTGTTACTGACACAGTCGCGATTGAAAGAGGCTTCGTTAGTAAACGGTATTAACAGGACTACTCTACGGTCTTGTAATCAATCAACAACAAAATTAAGATAGTCTACCATCATATTCTTCTCAAAGGAAACGAATGCGCTGTAACTTACACGGAAAGTGGCTATGAGTACGTAATGTCCGCCATGTTCTTGTATGTGGGAAACCGATAAACGCAGAAATTCTGCGTATTTTTGTTGGACTACGATCTATCAACTAAATAATATCTTCATTTTCATCCACATTCTATGCATTTTTATGTCAATGTTTGGTCGCAATATCACTGACGGGACTGAACCAGTCTGACGCATTTTGGGCCGGCTGGAGTGGCCGTGTGGTTCTAGGCGCTGCAGTCTGGAACCGAGCGACTGCTACGATCGCAGATTCGAATCATGCCTCGGGCATGAATGTGTGTGATGTCCTTAGGTTGGTTAGGTTTAATTAGTTCTAAGTTCTAGGCGACTGATGACCTCAGAAGTTAAGTCGCATAGTGCTCAGAGCCATTTGAACCATTTTTTGACGCATTTTGGTGTAAAGACAAGCATCACTTGAATCTTGTCGGTTAGAGAATAGTCTACCGTATTCTCTACAAACAGTAGCGTTTCCATTACAAAATCTGTACACAAATACCGTATCGATACGCTCAATATTTATTTATACGTACGGTACGCTTAAATGATATAGTAAAATTGTCCAACAAATAACAATCACAATTATTAATAAGTTAATTATGTAAATTACAACGTAAATTTCTTCTTGGGTCACCAGTGGTCGACTGGTTTGATGCAGCCCGCCACGAATTCCTCTCCTGTGCTAAAGTATTCATCTCACAGTAACACTTACACCAAATGGATTATATTAAAACTTACACCAAAAGTTAACTATTTGTTGCATATAGTTCAAAAAACGTAGCCCCTACAGTTTTCAGCCCCTTTAGCACAACTGAAGTCATTCCCTGGTATTAACTATGCTTTCTGCTTTATTTGATCGGAAATCTAAAGATCTGTCGACTTCTGACTTCCATACTGGATCACCTGTCATGCAGTTCCTCTCGATTTATCCACTATTTCCTCTACATTTGGAATTGCTCGTGCACTCTTAATATTGTTTCCTTTGCTTTTTATTTTACAGAAGGTTATTTTGGCTTTCCTATCAATTGAATCTGTCTTTCCAACGCCCATTCCCATTCCTATTTCTTCACAGTTTTTCTGCACCTATTCCACCTTGGTTTCCCTGCGCATTCTATGGTCACTGAGGTGACGAAATCATAGCGATATGCAAATTTGCAGATGGCGGTAGTATCGCGTACACGAGGTATGAAGGGTCAGTGCACTGCAAGAGCTGTTGTTTGTACTTCGGTGATGCGTGTCAACCGGTTTCCGAAGTGATTATGGCCACACGAAGAGAATTAACAGTCTTTGAACGCGGAATGGTACTTGGAGCTAGACGCATGGGACATTCCATTTCGAAAATAGTTAGGGAATCAATGTTCCGAGAACCAGTGTCAGGAGTTTGTCAAGAATATCAATTTTCAGGCATTACCTCTCACCACGGACAACTCAGTGGACGGTAGCCTTCACTCAAAGACCGAGAGCAGCGGCGTTATCATAGAGTTGTCAGTGCTAACAGACAAGCAACAGTGCGCGAAATAACCGCTGATATTAATGTGGGTCGTACGGCGAACGTATCTGTTAGGACAATGCCCCGAAAGCTGGTGTTAATGGGCAATGACAGCAGACACCTATGCGAGTGCCTTTGCTAATAGCATGACATCGCCTGTAGCGTCCCCTCTCGGCTCGTGACCATATCAGTTGGACCCTCGACTACAGGAAAACCGTAGCCCGACTTCATTTGGTAAGAACTGATAACAGGGTTCGACTGCGCCGCAGACACGACGCAGCTATAGTTGTTGATAAGGCACTGTGCAAGCTGTTGGTGGCTCGATAGTGGTGGGAGCTGTGTTTACATGGAATAGACTCAGTCCTCTGGTCCAACTACACCGATTATTGGCTGTAAATAGCTATGTTCGGCTACTTGGAGACCAGGTACAGCCATTCATGGCCTTCGTGTTCGCAAACAACGATGTAATTTTTATGGATGATAAAGCGCCATGTCACCGGGTCCCAATTGTTCGCGATTGATTTGAAGAACATTCTGGACAATTCGAGCGAATGATTTGGCCAACCAGATCACGAGACATAAATCCCATCCAACACCTATGGGACATAATTGGTAGGTCAGTTTGTGCCCAAAATCCTTCACTGCCAACAATTTCGCAATTAGGGACAGCTATGGAGGCAGCGTGGATCAGTATTTCTGCAGGGGGATTCACAAAGACTTGTTGAGTCAATGCCATGTCGAGTTGCTGCACTACACCGGGGAAAAGGAGGCTCTACACTGTATTAGGAGGTATCCCATGACTTCTGTCACGTCAGTGTATTTCACTACTAAGCGACTTGTATTATCGTATTCCTGCCTTTCGCAGAAATTTTTGTCCTTTCTTCTTTCGTCGATTAATTGAAGTAGTTCTTTAGTCACCCAAAGTTTCATTGAAACTTTTTCCTTGCACCCATTTTTGTCTGCCGACCTGCTAGGATTGCCCTTTTAAAAGTCGTCCATTCCTCTTCCTCTTCACCTGATCCTCCAGCTATGGTACTCAGTATCGCAGAAACTACAGCCATAGAGAACATCAAACATACGTCGTTTCTTAATACGCCAGTATTCCACGGGAGGTACTGGAAGATTTCAGTTAGATCACATCATGGTCAGACAGAGATTCCGAGATCACATACTGCATAGTAAGGCGTACCCAGGAGCAGATATGGACTCAGATCAGAATTTATTAGTGTGGTGTAGAATAGGCTGATATAGACTCAAGATCACTATTTGCTAGAGATGAAGAGTAGGCTGAAGTTTAAGAGATGTCAGGAAAAGTCTCTGTCCAAAGAAGTGGGAAAAGGAAGTACTAAGGAATAAAGAGACTCGCTTGAAGTTGTCTAAGGCTATAGATTCTGCGATAAGGAATAGCTACGTAGGCATTTCAGTTGAAGAGTAATGGACATCTCTGCAAAGATCAATCACAGAAGCTGGAAAGTAAAACATAGGTACAAAGGAGGTAACTGCGAAAAAACCGTGAGTAAAACAAGAAATACTTCAGGTGATCGGTGAAAGAAGGAAATATAAAACTGTTCAGGGAAATACAGATATACAGGTCACTTAGGAATGAAACAGAGAGGAAGTTCAGAAAAGCTAAGGCGAAAAGTCTGAATGAAATATATGAAGAAATCGAAAAAATGGTTGCCGGACGGTGCGACTTAGAACGTAGAAAGGTCAAAACAAACTTCGGTGAAATTAAAAGCAAAGGTGCTAACGTTAAGGGTGCAGTCGGAATTCTACTGTTAAATGCAGAGGAGAGAGCATGTAAGTGGAAAGAGGAGAACTGAAGGTCTCCAAGAGGGGGAAGATTTGTATGAAGAAAAGGGCAGCAAAGAGATAGGGGATCCAGTACTAAAATCAGAATTCAAAAGAACTTTGGAAGACTAGATCAAGTAAGGTGGAAGAAACAGATAAAATTCAATTAAATTTCTAAAACTATAGAGGGAAGAGGCAGCAAATGACGATTCCCGTTGCTGTGTAGAATGTATAAGTCTGACGGTGTAACATCTCGGCTCCCCCGTCGAAGGTGTGAGCAAGGGTGTGTGTGTGTGTGTGTGTGTGTGTGTTGTCCCTATATTAAAGTTAGTTTCGGATATATTAGGCAGTGTGTAAACCTAGGGACCGATGACCTCAGCAATTTGGTCCCAGAGGAGCTTACCACCACAAAAAATGTAACATCTGACATTCGGAAAAATGTCATCCACACAATTCCGAAGACCGCAAGAGCTGACAAGTGCGGGAATTATCGCACAATCAGCTCAACAGCTCATCCATTCAAGTTTCTGACAAGAACGACATACAGAACAACCGAGAAGAAAATTGAGAATTTGATAGATGACGATAAGTTTGGCTTTAGGAAAGGTGAAGACACCAGAGAGGCACTTCTGATGTTCCCGTTGATAATGGAAGCAAGACTAAAGAAAAATGAAGACATGTTCATATTATTTGCTGATCCGGAGAAAGCGTACGACAATTTAAAATAGAGCACGATGATCGAAATTCTGAGGAAAATAGAGGTAAGCTGTAGGGACAGACGGGCAATATAAAATATGTACAAGAGCCAAGAGGGAATAATAAGAGTTGAAGACCAAGAACGAAGCGCTCGGGTTAAGAATGGCATAAGACGGGGATATAGTCTTTCACCCCTCCTGTTTAGTCTGTACATGGAAGAAGCAATGACGGAAATAAAAGAAGAATTCAAGGGTGGAATTAAAATTCAAGGTGAAAAGATATCAATGGTGAAATTCGCTGATGACATTGTTGTCCTCATTTAAAGTGACGAAAAATTACAAGATCTGTTGAACGGAATGTTCTGATGAGTAGAGAATATTGTTCGAGAGTAAACCGAAGAAGAGGAAGATAATGAGATGTAGCAGAAATGAGAACAACGAGGAACTTAACATCAGGATTGATGGTCAACAAGTAGATGAAGTTAAGAAATTCTGCTACCTAGGCTGGAAAATAACCAATGATGGACTGAGCAGGGAGGACACCAACAGCAGACTCTGGCAAAAAGGGCATTCCTGGCGTAGAAAGGGCTACAGGGCTTCTAATTTCAGACACAGGCCTTAATTTTAAGGAGAAATTTCTGTGGATGTACGTTTTGAACACAGCGTTGTGAAGCAGTGAAACATGGACTGTGGAAATACCTGAAAAAAAGAATGTTGAAAATTGGGTGGACTTATAAGGTTAGGAACGAAGAGGTTCTCAGCACAATAGGCGAGGAGAGGAACATATGGAAAACACTAACGTAAAGGAGGAACAGGATGATAGGATATCTTTTAAGACATTAGGGAATAAGTTTCGTGGTACTAGAGGAAGCAATAGAGAGTAAAATCTGTAGAGGAAGGCAGTGCAAGTAATTGAGTACGTTGGTTGCAAGTGCCATTCTGAGATGAAGAGGTTGACACAAGAGTAGGATTCTGGCGGGCCGCATCAAACGAGCCAAAAGACTAGTAAGCCAGAATGAAAAAGTATTATAAAAAATAAAAAAAACACTTCTTTCCCCATTGATTCTTCTGGACGATTCTCTTAAACTGCAGTATACTCTTCGTCATTGCGAAGTTGTGATCCGAATCTATATCTGCTGCTGGGTATTCGTTACCATCTAGTACCTGTTTCAGAATCTTTACCTGGAAATGATGTATTCCAGCTGATATTTTCCCAAGTTTCAGGTCCTTTTCCAAGTATGCCTCCTGTTCTTGTGATATCTGAACACTGCATTAGCGATTCCTAAGTGAACTTTACTCCAGAACACAATCAGTCTTTCACCTCTCTCATTCTTGCTATTGAGCCCATATTTTTCTGTGCCTCTTTCTTCTTTTTTTTCCCTTACTAAGGAATTCAAAACACCGATGATTAAGAGATTTTCATCTCCCTTCACGTACTGAATTACACTTTCATTATCTTCATACTGTCTCTTCACCCTCTGCTTATCACGTCAGCATATATAGGCCTTATTTGAATTTTTGTTGACGTTCATCTGCCGTCGATTTTGCTGAGTATAATCTTGTTGTTCTAAGTAACTCATTCTACGCCCTACCTTACTATTTATAATGAATCCTTTACGTACTAAAATATACCCTATATTCATCTGACCAGAAATGCTACTTGTTTTTCTACTTCACTTACATGCGCTGGATACATACTGAGTCTTTGCGTTTCCCTTTTCAGTTTTCTAGCTTCCCTGCCACGTTCAAATTTTTTGCCGTTCCATGCTCCAACTCGTAGTGTCTTACCCTATCGTTGGTTATTCAATCTTTTTCTCATGGTCACCTCTCCCTTGGCAGTTCCCTCCCGGAAATCTGAATATGGAACTGAACCGGAATCTTTTGACAATGGAAAGATCATCACGACAGTTTTTCAATTACAGGCACATGTCCTGTGGATATTCATTGTCTTCAGTGCAATAATCTCCGCTGCCGTGTGCATCCTCAGGCCGTTGAACATTGCTACTTCTTCCATCTTTAAGACAGATATAGTTCTCTTTCCACATATCCGTGGTAAGGAGATCCTCGGGGTGCAGAACACGTCACAAAAGTAGAACGCATTGCAGAATTCATAAAAAAGTGAGATATGCTAATCTCTTCTCCACATAACTTAAGTGGAATGGCAATCATTGATGGGGAATAAGTAAAAATATCTTAAATACACTTTCATTTAAAAGAAATAACAAACAGTCACAGAAGATGTTAATGTAGAATACATCGTCAAAAAAAGTACGGTTTACGATACCCATTTATGTTGATCACATTACTGCACTGAAGATGTGCAGAAGTCAAATTTTACTTGATACTATTAATGGCACATATACTTCAGTCGTTTCTATTAGTAAATTCGCCTATACTGTAAAAGCAGCTGACGACCAACAACATCCCTTAGGCTCCTGTTAAATTAAGCTTAATAGTTAAACTTTTTACGGCTGCTGGCAAGTGTGAGCCTACATAATAGACACATATCTGGGTCAAATAAATAACTTTAAATGTTATTGGAGATTATTTTTAATTCTGGTAGTGATTTCATGAACTAAGCTCTTGGTTAAATAAACGGTATATTATTTGTAACAAATTTCCTTAAGAAATAGTTATAGCAGTAGTTATCATCCCCAGAACTCTGCAGGATGTTTCTGAGTGCCCACCATAAGTAATTGTTATTACACTGTTTTGGACTTGACCTGGTGAGTTACTCCTAAAAAAAAAAAAAAACGTATGACACTGTCTAATGTACGGAACTAAAGGACGCTAGTATTCTTATTTTTATATCATCTATATCCGACGACATCTGGTTTACAAATACAGATTTGTTTAGCTGCTTCGGAAGTTCTGTGGTACGCTCCTCCCTACTGAATTTGTTATTAAACTGTAATCCCAAGACTTTAAGACTTTCAGCCTCTTCTATAATTTTGTCATGATATTTAGGACATATTGGAGGAAGACGTCTTACAGAACTCTGAACTCCACGCAGTAGCTTATTTTTTTTCTTTTTTCAAGGTTAGAAAACTGTCTAGAAACCATTTATTCACTGTTATTTATAAAAGTGTACTTGATTTGCTATCTATTACAATGTTTGTATCATCTGCAAACAAAACTCGGGGAAATCACAGAGAACCTAAATCTCGATGGGCGGTCGGAGATCTGAACCACGTTCTTGCGGAATGAGGGTTCAGTGTATTGACCACTGCTCTACTTTGGTCGCTCATGTGTCACGGGCATAACTATATGGAGTCTCAAAGTTTCAGTGTGCAACCATCCAGTCAGATCTTCATTACAGACAGTACCCACTCACCTGCGTTCATTCGTCGATAATGTCTTTCCTTACAGAGTATCTTATCATTGGACTAATCCTGAAATTTTTCTCGTTACTATTGGCAATTCGCAGTAGCAACACGGTTCATAAGTAAAATAGCAATTGCGATACCATTGCTTTGAACAGGTAGGGTTGCTCGACTTGAAATACTCATGAAACGAAAAATACGGCATACAGCTAGTTTAAAATGTCAATAAAACAAAAATTATATTTATCGTTTTAATTCGTTTTCTGTGTTTTTTTACAGCTGGAAATAGTACACGTTTTAAAATGGTTCAAATGGCTCTGAGCACTATGGGACTTAACATCTGAGGTCATCAGTCCCCTAGAACTTAGAACTACTTAAACCTAACTAACCTAAGGACATCACACACATCCATGCCCGAGGCAGGATTCGAACCTGCGACCGTAGCAGTTGCGCGGTTCCGGACTGAAGCGCCTAGAACCGCTCGGCCACCGCGGCGGCTTACACGTTTTAAAAAACGGTATCCGACAAATGTGGTCCCATATTGTCAAGTCAAAGATTTACTCGAACTCTGAAGTTCTGTTCGAATCTTTCGAACATGGCGATGGGTTTGTGGGCTCTTGCTGGGTGAGTATTCCTCCTCATGTTCAGAAGAGTACATCCACTATTGGTGTAAATAATGAATTCTGCGTACTCCGTTAGTCAAAATTCGTAAGAGGAAGAAATTTAGTGTCGTGGAAGATGTGAATGTAAATGTTACATCACAGGATCTGCTTGTGGCACCCGACCACACCAGCACACAAGGCAGAACCTACAGTACCATGTCAGCCACACGTCGACATAGCATCCAGTTCCACATCTGCGATAGTAATGAAGAGCTTTGAGCTAGAGGTATGTGTACAATACGGGTACTATAATGCTGTGCCACAAACGTTCCCTGTTATTTTCCGAGAATGTTTTCGAATGCAAAGAAAAATGATTATTACAACAGAGATACCTTTGCTAACAGCACGACATTGCATGCAGCAGGTCTCCTGGGCACGTGACTGTATCGGTTGGATCCCAGACAACTGGAAAAGCCTGACCTGGTGAGGTGAGTCCCGATTTCAATAGGAAAGTCCTGATGGTGTGACGCAGACCTCACAAAGCCATGGACCCAAGCTGTCGACCAAGGCACTGTGCAAGGTGATTCTGGTTCCATAGTGGTGTGGGCTGTGTTTACATGGATAGTTGACTTCAAATGATTATGTTTTGTTACTTGGAGACCATGTGCAGCCATTCATGGACTTCATTTTCCCAAACAACGATGGAATTTTTATGAATGACAATGTGCCATGTCACCGGTCCACAGCTGTTCGCTATTGGTTTGAACATTGTAGAAAATTCGAGCAGTTGACTTGGCCACCCAGGTCGCCTGATATCAATACAATCGATTATTTGTGGGACACAATCGAGAGGTTAGGTCGTGCACAAAATCCTGCAGCAGTTATGGACGGCTATAAAGGCAGCGTGGCTCAAATTTTCTGCAGGGGAGTTCCCACGACTTGTTGACAGTTTGCCACGTCGAGTTTCTTCACTTCGCGGGACAAAAGGTGATCCGATACGACATTAGGGGGTATCCCATGACTTTTGTCACTTCAGTTTATATAATTTGGAAGGAGATATTTTCCGAAACTCTACTGCACTTGTACTCCGTGTTTATCGAATACCATCAACATAAAATATAACTTTGGAAGGTAGGAGACGAGATACTGGCGGAAGTAAAGCTGTGAGGACGAGGCGTGAGTCGTGCTTGGGTAGCTCAGACGGTAGAGCACTTGCCCGCGAAAGGCAAAGGTCCCTAGTTCGAGTCTCGGTCCGACACACAGTTTTAATCTGCCAGGAAGTTTCAACATAAAATATGTTTTGTGACATAAGTAGTACTGGTATATGCCTTGTGCAGTATGGAATTCGCAGTAAAACGTATTTTTGTTTATGCAGTAATATCTAGTGGTTTGCTTTATAATTTTTCAGTTACATAAACTTAAAATAGAGACCCGCAGTCTTTTACCAGCGCTTACATTAATATTTGGGAGCGTGTGACGGGCGACGCAAGCAGGAAGTCACCATTTCTGTGTCTTGGTTAGTGCAACCGTTGGAAGACATTCGAAGCACTACCCGAAACAGGTAGCTCTGTTTCTCGGCGTTGCAGATTGTCAGAAGTGGTTGTCGTCGAGCGGTTTTAGGAGCTGACGGGCGAAGTGACTTTTGTTGATGTCGAAGAACTGCTTCATAGAGATGAAGTAGAAGGTGGTTCAGTGGTAGTCGTAAAAAAAAAAAAAAAAAAAAAAAAAGACTCTGAGCACTATGGGACTTAACTTCTGAGGTCATCAGTCCCCTAGAACTTAGAACTACTTAAACCTAAGTAACCTAAGGACATCAAACACATCCATGCCCGAGGCAGGATTCGAACCTGCGACCGTGGCGGTCGCGCGGTTCCAGACTGCAGCGCCTAGAACCGCTCGGCCACTCCGGCCGGCGGTAGTTGTGGAGACTAATGAATCTGAAACTGGTGGTAAGGTTTTAGAAATGTCCACGTCGCAGTCAAGTTACGCTAGATTAGTTCCGGATGAGTGTTGTGAACCGATAACTAAGCGACCGAACTACGGAGCTATATTCCTTAGAGCAAAATTAAAAGTGGTAGCGCAAGAGAAGTAGCAACCAAACTGGAACCTGCAACCGTGGCAAAAGAAAGGGGAAACAACGACTCTTAAAAGGAAGTAAGATCTAAAACTGTGGGAAAGATTTATCGTTAAAGGATGGACAAGACACGATAACGACTAGTCGATAAATAAATGTACATTCTATCGATTTGTCGGATCTCGTCTCAACGAAAACGTGACATCGCGAATACTCCGGCAATGGGTTGCAGGAGCAGCGCTTCAGTAAACGATCAACACAGATTTTACGTATGCTGCATCATTATCTCGGGCAGAGAGTTTCAAATCTGAGTGTAAAATTCGTCACGGGCATGAATTACGTGTGACACAAGGAGGTAGAAAATATCGACAGTATACTGAAATTTGCAGCACCTCACAGCACATAAACAGCGACATTTCTACTGGTTTTAATCGTGACTATGTGATCAACATGGACAAAACAGGATGCAAGCATCGGACGAAAATTCTATGCACGTTATAAGACGACACAACGTCTGGAATCATGCTACTTAAACTTTTCCTGTGCTTACAAGGAAATAGTGATGACTTTCGTCCTCAAGTTTTAGAAGAGTTCAAAGTTTTTTTTAACAAGTCGGTTGTTTTAAAACTGTACGTTGCTGATAACAACATTTCTCTGATGCTGGGTTCGTGGGGTGGAGAATCCAATACTCTCACGCATAATATCAGGCTTATACATGGCGAGCGCCAACCGACTTGAACAGTAAAAAATTACACCGTGAAGTTGCCAATTGTGTGCCAGCCGTATAACCTTTATTTTTAATGTCAAATTAAAAACTTTATTTGGAGGCTTCAGAACTGGAACGTGCTTCTGGAAATTCAGCGGAAATTTCGCAACCGGAAGGACGCAATAACGATTCATAGTATAATTCATTATCATCTCTCAGCACCCATTTTTCAGGCGATGTTATCGTATGCGTGGTACGTATCGAAATTAATTCCCTAAAAATAAATATTTTTAAATGGAAACCAAGTCTGTTTTCCGCCGAAACTTTGGAAGGAACTGTCAGTTGCGCGAACATTCATTCATTAGATGTTCTTGCTGCTGCCTATATATTTGCGTAGAATGTCTGAAAGACAAGTACCATCCATCTAATTACTCGAAGGGAAAAAAGTACATGTAAGTGAGTGAGTGAAAGAGCCGCTGTGAAGCGACCAGGATCAAAATTTTAGTTTTTCGCTAACCCCAGTTGTTTAGAAAATTTATTTGTCTATCTCGTTACAATTCCTTATTGATTCACTTACCTTCTTAACCCTCACGTTTCTATTAATAAAATAAATGAAATTACTGTATGAGTCTACGATCATTGTGTATATTCTGAAAATAAAACCATCCAGATCTCTTAGTATAACTGCCTTCTTTATTACGTCGTTTCGGCTACTGCTGTCATCACA
Organism: Schistocerca nitens; assembly: GCF_023898315.1. Lineage (NCBI taxonomy): Eukaryota > Metazoa > Arthropoda > Insecta > Orthoptera > Acrididae > Schistocerca > Schistocerca nitens. The sequence continues at coordinate 230,208,958 of NC_064614.1, read as the reverse complement.
TAACATAAAGCTTAGAACTTACTAAACGAATGTCAAATTCAATGTCAATACTAAACACCTACTCATAATCGGGGCGTCCTGAGGAAACATTAGCAAATAAAAAATCAACGTCATCATCGTCAAACATTTGAGTAAATTCCTTTCCGATTCATGTCGCACAAAGCGAGTAATGCCGGATATTGCTTCTGAATCTGCATTCATTATGCCGCGAATGAACTAGGACCACCTTCTGGATACAAAATGATTAGAGGAGTGTACCTATTGTTACTAGTTCGAGCCAGAGAAGTACAGGCCAACAATTACTTTGCACAGCATTGCATTTAAATGGATTTACAGTGTTTATGTGACATCAGTAATGCGGTGGGCAACGGCCTTGCCGCATTGGATACACCGGTTCCCGTGAGATCACCGACGTTAAGCGCTGTCTGGCCTGGCCGGCACTTGGATGGGTGACCATCCAGCCGCCATGCACTGTTGCCATTTTTCGGGGTGCACTCAGCCTCGTGATGTCAATTCAGGAGCTAATCGACCGAATAGTAGCGGCTCCGGTCAAATAAAACCATCATTACGACCGGGATAGCGGTATGCTGACCACACGCCCCTCCTATCCGCATTCTCACCTGAGGGTGACACGGCGGTCGGATGGTCCCGATGGGCCACTTGTGGCCTGAAGACGGAGTGAATAATTCGGTGAATTCCAAATGAGGCATTTGTCACATGTGCTTCCTGAGCGTCGCCAAAAGTATAGCAGCAATGAAGTTTATCTTGAAATATTACAAAAGTTGTTTGTACCTTTACTTTTCTTTGATTAATGATACGATCCACCAGAAGTTTCAGGCGCACCTTATTACAACTCATACTTCGTGGATGAATCTAGATCTGCGTATAAAGGTATTAACTTATGGCAACCTTCATCTCCAGTAGAAGTTCATGTACAAATATTGGGATATAACAATAAACTCTCATGTGCTTGGAGCATTGCGAGGGAAACCGCATCGATTAGTGACTCACATGATGTAATATTTGTGTGTGGAACATTATTCAGTACCCGATTAACAACACATTTTCGAGTCGCGTTACAAAATTAAGAGCCATTAGTTGGAATACGTGAGTGACTGCAGTAATCAGCTTGGGATAGCGCGCTGTCAGGCGCAAATTCTACGGTCGTGATTAGTTAATGATTCCATGATAATGTTGTTGTTTCCTCTTAGCATGACCTAAAGTTAAAATGCGAGAGGAAAAAAGTAGTCCTGCCCTTTGTAAATTGTGATGTGTGATTCGTTCTCAAAATTATTCATAATGCGACTGGTGATGAAAATATGTGATGTTGAAAGGAATCTGCTAGATCTCTTTCATATAGTTCGTTTCGACTTGCTGTTGTTTTACTACCGGCGGCTGCTTGTTTGAAACAGCAGCTATCCTCGAGGAAAGAACTCTTGATTCTTTGTTTCTATCTCCGGATTAACAGTACCGGGATTTCTCCTGTATCATAATACCATGTAACCAAATGCATGATAAATATACGTGGAATGTATTTCTCACAGGTGACGGGAGCTAGTTGTCTGCTAGACAAGGATCTTCAATCTTTAGTGTGCAGCAAATAAGGAAGAAGTTTAGCTGTGCCAGCTGGGCAAGTTGCCTTGGTCAAGTGGGTTCCATTCCGCTGACGAGGGTGCGTTATCTCTTTGAACAAACCCCCACCACCATCACTTTTCTCAGGCGGGCGGCTGGCTGGAACCACTCTGCAGGGTTAACAGAATTCATGTGGGAGATGCTTCGCGCTTAGGCCAAGTGCCCTTGTGGTACAGAGGAAGCATGTCTTTAATTAACGATTTTCAAAGTCATTTCACTGTCATTGCACTTAGAAATCTGAAGTAAATGCCCTTAATGCTGATGATATTTTTGCCAACTAAGGAACATACAAGAGTGTCTTTGTCCCGATATCATTTTCACTTCAGAATGTTAGAGATCATTGGATGTGTTCTTAGATCGTTAACAAGTGGTCGTATTTTTTTACGTTTGTCTGTTGAGCATGCGAATTGTAAGATGCCCCTCCTTTTTGATTAAAAATACTTGCAGTAATTTGGCTGGTTGAAATTCATAGGTATCGGACTTGTGGGTTCTTATAGCGTAGAAGGACGAATTTACTCCTTGGGTACACTTGAGGGGTCATGAAAGTTTCTGACCGCGAGCCTACTGACATGTGTCCTCTCTATCTCTCCAATAACTCTGTTCATAATACGTGCTGCAATTCTAGCATTAAAATGATGTGGTTGAATTTTATTGGCACTGATTAAAGGAACACTCTGTATATTATACACTCCTGGAAATGGAAAAAAGAACACATTGACACCGGTGTGTCAGACCCACCATACTTGCTCCGGACACTGCGGGAGGGCTGTACAAGCAATGATCACACGCACGGCACAGCGGACACACCAGGAACCGCGGTGTTGGCCGTCGAATGGCGCTAGCTGCGCAGCATTTGTGCACCGCCGCCGTCAGTGTCAGCCAGTTTGCCGTGGCATACGGAGCTCCATCGCAGTCTTTAACACTGGTAGCATGCCGCGACAGCGTGGACGTGAACCGTATGTGCAATTGACGGACTTTGAGCGAGGGCGTATAGTGGGCATGCGGGAGGCCGGGTGGACGTACCGCCGAATTGCTCAACACGTGGGGCGTGAGGTCTCCACAGTACATCGATGTTGTCGCCAGTGGTCGGCGGAAGGTGCACGTGCCCGTCGACCTGGGACCGGACCGCAGCGACGCACGGATGCACGCCAAGACCGTAGGATCCTACGCAGTGCCGTAGGGGACCGCACCGCCACTTCCCAGCAAATTAGGGACACTGTTGCTCCTGGGGTATCGGCGAGGACCATTCGCAACCGTCTCCATGAAGCTGGGCTACGGTCCCGCACACCGTTAGGCCGTCTTCCGCTCACGCTCCAACATCGTGCAGCCCGCCTCCAGTGGTGTCGCGACAGGCGTGAATGGAGGGACGAATGGAGACGTGTCGTCTTCAGCGATGAGAGTCGCTTCTGCCTTGGTGCCAATGATGGTCGTATGCGTGTTTGGCGCCGTGCAGGTGAGCGCCACAATCAGGACTGCATACGACCGAGGCACACAGGGCCAACACCCGGCATCATGGTGTGGGGAGCGATCTCCTAAGACCGGCAAGGGAACTTGCTGTTCGAACAGGACAATGCACGTCCGCATGTATCCCGTGCCACCCAACGTGCTCTAGAAGGTGTAAGTCAACTACCCTGGCCAGCAAGATCTCCGGATCTGTCCCCCATTGAGCATGTTTGGGACTGGATGAAGCGTCGTCTCACGCGGTCTGCACGTCCAGCACGAACGCTGGTCCAACTGAGGCGCCAGGTGGAAATGGCATGGCAAGCCGTTCCACAGGACTACATCCAGCATCTCTACGATCGTCTCCATGGGAGAATAGCAGCCTGCATTGCTGCGAAAGGTGGATATACACTGTACTAGTGCCGACATTGTGCATGCTCTGTTGCCTGTGTCTATGTGCCTGTGGTTCTGTCAGTGTGATCTTGTGATGTATCTGACCCCAGGAATGTGTCAATAAAGTTTCCCCTTCCTGGGACAATGAATTCACGGTGTTCTTATTTCAATTTCCAGGAGTGTATTTTGGTCACAAGTATTGTGTCCCCATATATTTATTCTCTCTCATTATACACTGTTTCGTTTAAGTTTGCCATTGCTTTTCAGTATATTACGCTGGCCAGTGAGTTACATGTTACTTCCTGAGTAATAAAGTACAAGCAGTTCCACAAATTATGAAATTTTCCCGAGGTGTTAAAAACCATTCAAGCGTCCAACCTGCTCCACTTAGCTACTCAATGTGGACTGACTGACTCTTCCACTTGAAGATTTGCAGACACCGAAGCCACTTCACGCCCGTATAATAAGACTTCCCGCCAGCGACACTACCTCACTGAAATAAGACGCATAACGGTAGATTCACTCCGTCAGAGACGTTATCAGTGTCTGTATCCTTACAACTTTTCCATTTTTAATGTAATTTTGTGGTAAAATAAGTAGCTCCGAAGTTTCTCAGTTTGCTTATCTCCTCTCACACATCCAACAAAGTATGTGTGGCCGCCAATAATTTTGCTAGACGAACAGATCTCTGTGAGCGCCTGCACTCATGATTAGTTTTTATTCAATTCCGAAATAATAAAATAAATAGTTTTCTTGAGATTGATGACGTCCTCTCACATGTCCACCAAAATATGTGTAGCCACCAACAGTGTGTTTCTAGATGAATAGATCTCAACTTGCTGATTATATGTAATGTCTATATCTACAGCTGAATTTATACAGATTCGTGATTTTAGAATTAATGAAATATTTTTGCGTTCAGTCACCTGTACAGAACGTAGTCCAGCTTTCTGCCAAGAGTGCTGTGGTGTTATCCTATTCTGATTTGTAAAAGGGAAAATTCTTTCGTAGTTCTGTTTGATGGATATACGTATGTATGACTGTATTACTACTGTGCTCTGGTAATATAAGTTACCAAGTATCTCTCGTAAAGTCACTAATTCAACAATGTACTCTACTTTCACGATCCCACACCAGTTCCCCTTTTGTAACTTACTTTTTCCAGTTGCTACGTCTTGTCTGAAAAGAAAATCAATTCAGACGGTATTGGCTAGTGAAGACTGCAAGGAAGTATTTTCGAACTACCCCTTGTCTACATGAGATTAACATGTAAGTCATTATTCGTCACAATCTTTAGATTCATTAAAAATTAATCGCATTAACTGAACTAGGCAGTTCCATCACGATATTAGTGACTTCCATTGGCGACTACAATAAACCTATTTAAAAAGAATAGGTATTCTTCCCAGGAGATCTTTTTTAACTGAGTTAACAAATAGAGCCAATCAGAACTGTTGGTTACATTATGTTAGTCAAGGTCTCGCAGTATAACTCTTTTCATATGATTTCTCAAGTAACTGAGACCTTTTATTTAGTTTGCAGTGTCAGTTTACATTATACACGGCAGCTATCTTTTAATGTTACTTTGAAGTAGAGGTGTCGTTCAAATACTTACCGTTCAAAGACACCATCAGCATCGAAAAATCGAGAACTCTGTTTCTCGGGACTAGAATATCTGCTGATGATGGCGTTTAACAAGAAACATAAAGCATGAAGCCGCAGACACATCTTTGTTTAGAGTCTATTCATATGTGTTACGGAAGTCTACAGTGTAACATGCACAAGTTCTTTATCGAGGCTTTGCTACCCAGCCACAGTTCCGTATAGTATGAAACTAGTAACTGGACATGGATTTTAAGCCTTAACGAAGGGCTCCAAAGAGAACCCACATTACCGCAAGAGCACAATGCCCTTTAGCTGTTGCACTATTCTTCTATTGAAAACTCCACAGACGCTCTCCTGTTCATCACGCCAGTTTTGCATCCCTGGCAGGGACAGGGGTTGAGGTAGCGGAGGGGGTTGGGGGGAGGCAGGATATGGGGGAGAATAGCTTAGCTGTTGCCCGGGGCTGCTTCCAGAATGAAATGTCTCTTTCTGGGGAGGAGTGGACGCTGAAATGAAGCTCTGTGGTAGATTAAAGCTTTGTGCACGACGGGAAGTCGAACATGGGACTCTGGGCTCCACAGCCGCTGCTCTAGGAAGAGGCAGATTGAAAATTTGTATCGGTCTGTAAAGCCTGTGAGAAGAGCCACATCATGTATCATTCTGAAAGACTCGTTTTGGTTCGCAGACTTCCGTTGTAGTCATGTATTTAACAAATTCTCCCTTAAAATTTAGCCTAAAAGCATCAGCGCCTCTGGACGCAAATAAAGAAGAGAAAGCTACCGGCGATAACGCATTATACCGCTGCTATTCGGGGATAGCTGCTACTGCTACTGCTATGCAGCAGCTGCTATTGCATTTTCGTTACAGTCGGTAGCTTTGCTGGATAAGTGTGTAAGTTGCAGTACCGAGTTTAGCAGCAAACAAAAATCAATCTTTAAGTGTTTCTCCTACGCTGTGTGTGTGTGTTCTCTTTCAAAGGCAGAAGCAGTTTTTAGTTTTCGATTCCATGTTGGAAGCTGTCGATTTTTCAATGGCGTCAAGACAAGTCTGTAAAAGCTTCTCTCCTATCCAATTAGAGTCCACGAAGCTTGTTCGATGAAGGGGAGTTTTCACTGGAGTTTGGGGTTGGAAGGTACGTAGAATGTATGGTATAAATAAGGTCGTGTTAGTGACTTACAGGCATGCAGTCCAAGCTGATTAGGCAATTTCTAAAGTCTTTCGAATCGCAGCTAATGTTGATTATGCTGCATGTATAATCAGAAAAAACCTCCAGTTTCAAAGATTATATCTTTTACATCTACATCTATACCGGCATCTACATGGCTACTCTGCAATTCACAGTTACATGATGAGATTTTCACTCTGCAGCGGAGTGTGTGCTGATATGAAACTTCCTGGCATATTAAAACTGTGTGCCCGACCGAGACTCGAACTCGGGACCTTTGCCTTTCGCGGGCAAGTGCTCTACCATCTGAGCTACCGAAGCACGACTCACGCCCGGTACTCACAGCTGTACTTCTGCCAGTATCTCGTCTCCTACCTTCCAAACTTTACAGAAGCTCTCCTGCGAACCTTGCAGAACTAGCACTCCTGCAAGAAAGGATATAGCGGAGACATGGCTTAGCCACAGCCTGGGGGATGTTTCCAGAATGAGATTTTCACTCTGCAGCGGAGTGTGCGCTGATATGAAACTTCCTGGCAGATTAAAACTGTGTGCCCGACCGAGACTCGAACTCGGGACCTTTGCCTTTCGCGGGCAAGTGCTCTACCATCTGAGCTACCGAAGCACGACTCACGCCCGGTACTCACAGCTTTACTTCTGCCAGTATCTCGTCTCCTACCTTCCAAGCACTTGCCCGCGAAAGGCAAAGGTCCCGAGTTCGAGTCTCGGTCGGGCACACAGTTTTAATCTGCCAGGAAGCTTCATATCAGCGCACACTCCACTGCAGAGTGAAAATCTCATTCTGGAAACATTCCCCAGGCTGTGGCTAAGCCATGTCTCCGCTATATCCTTTCTTTCTGGAGTGCTAGTTCTGCAAGGTTCGCAGGAGAGCTTCTGTAAAGTTTGGAAGGTAGGAGACGAGATACTGGCAGAAGTAAAGCTGTGAGTACCGGGCGTGAGTCGTGCTTCGGTAGCTCAGATGGTAGAGCACTTGCCCGCGAAAGGCAAAGGTCCCGAGTTCGAGTCTCGGTCGGACACATAGTTTTAGTCTGCCAGGAAGTTTCACAGTTACATGCTTGGCAAGGGGTCTATCGAACCACCTTCAGACTATTTCAATGTCGATCCACTCTCGAACAACTCGCATGAAAAACGAACACGTAAATGTTTCCGTGAGAGTTCTGATTTCTCTAATTTTATTAAGGTGATCATTTTTCCCCATGTAGGTAAGGAACAACAAAACAATTCTGTAATGGGAGGAGAAAGTTGGTGATTGAATTTTCGTGAAAAGATGTTGCCGCAACGAAAAACGCCTTTGTATGAATGATTCCACTCCAACCTGCCTGCCCTATTTCGCAGTTATAGAAAGAAGCTTCGGGAAAATGTGTTTAGTAACTTTGCTTTAGTTGCACTGTCATCTGTAACATCACCATTGCTACCACGCACGTGAAGGTAACGGTTGTGTCGTTTCGCTGGTGTACTTTACATACGACCAGAATTTACTTGAATTTTCTCGCAGATTTGGAGACAGAGTTTCGTTAAGGGAACTATTAAAAGAATCTCACATTGAAATCCGCGCTAAATTTTAAGCTTCAGTAAAATATCGCTCGTCTTGGAGACTTTGCGTTCTTTACAATCTGACATGATTTTTTTGTTCTTATGCAGCTGTGTTTTGACCTGTTTTCTGTAACATGGGGGATTTGTTTCGCCTCTTATTAATTATTTCCGTATAAATCTTTTCACTGCCGTCTATACTATTTCTTTGAATTCAGACTGCATCTTATCTACGCTCACATAGACAGCTTTGAAGAAATGGAGGTTCTCTCTCAGGAAGGCGTTAAGCGCATTTTTATCTGCTTTATTAAACAGATATATTTTGTGTGTATTTTTTGGTGGATGTGGGTGTTACGGCATTCAGATTCGCTACAACGACCTTGTGGGCACTAATCCCTGTATCCGTCGTGATGCTCTATATTTGCTCAGGATTATTTGTTGCTAAGAGATCAAGTATGTTGTGGCAAGCATTTACACTTCTAGCGGGCATCTGAACTAAATGCTTGAAATGACTTTCGGAGAAAGCATTTAGTGCGCTTTCGGACGATGTTTTATACCTACGACCGACTTTAAAGATGTATTTTTGGCAACCTATCAAGGGGCAAACATTAATAAAACCGAAAAACTGTAGGGATAGATTCCTGATTGGAAATGGAGGAAAAAACATTCTAAGAACTTGTGTCCGGAAGTGCATCGTTGCCATGGTAACTGGCTCTGAAGAATGACAGTTCCTCTGACCATGTGCTGCATGTTCCTGTGTGCTGCAAGCTGTGTGGTTGACGCAGCGTACTATAAGCAGCAGAATGGTCCGGAATTCATTTCGGGAACAAGACGAGATAGTTTTTGTGTACCGTAAAGCAGATGGAAACGGTCGAGAGGAAGCATCGCTATAACAAAAGAAGTGCCCTAATCGACACCAAACACATCACACAGCATTTAAAGCCCTTTTTCACCGTTTGTGTGATCCTGGGCCCTTTCAGACAGACGAAGGTGCAGGGAAGCGGCGGGCTGTGCGTATACCGGATTTGGTGGACCGGGTTCTACAGTATATTGAGACGAACCCTATTACAAGCACCAGGCTAAGTGGCCCACTAACAAGATGTGGATCCAGCGTGACAACCTCTATTATCCCTGTCACCTACAATTCTATGGAGGCCACTTTGAACATTTATTGTGACGTAGATATGTGTGATGTCTTTAGGTTAGTTAGGTTTAAGTAGTTCTAAGTCTAGAGGACTAATGACCTCAGATGTTAAGTCCCATAGTGCTCAGAGCCATTTGAACCATTTGTTTTTGATGCAGCTCTGTAGTGTGTTACGGGACCATTTGCTGCACACTGTCCATTTCCAGACACATGTTGACAGGACCTTCCTTCCTCCATTTCCAGACAGTACTCCACCCCCGAAGTTTGTCGGTTTTATTAATAAAATGTAAATGTCGTGTGACTAGGGCTTCCCGTCGGGTAGACCGTTCGCCAGGTGCAAGTCTTTGGATTTGACGCCACTTCGGCGACTTGCTCGTCGATGGGGATGAAATGATGATGATTAGAACAACACAACACCCAGTCCCTAAGCGGAGAAAATCTCCGTTCCATCCGGGAATCGAACTTGGGCCCTTGGGATTGACATTCTGTCGCGTCGACCACTCAGCTACCAGAGACGGACGGTTTTATAAATGTTCACCCTGTATATCATCTGAGTCGTAGGGCCCTAAAATGAAACAAAAAATTATTCCGGTTGTCATGTATAACCTTTACCCATACTAACTCAAAGGAACTATCTACTTCAATTTCAGAACAAGATAAGCTACTTACAACAACAACAACAAACACACCACTACCAACAAGGTAAACTACTTCTAACAGCAACAAACACACCATCATCAACTGTATTTATTCTATCATTTTTAAACATAGTTAAATGCTTTGTAAAAATGTTGGCTAAACTTACCTCCGTCTATAGCCAGCATTCAATACCCATAACGATTTGAGCATCAGTGGTTTCTATTAGATTTTGGAGCTCTGATTATTTCCCTACACAGCTACAACAATTTAAACTACAATAACTATGATTCCTCTGTCTACATTCGTCCTGTGTTTGAAGTGCACCTCTGAGACTGAAGGCCCTTTCCGTAGTTTCCCGAGACCCCTCTAACCTAAACAATGGTCCAGTTCACTTCACTTAGCCCCCGGTACGATTGCAGCCCCTTCCTGTGTGAAATGCGCACGTGACCTATCATGTGGAGCCTGACACCTCTCCGCCGTATGTCTGTAGCCTGCACGGTCAGAGAATCGTCTGAGTCTCTGAGTCAGACCTTCCACTCTGCTCTGTGGCAAAGGTCCGCAGCGCTGCAGATGGTTAGCTTTATCTTCTTCTTGAAAAACATTATCGCTTCAGATAACATCTGGAAACCAGTGAGAATCTCTTCCGACCCAGTGCGGGACAGATCATGAATCCCGACATTAGCCACCACCTGCAGTTGGCTGCACCCTGTGCTACCCATGGCATCCAGAAGAACCTGTTCCACATCTGGGATGACTGTCACCAATACGCATACGGAATGCACACTGGACTACTTTCCCTCCTGAGCAGCCGTATAATTAAGCGATCCCATTTCCCGCCTGACTTTCGAGCTTCCAACTATCTACAAACCACTCCTCTGTGAATTCCCGTACCTTTCCGGTTGAGAGACTTCCTGTGAAACAAGTCAAGCGACTTCATCTGGCTTAGGATATCAGGAACAAATAGTGCCTAAAATCAGTTTGTCGGACTAACTGGAGAGGCCTTTGTTTGGTCCCCCAGAAGTTTCACACACTGCCATCCACGATACTGTTTCTTGTGCTGGTCGGGATCTAACGTCTCTCAAACGAATATACACGGTCTAGTCAGATTTATGTTACGAACAGCTATGTCTGACGTCAACGTGCAATAACTACTCACAGGCGGAAGGTGGCAGCATAACAATGGAGATAGTATAAAGCGTGTCGTGGAGGACAAGGAAAATAGTGCAGTCGTTGTCGTAATGCCGAAATGGAGCGATTTATCTGACTGTAAAAAGAGTCTGATTATTGGTCAAAAGAGCCGCAACAACTCATCAGCAACTGCAGTTGACGAACTCTGTCTGACACACAACTGGAGGAACAGGGTGGAATTACGTTAAATTTGTCTCAGCGCCTAGTCAGGCTAGAACCATTGTTGGTACAATGGATTGCAGGTACGTCTATTAAATTTCACGTGAAGTACCCTCCCAAATCAAAAGGGACTGTAGTAATACAGAAAAAGAGTGATCACTGCTACTACCATTAGCTTGCATGCTTCGTACGAATTTGCTCACTTAAAGGCTGCCGCTGCAGTCTGAATAGTCTTGCCTCTGGTTTTGTAGTTAAGGCTGCGCATTTAAAAATGTAAGATCCAACCTACTTAGCCTTGGGATAATTTAAATAATTCATAACTCGCGAAAAAGAATCTCCTGTTTTCAAATACTAAGCAAGGAAGTGATGTAGGACGTGCCGTGGGTCAGATACGGATGTATCGTGGGATGAATTTCGGTTATGGAAAGCCTGAATATAATTACGAGTAAAAACGAACATTTATTGACTTAAACCTTAAACCTTGGTTCTCAGTCCGCTACGGAGTTCGTCGTTTATGGAAAGGGAATAATCAACGACGTCTTAATCACACAAGCGCTTAACATCCACGTGCTGCTGATGGAGTTTACACAGAGGAGACAAGAAAAGACCAAAGGCCGTCCACCATGACCACACGTAGCTAGCAAACAGATGCTGCTCCCTCAGTTGTAACACGCAGAATGAGTGTGTGAAGTTACCGTTGAAATATAAGAACGAAGATCAAAACATGAGGCAAGAAACACAGTTAATTTAAATGAACAAACAGGAAGGTTACGGAAGCTACAGCACAAAAGGCTCTAAACATGGTGGTAACGAAACGAAAGTGAGTAGTGAACAAATAGGAATTTCGAGATAAATGGATTAGTACTAGGTTGCATTTATGCTACAGCAAACGAGATGTGAAAGCCAAGGCTCTTAAACACGATGATTAACAAGTGATAGTAATGAATAAAGCAAGTACCGAACAAAGTGAGATACGGAATAAAACAGATTGAAAAATTAATGGCTAAATCACAGTGATACACCAAGCAGTCGCACTCGCGGTTAGAAAAATAAGAAGCTGAGTGAGCAGAATCGTTACCCATTCAACACAACTTCAAGTTTTCAAGTACCTAGTTGAATGAAACAGTAGCCTAAGAAATCACCTAAATTTAAAAGTATTTAATACTCTCGATATAAAAGTAAAATTAGTGACAGGAGCTGATAGACTGTAAAGTTATAAGAGAAAAGCTTTAGGGCTTCCTTTAAAACGGAAACTTAAACATATTAAAGCACTAACTGTGTAACACCCCACCCATCACTTATCTGGTTTTGGCGTGTGTTCACCCCAGCTAATTGACTAACAGATCAACAGAGAGTGCAAAACTGCCACAATATCGGATAACGCAAAGAAAGTAATAAGGCCCTGTGGCTCCTGATTGAACTGCGGTGGCAGTGTTGACATTAATTGATTCAGAATTGATCACTTTTAATTAAAAAGGGGTGCACATTGATGTTATATGCAGCTATTGAACACCAGTTGCAAATGTTGAACATAAAATTAATTAAGAAAGTGACTTGGGATTTCAACTACCTGATTGAAAACAGATGCAGTCGATTATCACAAATTTATTTTAACTCACGACCTTCAATCACCACATTACATGACTCTCCTACCAGGCAGTGATAATAAATTCCGTTTGCGTGGAGTAAAGCTCGATAACTCAAAAGTAATTCCTTTCGACTGACCCAGGCGTGATGCGAAGTGCGAGAAGAATTCTACATTACACGGCCCATGAAACCCTCGTGGAAACTTCGCCGACGTGATCCAACAAATTAATCAGTGGCCGGAGTGGCCGCAATATCACCGAATACAGCGTGGCGGCGCGGTGTCGTTGTATGGACGTCGGCCGACCTCGTGGTCCTGCAAGGCTGCGATCGTCTATTCACTCCTAGCTATCTTGCTCAGTACATAGCTGAACCAAAACTTTCTATCTCCAAGCTCAATCATTCCATTTGCTAAGTCCTAAACTGCAGAGATGCTCACTCTTTCTGAGACAAGCTGAGTAAAGAACGCCACGTCCGCACTCTAGGCAAGCTGGGAACAGAAGACCTCTACGGAGACTTCTCCCAGTCCGCTCTTCGCCTCGGTTTCCCCTCCAGCAAAATCACTTACGCCAATTGCAGCTCAAGTCGCGTTAATTATGCGTCGCTTCCCAGCACCGACCAATGCCTGCTCTGGGAAGTGAACAAATTCCCACAAAATTTCCCTTCCTCTCAACTTCTGTTATTTAGCTGCTCCCAGGCCACTCATCAAGGTTAGCATTTGCACAACACCGAGTTTTCCAGAATTCTGACTAGCAGGAGAGTACTTCAAATTCCTCGGTCCTACGTTCCCATCGGAGGCTGGCGTATTTCATTCTGTCGCTCTTCAGTTGATTTACTTCAGACTCTGCGGACCGTGAATTCGGCGTGAAGTTGCTATAGTCACGAACACTCATATTTTGACCTCTATTGACCGCTCCACAGTAGCTTTGTGCGGCTTTCTGGCATGTTTCACAGAAGATGGGACGATGGACATTTATCAACAGGCGTACAAGTTCTCCGTCTGTTTCCCGGTACACCAGCATGGAGTCAGGGTCAACCACCCACTCACTGTCACTCATCTTAAGACGGCTGGAGGCCGCGCACCGTTACCACTTTCTCTGAGCTTGAGCTGCCCTAAGCTGCCTATTGTCGCTTCCCTTAGCCGTTCCCCAGCCGGCCACGGTCAACTCTAAATGCTTCCGTGGGGTAAACTAGCCTCCAGTAAATCGACTCGTTTCCATAAAGTTTCCATGTCGTGTGAATTACTTTAAAACCACCACCCGACATTAATTATTCCAATATATCCATACTATACCCTCTACAAGATGTATTGTGCCTTGTCAGTCATTTTGTTCAGCCCTACTGTTCGCTCAACGTGAGTTAGGTGATCTTTCATGACTTCATGTAAGGGGCATAGTTCTTGACATGTTACATAGCCCCTCTCTTCAAATCAGTTTTGTGGTACAGGTGATGACTCCTATGGTGTTTCCACCTGTGGTACAAAATTAATATCTCCATAACTGGTGTTTTTAATCCGTTGGCGTGAGTAGTTACGGGCGATTGATTACCACTGCCTCCTCTCTGACGCACAATCCCACTCATTCCTAGGGTACCTGCCTTCAATGACTGGATTTACTGTTAAAGACGTGGTCATTACTTAGTCTAATTTTACTTTAATCTCTGCCGATTCCTGAGAGAATTATTGGTCAGAGTACTCAAACGAAAACTACAATTACATAACAAGGACACACGTCGCAAAGGGCAAATACACATGTTTAAGCACCTCTGTGCTTGTTATTTGAATGTAAAGACCCGCAATTATAACTTAAGGTCCATTCACTCTCAGTTATCCATCCCTACTCGACTTAAATTCCTAAAAGCATACATGAACAATATTCGTGTAACATTTTGTGAAGTTGGTAGTGGTTGCTCTCATTCAATTATATGTGAGCGCCCGTTTGATATTTTATAAATAAAGGTTTTTGTCTCACTGTCTCTGGACGTTTATATTGTGCATGGTGCAAGTGTCATCTTTAGACAATTCAACAAGGTCTGGCCCAGTCCAGTGTCTGGGATTGTGTACACACATGTACCTCTTTTTTATACATATCTATAAAACACAACCAAAATAACAAGAATCATCGCATATTGAACAACCACTGTTGTGTATTTGTAACAAGGTATAAGTATGATATCTCATTCTAACACAAAGAGACGTGGCATGACAAATGTATGACGTTTTAACAAATGGCACATTTATAACATCATAACCTTCTTATAATTCATAAACAGAACAAATGAGTACTTTACTTTTTTTTTTCTTTTTTTTTTTTTTTTTGAGGTGTATGTTATTCATTTGAATCCACACTGACACACTCACACACACGGCATACGTTTCTTGCAGGAACGGAAATGACAATAGTTCTGACTAGCAAGTTGAGGGATGGCTAACGGCGGAGAAGAGAGCAATGTCGATTACGGAGATGGCGCCACAGGCGCCCGCATCTTCTTGAGGCACGATGGCTCTCACCTAAGAGCTCGTTGTCGACATCTTGTCCGACAGGCACAAGATGCCATCGGTGCATCTATGATCGGTGACCTCTCGCAGCTCAGCCACAGGTCATTGCTCCTTCTATAGACGGTTTAGGGCAACGGAGGGACCGTGACCAGACAAGAGCCTATTTTTTGCTCAGGCCTTCAAAGTTGGTGTCATTAGGCACAAAAGATCAGCTGGGCTGTCGCTCCACCTGACGTGGCGAGCAACAAATATAGAAACCTTCTTGGACCTCTTCATTGCTGCCCCCGATCCACGCTGTGTACAGAGACCAGGACCGACCTCTTTGTTGTACACAGAGGTGCTGGACCTCACCTCTCCTTGGCTGCTGAGTTGACCACCGTCCCCGTCGATTCAGGGCGTGGTCTGCATGCCATCACCATCGTCAGCTGTGTGCTCCCCTCATTGCTGTCGTCCTCGTTCCTTGCCAGCTCGTGTGTGGTGTGCCAGGTGTCGTAGCTTCAACACCCTCTTGCTCAGTTACGCCACCTTAACGAACTAAGATAACTAATTTTAGTACATGGAAAGCGCTGATGTTTAACCATCAGTACCATACATTTTTTTTATACAATGCACTTGTTTCATTACAAAAGGAATAATTTTACTTGTTTGTAAATCAACTTCAGGATCAATTAAAATAGAAATGTAACACAACCTTTTTATACATAAACATAAAAATGTACAAGACAACTTCCTTCACAGTCGTTCACACACACACACACACAATCAAGGGATAGGGAATCAAGATTATCTGGACAGGATCGCACCACCATTTCTAACTACCAATTCCTACCACTAACACGGTGTTGGCCAACCCGACTACATATCTACTATTAACTACTTTATATCTCTAATCTTGTTTTTTTTTTTTTCTTCTGAATTCCCTATGTGGCAGACGTCCCTCTTATTGTGCCTGCGAACATATATAAAACACAACAAACTTAGACATGTGCCAGTCTTACCAAGATTTTTGTTGGAAGTTTGGATAGTGTCCTTTATCGTGTTCTATTGCGACACTTCTTCTCTCCTCTATTTTCTTCCCGTTTTCTCCTTTTGCCACGAATGGTTTTATAAGGCCTGTGGACATGTTTCGGATTAGCAGTGTCACAATGGCACAACACAAATACAGCTCACTGCTCACACTCGTAGTTGTCGCCCTATCTTGGTATCAACAAGTATTTCTTGCGTATCAATGCTGCTGTTCGCTCTGTAGATGGTTACATCCGGTTCATTTTAACATGCACTGGGTGCGCTAATTCACGCAACTGCGCATAGCTGTCCACCTCTTTACGTATTCAGGGGCATACGAGATGCGTCGGTGCGTCGTCGTAACGACCTACGGGACTGGCCACCTTAAATATGTTCTCCAATGACGGAGATACAATTACAGGGAACTTTTTTGTAATATACAGAGTTCCTAATCTATCTTTTTCTAGGAGTACGCTCAGAAATACTTGTTTTCCATTCTTTAGTCATGTGTTTTTTACAAAATAATCTAGTGCACTTCACCTTTTTAACATCGAGAGGCGAGATATCATTATTAATAATAAAAACAGAAAATAAAGGCACATATAAACGAGACATTCTACCACTAAGATCAGTACATACACAACAAACGTTTACAAAAAATCCTTATTCTAAGCCTATATTTACTACGTCCGCGCTCTGGTCTAATCATTCGTAATCCTGCCCGTTAAGGTGGGATGGACCAGGCTTCGGAGGGCGGACTTCGACGTCTTCTTGGTTGTTATTTTGGTAACCATTATCCCTGTTCCTTCCCGATTGCTGATTATCGCCCCAAGTCCTTTGTAATTTATTATGTTGCACCGAAGAGTGTCGCTCATCTTCCGTGTACCTTCTTTTCGGGTTGCCATTACTCTTATCTTGATTCTGACCGTTGTAGTTCGGCACTGGCCTACTATCCCACTGAGGTCCATTATTGCGCCGGTTGTTATTTTGTTCACGCTGTCGGCGTTTCTCCCTCGCCTGTTCCTCTTGAAATGCGAATTCCAGTTCGCGCAAAATGCCCTTAAATACCTCAGTATCACTACCACAACGACCGGCAAGTGATTGTTGATACGAGATGGGAAGTTTCATGTAGCACAATCTGATGATTTCCGCACCGCTACATGGACCGGACTCCAGTACCTTGCCCCTTCCACACCTCTGGACATCATAATTTCTTGTTTGATCCTTTCTTGGGTTTCTTTAGACCAATAATTGCCCAAGAAAGCATTTTTGAATTCTTCGAACGAGACGCTCGTCTTCGCTACATTTCTCACGTACTCAGCGGTCGCGCCCTCCATATGGGAGCACACAAAATCCTGCTGGTACATCAATGACCAGTGTGGGGGCAAAGATAACTCGAATTGTCCCACAAAAGTTTTTGGATGCAAGCTATTACCTTCGTCCTTGTAGTGATGGAACTTTCGGACTGATACAAAATGCTTGTAGTCAAACCGGTCATCATTCCATTTATCATTTCGACCGTTCTTACGATTCGTATGGACTTCGGGACGTGGACTAGTTCGTTCCGACACGCTATCGTCATCTCTCCCCCTCTGTATGTTCGACATTTGTTCGGTACATCTAATCAGCTGACAGCAATTGTGCTCACTGTGCAGCTGCGCGCTGTCCGTATTTACCTCGGCCGTTGCCTCAGAGCTGTGAATCAAGGCGTGGCTCCCGTTGCTTATAGTGTCAACTTTGTCACACCGTGAAGCGGTTATCCGTGTTCCGGCAAGTGACGGTTCAGTCGACGCAGTAATTACACCCTTCTTCTTTCCTAATGTCTCTGTAATGAGACGTTTTACCTCGTCCTCTAAATTTCTTTTTAATATCGCCACCTCCTCATTCAACATCTCGTTAGGCCCTATGTCCGGTTGCCCTTGCTGCTTTTCTTCGACACGTTTTATGCGGCTTTATAGCCTCGATAACATGACCATTCCTACTTTTGCTGTGCTTTGCGTGGAGTCCCGAGTTTCTGTCGCTGTTTTCTTTGCACCTTTCGCAATTAATTTGGCTGCAATCGCCGTTCTTTTGATGATGGCAATCTCTTTCTCTATTTTGAGGCCGAGATTCTTTACCTCCTCGTTTACTTCCCTATGAACTTCTGTGAGCCTATAGTTCAGTTACGAATTCGCCTTTTTAATTTCGACATTAAGGGCTGCGCTCTGCTCTAAGTTCACCGTTTGCATCTGTTGCAACAGGTCCGTAATGTTTTTGAGAGTAGCCGCATTTTGATCCTCGTCCTTTTGTGGTTGAATATGCGACTCTTCTCCTCTGTTCTGAGGAACCCTTCGATATCTAGACAAGTACCGTCTCTGCGCCCCCGTCGGATCACTTGTGAATGAATCGTTTGATAATGGTCGGACACCGTTTTGTTCCAACACACTCTGGCTTCTTAGGCTGGATCTTCCATACGTATGGATTAATCCTGTACTCCCTGCGTCCTCCGAGCCCTCAGTATCACTGCCTGAATCAACGTCCTTGCTATTCAGCGGACTAAACCAGTCGTGAGACGCAGTTTTAGGAAGTTGCAACTTGCGTTCGTCACGCTCATCGGTAGAGCTTTCCCTACTATCACCCATGTTCTCCCGAGTAACAGTCTGATTATATTCTGCCGTTGTCTTGGCTTTTCCCCTCGTTATCATTTGCACTTTTATGTTACACGAAAACTCAAAACCCAAGTACCCCTTACACTCAATAATTAGATAACGCAAAACATATATCCGGGCATAAATTGATACACTGGGTGTGAGCAGTGACCCGACAAATAGTTCATGAAGCAGTGCCCCAAAAGGGCTAGTACCAATGATTGTGTTCTGTGTGCTCAGCATCGGCTGATTACGGCACTGAACATCATAAGTACTCCAACAAATCACAAATACAATGCACATAAATGTCAATTTGAAAGGACAGCACATGAAGAAGACAATGTAACTTATTGTAACTAACGCTACCCGTTTTTTTTTTTCAATTAAAAATGGCTAAGCAATGGATCACGTGGAAAAATTTCCTTTTTCAAGACTACTTCCAAGCAAATCCCGAAGTATCGTATCCTGGCATGGGTCAGCCATATGTAACAACCCACCCCTCACTTATCTGGTTTTGCCGTGTGTTCACCCCAGCTAATTGACTAACAGATCAACAGAGAGTGCAATACTGCCGCAATATCGGATAACGCAAAGAAAATAATAAAATCCTGGTAATAAGGCCCTGTGACTCTTGATTGAACTGCGGTGGCAATGTTGACATTAATTGACTCAGAATTGATCACTTTTAATTAGAAAGGGGTGCACATTGATGTTATATACAGCTATTGAACACCAGATGCAAATGTTGAACATAAAATTAATTAAGAAAGTGACTAGGGGATTTCAACTACCTGATTGAAAACAGATGTAGTCGATTATCACAAATTTATTTTAACTCACGACCTTCAATCACCACATTACATGACTCTCCTACCAGGCAGTGGTAATAAATTCCGTTTGCGTGGATTAAAGCTCGATAACTCAAAAGTAATTCCTATCGACTGACCCAGCCATGATGCGAAGTGCGAGAAGAATTCTACAGTACACAGCCCATGAAACCCTCATGGAAACTTTGCCGACGTGATCCAACAAATTAATCAGTGGCCGGAGCGGTCGCAATATCACCAAATACAGTGTGGCGGAGCAGCGTCGTTGTGTGGACGTCGGCCGACCTCGTGGTCCTGCAAGGCTGCGCTCGTCTATTCACTCCTAGCTATCTTGCTCAGTACATAGCTGAACCAAAACTTTCTATCTCGAAGCTCAATCGTTCCGTTTGCTAAGTCCTAAACTGCAGAGATGCTCACTCTTTCTGAGACAAGCTGAGTAAAGAACGCCACGTCCGCACTCTAGGCAAGCTGGGAACAGAAGACCTCTATGGAGACTTCTCCCGGTCCACTCTTCGCCTCGGTTTCCCCTCCAGCAAAATCACTTACGCCAATTGCAGCTCAAGTCGCGTTAATTATGCGTCGCTTCCCAGCACCGACCAATGCCTGCTCTGGGAAGTGAACAAATTCCCGCAAAATTTCCCTTCCTCTCAACTTCTGTTATTTAGCTGCTCCCAGGCCACCCATCAAGGTTAGCATTTGCACAACACCAAGTTTTCCAGAATTCTGACTCCCAGGAGAGTACTTCAAATTACCTTGGCCCTACATTCCCCTCAGAGGCCGGTGTATTTCATTCTGTCGCTCTTCACTTGATTTACTTAAGACTCTGCAGACCGTGAATTCAGCGTGAAGTTGCTATAGTCACGAACACGCATATTTTGACCTCTGTTGACCGCTCCACCGTAGCTTTGCGCGGCTTTCTGGCATGTTTCGCAGAAGATGGGACAACAGACATTTGTCAACAGGTGTACAAGTTCTCCGTCTGTTTCCCGGTACACCAGCATGGAGTCAGGGTCAGCCACCCACTCACTGTCACTCATCTTAAGACGGTTGGAGGCTGCACACCGTTACTGCTTTCTCTGAGCTTGAGCCGCCCTAAGCTGCCTATTGTCGCTTCCCTTAGCTGTTCCCCAGCTGGCCACGGTCAACTCTAAATGCTTCCGTGGGGTAAACTAGCGTCCAGTAAATCGACTTGTTTCCACAAAGTTTTCATGTCGTGTGAATTACTTTAAAACCATCACCCAACATTAATATTCCAATACATCCATACTATACCCTCTACAAGACGCATTGTGCCTTGTCAGTCATTTTGTTCAGCGCTACTGTTCGCTCAACGTGAGTTAGGTGATCTTTCATGACTTCATGTAAGGGGCATAGTTCTAGACGTCTTACAACTGAATTATCGAGGAGAAGCTATTTCGAGCAACCGGTCAGCGAACAGTGACGAGCTCTCTTCATTAAATGGTGATTTGTCCTTCCAACGGAAGGGAGCAGATATCAAGTCTACAATATTATGCCAATTAGGACAAAAAAGTTCGACCAAGGCATACAGAAACGTCTTTACTACCCACCATATATCTATTAATGTTGAACATACTGTCACAGTAGCAGACTACTAGAAGTCCCAAAATATACACATAGAATTCGTAAATGCGCACACACATTCATTAGCATTATTGTTCTAGGAAGGAAAAGAAAGGACAGGTACGGTCGAATATGGCACTCAGGCACTTGTAAACAAGAGCGTGGGATTTAGAAAAGTAGCAGAACTTAATAGACTTTGCACGAGTGCATCTGAATTAAACAATTAGCAGAAAAAATAAAATATGAAAAATGTGTAAACTGTACTGATATGAATGCATTCAGCTGACCACGCCTCTGGAGGAAATTTACTAACTGCATCGTAAACTGAGGTGACAGAAATATTGAGATGTGGTTACTTTCAATAAGATCTCATGAAGAGGCTTACATAGATACCTTTTCCACTGTATGTGAACAGTAAGTAAAATTTAGTTGCTTGATAGCCTTCCTGGTGTTACAATGAAGAAAAATAATGAGGCAGTACGGGTTTCTCGAACAGATGCACAGTTTCTACGTAACTGAGTGCACGGTGTCTGGTGGCGGATGAGCTCCAAAAATACTGAAATGTGAACGGTTCCAGAGACGCCTCACTTCATCAGAGAACGAAATGGAGGGAGACGGAGAAGGTGAATGGCTAACGTGTCACCCAACGCCTGCCGCTGACAGCAGTGTGGGGCGAGGTCCATCGGCAAGCCGACACCCCCCTGGGACCGCTGAAAATTCAATATTGGCCGAGAGAAGTCAACAGTCCACTCACAGGCGTAAGGGGCGGTAGGCTCCTAGCGCTTCTCGGTTACAGTCCTGCGCGCACACTGTTTGTGCAGGCCCATCCACGTCCCATATGCCGCCCTCTTCTCACCCGTTAGCAGTGGCATAAGGTACTACCAGCGCTGTAGGTTTGATGTAGGTGAGATCTGATAATTGGACAACAAAATGAGGCGAGCGTTTTCGTATCAAGTAATACTCCGGTTTGAGCCTGTTTTTCGCTGCCGGAACTAGTAACCCATAACGGTAATCAATATCTTAGCGATTCAATGAGAAGTGTTTCGAGTATCAGATAAGCAACACCGCTTGCAACAATTGAGCTCCATCTGCAGCAGACTGTATTCAGTAGGTGACTGTAGATTCCATCATAGCCTTTATCTGAAGCTTATCTGAAGCTGACCTCGTAATAACAACTTTTGACAATTCTAAAGAAAGTAACAATGTCATACTTTTGAAATTATACAATGGTTTTTTGCTCATCATAAAAAACTGTCTAATACTGGAAATAAAATAATATGCTGTTACGATGATAAAATATAAAATGTAACAACTTTTGACAGTTCTAAAGAAAGTAACAATGTCATACTCTTGAAATTATACAATGGTTTTGTCTTCATCATAAAAAACTGTCTAACACTGGAAATAAAATAATATGCTGTTACGATGATAAAATATAAAATGTCTGTCCCTGTCCCGGCGACAAGTGCAAAAAAACAACATCTTCCTTGTCACGGCAGTTTGTTAACATTTTTTGATGCTATCGCACTCGAGTTTGGTATCTTTACTGAAAAAACACGTTTCGTTACTACGAGGGCTATTCCGAAAGTAAGGTCCGATAGGTCGCGAAATGGAAACCACGGTAAAAATCAGAAATGTTTTATATGCAACAGTTAGATACACCTTGCAGCTACTTATCTCCATAGTCGCCGACCCGACTTAGACGTGTATCGTAGCGTTGTACCAACTTTCCCATACCCTCGCTATAGAAGGCAGCCGCCAGTGCTCTCCGCCAATTCTCTACGCTGGCCTACGGCTCGTTGTCTTGTGCCGAAATGTTGTCTTCATAACCAGCGGTTCATGTGACCAGAGCTGAAACTCAGAGGGAGACAATTACGGGCTGTATTGTGGGTACTCTCACATTTCCATTTGAAAACGATGCAGGAGCATCTTCATTGCCCCTGCAGAATGCGGCTGAGAATTGTCTTGAAGACGAAACAGCACGACAGTTATGTAATGTTAGCTGCATAGCTTCAGGGGAAATTTCTCACCAGGCCCCCGTACTTGGCGGCAGACACTATTTTCTAGACATCTTTACGCACTCACTGCGAGCTCAGAAATGAGAAGAGCGACGTGATGCTAACTGGGGTTATACTAGAGACACTACCCAACACATCTGTGCAAAGCTTTATCGGATTTTCATAGTCGTTTCCATTTCGTGACCGATCGGACCTTACTTTCGGAATAGCCCTCGTAAATAACTTGACCATGAGGCTAATGCAAAGACTTACCTCTTAAACTTTTCAAATATTGGCTCTAATGGCTTTGAGCACTATGAGACCTAACATCTGAGATCAGTCCCCTAGAACTTAGAACTACTTAAACCTAACTAACCTAAGGACGACACACACATCCATGCCCGAGGCAGGATTCGAACCTGCGACCGTAGCGGTCGCCCGGTTCCAGACTAAAGCGCCTAGAACCGCTCGGCCACTGCGGCCGGCTTTCAAATATTAGTTTCTTATTTATGAAACGGAGAGTGGCACTTTGGAAACAGTACAGATCAATATTACCTCGTTTATTTGTTACTTTGCCACGTATCACACTCTCAACAACGTCTAAATGTATCCACTACTCCGTTAACAGTTAAACTCGTTAAAAATCCATACTCCCTGTTAATATTAATTTAACAGCTAGTTACTGATCACCGAACACTCTTCGTGTCTGTTTAAACAGCAATATATTCAGATAACGAAGTTAATAGTCATGAAGCCCATTGCCGTTTCACACACAATTTTCAGTAAAATCCGGCGTACCTCTCCCCGTATAAACTGAACTACTCAAACATACTTTTACCCTACGATCCGGAGTAACAATTTCTATGCCGACCGGGGTGGCCGAGCGGTTCTAGGTGCTACAGTCTGGAACCGCGCGACCGCTACGGTCGCAGGTTCGAATCCTGCCTCGGGCATGGATGTGTGTGATGTCATTAGGTTAGTTAGGTTTAAGTAGTTCTAAGTTCTGGGGGACTGATGACCTCAGCAGTTAAGTCCCACAGTGCTCAGAGCCATTTCTGAACAATTTCTACTCTTTAGGGAATTCTTTGAAAAATTTAAGTGTAACGTGCCTTCGCGCGACTGATCTCTACTTAAATCAAACACCGACTCACTGCACGCTAGGTCGGCGCGTGACGGGTAAGGCTGTACTTGATGAAATTAAGCCTGCAAGTCAATGACAACGCCAGAGGAAAAGCGCGCTCAGCTTCGGAAATTCCGGAAGTGAGCCACATGTAAGCAGCACAAAATAACTACGCCCCGACACCAAAACATGACAGAAACTTGAATGTGTTAGAAATACCCGAGATCTCCTATCGTTATATTTCAACTGCCTTTCCTTTTGTCCAGCAGCGTATGCTGTCAACACTGCCACAGTTTTCCACGTATAAGTATTTTTGTTCTTTATTTTTCCTTCCATCTCATCTGCTGACTTATTTTTCATTTTGGATCATCGGCTTCCCCAGACATTCCTTTTCTACTGCTGCCATGCATTTCTGTATGCCATTACTCCCATTCGACAGGAATATGGTGTTACTGCAAACAATGCCACTAAAACTGATACGTCTGTAATATCATTTATTAATTATTGTAATTACATAGACTAAAAAAACCGCAACACCAGAAACTATTTAACATGGAGCAAAGAAATTTCGAAGAAACATTTATCTAGGTAACATATTTAAGTGATTATTATTTGCAAGATCACAAGTTGATGTAAGTGCGAGATAAGTCATTAAAAATGTGAAATGCTGGTACATTAATAAGCGGTGTAACCTCCAGAATTCTGAACCAAGCGTGCAAACGTGCATGTATTGTGTCGTACAGCTGCCGGATGTCAGTTTGTTCAATGAAGTTCCATGCCTATTGGTCAGTCAATCAAGAGACGGTTAATGCTGTTTGTGGATGATGCAGGAGTTATCGTCCGATGATATCCCATATCTGCTCGGTTGGAGTCGGGTCTGGTGATCGAGCAGACGAAGGTAATATGACAACACTCTGTAGAGCATGTTGGGTTACAACAGTCCTAACTGGGCAGGCATTGTCCAGTTGGAAAACGCCTCCTGGAATGCTGTTCATGAATCTCCAGAGTGATGTACAAATTTGCAGTTACCGTGCGTGGGAAAACCATAGAAGTGCTCCTGCTGTCGTACGAAATCGCACCCTGGACGATAAGTCCAGGTTTAGGTCCATAGCGTCTAGCGCGCAGACAGGTTGTTCGCTGGCCCTCAACTGAACTCCTTCTAATCAACATACGGCCATCACTGGTACCAAACCAGAACCAGATTTCATCAGAAAACATTTTTCTCCCTGAGCTCTCGCTTGACACCACTAAAGTTGCAAATGGCGATGGTTTCAGATCAGTGGAATGCACAGGACTACGGGGCATCTGACACGGAGCTGACGTTGAAGTAACCGATTTGTAAGAGCTCGTTGTGTCACGGTGATGTCAACTCAGATTGCTGCTGCAAATGTAATACGATGCGCCAGAACCATACGCCGAACACGACTGTCTTACCTCTCCCTAATGCTACTCGGCGGTCCAGAGCCCGGTCATCTTGCGACCGTAATTCTCGTGACCAACGCTACCAGCAACCATGTACAGTGGATACATTCCCGCCAGGTCTTTCAGCAATGTTGCAGAAGGAACTGCCAGCTTCTCGTAGCCCTGTTACACGACCTAGTTGAAACTCATTGTGGTTTTGATAATGACGTCTTTGTCGTCTTAAAAACGTTGTTGACTAACTCACCACGTCGAATCTCAAAGGTAACTAACGCCCACGACCGTTATAGCTCGAATTTAAAGCAAACCTGGTTTGCTACTAGCGCCACTCTTATGCGACTGGTGCGAAGTTTGAATAGGCATCATCTGCCAGGTGTAGAAATACGTCTACCAACTTTCGTTTACGTCTCACAACTCCTTTTTGGTGCGATTTTTTCCCTTCGGTGTATTATTATTATTTTGGCTATGTATTCCTCGCGTAATGTGCACATTTAAGCGTTAACTTTCTACAGATACCTCTTTAGGGTTTTCCATATCAAAATAAATGCATACATCAAGAAAATACCATAGTATAATTTGCGCAACGATAATAACATGTGGGGCAGTCAAATAAAAACAGGACGCCTCTCTCGTCGGGATCATGGAATGTTTCCACTAAAAAGCTTCCACACACGTTAAGACATTTGTCCCACTATGAGATGAGAGGATCAATACCTTGATCGTAGATCGCGATGGGCTGCTGACGGACCCACATCCACTTCCACTCTTGCACTTCCTCGTCCGACTGAAGCCGACGTCTATAAATGTCTTTCTTCAGTTCGCCAAAGATCGAAAAACTCACTCTGTGAAATATCCGGCCTTTGTGGAGGATGCTGCAGTGTTTCCCAGCATAATAGCTGAAGTGTAGCCTTCATCCGATTGTGGTGCACGAGGAACTAGTTCCCATGTGATCGCCGCCGGATTGTAGTGAGCATGCGAGGAATTCAGGCCACTTCTGCTACACAGCTGTCTGAAGGGTAGTCGAGACGTAGGCGCTACTTGCACGATACTACGACAACTGGACGAACACACTAGACCATTCCGCAACAAGGATGGTCACATGCTTGCATCTGTGTTGTGGCACTATGCCGTTCCCCACCCACAGCGTTGACAGTATCGAGAATAACAATAGAGGGGCCATCTGTAGCGCGGGCTGTGTTTTATGGGCGGTGTTCAGTTTTCGTTTGACTAGCCCTTTTATGTAGAGTACACAGAAGATATGAAATGTCGTACAGCTCGGGCCTTTGCTGCAATTATTCCAGATGAAATTCAGCGTTCAGTATATCTGGCCGGAATCGCTTAATATCAGGTATCAATGTTCAAAATCTACAGTCAATAATAACCGCACCGCCGGTATTTCGGCTACATGTTCGTTCACATTTGATAATCAGAGCAGACATTTTTGGACTTCTTCTAATGGCGACGGGACCTACCTTCGCGACGCTTTGGACAGGGTGCATACATCTTCTGTCACTGCTGTATACTTCGAAGTCTCCTTCCAATGAAAGGGAGACAGTAAGTTACCCCAATTTTAAAAAGTCAGGTGTTGTGTAAAACTAGTCACTGGGAAAATGCATGCTTCAGTATATTGGACTATCAGACCAATTGTGTGATTGGATTGAAGAGTTCCTAGATAACAGAACGCAGCATGTCATTCTCAATGGAGAGAAGTCTTCCCAAGTAAGAGTGATTTCAGGTGTCCGCAGTGGAGTGTCATAGGACCGTTGCTATTCACAATGTACATAAATGACCTTGTGGATGACATCGGAAGTTCACTGAGGCTTTTTGCAGATCATGCTGTCGTGTATCGAGAGGTTGTAACAATGGAAAATTGTACTGAAATGCAGGAGGATCTGCAGCGAATTGACGCATGGTGCAGGGAATGGCAATTCAATCTCAATGTAGACAAGTGTAAAGTGCTGCGAATACATAGAAAGATAGATCCCTTATCATTTACCTACAAAATAGCAGGTCAGCAACTGGAAGCAGTTAATTTCATTAATTATCTGGGAGTAAGCATTAGGAGTGATTTAAAATGGAATGATCATATAAAGTTGATCGTCGGTAAAGCAGATGCCAGACTGAGATTCATTGGAAGAATCCTAAGGAAATGCAATCCGAAAACAAAGGAAGTAGGTTACAGTACGTTTGTTCGCCCACTGCTTGAATACTGCTCAGCAGTGTGGGGTCCGTACCAGATAGGGTTGATAGAAGAGATAGAGAAGACCCAACGGAGAGCAGCGCGCTTCGTTACAGGATCATTTAGTAATCGCGAAAGCGTTACGGAGATGATAGATAAACTCCAGTGGAAGACTCTGCAGGAGAGACGCTCAGTAGCTCGGTACGGGCTTTTGTTAAAGTTTCGGGAACATACCTTCACCGAAGAGTCAAGCAGTATATTGCTCCCTCCTACATATATCTCGCGAAGAGACTTTGAGGATAAAATCAGAGAGATTAGAGCCCACTCAGAAGCATACCGGCAATCCTTCTTTCCGCGAACAATACGAGACTGGAATAGAAGGGAGAACCGATAGAGGTACTCAGGGTACCCTCCGCCACACACCGTCAGGTGGCTTGCGGAGTATGGATGTAGATGTAGATGTAGAAAGCAGATGCTATCCATGCCCACAGGTTGCGCTATTGTATTTGACTACCAAAGGCATCTGTGCTATGTCCTCAACACGTGGCAAGTGTCAGTCTGGGCAGAACAGTATTCTGCGTAGTTGTGTGTGCATTATGTCGACGCCAAGTGAATGTGGGCAAATTGTTGGTCCTCGTATGGTTGGTGCTTCTGTAATGATGTTTTCCGAAGTGTCTGGTGTTTCAAGAGGCACCGTATCGAAGAATTGTGCCATATAAAGAAAAGCGGGAAAACTTTACCTGCTAGGTCACAACGCAGATG
Source organism: Schistocerca nitens (assembly GCF_023898315.1). Classification (NCBI taxonomy): domain Eukaryota; kingdom Metazoa; phylum Arthropoda; class Insecta; order Orthoptera; family Acrididae; genus Schistocerca; species Schistocerca nitens. The sequence goes on along the minus strand of NC_064614.1, from coordinate 230,180,447 downwards.
AAAGTGTGTGTTGAGTATTCATGACAGGCGGTCACTGAGGTGGATTGTGACGAAAAATAAGAGGACGACAAGCACCAAAACAACACGAAGAAAGCTCCATAGACTCGGAATTCCATGGCGATCTGAAATTCCAAAATCACTTATCAGCGATGTAGCTGCCCGTAACAGGAAAACGTGGTGCCGAAACCGTAAAACCTGGGCTATGGTACAATGTAAGAATGTTTTGTGGTCGGATTGGTCTTGTTTCACACTGTTTACAACTTCCGGCAGAGTTCACGTCCCAAGATCCCCAGAGTGAAAAATGGCAGGGTTTCGGTGATGATCTGGACAACTATACCGTGGTATTCCATGCGCCCCTTGGTTACTCTACAACGTATCATTATTGCCAACGATGATATGACCATTTTGGTTGATCAAGTCCGCTCCATTGTACAACATTTGCCCTCCAATGGTGACTCTGTATTCGAAGACAACAGCGCCACTGTTTACACAGATGACATCGTTCATGGCTGGTTTTGCGAGCACGAGGATGAGTTGTCGTGTCTGCCCTGTCCACCATAGTTACCAGATCTCAGTATTACTGATCCTTTGAGGTCTTTCTGGGAGAAAAGGGTGAGTTATCGCTAACCAATCCCCTAATCGCTACCTGACGTTGGCGCTATTTTGCAGGAAGAGTACGATTCCCTTGAGAACTATACAGGGTCTGTATGTATTCATTCCGAGACGACTGGAAGTTATTTTGAATGCCAGCGGTTTTCCTACACCGCATCAGCGATGTTAATGTATTCAGCTTTTGGTTTTTCCATATTTTCATCTGTTCCCTGTACATGTTACTGAAGAGCCAAACGTTATGGCAACTACGCTTTGTGAGATTGGACGCCGCCTGGTGGCGTTGGACGTACCTGACACGATAAGAAACGTGCTCTAGTGGAGCAGAGACGAATGTAAAACCATTCTAGCGACAATGCATCACAAAAGGGGAAATCCTCTGACAAAAGAAACTTCGGAAAGGGACAGATTATTATGACCCGTATCTTACATAACCTTTACTATCAAAACGTTCGTAGATGTACAGAACGCAAACATCCTACGAAGAAGTAACTATTTTAGTGCTGTCACGTTTATGTAAATTCGTAAGGGCCGAAACACTATATTAGCAGACAAAAAAGTTACTTATTTTGTTGTGGCTGTTTGTTTCCCTGTTTATGCTTTCTAATTAATAGGTCCAAGGTTTTTCCGTTTCAAGAAAAGTCGTTGGAATATTGTTGCTTTTAGATATCATCAGTATTTATTCATAAATCTTCACACTTTCTACAACACAACTTGTTGAGTAAATAAAGTAAATGCATTTTGCGATATTTCAGCACAACACAAACAACTTCATAGTTACGTCGACCAATCTCGACAACAGCTAAAACTATTAAGGAGCATTTGGCGCCTAAAATGTCTCTAAGTATTACGTACATAGCTTCCAGATCCTTCTACAACAGCACATAGTTCAAATGAGTTTTATTACGACTATCTTAGTTCAGATTACTTTTCAGGTATAATTTACATAATGTTTTCTGGAAGTAATTTTTATATAAATATTTATACACATAATAATTAATAATGACTGTCGCAAATTTTGAAAATGTAAAAACTAACAGCTTCCTGTCTTTGTACAACTGTCGATTCATTAGAAAAAATTAAAAATGAAAACACAAATTTTGTTTACATGAAAACTAAAGCATAATAATATTAGTTTCATTGTTTTTGTCTCATTTAAAAATTATGATTACTAATTTTCATGGTTCAAGATCGATGCTGATAAATGGATCGATATTAAAAATAAATTTACATTATCAGAAAAATAGTGTTTTGATGAACAAATATATGCAAAAGAATCTTTAGATGTAGAATATGTAATTGAATTATAAAATCTCAAGTAAGGTCGAAATTTAAACGGAATCGATCATCTCAACAGAAGTACGTTAGTTCTGAGGAGGCAAGATTACGCGAACTTGGAAACGACGATGCTAGTCTGTAGTTTGCGTGCTACGGCCGTGAGCGTCTATGCAAAGTTTCTCAAGGACAATGAAACCACTGGTAGATGGCAGGATACTGGACGTTCATACATACTTACTCTGTAAGGCAGAACAGGTTGGTCTACTGGTGCAGTCAAACGTATTGTGGGCGTAACTTTCAGCGTAAACTGTTGATATTGGGAATCCGCAGCAGACAATCGCTACGCGATTACAGTGGGAATGGCATCATCAATATGGCATCTTACATCAATGGAAACTTGTCGCCAGGCAGGATTAAGGACACTTCTTGCTATGCCAGATCGACGGTAGTGACCGCTTATACCGTCATCGAACTGAATGGTTGCTCAAAACATACACTGCGCCAGGGACGCAGGCCGCCTTACTACGTCACCGGTTTAGTCAAACTCTTACAAATTATAAAATTGACGTTTGTGAAAATTTTACCAAACAGTTTTGTGAATTTTAACAGCATACAATAAACTATTGCATTGCCGTATTCGTCTGGCCTTCCGACTACGAAACTATTGTGCTTGTACGGGTTAAGTTTTGATCAAACTGTCAACGTAATTAGGTTCAGCGTAGCGTTTGAAAAAGTCTTTTATTCCATTACCTTCATGGCACGTTCAAATTGTTGATATTAATGAAACAGCCGATTATACTGGTGCCGTTATAGCTCAATCAAAAGAGACCAGGGGACTGATGACCTCAGATGTTAAGTCCCATAGTGCTTAAAGCCATTTGAACCATTTGAAAAGAGACCACAAAAGGTCTTATATAGGGAATAGTTTGTGTAGTCGCAAATTTTCATGCAGTGGCAGGAGAGAGTGCCACGAACAATACTGTCAATTCTGACTGATGAAGGATGCTTTTGAGAGTGGAGATCAGTTAGAAGGTAAGGTTGTACGTTTTTCTTGAATAATTGTACGTTTTTCTTGAATAACTCGAAAACCGTGGCCTCCAGCGCAAACGTATCACTGTTCAAAAGTAAACTACTTTAAATTTCCCATAATGAAGGTCCAGTTCATTTTTATGTAGGACTAATAGTACACCCGAAGGGAGGGATATAATATGAAATAATAGCTCGTGGATTTTAAAGGCCGGGAATAACATTGCGGGTTGCTTAAAATGACAGCTGTAGAGGCAGCTGAACCATCCTATATATTACTTTTTGTGTGTCTAAAGCTCTGTATATATAGGGTGGTCAGAAACAATTTTAAAAGATCGTAAGGGCGTTGCAGGGGAGATTGTGCTGAGAAAGAATTGTTAAGAAAAAACTTCGATACGTTGTGCTGTTTCCGAGTTCATTAGCATTGGAGTTAGCCAGTCAGGGAATTGCGCGAGTAAATTAAAGCGGCCCACCAGAGACTGTGTCGCCAAAGGTGTTCTTCGTTTTGTTTTCTAAATCCGAACAAGACACAGCACTAAAACTGGACATGGCACAGCAGTGAGGATCGAACCCGAGCCGAAGGCTGAGCAGTCTTTGCTTTATTATCTACGCTACTAGGACAACTGACACTAATTGTACCTGGCGTGCAACTTGAATCTGTACGCTCAACGGCCTAACTCCAACGCTATTTAACTCTGAAATTGTACAACGAATCGAATTTTTTTTTTCTAAACAATTATTTCTCAGTGCAACGTAACCTGCAGCATTCTTACAAACTTTACAGACCGTTTCTGAACACCCTGTATGTGTATTTTAGCGATATCAAAATATCGTAGGTCGTGGAAGAACTCGTTTAGTACAAATATAGTTACAATTAGGTTTCTCCGACGTTCTTGCAGGTTTTTTACAACATACAGGGTGATTCAAAAAGAATACCACAACTTTAGGAATTTAAAACTCTGCAACGACAAAAGGCAGAGCTAAGCACTATCTGTCGGCGAATTAAGGGAGCTATAAAGTTTCATTTAGTTGTACATTTGTTCGCTTGAGGCGCTGTTGACTAGGCGTCAGATGAATCTTTCGTTTCAAAGATTGTGTTTTGTGATGAAGCAACTTTCCACACTAGCGGGGAAGTCAACCGTCACAATGTCTGTATATGGGGCACTGAGAATCCGCGGGAAACAACTCAGTATGAACGTGACTCGCCTAAGGTGAACGTTTTCTGTGCCATTTCAGCCAATAAAGTTTTTGGTCCCTTTTTCTTCGAAGGTGCTACTGTAACTGGACTACAGTATCTGGAGATGTTAGACAATTGGCTGTTCCCTCAGCTCGAACAAGAAGCACAACAATTTATATTTCAGCAGGATGGAGCGCCACCACATTGGCACTTATCTCTCCATAACTACTTGAACGTCAACTACCCGAGGCGATGGATCGGCCGCCAGGCAGCCCGTGACAGAGCACTTCATCACTGGCCTCCAAGAAGCCCTAATCTTACCCCCTGCGATTTTTTCTTATGGGGGTATGTTAAGGATATGGTGTTTCGGCCACCTCTCCCAGCCACCATTGATGATTTGAAACGAGAAATAACAGCAGCTATCCAAACTGTTACGCCTGATATGCTACAGAGAGTGTGGAACGAGTTGGAGTATCGGGTTGATATTGCTCGTGTGTCTGGAGGGGGCCATATTGAACATCTCTGAACTTGTTTTTGAGTGAAAAAAAAACCTTTTTAAATACTCTTTGTAATGATGTATAACAGAAGGTTATATTATCTTTCTTTCATTAAATACACATTTTTAAAGTTGTGGTATTCTTTTTGAATCACCCTGTATAATACGAAATTTTATGATTCTCCCAACAGTAGAATGTTTCGTTGAATAGAAGGTACTCAAAGAATTGTGTAGGCCCTTCAGAATATTTGAATGTACAGTGGAAACGAAGTCAGTATAGGTATGCCGTATTGGGGTATATGCCAGCGTTCATTCAATTTATGGTGCACGTGAATATGTAGCGTTGTCTCGTGTCAACATCTTTTGTGAATACAAGGATTTTTGGTAACTAGGGATTAGCTAACATCAATAAATCGCATACTTCCATTTGAAGAAAAACAGTTTGATACTTACAATATGATGATTAATGAGATTCCGAAAACATGCTGTTCGGTATATTATGTGGCAACAGTGAGCATTCCTCACAAGATAAATGGATTATTAATATGCTTAGTATAGCAAATAGTATCCAAAGTGCAACAGACGTCATTCGAGGAAGCGACGCCACCCGGTGACTTGTATCTGCTATTTTCTTTTACTCTGCTGTCTGAACACATGAACAGACCAAATGTTGGACACGAACTAGTTCAAAAAATGGTTCAAATGGCTCTGAGCACTATGGGTCTTAACTTCTGAGGTCATCAGTCCCCTAGAACTTAGAACTACTTAAACCTAAATAACCTAAGGATATCACACGCATCCATGCCCCAGGCAGGATTCGAACCTGCGACCTTAGCGGTCGCGCGGTTCCAGACTGTAGCGCCTAGAACCGCTGGGCCACCCCGGATTGCCCATAAACTAGTCCTCATGGATATAACAGTAATGTTTAATTTATAATTCTGAATGTATGACTCGGTATTATATTTCATTCCCTCAGCAATAAAATGTTTGCTAGATTAGGAGGTACTCTGTAACGCATCTTATCCGATTATGAGAATGCTATGTATATTATGCTACATTGGCACACTGTGAGTTGTCATGATAATCTTTGCCATGTACACAGAGTACTCATGGAACGTATAACTTGATCTTTGCATTAACTATACAGGGTGAGTCACCTAACGTTACCGCTGGATATATTTCGTAAACCACATCAAATACTGACGAACCGATTCCACAGACCGAACGTGAGGAGAGGGGCTAGTGTAATTGTTTAATACAAACCATCCAAAAATGCACGGAAGTATGTTTTTTAACACAAACCTACGTTTTTTTCAATGGAACCACGTTAGTTTTGTTAGCACATCTGAACATATAAACAAATACGTAATCAGTGCCGTTTGTTGCATCGTAAAATGTTAATTACATCCGGAGATATTGTAACCTAAAGTTGACGCGTGAGTACCACTCCTCCGCTGTTCGATCGTGTGTATCGGAGAGCACTGCATCATACATCGCGTTTCTACAGAATGATCTGCCAACGTTGCTCGAAAATGTACCACTGGAAACGCGTCGATGTATGTGGTATCAGCATGATGGTGCACCTGCACATTCCGCAATGAACACTAGGCTGACCCTTGACAGGATGTTCGACGGGCGTTTCATAGGACGTGGAGGACGCATAAATTGGCCAGCCCGTTCTCCTGATCTTACACCTCTGGACTTCTTTCTGTGGTGTACGTTAAAGGAGAATGTGTACCGTGATGTGCCTACAACCCCAGAAGATATGAAACAACGTATTGTGGCAGCCTGCGGCGACATTACACCAGATGTACTGCGGCGTGTACGACATTCGTTACGCCAGAGATTACAATTGTGTGCGGCAAATGATGGCCACCACATTGAACATCTATTGGCCTGACATGTCGTGACACACTCTATTCCACTCCGTAACTGAAAACGAAAACCACATGTGTACGTGTACCTCACCCCTCATGGTAATGTACATGTGCGTCAGTGAAAAAGACCAATAAAAAGGTGTTAGCAAGTGGACGTAATGTGCTGTTCCAGTCTCTTCTGTACCTAAGGTCCATCACCGTTCCCTTTGGATCCCTATGTAATTCGGTGCTCTCCGATACACACGATCGAACAGCGGAGGAGTGGTACTCAAGCGTCAACTTTAGGTTACAATATCTCCGGATGTAATTAACATTTTACAATGCAACAAACGGCACTGATTACGTATTTGTTTATATGTTCAGATGTGCTAACAAAACTAACGTTGTTCCATTTAAAAAACGTAGGTTTGTGTTAAAAAACATACTTCCGTGCATTTTTTTATGGTTTGTATTAAACAATTACACTAGCCCCTCTCCTCACGTTCGGTCTGTGGAATCGGTTCGTCAGTATTTGATGTGGTTTAAGAAATATATCCAGCGGTAACGTTAGGTGACTCACCCTGTATACTGTCTCTAGAATTGTAAGCCATATGTATTATCACGACAAATATGAAATGAATCAGTTCTGTACTGCCCTTGAATCCCAAAGGTACGATGTAATCTTACGGTATAATAAATTCTATATTGCATACTTGTGCCTTTCATTCGAGTTGAGAATAGAAACCGCCATGAACTTGAAGTTAATTAACTAGTTAGTTTTGAAATATCTCATTTCTTTGACCGGTCACTGAAATACTTAACGAAGGCTTCTCTGTGATACGTGGTATTAAAGTAGCTCCAACTTATGTTCTTGTCTAGAGCTAACTGTTCAGTAATGAACTCTTATGTTTGGATTTGTTATTATTGACATTATTAGAATCCTGAACTTCGTTTGTTTTGGAAACACAGAGATTGAATAAATAAGCATATTTCTGTGTCACATTGTTAACTGCGTTCCTATTCAGCTGGAGCAGTTACAAGATCAGTGATATGCTGGAAAAGTTCCGCCTCCCAAAATACCCCGCTTTTTCTCTTTTTTTTTTACCTGTCGCGTCCTGCGTCTTCAGTTATTTGCTGGATATTGTATGTATTCCAGTCGCTGTCTTCCTCTACAGTTTTCACCCTCTACAACTCCCTCTAGTGCCACAGAAGTTATTCCCAGATGTCTCTCCAGATTCATCTCATCCTGTGCCTTATTCTTGTTTCTTTCCTTGCCGATTCTCCGGAAAACCTCTTCATTCCTTACCTTATCAGACCACCTAATTTTGAACAATCTTCTGTAGAACCACAACTCAGAGGTTTCGATTTTCTTCTGCTCCGGTTTTCCCACAGTCCATGTGTCTCTACCATACAATGCTATGCTACAAACGTACATCCTCAGAAATTTCTTCCTCGAATGAAGACCTACGTTTGATACCAGCAGACTTCTCCTAGCCAGGAATGCCCTTTTTGCCAGTGCTAGTCTGCTTTTGATGTACTCCTTGCTCCGTCTAACTTCGTCTACTTCGAAATCCCCAATTCTCTTGTTACATTTCTCGCTGTTCTCATTTCTGATACGTCTCATCACTTTCGTCTTTCTTCGATTAACTCTCACTCCATATTCTGCACTCATTAGACTGATCACTCCATTGAACACATCCTGTAATTCTTCTTCACTGTCAATGAGGATACCAATGTCACCAGCGAATCTTATCACTGTTATCATTTCACCCTGAATTTTAATCCCACCCTTGAACCTTTCTTTTACTTATCTCATTGAATACTAGGGTAGAAATTCTACATCCCTGCCCTAAGCCTACTTTAATCCGAGCACTTTGTTCTTGATCTTCCAGTCTTATTTTCCTCTCTTGGTTCTTGTTCATGTTATATATTACCCGTGTTTCCCTGTAGTTGACACTTATTTATCTGAGAATGTCGACCGCCTTGCACCATTTTACATTGCCTAACGCCTTTCCCAGGCCAACAAATTCTGTGAATGTATCTTGCTTTTTCTCCAGTCTTACTTACGTTGTTAACCGTAGCTTCAGAATTGCCTCTCTGGTGCCTTTACCTTTCCTAAAGCAAAACTGATCGACTTCTTAAAGATCCTCAATTTCGTTTTCCATTCTTCTGTGTATTATCGTTGTCAGCAAGTTGGATGCATAATCATTATTACTAAATTGAGATCTGAGTCTATATCTGCTTCTGAGCACGCCTTATAATCCAGTATCTTATTTCGGAATGTTTGCCTGACCTCTTCCTCTTATGATTTTTTAACAGAGTATTTGTTGTTACTAAATGATATTTATTCCATAATCCAATTTTTTTTCCTCTCTCTTTCCTTCTGCCAAGTCTATATTCTTCCGTTACCCTTTCCTTTACTCCCTCACCTACAACTGCATTCCAGTCCTCCATGACTGTGAGATTTTTATCTGCCCTTGCGTTCTAAATTATCCGTTCAATCCCTGTCTCTTCATACTCTGCTTGCGACGACGGCATGCATACCTGGACTACCGTCCCATAATCAGTACTATTTGCTAGCTACGAGTTGAACATCTGTTGCTGTTGAATCAGTGAGTCGCCTGTTACGCGAAATCCCGTACAAGTTCGGAGGGCATTGTCTCAAAGAACTAGAGGAACAAGGACTAAATTGATATCCAGTGGGCGAATAGAAAATTGTTAATGATTGTTCCAACACGTGATAGCGTAGGATGTGTTGAAACAAAGTGCCATGCATCCATCGATGATGGAATATAAGTCTGCATCTGCAGCGGCAGTTTCTTACAGCAATCTCAGATAGCAACTGCGCCATTCGCCAACGATACTCAGGGCGCCAAAGACCATCAAGACGGATTTCATCCGGTATGATGGAGTGTAATGCCCTGTGGGAGATGACATCTATCATATTATCAACGTAATTTCTTTTTCCTTTTCGAGTCCCAGGAGCATGCTCTTCTCTTCTCCGGCCTTATCAATAGATGACATAATTTAAAAGATTTCACGATATCAGGTCAGCATTTGGAGACAGTAAGGAAATGCGTAAATTGTGCGCAGTGTTGCCAAAAGCCGTATTTTTCTTGTTGAAGCGACTACCACTTTTTTTAACGAATGGCGTAATATTTTCAACTGCTGTAATGCCGAATTTGAAGCAACATGAGCAGCCGAATCAATAAATGTGATTTACATTTTTCTTACGAGTTACGCCACAGATCGCTAATCGTTATGATCAGCAGCTTTCAATATATGAGGTGTTTAAAAAAACGCTTTCCCATATTCGTGCAAGTGAGAGTACTGGTCAAAGCTTTAAAAACCTCCTGCAAACAACTACCCGGAAACAAAATCTCTCTAAGGTGTGAATCCCTTTACTCCTTTCGATGACGGCCAGTGTGTGGGCTCTCTTCCTGTTATTGTTCATCGCTCATTTCGTATTGCCTGTTTTTGTCACTACACTCTGATGCTATTGGCAGACATAACGCTCACAGTTGTTTCATGAACCGTTCCTTGCGCATCGTTCTGATTTTGTGCTGGCGTCAGAACGATGTTAACCATTATGTGGTGTTTGAACAACCTATTCATTAAGATCAAGTTCAAAAATGGTTCAAATGGCTCTGAGCACTATGGGACTTAACATCTATGGTCATCAGTCCCCTAGAACTTAGAACTACTTAAACCTAACTAACCTAAGGACATCACACAACACCCAGTCATAAGATCAAGTCATATTATTTCCCTGTTATGGATGGCTCGCCACGAATTCTTCTCCTGCGCTACCCTCTTCCTCTGGGGGCAGTAACGTCGCTCAACCATTTCCTGCATGTTTCCCAATCTGTCTTCCCGTACAGTTTTTGCCCACGAGTGTCATGTTAGTTCTTGTTTAACGTCTTAAAACGTGTCCTATCATTCTCCCTCTTTTTCTTTGTAAATGTTTTCCATATGTTGCACCCCTCAATTACTTTGCGGAAAAACGTATTTCCTATCAACCCACCTAACTTTCCATATCCTTCTATAGCACCACATCTACAAAGCTTCTCATCTTTTCCAGGATTCCGGTATTCCAGTATTCTCACAACCCATGATTCACATCCATATAGTGCTGTGCTCTAAATGTACGTTCCAAATTAAATCCGCTGTTTAATACTAGCAGACTTCTTTTATCCTTGCAGAAAGACAATGAAAATTACTTATGCACGGTGGGGCATCGCCCCAATTCCTAAGTCTCGTTCGACAGTACCTAACACTAATGTTAATGAATTTGTAAGGTAGGCTTAGTCTCCCTACTCATCTGACGTGAATCATTTAGACAATTGGGACATCTTTTTTTTAAAAAAAGCCATGATCTCATGTCATGAACTACACTATTTGAATCAGTGCCGACGTTGCACACAACATCCTCTACTACCAAGCTAGTGTTATTAGCAAACAGAAATACTTTAGAATTGCTTGATAGGTTCCCGGGATTTACGCCGGATGATATTGTAGAAACCGCACAATATTTCAGCGAGACAACTGCCCGCCATCTTCAGGTGCTACTGTCGCGTCGCTTTTTTTTTTTTTTTTTTTTTTTCCTTTATTGTATTTCAATTCCCCATCGGGGCGGGCTGGCAGCAGCATAGGCGCTGCTCTTCAGCCGAAAGACATAGAACAAAACAACAGAAGACAGTTAAAAACAGCAAAGGAGAGAATAAGGTGAACATAGATATAAAAAAGGGGAACATCATGGAAGGCAATAGACAAAAAACGGGGTGACTGTAAAATGGAGATAAAAAACTGTTTAAAAGTAGCACACACAAAAGGCCACACACTGCGACGGTTAAAAGAACACGAGGCACAGTATGACTGGAGCATAAAGGTAGCGACGTAAGGCATAGCACATAATGTAACACTGACGGCGAACCTCAAGGCAGGACACAATTAAAATCACACCTCTTGACGCACACGAGAAACAGCACTAAACAACACTGATGTGGCACACTGATGAAGAGCAACACAGAGGATCTGCCAGGCGCTAGGAGATGAGGGAGACCTGAAGAAGGGAGGGAGGGGAAGAGATGGGGGAGGTGACCGGGGGGCGCGTGGAAAAGAGGGCCATGGAGGAAGGGATGTGGGAAGGAGAGAGGCAAGTATGGGGTGCAGGGTCTCAGGGGAGGGGTGGACAGAGGAAAATCCGCTCTGGGAGAAGGAGGAAAGAGGGAAAGGGGCCCTGGGGAGGGGGGGGGACAAGGCCAGGTTATAGTTGGAAGGAAGGGTAGATGTCACGGCGAAGTTCGTCATCCGGGAGGGGGAGGCGTTGGAAATTGCCCTGATGAAGGAGATGGAGGGTATGGAGGTGGAGAGAGGGAGGGATACAGCGATAGAGGCGCGGCAACGGGCGGGGGGTGGAGAGGAAGGAGGAAACCAGAGGGTGGGGGGGATCAAGCCTGCGAACAATGTAAAGGATGCGGAGATGTTGGAGGAACAGGAGGAGGTGGGGGAAGGGGATCAGTTCATACAGGAGCCGCGTGGGGGAAGGAAGGCGGATACGGAAGGCAAGGCGGAGCGCATGGCGTTCAAGGATTTGGAGGGCCTTGTAAAAGCGGGTGGGGGCGGAGATCCAGGCAACGCTGGCATAACAGAGGATAGGACGGATGAGGGATTTGTAGGTGTGGAGGATGGTAGAAGGATGCAAGCCCCATGTCCGGCCAGACAGGAGTTTCAGAAGGCGGAGGCGGGAATGGGCTTTCTGCTGGATGGTCAGGAGATGAGGGGTCCAGGTGAGGTGGCGGTCAAGGGTGAGGCCAAGGTATTTCAGGGTAGGGGTGAGTTGGATAGGACGACCATAAAGGGTGAGGTAGAAATCATGGAGGCGGAAGGAGCGAGCGGTGCGGCCTATGATGATTGCCTGGGTTTTGGAGGGGTTGAGACGGAGGAACCACTGGTTACACCAAGTGGTGAACTGGTTAAGGTGGGTTTGGAGGGTACGTTGAGACCGTTGAAGGGTAGGATAGAGAGCCAGGAAGGCGGTGTCATCAGCATACTGGAGAAGGTGGACTGGTGGGGGTGGCTTGGGCATATCAGCTGTATACAAGAGATAAAGGAGAGGGGAGAGGACAGAACCCTGGGGGACGCCAGCCGTGGGATAAAAGATACGGGAGTTGGTGTTGTGGAGGGTGACATAGGAAGGACGGTGCGAGAGGAAGGAAGCGACCAGACGGACAAAATTGATAGGCAGGGCGTAGGTTTGGAGTTTAAAGAGGAGACCGGGATGCCATACACGGTCATAGGCATTTTGGAGGTCAAGGGAAACAAAAATGGCGGAGCGACGGGAGTTGAGCTGGAGGGACAGAAGGTGAACAAGGTTGAGGAGTTGGTCGTCAGCAGAGAAGGAGGGTCGGAAGCCACACTGGGTAAGGGGGAGGAGGTGGTGTTGAGCAAGGTGCTGATGGATACGGCGGGAGAGGATGGATTCAAAGACCTTACTGAAGACGGAGGTGAGGCAGATGGGACGATAGGAAGAGGCGGCAGAAGGGGGTTTGTTGGGTTTGAGGAATAAGAGGACGCGGGAGGTCTTCCACAGGTCAGGGTAAAAGCCAGTAGAGAGGACGACATTATAGAGATGGGCGAGGACAGTCAGGAAGGAATATGGGCTTTCGCGAAGGTGACGGTAGGTGACACAGTCGTGACCAGGGGCCGTGTTACGTTTGGACCGGAGGATAAGTTTAATGTCTTGTGCTGTGATGGGAGTGTTTATGTCGGAGGGGGGCAACTGCCCCAAGTACTGGAGACTAGGAGCAAGAGGAGCGACCGAGGTATCAGCACGTTCCATGACCGTGGGGAAAAGAGAATAATCAAAGTGGGGATCATCGGGGATGGAGAAGACCTCGGAAAGGTGGGAAGCGAAGTGGTTGGCCTTACTGAGGTTGTCAGGAAGGGGGCGATCGTTATGGAGAAGGGGGTAGTGGGGAGCGGAAAGGGAACCAGTAAGACGATGGAAGGCGGACCAGTACTTGGAGGAGTTGATAGGGAGGGTGGCGTTGAGTCGTGTGCAGGTCTGGCGCCAGTCTCGGCGTTTCGTTGCTGTAATAAGGTTCCGTACGTGTCGCTGTATTTGCCGGTGGCGTTGGAGTGTATCCCTGTCACGAGTGCGCAGGAAGGAGCGATAGAGGCGGCGGGATTCACGGAGGAGGAGGACAGCCCGCGGAGGGAGAGTGGGACGGTGTGGGTGGATGGTTTTAGTAGGAACATGGGCCTCCACGGCGTCAGTAATTACCTGCTGAAGGAAGGACGAGGCGTGGTTGATGTCGTCAGGATGGTGATAGGTAAGAGGGTGGCTTTCGACCTGGGCGGAGATGGAGTCCCAGTAGGCATCCCAGTTGGCACGGCGATAGTCATGGACGACCTTGGGAGGGGGTGCAGGGTGCGGAGCCGGAGGGGGGCGGTTTGCAGATGCGATGGTGAGAAGGACAGGGAGGTGATCGCTACCTGTGGGGGCAAGGACGGCGACAGTGATACGCCCAAGGAGGTTGGCGGAGGCAATGACAACATCGGGGGTGGTGTTACTTTCAGGTCGGGTGTGCTGAGGAAGAGGAACTAGGTCACCTTGAAGTGTGGAGAGGAACTGATGCCACCGCCGAAGGGCAGCAGGAGTGCGGCTATGGATGTTGAGGTCGGCGGCAATCACATAGGTGGAGAAGGTGTGGTCAATGTGTGAGATGAAGTCATAAGGAAGAGGAGCAGTGGGGCGGACATAGATGGTAGCACAGGTAATGGTGAGGGAGGGGAAGAAGACGCTAAGGATAAGGTGTTCAGTGGGGTCATTGAGGAGAGGGTGTGGCCGGACAGGGATATGCTTAAGGTGACCAATCGCGACTCCACCCTGCGCACGAGGACCAGGAGCGTCAGTGCGGTGGAGGATATAGGGGGAGGTGCGGATAGAATGGTGGGGCTGGAGAAAGGTTTCGTTCAAGAGGAAGGTGTCGACCTGGTGGTGGGAGAGGGTGTGCATGAGGAGGTATTTGTTGGAGCGGAAGGAGCGAATGTTCTGGAAGAGGATGCGAGACTCGTGCCGCGCCATGACGGGAAGGAGGGGGGGAAGAGAGGGAAGGGAAGAGACTTAAACTAGGGTGTCGAGGCGGGTGAAGGTGAAGTGGGCTTGGTTGTGGGAGTAAGTGGCGAAGGCGTTCAGGTGGAAAACAGAGCGAGCAGCAAGGGATATTTGTTGGAAGGTGTGGGGGCGCTGAAAAGGGTGAATGTTTTGGAGGACAACGGTAATGAACCGGATGATGTCCTCGGCCGTGGGGGGTGGACGGAGGGAATTGTTGGGATGGACAGGGGGATCGACGGGACGAACTGGGACCGTAAGTTCAGGGGTGGCTGGAGGGGGTTTAGCTTTACATTTGTGGGAGTATGTGGGATGGGGGCCATTGCAGGTATTACAGGAAGGAGGAGCAGCGAGGTTGGGGCAGTTTTTAAGAAAGTGGGAGGCCTTGCAATGGGGACAGGTGGGGGGGTTTTTGCAGTTGGGAGTCAGGTGGTCATTGTACATCAGGCACCGCTGGCAACGGTAGGATTGGGGAGGGGATTTGGAGGATTCAACAGGGTGGCGACGGTGGTATATCAGGGCACCCTGGGTGAGGAGATGGTCTATGGATGGGGCGGATTCAGAGAATACCCGCATGAGGTAGGTGGGACCAGAGGCATTGTGGATACGGCGGGCAGAGCGGATTTCCAAGTCCGGGTGGGAGTTCAGTTCTACCAACACTTCATCCTCTGTGATCACCGGGCTGAGCTTGGTGATCACAGCGGTGTAGGTGGGGGGGCGTCGGGGAGGCTGGGGCTGACGAGGAGTGGAAGCGGAAAGGAAGGGTGTCAGAGAGGCGTGGGGGCCAAACATAACTCGTGGGAGTTTTCGCAGGAGGTCTGTGTGAAAGGATGGGGACGGGGACTTGATAAGGACTGAGTCCCTGCGGGGAATGAGTTGGGAAATGGGAGCACCAGGTAAGTACTTTCGTATTTCCTTGGTGAGGGTACGAGCGTCGAGGAACTTAGGATCGGGAGTTGACAGGACGAAGGTGTGGAGGGTGGGGGCCAAGGTATGGGTGGCAGGAGGAGGGGTGGTGTCCATGGTGACGGCAGCAGGGGGAGGGGGAGGGGGAGGCGGTGTTGATTTTTTGTGGGAAGTCTCGGGAGCAGAGTCGGTAAGGACGCGCTTTTGGGGTTTTTTGGAGACTGGAGGCTGGGAGGAGGGGAGAGGGACGGGGAGGAGAGGGAGGTGGCGGGTGGCAGATCCCTGTGGCGTAGCGGAGGCACCGGGAGAAGCAGCTGGTTCAGTGGCGGCGATGGTGGCTCGGCGCGACGTGATGCGTGCGGGAGATGCAGAAGACGAAGCGACGGGGTCGGGGAGAGAGGGGAAGCCAACGACCTGAGGGGCGGCAGCAGAGGCGGCAACAGAGGCGTACGTGAGGGCGGGGGTAGGAGTGGGAGCTGTTGAGGGTGTGGAAGCTGGAGGAAGGGTGTAGAGGTGTGGGTATACAGCAGGGGAGGAGATAGGGGGATGTGTGAGCGGGGGAAGGGAAGGGGAGGCGGAAGGAGGGAGGCCAGGGGCGGCACTCCAGGAAGTGACTGTGGGAGAAGGGGAGGGGGAGGTGTAGATGACGGTGGAGGTGGGAGTACTCATTGCAGACGAACGGCGACGGACAGACGGACGTGCAGCAGGCAGCGGCGGCGTCAGCGTCGGCGATGGTCGGCGGCGAACAGCAGGCGGCGGCGGCGGCGGCGGCGGCGGCAGCGGTTACGACGACGGCGATGGACAGCGAGCAGGCAGGCAGTTACGACGACGGCGATGGACAGCGAGCAGGCAGGCAGGCAGGCAGGCAGGCAGGCAGGCGGACGGACGGACGAACAGCGACAGCAACAAGCGGCGGGCACACAGGCAAAACACACAATCTTCGAAGACGGAGATTCCACCCTGAGAGTAGCCCAGGCTTTGCAATCTGACGCTTTCGAAGGAGGGGATCCAACCCTCTAGATGTCGCGTCGCTGAGAAGCGCGCCAATTTATATGCTGGCTTTCTAGAACAGCGCAGGCGCCAGCGGGGCATAACGTCATCGAAGACCAATCGTAGACAGCGTCTAATACCAGAGCCCTCTGCTGGAGAAACGGGTCGCGGTCTGCGGAAGCGCGCCGCGGCGCGGGAAAATGCGGCAGGGAGCGACGGACCCCGTTCGCGCGCGCGAGGTGTTGGCGCGCGATTTAAGCATCTGCGCTAAGGCTTCCCATCTGCGTTGACTCGGTGCGGTTGCTAATCTGTGGCTGACGATTCCTTAGTGCCGCCAAGGCTGGCTCCCAGGCTTTGCTCAGGTGAAACCCCTTGTCTCTGTTTATTAGGTCACTGCTTATACGTATTTCGAGCGCCTCTTTGATGATGGAGTCCCAGTATGTGGAAGCATGCGAGAGGATCTTGGTTTCTTCATAATTCATGCCGTGTCCCGTGTCAAGGCAATGTTCAGCAACCGCAGATTTCTCTGGCTGACCCAACCTCGTGTGACGCTTATGTTCGTCGCATCTGTCTTTGACCGTACGACACGTCTGGCCAATATAAGATTTCCCACATTGGCACGGGATTTTGTATATTCCTGGTCTCCTCAGGCCGAGGTTGTCTTTAACAGAGCCCAGCATCGATTTCACTTTTGCTGGAGGCCGGAAAACACATTTAATCCGGTGTTTCTTGAAAATTCTGCCCACCTTAAATGACACGCCACCGACATACGGTAGAAAAACCAACCCTGTGGTGTTATCTGCTTCTTCAGGTTGTTCTTGAGGTTTGGAGCGTGCTGGTCGAAACGCGTTCCGGATCTGCTTCTCGGAGTACCCGTTCTGGGCAAATACAGAGCGGAGATGGCTGAGCTCTGCCGATGAGCTGTCCTGATCTGAGATGGCTCTAGCCCTATGCACTAGCGTCCGTAATACACCGCTGCGCTGTGAGGGATGATGACAGCTCGTAGCTTGTAAATACAAGTCTGTGTGCGTAGGCTTCCGGAACACACTGTGACCCAAAGAGCCATCTCCTTTTCTACGCACCAAAACATCCAGAAACGGGAGCTCACCATCTTTTTCTACCTCCATGGTAAAACAGATACTTGGATGGAGGGAGTTCAGATGTTCCAGGAAAGAAGGAAGCGTTGCTGTCCCATGCGGCCATACCACAAACGTATCATCTACATATCTCCAAAAACATTTGGGTTTCAGAACCGCCGTCTGAAGTGCTTTGTCCTTGAAATCTTTAGAATTACCTGTAATATGGAATGCATATCATTTATAAAAATAAGGAACAGGATTCGCCCCAGCACTGATCCCTCCTGCAGCACTCCTCCCCCCCCCCCCCCCCCTCTTTAACTGTGCCCCACTCAGACCCCACATAATAGCCATTCCCAACACTGCGGAGGATGACTTTTTGCAGTCTGTTATTAAAGTAAGAGGTGAACCAATTCTGAGCTACTCCCTGTATTCAATTATGGTCCAACTTCTGGAGCAATATTTTATGATCGACACAATCAAACGCCTTAGTTAAGTCAAAATGGTGCCTAGTGTTCAAAAACTTTTGTTTAATCCAGCCAGTACCTCACAGAGAAAAGAAAATATAGCATTTTCAGTTGTTAAACTACTTCTAAAAACGAGCTGCACATTTGGTAGCAAATTATGTGAAATAAAATGATTAATTATCCTTACACACACAGACTTTTCAATAACTTTAGAAAACACTGATGGCATAGAAATAGGTCTAAAATTGTCTAAATTATCCCTTTCTCCCTATTTATGAAGCGGCTTTACTACTCAGTTCTTTATTAGTTCAGAAAACTAATCGTTCTTGAAGGAAAAATTAAAAATATGGCTAAGTACAGGGCTAACATGTGCAGCACAGAACTTTAATATTCTGCTAGGTATTTCATCATATCCATGAGAGTCCTTAGCCTTCAATTATTTAATTATTGACTTAATCTCCCGCTTGTCAGTAACACAGAGGAGTATTTAAGACGTCTCGGAAAGGCATTTTCCGAGAGAGTTATACGAATCCCTGTAGAAACTAAGTTTCTATTTAATTCACCAGATATGCTCAGAATGTGATTGTTAAATACTGTACGTATATTTGACTTATCAGTAACAGAAATATTTTTACTACGAACTGACTTTATATTGTCGACCTTGTGCAGCTGACTACACACTACCTTCACGACTGACCAAATGGTTTTAACTTTATCCTGTGAATTAGCTATTCTGTTTGCGTACCACGTAATCCTTCCCTTCCTAATAACGTTTTTAAGCAACTTACAATACTGCTTGTAATGGGCTACTGTAGCTCGATTGTTACTACTTCTAACATCTGATATAATTTCCACTTTGTCCTACACGATATCCTTTTCCCACTAGTCAATCACCCAGGCTGCCGTTAGCTGCTTGTATCCTGTTCCATTCTAATGGAAACCAGTTTTCAAAAAAGAATGCGAAATTTGTTAAGCAAAGCATTATAATTGTCATCTATGTTCTTCGCACTATAAACATCCTGCCACTCTTGCTCTTTGACGAGTTTAAAAAATTCTCTACTGCAGTTGGATTAGCTTTACTACATAGTTTGTAATAAAATATAAGATTTGTTTGAGTACAAAAATCTTTCAGTGTTAAATTTTTGCATCGTTGTCTGAAAGGCCATTCACCTTTGTACTAACAGAACGCCCATCTAGTAATGAAGAATGAATAAAAATATTGTCCATGGTTGTGCTACGGTTCCCCTGCACCATGGATGGAAAAAAACACGGTCTGCATCAAATTATATGAATGTAGGGGAGCTTACAACATCCTTTTTTTGCACAGTCACGTACAAAATTGATATTTAAGTCACCGCATGTAACTAATTTTAGGTACTTCCTATAGAGTGAACCTTGAAGAACCCTCTCTAGCTCGAGCAGAAATGGCCTGAAGCCAGAGTTAGGGGACGTATAAATAACAACAATTAGAAGTTTAGTTTCACTAAATTTAACTGCCCCTGCACAACATTCAAATACCGGTTCAGTGCAGTGCCGCGATACGTCTACGGGCTCAAACGGAATAGTGTTTTTTACGTACATGGCCACTTCCCCACTCCGCAAACTCGTTGAAAAACAGCCAGCTTATCTGTATCCTGATAAAGGAAGCCTATGAACGGTCAAATTGTTTTTCCTGGTGTTCCTATATACCAATCATGTCAGAGTCAACATCTCTAACACCTCTTATATTTTGATGAAATATGCTAATTCCTTCGCTCCTTTGAAGGTGATTCCTCTGTTAGAGGGACTTCCTTTAACCAGGGACACCTATCAGTTGACTTCAATCTAAAAAAGGAGCAGCTCTAACACCAACTATTACAGGAATTTTTCCATGAGTGATCCCCCCCACAGCCCACTACACTGTTACTTTGCAGTCCCTTCTTCCCACACCTATTGAGGCGCAGACCATGCCTAGTGAAACCTGATCTATTGCCTATTGATAGACTGAACTGGCACCACTGCCGTGTGAGCGATGCCCTCCGCAATCAGTGTCTTTCCAGCCCTATGTTAATACGCCTAACAGCAGCATTAAGATGATGCCGATCATGACGCTGAAAAAGATGCGCGAAGTGGATATTAATGCCACCAGTTTGAGTATCTATCTTTACAAGGTCACCACTTACATCATACTCCACGTCCCGATCAAGACTATTACAAGCTCTATCCACAGTCACAAACTGACCTTCTTTCGTAAAATTCCTACCTAACTCCCCTACAATAACAGTCACCTGAGCCAACCCTGTTCTAGGCTTCACAATGTTGGTGACCTGGTGGTCACTCCCCAACACTTCCTGCGACTGCTGGCCCATACCTCTGCCATGCGAACTACCTAGCAGCAGAACTTTCTTCTTTCTAACTGGGATTGACTTAGGCTTCCTAACTGCTGAGGACTGCAGCTTGTTTCCTACACCAACAGCTACAAGAGGCTTCTCTCCACTAAACTGACAGTTGGCCAAATCTATCGGTTATAAGCAAAGTACAACTGCCTGAATATCTCCTCCTCCTAGCTGTCTTCTTACCAACTGCCAGTTCCCATTCCCCAGCACCCTGCATCCTTCTCATCCTATCTGGTTCCTCCTTTCCGTTTTGAAACTGCACCTGAAGTGCATAGATCCTACGCTCCTGCTCCTCTATCAACTTATTCCTGCTACAAATTCTGCATTTCCAGGAGAGGATCTCGCTAGAAGGCCCAATGGCTTCCCCATTGCATTCCTCCCAATAAATACTGTGAAAAAAATCTCACACCGTGACCCATTACTCACAAACCTACGAAAAAGCCCCACTCGTGGTAATATGTTAAGAGTTACCGAAAAAACTTAACGTGTACATTGTCTTAGTTCAATTACTACAGTAGGACTTTTTAAAGAACTAACAATAGCGGTCTCCAATGTCGCTCTCTACTAAGAAAGCAATTAATTATATTAACACTACAAAACCACAACTAAAACCATTATCACAAAACATTCACACAATTTCGTACCTAAAACCAAAAATTCAAGCGGCAACTGCAACATTCAACGAAATTAAACAAGGTGAACGGAAGTTTTACTGTAATATTTCACTACAAACAATAAGAAGTGTCAGCTGAAAACTACAGTCATAAATTTAATAAAAGATTACGACGCACAAACAAGTCTATAAAACACAGTGGGCGAAAGATTCTGGAAGTTTGTTAAACCGTTGTTTCACCAGAAACAGCATCGGACACCGATGAAGACTACTAATTTTAATAAGAGTGCACAAACAATTTTGTCAGAACTTAACTCAAGAACCGCCACCGCTGCAACTGCACGCCACGAAATGTAAACACACTGCTAATATTTGGATGAACGAATGAAAACTACTAAATTTAATATTCGAATACAGTGCACGAACAACTGTGTCAGCACTTAGCTTTAGAGCCGCTGCAGCTGCAACCGCACGCCACGCCACGAAATGTGAACGTACAGCTAACACTCCCAGAAAAACAAACCTCAGGCCGACCGACCAGTACCTAACGCAAGCCTCAGGTCGATTTAACTACGATATTCCTGTTGTCAACTGAGTATACCATGACTGAATGGAGGAAGCTTGTCTCCACGCGCGACACACACTGCATTCCATCGACGTTTCTACTGTTGTGCAGACATTTTTGGTTCAATACGGATACAAAGATAAATGAGATTAAGAAACCAAAAGAAATGCAATCGCTATGGAGCGAGCTACTGGGGACCGTGGGCTACTTGTACAAAATTTTCAAAAAAAATCCCTCACCAGCTTCCGAAATTTTGTTAGTGGATTTCGGATTCACCGTGTACGCGCTTAGCAAAAATTTTTCTCCGCATAACAACGAATTCGTTTTGTCAGTATCCTGCTCAAAGAGACCGGGCAACGATATTATTTACACCATTAAAAAAAAAAAAAAAAAAATTCGCTGTCGCGCTACATCTCAAATATTGAAATATTGTTCTCAAAGGCAGAATATCTTATTCGCTGAGATCATTACTGTGCTATTGTTTTTTTTATTTTATTTACTTGTGTGTGTGTGTGTGAGTGTGTGTGTATGTGAGTGGGTGGGTGGGTGGGTGGGAGGGTATGCGTGCGGGTGTACTGAAAGCGATATGGGACAATCGCGTTCGTCGTATGAAGACTGCCCCTTCTGTCTGAAAACAAATCTGTAGAGAGGGAAACGAATTTCATGAGCGTCGAGTGTCCCCTTTGTTTCGGCAAGCTATCCTACACGCGTTGGTAGACGCGAATATTCTGTTCGGACACAGAGGACTAGAACAAAGGGCAGCGCAGGTAGGCGGATCCGCACAGCCTGCGGCGTTTCACGCGTGAATTAGCGCCGCGCCGATCGGCTGCGCTCGGCTGACCTCGGTACTCCTCGGCTGCCGCGAAGGGGAAAGGGAAAGGTACGGGGAGATAGAGCCGTTTACGACCGAGCGGAGCGGCGCGCGCCTTAATCCGGCGAGGGCCGCTACCCGCGCCGCACGGACGTCGGTTGGGCTGCGTAGGCGCCAGGCCCGGCGGTGCTCAAGTTTAGAGGCCTACGTAACGGCCGCAGCAGGCCGCAAACTGCCAGCGTCCCGTCCCCATAATTTATATATGCAAATATTTTACGAGTCACTTAATGAATGTATTGTACGCGCAGGGAAAATTAAAGCAGTAAAAGCGGCTACAAAACCGTGCAAAACGCACGTGCTCCCAGCGAGAGCCGCTAAAATTTCGAGGCTTAACGACGTTAATCGAACGGTGTCGTTTGGTATTACGTTCGCTTTTTACGGTGGAAGCAAATGTGTGCGTCAAGAGAGTTGCGCAATGGCTTGAAATTCTTGGGAGTTTCGAACGTCTGTTTAGGAACACGACATTCATTGCCTCGTCTCGAAATACGTCTTCATAAAGGGCACATGTATAAGGGGCAATCAAAAAGTTTCTGTTTGCTGCAGCTTATATGCAACTGAGTGCGACTCCGTCGTTGGTCTGTTAGCACCGACATGAAGCTTAGGTTTTAATGTAGCCTTCGAATGGAGACTTTTCGATCGCCTCTTATATATATGGCTTTGAACATTTGAAGGTAGCCTCCCAGAAGGTACATATCAGTAAATACGTATAAACAATAATTTCAAACTAACCATAAAGTATAAAAGCCCATTTCACTCAAACGCTTTAAACACTGAGAGGTTTCTTATTGGACTGGCACGAAATTGATTTATTTTCGACGAGTCACTTTTACTTCATTGACTACATAAATTGGAACATTCAGGAGAAATGTCCGTTATTTTTATTTTTTTGTTGTTATACGTTATACATTAATTTACGTCGTCGGCCATATCCCCACATATTGTGCTGATATTGCTACATCTGTACATATACTACATGAAACGTTGTCGACAATTTGTTCTACAAGATTAGAATCTTTGTTCAGTACCACAATTTGTACCCAGCACTAATCAGCTATTCCTTACCTGTTTCATTCTGGAACCATCCCTGTGTGCTCCTGGAGATGTGTCGTTAATTAGACGCTTGTCGTGATATCGATATTCTGTAGTAGTCTTTCGTTGCCTGTAAAATTTGTGTCAATAATGGCTGAAATGTCAGTGAACACCTAAGGGTAAAATAAAAATCAAAGGAGCATGGAAAAATGCAGGCCATTTACCGTAAGCCATTTGCACAGATAAATCTTATAATTCAGCTGCCTGGCAAAAAACACATTTCTTCTAATTCTCTTATTTCATATTACCACCATAAATACAGAGCATTTTTCAAACATAAATTAAAAACGGAGACACTTCAATTCAGATTTACTGGTAAACAGAACACCAATACTTTCAATATAAATAATAAAAAAATATTTATTTTGTAACAATGGCCAAAGTTGAGTCGCACAATTCTGAAAACATATTTGCTCAGTCAGGGAAGGCTCTTGGGCTTATTCAGAAACTGACGTGGAAAAATAATGAAATAGAATTTAACAATTGAGCATTACATCAATATTAAAACTATTACGTTAAAAACCAAACTTTAGACGGGGAAACCATGGAAATGACAGGTATGGTTTAGATCAGGTTTTAACAACTGGCCGATTTTGAGCGCGAGTACTCGCGTCTGCTCAGGCACGTGCTCGCGAGCAGGTGCAAGGTCGCGGAGTAGGGAGGGAGGGGAGGGAGGGGAAATGCGCGCGCACGTTTGACTAGGGCCGCAGCGTGCCTATTGAATTCGCGCCGACTGTGTAACGTTTAAATTATTACGATCAGCTCTGTCACTTCGCTGGTTAAGAATCATGTCAAGTCGCCGTTGTGTAACCCCAACCAAGCTTTCGCAGTTCAACGCTGAATTCTTTTAGGAAATTTAATTTGCAACGACATTATATGTCGTAACACGCGAAAGGCTACGTAAGTGGAAAATGTGATGGACCAGATCGTGCACAGGAAGTTATTAAACTTAAAAGGAAGCTATCCGAAGAAGATCTGGACGACGAAGAAAAATCAACTGAGGCAGCTCTCAGAGTGAGTTACAAAATTGCTTTGGTTGTAGCAAAATCCCTGCGCCCCTAGACTGATGGCGATTTAATAAAGGAATGTTTGGTAGTTGCAACGGAACATTTGTGTCCATCTCAGGTTGAACAGTTTCGGATTGTGCCATTATCTAACATGACCATCATGCGTCGCATACAGGACATAGCAGACGACGTCCAGAGCCAGCTTGCAAATATCTGTAAAGATTTTATGGCGTATTCTCTAGCTCTGGACGAAAGTGTTGATATCACTGGAACAGCGCAGCTTGCCATATTTATTAGAGGTGTTAATAGAGATCTTCAGGTGAGGGAGGAGCTCCTCGATGCAGTAGCCACGAAGGACACTACAACCAGTGTTGAACAAAGTGTTGAAAATATAAGATTGTCGTGGAATTCTTTAGTTTCACTGTCTACAGACGGTGTACCAGCGATGACAGGGAAAAAATCAGGTTTCGTTGCGCTGTTGAAGGAGAAAATGCAAAAACTGACCGTGCCGAATGAAATAGGGGGCGTTCACTGTGTGATCCACCAGGAAAACTTATGTGCAAAGAGTATCACTCCAAAAAATGTGATAAGTGTTGTTGTTCGTACAACCAAT
Source organism: Schistocerca nitens (assembly GCF_023898315.1). Lineage (NCBI taxonomy): Eukaryota > Metazoa > Arthropoda > Insecta > Orthoptera > Acrididae > Schistocerca > Schistocerca nitens. The sequence continues at coordinate 230,155,317 of NC_064614.1, read as the reverse complement.
TATATAAGGAAGCATGGGCTACAACGCAGGCAATTGAAAAGCTTTCTTGAGGATGTAGAAAGCCAGGATGTAGCCTGCCTTATTACAGCGAAGTTCGCTGGCTTAGTCGAGGTGAATTATTAAATCGATTTTTTTGCCTATTAGATGAGAGAAATATGTTCATGGAAATAAATAACATGTGTGTTCCTGAATTGAAAGAGCCTTCATGGAAATGTGATCTCGCGTTCTTAGCAGATTTAACTAGCCATCTGAATGCTTTGAACATTTCACTAAAAGGTAAAGATCTGCTAATTACTCATTTCATAGATCGAATACGAGCTTTAAAATGAAATTGACACTTTGGGTGAGTCAGCTGGAAACAGGAAATCTAGCTCATTTTCCTAAATTATCATCCATGCAAGATGTTCACAAAGACTGTGAACGTTATTCACATAGTTTATTTGCCCTTAAGGAAGAATTTGATCAACGCTTTCAAGATCTGACAGCACTAGACAGTGATTTTGATCTGTTCTCCTCTCCATATTAAGGGAATATTAAAGAGATTCGTCCTGAGCTGCCCGCATCTCGTGGTCGTGCGGTAGCGTTCTCGCTTCCCACGCCCGGGTTCCCGGGTTCGATTCCCGGCGGGGTCAGGGATTTTCTCTGCCTCGTGATGGCTGGGTGTTGTGTGATGTCCTTAGGTTAGTTAGGTTTAAGTAGTTCTAAGTTCTAGGGGACTGATGACCATAGATGTTAAGTCCCATAGTGCTCAGAGCCATTCGTCCTGAGCTGCAACTAGAAATTATTGACCAGCAGTGTGACAGAGAATACAGAGACAAATTTCAGAACAAGAAAAACATTTTGGAATTCTACAGAGACTTCCCTCAGGATAGATTTCCTCGTTTGCACAAACTGGCGGCTACAATAATGTCAATGTTCGGTTCCACGTATGTTTGTGAACAACTGTTCTCTGCAATGAAATGTAACAAGACGCGCCTGAGGAACGCATCGTCTGATCGAAATTTAAACTGCACGCTACGCCTACAATGCACAAGAACAATTACTCCGAACATAGACGCAATTGTAACGGGCAAAAAGTACAAGATAACCGAGAACCCCACACTTCAGTGACACCTTTTATTGTGTAACAGTTCACAAATTAATACGAATGTAGAGGCATACACTAAGCTAATAAAATTATATGGCACGTGTACATTCTCCTTTATTTGTTTCATTTGTCGCAGTAATAATTCTTGAGCGATATCCCTGCGGGTGGCCGCGGATTTACATTGACTGGCGGCAGCCGTTGTGTGCCCCACGTGACTCTCCCCACTCTCCGCTCCGGTCCGGTAGTGGGGGTAGCGTGCTCGCGCTGCTCCGTGCTCGCGCCTCTCTGCTCACAGCTTGTTCCGCGAGCACGTATGTTGTGAAGCCCTGGTTTAGATTAACGGGCACTGCTGAGTAAATTGACGCCTGATTTCTATGAGATAGACACTCAGCGTGTGAGGGATGTCGTAGCAAAACAGGAGATCGTAACGTCGCAGGGGCTGCGGTGAGACGGGAAACGGCACGCGGACCGCGCGCACACTTACACAGCCGATGCGGACAGGCTATGCCTGATGGAGCGGTGGATAATAAATAACACTCCGGAGAAGCGCCTCGAAACGCTACGAACAGCTCGGACGGCTGAGAGAAAACAAGTAAACATGTAATTCATGCATAATAATCATAGAACGTATGAAAATGCTCAGGCCAAGGCAAGAAGCTCAATCTGCCCCAAGCGCCAGCCATACCTTACGCCTAGCGACAAGGATTTTACAATAAGAATTACTAAATGGATTAACCCTTTGATCTTAAATGAAATCTAACAAGTTACTGTAATAACCAGAAAATCACGTGGACCTCAGACAAATTAACTGAAGGCAAATCTTGAGGGCGAACACTCGAACAACTACAATAGTAACCATATTTGAAAAAATAAGTATTAACTTTTCTGAAGGGGGAAAAGATCTCACCAGAGTTACGGGAATCAATTACCCAAAACACAAGAATATGGCACTCCAATAATTTCATAATTTGAAGCAGAGGCGCCAAAAGGTAAACAACTCTTCAGACAGAGTGGTGGAGAACAACAGGCAATCCAGCGTAGCGGGAGCAACTTCAACACGGGAGCACGTGCGTCAATCAAGTAACGAGTACGTCACCCCAAAGGGCAGAACAGACGGCACCAGAAAATAAAAGTTGCTGCAACACCCACAACAGCAACTATGTCCCCTTATTCCATGGCAAATCGGTTGCGTCGACATTAGGCCCATGTACTGCCGACGAACATAACTCTAGCGATGACCAGCCGCTTATACAATCGTGCACCCGTAAGCTCCATGAACAGCCCACCGTACGTCACATGTGCCTGTTATCTCTCTCTCGCCGTGATTACCACCGACTGCCTGCCGACGTAGTTAAAAACCTGCTCCAGGGAACTGCAATCAAAGATTCAACCAACAGGAGACCGAAGTGCTACCTGGCGACTGGACAGAGACGCTTCGTACCAGTAGGCAACGATGTAAAAACACAGAAAGAGCCAACACAGCTCAATGGGTATTCCGACTTTCACTGATTAGCCATAATCAACAGCTCATATACACTTCTTGCACTACGGATGCGTCCAACAATGTTAGAAGTCAACGATTCATTGGAGTAGCTACAAGAGGTCAAAAAGTGTTCATGAGCTGCTGATAATGCCCAGTCAGTTGTAATCGGTATAGTCATATAAAATTTGTGTGAACATTGATTGAAAGAAGCTTTATATTTTAGAATAATGTGTTCAATGATGCACTTCGCCAATAACATGGAAAATGTGCATAATTTTTTTCAATTTTTCTATACAGAATGTGTCTATTTCGTACGCCATCTTTTCATTTGAGTTTTAATAGTTGAAATAGTATCAGTTTCTATTTCTCCTTGTTCCCTCGGTCCACATTAAATGGAGTACAATAGAATGAACGGCATGCACGGGAACACAAACTTCTTAGTTAAGTCAATGACAGTATTCTGGGGTCAACGCAAAACTCAAATCATCTGAAATCATTTGTCTTACAATCGTTCTTTCATGATTTTCATCTCATTAGAAAGGTCCTAGTACTCTTTTGCCCATATATTCGTTGTATTCGAAAGTAGTATCAAGATATGCTACAAAATTACTTTACATTATAAGAAAGATACTGGTCGTACCAGCACTATTTGATACTACTTTGTAGTGAGGTAATTTATTGTATCGAGAAATAGTGAAAGATAAGAAGATTCAGTATGGCATATGTATTCATACAACGCACTTCGAATATCTTAGACATTTTCGTCAAAATGAAAGAACTATAAGTTGTTTCCCATTTATTTTTCTAGGCTATTGTTTCTCAAGAAGCGGCTGTCTCGTAAACTGACCAGTTACTATACGTTGCAAGAGAAAACTGTTATTGCACTTCACTAAACATAGTGATGTTGAGGTTTTATTCTTTCCTTAGGACGAAGAGCAGATTACAACAACAAATATATTTCAAGCTTAGCCCCAGTCTATAACGTCCAGTACCTTTATCTCTTGAAAGAAATAGTACATTAAGTCTGTTCCTACCTTCCTAGTGTACCGTTATATTCATATTGTTTTATTATATGACCAACTTCGACGTTCCAATTACGTTATCTTCAGGCCTGTCGCATGAATGACACCAGGGACCATACGAACGTGCACCAATAGTTGTGTCTGGTTCCGTAGGTATCCGAACTTGATGAGCATGTATGCTCTGCACACATGATTGTAGGCACGCATGAGAAGAGCATGCATGCTCAAGAAGTTCGGATATCTACGGAACCAGATGCGAATAACGGTGCCTTGTCTTACACACGCACGACTGGTCCTTGTTGCCGTTCATGCGACAGACCTGAAGATGAAGTGATCGGAACATCGAACCTGATTACCTTACACAACAATCTCAAAATAACGGCTGTTGGTACAGTATGATTACATTTCATCTACCAGCCACTGTGTGGAACTCCTGAGCTCAAGATGGAGTTACATTTACAATACCACTTCGTCGATTTCACACATACAGAGCGAATGTTAACTAAAGGGATAAACTTTAGAAAATAATTTCAGACGAGAAAAGGAACAAAACGTTTCACATCAACATGTGAGTATGTCTGGAAATGAATGATGCGTTTGCATAAACCAATTATTACTGGTACGTTGCTTTAGGCATTGCAATGTTTTAATTTCCCCCACATTACAAAAATTTTCAACGTGGTCACGATGGGATGGAATACAAGCATTCAGGATTACTTCACCCTTCCAAGCGTTCCAGGCTGAAGACGAATAGCGTCACACGGCATGTCAGCTACTGATACAGCATGCACAACACTTTTCAAATGCCCACGCAAGTAAAAATCAAGAAGTTTTAAGTCCTATGATGGAGGCAGCCAGGCCACGAGGCGTTCCACATCCTACCCATCTCCTAGGAAAGACGTTGCCGTGGTGCTGAACGATGAGATGGAAATGGGCTGGTGCTCCACCACTCGTAACCCACATTACTTGTCATATTGCTACAGGCACACTTCACAGAAAAGGGCACAACGTAAGCCCTCTCTGTCTTCTTTTCAGCTTTGGATTACATGCAAATATATATCCTGAAACATACTCTGAATAAAATTTCCTCTACCATTCAGATCCATGAAATCATATAATGACGCCACCTAACAGCTGCTCTTTAAAGGAATAGATCAAGGCAATGAGTAGCTTATTTGCCGCAAAATAATAATAGTGGGCATAAGTAAACACTTGACTGAATTCCATGAACGCAATGAGCCGTTATAAGCACATGAACTAAAATGAATAACATGTAACTAACCAAAATTGTAGCTAAGTTATGCGCAGTAGGCATGGTTGGCCCAAATTTTTAGCCTAACCTTTCTATTTAGAAATGTGAAGTTCAAAGATACTAAGCAAACATGTCTTATACAAATTGATGAACTGCCAGCCCCTCGCAACTCGAACTGCTCACTTACTTCCTGGCCTGTAAAAACATTCTCAGACGAAGTGTGCCGCTCACTATAATTTTGAAAAATATATGTTGATTGCTACAACAGTTCAGAAAAACTGGTATCAGCTGAAGACAGAAAGTTTACATCATTACTTGAGGTAGTAGCTCTATGCGAACTGCAAAGTGCAACTCAACCTTAAAGATATGAGAATTTTAAAATAGTGACAAGGGATTACGAATAAACCTTACAATCTTTGAATAAGGAAAGATAAAACTGCATTTAAAGTCACCATGATGTACTCACCATCCGACGGTGACACATTTGGTACAATGAATCACTGCAGGTTAAAGATATAAACAAGAAGAATTCTACATGAATCAGAGACTGAAAGAAGCTCACTAAACAGGAATATTATAAATTCAGATACCTTAATATTCAGATGGAATAATGTAAACTCGATTCTATAACGTTCTTCGAAAGTTAGCCATCACACCAAATAACGAACTAACGGACTCAAGGCAGAGAAGTATAGATAAGTATTGTTCAGGTGCTGAAAATTTTGTGAATACCACTACGCCAAGCCTTGAAGTACGCACCAGAACATAAACAGGCATTTATAGCACAAGAGCTGAAAATGAATAATAGACTGACTTCAATTTCAATCTCCTGGAAGACTGCCACCTTAGTGTGGCAAGGAGGTTTGTGAACTCTGGTATGACTCTCAAAGTTGTGCTGGTGTGAGCTAAATCTGTTCTATAGGACAGAGTCTTTGCTGGAAATGAGCCCTCTTACTCGGAAATACCCTCTTACTCCACCAATGAACATAAAATTGTGGTAATCATAAAGATATAAGATAAACAAGGATGATTGTCTGATTATTAGCGAGGTGTTTAAAAGCAACAAATGTAATTGGTTGGCGTTCTCATTAAATAATGAGATGAGGATAATAAATACGTTCTTCAGGCATAAACAGATCCACAAATACACCCAGTCATCCAGAAGCTGTGCCACAGTTATAGACATATGATAGCAAATCAAAAGACTTGGGCTGTTTTGCAAGACACAAGAGTATTTAGAGATCCAGATGTTCTCTTCAGATGCTTTCCTGTTAGTCTAAAAAATAGAACTACTTAAAAGATGGAAGATAACGTCCACAAAGAAACAAAATAATGCTAACAGAACATTTAAACTATAATAACTGCAAGCAGAGGACGTCCGGTTGCTAGGTCAGAAAATGCTTGAATAGTATGTAAATTTACATTCAAAGCGGGTAACATCAATCAGGAATGGAATAATACAAATAAAGCATTATTAAAGCAGCACGAGAAATTGGAGTTTTTTTCAAAAGGGGTCTGCAATACCGGGATGATGAAATACATTCTCTGATTGAAGATAAGAACCCACCTTCTTAAAAATGTTAAATTTCCCAGATGATCAAGACTTGAGACTACGATATAGGAAAGAATCAGCTCTAGTCAAAAGGGAAAAACTATGGAAAAATATATTTCAGACATGAAACGTAGCGTTAGAAGAAGACAGAAAAAAAGCATGCACAATAATGAAACATTTCAACAAAGAAGATAAGGACAGTCTACAAATATACACAATATCTGTAACTAACGGGTTATAATACTACACTCTCAACAGATGTGCTGCATGCTCAGATAGTTCTGTCTAAAGTAGACAGAAATCTACCCTTAATAACGGTGGAGAAACTACAGGACACATTATAATGTCAGCAAGAACAGGAAGCCTCTAGGGTATGATAAAATTAAAGCAGAACTGTTAAAATAATTACCAAATATTGCAAAAATAAGAATATTCGATCTTTTCAATATATGATAGCAAAATGGTTATATACCTGAGGAATGGATAGCCCATATATGCCAGATTTCTAAAAAAGAAAGTGACATGAACGTCAGAACTACAGAAGTATGAGCCTGCTAAATGCATGGTACAGATTTTAACAAAACATCTATCGGCAATCACTGGAACTATATTATCTTATGCCCAATATGGTTTTCACAAATATCATGCTCTGACAGTTCATAGAAAAACATCGTGAATTCAGTTTATCAACCTTTCGTGTCTTCATCGACTACGAAACTGTTTTTGAACAAATAAATCTAAACAAACTGTGGGAAATTTTAAGATACATAGTGAACCCATCTCGTAACAGAAATAAAGCGTTTGTATATGAGTAACAAAATACAAACAAAAATAGCGGGAATTATAGATAATATGGCTGAAATAAGCCAAGGAGCCCACTTTCACGCACTTTTTTTAATATACGTGGTGTCTCTCCCGAGATTTGTCAGGCGCATTTTCTCTGTTTCGGTAGATATTTGCAGTTCTGTTTTTTGAACGTATAGCTGGAGTCAGCCCAAAAAAATCCTGCTCGTCACGTCTTTTAAGCGACGCCCGATGACGTCACAAAAATTTGGGTACTGACAATAAAACAGTTTAAAATTAACAACGCGGACGTTAGTATACTGCACGTAATTGTTGGTCAGAATGATAGTGACCTACAAGACTCTGCTTTTAAATAAAACAGACAGAGAATAGAATCTGAACACTACGAAGACAAGATCAACGGGACTTTTAAGACACCAGCTCATGCGAGCTAAGATCTATATTGACAAACGGCTAATACAGCAAGTAAATACATTTAAATATTTATGGTGGTGTATTACATAAGGACCAGTAATGAAACATAAAAAAAGTTAAAATCACTTAACTATAGGAGGAAATCAAACGAAAACGAGACAGACTATATAATACACATGGCGCGGACGTTTGTAATGGAGGTATGGAAGTGTACAGAAGTGCCTTCTGTTGGGAAACAGGAAGGAACCGAGGCAATGTTAATCGCTGAGTCGTTTGCCTGCTAGACGTTCCTGATGTGACGTCAGCGAGTCGTATCTGCGTCCGGCTTCGCTATGGAGACAGGAAAAGACAGCGAGGTGTGGTGCGGTTATTAACTGGTGGAGTGTCAAGAAGTGACATTCATACCACAATGACCTCTGTGTATGATGAACACATTACGCCACTTGAGCGTGCGTTTGCGTGAAATAAAAGATTTCTAGAAGATCGGGTGTCATTGAAAGACAGCAGTAGGCCAGAACAGATTCATCGTGCCAGTACCCATTCTGTGCGTGCTTCGCTGAATGCTGCCGTCACAAATGACTAACGGCAGATGGTGGAAGACATTCTGTTCACGTTGGGATTCAGTCACAGTACTGCTCACGCCATCATAACAGAACATCTGAAGCTCCGGAAAATCTGTACACAATGGGTTTCCCGCAAACTGACAAAAGAGCAGAAGTTGAACAGCATGTCGATATCGTTGCAGTACTTGGAACGCTATCACGATGATAACATCGATTTCTATCCCGTATGTCGCAGTAGATGAAACATGGTGTCATCATTTTGAGCCGGAGAGGAGGCGTCAAAGCCAGCAAGGGAATCACATGGATTCACCCCCCCCCCCCCCCCCCAAACAAGCCATCCTGTGCACGCCAAATACGAAGGGAAAGTCGTGATGACCTTCTTCTTTGATTGCAAGGGCCCTCTACTAATTGACTTAATGGAACATGACGGCCCAATTAACGCACAGAGGTAGGTATACACTGCAAAAATGAAGACCAAACGCTCAGGTATGTTGACGCACGACGTCACATTGTTGCAGTATAATGCCTGCCCACATATTGCCAAGGCTATTTTGAGAACGCTGCATTTTCCATGAAGGCACTGGCCGTCTTATCTCACAGTGGGATACATGTGTCAACTTTTGAAATAATAAACAGTTTACTTTCTTTTTTCCATGTGTCTTGTTTTCATTTGACTACCGCCACCACCACCACCACCACCACCACCATCTCCTCCTCCCCCATACATTTCTGTGAAAGTATTCGCAGAAAGTTTTGAAAGAGTCCACAGAGATACTTGCTGAAGTTGTATAAGGTTATAGCTATACCAGCACTGCTCTGTGGATGTGAATACTGAACCTTTAACAACAGAGATGAAAACAGAATAGAAGCAATACATTGAACCTCATAGCTGGATACACTTGCGCGGTAACCGTCTATTTGTTCGTGCTTGCCTGTGCTGCTTGCTCGCTTGCTTGTTTGCTGCTCGTTCACTTGTATGGCGCTATATCTTTATCTCCTCCTCCTCCTCATCATCATCATTTAAGACTGATTATGCCTTTCAGCGTTCAGTCTGGAGCATAGCCCCCTTATAAAATTCCTCCATGATCTCCTATTCAGTGCTAACATTGGTGCCTCTTCTGATGTTAAACCTATTACTTCAAAATCATTCTTAACCGAATCCAGGTACCTTCTCCTTGGTCTGCCCCGACTCCTCCTACCCTCTACTGCTGAACCCATGAATCTCTTGGGTAACCTTGCTTCTCCCATGCGTGTAACATGACCCCACCATCTAAGCCTGTTCGCCCTGACTGCTACATCTATAGAGTTCATTCCCAGTTTTTCTTTGATTTCCTCATTGTGGACACCCTCCTGCCATGTTCCCATCTACTAGTACCTGCAATCATCCTAGCTACTTTCATATCCGTAACCTCAACCTTGTTGATAAGGTAAACTGAATCAACCCAGCTTTCGTTCCCATACAACAAAGTAGGTCGAAAGATGAAACGGTGCACAGATAACTTAGTCTTGGTACTGACTTCCTGCTTGCAGAAGAGAGTAGATCGTAGCTGAGCGCTCACTGCATTAGCTTTGCTACACCTCGCTTCCAGTTCTTTCACTATGTTGCCATCCTGTGAGAATATGCTTCCTAAGTACTTGAAACCGTCCACCTGTTCTAACTTTGTTCCTCCTATTTGTCACTCAATCCGTTTACATTTCTTTCCCACTGACATTACTTTCGTTTTGGAGATGCTAATCTTCATTCCATAGTCCTTACATTTCTGATCTAGCTCTGAAATATTACTTTGCAAATTTTCAATCGAATCTGCCATCACAACTAAGTCATCCGCATATGCAAGACTGCTTATTTTGTGTTCACATATCTTGATCTCACTCAGCCAGCCTTTGTTTTCAACACATGATCCATAAATAATATGAACAACAGTGGAGACAGGTTGCAGCCTTGTCTTACCCCTGAAACTACTCTGAACCATGAACTGAATTTACCGTCAACTCTGCTGCCTGACTGACCATGTAAAGACCTTTAATTGCTTGCAAAAGTTTGCCTCCTATTCCATAATCTCGTAGAACAGACAACAACTTCCTCCTAGGAACCCGATCATATGCCTTTTCTAGATCTATAAAGCATAGATACAGTTCCCTGTTCCACTCATAACACTTCTCCATTATTTGCCGTAAGCTAAAGATCTGGTCCTGACAACCTCTAAGAGGCCTAAACCCACACTGATTTTCATCCAATTGGTCCTCAACTAATACTCGCACTTTCCTTTCAGCAATACCTCAGAAGATTTTACCCACAACGCTGATTAAAGAGATACCTCTGTAGTTGTTACAATCTTTTCTGTTTCCATGTTTAAAGATTGGTGTGATTACTGCTTTTGTCCAGTCTGATGGAACCTGTTCCGACTCCCAGGCCATTTCAATTATCCTGTGTAGCCATTTAAGACCTGACATTCCACTGTATTTGATGAGTTCCGACTTAATTTAATCCACCCCAGCTGCTTTATTGCACTGCAATCTATTGACCATTTTCTCCACTTCCTCAAATGTGATCCTATTTCCATCATCATTCCTTTCCCATTCTACCTCGAAATCTGGAACATTGCTGATCGTATTTTCACCTACATTGAGCAACTCTTCAAAATATTCCCTCCATCTGCCCAAGGCATCCACAGGATTCACCAGCAGTTTTCCTGACCTGTCCAAAATACTTGTCATTTCCTTCTTACCTCCCTTTCGAAGACTGCTAATTACACTCCAGAATGGTTTTCCAGCAGCTTGACCCAAAGTCTCCAACCTGTTTCCAAAGTCTTCCCAATATTTCTTCTTGGATGCTGCAATTATCTGTTTGGCTTTGTTTCTTTTTTCAACATAACTTTCTCTGTCTACCTGAGTTCTAGTATGTAGCCATTTTTGATACGCCTTCTTTTTCCTTTTACAGGCTGCCTTGACTGTGTCATTCCACCAAGCTGTTTGCTTCATCCTACTTTTACACACTACTGTTCCAAGACATTCTTTAGCCACTTCTAGTACTGTGTCCCTGTACCTTGTCCATTCCTTTTCCAATGACTGTAATTGACTACATTCAACTAACTGGTACCTTTCTGAGATCGCTGTTATGTACTTGTGCCTGATTTCCTTATCCTGAAGTTTCTCCACTCTTATCCTCCTACATATGGACCTGACCTCCTGCACTTTCGGCCTCACAATCCCAATTCCACTGCAGATTAAATAATGATCAGTGTCATCAAAGAATCTCCTGAATACACGTGTGTCCCTCACAGCCTTCCTGAATTCCTGATCTGTTATTATATAGTCAATGACAGATCTGGTTCCCCTGCCTTCCCAAGTATACCGGTGAATGTTCTTATGTTTACAAAAGGAGTGTGATTACTAAGCCCATACTGGCACAGAAATCCAAGAGTTGCTTCCTGTTCCTGTTGGCCTCCATATCCTCTCCAAATTTACACATAACCTTTTCATACCCTTCTGTTCGATTTCCAATCCTGGCATTAAAATCACCCATGAGCAGAATACTGTCCTTGTCCTTTACTCTAACAACTACATCACTGAGTGCCTCATAAAAACTATCCATCTTATCTTGGTCTGTCCCTTCACAATTTAAATATACTGACACAATCCTAATTTTCTTGCTAGACACTGTCAAATCCATCCACATCAGTCGATCGTTTACATACCTTACTGCAACTACGCTGGGTTCCATTTCTTTCCTGATGTAAAGCCCTACACCCCATTGTGCTATTCCTGCTTTGACTCCTGACAGGTAGACCTTGTATTCTCCCACTTCCTCTTCTTTCTCGCCCCTTACCCGAATGTCACTAACAGCTAAAATGTCCAGCCCCATCTTACTTGCAGCCTCTGCCAGCTCAACTTTCTTCCCAGGGTATCCCCCATTGATATTAATAGCTCGTCATTACCATTTGCTTGCCAAGTCGTATCTTAGGAGTCCCTGGTTTGTCAGTTAGAGGTGGGACTCCGTCACCTCCATAGGTCCGAGGCATTTTTCTCTGATTGTTTCCAGCATCATATTTAAAGTACCAGAGAAGCAGGTTGCTAGTCTTACTTGCCCCGGGTCCCATTGAGTTTTACCCCTAACGGTTGAGGGACTAACCGCTGGATTTGGTAGTCTTTGCCGTATGAGCACAAAGGTGGCCACGACTCAGAATATGTCCGAGATGCCCAGCCTTATTCCAAAGTAACTGGTATCCAGACTGTCGGGACCACTTACTTGGCCACTCATACGTTGCCCGTGGTTCATGAACTAGGACATGACTACAGGAACCCACACCATGAACCACCATATCTTTATCTATATATCTATATTTCTCCTCTACTGGATACTGTGGCTGAGTGAACATGAGAATTTCGTGGCAGCAATAACAACCCGGATTTTTAATTATTGACAAAACGCTAGTTCTCGCAGCGGAAAACGCGGCACACACACACAAAACCAATGCACTCAGTAATGGGGCAACTGGGGTGCTGCTCCTGCCGCCAGGCGCCACTGCTGTTGCCACCACTGCCTTCACCACTCCCAGCTGCAGTTGCCAACGCTGCTGCTGCCGCTGCTCCTAGCTGCCGCCCCTTTACTGATGGTGCTCCCATCCCCAGACGCCACCACTGCTGCTGCTACCACCTTCCCGATGCTACAGCTGTTGTTGCAGTTGCTGTTGCTATTGCTCCCAACCACCGGCTCTGCTGTCAGTGGTGCCACTGCTGCCACCACTCCCAGATGCACCTGACGACGCTGCTGCTGGTTGCTGTTGCTGCCTGTGCTGTTGATGCTGCTCCTGCCCGTATGTGCCACTGCTGTTGCTGCTGCCACCCTCCAGATACTGTGGCTGCTGTTGCTGTTCCTGCTGCTACTGTTTCCAGTTACTAGCACAGTGATCAGTACTCCTGATGCTGCTCCCTGGCTGCTGGTGCGCTGTTGATGCTGCACCCACCCCAGGCGCCCCAGCTGTTGCTGTTACTGCCACTGCTCCCAGCAGCAGCTGCCGCCACTTCTACTGCTGCTAATATTGCCTCCTGCTGGCACCTGTGCTGCCGATGCTGCTTTCACCACCAGGTGCAACCAATGTTGCTGGTACTGCGGCGACCACTCCCAGCCACAACTCCCACCACTGCTGCTGCAGATGCTACACCTGTCCTCAGGTGCCACTGCTGTTGCTGCTTCTGCTAGCACTGCTTCCAGCTGCAGCCACAACTACTGCTGATGCTGATGCTGCACCCCAGCTGCCACATGTGCTGCTGAGGTGTCATTCACACCCAAATTCCACCATTGTTGCTGCTGCTGATGCTGCTCCCATGTGCCACCTGTGCTGCTGATGCCGCAACCAGCTCCATGCACCACTTCTGCTGCTGCTACTGCTTCCACTGCTTCCATTCACAGCTGCCTCTTTGCTTCTGCTGATTGTACCCCCAGATATTGGCTGTTCTACTGGTGCTGCTCCTGCCACCAGGCCCCAAAGCTGTTGAATTCAGTTACCTTTCCTGCTGCTACTGCTCCCAGCTACTGGTGCTACTGTCAGTGCTGCTGCAGCTGCCACCACCACTGTTTCTGCTGCTGCTGCTGTCAAACTGGGATGTCAGCTCTACAAATCACATTACACCGTGTGGCGGAGGTTACTTTGTACATCTGGGGTCATTTCCCCTTTTCCCTGTTCCAGTCGCACATGGTTCAGGGGGAAGAATGATTGATGCTCGAAGCTCTCACTGCCACTGTAGCTCCTCAATGCCACACATGCAGCCGTCACCACTCAGCTCAGATGCTGCTGCACACTTTGGGAGATGTGGTGTGTTTTAAATGATGCATTGGAGTACTTCCTATGTGCTTCCTATCCTGAAATTTACATTGGCACAGAGAAACACCATACAAAAATGATGTAAAATCTGTGAGCAGTGGAATAAAAAAAATGGAATGACAAAATATGTTAAAAGTCACAAAAATGAATATCTCCGATTAAATACAAGTATGAACAAGTAATTACTAACATCCAACTTACATGAAAAGAGTGAAATTAACTGGTGTTGGCAAAATAAAGATAGTGGAGGAGTTAGTTGCAGGACTTTCTCCTTGATAAAATCCGCGGAACTGTTGTGGCCCATTAGAGAAATCCACACTTGTGTGGCCAGCTAATCAGTGGTGAAACACGTCTTCTAGGTGGTACGCTTGTCAAGAGGTCTGAAAATAGTACAATGGAACACTGAAATTGGATACTTAAATAAATGAAATGCAAAATACGCGGCTGCAGCTGCTTTAATTTTCATTTCATAATGAACGGCAGAAGTCCTTGTAACTGAATATTACGAGATTGGGCACACAAACAATTGCACGATGGCGAACTTTTCCTCTCTTCCTTCCTGATTCCCAAGAGAGGTTACTTCCATACACACACACACACACACACACACACACACACACACACACACACACACACACACACGAACACACATACACACACACACATCTGGGTTACCAACGCCTACTCCATGTTCATTGTACAGGGTGGCTATAAACAGTATGAAAAGTTTGTAAGGGTGTTGCCGGAGAGGATACACTGAGAAATAATTGTTGAGAAAAACTTTCAATTCGTGGCGCCGATTCCGAGTCACTTATCATTGAAGTTAGCCGATAATGTCGTCACGCGCAAATTCAAGCAGCCTACCAGAGACACTGTCGCCAAACTTGTTCTTCGTTTTGTTTCCTCAAACCGAACAAACGTAGCTTTTGCTCACCTAGCTTAAAGTTATCACTTCCGAAAAAGGCGCTTTTGACTAGTAATGAGCATTACTACAAGTGGCAACTCACGGACCCACAGATGTCTGTGCATAACAGCATTTTACCACATGTAAGTGTTTGAATTTCCGAGTCGACCTGATTGGCTAACTTTAATGCTAAATAAACTCGAAAACGGCGCAAAGTATCCAACTGTTTCCTTAGCAATTATTTTCCAGCACAACCCTTCTTGCAACACCCTTAGAAGATTTTTGGACTGTTTCTGAAGATCCTGTGTGTGTATGTATGTATGTATTAAACCGGGGAACTAGAAACGACGTAGAAGCTCCGTCCCGCCGTAGCCCTCAGTGATTCACAACCCCACAATGGGCTACAGCAGTCCACTCACCCCACGGCAGCCCCACACCGAATCCAGGGTTATTGTGCTGTTCAGCCCCCAGCAGATCCCCCCGGGAATTTCTCATACTAAACGAGTGTAACCCCAGATGTTTGTGTGGTAGGATAATTATGGTGTATGCGTTCATGGAAATGGTGTTTGCGTAGCAATCGCCGACACAGTGTAACTGAGGCGGAATAAGGGGAACCAACCCGCATTCGCCGAGGTAGATGGAAAACCACCTTAAAAACCATCCACAGGCAGGCCGGCACACTGGACCTCTAATCCGCCGGGCGGATTCGTGCCGGGGACCGGCACGCCTTCCCACTCGGGAAACAGCGCGTTAGACAGCGCGGCTAGCCGAGCGAACGACCACCCTGCATAGTCTGTCTCGTTTTTATTTCACTGTGCCTTGTATCTGCAGTAAATTGACGCATGGTGCAGGGAATGGCAATTCAATCTCAATGTAGACAAGTGTAATGTGCTGCGAATACATAGAAAGATAGTTCCCTTATCATTTAACTACGAAATAGCAGGTCAGCAACTGGAAGCAGTTAATTCCATAAATTATCTGGGAGTACTCATTAGGAGTGATTTAAAATGGAATGATCATATAAAGTTGATCGTCGTAAAGCAGATGCCAGACTGAGATTCATTGGAAGAATCCTAAGGAAATGCAATCCGAAAACAAAGGAAGTAGGTTACAGTACGCTTGTTCGCCCACTGCTTGAATACTGCTCAGCAGTGTGGGATCCTTACCAGATATGGTTGATAGAAGAGATAGAGAAGATCCAACGGAGAGCAGCGCGCTTCGTTACAGGATCATTTAGTAATCGCAAAAGCGTTACGGAGATGATAGATAAACTCCAGTGGAAGACTTTGCAGGAGAGACGCTCAGTAGCTCGGTACGGGCTTTTGTTGAAGTTTCGAGAACATACCTTCACCGAAGAGTCAAGCAGTACATTGCTCCCTCCTACGTATACCTCGCGAAGAGACCATGATGATAAAATCAGAGAGATTAGAGCCCACACAGAATCATACCGACAATCCTTCTTTCCACGAACAATACGAGACTGGAATAGAAGGGGGAACCGATAGAGGTACTCAGGGTACCCTCCGCCACACACCGTCAGGTGGATTGCGGAGTATGGATGTAGATGTAGATATCTATAAAGCACTGGAATGCTTATCATTGTTTATGATATCTGCTTAACCTACACGACGATAGTGAAGAGAAAAAGTATTGTAATGCGTCCAAAATAACAGAAAACAAGACCACAAAATCGAAGAACACGACAATCCGTACAATTTACGCTCTGTACAAGACACTCGAGGCACAAAATAACTCATAGCGCCATGTGAAACAGGATAATTTATAAAAAATCCGTGGCGTATAGCACATGAAATGTTGAAACATGTCTTAGTAAAACAAAAACAAACTGTTCCGGAATTTCTTCCAGCTTTTTCCAATGTAACCCAAGTGGGAAATCAGAACGTGCTGCTTGATCACTAGATCTAATTCCTACATCAAGTGGAGAATTTCTCTCGGTCGATTGGTCGTATACGACGAAGACATTCGCCTTTACCGAGGACACTTCGCAGACATTGGCGCTCGCACAGGCAGTTTTGTCTGTACGCCGGCAGCGCAGTCGTTACGCTTTGGGTTAGTACAGCTACTTCCCGGCCGATGCCATAAAACTTTCCGTGGCGAGCGGGAAAGAACAGCGTAATTTGTTGTCTCAACGAGCAGCAGCGGCTGCGGCGGCGGCGGTGGCGGCGGCTCCATAGCTCGTTTACGATTTCTTGAGGGCGGCGTTAAGGACCCACGCGGGGCCTTTAGGGCTAATCAGGCGGCCATAGTGCCGGCAGACGCGCCCTTAACGAGTCCGTGCGCCTTGGCGCGCTCCGCTACTCATTAGAACGGTGGGGTCCGCAAACACGCCGCTACTGTGCGGACACACGAGGACGCAGCCCCTGCAAACGTCTACTCCTGAATCTGTTGTAAGCCACCCGTAGTCATACGCATGCTTTGTTACGTACATATTCTTCGCCTATAGAAAATCCAGGATCTCTTACAACACTATCAGTTCTACTTTAGGAAGGGTGAAGCTTAATAACGGAAGCAAGGCCCTAGAGAAATCAGGGCACATTCATGGTATCTATCGACCTAGAAAATGCTTTCGACCACGTGAAACTGTGCAACACGTTAGAAATTCTCAGATAAAAACGTGTAACGTTCGCTGAGGTCAAAAAAAAAAAAAAAAAGAAAAATATTCATGTGATAGCGATATACACGTATAGTGATAGTGGTAGTATCGTATACACAAGGTGTAAAATGACTGTGCATTGACGGAGCAGTCATTTGTGGTCAGATGGTTTATTTGAAAAACTTTCCGAGATGATCATGGCCGCACGACAGGAATTAATAGACAGTGAACGCGCAGTGGTAACTGGAGCTAGGTGCATGGGACATTCCATTTCGGGAATCATTAAGGAATTCCTAGGCTCATAGTATCAAGAGTGCGTCGGGAATACCAAATTTTAGGCATTACCTCTCACCAGGAATATCGCAAAGGCCTACGAACTTCAAATAACGACCGAGAGCAGCAGCGTCTGCGTAGAGTTGTCAGTGGTTAACAGACAAGCAACACTGCCGCAGAAATCAGAGTGGGACATACAACGAAGGTATCCGTTAGGACAGTGCGGCGAAATTTGGCGTTAATGAGCTATGGCAACAGACGACAGACGCGAGTGCCTTTGTTAACAGCACGACATCTCCTGACCATGTCGGTTGGGCCCTAGACAACAGGAAAACTGCCGTCTGGTCATATGAGTCCCAACTTCAGGTGATAGGTGCTGATGGAAGGGTTCGACAGTGGTGTAGACCCCACGGAGTCATGGACCCAGTTTGGTAACAATGCACTGTACAAGCCTGTAGTGGCTTCATAATGGTCTGGCCTGTGTTTACATGGAACTGAACCGACCATTGACTGTAAATGGCTATATTCGGGGACTTGGAGAACATTTGCAGCTATTCATGAACTTCATATACCCAAAAAACAACGAAATTTTTATGGATGACAATGGACTATGACACTGAGCCAGCGAACATTTATGGGCAGCATCGAGGGGTCAGTTTGTGAACAAATTTCGCAATTGTGGATGGCTATAGAGGCAGATTGGTTCTGTATTTCTGCAGGGAACTTCTAACGACGTGTCGAGTCCATGTCACGTCGATTTGCTATTCTATGCCGGACAAAAGGAAGTCCGACATGATATTAGGAGGTATCTCATGACAAAGAACAAAGATGACAATGAGGACAAAGAACGATTTACTCGGATTAAAAGACACGGTCTTTGTCCTTCTTCCGTGCTATTCACTAAGTACATCGAAGAAGACATGAATAAATAAAAAAAATGTTGAGAAGTGGAACTAAAATTTAATGTGAAAATGTTTCAGTTATATGATTCGCTGATTACATTAGAGTCCTGATTGAAAGTCAGGTAGAATTGCAGTAGCTTTTCAATTAAATGAACTGTCTGATAAGCACACGTTATGGAGTAACAATAACCGATAAGAGAAGAAAATAATTCAGATTAGCGATTAGTGCAATATAAAAAATTCTGACTCTGAAGCAGGTAAAGTGAAGGAATTCTGCTACCTTGTACAAAATAAATCATGATGGACGAAGCTAGAAAGAGAAATTATCTCAGGAAAAGAGGGCGTTGTTGGCCGAGATAACGTCTATTAGCACCAAACATCTGCCTCAATTTGAGGAAAACATCTATAAGAATATACGATTGGAGACAGCATTGTACGGTAGTGAATCGTGGGCTCTGGGAAAACCGGAAAGGAAGAGAATTGAAGAGTTAACAATGTGCTTCAGTTGCATATAATTTCATTTTATCTAAAACTATATATAAAGTAGTCACTTTTGAGTTCTGCCTTTCAGTTACTTACATTCTTCTTATTACACACTTAAACACTGGAACTGATAAATCATCCTTCTCTCCTATATCATTTTTTATCTTCAAGTACAAGCATGCAACATGACAGCAGAAAATGTCTTAATGGAGCGGTGTTATGATTTGCTGGTAACGACATCATATTTAATGACGATAGAGAGGAGAAATAGGTAGCCATGCCTGAAGCAAAGATGACGAAACAGTAATTACACTTGAACAGGCCAATAACGTGAGCTCTAGGCAAGCAGAAAATCGATATGAGAGAGTTTTGTGCCTAGAGGAAACTCATGAAATCTTTTCGTCTATTCTTCAGTATAGCGATTGATTTTAGGAAAATATGAAGGAATGCACTCTATAGAGCACCATAAGCAGATTCCACTATTTCATACAGTTTTGTTGTTCATGGACGTGAGGTTGAGTTTCGTGCAGCATTTGAAAATATTTGATCCTCTACAGATTTAAGTTATGCTTAACATATTAAAGCTATTTGTAATATTTGTTATTTCTTCAGTTGTAGTATGACAAGTAGCATCCTACACATTTTTAAAACTAGTTCAGTAATACATGGACGGCTTATACACACTTCGTTAGTTGTGCATCATCTTGTACTTTGAATGAAAAGAAGGTCTTTTGTCATGGAGTATGTGATAACTGCATATTGACTTAACTTCATTAATGTCTTGTCAGTTTTACCTATCTCCAAAACGCTATTTTGAGTTAGTTCATAATATGTTCTGCTTCAAAATGTATTTAACATATACCTGGCTTATGGTAATACTTCTGCTTAATTTTATTTCACTTGGAAATTATTGATGTGTAGCACAGAAACAATGTAAGAGAAACAGATGGTAAGTGAATATATATGGAGCAAACAAAGATCAAACAAATGTCAAATGTAGGTTAAATAAATGTTAACAATGGTGAAACAAATGTTAATGATAGTCAAACGAAGGTTGAACATTTCTTTAATATTTGTTTAACATTAGTTAAAGATGTTAATTATGATATTTTACACACACACACCTATATATATATATATATATATATATATATATATATATATATATATATATGTATGTATCATAATTAATATCTTTAACTAATGTTAAACAAATATTAAAGAAATGTTCAACCTTCGTTTGACTATCATTAACATTTGTTTCACCATTGTTAACATTTATTTAACCTACATTTGACATTTGTTTGATTTTTGTTTGCTCCATCTACATTTTTAGTGATACATTTCTCGGATCACTGCATACAATCCAAAACCTTTTATCAGTAAAGCTAAATTTTTGTGGAGGCACCAAAACAGAGTGGCTCTATATTTTTCCTTAAAAAATATTGTTGTAGAAATCGAGAGACTAAGATTTTAGTACTTACAGATCTTAAACTAACAAGACTACGAATAAAAATTAAATCCTTCTTTGGTGAATTCGACCACCACTATAGTTTTTTCAAATGCATGTGGCACAAATTCATCTTTATAATATTTATCACTATCTATTTCGTTTTCGTCTCTAGAATCTGACTCATCTTCTTCCAAATAACATTTGTTAATTGCCTTAAGAATCTTTTTTATATATTTCTCTCTACTACTTTTATTTAAATCTTTTCATTCTACAAAAGCATAATTCTTTGGTATCTTAACAGTAATTTTTATACAACCAATTTTAAGTTTTATTAACTCCAAACACTCCACTTGGTATTCTTGTGTAACAAACTATTTAATTTTTATCTGTAATCCCATTAATACAATTTATTCTTGTAAAATAGATCTAAAAGTCTAGCATTTCTGTCCTCCTCCATTTATTATGACAAAATTTTTAAAAGAGTCTTGCAAATGTCCATTACATTTCCTTGATGTTGCAGTGGCCAAATATTTGGTCTCTCGAATTCTGTACAAAAATAATAAAATATCATTATCAAATAATAAATTTTATAAAACCTTTTACAATGTTTCAGTTAATATGTACTGTTGCAGGTATCTAAATTTTTAGATACCTAAAATTCATTTGTATTCCATGTACTAAATATTTAGTGTATGGGATCCCACTCTCTGGGAAATTAAAACCATGGGACCTGGATAAACTGAAAGAGCCAGAGGTTGTACAGAGTTTCAAGGAGAGCATAAGGGAACAATGGACCGGAATGGGGGAAAGAAATACAGTAGAATAAGAATAATGCGTAGCTTTGAGGGATGAAGTAGTGAAAGCAGCAGAGGATCAAGTAGGTAAAAAGACGAGGGCAAGTAGAACTCCTTTGGTAACAGAAAAAATATTGAATTTAATTGATGAGAGTAGAAAATATAAAAATTCAGTAAATGAAGCAAACAAAAAGGAATACAAACGTTTCAAAAATGAGATCGACAGGAAGTGCAAAATGGCTAAGCAGGGATGGCTAGGGGACAAATGTAAGGACGTAGAGACTTATCTCACTAGGGGTAAGATAGATACAGCCTACAGGAAAATTAAAGAGACCTTTGGAGAAAAGAGAACCACTTGTATGAATATCAAGAGCTCAGATGGCAACCCAGTTCTAAGCAAAGAAGGGAAAGCAGAAAGGTGGAAGGAGTATATAGAAGGTCTATACAGGGGCGATGTACTTGAGGACAATATTATGGAAATGGAAGAGGATGTAGATGAAGACGAAAAGGGAGATAAGATACTGCGTGAAGAGTTTGACAGAGCACTGAAAGACCTGAGTCGAAACAAGGCCTCGGGAGTAGACAACATTCAGAACTACTGACAGCCTTGGGAGAGCCAGTCCTGACAAAACTCTACCATCTTGTGAGCAAGATGTATGAGACAGGCGAAATACCCCCAGACTTCAAGAAAGTTATAATAATTCCAATCCCAAAGAAAGCAGGTGATGACAGATGTGAAAATTACCGAACAACCAGTTTAATAAGCCACACCTGCAAAATACTAACGCGAATTCTTTACAGATGAATGGAAAAACTAGTAGAAGCCGACCTCTGTTACCATATTTATTCAGCACGAAATGGAAATTTAATTCATCCTCGTTATATTTTTGGAGATTATGATATTTGTAAATATATAGCAAATTTATTTTGACTTATTTATGCCAGAGAAATTCAAAACAATTACAATAAGTACAATTGTAAGCATATGTACACAAAAACTAAACAGTAAACACAAGCCTTTCTTTATGCTTGTATGGAATTCTTTTAATTTTATCAAGTTCAACTTGCATGTTGTAATTATGTTCCATATTTTTATTTCTTACTTCTTCTTCCAACCAATAATGGGAACAGTAACAGTCAGGTAAATATTCGAATTTAAAAATATATCTGTCCATTCCTCAATAATTAGCGATGGTAATATTGGTAATAATTAGCTCTTATCCTTCTTGTAGTTGTTCACATTTTTTTATTTTTATATTTCCTAATATTTGGCCCATTTCTATATTTTTGATCATTTCTTTATCTTTTGCTTTATACAATAAACTCTCTTTCTTTTCAAAAAGTGGATGTATTTTTAAGTAAGCCATTCTGGGAAAAGAATTTCCATTACATGCAGAAATGCCATCTGTTTTTATTTCCAAAAAGGATTATTCCTTGAGATAGCAAAAATTTTTAATTTGTATTTAGAACTGTTATATGGAATACAAATAAATCCTTCTTTCTTAAGAATATTGCTATTTTCCTTCATTTCTATAAATTTATTTGCATTGGGGCCTTTAAATATATATATATAGATCTTTTACCACTATTTTATCTCAAAATACTAACATATGGAAACTTATTTTTGTTGTTAATGACAAAAGTTAATTTTTAAAAATTCCACTCACAGGAAAATCTATGTATAGTCGTTTAAAATAATTCTTTATAACTTCTTCCTTTCTCATACTTTTTATTCCTTCTCCAAAATGTTATTGTGTTCTTCCTTTAAAGATTGTGTTTTATAGAAATAATCAAGTTTTCTTTCTTCTATATTTAAATTTTTTAATTCTTGTTTTTGTTTCTTAGTGAATGTACCTTATTAATTGTTCAATATTGTTCATTTATATATGAGTACAGGTTGTTGGTAATCTTTATTCTATTTCTGGATACAAATGGAATAGTGTTAGCAGTTTTTACTAGTCCTAATTCTTCGATATTTTTTCTTTGGGTATTGTAGAAAATAAGCTGTTGGATTTAGAAAAACATGTGTCTCCATATTTTATAAAGCCTGTTTGTTTTACAGAAATTACATTCTTTGTCTCTTCGAAAATTTCTATATAGTTAACAGGCAACAAGTTAAAGCTAAAAGCAAATAAAACAAATTTAATTAATTTTTCTCTTTCTTCTTTATTATCTGCTTTATTTTTTATTTGTATTCCTGTTAGTTTTTTGTGTTTCTGTTGCTGCAGTAAATATATCGAAAGAGGTTGTTGTAAATAAGACAACAACTATTTTGCACAGCATCTGTTTATTTTTGACACATTTTTGTTAGTGGAACAGAACACGAAGGGGCTTTCTCAAAACATTTGCTGTTATTTGCTATTAATTCGAAACACTCTATTAATGGAGCGAATTATTATTCTTTTTTGAAATCTGGATTAATACAGTTATAAATTGTTGCTTCTATTCTTGTGATACCATTTTGTTAGCTATTTTAGGTGCAAATGTTTCCTTTAATCTACTGTCTGAACTATTTGAAAAACCTATAATATGGTTACCAAGTTGTTTATTCACTTCTGGACTCATTAATTGAAAAATAAATATGTTATATATTTTTACTCTAGAATTAGTATGAATCCAAGTTAAGCAGTCTTTACCAACAGAACCATGTTGTTAACTCTTACATTACATTCTTCTTTATAATCTCCATGTTTTCAAAAACGAAAATTATTTGTTAAATTTGTGGCCATTTCTTCTTTAATAAAAATTTCTGCAAAATCTTGCACTATGTCTAAATCTGATAAATAATAGTGTTCCTTTTTAAGTTCTTCCAAAATTTCTGATAATTCTCTTAAAAGTGTATACAATTTAACATCTTCTAATCCTATCTTACAAGGAATAGCAATAGATTTTTATATTTTTGTTTAATAACTTTTTCACTTTATTAATAATTTGTTTAGTACCATTACTTATTTGCATATTGGAATCTAATAAATATGGAATTTTTGGTTTAACTCCATGTCTTGCCAAATTAAATGTAGAAAATTTAAATCTTAAAACATTAAAACCACCACATACTTTCATTTATTTACAAGAAATTTTACATTTTTCGCTTCTCCTTCACAGTCTATAAAATCTGTTATTTTAACAAGCATAATCTATCTATATCCGAATCCCACTCCAGCTACTGCCGGGTCTGGGTGCTGACAAGTCCTCTCCATTTGGCTCGGTCGTCCCACCACTTTTCTTCCTCCACTTGCTGTCAGGTCACACCTCTCCTTTCAACAGATATCCTCACTCCCATTTTCCACCGTGTTCTTGGGCGCCCTCTAGGTCTTTTCCCATCCATCTGTAGTTCTTCCATAATTTTAGGGAGTCTCTGCCCATGCATCCTCTTAACATGCCCATACCATCTTAATCTCTTTATTTCAATTTCTTATCTCATACTTTCTTGTTTGAGGTCCTTTCTAATCTCTACATTCCTTACTCTGTCCGTTCTTGTTTTTCCCTTAACTGCTCTGAGAAATTTCATTTCCCATGCTTGCAGTCTGCTCCAGACCCTTTCTTTCATTGTCCATGTTTCTCCACCATAGCTCACAATAGGGAAGTGATAATTCTTATACATCAGGAGTTTTGTTCTTTCTGAAACTTCATTATTCCAAATCAGATGTTTTATTGTTTGGTAGAAATTGCCTCCCTTCTGTAACCTCCTATTAATTTTGTTAGTTATTCTTCCATCCCTAGATATTTCACTCCCTAAATAAGTGAAACTTTCTACCACTTTGAGGGGTTCTCCATTCAAGGTAATATTTCCATTGATTCCTTTCTCTCTTCCAAGTACCATTACTTCACTCTTATCTTTATTTATTTTTAATCCATACCTTTTCATTATTTCCTTCCACTCATCAAGCTGTAACTGTACATCTACCTCTTTATCACCCCATATTACCATATAATCTGCAAAAATCATCTTTTTGTCTTTTTCTTTTACTATATCTGTAACTGCCCTATTCATTCCCTCCATCACAACATTAAAAAGCGCAGGAGATAGAATACTTCCTTGCTTAAGTCCTCGTCTTATTTCGAAGTATTCAGAGTTCCCCAATGGTGTTCTAATTCTACAATTGTGGCCTCTGCACATTGTCTTTATAACATTAATGTATCCATCTTCTATATCTATCTTCTTCTGTTCTTCCCTGAGTCTTTCCCTGTCAACTGAGTCATATGCCTTTTCTATGTCTATAAAAACCATTATCACCCTTTTGTTATACTCCCAACTTTTTTCCATCAGTTGACGGATAGAAAATATCAGGTCGATTGTGCTCCTTCCTTTCCTAAACCCATGGTATTCTTCACTCAGCTCCTTTTCTATCTTTTCACTTATTCGATTTAGTAAAATTCTTTCAAAAATCTTGGCAGTATGACTCATGAGGGTTATTCCTCTGTAGTTTTTACAAAGTCTTTTATTGCCTTTCTTGAAGATGGGAACAATGTCTCCTGTTCTCCAGTCGCCAGGTATTTTACTATTTCTCCACACGCTTGATAGTACTCTATACAGCCACTGCATTCCCACTGGACCTGCTGCTCTTATCATGTCCACTGATACTTCATCAGGTCCTGAGGTTTTCCCCCCATTTATCTTCTTCACAGCTTTTTCCATTTCTTCCTGTGTAATTTGTCCTACTTCTGCTTCCCAACTTCTCTCAATTTCTCCATTATTTGTTGTTTCCTCATGTACCTGCTCCTCAGCGTTTAACAGCTTCTTAAAATGTTCTTTCCAGAGATCTTTTATATTCCCTGGATCTTCAATAATGGTACCGTCCTCTGTTTCCATCTTTGCTGGTACTTCAGAAGCCTTCCTTTTATTTTTCATTATTTTATAGAACATTTTCTTATTGCTCTTCACATCTTCTTCAAGTTTTTTTGTAAACTCTTCCCATGCCCTTTTGTTTGCTGTTTCCACTATTTCTTTGCACTTCTTCTTTTCCTCTATATATCTTTTGTGGTCTTCGTCATTTTTAGTTTTCCACCATATTCTCCATGCTCCATTTTTCCTTCTAACTGCTTGGATTGTGGTATCATCCCACCAACTTGTCTGTCTTATTTTTTCCTTTCCAGATGTTCTGCCACATACTTTTTGTGCTGCTTCGACTAAAGTGTCTTTGAATAAACTCCATTCTTTTTCTACATCGCAGAAAACTTCTTTTGGAAATTTTTGTGTTATTAATTCTCTGTACTTCTCAGCACATTCACTCTCCTTCAATTTCCAATCCCGTATCCTCATCACTTTCTTCTGTTTTCTATTTTTCACACACTGATTCATTTTCCATTGTCCCACCAGTAATCTATGGTCTCCATCTGCACTCACACTTGGAATTACCTTCACATTTGTTACTTTCTCTCCCCATTCCCTATCTACTAGAATATAATCAATTACACTCTTCGTTCTTCCATCCCAACTGTATCTGGTGATAACATGACTTTCTCTCTTCATAAACCAGCTGTTTGCTATTTTCATTCCATTCCTCTGGCACAAATCCAGGAGTCTTTCCCCTTCTTCATTTCTGCCTCCATATCCAAAACATCCCAATACTTGCATAATATTATCGGAAAATGGTTCTACAACAGATTTAAATTCCTCTAATTTTCGTTCTCCTTATGTCAGATAATATCTCCAATGTTTCTGACAAGGTTATTATTATTTAAATTTTTTTAGTAACAATAATCCAAATCTTTCATTATGAAGCTTGTGTCTGTACAGTTGCCATTGGTAATCTTACAGCTCTCGAAGAATGAAATTTTAATGAAATCCAGATCTTTAGGTGCTTACAGGCATTGATAAATATCAACAGGGACAGTTGAAAAATATGTGTGTCGACCAGGACTTGAACCCTTACCCTTACATTAGGCAAATTATATGGGAATTACACAAGTTCCCACCTATTCTGGAGGAATGTTGTTCTGAGAAAATAATTGACTGACAAATGATGGTACCAATTTTTTTCTTGGGAATGATAACAGGGGACCGAATGACAAAATACGTGTTTGTCAGAAAAAGCGAAAAGAGTTTTTATCAGGCTGTGAATCATTCTTTGTATATGGAATGTTCAAGAGTTTGATCAAGTAGTTTGTACAGTTGTTTACACTTCTAGCTGACCTTAATAGTTAGGGGGAGGAAACAAAACCGCTCCAATTGTTTACATTTTGCTACCAAATAAAAAATGAGAAACATATGTACGTTTTTTTAATGCTATTACAACTAATGTACCTGGATGGAACCCTGCATCTGTGATGATTAACTACGATATTGTCATTGCCCAAGCAGCTAACCGTTTGTTTCCTGGAACAGAGGTTACTGGTTTAATTTATCATTTTAATTAATGTAAAGGCTTCCTCTTAGTGATCTCGGTGGACTCCCTTTTATCAACAGCAAAACACGGAACACTACTTGCCAGTCACAGGTCAGCTGCAGTACTGAACTCTGGGGAAAGTCTCGCACACAACGACCTGGTGTGGGGACAGGAAATTTTGTGCAGCATTGGGCTCTTACCTTCCTTGGAATATGTCTCAGGTAGCTGCAGCCAGGACGATGCAGCCTACTTCTGGAACACCCTGCTCACTAACTACAGTGTCCTTGGCTCCGTGCAAGCATCAACACATTCCCACTCCGTCCATACAGTACATCACAAAAGTATTCGACAATCTTCATTGTTCTTGAAATGTGAGGTTCTCTTGGAACATTTGTGGCCCCCGAGGAGCAATTGTCGGTCCATTCTGTAATGTGAATATTGTCTGACAATATGTAATTAACTAAGTGCAATGTATATTTGCATTATAAGGCACCACAACATGCAGTCATTTTATTATTCGGACACATGTCGTATAGGCGGCTGTGGTGCTAACTGTAGACCGAGTAGGCTCATTCTGTGCTGAGTTTCCGTGTTGTTAACAGGCATGGTGCACAATGCGACGAGGCGGAAAGGAAACAATACGTTATTTGAAAAGAGACAACTTGTTATTTTCCATTACGCTAAAGGACGTTCCGAAAGACAGATTGCCGCATTGTTACGAATGAGTAAGAGTACTGGAGGTGACATTATACGAAGATTCAACAGAGAAGATAGAACCGAAGATAAACCAAAAACAGGGCGACCAAAGAAGCTGAGTAGAAGAGAGGAAACCGGAGTAATAAGAAAAATTAAAACAAATCCAAGCTTGTCGCTAACGTGCAGCAGGAATATGGGAAGGACGTGCACTATGAAACAGTATCAGACGAGAGGGGTATAATGGTCGAGTAAGCAGGAAGAAGCCTATGGTAAATAAGAGGAATAGAATGAAACGACTAGACTTCGCGAAGCAGCACGTAAATAAAAGTGTCAGTTGGTGGGACGAAGTAATTTTTGTCGATGAATGTCAAGTGCAAATGTTCTCCTCAAACGGAAGACCTATGACTTGGAGAAAACCACGTGAAGAATTTCAATTGAAGCATCTGCAACCCGTAGTTAAACACAGTGGTGGAGATGTCATGATTTGGAGTTCCATGTCATCATCTGGGGTAGGACAATTATCATTCGTTGAAGGTACAATGAACAAGCGTAAGTATCTGAACATTCTAAAAGAGAACTTACTGCAAAGTGCTACAAGTATCGGGCTTTCGAGGACATTCAAGTTGTATCAAGATAATGATCCAAGGCATAAAGCGGATATTGTGAGAGTATTGACGCTGTATAATTGCTCTAAGGTTTTGGGTACTCCTCCCCAGAGTCCAGAATTGAACCCAACAGAAAATATTTGGAGTGAATTCAAGCGAAAAGTGCGACAAACGCAAGTGACTTCAAAACAAGCTTTAAAGGAACGAATACTGGAATAATGGCGAAAAATAAATCCTGATTATACGCTAAAGCTCCTTCACAGCATACCTAAACACTTGGAACAAGTGATTAAGCAAAAAGAACTGCATACAAGGTATTAAAAAGTACAAGGTTGTGACTGTTGTACTTGCCGGCCGAAAAATTTTTTGGCTGTGATAGTGGGCATATTTCTTTATATGTTACTGTTTATGTTTTTTGACTTAAGTCAGCAAATATGAAACTGGCCTTCTGTTATTTATTACATAGTCCCATTCCATTTTGTGCCGAGACTACTCCTGTAATATGTGATGCCTGTATATAATGAAGTAAAAATAAAACATAAAATAACTGGTGGCCGAATACTTTTGTGAGTCACAGTACGTCACAAATTCGATTCGAATATCGGATGCTGACGTGCGTGTTTCAGCCGAATCAGTAAAATATTTTGGATAATAATAATGAGAGATTTGATTACAGGTTATAAGAGATCGTCAAAAAAGCAAAGAAGTCTAATTCTTTTCCTTTCTATGTGTAAATGTAATACAGAAATTGAAGAGCCTGTGAAGGAAACGGAAGAGAATACACTATATGATCAAAAGTATCCGGACACCCCCAAAAACATACGTTTTTCATATTAGGTGCATTGTGCTGCCACCTACTGCAGGGTACTCCATATCAGCGACCTCAGTAGTCATTAGAAATCGTGAGAGAGCGGAATGGGGCACTCCGCGGAACTCACGGACTTCGAACGTGGTCAGGTGATTGGGTGTTATCTGTGTCCTACGTCTGTATGCGAGATTTCCACACTCCTAAACATCCATAGGTCCACTGTTTCCGACGTGAAAGTGAAGTGGAAACGTGAAGGGACGCGTACAGCACAAAAGCGTACAGGCCGACATCGTCTCTTGACGGACAAAGACCGCCGACATTTGAAGAGGGTCGTAATGTGTAATAGGCAGACATCTATCCAGACCATCACACAGGAATTCCAAACCGATCAGCATCAACTGCAAGCACTATGACAGTTTGGCGGGAGATGAGAAAACTTGAATTTCATGGTCGAGCGGCTGCTCATATGCCACACATCACCCCGGTAAATGCCAAACGACGCCTCGCTTGGTGTAATTAGCGTAAAAATGGACGACTGAACAGTGGGAAAACGTTGTGTGCAGTGATGAATCACGGTACACAATGTGGCGATCCTATGGCAGGGTGTGGGTACGGTGAATGCCCTGAGAACGTCATCTGCCAGCGTGTGTAGTGCCAACAGTAAAATTCGGAGGTGGTGTTGTTATGGTGTGGTCGTGTTTTTCATGGAGGGGGCTTGCACCCCTTGCTGTTTTGCGTGTAATATCACAGCACAGACCTACATTGACGTTTTAAGCACCTTCTTGCTTCCCAATGTTGACGAGCAATTGGGGGATGGCGACTGTATCTTTCAACACGACCGAGCACCTGTTCATAATGGACGGCCTGTGGCGGAGCGGTTACGCCACAATAACATCCCTGTAATGAACTGGCCTGCACATAGTCCTGACCTAAATCCTATAGAACACCTTTGGGGTGTTCCTGCCAGACCTCGATACCTCTCCTCAGTGCAGCACTCCCTGAAGAACGGACTGCCACCCCCAATAAAGCTTTCACCACCTGATTGAACGCATGCCTGTGGGAGTGGAAGCTGTCATCAAAGTTAAGGGTGGGCGAACGCGATATTGAATTCCAGCATTATCGACGGAGGGCGCCACGAACTTGTAAGTCATTTTCTGGCAGGTGTCGGGATACTTTTGATAAAATGGAGTATAAGTCCTGCTACAAAAGAGAAAACAAAAAAACAGAACACCAGTAAGGAAGAGCGGAACCATGCACTGCAATAAATACAGAATGCCGTACCTAACGTTCTGTTATAACTAGGTAGTTGTGAAAGGGTACAGTACCGCCCGACATTGAAAATAGGTACGAAATACTTCGATATTTTTGTCAGAACAACACATTTTTTTTGTAAAGTAACTCAATTTCAATTAATACAGCGAAGCCGGATACCAGTGTGGGAAAGAATGACAACTTATTTATTTAATTGATCACATGTGCACTCCCTCAAAATAAATCCCTACATCCAGTTTGGTGAGATCTGTGAAATGAATGAATGTATGGTCGTCTGCTAACCACAGATAGTGAATGGGAATATATGATCATCTTTGAGTCGATCCTTTGGCTACCTTTGGTGAGACCAAAGAGACGAAAATTTTACCAGAGCTTTGAGCGCCTGAAATGTGGCTGACCAATAAGGTAGCAAGGTGCTTCTCCCACTTCGACAGAGGTGCGAGAGAACCGGAATACAGCCATGTTTCAGCACTCTGCCGCTGGACCTCCTGCTGTAAAGACCTGTTTTTTGTTGTGCTCTGTAATGAAAGAGTGGAGGCATGGTATGCATGTGGAATATTTAAGAGTAGTTAGAATTAATAATTTCTCTTTCTCAGGAACTTTTGTGGGGAGAATTAAATGTCAGGCAGGTAATTTTAAGGGGATTGTACTAAACCAACGGTCACAATGACACCACGTGTAGTTATAAGTTGAGATACTTCCGTGTGCTTAAGTTAAGCTGAATTACTAGCGTGTGTACAATAAGCTGAAATATTTAAGAAATAGCGTGTGTATCATAAGTTGAAATATTTAAGAAATATCATTCCGTGTGACGCTAGATTTAAACTCTGAGAGAGAATCAAGGTGAGTCGGCCGTCTATCCAGCAACGCCACTTGGCTTGCATTGCACAGGAGGACGTGCGTTTATCTCCAGAGTTCACAGTAGGAAAGTAGAATTACAAAGTGGGGCAGTGTCATGTGAAACTGGGATCAATATTAACTGAAGTGGGAAAGCTGAAAGTGATAATGTTGTAACCATTCTTTGTGTAGTATTTCATATTGTTGTGTGGTGTATGTCATGTAATTTGGGTATGTGTGTTTAGCATGGGACAGTAGCTAGGTAGTTTCAAAAGATTTGTGGGTTATGCTTGTTCCTTCTGTATCGCTCGATCTGGAGGAAAGTTTCGTGAGGATGATTGTGAGAGTCGAAGTGTGAGGTATAATAAAAGATCCACCATCCTATCCAGAAAGTGCACTGTAGCCTTAAAATAAATTACGAGACCATAATATAGAGATTCACTAATGTAAAGCCATGCCCACTGGGCGGAATTTCTCATGTGATATTGTTGTAGGTTGTAGAATTTGTGTGTTTAGGAATAAATCAGATAGTGAAAAGAAAGAGATTGGTGGCCTTTTTCATTAAATTGTATGTTGTCATAATGTTCCGAATTTATATAAAAGCCGTTAAATAAAAGACAAAAAGTAAATGTGGTATTGCCAGTGCGTAGTGTACAGTCAGAGTTCTATAAATCACTGATAGTCAGATGCGTGTTTCCGTTGCGTATTATTCATACAAGAGAGTAATTTGTAACTAAATAGTAAGATACGAGAATTCATGTTACTCGATAAATTAAGGAAGAATCCACTCGCTTGGCAAACCACTCATCTTGCGGGCCTGACTGCTTGATGCCACAGTATGAGTAAGGCAAGTGGGTGCCTCTCATAATTTCGACCCTGCCAGGATTCCGTTTTTTGCCACGATAATTTTGTTACCAGAATATTTAATTTGTTGCCAGGATGACTTGGCCAGTATATCTTCGCCAGGATTATTTTGCTGTTAAGATTTTTTTTGATGGAATGTATTGTGATAGCGCTAGGAAGTAAAATTTTTTCTGTTTGCAATTTCTTTCTGGATTGGTGAGGATCTTTTATCTTTTATTTATTTTTTATGTAATTAAGTGCTATATCGTCCAAGGCTGGAAGATCGTGGTATAATTTTTTTTGCGTAATGTCCGTAGTAACTAGGTCGCAGTCGAAAAACGTAGCCACAATGGAGAATAGCGATTCTGGCGTGAACGTAGCAGTGCAGCAGGAAGTAGCTGTTGACCATGGGTTAATGAGCGAGAAAGACAAACACTCAGAAGGGGCTGAATTGTTCAGTGGACCACAGCTGGGTGATCCTTTATGCGGCGGGCTTTGTCCACAAACGCGGGCTTTTCCCGACGACGCGGGCTCGGGACTAGGTCAGGTATGCAGTGAAAGTGCAGCTACCCTTAGCGAAGCTACGGATTCTCAGGCGAACGAGGTGAGCGCATCGAAAGTAACAAATAACGATGTGATACTACAGTTTTTACAAGCGATGAATATGGATACTAAGAAAGGATTGGAAGCAAATAACGAAAGATTAGAAGCGATGAAGAAAGGATTGGAAGCAAATAACGAAAGATTAGAAGCAATCAATAGAGATAATAAGGAGAGAGATAGGGAGAATAAGGAAAGATTTGAAGCAACTAAGGAAAAATTGGAAGCAAATACGGAAAAATTGGAGACAATGGATAAGGGAAATAAAGAGGCAATGAGGAAGCTACACGCAGTTATCGAGGAGCGTCTGCCCGCAGTTAATAATCAGTTAGATGAGGGGGAGAAGAATCTGGGTGCGTTGAAGCAAGTATGTGACGTCGTGAAAGAAAGAGCTAATAATTTGGAGGTACAAGGATTTGCAATAGAGAGTGATACTACTGAGCGAAGGGACGTGTTGCCGGATGAGCGAATAAAAGAGGTAGTGGTCAGAATGAATACGATTAGTGCAGATGCAGAAAAGATCAGTACAAGAGGCGAGACAGGTTCTGACAGTACGCAGCGAGAGGTTTATGCCGATCAGGAGGAGATACAACCACCATTACAGTTTAAAGAGGCACAATTAGAAATAAGTAGGAAACATAGGGAAGAACTAGCACAGTTGCAATTAGCGTGCAGTAGCGAAGGTGACACACCACCAGGTAGATTGCAGAGGGAGAGTGAGATAAACTCAAAAGGCGAAAATAGGCAGAAAGAGCAAGACGAATTCACAGAGTCAGAAGAACGGTTGTGTCGGATAAAACAGGTGGCAGACTCAACTGGGTATAGTCCAAGGCTGTCTCAATTTCAAGATTCATTACCTTCATCGTGGGGACTGCTCCTCTAAACGAAGTTTGTGTATAACTATTTGAGGGACGAGGCTAGAGCGAAAATGCAAGAAGACATTAAAGACTGTAGTAGCTATTTAAATGAATTCTGGTCGAAAAGTAAGCAGGACCAGGTTACGCAAAGCATATTGATGATGCCAAATTGTAACGAATGTGGTATAAGGGATTCAGTGTCGTGCTATCAGGAGATGTTCAGACGGAACAGGTACTTGGATGTGACATACGAACCTGGGGAGCTCATTAGGATCTGTATAGCGAAGTTGCCAGTGAAATTGCGCAGAGATATAGTGATAGCAGGCAGAGGCGTAGACGATTCTGTGTCATTTCAGCACTTGTTACAAGAATTGGGTAATGAGAGCAATATCGTGAACGGAGACACGACTCATAGGTCAGTTAGTGTCGAGGATAGGAACGGCAGAAACTATGAGAATGGCAGGAGAGCATGGAATCTGGGCATTTCATTCTTGTCATAATGGATTGAAGGATAGGAGAAACTAATCCAACATATCAGCCCTTAGCATCTTGCTCTAAAACACATGCAGCTGGCACTGAAAATTGTCTATGTAGCAGACAAACTCTACTAATATGTAGGAATGCAAATACCATACTTCTGATCAGAGGAAAACACCAGTAATGGCATCTGTTAGGCTGGTATCTCAGTAAAATTTGCAAATTTTTATTTCGAACAGTAAAGTAAAAGAAATGTTATGTAATAATGCCAATGAGTCCAGTTTAATTAGCGTGATTTGACTATTGTAGATACTAAACACGTAATGTAAGAAGTAAACATTGTGATCGAAGTTTTAAATTAGATGCCATCTGATCTATAGTATGTCATTGTCGTGGTGACAGTTATAATGAAGTGTTGTGTACGGTTATTCGGAATCTGGTGTTAGTGAGAGAGGCCACTAGCACCAAAGTTACTAACACTTGGGCTGCCCATTTCTCCCAGCTTGTATATTCTCTGCACACATTTAATTTTCATGTAAGCACAGATTCCTAACTAGGAAATTCTTTACTGTGTATAGTGGACCATTCAGAGTGAGGCGGATTGTCCATGAAAATGCTGTACTGATTGAGACGATCAAGGGAAGACAATCGCGTGGGCTTCATCACTTTTCTAACATCAAATTATGGAAAAGTTAAGGATAGATCTAAGGTAGGCAATTTATGGTAGATAGTGTATTTATTTGTGGTGTGTAACTTTGTGCAGGGTCAAATCGAACATAAGAATTTTCAGGCGGGATGTCAGGAAGTGTGACGGAATAGACTGGTCGAATGAGTCATGAACAGGAGTCGACAGAGTGGTGTATGTACGTATTTTTTTTTTGTCATATGAATAAGGATCAAGCAGAAACGACGTGATGATTAATGAGTTGTTAAAGATGGTAGATAGAGAAGCGACGTGATAAATAGTAGTGGATAAAGGTGGTATATGAGGAGAAAAGCGACGTGAAGCAGTGTGATTAATAAAGAGAGATTCGACGTGATGAAACAGTGGTAAATAAAGGTGAGTAGAATTGAATAATGTGGAGATATCTTAGATGTATGTTACAGAGAGGCCTGTGTATGCTGCAATAGAGATTGATGCCAATGGCGAAGGAAGACCAGGAAATGATGGAGTAATGGACGGACGGAGAGCCGAAATACGAATGAAGAGATGAGGACAACTGCACAATGTGAAAGGACATAAAGGGAGTATGAGATCCAGATGGTGAACGTTGTGGAATGCTGACGTAAGATGTAATATAAGTGTAGATCTAATTCTTAGCATAACAATTGCGATTTGGCAAAAATAATATTTTTTGTTGTTGAAGCCTGGTACCAGTATAACTAATCAAAACGGTACCAAGAATGTGTACAGTTATTTTGCAAGTTGATTAATTTGTGTATTTTTTGTTCTTAGATGAAATGTCGCAATTCTAAGTTGGTGTTTAGCAGAATGATTAATGGGTAAAGCGAATGCGGAGGTAAGCCAATGGAGAGAGGTGCCAGAGTGAAAGGACGAATTCGGAGACTGGAAAGCTATCTCCGAAGCAGCTTCATGTGTTATGTGGTTGAGTATAAGGGAGAAAAGGTATGGTATGTTGTCGTGAGTGTGGTGGTGTTAAGGTTAGCTGACTTCTAGACCTATTCCGTTAGTGTATTAATGGATTGAATGAGAGGGAAAATGTGATGTCTGGTGAGTGAGAGTCGTAGAGTAGTGTGATCAATGCGCACACTCCTGTAAAGGGGATGCTACCGATCTGTAACTAAAACATTATTATGTATTGTTTGATTGGGATGAACCTCGATGGCAGGTCAGGATCTGACATCATGTGGATGGTTCATACATGTCCTAGAAATGTTGTTATATATAATAAAAAGGTAAAATATATAGAAAGATACTAATTTCAGTCTGTCACAAGCACAAAGGTGCATTGTATGTTGTAGATTTAGAGTCACCAGTTTCTAAAATGTTTATTGTGTTAGGATGTTAAAGTAGTTTACTATTTAATAACATGTGGTAGATAATTGTGAGCTGTGTAGATTATTTCTTATTTTTTGTTAGAACACTTTCAAGGGGTATTAATTTCAGTCTGTCACAAGCACAAAAGTTCATTGTATATTGTAGTTTTAGAATAAAGTTTCTAATATTTTCACTGTGATAGGATGTTAGAGTAGCCTACTATTTGATATTGTAATTATGAGCAGTATAGATTGCTTATTATTCCTTTTTTTTTTTTTTTTTACACTTTCATGTTTTGTATGAGGGACGACAGGTACAATGAATAGCACGAGTGTGGGCTGTCTATAGAAAAGGGATGGATAAGTGTTGATGTTGTATGGGTAGAAAACTAGGGTGTATAATTTTATGTTTTTTAGAACAAAGATTCTTTTATTAACAATGTATCTAATAGATCATACATGTAATCAATGAGTATTTAAATAATGTAAGAATATCCTTTTGTCTGTAATGTTGCGAGATGCACGGAAGGTCTGGCTAATTGGGTGTCGTAACGCCCATACCGCTAACAGGCCGAGCTGACGTCGCCATGGCGACAGGCGACAGAGCCGCGGCACTCCCCACTCCACTGCCGGTCGAGGTACACTCCATGCGCCCGCTACAGCAGGTCAACGGCCTGGGGCGACACGCACATACCACTGGCCATTCATGAGTTCCGCCACCCTTACGACTGGGGAAAGTATCCCGTGGAGGCAACAGCGGGTGGTTTCTTCCGCTCAACGGCGCGTGCAGCAGCGCTACGGCAGAATGGACGACGCGCGGCAGAGCCCGGCGGGCATTTTTTACCAGCAGCTATTAACTAGTACTGGACTGTGGAGCCGTGAAACAAGATGACTGCTCATTACATCTCCATAAGGTGGAAAGTGAAGGACCGGTGTTTCCACGTTGTGAGTGGTGGAAAAGATTTTGTCTTTAGCAGGCAGGACGATTGTTTTGTTTTGTCTTGACCACTGAATGGTCGGTTACATAAACTTTTGGCAGTGACTTGTAAAGTGTGCTTTGTGAATTGCATGTGGGACACTTGGTATACTTAAAGAGGACAGTTGTCGTTTGGTGACTAATAATTGTATGAACGCAAGAAACTAGAGTGGGACATTGACATTTGCGTCTGTAGTAGGAGACATTTCTTGAATTGGCGCGGGAATAAGTGCTGTTTGTTGAAACTTACGACTTTTAATTACACCATGAACTGAAAGGACAGAACCGTGGGCAATAGTAGTTGTAGGGTCATTTTTTTTGGACAAACAGATTCGTGTGGATGGTACTCTGAGAGTGACTATGACATTTGTGTTTAATGTGAGATACAGTTTACTGTTCAGTGCGTGTTCAAAATGCCGATTTGAGTGACTCAAAGACTTTTGTCCGGGTAACCATGGGAGAGCTTTGACACCGAGACAGTGTTTCTAGGAAAACTATCAGCAATTTTATTGACCCCAAGAAAATCACAGAATGAAATGTTTCCGTGTGACTCGCAAGATAGGGAATAATGTATTTGTAATTGTGTAAATGTTTTTTTTATATGTTTCATTCCTGAAGGGACAGCAAGTGTAATTGTATTTCATTAACGTTTGTGTTTAGAATAGTTAGTGTTTGTTTTTTGGTTTGTTCTGGGTTATCAAGTTCACGTAGCATGTTTATTAGAAATGCTTTAATTATTAGCCAGTGGCGTAATACTAACGTAGTGGCTCTTGTAGCATTGATCAGTAAGGTTGTCACAGGGGACAAGGGTTTGCATTGCACAACAAATATCGGAATTAATTGATGCATTTTGATGTCGTGGACAGTAATGATCTTGTTGGTGTGTTGACTGAAGCCACTTATTTTATTATCACAGTGGTGATATTGCACATTAAATTGTAACGAAGGCTAGTAAAAAAATGCAAGTTCTTGTCGTCTAAATGTGTGACAACAGAGAAATAAGCAGTAGAGTAAGATAAGAGAGCTACTGGTGGATTCAAGCACTTATTGCTAAACCATTTACTGCGTGTATTGATCAAAGTTGATCGACTGACTGGCTCAGCAGCAGGTATTTGTACTGGTGGATAAGGATAAGGTTAAACTCACTGTCGAGTAGTTGTGGCAATTGCTTAGGTGATGATAGTTAATGAGGTATGACATGATGTCTTAGACGAACTATATTACGTAACCAGTATGTAACTTGTATATTTCATTGTTTTTCTTCTCAGTTTTATTTCTCTGTAGGTTTGAGGTATATTTTAGAGTAATGGTATGGAGCTTAACATTCTACGTGTAACTAGTGTGCGAAATTTTTTCTTTTGCTGATTTTGTTTTGTATTTAGACATTGCCGTGTAAAGATTATTACAACGCAATTTATGAATGTCAGATTACTTGCTCTGTGTTTGGACGGTGAGCTATTTAAAATTTCATGAGTACAATTAGTATTTTTTTATTTGTTTTAGAATTATTGAAATTTGGATTACCCATAAAAATAACGAAGGTCCCAGTAACTAAAGCAAATTTTTATCTCAACATTATTTTTTTATTTGTATGATACAATGTTTTGTCATGTAGATTGTAGTAAATTTGTATGTGTACGTTACTCCGGATTGTGGAGAGTACAATAATGCAACAACTGTCAATAATTTGGTAAAGTAACAATATTTGGTCGTCTATTTGAGGTCACCAGGGGCTAAGGTCTCCTCCTGGCTATTTTGATGACTTGCTATGTTTGTTCTAATACAGTTTTCTTAAAAAAATGTTCGGAACTACCCTCACATTGCAAGGATAGTACCGTGCCATTTTTTTCTGCATGGGTAGCCGGTGGTGAAAGGGTACAGTACCGCCCGACATTGAAAATAGGTACGAAATACTTCGATATTTTTGTCAGAACAACACATTTTTTTTGTAAAGTAACTCAATTTCAATTAATACAGCGAAGCCGGATACCAGTGTGGGAAAGAATGACAACTTATTTATTTAATTGATCACATGTGCACTCCCTCAAAATAAATCCCTATATCCAGTTTGGTGAGATCTGTGAAATGAATGAATGTATGGTCGTCTGCTAACCACAGATAGTGAATGGGAATATATGATCATCTTTGAGTCGATCCTTTGGCTACCTTTGGTGAGACCAAAGAGATGAAAATTTTACCAGAGCTTTGAGCGCCTGAAATGTGGCTGACCAATAAGGTAGCAAGGTGCTTCTCCCACTTCGACAGAGATGCGAGAGAACCGGAATACGGCCATGTTTCAGCACTCTGCCGCTGGACCTTCTGCTGTAAAGACCTGTTTTTTGTTGTGCTCCGTAATGAAAGAGTGGAGGCATGGTATGCATGTGGAATATTTAAGAGTAGTTAGAATTAATAATTTCTCTTTCTCAGGAACTTTTGTGGGGAGAATTAAATGTCAGGCAGGTAATTTTAAGGGGTTGTAGTAAACCAACGGTCACAATGACACCACGTGTAGTTATAAGTTGAGATACTTCCGTGTGCTTAAGTTAAGCTGAATTACTAGCGTGTGTACAATAAGCTGAAATATTTAAGAAATAGCGTGTGTATCATAAGTTGAAATATTTAAGAAATATCATTCCGTGTGACGCTAGATTTAAACTCTGAG
The DNA here is from genome assembly GCF_023898315.1 of Schistocerca nitens. Lineage (NCBI taxonomy): Eukaryota > Metazoa > Arthropoda > Insecta > Orthoptera > Acrididae > Schistocerca > Schistocerca nitens. Next base: position 230,114,932 of record NC_064614.1, on the reverse strand, counting down.
AGAGAATCAAGGTGAGTCGGCCGTCTATCCAGCAACGCCACTTGGCTTGCATTGCACAGGAGGACGTGCGTTTATCTCCAGAGTTCACAGTAGGAAAGTAGAATTACAAAGTGGGGCAGTGTCATGTGAAACTGGGATCAATATTAACTGAAGTGGGAAAGCTGAAAGTGATAATGTTGTAACCATTCTTTGTGTAGTATTTCATATTGTTGTGTGGTGTATGTCATGTAATTTGGGTATGTGTGTTTAGCATGGGACAGTAGCTAGGTAGTTTCAAAAGATTTGTGGGTTATGCTTGTTCCTTCTGTATCGCTCGATCTGGAGGAAAGTTTCGTGAGGATGATTGTGAGAGTCGAAGTGTGAGGTATAATAAAAGATCCACCATCCTATCCAGAAAGTGCACTGTAGCCTTAAAATAAATTACGAGACCATAATATAGAGATTCACTAATGTAAAGCCATGCCCACTGGGCGGAATTTCTCATGTGATATTGTTGTAGGTTGTAGAATTTGTGTGTTTAGAATAAATCAGATAGTGAAAAGAAAGAGATTGGTGGCCTTTTTCATTAAATTGTATGTTGTCATAATGTTCAGAATTTATATAAAAGCCGTTAAATAAAAGACAAAAAGTAAATGTGGTATTGCCAGTGCGTAGTGTACAGTCAGAGTTCTATAAATCACTGATAATCAGATGCGTGTTTCCGTTGCGTATTATTCATACAGGAGAGTAATTTGTAACTAAATAGTAAGATACGAGAATTCATGTTACTCGATAAATTAAGGAAGAATCCACTCGCTTGGCAAACCACTCATCTTGCAGGCCTGACTGCTTGATGCCACAGTATGAGTAAGGCAAGTGGGTGCCTCTCAGTTGATTTAGTAACCTTAGAAGAGGTTTAATAGGGAGTGAAAAGTTTAAGAAATAGCAAAAGTTGTGGCCCAGATGCAAGTAAGAAGGGGGGGGGGCGGTAGCTGGTTGAACTACGATACATTTGTGTAACGAGTGTTGGAGATGTTATAAACTTCTTGATAGACTGGAAAATCGCTACAGTAATATCTATTTTTAAATAGGGAAAAAGAAATGCATGTGACAATCTCATAAATACAGTCTATAAATCTACTCAAAAATAATAAATGGTTGATTAACAGCATTAACAGATGCATATTTGGGAGAATAGGGTATAGCAAAGGGCGCTAATGCAGCGATAACATTTTTAGTATGCTGAGAATTTTAGAAAATCGATGAGTATCAGTTTAGAAATACATGTTGCTTTCATTGACTTCGAAGAAACCTGTGACTACCTCATCTAAAACAGATTATGGTCAATAATCGACAAGAGAAGGTAGCCCATACATCATATCCAGGTAATCTAAAGCATATGAAGACACCAAATTAATCACAAATGCAGGCACTTCAAAGACATATAAGACTATATTAAACAGATGTGTCAGACAGGGATGTAGCATGCCGCCAGCTCTTTCAAACAGCTATATTGAAGACCTCATAAGAAACTGGAAGGAGAAGTCCATGAAGGTATACAGTTGAAAAAGAATCACCATCTAAATAGTATGGTGCAATCAGATGATCTTATTGTGTTACAAAGAGGTAGACTTATAGCACACTATGTATAAGATGTATGAATTGAGAAGAAATCATTACAATCTAAAAATACCTGCTAATTAAACAAAATTTATGGCCCATACTGAAAGTTCCCAGTTTGATCTAAGATTGTTCTCGTAAACCAGATGACTGAACAAGTCTTTATTTCCAGATATTTAGGGAGTGACATAAGTCTGGACAGAGACAAAGACATAGACACCAAAACCAACAAATTTCAACAGATAAGTGTAACTATAAACAGACTTTTAAAAAATAAAGCTAGAAAAGCCAGAAAAATTGAAACTTTATAAAACAGTGGCACAGCCTTTGCTACTTTAAAGCAGTTGATCCTGGATTGAGAGAAAAGGAGATAAAAAAAGCACTCACAGTCAACAGAAATGAGATTTTCGAGAACTATCATTGGTTGCAAAAGGAGGGACCATATACAAAGAACAATGGCATCTGGGGAGAACTGGAAATTTATGATTTAAATGAGAATGTTCAAGAACATAGGAGAGAATGGAGACAACATCTCAAGCTGATAGATGAAGACAGAATTGCAGTCACTGTAAGCAAGTACAATACAAGCCAATAGGAAGAAGCGATATAGGACGCCCGAAAACGAAATGGAGTTAATTATGTGAAGTCAGATCAGGCATACTGCCTAAGCCATGAACTGCGGAAGAAGAAGGAGATGTAAATGTGGTGGAGCTATCGAGGACATGCTCCGATTTTTGTTTTATTCCTTTTAAGTACGAAGTGTATCTTGGAGATGGCCAGAGAATTAACGAAATATTAAGACTTTTTCTATGACTGAACACCACGCAGTGAGTGTAATAAATATGAAGAATAACTATTGATCCACTATCATCGTGTTATTTTTTTTTTTTTTTGTATGTGCTTTTCAAAAGATTTAGCTTAATTTGTAATTCATAGCAGTCAAACGTGAATCCGTCTTAAAATACAAATATAAACGTTTTATTGGTTTCAGAAAGTGAATAACAATAGTTATTCTTTATTGTTTGCAAACCACATGGAGGTAAAGAAAGAAGAAAGGTGGCCACTACAAACTTACGCTGTACGTTATTTTGAAGTCAGAGTGGGCGGGGCCTGCCGCCATTTTAAGTAGACCAAAACATTAGCAGGCTACCGTTTACGATTGCTCTTTGTTCATTATTTCCGTCGGGTACGCTCAGCAGCTGTTTTAAACGCTAAAAAATTATGGAGCTTACATGATTAACACAATGTCAGGAAGGCAACTTCGAATGTTTTTCTGTTCTTGAATGCGTAACACGAGACATTTGGCCTTGTTAATGTAACTTGTTTTTTACTGATAGTTTTCTAACAACCAGAAACAGAAGGAAGTGATGTGAAAGGCATGCTTTCGTGATCCATTTAATTCGACTTTTATTGTATCTATATCGATAGCAAATGAAACCAGAAGACCGAAACCAATGCTTGTTTGCTCATTGGTACCGATACTCCTTTTTGTCCGTTACATTTTCAGCTTTCAACTCGTACGCACAACATTTTTAGTGTTAATGTTTGCAAAAAACTTACCTACTTGTTTTTTGCTAGCCCATAAACGTGTGCAATGAGGAAAGAAGCAAGGCATGCTATTGTATCTTATGCATCTCAACAAAGTGAATGGTTATTGAAATATCAAAGAAACAGAACTGCTTAGAGGTATACCTCCATGCAGAATAGAGAGGTTTTTTGATTAGATTGTCAGTGCATTATTCTCACTGTAGATTACCCATATTTTCACTTTCAAATCTTACCTATGATGCGTCATTCATTGCGTGGCCAATAACAGCAGTTTATGGGTCAAAAAACAATATAATTTTATAAACAACTTCAAGCATTATGGAATGCTATGAATGTGATTAAGGAAAAAGTCTCCTACGTTTAAGACCCCATAAAATGGATATTTTGCTTTCACACGTATGTGAGTAACTTTTTAGTAATCATAGCCTAACCTATGTAAGATGTGTGCCTTCCTTTCCAACAATAGCCTGTTTGCTTCTCGTCCTAGAATATTTCTTGCCAGTAACTCTGTCAGTTTTTCAGGTATAACCAGACATAGCGCAACTGGAATGTGCGTCTACGTTGGTCATCTGCATTTTTGAATCTGATTTTGAGCTTTTAAAAGTATTTAACTCTATACTATGCTTTGTGATGAACAAATAGTTAGTTAAGTAGTTTCATGTTCCACGTATAATTTGCACGATAAATCGTAATGATATGGAACGAGTCATCAGTATTTTTTTAATATGCCTCAATGCTGATCATCTATTAGTTTTTGTGTTATTAATTGAAGAGAAAGAGATGTTAGTCAGTAAAGCTTACCCATCACCATTTATACATTACAGTAATAGACAATTTTCCGCGGAACAGGAGAAATTATCAAAGAGAAACGTTTTCAGTTTAGTTTCAATTTTACTTTGCCGTATGTCATCATTTTGTATCAATGGGTAAGTAATCAAAACTTTTGGTTGCAGCACTGTGAACCCGTTTTTGTGCTACAGACAAAATTAATGTGGCGCAATGAATGTCTTTTTTCTTCTTCATTGTAATTATGTACATCAATGTTCCTGTTGTGTTGCAGTCGATTATTGACAACAAACTTTGTGAGGCGGTAACTATACTGTGAAACGGATAGATTTCTACACACACGCCGAGCACAAGGCAGGCACGACGAAAAGAGAGTCCACATAAATTTTCAGGCAAAGCCTTCTTCAGAGAGGAAGTACAGCACACATGCACATTCATACACTCATACGCACGAAACTCATGCACACATGGTTGCTGTCTCCGACTGTTATAACCAGGATCTTTTTTAAAGGGGGATGAAATGTCAACAATGAATAATAATTATCGGCGGGAAGAATTTAGGGCACCAGATGCTGCTCCAACGATCAGTACAGTTATGTGTGCTGCGCGGGTAGTAGACACTTGATACAGTGTGGCTCGGATATCGGAGCGTTTGCGATTTGGAGGACAATTACAAGCACAGGAAAGAAGGAACTCTGCGAAAACTAAGGCAAATCTAATGTCAAATGACACAAATAAAACCATTAGAATAAAAGTAAACAGTGCAACAATAATTCATGTATACAAAAGAAAATATTGCTTGAATTGCTCCACTTACAAATGAAATGTGATTCATATAAACTTTAGATTACGATTGGATCGATTAGTGTACACCCGTAAACAACGTAATCTGGCATTTTTGATGAAACAACTACGTCTCCAGACAATCAGAGCACGCAACACGCCCTTAACTCAGCACGGGCACGTCAGAGTGACGTCACGGGGAAGTGCCGCAGCGGTGAACTGTGGGGGTACGAATGCGTGAACCTAATGTTTTCGGCTAGTTAAAATGGTGGACATCGGCTCCAAGTTTGTGGCGTAACGCCACCTCCGTTCTTTTTTTTACCTCCATGGTAAACCACTACGAAGGGTAATCGTTGGCACAGAGATAATATTCAGCCAAGAGCGGCACAAAAATAAAATTATCGCAACCCATTTACTCAAGGCAAGATTCAAGTTAAAACTATAATCTACTGTTCACCTTTACTAAGAGAGTTCAGTGGTAGTGGTACAGTTTTGACCATTTTGGTTAAAACGAAAATGAATTGCGTTAGACGTAAGTCACCAGTGAAGTAATAAAGAATCTGCGTGTTATATCCAAGTACGATTATCACTCAATGCCGTTAAGTCTAACGGTTGCAGAATTTACAGTTATATATATTATAAGGGCTGCTGCTACGTAAGTAATATTAGACGTCACTGCCACGCTGCATAATAGGAAAAAAAATGCGGGATTAGGCCTTGTATTTAGCTTAATATTTTTCTCTGGAAGCCAGAGACAAAGTCAGTTGCATATTTTCAATCGTTTATTAATAACCAACTGCAGTCAGTGTTTTTGTGAGATCAGCATTAAACGTGCTTAAACTAAAAAACAGTCACTAATCAGCCTTCTAGTTTGGCAGTTACGATATTACCACGGCAACTAATTGCTCAGTGTTCTTAACTGCTCGGTGTTCTTCCTAAGATAATCTTGCGACAGAATTAGTTAAAAGTCCGTCATTAAACAAAATAAACAACTATCTATTCTTCTGGGACGGGAAATAAACTATTGTACAACAAATATAAAATTTCAATTAGATTTATAATGAAAGAACAATAATCTGTAGTTACGTATGAACATTTTTCATTTCACCCACTTTTTTTCCGTAGAAATCGTCTAGTGGGACTTTTTACAGCGTAATTTTAAATTACACAACACCATCTTTCTGTTTGTATCGATTTGCAATTTAATACGTTCCTTTCTCCATAGGGAGTTTGTGATAGAGGATATGCTTTCAACATTGAATTTATGGCCTGAAATGGGAAAGTAATAAATATTCCACCAGTTTCAGTAACGCAAATAAAATTCTTCATTCGCTGGTATCTGAAATTAGGTATGCTTTTCATGAGTCAAAAACTTTTGAAATATAGTGTTTTTTTTCGTGAAATTTTATCACAGATCAAAGAAGTTACTGTTTCTTTATAGAATAGCATTGGGTGGTACATCTTCATATCCTTGCAATGTATCACAAGCAGAAGTCGATATAGAAGACATAGGAGATCCAGTATCAGACTCAGAATTTAAAAGAACACTGGAAGACCTAATATCAAATAAGGTAGAAGCGATAGATAAACTTCCATGAGATTTCCTAAAATCTTTAGGTGAAAATGCAACTAAATGACTATTCATGTAGAATGTATGAATCTGGTGGTATATCACAACTTCATAGCACAATCAACTTAACAGCCTGTACATCAAAGTTACTAACAAGAACAATATACAGAATAATGAAAAAGAATATTTAGAGTGTGTTAGATGACGATCACTTTAGCTTTAGAAAGGTAAAAGCACCAGGGAGGCAATTCTGACGTAGCAGTTGGCAATGGAAGCAAGACTAAAGAAAAATCAGGACCCGTTCATAGGATTTATCTATCTTGGAAAAGCATTCGACAATGTCAAACGACGCAAAATGTTCTATTTGACAAAAATAGGGGTAAGCTATAGGGAAAGAGGGGTGATATACAGTATGTACAAAACCCAAGACGGTAAAATAAGAATAGATTCGCTGATGACATTGCTGTCCTCAGTGAAAATTAAGAAGAAATGCAGGATCTGCTGAATATAATGAACAATCTAAAGAGTAAAGAACATGGATTGAGAGAAAATCGAAGATAAAATTAATGAGAAGTAGCAGAAATGAGAACAGCGAGAAACTTAACATCAGGACTGGTGATCACGAAGCAGATGAAGTTAAGGAATTCTGCTACCTAGGTAGCAAAATAACCCATGACAGACGGAGCAAGGAGGACATCAAAAGCAGACTAGCACTGGCAAAAAGGGCATTCCTGCGCAAGAGAAGTCTACTAGTATTAAACACAGGCCTTAATTTAAGGACGGAAGTTCTGAGAATGTACAGCACTGTATCGCAGTAAAACATACTATGGAAAACCCAGAACAGAGGAGAATCTACACATTTGAGAAGTGGTAGTACAGAAGAACGTGGAAAATAAGGTGGACTGATAAGGTGTGCAATGAGGAGCTTTCCCACAGAATCGTCAAGGAAAGAAATCTATGGAAAACACTGACAAGAGAAGGGACAGATTGGTAGGACACCTGGTAAGACGTCACGGAATAACTTCTATGGTTCTAGAGGGAGTTGTAGAGGGTAAAAACTGTAGAGGAAGACAGAGACTACAGCACATCCAGCAAATAACTGAGGACGTAGGTTGGAAGAGCTATTGTGAAATGAAGAGGTTGGCACAGGAGAGGAATTTGTCGCGAGCCGCGCAGACCAGTCAGAAAACTGATGACAAAAAAATCTCCTTAATCCCCCAAGTGTTTAATCCTCAGGCGCTTGTCATTAGCTTTCGCTTATTTTGTCGCACACGTTAGTAAAAAGCTGGACATGGCCAACTGAAGCTCGATACCTGGCAACCCTACAGCGTTAACAATCTGTAGGGTTAACGGATTTGGCCTTCTAGCATTAGCCAACATGACTTTTCTATTATTCGTACTATGAACGATTAACAGACGTTATATTTTCTGAGGACATACAGGAAATCGAGACAGCTGACAGTGTCCATGAGAATGTTCTCAGAAGTTACATACAGTTAAATTGTATGGCGTGAAGAGCTGATTCATACGTCTTGGGACACGAGACCACCAACACATCAACGAACATTGGTGTTGTTCCCTCAGCTTCTCCGCCATTAACAGGTGAGCGCCTGCAAAGATTAGCTGCTTCTGTGGCTCTCGCATCGCTGCGCGCCCGCTGGTGCTCCGGTGTCCTGGAGCCGCACATGCCCCTGCCGTGTCGCCAGTGGGGGAGGGGGCAGGGGGAGGGGAGAGGGAGGGGCCACCCGCATTGTGGCCGAACAAAGGCCCGGCCGGCGTCCTCCGGTTTGTGGGTCACGGGGAAGGAAGAAAGCTGCGAGGGGTCGTTGACCCCGAGCAGTGAGCTGCAGCCGCTCCGCGCCGCCGCGGCCCGAATACCTCTCCACGCGCGAGCTCTCTCCCCGGTCGCCAACGGTCAGTCTCGAGCCCGTCCGGGTTACGTTGTGACAGCAAACGTGTCTTAGTAATGAGTCTCAGGAAGCACGCTCTTTTGGTAACAATAAACGTACAGTTTTTAACTTTACGGACGTTGACCCCGCAGCGTGGTAAAACTAGCAAACCAGTGGCTTTGTAATGCTTCCTCCTAACTTTTCCCACGAACTGTGTTTTTAGTCATGGTTGGCCTGTCTTCAGGTGATGGATCTTTACAAGTTCTTTACACAACGAGCAACTATACGGTACAACCGCGTGCTTAATATGATTGTGGCCATCTTTAGTACAAAACACTGCCGCGTTTCTGTGTGGCAACGATTCCAAAAGTCCTTGTGCCAAGAGATATATTGAAATGCACTGAAAGACCCTATCAAACTAAGACCGCGTCTGAACGATGGAAGCGAAGGATAAATACATGAATACCAGGCGATTCGTGCCAAACTTTCACAGTTTTATACTTTTAAATAATGGTAGTATTTGGAATAAGTGTAGTCGTTAGTAAAAGGATAGTTGTGGGATTGAAGAGGAAACAACATTAAAAATGAACGGAACGATGTGAAATAATAATCATGAATTCGTGACGCATCCTTGGACATCCATTTCCATGTACATAATTTTGAACAAAATCCTTCACAGAGTGTTACAACACCTCTGTGTAAACGATTATCTTACTTCACGTAAGAATGTAGCTTTCACGTACTTTTTGTTTTTCATTTTCTTTACGAGACACTAAAACGTTAGTTGGTTTAGTGACATTTCAAAAGGCAACATAAAACTGTCCGTGAACTGGATTTGAAGCGTTTGTTCCTGCGACCTAAGTTAATCGGGGATATTGACATCTGGAATTTAACTTTACCTTTGTGACAGCATAAAGATGGTGATCCCTCCGAGACTTCTTCACTAAAGAGTTTAACACCACAATATTTACAAAGTTTGTCGATAGGACCAACTGAGTGTGCTGTCGTCTCACAATCATTAAGCAACAGCATTGGTGACTTACTTCGCACTCGTCTTCTTTCAATGTCCACTTTGTACTGTTCGAATAGTGGAAAAGTTGTTTCCACGTTTGCATTGTCTTGTATGGAAGTTTCGTTACCTCTGCTGGTTGATGCCTGAGGTTCTGTTCTTCGCGGGCGTGATGTTTTCTGGGATTTCCGTAGGGAAATACTCTTTAAAGAAAATAATTTAGTGATGAGTGAATGCACCAAATTATTATTTCTTAGTGACACGGGGAACCCATTGGTGTCCACCAGTGAACAGCGAAAATCATGTTAACGAAGCCGTGAATCATTCCTTGCGGTCAGACCGTTCAACAGTTCGGACAAACAGTTTGAACGGTTGTTTACACTTCAAGCCGATCTTACAAGCTCTTGGCAGGAAACAAACAACAAACATTATTCTAGCTGTCTACCTTACTCTACCGAACAAAAAGCGAGAGACATATGATCGTTCAGTTTTCTGACTGGTCTGATGCGGCCCGCTACGAATTTCCCTCTCCTGCCTACCTCTTCATCTCGGAGTATCACTTGCAACCTACGTCCTCAGTTATTTGCTGGATATACTCCAGTCTCTGCCTTTCTCTACAGTTTTTACCCTCTACAGCTCCCTCTGGTACCATGGGAGTTAATCTCTGATGTCTTAACAGGTATCCTACCAACCTGTCCCTTATTCTTCTCAATGTTTTGCACACTTTCGTTTCCTCACAGATTCCTCGGAGAACCTCTTCATTGCATACCTTATCAGTCCACCCTATTTTCCAAATTCGTCTGTAACACCATCTCTCAAATGTTTTGATTCCATTCTCTTCCAGTTTTAGAAAAATCCACGTTTCACCACGATACAATGCTGTGCTCCAAACGTGCGTTATCAGAAATTACTTCCTTAAATTACGGCCTGCGTTTGATACTAGTAGACTTCTCTTATGCAGGAATGCCCTTTTTGCCAGTGCTAGTTTCCTTTTGATGTCCTCCTTGCTCCATCCGTCATGGGCTATTTTGCTACCTAGGTAGCAGAATTCCTTAACTTCGTCTGCTTTGTGCTGACCAGTCCTGATGTTAAGTTTCTTGCTGTTCTCATTTCTCCTACTTCTCATTAATCTTGTCTTTCATCGATTTACTCGCAATCCATATTCTGTACTCATTAGATTGTTCATTCTATTCAGCTTATCATGTGATTCTTCTTCACTTTCATTCAGGAATGTCACCAGGATAGGAATGTCATCAGCGAACCGTATAATTGATAACCATCCAGCTTGAATTTTAATTCCACTTCTGAAACTTCCTTTTATTTCCATTATTGCTTCTTCGATGTACAGATTGAACAGTAGGGGCAAAAGGCTACACCCTTTTTAATCCGGGAATTTCGTTGTTGGTTGTCTACTCTTACTATTCCCTCTTGTTTCTTGTACATATTGTATATTACTCGTCTCTCCCTATAGCTTACGCCTATTTTTCTCAGAATATCGAACATCTTGCACCATTTTACATTGTCTAAGGGTTGTCGACAAATCCTGTGAACGTATCTTGATTTTTCTTTAGTCTTGCTTCCATTATTAACCGCAACTTCAGAATTGCCTCTCTGGTGCCATTACCTTTCCTAAAGCCAAACTGATCGTCACCTAACGCATCCCTAATTTTCTTTTCCATTCTTCTATGTATTATTTTTGTCAGCAACTTGGATGGACGAACTGTTAAGCTGATTGTAAGATAATTCTAGCACTTGTCAGCTCTTGCAGTTTTCGGAATTGTGTGGATGATATTTTTCCGAATGTCAGACGGTATGTCACCAGACTCATACATTCTACACACCAACAGGAATAGTCGTTTTGTTGCCACTTCCTCTAATGATTTTACAATTTCTGATGGAATGTTATCTATCCGTTCAGCCTTATTTGATCCTAAGTCCTCCAAAGCTCTGTTATATTCTGATTGTAATACTGGATCCCCTATCTGTTCTAAATCGAGTCCTGTCTCTTCTTCTATCAGGTCAGACAAATCTTCCCGCACACAGAGGCCCTCAGTGTACTCATCCCCTCTCACCTTTGCGTTTAACAATGGAATTCCGGTTACCACCCTTGCTTTTAATTTTACCGAAGTTGGTTTTGACTTTCCTGTATTCTGAGTCAGTCTTTCCGACTATCATTTCATTTTCTATTTATTCTCATGTTTCATGCAGCCATTCCGTCTTAGCTTTCCTGCACTTCCTATTTATTGCAATCCTCAGTGACTTGTATTTCTGTATCCCTGAAATTCCCTGAACATTTTTGGACTTCCTTGTTGCATCGATCAGCTGAAGTATTTCTTCTGTTACCCATGGTTTCTTTGCAGTTACCTTCTTCGTACCTTCCCAGCTTCTGTGATTGCCCTTTTTAGAGATGTCCACTCCTTTTCAACTGTACTGCCTACTGGACTACTGTATCTACAGCCTTAGAGAACTTCAAGCATATCTCGTCATTCCTTAGTACTTCCGTATCCCACTGCTTTGCGTATTGATTCTTCCTCACTAATCTCTTAAACTTCAGCCTACTTTTCATCACTACCACATTGTGATCTGAGTCTATATCTGCTCCTGGGTAGCCTTACAATCCAGAATCTGATTTCAGAGTCTGACCATGACGTAATCTAACTGAAATCTTCCCGTATTATCCAGCCTTTTCCAAGTAAACCTCCTCCTTTTTTGATTCTTGAACAAAGTATTCGCTATTGCTAGCTGAAATTTATTGCAAAACTCAGTTAGCCTTTCTCCTCTCTCATTCCTTGTCCTAAGCCCACATTCTCCCGTAACCTTTTCTTCTACTTCTTCCCCTACAACTGCATTCCAGTCCCCTATGACTACTAGATATTCATCTCCCTTTGTGTATTATTTTACCGTTTCAATATCCTCTTATATTTTCTCTATTTCATCATCTTCAGCTTGCGACGTCGGCGTGTATACCTGAACTATAGTTGTCGTTGTTGGTTTGCTGTCAATTCTGATAAGAATAACGCTTTCACTGAACTGTTCGTACACCTTCCTACTCACAACGAATCTTACTCCTGTTATACCGCTTTCTGTTGCTGTTAATATACCCTATATTCATCTGACCAGAAATACTTGTCTTCTTTCCATTTCACTTCACTGACCCCTAATATATCTAGACAGAGCCTTTGCACTTCCCTTTTCAGATTTTCTAGCTTCCCTAACACATTCAAGCTTCTCCCATTCCACGCCCCGACTCGTAGAACATAGTTCGTTCGTTGATTATTCAATCTTTTTCTCATAGTCACCTGTACATTGGCAGTCCCTTGCCAGAATCCGAATGGGAGACTATTCCGGAATCTTTTGCCAATGGCAAGATCATCATGACGCTTTTTCAATTACAGGCCGCATGTCCTGTGAATATAAGTTATGTGTCTTTAATGCAGTGGTTTCCTTTTCCTTATGCATCCTCATGCCGTTGATAATTGCTTAATTTTCCTCCTTTAGGGGAAGTTTCCCATCCCAGCAACAAGAGAGTGCCCTGAACCTCTGTTCAGTCTCCCGTCCTCTTTGACAGCGCTGTTGGCAAAATGAATGTGACTTCTTATGTCGGAAGTCTTCAACCACCACTGCTGATTATTAATCAAAATTGAAGCGGTAGCAAGTTTCGAATCCATGACCGAGAACGTTGTGATTATAAACTCAAGACGCTACCCCTTTTTTATCTAATTTTGTTCGTTATTGTTCGTTCCGTGACGCTTGTTCAAGTTCATCGTTGATTCATTAACTCACTTTTTCGTTTTTATTATAGAAGGCAGCAAAACCTCTGAACAAACACGCTGAGTTGCCGTGCTGGCAGCCCTAGACCACGGAAGACTTCCGTAGTACGAAATTATAAACAGTTATATACCACTAAGCTAGAAGGTTGCTTCCTTGAACAGAGATTATGGGCTTTAATTTTCATTTTAATGAATGTTTCTGGAAACAAGTTCAGTGTTGTCGCCATGTTCCTGCCTATAAGGAAAATGAAGAAAAATACTGTGACAGAAGAATTTGTTGAGTTCTAGCATATCTTCCCCTGGAAATGGTGGATGATGGTTTTCTCTCTCTTCAGGAGAGTACGTCTGAAAACCAAAAGCTTCAGAATTTCAACGTCTATTTCTGTACGATTGGTTTGATAATGAACATATGCCAAGAAATGTTTGGAACGTGGAATTAGGATGGAAGGCGCCATCGGGCTGAAAGTCCCTTGAGGATGGACCTGAAGCATAAATAAATTAATATCAAAAGTTCGGCCAAGTATTTACTTATCGTAAAAATTTGCGAGAAATACCACGGCCATCAGTTTGACAGATTACTTTTTAAATTTAGATGGGAAAAGAAGAAATAAATCAGCAATGTTGAGACGACAAGACTACTCCAAAGGCTTCAGAAAGTAGGATGAGAAGTTCCGTCTTATGCAAGACATTTTTCTTTCTGTTTTGTTTCACCCATACATGTTTCAGCACATTAGTGCTATCGTCAATGGGTTTAATTTTTATTTTTAACTTACATGATGTTATTGTCCATTTCTTTTGGTAGCTATTCTGCTACACAATATACAACTTGTCATAGGTTTGAAGTTGTGGTGCGTTCTCCTGTGTTGTTGGCGAAGTAAATAGGCTTACTTCGTGACCTATGGTCGCTTGGCACTGCACTTCTTCGGTTTCTCAAAACATAGGCGTAGTTTTCGCTGCCATTACGTGTTGTTTAGAAAGACTCTTAATTGACGGCAACTTCAAGTCATTTCTTACTTCTGTGGCCTATACACAGAAATTACTGTGAAAAAGAAAATGTCACAACTACTGAAAACTATGTAAATATTGGAAGGTCTTTTAATACACTTCACTAATTTACAATACCCTAAAATTGTAAATAATTTTAATGGAGGACGAAATGAGATTACCTCCACGAGGTTTTGCTTGCAAATAACACAAAGTCGGCTAAATCTCTGCCGCAATTTGTAAAATATTCGCTAAGGAACACCGACAAGGCTAGCTCAAAGGCCATGTTCTTCTATGGAATCATCGCGGCGTTTCCTTTCAGGGATTCTTAGAATCGGAGTCTGTGTGGGTGGACACTGAGTATAAAATGGTTGCAGCGGGAACTCAGGCAGATGTCCTGGGACTACGTCCATTCACTCTCCCTCCGCCAAACTGTTCACCCTGCACATAACATTCGTTCCGTTTCTTGTCACGTGTATTGATTGCACAACAGTCTGTTAGTATACTGCCAAAGCAGTTGTATGCTGTGAATATAGTTGCTGTGACAACCAAAACGGAAATGTATTTTACTTTCCCAATGAGGTAAATATTTATAAACATATTTGTGCAAGCTGTGCTGCATAGTATGTGATGTAGCAATCAATGTCGCTGACTGGCGTGCTGTGCAACGCTGGGGGTTCAGCTCTGATCTGGCTGTACATTAGTGTCCGAAATAAGCGCGCTTTCAGTGACAAGTGCTTCACTTCATTGAGGTCCCTGCTTTTGGTTTTGGACTTGGTTGTGGTTACGTCGTGACAATATATAACACTGTGATGTGTACGCTTGGCGTCATGTAATATTACGACGTATGACTATCATCAGCAGACCATCATTTGATTGTAGCCGACAGTGAGATACCAGAACTGACGTACAGTCTTCCTTAAGTTTCGCGCTGTTACCACATTCAGCTCTGGCAAAACATGATTTCGTGCACGCACAAAACATTGATAACTTTTTTATTTCGTGTAGCCTAAGTTGTTTTATATGTTACGGATGACAGTGCTTAAGCGAAAGTAGTTTGAAGGAATAAAGAATTATCATACGGCAGCATTGATCATAAATATAATGTTGTTTTTAAACCTTATTTACAAGCTGTGAGGGTAAGAGTGAGTTTATTCAGGAATGATTCAACGGTTTGCCACATGCTGCATCAGTTGAATTCGACTTAATACAATGCTCAGAAACAGCTACTATGAAACGTTGCAATTTCGAAATAATTACTTCAACGAATTGATAATGGAGCCGGCCGAAGTGGCCGTGCGGTTAAAGGCGCTGCAGTCTGGAACCGCAAGACCGCTACGGTCGCAGGTTCGAATCCTGCCTTGGGCATGGATGTTTGTGATGTCCTTAGGTTAGTTAGGTTTAACTAGTTCTAAGTTCTAGGGGACTAATAACCTCAGCAGTTGAGTCCCATAGTGCTCAGAGCCATTTGATTTGAATTGATAATGTAGAACCCTGTGACCTTCCTCATATGACAGCATACACAAACCCTTGTCCTTCGTGGGAAGAAACATCAGTAACCACAACAAGGTAACGAGACTATAAGTATCCTGCATTCTGCCATGTAAAGGACGCCTAGTGCATCATCTGTTCTTGTAATCTGTGACAGTAATAACAGAGTGCATGAGAAGTATGAACTAATGTGAGTGGGCTGATATTCCAACGTTCCGAACACTTCTCTACTTATTTGCAACTGATTTATGTGATTCGACTGATTTGCTGGGACATGACCTTCAGCCTTGTAGCGAATGTGACTTTCGCGGAAATTCTCAAGGGCTTGACCACGTTCATTAAAGTAGAATACTGGTATTCAATAATGTAGTGGAGTAAGATCTGTGCAACGTGTAGGTTCCTTTGCAAACCATCACTAATTCCTATAGACGCTAAGATCATTAGAAACGGAATTAATTTTAAATCTGACTGTATTACGTGGCGACAACAGTTAAATCTCTCAATGTAACGGCAATGGAAACAGCTTGACAAGCATAAACAAAAATGATTATTTGTAAGAATGATTATTTAGCCAAGAAAATGAATTACAGAATGAGGGTTAAGAACTTTTACTGCAATTGAGTTTTGTAGATAGGAAATCGTACGTGGCATGCACACGCGGGTGCAGTTTGTTTGATTGATAACAAGTCTCAGCATTTATTAAGCACCCAACAGTTTTCTTAAATATTAAAGAAGAACTTTCAAGTGAGCGTTTCAAGAGAGACAACCTGTGGGGCGTGTGTTGCTTCCTCCTGTAAATACATAAAAATGATGAAAATCACAAAATATAAAACGAGAGTAGTAACACTGCAGAAGGTGAAAAATATTTTTGAATACTGGTAGAGTGAAACATGGGAGCGAGCATAGCCTGCGGCAAGCCGTTAGCTTACTGAAGAACACTGTTGAAGGGAAGCAGAGGAAATCTCCCAAAGCAGTTGTATGGATACATGATTTGTAATAAACTCTGTCCAAAAATACTTTTTACATGATAAGCAAATTCCCATTGAGGCTCATTACTCAACATCGAAATTCTATAAAAATAAGTCGATTTGCAAAAGAGAATAAAAAAATAAATCGAAAGAGCCGAATTGACTTGCAACCGAGGCGAATTTATAACACGAGCAAGGGTGCCCATGTAGTGCGCGGATACTCCTGCTCACGTTGACTCAGGACTCAAACCCATTCACACTCTGGTTTCAATCTGAATGCAGAAAGAAGAGAGTGAAATCTGGTTTCGCGAGACAGAGCGATTCAGGTTGTGGAAAAGGGCCAAGGACAGTTACTGTTAGTTATACAAGAACACACACAACTTTATTCCTCAAACCAATGCACGGTTTTCTCTTTAAAACAACAAGATCAATTCACGGCTGAGGGCCTAAGTAACTTCTTCAGAATAAGTTTAAGTGATTGCTTCTAAAACACCAGGGTTTAAAGTAACGGCAGAAGACCTTAATTAAGCAAAATTACAATATCTTCTCGGCTAAAGGCCGAAATAATATCTCAGATCACCTAAGGAAATTCTTTAAACTTCAGGCATTTAAAAATTCTGGCTAAAGGCCATATTAAGGAAAATTCAAGTTAATTCTTCGGCTCAAGGCCCAATAAAAAACCTTTCTTTACATAGTAAAAGAGAGGCTGTAAAGGTAAGCTTTTACACTGTACAACAGAAAAAAATATCTTAAGAAAACTTGAAGTATTTTGTCGGCTGAAGGCCCAAACAATCACTTAAGAATAATTAAAGATAACCTTAAGATAAACATTTACAGAACACGGCTGAAGGCCGTTTCTAGAATTCAAGATTATTAAAGAGAAACCTTACAGACAAGGATTTCCATTTCAAAGCCACAGATTCCGAAACAAGCTCGGCTAAGGCCTAAATTCAGAGCAACAATAATTTAAAATGAAACACGGCTGAAGCCCTTTTCTTAAAGTTGTTACGAAGTTCGGCTGAAGATCATATACTGAACATAAAACAGACAATATTAACGCACGGCTGAAGGCCTGGCACAGTACCTACGACCAAATAAAATGATAATCACAAACAACAAACAGTGGTGCTCAGATGTGTTCCAAGGGTCGGCCTGGTGAGGAAACTCTAACCACAGTTTAGGTGAGATAGACAGCCAAGCGTGACACTAAACAATCGGGTTGCAGCACGACCTACGGACGGTTGAGGAACCAACCTACCGCCTAATCAATTCCCTTCCACCCGACCAACGGCACGACAACCAAAAGTACCAGAGAAGACGAGGATCGCAACAGGATTATGACTTAATAACTAGCGTATAAACACAGTCAATGCATGATAAACACTCAAAGAGAAAAGTAGAACAACACCAACCTGTCGAACTACACACCGTGCGAGACAGCATCAACACGGCGAGGAAAACACATTGCCGCAAAACTATGCTAACGACCAGGGTAGGTAACCGGAACGTTAACGGCCACAAGGCAGAAGATACGCTAGTGCACTTTGTAACCTCCCCTCACTTATCGACCTTAATGACAGTAAAAATTAAACCGCGTGTACCTAATGGAAATTTGGGAAAAGCAATCGTCACCGAAGTTAATCTGTCGGTAAAGAGGGAGGAAAGGGTTACACCTAAATGAAAGGAAAAATGCAAATGAAACTGGTGGAAATTAATTTCGAAAAGGGGTAAAGTTAATAAGGAAAGTAAATGTGCTGTCGTTACGTTAACAATTAACTGGCGTTAACTAGATATTTGAGATTTGGGGAAAATTACAGTCGCCAGTCCTATGGACAACTACGATAATAACTGAAAAAGAAAGGTTATTGCACATAAAATTAGCACTAAAAGCATGGCAACTGAAGGTTGACACGTGTTGGGTGAAAACTGAATGTTTGTCAGAAGTAATAAATTTCGCTACACTCTGACTTAATTTAGGAAAAGAATTAATTAAACCGGAAAACTGAAAGTTAATTTAGTGACAAATTAATAGTGAACTTTGTTTCTGGAGCACTACGAAATTCAATAAAATAAGGTTAGTCTTGGGCTACCTCAACAATCATTTCAAAATCTATGTGAATCTATGCAATTTAGAAATAAGAGATTTAACTTTGAACTTGATTTAAATGATTCTGAACAATTAACAATAGTAAAATTTAGTACGTACCAAGCTGAGCTGCAGTCACAGGTAAGCTAAAATATGGTAACAAAACTCGCACTCTTAATTTGTGCTTGTGTAATCTAAATATTGTAGCCAGCTATGAATACCTTAACTGAACTTTGAAATTAAAGCAGTGAAATTGAATGATATTACTTTAATGCTGGCGTCTGAATTCCAACGAGACACAGGTTCATTCCGGAAAAAGAAGGGACCCTGCTTGGTAATGCAATTGGGAAAATGATCAACAAAGGTTCATGCTAAGTTGCTGTAATTTTGTGAGGCAAATGGAACAATTTTAAAAGCTGAGGTCTACCATAAAGTCTAAAACTTTACGTGCTTCCAGTGTTCCTTGTTGGTTGAGTGAAGGTTTGAGGTCGTCGGTCGAGGCGGTGGCGACAGTCATTCATTGTCGGCCGTCGCTGTTGCAGAAGCTGGATGTTGGCGCGCCTTCTTCTCGACACTGTAACCAGGCGAAACGGGCTCTTGATGTGCGCCAGCTAATGCTTCCCGTCCGCGACACCGTGTCAGAAACTATTATAGCAAGTCGAACGCAATTACATGCTGCCAAACCCCGAAAGCGCGGCAACTCGCGGGAGCGTCAGTCAACACACCCGCTCCGCCGCCCTACTCCAGCCAGACCCCGCTCTGCCCGCGCTCCACGCGGGAAAGTTAATCCTACCAAGATTCTAAACACTTCAGTTCTCCACACGACCTATCGATGTAATCGTTCGATAACATAATTTTCCCTAGCCCAGACTCAGCGTGAAAATATAAATAATATTTACAAAACAAACCAATTATACACCGACATAAATGCATAAATATATATATATATATATACACAAATAGTAAAACAATTACAATATATAAAGACCCAGAAATGTCATATCTTTAAGTAACACATAAGGAAAAAATTGATACTACAATAGATGGAAATAGGAGGATATGCATTTCCGGCGTTACAACTTCACTAATAAATTATAATCATTTCAAAGGTTAAAGACAATTCAGGGATACGGCTGCAAAATTTTGACGACTCCAACACACCATCACGTTGCTACTTGAGGGGACAGCCCAGGATGCAACAACCAGCAATCAACGAAGAGATGTCACAACGGTTGAGCTTTCACGACAGGTTCACTGATTACTCAACTGCAGTATGCAGGTGCGGTGGGCTACGAACTTAGCAGTTCTCGCAGCTAGTGCCACACAACTCCGACCGCGCTTGCACGCCGCCAGCGGCCATGGTCTGATCACATGGCGCAGAGACTTCCTCGCTGCTCCGCCACATACCCGGAAACGGTCAAAAGATCAAATACACGTCGGCCGATGAGAGGACCGACCGAACGAACAACCGAAGGTCGTTCCCGCTCCAATCTCCTTCCGCGGGACGGTTCATGTGTGTGGCCACCGACCGGCAAGTACTGGCTGTCCCCGACTCTCCCTCGTACCCGACCGCTGTTCCGTGCCCAACTCACTTCCAGACACACGACGACCCGGAAATACTATCGGTCGCTCCAGAGATAGTACGACAGAACACTTATCGATAAGCGCTACTGCTGCCACTCACGTGCTGGTAAGGCAGGAAGTTAGTGACGACAGTAAATGGAACAAGAAAACGAGGCGGCAGTACGGTAAGAGAAGATGACAAACAATAAACGGAATGAACATGAGCCATGCACGGCTGAGAGAGAAATAATTTACTATCAGTAACCACGCAATTGGGAAGAATAATAAGCTGATCCTGAGTCAGGGCATCCGATGGAAACTGCAGCGCGTTTCCTTAAGCAAAAAGCATGTGGCGATCTCACCAGCAATTGCAAAATCTTAAAGGTAGTACAGCAACTAACAGACAACGACTGTGCGACCGACCAAAAACGAGACAGACGAAGCGTAAGGTGCCAAGAGTTTAACTGCTCTGAGTGACTCTCGCTGTCTCATGGGCAGAATGTATCCAAAGAGCTGCATGTGAGTAATATCACTCGTCCGGGAACCTATTGGTCCAAAGAGACATACAAATTGTTCCTCTGCCTCTAGGTCATGTTCGTAGAAAGACACTAGATTTAGGATGCAGTAAATAGCCCGGGTGTCCCTCTGAAGAGTGGTCAGGTGCATTTTCTCTGGCGTTTCGCCAGATGATTGTAGTTTCTAATACTGCTCATCCTGTCTACCATACGACGCCCATTGTCGACGGCAAGCGTCGATTGTTTCCCAGGTACGAACAAAACGATATTTAAAGCGAAATTTTAGGTGCCCATTTCATGAACGGTCCAAAATTAATCTAGTGTGACATTCGCGTCACCGATATGTATTAACAGTAACATTAAGAGTGCAATGGGAATTCCACTGTTAAATGCAGAAGAGAGACGGGATAGGGGGAAAATGTACATTCAGAGCCTCTATGTAGGGGAGGACTTATCTGATGACGTGATAGAAGAAGAAACAGGAATCGACAGAGAAGAGATAGCTTATCCATTATTAGAATCATAATTTTAAGAAAGCTTTGGAAAACTTAAAATCAAGATTGGAAAACATCCACCAATTAATTGAGGACGTAGGTTGCAAGCGCTACGCTGAGGTTGGCACAGGAGAGGAATTCGAGTCGGTCGCCATCAAACCAGTCAGAAGACTGATGACTCGAAAAAAATACTAGGACACTAAAACACGAAGAACAGCCAGTATTCCAACGGCGTCTCGTGTGCTGCCCTGACCAACGCTGACTGTTACCACACTACAGCAGCGCTACTCAGTCACCGTCCAAGTACTGGCTGTTCTTCGTTTTACACTGTCCCTGTTAACACATATCGATCAAACGATTATAGCACTAATTTAAGGCCACTCTATCAAATGAACACGTAAACATTCCCTTTAAAATCTTTTATTCGTAGTGCGAAACAAACCGACGGCTTCCGTCGACACAGCGTCGCATGAAATATTTGATGAACACACAGCAAATCCAAATTCTAAATAGCTACCGAAACATCAGAGGCAAAGCGTCTGACGACTCGTAGGAGGGACACTGTTCTTGTATGCCTCTTTGGAATCAAAATTTTGGTACGCACTTACCCAATTGTGACTGAATGCCGCAAAATGCCCTAAGTTTCGTAGCGACTGACACTGTAAATGGTTGTCCAGAAACCTGTTCTAGTCTTCACTGTCTGTTAGCATGTGTACTGGACACATCCTTGACTACCAGTAACTTTTTCACACAACCGTTATTAACATCACCGTGCGTCGTATATAGCGAGGATACACTGATTCAAATGGTCTGCACCACATTCAGATCCGACCACCTCGAAATGATTTTTGCCGTGTTTTTTCTGAGCAAACCATAGGCCTATATTTTTGTTTCCTCATGGTCCTGTCACTGACTTTCCCGGTTGTGATGTCTTGAAAGACGCCCTGTGAGGCTGTTTATTGTGCGAATTTTAAGACTGGCGTGACATAGCGGGGTGTTGGTGGTGTGTGTGGGGGGGGGGGGGAGGGGGGGGGGAGGAGCTACAACAGAAACTACAGATCGCCCCACAGTCGCCTCAGATACAGGGTGTTACAAAAAGCTACGTTCAAACTTTCAGGAAACGTTCCTCACACACAAATAAAGAAAAGATGTTATGTGGACATATGTCCGGAAATGCTTAATTTCCATGTTAGAGCTCATTTTAGTTTCATCAGAATCTACTGTACTTCCTCGATTCACCGCCAGTTGGCCCAATTGAAGGAAGGTAATGTTGACTTCGGTGCTTGTGTTCACATGCGACTCATTGTTCTACAGTATTAGCATAAAGCACATCAGTACGTAGAATCAACAGGTTAGTGTTCATCACGAACGAGGTTTTTCAGTCAGTGCAACGTTTACAAATGCGGAGTTGGCAGATGCCCATTTGATGTATGGATTAGCACGGGGAAATAGCCGTGGCGCGGTACGTTTGTATCGAGACAGATTTCCAGAACGAAGGTGTCCCGACAGGAAGACGTTCGAAGCAATTGATCGGCGTCTTAGGGAGCACGGAACATTCCAGCCTATGACTCGCGACTGGGGAAGACCTAGAACGACGAGGACACCTGCAATGGACGAGGCAATTCTTCCTGCAGTTGACGATAACCCTAATGTCAGCGTCAGAGAAGTTGCTGCTGTACGAGGTAACGTTGACCACATCTGTATGGAGAGTGCTACGGGAGAACCAGTTGTTTCCGTACCATGTACAGCGTGTGCAGGCACTATCAGCAGCTGATTGGCCTCCACGGGTACACTTCTGCGAATGGTTCATCCAACAATGCGTCAACCCTCATTTCAGTGCAAATGTTCTCTTTACGGATGAGGCTTCATTCCAACGTGATCAAATTGTAAATTTTCACAATCAACATGTGTAGGCTGACGAGAATCCGCACGCAATTGTGCAATCACGTCATCAACACAGATTTTCTGTGAACTTTTGGGCAGGCATTGTTGGTGATGTCTTGATTGGGCCCCATGTTCTTCCACCTACGCTCAATGGAGCCCGTTATCATGATTTCATACGGGATACTCTACCTGTGCTGCTAGAACATATGCTTTTACAAGTACGACACAACATGTGGTTCATGCACGATGGAGCTCCTGCACATTTCAGTCGAAGTGTTCGTACGCTTCTCAACAACAGATTCGGTGACCGATGGATTGGTAGAGGCGAACCAATTCCATGGGCTCCACGCTCTCCTGACCTCAACCCTCTTGACTTTCATTTACTGGGGCATTTGAAAGCTCTTGTCTATGCAACCACGGTACCAAATGTAGAGACTCTTCGTGCTCGTATTGTGGACGGCTGTGATACAATACGCCATTCTCCAGGGCTGCATCAGCGCATCAGGGATTCCATGCGACAGAGGGTGGATGCATGTACCCTCGCTAACGGAGGACATTTTGAACATTTCCTGTAACGAAGTGTTTGAAGTCACGCCGGTACGTTCTGTTGCTGTGTGTTTCCATTCCATGATTAATGTGATTTGAAGGGAAGTAATAAAATAAGCTCTAACATGGAAAGTAAGCGTTTCCGGACACATGTCCACATAACATATTTTCTTTCTTTGTGTGTGAGGAATGTTTCCTGAAAGTTTGGCCGTACCTTTTTGTAACACCCTGTATAGACTCAGCACTTTCTTCAGCAAATCTCGATATCATAATAATTTACCTGTGGCTGGAATAGAATGTGTCGTAGCTGGCCATTAAATAAGCTGTGACAACAAGGTGAGCTTCTCTTGAGATATGTTTTTATACCGCAACATCACTGGCTGCGAGGAGTCGGCAGAAGTTGGTGCTGGGGGAGGGGGGGGGGGGTCTAACAAGAATGAATAAGCCAGTTAATATCGACGATTCATTGACTCTGGAGAAATGAAATAGTTAAAATTCTGTTCATCATAGATCAACCTGTAACAACTAGGCAGTTCTGAAAGGTGACAGACAGCTCGCTGTTCTTGGGAAATTAGCGTGTCGGAGCTGCCAGACTAGAGCGAACTACACTGAAGCGCCAAAGAAATTGTTATTGGCATGCGCATTCAAATACAGTAATATGTAAACAGGCAGAATATGGTGTTGCTGTCGGCAACATCTGTATAAGACAACAAGTGTCTGGCGCAATTATTAGATGGGTTGTAAGCTTGTTTGTCCGTTTCTAACATAGAAGACCGCAAACCTTATTTCCTTCTTGTCTGGGCAAGCTGTGCAGTGACTAGAGTACATGTAAAGCTTACTGGGACACGGTAAATGCTGGCTACAATGAAGTCGATAATTCTATTGTAATATTGGCATTTTAATTTGATATCCCCCACAACTGACAACATTTACAAAAAAAAGTGAATTTATTTGTCCACCCACACACTTCTGAGAATGGCACATTAACAATTTGCGATTACGCGCTCCTATTATCGGCAGCTGTGCTGATAAATACTCGGCACCTCGCAAGGATAACTACCAGATCGAGAATATTAGGTAAGTTGTTGGAAGTGCTTAAGCGATGGTGAAAATCTCGCTTCTGAGCACACAGAGAGCTCTAACCGCAGAACTCTGCACGGAACACGTGTTGGTGCAGTGCTGCGATACAGACCGTATATCTCCCTCCGAAGACGATGGTCAAGACGCCGTCTCCAAGTCCGTACCACTCGATGGCTGAAGGAGAAGTCGAGTCTCCACAATTCTCCCGTCTCCTACGCGTACGAAAACGCGGCGGAAGAATACTCAGTTTCGGCCAATGTCGAACGCTCTATCATCGCCGAAATCAAATGGCTCTGAGCACTATGGGACTCAACATCTTAGGTCATAAGTCCCCTAGAACTTAGAACTACTTAAACCTAACTAACTTAAGGACATCACACACACCCATGCCCGAGGCAGGATTCGAACCTGCGACCGTAGCAGTCCCGCGGTTCCGGACTGCAGCGCCAGAACCGCACGGCCACCGCGGCCGGCATCGCCTAAATCCCTCCATCGGCATTTCTGAGATCTACCCAATGATCGAGTAGGTCATAACGCCCCTAGGCAAACGGAATTCCCGTCTTCGCCACGTGTTGCCCAGCACAGGTGGCTCCGGATGCCGGGCTGTCCCCAAAAGCGCCGTATTGTCCCACGTTTCCGGTGACCGCTACCTGCCGCCCACGGCGGCCCGGCGAGATACGGCCAGCTTCAGACTTTATATTCCATAATTCTCAACTTCCGACACTTCTCACCAACGCTTTAAGTTGGTGGGTCAATCATGCAGACATGCAGGGAATACTGCTGGAGAGTGCCTCATATTTATCATACTTCAATAGAGTCATGATCTGATGCCCTTGCCGGTCCCTTTATTATTAATTCTAATGTTGGTAAGCTAACGTATAAGTGCCCATGTCCTGGCACCTTACAGAACTACTGCTGCTACAACGGCAGGTTATCAAAATTTAACTGAGTTTGAACGTGGTGTTACAGATAGTGCACGAGCGATGGGACACAGAATCTTCGAGGTAGCTATGAAGTGTGGATTTCCCCGTACGACCATTTCACGACTTCACCGTGAGTTTCAGGAATCCGGTAAAACATCAGATCTCCGACATTACTGCGGCTGGAAAAAGAACCTGCAAGAACGGGACCAACGTAGACTTAAGAGAATCATTCAAAGTGACAGAAGTGCAACCCTTCCGAAAATTGCTGCAGATCTGGGCCACCAACAAGTGTCAGCGTGCGAACCATTCAAAGAAACATCATCGATATGTGCTTTCGGAGCCGAAGGCTCACTCGTGAACCCTTGATGACTGCACGCCACAAAGCTTTACGCCTCGCCTGAGCCCTTCATTGGGCTGCTGATGACTGTGAACATGTTTCCTGGTCGGACGAGTCTCGTTTCGAATTCTACCGAGCGGTTGGACGTGTACGGGTATGGAAAAACCTCATGAATCCATGGACCCTGCATGTCAGCAGGGAACTGTTCAAGTCAGTGGACGCTCTGTAATTGTGTGAGGAGTGTGCAGTTGGGGTGATATTGGACCCATGATAGGTGTAAATAGGACTCCGACGGGTGACACGTACGTAAGCATTCTGTCTGATCACCTGCATCCATTCATGTCCATTGTGCATTCCGATGAACTTGGGCAATTCCAGCAGAACAATGTGACACATCACACATCCAGAATTACTACAGAGTGGTTCCAGGGACACTCTTCTGAGTTAAACACTTCCACTCGCCACTAAACTCCTCAGACATGACATCATTAGCATATCTGGGATGCCTTGCATCCAGTTATTCAGAAGAAATCTCCACCCCCTCGCACTCTTACGGATTTGTGGACAGTCCTCAGGATTCATGGTATCACTATCCTCCAGCACTACTTCAGACATATTAGGCGGCTGTACCAGTTTCTTTGTCTCTTCAGTGTACATTTGAGCCATGCTATTGGGGGGTTGTAGTGATCACGAAGTAAACCGTGGCTGTCGGAAAGCCAGCAGATAATCTGAAAGGTTACTGCGTGAAGTTTTCCCCTGGCGAGTGGCCGTTGGAATGCGGTGTGCTGCGTGAAGGAAGCACCATGATGCTAACTTACAGGTTGGAAATGATTTCACAGGTTCTGCATGAGTAAAACCAGTAATTAATGAAGCTATTTGAAAGCCGTTGGTGCTCCGTGAAAGACAAAGAACTCTGTACGTGGAATAGTAACTTCAGTTTTTCTCTAGACATCTTCTATATTTCTGATAGTCAAGCATATTTCTACAGCTTTTCATTTCATCTCTAGCCATTTCTAGTTTACCATTTTAAATTTCTATCAGTTTCTATAGATTTCTACATTCCTCTTTGCCTGAATCAGAATTTACAAGAGCTCTGAAAGATTTAAAATCATATAAAGCAGGATGTATGGCTAACATTCCACCAGAATTACTAAAATCATTAGGAGAAGTGGCAACAAAACGACTATTCGTGTTGGTGTATGAGTCTGGCGATATACCATCTGACTTTCGGAAAATCATCGTCTACACAATTCCAAAGATTGCAAGAGACGAGAAGTGCGAGAACTATCTGACAATCAGCTTCACAGCTCATACATTCGAACTGCTGACAAGAATAATACACAGAAGAATGGAAAAGAAATTTGAGGATGAGTTAGATGACGATCAGTTTGGCAATTAGAAACGTAAAAGCATCAGAGAGGCAATCCTGACATTGCGGTTGATAATGAAAGCAAGACAAAAAAAATCAAGATACTTTCCTGGGATTAGTCTACCTAGAAAAAGCGTTCGCCAATTTTAATCTGTCCAAGATGTTTGAGCCTTTGACAAAAATAAAGATACGCTATAGTGAAAGAAGGGTAGTATGTCATATGTACAAGAACCAGGAGGGAACAATAAGAGTATATGATAAAGAGCGAACTGCTTGGATTAAAAAGGGTATAAGAAAGAGATGTAGTCTTTCGCTCCTACTGTTCAGTCTATACATCGAAGAAGGAATGTCGGAAATGAAAGAAAGGTTCAGGAGTGGAATTAAAATTCAAGGTGAAAGGATGTCAATGTTGATATGCTGACGACATTGTTATGCTCAGTGAAAGTGAGGAAAGTGCAGGATGTGTTGAAGGAATAAACAGGCTAATGAGTATGCAATATGGTCTGAGAGTAAATCGGAGAAAGATGAAAGTAATGACAATTAGCAGAGATGAGAACAGCATTTGTGATGTGATGCTACAGAAGAATGTTCAAAATTAGATGGACTGTGAGGGTGAGGAATGAGGAGGTTCTCGGCAGTATCGGCGAGGAAAGGAATATGTGGAAAACACTGACAAGAAGGAGGGACAGGATAATAGAATACCTGTTAAGAGTCAGTGAATAACTTCCATTGTACAAGAGAGAGCTTGAAAACTGTGAATCAGGACAGAGATTGGAAGTACATCCAGCAAATAATTTATGTCATTGGTTGCAAGTGCAAACCCTGAGTTGAAGAGGTTGGTACAGAAGAGGATTTCATAACGTGGCGCATCAAACCAGTTAGAAGACTTACGACTAATTAATAAATAAAAGAAAGTAACGAATAAGGTAAACGGGCTCAATTTTTCCCTTATAAATATTGTTTTATGTATCTCTATGTACATATTTTCGCTAGCAAATAAATGTCGATATTTACAAATGTTGTTTTATTTCTCGTCAGTTAACCACTCACAGTTGCTTAAGGACATCCGTTATGTAGTTTACTTTGGCCATTAACAAACTTTACCGTTGTTAGTTCCTCAATTCCGATAGTGTACTCGGGCTTTTGTATCACCGAAGATAACTCATAACCTCATTTTCCCCGTTCGGTATTCCGCTTCGTGAGCTGACGTGACACGACGTGACGTGCAGTGTGAGTATACCCTGACGTAACTGTGCGGTGACGTGACTTCAAGTGACGGCCAGTGTGAATTAACCTTAACTCGCTCCTTAGTCTCAAAGAAAATGTCCGGGACTATTTTTAACGGCAAGTGGAACGTAACAGTCAACATCCATGTAATTCGGTAGATCTTCAAGGTTCATGATTGACTTCATCTCTATACGCCGTACCTGGGAAAGCTTCCACACCGTACTGAGGACGTAACCAAGGCTATATGCAGGACCACTGTTGTGTATTAACGTAATATCGCTTGGGCGTAACTAATGTTATGTTGTGGAAGATGTTAAAATATGCCCCCACTGCTGATTTTCTGTTGTATGTGCCTTTCGTGTTCCGTTACCCGTGTTCTTGTAGGACCACTCATCTAACCAAAGTAACAGGGCGTAAACAAGTTTACTTCGTGTATGCCAGAAGCAGACAGTCAACCAGAGCACGTCTGATTTTGTTGCTGCTACGGTAGATGTGCTTGATGACCTTTCGGACGGGAACTTTGCCCATGTACACTGCCACCCCAAAAAGTTAAGGTTCGATGGGTATTTTACCTGCAGCAAACTCGGACGCTACTCGCTATAAAACAGAAAATAAAATTTATGTGCAACAAACAAACTTATTTGCTTACATATATTCTGACTACCTAAATGGCAAAAAATAAGCAGAAGGAAGTATTATTATTTCCACATAAAATATAACAGATTAATATCAACCTGATATTATAAACTATACGTATAGAATAAAGTTTTAAGTTCGAAGGTAATCAGACACATGCGGAAGTGATGCGCCAATGGGTTTTCTGTCATCAAAGCTGCTGCACGTTAACGTATTCATGAAATCGTAATAACGTGGAAAAATCTGGTACAGAAACTCCGATTCGTCCATTCAAATTCGTCATATCAGCCAGTGATACACTCGTTTCTAAAATGCGTGGCCCCACAGTGACCACATCGAAGTGAAATTTAAACGCATCGTGTCCGTCATTCCAATGAAACAAGCGACAAAGGCCACAAATACTTCATTACTGATGCCCGTACATCAAAGTTGTGCGCCCGGGTAATGAGATTACGCACCATGCTTGCCAGAACAGTTCACTTTATCATATTGCGCATCTCTCGTTGACATTCCGTATAATTGCCAGTAGCGTGTTTATTACTGGGTCGGTGTTCCCCTTTTCAAACGAAGATATATTTGCATCAGAATTAAATGTTAAAAAAGTGTAATTATTGCTTACATTGTATGAAGAGAGCTTCTGTATACAACAACTATTCTACGTCTTGTATTTTCATCGTGATATACTTCATACCAAAACATGAACAGCTGCTTGTTTTAAGTTTAACGGAATTAAGCTATACGAGCTCTTTTCAGAAATAATTCACAGTAATGTGAGCGAATCACTTTCTGATAGCTGCAGAAAATATTACTGCTACTCAACAGAAGTGACACTGAATGCAAAAGTTGTGCCTTGATGCAAAATATTTGTTTCAAGCAACCTAGTCTCTGTAATTTTTCTCCACTGTCAGAGCGCTCTTCATTCTGAGAATGTAGGACGCTTCGAAAGGCATACAGAAACAGTGAAATTAAATTGATTTCTTATATTATTTATAGTTAACTAGCTACAAGGATCCGTTTCGGTTGCTCTTTTTTGCCATTTGTTTTCAGAATTTTCACCTGTATAGCATATAGCTTAGTCACTGTATTCCCATAAACCACATGTGATGTTTTGCTTTCTGGTGCAAAGACGGAAAGGTTTTGTGGTTGTCTAGCACACGAGCAACACCATTCATTTAAATTTACTCAGTGACACTGGAATGTTTGCCCTTGTAGTTTATTGATAGTCGTACTATACGCTAAGCTTACCGGAAATTCGAACCTTCTAATACTGAACGGTAAGTTAGAAGCCGTAATGTTCATAATATATACCGACTCACCTTTCTGTTCTACGGTTAATACTTCCGCGTCTATAATGCATACAAGATCTTTTGCAAGGATCTAGTTGTAGCACTGAGCGACAGTACGAATTCTGTTGGGAAGTTTACGCTTTCGTCTTGCTTCGTCATTCTATCAATACTTTTAAATATTTTCCTTCGCTGGTATAATGCTCCGTATTCGATGACTTGTTTGCTGAACTACGTCTTTTTTTTCTAACATCGTTCGTTCTTAGAGTCATTCTCTCTTTACGAGTTTATCTCTATAAATGGATACACGTTTTCCATGAGCTGTTCCTCTGTGTTTAGTATGTTGCACAACTCATCGATCAAGTCTATTTTGCTGGAGTGTTGATCGATGTGATGTACTGTATGTATTCCAAGCTGAGTTCTAAAAGATTTGAGACTGGGCTAGAACGCTGGAAAATACTCGTTAACATTTGAGAATATTCTTCAAATCCCGGCAACGTAAGTCAAAAAGCTCGAATTTTTTTCCATGAAAAATATGTTGATGCGAAACAGACAGAGTGCCTGGTGTCAGTCACGATGTGATGGCGATCACTTCTAACACTCACATCTCAACATACATGACAACTACCACCATACAGCCACTACAGTGTATAACAGGGGACACAAAGGAAGCATCAAAAAAAAAAAAGGTCAGTGATTTGCGGTGGGATGTTTTAGTGATGTCGATAACTTCTCCCACTACGTAATTTACGGATAAATTGCTTGACAAAAAAAGTTCAGCACCCAAAAGACACGACCGATGTCAATGTAACTTTGTACATGCACAGACCAACAGTGGGTATGCAAATTGCAATTCTCTGTGTCAGGTTGAACGACCACCACAGTTCATGAGGGTTGTTAGTGTTTAGTATCGTTACTATGCCTAGTAAATGGCGTGAACAACGTCAGTTGTTGAGTAATCAACGTGAAGGACATGAAGATGCTGAGGCAGCTTTACTAGCACCTAACATAGTTTGAAAACGACCGCATTCTGGTTCGCCATTTGGGCAGCTGGTGAAATCGTATAACATTCAGCTTACTGGTGGATCTGGATGTGAGATTGGTCTGATGATGGGCACATGGGAACACGAGGCCAGTCACACTCTTCATAGAGGTTCCAGTCGACCAAATCCGATCACTACAAGGGAACATAGCCATATTGTGCACCAAGCAAACATAACCCCTTCACATCGGCATCTGCCATTCAAGAATAAGCAATGGTCAGTAGTAGGGTAAAGAGAGACTGAACGTGCTTTGTTTTTGTGGCTTGCATACATTCAGGGATAACCATACATTCAGAGGAACACTTTATTGATTTATGAACCTCCCCCCCCCCCCCAACTCACCTTAAACTATTGTTGTACTAATTGATTTTTGAGATCCTGGGGGTTGATTTATGACCCTCTGGGGATAAGCCATCCTCCCGACAAACCCCCAACCCTCCCCTACCCCTCCTCCTCCAGCAACCCTCTGGCAAATCCCAAACCTCTCCCCCTCATCAACACAAGCACATTTTTGATATCAAATTAATTGGACAATTAATTAACCTGATCAATTAATTACCGCCTCTTCCTTCTGGGAAATCCCCAGCCCTACCATCCCCTCCCCACCACTTTCCCCTTACCCACTCAGGAAAAAATTGGCAGAAAAATCACTCAGTCTGTGCAGAGCTGTTGGTGTGGAAGGCGCAGGTATTATCGTGTCCAGCAACTATGTGTCCTAATCATGTAATTACATTGCTGCAGAATGGAACTGCTGTCTCATTGGCAAATTTCTGTGTGTGTGCTCACCTTTTCATACATGGTTCGACTGAGCTAATTCACAATTCCACTACCAGAGGACATCATACCAATTGCCCCCTCCCTACTCACACCTCACAGAAAAAAATTTGTGGGAAGAATCGCTGAGTTCGTCCACTGGAAGGATCCCTCAACAGGAATTTTTATGATACTGTAGAGGGTATTATAATACGAGTATATTGTTCATTTATGTAACTCAATTTTCAGGGGTAGGATTTCTCTTTTATTTGGTGGGAAAAGCTCATCGTTCCCTGCTGTTCTGGAGGATGCAGGTCTAGTAAAATACTTCGAAAAAAGTAATTAAATGCATATGAATTTTCCGTTCACACAAGGAACACCCTCAACATAAAACAATCACAGTACGTAATTACGCTGTTACAGATCGACCTAAATGTATCTGATTGCACACACATGCTTCTTCATGCATGCCATCCATAAAGAACCAGGCAATGATGAGGTCGTGGCTGCATAGGCATTGAACGCAAGGCATTGGCTTTGGGAGTACCAGGTTGACATCAGTAGCAACTTCCAGTTGCTTAAACCCCAAAAAAAGCATCAGGTGCTGCCCCCTCCCCCCCTCCCCCCCCCCCCAATACCAGACTCAATGCTGTTTTTGCTCCGAAATACACACCTTACATACCAGACCAGTGGAAGAAGCTGCTCTTTATACTCACTGTGCTGTGTAGATACTGACTTAGTTTACAATATCACTGGCAGAGGACACTGGGAGAAGCAACCTCCCCAACCCTCCTCCCTCCAATCCTCTCCTTCCTTCCCTCTTGCCCATCAGGTTATTTCCTGTTGGATAAAGCATCAGGTAGTGGCAACTTTTTTATATTGATACCTGAGAAATTCCTGTAAAAACATATGCACTCTCTCTGTCTCTCTCTCTCTCTCTCTCCCTCCCTCCCTCCCTCCCTCCCCCCTCCCCCCCCCCAGGCATCTGGGTGTGAACCAACGTCTCCACACAAATGAAGGTTTTCATATCTACTCAGAATACTGTGTTCCTATTGGCTGATACTGGGGAAAAAAGGGAGGATTGAAGCACTTTTGCTATCAAAACTAAAGGGAAATAGTTCATTTGCATTACCCT
Source organism: Schistocerca nitens (assembly GCF_023898315.1). Classification (NCBI taxonomy): domain Eukaryota; kingdom Metazoa; phylum Arthropoda; class Insecta; order Orthoptera; family Acrididae; genus Schistocerca; species Schistocerca nitens. The sequence continues at coordinate 230,081,661 of NC_064614.1, read as the reverse complement.
ACTGAATTCATTGTTTAACAATTTACGTGAGTCAAATATATCGCTTAAAACACTCACCACCAGCTTATAATGATTCTCTTAGCAATAAAATATATGTTCAACGTATCAAAATCATATGCAATCATTTTGTTAGTAAAGTAATTAAATTTCCGTCACAAAGAGACTGTAGCGCTAAATCTGTTGAATATCTTGTATGCACCAATATTTGACATCACAAGCACCTTCTCCACCCCAACGTTCCCACTAAACATATCTGGGGGAACATCCTGCTGATCTCACACACTTGCTATTGAGAACAATGTACCATCTGCCGACTGTTGGGAGCCATGGCCTTGTATCATCACATGTGCGCCGGTCGGAAGACATCTGCACATACATTGGCAGCTGCAAGCCCATCCCACATCATCTCTCAACTCCTCTTCCGTCAAAATATCGATTACCTACCGTATTCTCATTAACTTCAAAGTCTTCGATATACAGTATTTAAATCCACTTGATTGCAACTAGTAAGCGATGCCTCCCACCAAGCCATAGACCCCTGCTAATTCTCTCAGAATCCCATCACGTTTCGACTGCATTGTTCCATTGCAAAGAATGCTGTCTAGTCCCCCACCTGTCACTGACTAGGTGGAGAGCTATCACGAGGTGATGACTTCTATGTTTAAACTCAAGTTCCACTGTAATGGGGCAGCAGATGCCTTGCTGCAACATTTTTGAAGAAACCAAGAGCACTTATTCCACATATTGGCAGGGCATATCGCACCCAGAATATGATCACAGTTTCAATGACCTAGTTGGCGGCCATCATGAGCTCCAAATCATTAGACTCTGCGTCTTTCCTTTTTATGGCTTGCAGTGTATAACTGTACGAGAAACAATGGGTATTCTGCAGTGCTTAAACCCATAGAGCACAAATAGTATGGGCAATTAGTTGTCAATCACATTGGTGCAGGAATGAAATTATTTTCACAAACCCAGACGAGCAAGTAACATCCATGTTTTTGTCGTATTTACCACAGTTTTACGTTTTTTTTTTTCATCAATTTTCGTAATTCTGCTAGGTTTCCCGCAATTTAAACTCATTATATCAGTTTACTCAAGATCCAAACCGTCACTCTCGACGACTTATCACGTCAACGAAACGACGTACATCGTCGATCTCGTCTTGCTATAATCCAATGACACTGCAGTATGATTCTCAATTTCTGTCTAATTAAAAAAACACCCCTCTCCATTACCCCACGAGGACTGTATACATGTAGACACATCGCAAACCATGTTACATTGCATACACATCATAATGAAAATACTGTTTCGTAGTGTAGTAGGAAATAGCTAACAACAAAGATGAGGTGCATTAACTAGGTTCTTTAGCCGAAACATTTTATAAATTCGGTAAGATCTTATTACAACTGGCCATCTCTCCGTATGTGGCTGGGCGTCACAAAGTATTTTCGCATTCGTGGATCTTTAGCAAATAGATGGTATCTCTATGCATCTTGTGACTGTTCCTCTGTCTTTAACCAACATTCCCATCAACACTGTCTCTGATGTAATTTGGAACCATCCAGCAGTAGGAGCGCACTATATCCACTACATTCGACATCTCATGAAGGAACAGACTGGTCTAAGTTTCACATTACCAATACACTTCGATATTTTACTTTCTGGAAGAGCATAACATTTGTTCCAAATTTACACAACCGTCTGACACCTGTGGTATAGACCGGTATTCTTATCCCAATACAGCAACTACCACCCGATGAAGAATGTTCTTCAACAATCTTACTCAAAACACTCACCGAGTTACACATGGGCTCTCTAGATGCAGGCATGCTAAGGACATTGGCACTCCCCATTGGCATATACCAGATATGAGCATGACATATTTGAGAGTGTTCTGGTGATATAACGAACGTTTAAAAAGAAGAAGAAACTTATGGTTTATGCATAATAGGGCTACAGACATCAGGTGTTAGAAACATTTTATGTAAATAACTTGTACTATCAATTCTTTAGTATTGTTGTTGTGCTATTAACTCTGTAGTATTGTTGTAGTGCTTGGACTCGTACCAGGATGATATAGGAAGGGCTACTCCGTTCTGCACTTAAATATGCTGTAATATTAACATGCAGTGCTGTTAATATGCCAACGTAGAAAATATATTTCCAAAAACTGATGTACATTCACCCTGAAAGTTTTCTGTCCCACTCACTATGGTGAGAATCTTTAAGATGGCAGATCGACTACTTTCTACATCAAAGAAAGAAAAACGTAGATTATTTGTGATACATGGCACTATATGGCTTCCCAGAGGTGTAAATTATTCACTGTTCAGTGTTCACATCTGGTGACGGTTCGTCCTACAAATGACCATCTGCAATGGAAAAGTGCATGAAACTACGATATCTTATGAGGAAAAAGACGAATGGATAGCAGTGGTGTTTCGCATGTGAAATCACACACCATTCTGCACTAACTCCGTGAACAGTACACAGTCTCTTCCATACACACAACATCTGTCAAGTAAATGTATACACAGGTATTGCAGTACCTCAAGAATCCATTTCATCACCTTAGAATCACTGCAGTTATAAAACTGAAGACTCGATTTGTATTAGAGATGAGGCAGATCAATGGAGTACCTCACTTACATCTTTTTACATCTAGAGGAGGTTGCCAAGATAGGTTTTCCATCGGTTTGGTGGAAATGATTCATCATCCATGAGCTTGCAAGTCCTCTGCTGGCTGTGGTATGCAGAGGGTTGCTGTTAATTATCATATGTACATAGCACTCCTAGTCACACACAGAACGTGCAGTTGTGTAGAAGTACACTGTAGGCTATTCCACACAGCATACACCCAGAGAGAACAACAGAAAAAAAATGGTTGACTGCGTGATAAATGTCACATCCATCTCTCCAGAATGCATCATCAGTCTGTCATCAAATCATACTTCATTACAATCCCTCCCAACTTGTTACTCCTTCAACTTCCTATCGTGCTTTAACACAGGTCCACATCAATTTAGAGGCAAGCATCAAGACAGCAGTCAACTTGTTTGGAGACCTATGACCTCAATAGACATAAAACAGAATTTTTTTTACTTCTGATGAAGGCTGCCTTAGAGCAGTTGAAACCTAGGTAAAGTTGAAAATTTTTTACCTGTGCAACCGAAGAGCTGTATTTTCAAGTAATATTATATACATAAAACAGAATTTTGGTCGCTGGAATAAATTGTTGAACTTGGATGACCACCAAAGACAGAATCATAGGTTTGTATATCCCAGATCACAAGCCCAGATGTGACCCCAAAGTTATCAGCTACCCCTTTATAGCTTTTTATAAAGTACCCTAAACTAAAGAGCATTTCATTACCAGCTTGTGGACTTCAATATACAAGTACAGAATGGATGTGTGATTAATCCTGTGCAAGACTGTTTACATGACATTAAGCCTAACAACCAGAATTTACAACGTGTTTCTGTGTACTCTCTTCCAATCACAACCATGCAGTGTCAGCTATCAAATACGTTATAGAACAGTTGCTACATGGTTTTAGCTACATTCTGCTGTATGTCTATTGAGGTAATAGGTATACATACAAGTTGATTGCTGTCTCTGATGTTTTCCTGGAGAAGAGAACCATCTGCCTCTAAACTGACATGGATCTGTGTTAAAGAGTGATAGAAAGTAGAAGGAATAATCATTTGAGAGGGATTGTAACGAGGTATGGTAGTCTGATGATGCATTCTAGAGATAGGGATGTCATTTATTAGGCATTTAGGCTCTACCGAGCAAGGTGGTGCAGCGGTTAGCACACTGGTCTCGTATCGGAAGGACAGTGGTTCAGATCCACGTCTGGCCATCCCAATTTAGGTTTTCCATGATTTCCCTAAACCACTTCAGGCAAATGCCAGGATGGCTCTTTTGAAAGGGCACAGCCGATTTCTTTCTCCATCCTTCTCTCATTCAATGGGACCGATGGCCTTGCTGTTTGGTTCCCTTCCTCAAATCAAACAAACAACCAACTAATTCGTTGCTGTCTCAGGGTATATAATTTGTATGGTATAACCTGTGTTTGCCTCCTAGAAAACTGCATGTTCCATGTGGGACTAGAGCACTACATACATACAACCATTAAGAGCAACCCCCTCCATACCACAGTGACCAGAGGACTTGCCAGTGGACGTGTGATATTTCAACACCCCCCTCTATACAAACAAAGATGTAAGAAGAGTACTCTATAGCCCTTCCCCATATAGGATACGCATTGAGTCTTCAGTTTTATATCTGCAGCGATTCAAAGTTACTGACAGGGATCTGTCAGGCACTGGAAGCCTTGTGTATAAATTTGCTTGACAGATTTTGTGTGTGTGGAAGATACTGTTTTCTGTTCCGGGGGGATAGTGCAGCATGGGGTGTAATTTCATATGCCAAACATAGCTGCAATGCATTTGTCTATTGTCTCATAAAATGTCATAAATTCATACATTTTCCAATGTTGATGATCATATATATATATATATATATATATATATATATATATATATATATATATATATATATATATATATTCCTTTGGTGTAGAAGATAGTTGTATCATCTTAAAGATTCTTGCCATAGTGAGTGGGACAGAGAACTTTCAGGATGAATGTATTTCAGGTGTTGGAAATATTCCTACATTGATGTATTAACAGTATTGCATGTATTGTAAACCACACTGCTTTAACATTATAGCATGTTTAAGTGCAGAACTATGTAGCCTCAGGAGTGTTTGTTTATGTTCTACAATCATATCTCTCTTTCCAGCATGTTCTTGGTATGGAATCCAAACTCTACAACAATATTGCAGAATTGATGGCACAAGTGATTTAAATCTAATGCTTCAAACACCTTGTATCTAGAGCTACATTATGCATAAACCGTAAGTTTCTTCTTCTTATTAATCGTCTGTTATATCACTACAACACTCTCAACTATATCAGGCACATATCTGCTATACGCCAATAAAGGTTGATAACCTCCTCAGCAAACCTGTGTCTAGAGATATCGTGAGTAGCTGATTGAGTGATGTGAGTACAGAACATTCTTCTCAGGGTGGTAGTTATGGTACTGGGATGAGAATAGTAATCTGTACCATAGGCGTCAGTTGAGTGTAAAAATTTGGAACAAGTGTTAGGCTCTTCACAAAAGCAAAATATCGTTGTGATGTCTTCCACATTTTTGTCAATAAGAAATAATACCTCTGTCTTTTATTCCAACTATTCTGTATGTTGGGGGAGCAGCTTAACTTACACCATACGATGTTCAACTTTCTGTGAAAACCATTGGATCGAAATGTGTTAATTTCAGTTTAGCAGTTGACACAGACCTCAAAGTCATGGTGGCAAAACAAAACGTATGGCAGTGTACAAAAATGTAGTCACATATTGCTCGGATATGTTACAGCAGAAAAACAGTGTATCAATGTGCTTATGAAAGAACAACACATGAACCCCCTCTTGTGGTTGATAGTCTGTGAGATATGGTCCTCCTGCAGGAAGTGCGACAAAACTTCACATAGGTTTGTGCAAGCGACTTCAGTCATTGGCAGCCTGCTCCAATGGGCCAATATGTATACATTCAATAGGATCATCACATATGCTGCATGTCAACACGCAGACGATATTTCTTTGTAATATACCAGAAGAGAGGGATGAGGTAATATCTTATTGAGCTCTCTGGTAGGTGACGTATGAGTAGTTTTTATGGTGTGTCGTTTCACTTCAGTGGGTATTATGAAAATAATGAGGGGAAGGTGAGAGAGAGAGAGAGAGAGAGAGAGACAGACAGACAGACTGTGCTGACAACAAAGTCTATGACACCATTACACTGCCATATTTCTAACGTGGTAAACATAGGAATGTGATAAAGGAGATCATAACATGTACAGAGTGCTATTTATAGACGATACTGATGAATTTCAGGTGTTATGCTTCTGAATTTCTTTGTGCAGTTTGGGTATACTCTGCATCACTGTGAATTTCCCCTTGTACATTAGTGTGCTATTTTTCTAATTGTGATAGCTCTCTACCTAGTCAGTGATGGGTGGAGGACTAGACAGCCTCCTAACTAATGGAACAGTGTTGTCTGAATGTGAAAGAATTATCAGAGGTGTACGTGTTGGTGGGAGATATAATTTACTCGTGGAAATCTTGTGGATTCAGATGCCATATATCAATGAACGTAGGACTTGCGAGAATATCGTAGGTGAGCGATACTCTGACGAGAGAGGAGTTGAGAGGTGAGGTCTATACGGCTTATTTTAAGTGTTGTGGGTGAACATATTACAACCTTTCGCATATGTCTCACAAAGTGATGCAATGAGATAAATTGGAGGTGATATGAAGATTTTTATCAAGAGGCATTCAACAGTAGAAGTCCTGTCTTACGTTATCTCCATAAATAAGAGATAACTTCCTTCCATGAGATCTGAGTGTCTATAAATGGAGAAAGTGACATACTAGTAGGTACACTAAATTTACATTCACTTCTTTATGCTTATTTTGCAAGCCGTCGTACTGTGTCTGGCGGAGGGTACCTGTACCACTACTAGTCATCCCTTGTCCTATTCCTCTCGCAAACAGAGCGAGTGAAAAAGACTGCCTATGTACCTCCTCATGAGTGCTAATTTCTCATATCTTATCTCCATGGTCTTTAGCAAAATGTTGTTGGTGGCGGTGGAATCCTTCTGCTGTCAGCTTCAAATGTCAGTGTTCCATGAAGAGAACATAACCTTCCCTCCAGGGATTCACATTCGAGCTACCTGGCGAGTGTAATCCGACAGCTGTAAAAAAATGACTACTGTGCAAAGTGAATCTCACGATTAGTTTAATTAATCAGCCTTTTTTTGGGTCATGGTTTGATGCAACCATCCATGAATTCCTCTCCTGTGCCAACCTCTTCATCTCAGAGTAGCACTTGTAGCTTATGTCCTCAGTTAATTGCTGGATGTATTCCAATTTCTGTCTTCCCCTACAGTTTTTGGCCTCTACAGCTCCCTCTAGTATCATGGAAGTCATTCCCTGATTTCTTCCCTTCTACTTGTCAGTGATTTCCACATATTCCTTTACTCTCTGATTCTATGCAGAACCTCCTCATTCCTTAACTTATCAGTCCACTTAATTTTCGACGTTTGCCTGTAGTATCACATCTCAAATACTTCGATTCTCTTCTGTTCTGGTTTTCCCGCAGTCCATGTTTCACTACCACACAAGACTGTGCTACAGATGTACATTCTCTGATATTTCTTCCTTAAATCAAGGCCGACATTTGATACTAGTAGACTTCTCATGGCCAAGAATGGCATTTCATCCAGTGCTAGTCTGCTTTTGATGTTCTCCTTTCTCCACCCGTCATTGGCTATTTTGCTGCCTAGGTAGCAGAATTCTGTAAGTTCCTCTACTTCACGAACATCAATCCTGACGTTAAGTTTCTCATTTCTGCTAATTTTCATTACTTTGGTCTTTTTTTGACTTACTCTCAGTCCATATTCTATATTCATTAGATGGTTCATTCCATTCAGCAGATCATGTAATTCTTATTTACTTTCAATCAGAGTAGCAATGTCATCAGCAAATCGAGCCATTGATATAGTTTTACCCTGAATTTTGATTCCACTCCTAAACCTTTCTTTCATTTCCGTCATTGCTTCTTTGATGTACAGATTGAACAGTAGGAGGAAAGACCACAACACTGTCTTACGTCCATCTAAATCTGAACACTTCGTTCTTGGTCATCCACTCTTATTATTCCCTCTTGGCTTTTGGACATGTATATTACATGTCTCTCCCTATAGCTTATCCCTATTTTTCTCAGAATTTCGAACATCTTGCACCAGTTTACACTGTCGAACGCTTTTTCCAGGTCGACTAATTCTATGAAGGTGTCTTAATTTTTCTTTACTTTGCTTCAATTATCAGCTGCAACATCAGAATTGCCTCACTGGTGCCTTTACCTTTCCTGAAGCCAAACTGATCGTCACCTAACAGATACTCAATTTTGTTTTACATTCTTCTGTTTACTATTCTTGTCAGCAATTTAGATGCATGAGCTGCAAAGCTGACTGTGCGATATTTCTCGCACTTGTCAGATCTTGCAGTCTTCAGAATCGTGTGGATGATATTTTTCAAAAAGTCAGATGGTATATCGCCTGACTCATACATTCTACACATCAACACGAATAGTCGTTTTGTTTCCACTTCCCCTAATGATTTTAGATATTCTGATGGAATGGAATGCTATCTACACCTTCTTCCTTATTTGATTTTAAGTCTTCCAAAACTCTTCTAAATTCAGGTTCGGGCAAAGGGGAATGCAGACATCTATAGAAACTGATAGAGAATCAAAATGGTAAACTACAAATGACTAGAGATAAAATGAAAAGCTATAGAAACATGCTAAACTGTCGGAAATATAGAATGTGTCTACAGAGAAATTGAATTTACTATTCCACATACAGGGTTCTTAGTCTGCTGTGGAGTACCACTGGCTTTCAAATAACTTCATTAATTACTGGTTTTACTCATGCAGAACGTGTTAAATGATTTGCAGCCTTTGAGTTCACACCATGCTGGTTTCCTCATGCAGCGCACCACCTTTGACAGCCGTGGTTTACTTCGTTGTCGCTACTGTCCGCCAATAGCATGGCTCAAATGTACACTGAAGAGCCAAAGAAACTGCTACAATTGCCTAATATCGTGTAGAGCCCCCACGAGCACACAGAAGTGCCGCAACATGACATGGCATGGACTCGACTAATGTCCGAATTAGTGCCGGAGAGAATTGACACCATGAATCCTACAGGGCTGTCCATAAATACGTAATAGTGGAAGGGGGTGGAGATCTCTTCTAAACAGAATGTTGTAAGGCATCCCATATATACTCAGTAATGATCATGTCTGGGAAGTCTGGTCGCCAAGTCAGACTGGGTTCGTGAGGTAGCTACATCAAGACAGGTGGCAAAGTTCAGCTGGCTTGAGACTTCTTCACAGCAAGAAACTGTTTTTCGATGCCTCATCATTAATATGACAGACAAAGATTTGGACGTCTCTATGATGAAGGTTTTAAGTAAAGGAGTGAACTTTGCACACACGCCCAAGGTTTCACCAATACCAAATTTCATCAGTGCTGTTGAAGATGTTCATCCTCTTTCTATGGAACTGGCAGAAAAAATAAGACACAAAACTTGTCGAGCAGTTATGAAGGCTCGCCCAAAAAGGGTGTTGGGTTAGGAAGTGGGAAAGGGGGCTGAGGAAAGGGGAGGGCTGGGGATTTCCCAGGAGCAGGAGGGTGTAATTAATTGATCAATTCCATTAATCACCCAATTAATTTGATATCATTAGCGTACTTGTATATTCGATGGCGGGAACAGGGTTGGAGACTTCCCAGAGGGTTGGGGGTGAAAGAGGGGAAGGTGGAGGGCTGAGATTTCTCAGAGGGTTGGGTTATCCCCAAGGAGTCATAAATCAACTCCCAGGGGGTCATAAATCAGTTAGCATAACAATAAGTTAAAGGGTGGGGGAGGGGTCATAAATCAATCAAGTATGCCCCTGAATGTATGGTTACCCCTGAATGCATGCAACCCACACAAACAAAATGTACCTGTTCTCCCTTTACCCAAATACTATGGACTCCACAATATTCTGTGTCATCCTGCACCACCGGCTGGAGACTAGTATATGTCGCAGTGTACATTGCAATTAACATCAATGCAGATGGATGCATCTGGAATGGTGACATGGTGAGGAAGCATGAAATGTTTGTAAAAAGCATGGTGATGTTCAGTGCTTAATTGTGTTTCTGCATTAACCCAGATGACAATCATTGCTGAGTAATCAGCGACCTGAGAACAGGTGTTATCCTTCTGATGTTTTGGTGAAACACATTACTCCTAGTGTCATGGTGTGGGGAGGCATGGGATATGACATCAGGTTATGGTTGGCAGTGGCTGATCTAACTCTGATCTAACAATAGTGCATCACTGTTATGCTGCCTCCCCATGTCTTATGTCTCACCCGGTGGCCTTTTTCAACAGGACAGTGCTCATCCACAAGTGGCACATGTCTCCACTGCATGATGTTGAGGGACCCCCGTGTACAGCAATATCACCAGATCTGTTAGAAACAGAAATGTGTGCGACCAGCTTGGATAGCAACTCCACCTCATTGCCAATATGTGGGACATCAAGGACCAGTTATAACAGTTATGTGCCAGCTTGTCTCAGGAGAGAACACAATGGCTTTATGACTCCCATCCTAACTGTATCAGTGAGGCATCCAGGCCAGAGGAAGTGTAATGTCATACTGATAATTGGGCTGGTCCTGCTGAGTTATTTGTAATTTTAACTGGATTTTTCTAATAAGTGAAATAACATCAGATACACTATCAACCCGTGAGGTTTCATTTCATTGCCTCCTCTCCTCGGTGCTTTTCTTTCTCTAGCAGTCAATGTGTAATGATTGTGTACTGCAGTACTTCTGTTTTGTTATTAGAATATATGTTTGGTAGCACAGTGAAACATTTACAAACATTGGAATGGGAGTTTTTGTTATCGAAAATTACCAGTATAGTGGGATGTTTAGGATAAGACTGAAGTAAATGAGTTGTGCTACATAGTTTATTGAAATTGGTCCATTGTTTGTTTTTCATATTTGCCAAGTACAGTGTGATAGTTGAAAAACACGAAATTTGAATGCCAGTTTTCATATATAAATACATATACTTGTATGTACTTGATATGTTTATAACCATATTACAATGGTCAAAGATAAATTTCCTCTGTTTTCCATCATTATCCATTTTAACACCTTTTCGATGTTGTGATTCACTAGTGTAGCTCACATGCCTCGTATTTGTGTTTAGCTGTCATTATATTTCATAATTTCTATACATTCTGTGTTGCAGTAATTACAAAGTATAATAGTAGGTATATTTAAGTATTCATGGATACTTAGGTAAAATCTGTAATTTGTGTAGCACTTTTAAAATAGACACAAATTTAGATTTAGGGTTTGTTGGTGTCATCACCCACAGCCCTATTGTCATCGCAATCCCTCCCATTCATACAAATCCTGCACATACACACACACACACACACACACACACACACACACACACACATGTTATAACTGGATATTCAAAGATTGATCTATCTTCACACTGTCTACGCCTAACATCTTTCTCAAAGTTATTGACCAGTACCTTCCCCTTTTTTGTGATGGTAGTCAGTTAATGTCTGAAGTCCGCATAAGCCGAAAACAAGTACAGTGAGCCCTACCTGCGCAGACGCTGCGTCTGAAGTGGTAAGATCTCCGCCTAAGTGCGTGTCTGATAAGTCCGCAGGACAATGGATTTCTTAAGTTCAGCCTAACTGAAAATTTAACCACCTTTATTTCAGGTTTATCTGTAAAATATCTAATGTTATTGTAAATTGCAACGCAGTGTAAATCGCGTGTGAAGTTCAGAATATCTTCCGGTAGTTGCTTTGTCACTACTTTGTGAGTAAAGTGGAACCACGTGTTGATCAGTAACTCTAACTAAGATCATCAATCTTAAATGCGAATGCTTGTGTGATTATATTGTCTCGTCTTGACAATATTTTTTCAATATAGCAACTTTTCTTTATGTTCAACCCACGTGGTGTGTACTTTGCGAGACCAGTACCACGTGCTTATATAACTGTTTGACCCATCAGGTTAATAGTAAGACGATAGTAACCAGTTCGAGGTTTTTCTTTTGTAAACTGTTTTTCGATCTAATTTATTTTAATTATCAAAATTATTGTGGAGTTACACTCTTTGTGTAAACCAAGTTGACCACGTGAAGCATGTGGTGTAATCATCAAAGTAGCCAACAGCTATTCTTTTCGGGAAGATTTCACAGAGAGTTAGTATGAATTTAGTATACCATTGTGTGGTAATTACATGACGGACAGGATTGTGCTACGAACGTAATTTCTTTGGGTGAAAATTGAATCGGTTGGTTGTGGTTAATTTGCTCTTGCATATGTTTCAACGTTCTTCGTGTGTTATTTTATGAATGCAGTGTTGTATGCAGTCTCCCAATCTTGGCTCCATATTTGATGTGTTCCGTAAGATTACAATCTCACATTTTCACAATCCTAAATAAGGCACCAGCTTAGTTATCAATCGAGTTTAATATGCTGAAATTTCAATGATCAATGTTAAAATAAATTTCTAAATATAAACTGATTTATTTCTCTTTATTTAAATTCTCTTTTTTATATACATATCACTGGTTGTCGTATGACTACTAAAAGATTATAATTAATGTTAGTCTGGTTGGGAATTTGGTAAGCTAGACTGGATACCTGGTGAAACAGTTGCTCAGTAATGCAAGGTTAACTTCCCCAGACAGCTCACAGTTTTAAACCGCTTTTATTGTTTATTAGCACCGATTTCATAGCAAATTAAAGTAACAACATTACACATGGCGACCCTGTTCTGTTATTCCGCTAGACTCTGGAATCTCTGAAACGTTAGATTGCGAGCGTGGTATGATCTTAATTTTTTTCTCTGCAGCGCTCAAACAACTTCTGCGTTGTTTCTGAACAGACTTTCAAAAGATTCACGGCGTTGTTGAGCGGCGTTGTGTTGTTTGTCTTGTTTCGTTTTCTATATTTGTGTGTTTTATATGTATTTGTTTTTTTTCTCGCTTGCAAATTGCACTGACTTCCATCAAAGATATAAATTTGTTTTGCATGTGAAAAAGTGCATACTAGGTTGGGTACCTTTCGTGAACTGTCGTAATTTTTGGGGGATATATTTATTGTGATTAGTGTGTTGCATACCGGGTGTAAATTGAACTAATGCAGACACGTAACCAAGCTAAAAGTAGGCGGTCCAACAACTTAAGCAACATGGACCAAGGGGATAATTTGATTTCGAATATTAACGCATCGGTCAGTTCCGAAAATGCAATGGGGAATACTTCAGACGAAATGCAAAACGGGACGAACGGGCTCACAGCAGAGCCAGAAATTAATTTGCCCCCTACTAACCAAATTGATTTGGCTGAACTCATGAGATAGTAGATAGTGTCGGAAGTCCCATGCGGCTTTTCGCGGATGATGCTGTAGTATACCGAGAAGTTGCAGCATTAGAAAATTGTAGTGAAATGCAGGAAGATCTGCAGCGGATAGGCACTTGGTGCAGGGAGTGGCAACTGTCCCTTAACATAGACAAATGTAATGTATTGCGAATACACAGAAAGAAGGATCCTTTATTGTATGATTATATGATAGCGGAACAAACACTGGTAGCAGTTACTTCTGTAAAATATCTGGGAGTATGCGTGCGGAACGATTTGAAGTGGAACGATCATATAAAATTAATTGTTGGTAAGGCGGGTACCAGGTTGAGATTCATTGGGAGAGTCCTTAGAAAATGTAGTCCATCAACAAAGGAGGTGGCTTACAAAACACTCGTTCGACCTATAGTTGAGTATTGCTCATCAGTGTGGGATCCGTACCAGATCGGGTTGACGGAGGAGACAGAGAAGATCCAAAGAAGAGCGGCGCGTTTCGTCACAGGGTTATTTGGTAACCGTGATAGCGTTACGGAGATGTTTAACAAACTCAAGTGGCAGACTCTGCAAGAGAGGCGCTCTGCATCGCGGTGTAGCTTGCTCGCCAGGTTTCCAGAGGGTGCGTTTCTGGATGAGGTATCGAATATATTGCTTCCCCCTACTTATACCTCCCGAGGAGATCACGAATGTAAAATTAGAGAGATTAGAGCGCGCACGGAGGCTTTCAGACAGTCGTTCTTCCCGCGAACCATACGCGACTGGAACAGGAAAGGGAGGTAATGACAGTGGCACATAAAGTGCCCTCCGCCACACACCGTTGGGTGGCTTGCGGAGTATAAATGTAGATGTAGATGTAGATGAAAGCCTTATTGCAACAAAATAAAGAAAACGCAGAGAAATCTGAAAAATCGATCCGCGAGCTAGGGGAACAAATGACGCAGAAATCTGAAAAATCGATTCGAGAGCTAGGCGATCAAATGATGCAGATATCTGAAAAATCGTTCCGAGAACAAATAGAATCATCCGAAAAATCGATCCGAGAGCTAGGCGAACAAATAGACGAAAAACTAATCCAGCAGACAAATAAAGTCGACAAGTCGATGCAGAGAGTGTCCGATGATACCTCACAAAGAATAAACAATCTGGCAAGTGAAATAAAAAGTGATATTATGAAAGAATTAGGCCGTACATTTGAACAAATCGATGACCGTCTGCAAGCCTTAGAACAGGGCAAGCGGAGTCGCGATGCTGAATCGAAAGAGCGCGAAGAACAGGTACTTAGGAGTTTCCAAGCGCTGAGAGAAGAATGCCAAAGGGAACGCCTGTACTCTCGAGGGTCCAAGAGGCGGAAACGCATTGTCCCATGTCCGTTGGCAACACAGTAGCGGACAACAGTCGAGCGATTCACGCACTCGAACAGCAAGTAGAACAATTGAAGCAGACTGGGTCGGAGGACAACAGACAAATACATGATAAGATTGCGGCATTAGCGGACATCGTAGGCACGATGAAGGTGACAGAAAGCGAGAACAATAGTACACCGGTAGTGGCCACAGAGACCGAAGAAGTGTGTTCGCTTCTTAGATTTCAGAAGGGACAGTTTGAAGTGAACAGGCGGCACAAAGCTGTAACAGGCGAATTACAAGAACGCGTGGCGCATCTGGAAAACCGCATGGCGTACGATTCCGAACTCGCCAATAGCACTAAAAGTATCCGTACGAACTGTGCAGAGAGGGACTCCGGCCACGAGGGAGATTGTGACGGCAGGGAAGAATGTATTTTAAGGGGCAGACATGAGAAAAATAGAAACATTCAAGGGCCTCGCCGGGAGGAAATGCGGGGATTTGATTTCAAACATTTCCTTACGGTGAGAAAGTTTGAGATATTTCGAAATTCGCAAAAAGGAATACATCCACGAGCATGGCTCGAGTAATTCGAGATTTGTCTTCCCCCCCGACTGGGCAAGATCACATAAGATAGAATATATGTGTGGCTATTTGGAAGGCGAACCGGCGATTCGCATGTCGGCAGCGCGTCACTGCAACTCCACTCGGGAGTTTCGACAAGCCTTTCTCTCCGCCTATTGGTCGGAAGCGGCACAAGATAGGGTCAAACATGGCATAATTATGCTGCCAAATTTGAACCAGTCTGGTTTCGGCAGCCCAGCACGCCTATTCGACCACATGCTGCAGGCGAATCAATTTCTATACGATCCATACGGACCTGCGGAACTAATTAGGATATGCATCACCAAATTACCGCTGCACTTGCGCCACGTCATTCTTGCGGGACGATGCAAAGAGGACGTGGAAACGTTTAAGACACTTCTCCAAGACTTGGAATATAATACAGCAGAATGCCCGCCTAATCAGCCACAAAGTTATTACGGGGCACAGCAGCGCGATCGCAGTCGTGGCCGTCGTACTAATCAACGGCGGGACTGGTCGTTGCGACGCGAACGGAACAATAATCTGACAGGCCGTATAGAAACTGGGGTAACAGTCGCGAACAAAGGTGGGACAACGGAAATGATCGAGGATGTGGACAGGTTCGTGAACGCAACAGTTACGGCAACCAGAATCGATACTACGGTGAACACGGTGGGAATAGGACTATAGGCGGAGCACCTCATGATGTTGACATTCGGCCAGCTAACCCTAGACATAATCCAGCAAATGGAAATGAACAAAACCGGCAATGACAAACGATCAGCGCAGAAGGCGCCCAATCGGAACAAATGAGCGACATGGCAAATGAGTAGAAAGGACAGTGAGAAGTAGAGAGGACGGTGAGGAGAAAGAATTGATTAGTTTAAATTTGTGACGTACGCATTTTGAATAATATGTCGGTAAAAATAATGATAAAGATGTTTCTATGTGATGTTTTTAGTTTTTTTTTTTTCTTTCCTTGTGCAATTCGGATTTAGGTTGGTTCCAAATGTGAAGATAAAAGGTTTCTTTGTGAACGAGTGAAATGCTGTTTATGGTTTTTTTTGTGTAAATTGAAAAGAGTCGCTCCTGAGAGAAGCAAGATCTGTGTTGAATTAATGCAAAAACTCAGGGGAATATCCGATCTGTGGGTATTATGGGTCTGGCAAACCCAGGTCCCCAGCTGTTAGTAGCCTTGTTTTTGATTTTCTGCTTTCAGTGCTACTATCTTTCTATTACTATTCTATATCTGTCAGTATAAATGAGGATCTCTTACTATAGTATGCGTGCTGTATGAATATTTTAAGATAGGAAAACTCTGAGAAAGGATTGAGTAAGTTTGGAATCTTGAATACAGGATGCGATAATACGATTGTTTAACCAATGGCTTCCCAATATGCGCTAATATGTTAATATTGATGATATATCTTTTTTGTTCTTTATAGCTGAGTACGTAAAGTGCAGTCTGTGGATTTCGTAAGTATATTGATTCCCTTCAAGGTGAAAGAAGAATTGTGGTTTGTGTAATTTACGTCGCCCTGAAATATTATTGTGGTAGTCAAATACGAGCAGTTTTTCAGCAAATGGAGAATGGAACGGAAATATGGATCCTTTCTGTAGTCTTGATTGATGTTGAGCCAAAGCCTGAAAAATTATTCTGCGTTAATACTTGTCCTAGAAAAGCGACGTTTATGTGTTTTGCTGATGTGAGCATTACAGCTTAGTGTTTTCGCTGGTGCGGGATGCATTGCAGCCTACATGATTTGTACTGAGGAAATTTCCCTCTTGAAGGTAGAGGAAGATTAAATAATTTTGATTGTGGGACCGAAGGAAAGCTTGGTTTAATGTAATAAGGATGAAGCAAAACATTTGTCATTTAAACTACGGGAGGATTCGGATCTTTTGTGTCTGTTGTAAGTTCAATATGTTAAGATTAAACTGTTTTACAGAATAGAGGAGACCACAATTTTGCCATTCGTGAGAAATGAATCCAGAATAACCACCACAGGCGAAATAACTGATTTGGAAGCGAAAGGTAACTTAAAGAGGGAACGAAATGGGTAAGAAAATGTTGTATAACCTGTATAAGGATAATATTTTTACCCCACTCAGAGTCACCTAACTGATTAATTCTTGTGATAATGTAATTTTAGATGAAATTGTCTTACTGTTTTATGTGTGAATATATGAGTATGATAAATGTATAATTGCGTGTCTCTTATCAGATGTGTCAACTGGTATAAATGTTTTGGCGTGTAAATAACCACTGTTCTTTCACTGTGTATGTTTAAGGAACGTTTCTCCATATTTATCATGTGACATGACATATGCGGCGAGCGTCAGGAAGAGGACGAATTAGAACAATGTTGTAGTGGTATAAACGCTGTGTTGAAGTAGCATTGAAGTAGCTTGTTGGATTAACTAGTAGTGGATTGAAGTAGAATTTTGAGTAATACATGTTAATGGGTAGTTAGTTTGTAGTATAGACAACAGGTGTGCATGTGTGTGTGTGTGTGTGTGTGTGTGTGTGTGTGTGTGTGTGTGTGTAAATAACATGTGAACCCTATGCTGCCCTGACCTATACTTGCACAAGGCATAATCCTATTCATTTTAGTGAATTAATTAGTATCATTTGATTTATTAAAACGCAAGTGAACCACATTAGTGATGTGGATTTAGGTATTATATTGTCAGTTCATTTAATTTTTATTTTTATACTGTCAAGTCATTTCACTCTTATTTTTTATATTGTCAGGTCATTTAACTTTTATTTTTATATTGTCGATTCATCTAACTTTTTTATTTAAAAAAAAATAAGTCTCACTTTTGTTCTTAAAAATTGTGAAAGAAAATACTAAGTGGTATTATGTATGACATTTTGTGATCACATAAATATGATGAACAATTTCTGTGAATGCAGTTGAGAACCTGAAAGCGAACCAGCTAAACTCTTACGAGACAGCGGGAGCAGCCGGACTAGTTGTAAACAGGCGGGTTTCCCAGCAGGACACACTGTCAACCGGGCCACTTCGGAGGGCAGGCACAACAAAAGAAGGGTACGGGACAAACACTTTTCCTTGCACCCAGAGCTAATGGCCGGCCGCACCAGTGGACCCTTCATGGGGCCGATGACCTGAGATGGGCGAGCAGTCCACCGCGCGGAAATCCATCTGCTGTCAACGCACCACACGCACGTGACCATGACGAGACGGCCATGGTGAAACGACAGAAGACAGGGGATAAAGGGGCGTGGAGCCCTTTTACAGGTACTGTCCAGAGAAACTTGCAGACGTCAACAACAACTATCAACATTTCTTGGCGGAAGCCCATTGTCAAGCGACAATGTCATGGTTCGGTGTTCTCTCGTTGCTAAGGGTGGCACAAAGAAGAGCCATTAAGTGTCATCCTTGTCCAGGAATATCAAACCGGCGAGCCAATTGAGGATAACACAAGAATGTAACAACACAAGGGGCGTGGAGCCCTTTGACACATACTGTCCAGAGAAATTGGCAGACTTCGACGCCTATCAACATATCCTGACGGATGCCCACTGTCAAGTGACAGTAAATCATGGTTCGATGTTCTCTGGTCGCTAAGAGTGGCACAAAGAAGAGCCATTAAGTGTCATCCTTGCCCAGGAATATCAAACCGGCGAGCCAGTTGAGGCGTGGAACCTTTTGACACATACTGTCCAGAGAAACTGGCAGACTTCAACGACGCCTATCAACATTTCCTGGCGGATGCCCACCGTCAAGCGACAGTAAATCATAGTTCGATGTTCTCTGGTAGCTAAGGGTGGCACAAAGAAGAGACATTAAGTGTCATCCTTGCCCAGGAATATCATCAACCGGGCGTGTCAAACGAGGATACCGCACGAATTTGACAACACAAACATAGAACCAAATCGAGATGTACGTGACACGGGCCACCAAGAGAAACGTCATGAGAGGGCAGAGACGGCGGGATTGCACGCAACAGATGGACAAAAATCCCTACTGACAGCTGCAGCGACGAAATCCCCCCCCCCCCCTCTTATATTGTGCCTCGGAACAGTGGAACTACTGAGTGTGCCAGTGAACAGTGATTATACGGTTCTTAGTCCAATGCATATACGTGTGTTCTTTCAGAGAAACTTTGACTATTGTATTTTGCAGGTATTCTATTTATTGTTTTTTTTTAGACTTTGACTCTTGTATTTTGCAGGTGTTTTTTCTTGTTTTTTTTACACGTTGACTATTGTACTTTCAGAGCTGTTTTATTACTCAATGTTTGTTTTTGTGCGTTGTGTTAGATTTGTGATATTTTGTTTCGTAAATTCATTCCTGTGGCATTGCTTTGTTTATCAGTCAGATAGCTATTCATTCTCATTCGACTGTGATCGACTAGCCTTTGCATGGAGCATATTTATAGTGAGGAACACCATAAGGGTAACAATCACATAATTAATTGTAGTTTCAGTATAATGACACAGTGATCATTGTTTGCTAACTAACTGAAATATAGTACAGAGATTAAATTAGTGCCACAGAGTTATTTTAATTCTACAAATTATTAGTTTTATAAGATATAGAATTTTTTTGCGATAACCACTTTGTAAAACATGTTTTTTTTTTTTGCTTTTGCGGATTGTGCATTGTAATGTTCTGCTTTATAATACTGATGTTATTTTCATGTTTTTTTTAATTGCTGTGGCACCTTTGCTATTTTCATAAATTTTACTTGTTAATAAACAGTCATAAATTTTTCTGTGATCAGTTGGCTCTTGCAGTGAGCAAATACTGATGAACTCCATAAGGGTAACAATCAGAAATTGTTTTCATATTAATGACACAGGAATCATTGTTTTTACTTGCTGACCGAATTAGGACTACACTATCTTTTAAATAGGTGTCACAGATTGTTTTTTTTTTCTTTGAAATTGGTAGATTCTAAAGATGTGTTGAAATTATTGTGTTTTAGCAAGTAGCTGGTGACCTTTTGCCATTTCTTTACATTTTTGATTTAAGTAGTGTGTGAGAAGGGTGCTTGGGAATGTCCTAGCATGGCCAGAAAATTCCCTGCACAGTCTTTTCCCGGAGCGTTGGGGTTATGAAAGGTCTCTGTTGGATTCCTTTCATGTTAATTTCTTAAATCTTTTGTCATTTACGGCATAAATTCCTCTTCTAAATTTACTGTGGTATTTCTGACTATCTGGGAGGAGACTGAGCAGTGAAACGTGTTACTTTTACACATAAACAAGAAATATCTGTCACACTACTACACTTTAAAACACAGTTTATATGTAATTCATGTCACACAGTCTCATACAGAACCTACATCCACTTTCTTTTATATACTGTGTATGATAAGATACTGTCATCCCCCTTCCCTTCTGTGTGAGAACATGAATGAGCAAATGTATTTGTAGTTGCATGCTTGAGGGTACCAGACAAGCCTGTCTGCTAGAGAACAGTAGGACCAACGTAGGAACAGGTAGCTACGCTTTCTAAAAGCAGAGAGGTTTCTATTCTTAGTATGGTCCTGGCCGTCCCTTGTCATGTTGGTATAGGAAGCTGCCCCTCTGGCCACTTCCGTTTGTATTTGTGAGCCACCCTCAGGAAGCACGCTCGGTAGGAGCGCAGGGCAGTCTGTCCGGGGCGAGCGTCTGAAGTGGTAAGATCTCTGCCTAAGTGCGTGTCTGATAAGTCCGCAGGACAATGGATTTCTTAAGTTCAGCCTAACTGAAAATTTAACCACCTTTATTTCAGGTTTATCTGTAAAATATCTAATGTTATCGTAAATTGCAACGCAGTGTAAATCGCGTGTGAAGTTCAGAATATCTTCCGGTAGTTGCTTTGTCACTACTTTGTGAGTAAAGTGGAACCACGTGTTGATCAGTAACTCTAACTAAGATCATCAATCTTAAATGCGAATGCTTGTGTGGTTATATCGTCTCGTCTTGACAATATTTTTCAATATAGCAACTTTTCTTTATGTTCAACCCACGTGGGGTGTACTTTGCGAGACCAGTACCACGTGCTTATATAACTGTTTGACCCATCAGGTTAATAGTAAGACGATAGTAACCAGTTCGAGGTTTTTCTTTTGTAAACTGCTTTTCGATCTAATTTATTTTAATTATCAAAATTATTGTGGAGTTACACGCTTTGTGTAAACCAAGTTGACCACGTGAAGCATGTGGTGTAATCATCAAAGTAGCCCTCAGCTATTCTTTTCGGGAAGATTTCACAGAGAGTTAGTATGAATTTAGTATACCAGTGTCTGGTAATTACATGACGGACAGGATTGTGCTACGAACGTAATTTCTTTGGGTGAAAATTGAATCGGTTGGTTGTGGTTAATTTGCTCTTGCATATGTTTCAACGTTCTTCGTGTGTTATTTTATGAATGCAGTGTTGTATGCAGTCTCCCAATCTTGGCTCCATATTTGATGTGTTCCGTAAGATTACAATCTCACATTTTCACAATCCTAAATAAGGCACCAGCTTAGTTATCAATCGAGTTTAATATGCTGAAATTTCAATGATCAATGTTAAAACAAATTTCCAAATATAAACTGATTTATTTCTCTTTATTTAAATTCTCTTTTTTATATACATATCACCGGTTGTCGTACGACTATTAAAAGATTATAATTAATGTTAGTCTGGTTGGGAATTTGGTAAGCTAGACTGGATACCTGGTGAAACAGTTGCTCAGTAATGCAAGGTTAACTTCCTCAGACAGCTCACAGCTTTAAACCGATTTTATTGTTTATTAGCACCGATTTCATAGCAAAAATAAAGTAACAACGTTACAACATTACAACTACACAATACCCACCTTTTTTTTATTTATAAATACGAATCTTTTCCTCCAAGCAGCGACGGAAAATCCAATTAAAATCAACCTGTTTTTATCAGTTGTGCTTTTGCTCCCAGCATCGGTGCAAACTCTTAACAACCATATTTCATTCTCTGCTTTATTGACGGCTGACAATACACTACATTCTGCTAATAGTTGCTAACTGAAAATTAACAGAACAAGAATACTGGTTTTGTGTTGAATCCAAATCAATCTTTCCGAGCGCTATGCTGTGATATTGTTAACTTACAAAGTACGTCAGAGCGTGAAACGTGGAGAGAAGACAAGTAACAACAGACAGTTTGACAACGTAGTTTGGGAGTAAGTGGAAAGTGAGAGGAAGGAAGACGTGGCAAACATACGTTTAAGCATCGCAGCTTGTCTGACTGGGGCGGTATGGCACCGCCCGCAACTCGGGCGCTGGACACGTGCTGGCTGGAAAAACGTCCGCTCCGTGCGGCTAAACGCAATAAAGTAGCAACTGGCTTTGCAATGCAATCGTGTGAATGAAATTCAAACAGTGGTGGCCTGCACTCTCGCAAAAAGAGGGGAAAAAAGCGGGCGACGAGGTGAAGCGCCCGGCCCGATATGAGTCGGACAGGCGCGGTCCGCGCTGCCATTGCCGCCCGGCTGTCCTCTTAATAAGAAGATAACTCCCGCCGTCCGGCGCGTTTAATCGCGACGCTCCCCGCCCGCCCACGCTCGCTAAACACGGCACCAGAAAGCGCGCTTTTGTAGGGATATGACTGCTGCTCCCGTATCGTGAAATTGTCAGGGCAGCTCCGGGGTATCACGGTGCAAATTACGTGTCAATCTCGCGTTCACAACACTAGTGCTAGCGCACTGCTACTGCCGCATCAGTTTTTTCACCCAGCGAACGGGAGTCAGAATTTTTTTCCGCCGCTGCTCACCAGGTCAGCCCGCGCTGGCATCCGCTAAGGAATGGCCCAGCCTGTCGTGTCGAAATACAGTCCGATACTGTTCCTACTGCTAGTCATCTATGCACCAAATTAGTACGCCAGATACTAGCTGCCGATACGAATGGGAATCTACTCAAAAAGAATAAAAAGTATGTTACGTATCTCGGCGGTTCCACAAGAGAGATTACCCAAAGTACATCCGCGAACCCTACGTAACACTGCAATCTCTTCCACTGCTTTCATTGGTTTGCAATGTGAGGTGCTCTAGCCGCCGAGTAAAACCAACAGGAACGCTTGAGGCGAGATTTTTCCTGCCATATTTACATACTTTTCTCTTCTTTTATTTAATTAACTTTTCCGGTGCTACCAGAAATGCATAAGTTCTTGTATATTCAACTGTTGTGCATGTATAGTTTCTATTGTGAGGGAGCTGTACGCGCTTGAGAAATTCTTATTCGATTTGCTTCCAAACGCTGTCTACGCTCTTCGTGAGTGTTATTGACTCGAGGGATCATGAAGTTGGCCTGCAATGCGCGTGCGCCGACCGATATTCCGACGCCTCACTGAGGGCATTTTATCCAAAGAAATAAAATGAATGTTTGCAATGCACCAAATTACCTCGAACTGACATCAATTTGATCTTCGCAATACACCGAAGACATGGACACCGCCGATTACATACTACAATACCACATTAAATTATATTTCTCTATTTCAAAATATTAATATTCAATGCGGAATTTGTTGTTATGAAAACATGCGACAACAGAACTATAAAACCGACCATCACATTTCTTCCTCGAGATTTTCATACAAAAATACCATCCAGATTTCAGACCTTTCTGGTAGATTTTCCAAAACTTTCCTTTCACACAATCCTTGTTCTGGCAATTACGATCACAACAAAAAATTCAGCCAAATCGGTCTAGCCGTTCTGAAATGATGATCTTTCATACATATGGCATTTGATTTTTATTTATATAGATTGTTCTTTGTTGCTTCCGAGTATGCCCTACGCCAGCATATTTTCTTATTCTACATCTAAAACATTAGAACTTGTGTTTTCAACTTACCATACGGTATGATTACATAATGTACCTGATGGTAGCTGTAGTAATTGAAACTACATCACTTATTTCGTATATTGTTATAACAATAAATATAAATACCTTTTAGACTCTCACTATGTATGAGAATAAACCGCCATAGAAGCTGTATACCTAGAGTTTACTTTTTGTTTGTAAAACATTTGTTGGCCGGCCGGAGTTGCCGAGCGGTTCTAGGCGC
Source organism: Schistocerca nitens (assembly GCF_023898315.1). Lineage (NCBI taxonomy): Eukaryota > Metazoa > Arthropoda > Insecta > Orthoptera > Acrididae > Schistocerca > Schistocerca nitens. Next base: position 230,057,593 of record NC_064614.1, on the reverse strand, counting down.
TACAGTCTGGAACCGCGCGACCGCTACGGTCGCAGGTTCGAATCTTGCCTCCGGCATGGATGTGTGTGATGTCCTTAGGTTAGTTAGGTTTAAGTAGTTCTAAGTTCGAGGGGACTGATGACCTCAGAAGTTAAGTCTCATAGTGCTTAGAGTCATTTTTTTTAAACATTTGTTGTTAATTGTCAGTTGGATTGTACAAAGTAATACGTCAAACTCACACGTACCTCCCTCCATTTTTATTTATATATATTTACTATAGCATTTTAAGTACATGTATTTTACATTTTGACCTTGTAACCCTTGATGTCTTCTTGTATGTACCATAATTTTGTTAACTTTGTACTCCATGGTGCTTATACATGATATAGTGATCATATGTGATTCTTTTGTTGGCTATCCTGGGCCAGTTTATTGTCTTCATTTTTAGTGATTAGCGTCTGCATTTCACACTGGTATTGTGTTCAGAATTGTTCTGATTGACTTTAATTATGTACCCTGGATTCCGAAAAATGCGTGATATGCAATGTTGGTTTTATAACTGCATATTTGACGTAAGTATCTTCTTATAACTGTTGTTATCGTAATTTGTGTCTTTGCAGGTCGTGTTGGTCATCGTGCTTTTTGTTTTGTGTTTGCGTAGTGCCGTGAACATGGTCCTGGACTGAAACCGGTCAGTAAACAAATTTTATTAAAGTCAGCATTTATGTTATGCATTTCCTCATTATATATAAGTTGATATCTGCCTGGACAAGATGTTTAAGTCATTGCCAACCACTGTACAACAGGCAGTGCTACTGTACCAACGTACAAAACGTAAGATTCACCATCTATCTTCCTTGTTGCAATATGACTGCTACGAAGGCGTTTTAGTAGTGACACTATGTATTCTGGAACAGCAAACTCATTGAGCAGTGCCCGCAGCTTGTCCCACATGACATAATGAAAGGCCTTTTTATTTTTAGGAAACAAAGGAAGGCAGGGACACGGAACTCACGACATTTCTCATTTATCTGCTCAGATTCGTGATTCCCTCCGAGTACCATTGTCTGTCAAAGGACCTGCTTGTTCTGCAGAAATCTGAGATTGCAGGAAATTCTTTAGAGGTTAGTTCATTATGTATCGGACGGCTCTGCTAGCATGCGATATTAACAGCTGTTAATAGTAACTCCTAAAATGAAATTATTTCTGTAGTAGGTTCAACAACACCTACGACGGAACTGTCATGCAAATAGTTAATTCTTCATATTGGGTTGCCGAAAGCAAATTCAGCCACGATGCCACATTTTTATAATTTCACACACCTTGCATAGCTATAGATATCAAATTTTAGGAGCATATCATACTACTTGATAGCCACAGTAAACCAAACTGACAATTCACCAATCTCTTGCCGAATTTGTCATATAGTTGATTCCAAACTGTAAGACTAATTAACACCCTGGTTGGCATGTCATACGGGGTTCTTTGTCCTGATACAATAATGTTCTTCCATTCTAGATAGATTTCTCTCACTATTACCTTTAATATTGGCTCTAGTGATCTTAAGTAACTAATTCCCTTCTCAGTCCTTTTGGCAATTAAATTATTTTAATTTCTAGTAACATATCATGTTGGACTTACGTAATACGTACACCTTGACAGCTACGGTGCATTTTGGCAGACTACTCACGTTGTATGAACAGTAAACGAAATTTATGAAAAACAATTTTGCCACAGGCGTAACGCTTTGGAAAACGTTTGTGACTGTAATTAAGGTATATTCGGTTAGTAATATTGCGAGGTGCCGGGGCTAGCAGTGTATTTATCACTAAATTCTACTTGAATCCACATATGTAAATCATGCTCTAAGCCCCCCCCCCCCTATTCTAACTCCGACTTTTGCTGTTGCACAAGGATTAAAAAAAATACGCGAACTGACTCTAATCAACCCTGCCAGTGGAGTAGAAGAGAGTTTGGCACCTGCAATAATTTAATTTGATAAATAAGTTAAATAAACAAAGGTTTCATTAGCATATTGAGGAATGATAGGGTTGCTCTATCGATTAACAGAATGAAAGTTCTGTCCAAAATAACAATATGATTTATTAAGACTAACCACAGAATAGTAAAAGAAACACAGGAAATATAATACATCAAATTGGCTCAAATTTGGAGATTCATACAAACACTGTAAAGGTGAAGTTGTCCCTAAACTAGATTGTGAGGTTTAAGACGAGGTGGTATGTGGAGCCAATTCCTTGCCACTCAAATCTCAAGAGAGACACACAGCTAACCCAACAGTAATTGCTGCTTCTCAAGACAGAACAGAGTTAGAAAAAGACGAACAGGCGCGCTCTGCTGAGCTCTGATTATCACCTAGGAAAATCCCTGTCTGCCGGTGCTGCGGACATACAATACCAAACTGTCTTCTTGACTGCCAGGACACGATCTGGCGTACCGGAGCCGTTGGCTGGTTGCTTCGACGTCCTCGACCGAAAGGCGACTGCTGACTACCAGAGCACCCGTACAGGCTGAACACACAACATTCCCGCCCCCACGACAGTGGCCGTGGTTACGTTCCAATCAGCAACTCGAAAACCGGCGGAAATTCCACTCCATTGCCGGAGCACTACCATTCCACCAATGGAGATTCTTGGCGCCAATTTCTGTGCTGATTTTGCTCCGTCACGGAGCTATGCCCTGAGCAAGCCAATCACGGTTCCTATTTTGCAGAAAGCGCGGGAATTTTCCCGCCACAGCTGCCTGGGTACATAAGTCATTCCCACGCCTCGCTGGTAGCCCGCCAGAAAGTGTTTTCGCTAAGCTTCTGCGAAGCAACGGAACCTCCAGCCCAGCCGCCACTTCCGGCTCCCGCGGGCGCGTCTCCTGACAATGTCGGCGTCCGGAAAGTATTCACTCGACCCCCCACACCTGTCGGCCTACCCTTTCAAAGTCAGAAGAGCCCGCCTGTCACTGGACCACCCGGGTGGCGAGAGACGCTGCATGGGAAGTCCGCGTGTGAAGGAATAGCAACGGAACCTCCACCGCATGCAACTAGAGAGGAGAATCGTAAGATAGAAATATGAGAGGGGGCTCATGCCACCTCTCAATATGTTCATGTCGTCAAGGATCAACGCGGGAATTTTTAATAAAAGGCGAGCGCCAAATTCGTGCTGATACAGGGCTACTTCTACTTGACGAGAATCAACATTGTTGTGTTACGCTGATTGACGATATGCACACCCTGCACGGCTTCACAGAGTGCAGTGATCGGAACAACGACACAATGCCGAGCTGTTCCCTCAGCGCCGTCAACCGCACCTCATTTCTTTTGCATAGGCACGTATAAGAAACCAGATACTTTCGTGATTCCATATTACCGGATTTTCATGTTCTGAAGGTACTGTCACATAACACAAGGGTAAAAGGGGTAACAAAGCGGATAAAACGTTACGCTATTACACTGAAAAAGAAGCTAACGGGGACGATTGGTCACTTGTATCAAAATGCTCGGCTAATACTCCCCATCAGCCTCCAAAAGTTTCTCGATGGAATCCAGGCACATCCTGTATGTGTCATTATTTACGCAAGCTGAGAAAGACAGCGTTGGGAAAGGAACCACCACGGCAGTCTTATAGAGCATTATTTTGAGGAAACGACGGAGAAACTTAATCTAGATAGCCGGACGAAAATGAGTCCAGTAGCTTCAGTACAAACCTCCTCGCTAAGCGGTTTTTACCTGAGAAATACAACTGTATGAGATGGGCTTACAAAGACTTCTTTCTGTGTCTGTCTCCTGTTGAAGCATCATTCTTACTGTCAAGCTGTGGCCACGATTTTGACTCACCAGTGCAGTTTTGCTTCTTCATCTCGCGCAGTCTGGTGGATACTTCACTCAATCTTGAAGAATATAGATCCAGAAAATTACCTACCTTCTTTCATAGGTTTTTTGCGTATACAGGGTAAGTATTAACTGATGTGACATACTTCAGTGTTCTTATTCACAGAGAAAAGGAACAAAAACCCATATCAATAAATTTCCGGAAATGCACGGTAATTCTACAATAAAATAAATAGCACTGGTACATTACATTATGCATTACACGGTATTAATTTCCTCCATGCTACAAAAAGATGTTCACACGTCACGTCGAAGATTGCCTCACTTCATCAAATTTTCCAGCCTCAAGCGAAGATTCAGCCAACACCGGGGATTTTTTGATGCCCACAGATGACGAATATGTAGTCTACGATGACATCTGTAGCAAAGGTTATTGTTTTGGTGTAAACTACTAACGATAGAAATTCCATAGTAATGGTGGTGCACTGTAAAACTAACGAAAAAGCTTGTTTCTGCCATTAATTCTTGCACATGTTGCAGATGATAGGGACAGAAACGGGTTTACAACTCAGGATGTGCAGCACCGCCATTTGGCTTCCTCCATGCTGACGGACGTACTTAGTGTTGTTTCTACTAGGATGGTTTCAATAACACGTACTACTTAATGTTCCAGGGATGGTGTATGAGCATCACTTGGCCAACAAGACTGCTCATCGCTCTGACAGGACTCAAACTCACACCAACACCGCAGAAATGTATGCAAAGTTTTGTAAGTTGCGTGGTGCTGCCCATAATCGTAAGTGGCTCTGTAAATCCGTGCGGCCTTTCGACTGTTTCTACGAGCTTCACCTTAGACGAAAACTTTCTCGGCCTTCTCCTGGAATGAAAATGGACAATTGTGCTTCGACTTTGCTGCAATCACATAGCATCCAAGCCACAGGATAATGTTGTTCATCAAAGACATGTTGCTGTTGCGGTCTTCAGTTCGAGGACTGATTTGAAGCACTAGTCTATCCTGAACAACTTTCTTCGCCCTGCGTAACTACTGCAGCCTGTATCCCTTTGAACCTGATTAATGTATTAGAGCCTTGGACACCCCGTTAACATTTTACTCTCCATACTTCCCTCCAATATCAAATTTACTATTCCTCGATGCTTTAGTATGTGTCCTTTCAACAGATCCCGTCTTTTAATCAACTTGTACCAGAAATTTTGTTCCAGCAGTCGACTGAGTAACCCCCGTTAGTCATTCTATCCACCCATCTAGTCTCCAGCGTTCTTTTTCAACACAACACTTCAAAACCTCCTGTAGTCTTGGAATCATTTATCATCCAAGTTTCACGCCGTATAAGACTGCAACCCACAAAAATATCTTCAGAAAAGCCTTCCTATCATATAAATTTGTATGATATGTTAAATATTTTCTCTTTCACAAAAATTATTTTCTTGCCACTCTGTATTTCATATCCTCTCTACTCCGGCAATCATTAGTTATTTTGCTGCCCAAATGGCAGAATTCTAATACTTTTCGTGTCTTACTTCCTAATCGAATTCCCTCATAATCGCTTCATTTAACTGGACTACATTCAACTATCTTTGTTTTACTTTTGTTGATATTCATATTAAAATTCCTATCAAGACACTATCCGAAACGTTCAACTGCTCTTCCAAATCCTTTGTCTTCTCTGACAGAATAAATATCATAGGCAAACATTGAAGTTTTTATTTCTGTTCTCTGTACTTTAACTCTTTTTTCAAATTTATGCTTACTTCACTTCACAGCTTCATCAACGCACATGTTCAATAACAACACCGGGGACTGACTGCAAACCTGTCTCTTTGCTCAACTGTTGTTTCACTTTCATGTGCCTCAACTCTTACAACTGCAGTCTTATTTCTTTACATGTTATTGCTAATCTTTCGCTCTCTGTATTTGATGCCTACAACCGTCAAAATTTCAAATAGTGTAGTCCAGTCAACACTGTTTAAAAGTTTCTCTAAAACTATAAATGCTATAAACGTACGTCTCCCTTTCTTCACACCGAGCGAGATGGTGCAATGGTTAGCACACTGGACTAGCGTTCGGGAGCACCGCGGTTCAAACCCGCATCCGGCAATCCCGATTTAAGTTTTCTGTGGTTTCCCTAAAAAATGCTGGGATGGTTCCCTTGGAAGGGCACAGCTGATTCCCTTCCCCGTCCTTCCCTAATTCAAGCTTGTGCTCCATCTCTAATGACCTCGTTGTCGACCGAAAGTTAAACACTTATCTCCTCCCCCTCCTACTCTCTTCAATCTGTCTTGTAGAATAAATCATTGTGTCAGTACCAGCTCGAGTGTTCCTATATTTTTCCGGAACCTTAACTGAATTTCCCCGAGATTGGCTTCTACAAGCTTTTCCACACCTCTGCAAATAATTCGTGTCAATATTTGATACTATGATTTATTAAATCACACACTCACACCTTCAGCACCTGCCTTCTTCGGTAGCAATGCATTTGTTGAATAATAATTTAATAACCTTGAGAGGTGGCATGCCTTTACGATGCACACAGTGCCTTGCCCCCTCTTATATTTTTATCTTACTCTTAGTAATTCGATTTCGGGAAGTATAGCTGAGAATGGTCTTTACAAGGCTAGTAATGAGTACTAAGAAGATGCGAATGTTGTTTCCTCTCTAATTGAATGCGGAGAAAAGTTGCTATTCCTTCACACTCGGACTTCCCAGGCAGCGTCTCTCGTCACCCAGGTGGTCCGGTGACAGGCGGGTTCTGCTGAATTTGAAAAGGCTATGCTGACGGGTGTAACGGAATCGAGTGGCTGCTGTCCAGACGCCGATATTGTCATAAGAGCGGAGGCGACACGTCCACAGGGGCCTGACGGCTGGGATTAGAGATTACGTTACTTCAAAAGAACTTACTGAAAACACTTTCTGATGAGCTACGGGCGAGGCGTGGGAATGACTTGTATTCCCAGTCAGTCTTGGCGGGCAAATTCCCGCGTTTTCTGCAAAATCATAACTGTGATTGGCTTGCTCAGGGGATAGCTCCGTGACGTAGCAAAATCGGCACAGAAATTGTCGCGAAGTATCTCCATTGTGGAATAGTAGTGCTTCGGCAATAGAGTGGAATTTTCCGCCGGTTTTCGAGTTGCTGATTGGCACGTTTAACCACGGCCACTGTCGTGGGGGCGGTAATGTTCTGTGTTTGGCTTGTACGGGTGCTCTTGGTAGAGTCTAGTCTCGCTTTTCAGTCGGAGTAGGACAGCCTGCCTTCCGTTGGCTGTCTAATATACTCTCGTTTAATAACCTGTTTGACGAAGTTGCTGAAGTTTCGACTTCAATGTAACTTTCCGAATACAGTTGGCAATTGAGCGTTCTGCGAACAATTGGCCTATATTGTCCGCCTTGAGCAGTTTTGGCTAAAGTTGACTTTATCGGAGTTAGTGTGTGACTTCGCTTGTTACAATCAATCACTGTACCATCAGTGATCGTGTAGCGAGCCTTATTCGTCTCCCTCAGAGGCATATTTGAATTGATAGGAAGTCTTTAGTCTGGAACAACCAGACCAGGATAATTTGTTTCGGGCTATGCTCGCGACATTATCATCACCACGACGGGACGTCGAGACAACCAGCCATCACCTCCGGTACGCCAGATCGTGTCCTTGTAGTTAAGAAGACAGCTTGGTAATGTATGTCCGCAGAATCAGCAGATTAGAGAAATTTGCTATGTGATAATCAGAGCTCAGCAGAGCGCGCCTGTTCCCGTCTTTTCTAATATGGTTCTGTCTTGAGAGTTCATTGTCTGAGTTCTCACAACTGTAACAGCAATTAATGTTGGGTTAGCTCGGTGTTTCCCTTAAATCTGAGTTGCAAGGAATTGGCTCTCCATACCACTTGGCCATAAATGTCACAAGCTAGTTTATGGACAATTTCACCTTCACAGCGTTTATTTGAGTATCCAATTGGACGTATTGTAAATGTTTTATGTCTTTAGTTTATTTTTTTGAGTTTAGTCATAATAAATCAAATTGTTATTTTGGACAGAACTTTCATTCTGTAGATCGGTAGAGCAACCCTTTCATTTCTCACTACTTTATTGAAACTTTCCTTTATCAAATTAATTTCTATCAAATTAAAATTATTGCAGGTGCCATACTCTTTTCTACTCCACTTTCAGGGCCGATTACAGTCAGTTCGCGTTTCTTCTTAATCCATGTGCAACAGCAAAAGTCGGAGTTAGAAAAGGGGGGGGGGGGGGGGCTTAGAGCATCATTTCCGTATGAAGATTCTAGAAGAATTTAGTGTTAAATGCGCTGCTAGCCCCGGCACCTCGCAAGCTGTATTGTGTACTGCAATGAACCAGCATTAGTTGTATGCTTGCAGACTCATCGTCCATTTCACAACGTAGTTTGATACGAACCTTTTCCTCCCTTTTGGTGTCTGGAATCTCCTTCTGAAGTTAGTTCCGTACTTATTTCTCAAAGATTTTCCTTTCTTGCTGAAAGCACATTTACTACGCAGTGTTTTCGAAATATCGACATAGAAAGATCCGTGGACATTCTCGACATCCTCCTCAGTACATTTAGTTCTTAATTTATGACTTCCGGCGACTCGAATTTCCGTTCAGCGAATCTCAGTCAAGCTTCGCGCATTTCGATTACCAACTTCTGACACAACTTGTTTAAAGAAAGAAAGGAAACGAAAAAGAACTACTCCTCCGTTATGTTTGCTAAATACTTCTTCAACGGCAAAATCAGAACAAAATTACATCCGGCAGTTCCTTCCCGGATAAGAGTGGGTAGATTGGAACAGCTACAGCCGGATGTCGATGCGCTAAATATCTGTTAACGAAAATAAAGCAATGTCCTACTCAGTGAAAAAAAAGTATAGTGCGCTGACTCATTAAAAGCATGAGAATAAAGCAACATAAGAGACTTTCAGCTGCACCTATAGTATAAAGTAAACAAAACGTGAAAGAAATACACATCGAAGTTTGAACACATCTCGTCAGCAACATGAAAGTTACCGCACATAAAACTAATCCATAGGAATATTATAAAAACGAAAGTAACTGTCTGCTATGCTTTCATGGATAAATAGCTGAACCGATTTTGATAAAATCTGATATGGAGATAGATTGAACGCCCAGGGAAAACACAGGCTACTTTAGAAAGCGAGTACAAAAATATTTTTAATGCTCTGAAGAATATGATGCGAAATATGGAATAATAATTGCTCTCTGAAAAAGCTATACGCACTTTCCTTTTGAACTTTATCATATTTGTAAAAATACATTTATTGTTTGATATGTTCTACATAATGTGATTCATCGTAATGAATATAATGCATATATGCGCTTATACCTGTTTAATCCATACTTCCAAAACAATCGGATTTTAGTTGCTGAGCATCAAGCGTCTGTTGTAACTTCTAAGACGAGTTTCGATTTTCAAGAGCAGCTTGTGGTTCTGTGGTTAGCGTTACTCATTCTCCAGTACGGGGTTCCCCGTTCTATTCCCCACCGGATTGCCTTTCTTTCCCTCTCTAGACTGGATGTGTGTGTTGTTATTATCACCATTTTATCAAACTCGACGCGCAAGTTGCCGAAGTGACGTCAAATAAAAGGACTTCCACCTAGCTCCTGAACATCCTGACAGGGGCGTCTAGGCCAATCTTCTCATGCCCATTTCATTCCATTTTACTGATATGCGTACGCAGCCACCGATAACAACTAGAATACAACGCTTATACAACCCTCAATGTGTATCAACCATAACAAACCATACGTCCATACTAACATTATAAATGTGAAAGTAACTATATTACGTTTTCACTATTAAACCGCTGAAGCGATGTCTATGAAATTTGGTATGAGACACCTTGAACCCTGAGGAAGAACTTATGCTACATTACAAAGTGTGTAGTACAAGATATTTGTGCTTTGAAGAATATTACGTGAATTAACGAAAAATAGTTACTCTCTGAAAAAGCTATTTACTCTTTCATTTTTGAACTTTATCATGTTCCACATAATATGATTCGAAGCAATCAATATAATGCTTATTCAATTCTCAACGTTTTTAATTCATATTCCTATATAATATCAATATTATTAAATGCAAAAGTAACTCTGTTATGTTCAAATGGTTCAAAAGGCTCTGAGCACTGTGGGACTTAACTGCTGAGGTCATCAGTCCCCTAGAACTTACAACTATTTAAACCTAACTAACCTAAGGACATCACACACATCCATGCCCAAGGCAGGATTCGAACCTGCGACCGTAGCGGTCGCGCGGTTCCAGACTGTAGCGCCTACAACCGCTGGGCCACGCCGGCCGGCTGTCTGTTATGTTTTCACGACTGTACCACTGAACCTGTTCCGATGAAATCTTATACGGAGATAGCTTGAACACTGAGGGAGATTATAGACTACATTATAAAGTTGTATTATTGACATTTTTTAATATGGTATGAGTGAATGGGATGCAGGCGACACTGGCGTGATGGTCGGCGACTCATAGTCACTATGGATTATTCCGTGACACTGCAAATTCAAGCGTAACACTCCCTTCACAACACTTACCGTATATATGACGTCATTCTTAAGTCACGCGTAACATCGAAGACAGCACGATCTGTTGTCGACTAAGTGACACGGAAGAATATGAATGTTATTGCTCTTCGATTCACTTGCAGCTATTAAGCTGTCCTCTTAGGTTTCTGCCCCACACACACTCGAAATCGCCACAAATTCAAAAGCAAAGAGCCAGAAATTTGCTGCAGCTCGTTTCAGTGGCAGCAAATTAAGGTGTCCTCTTAAGTTCTTGGCTAACCACACTCTAGGAAATCGCTAAATATTTATTCCATCATTCGTTCTCTAATCAGACAGAATCTAAATAACATCCAATATAGCAAAACATAGTTGTATTAAATTTATAAGGAAGTCCCAGTTTGTGTTAACAACGCATATATATTTGCAAAAGGCGAACCTACATCTTTCAACTCCAGAAACCAAGACTTTATGTATTACGTTAGTATTTAGGGTTGGGGTTGTTTGGGAGAAGAGACCAAACAGCGAGGTCATCGGTCTTATCGGATTAGGGAAGGAAGTCGGCCGTGCCCCTTCAAAGGAACCATCCCGGCATTTTCCTGGAGCGATTTAGGGAAATCACGGAAAACCTAAATCAAGATGGCCGGACGCGGGATTGAACCATCGTCCTCCCGAATGCGAGTCCAGTGATTAGTATTTACTCATGGGACATTTGTGTTATCGTAATATCTGTTGAAGGATTATTAAATTATTACTTTATTGATTGACATTTAATAATAATGGTGACGTAAATGTACTAAATTTTCAATGCTCGGTTTCTTTAAAGCGGCACTTTACTATTTATATACAAGCACGATTGATGCTTAATTTTACGATAACAACTCACTGCTAAGAAAGCACTCTTATATAAAAGCATTAATCGTCGATAAATCATAATGTGACATCTAATTATAGCAACAGTTACAATAAATCATTCCAACAATGACGTGTTTTTGTAAATCTCCGGCACGCATGCTTCAGATCTTGTGAGAGGCCCATATCGAATGCTAACAAAAGTCGAAAGAAGTTCCTGCGGTCATCGAGACTGCAGAAGTAGAGTGAAACGAGTGTTGCTCCAAATCCAATGTTACTGTGCGTACAGTTTATGGTATTGAGCTGCTACTCACTGGCATAGCTGGAGAGTTTTTGTGGTGATACAACTGTAAAATACGATGGAAAGCCCGAGGGCCTTATTTAAAACCATTTTAATAAGCATTACAAAACTCAAGTTTGATTTAGTGCATAGTTCTAAGAGAGCTCGAGCTGAAAAAGTTAACAAAATCCAGCAAGCCTCGGAGCAGTCTCATGTCTGCCGAAACTTGGATGCAGAACGTCAGGCAGACGTAAGAGCTACAGAGACATTAGAACAGTCACAAACTAGTCGCATTTTGGACGCTGAGCATCACGAATCTCTTGCAACATCAGAGAAATCTTTCACCTAAGATTATACTTGTCAATGAGTAAATTATTTCAGAATTTTAATTTCGGGCACTATTTATATGAAATGGTGAAAAATCAAATGTTTTGTTTCCCCTGGCAGCCGTTAGGTAAGCAACCTGCAATTGGAATTTGGTTCCGCACCCGAGGACTGTTGCTTAGTAGTACGAGTATACATGAGATACACTGACATAAGAAATGAAGCATTATATAGAACTGACAACATCCAAAGAAATAAAAATGAAAAAGAAAAAACAAAATAACAACTACCACTCGAAACAACAGTACATTGAAAAACAATAAAACTCCCATCATAAACAAGTTTGTTTGTGTAGCCATCCTTCACAGCAAGCATATCAATACTTGTTTTGTAAATAAAACTGCCTTTTACTGCTGCTAGTTATTTTATTTATCCCATGCACCTTTCACCTTTTCCTTTTCCAAGGCATCATCAGTGGGATCTACAACGATACAGTTTTGTTAATTTTATTTACAAGAAGACGGATTACCACTTGGGTCCCCAGTTTCAGGAGACTTAGCAAATATTTTTGTAAAGCACATTGAACAGATCATTTTCACAAAAATAGTAGCAAAAGAATACAACATATTATATTGGTTCAGGTATATGGATGACATCCTTTGCTTAATAGATGAACCACAAAGAAAAGTTGAAAAACTACATACTGACATCAACAAGACATTAAAAGAAATTCTCAATTGAAAGAGAGCGGAACAACCAAATTAACTTTCTGGATATAACAATAAAAAAAATAAGCATATGTTTGAAATTTACCACAAAGCCACAGCAACGGACATTATAATTCCCCAATCCTCGAACCACCCACACGCACGAAAGCAAGCAGCACTTCGACACATGCTCCATAGACTCAGCACAGTACCGCTCACCAAAGAAAGCTACCAAAAAGAAATGGACATAATAATGCAGATAGTACAAAATAATGGTTACAATAATAACACAATCACAAACCTAAACAACAAAATTAAAAGTAAAATAAAAGCACGACTATACAGGATAATCAGAAAAAGATGAAAGAAAGCACAAGATGGTAAACAATGACATACAAACACAAACTCACCCATAAAATCACTAACATTTTCAAAAGACAGGAAATAAACATAGCATACACAACAGGACATAAAACAGAGACATATACCAGAAAGCAGGTATATATCAACTACAGTTTGACACTTGTGAAGGCAGTTACATAGGACAAACAGGTATAACACTTTATGTCAGAAATATGGGACAAACCAATCCACATTTGCAGAACACCTAAGAGAAAATGACCACAAACCAACCACTAGAGAAGATTACATGAAAATAATTAGAATCAACAATAAAAAACACCTCCTAACACTGCAAGAAAATTACCACATACAGAAAACACAATCAGAAGGGAAAATCCTGTTGAATGACCTAGTACACAAGCCAAGCAATTCATTTTTACAGTAATAGATAAAATAACAGAATAACGCTCCCTCCACACAATACTGAAACGAAAAGTCTAATCAGCTGTCACCAAAGTGCTCAAAAAAGAAAAAGAAAAGAAAAGAAGAAAAAGAATCAAAAATTCATGGGTTCTATCCCTCGCTCTCTCTCTCGCTCATACACACACACGGTATAAAGATCATGAATAGAAGTTAGTCTCGAACATAAACTTATTTTGGTTGACACTAAATAGGTAAACCACTACAGAGGAGGAAACACATAATGGAGTCGCAATATTTACATTGTGAAAAGCAGAGTCCGGCGAAATTGTTGTATCGAGTGACAAAACAACAATACTACTCCACAAACAAGAGTGAGAAACATGGTGAACAGTGTGAGGAAGGCCAGAACACAAAGTTGCGATTATATGGTAGTAATAAAAGTGATAGTGCGACCTCCAGACCAGAAGTGAGGAAACGCATATCAGCAAATCGTAAATAATTAGTTTTTTACAAAAAATCGCGACGTGAACTGTTTAATAACCTAAAACTAACAAAACTGTATCGTTGTAGATCCCACTGAAGGTGTGTTATAAAAGGAAAAGGCGGAATGCGTCAGGGATAAATAAAGTAACTAGCAGCAGGGAAAGGCAGTTTTATTTACAAAACAAGTACTCCCATCATAAAACTTCAAATTTCACAAAGCGGCATACATTCAGTGAACCTGTAAGAAACGCACATAAGATCTAGGAGGTAAGATGTAAAAGTTTCAAAAAGATATATTTTCAACTCCAAAGAGAACTGAAAAGTTGCAGACATGCTGAACGAACTTTAGACATAAAACATCATCGCATAGATAGAGAGACTTCCAGGTTCTGCGACGCATGCAGGACTTCCAAAAGCATGCTACGCATTGATGGGGCAAGTCCACTAACTTCCACTGAACGCTGGACTACATTTCAAAGTAATACAGATACATGACACTATTTTAGAACACAGTCACGAAGTTTCTGTAAACAACGGTCGAAACGTTCTACCAGTGTTCAGTTCCTCCACAACAGGTAGTCGCTCCTTAGCCACGGAGCCGTTCAATAACCTCTGTGTGAATGTCCTCAACGTTGGAGAACCTGCGACTGCTAGGAATCAGTTTCTCGATTGACTGAACAGTGTCGTCTGTGGCCGGTGTCCGCGGTCGGTGTCCGTGGCTTTCAAAAATGGTTCAAATGGCTCTGAGCACTATGGGACTTAACATCTGAGATCATCAGTCCCCTAGAACTTAGAACTACTTAAACCTAACTAACCTAAGGACATCACACACAACCATGCCGGAGGTAAGATTCGAACCTGCGACCGTACCGGCAGCGCGGTTCGGACTGAAGGGAATGGAACCGCTCGGCAACAGCGGCCGGCTCCGTGGCCTTCCTTCTCGATCAGAATCAACCACGCCTATGCGGCCGTCGTCCAATTCTGGGCACTATTTATCTATAACAAGAGGCGACATTGCATTTCAGTTTTCCGCAGCCTGCAAACATTGCTGTAAAGTTTCGTGGTAGTGGTAGCTCAATCGTTAAACGTTGACAGATCGTAGAAAAATCCAGCTTTGCGTTTTCCCCGTTTTTAGTTCGTTGTCACTCAATCTCCCATGTGTTTCTAGAATCTTCTCGTAGTATTTTCTTTATTATGCTTAAATGTGCTTTTCTGGAGCTTAAGCCGGCCGTGGTGGCTGTGCGGTTGTAGGCGCTTCAGTCCGGAACCGCGGGACTGCTACGGTCGCAGGTTCGAATCCTGCCTCGGGCATGGATGTGTGTGATGTCCTTAGGTTAGTTAGGTTTAAGTAGTTCTAGGGGACTGATGACCTCAGATGTCAAGTCCCATAGTGCTCAGAGCCATTTGAACCATTTTTTTTTCCTGCAGCTTACCGGTAGTGTTGTCGGTGATTGTCTGCTCTCTTTACCAGATTATAAGCTATTTCACAGGCTTGTATGAGCTATATAATCCATCTGAAACATATCTACCAGTTTTGCATTGCAGCCTTCTCATTTTGGATCGTATTTCTTCAGTCAGGAAGGTATGATCATTCGGGTTTCTTAATGGATCTAATTTCATCCTGCCGTCAATTTGGATTACAGCAACTCTGTCGATATTGGTTGGATTGTTAACTGATCAAAGTACATTCAGAATGGCAAATTGTTCTTCTTGATTACTTGAACATTCTTTGTCCAATTAGAGCTGTAACTGATGAGTAACATTTTTGTCAGTACATAATCTGCACACTTCAGACGTGTTCTAAATAAATTATGTGCTACGTGGTATGTTATTTGTGAAATGTGTTCTGAGTTTTGGCTAAGAATTGTTACATTCGGCAAATAAGACTTTTTAAGAAAAGGATAACGCCAGTAACTGTGACAGGACCGCTCCTTGACTTTTATGTACATAAAGTGCCTGCAGTACAAGTTGAAAGTATTTTGAGACTGTCTGAAGAAGCTTGAGAATGTTTTCTCACGACACTGTTGAATACGGAAATTCGTTGTCTGTAAATAACCACAGAAGTCAGGTGACCTTGAGAGTGTTTGGCACGGCAAACACTAGCTTGCTTGAAACGTGGGATACGACATTGCCGATATGCGGGCGAGCATTGTCGTGGAGAAAGAGTGGCCCAGTCTCGACCAGCTGAGGTCGGGCTTTGTGCATTTCTCTGTGCAGGTTTTGCGTGAAGTTACGATAAGACTGCTGTGACTCTTGTTCCACTTGGGACTCTTACCTGTCATAACAATAGCTCGGTGATCATATGCTAAATATCGTCTTTTGCTTGATCTTTGATTGAGCGCCTCGAAATTTTTTTGGACGTGGAAAATCTGAAATACTCAACGCATGCACTGTGATCTCAACTCCGGCTCAAACTCTCTAATCCACGTTTCATCAGTAGCGATAGTTCCACACAAGAATCAGTGACTTTCACTGTCGAATCGTTGTTTGAGGAAGGTTGCAATTTCCAGGCGTTTCTGCTATTCTTCAGTAGTCAAACAGTGTGGGACTCATCTCGCAAGAGCCTTTCTCTTTTTGAAATCATTTGTCAGAATACGAATAATTTTTTTGAAATTCCCGTGGCTTCAGGGAGTTCCTCGCAAGTCGCACTGCGATCTTCTTCAAGAGTATCTGCCACAAGTTTCCCACTTCGTTCGTCTGTTGACGTTTTAGGCCTCCCGGGCCTAGCATTTTTGTCTGCGCTCATATGACCAACACGAAAAGAATTAACCCCACGTGAAACTGTACTACGGTCCACTTTAAACTCACCACAGACGTCACTCGTGGATTTTTGTAGGGTTTTTGCAACGTAGAGTTTCGATCTTGATGTACGACCGCTGGTCTTCGACGGTCACAGTAGACGAGACCGCTGCAGGGCCGATTAGTACCACTCACCAATTTTATGTTAGAGTACACTGCGGAAAAACAGAAACACGTGCTTCTTCCTCAAGCTCCCAACTACGTCTGACGTAATTTTCATTGTTTTGCATCAAACAATCCACCCTAATACCAACCTATGCATTATTTTTGAGATGTGCCTCCTAATTACATGTGGATTGGTAAGAGAAAGGTTTCTGTAATATTCGAACACCCGATAAACAGTTTGGCGTTATTCAGACACGTCGAATAAATACTGTATATGAGCGTAATCCGGCGAAATGTATGTACACTATCTCATCAAAAGTGTCCGGCCACCCAAATGTAATGCGGAAATCAATCAGTAACAGCAGAATGGAGCGGTCTGGAGAGATCAGTCACTTCCAACGTGGACTAGTCATTGGATGTCACCTGAGTGACAAATCCATCAACGAGATTTCAGCTCTTCTAAAGCCGCTCATATCGATTGTTGGTGTTCTGATTGTGAACCGGAGACGCGAAGCAGCAGCCACAGCTAAACCAAGGCAGTACTAATGCACTGAAGGATAGGGAACACTGAGCACTACGCAGAGTGGTTCTAAAATATCGCGTGAAATAGTTGAAAGGAATCACTCCTGGGTTCTAGTTAAATAGAATGGAGTAAAATAGTCTAGCAGCACCTCATAAGCCATACATTTCTGTAAAATGCTAAGCGACGTTTCTGGTCGTCTAACAAAGGACGCCACTGCACAGGTATGACTGATAAGGAGTGAACTCGAGTGAATAGTCACGCTTGCTGTACCCTGTGGCAGTCCGATGGAAGGGCTTAGGCTTGACAAATGCCTGCAGATTTTTACCTGCCATCGTTGTATTACCAACGGAGAAGTATGGACGAGTGGTCTTAACATTTTGGTGGTGCTTTTCGTAGTTATGTTGTCGTCCTCTTGTTGCGCTTAAGAAAACACTAACTGAGAAAGAAATGAACGCATTTACAGCACTGTGTACTGTATAAAGTAGAAAAACAACTCGGAGACGATGGCTGTATCAGCATGGCAATGCACTCTGTCATAAAGCACCGTCTGCGAAGCAATGTTTGCAGGAAATAACGTTCCCGAAGTGAACTGCACTCGGCACATTCACTATGTAAATGCATTTTACATCTTTGGGATAAGTAAGAAGGTCGACTTCGCTTCAGACTCCATCTCCAACACAACTACCGTCCCTGGTTACGGCTCTTACGGAAATATGGCGACCATTCATCCACAACATTCACACACCTCTCTGAAAGTGTCTTCACCAGAATTCGTGCCCTAATATTAATGTCCAATAATTCGTGGAAGACGCCTGGAGACACTGGAATGTTTCAGATAGATTATATAATGGTAAGACAGAGATTTAGGAACCAGGTTTTAAATTGTAAGATATTTCCAGCGGCAGATGTGGACTCTGACCACAATCTATTGGTTATGAACTATAGATTAAAACTGAAGAAACTGCAAAAAGGTAAGAATTTAAGGAGATGGGACCTGGATAAATCAAAAGAACAAGAGGTTTTAGAGAGTTTCAGAGAGAGTATTACGAAACGATTGACAAGAACAGGGGAAAGAAATACAGTAGAAGAAGGGGGGTAGTTTTGAGAGATGAAATAGGAAGGCATCAGAGTGTAATGCATATGTGCCTTCCCTTCACGTGTTTATGCCAAGTATTACGCACATTTATGCGATCGGGAATGCTCAGTAGCAGCGAGGCTACATGTACATTTAACAATTAAGCTTCAGCAAGAAGCATTAGTGATGAAATCATAGGAGGCAATGTTGTGAAACCTTAGTAGGGATAAGATCCGACTATTTGGGAGTAGGATCCTACAATCTGAGACAGTGTTCCGAGACAAACTTCCGTCACATGTGTGTGTGTGTGTGTGTGTGTGTGTGTGTGTGTGTGTGTGTGTAGGAAACGAGAGAAGTGCCCTTATTGGCTGAGGGAGAACGGTCGCGAGTGTATATTTCAGATGTTAAACAAGTTATTGTTGTGGCGTAACAAGACAGCCACGCCACTCGGAAGTAGCCGAAAGGCACGCGTTAACTCACGCAGGCTAATAGAAAGGTCTGAAACAGGATACGTAATGAATACTATAAAGAAAAGTACGTAGCTCCTGGAATACTTAACTTTAATCCATCCTTGTGGTACATCGCTCTTGACAATACAAGTGAGACTCTGTAGATACACGCTAATTGCGCCTTGCTAGGTCGTAGCCATGGACTTAGCTGAAGGCTATTCTAACTATCTGCTCTGCAAATGAGCGAGGCTTTGTCCGTGTGCATCGCTAGCAAAGTCGTCCGTACAACTGGGGCGAGTGCTAGTAAGTCTCTCGAGACCTGCCGTGTGGTGGCGCTCGGTCTGCGATCACTGTCAGTGGCGACACGTGGGTCCGACATGTACTAATGGACCGCGGCCGATTTAAAGCTACCACTTAGCAAGTGTGGTGTCTGGCGGTGACACCACAATCCTCCCCCGCAAATCGGCGGACGGTCGTGTTATAAGGCTTCCGCCCGCCGTGGGGAGGACCCCATGTTGACGTATGCGACGAGGTGGGGAGCCTAACAACAGGCGAGGCTGTGCCACCCGCACCCTGCCATTCGGTCCGAGGGGAGCTAGGAAACGCCTGAAAACCTAGTCCAGGGTGCACGTCAACATGCGGTGTATGCGCCCGTAGAGATACAGGAGGGGCCGAAGGGTTGACCTCCATTCTTTCGTCTTCTGTCGAAGACGACATCTGGTCCGGAGCGGGCAAGAGTTCCAAGTCTGAGGACAGCTGGTCACGGGAAGCGATCGGCGGCGCGTGACCCAGGGAGGCGCCAGGCGGTTGCAGCCGCGCGTCCACTGCGGGCGGCGCCGGCGGGAGAACAGGGGGCGGCGGCGGCGGCGCGTCGCCACGGGGCAAAATGGAAGGCAGCGTCGGTAACACCTGGGGATGAGGCGAGCCAGTAGATGGGTCCCCAGGGCTCTGACCGGACGGCACCGTCGCTGAAAGCAGACGGGGAGCGGCAGAACCCAGGCGACGACAGAGGCGCAGCTGATTGAGATGCCGACGCATCTCACCAGAGGCCCCCAAAACCAAATACATAGCGCGGCCGAGGCAGCGAAGAATGCGCCCCGCGAGCCAACGCTGTGAACCGCGATAGTTGCGATAATAGACAACATCGCCAGGAGCAAAAGCAGGTGTCTGCCGCTGCACAAGAACCTGATGCGGCGGATGCAGCAAAGGCATCAAGGTTCGATGAGGACGACCGTGGAGCAACTCAGCCGGCGAGCGACCATCTCGGGGCTGAGAGCAATACGAAGACAAAAAGAGCAACAACGCGTCCTCCCGAGAATGCGACTCTTTCAACTTCAACATCTGTGACTTGAAAGTCCGGACCAATCGTTCAGCGGCACCGTTTGACTGAGGCGAAAACGGCGCGGATGTCAGATGTTGAATACCATTGGCCTTGCAGAATGACTGAAATTCTGCGGACATGAATTGTGGGCCATTGTCGGAAACAATAGTCTGTGGAAGACCTTCAATGCAAAAGATAGCAGATAACGCTTGGATGGTGGCAGATGACGTCGTGGAAGACATCCGGACAACAAAAGGAAAATTACTGAAAGAATCGACCAGAACCAACTATTGAGCATTCCAGAATGGACCAGCAAAATCAATGTGCAAGCGTTGCCAAGGGAAAGTGGCTTTCGGCCATGCAAAGAATTTCCGCGGTGGGGCGGATTGTTGTTCGGCACATGCCATGCAAGAAGAGCACATTGTCGTAATCGCAGCATCGATTCCGAACCAAGTACAGTGCTGACGAGCAAGTTGTTTCGTTCGCACTATACCCCAATGTCCTTGGTGAAGAAGCCGTAAGACAGAGGACTGTAACGAACGTGGGACCACGACTCTGGACTGATCATTATCAGAACGCAACAACAAAACACCACATCGTACAAAAAGCCTCTCCTTGTGAGCAAAAAATCGACGAACCAACGGATCCTCGATCCGTGACTTTGACAAGGGCCATTGCGTAGCAACAAAACGCAGAACGGGAGCAAGGACAGGGTCAGCAGCTGTGGCTGCAGCTACACGACGAAAATCAATCGGAAACGATTCGACCACGTCATCGGTTTCCGAAGCAATGAACATGCAAGCAAGTTCGGAAGAATCGAATGCTTTATCCTCAACAACAGGCAAACGGGACAACGCATCGGCGTTGCCGTGCTTAGCAGTGGGCCGATACAAGATATCGTAGCGGTACCGCGAG
Source organism: Schistocerca nitens (assembly GCF_023898315.1). Taxonomy (NCBI): domain Eukaryota; kingdom Metazoa; phylum Arthropoda; class Insecta; order Orthoptera; family Acrididae; genus Schistocerca; species Schistocerca nitens. The sequence goes on along the minus strand of NC_064614.1, from coordinate 230,036,625 downwards.
AGGAAAATAGACCAGCGAATGAATTTCTGCGCCATACATGGAGGTACAGGCTGGTTCGGATGAAAAAGCGATGTCATAGGTTTGTGGTCGGTGATGATGGTAAAGTGACGACCATACAAGAAATCATGGAACTTAGTAACACCAAATACGAGAGCCAAAGCTTCTGTCTCTATCTGTGAATAATTTCTTTGCGCAGATGAGAGCAATTTCGACGCAAAGGCAATAGGGCGATCAAGCGAGCCATCTTTGTGCGCAAGCACAGCACCGATCCCGAAATCCGATGCATCTACCATCAAGTATTAGAAAGCAACGCGATTTCAACTGGCGAAAGGCGCGTTCGCATTCCGTCGTCCAGACGAACGGAACACATTTACGGCGTAAGCGATGAAACGGAGCTGAAATGGAAGAAGCATTGCGCAGAAAGCGATGATAATAGTTGATTTTTCCCAGCACACTCTGTAGCTGCTTCAAATTCTGCGGCGAAGGCAAGTCTTGTATGGCACGGAGGTGCTCGGGACTCGGATGTATGCCTTGGGCATTGATTGATCACGAGCAAAAAACACACATTTGTCCTTCCGCAAGCGAAGACCATTTTGTCGCAATACCTGAAATAATGTTCGTAGATTTGCTAAATGTTCGTCTGCTGTCTTTCTGGAGATCACAATATCGTCCAGATAGTTCGCAGCAGTAGGGACCGACGCACAAACAGTTTGTAAATATTGCTGAAACAATGCAGGGGCGGATGCACACCCGAATGGCAGTCTTTTGAATCGGTACAACCCAAGATGCGTGTTAACCACCAAAACGCGCTGGGAGTCTTCGTCCACCGGTATTTGCAAGTACGCATCTGCTAGGTCCAACTTCGAAAAGTATTTACCCGGGCACAGTTTATCAAAAAGATCTTCCGGGCGGGGTAAAGGAAAAGTTGCAATCACTAGTCGTCGATTCACTGTTGCCTAGAAGTCCACACAAAGTCTCAGTTTTCTGGAAGGTTTTGGCAAAATTACTAAGGGTGAGGCCCAGAGAGAAGCCTGCACACGTTCAATTACACCTTGTGATTCGAAATCGTGTAATGTTCTTGCGACCTCATCACGCAATGCGTGGGGAACATTGCGCGCTCTGAAAAATTTCGGTTGCGCGTTTACTTTCAGTTCCAAATGTGCTTCATAGTTCTTAGCGCAACCAAGGCCCGGTGCAAAAATGTCTGCAAATTCTTCACATAGACTAGAAACACTGGCGGAAGGCACAGTCCGATTCACTGATAGGACCTGATTGACTATAGACAAGTTAAACAACTGAAATAAATCTAAATCAAACAAGTTCACTGCAGTAGAAGAACGAAGAACGTAAAATGACACAAGTTTTGTTTGTCCCTTGTACGTTGCAAGAAGGGTGCACTGTCCTAACACAGGGATATTCTGACCTGAATAGCTAGTTAATTCAACATTTTCGGCACGCAACGGAGGTTTGCCCACTTGTTTGTACGTATCGTGATTGATCAAGGAAACTGCCGCTCCGGTATCGAGCTGGAATGATATCACTTTGCCTTCAAAGTCCAAGTCTACAAAAAGTTTATTGTCCTGCTGACGACAAGAGCGACTTTCTCGTGCAATTGGAACTGATACTGGTACAGAAGCACTTGCGACCTGACGGGATTTCCGGTGACGACGACGCACACTTTTTGTGGGACGAACACAGTCACTGTTAGAGAAAGTGGCACTGGACGGAGTGGAATTAACTACATGAATGTCCATAGGCGAATGTTCACGAGCCTGAGTGTCCTTGGTTCGATTCCGGCACAAAGCAAAGGGCCTGGAATGGTTGTGATTGTCTGATCTGAGCTTTTTCTGGCAAACACTTTGAACATGTCCTTTCTTATGACAATAAAAGCAAATAGCTTGGCGTGACGGGCAATTGTCACGCGAATGTCTAGTCGCACACCGCGGGCATGATTGTACTGCATTTGCTCGCTTACGCGGCACACGTGGAGAGCTAGCCGGCAGCTGCGCAGACGAGCGCGAGGGCTGTTTTTCGTTCCGTGCAGCGCGCCCGGCGGGCCGGTTAATGTGACACATGGCTGGCGAAGTTTCAAATGATTCCTGTGCAAAGTCAAGTGTGTCTTGCCTATCCAATATGTCTAGCACTTGCTGAAGGGAGGGATTGACCAGTTTCAAATTCTGTTCCCGTATACGAACATCAGAAACGTTCTGCGCAGTTGCATCACGTACCATTGTATCTGAATAAGGGAGGCCACATTCACACTCAAAAGCGCAATCCCTAGTAAGGCCTTGCAACGTTGCAACCCACTCCCTATTAGTCTGACCGATCGTACGTTTTGTACGAAAGAACGTATACCTTTTTGCAACGACATTTACTGTTTCTTTGAAATAGGCATCTAACGCCGACAAAATTTCTTCGTAGGACAGAGTCGCGACGTCGCGTCGAGGAAACAATTTCACTATCACACGGTACGTCTGCACCCCGACACACGACAAGAAGTGAGGCTGCCGCTCATTACCTTGAATTCTGTAGGCGGCGAGATGAAATCCAAATTGGCGTGACCACTCCATCCAGGATTCCATGGCCGGGTCAAATGGCCGGAACGGGGGTGCAACAGCATGTAGTGGCTGCGGTAGCGGTGAAGCGGCGGCGGCCGCATCGTTTTGCATTGCACGGTGACCCTGGACGAGCTGTCCCAGGGCATCCAATAACGCCTGCGTCTGCTGATTCTGCAAGCGATAAAATTCGGACAGTACATCTGGAGATTGTGGCGAAGCCATGACACAAGCAAATTAATACAAACTCTATTGGCTCGTCGCCAACTGTTGTGGCGTAACAAGACAGCCACACCACTCGGAAGTAGCCAAAAGGCACGCGTTAACTCACGCAGGCTAGTAGATAGGTCTGAAACAGGATACGTAATGAATGCTATAAAGAAAAGTACGTAGCTCCTGGAATACTTAACTTTAATCCATCCTTGTGGTACATCGCTCTTGACAATACAAGTGAGACTCTGTAGATACATGCTAATTGCGCCTTGCTAGGTCGTAGCCATGGACTTAGCTGAAGGCTATTCTAACTATCTGCTCTGCAAATGAGCGAGGCTTCGTCCGTGTGCATCGCTAGCTAAGTCGTCCGTACAACTGGGGCGAGTGCTAGTAAGTCTCTCGAGACCTGCCGTGTGGTGGCGCTCGGTCTGCGATCACTGTCAGTGGCGACACGCGGGTCCGACATGTACTAATGGACCGCGGCCGATTTAAAGCTACCACTTAGCAAGTGTGGTGTCTGGCGGTGACACCACAGTTATAAAGTGAAGTTATTAGTTATAAGAACGCCACGTGTCGTGGGCAGTGTCTATCATTATGTAAAGTCAGAAAACGGTGTTAATGCGTGTAAAGGGTCGAATATAACGGCGCAGTCCAGAGCCGCCATATTGCAAATGCTGATTCTGTGATGTGTGTGACAAAGCAATTTCTGTATTAAAACAAGTATAGTACAAACGCTGTTGACAATTAACAACTGGCATCCCTAAACACTCCACTTCAGCAGGATCACCACCTACATGGAATCTGGCGACTGTGCGCTACTACTGTCCTACGAGGGACTTACCGAAGCAGCAAGACGCCAGGTTAGTGACACCGCCCAAAGAAGTACTTCCTTCTCGCTACAATGCCACTGAGGGCGTTGTAAGAGGATCAAGCAGGTAAAAGGACGAGGGCTAGTAGAAATCCTTGGATAACAGAAGAGATATTGAAGTTGACTAATGACAGGAGAAAACATAAAAATGCAGTAAATGAAGCACGCGAGAAGGAATACAAACGTCTCAGAAATGAGATTGACAAGAAGTGCAAAATGGCTAAGCAGAGATGGCTAGAGGACAAATGTAAGGATGTAGAAGCATCTGTCACTAGGGGTAAGACAGATGCTGCATACAGGAAAATTAAAGAGACCTTTGGATAAAAGAGAACCACCTGTATTAATATCAAGAGCTCAGATGGAAAACCCGTCCTAAGCAAAGAAGGGAAAGCAGAAAGGTGGAAGGAGTATATAGAGGGATATACAAGGGCGATGCACTTGAAGGCAATATTATGGAAATGGAAGAGGACGTAGGTGAAGATGAGATGGGAGATATGATACTGAGTGACGAATTTGACAGAGCACTGAAAGGCGTAAGTGGAAAAAAGACCCCATGAGTTGACAACATTCCATTAGAACTAATGATAGCCTTGGGAGAGCCAGCCGTGACTAAACTCTTCCATGTGGTGAGCAATATGTAAAAGACAGGAGAAACACCCTCAGACTTCAAGAAGAATATAATACTTCCAATCCTAAAGAAAGCAGGTGTTGACAGGTGTGAAAATTACCGAACTATCAGTTTAATAAGTCATGGTTGCAAAATACTAACACGAATTCTTTACAGACGAACGGAAAAACTGGTAATAGCCGACCTCGGGGAAGATCAGTTTGGATTCCGTAGAAATGGAACACGCGAGGCAATACCGACCCTACGACTTATCTTAGGATAAGGAAAGGCAAACCTACGTTAGTAGCATTTGTAGACCTAGGGAAGGCTTTTGACATTGTTGACGGGAATACTTTCAAAATCTGAAGGTGGCAGAGGTAAAAGAAACCAGACGGCCGTTATATGAGTCGATAGTCATGAAGGGAAAGCAATGGTTGAGAAGGGAGTGAGAAAGGGTTGTAGCCTATCTCCGTTGTTATTCAATCTGTATATTGAGCAAGCAATAAAGGAAACAAAAGAAAAATTTAAATCCATCGAGAAGAAATAAAAAATTTAAGATTTACTGACGACATTGCAATTCTGTCAGAGACAGCAAGGGACCTGGAAGAGCAGCTGAACGGAATGGAAAGTGTCTTGAAAGGGGGATGTAAGATGAACATCAACAAAAGCAAAACGAGTATAATGGAATGTAGTCGAATTAAATCGGGTGATGGTGAGGGAATTAAATTAGGAAATGGGACAGTTAAAGTAGTAGATGAGTTTTGCTATGTCGAGAGTAAAATAACTGATGATGGTCGAAGTAGAGAGGATATAAATGTAGGCTGGCTATGGCAAGGAAAGCGTTTCTGAAGAAGAGAAATTTGTTAACATCGAGTATAGATTTAAGTGCCAGTGAAAGTATTTGTTGGAGTGTAGCCATGTATGGAAGTGAAACATGGACAATAAACAGTGTAGACAAAAAGAGAATAGAAGCTTTCGAAATGTGGTGCTACAGAAGAATGCTGAAGATTAGATGGGTACTAGTGATGAGGTACTGAATAGAATTGGAGAGAAGAGGAAGTTGTGGCATAACTTACTTAACTAGAATAAAGGATCGGTTAGTAGGACACGTTCTGACGCATAAAAGGATCACCAGTTTGGTACTGGACGGAAGCGTGGGGGGTAAAAGTCGCAGAGGGAGACAAAGAGATGAATACAGTAAGTAGATTCAGAACGACGTAGATTGCAGTAGTTATTCGGAAACTAAGAGGCTTTCACAGGGTAGAGTAGCATCAAAGCAGTCTTTGGACTGAGGACCACAACAACAACAACATCATCATCAACAACAACAACAATACGTGCCCGACTACTTCTGATCAGATATTGTAAAGTCATGTGGGACGCCGACTGACCAACGGTTTACTGGAAGAGTTCAAAGGAAAGTGTAGCGCTTCTAGGATACAAAGTAAAGAATGCTTGTGCAACCCATTCGTGGGTACTACTCAAGTGTTTTGGGGTTCCACCAAATCAGAATGAAGGAAAACATCTAAGCAACTGAGTGACGTGCGGCTAGATTTATTAGCTGTTTGTTCGAGCAGTAAAGAGTGTTCTGGAAATGCTTCGTGAGTTTCGATGGGAATTCTTGGATAGCAGATCTTTTCCTCTGTGTCTGTTGACTAAGTTCAGAGGATCAGCACTTGCGACAGAATGCAAAACAATTCTGTTTGTCTGATTTTCATCTAGAGTAAGGATCATAATGACGAAATAAGGGACATGAGAGCTTACAGGGAATTATTTACTGTCACTTCTTTTACGAGCGTAAAAGAGAAAGGACTGACTGGATGTGGTATAAAGTATCTTCCGACAAAATTTGTATAGTGACCAGCGGAAGTATATACAAGTAAATGTAACATTTTAAATTCATGTTATGTAACGTTTTTCCTTGGTTTATGGAATACAGTGCATTTTTATAGAAAATATGTTTGTGTTTTACTAGTATAAATTATAAAAAAATACAACAACAAAGCTTTGGAAACGGTGTACCTGACATAGTTAATGCAATACTCGTTATTTGTGCGTTCGCAACAGCAAAATCTGCAGAAAGCTACGGTCATACGACGTAATGTATGTAAACAAACGTATCTGATTAATTACGCAGATTGTCCAAACAAGGATTATCCAATAGCTAACGTAATAAACTATAAAGCAACTGCTTTGATTCAGCGTTAATAGAGGGGACGTATAATCAGCGAGGACTGCTGGCACACAATGAAGGTATAATTGTTGATTGACAGACCTAATTAATATCGCGCAAAATATAAATGGTTTAATTGAGCTTTCGTTATTATATTCTAGCCTGTAGGCGGAACGTGACACGGGAGCGTCCAATATTCATCATGACAGCGCCCCTTCTTCTGTTACCAGAGAGCAAGAATGACGATCGTAACAGCCGGCCCCATCAATGGACCACCCTGTATATGACAAGGCTCTCTATTTTTGCTGATCCTTAATCGTGGCACCCAAAACCCGCTTGCGAACACTACACTGGGCAATCTTGTAGAACGCGGAACGCACATAATAAATAAATAAAGAAAAAAAATTTGCAACCAAAACTGTTCTTCTCGCCACATTCTGCATACTGTTTTCTGTACCAACATGCTATGAATGGAAAGTCTATCAGTGGGCTCACACCATTTCTCTAACGTTCCCATCTCGAACTCCACGGGAAAAGCTAACGTTTAAACTTTCCGTGTAAGCTCTGATTCCTCTTATTTTATTACAATAATAATTTCTCCCTACATAAGTGGGTGTGAATAAAATATTTTCACATTCGGGGGAGAAAGCTGGTGTTTGAAATTTTGTAAATAAATCTCGCGTCTACGAAAACCATCTTTGTTTTAATGATTACCACTCCAACTCGCGGATCATATCCGTGACATCATTTCAATAGGTTCTTAGGAGAAGGTACCCAGGTTCAATTTCCGGCCGAGTAGAGTTTCTGCGCTTGGGTAATGGGTCCTCTGTTGTCTTTACGTTCATGTCGTCATAATTGACCGTCCACTGTTTATATGGCTCAATGGCACGTATCTAGAGTATATCCCCTGTTTTACGATGATACAAAATGAATTGCCCTTCTTTTAACTTTTTCGATGTTGCATGGGGGCTTAATTAAATAAAAAGAAATGCAAATAATTTTAATTTTTTTGGTTTAGTTGCTGTCTGTTCGGTTACGAAGTCTCGTAACGGTTGGCCCTGACTAGTATTATTACGCTATCTGACTGCATAGAACAATAACAAAGAATGAAATGGAAATTTTCATTAACACAATTAATTAACTAAGTCCCCAGCAACTATAAAACCTACGAAACCAAAGCATAAGTGTCACTGTTCTGTGTGTGGAAGTATGACTCAACGTACGCATCTGGCACGGTTCTTCTTCAACAACACAAGAAATTTTAAATATCATTTATACTGAATTAATTAAAGAAAATAGAAATACTACAATTGCGCAAGAAAACCAGGATTACACTCTAATACAAGAACACAAGCCAGATGCTTTGTTGACTGAACCTGTAATGAAGCATTATTTACGACATTAAATAATGAAAAATAAATCAAGTTTCGTTACCTTCATATACTGACCAAAATCACTCTAATCATTACAATATATCTCCACACCGACTCGCTATTACCACATCTCAACAAGAACTTTTCAGTATCACATCTCAGCAAGCACTCCCTACTAGCACATCTCAACAAACACTCTCTGCTACGAGTTCTTAACAAGCACTGACTACCACGAGCTCTCCCCAAGCACTGCCCACTACGACATCTCAATAATCACTGCCAGTGGAGGCGGCGGAACAATACTCTCTAGCGCGATCTCTGGCGCTGTGGCTCAGTGTAGCCACCTTTCATATGCCCTTCCTCCACAGGCTAGAATTTGATGGTATTTTTGCCAGCATTGGTGGTGAAAATACCACCAAATTCGTCAAAAAAATACAGACAAAAATAAAAGATAATATTAATGCGTAAATATCATATAACTAGATAAAATTTTGGCTTTGCACTGACCTTTCAATAACCTAATATATAAAATACAGTAAACAATACAAAAATCCTTCGTACATGGAAAATACCACCAAATTCGTCAAAAAAAATACAGACAAAAATAAAAGATAATATTAATGCGTAAATATCATATAACTAGATAAAATTTTGGCTTTGCATTGACCTTTCAATAACCTAATATATAAAATACAGTAAACAATACAAATTCCTTCGTACATGTGACTTTACATAACAGTTTACACAAGTATTATGTGGTTAAACAGTTCAATCAATAGCGTCAGCAATGATGAATATGTGCAGGTAAGAGTCTCATAACTTTTCACAAACAGTAATACACAAAAAAATCAATTTATACAAATATTCACATAAACGCTTTCCATAGCTCAAGAATAAGCAGTTGACAGTTCCAGCAGTAGCACCCAGCAATGGTCAACAGGTGCAAAAACCAACAAGTGACATTTTTTCAGTAGAAACAGTCCATCAGCAATGTTGAACAGGTGCAGACCGCAGTCCATAGTATTCACTTTCACTAATCACACTGTTCATCAGCAGAAATTAAACATGACTAAATGTCACACATCATGTTGAAAAGTGCAGCACCATCACTAATCAGACAGTTCAGGCATGAACAATAGTTTGAATACACATACAATGCTTTTACACTAAACATACAAATCATAACAAACACACAAATGATATCAGATAATTGTCCTATTAACTATTGCAATACACAAATACCAGTAAACCTATAATATTTATGGGTGTCAGTGCAAGCCACAACAAACAAGTAAAATAATATTTAGGAGATAGGTTGGGATCACTTCTCTGGGATTATAAAAGGAAAACACACAAAACACACTCACTCATCTTTCATCCACATTAGTGCTACTGTGTAATTGAATAGTGTTAACTGTGTAAATGCAATTCTGTCAAAATTTTATGTTCATCATGTGTATCAAGTAGTAGTGGCAGCAATGTATAACAGTCAATAATAGTTAGTCAACGTCATAGTCATCATGTCAAGACCAATGTTTGCCAAGCCAGATCAAACTGTACGGTTGCTGAACAACTGTCAGTGAGCCAAGATATGCAAATACTTCCTCTCTTCAAAAAAAGTATATACTGCTTAGTGATTTAACAAAGTGTGTGTGTAGACAATCTTCCTTCTACTTGAGTGTTCTAGTCTGCCATCTTTATCCTCCTTGTTCCATATAGACCAACAAAAAAAAATATGCTCCTCACTTACTTCACCTCTTATCCACCAAAACTCCAATAATCATCAGCATCACATAATCTCAATACTTCAATAATACCTCTTCAATACGTCGATCATCAATATCATTTACCTTACCTCTTGTCCACGAAAACTCCAATAATCATCAACTTCACATAATCTCAATACCTCAATCATACCTCTTCAATACGTCGATATATATAACCTCATTGCCAATATCATTTCACTTCCATAACAACTCTTTCCTCTAGTCAGTCTCCTCGAACAAGTGCAGACAAAATCCTAATGCAAACCTCAATTCATCATCTCATACAATCCGAAGACACAATGTCAACACACAACCTCTCGTGTAATCCATCTGATCCAAATCTGCTACTCATTATAAATTATAAGATACATTTTGTTTACCTTGTCCATCATTAAATAAAAGAAATGCGTACATGACCTCTAACAGACTTAGTTCGAATAACTCTCAGTAATTAATTACGATTACGGAGTGTGAATGATCATAATATTTCACAGTGTGTACACCACTTCAAGAATCATGGCAAAAACAAACAGTGGAGTATTTCTTGTGTCAAGTGTCACTTCCTATTTCAATTACTCACGAAAAATGCAGTGTAATAACTGTCGATGGTCTAAACCTAGTGTTGGTATGTCATGTCGTTATCTTCCTTCCTATTAGCATAAATTTATACAGCTTCCATAAAACCTCCAGCTCATGTGACTTCTATGAAGCTTCTCGTACTAATGTCAATCGTCGAATTATAGCAGTTCATTTTCTTATCTTAAAAATATAAGGCTCTGAGCGTAAGCAAAACATGCAATAGCGAGTAAATATACCAGTAGAGAACAGAATGTCAACAAGTGGATGCAGCACAATCCCTACAACGAGGCTCTGCCAAGCAAACAATCTATAATTAATACCACAGTGTAACCTAAACTCTATGTTCGTACACAGTATATCAGCATTTCTATATTCTAAATTAAAGAGTAGTTATGACAACAAAACAGAAGTGTGTAAATATGCAATCCATACGCACAGCAGCAAACATATATCTTACGTAATAAACAAGTCATTAGCATCATTCAGCATAAGCAAATAAATGTTCATATGTAATCTTAATAAGTAAACATGAAGGCGCAAGCAGATAAATCACAAAGTGTAACCTACATACCTAACTACAGTCAGCACAATTAATCAGGTGACAATTATAATTTAAATAAATAAGCACAGCAGGCACATAATAGAAAAATATGACATCAGTGAAAAAGCAGTGCAGCCAAGCGATGCATAATATATACAAATAACAAGCCTGTTCATTAATCAATCATCGTCAAAATCAGTAAATGTACACAAGCACGTCGCTTCACAAGTAAATTCATAGAACATGAAATTTAGCACAAAGTATGAGTCACGTAATCGCAAGCAGCAAATTACGTCTAAAGTACGTACCTAAGTGGAAATATGTTACCTGAAAAATAAACTCAATTAATAGTTACCCTTTTTAGTTTATTACTTTTTTTTCTTCGAAATTACATTCTTCCTGAAATTTTCTCCATAGCAAGTCCTCTTAACGTCGGACACGCACAGAATTTACCTGAAGGTCGTAAATATTTTACACAACCGTATCCTGAAAAATACTGACCGTTAATAACATAATTTATAAAGTCACCATAGCTTTATACAGAATTTAGTCGGAGAAATTAGACTGTGTATTTGTTTACGTCTGTCAGTGCATTCGCACTGAGCGCTCGATCAGCTGTAGACGCGTGACGTAGAAGGTGATTGTTTGCGGTCAACGACAGCCTTGTGCGGCGCGCCGACTTCACTGTTGCTTTGAGTATCTGCCGCCGCCAAAGCACGGCGCGGTATCCTTGCATTCTCCGCATGTTTACTTATAACTGTTGGTTTCTCAAAAGTATGTCATTCCACAAAAATTTTTTACGTTCGATATATGATGTATTCCCTTAGAGCGCCGAGATTTAAGAGTTTCTACTTCAACAGTGTTACCATGAATAATTTTGCGAATCCTATATGGACCGTTATAAAGCAGAAAAAATTTGCGACATAAGCCTTTTCCTTTATGAGACAAACGATGAGATTTAATTAATACCTTTTGACCAACTGAAAAAGTTTTTAAACGACCAGGACGTTTAGCTGATTTCTCTCTTCTAGCAGCCGCAGATGCAATATTTTGCAGAGCCAGGTTCACAACTTCGGAATGCCGCAGTTTCCGTGTAGGCGGAAAAGGAACGATTTCAGAAATGCGATTAGTCGGTGCTTTATTTTTTAATATTAATAGAGGCGGTAAAGAAGTTGAGTCATTAGGAAGTTCATTCAGAATGTTTTGAAAAATATGAAGATACTGATCCCAAGTTCTGTGATTCTGATGACAATAAAGACGGCACAATTTATTGATTTCCTTCATCCATCTCTCTGAAGCATTAGATTGAGGGTGAAATAGTGAAATAAAAATTGGTTTAATCTTACGACGCCGTAGCGTACGAAGCCAAATTTTAGAGCGAAACTGTGATCCATTATCTGATATAACCTTATCAACATGACCAACTTCTTTAAGAAAATGTTTGATGAAAGCATTAGATACTGAACGAGCTGTTGCTTTGCGTAAAGGTGTAAAACACACATATTTTGATGTCAGTTCCACTACTACGAAAATGTACGCAAAACCATTAGTAGAACGAACCACTGGACCGAACAAATCGACTGCAGCCATGTCCTTTAATTTCGCTGGAATGATAGGAAACAACGGTGCTCTGTGAGAAACAGTTGGCGGCTTAGCCTTTTGACATAATTTTCATTTGGCAAGAACAGATCGAATACGTTTTTCCATATTACTGAAGTAGCAATTTTCTCGTAATTTATGAAAGCATTTTCTGGGACCAAAGTGCGCATAACTGAAATGTGTGTACCAAATCAATTTATTGACCCACTCATCAGGAATACAAACTAACCAAACAGAGTTGTCGACCGATTTTCGTTTGAAACTAAATAATACTGTCTGATCGCTACGCTTTCCTTTCTCCTCCACTTCTCCTTAATGTCCTTCCAGATTGGATCCTTATTTTGCTCCTTAGCGATGTCCTGGAGCGAAGACGAAATAAAGTTCTCAAACGCAACACCTTGAATGTACATCAAACAATAATGGTTTTCTTTGCAGTCCTCTTCAGCACTTTGTTTCAAACCCATAGGTGCACGTGATAAAGCATCAGCAACAATATTTGAAGATCCCTGTATGTAAACAATACTAAAATCAAATTCCTGTAGGTACAACGCCCATCGTGACAATCTGCCATGAGTTAATTTTGTCGACATAAGAAATTCCAAAGCTCGATGATCAGTGTAAACCTTAGTATGTCTACCGAACAAAAATGTGCGAAATTTTGTGAAAGCCCAAACAACAGCCAAAGCTTCAAGTTCCGTAATCGAATAATTCTTTTCGGATTTAGAGAGAACACGACTTCCAAAGGCAATAGTCTTCTGTACTACAACGCCGTTTTCTTCTATCTCTTGAAATAAATGTGCACCTAGGCCTTTGTATGATGAGTCCGTCGCCAAACAAAAATCTTTAGACAAATCCGGATGTGAAAGAAGTGGAGCAGCAACTAAAGCATCACGAAGTTGTTCAAATTCTGACTGAGCTTCCTAATCCCAACACCAATTAGAATTCTTTCCAGATAGTTCACATAAACGAGGTGTGGCCAAATTGTCCAATCTAACAAAGCGTCTAAGAAAATTACAGACACCAAGGAAACTACGAACATCACGTTTTGTGGTAGGAACAGCATAATTACGAATAGCGTCTAGTTTTTCTGGATCAGGAAGAATACCTTCTGTAGAAATAATGTGACCGAGAAATTTCACCTGAGAACGACCAAATTCAGATTTTTCCAAGTTCACTGTCATGCCAACTCGTGCAAAAATACGTAATAATGAATCCAAAATTTTATTATGCTCACTCCAAGAACGTTTAGCAATAAGAATATCGTCAACATATGAAGTAATATTGTCACGAAGATAAACAGGTAAAATTTCGTTTAAACTACGAATGAATGCTGCAGAAAATATAGTAAGTCCAAAGGGTAATTTCCGAAGTCACTTTTGGGTAAAATCGTCATATCCAGTTAATCTTTACCTACTGTCTAGATAGATGGATAGTCGAAGAGTTGTTTTTATAGATGCAAAGAATAGTGAAAGAGTAGGCAGCGGTGCAGAAAACTAAAAGGGAAATAGCACCACTACAGCTCGGGGCCCTGTGAATGCTTAGGCACATATTCACTTAGTGTAGTGAATCCCCTGAGGACTTTAATAGCTGCGCATAAATTTCAATTTGTGACTTATTGGCAAATTTGGCGGAAGTGCGTACGTAAACTGATCTAACCATGAACATGGATGTATGTCATTCCTAGAATTGCAAAAGATCTTAAATTTCCGAACAGTCAAAAAGTGTTTATAGTCAAAGTTTTCGCCTCGTGGCGACAAAGACCTACCGCGTCTGTCCCAGTTTGAATGTCGATTATTGTCAAGTTCGCGCGCCTGGCGCTCTCTTGTTGCATCCCGTAAATGAAACAAATTATTTTCTTCAAACCCCTCTGGTATTTGTGATTCTAAATTTCTTTTGCCGTCTTTCCCTACGATTTCGCCTTCAATTTGTTTGACTTGCTTTTTTAATGCCTCAAATTCCCTTTTCGCGCGTTCATTAAATTTTCCCTGATTTTCAACATGCTTATTTATGTTCTGATACTCTTCGGTTTCTGCAAATGGCAATGGTGCTGTATCATCTGAATCTCTGTCCCCATGTAAACTAAGATTTGTCAATTTATCTGAAATCTCCTCAACTCTTTCCGATAAGTCACCTAATTGCTCTTTCTGTTTATTTACGTCTTCCGTAAGTGTCGCGACTCGGGTTTCAGTATTGACACATTTAGTAGTTAACTGTTCATATTGTTGTGTTAGATTATTTATTCTGTCATTTGGTACGGATTCCTCGATTCTCTCAAATATTTCCTCCTTATCGTGTGCACGTTGTAAATTTAATTCTGAAAATTTTTGTACTATCACGCGATCTTTTTCTTCCCGTTCTCTGTCCTGTTCCTCTTGTCTGATTTCTGTTGAAATTAAACTATTATTGTGAGAATTCAAAATTGGTTGTACTTCTTCTCTGGTTTCTTTCTTTAATTCATCTTTCATATTTTTGAAACATGTCCCTATTCGTGAGTCTAACCGTGTTTCCATTCTTTCCATCTCTGTCTTTAATTCAGATCCAAACCGTGTTTCCATTGTTCCCATATCAGTTTTTAATTCAGAGCGTAAAGTTCCCATATCAGTTTTTAATTCAGATCCCAAAGTTCCCATCTCGGTTTTAATTGTTCCTATCTCTGTTTTAATTGTTCCTATTTGTGATCCCAACTGTGATCCCAGTGAGTCTAACCGTGTTTCCATTGTTCCCCTTTGTAAGTCTAACCGTGTTGTCACTGTTTTTAATTCAGATCCCAAATTTAATATTGCACCCATCAACTGCTCCATAATAGCCGGTTCGAAATTCTTTTCGCCCCTAACATTTCCCGCGAAACCAACTTCTTTCGTCATGGCTGTAAAGCTATCTGTGTTCGATACTATTTCAGAATCTTCCATCGTTAATCTCGTATTCTGTGAATTTCCTGATTGAGAAAAATTTTGAAATGGTTCCGGACTATTTTCCCGACTTCTTAAATTGTTTTCAACTTCATTATCCATCATACTGTTGTCCTGTGTTGGCGAGTTCGCCATGTCAACAATTTCGTCATTCTCACTATCCATCATTTTTGCCTTTTTCATCGATCGCGTAATCATTTACAAAACATACAAAACTCGTCACTATATGAAAATTACACACAATGACACTTTATCTCCAACAATACCATTCACACGAAATGTTTCCCTCAAACACGATTAATCGAACAATTGAAATAATTGCACTAATTGTCAAACCCGTAGACAAGACAACAGAAATGAAATTTTGCAAAAAAAAAAAATACCATTAGAAGAATGACAATTACCAAATCTACACATGCCAAATAGACTACAATTACTAAACTACAAATTACTACAACAATACTACTGTCTACTATTTTTACAATCAGAAGATTCCAAGGGACGATCCTGGCAGGATCGCCACGTGCATGGGGGCTTAATTAAATAAAAAGAAATGCAAATAATTTTAATTTGTTTGGTTTAGTTGTTGTCTGTTCGGTTACGAAGTCTCGTAACGGTTGGCCCTGACTAGTATTATTACGCTATCTGACTGCATAGAACAATAACAAAGAATGAAATGGAAATTTTCATTAACACAATTAATTAATTAAGTCCCCAGCAACTATAAAACCTACGAAACCAAAGCATAAGTGTCACTGTTCTGTGTGTGGAAGTATGACTCAACGTACGCATCTGGCACGGTTCTTCTTCAACAACACAAGAAATTTTAAATATCATTTATACTGAATTAATTAAAGAAAATAGAAATACTACAATTGCGCAAGAAAACCAGGATTACACTCTAATACAAGAACACAAGCCAGATGCTTTGTTGACTGAACCTGTAATGAAGCATTATTTACGACATTAAATAATGAAAAATAAATCAAGTTTCGTTACCTTCATATATTGACCAAAATCACTCTAATCATTACAATATATCTCCACACCGACTCGCTATTACCACATCTCAACAAGAACTTTTCAGTATCACATCTCAGCAAGCACTCCCTACTAGCACATCTCAACAAACACTCTCTGCTACGAGTTCTTAACAAGCACTGACTACCACGAGCTCTCCCCAAGCACTGCCCA
This sequence comes from Schistocerca nitens, assembly GCF_023898315.1. Taxonomy (NCBI): domain Eukaryota; kingdom Metazoa; phylum Arthropoda; class Insecta; order Orthoptera; family Acrididae; genus Schistocerca; species Schistocerca nitens. The sequence goes on along the minus strand of NC_064614.1, from coordinate 230,020,248 downwards.
CTACGACATCTCAATAATCACTGCCAGTGGAGGCGGCGGAACAATACTCTCTAGCGCGATCTCTGGCGCTGTGGCTCAGTGTAGCCACCTTTCAATGTCTTGCCGCACAGCAGTGCCTTAGGAAAGACGGACAAGCGTAGTGAAGCTGTGTTTTGTGGATTTGTTGCATCTTCGAAGTGTTCGCCAGTAATAAACAACATCTCCTGGTGATCGTCAGAATTTACGTTGTTTGTGATTGTTACCTGTAGGTATTAAGTTGAAGCTTTAGATTTGTGCGTTTTAATAACCGAAATCCAACAGATTCCTTTGAGTACACATATGGATGTCCTCATACTTTTCAATTGTTAGGGTCAGTTGCCATTTTTCGCACGATACATATATTTTGTCTACATCACTTTGCAGTTGGTTTTATAAGTCACGTTTCTGACACGAAAGCACGAATCCAGTCGCACAGCTGAGACGGTACTCAATAGGCAGCAATTTGATTGGGAGACGCTTGTGAGGTACGTTATCATAAGCTTTCTGGAAATCTGAAAGTAATTAATGTATTTGAGATCATGAGAATAAAGAGTTAGCCGTGTTGCGCAAGAGCGATACTTTCTGAATCCGTGCTTACTATGTGTCAGTAGATCGTGACAGCTCTGTAATTCATGAGTCCGTAATTCAGCAGATTACTCCCATTTACTTTCTTGAATACTGGTGTGAACTGTGCAACTTCCCAGTCTTTGGGTACAGATCTTTTGTGTAGCGGCCGGCCGGGGTGGCCGAGCGGTTCTAGGCGCTACAGTCTGGAACCGCGCGACAACTACGGTCGCAGGTTCGAATCCTGCCTCGGGCATGGATGTGTGTGATGTCCTTAGGTTAGTTAGGTTTAAGTAGTTCTAAGTTCTAGGGGACTGATGACCTTAGAACTTAAGTCCCATAGTGCTCAGAGCCATTTTCGTCTAGCGAGCGATTGTATGTGATCGCAGTGTAGGAGTTATTACATCGGTATACATTGAAAGGAGTCTAATCGGTATATAATCTGGAACGGAAGACTTCCTTATTAAGTGATTTGAGTTGCTACACCGAGGATACATACTTTAAACTTACTCGTGTTAGCAGCTTCCTTTTCTTCGGTGGAGGAATTTCGGGTATTTAGTGATTTCGCCCAAGTCGCTCTGGCAGCGGTAACATAACCATTAGTATAGCGCTGTGAAGGTGTTGATTACGTCTTGCCGATGGTGTACTTTAAATGCGACTAGAATCTGTTTCGAATTTCTACGAGATTTTGTAACAGAGTTTCGCAGTGAAAAGCACCTCGCACTGAAAATCGCGCTAAATTTCCAACTTTTGTAAAACTTCATCACTCTTGGGGATTTTGCGTTGTTTTAAATGTGACCTGCACAGAGCCTTATTTACAACCTTGGTCCATGGCTTCGTGGGCTCTGCTTTACAGCCGCGGGGTTTGAGGCGTCATGTCACGGACTGCGCGGCCCCTCTCGCCGGGGGTTCGAGTCCTCCCTCGGGCATGGGTGTGTGTGTGTGTGTGAATGTGTGTTTTGTTCTTAGTATAAGTTAGTTTAAGTAGTGTGTAAGTCTAGCGACCGATGACCTAAGCAGTTTAGTCCGTTAGGAATTCACACACATTTGAATATTTGAACATCTGCTTCACATTCGAACCCTACTATCACCTCTTACCAAAGGAAATCGGGACTCATCTGTCCAGGCCAGGGTTTTTCAGTAGTCCAGGGTCCAACCGATACGGTGACGAGCCCAGTTGAGGGGCAGCAGGCGATGTCGTGCTGTTGGCAAAGGCACTTGTGTCGGCTGTCTGTTGAAATAGCCATTTATCGTCAAATTTCACCACACTATACCAACGGATACGTTCGCGGTTCATCCCACATTGCTTTCTGCTGTTATTTCACACAGTGTTTCTTGTCTGTTATCACTGACAACTCTAAGCAAACGCCGGTCGTTAAGTGAAGGCTGTCGGCCACTGCTTTGTTCTTGGTGAGAGGTAATGCCTGAAAGTAATGCCTGAAATTTTGTATTCTCAGCACCCTCTTGACACTGTGGGTCTCAGAACACTGAAATCCCTAACGTTTTCTGAAATAGAATGTCCCATGCGTCTAGCTCCAACTACTCGTTCCGCGATCAAAATCTGTTAATTCCCACCATGCGGCCATAGCCAGGTTGGCAACCTTTTCACGTGAATCACCTGAATACAAACGACAGCTCCCCCAAATCACCGCCCCTTTATACCTTACGTATGTGCGACTCCCACCATCTGTATTCCTTGCATATTCCTAGCGCAAGGCTTTTGTCACCTCTGTATACGGCACGTGATGCTCCCCTACTGGCGAGATGTACCGACGTAAACAGCGGCTGTCGGACGGCAAGCATCTAATCGAAAAGGTTACTGCGAGTTGTTCTCCTCAGGCTGTGTGTGGCGTGAGCGGTCGTGTAAAATCGAATGCAGTCAGTGCTAGTAAAGCCGTATAACAATGTTTCAATAATGAGCCATAAAATGATTCCAATGCCTTTAAATGTCATTTAACTATAAAACAATTTGAAAGTAATACATATAGCAGTAGTATGTGGTAATAAACCAGAATAGCTACCTTCAGCTGTAGAATTTTTCTTAGGCTTATATAGTTAAGTGTGAACTTTGATTATTTTAGCCAATTATAACTATAATTCAAGCAACTCAGAATCTATGTATCCCAGGGAAACATGATGACACCTTGCAAAAGCTGGCGAATTTCTTGTTCTAACTATTGTATAATTCTTGCAGCGTTAAGTTTAATATATTTCATTAAATGCATGTCCCATATGCATATCTATATGCACTTGATTAGTACTACCAGCTTTGGTTAATAGCTATCACTACAGTGTCTGTTTAAATATTGCTGTTGAGATAGCAGACAACTGACGTTAGCTATGACACCTCGACACCGATATTTTTATAATTTAGCTTCACATTTTTTCTTTTCTTCATCTATATCCCGGATAAAATGAAATATTTCTTATGCTGATCTTAAGTCTTCCTCATCTGTATCCATAAGCTATTTCTATGTATTTACTAGTCAGGTTGTGTTATATTCTTAATGGTTCAAATGGCTCCAAGCACTATGGGACTTGTGAGCTCCTCAGTCCCCTAGACTTAGAACCATGCCCGAGGCAGGATTCGAACCTGCGACCGTAGCAGCAGCGCGGTTCCGGACTGAAGCGCCTAGAACCGCTCAGCCACAGCGGCCGGCTATTCTTAACGACAAAAGATGTTTTGTACTACTTTCAGACAGTAGCGGGACTCCGTATGTTTGATCACAGTCCACTGTCTTTGACCAGCCCGTCCAGCAGTACTGTCACCGTTTTAATCTGCAGCTGACCAGAAGTAGACCGCTACATTCAGCGTCTCGTGATTGAATGGAACTTGCTTAGTTCTCACCCGTCCAAATGCACAAAATTTCTCCAGACGCGTCCATGTCGAGGAGGTCGGCACCCCTTATTGGTGTATAGTAACAGATTTGAAAGTGTTGTGATATAATAGCAGACGGTTAAGAAAAACAGGAAACGGTAGATTTTTATGCTTGAAGAAGCTCCAGACGGAGAGAGTTTGAACCAGTTTATGTAAATCAACTACGCTACCAATTTTAAAGTATTGTTGAAGTGTCTGGGATCAGTACCAGGAGGGAACTGGTAAGAGAGAACATAAACACACGCACTCCTAAGTCTACACAGCTCTGCACTTAAAACAGGCTGTAATGTTAGACTGCTTGAGTTCGTGACCTATCAGTCATGTGGAATGCAGCGCAGTTGATATTCCAATGTAAGAAATACAGATACAGCGCATGACATACCTCTTTCTTACAGGTTTCTCTACGATAAACTATAGTAACAAAGTCTAAGACGAAAAAACTACTACCTTAAACCAGTGGTTCCTGAAAACAGTGTCTGTGAATGTGCATGTGTCACGGATGGATCTTAAAACCTCCAGTAGACCCGAGTTAGTGTCCGAGTGTGGATGTACCATGCATTATATCCAGAGAGATGTTGATATGCGGATCCACAATATGCCACTTCCGGGATAGGGTTTTAAGGTGCAGTGTGGATGATGGGATGCAGATCCGCAATATACCACATCCGAGTTAGTGTTCGACTATGGATCTGCCGCGCACTATATGTCCAGACCAATGTTCGGAGGTTAATCCACCACACATCACATCTGGGACATCCGAAGACGTGTTCTGGGTTCGAAGTTGGGTCCACTAGCAGGAGGACTGCGTCCTAGGGGCTGTGTGCGGCACATGCACATACACAGCATACAGAAAACAGAAAACGCGCTGCAAGTGTGGAATATGTGGGTGGAGGCGACTGGATGCAATCGCGTGCAGTGCTATACTGCGCCTCCCCATCAGAAAAATAGTGAATTTGCGCTAGGTGGTTGTCAGCTGTACTAGATTTACAAGCAGTTTTAGAACACTGAACGAGAGGATATGTCATGATTGCGTGGGTAGAAGGGACATAAAAAATCGATAGAATTGCCAAAAAATATGGAAAATATGTATAAAAATATAAGAATATACAGTCTACAGTTGCAGGTTAACTTTATCGTTTACCTAGATTTCAACGTTAGTAATAACGTCTTTTTCAGAACCTACAAAAAGTTAATATTATAATGTGCTAGTAAATTATATTAGATATTGTCATCCTACAGGATGCAACATGTAGTACTTACATAAAATATTATTTAAATGTTTGCCTAAAACAAGCCATGTCCTAAGTTAGCTTTATAAAACTTGATGCATAACCATAAGGTTTTGTCACTTCTATTAAACAAGCTGTAGCAAATTCACTTTAAGCCCGTTGTATGGGCCTCGTCGTGTGACTAGATACTCGCGGTCTGCCTCACAGAGGGCGGCGCGCATGCGCGAGCCGTATAGAATCAAACTCTTATTATGCACGCGTCAGATAAAATTTTTGCTATGAATTAATTTTATACTTTACTATTTTAAGTTAATTAAAGTATCCAGCATGACTACGTTTTACATTCTACTACAGAGCCTTATAAACTGACCAACAAATCTCGTATGAACATCTGTAGGGAAGGTTCTATTATTACAGAAACTGTAATGGTCACATGCATTATGAATTATTGTAAACCTAATATAAGCTGGAAGACTTCGAAGTATGCCCTATTTTTTAGATACAGTTGATCGTTCAGTAAACTGCCTCTATCTAGGTGTGCATAAATTTGTAGTTCCTCAAGGGTGTCTAGTCTATAGTCCTTAGGTTCATGATGTAGTAGCTATATGTCACGTAAAGGTTTAGGTGTATGAGCCATTTGAACCAGATGTTTCGCAAAGGCTGACCCCCGTGTTCCTACGCCCTTTATTGGAAGATGTTCTTTAAACCTTACTGCTATAGCTATGCCTGTTTGACCTATGTAATAACATGGGCAATCATCACACATAATCTTACATAATCTCACATACGCCTGATTTCGCTGACTTATCACAGCCTTTCTCAAGGGTATGAACCAAATTTCGCTTTAAAGTATTACTCGTCGAGAAGGAAATTTTAAAACCTGAATTTTTCAACAGGCGCCCTATCTTGTAAGAGACGTTACCTATATAAGGGACCGACAGCCATTTCTTGTTCTGATCTTGGGTTTGAGTATTTGTGTTTACTAAAGTCGTTGTCCTTTTTCGCGTTTTCTTATGATATAATTGCCTCACTATCTTTGGATAATGGCCATTATTCTGTGCAATACTCTCGAGAATTTGTAATTCTTTTTCGCGGTTGACATCTGACAACAGGATAGAAATCGCCCGATGGATAATCCAAAGACCCTCGGCTAATCCCGCGCGGCTGGCGCAGGTCATTTGACCATATTTTCCGCTGTCCTGTCAGGATGCATCAGTCGCATGACATAGCCTACGTTCAACTCGTATACAACCTTGTGTTCTGTATTTGACTTAGAGAACTGTCTACTTGCGATCGTTAACAGCAAATCTCTCCGTCATCAGAGGACTTCCATCTCATGTGTGATGAAACGTGACAACACTGTTTCGAAACATTCCTCTAAACGAACTAAAATTTATGCGATGTACTCCAAGCCCTTGTCGAATCTTGGGTATAAAACCGAGACTTCAGTTTCATAACTAAGATGATTCTAAGTTAGCGATAGGTGTTTGTGAGACACTGCAATCCCCATATATACATCTGCTTGACAGGTGCCCGGTTTCCACAGTTACTGGCGGCTTGATGTGTAATTTCACATGTCGGACGCAGGTGCTATGCGTTTATCTGCTTCCTTGTAAGAGGTATTCTCCGTTATTCAAATGGTTCAAATGGCTCTGAGCACTATGGGACTCAACATCTTAGGTCGTAAGTCCCCTAGAACTTAGAACTACTTAAACCTAACTAACCTAAGGACATCACACACACCCATGCCCGAGGCAGGATTCGAACCTGCGACCGTAGCAGTCCCGCGGTTCCGGACTGCGGCGCCAGAACCGCACGGCCACCGCGGCCGGCTTCTCCGTTATTAACGATCATTTTATATAGGACTGGTGCGTGCATAGTATAATTTCTGAACCTTGATCAGATGTGAACAGCGGATGCTATACAGCTCTGGAGAGTTACATTGTGCATGTATCACACTGAACCACTTATAAGGAAGTAGTTTTTTCATTTTACAGTTTGTTACTATAGTTTATCGTAGATAAACCTGCAAGAAAGATGTATGTTTTGCGCTGTATCTATATTTCTGACATTGGAATACTAACAGCGCTGCATTCCACATGACTGATAGGCCAGGAACTCAAGCAGTCTAACATTACAGCCTGTTTTAAGTGCAGAGCTGTGTAGACTTAGGAGTGCGTCTGTTTGTGCTCTCTCTTACCAATACCCTCCTGGTACTGATCCCAGACACTAGAACAATACAGGGTGATTCAAAAAGAATACCACAACTTTAAAAATGTGTATTTAATGAAAGAAACATAATATAATCTTCTGTTATACATCATTACAAAGAGTATTTCAAAAGGTTTTTTTTCCACTCAAAAACAAGTTCAGAGATGTTCAATATGGCCCCCTCCAGACACACGAGCAATATCAACCCGATACTCCAACTCGTTCCACACTCTCTGTAGCATATCAGGCGTAACAGTTTGGATAGCTGCTGTTATTTCTCGTTTCAAATCATCAGTGGTGGCTGGGAGAGGTGGCCGAAACACCATATCCTTAACATACCCCCATAAGAAAAAATCGCAGGGGGTAAGATCAGGGCTTCTTGGAGGCCAGTGATGAAGTGCTCTGTCACGGGCTGCCTGGCGGCCGATCCATTGCCTCGGGTAGTTGACGTTCAGGTAGTTACGGACAGATAAGTGCCAATGTGGTGGCGCTCCATCCTGCTGAAATATGAATTGTTATGCTTCTTGTTCGAGCTGAGGGAACAGCCAATTCTCTAACATCTCCAGATACTGTAGTCCAAAACTTTATTGGCTGAAATGGCACAGAAAACGTTCACCTTAGGCGAGTCACGTTCATACTGAGTTGTTTCCCGCGGATTCTCAGTGCCCCATATACAGACATTGTGACGGTTGACTTTCCCGTTAGAATGGAAAGTTGCTTCATCACTAAACACAATCTTTAAAACGAAAGATTCATCTGTTTCCATTTGAGCAAGGATAAAATCACAGAAATCGATTCTTTTAATCTTATCAGCTGCAGACAGTGCTTGAACCAATTTCAGACGATAAGGTTTCATAACTAACCTTTTTCGTAGGACTCTCCATACAGTTGATTGTGGAATTTGCAGCTCTCTGCTAGCTCTGCGAGTCGATTTTCCTGGACTGCGAACAAATGCTTGCTGGATGCGTGCTACATTTTCATCACTCGTTCTCGGCCGTCCAGAACTTTTCCCTTTGCACAAACACCCATTCTCTGTAAACTGTTTATACCAACGTTCAATACACCACCTATCAGGAGGTTTAACACCATACTTCGTTCGAAATGCACGCTGAACAACTGTCGTCGATTCACTTCTGCCGGAGCTCCATCAGGCATAAAAATCATCCGTTTCTCGTTCTTCTTAACCGTCTGCTATTACGTCACAAGACTTTCATATCTGTTATTATACACCGATAAGGAGTGCTAACGTCCTCGACATGGACATGTCTAGAGAAATTTTGTGCACTTGGACGGGCGAGGACTCAGCAAGCTCCATTCATTCACGTGACACGGAATGCAGCGGTCTACGTGTTGTCAGCTGCAGATTAAATCGGTGACAGCGTTGCAGGACAGTCTGGTCAGTGAAATTGCGAGGGGGTCTTTCAGTCTCTAATTTTATCCTAAGACTGCGAGATTGCTCTGTGACTCCCATCCATATAGAGGATGTCAAATCCACGTCAAATAAAGTTTTGCCTGAAATTGATTTGTTTCAGATACACGCAGTAGAGTAGGGATCACGAGTGCAACATAAACACGAAACTAACTTTTCTCAGAAAGCAAAGACACGAAGTAACCCGAAATTCAAGTCAATTACGTACTGTACGTTTACCGCAGCTCGTGGTCTTGCAGTAGTGTTCTCGCTGCCCGTGCACGGTGTCCCGGGTTCGATTCCCGGCGGGGTCAGGGAATTTTCCTGCCTCGAGATGACTGGGTGTTGAACCATGGACCTTGCCGTTCGTGGGGAGGCTTGCGTGCCTCAGCGATACAGGTGGCCGTACCGTAGGTGCAACCACAACGGAAGGGTATCTGTTGAGAGGCCAGACAAACATGTGGTTCCTGAAGAGGGGCAGCAGCCTTTTCAGTAGTTGCAGGGGTAACAGTCTGGATGATTGACTGATCTGGCCTTGTAACATTAACCAAAACGGCCTTGCTGTGCTGGTACTGCGAACGGCTGAAAGCAAGGGGAAACTACAGCCGTAAATTTTCCCGAGGGCATGCAGCTTTACTGTATGATGGCGTCCTCTTGGGTAAAATATTCCGGAGGTAAAATAGTCCCCCATTCGGATCTCCGGGCGGGGACTACTCAAGAGCACGTCGTTATCAGGAGAAAGAAAACTGGCGTTCTACGGATCGGAGCGTGGAATGTCAGATCCCTTAATCGGGCAGGTAGGTTAGAAAATTTAAAAAGGGAAATGGATAGGTTAAAGTTAGATGTAGTGGGAATTAGTGAAGTTCGGTGGCAGGAGGAACAAGACTTTTGGTCAGGTGATTACAGGGTTATAAATACAAAATCAAATAGGGGTAATGCAGGAGTAGGTTTAATAATGAATAAAAAAATAGGAGTGCGGGTTAGCTACTACAAACAGCATAGTGAACGCATTATTGTGGCCAAGATAGACACGAAGCCCACGCCTACTACAGTAGTACAAGTTTATATGCCGGTTAAATTACAATAAAATAAATAACTTCATGAAATAATCACACAGTCCTCAGACACATAAATTTAAGTGGCTTAGACGGTAACAGGTGAATATTGAGGGCTAACACTCAAACAACTACAATCGTAATCATATTTTAAACAATATTAATTTTCTGAAAGGGCAAAATCGCACCAGAATTCTAGAACTCAGTTACCCAAAAGAGCCTAGATTCACTGGGGCGCTAGCGTTTGCTTACCACAGCAGCAGGTAATTTTACAGCCGCTACATCACTCAGGAAAGCAACAACTTCCAATACAAATCAGACTCAATCTAGACCTCAGTGGTCACTAACACAGGTAGCGTCCTGGAATATATGACAATTAATTTCAGGCACAGTTAACAAATAAACAGACATTGAACACGTTATAATTAACAGAAGTTTTAAAACACAAAGGGTAAATTCAGTTCTTCAGAGTAATGAAAAACCACAAGCAATGCAGCGAAACGGGAACATCTTCCACACTGGAGCATGTGCGTCAGTCAAATACCGGCACCAGAAAATGAACGGCACTCCAACACCTAAATCAGCAACTATGCCTCCTTAAAGCAGGGTAAATCGACTGTGACGACAATAGGCCCAAGTATCGCCGACCAGCACAACTCTAGCGACAACCAGCCGCTTAGACAATCGTACTCCCGTAAGCTCCGTGACCGGGTTCCCTGGTTTGATTCCCGGCGGGGTCAGGGATTTTCTCTGCCTCGTGATGACTGGGTGTTGTGTGCTGTCCTTAGGTTAGTTAGGTTTAAGTAGTTCTAAGTTCTAGGGGACTGATGACCATAGATGTTAAGTCCCATAGTGCTCAGAGCCATTTGAACCATTTGAACCATAAGCTCCGTGAACAGCCCGCGTACGTCACAAGTGCCTCTTATCTCTCTCGCCCTCACTGCGACCGACTGACTCCGATGTGGTCGACAAGCTGCCCAAAGAACCACAAACAAAGACTAAGCTGATATGCTACCGAAGAGCCACCTGGTGACAAGACGGAGACGGATCGCAACAGTAGGCAAAGATGTAAAAACGTAGAACGAGCCAACATGGTTCCTCCATCTAGACGAAGGCATTGACGTGCTCGACTTCTTGCCACTCTCTGAATGATACACACTCTGTCTCATTCTACACACTATTTTCAATTTGCTGTCGTAGCTGTGCTACATTCTCAATTGCAGTACCATAAATGAACTCTTTGAGACAGAAATTAGAATTATATTAATACCGTCAGCTGCTCACGGGCGTTGATAGATATCAACGGGGACAGGTGAAAATGTGTGCCCCGACCAGGACTCGAACCCGGGATCTCCTGCTTACATGGGAGACGCTCTATCTACCTTTTTTTTTTTTTAGACTCGAACTCTTTTTTTTTTTTTTTTTTTTTTTTTTTTTTTTTTTTTTTTTAACAGTAAGGAACTGAAAACTAGTAAGTGCACTCTTTGCGTCGATTTGGGGACGCACAGAACTAAAACCACGTTAACAGTTGTAGAAAAAGGCATAAAGAAAGAGAGCAAAGTGCGGGGCGAAGGAAACCATGAAACAAAACTGAAGGGTGGAATCCATACCACCATTAACCAGTGCTACATCTTGCACCGGATGGGAAAACTGAAACTGCGAAGACCTTTTCGCACCGGGGACAAAAAGAGGAAATGGGGCTAATACTGCTACAGAGTGTGAGGGTTCACAACGAAACTCTCCATCTGCTGTATCATCCAGGTATGACTTCTCGTAATGATGAAAGTAGATCCCACGTTGTACCGTGTAGTGTTCTATCATCGTATTGTAATTTTAGCTTCTCTTACCCGTGATGTTCCAGCTACGAGGAGGGTCGTGGAACGCACTCCACAAAAAATTGGAAAAATATTGTCGATACTTAGGGTTACGGAGGATCTTGCAATGTCGTTCCTGCAAATAGTTCCAAAAGTCTAAAGTGTCCTTAGTGCCGTCTTGAAACAAATAATGCACTGCATGTCCACGAAGCCACGTCATTGCATTAGTTTTAGTGCGTGGGTAATACGTTTCATCCGGGAATAAGATAGTCTTGGGGTCGATATGATTCGGCGTTACCCGAAGGAAGTATGCTGACATTTGCCTCACTAAGTGCCACACTGCCGTAGATTCGCCACAGCTAAGACGGTGTTCATCGTCGTCTTGAACGCCACAGCTCGTGCACGTGGGTGAGTCTACCATGTGGATCGCATGTAGCCTTGATCTGGTCACCTGCTTACAGTTGACAGTGATATACCACATCGCCGTGACGTCAGTGTCCAGTGTTACGTGGTGAATTGTCCTCCACACTACTCGCCAGTTGACGTTCGGGTGCTTCCTCTCCACGACGTTATCGGGTCGTCCACGTTGCAGGACCCTATAAACCGCCTTTGCCGTCGCCAGTTGAGTCGCTGGTAAGGCAAGTCGAACGTAACTGAGTTCGAGGTAAAAGACACCGATGTAGAAGAGCGAGGAGGGGACGTGGTGTATCGGCACAGGCGGCAACAGGGAGGGTGGTGCTAGTTCTTCTATTAACAAACTGGTCAGACTGTCCGGACGGCGGTGCCATAGTTTGACTAATGTGCTCACAAATAGGGCGACCGCTCTGTCATAAACGTGATAAAGGCCAAGCCCTCCCCGATCCGGGGGAAGGGTGAGAGTCTCATATTTTATCTTGAAAAGCATTCCTGAACTCACGAAGGACCCAAAAGCCGAAAGTATACGGCGAGCCAACAGCACCGGTATAGGTAATATCTGGGCGATGTGCGGAATGCGTGACGCTAAATGTGTGTTAACATACTGGGTCCGTTGGACGATGTCCATGGCTCGTAGGCGGTTGTTGGCAATGCCAGTCCGAACATTCCGTAAAAGCCGTCGAAAGTTGTGAGCAGCGGTCCGTCGTATATCGTCTGTAAAGTCAATGCCGAGACATTTCAAACTATCTCTGAGCTGTAAGGGGGTGACACTGTTCTCAGACAATCCGACCCCGATGTTCATCGCCACCGATTTTGCGACGTTGATACGGCTACCAGTGGCCATGCCATACTTCGTTATCCAATTTAGTGCGCTAGCGGTGTCGTCACCGTTGCGGATGACAATCACCAGGTCGTCGGCGTACGCTTTACATCGGAAAGTGTGGCCTCGTAACGTCATACCCGTTAGTCGTTGGCGCAGGCCGCAGAGGAGAGGTTCCAGGGCCACAGCGTAAAGTAAAGTGGACAGAGGGCAGCCTTGGCGTATCGATCGAGAAATGGTGAGGGGCCGCGAAGGTCGGCCGTTGACGATCACCTTGGACGTCGCGCCACGGAGTAGTCGCATGACGACAGTGACGAATGGTTGTGGGTACCGCATATGTTGGAGGACCGCTTCCAAATAGTTGTGGTCCACTCGGTCGAAAGCTTGACTAAAATCGATTGTCGCCAGTGCACCCTTCAGACGACATGCCCTCGCCAGTGAGATCAAGTCACGATATTCACTGAGTGCTGTTTGAATATTATTGTCGCCTCCTAATGACGTTTGATCGGGTGAGATAACATTTCGTAGGGTCTGGCGTATCCGCGCCGCCAACAGTCGAGAAAAGATCTTCAAGTCGCAGTTCAATAGTGTCAACGGGCGGTAGTCCTGCAGTCGTGAGCCACCGGACGGTTTGTGAATAGGAATAATCATCCCTTCCACAAGGGCCGCAGGGAGCGGCACGTCCGGGGATAGGAGATCGCGACAGATGTCCGTCCATCGGGAGGCTAATAAATATTGAAAAGTCCGGTAAAATTCCAAGGGGAGGCCATCAGGACCCGGAGACTTGTTGACAGCTCCTTTTCTAATGGCGTCGTTCACTTCTTCTTCTGTAATTTCTTCCATCAAGGCCGCTTCCATTGCCGGGGTGACGGTGCCGTAAATCGTCTGAGAGACGTCCTCCAGTGCTGTCGGATCAGGGGTCTGAGCGGAATAGAGTTGGGAATAATGATCGTAGAACGCTGTGTTTATGTCTTGTTGCGTGGTGAGGCGATGACCGTCCTCCGAGTCGATGAAGCGTATCAGCGCTCGTTGGCGTCGTTTACGTTCACGAAGGACGTGGAACATTGACGGGCGTTCGCCCGGTATCCGATCCTGCGTCCTCGAGCGGATGACTACCCCCTCTAGGTGGCGTCGTACATGAGCGAGGATCTGAGCCTTAGCACGGTGGACCGCCGTTTGTCGTTCCGGAGACGGTGCCATAGCATCGCAGTCGCGCAGGACCCGGAAGTAAAAGTCGAGTGTATATCTTCGCCAAGTAGCGTGGTCACGACCGTAGGTTATCAACGTTCGCCTCAGTGCCGGTTTGGCGCAGTCCAACCACCAGCGGATCGTTGTGGGATATGCACGGAGGCGATTTTCACACGAATGCCACGTATCCTCAACGGCTTGGCGGCAATCCGGGTACGACAGGTGAGCGATGTTTAATTTCCACGGGCTGCGGCTTCTCCACACTTGTTGCCGCCGCAGGGTGACGGCACAAATGTAAGCCGAGTGGTCCGAGAATGCTGCAGGCCACAGTTCCGCATCCTGTGTTCCAGCGGCGAGAGAGCGTGAGACATAAATCCGATCGATACGACTGGAAGAGTGACTTGTGAAGTGCGTGAATCCCGGTTGGTGGCCGTGAAGATGTTCCCAAGTGTCCACCATCTGCAGGTCTCGAATTAGCGTCCCGAGTTCCGGGCACGGATTATGTCGTGGGAGTTGATCTCTGGGCGCCAGTACGCAATTGTAGTCACCTCCAAACACCAGATGGTCGTGGCGGCCTTGGAAGAGCGGGGCGACGTCTTCCGCAAAGAATCGGGAACGTTCGCGACGTTTGTCCGTCCCGGAAGGTGCGTAGATATTGATAAGGCGGACACCCAATACTGTGAGTGCCATTCCTCTTGCCCCAGGCAGAAACAGGATATCGTCCACCACTATCCCTTCCCGAAGAAGTACAGCGACACCGCTGCCTGTTGGGGAAGCTGGAGAGACGCAAGCATCGTAACCGTACATGCCTGGGAAGTCGTCGACGTACACTTCCTGGAGAAGGGCTATGTCGATGGAAGCAGAGTTCAACATATCCTGAAGCAAGGATAACTTAGCGCGCGTCCGTATAGTGTTGATGTTTATAGTTGCAACGCGATAAGTTTGAGGTCTATCCACAGCATCCGTGTTGGCCATCAATACCCTGGTAAGGCTGTCTCGTCACTGTAACTGACGGCGGGAAAGGATCAACACTGGTGGGGTAAATTTCCCCCCGTGTCGTCCGACACGATGGGCAAGGAGTGTTCCTCACAGTCGTCCGCCCAGTCGCCATGAAACACCATCGGCTGTTGGTGGCTCTTAGTGGCTGCTGCGGCACTCGGCGCTGACTCCATCGGCTGTTGGTGGCTGTTAGTGGCTGTTGCGGCACTCGGCGCTGACTCCATCGGCTCTGCTGGCTGGGAATCGGCAGCGGTTGTCTGCTTGTGATCCTGCTGTGCTGTGGGGTCTGAGGGGCTGAAGCTGTCACCACGGCGATCTGTTGAGTTTGAAGTTACAGCGGCCTCTGTACCACCGGTACCGTCGTCGGAATTTCCACAGTCCATGTCAGACGATCGCTGCAAACACTCGTCCGATGGAGCACGCCGCCGTCTCTTGTGTTTTCGCGGGGAACGCTGTTTACGGACGTGTGTTTCAGTATCTGAATGTGGGTGGATTTCGTCAGCTGCTCCGGTGTCTGGAAGAAAAGCCGCTGTCGGCACAACCCGTGGGTCAATGTCCATCCTGGCATCCACGCCTTCTTGCAAGGTCGGTCGGTGATTATCTTCAGGTGGGGGCGCCGATGTAGAGGCCGGATCCTGTACTGCAGAAGCCATGTTGGTCTCTCCATCGGGGGCGGCTATCGGACTAATGTCGTCAGCATCGGAAAAGGGTGCTGCCCGTGTAACTTCGGCGTAATTGAGAGGAAGGGTCGTCACCGTAGAAGGAGTCATAGATTCACCTGTCGGGATTTGCGTAAGCCGTCGTCGGAGACAATCCGACCGGACGTGCCCTACTTGGCCACAACCAGAGCAAGTGCGTGGCTGACCGTCATACATAATGATCGCCCTACATCCGCCGATGACAAGATATGATGGAACATGTTTGGTCAGTTCAATTTTAATCTGTCGTACCCCGTTAAGGACGGGGTACGTTGTAAAGGTGGTCCATTTTTCGGCCATATGGCTGATCACTTTACCGTAGGGCTGGAAAGCCGCGGTGACGACGTCCGGCGGTACTTCGAAAGGGAGTTCGAAGACGCGTATCGTACGGAGGCCAAGCCCCGCGTGATCGATAGAGACCGCCCCAATATGGCCATCAGAATGTTTGAATTTAAGATCGTTCGCATGTGCGCTCACGATTCTGTTGCACACCTCGTCACTTACTAGCTTGACGTAGACAACACTGCTCGTGATAGAGAGATGGATACCAATTATGTCTCGCGGGTCAATTTTAACGTCGTCACGTAGAAAACGTTCCACCTCGAAAGCTCGCGGTCGTGCATGATCGGTTTGAAAACTGATCTTGATGGTGGTTTGTCTGTATGAATGTGCCATGTTGCGTCGGTAGTGATGGACTCTAAACTAGCGACAACGCAGTAGTAAACAACTACGGGCACTCGCGACCGCGCGGACGGGACGTAAACAAGACGTCCTCGCCGCAGCGCTGCGGAAAGCAGACTGTGTTGCTGTCCTTAGGTTAGTTAGGTTTAAGTAGTTCTAAGTTCTAGGGGACTGATGACCATAGATGTTAAGTCCCATAGTGCTCAGAGCCATTTGAACCATTTGAACCATAAGCTCCGTGAACAGCCCGCGTACGTCACAAGTGCCTCTTATCTCTCTCGCCCTCACTGCGACCGACTGACTCCGATGTGGTCGACAAGCTGCCCAAAGAACCACAAACAAAGACTAAGCTGATATGCTACCGAAGAGCCACCTGGTGACAAGACGGAGACGGATCGCAACAGTAGGCAAAGATGTAAAAACGTAGAACGAGCCAACATGGCTCCTCCATCTAGACGAAGGCATTGACGTGCTCGACTTCTTGCCACTCTCTGAATGATACACACTCTGTCTCATTCTACACACTATTTTCAATTTGCTGTCGTAGCTGTGCTACATTCTCAATTGCAGTACCATAAATGAACTCTTTGAGACAGAAATTAGAATTATATTAATACCGTCAGCTGCTCACGGGCGTTGATAGATATCAACGGGGACAGGTGAAAATGTGTGCCCCGACCAGGACTCGAACCCGGGATCTCCTGCTTACATGGGAGACGCTCTATCTACCTCAGCCACCGGTGGTACAGAAATTAGTGCGACTGTAGGGACAACCTCGCGCACGTCCCCAGCGAGACTCACATTCTCACCTTGTATGTCCACACACTACATTCGCACCTTGTATGTCCACACACTACATTCACAGTGTCCCTTGAGACAGCCCCAAGAGTTAAAGTCCAGGGGTTAAGATCCGGAGAGGTAGCGAGCAAAGCAACTGGTCCTTCACGATCTGTCCACTTATCGGGATGAGCAACTCTGAGATACTCTCTTGCCCGCCGACTGAAACGTGCAAGTGCACTGTCGACAAAGCAACACCAGTCGATACGCAGTTGAACGCGACATGCCAAAAGCCTGCGCTGCAGCATATGTTATGCCTATCACAAATGACATTATGCATGGTAACTCAAAAATAAAGCAGCTTTAGCCAAAACTTTATTCTATATTTTACTCTTGTTTTGATCCAGGTGAATCAAAAGTAATTCTGCATATTTCGCTGGTGTGATTACATTTTTATGCTATCGGCTCTTAGAATTTGTTTTTCTTTCGTTATACTATCCTACAGCTATCTTGTACATATATAGTGTTAGTATTTGTTTCATTTCCTATCACATTTATTTTTCCATGATCTGCTTTAATCGATTTACAAAAGTATATTGTTGCATACGGCCTGCCATTGCCTCTATGTACTCTTCTTAGCTGGAACGTATGCCAACCACAACAGAATAATGCATCATTAACGTATGTTACATGCTCCTTAGTACTGCATGAGAAATAGTTTACATCATGAAAACTAGACACTGATATCGGAGATTTATAACAAAGTTATTTGTGACTTTAGATTTATAAAATATTTAACCAAGATATATATCTGTAAGGATTATTGTTATGGCAATCATATCATTCAGAAGCGTTTTGTGGTTCTTAAAATGGGTCTTTTTCATAATTACATTTCACATACACGGTACATGTTACGTTACATAATTACATTAATGACTTCGAGACATATACCGTGAGGCGTAGCGCCGTATACCGAGGCGGCTAAGTGAGGGATGTGTCTCAGAGCTGGATAGTGACAGATGGTGACGCGAGACTGGACGCGCACGTAGTTTATGTATTAGCCAATAGGGGACAATATTGGATAGGGGACTGCTTTACTTTCGATTGTGCCCACTAGAGTGCACTAAAGTAATAGAATGTTTTCCATAAACTGTTCTAGTATTTTCATAAAGTGTTATTATGTCTTTTTGTGTATGTAAAATGTTATAAATGTGTTTTAGCGGTATGAATGATCCGTGAGTGTGGTTTAAGGTTATATGAAGATAATTGTTTAAAGAGTTATGTAGTGGTACTTAGTGTGGAAACATTTCGAAGAAGTATGGATGTGGACAAGGGATTTTTGTAGAATAGATTTGTAAAGTAAGTTTATGGTAAAGGGAAAGTTAATTCAGATATAAATAACAATAGTAAATAATTTTATGCATAAACAAAACTTCAGCATATTAGATAATTACGTCGGTAAAAAGTGCAGTCGTTATGTTTACTATTTTGCGATTGGTTATTGATGAAAAGCGCGGACTGATACGGGAGAATGTTGTTTTGCTATTGGCTCTTGAGTAAACTGACCAATGGTAAAGCAATATTCTTCGCGCGCCTTTCTCTGCTGGTAGAGAAGACTTGGAGTATTCTAGAGAAGAGTGGGAGCTTAGCCATGAAACAGTTCGGACATATGTAGTAGTAGTTCCGATGGAAATGATAAGTTCCCGGATCTAGCAGTGTTTCGTACATCAAAAGTGTTGTAAAGTGACGGCATAATTATTCCGATGTGTGTGTAGAAATTTCGGAATTTTTAAGTGAATTTTGTGACGAGAAAAGACATACATTCCGCGTGGCGTATGGAGCAGGTCGGTGGCTAAGAACTGTGACTGCATTAGGCACCGACAGACTTAATATTTGGCGAGCATTCTCAATCAAAAACAATCCGTATTTCTGTAGCTATTACGTTTTCGGGAAAAGCGACACCATAAACTTGCTAACGTGAGTGAAAGGGATAGTGACTGACTGCGATAAGACTACCACGGGCTTGGCAGTGATACTTGTTCACCTAAGTTTCAGGATATATTAATTAAGGACAAAATTTCCAACCTTTCATTTCGTGTGAAAACTTTCTTCCGAAACGTAGATAAGTGACTCTAATTGCAGCCTGGTTCACGTCGACTTACAGCAGGTTTCGCTCGGCTTCCGTACTGATGTTCTGTTGAGACAATGTTCGCAGGTAGGTGCAGGTTCGTCGTAAAGGGACGGAAGGAACCGCGCCGCCGCAACCAGATCTTATGCCTGTATTCAGGGCTGAGACAAGGAACAGCAGCCTCAACTTCTGATTTTCTACTTGAAAAAAATATTATACTATTTACCAAAGAATAATGTTGCCAGTCTTGAAGAGACAATAACTGAGAACTGTTTTTGCATATTCACTCTAGATCACTCACACAATTTTTCTTGAAATTTAGCTACTTGACTTCAAAGAAGAAATGAAGTAAGCAAGCACAATTTAGTTTTTCTGCTTCTGCGACCACAATTACTGATTTATCCAAAAATAAATGATCGATATTGTTAATTCTGCTGTTTTTGTAAAGCTCGGAAAATTCCGAGAGTCAAATTTACCATGAACTACGGCAGACTGACCTTCCCATGAATGAGCAACACTTTTGTTCGCCTTTAAACTGTGTCTCTTAGTTATTTTCCTAAATCACAGGAAGTCAGTTAACAACAAGAAATTAAATAATTTCTTTTTCTGTGTGCTGAGGGCATTTCTTTCTTTCTTCATTTGGGTCATCCAAAGACCACGCACCAATTTCAATGCTTTCTTCTTTGTTGTTCTTTTTCTTTTCCTCCAGTATTCTTTCATCTTTTCACTATGTACCCTTTTTCTCTCCTCAGGCCATTTTGACCCTGTCTTCTTCTCCCTCCTGCCTTGTAATCCTTCCATTTTTAACACTTTCCACTTGAAACTCTCTCTTTTGTTGCATCTTTTTCACTTAATTTGTTTCTTTCCAAATCTTTCCAAACTTCTTGAATCCAGACTATTGTTGACATCTTGTCCCAAAGATATTTAAAAATCAGTTTGGTTAACCTGTTGCTGTTCATTCTGTATAAGTATCCAAAAAAGAGCAGTCGCCTCTTTCGTAGTGTTTCATTTATGTTTTCTATGTTGCAATAAACTTCTTCATTCCTTCTTAATTTCCATACCTCTATATGTTTTGGTGGTCCAAGTATTTTTCGGATTATTTTTCTTTATAGGACTTTGTGTAATTTGTAGTTCAGTACTAAACATTTACCTGCATAAAAACATTCTGGTTTCACTACTGTGTTGTACTGCTGTATCTTCAAATTATTACACAGACACCTTTTGTTGTAGATATTCCAAGTTATTCCATAAGCTCTCTCCATTTTATGTACTCTTCCTTCTAAAGCGAATTTTTCTAAGCCATTTTCTTGGATAATTTCTCCCAAATATTTACATTCATTTACCCTCTTTATATGGCTAATATCTGCTGCTAGGGATTCCGGAGCATTTTTTATATTTGTCATAAATTTTGTTTTTTCTATAGATATTCTTAAACCTGCTTTGTTGGCTATGTCTTCGAAGAGATTGATTTGTATTCCAGCATTTTTCAGGTTTTCAGAAAGAATGCCAAAATCATCCGCAAATGCTAAACAGTGAATTTCAATACCTTTGTTTTTAGTTCCCATTCTGATTGATGATAGTTTCACTTCTTGTAGTTTTTGTTTCCATTCTCTTACTATTTTTTCTAGTACGCAGTTAAAGAGGAATGGAGACAGGCCATCACCTTGCCTTACACCTGTTTTTATGTTTAATGCCTTCGATATTTCACCCTGAAACTTTACTTTTGATTTGGTGTCTGTATCGAATTATGGACTTTAGGTTGAACATCTCTTCTGAGCAAGATCTGCCCTTTCTAAATCCACTCTGATACTCTCCCAATTGGCTATCAAGTGTTGCTCCTACCTTGTTTAGTAGTATTGTTGAAAATATTTTATAACCCATTGGCAACAAAGATATACAGTAGTTATTTACATTTTGCTTATCACCTTTCTTGTGCAAGGGATGGATGAGAGCCACTTTCCAGTCTTCTGGCATCTTTTTAGTTTCTTCAGACATGATCTGAAGGTTAGTTACAATATAAGAATAAAGGCATTTCGTTTATACTTCCATTACGTCACAAAGCATTACTGGTCAAACATTTACACTATCTACAACTTCTTCTTTGTTTACAATGTGCGTTGGGCAAGAAAGAAATGATAAGCTAACACACGTTAATGTAAATCTTCTCAACACACTGTCCTGCACGAATCGACGTTTTTTCGTAAGGTAATCGATCTTCACAGATCTAAGCAGAACAGAAAAGTGTTCCCGTATTTTTTAACTGTAGCATACACATGTAAACCAAGATCGGTTAACAGATTATAGTATCTTAACGCCTCAAACAGAAGATGTAGCCGTTGCTAGTCATACTGCATCTATTGCATCCCTTGGCCACAATCGTTACTGAACTTGTAGTGTGAATAATTGCAGATTTAACCTCAAGAAAATATTGCTTCCATAGCATTTACATAACTGAGACAACTGGCTACTATAAATTCTGGAAGTCGACGTTTTCATTCATTGCTGTGCTATACATCACTGCACAAAATCAATTGCTTTTTGTGCACAGTAGCCATCGGCTGCGCTGTAGCGCTCATAACTACCACTTACTGCATGTCTTTTCACACGTTGCGGGAAAAGGCAAGAAAAAGAGGCACAGTACATCCTCTACTTTTGGTGTTGAAAACAACATTCATAAATTTGTTAGCAAATGATTCCCTCAGAAAAATATCAGATATTTGCAAACATTAATAACGAAATTAATGTGGCAAATAACATAGTTTCAATGAAGCAAATCAATACATACTGCAAAATTATCAGTCGATCAACATGTTTAAAATACAAAAAATGTAGTTGACATTAAATTATGATGGAAAAAATATGAGATAATGTGCAAAACATAATGTTGTGTTACAAATGGGCAGAGGTGACTCAAAGATGTTAATCACAACCAAAGCAGACAACCTCATAAACCCAGCGTTGTTTCATAATGTAGACCCGGTGGTAACTGACAGCACAGCGTTTGAAGTTGCGTTGAAAGCGCAGTAAAGCAACTAGAAGAGCGGTTACTTTTTCTGACTTCTTTTTTGTGGTGTTCATAGTCCAGCTGTTGATTACGTTACTTTTCTGTCGGTGTTTGGCTTTCGTTGTATACTGCAAACTAGTGAACACTTTTCCTCCAAAACATACCCCTCGTCATAACAGCAGAGGTCATCTTCTCACGTTTTGGACAGGAAACCAAATAACTCGATTTTTTTTTTCATGACGTACTTGGCTGTTTATAAACGAAAATACGTGCCCCGTGAAAGTTCTGCTTGCATTTTGACCCATAAATATTCAAATATTTCATTTTAATATGCACATTCGAATTTCCATTTTAACGATGGCATCTGATGGCTTTTACGCTGAAATTTAGATTTTGGCCAAACCGGTGTTTCATCTAGCCTCGGTCAGTGGTCACTGCCCGGAACCCTCTTTGCGAGTGCGTAATCGAACGAGAGGGACGTGTACAATTTACGAGCTCTGGGGTGAGGTGGCGCATTTGTGAAGTCCGTTAACAGGGGACACGGCGCTTCAGCGACGGGAATTACCGGCAAAAATGTTTTAGATGGCGAATATTTCAACTCATCCCAACGAATCTGACGATGCGTTGTGCAGCAGCTGATTTTCACTTGCTCACATTGTCTCTTTCCACTGCACGTATCATCTACTGCTAAATAAACTTATCCTGAAGTACAAGACAATTCACAACGAATGCAGCGACTATGAGTGGCTATTTAATATGTGAGGATACATCCAAAAGTTGAAAATTTCTATCGTTGTCCAGGCGCAAAGATTCCGAAGCCGGCGCATTGGCGGTGATACATAGATGAGAAATTTCTGTGACATCATTGAAAATGGATCCGGTACAGAAGCCATTCTGCTTGTCAGATTATGATATTTATCATCCTGTCATCACAGTCCACAGAAGATTTCGTCGCGATATAGTCAAGCACCTGCAAAAACCAACAACATTCGCAGATGATATCGGTAGTTTGAAATAGCAGGATGCTTCTGCAAAGGAAAATGTACCGCCGGCCACGTGTATCACCGCAAAAGGTTGAAAGAATTCGCCTATCATTTGAACGTACTGCTCTCAAATTGACGAATAAAGCCAACAGATCGCTAAAAACGCCACAAACAACGGTTTGTAGTGGTCTCAAACAGAACCTGAAAATTAAACCGTTCGTAATTCGAATGTTAGAGAAAACGAAACAGAAAGACTACGAATCACGTAATGGCTTTGCTTGGAGTCATGGAGAAATAAACATTTGCTGACTTTCTATTTTTTAGCGATGAGACAACTTTCCACATAAATGACTAGGTCAATGGTCCCAAAATTCAAATATGGGGCACAGCACTTTATTTGTGCGTAACTGAATATAGAGGTACTAATCGAAAGTCAATATGTCTTGTGCGACGTCAGAAAATAAATTTTTGTTGTTCATTTTTCTTTATTGAGTTACGTGCCTCAACATGTATTTATCTGGACATATTTGAGCAATGGCTGATACTGCAGTCTGATGCGGATTGCGTGGACTCCATATTTCAGGAAAGATGGAGCATTCCCACACTGGAGTATGAAGGCTCGCACATTTTCAAATCAACATCACCGGAACAGTTGTACTGATCGTACTGGACATGACAGCAATTTATTCTTCTCTTAGTAGATCACAGTGTATCGAAAAATTACACTGACGACCCATAACAAGAGTCAGAAAAATAACCACGAAATATTCTGTTTTAGAAGTAGCTGGCTTGATGAACTATTCTGCGATCGTGGAATAATTAAATATTTATAGTGCGCCAGTCTTATTTGCACGGGCGGATAGGACTTCGTACGTAATATTGCAAACAGGCTCTACATAATTACGACAATTAGTATTTTCCTCAGTGAGACAGCCATAATGGCGGTTAGACATATCGCATTCAAGCTGGCTAATTCTGATCATGTAACAATCTCACCAACGCTTCCAAAGGGTAGGCTCCTAAAAAAACATGTGTAGCATGTAACGGAACCTATTAAAGGCTTTATTATAACGAAGTATGCGATACCTTCCTAATTCAACCAGTTTAATTAGCATTTATGATAATAGAAAAGTAATTGTTTAAAATATAATTAATAACTGATCCACAGAAAAGTTAACATCACTTGAACATTGATACAGCAGATGTCATTGTGGAAAAACACTATAATTAATATGAAATACGAATAATATTGGTCAACTTAACGTATTTTGGATCTCCTCAAATAAAAATTACCCAGTGAAACCTATTTATTCACTAGCACTGTTTTCATTCACTATTCACGTAAACACATCTATTTTAAACGAGAACTACCGCACTTTTTAATAATTCACGGTATTTACTTATGTATGCAAATGAGAGAAGTCAATAGATGTACCTTTGAAAAACGGCCTTTTCGCAACAAAGAATTGTTCTGACAAGTTGACAAATCTGTCTGTCATTTTAATGACTTGTTAAATTATGTCACTCGATGTATATTAATAACTTTTTTGCACAAATTACGATAACAGATGGCTGCCTGACTTATAAACCACATCTCTTCTTAGTAGTTCTTTGACGAGGTTATAAATACAAGCAGCAAGAAGCCTCGTCAGCTGAGTCTTGATAGAACTTTTGTAAAGCGTGTATGTTATTGTGTTATGTGGAAAAACAATGCAAAGATGTTGTAAAAGAGGTGTTACTCTGTACTGTGACAACGTCTTTGAGTGGTGAGCGGAGTTAAGATGGCTACCATGCCAATAAATAGTTGAAGTTCACTTATGCTGTCGTTCATTATTTATCAACAAGCACATGAACAACACGGAACCTCATCTTTTTACTCCTAGACGAATAAATATAGAGCCAGCATTAACATCAAGATACAGCAGTCAACCGGCCAGCAGCAACTGCTACAATACAATTTAATGGCGCCAACCCAATTCTCTGCATCAAGTGCTAACAAGCTTCGTATATTGGAGTGATACAGTGCGAAAATAGGAAATCAACGATTGGGCGACCATTACAAGCATTAATGTCAAAAAATGCAAAGGCATAAACCAATATAGCTGTTCGACGGTAATTATTACTATCCAAATGAACGTACGTAAGTACAAGCGTCTGTGCAGATAAAGGCTATGAGGAGAACAGATAACGAACGGAGTGACAAGAGAGGGTAGCCAGAAAAAAGGAGAAAATATTTCACAGAAATATTTCCAGAGTTGTCACTATTGTAATCTTACACACCATGTCAGTCTCTTTTTACCATAAAAGAAAATATGAACTGTCCACTTAAAAAATAATTCAAGAAAGAAAATTGTGTATCTTCAACTGCGAAATGCGTCAGTCCATTCTGGCCTGACTCGTCTCATTTATATTTTATTTCTTTAATTCCATTTTCGCATCTGAGACATTACTACATGGTACTGAAATTTCAGTTCATGGATATTACTTTCCAGTTCCACTTCTAAGTGCGATAAAAATAATAATTAACAAAAGCTTGCTCTGGGTCACGCATCTTTGTTGTTCTTTATTTCCTCATATTTTCTTCCAGTTTTTTGTGGTCATAATGTGGAGAATAACTCGGTGTTTAGCACATCCAGAACTTCTGCAAAAGAGTATGCGTGGAAAAACTCAAAATCCTACCAAAAGTTACAACTTTCTGATAGGAAAACAATGCCCCAAGACAACATCTGTTTCCACAACTGCTGATGAATTTGCAGCGTATGACGCTTGTTTAGTTTTTAACTGTACCAGACTTTGCAGAGGCTAGGATTTGATCCAGGAGATTTCACACTGTCGTTATTGAAGGAAATCGATTGCAGGTGAACTGATGCAGCTGACATTATTGTTATTCAATCTGAAAAATAGATTAACCTAAGAGGACATGCAAGGAAAAGACTGCTTGAGAATAAAGAGCAGAATGGACATGGTTTGCAGCAATTCGCGCGGATAAGGTAAGACCTAATACAAAGAATGTTAGCCGGCCGAAGTGGTCGAGCGGTTATAGGTGCTTCAGTCTGGAACCGAGCGACCGCTTCGGTCGCAGGTTCGAATCCTGCCTCGGGCATGGATGTGTGTGATGTCCTTAGGCTAGGGGTCTGATGACCTCAGATGCTAAGTCCCATAGTGCTCAGAGTCATTTCTACAAAGAATGTCACATCTTTGATTCAGGTTTCCAGTTACTTACATTCTGGCATTTGTATGTACCTTTTCCTAACTGACGACTGACATTATAGTACTTAAATGTCAACACTATAGTGAAATATTCTGTGGAAGGAATTTTCGTTTACTACTATAGTAAGGCATTTATGTAAGAAAAAAGCCCTAATATTTGGTCTTTTTGCAAAGAAATTTTGAGATCTGCAAAAATGCAGCAGAAAAAGATATCAACATCCTCTTCCACAGATATTTGTAATTATGGTGTATCAAACTTTGCACAAAAATGCATTTATTTCGTTCTGACATATTTTTCAGAAAAGGAGTATACGTACCCACCTTGTTGAAAAACGTTAATTGTTTATAATTAAAATATGTAACTTCAATATGCATGGAAACTTTTGTTTGTATCCATACACCATTCCTTAACAATTGTGCCAAATTCAGTTACATTGCCTTGGAAACTTTGGGTTTTATAAGGTTTTCTTCAAAGTATTGCAACTTCGCATGCGTCCCCCCTAGCCCTTTAGCCGTTAATACCGGTTTTAAAATTCTCTGCACACTGGGTAGCTATTGCATGTTGAGTTTTCTTGTATGGCCGGGTCCTGTAGTGAACTGAAGAAGTGGTAGGCGAGATTAGGCGTCTCCAGGCTAATAGCAAGGAGACCAGAGAGAGTAGAAGGGCCGCCAAGTACATAGTCTCCACATTAAAACACCGATACAATAAGCCTTGACGAAGACTTGGTCCTGTGCAGAATACTGTCCGTTTTTCAAGTCCAAGCTATTCTGTCAGAGTACCGCTCTTTACAATTTTGTTTGCTATGGCAGGTTGGGAGAAAGTGTGATGCCACTCGTAGTTAAAGTTCTCTGCTTTTTCGTGTGAAGAGCAATGGCGACAGTAATTCTTTTCTCCCTTTCTGGAGGTGAGGTGCCATCAGCCAGATGCCTCCTCCACGCACGGTGGTTGCTCTAAAAAGACTGCCAGAGAGTATGAGACAGCAGGCTGCTTTCTAGGAACTACTGACGTGGGAGAACCACAGACTGGCTGACGTACAAATACCGTATCTTTGAAGTGTAGAATTTTTGCGCCAGACTTTTAGGAACTATTGACATCAAGTTTCTGAGTATCATACCGCATCATAATGTAAAATCTGTATTGGAAAAACCAACGTTTCCAACACGGCTACAGTTGCCTTCTTCTGTTATTAGGCCCTGCAGAAGCCACTGTGCGGCGGCGCGGTTCGTTCTATCCGTGCACCTACCTGTGAACATTGTCTCAGCAGATCATCAGTAGGGAGGCCGTGCGAAACCTACTGTAGTTCGACGTGAACCAGGCTGCACTTAAAGTCACTAAATCTATGTTTCGGGAGAAAGTTTTCACACTAAATGAAAGGTTGGAATTTTTTTTCCTTAATTAATATATTCTGAAACTTAGGTGAACAAGTATCACTGCCAAGCCCGTGCTAGTCTTATCGCAGTCAGTCACTATCCCTTTCACTCAAGTTAGCAAGTTTATGGTGTTGCTTTTCCCGAAAACGTAATAGCTACAGAAATACAGGTTGTTTTTGATTGAGAATGCTCGCCAAATATTAAGTCTGTCGGTGCCTAATGCAGTCACAGTTCTTAGCCACCGACCTGCTCCATACGCCACGCGGAATGTATGTCTTTTCTCGTCACAAAATTCACTTAAAAATTCCGAAATTTCTACACACCCATCGGAATAATTATGCCGTCACTTTACAACACTTTTGATGTACGAAATACTGCTAGATCCGGGAACTTATCATTTCCATCGGAACTACTACTACACATGTCCGAACTGTTTCATGGCTAGGCTCCCACTCTTCTCTAGAATACTCTAAGTCTTCTCTACCAGCAGAGAAAGGCGCGCGAAGAATATTGCTTTACCATTGGTCAGTTTACTCAAGAGCCAATAGCAAAACAACATTCTCCCGTATCAGTCCGCGCTTTTCATCAATAACCAATCGCAAAATAGTAAACCTAACGACTGCACTTTTTACCGACGTAATTATCTAATATGCTGAAGTTTTGTTTATTCATAAAAGTATTTACTATTGTTATTTATATCTGAATTAACTTTCCCTTTACCATAAACTTACTTTACAAATCTATTCTACAAAAATCCCCTTTGTCCACATCCATACTTCTTCGAAATGTCCCCACACTAAGTACCACTACATAACTCTTTAAACAATTATCTTCATATAACCTTAAACCACACTCACGGATCATTCATACTGCTAAAACACATTTATAACATTTTACATACACAAAAAGACATAATAACACTTTATGAAAATACTAGAACAGTTTATGAAAAACATTCTATTACTTTAGTGCACTCTAGTGGGCACAATCGAAAGTAAATCAGTCCCCTATCCAATATTGTCCCCTATTGGCTAATACATAAACTACGTGCGCGTCCAGTCTCGCATCACCATCTGTCACTATCCAGCTCTGAGACACATCTCCCCCTTAACCGCCTCCAAGGCAGGCTCGGTGTACGGCGCTACGCCTCAACTGTTGTGTGGTTGGTTAGGAGGAAGGGACCAAACAGTGAGGTCATCGGTCCCATCGGAGTAGGGAAGGCCGTTCCCTTTCAAAACAACCTTCCCGGCATTTGCCTTAAGCGATTTAGGAAATCATGGGAAACCTAAATCGGGATCGCCGGTCGCTGGTTTGAACCGTCGTCCTCTCGAGTGCTAGTCCAATGTGCTAACCAGTGCGTCACCTCGCTCGGTTGTAAGCGTCGCCGAAACGTTCGTTTCTACCGTAGTTTTGTTTACATCATGACGTGCTACGATACTTAGAAAACTTATATGACAACTAACTCTGGGCGCGGAGTCGAAGCATTTATTTTAGCAGCTGTTTTCATAGAAACATAGGCCACTGGCCGATTGATAAGACATGTCCTAGGAGATGAGTTGAGCAGCTTTATTGGCCAGTGTTCAAAGGATCTTGCCACAGGCGAAAAATAGTTTATGTAAACTTAGGGGAGAGAAAAATGCAGCCGTATCTGCGACAGTACTTGACAGTTCTCCAAGGGCACTCTGGTTTGACAGCCTTACTAAAGCATTGTGATTTAACAGCTCTTTGAGAGCATTTGGGACAGCTCTGCGTAACACAAGGTTTCTACTCCTCTGCAGAGCGCACTGTTTTCCAGCTCGTTTTGTGGCTCTGGAGGGAGACAGGGTTACTTCTGAGATGGCATCCAGCGGTCAAACTGTAAGCGGCCTTGCATTATTCCAACCTGCCCCTCAAGTTGTGGTGAGAATCTGCAGGACAGGTTATCTGGAATGAGAGTTATCAATCATTTGGTAGGCAAGTGATTTGGGCTGTCTTAGATCCTGGGCTCGCGATTCTTTTGATTAAGTGTTCCCGGACTCATTAAGCACCCAGTTATTTATGGCACTTGCGTGTGATATCCTACGCCTCATATAAATGCGTGGCTTACTATTGATGACAGTTGCATCGGGACTTTATGCGAAATAAGCAGCGACGAGTGAAAATATGTGTCGTTCGCCATTCGAACCAGAAATCTACTGCTTACTAGACACTTGCATTAAGGGAAGGTTTACTATCATTTAGTTAAAAAAACGATATTTTTAAATTGCATTTCTGGATCCACAAAACTGTTTAGAATCCAACCCCGAAACGGTTTTTCCGAATACGGAACAGAAATGTTTGTTATTCGCGGTTGAACAAAAAAAAAAAATGCACCTGCCTGAAATCGGCCTTTTTCACGCACCAGAGTTTTTCTTTCGGAGGACGAGTTATTGTACCAGTGTTTGGGAGGAAACACACAAAATTCAAACGAAAGTTTGAGCGCATGTGTTGGGAAGTTAGCCCCCAAGAATTTGCATTCTGGCACGAAGACAGGAGATTGCGACTTTCCTGGCAGTGAGCAGCTTCAGAGAAGGGTACTCAGCAATTCTGAAGACCATGACAACGATGGACTTCACCCTGGGACTCTATTCGACGCAGTTCGCCATAGCATTCGGACGACCACCGGATTCAAGCGGCCGAAAACCGCTTGTCACCGGCCGTACGAGCGGCTCTGGAGCAGCGCAGGTTGGCCCAGATCGAGCAGAACGCCCTCTGTGAGGAAGAGGAAGGCGTCTTTTATATGTCTAGGACTTGTACCACTTTTATTCCGATCCATCAAATATAAATATTTTTACTTGGCCGACAAAGTCGAAAAATCGATCAAAAAACCCTATTTTTTTTCAAATGGCCCCCATTTTGTTTCCTATGGTCCAAATAACTTAAGCGAGGTACAACTCCTAAAGAATATTTTATACTTCGCTAACGTCAACTCAATTTTGATTTCAGACGAGTTGGCTGACCTGTGACATACCGCGCGCGGAGGTCTACATCGAAATTTTGTTTCGTTCCGACGGCACTTCCGCCTTTGCTCTTCGCCATTTCCGGTCGAAAAAATTCCAGTTTGTAGAGGAAACATAAATAAACATTTTGACGAAATTTGACATTGATATCTATAACACATGCCGAGAAAAAAATTCTCAAGGAACATGCTTTCTTCGGGCCAAAGATAGTAAATCTCCCCTTAACCACTGCACCAACCGGACACAGTGTTTATCGCACTTGCGCGGATTTCCTCTGGACGCTCCCTGGCCGAAACAAATTCCCACCTAGCGCCATAGATCCGCCGTCCCCTTCCACGTCATCCACGTTCGCTATTTATAGATTCCCTCAGGACGTCCAACGTAAGTGTGCATCCGCGCTGAACTAAGTTTGATTTCCTGCAGTAATAAAGTAGCGAGCATGAAGAACGTGGACGGGGTCTTCGGAGTTCTGGCGCTAGATGGCAATTTCGGGCAGCCAGGAGGTGTACAGAGGCAATCCACGCAAGTGTGATAAATACTGTGTCCGGCTGGAGTGGTAGTTAACGCAACTGCCTAAAAAGCGGGAGATCTCCAGTCGAATCCCAGCCCCGCACACAATTTCACTCGTCGCTGCTTATTCCGCATAATGTCCCGATGCAGCTGACTTTCTATGGCTGTGTGCGCCGCCTTAGAGGCGGGTGTCCTTGAACGGGACTTAGCCGCTGAGCGAGGCTGCTGGGAGCCGCGGGCCCTAGTATTACTAGGCCCGCGGCGGGATAAAATCAAGTTGCAGTGAATGGGTTGCGCAACTTCCGGCGGCTGATAAGGCCAGCGCTGGGGTCTGGGCGCGCTTCCTGTTTCTGCGTCAGTCGACTGCAGGCAGCAGCACGCAGCACACAGCCATGCCGTACCGCCGGAGGAGATACTCTAGGAGGAGCAGAATGCCTGTTTACAAGACTGTTTTAAGTTTTGAGGAGACACCAAATGCAACCTCTCAAACTGAGATATTAGCAGGGCCAATTACATTTGTTGGCTGTAAGATTACGTTTTCTTGTACTACAAATGAAGTAGTCACAGGCAATTCATGGTTGTCTGTTGCTTTGGTTAGAGGCAGTGACAAGCCTTTGCAGGGATTGGAGGCTTACTATGACAGAGACATTATCTGTTATAAAACATTTGCAATTGGTGTTGTTGGAGACAGAAATTATGGTACTTGTGTTGTTACAACGGACAAGCCATTCTCTTTGTATACAAGGAATAGAAGGAAAGTCCCTTCTCTTTCCTGTCCCTGTCCCCCTCCACCCTAAATTTACATAATGACCTATGCTTTCTGGCAAAGTCGGTACAATGTGCGGGATCGCGATCGTTTCTTTCTATCAATGATTTGTAAGATGACGACTACTCTTCTTCTGTACTCCCTACTATGCAGTGGGGGCCGTTACTGAATGGGTTTACTAGAATAAAAATTTGATTTTTATTTTTCACTTGGTGTTCGTCAGTGCCTTCTGCCTGGCGGTAAGTTGCACCGTTTCAGTCACGTTCTCCAAAACCGGATAGAACCACCATGAAACTCACGTGTTGAACCATCAGCAGCTAAACTCACGTGTTGCTGATGAGGTAATGCTACCGAACTGCGCGTCTTACGATCTGACCGACCAATAGGGAGGCTTGGAGGTGGTCAAGTGGGGGTGGAACCGCGGCCAGCTGCCGGGAGCGGACACGCCGTTCGCTCCCTTCTGCTGGCAGCTTCCAAATCGACCAGACGCCCTTCTCTGCTGCCCTCTTGGGCCGTAGCCCATTCAGTCCCAGCGGCTTCTCTAGGCCAGCCTGTTTACGGCATTAAACTCTCATGCATATAAAAATATGTTTTCTTTATGGGTGCCTACAGCTTTCCCCTCCTGGCGAATCCTGACGCATTAACACTACGGTATTTGTCAAGTGAATCAATCATTTGTTTAGACTGCTCATTTTCCACAAAGTTTGGCTGTTTTATTTGTTCTGTATACTATCGTTCTCGAAGTCATTTCGATTGGATATCCGCGTTATGTATTTGACACAGAAACGGTGTAATGAAATGTGGTCAGTTTGGACCGATGTTTTATTTCAGTAGATTGATGAAACTAACTTTCTTGAGGTTATTAATGCTTGAAAGACTGATTTCTCGGGGCCATCCTTTTGATCTCGTTATTCTGCTGCGTGGCAGTTTTTATTACCGCATTTGAGTCCATCTGGAGCGATCTACCTCTCAGGAGATCCTCCAGATGCAGATCATTGTGACTGCAAGAAGGCATGTCCAGTTCGGCTACCGTCTTTCCATCAGACCTGATGCACGTGGATTTCTTGAACCGGCAATGTGAAAGACGTCGTGTATGTGCCTCCTTTGCTAGAAATTAATTCAAGGACTTAAAATGTGCATTTCTGACATGCTCGCTTCGGTGACTCCATATATGCTTCAGAATGTATGGCATGCAACGCATTATCGTTTAGACTTTGTTTTATAAGACCAAAGGGAGTTATATGGGACACCTATAAAGTTTGTGAAAAGATTTTAACTTTGCTATGTATTCACTGTAATTCTTATTCATACACTGACGGAAAAATAAATCGCGACACCAAAAAATAATTAATATAGAGTAATGAAATTTTGGGAATACATTTGTCTAGAAAACATATGTAAGTGACTAACATTGCAAGATCACAGGTTAACGTAAGCACGAGATAAACCATTGGAAATGGGAAATGCTGGTACATTAATAACCGGCGTAACCACCAGAATCTTCAATTTAAGCATGCAAACGTGCACAAGCTGTGCTGTACAGGTAGTGAAAGTTAGTCCCTAGGCTGGAATTCCACGCCTGTTGCACTTGGTCGGTCAATAAAGGGACAGTTAATGCTGGTTGTGGATGACGCTGTAGTTGTCGTCCGATGATGTCCCATAGGTGCTCGATTGGAAGGAGTTCTGATGATCGAACGGACCAAGGCAACATGGTTACAACAGCAGTCCAGCCTGGAACTGATACCAAACACTCAAGCCGTACTCAGGCATATGTTCTCAAATGCTCGTTCCACCTCATATTGCTTTGCAACGTACGCCAAGATGTTTAAACGACTTGAGTGAGTCAAGCAGGACGCTAGTAATACTGTATCAGAACATTACAGGTTTTATCTTTCTACTCATTCGCATTAACTTACTTTGTTCCACGTTTAGGGCTGGCTGCTACTCATCATACCAACCGGAAATTTTGTCTAAATCGTCTGCTATCTTCCTATAGTCACGCAACCTCGACATCTTACCGTACACCACAGCATTAACGGTGAACAATGGGAGACTGCTGCCCACCCTGTCCGCCAAATCATTTATGTATGCAGAGAACAACAACGGTCCTATCACAATTCCCTGGGGCGCTCTCTAACAATACCCCCGTCTCTGATGAACACTCACCGTCGAGGACCACATACTGGGTTCTATTATTTAAGAAGTCTTCGAGACACTCACATTCCGTGAGCTTATTCCATATGCTCGTAGCTTCGTTAATAGCCTGCAAAGGGGCACTGTGTCAAACGCCTTTCGGAAAGCTAGAAATATGGAATCTGTCTGTTACTGTTAATCATAGTTCCCTGTATGTCATACGAGAAAAGAGTAAGCTGTGTAATGTTGTTGCTTTAATTTGCTATGAAAGCGGTACTGATGGACAATAAAAGCGGGTTAAAAGCTGTGAGCTGTCTGAGGAAGTTAACCTTGCATTACTGCACAACTGTTTCACCAGGTATCCAGTCTAGCTTACCAAATTCCCTACCAGACTAACATTACTTATAATCTTTTAATAGTCATACGACAACCGGTGATATATATATATATATATATATATATATATATATATATATATATATATATATATAGACATAAATCAGTTTATATTTGGAAATTTATTTTAACATTGATCATTGAAATTTCAGCATATTAAACTTGAGTCGTACAGGTGCCTTATTTAGGATTGTGAAAATATGAGACTGTAATCTTACGGAACACATCAAATATGGAGCCAAGATTGGGAGAACTGCATACAACACTGCATTCATAAAATAACACACGAAGAACGTTGAAACATATGCAAGAGGAAATTAACCACAACCAACCGATTCAATTTTCACCCAAAGAAGTTACGTTCGTAGCACAATCCTGTCCGTCATGTAATTACCACACACTGGTATACTAAATTCAT
This sequence comes from Schistocerca nitens, assembly GCF_023898315.1. NCBI lineage: Eukaryota > Metazoa > Arthropoda > Insecta > Orthoptera > Acrididae > Schistocerca > Schistocerca nitens. The sequence continues at coordinate 229,985,597 of NC_064614.1, read as the reverse complement.
ACTAACTCTCTGTGAAATCTTCCCGAAAAGAATAGCTGAGGGCTACTTTGATGATTACACCACATGCTTCACGTGGTTAACTTGGTTTACACAAAGCATGTAACTCCACAATAATTTTGATGATTAAAATAAATTAGATCGAAAAGCAATTTACAAAAGAAAAACCTCAAACTGGTTACTATCGTCTTACTATTAACCTGATGGGTCAAACAATTGTATAAGCACGTGGTACTGGTCTCACAAAGTACACCCCATGTGCGTTGAACATAAAGAAAAGTTCCTATATTGAAAAATATTGTCAAGACGAGACTTTATAATCTCACGCACATTTGTATTGAAGGTTGATGATGCTAGTTAGAGTTACTGATCAACACGTGGTTCCACTTTACTCACAAAGTAGTGACAAAGCAACTACCGGAATATATTCTGAACTTCACACTCGAATTACACTGCGTTGCAATTTAAGATAACATTAGATATTTTAGAGCAAAACCTGAAATAAAGCTGATTAAATTTTCAGTTAGGCTGATCTTAAGAAATCCATTGTCCTACGGACTTAGCAGACACGCGCTTAGCCGGAGGTCTTACCACTTCAGACGCTCGCCACGGACAGACTGACCTGCGCTGCTACAGAGCGTGCTTCCCAGACACAAACGGAAGTGACCAGAGAGACAGCTTCCTATACCAACATGACATGATCACTGTGTCATTATACTGAAACTACAATTAATTATGTGATTGTTACCCTTATGGGGTTCCTCACTATAAATATGCCCCATGCAAAGGCTAATCGATCACAGTCCAATGAGAATGAATATCTATCTGACTGATAAACGAAGCAATGCCACAGGAGTGAATTTACGAAACAAAATATCACAAATCTAATACATCACACAAAAACAAACATTGATAAATAAAACAGCTCTGAAAGTTCAATAGTCACATCTAATAAAAAAAACACCAATAAATAAAACACATGTAAAATAGAAGAGTCAAAGTCTAAAAAAAACAATAAATATAACACCTGCAAAATACACGAGTCAGTCTAATAAAAAACCACCAATAAATCGAACCACTGCAAAATACACAATCAAAGTTTCTCTGAAAGAACACACGTATATGCATTGGACTAAGAACTGTATAATCACTGTTCACTGGCACACTCAGTATTTCCACTGTTCGGAGGCACAATATAAGGGGGGGAGGGGGCGGGGTTTCGCCGCCGCAGCTGTCAGTAGGGATTTTTCTCCATCTGTTGCGTGCAATCCCGCCGTCTCTGCCGTCTCATGAAGTTTCTCTTGGTGGCCCGTGTCACGTACATCTCGATTTGGTTCCATGTTTCTGTTGTCAAATTCGTGCGGTATCCTCGCTTGAGACGCCAGGTTGATATTCCTGGGCAAATGGTTCAAATGGCTCTGAGAACTATGGGACTCAACTGCTGAGTTTATTAGTCCCCTAGAACTTAGAACTAGTTAAACCTAACTAACCTAAGGACATCACAAACATCCATGCCCGAGGCAGGATTCGAACCTGCGACCGTAGCGGTCTTGCGGTTCCAGACTGCAGCGCCTTTAACCGCACGGCCACTTCGGCCGGCCGCGTATTCCTGGGCAAGGATGACACTTAATGGCTCTTCTTTGTGCCACCCTTAGCTACCAGAGAACATCGAAGTATGATTTACTGTCGCTTGACAGTGGGCATCCGCCAGGAAATGTTGATAGGCGTCGTTGAAGTCTGCCAGTTTCTCTGGACAGTATGTGTCAAAAGGCTCCACGCCCCTTGTGTTGTTACATTCTTGAGTTATCCTCAACTGGCTCGCCGGTTTGATATTCCTGGGCAAGGATGACACTTAATGGCTCTTCTTTGTGCCACCCTTAGCGACCAGAGAACATCGAACCGTGATTTACTGTCGCTTGACAGTGGACATCCGCCAGGAAATGTTGATAGGCATCGTTGAAGTCTGCCAATTTCTCTGGACAGTACGTGTCAAAAGGCTCCACGCCCCTTTATCCCCTGTCTTCTGTCGTTTCAACCGCGGCCGTCTCGTCACGGTCGCGTGCGTGTGGATACGTTGCCAGCAGATGGATTTCCGCACAGTGGACCGCTCGCACATCTCAGGTCATCGCCCCCACGAAGGGTCCACTGGTGCGGCCGGCCATTAGCTCTGGGTGCAAGGGAAAGTGTTTGTCCCGTACCCTTCTTTTGTTGTGATCATGCTCCCGAAGTGGCCCGGTTGACAGCATCTCCTGCTGAGAAACCCGCCAGTTTACAACTAGTCCGGCTGCTCCCGCTGTCTCGTAAGAGTTTAGCCAGTTCGCTTTCAGGTTCTCAACTGCATTCACAGAAATTGTTCATCATAGTTGTTTGATTACAAAATGTCATACATAATACCACTTAGTATTGTCTTTCACAATTTTTAAGAACAAAAGTGAGACTTAATTTTTTTTAAATAAAAAAGTTAGATGAATCGACAATATAAAACTAAAGTTAAATGACTTGACAATATAAAAAATAAAAGTGAAATGACTTGACACTATAAACATAAAAATTAAATGAACTGACAATATAATATCTAAATCCACATCTCTAATGTGGTTCACTTCCGTTTTAATAAATCAAATGCTACTTATTAATTCACTAAAATGAATAGGATTATGCCTTGTGCAAGTATAGGTCAATAGGTCAGGACAGCATAGGGTTCAAATGTTATTTACACACACACATGCACACCTGTTGACTATTCTACAAACTAACTACCCATAAACATGTATTACTCAAAATTCTACTTCAATCCACTACTAGTTAACCAACAAGCTACTTCAATGCTACTTCAACACAGCGTTTATACCACTACAACATTGTTCTAATTCGTCCTCTTCTTGACGCTCACGGCATACGTCTTGTCACATGATAAATATGGAGAAACATTCCTTAAACATACATAGTAGAAAGAACAATGGTTATTTGCACGTCAAAGCATTTATACCAGTTCACACACCTGAAAAGATACTCGCAATTATACATTTATCATACTCATATGTTTACACACAAAACAGTAAGACAATTTCATCTAAAGTTACGTTATCACAAGAATTAATCACGCAGATGACTCTGAGAAGGGTAAAAATTTTTTTATCCTTCTTTAAGTTACCTTTCGCTTTCAAATCAGTTATTTCGCCTGTGGTGGTTATTCTGGATTCATTTCTCATGAATGGCAAAATTGTGGTCTCCTCTATTCTGTAAAACAGTTTCATCTTAACATCCTATTGAACTTACAACTGACACAAAAGATCCGAATCCTCCTGTAGTTTAAATGACAAATGTTTTGCTTCATCCTTATTACATTAAACCAAGCTTTTCTTCGGTCCCAGAATCAAAATTATTTAATCTTCCTCTACCTTCAAGAGGGAAATTTCCTCAGTACAAATCATATAGGCTGCAGTGGATCCTGCACCAGCGAAAACAGTAAACTGTAATGCTCACAGCATCAGCAAAACACATAAACGTCGCTTTTCTAGGACAAGTATTAACGCAGAATAAATTTTCAGGCTCTGGCTCAACATCAGTCAAGACTACAAAAAGGAGCCACATTTCTGTTCCATTCTCCATTTGCTGGCAAACTGCTCTTCATTTGACTGCCACAATAATATTTCAGGGCCACGTAAATTACACAAACCACAATTTTTCTTTCACCTTGAAGGGAATCAATATACTGACGAAATCCACAGACAGCACTTTACATACCCATCTATAAAGAACAAAAAAGACATATATCATCAATATTAACATATCATCGCATTTTGGGAAGCCAATGGTTAAACAATAGTATTATCGCATCCTGTTTTCAAGATTCTAAACTTACTCATTACTTTCTCAGAATTCTCCTATCTTAAAATATTCATACAGCACGCATACTATAGTAAGAGATCCTCATTTATACTGACAGATATAGAATAGTAATAGATAGATAGTAGCACTGAAATCAGAAAATCTGAAACAAGGCTACTAACAGCTGGGGACCTGGGTTTGCCAGGCCCATAATACCAACAGATCGGATATTCCCCTGAGTTTTGCATTAATTCAACACAGATCTTGCTTCCCTCAGGAGCGACTCATTTCAATTTACACAAAAAAAACATAAACAGCATTTCACTGATTCACAAAGAAACCTTTTACCTTCACATTTGAACCAACCTAAATCCTAATTGCACAAGGAAAGAAAAAAAACTACAAACGTCACTTCAATCAATCACATAGAAACATCTTTATCACTATTTTTACCAACATATTATTCAAAATGCATTTATTACAAATGTAAACTAATCAATTGTTTCTCTTCACCGTCCTCTCTACTCCTCATTGTTCTTTCTACTCAATGTATGGTTTTACGTTTGACACATGGTGCAGCCCTTTTGATTTCTTCGATCGAAGAGTTTCCACTTCTATGGCGTTTTCATGGGGAATCTTCCTTATCCGATATGGGCCGTTAAAGAGACTAAAAATTTCTTACAGACACCTGACCGTTTGTTAGACAGCTTGTGTGATCTGATAAGAACTTTTTGTCCTACATGAAACGCTGTTTTTCTCCCGTTTTTCTTATACGCCTTGACTCTGGCTTCTGCTGCTCGCTTGATGTTGCGTAAAGCTAAGTCAACAATTGAGTTCCGGCGTAGTCTCGGCTCTAGTGGCCAAGGCACCACCTCTTTGATTTTGCTCTGGGGCTCCTTGTTTTTTAGCACAGTGATTGGCGCAAGCTTTGTTGACGTATTACGCAACTCATTAATTATGTTCTGAAATCCTTTTAGGTGTATGTTCCACGATCGGTGATCACGACTGCAGTATAACCTACATAATTTTCCTAATTCACGCATAATACGCTCACTGGGGTTCGAGCTGGGGTGATATATATATATATATATATATATATATATATATATATATATATATATATATATATATATATATATATATAGGTTTAATTCTTCTCCTTCGAAGCATCCGCTGCCAGTATTGCGATCTAAATTGTGGTCCATTATCCGAGATAACCCTTTTCACTCTCCCAACTTCATGCAGAAACTGCTTTGCAAATGCAGTTGCCACTGCCCTTCCTGTGGCTTGCTTCAACGGAGTCAGACACACAAACTTGGAGGTTAGCTCCACCGCTACGAAAACATATGCAAAACCTGCTTTAGATCGTATTAGTGGCCCAAATAGATCCACGGCCGCGAGGTCACAAAGTTTGCTTGGTATTATCGGGTGCAATGATGCAGCATAAATCACTGTGGCCGCCTTTGCTCGCTGACAAGGTCCGCACACTCTAAGTACACAACGAATACGCCGTAGCATGTTATTAAAATATCATGTCTCTTTCAGTTTTTCACAACATTTCTGTGCTCCGAAGTGACCATAACTGAAATGTATGTACCATATAATTTTGTTTACGAGTTCCTCCGGGATCACCAACACCCATCTGGAGTCGTCCGGGGCTCGTTTCTTGAATAGTATTCTATTGCGCACTAAGTAGTACTGTTGTATTCCTACATTCTCCTTGTCCTCCCACTTCTTCTTTATATCTTTCAATGAATGGTGCGACAGCTGGCAGCTTTCCCTAAACGTAGATAAATGTAATATAATGCGCATACATAGGGGCAGAAATCCATTCCAGTACGATTATGCCATAGGTGGTAAATCATTGGAAGCGGTAACGACCGTAAAATACTTAGGAGTTACTATCCGGAGCGATCTGAAGTGGAATGATCACATAAAACAAATAGTGGGAAAAGCAGGCGCCAGGTTGAGATTCATAGGAAGAATTCTAAGAAAATGTGACTCATCGACGAAAGAAGTAGCTTACAAAACGCTTGTTCGTCCGATTCTTGAGTATTGCTCATCAGTATGGGACCCTTACCAGGTTGGATTAATAGAAGAGATAGACATGATCCAGCGAAAAGCAGCGCGATTCGTCATGGGGACATTTAGTCAGCGCGAGAGCGTTACGGAGATGCTGAACAAGCTCCAGTGGCGGACACTTCAAGAAAGGCGTTACGCAATACGGAGAGGTTTATTATCGAAATTACGAGAGAGCACATTCCGGGAAGAGATGGGCAACATATTACTACCGCCCACATATATCTCGCGTAATGATCACAACGAAAAGATCCGAGAAATTAGAGCAAATACGGAGACTTACAAGCAGTCGTTCTTCCCACGCACAATTCGTGAATGGAACAGGGAAGGGGGGATCAGATAGTGGTACAATAAGTACCCTCCGCCACACACCGTTAGGTGGCTCGCGGAGTATAGATGTAGATGTAGATGTACTGCGTCCTTATCCTGTTCGTCCGCTATACTCCCTAAAGAGGTGGTAACAAAATTCTCGAACGCTACATTCTGTAAGTATAGGATGCTAAAATTATTTTCACCGAGTTCCCCTTCTTCTGTGTGAACCAAACCTATAGGAATGCGCGATAAAGCGTCAGCAGTTACATTTTTCTGTCCCGGAATGTATTCTACAGTGAAATTATATTCCTGTAGGTAGAGTGCCCAGCGTCCTAGTCTCCCATGCGTGATTTTTGTGCTCATAAGAAATTGGAGTGCACGATGGTCAGTGTACACCCTGGTGGTCCTCCCAAATAAGAAATACCTAAATTTTGAGAATGCCCAAACTATCGCGAGTGCTTCGAGTTCCGTCACGGAATAACTTTTTTTACATCGAGAGAGCACCCTGCTCCCAAACGAAATTGTTTTCCAAGTTGTAATATCATCATTTCCTTCCGTTAGAAACAGTACCGCACCTAATCCTGACAAGGAACTGTCAGTCATTAAACAGAATTCTTGTGTCAGGTCGGGATGCACGAGGATGGGAGCCTCTACCAATGCCTTTTTCAATTTATAAAATTCATCCTGTGCCTCTTGATCCCAGACCCACAAAGCGTTCTTCCCTGTTAGTCCACATAGACGGGGTGTACCAAGTACACTAAAATTTATAAATCGCTTATAAAAATTACACAGGCCTAAGAATGCTCGCAACTGTTTTTTATTTGTCGGCATTGCACACTCCGCTATCGCCGCAATTTTCTCCGGGTCAGGTTGTATTCCATTTGCTGAGACAATATGGCCTAAGAATTTTATGTTCTCTCGTCCGAACTGTGACTTATCTAAGTTGACTGTTACACCTGCCTTCTCAAAAACATCCAGTAGCCTGTTCAGAACGTCATTATGGTCCTCCCACGACTTTTCCGCAATTAATATGTCATCCACGTAAATTGTCACTCGCTGTTTCAAATCATCAGGTAAAATGCTATTTAATCCCCTTATAAAAGCAGCTGATGAGACGTTTAGTCCGAACGGGAGACGCCGGAATTGGAAACAATTTCCGTAACACAGGAACGCTGTATATAATCTGCAAGATGGGTGTAGCACGATTTGCCAAAAACTCGAACGGAGGTCGACAGATGATAGTACCTTTACCCCGTGGAAACGTTGTAAGAGTTCCTCAAGGCTCTCAGGCCTGTCCGTTTCCGACATAATAATTGTGTTTATCTGTCTCGAGTCTAGCACCAAACGAACTGAGTTGTCGCGTTTTGGTACGACAAGCAAGGGTGAGTTGTACGAGCTTACTGCCCGCTCAATTATTCCTTGTTCTAACATCTTGTTGATTTCCTTCTCCACCTGGGCTTTATACGCCACGGGAGTAGGGTATGGTCTAACAGAAAACTTCTGATGGTCACGTACTCTGAATTGGTAAGTAAAACCCTTAATCGCCCCCGGAGTCTCAGAAAATACCCGTTCATGATTCCTAAGTAGGCAATACAATTTCTCCTTCTCCCTGTCCGTGGTTCTGACACCCACGATGCTCTTTCTCAGTGCATCAGCAAAAACAACATCTTTCCTCTGCTCACCAGACGTAGAGCACGACTTACTTACATAGTTCACGAGTAGCTCCAGTCTGGGTTGCAACTCGGTTTGAGCTTGAAATTTTAGGCAACTAATTTCTGACTCCGCACGTAATATGCATTCATCAAATACTAAACTAATTGGCTGATCCCCAACTTGAACTGTCATTACTCCTCCACCCATGTCAATTACTGCATGGTGGGCATTCATGAAGTCATTTCCTAAAATCATTGCCACATTCAGCATTGGGAGCACAAAGAAGTTGTACTCAAACTCTCTTCCCTGGCAGGTAAAATTAAGCTGAGTCTGCCTTCGGATTTCTACGCTCTTACCGTAGATTGCGCCCTTCACCTTTATTCCTCGCACTTGAAATACGGGCCAAGACCCAGTCCCTTCGCATTTTTGAAATGCTGCCTCGCTCACTATCGAGAAAGGGCTTCCAGTGTCAATGACACACTTAAAACATATTTCGTTTACTGCAACTGTCACGACTGGATTTATGCCCGAAATTTTAGCACTCGTAGTTTCTTGCAACAAATCCTCTCTAATATCTTCCCTCTCTATATACCGTATGCACTCCTTTGCCATGTCTCTCATTTGTTCCGATTGGGCGCCTTCCGCGCTTATCGTTTGTCATTGCCGATTTTGTTCATTTCCATTTGCTGGATTACGTCTAGGGTTAGCCGGCCGAATTTCAACATCATGAGGTGCCCCGCCAACAGTCCTATTCCCACCGTGTTCACCGTAGTATCGATTCTGGTTGCCGTAACTGTTGCGTTCACGATCCTGTCCACGTCCTCGATCATTTCCGTTGTCCCACCTTTGTTCGCGACTGTTACCCCAGTTTCTATACGGCCTGTCCCGATTATTGTTCCGTTCGCGTCGCGACGACCGGTCACGCCGTTGATTAGTACTACGGCCACGACTGCGATCGCGCTGCTGTGCCCCGTAATAACTTTGTGCCCGATTAGGCGGGCATTCTGCTGTATTATATTACAACTCTTGGAGAAGTGTCTTAAACGTTTCCACGTCCTCTTTGCATCGTACCGCAAGAATGACGTGGCGCAAGTGCATCGGCAATTTGGTGATGCATATCCTAATTAGTTCCGCAGGCCCGTATGGGTCGTATAGAAATTGATTTGCCTGCAGCATGTGGTCGAATAGGCGTGCTGGGCTGCCGAAACCAGACTGGTTCAAATTTGGCAGCATAATTATGCCATGCTTGACCCTATCTTGTGCCGCTTCCGACCAATAGGCGGACAGAAAGGCTTGTCGAAACTCCCGAGTGGAGTTGCAGTGACGCACTGCCGACCTCATGCGAATCGCCGGTTCGCCTTCCAAATAGCCACACATATATTCTACCTTATGTGAACTTGCCCAGTCAGGGGGAAGACAGAACTCAAATTGCTCGAGCCATGCTCGTGGATGTATTCCTTTTTGCGCATTTCGAAATATCTCAAACTTTCTCACCGTAAGGAAATGTTTGAAATCAAATCCCCGCATTTCCTCCCGGCGAGGCCCTTGTAAGTTTCTATTTTTCTCATGTCTGCCCCTGTCATCAAAATCTCCCTCGTGGCCGGAGTCCCTCTCTGCACTGTTCGTACGGCTATTTTTAGTGCTATTGGCGAGTTCGGAATCACACGCCATGCGGTTTTCCACATGCGCCACGCGTTCTTGTAATTCGCCTGTTACAGCTTTGTGCCGCCTGTTCACTTCGAACTGTCCCTTCTGAAATCTAAGAAGCGAACGCACTTCTTCGGTCTCTGCGACCGCTACCGGTGTAGTATTGTTCTCGCTTTCCGTCACCTTCATCGTGCCTAAGATGTCCGCTAATGCCGCAATCTTATCATGTATTTGTCTGTTGTCCTCCGCCCCAGTCTGCTTCAATTGTTCTACTTGCTGTTCGAGTGCATGAATCGCTTGACTGTTGTCCGCTACTGTGTTGCCAACGGACGTGGGACAATGCGTTTCCGCCTCTTGGACCCTCGAGAGTACAGGCGTTACCTTTGGCATTCTTCTCTCAGCACTTGGAAATTCCTAAGTAGCTGTTCTTCGCGCTCTTTCGATTCAGCATCGCGCCTCCGCTTGCCCTGTTCTAAACTTGCAGACGGTCATCGATTTGTTCAAATGTACGGCCTAATTCTTTCATAATATCACTTTTATTTCACTTGCCAGATTGTTTATTCTTTGTGAGATATCATCGGACACTCTCTGCATCAACTTGTCGACTTTATTTGTCTGCTGGATTAGTTTTTGGTCTATTTGTTCGCCTAGCTCGCGGATCGATTTTTCAGATTTCTGCGTCATTTGTTCGCCTAGCTCTCGGATCGATTTTTCAGATTTCTGCGTCATTTGTTCGCCTAGCTCTCGGATCGATTATGCGGATGATTCTTTTTGTTCTCGGAACGATTTTTCTGATTTCTGCGTCATTTGAACGCCTAGCTCTCCGATCGATTTTTCATATTTCTGCGTCTTTTGTTCGCCTAGCTCGCGGATCGATTTTTCAGATTACTCTGCGTTTATTTTGTTGCAATAAGGTTGTCATGAGTTCTGCCAAATCAATTTGGTTAGTTGGAGGCAAATTAATTTCTGTCTCTGATGTGAGCCCGTTCGTCCTGTTTTGCATTGCCTCTGAAGTATTCCCCAATGCATTTTCGGAACCGTCCGACGCGTTAATATTCGAAATCAAATTACCCCCTTGGTCCATGTTGCTTAAGTTGATGGACCGCCTACTTTTAGCTTGGTTACGTGTCTGCATTAGTTCAATTTATACCCGGTACGCAACACACTAATCACAATAAAAGTATCCCCCAAAAATTTCGACAGTTACACGAAAGGTACCCAACCTAGTACGCAGTTTTTCACACGCAAAACAAATTTTTATCTATGATCGAAACAGTGCAATTTACAAGCGAGAAAAAAAACACACACACACATATAAAACACACAAATATAGAAAACAAAACAACAAGACAAACAACAGAACGCCGCTCAACAACGCCGTGAATCATTTGAAAGTCTGCTCAGAAACAACGCAGAAGTTGTTTGAGCGCTGCAGGGGAAAAAAATTAAGATTATACAACGCTCTCAATCTAACGTTTCAGAGATTCCAGAGTCTAGCGGAATCACAGAACAGGGTCGCCATGTGTAATGTTGTTGCTTTAATTTGCTATGAAAGCGGTACTGATAGACAATAAAAGCAGGTTAAAAGCTGTGAGCTGTCTGAGGAAGTTAACCTTGCATTACTGCACAACTGTTTCACCAGGTATCCAGTCTAGCTTACCAAATTCCCTACCAGACTAACATTACTTATAATCTTTTAATAGTCATACGACAACCGGTGATATATATATATATATATATATATATATATATATATATATATATATATATATATATATATAAGAGAATTTAAATAAAAAGAAATAAATCAGTTTATATTTGGAAATTTATTTTAACATTGATCATTGAAATTTCAGCATATTAAACTTGAGTCGTAACTAAGCTGGTGCCTTATTTAGGATTGTGAAAATATGAGACTGTAATCTTACGGAACACATCAAATATGGAGCCAAGATTGGGAGAACTGCATACAACACTGCATTCATAAAATAACACACGAAGAACGTTGAAACATATGCAAGAGGAAATTAACCACAACCAACCGATTCAATTTTCACCCAAAGAAGTTACGTTCGTAGCACAATCCTGTCCGTCATGTAATTACCACACACTGGTATACTAATTTCATACTAACTCTCTGTGAAATCTTCCCGAAAAGAATAGCTGAGGGCTACTTTGATGATTACACCACATGCTACACATGGTCAACTTGGTTTACACAAAGCGTGTAACTCCACAATAATTTTGATAATTAAAATAAATTAGACCGAAAAGCAATTTACAAAAGAAAAACCTCGAACTGGCTACTATCGTCTTACTATTAACCTGATGGGTCAAACAATTGTATAAGCACGTGGTACTGGTCTCACAGAGTACACCCCACGTGCGTTGAACATAAAGAAAAGTTCCTATATTGAAAAATATTGTCAAGACGAGACTTTATAATCTCACGCACATTTGTATTGAAGGTTGATGATGCTAGTTAGAGCTACTGATCAACACGTGGTTCCACTTTACTCACAAAGTAGTGACAAAGCAACTACCGGAATATATTCTGAACTTCACACTCGAATTACACTGCGTTGCAATTTAAGATAACATTAGATATTTTAGAGCTAAACCCGAAATAAAGGTGATTAAATTTTCAGTTAGGCTGATCTTAAGAAATCCATTGTCCTACGGACTTAGCAGACACGCGCTTAGCCGGAGATCTTACCACTTCAGACGCTCGCCACGGACAGACTGACCTGCGCTGCTACCGAGCGTGCTTCCCAGACACAAACGGAAGTGACCAGAGAGACAGCTTCCTATACCAACATGACAAGGGACGGACAGGACCATACTAAGGATAGAAATCTCTTTGCTTTTAGAAAGTGTAGCTACCTGTTCCGATGTTGGTCCTACTGTTCTCTAGCAGACAGGCTTGTCTGCTACCCTCAAGCATGCAACTAGAAATACATTTGCTCATTCATCCTCTCACACAGAAGGGAAGGGGGATGACAGTATCTTATCATATACAGTATATAAAAGAAAGCGGATGTAGGTTCCGTACGAGACTGTGTGACATGAATTACATATAAGAATTACATATAAACTGTGCTTTAAAGTGTAGTAGTGTGACAGATCGTTCTTGTTTATGTGTAAAAGTAACACGTTCCACTGCTCAGTCTCCTCACAGACAGTCAGAAACGCCATAGTAAATTTAGAAGAGGAATTTATGCCATAAATGACAACAGATTTAAGAAATTAACATGAAAGGAATCCAACAGCGACTTTTCAGCTGTTTCGTACTTCCAATGCTTTCTAAAACCATACTGATTCATGGACATAAGCATCTCAGTTACAAGAAAGGTTGTTATATTCGAAATGAGAATATGTTCAAGTGTTCTGCAACAAACAAAATTAGGGAATTTGGTCTGTAATTTTGCGGGTCTGTTCTTTCACCCTTCTTATATACTGGAGTCACCTGCGCTTTCTTTCCAGCCGCTTGGGACTTTGTGCTGGGCCAGAGATTCACGATAAATGCAAGCTAGGTAAGGGGCCAATGCCGTAGAGCACTCTTTGAAAAACTGAACTGGGATTCCGTACGGACTTAGTGATTTATTTGCTTTCAAACCTTTCACTTGCTTCTCTGCGCCAGGTATGCTTATTACTATGTCGTCCATAAGACAACCTTTCCGATGGTCTACCGACAGTATTTTTGTACGATTCTCCTTTGCGAACGATTTCTTAAACGTGAGATTTAAAACTTCGGCTTTCGTTTTACTATCTTCAACTGCCACACCAGAGTGGTCAACAAGGGACTGAATGGAAGCCTTAGACCCGCCTAGTGATTTTACGTAAAACCAGAATTTTCTCGGGTTCTCTGGCAGATCTTTTGCTAAGGTGTGACCGTGGTAGTTGTATGCTTCGCGCATGGATATTTTCACAGACGCACGAATCTCTACAAACCTTTGCCTGTCGTCATTTGTGCGTTCCGTTTTGAACCGAGAGTGCAACAGCGTCTGCTTCCTTAGCCTCCACCGCATTTCGTTATTAAATCATAGTGTGTCTTTGCACTCATTTACTTTATCCACGTATTAGGCTCTTAATCCTCCAGACCACGACTTGCAATTTATTTAAACTTTGGCCATAATTCCTCTACATCCATCTTACTGGAACTGAGTGATGCCAATTCACTGTCTAAATGATATGCTAATAACTACTTACCTGCCCTATCTAGCAGAATCACTCTGCTAGCCTTCTTGACTGATTTATTAACTTTCGTTATCATGGTTGCTATAATGACATCATGGTCGCTAATCCTCATTTCTATACCTACATTGTCAATAAGGTCCGGCCTGGTGTAAGATATTTCCGTTGCGTGTGGGCAGCCGAGTTAACTGCTCAAGACAATTTTCAGAAAACCTATTCAAAAGCATTTCGCATGACTGACTGTCTGTGCCCACCGCAATGAATCCATAGACATCCTGGTCTATACTCGGCAGGTTAAAGTCGTCTCCAACTAGTATTGCATGATCTCGGTATTTACTCGCTGTTGACGATAGACTTTCTTTGAATGACTCTAGAACCGTCACAGCAGAATCGGGTGACCGGTAGAGACATCCAACAATTAACTTGGTTTCATCTAGACCAGTTATGCGCGACCGGATGACTTCACTGCCACACTCAACTTGGACCTCAATAGAGACAATATTTTTGTCAACTGCAATGAACACTCATCCTCCTATGGCCTGTAATTGTCTTTCCGATATACGTTCCACGACACGCTAAATATCTCCGAGCTTTCCACTTCGTGTTTCAGCCAGATCACGGTCTCAAGAATAATTTGAGCTCGACAACTTTCCTGGATGGCAGTAAATTCGGGAACTTTATTACGAATATTTCGACAGTTTACGAATAAAATTGTGACAGTCGGAATGTCTTTGTTCTAAATGCCGTTTGACTTCTCTTGTTGTACATCGACAGGCGAGTGTTCATCAGAGCTCCTCAAACTACTGCCTAGCCTAAAAAGCACTCATGTGCACTCCACTGGTACTACCCGAGTGGCTGCTTCCTTTGCGTAGTGCACACCTGAGCTACGAAGGGGACTCCTAGAAATCCCCACACCATAACGCTGGTCTAGAAATCTGCAGCCAAGACCGTCACAGAGTGGTCGAAGCCTTTGGCTGAGGCCCTCCACTCGGCTCCAAACCAAAGGACCCCGGTTAACTCTGGGAACGATGCTGCAAACTGCGAGTTCTTCTTGTACTCCGCGAGCGAGGCCAGCAGTCTTCACCAACCCCGCCAGCCAACTGTACGAACGGAGGATCGTCTCAGAACCCATGCGAGAGGCGTCGTTGGTGCCAACGTGATCCACAACATGCAGGCGACTGCATCCTGCCGCTCGATAGCTACAGACAAGGCTGCGTCCAACTCTCGGATGAGGCCCCTTGGCAGACATATCGAGTGCGCATTGGCTTTCTTTTCAGCCCTGAACTCTGCCAAAAGGGCTCCATAACACGCTGTAACGTATCCTGGCAAAACACATACTATATGTTGTAAAAAAATAATAATAATAATAATTGAACTGGAGATTGTAATTTTATTTCTGCATGGACAGTGATTGTGTGAACTTTATGTAATAAAGAGAAACCATTATGTGTCATATTTTATACTTGTACAGAATTATGTATCGAATTTTTTAAAGATAATATTTATGTCGGCGAGTACTGAAACCACCACAGACGATACTTATTAAATATCAAACAAAGATGTAAATATATCAAACCGAGAATAAATAGTAGTAACCGAGCATTAATTTCTCCGTCTCTTATGGAGTTACATGGCTAGTAAGAGCCTGTGACGCTATATTGTATGCTTTTGTAGCATTCTTTTGTCAAGATTGAGAGAAGGGCGCCATTAGGCATGATCTGTAAAGGTGTGCAAGAGTTTAATCTGTCTAAATGTTTTGAATAGAGTTACTTAGTGAAAACTTGCATTATGATTAGTAATAAGCTTGCCTGGTATTTTATCCCATCCATTTAAGACATTTTCGGCAATTTAAATATTATTCGTGGTGCAGAGCTGCGCTACGAACGAACGAGCCGCTGCCGCGGCGCATTCAAACAGCATTAAATGAAACCAATCATACCGCAAAGAAGCGGACAGGTAATAGTGAAATAAATTTATTTCTTTCAGCTTTCGGGATTGCAGGGCAGAGCAACAGATTTTATGACGTGTTTTACAGGTGGACGCGTGCTGCGGATGATATATTATTAACAGTGCAAAAAGATAATTTACCTTCATGACATAAAAGAAATCTTGCTGTGCGTAATTCTAGTCTGGTAAACATTATAGTAAAAACATTTCTTTTCTGTGATAACAGTCTCATGCTCTCGTGTTATTCGTGGTACTTATTGGTGTTTTAATGTTAACAAAAATCCACTGCAAAATTTTGATGTTGAAAATACATTGCGTACTGTAACATCAGTATTGATAATGAAATAATTTTCAGTAGCGTTTTCAATAACTGTAAAGTAAGAAAGGAATGTTGAACTTTATAGCGAGTTAACGAAACAATGTTCCCTTTATAGAAAGCCAGATTCAGAATAATAAGAACATAATATATTTTGTTTTGTTGAAAATTAATGATCCAAAGAAAGTCACAGCACAGCATCCCTAAAAGGTATTTCAGGGTTCTTTTCGTAGCAACATGTTTTATCTCATCCATTTATCAATATATTAGCTGTTACGCGAGCAACAACAAAGAGAGCGGAAACGCGTATCATTGGAGTTCCCAGTAACTAGTAAACCCCTCTGCCCGTGTGCCTGCTCGCAATCAGAGGCAGGAGCTGCCGCCTGTCTACTCACATTGGCCCTCCTCCACGAGCGGCGCGAACGCGTTACCACACGCCACTCACCCTGCGGATCTTTCGCGTCGGGTGCACGGGCGTCAGAAATTGTACGTACTGCGCTTTATTGCTGTGAAAGCCACGTTCTGGTATTACCCACAACGGTATCACCTAGATCATTTGCATCACATCCCGCATCTTTCACAGCAACACTTGTGTCAGCCACAACGCAAAAGTATTGGAACCATCTGGCACGCTTAGTGGCACATCGAGAAAAGCTATGGACCCAGGACGGATACCTGGACGCCCCACACTTTACATGAACCTATGAGATTGAAACCTCTTCTTTTTGTCTGACACTGGAGAAAAGTCTTCTGCTGGTTAATTTCCAGATAAGAAGTGCCCCAGATTGTGCGAAGGTATTACCCACACCGGTATCACCTAGATCATTTGCATCACATCCCGCATCTTTCACAGCAGCACTTGTGTCAGCCACAACGCAAAAGTATTGGAACCATCTGGCACGCTTAGTGGCACATCGAGAAAAGCTATGGACCCAGGACGGATACCTGGACGCCCCACACTTTACATGAACCTATGAGATTGAAACCTCTTCTTTTTGTCTGACACTGGAGAAAAGTCTTCTGCTGGTTAATTTCCAGATAAGAAGTGCCCCAGATTGTGCGAAGGTATTACCCACACCGGTATCACCTAGATCATTTGCATCACATCCCGCATCTTTCACAGCAGCACTTGTGTCAGCCACAACACAAAAGTATTGGAACCATCTGGCACGCTTAGTGGCACATCGAGAAAAGCTATGGACCCAGGACGGATACCTGGACGCCCCACACTTTACATGAACCTATGAGATTGAAACCTCTTCTTTTTGTCTGACACTGGAGAAAAGTCTTCTGCTGGTTAATTTCCAGATAAGAAGTGCCCCAGATTGTGCGAAGGTATTACCCACACCGGTATCACCTAGATCATTTGCATCACATCCCGCATCTTTCACAGCAGCACTTGTGTCAGCCACAACACAAAAGTATTGGAACCATCTGGCACGCTTAGTGGCACATCGAGAAAAGCTATGGACCCAGGACGGATACCTGGACGCCCCACACTTTACATGAACCTATGAGATTGAAACCTCTTCTTTTTGTCTGACACTGGAGAAAAGTCTTCTGCTGGTTAATTTCCAGATAAGAAGTGCCCCAGATTGTGCGAAGGTATTGCACGATCCACACAACAAGTACTTCGCCGGCCGGAGTGGCCGAGCGGTTCTAGGCGCTACAGTCTGAAACCACGCGACCGCTACGGTCGCAGGTTCGAATCCTGCCTCGGGCATGGATGTGTGTGATGTCCTTAGGTTAGTTAGGTTTAAGTAGTTCTAAGTTCTAGGGGACTTGAAACTTCCCCTTAGAAAAATTTATGAATGACTGTGCTGATAAACCTCTTACATTATTTGCTTTTCAAACAGCTGAGCAAAACTGAACGTACTCAGACATTACTCTCTTTACTTATTCTGATCAACACTAAACTGACACACAATATATTTAGCGCAACGCAATCTGACTTTTAATAATCCCTACAAAAGAATGGCCCTGACTAATAATAACCTATACCTTTCATGAATCACTCACCTCAAAAAAAATCTTCTTTGCTCGAACTACTGCAAAACAACGAGCGCCAATACTGCCAGCTAAACAAAAGATTCTAACTACTGAAGGCACTAACTGCTGATAGGCATAGTTAGCAAATGAAAGATTTTGATAAAGAACAAACAATGTATTTACCTTAACAGTGTTCAAAAGTCATAATATATATATATATATATATATATATATATATATATATATATATATATATATATATATATATCAGTTCATGACATCCAGTCTTACAAATTTACTGTCTCTGATGGACACACGTCCATATCATCCGCTCTCAAAACTCCGCCATCTCTCTCCCCACATCCACCACTGCTGGCGGCTCACCTCCAACTGCGCAACGCTACACGCTGTTAACAGCCAACTGCCCAACACTACAATAGCAAATTCCAACAATGCAAACCAGTCACAGACTGCACACAGCACAGTCAGTGATTTTCATATAGAGCGCTACGTGGCGTTACCAACATAAAAACCTAAACAGCCTACTTACAGACTGATGACCACAGCAGTTAAGTCCCATAGTCCTCAGAGCCATTTGAACCATTTGAACAAGTACTTCCGCTAGTAAGTACGTGCCATCGTCAGTTTATCATTTAACATTGCTAGTACGAAGGGCTTTCTATAAAGAATGCAACACTTTCATCGGCCAGTTTCAGTTGAAAAAATTCGGAATTTTCTGTGGGACATCGTGGAATATTCGCGCTTACATGAAATTCCCATAGGTCGCGGCGCCTTCATAATGGCGTCTGTGACGGAGGCGCGTTCCATGCACAGAGCTGTCACTGAGTTCTTGGCGGAAACCCAGAGCATCCAAAATATTCACAGGTGCTTCCGGAATGTCTGTGGAGAGCTATCAGTGAACAAAACTGCGGTGATTCGTTGGGCAAGGTGTCTGCTGTCATAGCAACAAGCTCACGCAAATCTGGCCGCTCTGACGTGTGTTGGCCGGTCAGACACAGCTGTGACTCCAGCAATGTTGGACTGTCTCATTCGAAGTGATGGAAGGATCACAATATTGCATCTCGCTACTCAACTTGACGTCTCAGTTGGTGGTACTGACACTCTTATCCACTAGTTTGGATACCCAAAGGTGTGTGCCCGTTGCTTCCTCACTGCCATGCGCAGAAGATGAAATATAGGTTCATCATCCGAACTGGAAACAAAACAGTAATCTATGGAGTGGCACCATACCACTTCTCCATCGTAGAAGAAGTTCAAAGCCGCACCCTCAGCCGGTAAAGTTATGGTGACGGTGTGGTGTCACCGCCAGACACCACACTTGCTAGGTGGTAGCTTTTAAATCGACCGCGGTCCGTTAGTATACGTCGGACACGCGTGTCGTCACTGTCAGTGATTGCAGACCGAGCGCCGCCACACGGCAGGTCTAGAGAGACTTCCTAGCACTCGCCCCAGTTGTACAACCGACTTTGCTAGCGATGGTTCACTGACAAAATACGCTCTCATTTGCCGAGACGATAGTTTAGCATAGCCTTCAGCTACGTCATTTGCTACGACCTAGCAAGGCACCATTATCAGTTACTATTGATATTGAATCATGTACCGTCCAAACCGACGTTCATCATTAATGGATTAAAGTTAAGTATTCCACCAGCTACGTCCTTTTTTCTAAATTCTAATTTCCTTGTCCTGTTCCAGACCTCACGCCAGCCTGCGTGAGCTAAAACGCGTGCCTTTCGGCCTCCTTCTAGTAACACGGTGTTGGCTCTCCTGCCAACCCAAAACAGACGGTCTTATCGGACACTGTAGAAGTTATTCTTTTTGATGTCCTCCCTCATGGTGCAACAATTCATCGAAAGTATGTTGTGCTAACCTAAGCCTAAGGAAATTGAAGAAACAACTTTAGCGTATACGTCGCGACAAAAATGCAAACGAACGTCTCCTTCTGCATGACAACGCAAGGCCTCACAGAAGTCTGCGCATCCAAGAGCACTCACAAAACTTCGTTGGACTGTCCGTCCCCATCCACCCTACCGCCCGGATCTCGCATCTTCAGACTTCTGTCCGTCTGGCCCAGTGAAGGATGCGCTCCATGGGAATCAGTACGTGGATGATGGGGTGGTTATTGTGATGCAGCGAGACGTTGGTTCCGACGTCGACCAGTAGAATGGTACCACGTGGGCATACAGTCCCTCTCAGTAAGGTGAAGTAAGGCCGTCACGCTGAACGGAGGTTATACAGGGTGTTTATAAATGAATATCGAGGTTTTAACGCTTTATAATATTTATTATATTAAAATTACATTTATAAAAGCTATGTCAAATGAAAGAGCAACTCAAACAGTTTTACCAAGAATCATACAGATGTTCAATGTGCGCACTATTTGTCAGACGGCACACATCAAGTCTACAGCCGAGTTCTTCCCAAACGTTCATAAGTGTGTCTTCAGTGATTGTACCAACAGCTGCTTCAATCCGGTTTCTTAATTCAGGGGGTTCTGCTGCTGGCTGAGGCACGTACACACGATCCTTAAGGGGGTTAGGTCGTCAAACGAGCCGACTTGGAGCAGGAGAGGCACCACAGGACATTTTATTTTCTACTGTCTATACTTTTACAAATAAATTCATAAAACATTGTCAGCATGACCAGGAAGGATTCAGGATTCACACTCATAGCAGTGGAAGAGCAAAAGCATAACAAAATAAATTTTTTTTAGATATGAAATTTCATCATTTTTTCACTTACTGTTGGCTGCATTTGTTGCTATAGGTACATTTTTCTTCACAAGTAAGAGAGATTCTTTGATGAATTTTGCACAGTATACAAACCATACTTACAGGTGTATGAAACTCGAGAATTTTCCCAATCTATTAAAAACTGTGGTAAAAATTGAGATAATTAACTACAAAATTTGATTTTTTTTCTAAATATAAAGTTTAAAACGTAACAGCTCATTCATTTTTTCATAAATTAAATAGATTCTAGAGTTTCAGACAGCAGTAAGTATGGTTTGTATGCTGCGCAAAATTCATCGAACGGTCTCTCTTACTTATGAAGAAAAGTGTACCGATAGCAACAAATGCAGCCAATAGTAAGTGAAAAAATGATGAAATTTCACATGTAAAAAAATTATTTTGTTATGTTTTTGAACTTCCGCTGCTACGAGTGTGAATCCTGAATCCTTTCTGGACATGCTGACAAAATTTTATGACTTTATTTGTAAAAGTATAGACAGCGTAAATTAAAATGTCCTATGGTGCCTCTCCTGCTTCAAGTCGGCCCGTTTGACGTCCTACCCCCCTTAATGAAGCCCCAAAGGAAAAAATCGTATGGCGTTAGGTCGGGTGAACGTGGAGGCCATGCAAAGCAAGCCCTGCCATTGTTCCGCCTATCCAGCGCTTGGGTACAGTGAAGTTCAACCAATCGCGTACTTCACTATGCCAGTGAGGTGGCGCACCATCGAGCTGGAAACTGTTCTCCGGTTCATCTTCCAAATGAGGGAAGAGCCATTGCTCTAGTTTATCAAGATAAGAAGTGCCAGTTACAGTAGGTTCACCAAAACATAAAAGTGGGAAGAACTCGGTAACAGACTTGATGTGTGCCGTGTGACAATTGGTGCTCACATTAAACATTTATAAGGTTCTTGGTAAAACTGTTTGAGTTTCTCTTTCATTTGACATATCATTTACAACTGTAAGTTTAATGTAATAAATACTATAAAGCGTTAAAACCCCGATATTCATTTATAAACACCCTGTATTGAGAAACAGATTTTGTAGCCAACCGAGTGGGGAATAATATAGTGTGTTTGAATCCTGAATAAAACCAAGCTGTTTTCTGAAAAAAAAGTTGCATTACTTACTGGGCGCCCCTCGTATCTCACACGTAACAGAATAAATTGCAGTTTCTGTGGATTCTCCAAGCTAATTTTATATAATGAGCTGAGCCACTACTCTCATACGATGATTTCTCATTTCATTTTACGTTCAAGGATTTGATATACGTACAGGTACTCAGTCTTGGTAGGTCCATCCTTGGCACAGAGAGAAACTTCCCACTAGCAGCAGCTCGCCAGTGAGGTGCGCTTTGAGAAGAGGGAGCGAAGGCATCTCTTGCAGCCACCCTGCTCCCTCCCCCTCTGTCTTTCCCCTCCTGGTTTTAGTGCTCGTAAACCGACAGTCGTGACGTCTCAGCGCTCAGACGTTCCCATTGTCATGATGGCAGCCAGTAAAAGATGAGAAGAAAGGGACGGTGGTAATGATAGTGATAGTAAAGGAAATCCGTATTAAAAAGCGATTATCGTTGAGGCTCGTACCGAGCAGTTCCACTCAACGATTTCAAGGATGGCGGCCAGCATCTCTAATCAGTCTTTGCTCACCTACGTCCACTATCTTCAGAATACTCTATGACTCTTTATTTATGTATAAGTACAACGTGTAGATGTTTTTGGACCTCAGCGACAAATCTGAGGACAATTAACATTTTTCTTCTTTTAGAAAATGTCCGTTTTAATCCGTCGGCTGTGAGTTATCCATGCGAATGAGGCCCACTGGCAAAGGTGAGTACTTCACAGTAGCCAACTGGTAATTAGTTATTCTGCATTAACGTCTTCATTTCACAGAATGTTCCATTAATTTTTGGGGTTAGAGGAAACGATTTATCGGCCAGGATCGAGCTACGTAAGTTGAAGTGTTTTTATTGTGCAGCACAAGAGAGAATTCTAACTACAGACTCAGATTGCCTTTGAAGACCTAGAAACTATGGTACACTGATATTTTTCAAATTGTGTGTGTTTAAAGAATGTAAAAGACAAGCACTTTTCGGTGTGAGGATTAATAACATCATATTTATTAACACTATCCCACTTGCTAACGGCTTAGTCCACCTATGTGAAACCGAAGTTAAGCCCAAAATGTTGTTGTACAAATTCCCTATTATTGCAAAAGATTAGGGATACAAGATCACTACTGCAAAAGACAGTTATGGCATTCCAGGGCAACTAAACAGGTCGCTCAAAAATCGTACTGCAAAAAAAAAAAAAAAAAAAAAAAAAAAAAAAGAGAGAGAGAGACATGTAACTAGATAGTGAATACTATGAGAATAGTCTTTATTCTCCATAATAAAGCACATGAATAGGTCTCGCAGTTCAGCTACTTGAGGTGAAACATGTATTCCTTTCAAAGGCCGTAAGGCATCGAAAGTATGTTCCACAATTATTAGAAATAAAGAAAGACAGACAATGATTGAGACAGTCATGCAATTCTTCCAAACAGCAGCTGTACAGACTCTGATATACGGAACAGAGACCTAAACGATCATGAAATATAATAACAACGTAAATAAACGTCTAAAACGAGAATCCTCAGAAGATGTAATCAGACTTACATTTCATGAAACAAAGGTACTTTGTATTGGAAGACAACTGTATACAATTGTAGTTCATGATACGTTACCAATTACAGTGAAAAATTCACTGGGACATGTGAAAGTTAAAAGTAATGACAGTAAGTACTAAACTAGGTATTCTGCTGGAAACCATGCAACGACCCGCCAATCTCTTCTTTGGACAACCCTCCACGGTGTGCGTGATGGTCTGGTCACGTCGCAGGCACGAAGTAGTCTCTGCCCCATTGAAGCGCGATCGCCTTTGATGGACTGTGGCGTGGTCTGAAACGAATGAGTTAGTGCCAACAAATCTCACAGACTAACGGAGGGACCTTAAGCAACTTCATGGTTACTTGGTCGACTTCTGTCCACTCATTCCTGCATTGTTCGTTACAGCCACTATTGTTGTTAAGTAAGTTTACGTCAAGATTCGACATCAGACGCAGCTCCTGCAGGCCTATACCGGCCGCTGTGGCCAAGCAGTTCTAGGCGCTTCAGTCCGGAACCGCGTTGCTGCTACGGTCGCATGTGCGTACCCTGCCTCGGGCATGGATGTGTGTGATGTCCTTAGGTTAGTTGGTTTTAAGTAGTTCTAAGTCTGGGGGACTGATGACCTCAGATGTTAAGTCCCTTAGTGCTTAGAGCCATTTTAACCATTTAAATGCCTGCAGCCCTACATGGGGCTTGACTCTCTTGTATAGTAGTTTTATAAGATAGTTCTTCTTCCAGATCGGTGGAGGGGCACTGTTTACAACGGTAGCCAATTGACGGGTGCTGAACGAAGGGATCGAGTTCCTGGACCTTGATCTCGTTTCTACATCTACATCTACATCCATACGCCGCAAGCCACCCGACCTTGAGTAACTCTATCGGTTCTCCCTTCTATTCCAGTTCGTATTGATCGTGGAAAGAAGGATTGTCGGTATGCCTCTGAGTGGGCTCTAATCTCTCTGATTTTATCCTCATGGTCTCTTCGCGAAATATTGTTTTCCACATGATCAGAGTCATTTCCTGATGTAATCTGCAATTGATTCTCCAGTACAGAACTTAAGCATTGACGTCCCGTATCCCTAGGGTGCTCTCTCTAAGTAACTACGTGTGTTACTCATTACATTACTGTATTTATTTAATTTTTTCTCTATTCCATGGCATATCAGCTTAGTTTCTAAAACAATTAACAGCAGATTATGTGTATTTAATTAATAAATGTAATAAATGCTTTGTTGTCACTCTCCGCTTTAATAATCAAGACCTCGCTCCACTGAACACCGTGAAACAACTGTTCGACACTATTCATGCTAAATTTAATCATGCAATCACGCATCTCCGTCTTATATCTTGAAATATCTTACATCCGTCGCAGAGGACACAAAGACACAAAAACGGCGAACGGTAGTCAGTTTGTAATTTTTTTCTGATTACTTAACAAGATAATTTACGGCTGTGACCCACTATGGTCGGCATTGTCCAGTGTCATTCATAACAAGAAGCAACAGTACATTCCACAATTACCTGTAAGTAGCCACAATAATCCTATCTAAAAATAAACAGAGTGTTAAAAACCACAATGAAAATGATGTTACAATTAACGTTGAAAACTCGATGAGGAATTCCGCCTTATGCAAGAAACCTTTGGAGTTATCCCCTAATTTGTGAACAGTGACTAAGAAAGTCGAGAGAGCTACTACGGAAATGGAAACACCTCAGCGCATCACAACGAGACTGCCCGCCAGAAGAACAACGTGAGTGATCATTACAAAACATTTTCATGAAAACATCAGTCCAGCTCCAGAGTGACTCGCCTCTTACTAAGTTTTCTCTTCTTCCACAGGATAACCACAGTATTTATGAAAAGACAATGTAAAATCGTTATGACCTTATTGTAAAATTGTTTTTGTAATGCCATTTAGCCTGAAGATGAGGTATTCACTCGAAACATGTCGCTAAATAAATAAGTAATAAACTATTCAACAGAGTTTGTGACTGCTAGCGGTAATTTAAAAAACCTTTACATATGAGTTGTCCTAACTCCTATATAATACTATTCATACTGAGTTTCTTTATAACCGCTGGGTAAGAACTTAGGAAAAAAATTGAATAGTCTGATTTGCTTATCCATCAGACACTACACACGGTCAAATCCTGTAAAAGGGGTAGCTCTATTGATTAGCTTTTCCTGTTAACAGGACTATCCTTCCATAGTGTACATTATTTGGAAACTAAACTAAATTTTAGTAAGAGGGCTATATGTGGCAACATAGAGACAGGGTTTCTGTTATGCAGGTAAAAGCATACTTCATTACAATAATAGTGGTAGGGTTGTAAGTGGAAGTGTTTAAACTCAGAAGAGTGTTCCTGGAGCCACTCTGTAGAGCCGGCCGAAGTGGCCGTGCGGTTAAAGGCGCAGCAGTCTGGAACCGCAAGACCGCTACGGTCGCAGGTTCGAATCCTGCCTCGGGCATGGATGTTTGTGATGTCCTTAGGTTAG
Source organism: Schistocerca nitens (assembly GCF_023898315.1). Classification (NCBI taxonomy): domain Eukaryota; kingdom Metazoa; phylum Arthropoda; class Insecta; order Orthoptera; family Acrididae; genus Schistocerca; species Schistocerca nitens. Next base: position 229,959,741 of record NC_064614.1, on the reverse strand, counting down.
TTAGGTTTAACTAGTTCTATGTTCTAGGGGACTAATGACCTCAGCAGTTGAGTCCCATAGTGCTCAGAGCCATTTGAACCATTTGAACCACTCTGTAGAAATTCGGGACGTGTGGGGTGTCGCATTCTCCTGCTGGAATTGCCCGAGTCCCTCGGAATCCACAATGGACATAAATGCATGCAGGTGATCAGACAGGATGCTTATGTACATGTCACCTGTCAGAGTCGTATCTAGACGTATCAGAGGTCTCATATCACTCCCACTGCACACGCCGCACACCATTACAGAGACTCCTCCAGCTTGATCAGTCCCCTGCTGTTACCCTGGGTCCATGGATTCATGAAGTTGTCTCCATACCATTACACGTCCATCTATTCGATACAATTTGAAACGAAAGTCGTCCGACCAGACACCATGTTTACAGCCATCAACAGTTGAATGTCGGTGTTGACGTGCCCAGGCTAGGCGTAAAGTTTTGTGTCGTGCAGTCATCAAGAGTACCCAAGTGGGCCTTCTGCTCCGAAAGCCCATATCGATGATGTTTCGTTGAATGGTTCGCAAGCTGACACTTGCTGATGGCCCAGCACTGAAAATTGCTGCAATTTGCGCAAGGGTTGCACTTCTACCACATTGAACGATTCTCTTCAGTCGCCGTTGGTCCTATTAATGCATCATCTTTTCCGGCCGCAGCTTTGTCGGAGACATGATGTTTCCGGGTTCCTGATATTCACGGCACACTCGTGAAATGGTCGTACATGAAAATACCCAGTTTATCGCTACCTCGGAGCTGCTGTGTCCCATCACTCTTGCGCCAACTCTAACACCAAATCAAACTCACTTCAATCTTGATAAGCTTTCATTGTAGCTGCAGTGACCGATCTAGCAATTGTGCCAGACACTTATTGTGTTATATAGCTGTATTTTGCCTGTTTACATATCTCAGTATTTGAATACACAAGCCTATACCAGTTTCTTCGGTCCTTCAGTTTATATCGTTTACATTTCTGTAACAGTATGTTATTTTCTACTGTTTTGGTATTACTATTTACTTTTCTATCTGACTGAGGAAAATGTCAGCTAGGAGGCCACTGATTGGGAATCCCATCGGTAATTCATCTTGTTGAGAGTAAAATTTGTTATTGAATGTGAAGTAGTTTTGCTGTGTGATGAGCCTGAGTATGGCTGATATTTCATGTATGTTTGTTGTTGGAATATTTCCTTTCTATGATGCTGATGGTTTGTTACCTTGGGATGTGAGTGTATATGTAAATTATGTCAAATGAAATTATATATTTTTGCTTCTTATTATTTCTATATATCATTTCAGTTCTTCAGACTTCTGTTTTCAGTGTGTTTAGTGTAGTTGTACATTGCCCGTAGCAGAGAAATGCGACACCACAAGATAATTAATAACGTTGAAGTATAACGTCATGTGAAGACGTCTCATGTTGGCTAAAACTAGTTTCATGTGTGAAATAGTTTGTGATTGTCCCGCGAAGTGAACATTTTAAACATTCGACAGTTTATGTAGAAATGTCAACAGAGTTTACTTTTATTGCATTTTAACGTCCAAGCAATAACCTACTTTGGTATTTAAAATGTATGCGACAGTACCGGTACTGTGAGTCGGCGTGCCACATGTAGTGGGAAATGGAGTTGAATTATCAGTAAAGAGAAATTATATTCACACGAACACTTCAACTTATACCATCTCATCACCTCAACATCTTAACTGTCCCTGAACTGCCCTGCCGTCAGTACCCGATCTACACTACGAGCAGCAGACCTGTGACTTTCTCTCGCCCTTTCCCCGCCACACGTCAGAAAGTCGTGTTGTAGGAATACAGCAACATTACGCTTGAGTGATATATTTTTATTATAATTTATTTACAAAAAATGTAAATTATTATCGTTAATACCCTAACTGATAAAAGATATAGGACAAGTATTTAGCTAGCCGTGGTGGCCGAGCAGTTCTAAGCGCTTCAGTCCGGAACCACGCAGCTGCTGCGGTCGCAGGTTGGAATTCTGCCTCGGGCATGGATGTGTGTGATGTCCTTAGGTTAGTTACGTTTAAGTAGTTCTAAGTTTAGGGGACTTATGACCTCAGCTGTTAAGTCCCATAGTGCTTAGAGCCATTTGAATCATTTGAAAAAGTATTTAAACCAAAAGAGGTATATAGTTACGAGTCCTTTTATTTTGAACGTATGTCAAGCTAATAATGACATTAAAACTTTGTGCTGAACACTCATTTAACAAGGTTTCCGTCGATCATGGTTGTTGTACGAGACTTTTTGCCTTTCATTGGGTTTGTTACGGCCAGAGCCGGAGTCTCGTTGCTATCAGGAGGTCGGCGAGAACGGGTGTCAGAGATCCTGAGAGCGCCGGGGTGCTAATGAAGACACAAGTCTTTTTCTTTTTCTTTTTTTTTTTTTAGTCACAAGTCTTCTGAATAGTTTGATGCCGCCCCGTGTGATGAGCCTGAGTATGGCTGATATTTGATGTATGTTTGTTGTTGGAATATTTCCTTTCTATGATGCTGATGGTTTGTTACCTTGGGATGTGAGTGTACATGTAAATTATGTCAAATGAAATTATGTATTTAATTTCCTCTCCTCTACAGTTTTTACGCTCTACAGCTCCACTGAGTGCCGTGGATGTTTTTCCTTAATGCCTTAATATATGCCCTACCATCCTGTCCCTTCTTCTTGTCAGTGTGTTCCGTATAATCCTTTCCTCTCCGATTCTGCGCATAACCTCCTCATTTCTTACATTATCAGCCTATCTAATTTCCAACATTCTTCTGTAGCTCCACTTCTCAAATGCTTCGGTTCTCTTCTTTTCCCGTTTTCCCACAGCCACGTTTCACTACCACAAAATCCTGTGCCCCAAACGTACATTCTCAGAAACTTCTTCCACAGATTGAGACCCACGTATGATACTAGCACACTGGGCTTGGTCGTGAATGCTCTTTATGCCAGCGCTAGTCTGCTTTTGATGTTCTCCTTGCTCCGTCCGTCATCGGTTATTTTGATGCCTAGGTAGCAGAATTCCTTAACTTCATCAACTTCGTGACCACTAATTCTGGTAACTTTCCTGCTGTTCTCATTTCTTCTACTTCCTATTACTTTCTTCTTTCTCCGATTTACTCTCAATCCTAATTCTATACTCAGTGGTCTGTTCAGTCCATATCGAATCCTGTAATTCTTATTCACTTTTACTAAAGACTGGAATGTCATCAGCGAATCGTATCATTTACATCCTTTCACCTTGAATTTTAATCCTACTCTTGAACCTTTCTTATATTTCCGTCATTGATTCTTCGACGTACAGACTGAACAATAGGGCTGAAACACTTACACACTGTTTACCGTCTTTCCCTATAGCTTACCTCTAGTGTTCTCACAAGTTCTGAAATATTACACCGTTTGACGTCGTCGAACGCTTTTTCCAGGTCGAAAAATCGTGTGGACGTGTCTTGCTTCCATTATCGAACGCATCGTCAGACCTCCCTCTCTGGTGCCTTTACCTTTCTCAAACCAACCTGAACGTCACCTAACACATCCTCAAATTTGTTTTCCATTCTTTTGTATATCATTCTTGTCAGCAATTTGGATACTTGAGCTGATAAGCTGATTTGCGATAATTCTCGCACTTGTTGACTCTAGCAATCTTTGGAATTGTGTGGATGATGTTTCTCTGAAAGTCACATGGTATATCTCCAGACGCATACACTCTACACACCAACATGAAAAGTAGTTTTGTTGCCACTATTCCGAATGATTTAAGAAATTCTGATAGAATGTTATCAGTCACTTCTGCCTTATTTGATTTTAGGTCTTCCAAAGCTCTTTTAAATTCTGATTCTAATACTGGATCCTCTATCTCTTCCTCATCGTCTCTTGTTTCTTCTCCTACCATGCCATCAGACAAGTACTCCCCCACATCGAGCCCTTTCCACCTATCCGCTCTCTTCTCTGCGTTTAACAGTGGAATTTCCATTACACTTTAATGTTGCCTCCCTTTCTTTTAGTTTTGCCGAAGGCTGTTATCCCTTTTCTATACGATCCTGTCTCTAAGTGAAGTTACTACATTTAGCATCGTGACAGTAGCACACTCTTGTCAAACTGGAAAATCAATTTTTTTTGGCTTCCTTCTCGCAAAGCCTGATGAAACTGGGTCCCGGCTTGCTTGTACTTCGGGCATCCCGTGTTGACATCCATTTAAGGCCCTATTGCGTAATCGGCAGACATGCCCCACTTAACCTTGTCCATCAGTTCTTAACAAAATTTTAATCTAGCACTTACTATTCTACTGTGAAACTGTTTTATGTCATATTTTGGCATAGAAACAGTGCCGAGATTATTCATGTTAGTATACTTCTCAAGTCATTTACAAAAATGTAGGTCTTTGGTAAGCCGACTCAAAGAGTTAAAAAGAGGGTGAAAACCGCTGCATGCATTTGTCATTCTCCAAAACGATAAGAGCTCCTCTGTAAAATTATATGAAAAAGCGTTCTTCTATCGGAACGCCAAGTTGCGCAGTTCGAGTAGGGAGATTAGTGGATCTTTTTTCTAAATTGCGGATTTGGTGTCCCCTAGCCACGTGTTTCTCATCTCTGCTTGATCAGTTGTACTTCGAGAGAGGGAGGCCACCTATCACACTAGATCACCACTAATAGCCAACATTAACAAAGCTATTATAACATTAGCACAGAAATGTTCATCAAGAGTTATTCTTGAATCAGTGGCACTGCGGGTCTGAGCTGTGTGGTATTTTAGTCGAACACGAGTCCTTCCGCCTACCACCCTACATCGACGCTTTAAGGACTCTAAATCCCTTGTATAAAACAGCTTGAAACCTTTGATTACCTTTTTCACAAATGAGTTAATATTTGACATTAAAAATTTGACATTAAGGATGTGAAACCGTTATAGTTGAATAAGAAAAACCCTCATTATGTTGTTATTACTTTCGGATTATCCGCTGGTGATTTGGCCTCTATATTCAGAAGAACTAGTATTTCAGGCGTCTCAAGCGCCTCAATGTTTATGCAACAAATCCACCTGACAGAGTGCCTACACTACGCGCCCTGCTAATAATGCTGCTTGGTATGCGATCAGTACCATGTGGTGTTCACGGAGGAAACTGAAAAAGTTCTAACAACGGTACCTCGTTTTGTGCTATGACGACATAATCCGGAAGGGAAAATATTTTGTTGACATTCACCTACAGAAACAGAAATGATCATTGTAATAAAACATGAGATTTCAGAGTTCGAACGGAAAGATTTAAGTGTTTGTTTTTCCGTGTGCTGTTAGAGGGTGGGATGGCAGAGAAATAAAGTGAAAGTAGTTCGATGAATTCTCTGCCGGGCACTTCAGAATGAATGTAGACGACATTTTATGCCCTGATCTATGTGTAGTACAACGATATAATTTTGCAGTAGATTCGTTGCTGTATATGTATATTGTCTACAGGATGTCTTGCGAACCCAATTAGTAGTAAGGAAGTGACAATTTAATATGTCATTTCTAATTCTGGAGTTTTACTGCATGAACAGTGTAAATGTAGTAAGCGATAAACTTTTTTTCTTTCATCATTTTATCTGGGGGGGGGGGGGGGGATGTCAGACACACAAGAAAAAATTGACAACGTTTGAAATTATGTGCAAAGTTAGTTGATAGTTGCTATTTGCTCTCATTATTAGATTCTGGATGACTATAGACAAGGTAACCTGCGTGTCGTGAGATCTGGTGCCTCTAGACATGTACGGAGTTTCTAACTGCGAAACATTTTTTTTTAACTTACTGGTTTTCGGGATTCACCAATTCAGCCATGTTTGCGAGGTGCCGGGGCAAGCAGTGTATTTAACACTAAATTCTTCTAGAATCTACATATGTAAATGATGCTCTAAGCCCCCCCTATTCTAACTCCGACTTTTGCTGTTGCACATGGATTAAAAAATATACGCGAACTGACTGTAATCAACCCTGCAAGTGGAGTAGAAAAGAGTTTGGCACCTGCAATAATTTAATTTGATAAATAAGTTAAATAAAGGAAGGTTTCATTAACGTAGTGAGAAATGATGGGTTGCTCTACCGATTAACAGAATGAAAGTTCTGTCCAAAATAACAATATGATTTATTAAGACTAAACACAAAATGATAAACAAAAACACATGAAACATTTATAATACATCAAATTGGCTCAAATTGGATACTCAAACAAACGCTGTGAAGGTGAAGTTGTGCCTAAACTAGATTGTGAGGATTATGACGAAGTGGTATGTGGAGCCAATTCCTTGCAACTCAAATCTTAAGAGAAAACACATAGCTAACCCCACATTAATTGCTGCTACCCAAGACAGAACAAAATTAGAAAAAGACGAACAGGCGCGCTCTGCTGAGCTCTGATTATCACCTAGGAAAATCCCTATCTGCCGGTGCTGCGGACATACATTACCAAACTGTCTTCTTAACTGCCAGAACACGATCTGGCGTACCGGAGGCGATGGCTGGTTGCTTCGACGTCCTCGACCGAAAAGCGAGAGCTGACTGCCTAGAGCACCTGTACATGCCGAACACCGAACATTCCCGCCCCCACGACAGTGGCCGTGGTTAAACGTTCCAATCAGCAACTCGAAAACCGGCGGAAATTTTCACTCCATTGCCGGAGCACTACCATTCCACCAATGGAGATTCTTGGCGCCAATTTATGCGCTGATTTTGCTACGTCACGGAGCTATGCCCTGAGCAAGCCAATCACAGTTACTATTTTGCAGAAAGCGCGGGAATTTTCTCGCCACAACTGCCTGGGTACACAAGTCATTCCCACACCTCACTGGTAGCCCGCCAGAAAGTGTTTTCGCTAAGTTTCTGCGAAGTAACGGAACCTCTAGCCCAGCCGCTACTTCAGGCCCCTCCGGGCGTGACTTTTGACAATGTCGGCGTCTGGAAAGCATTCACTCGACTCCCTCACACCCTTTCAAAATCAGCAGAGCCCGCCTGTCACCGGACCACCCGGGTGACGAGAGACGCTGCGTGGGAAGTCCGCGTGTGAAGGAATAGCAACTTTCCACCGCATGCAATTGGAGAGGAGAATCGTAAGATAGAAATATGAGAGGGGGCTCATGCCACCTCTCATGTTATTAGTGGAATGTCAATGATGACGATACGAACGTAAGGACAACACAATACCCAGTCCACGAACAGAGAAAATATCCTGTCCGGCCGGGAACAGAACATCGGCCCTTCGATAAGCAAACCGCCGCGCTGATCGGCCAGGAACCAAGGTGGACAGCTGTAATACTAGACGATTTGTGTTAAACCTTTACCACAATATTACAGCACTTAATGAGAAGATTATGACAAAATTTTAAATTTGTAAATTCTGTTAACTATTAGATGAAGCGCCGAAATTAAATTTTTAGTGTCCCTGGAAGAAGGGGAAGGCGTGGCAAGACGGGGAGGTGGGGTAAGACGGGGAAGGGCTATAAGCTACAGTTAGAGAGCTGCCATCTGTGGATAGCTACGTCAACATCATCAATACACAAGCCCCAGTGTGTTGACATTACTGAACCTTAGTTTCGCGGCGGTTTCTGTGAGCTTTGCAAGGTAAGTACAATTGTTATATTGATTTGCAATGCTTTACACCTTTCGAAGTCCTAAAACATGTGTTTCGTGAACATTTGTGCAGACTGTATATATAGCACTGAATAGTACGTCTTATTAACAGTAAACTGCTGTGTCAGTAGTCAATGTTCACTACATAGTGTTCATGTAGGCGTAATATAACCTGACAACATAGTAGGGGGCAAGATGAGGAGGTTCCCCGTGTTGCCCCTACTATCTGTCCAACCATTACGCTCTTATCGTCTCGTGTGTTTACCTCGCTGCGGGTTTTGAACACGTACATTATACGTTGAATACAGTTGTAAATAGAATGCTATTCGTTATTCCAACGTTTCCTAATTAACTACAAAGTATGCCTTAGTATATATGATGAATAAAAATACACAAAACGTGCAAAGTCAGTATTCTTTGCTATGCTTTAACGACTGACTATTGGAAATATGGTATTTACTATATAATGTAGGTTACCAGGAATGATCTGACTCAATAGTACGTTCCATGTGTTTTACTTCAGATGGTTGGCAAGCATCGGCGACAAACGTCTATGCAAGATTGGTCATTGGAGTCAATGGAAGGCGCTGTAAATGCTGTTATAGAAGGTCATATGGGTTCTTTCATGGCTGCTCGACAATTCAGCGTGCCACAGAAATCTGTGTTTCAGCGTCTGGGTGCCCACGACACTTGTGCAAGGACAGAAAGTGATGATGACGAGGCTGTCCACAGTTGTGTACTGTGTGAACGTAAGAGGCATAAATAAAACGTAATACCTGATTCTACAATTCGCAGAACCATGTTTCGAAACCTTATCGTCACATGATTTCGTTATTAGAGTCCTTATTTAAGCTTTAGAGATGAATTCATGCTAGTTCCCCATCTTACCCCGCATATGGGGCAAGACGGAGAACTGGTAGTTTATGTTTCAAATCGAGATATTTCTAACTAAATGTAACAAGTTTGCAGGTTTCTTTGCATGCTATTGTAATTTAATGGTTAAGTAAACAAATGGTAATCAAGCCTACTTGAATTTGTTTATTTTTGTCCCCTTTGTAAGGGTTTGAAGTTAGCTTCCCCATCTTGCCCCGTCTTCCACTATATGTAGCATGGAAAGTGGAACTGTAGTTCAGCAATAAACATTAAAAAAAGCACTTAAATTTTTGTACGTCATTCGTTGTGAAAGAGTTACAAGTCAATGATGACGACAGCTATACTAGTTCTTGAAATGGTGAGTATTCATTTTAGTGTGATGTGTGTGACGTACAGGGATTTGCATTGATAATGAACTATCACTTGGAAGCTCCTGCTGATAGCCACAGCTGCGAGCAGCAGGACTGGTGAACTGCACCGTAGGTGGGTGATGCCGTGCAGTAGAAGGCGGTGCGAGTTCCCCCTCCCCCCCCCTTTCCTCCCCCCCCCCCCTCCTGCGGCTTTAGTGGTCGTAAACCGGCGTCCGTGACGCCCCCGCGCTCAGCCGGCGCCACAGGGCGCCTACACCCATCCCGGCTACTGGCTACTCCAGCCTCTCCCAGATTTCTCACGCATCAGTCCGCTGCTTTCAAACACTTCTTTCTCTAGCGCTCCATAACTTCTCACGGGCCGTGCTGAAGATACCTCTCGCAATTCGTTTCGAGCGAGCTCTCTCTTCCGTCGGGAAAGACCATTAGAGATTTCTGTGAGTAATGGAGATTAAACGTCTGATCGCATACGGTCTAGTTACAGAAGTGTCCGTATGGCAAAGCCCTGCCGAAGGAGAGTCGTGCTCAAAACAGTGGATCGTACTTGAGATAGCGAACATTCTGATCAACTATCTGTATGTCCATCTTTTCACAGATGGTTGCGGGACTCGGCTGTTTGATACAGGATGTCAAATCAAACATCTTTCACTCGCCCATCTTCCAAACTAATTTTATTTGGCTACCAGTTTTACTACACCATCTTCAGGCCCCTGACCGACGTGTAGGAATATTCCACCTTGGTTCTGATCAAAACAGGGGCCAGCAATACTGGTATTAGTAGGTTGCTATAGCAAGTAGGAATCTACTAATACAATTATTTCTGGCCCCTTTATTGATCAGAACCGTGGTGGAATCTTCCTATACGACGATCGCAGACTTGAAAATTGTGTAGTAAATCACCGAACTGGCAGCCAAATAAATTAAGTTTCGAAAATGGACGGCTGAAAGGTATTTAATTTGACATCCTGTATTCTGATCAACGTTTCCCGTGGCTGTCGTAAATAACTCCAGTTGAGAATTCGCGTCTTACATTTTCACGTTGTGGATGCTTCGATACGATTCCGGATGTATAATCTACAAGGTGATTACAATGAAACTTATGCTACTTGAGCCCGTGTAGGCGATAAACTGTTAATTGTATGGATACCCAACTACATAGGAATGATGTTGAGACTGATTGCTGCATGATTTGCGTTGTTAGTACTGTTAGTACGACTTGTGATTAGGTGCCGGTACTGGTACGGCAATGTAGGGTTGAGGCCTTATGCAGACTCACGTTGACTGCAAATATAACGCACACCGATTTTGGTGGCAGTATAATACCTGTACAGCCTCCTTTGAAGACGGGTTGCGTAATTTTTCCCAGCAGTCTATCCTGAGAATTGCGTCGTATTTCTTCCAAAGATACCCATTTACTTTTCCACAGGATTTCTGTTTGCCTTTCGTATGACCTCTAGCACTCTGTTATGATGCTGTCAGCTCGCCTCTGCATTCGTTCGATATCTGCAGGCACCTGCATAAAATTTGTGTAGGATGGGCGTAATAAAACTGGCACGGAAAATACACCTAAAGATAGGCAAAAAAAAAAAGGTTCAAATGGCTCAAAACACTATGGGGCTTAACATCTGAAGTCATCAGTCCCCTAGACTTAGAACTACTTAAACCTAACTAACCTAAGGACATCACACACTTCCATGTCCAAGGCAGGACCGCTCGACCACAGTGGCCGGCCATACAGCTGGTGAATGTTAATTTAGGACACACGTATTTTACGATATAATGAAAATGTTGAAAAAGAAAATTGCCTGAATATTATTCAGCGTTTATTCTTGACAGTATATGAATGAAATGATCGTATGGCCCGGATATCCCATTCGGGTTTGGCCGCCAGGTGCAAGTCTTATTTCAGTCGGCGCCACATTGGGCGACTAACGGCCGATGATGAAGATGAGGACAACACAACACCCAGTCCACGAGCGGAGAAAATCTCCAACCTGGCCGGGAATCGAGCCCGGGCCCAGTACATGGGAGGCGAGCACGTAACCACTCAGCTAAGCTGGTGGACCTTAAAAGTATATTTTGTACAGCTTTGATCATGTAAAATAAGTTTCCGAACCCGATCTGCGAGTAAAGTTTATAAACAAATTTTAACTGTTTGTTGGAGGTTCTTCCTCTAAAAAACACAGGGTGGTTATAACTAAAACTTTCGCTACTTGAAAGGGCCTCCATGAAAAACAACAAAAACAAAATTTCGTTGAACGATTTGTTATGATATTGAGAAGAGATATAACGAATAAATCATTGAAAGAAACTCATTTCAATTTCCACATGAGAAGGTAACGTTTGATAACTGCATACCATGCTTATGTTCCAGATTACAAACGTTGCTCAGTGTGACGACCATCTGCATCCACCAGGGCCTGGTGGTTTTCACGGATGTAATTTCACCATCGTTCGCAGCACTTTTCGAACGGTTTACCATATATTGTTCAGCTGTTGTGACACAGTTCGTGTACTGTTTGAAGAGCGCACATTGCGTCCAGCATTCTCAGCCATAGCAACAGTAATTTCTTTAACAATTTGTGGTGTAACTGACCGTCGGCCTCTCCCAGGAGCAATTCCCAAATTGCTTGTTAATTCGAACTTACGAATCATATTCTTCAATACCAGTGCGAAACAAAACCTCTCGGTATTCCATTACTTTTCAGATAATCGCGAAGAGCAGCAGCACTATTGATGTCGTTTTGATAAAACAGCTTCACGAGTAAAGCCCTGCTCGCCTTGCCCAGACCCATGTTGACCGTCTGCTACTGTAATGCACGCTGATGTAAAAACGAACGAATTCAGAGATGAGGTGACAGGATCATAAAAGATTGGTACAGGCTGTATGAAAGGGGAGCAGAAAACGTCTAGAAAGTTAAATGGCAATCCTTCGAAGGAATACAACTTACTTGTCACGAAAAACTGCTGGGAAAACTTAGAGAACCCGCGTTCCAAGGAGGCGAGTTTTGGTACTAAACAGTATCTCTCGTCAGAAAAAGTTAAAGAGAGGTGCCACGGGTATATATGTATAGAGTCGTATTTCTCTCGTTCAGTATGTGAATGGAAAGAGAAAGAAAACTGATACTATTGCACGGCACACCATCCACCATGTTCTGTGCGGAGACTTGCGCTTATTTACTTAGATTTAGACGTGGATGTAACAGAGTGAAAAATATAGCGGAGAGGAACAAAAATGTTGTAGTCAAAACGGTTTATAGATGATATAGGGTGAAGTACTTACATACAGAAGAAAGTATTAGCGGCAGTTAGGTACAGGTATAAAGTAGCTTCAAACCTTTCGAACGACCGATGATTCAAAAAGAAGAAGAAGAAGTAGTTTGTGTGGCGTCTCGCTGTTGTATCACGCAAAGGATGTTTGTGGCCCTTAAGACCCTGGGCTTACATTAATAAATTGTGCACAGCCACTGAGGGGATTTGTAGTTCTGTACACGATAGCAGAGGAAGGTCTATCCCTAGGGATAACCCAGATGATGCGACCACGGATTAAGGGATACGTGGGACGTGGAGGTAAATGATACGGCAGAGTGGAACATTGTGTCAGACGGACTGCACCAATTACAGATAAGAACACAACTCGGTAGGACTTCTTAATGTCCGCCGCGGCCTTGCTAGAGCTGCGCGGTTGCGTAGAGGAAGATCAGTCAGCCTGTTAAACACGGCGGGCCACTTTTAATGTTGCGTTCAGCGTGATGTACAGAAAACAGCGTAGATGGATGTTGGTTCGAAGCGTGGCTCTTTCGGTTAAAACTCATGAATTTTATTACTGCATTAATTCCCACTGTTAATAATTCATGGTGAAAGGTGTTAATACATTTGCAGCTTGGAAAGAGCACTAAGGGAAATTCTTTTGGATTCCACTGAATTTTCGCGCATTATGACTTGGTCTGTCGGCACGCTCCACCACGTTGCTTCCACAATTAGCCTGAAACACAGAAGAAATTACCGCAGTAGCCACTCAGTATAGTGATCGACAGATGTAATTAAACAGGAGTAGAATATGGTGTAATTTTGAATGGTATCAAGAAACATAGGACCTGCAATAACAAATTCTTGTATATAAGATCTCAAGAACTGCCAGGAGTGCTACCTGTAAAAGCATCATATTTGTGCTAACGTCTGTAGGCACAACTACTGTTAAATCTAGCCAGTTGACAGGAAATATGGCTGTGCTTTTATTCCCAATTTTCACAAAAAATTACCACATATTACTGTCATTTAACTTTTATCTCGTCGTTTTCTTAAATTACATGGCGCATCTACAGTATTGACATTCTTCTTTTCACTTTACTGCAAGTCTTGAAGTTGATAGTTAATGTCAGAGTACTGAAACACATCGGAGGTCACTAGAAGAATGTAAGATTTACCAGATGTACATGCAAATTATTCAGGGATATTCATCTACCAACAAGAAAACATTCAGAAACTTAAAATTTCAGGCCGCGCGGGATTAGCCGAGAGGTTTGCGGGGCTGCACTCATGGACTGTGCTGCTGGTCCCGGCGGAGATTCGAGTTCTCCCTCGGGGATGGGTGTGTGTGTTTGTCCTTAGGATAATTTAGGTTAAGTAGTGTGTAAGCTTAGGGACTGATGACCTTAGCAGTTAAGTCCCATAAGATTTCACACACATTTGAACATTTTTTAAAATTTCAGTAACAGAACACCATTGCACAATCCAGCCCCATAGAAAGGTTTAAACGTAACAAATTACATTCAAAAGCAGTTCATATAGCATTTGGTCCGTACGTCACACCTCATCAGCTTGCGATCGCAGCACAATTATGAACATAAAGCTCTTTTGAAAGTTGTTTCGCGGTAGCATCAGCTCACGCATGTGGACAGTGAAAATATCAAATTCAAGTAGGCCTACTTTTTCATGAGAAATTACTATCAGCAGATCCAGAATCTCCCAGTACTGGAGACAACAGAACAAATCAATAAACAGTTTTGAGGTGAAAAAAGGCGTTTGTGGGCAATGAAATCCAAGTGAGTCAGGTCGTAGGATCCCGAACTAAACTATTTCCTCCTCTGATTTGTTATTTGCTGACTACATAATTTTTATGTCATATTCTAGCTGTCGTCTTCATTCCGAAGACTAATTTGATGCTGCTCTCCAAGTCAGCCTATTCTTGTGCAAGTCTCATTCATGTCTGCATAACTATTGCAACCTGCGTCAATTTGCATCTGCATTCTGTAGTCAAGCCTTGGTCTCCTCTTACATTTTGTGCCCTCAAGTCTTCCTTCCGTTTGACGATATAGGTATGTCGGGACGTGTACTATTAACCAACCTCTTCCCTTACCCAAGTTTTGTGACGTAAATTTAATTTCTCCCCAATCTGATTCAATATAAACTCGTTAGTTATCCGTTCAGCTCATCCAGTCTTCACCATTCTTCTGTAGCAACACATTTCAAAAGCTCTTATTTTCTTATTGTCTAAACTGCCTATAGTCCACTTTCACGTCTGTACAAGGGAGGGGGGAAACTGTCTGATGAGGTGATAGAAGAAGAAACAGGAGTCGATAGGGAAGAGGTAGGGGATCCAGTATTACAATCAGAGTTTAAAAGAGCTTTTGAAGACTTAGTATCAAATAAGGCGGAAGGGTGGCAGCAAAGTTGCTGACCGGAATAGTATACAGAAGAATGGAAAAGAAAACTTTGGGTGTTACATGACGATCAGTTTAGCTCTAGGAAAGATCAACGCACAAGAGAATCAGATCTGACGTTGCTGTTGATAATGCAAACAGAACTTAAGAAAAATAAAGACACATATCTTCTGGTAAACCTTCCGGGATGTAAGGTCGTGGTCCATGAAACTCTTCGGCTCCTAACGTTTCGTCCAGAGCTGCGCTGGACATCTTCAGAGGGGTGTTTCTCCTCCGGTGAGTCTTGCCGACTGACGGGTCGGACGTCTGCGAGCGACTTATATATCGTAGAAAGTGGGCGTGACCAGAGTTACATGTGATATGCAGAGATAATCTTTGTCAGAGATAAAACTTAACTATCGATCGTAATCTCGTCACGGATAAAACAGTCTAGCAATTCTGTAGTGCTACTGTCCAAATATCACTGAGTTTCATGGTCTCTTCTTTCCGATTAAAATTATCCCTATGTTTATATATTTCAATTGCTTCTCTACAAAGCCGTGGGTAATAGCTCGTCGTCGTAGATAAAATTTTTGTTTCGGAAAACCTCACTTGATGATTTCCTGACTGAAAAGCGTGTTCTGCTACAGCCGATTTATCTGTTTTTCCTAATCGGCAAAGACTTCTGTGTTCTTTTAACCGTCTATTTACGCTTCTTTTGTTGTTCCAATATAAACTTTTCCACATGTACACGGAATTTTATATACGCCACTGTGTAATAGAGGAGCGCGTTTATCTTTTACAGACCGGAGAACATGACAAATTTTCTTCGTTGTTCTAAAAACAGGTCTAATATCATGTATACTTAAAATCTTTCCAATCTGATCCGTCACTTTCTTTATGAAAGGGAGAGAGACTGTATTCTTCCATCGTTTTTCGGGCTTGTCCTTAGGCTTTTTGTTGTTTGGGTGCAGAATTCTGCTTACTTCTTTCTTTGAGTAGCCATTTTTCTCAAAGCGTGCTTCAGATGTTTTAATTCGACGTCTAGATACTCAAGGGTGCAAATCTCTGACAAAGATTATCTCTGCATATCACATGTAACTCTGGTCACGCCCACTTTCTACGATATATAAGTCGCTCTCAGACGTCCGACGCGTCAGTCGGCAAGACTCACCGGAGGAGAAACACCCCTCTGAAGATGTCCAGCGCAGCTCTGGACGAAACGTTAGGAGCCGAAGAGTTTCATGGACCACGACCTTACATCCCGGAAGGTTTACCAGAAGATATGTCATCCGGTCGTGAAAGCCTTCATACTATAAAATAAAGACACGTTCGTAGGATCTGCCGAGCAGGGAAAAGCGTTCGACATTGGCAAATGGTGCAATATGTTCAAAATTCTGAGAAAAATATGGGTAAGCTAGAGGGAAAGGCGGGTAATACACAATATGTACAAGAACCAAGATGGAACAATAAGAGTGGAAGACTAACAACAAAGTGATCGAATTAAAAATGGTGTAAGACAGGGATGTAGTCTTGCGTCCTTACTCTTCAATCTGTACATCGAATAAGCAATGAGAAAATAAAAGAAATGTTCCCGAGTGGGATAAAAATTCGAGTTGAAAGGATATTAGTGATAAGATTTGCTGATGACATCACTACCCTCAGTGAAAGTGGAGAATTACAGGATTTGCTGAATGGAATGAACAGTCTAATGAGTACAGAATATGGATTGAGAGTAAATCGTAAAAAGACGAAAGTAATGAAAAGTATCAGAAATTAGGACAGCTAGAAACTTAACATAAGAACTGGTGATCACTAAGAAGATGAAGTTAAGGTTTTTCTGCTACCTAGGCAGCAAAATAACCCATGACGTACGGAGCAATGAAGACATAAAAATCAGACTAGGACTGGCAGAAAGGGCATTCCTGGCCAAGAGAAGTCTACTCATATCAAACATAGACCTTAATTTGAGGAAGGAATTGAAATTTTGAGCATGTAAGTTTAGAGCATAGATTTGTATGGTAGTAAAACACACTGTGAGATATCCGGAGCAGAAGAGAATCGAAGAATTTAAGATGCGGTGCTACAGACTTATGTTGAAAAGTAATTACTCCGATAAAGTAAGGAATGAAGAGGCTCTTTGCAGAAACGGAGGGGATAGGAGCATATAGAAAACACAGACAGGGACAGGATGATAGGACATCTATTAAGACATCACGTAATAATTTTCATGGTACTATAGGGAACTGTAGAGGGTAAAAACAGTACAGGAAGACAGAGATCCAGCGAATGATTGAGACGTAGGTTGCAAGTGATATGAATAGGATAGCAAGAGGAATTCGTGGTGGTTTGCGTGTCAAACCAGCCAGAAGACTGATGACGCAAAAGAAAAAGCTGCACACCAGAGGAAAAAAAACATTTAATTTTATGTCTTACACTGACTGTTCAAAAGCACCCGGACACCTATTAATAGATATTAACTATGGCGGTCTTCTCCCGTCGTTTTTAGGACGGATAGAACTCGGCTAGAGACAGTTTCATTACGGTGTATGAATGTTTGTAGAGGAACGGCAGCCCATAAGCCCATTCTTCCTCAACAGCCGAAACCAGAAAAGGCAAACATGTTGCACGCTGGGGTATAGAGCCAAGTGGGCGTTCTTACTCGTCTCAAAAGTGTCCGACTGGGTTCAGGTTCGGTCTGTGGGCAAGCCACTCCATTTCAGAAATGTTATTGTCCAAAAACAGATGCTGCTTTATATCATGACGCATTGTCATGGTGATACAATAATCATCTCCCAACTGTTCATATACAGCATGCAGTACACAGACAGTAAAAAGCGTTCGTATCGGTCTGCATTAGTGCAACAAGGGGACGACAACCTAACCACGGAGAACGCCCCGTACAGGAACACCATCTCTCCGTAGTTCACTGCTGCCACTACACATGATGGTGGGTAACGTGCTCCAGCCATTCGTCAAGCCAAACCATAACCTATTGTTTCAGAACACAAACAGTCTCCGTTGCGAAATTATTTAATGTCAATTACGCGTTTTAACTATGGAAGGGAAAAATTTATACACTCCAGTTCAAACTTTTTGCAGTCATCCACCGTTCAGGGCCGTCGCTCTTTACACCATTTCAAGTGCCACGTAGTACACAAATGTGTGCCTTATTTTCGCCTGTTGCAGTCTCCCAGACCTACGCCTGTGCTAGCTGGTTTTCTGATAGCATTTTGGAACTAACAAGTGACTCCTTTCGCTGATTCCATGCGATTTTTTACAACCACCCTCCGTTACGCTCGACGGTCTCTGTCCGTCACTACACGAGGCCTGTTGTTGTTCCTCCCCGTTTCCACATCACTGTATCACCAACAATCGACTTGGGCTGGTTTATAAGGGGTTATTATGCCCTTAATGGATTTTTTGCCAGATGACATCCAATGATAAATACACGTTCGAAGTCAATGAGCTCTCCTGCCCTACCAGTTCTGCTTTTAGTGCTTCTCTGCTGTTTACACAATACTCCTCTCCTCCTTTTATACTTACTGGTCCGTCTCTAGTGGCATCTAGTGATTAGTTCCGCATTACATCCCGGTGCCCGGGTACTTTTGATCAGTTAGTGTGTGACAGCAAATTTATGAATTTTAGAAATACTTTTTGTTCATTGGTGTATTTGGTACCAATCTTCTACAATTTATTGGCGGCCATGCCGAGCCAGACAACTGGCTAATGGTATAATGTACACTGTTGTCTTCGCCTTGGCCGAAACACGTCGTCACTGGTCATCAGGGCTCAGTTCGAAGCGGGATTCATCACTAAAGACAATTCTATTCCAGTCAGATTCTACATCGAAGATGCACCAGCAGCAGCGGGACACCAACCTATCACCCGTCACATGGCCCGACAACCAGGAGTGTTGATCTGGGGTGCCATTTCTTTTGATAGCAAGGTCCCTTTGGTTGTAATCCACGGCGCCTTTACGTACGGTACGTCGACGATATTCGTTATTTCGATCATCATGGCCATTCATCCAGGGATTATATTTGAGCAAAAAAAGAAAAAAAAGGAAGAGAAGAAGAAAATGCCCGCCCACGCAAGGCAAGGGTTTCTAGTGCTTGTCTTCGTGCTTGTTAAACCTTACATTGGGCCCCAAGGTGGCCGTATTTCTCTCTAATTGAGAATATTTTGAGCATTATTAGCAGCACCCTCCAACCAGCTCGGAATTTTGACCATCGATCGCTCTAACTGGACAGGATTCGGCGCGGTACCCCTTAGGACGTCAAACATAAGGGTGAAGGTGGGCCAATGAGCCGTTTACTTGCTCAATTTTTGCTCTTTCTGTTGAATAAACATCCAATTTTTCCGAAACGATAACCATGATAAACATCTGTTTCGCTGTACATCACATCTGTCGATTACGTCCCATTCGTTTTTCTTTTTTTGTCTTAGAGCGTGTTTCTGCAACACCTGTAATTAAACTGTTGCCATACCTGATATTGTGAGTAAGATTATTTTGCTTTGGTAATAGATAACTTCTCACGTTTATGGCAGTGGGGTAGTTTCGTATTATAGACCTCGCAAATTACAAAACAGTTTTAGTGTTACAGAGCTCATTATTGTTAACTGGAATTTGTGATAATCCCAGTGTTACATATATTGATTTGTTTAAGAGTTTACCTCCCTGTTTGGAAGAAACAAGGCAACTTGACAAAAACAAATTCATTTTATCTTACGTCTCATAAGTCAGTAGAGAATTACTGAGAAATACACCGCCTGATAAGAACAGCGAAGCACGCAGAATACATGGTCGGATTCCCGTGTAACTCCGTATGCATACACATCATCGGCGTCTATGTAAATCGTTAGTCAGACTTCTCTTTGACAGGTAGAACGTTTACGAGAGTGCATTAATCCTGTTTGTGTTTAGTGTTGTCACCGGGCTAGGTAGGGTATATAAGGGGCATAAACAGCGTCAGATACTCAGTGATGATTGTGAAGTACACTTTGATGCCGCGTACTCGCATGAGACAGCGTTATCAGCACCTGACAAGTCTGAAAGGGCGTCATCGCGGAGTTCCATATGAGCGGCTGCTAGAATCGTTCAGTATCCAGATTTGTGGAGCATTCGGTGCGACTGTGGCCTGATGTTAGACTGTGTGAGAAAGTGACTGCAGGCATACTCATCGTCAATGTTTCTGTCGACCACGGCTGACAGAAAAAGGCAGGATCGCCATATTATGCACCAAGTACATCGTAATAATTTCACATCTGCGCATGTGTCCACCCTTGGTAGCTGAATGGTCAGCGCGGCGGAATGTCATACCTACTGCCTTGGTTCGATTCCCGGCTGGGTCGGAGGTTTTCTCCGCTCAGGGACTGAGTGTTGTGTTTTCCTTACCATCATCACTTCATCCCCATAGATACGCGAGTCACCGAAGTGCATCAGTTCGAAAGACTTGCACCAGGCGAACGGACTACCCGACGGGAGGCCCTAGCCACACGCCATTTACATTTTCATCTGCGGCTGTCATCCGAGAGTGAGTAGTGGACTCCCTATAACATTCTGTGTCATTCCGCACCATTGGCTTGCGATTAGCGAAGCAGCCAGAGTAGGGAATTAACCACCCATGCGTAGGTTCAAATGGTTCAAATGGCTCTGAGCACTATGGGACTCAACTGCTGTGGTCATTAGTCCCCTCGAACTTAGAACTACTTAAACCTAACTAACCTAAGGACATCACACACATCCATGCCCGAGGCAGGATTCGAACCTGCGACCGTAGCAGTCGCACGGTTCCGGACTGCGCGCCTAGAACCGCGAGACCACCGCGGCCGGCCCCATGCGTAGGCCATGGTTATCACCACAACACAGACGACTGTGTTTGGAGAAGTGCCGTGACCAGGAAGCATGGACTGCTAGTGAGTGGCGTCACATTGCGTTCAGTAATGAATCTTGATTCTAAAATACCTCGGTTAACGATCGTCCGCGAATATGGCGGCAACCTGAGGAAAGGTCTCACTTTTCCAATGTTTTGGACAGGTGCATAGGTGCTGTTGTGCTACTCCCGACATCATGGTGAAATGAATTATCGAGTGTGACTTCAGGTCACAGCTGATAGTGACTGAGAGAACATGGTATGGTGTTGTTGTTGTGTCTTCAGTCCAGGCTGGTTTCGTGCAGCTCTTCATGCCACTCTATCCTGTCCAAGCCTCTTCATTTCCGAGTAATTACTGAAACCTATATCTTTCTGAATCTGCTTAGTGTATTCATCTCTTGGTCTCCCTCTACGATTTTTACCCTCGAAGCTTCCCCCCAATACTAAATTGATGAGCCCTTGATGCCTCAGAACGTGTACTACCAGCCGATCCCTTCTTCTAGTCAAGTTGTGCCACAAATTCCTCTTCTCCCTAATTCTATTCAGTACCACCTCATTAGCTACGTGATCTACCCATATAATATTCAGCATTCTTCTGTAGCACCACGTTTCGAAAGTCCCTATTTTCTTCTTGCCCAAACTATTTACCGTCCATGTTTCACTTCCATACCTGGCTACACTCCATACAAATGCCTTCATAAAGGACTTCCTGACACTTAAATCTATACTCGATGTTAACAAATATATCGTCTTCACAAATGCTTTCCTTGGCAAAGCCAGTCTAGATTTTATATCCTCTACTTCGACCATCATCAGTTATTTTGCTTCCCAAAACTCATCTATTAATTTAACTGTCCCATTACCTAATCTAATCACTTGATTTAATTCGACTACATTCCATTATCCTCCTTTTGCTTTTGTTGATGCTCATCTTATATCCTCCTTTCAAGACAGTGCCCATTCCTTTCAGCTGCTCTTCCATGTCCATTGCTGCCTCTGATAGAATTAAAATGTCGTCGGCAAACCTCAAAGTTTTTATTTCTTCTCCTACTCCGAAGTTTTCTTCTGTTTCCGTTACTGCTTGCTCAATATACAGATTGAATAACATCAGGGCTAGGCTACAACCCTGTCTCCTTTCTCAACCGCTGCTTCCCTTTTGTGTTCCTCGACACTTATAACTGCCGTCTGGTTTCTGTACAAATTGTAAATAGCCTTTCATTCCTTGTATTTTACATCTGCCTACTTTAGAATTTGAAAGAGAGCATTTCAGTTAACATTGTCAAGACCTTTATCCAAGTCTACAAATGCTAGAAAAGTAGGCTTGCCTTTCCTCAACCTACCCTCTAAGGTAAGTCGTAGGGTCAGTATTGCCACGCGTGTTCCAACATTTCTACGAAATCCAAACTGATATTCCTCGACGTTGGCTTCTACCAGTTTTTCCATTCGTCTGTATAGATTTCGTGTAAGTATTTTGCAGCCGTGACTTATTAAATTGATAGTTCGGTAATTTTCACATCTGTCAACACCTGCTTTCTTGGGATTCTAATTATTATATTCTTGTTGAAGTCTGTGGGTATTTCGCCTGTCTCGTATTTCTTGTCCACCAAATGGAAGATTTCTGTCATGGCTTGCTCTACAAAGCAATCAGCAGTTCTAATGGAATGTTGTTTGCTCCCAGAACCTACATACAGTGTCATATCTCCCATTTCATCTTCATCTACGTCCTCTTCCATTTTCATAATATTGCCCTCAAGCGCATCGCCCTTGAACAGACCCTCTAAATTCTCGTTCCCCCTTTCTGCTTTCCCTCTTTGTTTAGGACTGGCTTCCCACCTGAGCTCTTTAAATTCATGCAGATGGTTCTCTTTTCTCCAAAGGTCTCTTTAATTTTCCTGTAGGCAGTATCTATCTTACCCCTAGTGATATATGCCTCTACATCCTTAAACTTGTCCTTTAGCCAACCCTGCTTAGCCATTTTGCACTTCCTGTCGATTTCATTTTTGAGACGTATGTATTCCTTTTCGCCTGCTTATTTAATAACATTTTTATATTTTCTCCTTTCATCAATTAAATTCAATATCTCTTCTGTTACCCAAGGATTTCTACAAGCTCTTTGTGAAACTGTCTACAACCCCTGGCTCTTTGAGATTATCCAAGTCCCTTCTTCTTAAATTCCTACCTTTTGCAGTTTCTTCAGTTTTAATCTACACTTCATAACCAATAAATTGTGGTCAGAGTCCACATCTGCCCCTGGAAATATTTTACAATTTCAAACGTGGTTCCTAAGTCTCTATCTTACCAATACGTAATCTATCTGAAACCTTCCAATGTCTCCAGGTCTCTTCCACGTATACAACCTTCTTTCATGACTCTTCAACCAAGTGTTAGCTATGATTAAGTTGTGCTCTGTGCAAAATTCTACCAGGCGGCTACCTCTTTCATTCCTTACCACAGTCCATATTCAACTACTACTTTTCACTCTCTTCCGTTTTCTGCTATCGAATTCCAATCGCCAATGACTATAAATTTTCATTTCCCTTAACTATCTGAATAATTTCTTTTATCGCATCACACATTTCTTCAATCTCTTCGTCATCTGCGGAGCCAGTTGGCATATAAACTTGTACTACTGTGGGAGGCGTGGGTTTCGTGCCTATCTTGGCTACAATAATGCGTCCACTATGCTGTTCGTAGTAGCTTATCCGTGTTCCTACTTTTTTATTCGTTATTAAACCTGTTCCTGCATTACCCATATATCATTTCGTATTGATAACGCTGTATTCACCTTGTTTCTCCTTCCACCGAACTTCATTAATTTCCACTGTATCTACCTTTAACCTATCCATTTCCCTTTTCAAATTTTCTAACCTACCTGCCCGATTAAGGAATCTGACATTCCATGCTCCGATCCGTAGAACGACAGTTTTGTTTCTCCTGACGATGATGGAGATCCGAATGGGAGAGCGGTGAAACTTAGCAAGAAAAACACGAAACTAATTACGTACCGCATTGGTAACAAATAATTTATGACAACATTTTTTTATTGCTGTAACATAAAATCTGGTTCTAGGGGCTTCAGACGGAATCGCGCTGCTGCTACGGTAGCAGGTTCGAATCCTGCCTCGGGCATGGATCTGTGTGATGTCCTTAGGTTAGTTATGTTTAAGTAGTTCTAGGTCTAGGGAACTGATGACCTCAGATGTTAAGTCCCATAGTGCTTACAGCCATCTGAACTATTTCATACAATCTGGAGTCGGTCTGTCTCTCCAAAATCGGACCTGATGTCCACCTGGGAAACTAGAGAATTTCACACAGCGATTGGCCATACATGATAACTAGGATATTTAAAGGTCAATTCACATTAAACGTGACATTAATGAAAGATACAGAATATTAAAAGTATGAAAACAGGCTGCTTCAGATTACGCACCGATCATGTAAGAACAAAACTGGTCTGCAGAGGGAAGGAATAAATAATCACAGTATAGAAACTTTTAAGGTCCCAAGATGACCGGTTTCAACGATCTTACGCCATCATCTGATCTATGGGCAGAAAATACAGATAATGAGGGGTGGGCGGAATACAGTTAATTTCACCTATTATATACAAGACAAAATCTCACGTACTTAATGCGTCTTGTTATAAAACTGCCGCGTTACATTAGATGAAGTCAAAGCACAAACCGCTTTCCAGACATATAAATAGCTTGATAAAAGAACACACAGTTGATAGCATCCTCGTACCATCCATGCATATCGGAGTCGGATGTGACTCTCCTAACTTTCCCGCACAGCTCTAGGCTACAGGCGGAGCATCAACATACAGACGGTAATCCGCTAGAAAGTTCCCTGTCTCGCCCTTTGATGGCGTACACGCTAAGTGATCACAGCGTGTGGTACAAGCAACGAATAACGGTGCACCAAAAAGAAAGGTGGAGTCGTCAAAATGGCTGGAGTTGGAATAAGAAATGCTAGCAAGCCATACATTTAAAATTAACATTGTTAAATCTATAGTTATTCATAATGTTTGCTTATTGTACAGTGAGGGAATTACATTTACAATAA
Organism: Schistocerca nitens; assembly: GCF_023898315.1. NCBI lineage: Eukaryota > Metazoa > Arthropoda > Insecta > Orthoptera > Acrididae > Schistocerca > Schistocerca nitens. Next base: position 229,935,292 of record NC_064614.1, on the reverse strand, counting down.
AAAATTTAAAAATAACCTATATCGTTAATTAACGAAACAGCATGACCTAAATACAATTCTGGAATGGTGCGAGGACGAATGCTAAGCCGGCCAGTCCTGGCAGGATACCACAAAGTATCGCTCATGAAAACGGTTAGCTACGCACTAACCACGTGGAGCTGAACTTACTTCAAGATTCTTCTAATTCAGATGAAGACCTATTGGCTCCGTGGTGTCTATTACAGAGTGAAATCTAAATGATGTTAACTAGAAAAAGTAATGTATAAAACTAGAATAAAATTAAAGATATGAATAGGTGTACGTGTATTGGTCAGAGCAACGTGTGAAATATGCCTGTAATCCATGCTGTGTGTCAGAAACTATTAAAAATCGGGGCATTTCAGGAGATAGCAATGACGATAATCAAGTAGCTGAGGTGAAGTCCATATTTAATATTATGGCTAAGTGATGAGATGGAATCTGTTACATCCGCAGCTATACCTTCAGAGCCATGGATAATCGTTAATAGATATCAGATAATATAAAGTGAATTAACCATTAACATTTAAGACCCATTCAACAGACAATAATTAACGGTGGTAGCCGACCACAATCAAAAATGGTTCAAATGGCTATGAGCACTATGGGACTTAACAAATGAGGTCATCAGTCCCCTAGAACTTAGAACTACTTAAATCTAACTAACCTAAGGACATCACACACATCCATGCCCGAGGCATGGTTCCAGACTGAAGCGCCTAGAACCGCTCAGCCACACCGGCTGGCGAGCACAAGCACCTACACATTTTTAACACACTTGCTAACCTTACAGCAATGATGTACAACCTCTCTGTTGGGGGAGCAAAAATCATGAAAATAAAGCCAGAGGCAGACCGCACTGCCACGACACTGAAATCAATGAAAGTTAGTTAAAGTTTGTCTTGTAAACGATCATGCCCAGATGACACTCGCTGTGGTAAACAGGATACTGAAATCGTGTGTTCTACAACGCTTCTCACCACGCTCTCTTCGCTAGCCCACTGGAGGTGTAGTGGACCAAGTCCCCAACAGATGGCCTCTTAGGGGCCATTGGTCTCTGTTTGACAGTCGCCCTTCGCTTCGGACCGCAGCGTGTCTCCTCAAATGCAAAATACAGAATGTGTCCCCTCCAACGGGCTATAGTCGAGGCGGCGTAAGAAGCTCCCTGACAGCTCGTAGCGCTGTTGCCTGCTTTCAAGTGCGAAGCTTACCGGCTGCAGGAAAAGCAGTAGCCGCAGGTGCCATAGGGACCACAAGGGGCTCACGGAATGTGAGCTGGGTTCACAGTGCCTCTTGCGCGGACTACGGCAGACGATACACCAATAAGCCCGTTTGCAAAGTTGTTTGCTACATACGGCCTGGGATCTCGTTGATTAGACTAGATGGGACTAGAATAGTCTGTGATGAGTCCCGCTTCGAACTGAGCCCAGATATCCAGAGCACACGTGTCCAAAGGCGCCCCGGACAGCAGTGCGATACTAATCCGTCATCCGTCTTATAGCCCGACAGCCAGGAGTGATGGTCTGGGACGTCATTTCGTTTCATAGCATTACCGCTTTGGTTGTCATTGGCGGCACCGTTACACATCTTGGCCAACAAGGCCTCCATATCTCTCTCCATTTAAGAATATAAGAACGAAATTTTCTGTGGCCGGTGTCATAGGGATTAAAATCCGTCATCCGTCTTATAGCCCGAAAGCCAGGAGTGATGGTCTGGGACATCGTTTCGTTTCATAGCATTACCGCTTTGGTTGTCATTCGCGGCACCGTTACACATCTTGGCCAACAAGGCCTCCATATCTCTCTCTATTTAAGAATATAAGAACGTACGTTTCCGCGGCCATTGTCATAGGGATTAAAATACGTCATCCGTCTCATAGCCGGACAGCCAGGAGTGATGGTCTGGGACGTCGTTTCATTTCATAGCATTACCTCTTTGGTTGTCATTTGCGGCACCGTTACACATCTTGGCCAACAAGGCCTCCGTATCTCTCTCCATTTAAGAATATAAGAACAAAATTTTCTGTGGCCGGTGTCATAGGGAATAAAATCCGTCATCTGTCTCATAGCCCGACAGCCAGGAGTGATGGTCTGGGACATCGTTTCGTTTCATAGCATTACCGCTTTGGTTGTCATTTGCGGCAACGTTACACATCTTGGCCAACAAGGCCTCCGTATCTCTCTCCATTTAAGAATATAAGAACGTACGTTTCCGCGGCCATTGTCATAGGGATTAAAATCCGCCATCCGTCTTATAGCCTGACAGCCAGGAGTGATGAGCTGGAACGTCGTTTCATTTCATAGCATTACCGCTTTGGTTCTCATTCGCGGCACCGTTACACATCTTGGCAAACAAGGCCTACATACCTCTCTCCATTTAAGAATATAAGAACGAAATTTTCTGTGGCCGGTGTCATAGGGATTAAAATCCGTCATCTGTCTTATAGCCCGACAGCCAGGAGTGATGGTCTGGGATGTCGTTTCATTTCATAGCATTACCGCTTTGGTTGTCATTCGCGGCACCGTTACACATCTTGGCCAACAAGGCCTCCGTACCTCTCTCCATCTAAGAATATAAGAATGTACGTTTCCACGGCCGGTGTCATAGGGATTAAAATCCGTCATCCGTCTTATAGCCCGACAGCCAGGAGTGATGGTCTGGGACGTCGTTTCATTTCATAGCATTACCGCTTTGGTTGTCATTCGCGGCACCGTTACACATCTTGGCCAACAAGGCCTCCATACCTCTCTCCATTTAAGAATATAAGAACGAAATTTTCTGTGGCCGGTGTCATAGGGATTAAAATCCGTCATCTGTCTTATAGCACGACAGCCAGGAGTGATGGTCTGGGACATCGTTTCGTTTCATAGCATTACCGCTTTGGTTGACATTCACGGCACTGTTACACATCTTGGCCAAAAAGGCCTCCGTATCTCTCTCCATTTAAGAATATAAGAATGTACGTTTCCGCGGCCGGTGTCATAGGGATTAAAATCCGTCATCCGTCTTATAGCCCATTAGCCAGGAGTGATGGTCTGGGACGTCGTTTCGTTTCATAGCATTACCGCTTTGGTTGTCATTCGCGGCACCGTTACACATCTTGGCCAACAAGGCCTCTGTATCTCTCTCCATTTAAGAATATAAGAATGTACGTTTCCGCGGCCGGTGTCATAGGGATTAAAATCCATCATCCGTCTTATAGCCCGACAGCCAGGAGTGATGGTCTGGGACGTCGTTTCATTTCATAGCATTACCGCTTTGGTTGTCATTCGCGGCACCGTTACACATCTTGGCCAACAAGGCCTCCGTATCTCTCTCCATTTAAGAATATAAGAATGTACGTTTCCGCGGCCGGTGTCATAGGGATTAAAATCCGTCATCCGTCTTATAGCCCGACAGCCAGGAGTGATGGTCTGGGACATCGTTTCGTTTCATAGCATTACTGCTGTGGTTGTCATTCGCGGCACCGTTACACATCTTGACCAACAAAGCCTCTGTATCTCTCTCCATTTAAGAATATAAGAATGTACGTTTCCGTGGCCGGTGTCACAGGGATTAAAATCCGTCATCCGTCTTATAGCCCGACAGCCAGGAGTGATGGTCTGGGACGTCGTTTCATTTCATAGCATTACCGCTTTGGTTGTCATTCGCGGCACAGTTACACATCTTGGCCAACAAGGCCTCCGTATCTCTCTCCATTTAAGAATATAAGAATGTACGTTTCCGCGGCCGGTGTCATAGGGATTAAAATCCATCATCCGTCTTATAGCCCGACAGCCAGGAGTGATGGTCTGGGACGTCGTTTCATTTCATAGCATTACCGCTTTGGTTGTCATTCGCGGCACCGTTACACATCTTGGCCAACAAGGCCTCCGTATCTCTCTCCATTTAAGAATATAAGAATGTACGTTTCCGCGGCCGGTGTCATAGGGATTAAAATCCGTCATCCGTCTCATAGCCTGACAGCCAGGAGTGATGGTCTGGGACATCGTTTCGTTTCATAGCATTACCGCTTTGGTTGTCATTCGCGGCACCGTTACACATCTTGGCCAACAAGGCCTCCGTATCTCTTTCCATTTAAGAATATAAGAATGTACGTTTCCGCGGCCGGTGTCATAGGGATTAAAATCCGTCATCCGTCTTATAGCCCGACAGCCAGGAGTGATGGTCTGGGACGTCGTTTCATTTCATAGCATTACCGCTTTGGTTGTCATTCGCGGCACCGTTACACATCTTGGCCACAAGGCCTCCGTATCTCTCTCCATTTAAGAATATAAGAATGTACGTTTCCGCGGCCGGTGTCATAGGGATTAAAATCCGTCATCCGTCTTATAGCCCGACAGCCAGGAGTGATGGTCTGGGACGTCGTTTCATTTCATAGAATTACCGCTTTGGTTGTCATTCGCGACACCGTTACACATCTTGGCCAACAAGGCCTCCGTATCTCTCTCCATTTAAGAATATAAGAATGTACGTTTCTGCGGCCGGTGTCATAGGGATTAAAATCCGTCATCCGTCTCATAGCCCGACAGCCAGGAGTGATGGTCTGGGACGTCGTTTCGTTTCATAGCATTACCGCTTTGGTTGTCATTCGCGGCACCGTTACACATCTTGGCCAACAAGGCCTCTGTATCTCTCTCCATTTAAGAATATAAGAATGTACGTTTCCGCGGCCGGTGTCATAGGGATTAAAATCCGTCATCCGTCTTATAGCCTGACAGCCAGGAGTGATGGGCTGGGACGACGTTTCATTTCATAGCATTACCGCTTTGGTTGTCATTCGCGGCACCGTTACACATGTTGACCAACAAAGCCTCTGTATCTCTCTCCATTTAAGAATATAAGAATGTACGTTTCCGTGGCCGGTGTCATAGGGATTAAAATCCGTCATCCGTCTTATAGCCCGACAGCCAGGAGTGATGATCTGGGACGTCGTTTCATTTCATAGAATTACCGCTTTGGTTGTCATTCGCGGCACCGTTACACATCTTGGCCAACAAGGCCTCCGTATCTCTCTCCATTTAAGAATATAAGAATGTATGTTCCCGCGGCCGGTGTCATAGGGACTAAAATCCGTCATCCGTCTTATAGCCCGACAGCCAGGAGTGATGGTCTGGGACGTCGTTTCATTTCATAGCATTACCGCTTTGGTTGTCATTCGCGGCACCGTTACACATCTTGGCCACAAGGCCTCCGTATCTCTCTCCATTTAAGAATATAAGAATGTACATTTCCGCGGCCGGTGTCATAGGGATTAAAATCTGTCATCCGTCTTATAGCCCGACAGCCAGGAGTGATGGTCAGGGACGTCGTTTCATTTCATAGAATTACCGCTTTGGTTGTCATTCGCGGCACCGTTACACATCTTGGCCAACAAGGCCTCCGTATCTCTCTCCATTTAAGAATATAAGAATGTACGTTTCCGCGGCCGGTGTCATAGGGATTAAAATCCGTCATCCGTCTTATAGCCCGACAGCCAGGAGTGATGGTATGGGATGTCGTTTCGTTACATAGCATTACCGCTTTGGTTGTCATTCGCGGCACCGTTACACATCTTGGTCAACAAGGCCTCCGTATCTTTCTCCATTTAAGAATATAAGAATGTACGTTTCCGCGGCCGGTGTCATCGGGATTAAAATCCGTCATCCGTCTTATAGCCCGACAGCCAGGTGTGATGGTCTGGGACGTCATCTCATTTCATAGCATTACCGCTTTGGTTGTCATTCGCGGCACGTTACACATCTTGACCAACAAGGCCTCTGTATCTCTCTCCATTTAAGAATATAAGAATGTCCGTTTCCGCGGCCGGTGTCGTAGGGATTAAAATGCGTCATCCGTCTTATAGCCCGACAGCCAGGAGTGATGGTCTGGGACGTCGTTTCATTTCATAGCATTACCGCTTTGGTTGTCATTCGTGGCACCGTTACACATCTTGGCCAACAAGGCCTCTGTATCTCTCTCCATTTAAGAATATAAGAATGTACGTTTCTGCGGCCGGTGTCATAGGGATTAAAATCCGTCATCCGTCTTATAGTCCGACAGCCAGGAGTGATGGTCTGGGACATCGTTGCGTTTCATAGCATTACCGCTTTGGTTGTCATTCGCGGCACTGTTACACATCTTGGCCAACAAGGCCTCCGTATCTCTCTCCATTTAAGAATATAAGAACGTACGTTTCCGCGGCCGGTGTCATAGGGATTAAAATCCGTCATCCGTCTTATAGCCTGACAGCCAGGAGTGATGGGCTTGGACGTCGTTTCATTTCATAGCATTACCGCTTTGGTTGTCATTCGCGGCACCGTTACACATCTTGACCAACAAGGCCTCTGTATCTCTCTCCATTTAAGAATATAAGAATGTACGTTTCCGCGGCCGGTGTCATAGGGATTAAAATCCGTCATCCGTCTTATAGCCCGACAGCCAGGAGTGATGGTCTGGGACATCGTTTCGTTTCATAGCATTACCGCTTTGGTTGTCATTCGTGGCACCGTTACACATCTTGGCCAACAAGGCCTCCGTATCTCTCTCCATTTAAGAATGTAAGAATTCACGTTTCCGTGGCTGGTGTCATAGGGATTAAAATCCGTCATCCGTCTTATAGCCTGACAGCCAGGAGTGATGGGCTGGGATGTCGTTTCATTTCTTAGCATTACCGCTTTGCTTGTCATTCGCGGCACCGTTACACATCTTGGCCAACAAGGCCTCCGTATGTCTCTCCATTTAAGAATATAAGAACGTACGTTTCCGCGGCCGGTGTCATAGGGATTAAAATCCGTCATCCGTCTTATAGCCTGACAGCCAGGAGTGATGGGCTGGGACGTCGTTTCATTTCATAGCATTACCGCTTTGGTTGTCATTCGCGGCACCGTTACACATCTTGGCCAACAAGGCCTCCGTATCTCTCTCCATTTAAGAATATAAGAACGTACATTTCCGCGGCCGGTGTCATAGGGATTAAAATCCGTCATCCGTCTTATAGCCTGACAGCCAGGGGTGATGGTCTGGGACATCGTTTCGTTTCATAGCATTACCGCTTTGGTCGTCATTCGCGGCACCGTTACACATCTTGGTCAACAAGGCCTCCGTATCTCTCTCCATTTAAGAATATAAGAACGTACGTTTCCGCGGCCGGTGTCATAGGGATTAATATCCGTCATCCGTCTTATAGCCCGACAGCCAGGAGTGATGGTCTGGGACGTCGTTTCATTTCATAGCATTACCGCTTTGGTTGTCATTCGCGGCACCGTTACACATCTTGGCCAACAAGGCCTCCGTATCTCTCTCCATTTAAGAATATAGGAATGTACGTTTCCGCGGCCGGTGTCATAGGGATTAAAATCCGTCATCCGTCTTACAGCCCGACAGCCAGGAGTGATGGTCTGGGTCGTCGTTTCATTTCATAGCATTACCGCTTTGGTTGTCATTCGCGGCACCGTTTCACATCTTGGCCAACAAGGCCTCCGTATCTCTCTCCATCTAAGAATATAAGAATGTACGTTTCCGCGGCCGGTGTCATAGGGATTAAAATCCGTCATCCGTCTTATAGCCCGACAGCCAGGAGTGATGGTCTGGGACATCGTTTCGTTTCATAGCATTACCGCTTTGGTTGTCATTCGTGGCACCGTTACACATCTTGGCCAACAAGGCCTCCGTATCTCTCTCCGTTTAAGAATATAAGAATGTACGTTTCCGCTGCCGGTGTCATAGGGATTAAAATCCGTCATCCGTCTTATAGCCCGACAGCCAGGAGTGATGGTCTGGGACATCGTTTCGTTTCATAGCATTACCGCTTTGGTTGTCATTCGTGGCACCGTTACACATCTTGGCCAACAAGGCCTCCGTATCTCTCTCCATTTAAGAATATAAGAATGTACGTTTCCGCGGCCGGTGTCATAGGGATTAAAATCCATCATCCGTCTTATAGCCCGACAGCCAGGAGTGATGGTCTGGGACATCGTTTCTTTTCATAGCATTACCGCTTTGGTTGTCATTCGTGGCATCGTTACACGTCTTGGCCAACAAGGCCTCCGTATCTCTCTCCATTTAAGAATATAAGAATTCACGTTTCCGCGGCCGGTGTCATAGGGATTAAAATCCGTCATCTGTCTTATAGCCCGGCAGCCAGGAGTGATGGTCTGGGACGTCGTTTCATTTCATAGCATTACCGCTTTGGTTGTCATTCGCGGCACCGTTACACATCTTGGCCAACAAGGCCTCCGTATCTCTCTCCATTTAAGAATATAAGAACGTACGTTTCCGCGGCCATTGTCATAGGGATTAAAATCCGCCATCCGTCTTATAGCCTGACAGCCAGGAGTGATGAGCTGGAACGTCGTTTCATTTCATAGCATTACCGCTTTGGTTGTCATTCGCGGCACCGTTACACATCTTGACCAACAAGGCCTCTGTATCTCTCTCCATTTAAGAATATAAGAATGTCCGTTTCCGCGGCCGGTGTCATAGGGATTAAAATCCGTCATCCGTCTTATAGCCCGACAGCCAGGAGTGATGGTCTGGGACATCGTTTCGTTTCATAGCATTACCGCTTTGGTTGTCATTCGTGGCACCGTTACACATCTTGGCCAACAAGGCCTCCGTATCTCTCTCCATTTAAGAATATAAGAATGTACGTTTCCGCGGCCGGTGTCATAGGGATTAAAATCCGTCATCCGTCTTATAGCCCGACAGCCAGGAGTGATGGTCTGGGACGTCGTTTCGTTTCATAGCATTACCGCTTTGGTTGTCATTCGCGGCATCGTTACACATCTTGGCCAACAAGGCCTTCGTATCTTTCTCCATTTAAGAATATAAGAATGTACGTTTCCGCGGCCGGTGTCATAGGGATTAAAATCCGTCATCCGTCTTATAGCCCGACAGCCAGGAGTGATGGTCTGGGACGTCATCTCATTTCATAGCATTACCGCTTTGGTTGTCATTCGCGGCACCGTTACACATCTTGACCAAATAGGCCTCTGTAGTTCTTTCCATTTAAGAATATAAGAATGTACGTTTCCGCGGCCGGTGTCTTAGGGATTAAAATGCGTCATCCGTCTTATAGCCCGACAGCCAGGAGTGATGGTCTGGGACGTCGTTTCATTTTATAGCATTACCGCTTTGGTTGTCTTTCGTGGCACCGTTACACATCTTGGCCAACAAGGCGTCTGTATCTCTCTCCATTTAAGAATATAAGAATGTACGTTTCCGCGGCCGGTGTCATAGGGATTAAAATCCGTCATCCGTCTTATAGCCCGACAGCCAGGAGTGATGGTCTGGGACATCGTTTCGTTTCATAGCATTACCGCTTTGGTTGTCATTCGCGGCACCGTTACACATCTTGGCCAACAAGGCCTCCGTATATCTCTCCATTTAAGAATATAAGAATGTACGTTTCCGCGGCCGGTGTCATAGGGATTAAAATCCGTCATCCGTCTAATAGCCCGACAGCCAGGAGTGATGGTCTGGGACATCGTTTCGTTTCATAGCATTACCGCTTTGGTTGTAATTCGTGGCACCGTTACACATCTTGGCCAACAAGGCCTCGGTATCTCTCTCCATTTAAGAATATAAGAATGTACGTTTCCGCAGCCAGTGTCATAGGGATTAAAATCCGTCATCCGTCTTATAGCCCGACAGCCAGGAGTGATGGTCTGGGTCATCGTTTCGTTTCATAGCATTACCGCTTTGGTTGTCATTCGCTGCACTGTTACACATCTTGGCCAACAAGGCCTCCGTATCTCTCTCCATTTAAGAATATAAGAACGTACGTTTCCGCGGCCGGTGTCATAGGGATTAAAATCCGTCATCCGTCTTATAGCCTGACAGCCAGGAGTGATGGTCAGGGACGTCGTTTCATTTCATAGCATTACCGCTTTGGTTGTCATTCGCGGCACCGTTACACATCTTGACCAACAAGGCCTCTGTATCTCTCTCCATTTAAGAATATAAGAATGTACGTTTCCGCGGCCGTCGTCATAGGGATTAAAATCCGTCATCCGTCTTATAGCCCGACAGCCAGGAGTGATGGTCTGGGACATCGTTTCGTTTCATAGCATTACCGCTTTGGTTGTCATTCGTGGCACCGTTACACATCTTGGCCAACAAGGCCTCCGTATCCCTCTCCATTTACGAATATAAGAATTCACGTTTCCGCGGCCAGTGTCATAGGGATTAAAATCCGTCATCCGTCTTATAGCCTTACAGCCAGGAGTGATGGGCTGGGATGTCGTTTCATTTCTTAGCATTACCGCTTTGCTTGTCATTCGCAGCACCGTTACACATCTTGGCCAACAAGACCTCCGTATCTCTCTCCATTTAAGAATATAAGAACGTACGTTTCCGCGGCCGGTGTCATAGGGATTAAAATCCGTCATCCGTCTTATAGCCTGACAGCCAGGAGTGATGGTCTGGGACATCGTTTCGTTTCATAGCATTACCGCTTTGGTTGTCATTCGCGGCACCGTTACACATCTTGGCCAACAAGGCCTCCGTATCTCTCTCCATTTAAGAATATAAGAACGTACGTTTCCGCGGCCGGTGTCATAGGGATTAAAATCCGTCATCCGTCTTATAGCCTGACAGCCAGGAGTGATGGGCTGGGACGTCGTTTCATTTCATAGCATTACTGCTTTGGTTGTCATTCGCGGCAACGTTACGTATCTTGGCCAACAAGGCCTCCGTATCTCTCTCCATTTAAGAATATAAGAACGTACGTTTCCGCGGCCGGTGTCATAGGGATTAAAATCCGTCATCCGTCTTATAGCCTGACAGCCAGGAGTGATGGGCTGGGACGTCGTTTCATTTCATAGCATTACCGCTTTGGTTGTCATTCGCGGCACCGTTACACATCTTGGCCAACAAGGCCTCTGTATCTCTCTCCATTTAAGAATATAAGAATGTATGTTTCCGCGGCCGGTGTCATAGGGATTAAAATCCGTCATCCGTCTTATAGCCCGACAGCCAGGAGTGATGGGCTGGGACGTCGTTTCATTTCATAGCATTACCACTTTGGTTGTCATTCGCGGCACCGTTACACATCTTGACCAACAAGGCCTCTGTATCTCTCTATTTAAGAATATAAGAATGTACGTTTCCGCGGCCGGTGTCATAGGGATTAAAATCCGTCATCCGTCTTATAGCCCGACGGCCAGGAGTGATGGGCTGGGACATCGTTTCATTTCATAGCTTTACCGCTTTGGTTGTCATTCGCGGCACCGTTACACATCTTGGCCAACAAGGCCTCTGTATCTCTCTCCATTTAAGAATATAAGAATGTACGTTTCCGCGGCCGGTGTGATAGGGATTAAAATCCGTCATCCGTCTTATAGCCCGACAGCCAGGAGTGATTGTCTGGGACATCGTTTCGTTTCATAGCATTACCGCTTTGGTTGTCATTCGTGGCACCGTTACACATCTTGGCCAACAAGGCCTCCGTATCTCTCTCCATTTAAAAATATAAGAATGTACGTTTCCGCGGCCGGTGTCATAGGGATTAAAATCCGTCATCCGTCTTATAGCCCGACAGCCAGGAGTGATGGTCTGGGACATCGTTTCGTTTCATAGCATTACCGCTTTGGTTGTCATTCGCGGCACCGTTACACATCTTGGCCAACAAGGCCTCCGTATCTCTCTCCATTTAAGAATATAAGAACGTACGTTTCCGCGGCCGGTGTCATAGGGATTAAAATCCGTCATCCGTCTTATAGCCTGACAGCCAGGAGTGATGGGCTGCGATGTCGTTTCATTTCATAGTATTACCGCTTTGGTTGTCATTCGCGGCACCGTTACACATCTTGACCAACAAGGCCTCCGTATCTCTCTCCCTTTTAAGAATATAAGAACGTACCTTTCCGCGGCCGGTGTCATAGGGATTAAAATCCATCATCCGTCTTATAGCCTGACAGCCAGGAGTGATGGTCTGGGACATCGTTTCGTTTCGTAGCATTAGCGCTTTGGTTGTCATTCGTGGCACCGTTACACATCTTGGCCAACAAGGCCTCCGTATCTCTCTCCATTTAAGAATATAAGAACGTACGTTTCCGCGGCCGGTGTCATAGGGATTAAAATCCGTCATCCGTCTTATAGCCTGACAGCCAGGAGTGATGGGCTGGGACGTCGTTTCATTTCATAGCATTACCGCTTTGGTTGTCATTCGCGGCACCGTTACACATCTTGGCCAACAAGGCCTCCGTATCTCTCTCCATTTAAGAATATAAGAACGTACGTTTCCGCGGCCGGTGTCATAGGGATTAAAATCCGTCATCCGTCTTATAGCCTGACAGCCAGGAGTGATGGGCTGGGACGTCGTTTCATTTCATAGCATTACCGCTTTGGTTGTCATTCGCGGCACCGTTACACATCTTGGCCAACAAGGCCTCCGTATCTCTCTCCATTTAAGAATATAAGAATGTACGTTTCCGCGGCCGGTGTCATAGGGATTAAAATCCGTCATCCGTCTTATAGCCTGACAGCCAGGAGTGATGGGCTGGGACGTCGTTTCATTTCATAGCATTACCGCTTTGGTTGTCATTCGCGGCACTGTTACACATCTTGGCCAACAAGGCCTCCGTATCTCTCTCCATTTAAGAATATAAGAACGTACGTTTCCGCGGCCGGTGTCATAGGGATTAAAATCCGTCATCCGTCTTATAGCCTGACAGCCAGGAGTGATGGGCTGGGACGTCGTTTCGTTTCATAGCATTACCGCTTTGGTTGTCATTCGCGGCACCGTTACACATCTTGGCCAACAAGGCGTCCGTACCTCTCTCCATTTAAGAATATAAGAACGTACGTTTCTGCGGCCGGTGTCATAGGGATTAAAATCCGTCATCCGTCTTATAGCCTGACAGCCAGGAGTGATGGGCTGGGACGTCGTTTCATTTCATAGAATTACCGCTTTCGTTGTCATTCGCGGCACCGTTACACGTCTTGGCCAACAAGGCCTCCGTATCTTTCTCCATTTAAGAATATAAGAACGTACGTTTCCGTGGCCGGTGTCATAGAGATTAAAATCCGTCATCCGTCTTATAGCCTGACAGCCAGGAGTGATGGGCTGGGACGTCGTTTCATTTCATAGCATTATCGCTTTGGTTGTCATTCGCTGCACCGTTACACATCTTGGCCAACAAGGCCTCCGTATCTCTCTCCATTTAAGAATATAAGAACGTACGTTTCCGTGGCCGGTGTCATAGGGATTAAAATCCGTCATCCGTCTTATAGCCTGACAGCCAGGAGTGATGGGCTGGGACGTCGTTTCATTTCATAGCATTACCGCTTTGGTTGTCATTCGCGGCACCGTTACACATCTTGGCCAACAAGGCCTCCGTATCTCTCTCCATTTAAGAATATAAGAACGTACGTTTCCGCGGCCGGTGTCATAGGGATTAAAATCCGTCATCCGTCTTATAGCCTGACAGCCAGGAGTGATGGGCTGGGACGTCTTTTCATTTCATAGCATTACCGCTTTGGTTGTCATTCGCGGCACCGTTACACATCTTGGCCAACAAGGCCTCCGTATCTCTCTCCATTTAAGAATATAAGAACGTACGTTTCCGCGGCCGGTGTCATAGGGATTAAAATCCGTCATCCGTCTTATAGCCTGACAGCCAGGAGTGATGGGCTGGGACGTCGTTTCATTTCATAGCATTACCGCTTTGGTTGTCATTCGCGGCACCGTTACACATCTTGGCCAACAAGGCCTCCGTATCTCTCTCCATTTAAGAATATAAGAACGTACGTTTCCGCGGCTGGTGTCATAGGGATTAAAATCCTTCTCGGTATTATGCCGCATCACTGCTAAAAACTAACAACGATTTTAAACTAAAACGACGTTTCGGCGGAACTGCAACGGCCTTCCTCATGCCTACCGGAGAAGCGATGAAAATAACATCAAAGATGAATTGAAGGAGCTACAACACACGTTTCGTGCCAACAGCTATGATGACAACATTATAAGAAAGGCAGCTAAAACCAAAGGGAGCAGAACACGAGAAGAAGGCTTGAAGAGAAGCTTCCACTGGTAAAACCTACCATATGTAAAAGGCATCAGTGAACGGCTAGGCAAGGTCCTCCGCCGACGAGGTTTCAAACCGATTTGTCGAAGAAGTCACAGGATCCACGAAATGATAGGTTCCACCAAGGATGTAGTCAAGATTCTTAACACTGCAGGTGTTTACGAAGTACGGTGTGAGTCCGGAGCTCCCTAAATAGGAGAAACAGGGAGACCTGTCAGCTTACGAGTAGCAGAACACGAACGCTATGTACGATTACAACAACATAATAAATCGGCGATAGCGGAACACCACCGTGACTGTGGACAACCTATCAAGTTCCAGGACGCCCGAGTACTGGCGAAAGAATCGTGGATGCGAGAGCGCAAAATAGGGGAGGGGATCAAAATTATTAAGCAGCCTGACAACATCAACAGAGAAGATGGCTACAAACTCCTTGCGTCCTGGCTGCCGGCCATCCCAGTCCAACGGGCCGCGAGCGGTCGCGGGGCAGAAGCTACACGGCACACGGACGTATCTGCACAGACAGCTGTAGAGCAACTGTCTGTCCACTTCCACGCACACCAGGGGGAAAACTTGCCGACCAGAATCCGAACGCTGATTGGCGGACAGCTACCAATAGTTGACGACATTGACATCCACGAATAGCCTCTTTCCTTCCATCTTCCCTTACATCATGACTAGCCAATCACATTAGTTTTACAACAGTGACGTCAGACATCGATAGTCTCTAATAAATAGAAGCACCTATCCCCATACAAAACCAGTTGTGCCCTGAGGAAGGCCGTTGCAATTCGGCCGAAACGTCGGTTTCAGTTTATTATTGTTGTTAGTTTTCAGCAATGACGCGGCATAATACCCAGAAGAGTTTTAATCTCAAGAATGTTTGGAGAGTTATGGGCAGAGCCCTCCAACGAGCTCGGGATTTTGATGATATAACGTGCCAGTTGGACAGTAGTTGGCACGATATCCCTCTGGAGGACATCTGACAACTCTGTCAATCAATTTCAAGCCTAATAATAGCTTCACAAGGGCCAGAGATGGACCAAAGTGTTACTGACTTGCTCAATTTGTGAAGCGTTTTTCTTGAATAAATCATCCATTTTCTCTAAAATTGTACTCAAATGTTTCTCTCACACCACATCTACCGATTTCCGACACATTCGGATAATTCTTTCGTGGCGCGTCTTTCCTTTTTTTTTATTTTATTCTTTTATTTTATTTGGAGGGTATTTTGTTTCCGAATAGCAGAATTCATCTACTATTTATGCATCATTTCCTAAGCTAATCCCCTCAGTACCACCTTGCTGAAGTTATTTCCTGCAGACGTGAGGCGGCGATGGCGACACGGATGAGGCGAGAAATACACGAGACACTGCGCAGGCTTTAGCAGCGGGACGAGGCCGCATATTGAGCAGTGTCTCCGGCAGGAGAGGCTGCGCCGCTATTGGATCGCCACCTGACATCGCGTTCATACATCAGCCGCGGCCGCAGCTGCCCCAAACGGCGTGTGTAGCTTAGCTCGCTGGCCGGGCGCCCGCGTCAGCGGAACAGAGCGCGGCCCGCACCGGCGAATATTGCAGCAGCCGATGGCCGCCGTCTGCCGTGGAATAGCTGTATGCTGAGCACACTGGTCACTGCTTCGACACGAAACTTCATTTTCCTCTCCGGCCAGTCGACTGCGTATTGTCAGGAAACCGCTGTATTAACTTGACTTTCGCGAATTTTTAGTATCAAATATCTTTCCCAGCTGCGACAAAACTCATTTCATTTAGTTTCCTAATGCAAATTAACTTTTTCACGTATCAAAATTAATGTGAAACAATGAAGATATAATACTGAAAGCCCATCAAAATGTGTAACGTCCTAGATGACAGATCAAAACATATATTGCCAAAATGGTTCAAATGGCTCTGAGCACTATGGGACTCAACTGCTGAGGTCATTAGTCCCCTAGAACTTAGAACTAGTTAAACCTAACTAACCTAAGGACATCACAAACATCCATGCCCGAGGCAGGATTCGAACCTGCGACCGTAGCGGTCTTGCGGTTCCAGACTGCAGCGCTTTTAACCGCACGGCCACTTCGGCCGGCTATTGCCAAAATATAAATGAATTTAGAATAGATGGAAAAATGTCAACCAGTTACAAATAAAGATTTATTATCCCTTGACCATGGGAGATATGATATTTCGTAAAGAGTTTGTCAGAGCACTGAAAGACCTGAGTCGAAAGAAGGCCCCCGGAGTAGACAACATTCCATTAGGACTACTGACAGCCTTGGGAGAGCCATTCCTGACAAAACTCTACCATCTGGTGAGCAAGATGTATGAGACAGGCAAAATTCCCTCAGACTTCAAGAAGAATATGATAATTCCAATCTCAAAGAAAGCAGGTGTTGACAGATGTGAAAATTAACGAACTATCAGTTTAATAAATCACTGCTGCAAAATACTAACGCGAATTCTTTACAGACGAATGGAAAAACTGATAGAAGCCGACCTCAGGGAAGATCAGTTTGGATTCCGTAGAAATGTTGGAACACGTGAGGCAATACTGCCCCTACGATTTATCTTAGAAAAAAGATTAAGGAAAGGCAAACCTACGTTTTTAGCATTTGTAGACTTAGAGAAAGCTTTTGACAATGTTGATTCGAATACTCTCTTTCAAATTCTGAAGGTGGCAGGATTAAAATACAGGGAGCGAAAGGCTATTTACAATTTGTACAGAAAGCAGATGGCAGTTATAAGAGTCGAGGGGTATGAAAGGAAAGCAGTGGTTGGGAAGGGACTGAGACAGGGTTGTAGCCTATCCCCGATGTTATTCAATATGTATATTGAACAAGCAATAAACGAAACAAAAGAAAAGTTTGGAGAAGATATTAAAATCCATGGAGAAGAAATAAAAACTTTGAGGTTCGCCGATGACATTGTAATTATATCAGAGACAGCAAAGGACTTGGAAGAGCAGTTGAACGGAATGGACAGTGTCTTGAAAGGAGGGTATAAGATGAACATCAACAAAAGCAAAACGAGGATAATGGAATGCAGTCGAATTAAGTCGGGTGATGCTGAGGGAATTAGATTAGGAAATGAGACACTTAAAGTAGTAAAGGAGTTTTGCTATTTGGGGAGCAAAATATCTGATGATGGTCGAAGTAGAGAGGATATAAAATGTAGACTGGCAATGGCAAGGAAAGCGTTTCTGAAGAAGAAAAATTTGTTAACATCGAGTATAGATTTAAATGTCAGGAAGTCGTTTCTGAAAGTATTTGTGTGGAGTGTAGCCATGAATGGAAGTGAAACATGGACGATAAATAGTTTAGACAAGAAGAGAATAGAAGCTTTCGAAATGTGTTGCTACCGAAGAATGCTGAAGATTAGATGGGTAGATCACATAACTAATGAGGAGGTATTGAATAGAATTGGGGAGAAGAGGAGCTTGTGGCACAACCTGACTAAAAGAAGGGATCGGCTGATCGAGGGATCACCAATTTAGTATTGGGGGACAGCGTGGAGGGTAAAAATCGTAGAGGGAGACCAAGAGATTAATACACTAAACAGATTCAGAAGGATGTTGGCTGCAGTAGGTACTGGGAAATGAAGAAGCTTGCACAGGATAGAGTAGCATGGAGAGCTGCATCAAGCCAGTCTCAGGACTGAAGACGACCATGGTTTAGACATTTGTAAAAATATCTTCTTGAGAAGGATTGACTCTAAAAATATATACAACAGTTATAAAATAAAAAATGGTTCAAATGGCTCTGAGCATTATGGGACTTAACTTCTAAGATCATTAGTCCCCTAGAACTTAGAGCTACTTAAACCTAACTAACCTAAGGACATCACACTCATCCATGCCCGAGACAGGATTCAAACCTGCGACCGTAGCGGTCGCGCGGTTCCAGACTGTAGTGCCTAGAACCGCTCGGCCACGACGGCCGGCAGTTACAAAATAATTTTTTTAACGTAATAAAGTATTAATAGAGAAATATTTATGAAGTAAACGTTCTCACGTATTACACCACATGATGCCACAATAGTTTAGACGAAGCCGAGTGGCTCGTGTCATCAGTCTCACTTAATGTTCCGATCAAGTGCTGCATAGTGTATTTATGTATAATATTACTCTGTCACCAAATGTATTAATAATTTTATATGGAATGTACACTTGTAAGTTCTTAAATTTTTAATAGCCTAGTAGAGGAATTTTCATACTTACTTTATTACAAAATGCTGTTGAGCAACGCATCAAGGCGCGGTTCTAAGCGCATGTATTTAGCGCCCTCTGTAGCTCAATGTTTCCTAGTCTCCTGAGTCTGTATATTTGTAGCAGTTCGGCTTAGTCTCTAACATCAGGTACATGTAACTTACTCAAATACTTTATCTTCTGACGCCTATTACATTTATATGTTGACAAGAACCTATACCTGTGGGTATTTACTAATGAGTAGTCTTTGTGAAGTACGATATATGTAATCTGGCGCTATCTAAACCCATGGCTTGCAGTAACTCTTGTTTTATCAATTTCGTTTAGGACAAGAGCCACTTGGCTTCATCTAATCTATAGTGACATCATGTTATGTAATAAGTGTGTACATTTAATTCACAAATATTTCCTTTGATGTTTTATTACGTTTGTAAAAAAATTATTTTGTAGCTGGAGTATACATTCTTTGAGCCAATATTTCTGAAGAAGATATTTTTACAAATATCGAAATCGTAGTCAAGGGTTAATAAACCTTTATTTGCAACTGATTGGTTGGTTTTTCAATCTGTTCTGATTTACACAGTTGCTGTTTCGCAGCCATGTTCAAGAATAATGAATTTTCTAATTTCTCTAAAAAATTTTGATATTTTGTAACGTTGTATCTAATTCAGTATCTACACACGAACTAACTTTGAAAACAGGATTATACTTTATTGAATAATCTAGTAGGTACTAGTTTTTTGTGTCTCCTGAAAAATCTGGATCAGTGGACACTATATGATTTGATTAGTTGCCCCTCAAAAGATGCTCAAATAATGTAATAAAGATGAGAAAGAAATGGTTCAAATTAACATAATTTCAGATATGAGTGGCTTGATAGTTTCCAAAATTTATGGGCAGATGTTAATGAAAATGAGAAAATTGCAGTTAGTGATGAGCATGTTGACGTTATATAAAAGGAAGAAGTAAAGGTTATTTTAAAACAACTAAAAACAGGAAGGTCCCGGGCAAAGACAACCTCAATGTAGAATTATTTAAAGTGGTATCGCCTGTGGTCGAAATTCGACCAGTTGAGTCAGTGAACCTGATCTACGATAAAAATGTCATGTATGATAAAGTGAAACACTCTATGTAAAATTGTACCTGAAATTTTAGCCTCAGAGATAGTCCATAGTAAATGCTGCATCGTAGCTTCGAGTATTCTTGAGATAACTCTTTGATTTCTCTTACATTGTCGATCATTTGAAGTGAATCCTAGATACAGGGCGTTGGAAAATAAATCTTGTGTTAACGGCAGCAAATTAATTTTTCCGTTATAACAATGCAATGCGAATGTGATTGTATCGTGTGAACAAACCTCAGAGCGAAATGATTTGTATTACATAAAAATTGTGTATCTCTAGCTGTTCGCCATTCAGTTCGACCCGTTTAGTGTTCGTCTTCGAGCAATACACTAAAACAAATATAGTTTCCGTACAATAAAGGAAGTCGTAGCTATTCAAGTGAAGCAACTGAAAATTCGGAACACTTCAAATTCTGTCACACCAGCGGCAAATGAACACAAAGTTAGGTTTGTTTACTCTTCGGAGAAAGTGAGTGAAAACCGATGCTAATAAACACCGTTTGTTGTCTCGTGTAAGATTTTACCCATGGGTAGTTGTGGATCTACCATCTGAGCTACCGAAGCACGACTCACGCCCGGTCCTCACAGCTTTACTTCTGCCAGTATCTCGTCTCCTACCTTCCAAACTTTACAGAAGCTCTCCTGCGAAACTTGCAGAACTAGCACTCCTGAAAGAAAGGATACTGTGGAGACATGGCTTAGCCACAGCCTAGGGGATGTTTCCAGAATGAGATTTTCACTCTGCAGCGGAGTGTGCGCTGATATGAAACTTCGTGGCAGATTAAAACTGTGGTAGAGCACTTGCTCGCGAAAGGCTCAGGTCCCGAGTTCGAGTCTCGGTCGGGCACACAGTATTAATCTGCCAGGAAGTTTCATATCAGCGCACACTCCGCTGCAGAGTGAAAATCTCATTCTGGAACTATAGACCCATTGGTCACAGGTTCCTTTGACGCAATGGGCAGCGACGCCGGAATGGTGAAAAAGCTGAACTGTCAAGCGCTTGAAGATATACCCCAACTATTCTGCCGAAACCCACTTAAAAGTTTCAATAGTCAGTATTATTTGAGGAATCGAGGAATATACTACAGTCGTAGCAATGGCGAAGACAAGCTTAAACGTATTATAGCCTGCAAACTGACACTGAAGGAGACCTATTTCCCAAGTTTCCTATGCGAATGGAACAGAGAAAAAATCTAACATTGTATTGCAGTGAGAAGTACCCTACAAGTGACAATGGTTTGCAGCATATGGATGTCGATGTAGACAGTCTTTGGTGTACACCTGAGGCAGATGAGATGTTCTGTGTTGCATATCGTAAGGTGCACGAAACGATTTGTAAGCCTATTTTATTTTGCCAGTCCTGTAAATTAGTTTACTAATCCTCCCACTACCTGTACTCCTCAACAGATGGCAGCACTAGTGCGTAACTGGTTTCACTACATTGTGTGGTGTGTGTGACAGAATCTTAATTATTTACAAGATAGTTCTGTGATTAGCAGCGTAGACATTATGGTCGAAATAGAACAATGTGAGAGGAAGTTCGTCAGTGTGACTAAAGCAAAGTGCTGCCATCGAACTCGTAACAGCTGAAGATTAGCCGCAGTTGAAAATACGAGTAATACGCGGATTGAAGCAGTTTATGGTAATGATTGGATTGATGTTGGAACTGTATGGCGTTGGGTAAAGAGATGTAAACCTGATGGACCTGGAACAGTTGAACAGTGTGACAAGTAAAGAATTGGACGACCGTTGCCACCTTACGAAGAGTTTCACGAGACAAGAGTGGATGAAATGGTTCAAGTGAATCAGCTCGTCTAACAGCGATGAGTTGCTGCGACACGCTTTTTCCACAACACAGAATCACTCTTCTTGACACTATATCAATAGATTGCTCTTTGGTGGGTTTCACGCATGTGCACGCCTGAGATGAAACACAGCAGGTTTTGTTGCTTGATGCGACTAAAGGTCAAATCCAGTTTTTGATTGGAAAAGTGCTATCGTTTATGTTTTATAATGCCTCTAAATTTGGTGTAATCGTGCTCTTGGGGATTTCAGAGGCGTACGTGAATTTATGGTACGTTCAGTTTCCAGCAGATATTTCGATTTAGTTTTCTCGACTATATTTCGAAGATGCATTTAATCTTCAGGGGCACATTTCGCTTTGATTAAAACCATACTGTATCGTTAAGGAGCATTCGTCAATATTTTACGCGTCACACTGGAATTGGCAACATGACTTTAAACTCCAACCCATATTAGGCACCAGTCACTTCTTGAAAGGATTGAAAATCAAGACTTGGTGGAGATTGGTAATTTGAAGGGGCATATTATCTACCCAGCAAAAAATGCGGGAACAGAGAATTGTGAATACGCAGCATTCTCGCGTATGGGAGAAACCACAGGGTGCTTCAGACCAGTGTCGCGAAACTATGGAACGCTACCTTCCGAATGAGTGCAAGATGTGGGGAAACAGAAAAAATGTAACGCAGAAGATGATCGACTCATTCCCCCTCAATCAGATTATTGATTTAGTTGATGTTGTTCTTGTTGTGGTGGTGGTCTTCTGTCCGGAGAATGGTTTGATAGAACGCTCCATGCTTCTCTGTACACCAGAAGCCCCTTACATCCTTCTGAATCTGGTTATTGTATTCATCCTTTGGCACTCTCCTTCGGTTTTTACCCCCCCCCCCCCACTCTTCTATTCAGTACTAAACTGTTCATCCCTTGATCATCATCATCACTTAAAACTGACTATGCCTTTCTGGGTTCAGTCTGGAGCATAGTCCCCCTTATAATAGTCCTCCATGATCCCCTATTCAGTGCTAACATTGTTGCCTCTTCTGATGTTAAGCCTATTACTTCAAAATCATTCTTAACCGAATCCAGGTACCTTCTCCTTGGTCTACCCCGACTCTTCCTACTCTCTACTGCTCAACCCATGAGTCTCTTGGGTAACCTTGCTTCTCCCATGCGTGTAACATGACCTCACCATCTAAGCCTGTTCGCCCTGACTGCTACATCTATAGAGTTCATTCCCAGTTTTTCTTTGATTTCCTCTTTGTGGACACCCTCCTGCCATTGTTCCCATCTACTGCAATCATCCTAGCTACTTTCATATCCGTAACCTCAACCTTATTGATAAGGTAACCTGAATCCATCCAGCTTCCGCTCCCATACAACAACGTTGGTCGTAAGATTGAACGGAGCACACATAACTTAGTCTTGGTACTGACTTCCTTCTTGCAGAAGAGGGTATATCGTAGCTGAGCGCTCACTGCATTAGCTTTGCTACACCTCGCTTCCATTTCTTTCACTATGTTGCCATCCTGTGAGAATATGCGTCCCAAGTACTTGAAACCGTCCACCTGTTCTAACTTTGTTCCTCCTATTTGGCACTCAGTCCGATTATATCTCTTTCTCACTGACACTACTTTCGTTTTGGAGATGCTAATCTTCATACCGTAGTCCTTACATTTCTGATCTAGCTCTGAAATATTACTTTGCAAACTTTCAATCGAATCTGCCATCACAACTAAGTCATCCGCATATGCGAGACTGCTTATTTTGTGTTCACATATCTTAATCTCACCCAGCCAGTCTATTGTTTTCAACATATGATCCATAAATAATATGAACAACGGTGGAAACAGGTTGCAGCCTTGCCTTACCCCTGAAACAACTCTCAACCATGAACTCAATTTACCATCAACTCTAACTGCTGCCTGACTGCCTATGTAAAGACCTTTAATTGCTCCAAAAGTTTGCCTCCTATTCCATAATCTCGTAGAACAGACAATAACTTCCTCCTAGGAACCCGGTCGTATGCCTTTTATATATCTATAGAGCATAGATACAATTCCCTGTTCCACTCGTAACACTTCTCCATTATTTGCCGTAAGCTAAAGATCTGGCCCTGACAACCTCTAAGAGGCCTAAACCCACACTGATTTTCATCCAGTTTGTCCTCAACTAATACACGCACTTTCCTTTCAACAATACCTGAGAAGATTTTACCCACAACGCTGATTAAAGAGATACCTCTGTAGTTATTACAATCTTTTCTGTTTCCATGTTTGAAGATTAGTGTGATTACTGCTTTCGTCCAGTCTGATGGAACCTGTCCCGACTCCCACGCCATTTTAATTATCCTGTGTAGCCACTTAAGACCTGACATTTCACTGCTTTTGATGAGTTCCGACTTAATTTCATCCATCCCAGCCGCTTTATTGCATTGCAATCTACTGACCATTTTCTTCACTTCCTCAAATGTGATCCTACTCCATCATCATTCCTATCCCACTGTACATCGAAATCTGAAACATTACTGATCGTATTTTCACCTACATTGAACAACTCTTCAAAATATTCCCTCCATTTGCCCAAGGCATCAACAGGATTCACCAGCAGTTTTTCTGACCTGTCCGATATACTTGTCATTTCCTTCTTACCTCCTTTTGGAAGACTGCTAACTACACTCCAGAATAGTTTTCCAGCAGCTTGACCGAAAGTCTCCAACCTGTTTCCAAAGTCTTCCCAAGATTTCTTCTTGAATGCTGCAATTATCTGTTTGGCTTTGTTTCTTTCTTCAACATAACTTTCCCTGTCTACCTGAGTTCTAGTATGTAGCTATTTTTGATACGCCTTCTTTTTCCTTTCACAGGCTGCCTTGACTGTGTCATTCCACCAAGCTGTTTGCTTCATCCTACCTTTACACACTACTGTTCCAAGACATTCTTTAGCCACTGCTAGTACTGTGTCCCTGTACCTTGTCCATTCCTTTTCCAATGACTGTAACTGACTACATTCAACTAACTGGTACCTTTCTGAGATCGCTGTTATGTACTTGTGCCTGATTTCCTTATCCTGAAGTTTCTCCACTCTTATCCTCCTACATATGGACCTGTCCTCCTGCACTTTCGGCCTCACAATACCAATTTCACTGCAGATTAAATAGCGATCAGTGTTATCAAAGAATTCCCTTACAGCCTTCCTGAATTCCTGATCTGTTATTATATAGTCCATGACAGATCTGGTTCCCCTGCCTTCCCAAGTATACCAGTGAATCTTCTTACGTTTAAAAAAGGAGTTTGCGATTACTAAGCCAATACTGTTGGCCTCCATATCCTCTCCAAATTTACACATAACCTTTTTATACCCTTCTGTTCTATTTCCAATCCTGGCATTAAAATCACCCATGAACAGAACACTGTCCTTGTCCCTACTCTAATAACTACATCACTGAGTGCGTCATAAAAACTATCCATCTTATCTTGATCTGTCCCTTCACAATGCGAATATACTGACACAATCCTAATTTTCTTGCTAGACACAGTCAAATCCATCCACATCAGTTGTTCGTTTACATACCTTATTGCAACTACGCTGGGTTCCATTTCTTTCCTGAGGTAAAGCCCTACACCCCATTGTGCTGTTCCTACTTTGACTCCTGACTGGTAGACCTGTAATCTCCCACTTCCTCTTCTTTCTCACCCCTTACCCGAATGTCACTAACAGCTAAAACGTCCAGCCGCATCTTACTTGCAGCCTCAGCCAGCTCTGCTTTCTTCCCAGAGTGGCCCCCATTGATATTAATAGCTCCCCATCTCGTTACCATTCGTTTGCCGAGTCGTATCTTAGGAGGCCCTGGTTCGTCAATTAGAGTTGGGATTCCGTCACCTCCAAAAGTCCGAAGCATTTTGCTCTGATTGTTGCCAGCATCATATTTAAAGTACCAGGGAAGCAGGATGCTAGCCTTACTTGCCCCGGGTCACATTGAGTTTTACCCCTAACGGTTGAGGGACTAACCGGTGGATTTGGCAGTCTTTGCCGTCTGAGCACAAAGGTGACCACGACTCAGAATAAGTCAGAGATGCCCAGTCTTATTCCAAAGTAACTGGTATCCCGACTGTCAGGACCACTTACTTGGCCACTCATACGTTTCCCGTGGTTCATGAACTAGGACATGACAACAGGAACCCACACCACCCCTTGATGTCTCAAAATTTTACTCTTCTTCTAGTGAGGTTGTGCCTCAAATTTCTTTTCTCACCAGTATTGTTCAGTACCTCCTCATTCGTTACTTGATGTACCCATGTAATCTTCAGTACTCTTCTGTAGCATCATATTTTAAACTCTTCTGTTCTCTTCTTGTCTAAACTGTTTATCGTTAATGTTTCACTTCCATACATTACTAGACTCCATACAAATACCTTCAGAAAAGACTTCCTAACACTCAAATCTATCCACAGTGTTAACAAATTTCTCTTCTTCAGAAACGCTTTTCTTGCCATTGCCAGTTACATTTTATATCCTTTCTACTTCGGCCATCATCTGTTATTTTGCGGCCCAAATAAATAAACTGTCTCGTTTCCTAACCTAATTCCCTCAGCGTCGTCTTATTTAATTCAACTACATTCCATTACCCTTGTTTTGATTTTCTTGATGTTCAGTCTGTTCATCAGCTCTTTGAAATTGTTTGATCTTTGTGACAAAATTACAATGTCATCGGCAAAACTCAAAGTATTTTACTTCTTCTCTCTGAAATTTAATTCCTACTCCAAATTTTTCTTTGGTTTCTTTGTTTTCCTTCACTGATTCCTCAGTGTAAAGATTGGCTAACATCATGTTATTAGTATTATTCTGTTGATCAAGGGAATCAGTTCCCTGGCAGGCTTGACGTGATGGTCGCCAGGAACATCGGTACCCCTAGTTACATGACACACGGCCAGTTCCCACCCTAGAGTGACGCAACTACTGAACACCGGTCACGGCTGAGCAGTAGCCCCCAGGCCTGCATGGATAACTTATCAACCGCCGCCAGCCACAGGCACGCGTGTCCGGCCCTGCATGTAGGCACAGCCCCCGCTTGCATATCATTAGTTACTAGTATGCACATACGAGACACGTAATAGTCCACAGACCATGAGATCTAATTATCTGTCTATGCAGACAATCTTCTTACATCGCTGGGACCGTCACTAAGCTACTTGTCCTAAGCTGCTCGATACGAGAGGCGCACTGAATCATAAATGCCTACTTTCATGAAGTCTGCCCAAAACAACGTGATTAATACAAAGTCTGATAAGATCACGTTATACAAGCTGTAATGGGTACAAATGCACATGTTTCTATTGCCGACTGACGACGATGTACTCAATAACATTACATCAGTACTTACGTCATTTGCAGGCAAATAGTTGTATAGCTATTACAAGTCGTGAGCTTTTAGGTAGGGTAGTACCTTCAGGTACATGTGGCAAGTGAAAGCCATTAACGCTTATTTTCACGTGGATAACAGGTTCGCATGTAAGAAAAATGATTAGGCTATACTGACAGGCGTTGTCCACTTACTGATGCAGTTACGACCGTGCAATAAACATCGGGTCGTTAAGCTTATGACGTGATTGTGGGAAGACTGTTCGACACAGGGAAAAAACAATTAATACACTCATGTTTGTACATATTAAGGTACCGCATACAAAAATATCTCCAGTTACATCCATTATATCCTGTATATATTATTATTAATATTATTATTATTTGCGTCGAGGCTCCGTAGCATCACACAACGCATACTGCCTCATTTGAACTTTCTTTCTGTTCTTCTATGATTCTGTCCACTTTGACCCTGGTTCCCCTTGGACTTCATTCTCTGACCTAACACTCAGCTTGTATATCTTGTCTCTGTATATGTTTGGTCTTCAATTTCTATTCGATCGATTTATACTTTCTCTATGTCAAGCTTTGAACTGTGCGATCCATGGTACTGTTGACTTGATCTGTACTACGTATGTCAGAGTTATGTTGGTGAGTCATGTTGGTGGAAGCCTGCTGTTGTGTCAGTAGAGCTTCATCCTTCTTTTCTGACATTTACTTCTAAGGTTTATCTTCTCCGTGGTTGTCTTTCTTGAGTGTAACTTGTATTTCCCTTCTGTCAGCTTTCGGCCGAGAATTTCTCTTATGATTTTTGGAATTCAATCGGGTGATGCTGCGGGAATTAGATTAGGAAATGAGACGCTTAAAGTAGTAAATGAGTTTCGCTATTTGGGGAGTAAAATAACTGATGATGGTCGAAGTAGAGAGGATATAAAATGTAGAATGGCAATTCTGAAAGTATTTGTATGGAGTGTAGTCATGTATGGAAGTGAAACATGGACGATAAATAGTTTAGACAAGAAGAGAATAGAAGCTTTCGAAATGTGGTGCTACAGAAGAATGCTGAAGAGTAGATGGGTAGATCACATAACTAATGAGGAGGTATTGAATAGAACTGGGGAGAAGAGCAGCTTGTGGCACAACTTGACTAGAAGAAGGGATCGGTTGGTAGGACATGTTCTGAGACATCGAGGGATCACCAATTTAGTATTGGAGGGCAGCGTGGAGGGTAAAAATCGTATAGGGAGACCAAGAGATGAATATACTAAGCCGATTCAGAAGGATGTAGGTTGCAGTAGGTACTGGGAGATGAAGAAGCTTGCACAGGATAGAGCAGAATGGAGAGCTGCATCAAACCAGTCTATGGACAGAAGACCACAACAACAACATGCTTTACATGTAACTTTTGTATTGAGTGTTAGTGTGTCTCACTTGCATATAGTACACTCCTGGAAATTGAAATAAGAACACCGTGAATTCATTGTCCCAGGAAGGGGAAACTTTATTGACACATTCCTGGGGTCAGATACATCACATGATCACACTGACAGAACCACAGGCACATAGACACAGGCAACAGAGCATGCACAATGTCGGCACTAGTACAGTGTATATCCACCTTTCGCAGCAATGCAGGCTGCTATTCTCCCATGGAGACGATCGTAGAGATGCTGGATGTAGTCCTGTGGAACGGCTTGCCATGCCATTTCCACCTGGCGCCTCAGTTCGACCAGCGTTCGTGCTGGACGTGCAGACCGCGTGAGACGACGCTTCATCCAGTCCCAAACATGCTCAATGGGGGACAGATCCGGAGATCTTGCTGGCCAGGGTAGTTGACTTACACCTTCTAGAGCACGTTGGGTGGCACGGGATACATGCGGACGTGCATTGTCCTGTTGGAACAGCAAGTTCCCTTGCCGGTCTAGGAATGGTAGAACGATGGGTTCGATGACGGTTTGGATGTACCGTGCACTATTCAGTGTCCCCTCGACGATCACCAGTGGTGTACGGCCAGTGTAGGAGATCGCTCCCCACACCATGATGCCGGGTGTTGGCCCTGTGTGCCTCGGTCGTATGCAGTCCTGATTGTGGCGCTCACCTGCACGGCGCCAAACACGCATACGACCATCATTGGCACCAAGGCAGAAGCGACTCTCATCGCTGAAGACGACACGTCTCCATTCGTCCCTCCATTCACGCCTGTCGCGACACCACTGGAGGCGGGCTGCACGATGTTGGGGCGTGAGCGGAAGACGGCCTAACGGTGTGCGGGACCGTAGCCCAGCTTCATGGAGACGGTTGCGAATGGTCCTCGCCGATACCCCAGGAGCAACAGTGTCCCTAATTTGCTGGGAAGTGGCGGTGCGGTCCCCTACGGCACTGCGTAGGATCCTACGGTCTTGGCGTGCATCCGTGCGTCGCTGCGGTCCGGTCCCAGGTCGACGGGCACGTGCACCTTCCGCCGACCACTGGCGACAACATCGATGTACTGTGGAGACCTCACGCCCCACGTGTTGAGCAATTCGGCGGTACGTCCACCCGGCCTCCCGCATGCCCACTATACGCCCTCGCTCAAAGTCCGTCAACTGCACATACGGTTCACGTCCACGCTGTCGCGGCATGCTACCAGTGTTAAAGACTGCGATGGAGCTCCGTATGCCACGGCAAACTGGCTGACACTGACGGCGGCGGTGCACAAATGCTGCGCAGCTAGCGCCATTCGACGGCCAACACCGCGGTTCCTGGTGTGTCCGCTGTGCCGTGCGTGTGATCATTGCTTGTACAGCCCTCTCGCAGTGTCCGGAGCAAGTATGGTGGGTCTAACACACCGGTGTCAATGTGTTCTTTTTTCCATTTCCAGGAGTGTATTTCAGGCTTAATTATTGTGTTGTGGTGTCACATCTTTGAGTGGACATGGATATCTCATTATGTATGTCTTGTGCTCAGCCGTAATTTGTCTTCATTTTTTGCAGTCGAGTCTTTTGTGAGATCTTTTCTCCTTCTCTTGGTTTGAGAATATCACCAAGATATTTGAGTTGTGTAGCTATGTTTATCTTGCCGTATTTTGAGTCTAATTTTTGTATGTTTAATTCTGAGTAGAAGGCACATTATTTTAGTATTTCTATTTGTTTGGTTGCTGTTACTTCATTATCCGATAATATGGGCAGGTCATCTGCGAAAGGTAGGTTTGAGATTTCTATCTTTGACAGTTTAATTCGAAATCTAACATTTCACAATTAGCGGTGTCGGGATGAATCATGCAGAACAATATCTGTCACTGGGGTTATGCGTGTTAGGTGGAACAGCGTGCAGGACTGACGGCGTGTTTGTACTGTATGCGCTGTCCACCAGACAGGTACTAGTTGCGCGTAAAGTAACACGCCCGTAACAGACTCCAATGTACACGTGTACACGTATCGACTTTTTTCATTGTAAATCTCTAAGCCAGTGTGGCAGATGTGTGGCATACACAAAAGATGAATATATGGATATGTGGATATGCTTCTGGTCCTTGGTGCATCTGATAACCGAGCTGGTGACGCCGCTCGTGAATATGCTGCTAGATATCCTTGTCGACGCCGTCCAGATAAAAACGTGTTTCATCGTTTGGAGCTGCGCCTTCGGGAGTCAGGTTCTCTCATTCCACCGTCTCTGGCACAAGGGCCTCATACGCAAACTAAGCGAAGCTGGTTTTCCGGACGGACTCGTACGTCTCATACACTCATATCTCACGAACAGGTGTTTCAACACTAACGTGCAGGACAAACAATCAACACAACATGGTATCCAAGCTGACGTTCCCCAAGGAAGTATCCTAGGGCCCATCTTGTTCAGCCTATACATCAACGACTTCCCAGCAACACAAAACACGACGTTAACCATCTACGCGGATGACACCGCCATCCCTGCGCAAGATTAGAAACCGTCGAACATTAATTCATGAATACAGACAGCACTCAGACCAGCCGAGCCTTGGTTGGAGCGATGGCGTATTAAAGTAAACGTCGACAAGTGCGAACAAGTTCTGTTTACACGCAGACCGAAACTACTGCGCAAACATCAGCACAGTAGACAGATAACACTACACACAGTTGGCAACACTGCGCCGACGCGGACTCTTCGAGTATTTGCTGCAATAAATAATTATAAAAAGAGTTGTTATTAACCTGTTTTAAACGTTTACAGTTGTTATAAATATAATCTAAGTGTTGTTAAATTAGTGGAAGTATTAGTGAAGTATAAAATAAGATTAAAGGGGTAAGAAGCGTATTTTTCTTCTCACGCCTGTCGCACGAATCCTAGGCCTAATTTCACGCGCGCGAATCGTAAGTAAGCAGTGAATTAAACTTATAGGTAAACGTTTCCTGTGGGTATAAATATAATATAAGTGTTGTTACATTAGTGGTAGTGTTAGTGAAGTGTTAAAGAAGATTAAACGGGGTAAGAAGTTTATTTTCCTTCTCGCGCCTATAGCACGGATGGCAGGCTTAATTTCACGCGCGCGTATCTTAAGTAAACAGTGACTTAAACTTATATGTAATCAACAGTTTTTTTATTCAGTACTCTCTCAATTTATTTATATCTGCCTGAATAGTTTCTAGGGTCCTTTGTTTACGTTTTAGTCAGTACTTAAATCAGTTCATACAATTTCTGTTTTTACCATGAGTGAGAAGTGTGTGACGTGCCGTAGGATCGTTAGTTCCGGGGTGTGGTGTGATGGGTGTTGTAGTTTCTTTCATTGGGGCGAATGTAGTGGCGTGGGAAATGGGCACATAAATGAGGCTCACCAGTGGTATTGTAGGATCTTCAGTAGAGACAGGAAAATACTGGAACAGGAAGGGAAAATTGCAGCTCTTCAAGCTGACTTGGGCAAGTCAAGGGAGGAACTGGACAGGTTAAGGAGGGAGAAGGGTGAACAGAGATGGGAAGTGGCAACTGGTAATAGGGGGAACAGGCAAAGGAGAGCATCAGAAAGCTTTGTCATAAATCTTGAAAAAATTTGACCTGTTGCCTCAGTCAGAATCGGATGAGCGTCATGTAGCCGAAGCTGTAGAAAGGGCACAACAAGCTTCCAAGGACTTGAAAAAGGTAGGAAAATTTGTAAAGAGAAAGAAAGTTCTGTTGTTAGGTAGCTCCCATGGTAGAGGTGTTGCCAACTACTGCAGGAAAATCTAGGTTCAGAGTACCAGGTCACAAACTTTTTCAAGCCTAGTGCAGATCTGGGTCAGGTAACAGAGGATGTAGGTTCTTTATGCAAAGATTTCACGAAGGAGGATTCCGTGGTTATAGTGGGTGGTCCGGGAAATAGCATTGACAGAGACTCTGAATATTCCATAGAGAGTGACCTGGTGAAGATAGCATCAGCAACGAAGCATACGAGTGTGGCATTTGTGTCTGTGTTTAGACTCCATGATCGGCCACATTTGAACTCTTCCGTCGGGAGGGTGAACTTGGAGTTGGAGTGGCAGCTTAGGACGGATATAGGGTCCCATATTGGTTTCATTCCTGTGGATGCTATCGATAGGTGGGACGACACTAGGCATGGCCTTCACCTCAATAGGAAAGGGAAGGGAAAACTGTCTGGGTTGATTGCAGAAAACTTAAGGGGGACACTGTCGCAAGTGGTAAAATACCAGTGGTCACAGGTGTCAGACGGATGCCTTTTTTAGGATAGGGAAGGGGGAAAGAAAACGAGTTTTAAGAGAGATTGGCAGACACACTCAGTTTGAGAAAACAGATGAACAGGGGTCAGATTTTAGCATACAGCCTCCATTTAAACAATGTTTAACAGAAAGTAATCAGAAACTGCCAGTTCATCTTCGCCAAAGCAGTTATAATCCCATTAGTACGCAGTATCAGTTATCTTTATTACACCAGAACATTCCAGTACTCAAAAATAAAGTTGATGAACTACTCATTTGTATTGATGAAATGCATTCATATAACCAAATTGACATAATCTGCCTCTCTGAACATCAAGTGACCACTGGTACATATATATTTCAGGATTTAAGCTAGCCTCCTACTTCTGCAGAGTAGATATGGATGGAAGAGGAGTTGCCACATTTATTAAAAACTGCCATAAATTCAAGAACATTGAAATTAATAAATTCTGTTTAGAGCAGCATCTAGAAGAATGTGCAACAGAAGTAGAGTTCCATAACAGATCCTATATAATAGTAACTATTTACCGAGCACCTGCAGGGAATTATGATCTATTCATAAATCATCTAGAAGCTCTTTTGGGTTATTTAACAGGAAGAAACAAAGAAATTTTGATTGCTGGTCACTTTAATACAGATATTTTTCTAATGCAGTCTTCCAATAAACATTTACTGCAGTTAGTAAAGTTGTCTTTCAATCTAACTCACACTGTAATCTTTCCAACTAGCTTCACTAAATCTTCAAGGACAGCCACTGATAATATTTTATAGAGAAATCAAAGGAACAAAATCATATCATAAAACCTGTAATAAATGGGCTATCAGATCATGACATACAGCTCCTTGTTTTAGATGTAAATTCTAAGCAGATTATCAAGATTGCTAAATCTGAGTACAGGAGAGTAGTCAGTCAACCAAAAATTGAGTGTTTTAGAAAACAGCTCAAAGATATGAACTGGAAAGTTGTTTATAGTGCTCATGACATGAATGGAAAATATAACACATTCATGAATAATGTCAGAACCGTGATTGATAACTGTTTTCCTCTATAAGTTACTCAAATTAAACAGAGGTCTATAATAAAATCATGGATTACACAAGGAATAAAGATTTCCTGTAAGACAAAAGGGAAAATGTATGTGCCGACCAAGAATAGCTCCAATGCTGATTATTTAGCTAAATACAAAGAATACTGTAAAATATTTAAAAAAGTAATTCAGACATCTAACAAATGCACTACGAGAAGAAGATAGCAATGTCAGGGAACAAAATAAAAACAATATGGGATATAGTGAAAGAGGAGGCTGGTAGAACCAGAAAGGAACAGGAGCAAATAGCATTAAGTATAGATGACACATAAGTAACCGATGGGCATAGTGTGGCAAATCTATTTAACATGTACTTTATATCAGTTACTGATAGAATGGGATTGTCAGGATCAGTAAATAATGCCCTTAAATATCTGAAACTAGCCTTTACAAATAGCTTCAGGTACATGAATATGTCAGCACTTCACCAAAAGAAATAACTTCCATAATAAAATCTTTAAAAACAAAGCATTCTAGTGGTTATGATGAAATATCAACAAAGTTAATTAAGGCATGTTCTTGTGAGTTTAGTACAATTCTAAGTTACTGGGACATTTCCTGACTGGCTAAAATATGCAGATGTTAAGCCTCTGTTCAAGAAAGGGGATAAAGAGATACCATCAAACTACAGACCAATTTCACTTTTTCCAGCATTCTCAAAAAATTTAGAAAAAGTAATGTACATGCAGCTTCTCAACCATCTGATTACAAATAACATATTATCAAGAACACAGTTTGGATATCTGAAGGGTTCTGATATCGAGAAGGATATTTACACCTACCGTGAAAATATTCTTAATTCATTAAATAACAAATTACAAGCAGGAGGTATTTTCTGTGCTTTGTCAAAGGCATTCGATTGTGTGACCCACAACAACCTTTTAAATAAATTAGAATTCTATGGTGTCACAGGCAGTGCTGCAAAATGGTTCAAGTCATACCTCGCTAACAGGAAACAAAGGGTGTCAGTGCAAGGGAATAGTGAATTAAGTCATCAGTAATCATCAGAATGGGAAGAAATTACATGTGGTGTCCCACAAGGATCCATCTTAGGGCCATTGCTTTTTCTTGTGTACATTAATGATCTCTCATCAGTTGCACTGCCAGAAGCAGAGTTCATTTTGCTTGCAGATGACAGAAGTATTGCTATAAATAGTATGTCGAGTGTAGTTCTAGAAAGATCTGTTAATGACATTTTCATAGATACTAATAAATTGTTTAAAACCAACTCACTGACATTAAACTTAGAAAAGACTCACTACATGCAATTCAGAACCTGTAAGAGGTTCCCACCCAGCATATGCATAAAGTATGAAGAAGAGCAGATAGAAGAGGTTGACAGTCTTAAATTCATGGGATTACAACTTGATAATAAATTCAGTTGGGAGGAACACACCACAGAACTGCAGAAACGCCTTAACAAATCTGTATATGCAATTCGAGTGTTAGCTGACATAGGCGACGTAAAAATGAAAAAGCCTGCATACTTTGCCTACTTTCATTCCATAATGTCATATGGTATAATATTTTGGGGTAACTCTTCAAGTGAAACAAAAGTTTTCAGAGTCCAAAAGCGTGTAATACCTATTACTTGTGGAGTAAATTCACGGATGTCATGTAGAAACCTCTTCAAAGAACTGGGTATACTAACTACTGCCTCTCAGTATATTTACTCCTTAATGAAATTTATCCTAAATAATATATCTCTTTTTCCAACAAACAACTCAGTTCATACATACAATACCAGGAACAAAAATGATCTGTACAAGGACTTAAAAGCACTTACTTTAGTTCAAAAAGGGGTCCACTATTCAGGAACACTCATCTTCAATAATTTGCCAGCAAACTTAAAAAAGTTAGTTACAAATAAAGATAAGTTTAAAAGGAGTGTGACAGACTTACTAGTGGCCAACTCCTTCTACTCCATTGACGAATTTTTTAAAATAGAAACAAATGATGTATATATTCATACTATTAGTGTCGTTATTTCAGCTTTGAAAAAAAAGAAAAAAAAAAAAGAAAAATTGACATATTCCACATCCACGAGGATCTACTCAGCACGGATCTGTGGAACGAAAAACTAATCTAATCTAATCTAATTCACACCCAATACGTTTCCGAAAGAAAGTCAGATGTCTAGGTGTCTGGCTGGACCGGAAATTTACATGGGGGGGGGGGACCACATCGAGTACGTTGCCAACAGAGCGCACGCGAGGCTCAAACAGCTCTACCCAATGCTCAATAGGGAAAGCACACTGAATAGAAGGGTGTCGAGGTCCATATATATGACACTGTTTAGACCTCTGATGACGTACGCAGCTCCCGTCTGGGAATATGCAGCTCCTACACGACTGCGCCGCCTGCAGATCGTACAGAGCAAAGTGCTACGATCATTCGCAACGCTACACGCTACACACGCACCGTGGATCTTCACAATGAATACCGCCTTGAAACCCTCAAGGAAGTATTCAAAAAACACGCAACACGACTATACAGGGACTCGAGACACTCGAACAATCCTTTCATCCTCACTCTGGGAAACTACGATCACAACCATAGGTGGAAGCACAAGCGGCCAAAGACACTACTAGATAGGGCATAGGCACCTATGGTAAACTAGCATACACCAACAAGTGACAAACGTCTGTAGCCCCCGCATATTAGCAACACTGATTGGAAATTACCACCTGCTACTAGAGCCGACCAACAGGCTACAGAAGGGAAAGCGGCGAGCTCGTCCACTGACGCACAAACAATTCGCCAACATCATGCTGCACTGTGCATCCGATATATGACCTATCGGACACAAAAACGATGATAACCCTAACTGTTGCAGGTTGCTGACGCTGAACGAGACCTCAACACCGGCATCCAGCAGCAGCCGCCGAGCAACACCACCGCACAACGTGAAAGGTATCGACATGCATGATACCGACTACTAACAAAACCTATCCTTGCACGACCTATCGCAGGCAGCAAGACATCCCTACTGCTCTCACCACCCGACCTAACTATCAAAAAATGGCTCTGAGCACTATGGGACTGAACTTCTGTGGTCATCAGTCCCCTAGAACTTAAACCTAACTAACCTAAGGACTTCACACACATCCATGTCCGAGGCAGGATTCGAACCCTCAACCGTAGCGGTCGCTCGGTTCCATTCTGTAGCCCCTAGAACCGCACGGCCACTCCGGCCGGCCCTTCGTTCGACTTCGACCAAATCTATCACCAGATGAGCGCGTATTAATGGTTAATCTCAACCAGACGTACGCAAACATCGCACTACCCACATCCTGCGACACCTCACTTTAGTGAAAACTAACCCTTTATGGTGTAGGTTCCTGTTGCCATGTCCTAGTTCATGAACCACGGGCAACGTATGAGTGGCCAAGTAAGTGGTCCTGACAGTCGGGATACCAGTTACTTTGGAATAAGGCTGGGCATCTCGGACATATTCTGAGTCGTGGTCACCTTTGTGCTCAGACGGCAAAGACTACCAAATCCAGCGGTTAGTCCCTCAACCGTTAGGGGTGAAACTCAATGGGACTCGGGGCAAGTAAGGCTAGCAACCTGCTTCCCTGGTACTTTAAACATGACGCTGGCAACAATCAGAGCAAAATGCCTCGGAGCTTTGGAGGTGACGGAGTCCCACCTCTAATTGACAAACCAGAGACTCCTAAGATACGACTCGGCAAACGAATGGTAACGAGATGGGGAGCTATTAATATCAATGGGGGCCACTCTGGGAAGAAGGTAGAGCCGGCAGAGGCTGCAAGTAAGATGGGGTTGGACTTATTAGCTGTTAGTGACATTCGGATAAGGGGTGAGAAAGAAGAGGAAGCGGGAGCATACAGGGTCTACCTGTCAGGAGTCAAAGCAGGAATAGCACAATGGGGTGTAGGGCTTTACCTCAGCAAAGAAATGGAACCCAGCGTAGTTGTAATAAGGTGTGTAAACGAACGACTGATGTGGATAGATTTGACAGTGTCTAGCAAAAAAATTGGGATTGTGTCAATATATTCGCATTGTGAAGGGACAGATCAAAATGAGATGGATAGTTTTTATAACGCACTCAGTGATGTAGTTGTTAGAGTAAAGGACAAGGACAGTGTTCTGCTCATGGGTGATTTTAATGCCAGGATTGGAAATCGAACAGAAGGGTATAAAAAGGTTATGGGTAAATTTGGAGAGGATGTGGAGGCCAACAGGAATGGGAAACAACTCTTGGATTTCTGTGCCAGAATGGGCTACGTAAACACAAACTCCTTTTTTAACCATAAGAACATTCACCGGTATACTTGGGAAGGCAGGGGAACCAGATCTGTCATTGACTATATAATAACAGATCAGGAATTCAGGAAGGCTGTGAGGGACGCACGTGTATTCAGGGAATTCTTTGATAACACTGATCACTATTTAATCTGCAGTGAAATTGGTGTTGTGAGGCCGAAATTGCAGGAGGTCAGGTCCATATGTAGGAGGATAAGAGTGGAGAAACTTCAGGATAAGGAAATCAGGCACAAATACATAACAGTCATCTCAGAAAGGTACCAGTTAGTTGAATGTAGTCAGTTACAGTCATTGGAAAAGGAATGGACAAGGTACAGGGACACAGTACTAGAAGTGACTAAAGAATGTCTTGGAACAGTAGTGTGTAAAGGTAGGATGAAGCAAACAGCTTGGTGGAATGACACAGTCAAGGCAGCCTGTCAAAGGAAAAAGAATGCGTATAAAAGATGGCTACATACTAGAACTCAGGTAGACAGGGAAAGTTATGTTGAAGAAAGAAACAAAGCCAAACAGATAATTGCAGCATCCAAGAAGAAATCTTGGGAAGACTTTGGAAACAGGTTGGAGACTTTGGGTCAGGCTGCTGGAGTGTAGTTAGCAGTCTTCCAAAAGGAGGTAAGAAGGAAATGACAAGTATATCGGACAGTTGAGGAAAACTGCTGGTGAATCCTGTTGATGCCTTGGGCAGATGGAGGGAATATTTTGAAGAATTGCTCAATGTAGGTGAAAATACGATCAGTAATGTTTCAGATTTCGAAGTACAATGGAATAGGAATGATGATGGAAATAGGATCACATTTGAGGAAGTGGAGAAAATGGTCAATCGATTGCAGTGCAATAAAGCGGCTGGGGTGGATTAAATCAAGTCGGAACTCATCAAATACAGTGGAATGTCAGGTCTTAAATGGCTACACAGGATAATTGAAATTGCGTGGGAGTCGGGACAGGTTCAATCAGACTGGACGAAAGCAGTAATCACACCAATCTTTAAACATGGAAACAGAAAAGATTGTAACAACTACAGAGGTATCTTTTTAATCAGCGTTGTGGGTAAAATCTTCTCAGGTATTGTTGAAAGGAAAGTGCGAATATTAGTTGAGGACAAATTGGATGAAAATCATTGTGGGTTTAGGCCTCTTAGAGGTTGTCAGGACCAGATCTTTAGTTTACAGCAAATAATGGAGAAGTGTTACGAGTGGAACAGGGAATTGTATCTATGCTTTATAGATATAGAAAAGGCATATGACCGGTTTCCTAGGAGGAAGTTATTGTCTGTTCTACGAGATTATGGAATAGGAGGCAAATTTTGGAGCAATTAAAGGTCTTTACATAGATAGTCAGGCAACAGTTAGAGTTGACGGTAAATTGTGTTCGCCACTGTTGTTCATATTATTTATAGATCATATGTTGAAAACAATAGACTGGCTGGATAAGATTAAGATATGTGAACACAAAATAGGCAGTCTCGCACATGCGGATGACTTAATTGTGATGGCAGATTCGATTGTAAGTTTGCAAAGTAATATTTCAAGGCTAGATCAGAAATGTAAGGACTATGGTATGAAGGTTAGCATCTCCAATACAAAAGTAATGTCAGTGGGAAAGAGATATAAACGGATTGAGTGCCAAATAAGAGGAACAAAGTTAGAACAGGTGGATTGTTTCAAGTAATTAGGATGCATTTTCTCACAGGATTTCAACATAGTGAAAGAACTGGAAGAGAGGTGTAGCAAAGCTAATGTAGTGAGCGCTCAGCTACGATCTACCCTCTTCTGCAAGATGGAAGTCAGTACCAATCTAACATTCTGCGTGGTGTCTGTTGTTCTATATCGTGTCTCCCTATCACTTTCGCGCAACGACGCTCTGAGCGTGTTTTCTAAGGAATTGACTAGTTTGAACCTGGGACCTGTTGCTGGTAATGAGACGCCAGACCGCACATTACATGTAGAATTCAGAAGAGTTCAGTGAGACTAGCGATGATATAACCAAATACTTAATGATTTCAGCGTCAGCTCAACTGCACTCCCTGTAAAAGAATCTTAATACTAACTAAATTTAGTGGAAGGTGTTCAAGGCTTTCCTATTTTTAGTTAGCTGGTAAAATAACGTCTAAAAACAGTTAAGTTTACTACTGTAAATTTTATTCTATTCACAAAACATTGTTTATAAATTGCACTATTGATAAAGGAAATGTTTTAATACAGGATGGTAAAAACCAACTGCGTTCAACAAAAATGTGAACGAATATTCCCTGAATGGGTTTCCAAGTTCTACAATGGATTGAAGGATGACCTATGCCATATCACATCTATAATCTAGGTTTAAATTAAGTTTCACAAAAGAGAAAACTATCAAAATGGTCTACAGTGACCCTCAATTACTTATCTAACTTGTCGTAAATTACAGTGGCTGATGTGGCTTCTCAAAAACTATATAAAAGAAAAATCATAGCGTTTCAGATTTTTACTTCAAGTGGCAAATGTGAACACCATGAGCTTTAATTGACGATCGACACTAGTATTACGCAAAAAGGGGGCGTAACAGATGAGACTTCTGCAGTTCTGAGTGAAGCTTTATGCGCAGTTATGCGGCGTCGCGTGCGTTCATTACCTTGTCAGTGTTCGTCAGGGGGCGGCGGACAGCACAGCTCCACTCACCTCGCCGTCTCGGAAGCAACTCTCTCCTAACTTCTCCTTACAGCAATTTACCGAAGTTGGTTTAAAAAAATCTATCTGGCTGTGTTTTCATCTGACCAATCAGGGTCTCAATGTTAACCTTAAGCTCTGCCTACAAAAATTCTGTCTATCCAAAGAGAAACGTTATACTTTTTCGTGGTGGGGCAATGTTTTTAAAGTTTGCACGTAACAGAGACGCGAAAAAGTCTCACGCTAAAACTTGCGGCTTGTGTGGCCATTTTTGTGTTATTGTAAGATCTATACTGTTCTTCTGAAGGGCTCTAGCTTTTAACATGGGTTGAGGGGGTGGTCCTGACGTAACAGAGACGCAAAAAAGTCTCACGCTAAAACTTGCGGCTGGGGTGTGGTCCTAGCGGTTAGCTGGCCACGTGGGGGTCCGTCCCTTATCGTAGGGCCTTCAGCTTAACACGGTTCTTCTCTCGGCTTCTGTTCTCGTTTCTCCCCTCGGAACTGCGTGTGTCTCACGGTGGGAAGGTAGGACATGCATTTAGGCCTTCTTCTGTTAGTCTGTGGTATTCCATTTGCTCACTCGTTACTCGTATTACTTTGGTTAATTTAATGTCACGATTTATTCGGAGCTATGTGACATACTACTGGATTTACTTATCATGTCAGGTTTTTCATGGAAGGTGTTGGATTTGCCTGACACCTTACACCAAGACTAAGTTATCTGTGCACCATTCGATCTTTCGACCAACTTTGTTGTATGGGAGCGAAAGCTTCAGGCTTAGGCGGTGGGGTCATGTTACACGCATGGGGGAAGCAATGTTACCCAAGAGACTCATGAGTTCAGCAGTAGAGGGTAGGGGGAGTTGGGGTAGACCAAGGAGAAGATACCTGGATTCGCTTAAGAATGATTTTGAAGTAATAGGTTTAACATCAGAAGAGGCACTAATGTTAGCACTGAATAGGAGATCATGGAGGAATTTTATAAGGGGGTCTATGCTGAAAGGCACAATTAGTCTTAAATGATGATGTTGATGATGATGATGAACCCTTATGCAGAGATGGCAGAAGACCATTTGAGTTGATCATCATGCCGGTGTGAGCGTGGAGGGGCGCCACCTCTTTCAAAAAAAGATTCATGTGTGTATTATTATACTGTAGACTCAGCAGCATTTGGCCTGTAATGCGGCAACTACGTATCCCAGCCCCTAGACAATGAAACCAGCCAAAACTTTTAATACTGCAACGTGAGTCGGAGGGTGCGTAGTTATTTTGGGCCGGCCGAAGTGGCCGTGCGGTTAAAGGCGCTGTAGTCTGGAACCGCAAGACCGCTACGGTCGCAGGTTCGAATCCTGCCTCGGGCATGGATGTTTGTGATGTCCTTGGGTTAGTTAGGTTTAACTAGTTCTAAGTTCTAGGGGACTAATGACCTCAGCAGTTGAGTCCCGTAGTGCTCAGAGCCATTTGAACCATTTAGTTATTATTTTGAAAGCCCGCAATTGGGGGCTCGTCCGGGATTTGTGTCCTGCAAAGTGGTAATTCCTTTGCTCTCTGTTATTTAGCGTACCATGCGAAGTGTAAAAAACCTTTGCAAAACCAGTAGAGATTTCAGTAGAGTCAATCTCTCACAAAACACAGTGTGAGATCGGTTTTTTTCCGCAAATAGGTGTCTGGAAATAGTGAAATTATGCAGTAATTTTCACAACTAACACGTGCTGTCGATAGAGGTCCTAATCTATCACGTTAAAGGCAGAGTCTAAATAAATTGAGTGCAGGGAACAGTAGTGGTTAGCTCGTTTAACGAACAGCGGTATCGGAAACGGTTGGAACACGCGGTAACCGGCAACAGCTACAACTACATCAGGCGACTTCTACAGTGACGGACGCAGATCCAACAGCAGTACGACGGCAGCATCTCCGAGTACTTCAGGGCAGTCTTCAATGTCGACTTCCACTACAACCGACGTAACACCATGGCAGAGCGAACCAACTGAGATCAGATAAGTGCCTGAACAAATAGAGAGAGTGTCTCTTTCTGAATTTCAAGCTCCACTTACAGATCTCACGAATATAAAACAGTCACCTAGTATGTGTAATTCTGAAAACGGAAGTGAGCCGATCAGTCCATAGCTCTAAGTAGATTGAACACATTGTGAGATAAAATGGTCAGTGCATTCATAAAAAAATTTTACAGTTGCCTACAGAACCATGATTGTACCCAGGTGTGCACCACTTTCTCCGATGCAAATCGGCGGCCACGAAATTAGTCCGATAGTGTGACTAGTAGGAATTCAGGCAAGAGGAATGACTGTGGGGGAAATATGGTATCTCCGCTAATGTAAATGATCCAGGTAATGGCAAATAATATCAGTACAATTCAAACAGTTACGGATACAATTCGGACTGATAT
Source organism: Schistocerca nitens (assembly GCF_023898315.1). NCBI lineage: Eukaryota > Metazoa > Arthropoda > Insecta > Orthoptera > Acrididae > Schistocerca > Schistocerca nitens. The sequence goes on along the minus strand of NC_064614.1, from coordinate 229,892,688 downwards.
GGGTACAATGCGAACTGAAATAGTTTCCGCTATGAAAGAGGAAGTTGAGAAAATTACGGGTAATCTTGAAAAAGCAATTGATGATAAATTAAAATGTGTTTGAGTGGATATGGGGTAATTACGGATGAAGTTGTAGTAGTAAAATCTAAAATCGAATCAGTGGAAATAGCTCTTGGGGAAAAAATGGATAAGATACAGACGGAACTTGGGGGCAAGGTAAGTGATTATAAAAGCGCAAGATGCTCATAAAAGCGACATAAATTTAGCAATTAGTGACATTGCCAGTCGTTTAGATGAGGGGGAGAAAGAAGTGAGCAAAATTAAAGATAAAATAGAGTCCAGTATCACTAGTGAAAATAAATTTAAAAAACAAATTCAACAGATAAAAAGTGATTTAAATTCGTTAGCCTCCCAACAAGCCACGGCGGTTATAAGTACCCCTTGGGCAAATACCGGATCTGTGAAATGTTACGCAGGTGATGGAAGATATCACCCAGTAAATTTCTTGGCTGCCTGTAGGGATGCTTTTGTTCACAGCACGTTGGACGAAGCCAAAATAAAATACGTTAAACGGCATTTGGAGGGAGACCCACAGTCTTGGGCAAATGTTATATATAGTTCGAGCGAATCGTACGAAGAGTTCGAAGAGTGTTTTTTGAATAAATTTTGGAGCGAGGCAAAGCAGACGAGGATCAAAAATGAATTCTTAAAGGGGCCGAGTTACAGGTACGGTAATGGGACGATGAGAGATTTTTGCAAGCGTGAACTTCGCAAGCTTATGCCTGTGAAACATCCGTTGGGGGATTTAACGGAAATCACCATGTTAAAAAGGCGATTACCCGAAGATTTGCAGTGGGATCTTTTCCATAGTCCATGTCATTCCGTGGTCGAATCTCTAGAATTTGCAGAAAAATTAGAGAGGGCTTTGAAGTTCAAACCTCAGAGCAAACCGGGTGGTAGTTATCAAAATGGGAATCCAAATAATCACCACCAAAGTCTTGAGAGAAATCAAAGGAATTCTCAGGGACGTATTAGTTGGAATGAGCAGAATGGTCGGAAAACGAACAGAAGTGATAATCTCCGTGAACGGGACCCAAGTAAAGAATGCTGATTTGACGGGGCAAATTAACGCGAAGTGCAATCGCGTAACGACCGGTCGGGAAACATGTTCACCACATCTCAGGTCCGGGGATGGCGATCTGAACAGGCGGTGAAAAGGACTGGAGATAATGGTAATGGTAGAAATATTGATAGGTTAGGAGAAAGGCAACAAATATGTAATATGGAGTATGTTAAAGAGGAAGATTATATAGGTGGCTCTTTCAATAAAAGCAGACGCGAACGGCGGAATCATAGATTTGTGGGAGATTTACATATAAGAAATGAGAATAAATTTCACAGAATGATGTAAGTTATGAATGTGTAATGGATGATTGTTTGAATGGTGACGAATGGAAAGCTATCCCAGCCCCTAGACGACGAAACCAGCCAAAACTTTTAACATTGCAACGTTGAGTCGGAGGATGTGTAGTTATTATTTTCATAGCCCGCAAGCTACTGAGGAAGCTATTCTGGAGGTCATACACCAAGAACCTCAGCAAAGTACACGTAGTGTAGCAAGGCAACTGCGTGTCTCGCAACGCACTGCCCTTAACGTGCTTCATGAGCATGGGCTGCACCCCTATCATTATGCTTTCACACAACACCTGCACCCTGCAAATCGCCATCAGCGGATGCAATTCTGTGAATGGATCCAACAACAACAGGAAGACAACGATGACACCTTGAACACCGTAATATGGTCGGATGAAGCAGCGTCCACTCGTGAGGGTGTCTTCAATAAGCACAATGGCCACCATTGGTGTGAGATTAACCCACACGTCACCCGTGACCGTGGATATCAAGTTCGCTTTGGTATCAACGACTGGGCTAGAATATTGGGCGACAGGTGTTTGGGCCCCTACATGTTGCCTGACCGGTTGACTGCACGAATGTATCATGCATTCCTCTCAATTATCTACCAGATGCACTGCAAGTGTTCCACTACATGTTCGGCAGGGGATATGGTTCTAACATGATGGTACACCTCCACACTCCGGAATTAATGTGCGACAGTATTTGGACAGAACATTTCCAGGGAAATGGCTCGGACGTGGATGTCCAGTTGTACGGCCATCGCGTTCACCTGACCTAAATCTTCTGAATTTATTCCTGAGGGGACACCTGAAGGAGCAAGTGTACTCTACTCCGCCAACGAATGTGGAAGAATTGGTAGCGCGTGTTCATGCTGTTCTTGTTAGTATGGAGGGTCCAGAGCTGTATGATCTGGAGGGTTGCGCAATGTTTAGACGTGCAGGGAAATCACTTTGAACATCTGTTCTGAGGAAAACGTATTTCTGTTGTGAAGGTCATGTCGTCATTAATGTGGACATTATTATTGTCACTGGTTGCTAATGTGCGAAATTTGAGCGCTCATATTACACGTAGTATAAATGACAAGTGGATGTTGTGTTACTGTACTGTGCTATCATCTTTAGCATCTATAATTTGATATTGTTTTTGTAATTATTCTGTTACAGGTCATTTGATCAACTATCTATTTCTTATTTGTCTAACCAGGTATTTGTTATGTTCAGCGTTACAAAATGTTCTAAATTTTAGTATACACGTGACCTAAGAAAGTGTATATTACAGTATGAAATACATGAAGTACATGTGGTTACAGTGTTGCCAGATTCCCACTCTTTAACGTCCTTTTTCTGTCGGATATACTCGCTGGACGAAATTTTGTGACAGATATTTTTTTTATCGCTGGCGTGTGAAGCGTCGCCCTGCGAAGCCCGAGTGCGCGAATTTCGCTTCACCCTGTATAATGTGAAAAGCAACGGTCTTATAATAATCCCCCTGTGCACGCCCGAAGTTACTGTTAGGTCCGAAGACTTCTGTGTCTTCAGAATGACATGCTGTATTCTGTTTTAGCAAACACTCTTCGATCCAGTCACCAGTTAGTCTGATATTCCGCACACTCGTATTTTGTTCATTAGGCCGCAGTGCGGAACTGTTTCGAACATCTGCCAGAAGTCAAGAAACATGACATCTAACTGTGTGTTGCCGTCTCCTGCTTTCTGCATCTCGCGAACGAATACAGTGAGTTGGGTTTCAAGCGATTGTTGTTTCCGGAACCCATGATGATTCCTACGGAAGAGATTTTCGGTCTCCAAGAATGCCGTAATACGCGAGCGTAAAACACGTTCCTAAATTCCACAGCAGACCTACATCAGAGATGTAGAAAACGGAAATGACCTGTGCTTTTCTCCGGTCATTATGAACTAATACTAATACTAATACAAATATATTTGTTAAACAGGTGTTCATTGGTTTTGCGTTAAAATTTTGAAATCAAACATTCCTTCTTCTCGTGGAGTGAGATAGGCGAAACATGATTTTTATGTTTAAAAAAATCGAGGCAGAGCGTACATTAATTCTCCAGCTTTCGGAGAGTAATCAACGGGACGGCAAGGATGGTAGGGCGCATTCGGAGACATTCAACGATGTCGCGGACCATTCGTGAGTAACGTTATGAGGTACGGCTCCGTCATTGTTGTTCCGCCAAGCATCCAGCTGGTTAGCGGTTTATGTCCAGTATAATCTTGACTTTCTCTGCGTCAATTGTCGTCAGTCTTTCTATAATTTTGTAGCTATCCACATCTACACGTGCACAACTACTCTGAACGCCACACATACGCACACATACACGTGTGGCACGTGCACGATCAAATTAAGAATGGCGGGCGCCTGTGATCGTGCGTGACATTTATTGTGGCGGTGGCTTAGGCAGCCTGCGACCGCAGACACACCTGTTTATGGCCGTGCGTTTGAATACAATCATCACTCAGCGCGGCCCTGCTCCCGCTGCTGAATATTCAGTTTTACAAACAGGCCGGCCGGCCTCCTCCCCTGAACACGTGTGGCGCTAGCAGCCCTGCCGAATTCGGAAAGGGTAGCAAAAAAGCTGATGTATGCGAGCGGACGTGGTGTGCGCTGCCGAGGTCCTGTCACCGAGCCACTGGTGTACCGCTTTAGAAGCGGGAAAAATATGTCGGGTGGTGGTGTCGTAGACTCCTCGTCTTCACGGAACACTACCGATTGTGCACATATCCACAACTCATTTATTTTCTCTCAGATAATAAGCACCACGATGATGACTTTCCCTGATACACTCCTGGAAATTGAAATAAGAACACCGTGAATTCATTGTCCCAGGAAGGGGAAACTTTATTGACACATTCCTGGGGTCAGATACATCACATGATCACACTGACAGAACCACAGGCACATAGACACAGGCAACAGAGCATGCACAATGTCGGCACTAGTACAGTGTATATCCACCTTTCGCAGCAATGCAGGCTGCTATTCTCCCATGGAGACGATCGTAGAGATGCTGGATGTAGTCCTGTGGAACGGCTTGCCATGCCATTTCCACCTGGCGCCTCAGTTGGACCAGCGTTCGTGCTGGACGTGCAGACCGCGTGAGACGACGCTTCATCCAGTCCCAAACATGCTCAATGGGGGACAGATCCGGAGATCTTGCTGGCCAGGGTAGTTGACTTAAACCTTCTAGAGCACGTTGGGTGGCACGGGATACATGCGGACGTGCATTGTCCTGTTGGAACAGCAAGTTCCCTTGCCGGTCTAGGAATGGTAGAACGATGGGTTCGATGACGGTTTGGATGTACCGTGCACTATTCAGTGTCCCCTCGACGATCACCAGTGGTGTACGGCCAGTGTAGGAGATCGCTCCCCACACCATGATGCCGGGTGTTGGCCCTGTGTGCCTCGGTCGTATGCAGTCCTGATTGTGGCGCTCACCTGCACGGCGCCAAACACGCATACGACCATCATTGGCACCAAGGCAGAAGCGACTCTCATCGCTGAAGACGACACGTCTCCATTCGTCCCTCCATTCACGCCTGTCGCGACACCACTGGAGGCGGGCTGCACGATGTTGGGGCGTGAGCGGAGGACGGCCTAACGGTGTGCGGGACCGTAGCCCAGCTTCATGGAGACGGTTGCGAATGGTCCTCGCCGATACCCCAGGAGCAACAGTGTCCCTAATTTGCTGGGAAGTGGCGGTGCGGTCCCCTACGGCACTGCGTAGGATCCTACGGTCTTGGCGTGCATCCGTGCGTCGCTGCGGTCCGGTCCCAGATCGACGGGCACGTGCACCTTCCGCCGACCACTGGCGACAACATCGATGTACTGTGGAGACCCCACGCCCCACGTGTTGAGCAATTCGGCGGTACGTCCACCCGGCCTCCCGCATGCCCACTATACGCCCTCGCTCAAAGTCCGTCAACTGCACATACGGTTCACGTCCACGCTGTCGCGGCATGCTACCAGTGTTAAAGACTGCGATGGAGCTCCGTATGCCACGGCAAACTGGCTGACACTGACGGCGGCGGTGCACAAATGCTGCGCAGCTAGCGCCATTCGACGGCCAACACCGCGGTTCCTGGTGTGTCCGCTGTGCCGTGCGTGTGATCATTGCTTGTACAGCCCTCTCGCAGTGTCCGGAGCAAGTATGGTGGGTCTGACACACCGGTGTCAATGTGTTCTTTCTTCCATTTCCAGGAGTGTATTAGCAGTTACAAAGGTAGCTGTCCTGTAGGGCTGCCAGAGTGTAACACCCCAACTAGTTAAGATGGGTAGTGGAGGCTCGATTCTGTCCTGACCAAATGCATTTGGTAACGATTACGCAATGTAATATTTGAATGAGGTATTTTTTCTTTAGCAAAATAATTAGATATTATTCTTCACTCAAAAGATAATTCGAATGATAAAAATGGACCTTTGTAAAGCCTAAGTCATCGGACTGTGACTGAAGAAGGCACACTTTAATTAATGATTTGTGAATTTAGTTCGGAAACAGTCACTAGCATAAACAATTAATTGCAGCGTTGAGGGTTTGCAGCATTTAATAAGCACTCACATTACCAAGTTAACTTATGAACGAGTTCCCTTAACTGAAAGCACCTTTCGAAATTATCAGCACTTAAACAAGTATTCAAAGAGCGAAAAGTTCCCAGCTTCCCATATAGCCAACCCGTTATCAGTAGTGATAAAGACAGATGGTTCTGTCTACGAACTTTGGATGTATCGTCAGTTAATAAAATAGTCAATTCGCAAAATGACTCCATGAACAACGGTAATAGAAACTGACAGATCAACTCGAATGTCTACTCTTCCTTTAATTTATTGTTGTTCGTAGGTGACTTGTTTCATAATTATAGGAGTATGGAGGGTGAGATGCAAGCACGAAATGGGACATTGTTATAAGAAGTGACTGGATTTATAAGCAACGGTCTCCCCTCAGGTTCGGATTGTATTAGAGGTGACCATCTTTGTAGCAGGGGCAGTTAGTGGAAGTGAATTTTTGTTGTCTTGCGTCTTATGGAGGCCTATGCAACACAGTTTTGTCAAAGGTAATGTTAAGATTGGGCTTATAACCTGTAAGGTTCATTGTATTGCCTATGGGGATAAAAGAGCAGCTATTGATAATAAATAGCTGAAGGGGATTCTCAGATTATGTGGACATAGGATTTGGGGCCAGACTTGTTGTGAAGTTCTCTTTCAACTTCTTCTACTGTAATCTTGGGCTAAGCGCATCAGTCTTGAACCGCGCTGCTGCTACGATCGCAGGTTCGAATCCTGGTTCGGCCATGGATGTGTGTGATGTCCTTAGGTTAGTTAGGTTTAAGTAGTTGTAAGTCTAGGGGACTGATGACCACAGATGTTAAGTCCCATAGTGCTTAGAGCCGTTTGAACCATTTTTTGTAATCTTGGGAGCAACTCCCTTGTTCACTTCGTTGAGGGGAGGCAGATTCTGGGAGGGTTGAACTGGATTTGAACGTGAGGGATCGAACAATACCAAGGAAGTACAGATAAAAAATCAAAGTTAACGCAGGGCGAGCTAGCGAAAGTCAGAATTTCAAGGTTTGCTTATAGGAGTCTTTGCAGGGTATGACTAAATTTAGGTTAGAAATTCACTTTATTTTATTTCATTTTATTTCATGCTTCTGAGTCTAAGAATTAAGGTCAAGTCATGTTAAGACTAAGGAATGAGTGCGAAAAGAAATATAGGAATCTTTAGTTACAGTAAGGCGTTTATGTGACGGATTTTTGGTATTTACGGTAAATGGGATGTATGTAGTAAGTTCTTCAGGGGAATTCGTTTGGTTAAACGTTGTGAAGAGCAAAGTTAGACGCAAGGATTTCCAGTTTTACGTAAGACGTCTTACTAGAAGCGTGGTCAATCAGTTGAGATGACGGAGACGTTAGTGTTAAGGATGGGGTTTGCTTAAATGGCACATGTGACAATGGCGCAACTGTTGCAGTTACAGATTACGTTCATGCCATTGTTGGTTGGGTTAGTACAAGCGACGGTGGTGGTGGTGATGGTGGTGGTGGTGGTAATGATGGTAGAGTTGTAATATAAAACAGTGTCTCAGCAGCTGCAAAAGAAAAGGGTAGTTAGCTTCATTATTGGGCAAGAGTCGTAGAAAATTGGTAGGGACTGCTCTCTCTACAAGAAGGCGGGAAAGGCGGGAAGTCGGGGGTGTGTTTGTAAAAGGATAGTAAGTACGAATGCAGATAACTGTTGATATGGTGGTGGTAGGAAGTCACTATGTAGAGAAAGCGTGAACACATGTGTGGTATAGAAAGTTTCAGGGAGTAACACGACTTATCGAGCACACAGTGAAAGCGTCCTGCTGATTGTCAGCTGAGTTATTGCGTTGAAAGTAACATCTAATGTTTGTTTTATTTCCAGATCCTTAGGAAAGGAGTGGGCAAGGCAATGATACTTATCAGAAGCAATTGCGGAAGACCAGTGTATGAGATTTTCTTCATAAGACGATGATGATGGGATGATGATGATGATGATGATGATGATGATGATGATGATGATTGGTTTGTGGGATGCTCAACTGCGCGGTCATGAGCGCCCGTATAAAGTCCCAATCTTTACACAGTCCAATCTAGTCACTCTTACGAAAGATGATGAAATGATGAGGACAACACAAACATCCCGTCCCCAGGAAGAGAAAAATCCCCAACCCGGGCTGGAATCGAACCCGGAACTTTCCTCATACGATCCTCTGATTTTAATGTATATGGATTTCCTTGTTTAGGCCTTAACTAATTACATAATGCTGGCTCTGATTTCAGCCATGTGATAGACCACGGCTGTGTCGAGTCGCTTGTGGAGGAGAAGCGCATCGGTCACGAGAAATGGGGTGGGCAAATCGTTTTGGCTGTGGAGGCAGGTGGTCTAAGGTAAAACAGAAAGGAAGCTTTTTATACAGGTGTCTGGATGGCTGGCGACATGGAGGCGAGACACAAAGTTGCAGTGACGCCGCTGCCAATTGTCGTGTAATGGATGCTTTTCGGACCGACCAGTTCCGTTTTCCGATGCTTATTTTTCAAGAACTGCTCCCGATAATGTCAAATAAGTGTGTTTCGTTGCTCTCGGATGCATTATAAACTTCCATGCAGCCACAATATAACGATCGAGGCAGTTGTTCCTGGTTCTATCGGATTATATGAATCTTGCGCCCTGATTAGAGAGGATGCACTTCCAACTCCCTTGCCTCATCCACTTTCCCCGCAATTCACGACCATGAGAGTTTTATACGTGGCGTTAACACTCCCATAAAATTTTAGTAACAACTTCACTCTGTTTTATAAGAGCCGATCAAAAGGTTACTGTTCGAATTCACACTAACCTATTGCCTGGATGTTGCTTATATACCTGCATCGGAGTCGTGTTGGGTTGCATATACGACGCAGCAACGTCCCCTAAACGAGAAATTTTAGATCGCCCCTTATATTAGCGTGTAAATGTACCGTAAATTATTTTGTCACTTATAACCCCATGAGAAACTCTAACTGACCGGAAGTAATATGAGTTAACTGTTTCGTCTCTGTAGGTAGTGCGTATCTCGTTCTTACCTATTGACTGAGTTCAACAGTACTGGCTCTTTGAATTGTATTTATGTTTGAATATGACGTCAAAAAATGGTTCAAAGGGCTCTGAGCACTATGAGACTTAACTTCTGAGGTCATCAGTCCCCTAGAACTTAGAACAACTTAAACCTAACCAACCTAAGGACATCACACACACCCATGCCCGAGGCAGGATTCGAACCTGCCTAGAACCGCTCGGCCACTCCGGCCGGCCGAATATGACGTCAGTTTCAGTCGTTCCAATGTAGAACATATAAGGGGTAGTCAAACGAAAAGAAATAGCATGGAGTGAGAGCGAGGCTGTTTGTAGGATGCGTAAGTGTGTAGTCCCAGTGAAACTTCTGCAGCGTAGTGCAAATAACCTTGGCAACGTGTGGGCCACACGCCCGCTCATCGTACGGACGCTACATCTCCCCATGCGTTTTCCATATTTTTGGAGGCCCGAAGAAAGAATTTCGTGGCCGCTGATTCGCATCGAACAAAGTGGTGCACACCTGGGTACAATCATGGTTCTGTAGGCAACTGTAAAATTTTTTCCATAAATGTACTGTTTTATCTCACAATGTGTTCAATCTATTTACAGTTATGGCGATTACATTTGAAACAAGGAATAGTTTCTTTTTCTCCGTGTGTCTGGTTATCATTTGACTGACCCTTATACACTGAAGAGCCAAAGGAACTGGTACGCATACCTAATGTCGTGTAGGGGCCCCGCAAGCACACAGAATGCCGCAACACAACGTGCCCTAGACTCTACTAATGTGTGAAGTATTGATGGAGGGAATTGACACCATGAATTCTGCAGCGCTGTCCGTAAATCCGTAAGAGTACGAGGCGGTGCAGATGTCTTCCCAACAGCACGTTGCAAGGCATCCCAGATATGATGAATAATGTTGATGTCTCGGGAGTTGGGTGGGCAGCGGAAGTGTTTAAACTCAGAACAATGTTCCTATAGCCGCTCTGTGGCAATTATGGACGTGTGAATCACGTATTGTCCTGCTGGAATTACCCACGTCTGTCGGAATGCACAATGGACACGAATGGATGCAGGCGATCAGACAGGATGCTTACGTATGTGTCACCTATCAGAGTCATATCTAACGAATCTGGGATCCCATATTACTCCAACTGCACACGCCCCACACGCCCATTACGTAGTCTCCACCAGCTTGAACAGTCCCTTGTTGGCATGCAGGATCCAGGGATTCATGAGGTTGTCTCCATACCCGTACACTTCCATCCTCTAGATAGAACACAACGAGACTCGTCCGACCAGGCAGCATGATTCCAGTCATCATCAGTCCAATGTCGTAGTTGACGGGCCCAGGCGAAGAGTAAAGATTTGTGTCGTGCAAACATGAAGGATACTTGAGACGGCCTTCGACTCAGAAAGCCCATATCGATGCTGTTGATTTCAATGGTTCACACGCTGGCACTTGTTGATGGTCCAGCACTGAAATCTGCAGCAGTTTGCGGAAGAATTGCACTTCTGTCGCACTGAACGATTCTATTCAGTCGTCGTTGGTCCCTTTCTTCCAGTATCTTTTTCAAGCCGCACCAGTATTGGAGATTTGATGTTTTACCGAATTCCTGACACTTGTGACATGGTCGTACGGGAAACTTCCCACTTCATCGCTACCTCCGAAATGCTGCGTCCCATAGCGCATGCGCCGACTATAACACTACGTTCAAACTCACTTAAATCTTGATAACCTGCCATTGTAGGAGCAGTAACCGATCTAACAACTGCGCCACAAAGGATGGGGCCCCTCCACGCCCACAGCAACGTGGTGACCAAACCAAAAGTTCTACTGTCACCTCCGTATAACATGTTAGTTTTTGAATCAGGAGTCACAGGATGTGGGCTGTGATGTTATCCATGCGTCTGGGTAAGATTACTCATTAACATGGTCCATCAGGAGACAGAAAGTGGTAGCGGTTGTAAGGGCAGAGGAAAAAAAGTGCCAAGGCAAGCGCCAAGGGTAGAAACCTCTGCGATGGGTAGTAAGGACAGTAGCGGCTTGCTATCTGCGACAGTGCATGCAAGGTGTGGTTATGTTAGTGCGAGGTATCGTGCATCGTTACCTTTGTCGTTGCTGGAGCTCATTGCGGGGCTTGCTGCAGTTGCTGCGTCCCTGTAACAGTTCAAGGTCGTTGTACATTAGTGGGCGATCGGTCATAGATCGGCTCACAGACGGTGTAGGGGGTGTGTGTGGTTGGTTTGCGTGCTGTGTACAGTACGGTTTCCCTGCGGTTGCCTGTTTTTCGGCTGGTCGAACATCTGGGGTTGCCAGTAATAGCTGTGTTGCAGGGGCTCGCCAGTACTGTCGTGTTAGCGTTCAATGGACCATAGATGTTTAGTTCCTAGTCAGTAGTGGTCTGTTATGCTTCCATCTATGGTTGTGGTCGTAATTACCCAGAGAAAGGATAAACGGGTTGCGCGAGTGTCTCGTGTTATTGTACAGTCGTGTGGAGAGTTTTTGGAATACCTGCAAGATAGTATCTAGCCGGTATTCCCGGTGAAGGTCCGCGATGCGTGTGTAGCGCGGAGCGTTGCTTATGATTTTGAGTACTTTGTTCTGTATGAGCTACAGACGGCGCAGGCGAGTTGGCGCAGCGTATCCCCAGACGGGGGCTGCGTACGTCATCAGGGGTCGAATAAATGTCATGTACATGGTTCTAGACCCCCTCCTGTTCAGTGAGCTATGCCTGTTAAGCATAGGGTAGAGTTGTTTGAGCCTCGTGTTAGCTTTGTTGGTTACGTGTTGAATGTGGTCCCCCCAGAGTAGTTTCCTGTCCAGCCAGACACCGAGGTATTTGACCTTCTCGTGGAAACCTATTGGGCGTGTGTGTAGTGTTATAGGGTTGCAGTGCTGATGTTTGCCCAGTTACTTCGGTCTTCTAGTGAACAGAACGGCCTCGCACTTGTCGACGTTTACTCTAACACGCCATTTCTCCAACCAAGGCTCAGCCACTCTGAGTGCAGTCTGTAGTCGTGAATTAATGTTAGACGGCTTCCAATCTTGCGCAAGGATGGCGGTGTCATCCGCGTAGATTGCTACCGTCGTGTTGTGTGTATCTAGGAGGTCGTTAATGTAGAGGTTAAACAGTAAGGGCCCTAGGATGCTTCCTTGGGGTACTCCTGCCTGGATACCATGTCGTGTCGATTGTTTGCCCTGCACGTCGGTGTTGAAACTCCTGTCCGTGAGATATGAGTGTATGAGACGTACGAGCCCGTCGGGGAACCCTGCGTCGCTAAGTTTGCGTATTCGTCCGTTGCGCCATAGACGATCGAAATCCTTTCCGATGTCCAGGAATACCGCCCCAGTTGCTTTGTTTGTGTTGTATCCGTGTGTTATGTATTCAACGACGCGGAGGAGTTGTTTTGTTGTTGAGTGGTGATTCCTGAAACCGAATTGCTCCGGTCTCAGGGTGTCGTTTGTGACACAGTGCCTGGTGAGTCGTTTTAATATTACCTTCTCAACGATCTTGCTGAGCGCGCTCAGCAGACTGATGGGTCGGTTATTTTGTGGGAGGGAGTGGTCTTTCCCCGGCTTCCTGAACATCAGGACCTTGGCCGTCTTCCAAAAGGCGTGGAAGTGTTGGTGCTTGAGTATGGCATTCGTGATGTGTGTTAGGTAGTCTACTGCTTTGTCAGTGAACTCCTGGAGGACACGGTTTTGAATGCTATCGTGACCAGGGGCCTTCCTAGCGGTGGTATGCATGATGGCCCATTTGACTTCAGCTACACTTGCTTGTCGGATGATGTTGGGCGCTGGTTGGGCCAGGATGCGTGTGACCTCCTGGTCCGTAGCAAGTGTGAACGCTGGGTCTGAGGGATCCAGGTTCGGTGTGAATGTCGCTGCGAGTGTGAGGGCCATCAGTTCAGCTTTTTCTTCCGCAGAATATGCTGGTCCGTCGGGCCCTTGTAACGTGGGGGTGTACAGTTTCTCCCTGGCGAAGTGTCGGGCCAGCTGCCACACGCCAGGTCGCGTGGTGTCCAGCCCTTCTAGTTTCTGGTCCCAATGTTGTGCCAGACACTTATTGTCTTATATAGGCGTTGCCGACCGCGGTGCCGTATTCTATCTATTTACATATCTCTGTATGCGAAGATGCATGCCTATACGAGTTTGTTCAAATGTTCAAATGTGTGTGAAATCTTATGGGACTTAACTGCTAAGGTCATCAGTCCCTAAGCTTATACACTACTTAACCTAAATTATCCTAAGGACAAACACACACACTCATGTCCGATGGAGGACTCGAATCTCCGCCGGGACCAGCCGCAAAGTCCATGACTGCAGTGCCTTAGACCTATACGAGTTTCAGTGTAGTAACGTACACATGGTGTTTGTTTTATGTGAGACAACTAAATACCTCGAAAACGAATCAAACGAAAACAATGTTCAAGGTGAAACGTCAATATTAGTGAACTGCCCATGCTGCAGCTGGTCACCTCCTAAGCATCCTTCCTGCGTAGGCGGCGTCACCTTTCTATTTTCTAATGGGAACCCCATTTTCATAGCATATTTGAATTCTACGCAAAAAATACATGCGGCTTTCTCAAAGCATTGTTTCCCATTTATGGTAGATGGCGTTGTAATCGACAAATAACAAGTGTTCCTGTTTTTGCAATTACAAACAGACGCATTTGATTTCACATTTCAATTACGACGTCAAAGAAAGCTTTGTTGATATTGATGATGAAAAGTTACTTGAGTATTGCAAATGTGATTGTGCAGTACAAATAACATGGATAGACATTGAGGAAGAGGAGATTAGTGTTTAACGTCCCGTCGACTACGAGGTCATTAGAGACGGAGCACAAGCTCTGATTAGGAAAGGAGGTGGAAGGAAATCGGCCGAGCCCTTTCAAAGGAACAATCCCGGAATTTGCGTGAGGCGATTTAGGGAAATCACGCAAAATCTAAATCAGGATGGCCGGATGCGGGATTGACAGCCGTCCTCTCAAATGCGAATCTAGTGTACTAACCACTGCACCATCTCGGTCGGTGGCTAGATATTGACATTTCTGGCAAATAATTTAGTTAGGTGGTAATGCAGTCCTCTGTTCCCTACGTGGTTGCTTGTTCTGAGCCCCCAAACTATCGGAATGCTTGATTTTGGAGGCCACCCTCGATCCCCGCCATCGAGGTGACTGATTTCGGTGCTTGTTTCGTTCCAACCGGCTTAACTCTCGTTCTGGCCACTACCCGGCTACCGGCGAAAAACAAACCACAAAACACTGTAATATATCCATGAAATGATAGTGATAGGAGCACCTGCCATGGACACTCACCAAAATCAAATGACCCAATGGTGATAGGCAAGTGGTCTCGCTGAAATCAAGAAACCCGGTGGTAACGGAAAACGATTACATCCACGTCGTTGCTCCTGGATCAAGTTAAAATAAACACCCTGTGTGTAACAACATCTGTGGATAAATTCTTTATTGTCCGTTCCACATATTTAATAGAACACCATCTATCCTCCCTCTTACTAATCGGCCTATCCTGCTTGCGATATAAAATATGACCTTGGATCGTGTGCATGCCTAATGGATTTTTTCTAATTGTATAAAGCTATCTTTCCCGAAGAAGTGATACCGATAAGTAGGAGGAAAGTGTACAACCGACACTTCTGATGGAAAGTCTACTAAAAAATAAAAGTAATTAAACTGAACTGGGCTATAATTTGGAAAATGAAAGTTATTTTGTGCATTCACTTACGAACAACACTGGACAGAGAAAGGGGTACCACTGATCATGAATCCAGAAGTTACACTAATGAACGAAAAGGAAGTAATTAACGGTCGCCAGCCAACTAGGGCAATTTACATCCAAAATCCCGTACAAGATGGGAAAGAAAAACATAATTTATTAAACACTGACGTGGCAACTAAAGGATGCCACGCTTTTGTTTTTTGTTTTTATTTTTTTACACTAATTTAAAGTGAGTATGTAAAGACAAATAAACTGAGAAGTCACTCTTACGTTATGTTTGGCATTAAATTTTGAAAAAGGGAATCGAGTGATGATTTGGAAATATGCAGTTAAATTTTATGTTAGTACTGAACTTCGTTACGTGAACAATGACTTTCAGTGACCTCAGCGTAACGTTATCATTTTTAGAAAAAAAGCAAGCACTTTTTACTTTGCCGTTTTTTTTTTTACAAATTGGATTTCATATTATTGTCTGAACAACTGAGCCTTTCTTACTGACTTTAACAGAATTAAATACTAGAATACGTAATACGCCAAACAGCCATGTGCTCCAAGCTATATGTAAAGCTATATGTAAGGTTTGGAAGGTAGGAGACGAGATACTGGCAGAAGTAAAGCTGTGAGTACCGGACGTGAGTCGTGCTTCGGTAGCTCAGATGGGGCAGTTGGCCTTTGGCTGTGCTGCGGTGAGGACGTGCTGTTTGTTTTCCTGCCGCGGAGCGAGCGCTCGTGTTGTTTACATCGTACTCGGCCGTTTCGCGCGTGCCGTACTCAGCATATAGATCACTATGGCGCACCAATACAGAAAATCGACGCTCAAATTTACGTTCCGCAACGAATTTGCACGGCCGAAAGCACTCGAAGTCGAACGATTTCTACGAGAAGAAGTTAAAATCCCGGCGACCGCCATTCTCGACATTCACTTGTCCATTGTGAGTAGTATCGTATATGTCAAGATCATCAACGACGCAACATGTGAACGGATCCTTCGGGAAACGAAACAGGGCGTCCGTTTCTGCCATGCTTATGGCTATGTGGGGACTGTGCACGTCGATTATTCTGGCATGGGACTCCGCACGATCAGACTTTTCGAACTTCCTTTCGAACTACCGGCGGAGGACGTAGTGACAGCGCTGCGCCCCTACGGCACGGTGCATGATCATATTGCGGAAAAATGGACGCAATTCCAGACATATCCTGTGCTGAACGGAGTCCGACAAGTCCGAATAGAACCTAAAAGACATGTACCTTCATATTTGAATATCAGTGGCTGCCGTGCCATCGTCATCTACGACGGGCAACCGAAGACCTGCTCTGGTTGTGGGAAGGAGGGACACCTCAGATCCGAATGTATCCAACGTCGAATCACTCAACTGCCGCCGGCTGCCACGGACCCGCCGTCGCAGCCGACGCTCCTTCCCGTGACTTATGCAGCAGCCCTCACGACAGCTACCACTTCACCACGACAGCCGACATCCACTGTTGGGTCGCGGCTCCATCCTCCAATACAGGGCGATGACGACACACCTGTTCCACAAGCTACGGATTCAACTCCGATGCAGCCGACCCCGTCGACGGATAACAAGATACATGACGACAGCATGGCCGTAGACTCGCTTGTTGTGCCTACGGCTGCCTATGTGCCGGAACGTCATGAATCTTTGCCATCGTCTGACACAGAAGGACACACCAGGAAGCAACGCTCTCCGAAGCGACGGAAGCGGAGGCGTAGAGCAACTTCCGAACGGGATGCGACACAGCCTCCAGAGGACGACGACTCCACCTTCAATGACGGCGCTACCACAGAGGCAGCCGCCATTTGCTGCAGTGTGGCACCACCGAACGGAACTGAGGACAAACCACACGTAGCTACAGTGGCAAAATCGGACGCCGATACGCAGGACAGATGCTGCCCACCACCTTTTGGAGTGCAAGCACCCATGCCGTGTCCTGAGGAAGCTAAGGAATCCGATCTGGCTTTGAGTTCCCCGACGTGGGTGGATGACCACGACGACGACGGCACCATGCAAGTTACGCCAACAGGGCCCACGCCATTGGCGCCGGCTCTCTAGAAAGGACTGCAGCTGAGGTTCGGGGGGATGCGGAGGTGTCAATAGAGTCAGAAGCGTCATAGGTAATTCCAGTCTTAATGGATAACTTAGCACCTGCGGTTCGGCAACAAGCTTATCGTATCGCCACGATTAACCTCAACACGATACGAACGGCAGTGAAAATCCAGTTGCTGCGTGAGATGCTTCGTTCTTCGGATGTTGACATTGCCCTGTTGCAAGAAGTGTATATAGCGGCCCTCCCTGTTTTCTACGGTTATGTGACATATATGTCACCGGCGGACCGAAATGGCAGCGGTACGGCAATACTAGTGCGCGATGGAATTGCCATCGAAGAAGTGACTTACCTTCCGTCAGGAAGGGGGCTGGCGATCACAGCACTGGGCACGCGCGTCATTAACATTTACGCTCCATCAGGAACTGACCAACGCCGCGAACGATCGCTGTTCTACTCCGAGGATATCGCCCCCCTCTTTAGCACTCGCTTCGATCAATATATCTTCGGCGGCGACTTTAACTGTGTGCTCCACCCCAAAGACCAAGTCCCACATTTCTCGACTTGTCAAGAACTTCGGCTCCTGGTTCGAGATCTGCTTCTCACCGACACGTGGGAGACAGTGCACGGTGACCGTCCCGGGCCGACATACTTTACTAGTCACTCAGCCAGTCGCCTAGACCGCATTTATGTCTCACGAGCTCTAGCGCCGGGAGTGTTGGACGCCGAACTTTGGCCGCTTGCCTTCTCCGATCATAGCGCTTTCATATGCACACTCACTCTACAGCAGCAGCGGATATGGCGCAGCCGAGGACCCTGGAAGCTGAATGTGGCACATCTTCAAGCCCCGGAATGCCGTCAGATTATCGCCAACACATGGATGGATTGCGAACGTCGTCTTCCCCGATACCCTTCGACTGTAGCATAGTGGGTGGAATGTGCCAAACCAGCGTTTCGGCGTGTGCTAACACAGTTCGGAAAAGATATCGCAGCGTGGCATCGTCACGCATTGGACTTTTATTACACGATGCTCCGCGAACTCGCCAGCCAACCACCATCTCCAAACCGACAAATGGAAAGCCACCGAATTAAAGGTACAATATTGTCGCTTACGAGGAAACGTTTGGAGGGGGTCGTCGTGCGATCACGACGTCAAGACCGAGCGGAAGGAGAAAAACCGTCTATGCATCACATCGTGCTCGACAGCCGCCGACGCCGACAGCAGCTGATCACGGACCTCATATTGCCAGGTGGTAGGGTCGTAATGACTCAGGCGGCGGTTACAGAAGCCTTTGCAGATCACTATCGACGGTTTTACGACGAGGTGAATACAGAGGAAGCGGATGGGCACGACATACTGCAGCCCGTGTCGCACACCCTCGACAATGCAGCAGCGGCGACGCTGTTAGCTGGACTTAACACGGGACGACATCGAGGACGCGCTTAACAAGGGAGCACTCAACAAATCTCCCGGGCCAGTGGGACTGCCGCTCGAGTTTTATCGGACTTTCCGCGATCTAATGATGCCCCGATGGATCACCATGTACCAAGAACTGATGACCCCCGGTTCCCACGTGCCACCTGGATTCGTGGAAGGTCTCCTCATACCGATACACAAGCCTTCCAGAGGTCGGACGGTCGAGGACTACAGGCCAATTACAATGCTCAACGCGGACTATAAAATCTTCGCCCGACTACTCGCCAGCCGCATAAAGAAGGTTCTGCCCCTACTCCTCTCAATGGAGCAAACGACACAGGGCGGAGTGACCAACATGCAAACGGCAACCAGCGAATGCAGGGATTTAATAGCCATCACCACATGCTGTCGCCTTGGAGCTGCTCTGATCTCCATTGATTTCGACCACGCCTTCGACATAGTTCACCACAAGTTCCTTCTGTCCGTTATGGCCCGCATGGGCTTACCGCCTGACTTTCTCGACATCTTTCAGCGCCTTT
The DNA here is from genome assembly GCF_023898315.1 of Schistocerca nitens. Taxonomy (NCBI): domain Eukaryota; kingdom Metazoa; phylum Arthropoda; class Insecta; order Orthoptera; family Acrididae; genus Schistocerca; species Schistocerca nitens. The sequence continues at coordinate 229,873,918 of NC_064614.1, read as the reverse complement.
TCCGTGGAGCTGCATCCCGTGTACTGGTGAATGGACGGATTGCGGGTCCCTTTCCGATCCGACGGTCAGTTCGCCAAGGATGCCCACTCTCCATGATCCTTTACGCGATCGCACTCGAACCACTTGTCGGAGGGTTGAAAAACAGGCTCTCGGGCATGTCATTGAGGGATCACACATTTCACTGCAGGATATATGCTGATGACCTGTTACTTGTTCGATCTGATGACGAGGTACGCTCGGTGATACAATGGATCAATCGCTATGGATTGGCAGCGGGCAGCCTCATGAATGTGGCCAAGTCGGCAGCGATGCCCATTGGGAGAGGTCTACAGGAGGACGCTTTAGCCCCACTCCCACTAGTCAACAAGATCCGGTTCTTGGGCATAACATTTACACAGCATGTGCGCCGTACGGCTGCCATGAACTATGCACGATTACTATAGGCAATACGCACAGAAGTTCGCCGGAACCTACTTCGACAGATGGACCTCCTATAGCGTGTGAAATACCTCAACCTTCACGTGGCGACTAAGATGATCCACATGGCTCAGGTCCTACCGATATCGACAGCGATGGCACACAGACTGCAAGCAGTGTTTGGATATTACCTTACCGCCGAAACACTCACCCTCCCCCCGCGTGAGCCGCGCGGGATTAGCCGAGAGGTCTTGGGCGCTGCAGTCATGGACTGTGCGGCTGGTCCCGGCGGAGGTTCGAGTCCTCCCACGGGCATGGGTGTGTGTGTGTTTGTCCTTAGGATAATTTAGTTTAAGTAGTATGTAAGCTTAGGGACTGATGAACTTAGCAGTTAAGTCCCGTAAGATTTCACACACACACCCGCGTGATGGCGGACTGGGACTTATAAATGTACGAGAGAGAGCTACAGCGTTAAACTTGTGCACAATGATGAAATTGTGGACCCACAAAGATGCTTCCCTTACGGGACGTCTGTTAGAGGAATTGCTGCCGGCGTCTCTTCTGCCACATGTCACGACTGCGCACATTACACCCTCACTCTCGCACCTCTCGGCATTTATTCTTGAGTATAGTTACGTGCACCCAGACCTCCCCAACACTCGCTCTCCCAAGTCGAGAGACGTTTACAGGCTGCTGCTAAGGTCCATCCTTCGCAATGTGATTGAGAGGAAAAGCCCGACCACCCTATGGCCTGCAGTGTGGAGAGCGGTCCAAAAGCCGTTCCTCCCCACGCGGGTACGAGCCGCGTGGTACCAGGTGGTGAACGGGAAGGTTGTAACTCGACAAAGGCTGCACGCTGTTGGGATGACGGATTCCCCCCTTTGCCCACGTTGCCACCTCGTGGATACTGACGAACACCGTTTAACATGTGGATCGGCGTTAGAGGTATGGCTGCTAGTGCAGAAGATCCTCGCCTGCTACGTACGAATCGCGCCTCGCACAATTGAGCCACGGCTCCTCCTTTGTCCAGAGGATACTTATTTCCCACCTGCGAAGACTCACGCTCTCACATGGTTTAAAGGCATGTCCATATACTACCTCTTTCGAGATGATGAGAAGATGGTACTTGATTACTGGCAATTTCTCCAGGAGAGTCATAGCACACTTGAGTGTACACCCCGATACCGACAACTATTTGCGAACTATTTGCGCAGTGTCTTCGATAACCCCCCTCACAGTTGGGGAGTAACGGGCAGAGGATGACCGCCGTCTTGGAGCTCCACACGCTGCGAAATGTTTTTATCAATTTGGAACATGGAAATTGTACGCAGATGAGCCATGCACATGGAATGGCGTGCGGGATTTGGTTACATTTTTCTTTCTTTATTATCTATCATCATACTATTAGTTTCGAATTCTATTTGATAGTTTAGAAGGAACTCTTGTTCTGTTGTTGCTACGGATGTACATTCTACTTTTGTTTTGTCGTAACTGAACGACGCCTTTTTCCATATAAAAAAAACTTGATAGAGAAAAAAAAAGGTGGTAGAGCACTTACCCGCAAAGAAAAAGCGGATGTAGGCACTAAAAAAAAAAAAAAAAGATGGTAGAGCACTTGCCCACGAAAGGCAAAGGTCCCGAGTTCGAGTCTCGGTCGGGCACACAGTTTTAATCTGCCAGGAAGTTTTATATGTAAAATAAATAAAACTTCCACACTCTATATTTGTGCATTTCTTTAGATTTGGATTTTTGCCAGTGATTGATTCGCAAACTTGAAAATTGAAATTGCTTTACTTTTGTCATATACTGAAGCCTTCGTTGTACAACAGTTAATTGAAAGTAGACTGAGGCTAAAATTCTTAGAAATTATTCATTAATAAACTGGCTGTAACTATTCAATTTGTTTCTTATGAGAATCAGTTAGCATATCAGGAAAAAAACGAACAAGAATCCTTCTTGGTAACAATGTCTGGGGGCAATGAGGACACAATCACCCAGAGTTTAACTGATTATTATTTAAATAAATCTTGTGAATCAAATCACATTCGGTTGTGCTGCTAGGTTAGCCGTTAATACTTTTTACCAATGAACAGTCTTACTTCAGTGCTGTGCATACGACGAAACTCGGAGCCGACGACGAATCTGTGTTGCTGGAACTGCTGCTGTTGTTGTTGAAGACAGTAGCATATTGTAGAGCCACAGCTAATTATAGGAACGGACAATCGTAACTAACACTGCCTCTTCCGCCCGTTTATTGGCCGGCGCGCGCACATGATGCCGCTGAAAATGGTACTCTCTAGTGCGAGAGCGTTACCACCACACTTCCGCACACTACAAGCGCTGGAGCCCTTCTCCCTCTCTCTCCGCGCACTCTGCGCAACAACTCCCTACTCTAAGATCTTACAACGCACAAGCACTGCTATTATCGTTGCTAGTCGATGCAAATAACAATTCCTTTGACTTTTTCCCAGAGTTTATATGTTCCACAGTAAGACACACATAAATACGATGAAACGTCAACAGACTTCTACCTAAATTTACACATACAGTGAAGCAATGTCCTTACGTATTAAAAGAAAGCATTTAAATTACAAATATTTACATACGATTCAAAAAAAATATATATATATCGGTAGCAGGTGCCATGCGTCCTGCATTTTCGGTGTTAGAACGTTACAAAAGGATGCACCGAAGACGGCTGAAAGCGAAAAAAAAGTAAGGAAGAGTCTTGCTTAACATCCCGTCGAGCAGCCGTAATCTGGAAGGGAACCTGCTCTGCCCCGTTCAGAGAATCCATCCCATTTCATTTGAGCGATTTAGGTGAAAAAAACGGTAAATGTGAAACTGGATAGCCGGACGTGAATTTGACGCTCCTTCCTTCCGACTGCGGGTCGAGAGTCTTACAACAGTACAGCGCACGGCCGGTCGGTCGAGCAATGAACACGGCGGCGACACGGATGACAGGGGATGACGCAGGCAGAGCCGCGGGGGACGAGTGCTTCTGATAGGAGGGACGCGGGTGATGGCGAAGGGAACGGTGGGCGCAGTGCTCCTGCGGCGAAAAACTGCGGACGACGAAATTGTTTTGAACTACAGAAAATGACTCTGCGAGTAGCACTGGAGTGTCTCTCCAAGAGGGAATCACGGATTTCGAAACTCGGATGTGATCGACACGTATAATGAATCTGTTTCATGCGAAAGTATATATGCATCTACAGATATGCACTACAAACCATCGTTCAGTGCATGGCAGAGGGTACTTCCGATAGTACCAATTACTAGAGGTTCTTCCCGTTCAGTTCGCATATGAAACTCCAAAAGCGTGACTGCTTAAATGTGTCTGTGTGTGTACTGATTACTGAAATCGTGTTCTCGCGCTCCCTACGGGAACGATACAGAGGGGCCAATAGTTTCATCTCTAGCTTTACTGTTCCTCAACGGTAGTAGTCGATACCAGTAATATTTTTCGAATTTTGAACACGCCAGTGTTACCTCAGCTATTTTTCTGAAAAATTTCATGTAATTTTACACACAATATGTTATATTCCAAGCAAAATTTATGAAAAGGAATTACTTTACTCTTGTTGTTACAATAGATATGTACTAGCTCTGAATGTACAGTTCAAATGGTTCAAATGGCTCTGAGAACTATGGGACTTAACATCTATGGTCATCAGTCCCCTAGAACTTAGAACTACTTAAACCTAACTAACCTAAGGACATCACAACACCTACTCATCACGAGGCAGAGAAAATCCCTGACCCCGCCGGGAATCGAACCCGGGAACCCGGGGAATGTACAGTTGAAATTGTTATTTAGAAACATTTGAAATTACGAAACATGTGACACATTTAAAATTTCTATTATTAACTACACAATCTAGTACCGTTTATTATGTTTACTTCTGGATTTACTTATAAAATAATAACTGGACCTAACTGAAATTCATTTGCCAAGAAAAATTGTAAGCCCCTTGGAATATTGTTATTACCGCAGAGTGAGATAGTGTAAGCATGCCTCTGACGTGATAGCACATATTTGTGTATTTTAGGCGAACAATGTAATTTCGGTATTGTCAATGTGAAAACTAAGAGACAGTATGATATAGTAAAATGTGACACAATAAATTAACGTAAAAGCATAAATTCTGCAACGACATTCTTCATAATTATTTAGATCAATTGAACCATGAGAACCTGAAATGTGAGAATTTAAGCTTCAAGAATCAGAGCCCTAGACGTGAAGAACTGAAGCCAGCTGTGCGAGAGACGTAAAGAATTTATTGTAAATCTAACTCCTCTCGAATCTTCTGAAGAGACTTTGCCATAGTAGACAGCAGCAACAACGAGAAGGAGGGGGTACATTACAAGCCTCGATGTAACTTCTGATATTTTTCTTTTTACAACCATAGGGTATCGATTCTATGCTGCACGATGCTGAAAGGGGACAGGCTTTTGCCAGCAGACTTCAACACTTATTTAAATGTTTCCTCTTACTTTCTCATTTAACCTTTTTCTATGCGTTAAATATCGAAATGCATTAACGGCGAGTACAGTTGATCAAGAAGTGGACAATAACATCATCTTGCCGGCCGCTGTGGCCCAGCGGTTCTAGGCGTTTCAGTCCAGAACCGCGCTGCTGCTGTCGCTGTTTCGAATCCTGCCTCGGGCATGGATGTGTGTGATGTCTTTATGTTAGTTAGGTTTAAGTAGTTCTAAGTCTAGGGGACTGATGACTTCAGATGATAAGTGCCATAGTGCTTCGAGCCATTTGAACCATTTAACATCTTCTTTCCGCATTTTTATACACTACTGGCCATTAAAATTGCAACACCACGAAGAAGACGTGCTACAGAAGCGAAATTTAACCGACAGGAAGAAGATGCTGTGATATACAAATGATTAGCTCTACAGAGCATTCACGCAAGGTTGGCGCCGTTGGCGACACTTACAACGTGCTGACATGAGGAAAGTTTCCAACCGATTTCTCATACACAAACAGCAGTTGACCGGCGTTGCCTGGAGAAACGTTGTTGTGATGTCTCGTGTAAGGAGGAGAAATGCGTACCATCGCGTTTCCGACTTTGATAAAAGTCGAACTGTAGCCTATCGCGATTGCGGTTTATCGTATCGCGACATTGCTGCTCGCGTTGGTCGAGATCCAAGAACTCTTAGCGGAATATGGAATCGGTGGATTCAGGAGGGTAATACGGAACGCCGTGCTGGATCCCAACGGCCTCGTATCACTAGCAGTCGAGATGACAGGCATCTTATCCGCATGGCTGTAACGGATCGTGCAACCACGTCTCGATCCCTGAGTCAACAGATGGGGACGTTTGCAAGACAACAACCATCTGCACGAACAGTTCGACGACGTTTGCAGCAGCATGGACTATCAGCTCGGAGACCATGGCTGCGGTTACCCTTGACGCTGCATCACAGACAGGAGCGCCTGCGATGGTGTACTCAACGACGAACCTGGGTGCACGAATGGCAAAACGTCATTTTTTCGGATGAATCCAGGTTCTGTTTACAGCATCATGATGGTCGTATTCGTGTTTGCCGACGTAGCGGTGAACGCACATTGGAAGGGTGTATTCGTCATCGCCATACTGGCGTATCACCCGGCGTGATGGTATGGGGTGCCATTGGTTACACGTCAAGGTCACCTCATGTTCGCATTGACGGCACTTTGAACAGTGGACGTTACATTTCAGATGTGTTACGACCCGTGGCTCTACCCTTCATTCGATCCCTGCGAAACCCTACATTTCAGCAGGATAACGCACGGCCGCATGTTGCAGGTCCTGTACAGGGCCTTTCTGGATACAGAAAATGTTCGACTGATGCCCTGGCCAGCACATTCTCCAGATCTCTCTCCAATTGGAAACGTCTGGTCAATGGTGGCCGAGCAACTGCCTCGTCACAATACGCCAGTCACTATTCTTGATGAACTGTGGTATGTGTTGAAGCTGCATGGGCAGCTGTTCCTGTACAGGCCATCCAAGCTCTGTTTGACTCAATGCCCAGGCGTATAAAGGCCGTTATTACGGCCAGAGGTGGTTGTTCTGGGTACTGATTTCTCAGGATCTATGCACCCAAATTGCGTGAAAATGTAATCACATGTCAGTTCTAGTATAATATATTTGTCCAATAAATACCCGTTTATCATCTGCTTTTCTTCTTGGTGTAGCAATTTTAAAGGCCAGATGGTGGCAGAATCTGAATTTCGTTTCATGTGAATTGAGTGAATCGAGCCCAGGTTGTTGTTGCAGTGTGGGCGTGGGAGGTAGGAAAGAGCCACGTCGGGAAGGTGGACGGATAACCGATCGGTACCTGAAAAAAGTTTCGTCCCGGCCTATTGTGCACGGAGCTAGCGAGACGTCTCAGCGCCAGGTCCAAGTGACACAATGGGGTGAGGCCACGTTGACTTGCAGAAAGCATGACAAATAAAACCATTGGGCGAAAAAGACTCTGAGGGCCTGAAAACAGTCGGGTAGCCTCAGGCCCGGAGCATTGACCTATATAAGGAGGCACCTCAGCGAGAGGCTAAAAAGCTTAACGAACAAAAGGAAGCCATTGACGTCACTGTCTTCAGCGCAGGCGCCCTTGTTCTGGCAGTGTGAGACGATATAATTGTACGACTGAATCTGAGCAGTGGCGCGCGTTTTTGGCAGGATGGTATGTCAGAGAGAAATCTCAACATTGGTGGGAATCACGCATCTAATATTGCTATTGGTATGTGAACCACGGCGACGCGAAAATATCGTAAAGAGAAGAGACAGATATTTCGTGGCAGTGCTGGGGGGGGGGGGGGGGGGGGTGATGGTAGTCGGGGTAGCGCATTTGTAGCAAGTGCTTACGTGCCGTACTTAAGGTGGCAACGAGTTTTTGAAGCGATTATTGATTTTTCGATACAAATGGTTAGATTTCAGAGGGAACACCACAATTAGCACGGTGTGGATGTGTGATCAAGACAGTGTGAAAACCAGTGGTGTATGAATGCACGAGGTGGGTGCATAGAGTCTGGGGTCAAGATCACGTATTCTTTCTGAAAGCATGCACGCAATAGCGGCGTTCGGGGAAGTACATTTCAATCGCCCGGCATTCATCGAATTGGCGGCACATCATCGGCGGAGAAGGAGTGATTCAGCAGCACACCTTTGGTATATAAGTCTATTTTGTTTATATTGGTACTGAATACCTGCGCAAGTGCGTGATTTCAGTGAACTTCGTGTCAAATAAATGTGTAGGTTATTCAGCAGCCTGTTCTGCATTTAAATCCTGTCATCACAAGACATAACTAGAAACTAGGGTCCCAATTACCTCATCTTTTTAAACACTTCACGTAAATACTGAACTGATCCAAGAAACGTATAAGAAACAGCAAATTATCAATGTGACGCATTCCGGATAATTATTCTCGTAGGTTCTCGACCTGGTTTACTTTGTTCAACTGATAGAGTCATTTGGTAATTTTTTTTTTCAATATAACCGGGATCATAGATTAAATTACTTGATCAAACATCTACTAGAATTTTGCGTGCATGAGGGAACAATTTTGTCAACTTAAAGAATGCTTGGTGCTCCCAAAGTCAGTTCAGATACGAATCTCTGATAGCATTACTAAGTCAGGGTTCCGTCAACAAATAAAACAGTAGTTTGCCGAGTCACTGGGCACATTTTTACAAGCGCCACCAGAAAAGGAGAGTTGTCATTTATTTATTTCACCAATTATAGGATATCTCGTCTGAAGAAGGAGTATAAGAACTAAAATGCATGAAAATGGTAAAACCAACATTATTGGCATCACCATATCTGTCTCTCCCTCTCCTACAAGAGAAACCTTTTTTTTAGTTTTGCTATTATTTTCATTATTCTTTCATATCCCCCCCCCCCCAAATGCCCTTACTGCACCATGTATGTACATGACATTACTGGTCACTTTCGACTTGTAGCCATTTTCAGATATATTGCGTGAGTGATGCAAATATCATACTAAAAACTTTCGTAGCACGAAAGAGATGTTAAATATGACACACGAAATACATTTTAAACTAGCCACAAGCTTCTGGCCAGTAATGTCATACACCTGATGCGTTTCCAAAATGTGGGTCACGGCTCCCAGGGGCGTCGCGGCCTTACAGTAGAGCCATGGTTTCATAAAAATAATAATTCAGTTTTTTCGCTTTCTGAGTAAAGAAACGACGTGTGCGCTACCAGTGGCATCCACAGGCCTTATGTAAGTGTTGTTACTATGTCAGCGTGGTAGGTAGTAGTCTGCTACTGTGAACGAGAAAGTAGGATGCTGTTATTCACACGGTTTTAGAAAACAAGTTTCTTCAGTTGAACGAAGAACTGAGTCTGTCTTTATGGATCATCTAAACTCAGAGATTACTTTCTGGCGTACTTTCCAAAACAAGTTGATGAACACAACTGAATCAAAAATCCTCTAAGCACAAAACTTCCCTCACCATTGAAGGACATGAGCAATTTATTGACTTTTACTCAGTCTCCACATTGAATTTTGGATACATTTTGCTACATCCTACTAGGTTTTTCACCACTGGGAGTCATTTCAGAAAAAGATGCTAGCTGCAATTTCCAATATTGTGCCGAGATCTGAGAAACGGATAATAAAGAAGCAAGTTCATCCTTCCCATTGATTTCATTGCAGAAATGAGGTGTAGTAAAATTATAAGTTCATTAACGTGTGCACGTCAACAGCTAATAAAGAAACAACTACGCTTATTCATTATTTTCGAAACATAACTTTATCTCACACTTTAAGGCGGATGTCGTGTGTGAAGGGAGCCGCAGGTGTTCATGTTCAGGTCAAAGGAGCGGTGGACCCAAAAGTTTTGAAAACTCCTGATGTACATATAAGTAGGGCAATAAATGCATCTTGCAAAATAGGGCAACCTCCTGCAGTTTTTAACAATGGTTTCGTTATTCAGAAGATATGTAGTGGGCTGAATATTCCTAGATTCCTCACTTAAGTTTGGTCTTTCAAAGTGAAGAGTAGGGATGTGGAAATGTAGTGGGACTACGAAACAAAGCGTACTAGATCCGTAATTCATTAACGAAATAATTAGACCTTTTACAATGATAAACAAAAGCACACTTAAATATAAACCTTGAAATGCAGGAGAGTAAGATGACAAAAGTAACAACAAAGGTCGTCCACATAGGAAGGCCAAATGAAATTATCAAATAATTTGCGTCTAAATAGTTGCCACCAAGCTGCTAATCGTTTTGTGGCGTTGCTCGTTAACAGATAATTCAGCTGAATATTCTTGGCAACTACACAAACGGCTTAAGGTCCATAAGTGTATTACACAGAGATGCCCAAAACTAGAGTGGTGCATAAATTCGTAGTGTTATGGTTTACCACGTTGGTATTCAAGTTGCTATGAGCTTATATATGGAGTGTCACGTTTTATTTGTAGTTCAGTGTTGCTATTTGAGTTTACAAATTGTAATTTTGTCATTTGGAGACAGTGAGTGGAGCTGTGGAAGCTTAAAAATCCAGTGCCAAATGGAGAAGTCGGAACATTTCCAATGTATTCTTCTGTTTGAGTTCAAGGGAGTGGTGACAGCAGCGGTGGCAGCCAGAAACATTTGCACCGCGTTTGGGAATAATGATATTGGACAGAGCACGGCAAGAAAATGGTTTGCTCGTTCTAAAAAGGATCGCTTTGACATTAGTGACTCTCCATGTTCAGGAAGACCTTCAGGGTTGGATGACGTTCGTTTAAATGCATTTATCCACAATGAACCACGTCAGTGTGCTCGGAAACTCGCAAATGTGACGAACTGTGATCATTCCGCCATCGTGCGACATTTACATGCTACGGGAAAAGTTCAAAATTCGGTGTATGGGTACAGCATGTTCTAAACCAAAAGCAAGGAAATCATCGTCATGTGTGTTTGTCCTTAGGATAATTGAGGTTAAGTAGTGTGTAAGCTTGGGGAATTATGACCTTAGCCGATAAGTCCCATAAGATATATAAAAAAAAGCCGATTTCTGAAATAGGTGGAGAAGAGTTTGTGTCTCTTTAATTCAGACTAATGTTGTATGAGAACGAGACATGCACTCGACCCCCTCCTTATCTACCAGCTAATTAATTATGCGCGCAACGGTAACGGAAGGAAATGATGGTGGACCCTGCTAGTTGGTAAAATAAGGAGTGCACAGTCACAACAATTGAATAGAAGTCGTAATCTACTAAGAAAAAAGGGAACTTTATCATAATAAACAACAGGAAATTCGATTCTGCCTATATCTACGAAATGATATGCGGACTGAATATTACGCAGATTGTTTCGTTAGAATAGGCGAAACTTGACCGACGTCAGTCGTTCCGCCAGGCGCTTAAGGCTACATTGTACGAACCCCTCATAATTGAGGGAATTGCAGCCCCCAACTGGAAACGCAGTGTGCCGCGTCCCCCTATGCTCGCTTTGCACAGGGCACCCAGGGAAGTAAAACAACATGTTTACGAATCAAGTGAAAAGATTTTTTTTGAGCTCTCATTACAAATACTCTCATTACAATAACCTTATTCGGTCTGTTACTACCGTGCAATGACATAGAACGTTAATAAAATTGATGAAAATGAGAGGAGACATGCAAAAGAGGGCATGGAACCTCTCAAGGTTTCTTTATTGCTATTACCTGTAGTAATAAACGTAACTTCTAATAAAGACTGAAAAACGTAATGAAGGCGAAGAAGTGGAAAATCACTATGGATATGGGGTTGAGGCTGCGACAGAATTCGGTCTCAGTGTTCGAAGATGAAGGAAACAAGCGCGACCACTTTTTGATGGCATCAGTTTTAACCCTGAATCAACCATAAAATTATAGGTACAGTTATTATCCCTAATTCATAGTACGTCAATGAAATTACAGGTATATCAATCAAATTTACCTTCTCTTCCAAAGAACATTGTGGATGTTTTCTCCTTATACGATGTTGCAATTTTGTTGTGGCTCCTACAGTTTCCAATCTTTTAAGCAAGTTCTTTGCTGCCGCCCTTCAAGAAATAGTATAAACCTATGGACGGCACCATGCTGCAATACATCTGATAACTGACGACGACAGCGAAAAATTATCGTATAGACCAGTTGGGGGCAAGGTTTGCACACTGCACATACACGTGTACCTTCTATTAGGCCACGCCAGGCACCAGTAGCTACATTACTGTCCCTGCAGTGCTGTACAGATTTTTAAGTCATGCGTTTGTCGCTAGTTTCTAACTTATCCCAATTTCTATAAAATTCCAATATTTCAAAAAACATTACGCATTTGTGAAAAAAGAGTTTTATTTAAGAACAAAAAAGCATTTAGCACTGCTGCTATGTCAGATTGATATGCCGGTATTTTCACCCTGTTTTTAGTGAAGAAACCTTATAACGGTCAATAAACATATCGAAAAATACCTGTTATTCAAAACTAAAATCCCGGTATCTGTTTTAACTGTCAGTTTTTCCCATCCCTATCACAGACTCGTACCTGCAAGGGTAAACCTCTCTCTGCTACTTAACACATCTCTTGTAGCACCTGTCCCCATAGTTTTGTAACACCCCACCTGTCACTTATCTGGTTTTGGTGTGTGTTCACTCCAGGTAATTGACTAACAGATCAACAGAGAGTGCAAAACTGCCCCAATGTCGGATAACGCAAAGAAAGTAATAAGGCCCTGTGACTCCTGATTGAACTGCGGTTGCAGTGTTAACATTAATTGGTTCAGAATTGATCCCTTTTAATTAAAAAGGGATGCACATTGATGTTATATTCAGCTGTTGAACGCCAGATGCAAATGTTGAACATAAAATTAATTAAGAAAGTGACTTGGGATTGCAACTACTTGATTGAAAACAGATGCAGTCGATTATCACAGATTTATTTTAACTCACGACCTTCAATCATCACATTACATGACTCTCCCAACAGGCAGTGGTAATAAATTGCGTTTGCGTGGAGTAAAGCGTGATAAATCAAGAGTAATTCCTATTGACTGACCCAGGCATAATGAGAAGTGAGAGAAGAATTCTACAATACACGGCCCATGAAACCCTTGTGGAAACTTTGCCGACGTGATCCAACAAATTAATCAGTGGCTGGAGTGGGCGCAATATCACCGAATTCAGCGTGGTGGAGCGGTGTCATTGTGTGGACGTCAGCCGACCTCATGGTGCTGCAAGGCTGGGCTCGTCTATTCACTCCTAGCTATCTTGCTCAGTACATAGCTGAACCAAAACTTCCTATCTGGGAATGGAAGACCTCTACAGAGACTTCTCTCAGTCCGCTATTCTCCTCGGTTTCCCCTCCAGCAAAATCACTTATGCCAATTGCAGCGCAAGTCGTGTTAATTATCGTCGCTTCCCAGCGCCGACCAATGCCTGCTCTGGGAAGTGAACAAATTCCCACAAAATTTCCCTTCCTCTCAACTTCTGCTATTTAGCTCGTCCCAGGCCACCCATGAGGGTTAGCATTTGCACAAAACACCAATTTTTCCGGAATTCTGACTCCCAGGAGAGTACTTCAAATTCCTCGGCCCTACGTTCAGATCGGAGGCCGGCGTATTGCATTCTGTCGATCTTCACCTGATTAACTTCAGACTCTGCGGACCGTGAATTCAGCGTGAAGTTGCTATAGTCAGGAACACGCATATTTTGGCCTCTGTTGACCACACCACCACAGCTTTGTGCGGCTTTCTCGCACGTTTCACTGAAAACGGGACGACGGACATTTACCAACAGGCATAAAAGTTCTCCGTCTGCTTCCCGGTACACCAGCATGGGGTCAACCACCCACTCACTGTCACTCATCTTAAGGCAGCTGGAGGCCGCGCCCCGTTACCGCTTTCTCAGAGCTTGAGCCGCCCTAAGCTGCCTATTGTCACTTCCCTTCGCCGCTCCCAGCCGGCCTCGTTCAACTCTTGCACACTTCGCTGGGATAAACTAGCCTCTAGTAAATCGACGCGTTCCCACAAAGTTTTCATGTCGTGTGAATTACTTTAAAACCATCACCCGACATAAATTATTCCAATATGTCCATACTATACCCTCTACAAGATGCATTGCGCCTTGTCAGTCATTTTTGTTCAGCCCTACAGTTCGCTGATAGTGAGATACGTGATCTTCAATGACTTCATGTAAGGGGCATAGTTCTTGCCATCTTACATAGACCCTCTCTTCAAATCAATTTTGTAGTAGAGGTGATGACTCCTATGGTGTTACCACTTGTGGCACAAAATTAACATCTCCATAACTGGTATTTTTAATTCGTTAGCGTGATTAGTTACAGGCGATTGAATACCACTGCCTCCTCTCTGATACAAACTCCCACTCATTCCTAGCGTACCTGCCTTCAATGATTGGATTTACTGGTAAAGACGTGGTCATTATTTAGTCTTAATTTTACTTTAATCTCTGCCGATTCCTGAGACAATTATTGGTCAGAGTACTTAAAAGAAAACTACAATTATATTACAAGGACACACGTCGCAAAGGGCAAATACACATGTTTAAGCACCTCTGTGCTTGTCATTTGAATGGCAAGACCCGAAATTATAACATAAGGTCCATTCACTCTCAGTTACCCATCCCTACTCGACTTAAATGACTAAAAACATACATGAACAGTATTCGCATAACATTTTGTGAAGTCGATAGTGGTTGTTCTCATTCAATTATATGTGAACGCCCGTTTGACATTTTATAAATAAATGTTTTTTTGTGTCTCACTGTTTCTGGACGTTTATATTGTGCATGGTGTAAGTGTCATCTTTACACAATTCAACAAGGTCTGGCCCAGTCCAGTGTCTGGGATTGTGTACACACATGTACCTTTTTTATATATACATATCTATAAAACACAACCAAAATAACAAGAATCATTGCGTATTGAGCAATCACTGTCGTGTATTTGTAACAAGGTATAAGTATGAAATCCTATTGTAACACAAAGAGACGTGGCATGACAAATATATGACGTTTTAACAAATGGCACATTTATAACATCATAACCTTCTTATAACATAATTCATAAACAGAACAAATGAGTACTTTACGTTCGTTGAGGTGCATGTTATTCATTTGAATCCACACTGACACACTCACACACACGGCACAAGTTTCTTGCAGGAACGGAAGTGACATTAGTTCTGACTAGCAAGTTGTGGATGGCTAACGGCTGAGAAGAGAGCAACGTCGATTACCGAGATGGCGCCACAGGCACCCGCATCTTCTTGAGGCAGGATGGCTCTCACCTAAGAGCTCATTGTTGACATCTTGTCCGACAGGCATAAGACCCCATCGGTGCATCTGCGATCGGCGACCTCTCGCGGCTCAGCCACAGGCCATTGCTCCTTCTATAGACGGTTTAGGGCAAGGGAGGGACCGTGATCAGACAAGAGCCTATTTTTTGCTCAGGCCTTCAAAGTTGGTGTCATAATGCACAAAAGATCAGCTGGGCTGTCGCTCCACCTGACGTGGCGAGCAACAAATATAGAAACCTTCTTGGACCTCTTCATTGCTGCCCCCGATCCACGCTGTGTACAGAGACCAGGACCGACCTCTTTGTCGTGCACAGAGGTGCTGGACCTCACCTCTCCTTGGCTGCTGAGTTGACCACCGTCCCCGTCGATTCAGGGCGTGGTCTGCATGCCATCACCATTGTCAGCTGTGCGCTCCCCTCATTGCTGTCGTCCTCGTTCCTTGTCAGCTCGTGTGTGGTGTGTCAGGTGTCGTAGCTTCAACTCCCCCTTGCTCAGTTACGCGACCTTAAAACTCTAAGACAACTAATTTTAGTACATGGAAAGTGCTCACGTTTAACCATCAGTACCATACATTTTATTTTATTTTGTTTTATTTTTTTTATTTTTTATTTTTTTTGAAGAAAATGAACTTGTTTCATTACTAAAGGAATAATTTTACTTGTTTGTAAATCAACTTCAGGATCAATTAAAATAGAAATGTAACAGAACTTTTTTATACATAAACATAAAAATGTACAAGACAATAGCCCGCATCTCGTGGTCGTGCGGTAGCGTTCTCGCTTCCCACGCCCGGGTTCCCGGGTTCGATTCCCGGCGGGGTCTGGGATTTTCTCTGCCTCGTGATGGCTGGGTGTTGTGTGATGTCCTTAGGTTAGTTAGGTTTAAGTAGTTCTAAGTTCTAGGGGACTTATGACCACAGCAGTTGAGTCCCATAGTGCTCAAAGCCATTTTTTTCTTACGTATTCAGGGGCATACGAGATGCGTCGGTGCGTTCTCGTAACGACCTATGGGACTGGCCACCTTAAGTAAGTTCTCCAATGACGTAGATACAATTACAGTGAAACTTCCTGTAATTTAGTACAGAGTTCCTAATCTATCTTTTTCTAGGGGTACGCCCAGAAATACTTGTTTTCCATTCTTTAATCGTGTGTTTTTACAAAATAATTAGTTCACTTCACTTTCACAACATTGAGAGGCGAGATATCATTATTAATAATAAAAACACAAAATATAGGCATATATACAAGAGACATTCTACCACTAAGATCAGCAAATATACAAACAAACAAGACACTTTAGCAAAAATCCTTATTCTAAGCCTCTATTTACTACGTCCGCGCTCTGGTCTAGTCATTCGTAATCCTGCCCGTTAAGGTGGGATGGACCAGGCATCAGAGGGCGGACTTCGACCTCTTCCTGGTTGTTATTTTGGTAACCATAATTCCTGTTCCTTCCCGATTGCTGATTACCGTCCCAGGTCCTTTGTGATTTATTATGTTGCACCGGAGAGTGTCGCTCTTCTTCCGTGTACCTTCTATTCGAGTTGCCATTACTCTTATTTTGATTGTGGCCGTTGTAGTTCGGTGCTGGCCTATTATCCCACTGGGGTCCATTATTGTGACGGTTGTTATTTTGTTCACACTGTCGGCGTTTCTCCCGCGCCTGTTCCTCTTGAAATGCGAATTCCAGTTCGCGCAAAATGCCCTTAAATACCTCAGTATCGCTACCACAACGACCGGCAGTGATTGTTGATACGAGATGGGAAGTTTCAAGTAGCTTAATCTGATGATTTCCGCACCGCTACATTGGTTGTCTAGGTACTGGTTCCTTTTTGTCATATTTCCAAAAACTTTGACCGGACTCCGGTACCCTGCCCCTTCCATATCTCTGGACATCATGCCGGCCGGTGTGGCCGTGCGGTTCTAGGCGCTTCAGTCTGGAACCGCGTGACCGCTACGGTCGCAGGTTCGAATCCTGCCTCGGGCATGGATGTGTGTGATGTCCTTAGGTTAGTTAGGTTTAAGTAGTTCTAAGTTCTAGGGGACTGATGACCACAGATGTTAAGTCCCATAGTGCTCAGAACCATTTGAACCATTTTTCTGGACATCATAATTCCTTGTTTGATCCTTTCTTGGGTTTCTTTAGACCAATACTTGCCCAAGAAGGCAGTTTTGAATTCTTCGAACGAGACGCTCGTCTTCGCTACATTTCTCACGTACTCAGCGGTCGCGCCCTCCATATGGCAGCACACAAAATCCAGCTGGTACATCGATGGCCAGTGTTGGGGCAAAGATAACTCGAATTGTCCCATAGAAGTTTTTGGGTGCAAGCTATTACCTTCGTCTTTGTAGTGATGGAACATTCGGACATACAAAATGCTTGTAGTCAAACCGGTCATCATTCCAGTTATCATTTCGCCCGTTCTTACGATTCGGGACGTGGACTAATTCGTTCCGACACGCTATCGTCATCTCTCCCCCTCTGTATGTTCGACAGTTGTTCGGTACATCTGATCAGCTGACAACAATTGTGCTCACTGGACTGCTGCGCGCTGTCCGTGTTTACCTCGGTCGTTGCCTCAGAGCTGTGAATTAAGGCGTGGCTTCCGTTGCTTATAGTGGCAACTTTGTCGCACCGTGAAGCGGTTATCTGTGTTCCGGCAAGTGACGGTTCAGTCGACGCAGTAATTACACCTTTCTCCTTTCTTGATATCTCTGTAATGAGACGTTTTACATCGACCTCTAAATTTCTTTTTAATATCGCCACCTCCTCTTTCAATATCTCGTTAGGCCCTATGTCCGGTTGCTCTTGTTGCTTTTCTTCGACACGTTTTATCCGGCTTTGTAGCCTTGATAACATGACCTTTCCTACTTTTGTCGTGCTTTGCGTGTAGTCCCTAGTTTCTCTCGCTATTTTCCTTGTACCTTTCGCAATTAATTTGGCTTCAATTGCCGTTCGTTTGATGATGGCAACCTCTTTCTCTATTTTGACGCCGAGATTCTTTACCTTCTCTTTTACTTCCCTGCTCTGCTCTAAGTTCACCGTTTGCACCTGTTGCAACAGGTCCGTAATGTTTTTGAGAGTACCCGCATTTTGATCCTCGAACTTTTGAGGCTAAGAATGCGACTCTTCTCCTCTGTTCTGAGGAACCCTTCGATATCTAGACAAGTACCGTCTCCGCGCCCCCGTCGGATCACTTGTGAATGAATCGTTTGATAATGGTCGGACACCGTTTTGTTCCAACACACTCTGGCTTCTTAGGCTGGATCTTCCATACGTATGGATTAATCCTGTACTCCCTGCGTCCTCCGAGCCCTCAGTATCACTGCCTGAATCAACG
The DNA here is from genome assembly GCF_023898315.1 of Schistocerca nitens. Lineage (NCBI taxonomy): Eukaryota > Metazoa > Arthropoda > Insecta > Orthoptera > Acrididae > Schistocerca > Schistocerca nitens. Next base: position 229,855,875 of record NC_064614.1, on the reverse strand, counting down.
TCCTTTCTATTCAGCGGATTAAACCAGTCGTGAGACGCAGTTTCAGGAAGTTGCAACTCGCGTTTGTCACGCTCATCGGTAGAGCTTTCCCTACTATCACACATGTTCTCCTGAATAACAGTCTGATTATATTCTGCAGTTGTCTTGGCTTTTCCCTTCGTTATCATTTGCATTGCACTTTTATGTTTCACGAACACTCAAAACCCAAGTACCCCTTACACTCAATAATTAGATACCGCAAAACATATATCAGGACACAAATTGATACACTGGGCGTGAGCAGTGACCCGACAAAACAGTTCATGAAGAATTCCCCCAAAAAGGCAAAAAGTCTAATACCAATGATTGTGTTCTGTGTGCTCAGCATCGGCTGATTACGGCACTACACATCGTAAGTACTCCAACAAATCACAAATACAATGAACATGCACCTATAAATGTCAATTTGAAAGGCCAGCACATGAAGAACACAATGTAACTTATAGTAACTACTGCTACCCATTTCTCAATTAAAAATGGCTAAGCAAGGCAAAAAGGCTAGTGCCAATGATTGTGTTCTGTGTGCTCAGCATCGGCTGATTACGGCATTGCACATCATAAGTACTCCAAAAATCACCAATACAATGCACAGGCACCTATAAATGTCAATTTGAAAGGACAGCACATGAAGAAGACAATGTAACTTATTGTAACTAACACTACCCGTTCTTTTTTTTTAATTTAAAATGGATAAGCAATGGATCACATGGAAAAATTTCCCTTATCAAGACTACTTCCGAGCAAATCCCGAAGTATCGTATCCTGGCAGGGTCGCCATATGTAACACCCTACCAGTCACTTATTTGGTTTTGGTGTGTGTTCACCCCAGGTAATTGACTAACAGATCAACAGAGATTGCAAAACTGCCCCAATGTCAGATAACGCAAAGAAAGTAATAAGGCCCTGTGACTCCTGATCGAACTGCGGTTGCAGTATTAACATTAATTGGTTCAGAATTGATCCCTTTTAATTAAAAAGGGGTGCACATTGATGTTATATTCAGCTGTTGAACGCCAGATGCAAATGTTGAACATAAAATTAATTAAGAAAGTGACTTAGGATTTCAACTACTTGATTGAAAACAGAAGCAGTCGATTACTACAGATTTATTTTAACTCACGACCTTCAATCATCACATTACATGACTCTCCCAACAGGCAGTGGTAATAAATTGCGTTTGTGTGGAGTAAAGCGTGATAAATCAAGAGTAATTCCTATCGACTGACCCAGGCACAATGAGAAGTGCGAGAAGAATTCTACAATACACGGCCCATGAAACCCTTGTGGAAACTTTGCCGACGTGATCCAACAAATTAATCAGTGGCAGGAGTGGGCGCAATATCACCGAATTCAGCGTGGTGGAGCGGTGTCGTTGTGCGACGTCAGCCGACCTCATGGTGCTGCAAGGCTGGGCTCCTCTATTCACTCCTAGCTATCTTGCTCAGTACATAGCTGAACCAAAACTTCCTATCTGGGAATGGAAGACCTCTACAGAGACTTCTCTCAGTCCGCTATTCGCCTCGGTTTCCCCTCCAGCAAAATCACTTATGCCAATTGCAGCGCAAGTTGCATTAATTATGCGTCGCTTCCCAGCGCCGACCAATGCCTGCTCTGGGAAGTGAACAAATTCCCACAAAATTTCCCTTCCTCTCAACTTCTGCTATTTAGCTCGTCCCAGGCCACCCATGAAGGTTAGTGTCTGCACAAAACACCAATTTTCCTGGAATTCTGACTCCCAGGAGAGTACTTCAAATTCCTCGGTCCTACGTTCACATCGGAGGCCTGCGTATTTCAGTCTGTCGATCTTCACCTGATTAACTTCAGACTCTGCGGACTGTGAATTCAGCGTGAAGTTGCTATAGTCACGAACACGCATATTTTGGCCTCTGTTGACCACACCACCGTAGCTTTGTGCGGCTTTCTCGCATGTTTCACTGAAAACGGGACAACGGACATTTACCAACAGGCATAAAAGTTCTCCGTCTGCTTCCCGGTACACCAGCATGGGGTCAACCACCCACTCACTGTCACTCATCTTAAGGCAGCTGGAGGCCGCGCCCCGTTACCGCTTTCTCAGTGCTTGAGCCACCCTAAGCTGCCTATTGTCACTTCCCTTCGCCGCTCCCAGCCGGCCTCGTTCAACTCTTGCACACTTCCCTGGGATAAACTAGCCTCCGGTAAATCGACGCGTTCCCACAAAGTTTTCATGTCGTGTGAATTACTTTAAAACCATCACCCGACATAAATTATTCCAATACGTCCATACTATACCCTCTACAGGATGCATTGCGCCTTGTCAGTCATTTTTGTTCAGCCCTACAGTTCGCTGAACGTGAGTTAGGTGATCTTCAATGACTTCATGTAAGGGGCATAGTTCTTGCCATCTTACATAGACCCTCTCTTCAAATCAATTTTGTAGTAGAGGTGATGACTCATATGGTGTTACCACCTGTGGTACAAAATTAACATCTCCATAACTGGTATTTTTAATTCGTTAGCGTGATTAGTTACGGGCGATTGAATACCACTGCCTCCTCTCAGATGCAAACTCCCACTCATTCCTAGGTTACCTGCCTTCAATGACTGGATTCACTGGTAAAGATGTGGTCATTATTTAGTCTTAGTTTTACTTTAATCTCTGCCGATTCCTGAGATAATTATTGGTCAGAGTACTTAAAAGAAAACTACAATTATATTACAAGGACACACGTCGCAAAGGGCAAATACACATGTTTAAGCACCTCTGTTCTTGTCATTTGATTGGCAAGACCCGCAATTATAACATAAGGTCCATTCACTCTCAGTTACCCATCCCTACGCAACTTAAATTACTAAAAACATACATGAACAGTATTCGCGTAACATTTTGTGAAGTCGATAGTGGTTGTTCTCATTCAATTATATGTGAACGCCCGTTTGACGTTTTATAAATAAATGTTTTTTTGTGTCTCACTGTTTCTGGACGTTTATATTGTGCATGGTGTAAGTGTCATCTTTACACAATTCAACAAGGTCTGGCCCAGTCAAGTGTCTGGGATTGTGTACACACATGTACCTTTTTTATATATACATATCTATAAAACACAACCAAAATAACAAGAATCATTGCGTATTGAGCAATCACTGTCGTGTATTTGTAACAAGGTATAAGTATGAAATCCTATTGTAACACAAAGAGACGTGGCATGACAAATATATGACGTTTTAACAAATGGCACATTTATAACATCATAACCTTCTTATAACATAATTCATAAACAGAACAAATGAGTACTTTACGTTCGTTGAGGTGCATGTTATTCATTTGAATCCACACTGACACACTCACACACACGGCACAAGTTTCTTGCAGGAACGGAACTGACATTCGTTCTGACTAGCAAGTTGTGGATGGCTAATGGCTGAGAAGAGAGCAATGTCGATTACCGAGATGGCGCCACAGGCACCCGCATCTTCTTGAGGCAGGATGGCTCTCACCTAAGAGCTCATTGTTGACATCTTGTCCGACAGGCACAAGACCCCATCGGTGCATCTATGATCGGCGACCTCTCGCGGCTCAGCCACAGGTCATTGTTCCTTCTATAGACGGTTTAGGGCAAGGGAGGGACCGTGATCAGACAAGAGCTATTTTTTGCTCAGGCCTTCAAAGTTGGTGTCATTAGGCACAAAAGATCAGCTGGGCAGTCGCTCCACCTGACGTGGCGAGCAACAAATATAGAAACCTTCTTGGACCTCTTCATTGCTGCCCCCGATCCACGCTGTGTACAGAGACCAGGACCGACCTCTTTGTCGTGCACAGAGGTGCTGGACCTCACCTCTCCTTGGCTGCTGAGTTGACCACCGTCCCCGTCGATTCAGGGCGTGGTCTGCATGCCATCACCATTGTCAGCTGTGCGCTCCCCTCATTGCTGTCGTCCTCGTTCCTTGTCAGCTCGTGTGTGGTGTGCCAGGTGTCGTAGCTTCAACTCCCTCTTGCTCAGTTACGCCACCTTAAAACTCTAAGACAACTAATTTTAGTACATGGAAAGTGCTCACGTTTAACCTTCAGTACCATACATTTTATTTTATTTTGTTTTATTTATTTTTTTTTTAAGAAAATGAACTTGTTTCATTACTAAAGGAATAATTTTACTTGTTTGTAAATCAACTTTAGGATCAATTAAAATAGAAATGTAACAGAACTTTTTTATACATAAACATAAAAATGTACAAGACAACTTCCTTCACAGTCGTTCACACACACACACAATCAAGGGATAGGGAATCAAGATTATCTGGACAGGATCGCATCACTATTTCTAACTACCAATTCCTACGACTAACACGGTGTTGACCAATCCGACTACATGTCTACTATTTACTACTTTTTATCTCTAATCTTGTTTTTTCTTCTGAATTCCCTATGTGGCAGACGTCCCTCTTATTGTATCTGCGAATATGTATAAAACACAACAAACTTAGACATGTGTCAGTCTTACCAAGATTTTTTGTTGGAAGTTTGGATAGCGTCCTTTATCGTGTTCTATTGCGACACTTCTTCTCTCCTCTATTTTCTTCCAGTTTTCTCCTTTTGTCACGAATGGTTTTATAAGGCCTGTGAACATGTTTCGGATTAGCAATGTCACAATGGCACAACACAAATATAGCTCACTGCTCACACTCGCAGTTGTTACACTATCTTGGTATCAACAAGTTTCTGTCGTATTAATGCTGCTGTTTGCTCTGTAGATGATTACATCCGCTTTTTTTTTAACATGCACTGGATGCGCTAATTCACGCAACTGCGCATAGCTGTCCACCTCTTACGTATTCAGGGGCATACGAGATGCGTCGGTGCGTTCTCGTAACGACCTATGGGACTGGCCACCTTAAGTAAGTTCTCCAATGACGGAGATACAATTACAGTGAAACTTCCTGAAATTTAGTACAGAGTTCCTAATCTATCTTTTTCTAGGGGTACGCCCAGAAATACTTGTTTTCCATTCTTTAATCGTGTGTTTTTACAAAATAATTAGTTCACTTCACTTTCACAACATTGAGAGGCGAGATATCATTATTAATAATAAAAACACAAAATATAGGCATATATACACGAGACATTCTACCACTAAGATCAGTACGTACACAAACAAACAAGACACTTTAGCAAAAATCCTTATTCTAAGCCAATACTTACCACGTCCGCGCTCTGGTCTAGTCATTCGTAATCCTGCCCGTTAAGGTGGGATGGAGCAGGCATCAGAGGGCGGACTTCGACCTCTTCCTGGTTGTTATTTTGGTAACCATAATTCCTGTTCCTTCCCGATTGCTGATTACCGTCCCAGTTCCTTTGTGATTTATTATGTTGCACCGGAGAGTGTCGCTCTTCCTCCGTGTACCTTCTATTCGAGTTGCCATTACTCTTATTTTGATTGTGGCCGTTGTAGTTCGGTGCTGGCCTACTATCCCACTGGGGTCCATTATTGTGACGGTTGTTATTTTGTTCACGCTGTCGGCGTTTCTCCCGCGCCTGTTCCTCTTGAAATGCGAATTCCAGTTCGCGCAAAATGCCCTTAAATACCTCAGTATCGCTACCACAACGACCGGCAGTGATTGTTGATACGAGATGGGAAGTTTCAAGTAGCTTAATCTGATGATTTCCGCACCGCTACATTGGTTGTCTAGGTACTGGTTCCTTTTTGTCATATTTCCAAAAACTTTGACCGGACTCCGGTACCCTGCCCCTTCCATATCTCTGGACATCATGCCGGCCGGTGTGGCCGTGCGGTTCTAGGCGCTTCAGTCTGGAACCGCGTGACCGCTACGGTCGCAGGTTCGAATCCTGCCTCGGGCATGGATGTGTGTGATGTCCTTAGGTTAGTTAGGTTTAAGTAGTTCTAAGTTCTAGGGGACTGATGACCACAGATGTTAAGTCCCATAGTGCTCAGAACCATTTGAACCATTTTTCTGGACATCATAATTCCTTGTTTGATCCTTTCTTGGGGTTCTTTAGACCAATACTTGCCCAAGAAGGCAGTTTTGAATTCTTCGAACGAGACGCTCGTCTTCGCTACATTTCTCACGTACTCAGCGGTCGCGCCCTCCATATGGCAGCACACAAAATCCAGCTGGTACATCGATGGCCAGTGTTGGGGCAAAGATAACTCGAATTGTCCCATAGAAGTTTTTGGGTGCAAGCTATTACCTTCGTCTTTGTAGTGATGGAACATTCGGACATACAAAATGCTTGTAGTCAAACCGGTCATCATTCCAGTTATCATTTCGCCCGTTCTTACGATTCGGGACGTGGACTAATTCGTTCCGACACGCTATCGTCATCTCTCCCCCTCTGTATGTTCGACAGTTGTTCGGTACATCTGATCAGCTGACAACAATTGTGCTCACTGGACTGCTGCGCGCTGTCCGTGTTTACCTCGGTCGTTGCCTCAGAGCTGTGAATTAAGGCGTGGCTTCCGTTGCTTATAGTGGCAACTTTGTCGCACCGTGAAGCGGTTATCTGTGTTCCGGCAAGTGACGGTTCAGTCGACGCAGTAATTACACCTTTCTCCTTTCTTGATATCTCTGTAATGAGACGTTTTACATCGACCTCTAAATTTCTTTTTAATATCGCCACCTCCTCTTTCAATATCTCGTTAGGCCCTATGTCCGGTTGCTCTTGTTGCTTTTCTTCGACACGTTTTATCCGGCTTTGTAGCCTTGATAACATGACCTTTCCTACTTTTGTCGTGCTTTGCGTGTAGTCCCTAGTTTCTCTCGCTATTTTCCTTGTACCTTTCGCAATTAATTTGGCTTCAATTGCCGTTCGTTTGATGATGGCAACCTCTTTCTCTATTTTGACGCCGAGATTCTTTACCTTCTCTTTTACTTCCCTGCTCTGCTCTAAGTTCACCGTTTGCACCTGTTGCAACAGGTCCGTAATGTTTTTGAGAGTACCCGCATTTTGATCCTCGAACTTTTGAGGCTAAGAATGCGACTCTTCTCCTCTGTTCTGAGGAACCCTTCGATATCTAGACAAGTACCGTCTCCGCGCCCCCGTCGGATCACTTGTGAATGAATCGTTTGATAATGGTCGGACACCGTTTTGTTCCAACACACTCTGGCTTCTTAGGCTGGATCTTCCATACGTATGGATTAATCCTGTACTCCCTGCGTCCTCCGAGCCCTCAGTATCACTGCCTGAATCAACGTCCTTTCTATTCAGCGGATTAAACCAGTCGTGAGACGCAGTTTCAGGAAGTTGCAACTCGCGTTTGTCACGCTCATCGGTAGAGCTTTCCCTACTATCACACATGTTCTCCTGAATAACAGTCTGATTATATTCTGCAGTTGTCTTGGCTTTTCCCTTCGTTATCATTTGCATTGCACTTTTATGTTTCACGAACACTCAAAACCCAAGTACCCCTTACACTCAATAATTAGATACCGCAAAACATATATCAGGACACAAATTGATACACTGGGCGTGAGCAGTGACCCGACAAAACAGTTCATGAAGAATTCCCCCAAAAAGGCAAAAAGTCTAATACCAATGATTGTGTTCTGTGTGCTCAGCATCGGCTGATTACGGCACTACACATCGTAAGTACTCCAACAAATCACAAATACAATGAACATGCACCTATAAATGTCAATTTGAAAGGCCAGCACATGAAGAACACAATGTAACTTATAGTAACTACTGCTACCCATTTCTCAATTAAAAATGGCTAAGCAAGGCAAAAAGGCTAGTGCCAATGATTGTGTTCTGTGTGCTCAGCATCGGCTGATTACGGCATTGCACATCATAAGTACTCCAAAAATCACCAATACAATGCACAGGCACCTATAAATGTCAATTTGAAAGGACAGCACATGAAGAAGACAATGTAACTTATTGTAACTAACACTACCCGTTCTTTTTTTTTAATTTAAAATGGATAAGCAATGGATCACATGGAAAAATTTCCCTTATCAAGACTACTTCCGAGCAAATCCCGAAGTATCGTATCCTGGCAGGGTCGCCATATGTAACACCCTACCAGTCACTTATTTGGTTTTGGTGTGTGTTCACCCCAGGTAATTGACTAACAGATCAACAGAGATTGCAAAACTGCCCCAATGTCAGATAACGCAAAGAAAGTAATAAGGCCCTGTGACTCCTGATCGAACTGCGGTTGCAGTATTAACATTAATTGGTTCAGAATTGATCCCTTTTAATTAAAAAGGGGTGCACGTTGATGTTATATTCAGCTGTTGAACACCAGATGCAAATGTTGAACATAAAATTAATTAAGAAAGTGACTTGGGATTTCAACTACTTGATTGAAAACAGAAGCAGTCGATTACCACAGATTTATTTTAACTCACGACCTTCAATCATCACATTACATAACTCTCCTAACAGGCATTCCCTATCTGGGAATGGAAGACCTCAACAGAGACTTCTCTCAGTCCGCTATTCGCCACGGTTTCCCCTACAGCAAAATCACTTATGCCAATTGCAGCGCAAGTCGCGTTAATTATTCGTCGCTTCCCAGCGCCGACCAATGCCTGCTCTGGGAAGTGAACAAATTCCCACAAAATTTCCCTTCCTCTCAACTTCTGCTATTTAGCTCGTCCCAGACCACCCATGAAGGTTAGTGTCTGCACAAAACACCAATTTTCCCGGAATTCTGACTCCCAGGAGAGAACTTCAAATTCCTCGGTCCTATGTTCCCATCGGAGGCCAGCGTATTTCATTCTGTCGATCTTCACCTGATTTACTTCAGACTGTGCGGACCGTGAATTCAGCGTGAAGTTGCTATAGTCAGGAACACGCATATTTTGGCCTCTGTTGGCCACACCACCATAGCTTTGTGCGGCTTTCCCGCATGTTTCACTGAAAACGGGACGACGGACATTTACCAACAGGCATAAAAGTTCTCCGTCTGCTTCCCGGTACACCAGCATGGGGTCAACCACCCACTCACTGTCACTCATCTTAAGGCAGCTGGAGGCCGCGCCCCGTTACCGCTTTCTCAGAGCTTGAGCCACCCTAAGCTGCCTATTGTCGCTTCCCTTCGCCGCTCCCAGCCGGCCTTGTTCAACTCTTGCACACTTCCCTGGGATAAACTAGCCTCCAGTAAATCGACGCGTTCCCACAAAGTTTTCATGTCGTGCGAATTACTTTAAAACTATCACCCGACATAAATTATTCCAATATGTCGATGCCGTGCTGGATCCCAACGGCCTCGTATCACTAGTAGTCGAGATGACAGGAATCTTATCTGCATGGCTGTAACGGATCGTGCATCTACAAGATGCATTGTGCCTTGTCAGGCATTTTTGTTCAGCCCTACTGTTCGCTGAACGTGAGTTAGGTGATCTTTCGTGACTTCATGTAAGGGGCATAGTTCTTGCCATCTTACAGATTCTTCGGAAACTCTGTAAGGCTCTCGCGCCGGCTGAACGATGTCATGTAGAGACCCGCCGATCTTCGATAGCTTCGACTTCGTCTATCAGTTCCGGTAATCACACGTGGTAGAGGTCCCAGATTAATGGACGAAACTCAAGAATCGGTTAAACAAATGTTTTGTCAGCCGCTTCTCTCCTTGATGAATTATATTTAATCTAGCCTGACATTTGCGTTTCCTGCGGTGTGTTTCATCTATCCATTCCTCTTTAGATCACTCTAGGTACACTACAGGCCAGCAAAATTACTACACCACGAAGATGACGTGCTACAGACGGGAAATTTAATCGACAGGAAGAAGATACTGTGGTATGCAAATGATTAGCTTTTCAGAGCATTCACACAAGGTTGGCGCCGGTGGCGACACCTACAACATACTGACATGAGGAAGTTTCCAACCGATTTCTCATACACAAACAGCAGTTGACAGGCGTTGCCTGGTGGAACGTTGTTTTGATGCCTCATGTAAGGAGGAGAAATGCGTACCATCACGTTTCCGACTTTGATAAAAGTCGGACTGTAGCGTATCGCGATTGCGGTTTATCGTATCGCGACATTGCTGCTCGCATTGGTCGAGATCCAATGAATGTCAGCAAAATATGGAATCGGTCGATTCACGAGGGTAATACGGAAAGCCGTGCTGGATCCCAACGGCCTCGTATGACTAGCAGTCGAGATGACAGGCATTTTATCCGCATGGCTGTAACGGATCGTGCAACCACGTCTCGATCCCTGAGTCAACAGATGGGGACGTTTGCAAGACAACAACCATCTGCACGAATAGTTCGACGACGTTTGCAGCAGCATGGACTATCAGCTCGGAGACCATGGCTGCGGTTACCCTTGACGCTGCATCACAGACAGGAGCGCCTGCAGTGGTGTACACAAAGACGAACCTGGGTGCACGAATGGCAAAACGTCATTTTTTTCGGATGAATCCAGGTTCTGTTTACAGCATCATGACGGTCGCATCCGTGTTTGCCGACATAGCGGTGAACGCACATTGGAAGCGTGTATTCGTCATCGCCATACTGGCGTATCACCCGGCGTGATGGTATGGGGTGCCATTGGTTACACGTCTAGGTCACCTCTTGTTCGCACTGACGGCGCTTTGAAAAGTGGACGTTACATTTCAGATGTGTTACAACCCGTGGCTCTACCTTTCATTCGACCCCTGCGAAACCCTACATTTCAGCAGGATAATGCACGATCGCATGTTTTAGGTCCTGTACGGGCCTTTCTGGATACAGAAAATGTTCGACTACTGCCCTGACCAGCACATTCTCCAGATCTCTCACCAATTGAAAACGTCTGGTTAATCGTGGCCGAGCAACTGGCTCGTCACAAAACGCCAGTCACTACTCTTGATGAACTGTGGTATCGTGTTGAAGCTGCATGGACAGCTGTAGCTTTACCCGGCATCCAAGCTCTGTTTGACTCAATGCCTAGGCGTATCAAGGCCGTTATTACGGCCAGAGGTGGTTGTTTTGGGTACTGATTTCTCAGGATCTATGCACCCAAATTGCGTGAAAATGTAATCACATGTCAGTTCTAGCATAATATATTTGTCCAATGAATACCCGTTTATCATCTGCATTTCTCCTTGTTGTAGCAAATTTAATGGCCAGTAGTGTATTTTTCGGTAATTACTGTCTCCAGTGATTTGCCCGCTATGCACAGTTCAGCGTCTGTTTCAAATCAGATCTACAAAAGAGGCGACATTCTTGACCTCTCGACTAGTTGCCATGGTTACCAGGTGCCGCAATGGTGCAGCACACGCGTGGCCGCCGAAGGTGGCGCCGCGTAGCACCTCGGCGGGGCTCCCCGTGCCAGCCCGCTTCCTGTTATCAGCGGGTCGGCCTGCCTCAATCTGGGCCGGGAAATTGCTGCGGAAGCGCTGGTCACAGTCACACTGCGCCCCCAGACCGGGGCCTCGCGTCCCCGCCTCGAGGGCGGCACCCCTGCGGCGCGGCGCGGGCTGTCGGGCTGCGTGTTACCCCAGCCGTCTGCGACTACTCACAGCACCGGCATATTGGAATGCTCGTAGTAGAATACTAGCCACCCGCCTGGCCTCGGGGTAGTGCTACTGCATCATACGGCGCATGTTGTGAGGTTCGAGTCCCTCCTGGGCGTGCAGATAGGTTCCAAATGTAATTTCCTAACAAGGGAAACTCCCCATCGAACCCCCTCATATTTAGCAGTAAGATGGTTGGGAAGGGAGTGAGACAGGATTGTAGCCTATCCCCGATGTTATTCAAACTATACAGGGTGTTACGAAAAGGTACGGCCAAACTTTCAGGAAACATTCCTCACACACAAATAAAGAAAAGATGTTATGTGGACATGTGTCCGGAAACGCTTAATTTCCATGTTAGAGCTCATTTTAGTTTCTTCCCCTACGCTCAATGGAGCACGTTATCATGATTTCATACGGGATACTCTACCTGTACTGCTAGAACATGTGCCTTTACAAGTACGACACAACATGTGGTTCATGCACGATGGAGCTCCTGCACATTTCAGTCAAGTGTTCGTACGCTTCTCAACAACAGATTCGGTGACCGATGGATTGGTAGAGGCGGACCAATTCCATGGGCTCCACGCTCTCCTGACCTCAACTCTCTTGACTTTCATTTATGGGGGCATTTGAAAGCTCTTGTCTACACAACCCCGGTACCAAATGTAGAGACTCTTCGTGCTCGTATTGTGGACGGTTGTGATACAATACGCCATTCTCCAGGGCTGCATCAACGCATCAGGGATTCCATGCGACGGAGGGTGGATGCATGTATCCTCGCTAACGGAGGACATTTTGAACATTTCCTGTAACAAAGTGTCTGAAGTCACGCTGGTACGTTCTGTTGCTCTGTTTTTCCATTCCATGATTAATGTGATTTGAAGAGAAGTAATAAAATGAGCTCTAATTTGGAAATTAAGCGTTTCCGGACACATGTCCACATAACATATTTTCTTTCTTTGTGTGTAAGGAATGTTTCCTGAAAGTTTGGCCTTACCTTTTTGTAACACCCTGTATATTGAGCAAGCCGTAAAGGAAACAAAAGAAAAATTTGGCGTAGGAACTAAAATCCATGGAGAAGAAATTAAAACTTTGAGGTTCGCCGATGACATTGTAATTCTGTCAGAGACAGCAAAGGACCTGGAAGAGCAGCTGAATGGAATGGACAGTGTCTTGAAAGGAGGATATAAGATGTACATCAACAAAACCAAAACGAGGATAATGGAATGTAGTCGAATTAAATCGGGTGTTGCTGAGGGTATTAGATTAGGAAATTAGACGCTTAAAGTAGTAAAGGAGTTTTGCTATTTGGGGAGCAAAATAACTGATGATGGCCGGCCCGATTGGCCGTGCGGTTCTAGGCGCTTCAGTCTGGAGCCGAGCGACTGATGACCTCAGAAGTTAAGTCACATAGTGCTCAGAGCCATTCAACTGATGATGGTCGAAGTAGAGATAGTATAAAATGTAGACAATGGCAAGGAAGGCGTTTCGGAAGAACAGAAATTTGTTAACATCGAGTATAGATTTAAGTGCCAAAAAGAGAATAGAAGCTTTCGAAACGTTGTGCTGCAGAAGGATGCTGAAGATTTGATGGGTAGATCACATAACCAATGAGGAGGTATTCAACAGAATTGGGGAGAACAGAAATTTGTGGCACAACTAGACTAGAGGAAATGATCGGTTCGTAGGACATATTCTGAGGCATCAAGGGATTACCAGTTTAGTATTGGAAGGCAGTGCGGAGGGTAAAAATCGTAGAGGAAGACCAAGAGATGAATATGCTAAACAGATTCAGAAGGATGTAGGTTGCAGTAGGTACTGGGACATGAAGAAGCTTGCACAGGATAGAGTAGCATCGAGAGCTAGCTGCATCAAACCAGTCTCTGGACTGAAGACCACAACAACAACATGGCCCGGTGAATAGACCGTCAAATACTGAACACAGATCAAGCATGAGAACATAAAGAAGGTGTACTGTGCTGTCGAAAAAGAAGCAAAACAGAAACAGTAATCGGTCCAAGCTTAAGATGGGTTGCGGAGGAGAAGATACGGGTTCAGATCTCCCTCTGCATAAAATTATGAACACTTCGTCCGATCATTGACGTGTCTGTTCGCTATATTCAGATTTGCGTCTGGTTCGTGGTGTGAAGTCCATTTTCAGGAGTGAGGTGTAACGAAGGGACCTCCAGACCTAGATACCTCCCATCTGTTCTACACAAGTACCAAATGATATGAGTCTTGCATTCCATTTTGGAAGTTTCGGCTCATGAATTCCTTTGTTGTAATACAGTTCACAACCGTTTATTTGTTGTTAGCATTGCTGTGAGATGTCTATGAGGAATCTCGCTTGCCCTCACTGATCATCACAGTTACTTGCGACGGTAATATATTCTTACCGCATGACACATTATCTGTAACCAACGTATAATATGATATTTGTCAACATTACAGAAAGAGAACAGACACGTCAATGAACGGACGGAAAGTTTATCATACTGTGAAAAAGAATTTAGAGCATGAGAGAGATTTGAATACGGATTTCACGCTTTGCTGTCCAACGGCGGGACCACACAACCACGTCACCCTGGTTCTTGCAGTTTGATCAGTGTTCCACTTCTTGAGCTTGGACCATTCAGCATTTCTATTTTGCTTCTTTTTTCACAGTCCAGTACACCTTCTTCCCGTTTTCATGCTTGGCGTGTGTTCAGTTTTTGACAGGCTGTTTTACCACTGGGCCATTTTACCACTAAATCTAAGGGGATTGCGATGGGGAGTTTCCTTTGTAAATATGGTTATCAGAGCGAAAGGTTAACCACCGGCTGGTCTGAAAGTCTCTTTAAAAGTGCAGTCATTCCATTGTAACTCTAATGACACAGTTATTTGTCCAAATAGTTATGCACCTACATTATCCCTGTGCAACTTGATACGCCTCCGGCGGTTTAAGTCGTCATCTGTTGGTTCACTGATGGCCACTGGCCGGAATTCCTGCAGGTCTTCGTACACTTTCATGTACAGTTGCATTGTGACCCTTTTAATTCAAAGTTCTGAAGCACACTTTGCGGTCGACCTGCAGGGTTAGCGCACACGGCTTCGTGTTGGTGGACAACCAGAACGGGATCATTCGAAACTCTTGCCCCACGATAATCTTTCTTCCCCCACTTTATCAAAAGGATTGGTGGTTTCTCGCCATCACCTGCTTCATAATTACCTTCTTGTGCTTCAGTTCATCGACTCACAAAAAATGTCACAAAGCGCTGCTCCAACGCGGAAAGGCGAAAAATGAACTGGACAGACTTCATTCTTCTCCTCGGGCAGTTACGTAGCAATTACACAACGATTACTTTGCAAGTGACTTTAGAGGAACGTCTGCCATACAAATTATCAGGTTTTCGGTATCAAATCTTATCATCTTACACTGTTACGCTTGTTTAGTTGAGGTGTAAAGGAAGTTTCTGGCCACACTGTGCAACCTGTACTGAAACAAGACTGTAGTTGTTACACTGTTAACAAATAATACGCAACACCAGGAAGGTAACAAGCAACAAACGTTAAACTTGCTCAAAAAAATGGCTCTGAGCTCTATGGGACTTAACTTCTGAGGTCATCAGTCCCCTAGAACTTAGAACTACTTAAACCTAACTAACCAAAGGACATCACACATATCCATGCCCGAGGCATGATTCGAACCTGTGACCGTAGCAGTCGCGCGGTTCCGGACTGAAGCGCCTAGAGCCGATCGGCCACCGCGGCCGGCCGTTAAGCTGGCATGCAGAGCACTACAAGAGCTTACCAGAAAGTAATGCCTCCGAATTTTTTGCGTAAAAAGTCTTACAGTTTATTAGATAAAACTAGCGATATTAACATTCTACATTCATATTCTTCATGTCCACATATTTGCAGTCCTATGCCGCTAGAGGACTCTGAACTGTAGCGTGTAACGTAGCGGTGTATAACGTAACCACCGTTACGTCAGTGCGTGCGAACCAAACAGTCCGCTGTAATTGAGTTTCCAATTCGAAGAGTTCGTCCCCATATGGAGGACTGTACCTTTCAGCATGACGCTGTGGGACCACACACGAACGTGGCGGCATCTGCAACAGTCCAACGCCTTGGGTTCACTATCATCGATCATCCGTCATACAGTCTCGACTTGTCCTCATCAGAGTTTCATCCGTCTCCAGACATTAAAGAATGCCTGCGAGAACTTCACTTTGATAATGATGAAGCAGTGCAAGCTGTGGCTCCGTCAATAAAGTCAAACATTCTTCAGCGACAGTATCAACAAACTGGTATCTCGTTGGGAGAATTTTGTTCGTTGGCAAGGTAGTAAGTTGAGAAATAAATATCTAGGCATGAAGAATAAAAGTGTAGAATGTTATTAACGTTCGTTTTATTTACAAAGCTTTAAGAATGTTCAAAATGTGTGTGAAACCTTATGGGACTTAACTGCCGAGGTCAGCAATCCCTAAGCTTACTCATTACATAACCTAAATTATCCAAAGGACAAACACACACACCCACGCCCGAGGCAGGACTCGAACCTCCGCCGGGACTAGCCGCACAATCCATGACTGCAGCGCCTAAGACCGCTCGGCTAATCCCGCGCGGCAGAGCTTTAAGAGATTTCGCATAAAAAAACTCGGAGGCATTACGTTTCAGCACACTCTCATACTTGCTTGGAAATGCAAATGATTACCATTTCTGCGCTACCGCACGAAGTAGATGGAGTAGTGCCACCTATATTTTTTGTCCATAGCCAAACACAGGGTTTCTTCTTCAGCTATTGTATTTGTATGCTGGTTGCTTATGATGGTGGCAGTCAGTATATCAAATTTTACAATTTTTTTTTTACCTATAGAAGCAAAAATTCATATTGTTCTTCTCTTTATGCTCAGTGTAAGTTTATTCGATGATGACCAGTTATAAACGGCCTTCATTTTCATTTCCTTTCTCTACTAGGAATTCTGCTGAATTATCTGTGATTACGCTACTCTACATCTACAGTTACATCTATACTCTACAAACCATGGCAAAGTGCATGGCAAAAGGTACGACCAATGTACCAGTTAGCATGGCATTATCCTGTACCCTATATCTATACCGTGGGAAGAATAAGTGTTTAACTGCCTCTGTGCGTGCTGTAATTAATCTCTCCACATGATCTCTATGGGAGCGATACGTAGGGTAGGGTGGGGGCGGGGGGTTGTATTCCTAGATCAGGCCTGGTCAAACAGCACTTCGCGAGCAGAACTGCTCCGGCCGCGCTCGTGCCTAGAGCTACGACCGCAACGGTGAATGGGGCCGAGGGGCGAGAAGGAACAGGACAAGGAAGGCTACAGTCAGACGCCGCTGAGGTTGGACAGTTGCCTTTCCAGCCGCGAAGCAGTCTGCCAACAGCACTACCTGCGATAAAATAGACTTACGTTCTGCTTTAGGAGTGCTATACCGCATACGCACTCGTCCCAAAAAAGAAAAGGTGGAGAAGTTACTCGCTCAGTGCCGAATGGAAATTGTCTTACTTTTCGGGTCGTTTTAAAGCCAAGCGAGGAGTTACATATGCCATGCAATACTACGAGCTAGAAAAACATTTATTGGAACGCCATTACAACTGCAGCCATAAAAACTATACAATGTTCTTCTTTTTCTCTCAAACGACGATGAATTCTGGCTGAACTGACGGTGGCCATTAGGGAACAAAACTGAGTTAGACGTAAGTGGAGTGGTCACAAATTTTTTAATGCTGACATCAGAAATTATTTGAATTCTTTACGTGTCTTAGTGCAACAAGAATATACCTACTCCGTCACGAAACTGAGGCTTCAATTCGGACACGAGAGGCGTTTACGTCGAACTGGAGCCTCATGTACCAGAGCACGGGCTACTAAGTCCGTGGGATGAAACACAAAAATAATTTCAAAATGTGTGTGGTCTTATGGGACTTAACTGCTAAGGTCATCAGTCCCTAAGCTTACACACTACTTAACCTAAGTCATCCTAAGGACAAACGCACACACCCATGCCCGAGGGAGGACTCGAACCTCCGCCGGGACCAACCGCACCGTCCATGACTGCAGCGCCCTAGACCGCTCGGCTAATCCCGCGCGGTAATGAAATACAAATTGGACGGTAAATTAAACAAAATTTAACACAAGAATTCCACAAAACACAAGACACATTCATAAATAATATGTTAAACTAACTACAGCTTTACATCACGTGATGGCATCGGTCGTCCAAGCCAAGTTATAGTTATGGAATAAACTGAGTTCTACTGAAATTAGCAGCATTCCCTGATTGAAATTGTTAATGCGGAATGATTATCAATGCCACGCACCAGAGTGACTAGCGGAAACTCAAACAAAGCTCTCACACATTTCAACTCAGCAAACAGAGATTCTACTCAGACCATCCATACTCACCGGCGTCCTAGGGAAGAGAATGCCTAATCTTCTTCTCGTCCGGGGTCCACACGCTGTGGGCTCAGAGAGTTCGCACAGTGGCTATTTGCCAACCTAACGAGACCTGATAACGCGTGGGCAACTTACGTCTCTCTAGTCCAGTGCAGTTGCACTCTAAAGTTGTACAAAGGCTGGCTAAACTGCCTCCACACATTCGTAGAATCATGGAACGACTCACATGGAGCCGTGACATTAGTATAAGTTTGTGTGTGTGTGTGTGTGTGTGTGTGTGAGTGTGTGCGTGTGTGTAGTGAGTGAAGTGTTATGAAAAAACAGTGTGTGTATAGTGTGTGCAGTGACTGATAGTGGGATATGAGTGAACAGTGTGCATTACATTATTTAATAAGTTACTCGTAAAAAAAAGTATTGTATATCAGGAGTAAAATCTAATAATTGTCTCTAATTAGAAGTCTGTAAATATATGTGCATACGAATTAGCGTAATTTAAATTGGTCTAAACTTGTAAATACTTTGACATGTCCTATATCCTTGTAGAAAGAGATCTACGGATGAACAAAGCTACTATTACTATTACTACTACTACTACTGCTAAACATCACAACGTAAAATGCCTGCACGTAATGCTTTTTGAGTTCTACATAGCGTATTAGCATTGTATAATGTAGTTATTTAATCGAGTAATAAAAGTAATCGCTTAAGTAGAACAATAAAAAGCTGAAAATAGACACATTTGATAAACGTCTGGTTATGAAACTATGCTGTAATATTCATTCCTTAAAAGTAGCTGCACTGTGTTGGAAACACGTCTCTCTAAGTTTCCCGTGTGTGCAATCTTCAGTATATAGCCGTCTCACTCTCAGCTGCTCGGAACAGCCCAGTGGTGGGGAAGCAGGAACCCTCAGCACACTGGGCTGCGCTCACGGACCGTGAGCGCACTCCGGGAGCGCAAATGTTGGCTAGTTTCGAAGTGTCTTCAACAGCCAGTTCTTTTAACGTCTCTGTAACATTCTGCCAGGAGTCAGGCAACCGTGTAGCCATTCGTGCTGCCCTGCTCTAAAAATGGTTCAAATGGCTCTGAGCACTATGGGACTTAACATCTGCGGTCATCAGTCCCCTAGAACTTAGAACTACTTAAACCTAACTAACCTAAGGACATCACACACATCCATGCCCGAGGCAGGATTCGAACCTGCAACCGTAGCAGTCGTGCGGATGCGGACTTAAACGCCTAGAACTGCTCGGCCACAGAGGCCGGCTGTCCTGCTCTGTTTATGTTCAACACCCCCTGCTAGTCCTATTTGCTACTGGTCCCACACACTTGAGCAGTATTCTAGGATAGGTCACGGAGTGATTTTTAAGCAATTTCCTTTCTAGGCTGAAGGCATTTCCCTCGCATTCTATCAATAAACCGAAGTTTCTATCTGCTTTGCCCACGACTGAGTCTATGTGACTGGTTTCGTCACCAGGAAAACCGTTTTTTCCTCACGTACAGCATTGGAAAGTCAGTGTGGATATCAAAAATGACAATGGTCTAAGATGCTGACTCGAGGGGCCCGATCGATAATTTTTTATTTTAAGCCTCTTTTACCTCTAGCCTTTGCAATCTGTTTTTCAGATATGATCGAAATCATTCATTGACAATTTGTCTTATTCCTAATCATTCTACTTCATTCAGTATAATTTTATGGTCATCTGCATGAAAGGCCTTCGAAGATCTAAAAATATGTAAGGGGCAATCAACACGTTCCCGTTTCAAGCCCGTACAGTCCAGAATCGGTAAGGCAGTCATGCAAAATCGCTGTGAGCATTGAGGCAATCATCCGACTGGCGCATTAGGTTGGAAGTACCAAAATGTTCAAATGTGTGTGAAATCTTATGGGACTTAACTGCTAAGGTCATCAGTCCCTAAGCTTACAAACTACCTAACCTAAATTATCCTAAGGACAAACACACACACCCATGCCCGAACCTTCGCCGGAACCAGCCGCTTGGATGTACCCGTTTGGTATAACTCTGTACTCTGTTGCGTGAAGAAGTCCATAACTGCTCGCTGCACATGCTCGTCCGACAAGATTCTTCGACCCTCTGGATTTCTTTCGAGGGACAGAGGGCATGATAATCGCTTGGGGAGAGATCAGGACCGTAGGTTGGGGGCTAGAGTGTCTCCCGTGTGAGTTGGCGAACCTTCTGCGTTATGACATTTGCAGTATGGGTACATGCGTTAAGATGAAGTAGCAGCACCCTCAGTGCATCATTTATCAACACTGATTTTCGACAAACTTACTGCAACACAAACACTCTTCGTTCTCCGCTGTGTGTCTGCAAGTGTTTGTCCTTCAGCAGCCAAGAAATTAACAGTACGTGTTCCTGTTTCGACGTATTCGCTAACAGCGTCGCCATAGTTCACGTTTACGGGTTTAACGCAAGCACATCGGGAAGACACAAATGCCACAATAAACCCTTGCCTAATACACGAATCCCCACATTGGAGTCGCACTACGTTGCACATACGATGGAACATACACGCTGCAGCAACGCCCTTAGTAGGAAATCTTTTTATTGCTCCTTCTACCTGTAGTTCATCAAGAACCACTTTCATACACTCTACTTTGGCTAATTTTCTGATTCTGTTACTATGAACAGTGCTTACCGAGGAGATTACATTTATTCTAGTAATACACTTCTCTTTCATACTGGATTCTAATTTTTTGAGAATAGCGACACTAGAGAAATGGCTTGAAGGTTACTGTATCTCCTGCATCACCTTTTTTTTTTTTTTTTTAATTAGAGTCCCAACACCTGGTTGTTTCAGTTATTCAAGAAAGTACCAGAGGTGAGAGACTCATTTATTAAGTCAGTTAATACCGTTTGTATGCTGCCTATTGTTTTTCTTTTAAAAAATACACTGATAGGCACTACATCTACGCTTCTGAGTCCTTATTTTTACCTTTGTAAATTTTCCCTGACTACATAATATTATTAGGTAACAATTATTACTAGGTAACAGCATGTGAGCCGGCCGCGGTGGTCTCGCGGTTCTAGGCGCGCAGTCCGGAACCGTACGACTGCTACGGTCGCAGGTTCGAATCCTGCCTCGGGCATGGATGTGTGTGATGTCCTTGGGTTAGTTAGGTTTAAGTAGTTCTAAGTTCTAGGGGACTAATGACCACAGCAGTTGAGTCCCATAGTGCTCAGGGCCATTTGAACCATTTGAACAGCATGTGATTTTTAGGAATTTTTGCTGTAGTTTCAGTACTATACCTGAAAAATCTCCATTCACAAAAGTTGTTAGTTTCTTGGATCATTTATCGATCTACCCTTGTCTTTTATCCGCAAGTTACTGTGATAAGTTTCTTTTCCCCTGCATTGTTTTATAACCTTCCAGTCAGTTAGGTTTAAGTAGTTCTAAGTTCTAGGACAATAAAAAAAACGACGCATCACGAAGGAATCATCCGAATGGGACGGCAATCGCTAGGTGTGATGTAAATGTACAGACAAACAAATCATTATAATTTTTGAAGCAATTGTGTGATTTATTCTAGAGAAAGAGCTTTACAAACTGAGCAAGTCATTAACATGCTGGTCAATCTCCGGCGCTCATGCAAGCAGTTATTCAGCTTGCACTGACCGACAGAGATATAGGATGTTCTCCTGATGGAAATATAGGATGTTCTCCTGACGGTTGTACCAAATTCTGTCCAACTGGCGTGACGATCGTCAGAATCCCGTGCTGGTTGGTGTGCCCTACCCATAACGCTCCAAATGCTCTCAGCTGGGGGAAGATACGGCGACATTGCTGGCCAAGGTAGGCAAGCACGAAGACAATCAAGTACTAGAACATCTCGCTGTGTGCGGTCGGGCATTACCTTACTGAAATGTAAGCCCTATGTAGATATCCATGAAGGGCAACAAAACGGGGCATAGAATATGTAAGTAGGCTGTTTAGGTTTTTATGCTGGTAACGTCACGTAGCGCTCTGTATGAAAATCACTGGCTGTGCTGTGTTCAGTCTGTGACTGGTTGGCATTGTTGGAATATTCGCTGTTGTAGTGTTGGGCAGCTGGATGTGAACAGCGCGTAGAGTTGCGCAGATGGAGGTGAGCCGCCAGCAGTGGTGGATGTGGGGGGAGAGATGGCAGAATGTTGAGAGCGGACGATCTGGACGTGTGTCCATCAGAAAGAGTAAATTTGTAATACTGTATATCATGAACTGAGATATATATATATGATGACTTTTGAATATTATTAACGTAAATACATTGTTTGTTCTCTATCAAAATCTTTCATTTGGTAACTATGCCTATCAGTAGTTAGTGCCTTCAGTAGTTAGAATCTTTTATTCAGCTGGCAGTATTGGCGCTCACAGTATTGCAGTAGTTCGAGTAACAAAGATTTTTGTGAGGTAAGAGATTCATGAAAGGCATAGGTTATTGTTAGTCAGGGCCATTCTTTGGTAGGGATTATTGAAAGTCAGATTGCGTTGCGCTGAAAATATTGTGTGTCAGTTTAGTGTTGATCAGAATAAGCAAAGAGAGAAATGTCTGAGTACGTTCAGTTCTGCTCAGCTGTTTGAAAATCACATAACGTAAGGGGTTTATCAGGAAAGTAATTCATAAATTTTTCTAAGGGGACGTTTCAAATATCTTTGGCTACCGCTGTACAGTAAGGATGCCGTGGATGGTAACCAAGGGGGTCCTGCTATGAAAAGAAGTGGCACCCCGGACCATCACTCCCTGCCGTCGTGCAATATGGCGGCCGGTAGTGAGGTTGGTATGCCGGCCACTGTGAGGGGTGTATTTAGACACGTCTTCGCAGCTCTCGCAAGCCAGTTCGAAGCGGGACTCATTACTAAAGACAATTCCACTCCATTCAACAAGATTCCAGGCCGAAGACGTGTCTGGAGACGCCCCAGGCAGCGATGGGATACGAATGTGAGTGTCGGCCGCCATACGCTGCGACAATTGGGAGTGATGGACTGGGCTGCCATTCTTCTCCACTTACAACTCCTATGGTTGCCCCCGCGTCTCCCTTACAGCACAGCGTACGTCGACGATTTTCTACTTCTCGTTTTGTCGCCGTTAGTGGTAAGCCATCCAGGGGATACTGCCCGCTCGCACACGGCCAGAGTTTCTATTGCTTGTTTTCGACCTTGCAAACGCTACCTTGGCCTCACCGGACCTCTCGCTAACTGAGAAGGTTGGGAACATGATGGGCAGGGCCCTCCAACCAGCTCGGGTTTTTGACGATCATCGCCCCATCAGACAGAGTTTCGCACCACATTTCTCAGGAGACAGGCAACAACTCTGTCAATCAAACCTGCTTGAATGAGGGACAGAGACGGACCAAGCGTAATTAACTAGCTCAGTTAGTGAAACTTTTCTTTTGTCGTCTTTAAGAGTGTATTTCAGGAGCTCTGACTCACTACCCGTTGTTCTTGTGCATCTGGAAGAACTTTCTTACATATGCTATTGTCCCTTTGTTTTATTGGGAACTGCTACTGATGCCGATACGTTTGGAAATGCGTGCTCAAAATACACTACTGTCCATTAAAATTGCTACACCTAGAAGAAATGCAGATGATAAACGGGTATTCATTGGACACATATACGAGGTGCATTCAAGTTCTAAGGGCTCCGATTTTTTTCTAATTAACTACTCACCTGAAATCGATGAAACTGGCGTTACTTCTCGACGTAATCGTCCTGCAGACGTACACATTTTTCACAACGCTGACGCCATGATTCCATGGCAGCGGCGAAGGCTTCTTTAGGAGTCTGTTTTGACCACTGGAAAATCGCTGAGGCAATAGCAGCACAGCTGGTGAATGTGCGGTCACGGAGAGTGTCTTTCGTTGTTGGAAAAAGCCAAAAGTCACTAGGAGCCAGGTCAGGTGGGTACGGAGCATGAAGAATCACTTCAAAGTTGTTATCACGAAGAAACTGTTGCGTAACGTTAGATCGATGTGCGGGTGCGTTGTCTTGGTGAAACAACACACGCACAGCCCTTCCCGGACGTTTTTGTTGCAGTGCAGGAAGGAATCTGTTCTTCAAAACATTTTCGTAGGATGCACCTGTTACCGTAGCGCCCTTTGGAACGCAATGGGTAAGGATTACGCCCTCGCTGTCCCAGGTGGCGGTGAATCTGTGTGCTTCCATTGAGATGACTGACGCTTTGTTTCTGGATTGAAAAATGGCATCCACGTCTCATCCATTGTCACAAACGACGAAAAGAAAGTCCCATTCCTGCTGTCGTTCCGCGTCAACATTGCTTGGCAACATGCCACATGGGCAGCCGTGTGGTCAAATGGTTCAAATGACTCTGAGCACTATGGGACTTAACATCTGTGGTCATCAGTCCCCTAGAACTTAGAATTATTTAAACCTAACTAACCTAAGGACATCACACACATCTATGCCCGAAGCAGGATTCGAACCTGCGACCGTAGCGGTCGCGCGGTTCCGGACTGAACGCCTAGAACCGCTAGACCACCGCGGCCGGCCCGTGTGGTCGTCCGTCAGCATTCGGGGCACCCACCTGGATGACACTTCTCGCATTTTCAGGTCGTCATGCAGGATTGTGTGCATAGAACCCACAGAAATGCCAACTCTGGAGGCGATCTGTTCAACAGTCATTCGGCGATCCCCCAAAACAATTCTCTCCACTTTCTCGACAATGTCGTCAGACCGGCTTGTGCGAGCCCGAGGTTGTTTCGGTTTGTTGTCACACGATGTTCTGCCTTCATTAAACTGTCGCACCCACGAATGCACTTTCGACACATCCATAACTCCATCACCACATGTCTCCTTCAACTGTCGATGAATTTCAATTGGTTTCACACCACGCAAATTCAGAAAACGAATGATTGCACGCTGTTCAAGTAAGGAAAACGTCGCCATTTTAAGTATTTAAAACAGTTCTCATTCTCGCCGCTGGCGGTAAAATTCCATCTGCCCTACAGTGCTGCCATCTCTGGGACGTATTGACAATGAACGCGGCCTCATTTTAAAACAATGCGCATGTTTCTATCTCTTTCCAGTCCGGAGAAAAAAAATCGGAGGCCTTAGAACTTGAATGGACCTCGTATTATACTAGAACTGACATCAGTCCATTTTGCATTTTCATGCAATTTGGGTGCATAGATCCTGAGAAAACAGTACCCAGAACAACCAACTCTGACCGTAATAACGGCTTTGATACGCCTGGGCATTGAGTCAAACTGAGCTTGGATAGCGTGTAGAGGTACAGCTGCCCATGCAGCTTCAACAAGATACCACAGTTCATCAAGAGTAGTGACTGGCGTGTTGTGACGAGCCAGTTGCTGAGCCACCATTGACCAGATGTTTTCAGTTGGTGAGAGATCTGGAGAATGTGCTGTCCAGGGCAGCAGGCGAAATTTTCTGTATCCAGAAAGGCCCGTACAGGACCTGCAACATGCGGTAGTGCATTATTCTGCTGAAATGTAGGATTTCGCAGGGATCGAATGAAGGGTAGAGCCAAGGGTCGTAACACTGTTCAAAATGCCGTCAATGCGAACTAGAGGTGACCGAGACGTGTAACCAATGACACCCCATACCATCACGCCGGGTGATACGCCAATATGGCGATGACGAATACACGCTTCCAATGTGCGTTCACCACGATGTCGCCAAATACGGATGCGACCATCATGATTCTGTAAACAAACCTGGATTCATCCGAGAAAATGACGTTTTGCCATTCGTGCACCCAGGTTCGTCGTTGAGTACACCATCGCAGGCGCTCCTATCTGTGATGCAGCGTCAGGAGTAACCGCAGCCATGGTCTCCGAGATGATAGTCCATGCTGCTGCAAACGTCGTCGAACTGTTCGTGCAGATGGTTGTTGTCTTGCAAACGTCCCCATCTGCTGACTCAGGAATCGACACGTGGTTGCACGATCTGTTACAACCATGCGGATAAGATGCCTGTCATCTCGACTGCTAGTGATACGAGACCGTTGGGATCCAGGAAGGCGTTCCGTATTACCCTCCTGAACCCACCGATTCCTTATTCTGCTAACAGTCATTGGATCTCGACCAACGCGAGCAGCAATGTCGCGATATGATAAACCGCAAGAGCGATAGGCTACAATCCGACCTTTATCAAAGTCGTAAACGTGATGGAACGCATTTCTCCTCCTTAGACGAGGCATCACAACAACGTTTCACCAGGCAACGTCGGTTAACTGCTGTTTGTGTATGAGAAATCGGTTGGAAACTTTCCTCATGTCAGCACGTTGTAGGTGTCGCCACCGGCGCCAACCTTGTGTGAATGCTATGAAAAGCTAATCAATTGCATATCACAGCATCTTCTTCCCGTCGGTTAAATTTCGCGTCAGTAGCACGTCATCTTCGTGGTGTAGCATTTTTAATGACCAGTAGTGTATCTTTCTAAGAATGTACAGTACTTTGAGAATTTTTCATTTACAGTGTTTTCTGTATATACTTTATAGCACCTTTGATTTAACAATACCGTTGAAGAACTTCGAATTTTGAGTTTTCAAACAGGTTTTTTGAAAGCCTGCAAACTGGTGGGTTTACCCAATGCAGCGTTTACTTAACTGGCAGACATTATCAGAGAGCCCAAGACCTTTTGCGTGTAAAAGGCAGTCTTTCCTGTCCATATCTGTAACAAGGTGATCGATTGACGATCCTTAGCTTTTTGTTGCGCTTGTTGCATTCTTTTTATCAATTGCGACACGCCAAAAGTTTCTGTGTCGCTACACCAGTGTTATCTGATGCAAATTACTATACAATTTAAAGCCGAAGTTCGGCTTCAAATTTCTTTTTTTATTGACTAACAGCTGCCAGTTACCAACAACGTCTTTCCATCTTGTCATCCCCAACCCTCACCTGTTCTTTCTTGAATGATCTATATAAACATAATTGGAAGACAGCAATCTCAGTGCGAAATTTTAAAGTTGAATATTAAAACAAGCTGCAGTTGAGTTGTTGATGTTCCTCGTTCAACAGACGGTACCTGATCCGTTCGCCACCTTCGCCTGCCACCACTGGAGAGCGGTTTGAAGATGATCGGAAAACAGACTGAAACCGCTCACCGTTGAAATATATGTTTTTATGCCGTCAAGACTGTATCAATTTTTAACTTTAAAATTTATTTCTTAGCCTACTCCTGAGGGGCTCAGTCTTTCCCACCATGTTTCTTAATCAAATGATTCCTACTGCAGTTTCAGGAGAGGATTGTGCCAGAGATTTCTGTTTTATGTAACTTCTGTGTGTTAATTTGGCTGTGTGCTGTTATACAAAACTTTATTTGTAAATGCATTCTTTTCTTGTAAAAATACGCAATCTAAATTTTTATTATACTTGTAGTCAAATATTAAGGCAGTGAAGCAAAATTAATATCTGTATTTTTTAATTAATGTAGGAGATGGAGCCAGGTAATAGTGAGGACGTAAGGATTATGGAAGTTCATTAATGCGGGGATGGTCATATAATGTCGTAAAGAAGAAATATTTTGAAGGAATGTTTAGAGTGTGAAGTACAGAGAAAAGTGTGGAAGAAAGTGCTTTAACGAAAAGGAGTTAAAGTGAAACTATGTTGATAAACTGCCGATGCAATGAAGAGTGTTTTCGGAAACTCTGCGGTGGCGTCGTGGTAGAACGTGTCAGTAGCCTTTTATTCGAAGCATTACGCCGAGTTTCAAGAAAGAAATACAGAAGAGAACGGGATTTCTTTAATGGCGGCCCGCAGGTACATCAAGTCTGAAGGAAATTATTAACCGCTTGGACTCATAAAAGACGTGTGGGCGAAAATAGTTAGAAGGGTGTAATGACAAGAACAGCCAAGAATTTTTTTACGTATCAGTGCAGAGGAAGATCCTCTACATATGTCAAATAACTGAGAAATCGTGAGAGTTCTATGTCATTGTTATATGAAAGTCTGCGACTGTGTTGTCTGGGAAAAGCTATGGCAGGTGCTTGCACAGTTCAGTGCCCCACCACACTTGATAGCATTGATCAGAAATCTGTACAATAACCATCTCACAGATGCGAAGTGCTAGCACTGCTGCTTTCTTCAGTGTATCAAAAGGATTTTGCCCTATCCTCCCAAACCGTACGCCGTCTGTACCGAACATGTCATTACGACAGCTCTTGATGGGTGAACTAAAGGCACCACAACAGGAGGAAGAAATCGTGCGATTTTTCGAAGACATCGTGCGTTTATCCAAATGCGAATGTAAACTTCATGAGATACAAACAAAAGCAAAGAACGTTAGTCTGTTATATGGATTAAACATCAGTCTACTACGTGCAAACTCATGTTAACTGATCGATAGAAACAGGTCCAACTCACAGGTCGATTAAAGGAACTGGAAGTCATGCATTCTTTCATCTCTCCATCTGAGACGTGGCAGTTCTGAAGATGAGATAAGAAAACGAATAACGGTAGGCTGAATGGCGATGAAGAAGCTCACGAAGATCTGGCAAAAACGAGCGTTAACGAACAGCACAGATATCCGGTTTGTTGAAACACTCAGACTTTCCATCTTGTTTTGTGACTGCAAAACATGGACCCTTAAGACCAAGGACAAGCAATGTATAAATGTATTTGAGCTTTGGACCGAAAGAAGAAGTAGGTCGAAAGAAGAACTAATGTGTCAGTTATTGGGCAACTTAGTGTCTTCAGGCGCTGTACTTCTCGCGCCAATAAAAAACTTCTCCAGTTGTTTCGCCATATTGTAAGAAGAGATGGGGAATAGAGAAAATAACCATGCAAGGAAAGATCGAGGGCACGAGACCAACAAGAGAGCAGCGCGAAGGTGAACAGATCAAATCAAGATCTCTAGTCTACCTCTTCAGCACGCTCCCCAGCGACTTGTGATGAAGATGATGACGATGACGATAGAGGAAGACATGGGTATGAATTCTGAAAAGATTGTGTTTCTGGCGGATAAATTAAAATTTACGAGAATAATCGGAATGCTCCAAAATTAAAACTATTTGCTTATTGGGGGAATAGTATGCCTTTGTGGTTGAAAGTAAAGCTAAAGAAACAGGAATGTCACTTTTTAATAAAATTTCAGCTGGCATGTACACATTAAGGCAATATCTGAAATTCGTTTAAACAGTACATAAAACCCCATCCTGAAGTGTTCCCTGAGTGATTTAAATCGTTTCTTGTCCGTCAAGTTGACTTCCGGAGAAGTATTTTTAGGTTAAATAATTTTCAATTTCATTTGACTCATTTAAATCTGAGGCTGCATAGCCTGACGCAGCCATTTCAATTCAGTGACGGCAGAGTCGTCCAATGATACACCTCACAGCATCCGGCGACAAAAGACGTACTGCAGCCAGAGGTAGGAGAGTGTCAGAAATTCCCTTTGACTGCCAGCGATAAATAGATAATACATCTAGTTTACTACGATGCAAACGAACACTACAATTCTCACAAAGACAGTTTCAGCTGGCAAACAGCAAAACGATCACCTGAATTAAGAAAAGCTATACAGTGTAGAGAGATTGTGAGATGTAAAGCACTTTACAAGTAACAAGTTCGCCTGACGTGCAGACATTATGTAGTTAAACTTGCAGTTGGATTTTTATAAATTCATTATGAAAGTCTCTGGTCAAGTAACATTACTGGTCGTTATTATTCGATAAATTCTACGTCATACAATGTACACATCTTAGAAAATAACAACTGACATTTTGTTGTTTCGCCGTCATAGCAGTAATACGTTATACTCTATTAAACACAATTGCAGAGAGTACAACAAAACTTTGTATATTAAGCAATCTTCTTCGTATTTCACATCAGCTTGATTATAAAATCGAGTTCATGGATATACGCGGTTCGCTAAATTTTATGATTATTATGCTTCTTTTGTGTTTTGTATGCAAGGCTTGATTGTGAGAGTGTGTATGGTTCAACAGTTTAGAGCTAGCAGGGACGTAATAAATTACCTGGAAAGCAAATGACCAGCTATTTTCTGTATACGGATACAAAACTCATAAGCGAGTTAGTTGCTCGTGTTACTGCCGTAAGTTGCAGATAGCAAAAAAGTTTTTATTGCAACCATTAAGAAGTGTTTACAATGCAGAAGTAACAGCTATTAAAGAAGCAGTTACGTTTGGACTGGAAAAGGGAGCAAAACACTAATTCTCATACTCTAGAAGTGCTTAGGGGCAATTAGAGCATCGAAAGTGGAAAGCTGATAACAGTTGTATCTACGATGTGGCGGATTTAATAATGAAAGCCAACAGTGAAAATATACCGTATATCAAAGGGGCATTAAGGTATTCGACAGTAGTAGATGGTTATGCAAAAGAAAATATCATGGATGGAGACCCGATATTTACGCAGCTTCCGTATTCTGACTTCCTCCATGTTCCGAAAACAAAGGCATACGATAAATGGGAACAGCAGTGGCCAATACCGCAGCAGAACACAGGGCTTTTCCTTCGCTCCAGTCCAATGCAATTTTTCCAATTAGTCAGAAAAATTTCTCGAGGAGATATGTAACACCAACTACTACAACAAGGCTGGGACAAACCTGTTTCCCTGCACATCTCTACAGGACTGGAGTGACAGACTCTCCTGCATGCAGTTAACATACAGAAGACGACGGAGATCTTGATCTTATTATTTTAGGACGTTCGAAAAACGCTCTACATCAAAATAAACTTTTGGGAAAGCCTCGCAAAAATGAAGATTCATTTGCCAACGAATATTAATACATAAATGAGTGAGAACAACCTGAAAATCAATGGTTTAATATTACTATACCTAGAAGAAGCCGAGATAAAGCTCTGAGAAACAAAATACTGAATTCGAATTTTATTCATGCATCACTGCAGTCACTAACCTAAACAGTTATATTGGCAGTGCTGTTTGCTATAAAAAGCCAATAAAACTGGTTTAAGAAATTTGATGTGACTTGGCGATGTTGTATGAGCGTTCAAATAAGTTCTAAGAAACGTTATATCCACATCTATGGCGATACATACACTTGGGAATGGGCAGAGCCCGAAACTAGTAGTGCAAATAAACCATTTTAAACACAACTCAATGGAATAACACTCCTTTTTTCAAATTTATTGAGTCTGTGAGGCCCACCCAGAAGGAAAAAAATGTCCTAAAGAGAAAATTCCCAGTGAAGTTTAGTTATACACTAAGGCGACGGTCACCACTGTAAAGAGCTATGCCCGTATCGCGCATAGTGCAATGAAACAGATTCAGCGAAATGAACAGGAGCTTAGTACAGACATCAAGCAATACTTTTAATTAATTTATAAAATCCTAGTGATCAATAGTAAAAGTGATCTGTCATATAATGTTTACCATTGTTTTAGGGCGCCTCTGGCATTCCCAATGATCTCCCTACTGAGAGAGACAATAATTACGAAGAACAATAAACCTCAATTCAACTTTAACTCTCCCTGTCGCCTACATCATTTCATGGACATTTAAAGTGTATTCGTGAAATTAACTGATTATTCTGATAATATAAAAGTGCCAAGTGAATTAGTGATGATTTAAATGTGAACAGCAATAACTTTACACCACAATTACGACGCAGTCTGAACGTTGCTCAAGGGTATGTTACGTCGTGCAGTTGTTGAATACGCGACGTAGCAACGCCTTGACCACAGAATAATAATTAACAACTTAATATCCTCGCAAAATTCATAATGTGGCCTCGGCTTTGGTAATGGAATGATGATTCAACACAATATTTTTTAATGTTTCAATAACCATTCTCAAACCGGGCATAAGAACTACAGACAGCAAGTTCGCGTAAACTGAAGGGTCTGTCGCAAACACGCAAGGGACGTTCGGTCATTTCAGGTCAAGGGAGTCATCGCGTTATCGAGTGGTGCAGTCGCTACATTTATAAGCGAAGAAGATCGACAGACAACGAACACAACTGCTTTCATTACAAGCAAGGGCGGGGCTCACACTCCGGTGTGCTGCTCCATCGAGACAGTGATATCGTTCTCGAGATACAGTATATGAAAATAACCAAACCACGCGAAGAGGCGAGGAATTTTTTTTCTTCTAATAGTTACAGATTGGCGTTGTCGTGATCGACAGACGCCGTTCCACGTCATCTCGACTGGGACACCCATCACCATCGAGCCGAGAGAGAACAGCGCAACATCGGATATGGGAAACCGCCTAAAAACAACTAACTACGCGGTACACTGTCCCTCGTCATTAACTTGCCGAGCGGATTCGTTTCGGGATCCGTCCGTTTCCCCGAATCCCGGAAGCGGCTTGGAGAAGCAGGCTTCTATCCCTGGGGTTCATAGCGCCCTACTTTCACAGTAAACACACTACCCTATGACAACTCCTATATCTGTAACTCGTTGTCAAAAATTTTGAAACGGAGAATCGACGAAATAAGAAACCGTACGTACGCTAGACTATGTCAATATGCGAGAATATTTAATGTTCATGAAATCAGTAAACGGGAATAACAACACAAGCAGTTCGCCTGATGCCTTTTCTCTATCAGTTTATGTGCTGTATGACAGTGGAATGGATTAACGTTAACAATATTTAAAGGGATTTCACGTAACAAATTTCATTAAGAAGACTAATTTGATTTCGTCGTTTTAATCCTTAATTGTGAGTAGTGGAAATACAAAATAAACGCGATATATTTAATAAAATTCATTGTTGGTATTGATCTCACCACTTCTCTTAAAAAGCAGGCAGTAATGCATGTATTCACAACATACAATCAGATCAAGGACTATATACATATGTTCTGTCACAGAATGTATCACTCAGGAAATATATTCAGATCGAGAACTAATAAAACTTAAACAACTGGTAATTATGCACGACAATTAGCTGTGCGACTCGATTATCGGCCAACTTGAAGTTAATATGTCATTGGAGAGCATGTACGAATCATACATCAACATCAATTGCAGTGTGTGGTGCCACACAACGTGGCACTACACAAAACTGGCACTAACAGCTTAGGCACATGGGGAACACACACGACACAGATCTGTAAGTCCACGGTATTGATGATAAGTTGAGAAAACCGTCCCGAAACACATGTGCTACAAGACGCCACTGCTTCCTGCGCATGTACCCCGACATCACTATGGGATATGATCACCATGCACACGTACACAGGCCGCACAATGGGTTGGCATAATCTGGACCAGGTGGTCGAGCAGCTGCTGGGGCACAGCCTCCCAGTCTTGCACCAGTGCCTGTCGGAGCTCCTGAAGTGTCGTAGGGGTTCTAAGACGTGTAGCGATACGTCGACTGAGAGTATCACAGACGTGATCGATGGGGTATAGGTCTGGAGAACAGGCAGGCCACTCCATTCGCCTGATATCTTCTGTTTCAAGGTACTCCTCCACGACGGCAGCTCGGTGGGACCGTGCGTTATCATCCATCAGGAGGAAGGTGGGACCCACTGCACCCCTGAAAAGGTGGACATACTAGTGGAAAATGACGTCCCTATACACTTGACCTGTTACAGTTCCTCTGTCAAAGACATGCAGGGGTATATGTGCACCAATCATAATCTCATGACACACCATCAAACCACGACCTCCAAACAGGTCCCTTTCAAGGATATTAAGGGTTTAGTATCTGGTTCCCAGTTCACGCCAGATGAAAACCCAGCGAGCATCATTGTTCAGACTATACCTGGACTCGTCCGTGAACATAACCTGGGACCACTGTTCCAATGACCATGTACTGTGTTCTTGACACCAGGCTTTAAAGGCTCTCCTGTGACCAGGGGTCAGTGGAATGCACCTTCAGGTCTCCGGGCAAATAAACGATGACTGTTCAGTCGTCTGTAGGCTGTGTGTCTGGAGACAACTGTTCCAGTGGCTGCGGTAAGGTCCCGAGCAAGGCTACCTGCAGTACTCCGTGGCCGTCTGCGGGAACTAATGGTGAGACATCGGTCTTCTTGTGCTGTTGTACCCTGTAGACGTTCCGTGCTGTAGCGCCTGGACACGTTTCCTGTCAGCTGGAATCGTTGCCGTAATCTTGAGATCACACTTGTGGCACACGGAGGGTCCATGCTACGACCTGCTGTGTTTGACCAGCCTCCAGTCGCCCTAGTATTCTACCCGTCACAACGTCATCAATATGTGTTCTTTGAGCCATTTTCAACACGCAGTCACCATTAGCACGTCTGAAAACGTCTGCACACTTACTAGCTGCACCGTACTCTGACATGCACCAACACACCTCTGCGTATGTGGACTGCTGCCAGCGCCACCGTGCAACGACCGCAGGTCAAATGCACATCATGGTCATACCCCGAGGTGATTTAAACCCGTAAACCGCCCACCAGACCGTTGTTCCACCATGCATCAGCATTATCCTTAATTTATGAGCATGAGTGTAGTATTTGCCAAAGAGTACAGTCATCAATTACTAAATTTTTATTACATATTCTGCTGTCTGCGTTTACCAAAATGTAATACTGTTGACGTACTGATTCAGACATTGCGGCTTAATTGCTGTTAATCCTTGTGCTAATATTTTTCATTGCCATGCGGACATAAGAAAACAAATGAATCAAATTCCTTCCGCAAATGTCGTAAATTGTTACTGGTTGACGTTAGAATGTATTACTTTTATAATTGCTCAGTTTTACATATGAAAGTGTGTTTTCCAACAACGATTTTTGAATCTAGGTTGATGACACAATGAAGTAACCAACAGTGAAAAAACCGGCCTTGCTGCGTTTCATTATTTCAGGTATGCTTTATGATATTTTTATGTATATTCCGTTGTTTACGTATGTAACCCGCCAGATTTTTTATGTTGTCAAAAAATGGTTCAAATGGCTCTGAGCACTATGGGACTTAACATCTGAGGTCATCAGTCCCCTAGAACTTAGAACTACTTAAACCTAACTAACCTAAGGACATCACACACATCCATGCCCGAAGCAGGATTCGAACCTGCGACCGTAGCAGTCGCGCGGTTCTAGACTGTAGCGCCTAGAACCGCTCGGCCACCCCGGCCGGCTTTTATGTTGTCAGCATTGTTATTGCTTGTTTGTTAATTTTCAGAGCTTAGAGTAGACTACCTGTGGTGTTGGAGGGTGCTAATGTTACAACCGAACTCTGACATCTCACATACACTGAGGTGACAAAAGCCATCAAATACGTCTTGATCTCGAGTGGATATTTTTGCCCAGTGTAGTGCAGCAGCTCGACGTGGCATGCACTCAACACGTCGTTGGAAGTCCCCTGCGCACATTTTGAGCCAAGCTGCCTCTACAGCCGCCCGTAATTGCGAAACTGTTGTCAGTGCAGGATTTTGTGCACGAGCTGACTTCCACATTACATCCCACAAATGTTCGATGCGATTCACGTTGGGCTATTTGGGTGGCCGAATCATTCGCTCGAATTGTCCTGAATTTTCTTTAAACCAATCGCAAACAACTGCGACTCAGTGACTTGACGCATTGTCATTCACGAAAATTTCATCGCTGTTTGGAAACATTAAGTCGATGAATGGCTGCAAATGATCAATGATCGTTTCATTTGGACCAGAGGACCCAATACACTCCACGTAAACCATGAAGTAGCCACTAACAGCCTGCGCAGTGTCTTTCCGTTAACGTGGGTCCATGGCTTCGCGGGGTCTGCCCCACAATCGAACCTTACAATCAGCTCTTATTATCTGAAATCGGGACTCATCTGACCGGGCGACCGTTTTCCAGTCGTGTAGGGTCCAATCGGTATGGTCACGAGTCCTGGCAGCATAGGCATTCGCGTCTGTCGTCTGCTGCCATAGCCCATTAAGGCCAAATTTCAGATATGTTCGTCGTACGTCCCTGGTTGATTTCTGCGGTTATTTCAGGCAGTGCTGCTTTTCTGTTAGCACTGACAACCCTACACAAACGACACAATTCCCGGACGTCAAGAGAAGGTCGTCGGCCACGGCATTCTCGACACACTCTTGACGCTGTCGATCTCGGAATATTGAATTCCGTAACGATATCCGAAGTGGAATGTCCCATGCGCTTATCACTCCGCGTTTAAAGTATGTTAACTTCCATCGTCTAGCCATAATCTACGGCTATAAAAGTTTAGTAATTGATGACTGTATTCTTTGGAAAATACTACACTCATGCTCATAAATTAAGGATAATGCTGATACATGGTGGAACAACGGTCTCGTGGGCGGTTTGCGGGTTTAAATTACATGGGGGTATGACCATGCGGTGCATTTGACCTGCGGTCGTTGCACTGTGGCGCTGGCATCTACATCTACATCTACATCTACATCCATACTCCGCAAGCCACCTGACGGTGTGTGGCGGAGGGTACCCTGAGTACCTCTACCGGTTCTCCCTTCTATTCCAGTCTCGTATTGTTCGTGGAAAGAAGGATTGTCGGTACGCTTCTGTGTGGGCTCTAATCTCTCCGATTTTATCCTCATGGTCTCTTCGCGAGATATACGTAGCAGGGAACAATATACTGCTTCACTCTTCGGTGAAGGTATGTTCTCGAAACTTTAACAAAAGCCCGTACCGAGCTACTGAGCGTCTCTCCTGCAGAGTCTTCCACTGGAGTTTATCTATCATCTCCGTAACGCTTTCGCGATTACTAAATGATCCTGTAACGAAGCGCGCTGCTCTCCGTTGGATGTTCTCTATCTCTTCTATCAACCCTATCTGCTACGGATCCCACACTGCTGAGCAGTATTCAAGTTGTGGGCGAACAAGCGTACTGTAACCTACTTCCGTTGTTTTCGGATTGCATTTCCTTAGGATTCTTCCAATGAATCTCAGTCTGGCATCTGCTTTACCGACGATCAACTTTATATGATCATTCCATTTTAAATCACTCCTAATGCCCACTCCCAGATAATTTATGGAATTAACTGCTCCCAGTTGCTGACCTGCTTTTTTGTAGCTAAATGATAAGGGATCTATCTTTCTATGTATTCGCAGCACATTACACTTGTCTACATTGAGAT
The DNA here is from genome assembly GCF_023898315.1 of Schistocerca nitens. Lineage (NCBI taxonomy): Eukaryota > Metazoa > Arthropoda > Insecta > Orthoptera > Acrididae > Schistocerca > Schistocerca nitens. The sequence goes on along the minus strand of NC_064614.1, from coordinate 229,819,009 downwards.
TCAATTGCCATTCCCTGCACCATGCGTCAATTCGCTGCAGATCCTCCTGCATTTCAGTACAATTTTCCATTGTTACAACCTCTCGATACACCACAGCAAAAAGCCTCAGTGAACTTCCGATGTCATCCACCAGGTCATTTATGTATATTGTGAACAGCAACGGTCCTATGACACTCCCCTGCGGCACACCTGAAATCACTCTTACTTCGGAAGACTTTTCTCCATTGAGAATGACATGCTGCGTTCTGTTATCTAGGAACTCCTCAATCCAATCACACAATTGGTCTGATAGTCCATATGCTCTTACTTTGTTCGTTAAACGACTGTGGGGAACTGTATCGAACGCCTTGCGGAAGTCAAGAAACACGGCATCTACATGTGAACCCGTGTCTAAGGCCCTCCGAGTCTCGTGGACGAATAGCGCGAGCTGGGTTTCACATGACCGTCTTTTTCGAAACCCATGCTAATTCCTACAGAGTAGATTTTTAGTCTCCAGAAAAGTCATTATACTCGAACATAATACGTGTTCCAAAATTCTACAACTGATCGACGTTAGAGATATAGGTCTATAGTTCTGCACATCTGTTCGACGTCCCTTCTTGAAAACGGGGATGACCTGTGCCCTTTTCCAATCCTTTGGAACGCTTCGCTCTTCTGGAGACCTACGGTACACCGCTGCAAGAAGTGGGGCAAGTTCCATCGCGTACTCTGTGTAAAATCGAACTGGTATCCCATCAGGTCCAGCGGCCTTTCCTCTTTTGAGCGATTTTGTTTATCTATCCCTCTGTCGTCTATTTCGATATCTACCATTTTGTCATCTATGCGACAATCTAGAGAAGGAACTACAGTGCAGTCTTCCTCTGTGAAACAACTTTGGAAAAAGACATTTAGTATTTCGGCCTTTAGTCTGTCATCCTCTGTTTCAGTACCATTTTGGTCACAGAGGGTCTGGACATTTTGTTTTGATCCACCTACCGCTTTGACATAAGACCAAAATTTCTTAGGATTTTCTGCCAAGTCAGTACACAGAACTTTACTTTCGAATTCATTGAACGCCTCTCGCATAGCCCTCCTCACACTACATTTCGCTTCGCGTAATTTTTGTTTGTCTGCAAGGCTTTGGCTATGTTTATGTTTGCTGTGAAGTTCCCTTTGCTTCCGCAGCAGTTTTCTAACTCGGTTGTTGTACCACGGTGGCTCTTTTCCATCTCTTACGATCTTGCTTGGAACATACTCATCTAACGCATAATGTACGATGGTTTTGAACTTTGTCCACTGATCCTCAACACTATCTGTACTTGAGACAAAACTTTTGTGTTGAGCCGTCAGGTACTCTGAAATCTGCTTTTTGTCACTTTTGCTAAACAGAAAAATCTTCCTACCCTTTTTAATATTTCTATTTACGGCTGCAATCATCGATGCCGTAACCGCTTTATGATCGCTGATTCCCTGTTCTGCGTTAACTGTTTCAAATAGTTCGGGTCTGTTTGTCACCAGAAGTTCTAATATGTTATCGCCACGAGTCGGTTCTCTAACTGCTCAAGGTAGTTTTCAGATAAAGCACTTAAAAAAATTTCACTGGATTCTTTGTCCCTGCCACCCGTTACGAACGTTTGAGTCTCCCAGTCTATATCCAACAAATTAAAATCTCCACCCAGGACTATAACATGGTGGGGAAATCTACTCGAAATATTTTCCAAATTATCCTTCAGGTGCTCAGCCACAACAGCTGCTGAGCCAGGGGGCCTATAGAGACATCCAATTACCATGTCTGAGCCTGCTTTAACCGTGACCTTCACCCAAATCATTTCACATTTCGGATCTCCGTCAATTTCCTTCGATACTATTGCACTTCTTATCGCTATAAACACGCCTCCCCCTTCACTGTCCAGTCTGTCTCTGAGGTATACATTCCAGTCTGAGTTTAGGATTTCATTACTGTTTACGTCTGGTTTCAGCCAACTTTCTGTCCCTAGTATTATATGGGCGTTGTGACCGTTTATTAATGAGAGCAGTTCTGGGACCTATCTATAGACGCTCCTGCAGTTTACTATTAGCACATTAATATTGTTATTCTCTGTTGCATTTTGCCTATTCCTACCTTGACACGTCTCAGGAGGCGTCTTGTCGGGCCTAGGGAGGGAATTCTCTAACCTAAAAAACCCCCATGTGCACTCCACACGTACTCCGCTACCCTTGTAGCCGCTTCCGGCGTGTAGTGCATGTCTGACTTATTCATGGGGACTCTACATTTCTCCACCCGATAGCAGCAGTCCACATACGCAGGATGTAGGTTGCAGTAGTTACTGGGAGATGAAGAAGCTTGCGCTTTCGCAATTATGAACAGCTGTAGACGCAGCATGGCTCAAAATTTCCGCAGGGGACTTCCAACGACGTTTTGAGTCATTGTCGAGTTGCTGCAAAATGTCCCACTCGATATTAGAATGTATGTTATTCAATCTTTATATTGAGCAAGCAGTAAAGGAAACAAAAGAAAAATTCGGAGTAGGTATTAAAATCCATGGAGAAGAAATAAAAACTTTGAGGTTTGACGATGACATCGTAATTCTGTCAGAGACAGCAAAGGACTTGGAAGAGCAGTTGAACGGAATGGATAGTGTCTTGAAAGGAGGATATAAGATGAACATCAACAAAAGCAAAACGAGGATAATGGAATGTAGTCGAATTAAGTAGGGTGATGCAGAGGGAATTACATTAGGAAATGAGACACTTAAAGTAGTAAAGGAGTTTTGCTATTTGGGGAGAAAAATAACTGATGATGGTCGAAGTAGAGAGGACATAAAATGTAGACTGGCAATGGCAAGGAAAGCGTTTCGGAAGAAGAGAAATTTGTTAACATCGAGTATAGATTTAAGTGTCAGGAAGTCGTTTCTGAAAGTATTTGTATGGACAGTACCCATGTATGGAAGTGAAACATGGACGATAAATAGTTCGGACAAGAAGAGAATAGAAGCTTTCGAAATGCGGTGCTACAGAAGAATGCTGAAGAGTAGATGGGTAGATCACATAACTAATGAGGAGGTATTGAATAGAACTGGGGAGAAGAGCAGCTTGTGGCACAACTTGACTAGAAGAAGGGATCGGAGGGCAGCGTGGAGGGTAAAAATCGTATAAGGAGACCAAGAGATGAATATACTAAGCCGATTGAGAATGATGTAGGTTGCAGTAGTTACTGGGAGATGAAGAAGCTTGCACAGGATAGAGTAGCATCGAGAGCTAGCTGCATCAAACCACTCTCAGGACTGAAGACCACAACAACAACAACACCCATAATCACCTCGGAAGCCTTTTCACACGAATCAATTACGTACAAATAACAGCTCCGCCAGTGCACAGCGCTTTTTCAACTTGTGTGAGCGATGCTACCGTCATCTGTATAGGAACATATCGATGTCCTTCGACTATTGTCAAAAAGGTGGTTCAAATGTCTCTAAGCACTATGGGACTTAACATCTGAGGTCATCAGTCAACTAGACTTCGAACTACGAGTACTTAAACCTAACTAACCTAAGGACATCACACACATCGATGCCCGAGGCAGGATTGGAACCTGCCACCGAAGCAGCAGCCCGGTTCCGGACTGAAGCCCCTAGAACCGCTCGGCCACTGCGACCGGCTCGTCTATTGTCACTTCAGTGTCTGTCACCAAAGTAATAGATATCTGATGGAGGCAGTTCACGAATGAATCTAAACTGCAAAGTAGGCAGACAACATATTTTTTTCGAAACTGTTAATGACGTAATCACCTCCTCGCGAACCATGGACATTGTTAAGGTGGGAGGCTGAAGCCAGAGGGAAACTACAACCGATATACCTGCTGAGGACGTGGAGCTGTATTGCATGGAGCTATACTGTGCGCCTTACTAAAAAAAATATCCTGGACATAAAACAGATCCCTGTTCCAATATCCAGGCGGCTACTACTCGGGAGGATGTTGTTATGGGGAAATACAAAACTGGCATTCTACAGGTCGTTATGTGAACTCTTAGAACCCTTAATCGGGTAGGTGGGTTGGAGAATTAGAGAATTTGAAGAGGTAAATGGGTAACTTGCTGTAAATGGAAGAGATGGAAAAATATTAGGATGAAAAGGACTAGGGGAAAGGAATGAAAGGGGAAGTCGCTAAATAGAATATTGCAAAAGCACAAATTAATCGTTGCTAATATTCCCTCTTTCTCTTCCTCACCCCATCCCGCTCTCTCTCTCTCTCTCTCTCTCTCTCTCTTGCTCTCTCTCTCTCATACCCGCACAGACACACTTGCAACTCACGTGTACGCACTTCTTCACAGATGTACGACCTAAGCACAAATTTTAACACTAAAAGACTTTTGTACTCAAACAAATGTCACATATAATTACAAATTATGTAGGAAAGCTAACCCAGCGGCAATACAGAGTTTTTTAAACCTCGTTAAGGAACAAAAGTGTTAGGCTGTTTATAGTGCCGATAACATAGATGACAAATATAATGCTTTTCTTAACACGTTTCTCATGCTCTTTGAGAGTTGCTTTCCATTAGAACGTTCTAAACGGGCTACTAGCATTAATAGGTAGCCCGGGAGGCTGACTAGTGGGACAAGGATATCATATAGAACAAAGCGAGAATTAAATCAAGGAGCAATCAAGCTACAGTGGCCCATTACAAACAGTATTGTAAGGTGCTTAAAAACGTTACTAGAAAGGCAAAGAGTATGTGGTTCGTAAATAGAATGACTAATTCACAGGATAAAGTTAAAACCATGTGGTCAGTTGTGAAGGAAGTGTCTCGTCAGCAGCACAAGGTCGACGGTATAGAGTCACTTCACAGCAAAAATATTTCTGTTACTGATAAGTTAGATATACGTACAGTATTTAACAATCATTTTCTGAGCAATGCTGGTGAATTATATAAAAACTTAGTTTCTACAGCGAATCATATAACTCTCTTGGAAAAGTGCCTTTCCCATGTTGGTGACTGAAATAGACCTCTGTGTTACGGACTGGGGGGAGATTGAGTCCATAATTAAAACTTTGAAGTCTAAGGACTCTCATGGATATGATGAAGTGCCTAACAGAATATTTAAGTACTGTGCTGCACATGTTAGCTCTGTACTTAGCCATACTTGTAATTTTTCCTTTAAGTCTGGTCAGTTTTCTGAACGATTAAACTACTCAGTAGTAAAGACGCTTTATAAAAAGGGAGAAAGGGATAATGTAGACAATTTTAGACCTGTTTCTATGCCATCAGTGTTTGCTAAAGTTATTGAAAAGGCTGTATATGTAAGGATAATTAATCTTTTTATATCACATAATTTGCTATCAAATACACTGTTCGGCTTTAGAAGTCGTTTAACAACTGAAAATGCTATATTCTCTTTTCTCTTTAAGGTACTGGATGGATTAAACAAAAGGTTTCGGACGCTAGGCATAGTTTTGATTCAACTAAGGCGTTCGACTGTGTTGATCACAAAATATTGCTCCAGAAGTCGGACCATTATGGAATACGAGGAGTATCTCAGAATTGGTTCACCTCTTACTTTAACAACAGACAGCAAAAGGTCATTATTCACAGTGTTGAGAACGGCTGTGATGTGGGGTCTGAGTGGGTTCTAGGTAATCATGAAACATTTCTGTTTGCTGATTACACTAGCTTTGTACTAAAGGATGTTGGGTGCAACATTGGCTGTTTCAAAAAGTGTAGTTCATAACATAAGTTGATGGCTTGTAGAAAATATACTAAAGCTAAATCACAGCAAGACTCAGTTTTAACAGTTTCTAACACACAACTCAACAAAACCCAAAATTTTAATTTCACACAATGGGTATATGATCAATGAAACTGAACCGTTCAAATTTCTAGGTGTTCAGATAGATAATAAACTGTCGTGGAAAGCCTACGTTCATGATCTTGTTCAAAGACTTAATGCTGCCATTTTTACTTTTCGAACGGTTTCTGAAGTAAGTTATCATTCGACACAAAAATTAGTCTACTTTGCTTATTTTCATTCCCTTATGTTCTATGGTGTTATATTTTATGGTAACTCTTCCCATTCTCAAAGGATATTTTTGGCCCAGAAACGGGCAGCTCGGACAATAAGTGGTGTAAGTGTGTAAGTTCACGAACCCCTTGTCGACCCCTGTTCACTAGTATGGGTATTCTGACATTGGCTTTTCAATATGCATAATCTTTACTGTCATTTCATCTTAACAATATCAGCTTATTTCCAAGAATTAGCAGCTTTCACTCAGTTAGTAATAGACAGAAATCGAGTCTGCATTTGGATCGCACTTCCTTGAAAAATGGCTCTGAGCACTATGGGACTTAACATCTATGGTCATCAGTCCCCTAGAACTTAGAACTACTTAAACCTAACTAACCTAAGGACATCACACAACACCCAGCCATCACGAGGCAGAGAAAATCCCTGACCCCGCCGGGAATCGAACCCGGGAACCCGGGCGTGGGAAGCGAGAACGCTACCTCACGACCACGAGATGTGGGCGCACTTCCTTGACTCTTGTGCAGAAAGGTGTGCAGTATAATGCTGCATCCATTTTCAGTGAACTACCACAAGAATTCAAAAATATTAGCAGTAATCCAAGCGCTTTCAAATCGAAACTGAAGAATTTCCTCATGGGTCACTCTTATTCTGTCAAGGAGTTCCTTGAAAAATTAAGCTGAGGCCTATGTTATATTGTTGATTTTGTTTACTTAAACTTGTGGTTTGACTCTTTCTCGATTCATAAACATTTAATTTGATCTTTTATTTATTTTATATTGCAATTTCAGGTACTGACACGTTCCATGATCTTAGAGATTTACTCCTCAATCTGGTCCTACGGAATTAAAAGTCTAAGTAAATAAACAAGCTGTATTGGTGCTGTAATTAGTTATTGTAATACTTGCCAATCCTCAACACTCAACGACCCACAAACATGCTGCCGTACATTCAATTATACATCTCCTAATATCCTTCCCCATGAGTGACGACAACTTCAAAATGGAATTAAATGGAATTAGACAAACAGCATTAAACAATGGCTACCCTCCTAACTTAATGGAATCCATAACGTACAAAAAGCAGAAACATGGGGTGTACTCTCTTCTTTCCCCTGTTGTGGACGCACCACCGCAAGTACACAATAAATGGTGCACAATACCTTATTTAGGAAAAGTCTCATTGGATATGGCCAGAAAGCGTAAATCCAGGAAAGCAAAAGCATAGTTTTATGTGCACACACTTGGCTAATGGTAAAGACAGCACTCCAGATTTGGAAAAGAATTAAATATATAAAATTACCAGTAATACTGGAAAATTCTGTATATGTTGCCTTGCAGGGAAACAGCACCCGCTTGAAGGAACACAATGAAAGTTGTAAAATTAGATAAGTAGACTCTGCTTTTGCAGACCACCTCCTTAAAGGAGGCCATAGTTACAAGGTGAAACATGAAGTAATACATATATCTATACAGAAAGGAAGATGGACTATCTCGGTGTTATGGAAATTAATAAACGTACGTCCATCAGCCCAAGCTTAGTACTGAATGAGCAGACACAGTTCCCTTACTCGCCCCCCCTAACTGAGGATACTGCTCATGGTCCCATCCAGGACATGTTGTAAATTACTCCTCTTACTCATATTCTCCATTTTCCTTTATTTCAGTTACTATAATTTATCCTGTTCGGTTAGAAAACTTTACTTTGTATAATCGCAGCTGCTTCACTTACCTGCTTATTCTCACTGGTGTATCTTATCTGTTTGTAATTTAGGAGCCGGCCGGAGTGGTCGAGCGGTTCTAGGCGCTACAGTCTGGAGCCGCGCGACCGCTCCGGTCGCAGGTTCGAATCCTGCCTCGGGCATGGATGTGTGTGCTGTCCTTAGGTTAGTTAGGTTTAAGTAGTTCTAAGTTCTAGGGGACTGATGACCACAGTAGTTAAGTCCCATAGTGCTCAGAGCCATTTGAACCATTTTGTAATGTAGGACCTATTAACGATAAGATTATTTTGTTCAGCCACACCTTTGGAACATGTCACCATGATTTATTGATCACTTTATGAACAACTATTGTAATTTGTATATAGTTCATTAGCTAAATATGTCAGGTATTTTAGCTTAGTTAAATAATCTTACAACGCATTTTTACTGGTGTAATCTCCCTTGTTTTATTCCTAAATCCAACGTCAACATTTTTCATCTCTGGAAATGGATAGTGGACGAAACGCGAATGGGGGTAGCAATTTGAAGAGCAGAGGGGAAAATGTGCCTAGGCTCGTGCCGTGGGAAGAAAACCTCTGCGACTGTGGGATTGGTAGTAAGAGCAGTAGTGGCTTACTATCTGGGATAGTTCATCCAAGGCTGGGTTTGTTAGAATGGGTATCATGCATCATTACCGTGGCAGGCGAAGGTGATGCATCCGAGTTTGCTGCCACCACTGAATACCTGTAACAATCAGGATCGCTATATATTAGTGGGAGATCGGCCATAGATCATCTCACTGTGTGAGTGTGGAAGGGTGGGGCGGGGGGGGGGGGGGGGGGGGAGCTTGTCTGCATGTAGTGTACGGAGAAACTGCAGATCCACTAGTTTAGGATCTTTGATCCTACAAAATTACGCCGCACCACATACTTATCTTTGTATCTGACGATGGTGTAACAGCCGAAAATGGGTGTGTGAAATAAATAACAAATATTGGAGAATATTTCACTAGTATTGTGAATGTTTTCGTTCATAATCCTTAAAATATTCTACCAAGAACCGACGGATAGACAATCGATGCAAGATCTTCGTTTGGTAGGAAACCAGTTAACACGAACTTCCACTTTTTCGCAGCTGCAGTAGGCACGTAGCAGTGAAATAAAGCGAAGAGAACGGCCCCCAGTGGCAGCTAGAGAACGCAAGCCTTAGCCGCCAGCCTGCAATAGACGCCGGCAGCAGCAGGTGAGGCGGAGCGGGTGAAAGTGGTTTCACTGGAGGCACGGGCGTCGCCGGCTCGTAAATTCGTACACCGCCGCCTGAAGAAATGCCGCGGAAGACTGCGGGGGCAATAAAACGCGTGACCACGCGGGGATCCATTTTACGTCTGATTTGAGCGAGCGTCATTTCCGCACCCTAAACACTGCACGCTGCCTGGCGGGCCCGCACCTGGGATCCCAGTGGAAAGCCGGATTGGGCTTTCCATAGCTTAAGGTGAAACGGCTCGTCCGACAGCTACAAAGACTTCCTACCAGCATCTTGATCATAGTCCAACGAGAGGGACAATTCCAAATGATCTGTTTTTACGAGAGGCGTTCAATAAGTAATGCCACATTCTGAAAGCAGTGTAAGTGGGCTGCTTCTGTGTTGGCAGCGCTGTGTAGCGCTTTGCATTGGATCTCTGACTGCGATTTCTTTGTAAGAGACTCTGTGGCTGGTTGAACTCGTTATTGGGAGTAGTCGCCAGCAGTGATGGAATTACTGTTGGCAGTTGGATGTGAACGGCCAGCAGTGATAGATGTTAGATATGAGACGTGTAACGTCTCTTAGCAAAACACATATTATATGTGGTAAAAAAAGGAGAAAAGAATAATTGAACTGGATGATTGTAATCGCGTGGACAACGATTGTGTGAACTTTATGTAATAAAGACAAAGCATTATGTGCCATGTTTTGTTCTTGTATAGAATTATGTACCGATTTTTTTTAAAGATAATATCTGTGTCGGCGAGTACTGAAACCTACTTCTTAAATATCAAACAAAGATGACAATAAGTGACAAGTATAAATGGTAGTGACGGAACATTAATTTCTCTGCCGTCTTCTTGGAGTTACGTAAGTAGGAAGAGCCTGTGACGTTATATTGTACGCTTGCGTAGCATTCTTTTGTCAAGATTGAGAGACGTACGCCATTACGTACTCACTGTAAAGAGCTGCGCTACGAACGAACGAGCCGCTGCCGCGGCGCATTCAAACTGCATTAAATGAAACCAATCATACCGCAAAGAAGCGGACAGGTTGACACGGGCTGCGGATGATATATTATTAACAGTGCAAAAGGATAATATACCTTCATAACTTAAAAGAAATCATGCTGTGCGTAGTTCTGGTCTGGCAAACATTATAGTAGAAACATCTTTTTCTCTGTTAATAGTCTCATGTTCTCGTGTTAGTCGTGGTACTTATTGGAGTTTTACTGTTAACAAAAATCCACTGCAAAATTTTGATGTTGAACAAACATTGCGTACTGTAACATCAGTATTGATAACGAAATAATTTTCAGTAACCTTTTCAATAACAGTAAAGTAAGGAAGATATGTTGAACTTTAATGTGAGTTACAGCAACGAAACAATGTTCCTTTAGCAGAAAGCAAGATCCAGAATAATAAGGACATAATATATTTTGTTTTGTTGAAAATTAATGATCCAAAGAAAGTCACAGCACAGCATCCCTAAAACGTATTTCAGGGTTCTTTTCGTAGCAACATATTTTATCTCACGTATTAGTTGTTACGCGAGCAATAAAGCAAAGAAAATAGAGCCAGTGAAAGACGTTAGCACTGATGGAGGGTAGAGGCCTGAGGTGTTAGCGTAGGCTAACAACCTGTACGTGTTCGACTTGGAGACTGAATATTATTCATGATTATATAACTTTATACTTGATGTCAAAGACGATTTACGTTTGTATCTAAACTGGATGTCACATTATTAAGGTAAACAATACATTATTTGGCTTGCAACAAAATCTTTCCTTTGCTAACCACATGCCTATTAGTAGTTACACTACTGGCCATTAAAATTGCTACACCAAGAAGAAATGCAGATGACAAACGGATATTCATTGGACAAATATATTATACTAGAACTGACATGTGATTACATTTTCACGCAGTTTGGGTGCATAGATCCTGAGAAATCAGTACCCACAACAACCACCTCTGGCCGTAATAACGGCCTTCATACGCCTGGGCATCGAGTCAAACAGAGCTTGGACGGCGTGTACAGCTACAGCTGCCCATGCAGCTTCAACACGATACCACAGTTCATCAAGAGTAGTGACTGGCGTTTTGTGACGAGCCAGTTGCTCGGCCACCATTGACCAAACGTTTTCAATTGGTGACAGATCTGCAGAATGTTCTGGCCAGGGCAGCAGTCGAACATTTTCTGTATGCAGAAAGGCCCGTACATGACCTGCAACATGCGGTCGTGCATTATCCTGCTGAAATGTAGGGTTTCACAGGAACCGAATGAAAGGTAGAGCCACGGGTCGTAACATATCTGAAATGTAACGTCTACTATTCAAAGTGCCGTCAGTGCGAACAAGAGGTGACCGAGACGTGTAACCAATGGCACCCCATAAAATCAAGCCGGGTGATAAGCCAGTATGGCGATGACGAATACACGCTTCCGAAGTGTGTTCACCGCGATGTCGCCGAACACCAATGCGACCATCATGATGCTGTAAACAGAACCTGGATTCATCCGAAAACATGACGTTTTGCCATTCGTACTCCCAGGTTCGTCGTTGAGTACACCATCGCTGGCGCTCCTGTCTGTGATGCAGCGTCAAGGGTAACCGCAGCCATGGTCACCGAGCTGATAGTCCATGCTGCTGCAAACGTCGTCGAACTATTCGTGCAGATGGTTGTTGTCTTGCAAACGTCCCCATCTGTTGACTCAGGGATCGAGACGTGGTTGCACGATCCGTTACAGCCATGCGGATAAGATGCCTGTCATCTCGACTGCTAGTGATACGAGGCCATTGGGATCCAGCACGGCTTTCCGTATTACCCTCCTGAATCGACCGATTCCATATTCTGCTGACATTCATTGGATCTCGACCAATGCGAGCAGCAATGTCGCGATACGATAAACCGCAATCGCGATAGGCTACAGTCCGACTTTTATCAAAGTCGGAAACTTGATGGTACGCATTTCTCCTCCTTACACGAGGCATCACAACAACTTTTCACCAGGCAATGCCGGTCAACTGCTGTTTGTGTATGACAAATCGGTTGGAAACGTTCCTCACATCAGCACGTTGTAACTGTCGCCACCGGCGTCAACTTTGTTTGAATGCTCTGAAAAGCTAATCATTTGCATTTCACAGCATCTTCTTCCTGTAAGTTAAATTTCGCGTCTGTAGCACGTCATTTTCGTAGTGTAGCAATTTTAATGGCCAGTAGTGTAGAATATTTTATTTAGCTGGCATTATTGACGCTCGCTGTATTGCAGTTGTTCGCGTAATGAAGATTTTGGTGAGGTAAGTGCTTAATGAAATGTATAGTTTATTTATTTATTTGTTTGAGCAGTCAGATTGCGCCGAACAGATGAAAGTTGGAAGTTGCGAGATCCGGGCTGTAGAGTGGCTAAGGAAGAGCAGTCCAATGGAGATTAAAAACGTGTGCCGGACCGAGACTCGGGACTTTTGCTTTACGCGGGCAAGTGCTCTACCATCTGAGCTACCCAAGCACGACTCACGCCCCGTCCTCACAGTTTCACTTCTGCCAGTACCTCGACTCCTACCTTCCAAACTTTACAGAAGCTCTCCTAAGAACCTTGCAGAACTAGCACTTCTGGAAGAACGGATATAGCGGAGACATGGCTCAGCCACAGCCTTAGGGATGTTTCCAGGATGAGATTTTCACTCTGCAGCGGAGTGTGCGCTGATATGAAACTACCTGGCAGGAGAGCTTCTGTAAAGTTTGGAAGGTAGGAGACGAGGTACTGGCAGAAGTGAAGCTGTGAGGGCCGGGTGTGAGTCATGCTTGGGTGGCTCAGTTGCCAGAGCACTTGCCTGCGAAAGGCAAACGTCTCGAGTTCGAGTCTCGCTCCGGCACACACTTTCAAACTGCCAGGAAGTTTCATATCAAGGCACACTCCACTGCAGAGTGAAAATCTCCTTCCCGTCCAATGGAGTTTTGTGAACTCCTCTCAGGTATGCAGACTTGTAGTGAAGCGTTGCGTTGTCATAAAGAAGGAGAAGTTCGTTTGCATTTTTGTGGCTATGAACACGCTGAAGTCAGTTTTTCAATTCCCTGAAGGTAGCACGATACACTTCAGAGTTGATCATTGCATCATGAACGAGGAGATGAACCGGGATATCCTCTTCAGAATCCTAGAAGACCGTCGTCATGACTTTACCGGCTGACAGTGTGGCTTTGACCTCATTCTTCGGAGGAGAGCTGGTGTGGTGCCACTTCAGGGACTGTAGTTTTGTTTCCAGTTTTAGGTGATGAATCCAGGTTTCATCACCTGTGACAAACTACACTACTGGCCATTAAAATTGCTACACCACGAAGATGACATGCTACAGACGCGAAATTTAACTTACAGGAAGAAGATACTGTGATATGAAATGATTAGCTTTTCAGAGTACTCACACAAGATTCGCACCGGTGGCGACACCTATAACGTGCTGACACGAGGAAAGTATCCAACCGACTTCTCATACACAAACGGCAGTTGACCGGTGTTGCCTGGTGAAATGTTGTTGTGATGCCTCATGTAAGGAGGAGAAATGCGTACCATCACGTTTCCGACTTTGATAATGGTCGGAGTGTGGCCTATCGCGATTGCGGTTTATCGTGTCGCGACATTGCTGCTCGCATTGGTCGAGATCCAATGACTCTTAGCACAATATGGAATCGGTGGGTTCAGGAGGGTGATACGAAACGCCGTGCTGGATCCCAACGGCCTTGTATCACTAGTAGTCGAGATGACAGGCATCTTATCCGCATGGCTGTAACGGATCGTGCAGCAACGTCTCGATCCCTGAGTCAACAGATGGGGACGAATGCGAGACAAGAACCATCTGCACGAACAGTTCGACGACGTTTACAGCAGCATGGACTATCAGCTCGGAGACCATGGCTGCGGTTACCCTTGACGCTGCATCACAGACAGGAGCGCCTGCGATGGTGTACTCAACGACGAACCTGGGAGTACGAATGGCAAAACGTTATGTTTTCGGATGAATCCAGATTCTGTTTACAGAATCATGGTGGTCGCATTGGTGTTTGGCGACATCGCGGTGAACACACTTCGGAAGCGTGTATTCGTCATCGCCATACTGGCTTATCACCCGGCTTGATTTTATGGGGTGCAATTGGTTACACATCTCGATCACCTCTTGTTCACACTGACGGCACTTTGAATAGTAGACGTTACATTTCAGATATGGTACGACCCGTGGCTCTACCCTTCATTCGATCCCTGTGAAACCCTACATTTCAGCAGGATAATGCATGACGGGTCATGTACGGGCCTTTCTGGATACAGAAAATGTTCGACTGCTGCCCTGGCCAGAACATTCTCCAGATCTCTCACCAATTGAAAACGTTTGGTCAATGGTGGCCGAGCAACTGGCTCGTCACAAAACGCCAGTCACTACTCTGCGGTATCGTGTTGAAGCTGCATGGACAGCTGTAGCTGTACACGCCATCCAAGCTCTGTTTGACTCAATGCCTAGGCGTATGAAGGCCGTTATTACGGCCAGAGGTGGTTGTTGTGGGTACTGATTTCTCACGATCTATGCACCCGAACTGCGTGAAAATGTAATCACATGTCAATTATAGTATAACATATTTGTCCAATGAATACCCGTTTATCATCTGCATTTGGTCTTGGTGTAGCAATTTTAATGACCAGTAGTGTAAAATTGTCACGATCAACCTCGTACAGCGCAAGTAATTCTGCACAGATACTCCGTCATTGCTGTTTATAGGCTTCTGCTAGACGGCGAGGAACCCAGCTGGCACACACCGCTGAGTACATCATTTGGTACACGAATGTGTCAGCACTATCAATATTGACGTCCCGTCCATCAGCGAGGTGTTTAGTTGTGATCCGGTGATCATCTCGAACGAGAGAGTCCGCACGATTCAATATTGCAGGAAGGATCCACAACTGCGTGCGGCCGCCGGGCACGCTGGAAATCAGACAGGTTTGGTCGGCCTCGTTGCGATGATGACAGATGCCAAGCACAGCAGGCCTCCGTAGACATTCAGCTAGCGCCTATGAATATTTGAAATGCTCTACTTTTCCAGAAAAATAAACTCAGTGACAGCTCTTTGCTTGCAATGAACCTCCATTACAGGCGCAATTTTGAAGGCTACGTATGGCGGCGCCATTTAACGGAACTGCAGGGGCCATAGCGGGAATATTCAATGATGCCGCACAGCAAAGTCCGCATTTTTTTAAACCTAAATTGTTCGAGAAAAAATGTTGACACGCCCGCTAAACCCGCTGGGCAGAACAGGTAATAGGCTTGTGGAAAGGTTTCTCCTCCTAATTGTCATTTATTGTAATTTAATAACCTTTACAACCAAAGTGGCCCATAGCCGCACCTTAAACGAATGTAACTCTTTCACGGCTGAAGTTCTCCAAACAAGAACTCTTAACAATAAAAATCCAATTAAGATAGCAATAAAATAATTAAAAAACCAGCAAACATATGCCAAGTGCAATACAAATGGCTGAGGGCCACAATTAAATTTCAAAATTTTTGGATGTATTGCCATCGACTTTAAAGGCGGAAGGCCATAATGTTTAACAACAAGAAATCTTTTAAAATATCAACAGGATTAAAAAGCAATTAAAGAGGCAAAGAAAATGAATAAAAAAACGTATCCCCGCTACGTGGAAAGCCTTAAGGCTAAGCAGACAGAATGTACATATGCAAAGTGCAATAGCAACGGCTGAAGGCCACAATTAAATTTCAAAATTTTAAAATATATTACCACAATCTTTTAAAGGCAGAAGGCCGCAATGTTTAAGCTTGAAACATGAATTTAAAAATTAATTTTGGAAAATTTTAAGAAAATAAAAAAATAACCTTAAGCCTTGAATTTAAAGTAGCTGACAACAGATAATTAAACACAGGTGGCACTCAGAAGCGTCCAGGGAGGTCGGTCTCCCCTCGTTCACTTAGGCGAGACAGGTGGTGATCTATGCACCCAAACTGCGTGAAAATGTAATCACATGTCAATTCTAGTATAACATATTTGTCCAATGAAAACCCGTTTATCATCTTGATCCGTCGGTACCCAACCAGGGGACAGCCACAGAGTGACCGGCACAACGATTTGCTTCCCGTCAATCAGTACATGAGAACTCAAACCGGAAATGTTACAAACGTGATAATCCACAATGGAGTATGTATTACCTGTCAAAATTACACACCATGTTGCACAGCGACAACAGGTGAGGAAAGAACGCTGCCTGAAATTACATTAGTGGCCAGGGCAGGTAACCGGAACACTAACGGCCACTAGGCAGAAAATTCCGCTGGTACACTTGAATTCGAAACACGGTAATATAGTTAACTTCACTCAAAAGAACACTGTCTGAATTTGCGTCAGTGCCCAGGGCAGGTAACCAGAACACTAACGGCCACAAGACAGAAAATTCCACTGGTGCACTCAAATTGTAGTCGACCAAAATAGTTAATTGCACCGCATGCCGGCTAAATTTCAGCAGTAGAAACACTCGGTGTTGCTCACAGGAAAATCTCCCCAACAGCAAACCACCGAAACGAACCACCACAACGTGAATAGATGTGGCTTGGGTAGTTGAAACCACTACTAAACTCTGACGTCCTGGGTCGGTGAACCACGAAGTTCGTAGCGATCGGACAGCTCCACACTCGCTCCGACACTGCCGCAGGGTCTACCAGCGGCCCGACTGCCGCTGGCGGAGATAACTTCCCTCGTCCGCAACAACCGACCGACACCTTGTTGGTCTGTCGCCACTGCTGCTCTGTCGCGACTGCACTGCTGGTGCGTCTCCCAGTCACTTCCAAATACACGACGGCGGAAATACTGGCTCCGACCCAACCATGCAGAGGAAACACGCCCACTGGCTAAACGACATCCCCGCACCAGGAAAGGGCCGACCCACGTTCCACAAGATGGTAACTGAAGGGACCCAGAAGGGCTCTGAGAACCAGTTACACGTCGCCCGATGAGACGACCGACCTCTCAGAGGCAGTACGCCGACAACATTTAAGATAACTTGTCAAGGAAATAACGCAAACTACGCACACAACATGACAAACACTTGCATGAAGACGTGAACGATACCCAACAGTAACTAACAAGGGAACCTCCCCATCGCACCCCCCTCAGATTTAGTTATAAATTGACACAGTGGATAGGCCTTGAAAAACTGAACACAGATCAATCGAGAAAACAGGAGGAAGTTGTGTGGAACTATGAAAAAATAAGCAAAATATACAAACTGAGTAGTCCATGTGGAAGATAAGCAACATAAATGACAAAGATACCTGATGAGCGCCGTGGTTTCGTGGTTAGAGTGTGGAACTGCGGAACGAAAGGTTCTTGGTTCGAATCCTCCCTCGAGTGAAAATTTTACTTTCTTTATTTTCGCAAAGTTACGATCTGTCCGTTCATTCATTGACGTCTCTGTTCACTGTAATAAGTTTAGTGTCTGTGTTTTGCGACCGCACCGCAAAACCGTGCGATTAGTAGACGAAAGGACGTGCCTCTCCAATAGGAACCGAAAATATTTGATCGCAAGGTCATAGGTCAACCAATTCCTCCACAGGAAAACACGTCTGATATATTCTTTACGACACTGGTGACGGCATGTGCGTCACATGACAGGAATATGTTGTCGACCCACCTAACTTGCACACTTGGCGAATGGGTAAAAAGATTCTTCTAACTTACCCGATTTAGGTTTTCTTGTGGATGTGATAATCACTCCCAAAAAAGTGATGAAAACATAAGAGTTTGTCACATAAACTGCATCAAATGAATGCAACAGTTTCACAGTCGCACAGTTTTCCCTGTGCTCTGTCAAAACATATGTTTTTTTACGTTTTCAAATGTTTCCGTGCGTAGACCGTCAAATCCTGTATATGTCCAAGCAAATCTGAACATGTTCTGGAATTTTGGAGAGCGAAGTTGATTATGTGTGAGTGCCTGAACTTTGATAATTATCTGAAAATAAAAAATTAAACTTTTCACTCGAGAGAAGATTTGAACCCCGGACCTGTCGTTCTGTAGCTGCTCACGCTAACCACGGGACCACGGCGCTCGTAAGCAAACACGCTCCTTAATGTTGCCTAGCTTGCGCATCGACTACTCAGTTTGTATATTTTGCTTATTTTTTTCATAGTTCCACACAACTTCTTCCTGTTTTCTCGATTGATCTGTGTACAGTTTTTCAAGGCCTATCCCTGTGGCAACTTATAACTAAATCTGAGGGGGGTGCGATGGGGAGGTTCCCTTGTAGCCGACTCATGAACGATCGGCGAGCCAAAACACGTCGTCCAGTAGGACGACCGACCGACGATCCACCAAGACCGTGGCCCGCCTCAAGTGATGCTTGGCGGCAATGGTCGGGCGAGCCATGTCGACGTAGACCTCACTGCTCCAACCAGACTGCACTAGTGCCGTATTGCAACTCCCGACTGGCAGGTCCGGACTGCGCTCCAGATGCGTTCCCACTGACTGGTAGACCTGAACGTGCAACCCGAACTTCGACGAACTAACTTACAATAGACAACGAGCGGGGAAGTAATAGCAGTCGAGCAAAAATACTACGAGGGGAGATACATCGATGCGCGCTGCTAGCTCCGCTCACGATCAGGCAAAACAGCAACTCAGTGACAGCAGTAATTTAAACTAACGTAGTGAGGTGGAAGTACGTTAAAAACATGGTGTAAAATACTTGATGGCGGGAACACGAGCCACGCACGCCTCAAATGTGTTACATTACTTATTGAACGCCCCTCGCACTTTTAATTACTGTATCTCGTGCCTCCGTTGACCATAGACGTTGAGAAGAATAACACGTATTTCCCACGCTGTTTTATATACTTTCTAAAACAGTGAGATATAAAACTTCCTGGCAGATTAAAACTGTGTGCCCGACCGAGACTCGAACTCGGGAACTTTGCCTTTCGCGGGCAAGTGCTCTACCATCTGAGCTCTGTAAAGTTTGGAAGGTAGGAGACGAGATACTGGCAGAAGTAAGGCTGTGAGTACCGGGCGTGAGTCGTGCTTCGGTAGCTCAGATGGTAGAGCACTTGCCCGCG
Source organism: Schistocerca nitens (assembly GCF_023898315.1). Classification (NCBI taxonomy): domain Eukaryota; kingdom Metazoa; phylum Arthropoda; class Insecta; order Orthoptera; family Acrididae; genus Schistocerca; species Schistocerca nitens. The sequence continues at coordinate 229,799,970 of NC_064614.1, read as the reverse complement.
AAAGTCAAAGGTCCCGAGTTCGAGTCTCGGTCGGGCACACAGTTTTAATCTGCCAGGAAGTTTCATATCAGCGCACACTCCGCTGCAGAGTGAAAATCTCATTCCAGTGAGATATAGGTCATACATGGTGAACCCGAACTACGCCCACAAAATTTCGGAAGTTATTCAGTGATCTTTTTTTATTTTTTATAAGGCACACACGGTTTCCGGTGGCTGGTTTGAAGTAGTTGAGAAATTGTGATTTACTCGGTTTGTAAGACCAATTACTTTGTTTGTGTGAAAAATCTTCATAAATCCTGTAACATGCAGTCACCAAAATGTCCAACATAAAACACAAGAGCAAAAGTACTGTAATGTGGTTGCCATAGCTACAGATGGGGTTCAGCATGGCATCATTGTGCCATCCTTCCATCGGACTCAGTGAGCCCATACATGAAGCGCGTACTGAGCAACTGCTCATTAACAGATCTATTCATACTGCTGCGTATCACCATTAACGAACAACTGTCACTATGAGAAAAGCGGATTCGAAACAGAACTGACCAATACTGAATGCAAGGTGGAAGAGCAAAGTGGGCTTCAATGAACAAATTTACTTCCAAACGAGACACAACGCTTACCGTCGATTTTTGCTCTCCTGTGCAGCTATTTTCGCTCAGTGCAGATAAATGGGGATGAGAAATCAAACGAATTACAGCTCTTTTGCAACGCGAGACCGCGGGTCCCTCATACCAAAATGCTCAAAAAAATTTCTGAACGATGTCCGAAATTTTGTGGGCGGAGTTTGGGATCACTCTATACATCCAGTTCGACGAAGAGGTGTATATCCACTTCTCAACTGTGCTGATTCCTGTCGTCAGTAAGTTCTAGATTATCAAATACTTCACTAAACCGCTCTGCATAACTTAAGGACGACATAACTTAGGTAACATAATATATTAACAATTCTGTGGAAATGAATAGAAGTGCGGGAGCACGTTTCTAAGAGTCTCCCAATAATCCACAGGAACTTGGACGTCGCGACAGTGAGGTCAGCCTGACCACAGCGCCAAATGGGGCTGCCCCGCATCATCTGGCAGATGGAGGGATTAGGTGTGTGTCCATCAGCGACCAGTTACAATGCAGTGCGGTGGTGTTCTTCGTTACAAAGTGACCCGGAGGCATCTGGAGGACTTCACACGGGGAAGAATCCGGGAAAATGGATGAAGGACGAAGAGTGACGGTGTAGCCTATGAGTGTGGTATTGCTCACAACATTACTTCACGTGTATGTGGAGCGTTCGAAACCAAAGACACTGCTGCCAGCAGAAGATGAGGCAGTCGACCACGATCAACTACAGCAACAGTTGAGCGCTACATTGTGTATCAGGCAAGAAGGGAACCCACACCAGACAACGGGTGCACCTGAAACCGCATTTACCAGGATTGCAAGGCATGCATTCACTCGCTCCACAGTGATACGGCCACTTAATGAGGGTGCTCTCTTTGACCAAAGACCAGTACGTTGAGTTCCGTTGACATCCGCCTATCGACAGCAGCGTCTGCGTTGGTGTGAAGAGCATAGGGACCAAAGAAGAGCCGTGTCATGTGCTTTTCAGGGATGAGAGCAGTATTTGAGTTGGGTTGGGATTTTTGGGGGAAGAGACCAAACAGCGAGGTCATCGGTCACATCGGATTAGGGAAGGACGGGGAAGGAAGTCTGCCATGCCCTTTCAGAGGAACCATCCCGGAATTAACCTGGAGCGATTTAGGGAAATCACGGAAAACCTAAATCAGGATGGCCGGACGCGGGATTGAACCTTCGTCCTCCCGAATTCGAGTCCAGTGTGCTAACCACTGCGCCACCTCGCTTGGTGGGCAGTAGTGATTGTGGAGGCACCCTCATACGGTGAGAGGTGGAAATACGTAATACACCCAGAAACATTGTTGAAAATGATCGTTTTGGCAGTCAAGATGGGTGTTGTCGGCAGACAAAATTTTGCACGGGTGTACTGACATCCAAACCTTTGAACACGGCACAGTCACCACTCAACGTTGTCGTGACACTGTACTTCTTCCCCACGTGCGTCTTTTCAAGGGTGCATTCGGTCCTGACTTCATTTTTATAGTTAACGATGCGAGGCCGCATCGAACAGCCCAGATGGAGGAGCTATTGGAGAGAGAGGATATTCAGCGAATGGACTGGCCTCCCCGTTCCCCTGACGTGAATCCCAACAAGAACGTGTGGGATGCGTTGTGGCAGACGCAGTGCACCACATTCACATGCACCAGCGACGGTCCAGCAGTTAATAGCGCTGCCGAAGGAGTGGAACACCTCCCATAAGAGCTCCGTACCAACCTTATGGGCAACAAGGGAGTGTGTTGTAGATAATGCATTGTCGTCCATGGTGATCACACACCGTATTAAGGACCGTGTGCCGCTTTTTGTAATACCCAGGGGACCGTCATAAATCGCTGTGACATCCCTGTAATTGTTGTATTCGAATAAAAGTATTACTTTATTTGTCTCATTGTGTATTTATTTCAGTCATCTTCTGCACTATTCTGTGGCATTTCCTACTGTGTAATGTCCACGTTTCACCGAGCTATGCTACTTCTGTGCCGAAATAAATAAAAAAAAAAAGAAATTAAATTTACTGATTTTTTAAAAATGGATATGGCTCTTTAACCTTAGAATTTTTGAAAGGCTTTTTTATGGACTGTATATACCGGCTGGAATGCGGACAAATTCAGTGCTGCGTGAAATTTGCCTGTAATATAATCTAAAATTCCGATTAATAATATTTTTGAATTCTATGTCATTGTTGATTTATTCAGAGTTCTCACCTTAAACGGAGAATTAGTCCTTCTGCCACAACTTGGAAACCCACACAGTGAATATTCGTTCACATTTTTGTTGAACGCAGTTGGTTTTTATCATCCTGTATCAAAATATTTCCTTTTTACCAATAGTGCAATTTACAAACAATGTTTTGTGAGTAAAATAAAATTTCCAATGGTAAACTTAACTGCTTTTTCGACATTATTTTACCAGCTAACTAAAAATTGGCCGGCCGCGGTGGTCTAGCGGTTCTGGCGCTGCAGTCCGGAACCGCGGGACTGCTACGGTCGCAGGTTCGAATCCTGCCTCGGGCATGGGTGTGTGTGATGTCCTTAGGTTAGTTAGGTTTAAGTAGTTCTAAGTTCTAGGGGACTTATGACCTAAGATGTTGAGTCCCATAGTGCTCAGAGCCATTTGAACCATTTTTGAACTAAAAATAGGAAAGCCTTGAACCCCTTCCACTAAATTTAGTTAGTATTAAGATTCTTTTACAGGGAGTGCAGTGGAGCTGACGCTGAAATCATTAAGTATTTGGTTACATCAACGCTAGTTTCACTGAACTCTTCTGAACTGTACATGTCATGTGTGGTCTGGCGTCTCCTTACCAGCAACAGGTCCCAGGTTCAAACTAGTCAATTCCCTAAAAAACACGATCAGAGCGTCGTTGCGCGAAAGTGGTAGGGAGACACAACTTAGAACAAACAGACACCACGCAGAATGTTAGAGAATGGCGACCCTGCCAGGATGGTAAAATGGTTCAAATGGCTCTGAGCACTATGGGACTCAACTGCTGTGGTTATCAGTCCCCTAGAACTTAGAACTACTTAAACCTAACTAACCTAAGGACATCACAAACATCCATGCCCGAGGCAGGATTCGAACCTGCGACCGTAGCAGTCCCACGGTTCTGGACTGCGCGCCTAGAACCGCGAGACCACCGCGGCCGGCGCCAGGATGGTAAAATATCATGATTGAAGGTCGACCACATACCTAACTAGGTCAGAAAAATATCTTGTTGAAAAATTTTTGTAGCAAAATTTTTTTTCCTAAATTTATAAATAGTCGAAAACAGTAGCTGCAGCGATAGATAGTAAGAAAGTATTCAATAGAACGTGAGACATTCTAGCAGAGACAATAGCATAATTAAGTTATGAATTTTAATATTGTTAGAATTAAGTTTTCTCTCCAATGCAAGCGCACAGGTGGCGGATACATCGTTGAAAAGTTGGTTCTGACCCAACAAGTAAGCGAATTGATTGTCAAGTCGTGTGTGCAAAAAGTTTATGAAACGCGTGAGATCGTATGAGCGCATGTTGACGCGAAGTAGGGCGCGTGAATTGCTTTTAAAACAGGAGATAAGGGATTCGGAAAGATTAGCAATGGCAGATAGACACCTTGACCGAATTGAGATAGAGACCCAGGATGAAGATGGACAGAGAATAGAGGACAGTACAACATATGATGCAGTATCGCGAGAAATAGGACAGATAACGCACCATAACGAGGATAATGTACGTCAAGGCGTAGAAAACATAAGTCAGCATACGACAGAGGAGCAGGAAAGTAGAGAGACAGCCGATGAGGATTCTAACTTGCGTCTTGAATACGTAGAACCCATAGTACAGGTAATCAGAGCTCCCTCACCACAGAGTACAAGGAATGCGAGCAGAAACGTGTCACCGCACAGTTCAATGCAATCGGTTGCAAACCAACAATTGGGCGAAAACACAGAGCGTAGGACGACGGAAGAAAACGCAATAGGACCCACCAATCTGGCAGAACTATTACAATTAAAGACGGAAACCATGACAAGACAAAATAAAGAAATTGCGAACCAAATTAAAATTCAGAATGCAGAAACGACTAAACAAATTGTAGAAACCACGAGAAAAATGCGTGACATTAAAGAACAAAACAAAAAAAATCAGCTACACCTAAGTCGTATTGAAGACGAGGCAAAAGAATGTCGAGAAGTGATAGGAAACTTGGTAACAGGTCACAATCAATTGAGAACAGACATTGACAAGGTACAAGCGGACGTACAAACATTGCGTAGTGACACTCAGGACGAGATCAAAACATTACGTAACAACACCCAGTGAGAAGTCAAGAAACTAGAGAAACAGATAAACGTAATTACTAGACAAGCAGCAGGTACAGCGCGTGAAATTGTTGAAAACAGTGTGTTACACAAACGTATCACAAAAGCAGCGCTGAAAAGATATGATAACCGCAAACCATTGAAGAGCGTAGTGAACAGGATCGAACAAGCACTGAGTCTGCAACCACATCCGTATCTGTAACAGCACCGGAAAAACAAGCAATTAACGAAGATATTACGCATTTGCGATCCCAATCACAGGCGGAAAATAACATACGTGAAATCAGACAGCCTGCACCCCAACAAACACGTTTCGAAATTCTTGATGAACAAACGGCACCACAAACACATGCAGAACAACAAATGTATGTTTCAAGACAGTTTGGATCGTGCAATGAAGCGGCAAGGTTAGCCAGACAAGATACCGAACCAATACCTGACAATGGAAAGCCAGGTCGCGAAGAGTACAGTGCAATGCATTCAGCTACACGTTCACAACCGATGGAAGAAAATTATTGCGTACCACTCCAACGATACTACGCAAGGGTAGGCGAAAGTTACAGTGGACAATATCCAATGGATCTACCACAACCGGAAAGAACGACGGGAGAAATGATCAGAGACAAAAGTGGCGAAGAATCGCGAATTTCATATGGAACTATGGCGAAGTACGACAACGATCATTTCCTCACAGTCAGAAAATTTCAACACTTTCGAGAAGGAAACTCATTACAACCACGAACTTTTATTGATCAATTCCGAGTCGGATTACCAGACCACTGGACGCTAGCACACAAATTAGACTTTATATGTGCACACACGTCAGGAACAGTCGCAGAAACCATGCAGAATGTTGCAGCGACATGCCGATCGTACGAAGATTTCAGAGAGAAGTTTCTCTCACGATATTGGTCCAGCGAAGCACAGAACAGAGTGAAGTACGAATTATTACAGAACCCATATTTTGAAAATTCAGGAGAGAAGAGTCCCGTGAAATTTTTCGAAGTAATGGCAAACAAAAATCAATGCTTAGATGTACCATACAGTGACGGAAAGTTGATTAAATTATGCGCGATGAAGTTACCATTGAAATACCAGCAATCATTAGTAGGTCGCGGAGGCAATGACGTCGAAGCATTTAAAGGTATTCTAAGGGAACTAGAGTTCATATTTTCGGAAGATGACGCAAGAAAAAGACGAAGCGCACGTGAAAACGAAAGCAAAAAGCATTGGAATCCACAAGACACAGTACGAAGAAACAATAATTACGAACCACATGATAACTTCGCACCAAGAAACGACAATAGATTTCAACAAAGAACCGGTTATGGATTTAGAAGAGAATATGGCAATAACTATAATTCACCCAGGAACGGCAACAACTATTACAGGGGGAGTAACGACAACCGGAACGGTTACTGGAGAGCCAATAGACCGACAAATTATCAACAAATAAACCAATATCAACAAGCGGAGCAAGATAGGAGAATACAAATAGAAGAGGTGGAGGTAAGACCACCAAACCCCGAAAAACGTTCGAATTGACAGCTAAGCGCCCATGCCAAAGGGAATGACGCACCGACCCAGGACAATTGCAGCACCTTGAACAGAGAAGTAAATACCTTATCACGAGAAGAGAAGAAGGAAGAAACAAATCCGCAGGGACCAGATGAAAACGAAGACAGGAAAATAACAATATCGTGTTGGGTCGAAATTAATTGGGAGAATATTGACGAGGAAGATGAATTACCAGAGGCATGCACAACGAATGTAGGAGGAAAGGACGAAGTAATGAGTATTGCAGAGCTATTTGAGATGGAAACCAGGGAAAGCGAATTCAATGAGGATAATGCGCAACCGACAGAAGTTGAAAATAAGTTACTAGTGGGCACACAACCCAACATATATAATGAAGGAAGTTATGAAGCGATAATTAGAGCATTTAGATGCGATTATGTGGAAGTAGCGACGAAGAAGGAGAAGATAGACGAGGATGAGGAAAAAGTAGAGGATGTTGAAGGAAGCGTAAATTAAGGAAGAAATAGAGAAGAGGAAATAAAAGAGAGAGAAGTAGCAGTCGAAGCTTATCCTACAGAAAGTTCGAATTCACAAGGGAAAGTCCTGAAAAGACTCATGTATGATTCAGTGGAGGATTCGTTGATGCAAGAAGAAGAAGAACAGAACGAACCCTTTCAAATTCAACCAATTGTGACGGCAATGGTAAAGCCTATCCCAGTCAATATTGTCATTGATAGCGGAAGTGAACTGACTGCGATCTCAGAAAATTTATTCATGCAGTGTAATGCCAATGAGGAATTGCCAGTTCTGAAAACACCTAAGATTGCAGTAAGAGATCCTATTAAAAACAATGCTGCGGAAGTTATGAGACAAACAAGGTTAACTCTTTCGTGTCAAGGTCAAAAGATCGAAACCAACTTCGTGATTGTACCTAAACTAACTGTAGATTTGATTATGGGTGCAGATTTTTTAAATGAGAGACGAGCGATAATAGATATGGGGAAAGGTAGCGTAACATTCGGGAATGTCACACTTCTCTTTGAGCAAAAGCTAAAATTAGAAGAAATACCAGTTATAAACAAACTATTAAGAATGACGCGAGATAAAGAGGATGAAGAATTAGAATGGTATGCACAAAAGGGGGAATCGCCTCAACTCATGTTAGAAGGCCATAAAGAAATCAACGAAAAATTGCAAGAAGTTCAAGGTATTTCGGAACACAGTAAAAGAGAATTACAGGGTATTTTACGAGATAATGCAGAGGTATTTTTACCTAAGACTGGCAGTATTAAACACTTTCAGTACAAGTTTGAAGTAAAATAGCACAAACCATTTAGAGTGCCACCCTATACAATCCCATTCAGCTATAGGAATAAAGTATTCCAGGAGATATCTAAAATGTTAGATTATGATATTATTGAACCAGCTACCTCCACATATAACAGCCCACTCCATATTGTACAAAAACGAGATGGGAGCATCAGGTTAGTGCTTGATTCCAGACAGATCAACACAAGCTTAATCACTGAGACAGATCAACACAAGCCTAATCACTGAGACAGGTCGCCCAGAAAAATTAGAGGAATTGATACAAAACTTCCACGGTGCTAAGATATTTTCATCAATTGATTTACGGAGTAGTTTCTGGCGAATAGAATTGGCCCCAGAATGTAGAAAATTTACAGCATTTATCGTATTCGGTAGATGTTACCAGTTTAAACGATTGCCATTTGGTTTAACCATATCATCAGCAGCGTTTATTAGGGGATTTAATACTACACTCAGTCCAGAAATTTTACAAAAAATTACTTGTTACGTTGATGATGTGATTATAGCAGCACCCTCTTGGGAACATCACAACGACACATTAAATCAGTTTTTACAGATCATGAAAGAGCATGGCGTCACAGTAAATATAACAAAATCCAAATTTGGAAGGCGAGAGGTCAAATTTCTAGGAAACATAATTTCCGAGAAAGATGTAATGCCCGACCCAGAAAAACTAACGTCAATCAAAGAATTCTGTACTCCATATAATAAGAAAACTCTGAGAGGATTTCTAGGTCTCGCCGGATTCTGTAAAAAATTTATTTGGATCGACTCTCTCGCAACACCACGCCTGCGTGCACTGACTGGAAAAAACACGCCATGGGTATGCGATCAACAAGCCAACGAAGAATTTTTTAAAGTGAAAAACGCACGAACAACAGCACCGATTTTAGCACATCCTGATCTAACACTAAATTTTTGTATGGCCACTGATAGCGCGAAAACAGGTTTAGGAGTTGTTTTATTCCAAGAATACGAACAGGCAGGGCTAAGATCATATAGAACAATTGCATTTGCCAGTTGGGTACTCACAAAAAGCGAGGAAAACTATTCAGTCACGGAGCTGGAAGCATTGGCCATTGTATGGGGCTTCCAAAGTTTTCGATACTTCCTATTCGGAAGAAAAACAAAAGTATACACTGACCACAAAGCATTAGAATTTCTGTTATCCGCCAAACTAACTCTTGGGAGGTTAGCCAGATGGATGTTAATACTACAAGAATTTGACTTCACTATTATACACATACCAGGACCAGCGAATGTATTAGCAGATGCTTTATCATGATGTCCACAGGGTGCATCCAATAACATAGGTTTGGAAGCACCAGAAGACCAGTTCACAATGTACTATATGAAACAAGTACCTTTCGAAAACTACATTACGACAGCATTGAAAAACATGGCAAAGAACAGGACAAGGATCCCGAAATACTAGGAATCAAACACAAGTGGAGAAGTAAGGATTTTCCAGACATTCGACAGCACTATCTCGTAAAAAACAATGTTTTATTTTTTAGAAAAAATGTTGCAACGAATGAATGGTTAATTTATATCCCAGATGAACTAATTAATAAGTACATATGGTATACACATTTAAGTAATGGCCACTTTGGACCAAAGAAATGCTTTTTAAAAATAAAACAAACAAGCCATTTTCCTAATATGGAAAGACGTATTAGAGAAGTATTAGTCAAATGCAAAAAATGTATGAGGGCTAAACACGTCACTTTCCAAACCAAACCACCTATGTTTCCAATAATCCCTAAAAAATTAAAACAAATAGGTGCAACAAATTTGATGGGGCCCCTCCCACGCACAAAAAATGGATATATTTTCATATTTGTCGTTTTGGAACTTACTTCTAAATATGTTACCTTGACACCATTAAAACGGGCAACAGTTCTTACTATAAGTAAAGCATTTAGACAAGATTTTCTCAGACAAGTAGGTTGAGTGGAACGAATAATTACGGTTAATGGCCCACAATACAAATCAGTGCAATGGCAGAACACGTTAAAACAACACAAAATAAAACCCATCTACATATCTAAGTACAAACCTAGCGTATATCCAGCAGAACGATCTATGAAGGACACAGACACTTTATGCTGATTATATGCAGGCAAAAGACACAACACTTGGGATGTATACCTTAAAGATTTTCAAGAAGTAATAAATGAAATGCCACATAGCACTACACTACTACCTCCAGTTACTGTACTTAAAAATATTGAACCCCCAAACATAACCAGAGAAAATGTTAGATTTCCTATTGTACCATGTAGACAGCACAAACAAGTCATAGCAACAGCACTCTCCAACACCAGAAAGGCAGCCATTAAAATAAAAGAAACAGGAGATAGAACAGCAATTAAAAGATCATTCTCAGTAGGCCAGAAAGTATTTGTAGAAACACACCATCTCTCCAGCAAACAGAAACACAAAATACATAAGTTTTACACTGCATACAAAGGACCTGTCATAATTAGCCAAATTGCTCATGATAATGCTGTGGAACTAATGAACCCAAAAACAGGCAAAACCTTAGGACTTCACCATGTGAGTCATATCAAAAAGTTTGAAGATTAATTTTATTACTGGTAAATAATCAGCACAATATTTCAAGATTATGTTGCAGATAAGATCGTCAGGAGAAAGAAGAATGAAGAGAGTGGAAGGTGGGAAAAAGAAAGTAGTTTCAATAAAAACAAAAATAACACCAACAGTACCATAGATTTAGGTGAAGGGATAAAGCGTAGATAGTCTAACAGCATGAAATACTGATATGCTATACATCATGACACTACACAAAAATAAAAAACGAATTTGAGGATTCTTGTAGAAGCTGAGATTCAAAATATCTTAGAATTGTAACATGGAAAGGGCGCCGAAATTTGTAAAGCTTTTTAAGAAGACATAAAACAATGTAGGTACTAGACATATGTTAGATGATTATAAGGAAAACTTTTTGTAAGAACCATTGTAAAAACTCCAGCAAAGACCAGATTCAACGACCCACAAGTTGCAACGCGAGAAGTATCAAGAAAGAAAAGGACGTAATTAGCAAGACACGATTCCTACAAGGCAGAAGCGTCGAGAGAAGGGAATGGACAGTGAGACCAACAGAGGGCCCTGGTAGCCGAAGTGGGCAGTAAATCTGCTGAACCACAGGGTAGCGGAACCCTGCTGGGACAGAACATGGAACCACAGAGTGGCAGAACATGGAAGGCCAAGAGGGTCTTGGAACGCCCCGACCCAGCGGAGCAAGGAAAAATCGGCCCGACGAGAATACCGCTTGGGCAAGCCACCACTGGCAAAAAAATATGTGTAAAAGTCACACTACTGCTATTAAACAGCACACTGATGCACGAAACTGAAGAAAACTTCCACAAAGTAAAAATGACGTGCCCAAACAATTTATCAAACTGTTACTAAGAGGAGAACTTCAAAGCGACTAGTTATCAATAAATATTTCCATATCCTGGCCAGAGAAGAACCAAGAAGCAAGTAAGAAGCAGAGAAAAAGCAGGAAGAACAGAAGTTGAAGATTCGCAAGATTGATACCAAGAAAGAAGATGGGTGAAGAATAGACGACATACTTTCCCAAATCCCTATCCTATTGTAAACTAGTCGTCTGCGAAGTATTACAACGAAAAACGACCGCTTTCAGCGACACATAACGATGACTTTCACACATACAGTAAACCACGAAATTCTGCACTCACAGCTGCATTCCATTATGGGACCTCCACAACAGCAATATACACTTGCAAAGCCAACAAGGAATGACGAACGAAGCTGTACATCAAATACTTGCCCACATCCATCTCGCTCAAGTCAATCACCTTCGTGCAAAAACATTCGCCAACCTCATGCTTAACCATTCATAGGATTGTGTGAATGTGTGAAATAAAATTATGTGATGTAGGAATTGTGCAAAAGAAACGTGTGAAAAACTAAATAAGTTAAGCACACCAGACAGCTAATAAACTACAAAATAACAGTCATTGACTATGGACTTAAGTAAAAAGTAGACTATCGATAGAAATAAGTCATTAGTTCTGAAATAGGACAGTATATAAAGAACAGAAGTAAGGCATAATAAACACTAAAACTATATGCCACTTATTTTTTCCTCATAAAAATAAAAGAATAACTATATTTTACTTATTTTCTCCTTATAAAAACAAAGAATAAAAACTTATCTTGTTGAATGTTTTCCCTTTTTTTAACATTTGTACCATTTGTTAGGATAATGTCTCAATACTTCTGTATGTATATTTCTTTGTCAAAGCAATTCTGGGAAATAATTCTTATTGGTTATTGTAACAATGTTGAAATGAGTGTTTACAAACAAAAAATTTTACTTGTACATGATATTTAGAAAATGTGTTATGAATAGATTTTACTTAATTACTACATTTATAAAAAAAATATATCTAAGAAAATCGATGTGAAAGACTCCTTCCTTTAGATAACAAACTTCTTAAAAAACAAACTTCACACTTAAATAAAGAAAGAAAATAATTAAAAATAAATAATAATAATAATAGCATAAAAATATTATTCTCTTGTCTATAAACATATTTTTGAGAATAGTGTTTAAGAATATAAAAATATAAATTATTAATACAAACTAGCACAGAACCAGAATAACGTGGCTGAACAGTAGGCAGCAAAATTTAGATAAAGGAATAACTTTTGACTGACTTAGACAACGATTCAATCATTGCCTAACTTCAGTGCAAAAATTAAGTTCGAAGGGTGGTGATATGTAAGGTGTCAGGCAAATCCAACACCTTCCATGAAAACCCTGACATGATAAGCAAATCCAGTAGTATGTCACATAGCTCCGAATAAATCGCGACATTAAATTAACCAAAGTAATACGAGTAACGAGTGAGCAAATGGAATACCACAGACTAACACAAGAATACCTAAATGCATGTCATACCTTCCCACCGTGAGACAGACGCAGTTCCAATGGGAGAAACGAGAACAGAAGCCGAGAGCAGAACCATGTTAAGGTAGAAGGCCCTACGATAAGGGATGGACACCCATGTCGCCAGCTAACCAGCTAACCACCAGGACCACCCCCCAGCCCAAGTTAAAAGCTAGAGCCCGCCAGAAGAACAGTATAGATCTTACGATAACACTGAAAGGGCCATAGCAGCCGCAAGTTTTACCGTGAGACTTTTTCGCATCTCTGTTACATTGCAAACGTTAAAAGCATTGCCCCACCACGAAAAGTAACCGGCAGGACCACCCCCCAGCCCATGTTAAAAGCTAGAGCCCTCCAGAAGAACAGTATAGATCTTATGATAACACTAAAAGGGCCACACCAGCTGCATGTTTTAGTGTGGACTTTTTCGCGTCTCTGTTACGTTGCAAACTTTAAAAACATTGCCCCACCACGAAAAGTATAACGTTTCTCATTGGATAGACAGAATTTTTGTAGGCGGAGCTTAAGGTTAACATTGAGACCCTGATTGGTCAGATGAAAACACAGCCAGATTGTTTTTTTAAACCAACGTCGGTAAATTGTATTAAGGAGAAGTTAGGAGAGAGTTGCTTCCGAGACGGCGAGCTGTATGGAGCTGCGCCGGCCGCCGCCCCCTGACGAACACCGACAAGGTAATGAACACACGCGATACCGCATTTTTGAGCGCATAAGGCTTCACTCAGAACTGCAGAAGTCTCATCTGTTACATCCCCTTTTTACCTAATACTAGTGCCGATCGTCAATTAAATCTCATGGTATTCACATTTGCTACGTAAGTTAAAATCTGAAACGTGATGATTTCTTTGTTACATAATTATTGAGAAGCCACATCAGCCACTAATTGAGGGTCACTGTAGAGCATTTTGATAGTTTGCTCTTTTGTGAAACTTAATTTAAACCTATATTATAGATGTGATATGGCATAGGTCATCCTTCGATCCATTGTAGAACTTGGAAACCCCCTCAGGGAATATTCGTTCACATTTTTGTTGAACGCAGTTGGTTTTTATCATCCTGTATTAAAATATTTCCTTTTACCAATAGTGCAATTTATAAACAATGTTTTGTGAGTAGAATAAAATTTCCAATGGTAAACTTAACTGCTTTTTCGACGTTATTTTACCAGCTAACTAAAAATAGGAAAGCCTTGAACCCCTTCCACTAAATTTAGTTAGTATTAAGATTCTTTTACAGGGAGTGCAGTGGAGCTGACGCTGAAATTATTAAGTATTTGGTTATATCATCGCTAGTCTCACTGAACTCTTCTGAACTCTACATGTTATGTGTGGTCTGGCGTCTCCTTGCCAGCAACAGGTCCCAGGTTCAAACTAGTCACTTCCCTAAAAAACACGCTCAGAGCGTCGTTGCGCGAAAGTGGTAGGGAGACACGACTTAGAACAAACAGACGCCACGCAGAATGTTAGAAATCAATTATGGACATTCCAGAGATTATTTTCTACATTCCTCTCAATTTAATCTTTGGCACAGAATTTAAAGTATTGTATCTCTCTGCGTCGTAATGCGTCATTACACTTGGCAATGACAAATCATACGAAAATCACTTTCGTCCTTAAGTTTTGCTCATGAGTTTCTTTATAGTAAGCCTAAAATTAATATAAGCATTGTTTCGTAAGCTCTAAATCTTAAATTAAGTTTTGATCCTAACTCTAGATCGAAACTTCATCATCTCCAGCTTTGCTTCATTATGAGAAGAATGTGTTCCTCTTATACTCAACACTTTTGACAGTCTTGTCGTACTGAAGCGGGGCTGAACATACGTAAAGAGTAGCTGTTAAGTTTCACGCTTCTGTAACTACAGCTTTTGAGTGCAGACCTTAGGGATCAGTTAATTCAAATAAAAGCGGCAGTGGAAAATGGAAACTGTGTAGTCTGAATCAATGTTCCTACTTAATAATGGTTTATCACGTGCTATACGGATTCCACACGGTTTACGACCCGAATCATGGGTTCATTTACAGAACCTAGAATTAATGTGTCACAAAAATCATGTACAGGGACGATCACAAAAGTGATAAACGTACCATATCAAATGATTCACGCTATTTCCACTTGCGGCTACAACTGGTCGAGGGATGTTGCCACTAATGCAGAATGGATTAAACGCCGTCCCGCGTTTCTCTTGGAGGTAATCAGTTGAATCCTGCTTTCGGAAAAATCTTCTTCCTCAGTGTATGGCTGGTAAGTGGAGGAGAGGTGGCGTAGAGTTCCTGATCACCAATATTAGTGGCGAAGTTCAGGGTTAAATTTTAAACCTCTCCGTATGTCTAGTGACGAGAGGGAACGTGATACGGTGGTCCGTCCGTCGGATGAAGACATTAAGCCCGTCAGTCCCCTTCGTGCTACTCGAAACGAATAGGCTGTGTGGTGGTACTCTTTTGCTTCCTCTTCCCTCTCTCTCATCGTCATCAACAACAGAGGGATGAGACTAATCTTTACAAGCATTCATCACAGCCAGGAGCGCTGGACAGCTGCTATTAAAACGCGGCATATGCTTACTGAAGCAAAGGCGCCTTTGTGCTCAGGACGATAAGCCTTTAGAATTAGACTTCTTCACAACCCCCCATCCCCACCCTCGGGGGCCTCCCAGCAATGAATGCCTTACGACTTTACTTAATCACAAGAACGGCATCACAGCATCACGAAAAATACCAATTACACGAGATCGAAGAGTAAAATAGAGCCCTGTTTTACCACGCGTGTCCGAAGTGTTTCCGCTGGTGCAAGTGAGGTATTTCTCTTTTGTTTTATCTGGAAGTGTTCCACTTCTGGTTCTCACTGTTACTACACCGTCGTGCTACACATCTGCGTGTCGCAGGGTACAGTTACGTTCTCTTCTGCAGGTCGTTTGTTAATTACATTGCGTTGTCTGTAATAATCTTGCTTTTTATACTTAATGGCATTGGTATAGCTTCACTGTTACATTCACGAATTTATGTAGCAGTTTACCGATAAATATCTGATGTGGTCTCAGAACAACAAATAGATAATCCGTTTTTAGATATATAGAGGCAAAGGTGGAAAAATGGGCCCCTGCTGGTATTATGGGCCCCCTACATATTTGGAAGTACAGGCCATGAATTCTAGTCAAACGTTTGACAGGTTAGTGTTTATTTGAATAAAACTCAAATTTCTAACATGCTATTACTAAAACTAAGGTAAGGTACGTATTTGGCTTGTTGTTGGGATGCCGTTTTACATTAATTAACGTCGGTTGCGAACCAAACTAACCGTAGGCAAAATCGTTTTTCCCAAGTTGTCGAGGGTGGATATATGGGCCCCTTTTGCTGCTGGTATTATGGGCCAAGTAAAATCAATCAGATTTTATGGGGCTATTTACAAATATTGCTACTCTTTATGTTTCAGATGCCTCGAAGCAATCTTGTACCACCAAAAAAATCGAAACGGCAATCGTGGGACAAAGCAAATATGTCAAATGCTATTGTAGCTACTCCTGGAAATTGAAATAAGAACACCGTGAATTCATTGTCCCAGGAAGGGGAAACTTTATTGACACATAAAATTATTTTTTTCAAATTTTTGTTTCTTTTTATTTCAAACTACCTCGGGGCCCATATTACCAGCACAAATTCTTGACGCAACAAAATGCAGACTATCAGGAAAAATAAAATTTTAACTATTAAAAAGTTGAACCAAAACATGTCGTAACTACACTCCTGGAAATGGAAAAAAGAACACATTGACACCGGTGTGTCAAACCCACCATACTTGCTCCGGACACTGCGAGAGGGCTGTACAAGCAATGATCACACGCATGGCACAGCGGACACACCAGGACCCGCGGTGTTGGCCCTCGAATGGCGCTAGCTGCGCAGCATTTGTGCACCGCCGCCGTCAGTGTCAGCCAGTTTGCCGTGGCATACGGAGCTCCATCGCAGTCTTTAACACTGGTAGCATGCCGCGACAGCGTGGACGTGAACCGTATGTGCAGTTGACGGACTTTGAGCGAGGGCGTATAGTGGGCATGCGGGATGCCGGGTGGACGTACCGCCGAATTGCTCAACACGTGGGGCGTGAGGTCTCCACAGTACATCGATGTTGTCGCCAGTGGTCGGCGGAAGGTGCACGTGCTCGTCGACCTGGGACCGGACCGCAGCGACGCACGGATGCACGCCAAGACCGTAGGATCCTACGCAGTGCCGTAGGGGACCGCACCGCCACTTCCCAGCAAATTAGGGACACTGTTGCTCCTGGGGTATCGGCGAGGACCATTCGCAACCGTCTCCATGAAGCTGGGCTACGGTCCCGCACACCGTTAGGCCGTCTTCCGCTCACGCCCCAACATCGTGCAGCCCGCCTCCAGTGGTGTCGCGACAGGCGTGAATGGAGGGACGAATGGAGACGTGTCGTCTTCAGTGATGAGAGTCGCTTCTGCCTTGGTGCCAATGATGGTAGTATGCGTATTTGGCGCCGTGTAGGTGAGCGCCACAATCAGGACTGCATACGACCGAGGCACACAGGGCCAACACCCGGCATCATGGTGTGGGGAGCGATCTCCTACACTGGCCGTACACCACTGGTGATCGTCGAGGGGACACTGAATAGTGCACGGTACATCCAAACCGTCATCGAACCCATCGTTCTACCATTCCTAGACCGGCAAGGGAACTTGCTGTTCCAACAGGACAATGCACGTCCGCATGTATCCCGTGCCACCCAACGTGCTCTAGAAGGTGTAAGTCAACTACCCTGGCCAGCAAGATCTCCGGATCTGTCCCCCATTGAGCATGTTTGGGATTGGATGAAGCGTCGTCTCACGCGGTCTGCACGTCCAGCACGAACGCTGGTCCAACTGAGGCGCCAGGTGGAAATGGCATGGTAAGCCGTTCCACAGGACTACATCCAGCATCTCTACGATCGTCTCCATGGGAGAATAGCAGCCTGCATTGCTGCGAAAGGTGGATATACACTGTACTAGTGCCGACATTGTGCATGCTCTGTTGCCTGTGGCTATGTGCCTGTGGTTCTGTCAGTGTGATCATGTGATGTATCTGACCCCAGGAATGTGTCAATAAAGTTTCCCCTTCCTGGGACAATGAATTCACGGTGTTCTTACTTCAATTTCCAGGAGTGTATTTGCAGGACATACTAGAGAAATGCTTTATGTTAATTTCATGTGATTATACTAAAAATAAAAGGTGTTATATAAAGAAAACAAAGTGGGAGCCCATTTATCCACCTTTACCTCTATACATATTTATCACGTAATATCTCCTGCTATATTGCTATGGGTGTTTGCTTTCTATGTACGACAATTTCTACAATTGATCCGTGCAACATCCAAGTATGTTATTGTGATGTATTAACACTCATTCCTTTAATCAGATTTGAAGATGGCCATTAGACACCAAAATTGATTGTCTGTTAAAAGTTTTACTAGTAGTAATTTTAAGTAAAATCGCAATATGATTATATATCCATGTCCCTTGAGGCCAATAAACACTGACTGCGTGGATCGACCTAGAGTAAAACCACATGCTCTTAGAAATCGTTTCAGAATGGTACACAATCTTTCCAGCTCTACAAAAATTTGAAAGTGTACTTTGACACAGCTTTTCCTGCTTACACTGGAGGTGACAGAAAACAGATCTTGACATAGTAAAGACAGAATCAAGTGGTACTATAGTGGGCAAGGAGAAAACTCTGGAAACCAGTGGCGAAGCTAATGGAATAATTGTGAATAGGCTTATTTTATATCTTTTCGTACAGGAGATCTATGCGTTAATTCCTCTTGGTAGCATTGTTATCAGTCGTTTTACCTTTAAATTTACGATCACTTGTAAGTTTTTTAACCTAGGTTTGTTTTCTAAGACAATTGTGTAGAGAGAACGTAATCTGTATTTGTCACTGAAGTGTGTAGAAAATGTTTAATTCTCTCAAGGGCGCTCCTACGTCTTTCAGATGAATCGTAGTAACAGGGAATGTATGAATCAGTTCGATAAGTTTTGTTTCTTTGTTATAAATTTTTGAAGATCATTTTCCATTATGAATTTAAGATTTGCAGGTGATTAATATTTATGTTTGTCAATATAAACGTTTCATAACGTTTTTCAAGTCGTTCTTTGTTGAAGAATGAGTAAGTTGTGAGAAGGCTGTTCAGTTTTATTGTTGGGAAACTTGCTTTATTGTTTCCAAACTCATTCTTATCAAGTAACTCTATGAACTGAATATTCTTAAGACCTCCAGAATGCTTTCCTATTTGCATTATCATGTTATCTGAGATCTCATAAGCTAACACCTTAAAAGAATGGAAGTCACGGGCACGCGGAATGGCCGCGCGGTTTGAGACGCCATGTCACGGATTGCGCGGCCTCTCCCGCCGGAGATTCGAGTCCTCCCTCGGACATGGGTGTGTGTGTTATTCTTAGCATAAATTAGTTTAAGTTAATTTAAGTAGTATGTAAGTCTAGGGACCGATGACCTCAGCAGTTTGGTCCCTTAGGAATTCACACACATTCGAACATTTTGGAAGTCACACTCACTAATAGTTATTTCACTGTGTAATTTCTTGTTAAAGCTTTCAGTACATGAGGTTACAGTCTTTTCTGATCTCGTATCCCTTAACAATTGATGGTCTTCATGATTTAACAATTGCACATACTAATGTCACATACAATGTTCTGTGGAATAAGTACATGGAGATGGTTCACATATACATATATTTCTTTGTAAAGGCAAAGCAGAAAAAGGAATTGAGTTTCATTAAAGAGTGCTAAATAAGCCACATGCACTGTGGAACGACTCTGCGTACCAAGCGTACCAATCTTCATCATCTGCGGTGATATTGTGGAAAATGTCTTTCAACATGCTGAACAGTTCGTTAACAGAAATGCCAGAGTGTAGTATATGTTTGAGGCAATGTGAATCTTTTATATTGTAATAGTGGTCTTCTCTTTGAGGAGGACTTCCTAAAAATGAATGGAAAGCTCAAGCTTCTAAATGAAAAGCCTAACTGCTGTGATATTTTTAGAACAATGCAACAGCAATAGTTGAAGTTTATGAGAGTAACAGTGCAAAATTATAGCTCAGGGACATATTTGTTTAATAAAATTTTGTACACCTTCTTGTTTTCTTGCCACTATGAGTCTTTATCAAACGTTAGGCTCACAATTTTGTCAGTAACTCCCGAGATATTAAGCGCTTTGAGTACAATTCCTGATAAACCCACAGCAGTTTTGTCACTAGAAACATTCCTACGGAACAATCTTGGGTACAAAACGGTTCAAATGGCTCTGAGCACTATGGGACTTAACGTTTGAGGTCATCAGCCCTTAGAACTACTTGACCCTAACTAACCTAAGGACATCACACACATCCATGCCCGAGGCGGGATTCGAACCTGCGACGGTAGCGGTCACGCGGTTCCAGACTGAAGCGCCTAGAACCGCTGGGCCACGTCGGCCGGCCTCTTGTGTACAAATCCTGAGAATAATACCCATTTGTGACTTACAAGAAACATGGAGGGTTTCATCTACTTGCATTCGAACACGCTCAGATTACTGTAACCCTTATTCAATGCGATCATTAACGACACCAGTAAACGATGTCTTTAATACGAGAAATAATAACATCGGTAATCAATCCAATTAATTCGTTCTGAATTATACCTGATGTTACTTTCAAGTGCTGCAAGTGAATATAAAGAGCTCTTGCTTGCCCATGAAACAAACAACATCGAGAAGCCTCTCCTTTGCGAATATATTATTTCTCGCAGTCGCATTATGTTTTATGGCTATAAGTATGGCTTCTTCGGCAATATAGTATACATTTCGTACATAATCCGACAACTGAAAATTTCCCTGATTCTGGATTGCCTACCTGAGTTCTGATGTTTTTCGGCTTTTCTGTCAAAATATTTTGTCCTACATTCTTCGAAGGAACCTGACGTCCATTCCTTCCCGATCCCAGACCCACCAAACAGTAAACGCGCGTATCAAAACAATTTGCAACTTGTAAGCCAAGGATTCCTTTTCTTGATTCTGAACAACTTGTGAGCCAAGGATTCCTTCCCGATCCCAGACCCACCAAACAGTATACACGCGTATCAAAACAATTTGCAGCTTGTAAGCCGAGGAAACTTTTAATACCAAGAAAGTTGAAATTTTCTGTTTTGTTTGAAATCAACTACTTAAATGCATAAGTATGGTGTGACTCGGTTATCTTTATAAGTGCACTTGGTTTCGTAAGCGCATGGTGTATCATCTAGATCGCGAAATAAAGACCCAAATGTTCCCTCTCAACAAGCGATAAAAATCAGTTAATCACCTGCATTCACGAATTATACTACTAAAATAAGTTTTGATAAACCAGAAATGAACGGCGCACGAAATAACACCAAATTTCACAGATGACGGAAGTTCAATCCCACGCTCTTAAAAAGCACGTAACTGCTATCGCCCTGGAGGCTGTCTCGTAGAAACAAGAGGTTGTTTCTAGAAGCCTCCAGTGAACTGTTAAACTATAGCATGCATAACGCAATGAACTCTAGACTCATGGATGTTTCGAATGAAACTGTAGAAACATACAAAACGCACAGTGTTTTCAACGCATTGTTATGTTCTAACCCTAATTGTAAGTTTCCTTCAGGCGCCTCTGGAAGTCTTCACCACCTGGAAAACATCATCAGGAAAAGATCCATGTAAATGAAATCTGTGTTAAATTATACAGACGATATTTCGACGGTGAATTTGTGTTCGAACTTGAAATGTCAGAAGTGCAGAAAATGGATGCGTCAGTGAAAAAAAGTCAGTTCTGTGTGTGAAAATCGCTAAAAGCAATATAGCTCACACAACGATGTGTGATACTCTTAAGCTTTCCGTCTATGAACACAGGTAGTGGATGACATTTTCCTTGTAACGTTGGTCTTACGATGGCAATGGTCTGAAGATTAAACTCGAAGTAAAACACACTACTCGATAGCGTGCGAAAAACGCACTCTTGAATTCAGTTCATCAGATGTAGCTGTCGGTGTGCACTGTTTTGTTCGGTGTTAGTAGTATCCCCACGAGGCTAGTTCTGTGAGTCAAGTGCTGTCACCTTGTAGGACTGAGTCACGACATATCACGTCAACGTATCGAAGTGCATAAGCATCAAGATGTGATGTGTACAAACGTGCGCAATCACATTTCAGCGTGGAAAGACACGAATTTTTTGATGCCAAATTAAGACATTCGGCCGCCATCCCCACCCTACCGTCCCTCATCCTTTTCGCAAATGACTGAAACATAACGAACAAGATTCTATTCTTCGAATTTTAACCGAGCTGAAAATTGTAAGAATCACCTTTTTTTCGTGTTCGCTGTATCAGTCATCCGCCACGCGAGTCTCGTCAGCTATGAGAAGCATATTCGTAAAAATTTTCTTTTGGGTCATCAGTTATGCGTCTGCTTTGATGCAGTCTGCCACGAATTCCGCTGTTGTGCCACCATCTTGCAAACAGCGTTCGCTATTATTTGTTATACGTATCATAATCTCCGCCTTCCCCACAGTTGTAGCCCTGTACAGCTGACTCAAGTTCCATGAAACATATTGTTTGATGACTTAACATTGTTCTTTCGTCCCATTCCTGTTTGTCAGGGTTTTTCACTTTTTTCGCTTCTCAGCGATCTTGTGAATAACTTCTTCGTTTTCATTCTTCTTAGTGCACATACTTTTCAATATACTGCCATAGTAACCCATCTCAAACGCTTGGATTTTCTCGTTTTTTCCGTTTTCGTCACAGTTCGTGATGCACTTCCATATACTACTATGCTCCATGTATACACTCCCAGAAATTTTCGTCACGAAATGAAGGCCCGTGTTTGATATTAGGAGACTTCTTTTGGGCAGGAAAGCCCTCATTGCTTGTGCTAGTCTGCTTTTTATGTTTTAAGCTTCGTCCATCATGTGTTATTTTGATTCCTAGGCGGCAGAACCTCTTCGACTCCTGCGTTCTACGAAATTTTGGCGTTAGGTTTGTAGCTAATCTTATTTCCGCTACTCCTCGTTATTTTCGTTTTTGTACGATTTACTCTGTCTGTAAAATGTGCTGATTGGAGTGTTCATTCCATTCAATAAATTCTGCAATTCTTTCTGACTTTTGCTGAGGTCATAAAAGTCACTGATGTATCCTTTCACCCAGAATTTTTAATCCCACTTCTGAAATTTTATTTCCTTCACTGCTTCTCCGAGGTATAGACAGGATAGTAGGGGTGAGAGACAACATTATGTCTTTCTAATCAGAGCACTTCATTCTTATTGTTTCCTCTTGTTTCTTATACGTAACGTGTATCAACCGGCTATCCCTGTAGCTTACCCTACTTTTCTGAGAATTTCGGACAATTGGAACAATTTTACAACGGCGAATATTTTTTCTATGGCGACAAACCCTATTACTGTGTCTCGTTTCCTCTCGCTTCCATTACTAATTTCGCATCTCGTGGTTAGCGTTGCTGCATCTCGATCCTGGGGTTCCGGATTCGATTCTCAGTCTGGCACGACATTTTCTTCCCTCGGAGGCTGGGTTTTGTGTTATGCTCAGCATCAAAACATCATACTCGACATGCAAGTCGCCAAAAGGGCGACAAATAGAAGCAGTTGCACTAGGCGGACGAACTACTCCAGCTGGGGTGTTCCGGCCAAAAGTTCCATACGATTATTTCATTTTTTTTTTCCATTATTGAAAATGTATCACCAACCATCTGAGCCACTTGCAGGTTGTTCAATCACTGTGTATGATACACTTGTCTGTTACTCCCGCACTCATTAAGTTGTAAATAGAATGTGTATTTGGGCAAATGAAATGTGAGCGAAGACTTGTTGCAAATAGATTTTGATTTTCTATTCAAAAATTTAATGTGGCATATTCTTCCTAAAATATACAACTGAAACTGCCTTCGAAACTGGAGCAAAGGTGAGGACTTCAATTCGGAAAGCGCCCAAATAAACATCACAAATGTGCCGTACGTAATTTTATCGTTATCTGTTCTGGCAGAAAAGAACATATTACGAAAAGAATAATGTGAAAGTGGACTGGATCTCTATCTCAGACGCTGACAGGATATTAATCATTGATTTTCCTCGTTCTTGCCATCCTTCCTCCGAAAGCAACGCCATCTGTACTGTGCGCTGCGCAGAGAGTTAGTTAGCTAGGTCACTGCCGTGGCGTGGAGCAGCTGGCCTCGGGTACCGGCCACGGTGTAATTGACGCCAGCGCTCGTGATTGGCGAAACACGATCCTGATTGGACAGTGTTACGGAGCACAGCTCCTCGCGCAGATGCAGTGTTCAGCCGGAACCTGGTCGTCGCACAAGGGACCGGAGCTGTTAAACACAGTCACAGACATAAACGCAACTGCTGCAGCCTTTCGCTCAATCCGTTTCGTGCTTTGACAGTTCCCAGAAAAAAATATACGTGGCTCATCCTTTAACAAAGTTTTTTAAACCATCTAATAATAATAAAACTGAAAGTTCAAAAACTGGCTGTAATAGGTAATACATGTAATATTTTACACTATAGGCCAGTTTCGGCATAATTGCCATTATCAAGTGACCTGCGAATATAATATTGGTAATATTATCTATACGCAAATCGGCGCTGTTTTATGTTTACATTTGCATTGGTTCTTACGTCTAGTTGGAAGTGACGACCAAATTGCATCTGTAGTAAATGTTTTTCCGTCAAATAGTGGTAAGTAGAATGCTTTCTATAGTTACAAAGCACAAAAAAGTACGTTTTTGACGTATACTTATATTCTGACGTTTCAACATTTTGACAGTTATTTACTGCGATACTACATATTTACAAAGTATATACAGCTTATTAGAAATGATGTCACATTTCGTTGCGGTTATTTTCCTTTTAATTTTATGTATTGTCTGTCTATGATTTCTTTTGTTTTCCATATGAACATCCCCTTACGTGTGCTATTATGTCAATAAAGTTTCAGAGAGAGCACTTCTTCTTCTTCTTCTTCTTCTTGCGTTACGGCCTCTGTAGGACCACGGGTAGCCCCTTCGTGGACTGCATTTTCCTCTTCTTCTCCCAGAACCTCTTCATTCTTTCTCTTCTTCTCTCCCGCTCTTCTTCCGAGATCTTCAGTTTCCGTTTCTCCACTGGTGACACTAATATTTTCCTGTATTCTTCTCTGTCATTGATCTCCGGCATATTGGTCGGTGTATATTTGTTCCTCCAATTTTCGTTTCCTTCGACCTTCATCCCCAATTCCAAGCAGTCCTTCCGAAGTTCAACAACCCACTTGGTTCCTGTCTTTCCCCTTGTCCTCTCTGTTGTTTCCCACACTCTCTTCGTCATTCTGTCCATGCTCATACTAACTACATGTCCAGCAAACCTTGTCCTTTTGAGTCTGATTTCTCCGGATATTGTTCTCATGTTCCGGTACAATTCTTCCCAAGGTCTTCGCATCCACCTCTTTTGGAACCTAGTATTTTTCTCAGTATTTTTTCTCTCTTCTTTCTCTAGTTGTTCTGCCCCATTTCTTCCTAGTGTCATCGTCTCAGCAGCATATAATACTGCATTCCTCACCATTGCCTTGTAGTGGCTTATCTTTGCCTCTGTGGATATATTCTATTTATTGTATATCACTTTCGTGATGCAGAAGGCTGACCTCATCTTCTTTATCCTCTCTGTTATTCCCTCCTTCTTCCTGTTATAAATTTTTCCAGGTAGTCAAATTTGTCCACCATTTGCACACTGCCTTCCGGTGTTTCCCAGTCTGCAGTGGTATTTAATGTCTTTGATTTGATAGGCTGTGGCTTCACTTAGGATTTCGTGTTGACATTTTCTTGTATGAAGATATATTTCCAGTCCTTCGAGAATGTTCACAGTAAGCCCTTTCGGTAATCTGCGTAACATTCCTAACGCAGTTTCAGTTCTGTCGGTTTTGTGGTGTTGAGTTTTCAGATGTAAACAGAAGCTTGGCGGATTTCTTTACACTGTTTCTAGTATGTTCTTTAAATCTAGTGATAGCATTTCGTCCGGTTTGACGATACACAAATTGTTGCAATCGTCACAGGTTATTTTGTATATTCCAGCTGTGGCCTGTTCTGAGTTTTTGGCTGTACTTAAATATCATTTCATTATGAGATTGTTATTTGCACGGAAAGCCAGTTTTATGTGTGTGGATTGCACGGTGCATTTATTTTATTTGATATTGCTCCTAGGTAAATTGTAGGTATGTAGGTTGTTCTGTGTTTTGTTACGGTTTCTCTGGTAAAATGTATATCATTATGCGTTGTAAAGGGTTTCGGTTTTGTGTGTTACTTATACAACTTTGTTACTATATCTGGATCAAAATAATTTGTGTAAGCTGTGTAATAGAGTGTTTTCAGTTCTTTTGTATAGCTGATTGTTCAGGAGGTAAACTGATTATTCCATTAATCACTGAGTGAAGGAGACCATGCTTTTGTGTTTCAGGACGGAAAGAGTTGGCATTTTTATGTTATTTATGGTTGTCTCGAATTTCTCTGTACGTTAGAAGGGTGACGGTTGTCGTCTTCGCAAATTTTCAGGTGGTATTATACAGAAAATCTTGCAGTAAAATTTCGTTCCGGCACAACCCCAAATGTGACACTTCTGGAATACACAATCTTACCAATGTTATTTTCGTAGGTCACTTGGTAATGGCAAATAGGAGGAAACGGGCCATTCGCGCAAAATATTCAATAAATTATCTTATAACAGCTAGTTTTGGAGCTTTCATTTTTATTATATCTGATAATGTCGTATACTACGCTTCCGTCCCAACGGAACGTAAAACCATCTAATAATGTGTAGACGATTAACTAACGAAATCTCGGTAAGTATTTCAGATGTAGAAACAGTTCGTAACCGGATTAAGGATTTAATATACAGCTAACGTAATGGCTCTGTGCAAATGGATTAACATAAAATGTTGACAGGACTCAGTACACATAAATGAGTAATACTCATTCAAATCCTGAAGCGATAAAAATTGTGTACATGAAGTAGAATGTGTTTAGTTTTTGGTACTATAGGTAGATCGCGGCGTTAACTGGGAAACTCACTGCCTAGGACTAAAGAGGGCGTTAGTTCAGCTACGTCCGCAGTATGCATGATTACTGATGTAAGTGATTCAAATAGAAGAATATCTGGCGCATTACCACACACTAATGAGCCCAGAAGGACTTTTTTGTGGAGGGGGGGGGGGGGGGGGGGACGGGCGGGAGGGGAACTCAACTGGCAAGTACACTATTTACAAAATGCAGAAGCGTATTGTATGAACATTATATCTAGTGTTAATTCTAGAGCGTCCTATAAAGACTTAAATAACGTATCAATTCTATTAGTGTTTCATATTACGTATACTCATTAATTTCCTTTCTCTTCACCAATATTTCTTTCTCTTCGCCAATATTTCTCGTTTTCTCAAAAAAATAAAGAGTATGACATTAGGAACAAAAACAACATCTACAAAGATTTCAAGAGGTTAACATTAGTAGAGAAAGGATTCAGATACAAGGGAATAGACATAATCAAGAACGCGACAGCTCATACTAAATGTCTGGTAGGTAATGTGGTGGAGTATAAGACCGAATTAAAATTTTCTGTTGACAAACACCTACTCCAATGAAGAGTATATTCACAAAAATTCTTAAAATTAGTGCGTCAGGTTGCTTCGTGATAAAGATTAGCTCTGTAATACAACAATGTTTCGTCATATTAAGTCATTTCACTGTATTGCATCTAAATAAAAAGTACAACTTTGACTAATTTACACATTTCACAATCACACGTTCCACCTAACGAGATATATTTTTGTATGGAGTGTAGCCTTGCCCGTTCATCACTGTATCTCCATCCCCCCCCCCACCCCAAATACCCTCCTCCTCCCCCCCCCCCCCCACACACACACAAACATTCTCAAGCACACACACTTCCCTCCAGTACAAAATTCACAATTCCTTGATGCTTCGGAATGTGTCCATGTGTCCTATCAAACGGATCGCTTCTTTTACTGCACCCATCTAATATTAAGGATTCTTCAGTAGAATAACATTTCAGAAGCTTTATTCTCTTCTCGTCTGGCTACACTCCATACAAAAACCTTCAGAAACGACTTCCTGACACTTATATTTGAATTCAACGCTGTCAGGTTTTTCATTTTCAGAAGTGCTTTTCTTGGTGTCGCCAGTCTGCATGTTACATCCTTTATTTTGCTCCTCAAACAGCAATATTTGTCTATCAGTTTTAATATATCATTCATTTAATTCTCTCAGAATCACCTGATTCAATTCGACTACATTCCACTACTTTTGTCTTAGTTTTGTTAATTTTCATCTTACAATCTCTATTCAGTACAACAGCTTCTCTTCCAAGTTTCCTGCCATCTCACTTACCATGTCATAGCCAAAATGCTAAGTTTTTATATTTTTCCTGGACTGTAATTTCTTCTTCTAATTTTTCTTTGGTTTCCTTTATTGCTTGCTCAGCGGACAGATTTCTTCACTTTGGGGTAGGCGGCAACTCTCTCTCACTCCCGTTGCAACTGATCTACCCTTACACATCGTTCAACTGCTATAACTGCAGTGTGGTTCATCAATAAATTGTATATATTCCTTTGCTCTCTATATTTTATCACTGCTACCTTCAAAACTACAAAGAGTTTAATCTAGCAAACACTGTTACAAAGTTCTATAAGCCTACCCATTCTATAAATGTAGGTTGACTTTTCTTATCCCATATTCTAACATAAGTAGTAGAGCCAGTACTGCCTTGTGTATTCCTACATTTCTAAAACAAAGAAACATAAACAAACACTGTCCGAAAGAGGCTGTGAAGGTCCAACGGTACCGACGGGCCGCCGTGTCATCCTCAGATCTTAGGCGCCACCGGAAGCGGATACGGAGGGTAGTGTGGTCAGTACACCGCTCTCCCGGTCGTTGTCAGTTTTCGTGACCGGTGCCGCTACTTCTCAATCAAGTAGCTCCTCAATTGGTCTCACAAGGATTAAGTGCACCCCTCTTGCCACCAGCCCCCGGCAGACCTGGTCGGTGACTCATCCAAGTGCTAGCCAAGCCCGACTGCGCTGAACTTCGGTGATCTGACGGTAACCGGTGACACGACAGCGGCACGGCCGGTGGCTTCCTTCGTTTCTCCATAGCGCAAATTTTCCCAAGGTCTGCTTCTATCAGTTTCTCCATTCTTCTGTAAATAATCCGTGTCAGTATTTTACAAGCATTTCTTACCTAACTGATAGTTCGTAAGTACTCACACCTTGTCAGCACCTGCTTTCTTTCGAGCGGAATTTTAAGGTCTATTCTGAGAATATTTCCCCTGTCTCGTATTCTTGCATACCAGGTGGAATATATTTTCACATGGTTTGGTTTCCCAAGTATCTCAGTATTTCTGAGGTAATCTCGTCTACTCCAGGGGCCTTGTTTCCACTTAGGTCTTTCAGTAATCTGTCAAATTCTTCTTGCAGTATCAAATTATCCTTCTCAAATCCATCTACTTCCTCTTCCCTTTCTAAAATATTGTTTTCAAGTGCACTTCCCTTGTGGAGCATCTCTATACATCGCGAATCACTTAAAACTAGCACCACAAATATTGCGGAAATGCAAAGTTCTACTCATGTGCGGTTTTCACAGATTGGATGGTTAGTTAGGGCTCGTATTGTTAGCCAATCAACAGATCGTAATAATACGTAGAAAGTATATTTTTTGCGCAAAAATACACTATTTTAGATTGAACAACGCCTATTTACTAAAAATAGCGTAAGTTAGAATGTCAGTGGTGTTTGTTACAGGAGTCTAGTACGAGTTGTTTACGAGATATTGTATGCTGAGAATTTCCCACAGCGATACTTGTACAATACCTATGGTAGCACACACCAAATAATAACATATGTGTATACATTAATTATGTGGGTTCTGACCAGTAACGAGACAATGACCAACAAAATGACTTATTTCCGTCTGTTACGATGTATAGACGTTTGCTATGGAAGGACTGCTGCACATGTGCTAGAATTCCAGCGGTGTTGTCCGAGAAGGCGACAGTAAAAAGTCGTTGCATAACACCGGGTGTGGTTAGCATGTCCGTGTAGACAGCATCTTTCAATTTCCCCCCACAAAAAAGAGTATATAGGCGTTAAATTCTAGGATCTAGCCAGCCGGGTACAGGTTCTCTGCATCCAATCCAACGATTTAGAAACAATTCGCGAAGACGCGTTGCAGCACTTCGTGCACTGTGGGCTGGACAGCCATCATGTTGGTACCACAGGCGCCTGTTAGTTTGCAGAGCAACGTCTTCTAGCATCCGTGGAAGATAGTCTGGTAGAAAGCTGCGATAATTTTGCGCGTTAAATGCCCGTCTATGAAACACGGTCCTATGAGGTGTTAGTTCACTATCCCACACCACACGTTTGCACTCTATGGACTCCACCTAACGAACCCAACGGACATTGGCCACAGGCCAGTGGTGCATGTTTCGGTTATTTACCTGGCCATGATTGGTAAATGTGGCTAAACAAGGTACATGATACACCTGGAGTATTCTGGAGAGAAATGTAATAGGGATGGAATCTAAATCAATGGAGAATGTGTAAGACACTTGTGTGCCTCATGCCACTTCCTCGTGCGATGGCGCGGGAGTTAACATGCTGATCAACTGCAACAGCAGCAAGAACATTAATTTGTCCCTCGTCACTTGTTTCCTTTTGTTAAGTTGTATAGGTGTTACACTACCACTTTCGCGTAACTATTTGAAGAGGTTGATAAATAATTTCCGGAGTGGTTGACATCTATTGGAATACCTTGCTGCTTACACTGTACGTGAATGAACTGCACTGTTCCTACAATCTCCGTACTCCATGAACATGGCGGCGTTTTCTGCAGTGGCAAATCCATCTTCCACTCATGAACTACTGCTTGGACTGTCATATTATGTCTAGCAAGTCCCAATGCATTCAAGGAATGCACAAGCACACTGTAAACAAACATAACAACATCGTACCTTGCAACTATGCAGGTTGAATGGCTCACAAAAGGAGTCAGTGGGGAAATTTTTCAAATTACGATATCTCTTTCGCACTAGAATCCTGCAAGAAACACCATTGACATTCTACTTTACTCTTCTTTTAGCTTGTTAATGTCAATAGGTATTTTACTATTTAAAAAGTGTATGTTTCCACAAAAAATACATTCAAATATTATCGGAATTAGTGAAGTGCGGTGGAAGAACGAACAGGGATAGTGGTCAGATGAGAACAGAGATATAAATGCAAAATCAATTGAAGGTAAAGCAGGAGTAGGTCAAACATAAAAAGAATACATATATGCTACTGTGAACAACATAGTCAACGCACTGTCGCAGCTAAAATAGACCTGAAGACAATACCTAAAACAGCAGTACTAGTTTATGTGCCAGCTAAACCCGCAAATGATGAAGAGATTGAGAGAATGCATGATGAGATACAAGAAATAACGCACATGTAAACTCGATACTAAGAAAAAAAAGAGAAGGAAAAATAGCGGGAGAACATAGGCTGTTAAAAAAGAATGAAACAGGAAGAATAATTTAATCATCACTAACAGTTTAAGAATCATGGAAGAACACTACATATCAAAAGTGGATGAACTGCAAAAGTATAAGCAATGGTATCTGGATAAAATGAAGGAACCAGAGGTTTTTGAGAGTATCAAAGAAAGGCTACGACTGATTGAAACAGGGGAAGAGAATACAAGAAAAGACAAACAGGTATCTTTCATCATCATCATCATCATCATCATCATTTAAGACTGCCTTTCAGCGTTCAGTCTGGAGCATAGCCCCCTTATAAAATTCCTCCATGATCCCATATTCAGTGCTAACATTGGTTCCTCTTCTGAAGTTAAACCTATTACTTCAAAATCATTCTTAACCGAATCCAGGTACCTTCTCCTTGGTCTGCCCCGACTCCTCCTACCCTCTACTGCTGAACCCATGAGTCTCTTGGGTAACCTTGCTTCTCCCATGCGTGTAACATGACCCCACCATCTAAGCCTGTTCGCCCTGACTGTTACATCTATAGAGTTCATTCCCAGTTTTTCTTTGATTTCCTCATTGTGGACACCCTACTGCCATTGTTCCCATCTACTAGTACCTGCAATCATCCTAGCTACTTTCATATCCGTAACCTCAACCTTGTTGATAAGGTAACCTGAATCCACCCAGCTTTCGTTCCCATCCAACAAAGTTGGTCGAAAGATTGAACGGTTCACAGATAACTTAGTCTTGGTACTGACTTCCTTCTTGCAGAAGAGAGTAGATCGTAGCTGAGCGCTCACTGCATTAGCTTTGCTACACCTCGCTTCCAGTTCTTTCACTATGTTTCCATCCTGTGAGAATATGCATCCTAAGTACCTGAAACCGTCCACCTGTTCTAACTTTGTTCCCCCTATTTGGCACTCAATCCGTTTATATTTCTTTCCCACTGGCATTACTTTCGTTTTGGAGATGCTAATCTTCATACCATAGTCCTTACATTTCTGATCTAGCTCTGAAATATTACTTTGCAAACTTTCAATCGAATCTGCCATCACAACTAAGTCATCCGCATATGGAACACTGCTTATTTTGTGTTCACATATCTTGATCTCACCCAGCCAGTCTATTGTTTTCAACAAATGATCCATAAATAATATGAACAACAGTGGAGACAGGTTGCAGCCTTGTCTTACCCCTGAAACTACTCTGAACCATGAACTCAATTTACTATCAACTCTAACTGCTGCCTGACTATCCATGTAAAGACCTTTAATTGCTTGCAAAAGTTTGCCTCCTATTCCATAATGTCGTAGAACAGAAAATAACTTCCTCCTAGGAACCCGGTCATATGCCTTTTCTATATCTATAAAGCATAGATACAATTCCCTGTTCCACTCATAACACTTCTCCTTTATTTGCCGTAAGCTAAAGATCTGGTCCTGATAACCTCTAAGAGGCCTAAACCCAAACTAATTTTCATCCAATTGGTCCTCAACTAATACTAGCACTTTCCTTTCAACAATACCTGAGAAGATTTTACCCACAACGCTGATTACAGAGATACCTCTGTAGTTGTTACAATCTTTTCTGTTTCCATGTTTAAAGATTGGTGTGATTACTGCTTTTGTCCTGTCTGATGGAACCTGTCCCGACTCCCAAGCCATTTCAATTATCCTGTGTAGCCATTTAAGACCTGACATTCCACTGTATTTGATGAGTTCCGACTTAATTTCATCCACCCCAGCTGCTTTATTGCACTGCAATGTGATCCTATTTCCATCATCATTCTTATCCCATTCTACCTCGAAATCTGAAACATTGCTGATCGTATTTTGACCTACATTGAGCAACTCTTCAAAATATTCCCTCCATCTGCCCGAGGCATCCACAGGATTCACCAGCAGTTTTCCTGACCTGTCCAAAATTCTTGTCATTTCCTTCTTCCCTCCCATTCGAATACTGCTTATTACACTCCAGAATGGTTTTCCAGCAGCTTGACCCAAAGTCTCCAACCTGTTTCCAATGTCTTCCCAAGATTTCTTCTTGGATGCTGCAATTATCTGTTTGGCTTTGTTTCTTTCTTCAGCATAACTTTCTCTACCTGAGTTCTAGTATGTAGCCATTTTTGATAGGCCTCCTTTTTCCTTTTACAGGCTACCTTGACTGTGTCATTCCACCAAGCTGTTTGCTTCATCCTACTTTTACACACTACTGTTCCAAAACATTCTTTAGCCACTTCTAGTACTGTGTCCCTGTAGCTTGTCCATTCCTTTTCCAATGACTGTAATTGACTACATTCAACTAACTGGTACCTTTCTGAGATCGCTGTTATGTACTTGTGCCTGATTTCCTTATCCTGAAGTTTCTTCACTCTTATCCTCCTACATATGGACCTGACCTCCTGCACTTTCGGCCTCACAATCCCAATTTCACTGCAGATTAAGTAATGATCAGTGTCATCAAAGAATCCCCTGAATATACGTGTGTCCCTCACAGCCTTCCTGAATTCCTGATCTGTTATTATATAGTCAATGACAGATCTGGTTCCCCTGCCTTCCCAAGTATACCGGTGAATGTTCTTATGTTTCAAAAAGGAGTTTGTGATTACTAAGCCCATACTGGCACAGAAATCCAAAAGTTGTTTCCCGTTCCTGTTGGCCTCCATATCCTCTCCAAATTTACCTATAACCTTTTCATACCCTTCTGTTCGATTTCCAATCCTGGCATTAAAATCACCCATGAGCAGAACACTGTCCTTGTCCTTTACTCTAACAACTACATCACTGAGTGCCTCATAAAAACTATCCATCTTATCTTTTAGAAATGAAATAGTGAAGGTAGCAGAGGATCAAATAGATAAAAAGACAAGATCTGGTAGAACCTTCTTGTTAACAAATAAAATATTGAATATCATTGACGAAAGGAGAAAACATAAAATGCAATACATGAAGTTCACAATGGCTTGGAAGGAACGGCTAGAGGACAAATGCAAAAAGTTACAGAGGAATACATTAGTATGGGAAAGACAGACGCCGTACACATGGAAAAAAAGAGATCTTTGAAGTGAAAGAGAAGAAACTATATGAATATCAACAGCTCATATGCCAAGCCAGTATTAAACAAAAAACGGAAAACTGAACGGTGGAAGAAATAAGTAGAAGGGTTATTCCAGGGAAATGGAAGAGTGGTGGGAGTAAATGAAGACGAGGATGTGGGAGGTGATACTGCAAGACCTAAGTCGAAGTAAGGCCCCTGATGTAGACAACATTTCCTAAGAATATTGACATATTAGGGACAGTCAGCATTTAACGAACTATTGTATCTGGAGTGCAAGATGCATGAGACGAGTGAAATATCCTTAGACTTCATGAATAATGTAATTCTTTCAATTCCAGAGACGGCAGATGTTGACAGGTGTGAATACTACTGAACTATCAATTTAACAAATCGTTGTTGAAAAGAGCTGACACCAGTTATTTAGAGAAGAACAGAAAAACTGGTTGAAGCCGTCCTCAGGGTATAGCAATTTAGGTTCCATAGACATGTAGGGACACGTGAGGCAGTACTCACTCCACGACTTACCTTAAAAGACGGAATGAAGAAATACAAACCTACGCTTACAGCTTTTGTAGAGTTAGAGAAATATTTTGACAGTATTGACTACACTCTTCAGAATTTTGAAGGTAGCAGAAGTAAAATACAGGAAACCAAAGGCTGTATAAAGCTTGCACAGAAACCAGACTGCAGTTATAAGAGTCGAATGACGAAAGCAATGTAAAGGTTGAGAAGAGAGTGAGATACGATATGGCAGTACTTGTACTGAACGGAAAAGTAAAGAAATGAGTAATTTGGGAGGGGAGTTAAAGTTCAGGGAGAAGAAATTAATACTGGGACTAAAAGCCACAACAATGAATCCAGAAGGAATAACATCCCTAAGGTATCACTGGTATCGTAAATTATTTTAAGATTTGATATTTTTTTAAATCTTAACATAATTTACCATACCAGTGTTTATCTTAGGGTTGGTATTTCTTCTTTGTTTATTATTACACAGATGTTCACCTAAAGATGTGACTTTTAGTGCCACGAAACCGGTAGTGGTCCAATAATAAAGGACTAAATACAGCTGAAGCGGTTTATTAATACCAAAGATGACTACTCAAAGCTGTGGTTGTCCTACATACAACGTTGTCTGCTAAAACACTGAGGTTTGTAATTCTGTCAGAGATAGCAAAATACTTGCAAGGGTACTTGAAAAGAAGATGTTTTGTATTGAAAAGAGATTTTAAGATGAATATCATGAATCGTTATACTATGGTAATGGAAAGTAGTCGAATTAAATCAGGTAATAGTAACAGAAGTAAATTAGGAAAAAAGACATTGAAAGTAGTCGATGACTTCTCTATTTGGGCTGCAAAATAACGACGGACAAAATAGAGAGGATATAAAATGTATATTGGCAATAGCAAGAAAAGAGAGATTTATTTACATCGAATTTAAATAAGAGTGTTAGGAAGTAATTTGTGGAAGTCTTTGTAAGGAGTGTAGCCTTGTTCACAAATGAAACATGGACGATAAGCAGTGAAGACAAGAAGAGCATAGAGGCTGCAGCAGAATTTTGTGAATTAGGTGGTTGTCTCGAACGACTAATGAGAATGTACTGATTCATTTTGTGAAGAAATGAAATTTAGGGCACAGCATAACTAAAGGAAGGTATCAGTTACAGAACACATCCCTAAACATCTAGGAATGTAAGATTGGTAATGGAGGGAAAAGAGGGGTGGCAAAAGTTGTCGAAGGAAACCTAGGGATAAATACAGTTATTCAGAGATGAAGAGGCTGGCTCAGGCTACACTGGCGCGGAGAGATGTGTATTATTTGTAGTTAACAAATGTAATTAGAAACAATTACCAACCCAATAACACACATCTTGACTTTAGCACCCCTTTAAACGTCACGTAAATATTGTGATAAATGACGATTTCTACAGTCAGGTGATTCGACAGAAACAGTTCACCTGGTAATTGCATCCGCCGCTACAATGCGCAATAACTCTACCCAATTGCATTAAGTGTAGAACGATTATGCACTTTAAATAAAGATATACACTGTTGTCCAAAATAAAAGCAACAAACCGCTACTTCCCCGTCCTCTAATTCACGATATAATCATACAAACTGTTACCAGATGTCCGTAAGATCGCATTCTGCATGGAAGACGGCATTCCGGTCAACGGACAACCACGTCAACGATGATGTCAGGGCACTTACCAAGAGGGATAGTGTTTGTCCGATAGTCTCACATCCACAATCGCTGTGTACACAGTCACAGACGGTGCACTATGCCACAGACAAGACGCCAGTAGTGGAACAACCTTCACGCCACCCCACTCTGCACTGTTACCAAATTTATTCAAGATGGCGGACCAAGATGGCGGTGATAGATATGCCAACGAAACAATTTGGCCAGGAAAATAGTTCAATTAGGCTACCTCCCCTAGCTTAACCCCTCCCCTCCCCTACCCCCTCCAGTTCCCCAGAAAATGGTGGGAAGTTCAAATTTTGTCAGAGGTAAAAAGGGCACTTCAGCTACCTCTACTAACATAAGAAAATGGTGGGAGAAAAGGCACTTGGGCTACCTTCACTAACCAAAATCACCCAACCGCCACCTCCTCCTACGAACTGGTGGAAAAAGGACTCAGTCTGCTGGACTGCTGGATAGGATGGGTGTAAGTCTTTATTTTGCAGGCAGTGTTTAAATAAACATTCTCAGGCAGTAGCTCCATCCAATGTGTTGCGCATGAAGTCTGGAATCCAACTGATCTAGTGCACAGTACCGCGGCCAGAAAGTTCCGTTGTCCCTCCCATGATGTAATAGAAGATGGCGGTCTGTGGGAAAAGGAGTGAACCTGTTCAGGACTGCTGGAGAGAGGCAGGAGTGTACTTTATTTATTTTCGAGCAATTTACTTAGGGATAATTTTAACATAGTTTTTTATTACACTGATACGAAACAAGAGCTCTGACATGCTTGGGGCCCCTATACACAGCCTACACACCTGCAGACTACTCGTATGTCGCCAAAATAATGAAGTACACTGATGCGCAAACACGAAAACAACTCATAAATTACCGAAACAATGCAGTACACAGCATAAAGACCTGAAAATACTTGTAAATCATCGAAATAATGCAGTACAATGATGTGTAGAGACGCAAACAACTCGTAAATTGTGTAAAGTGATCTGCAAACATCCTCACTAATTACAAACTGTAGAACTAATTCATCACACACAGTGCACACCTGTTCACAAAATAATGCAACAGACACGAAAACATCTCCTAAATTGTCAAAACATGTGTAACGCTATGCAAACACACTCACAACTACTGAACAGCCGAAAACGATGCAGTGCACAAACACTCATTGCACGTAAAAACGCTTTTGAATTATCGTCAACTGCAATGTGTCAACGAACTGTTCCCTACAGAGTCCCAAGGCACACACGCCGGGCAGTGCACTCACACTGATCCCATATGCGAGACGCCTCTGGACCGCATGCAAGTGTTTACTCATGTTGCTTGCGCCGTGCCCCTCTACCAGTGGTCCAGCGCTGAGGGAGATGTTTACATAGTGGCTCATCCTTGCAGTCGCAGATAAAAGGTTCTGAAAGTTATACTGACATCACAGATCGCGCTATAGAAAACTGTTGTAATGCGTCCCAGAATAGCACCGGTGCATTGTTCCTAGCGAGCTGCATGTAGCTGTGCACGTGTTTACCTCCCCATTGTGGCTCACGCATCGCCGCGAAATGTTCGCATACTGATTCACCATCGCATGTGCATGAAAAATGGTCCGGTGTTATATGGACGTCACATGGCTATGTAAATAAAAGCCAAGTCTAACTCTCGGAAATAGTAAAGTGCTGCAAAAATAGTTAATGATCGCTTTTGTAGGAGCTTTCATGATGTCTCAGCTTGTCTGGATGTAAATTCTGACCCTAACAGGACCTGTTATCCATCCTGAAAATCGTTAAGTCCTGCTTTCGACAAACATCTCTGAAACACGAATGTTCTCACCGGTATTTAGAGGCTCCTGCGTCATGGCACAAAGGATGTCTTATGAATAAATGCAGCTATGTGATAGGCTCTTACTGAATTTACCCTCCATATTACTGATTCTGTCGGTGTGGAAGCACTTCCCACCTTTTTCTTTCTGCAGACAAGACTATCAGTTGCAAAACTATTTTGTACAGATCGCCATATTGCACTTGCAGTTAAACGCTGCAAATTGGCCCACAGACAGACAGATATGAAAAGACTCTTACTCAATTACACTGCTTTGCCACTGAGGATGGAAGCATGAATATTAGAGCGTCAAGCAAATCCCCAACCCGACAATATATCACTGCATACCGTATCGATGTAGTAAACACACAATTACTATCCTGCGCCATACAAAATCGCCCCTTTAGCATCATTCATCTAGCTATCGACCGCCAGACACTCGCACATATACCGTGAAGACAGACAGCACAATCACATGCACCTTAGGTATACTCTTTGCATCACTAGATATTTTCCAGCACGGTCGGGCAGTCATCCACCGCAGCAGACGGTCACTAGTTATCCACTCCAGATTTGTGACCAGAACGCCCTCAGCAGACCGAAGCCACTCTATGAACTCTTGTACAAAGACAGGCACAGTCCCCTCAGCACAAAGGCGTTACTGTTTCTTGCCTCGACCTGCTTGGTTGCTTGCTTTCTACACACATCTCCAGACTCTGGGACTACAAGAAGATACGTAATTTCACATGGTTTGCCAGACTATTATACCATTTGAGCGATATTTCTCGATATCAAGCTCACAGCAATGTCACTTTCATAGCAGTAGTATCGCTCGCACAGTACAATTTCGAAGCTATTTCTCTTGAAACCCAAATTTTAGCGAGGTGGAGCGTGCTGTAAGCAACTGAGTAACTAGAAGCATATCCCATCTGCGAAGACCTTTACGTGAGAACTCGGAAAAAAAAAGAATATAGGAAACTGATATTTCCACTCGCGAATACCGATGTCGGTGATGTAACTGATTCCAAATCATTGTTATAATTTACAAAGTCAGCTTAGATGTTTCTCATGCCTAGAGCACCAGCAAAAGTGTCTTCCACTGGTCTTTGGCCTGCTAGATGCACACACCACAATCGATGTCCCCTCAACTAAATAGAGGCGCGAAAAGTGTAGAAGCAGTCAAACTGGACAATTTACATGGGAGGGAACAATGGTCCAGCGCAAACATACGTCCATATTGAATCATCTCAAATTTCCAAGCAATCACGAAAGCTATCCAACAGATACTAAGTATTAGTCCGCTATTAGGCCATCTAGAGGATGACACGGTTAAGTCAGCAACATTCCAGCATCCCAACACACATCTCCATTCAGACAGCTCATACCGTTAGCCAGAAACGTGAATCATTCCCGCCACAGGCCACTGGCGCAGATAGAATCTGCTAGCAAACTGGCCACATACATATTTTATCACTGTACTTACAATTTAATATTACGATCGAGATCTCAAATGAACGACCTTAGACAATGAGCAAAGTATCGGAAATACACCCTGCTCGTGGCTATGGCTCTGGATATAGAAATATCTGTACCACTCTTATGTCTTGACATACATTCCCCTTTGCTATCACAGTATTCCACATCAGATCCATACCTTCCTTACGACTGAACATAGTCATTCCCTTTGCAGGTGTCGAAACACTCACTCATACTTTATAAGCCTGATGCTCAAAGCGAACCTATCATGCATCCCCTACTACTATGTATAATACTTCGCCAACAACTGATTGCTGGCGATACGAAATAATACTGAGAGTTTTTCTTGTGAGTGGTACCACTGTGTCTTAGAGAGAGACACGTAAGCATCTTACAAACCTCCAGATGTTAAAAAAAGAAAACGACCATTCCACTATCACAATCGTTCTTGTTTCTACAGGTGCACACAAGTATCCATGTTAAAAGCTGTATCGGGTTATTAAATCGAGGTGAGGTATTACCTCCAAATGAAGTGGTTTTGCCAGACAAATACTGCAATACTGAATATAGACTGCGATCACTGGAGTGTGTATATTATTACCAGACCAGCAGTGCAGTTACACGTCGCCGACGGTGCAACCTCACAATAAAATTGCAGAATTTAGAATGTGATTCGGTTAAGGAGTGTGGTATGAAACTGGTATTTGTAACTCCCTCATGCAGCCACTAAATATTTCTCCAGTATTTTTAATGCATTCTGTCTCGATGCCACATCAGAAATTCGGTGATAGATCGACTGGGCTGTAGGTGACGATTGATTGAGAAGGATCACAAACAGTAGAAAGTGTGCTGATTGAGGTTGTAAGAAATGTACACAGGGTTTTCAGATCTCTAGTGTTACACTGTCCATTAGAAATTCTGACTGGAATGAAATCTTTCCATTCAACTACATACCTGCATTGGATGGTATGGAGAAGTCCCTTAATGATTAAGGTCACTAATGAATCAACGAAACGAGTCACCTTTTTCGAACCTATCAGCTACAGTAAAATTGTAGACAGTCGATATGCATGTTACAACTGCGCCCTAAAACCCTGCACAGCCACCCTGCAGCTTGCGCATGTGACCATTCCAATTTAAGTCGGAACTGAGTAGAAGTCTGAGAGAGCTATATCCACCACCTTCTGCAACCTGTGTAGAAACAGAGTGACCTGAGTTAGTGCGACAGGACCTTGTTTTGACCATTCAGTGGAAAAGGGGACAAGTTGTCGTAGCTCTGCCAACAGTGTACGATGTGTAAAGTCAGCGCCAAACGAAGCCTGCTCCTGCAACATAAGGTAGTGTAAAAGACAGTATGGGAACTGGGGGAAGGACGAGGATTTTGCTACTGCATTGTGGTGTGTAGCCAAGCTACATACAGGTACTGCAGTCCAAAGCAGATCAGCGTCCCTCAGGGACCATTCATATCTATCACCCCAATACGCTATCATCGTTATTCTATACCATCCAGCAGAGAAGAATTGCGAACTATAAAAGCTCCACTAACGTCATCCGATAGAGATCGCGATAAGGTTTTTACCGCGTTTCTCTCTTCCCATATATCAAAAACAAATATTGTCTGTGTGCCCGGATGGAGCACATGTGACGATCTTATTAAATAGGCAGGTATTGATGCATTGAAAGGACCAGTGTAAAATTGCATAGCCTGTACTGTAGGAGGAAGACAGTATCCCCCAAACTGTACTTAAGTCGCAAGAGACCCTCCCTGTGACCCTATGTCGTTGTTTGAATCATTTGTTTTTTTTTCTTCTGTAACATGCTGTGTACACTGCCATAAATTTTATTTTTTCCACCACGACTTCTGTGTCATGTTCTAAACTGGTATTAACACGTTCTGATCCATTGCTTCTCTCAGAAAACTAGATGTCGCATGATATAAGTTATTTTGTTACTGCTGCTACCTTAACACACCACACACACTGGATGATTTTAAATAAAAGACAGTTACATATCTTCTTGTAATCCCAGAGTCTGGATACGTGTGTAGAAAGTAAGTAACCAAGTAGGTCAGGGCCAGAAACAGTAACGTCTTTGTGCCGAGGGGAAACGAGCCCGTCTTTGTTGACTTCAGTCTGCTGAGGGCACTCTGGTC
Organism: Schistocerca nitens; assembly: GCF_023898315.1. NCBI lineage: Eukaryota > Metazoa > Arthropoda > Insecta > Orthoptera > Acrididae > Schistocerca > Schistocerca nitens. The sequence continues at coordinate 229,757,982 of NC_064614.1, read as the reverse complement.
ATGCATCGGGAGTGGATTACTAGTGACGGTTGGCTGCGGTGGATGAACGTCCAACCTTGCGGGAAAATATCTAATGGTGCGAGGAGTATACCTACGGTGCATGTACTTATGCTGTCTGTCTTCGTAGTATATGTACAAGTGTGTGACGGTTGATGGCTATATGAATTATGCTAAAGGGGCGATTTTGTATGGCGCAGGATAGAAATTGTACGTTTACTACGAGGGTTGTACCAAAAGTAAGGTTCCCAATGAGCTACAGTCTCGAGATATGGTGCTACGCTAAATCCGACAACAATGCCGTGCGCATTGGCTCCCCCATTCTCGATCCTGCCCGTATGTGATTCGCTACATAGTGTTGATCGCCACCCCCTCCAAGTGCGAGGTTCAAGCAGTAATGCGGTTTCTCCACGCAAGGAAGCTACCGCCCATGGAGATTCATCAGCAACCGACAGAGGTTTATGGTGAAGAGTGCATGTCCGTTCAGCACATCTGAAAAAGGTGCAGGGCTTTTGCTGAGGGTCGCATGGAAGTTCATGATGAAGAATGGTGATCGGAACGGGGTACTTCTCATTGATTTCATGCAATCTAGGACGACAATAAACTCAGACAGGTATTGTGAAACGTTTACTAAACTCTGGCAAGCAATCCAGAATCGCCAGAGAGGACGACTGATGGAGGAGTAGTGCTTCTTCACGTCAACGCTGGAACCCAAGTCGCTCGTGACAGTAGCATTTGAACAAATATAGGTTGACTGTTATGCCCTATCCCCCATATAGCCTGGACTTAGTCCCCAGCGACTATCACTCTTCCCCAAGCTAAACGAATACTTATGTGTCAAACTCTTCAAGAGCGATGATGAAGTCCGAGCAGAGGTCACACACTCCTCATGAATTGACAAGAGACTTCTTCAACTTACGATACAAATACTGGAGCAACGCCTTAAACAGTGTGTTGAATAAAATGGACACTATGTTGAAAAATAGACAAAAGTGTAAGCTTTTCAACAATGTATAAGTTAGTAACAATAAATATGATTTCTATTTGTAAAAAGTATGGAAATCTTACATTCGGTACAACCCTTGTAAATTGAAATGGTGCACAGTGATATATTGTCTGGTTGGAGATTGGTTTCACACTCTAATATTCAAACTTATGTCCTCAGTGGCAGAGCAGTGTAACTGAGTAAGAGTCTATCCGTGTTTTACGATCTGTTGCATGGTTTAACGGTCAGTGCAATATGGCGATCTGTACAAAATAATTTTGTCACTGAAAGTCTCGTCTGCAGGAAGGGAAAGACGGACAGTGCTTCCACACCGGCAGCATCAGTAATTTGGCAGGTAAATTCAGTAAGAGCCAATCATAATTTTCCATTCATTCACAAGACATCTTTTGTGTCGGGACATAGGAGCGTCTACATAGCGCTCAGAACATTTGCGTTTTGGACATGTTTGTTGAAAGCAGGTCTTAACGATTTTCAGGAAGGATAACAAATGACGGACGGGCTGCCACGTTAGGACCATCAGGAGGAATGCATTTGGCGTTATTCTGTGCTATTTTCGTAAACAGGTCCTGTTATAACAAGAATTTGCATTCAGACAAGCTGAGACAGCACGAAAGCTCCTACAGAAGCGATCGTTATCTATTCCTGCATCACTTTACTATTTCCGGGAGGTACACATGGCTCTTATTTAGACAGCCATGTGACATCAGTATAACATTGAGAACCTTTTAGAATTGCTGCGATGGTGAGTCAATAGGCGAACATTTGGCAGCGATGCTTGAGGCATGCTGAGGCGGTAAACACGTGGACAAGTAGATGCAGCTCGCATGTCGTGTTAGGATCGCTAGGAACAATGCACCCTGTAGTATTCTGGGAAGCATTGCAACAGATTTTTATAACGCTACCTGAGTCATCAGTGTAACATTGAGAATCTTTAGCTGCGACTGCGAGGGTGATCCACAATGTAAACATCTCTCTCGGCGCTGGACCGCAGATAGAGGGGCATGGCGCCAGTAACAATGGTGGCCTAGGGGCGTCTTGCGTATGGAACCAGCGTGAGCGCACTACCTGGCATTCGTACCTTGGGGCTCTGTATGGAAGAGTTCGCTGACACGTTGTGGATGACAATAGTTCAAAAGCGTTTTTACGTGCAATGAGTGTTTGTGCACTGCATCATTTTCGGCTGTTTAATAGTTGTGAGTGTGTTAGCACAGCATTACACATGCATTATTTTTCGACAATTTACCAACTGATTCCAGTCTGTTGCATTATTGTGTGAATAGGTTTGCAGGCTGTGCGATGCATTAGTTTGACAGTGTATCATGTTCGCAGAGCGTTTTACACGCATTATTTTGACAATTTACGAGTTGTTTGCGTCTCTACACATCAGTGGACGGCATTGTTTCGGTGATTTACGAGACGTTTGCTGGCCTGTATGTTGTGTACTGCATTATTTCGGTAATTTACGAGTACTTTGCAGGTGTGTAGGCTGTGTATTGCGACCCCAAGCATGTCAGAGCTAGTGTTTCGTATTAGTGTAATAAGAAACTACATTAAAATTATCTCTAAATAAATTGCTCGAAAATAAATAAAGTACACTCCTTTCTCTCTCCAGCAGTCCTGAACAGGCCAAGTCCTTTTTCCACCATTTTTCCCAAAGGGACCGCCATCTTGGATTATGTCGCAGAAGGGATGACAGCACCCTCTGGTTTCGGTACTGTGCACTAGGTCAGTTGGATTCCAGACCTCATGATGAACAGTATGGATGGAGCCACTGCCTCAAATTGTTTAAATAAACACTGCCTGCAAGATAAAGTTTCGTCCATCCTATCCAGCAGGCCAGCACAGGATGCGGCCTTTCCCACCAATTCGTAGGAAGAGGTGGCGGTCGAATGACTTAGGTTAGTGGAGGTAGCCCAAGTGACCTTCTTTCCCTGCCAAAATTTGAACTTCCCATCATTTGCTGGGGAAGTGGAGGGGGTCTGGGGAAGGGAGGGGTTAGGTTAGTGGAGGTAGCCCAATTGACCTATTTTCCTGCCGTGACGTCAGTGTGACATTCCCATATCTATCACCGCCGTCTTGGATTGGCCATCTTGAATAAATTTGGCAACAATGCAGAGTGGGGTTATGCGAAGGTTGTCCCACTACTGATGCCTGCCAGATTCTCTGTCAAGCAGGATCATTGGAAGAATGAAAGCAGGAAAGTCACAAGCTGGTATGACACGACAGCTTAATGTGAATTGTTCTGCTCTTTCTGGGATGTGGTGACAGTTTAGAGACCGAAACTGTATCGCGAAGACCTGGGCAGGGTCGACCATGTGTGCCAGTAGAGACAGAGAAGATCTTTATTTTACTGTAAAGACTCTATGGAATTGTCTTAGTACTGCACAACAACTGGCTTCTAACCTTGCAGAATACACTGAACCTGTTGTATCGAGGCAGACGGTGTGCAAAAGGCTTCAGCAGAGTGGCTGTTATTGTCGGAGATCAAAAATGGTTCAAATGGCTCTGAGCACTATGGGACTTAACATCTATGGTCATCAGTCCCCTAGAACTTAGAACTACTTAAACCTAACTAACCTAAGGACAGCACACAACACCCAGCCATCACGAGGCAGAGAAAATCCCTGACCCCTCCGGGAATTGAACCCGGGAACCCGGGCGTGGGAAGCGAGAACGCTACCGCACGACCACGAGATGCGGGCTATTGTCGGAGACCTGACGCATCTTTACAGAAGGGAAAATCTAGAGTGGAGTCGTAAACCTGCCACCTGGACAGTCGAACACTGGGCCAATGATCTTCTCACAGTTGAGTCCCGATTTGGTCTGGAGAGTGATTCTCGACGGATTCGCATCTGGAGGGAACGTGGAACACGGTTTCGGGATGCAAGCATTGAGGAAAAAGATCGATATCGAGGAGGATCCCTAATGGTGTAGGCAAGGTTGGTTCAAATGGCTCTGAGCACTATGGGACTCAACTGCTGTGGTCATAAGTCCCCTAGAACTTAGAACTACTTAAACCTAACTAACCTAAGGACATCACACACATCCATGCCCGAGGCAGGATTCGAACCTGCGACCGTAGCGGTCGTGCGGTTCCAGACTGTAGCGCCTTTAACCGCTCGGCCACTCCGGCCGGCTGTAGGCAAGGATTACGTTGACAAATCGTACATCTCTCAGTGAAATTATATGGGTGAGTCGGCAAAGTTTAACTGGTGTCGGGGATCGTAACGAGATCTTGGGAGCTCATTTACGGTTGTTGTGAGACGCTGTGGGTCCAGACTTCGCACAGATGGATGGTAATGCTCGACCTCATAGAGCACGGATTGTTGATGTTTTCTTGGAAACAGAATATACTGCACGCACTAGTGGACTGCTTGCCCTCACACATGTCTGGGGAGCACTAGGGAAACAGGTCGCATCACGTCAACATCCACCAACCACTCTCCAAGACTTACGAGCCGCTCTGCGGGACGAATGGGCATATTTCCTCAAAGTGAGACTGACGACATCATTCACAGCATGCCCAGACGTTGTCAGGCCTGTACTGCTGCCAGAGGTGATCACACCCCAAACCGAGCACATTAACCAGTTGTCGGAATGTGTGTGCAGATCCTTTTAGTTGGAAAAAACTAAGAACATGTTTGTCCACCGTTATGCATGTTGTAGTTGTTTACGTTCTGTGTTCTTCACATAGTTTCTACTATACTATAATCTGTTTACACGGTTCTGTGACAAAATAAAGGACCCTGTAAAATTTCCGTTTGCTCCTTTAGTTTTGGACCCCAGTGTACTTAAGAATATCCCACAAATTACATTAACATTTGAGCCGAACACAGGAAGAACGTACATACAGGAACCATCCGTATAACAGTTGTAAACTGTGGTAGCTGTGTTGGGAAAGTCCCAGAGCTCCAATAGCTAATAGAAAGCACTGATGCTCAAATCGTTATAGGCACTGAGAGCTGGCTAAGCTGGAGATAAGCACAGCCGAAATTTTTGCGAAGATCCTAACGGTGTTCCAAAAGGATAAGTTAAACACTGTTGGGGTAGCTTGGTTTTTGATGTTAGAAGTAGTTTATCTTGTGAAATTGAAGTAGATAGTTTCTGTTAGTATGAGCAGAGGTCATTCCTGGTAACCGTGTTAAATAATAATTGGATCATTTTACCGACCTCCCAATTCAGATGATACCACTGCTGAAAGGTTCAAAGAAAACTTGAGTTTAATTTCGAACACGTACACGACTCATACAATCATAGTTGGCGGTGGCTTTTATTTACCCTCGATATATTGGCGAAAATATGTTTAAGTGCGGAAGTACGCGTAAAACATCATCCGAAATTGTGCTACACCGGCTATCTGAAAATTATTTCCAATAATTAGTTCATAACCCCACGCGAGCAGTAAATGGTTGAGGAAACACACTTGACCTCTTAGAAACAAATAATCCTGAGTTAATAACGAGCATCAAAACGGATACAAGGGTTAGTGAAAACAGGGTTGTCGTAGCGAGATTGAGTATTGTAACCCCCAAATTTTCCAAAAATAAACGACAAATATACCTATTCAAAAAAGCAGATAAAAATTCACTTGACTCCTTCCTGAGAGACAATATCCACTCCTTCCAAATTAATAATATAAGTGAAGACCAGATGTGACTTGAATTCAGAGACATAGTATCGGCAGCAATTGAAAAAAAATGGTTCAAATGGCTCTGAGCACTATGGGACTGAACATCTATGGTCATCAGTCCCCTAGAACTTAGAACTACTTAAACCTAACTAACCTAAGGACATCACACAACACCCTGTCATCACGAGGCAGAGAAAATCCCTGACGCCGAGCAATTGAAAGATTTATACCAAAAAATTAACAAACTAAGGAGCTGATAGTCCTTGGTACACAAAACGGGTCAGAACACTGTTGCAGAAACAACGAAACAATCATGCCAAATTTAAACAGACGCAAAATCCCCAAGATTGGCGATCTTTTACAAAAGCTCGAAATTTAATGATGACTTCAATGCGAGATGTTTATAATAGTTTCCACAACGAAACTTTGTCTCGAAACCTGGCAGAAAATCCAAACAGATGCTGGTCGTATGTGAAGTATGTTAGCGGCAAGTGACAATCAATGCCTTCTCTGGGCAAAAGCAATGGAGATACTATCGAAGACAGTGCTGCCAAAGCAGGGTTACTAAACACGTCCTTCCGAAATGCCTTTACGAAAGAAGAAGAAGTAAATATTCCAGAATTCGAATCAAGAACAGCTGTCAACATGAGTAACGTAGAAGTAAATGTTCTCGGAGTAGTGAAGTAACTTAAATCACTTAATAAAAGAGAGTCATCTGTTCGAGACTGTATACTAATTAGGTTACTTTCAGAGTATGTTGATGCATTAGCTCCATACTTAACAATCATATACGACCGTTCGCTCTGTACCCAATGACTGGAAAGTTCACAGGTCACACCAATATTCAAGAAAGGTAGTCGGAGTAATCCACTAAGCCGGCCGCTGGTGGCCGAGCGGTTCTGGCGCTACAGTCTGGAACCGCACGACCGCTACGGTCGCAGGTTCGAATCCTGCCTCGGGCATGAATGTGTGTGTTGTCCTTAGGTTAGTTAGGTTTAAGTAGTTCTAAGTTCTAGGGGACTGATGACCTCAGCAGTTGAGTCCCATAGTGCTCAGAGCCAAAAGAAAAAGTAATCCACTAAATTACAGGCCCATATCATTAACGTCAATATGCAACAGGTTTTTGGAACGTATATTCTGTTCGAACATTATGAATTACCTCGAAGAACATGGTCTACTGACGTACAGTCAACATGGATTTAGAAAAAATAGTTCTTGTGAAACACAACTAGATTTTCATTCGCATGAAGCTTTGAATGCTGTTGACAAGGGATTTCAGACTGATTCTGTGTTTCTGTATTTCCAGGAGGCTTTTGACACTGTACCACACAAGCCGCTTATAGTGAAAATGTGTGTTTATGGAATATCGTCTCAGTTATGTGACTGGATTTGTGATTTCGTGCCAGAGAGGTCACAGTTCATAGTAATTGACGGAAAGTCATCGAATAAAACAGAAGTGATTTCTCTCATTCCCCAAAGTAGTGTTAAAGACCCTTTGCTGTTCCTCATCTACACTCATGCTTATAAATTAAGGATAACTGCAGAATGTGGTGCCACACAACATGGCACAACATAAAACTGGCACTAATAACATAGACACATAGGAAACACACACGACACAGATCTGTAAGTCCACGATATTGATGATAAGTTGAGAAAACCGTCCCAAAAGACATGTGCTACAAAATACCACTGCTTCCAGCGGATATACCCCGACATCAATATGGGAAATGATCACCATGCACACGTACACAGGCCGCGCGACGGGTTGGCATACTCTGGATCAGGTGGTCAAGCCGCTGCTGGGGTATAGCCTCCCATTCTTGCACCATTGCTGTCGGAGCTCCTGAAGTGTCCTAGGGGTGTGAAAATGTGCAGCGACCGTGAGCACCCCAGACGTGCTCGATGGGGTTTAGGTCTGGAGAACAGGCAGGCCACTCCATTCGCCTGATATCTTCTGTTTCAAGGTATTCCTCCACGATGGCGGCTCGGTAGGTCCGTGCGTTATCATCCATAAGGGGGAAGGTTGGACGCACTGCACCCCTGCAAAAGCGGACATACTGGTGCAAAATGACGTCCCGATACACCTGACCTGTTACAGTTCCTCTGTCAAAGACATACAGGAGTTTGCGTGCACCAATTATAATCCCACCCCATACCATCAAACCACGACCTCCAAACAGATGCCTTTCAAGGAAGTTAAGGAGTTGGTATCCGGTTCCTGGTTCACGCCAGATGAAAACCCGGCGAAAATCACTGTTCAGACTATACCTGGACTCGTCCGTGAACATAAACTGGAACCATTGTTCCAATGACCATGTACTGTGTTCTTAAAACCAAGCTTTACGGGCTCTTCTGTGACCAGGGGTCAGTGGAATGCATCTTGCAGGTCTCTGGGCGAATAACCCATGTCTGTTCAGTCGTCTGTTAGCTGTGTGTCTGGAGACAACTGTTCCAGTGGCTGCGGTAGGGTCCCGAGCAAGGCTACCTGCAGTAGTCCGTGGCCATCTGCGGGCACTGATGATGAGATATTGGTCTTCTTGTGGTGTTGTACACTGTGGACATCCCGTACTGTAGCGCCTGGACACGTTTCCTGTCCGCTGGAATCATTGCCATAAACTTGGTATCACACTCTGCGGCAAACGGAGGGCCCGTGCTACGACCTGCTGTGTTTGACCAGCCTCCAGTTGCCCTAGCATTCTGTCCCTCATAACGTCATTCATATGTGTTCTTTGAGCCATTTTAAACACACAGTCACCATTGGCACGTCTGCACACTTACTCGCCGTACTGTACTGTGACATGCATCAACACACCTCTGCGTATGTGGTTTGCTGCCAGCGCCACCGTTGGGACGACCGCAGTTCAAATGCACCGCGTGGTCGTACCCTGAGATGATTTAAACCCGCAAACCAACCACCAGAGCGTTGTTTCACCATGTATCAGCATTATCCTTAATTTATAGCGTGAGTGTTTATAAACGATTTGGGAGACAATCTGAGCAGCCGTCTTAGGTTGTCTGCAGATGACGGTGACATTTATCGACTAATAAAGTCATGAGAAGATAAAAAAAATTACAAAACGATTTAGAAAAGATATCTGAATGGTGCGAAAACTGGCAGTCGACCCTAAATAACGAAAAGTGTGAGGTGATCCACTTGAGTGCTAAAAGGTATCCGTTAACCTTCGGTTACACGATAAATCAGTGTAATCTAAAGGCCACAAATTCTACTAAATACCTAGGAATTACAATTACGAACAAGTGAAATTGGAAGGAACACACAGAAAATGTTGTGGGGAAAGTCAATCAAAGACTGCGTTTTATTGGCGGGACACTTAGAAAATGTAACAGATCTACTAAGGAGACTGCCTACACTACGCTTGTGTGTCCTCTTTTAAAATACTGCTGCGCGGTGCGGGATTCTTACCAGACAGGATTGACAGAGTACATCGAAAAAGTTGAAAGAAGGGCAGCACGTTTTGTATTATCGCGAAATATGGGAGACACTGAAATGATGCAGGATGTGGATCGGAGATCATTAAAACAAAGGCGTTTCTCGTTACGACGGAGTCTTCTGATGAAATTCCAATCACGAACATTCTTCTCCGAATGAGCAAATATTTTGTTGACCCCGACCTACCTAGGGAGAAACGATCACCACGATAAAATAAGGTAAATCAGAGCTTGTACGGAAAGATATAGGTGTTCGTTCTTTCTGTGCGCTATACGAGATTGGAATAGTAGAGAATTGTGAAGGTGGTTCGATATACCCACTGCCAGGCACTTAAATGTGATTTGCAGAGTATCCATATAGATGTACGACTTTTTGGCTATTATACAAAAGAGTTCGAAAGTTATGTTTAAGTTGTAAACAGTAACACGCAATTCTTAAAAAATATTGTGCATACAGTGATACCTTGTTGTGTTCAACAGCAAAACTAGCACAAGAAAGGGAATCAACCACAGAACATGCTTCATATCCAGAAAGAGAGCGAACAGGAGGAGTACGAGCAATGAGATATATGCGTTGCGAAGCCTTTCGAACTGCGCAGACTTACTTTATTCTACTCAATATTCAACTGAATGTGTAACGTCTAGTGATTAGTGTTACTCGCCACTGACGGAGAGGGCCGAGGTTGATTGCTCGTGGACGAGGTGTAGAAAGCTGTCCACTAGGTCTCGTGACAACAGATGAGAATTCGATCGATAAAATAAAGTAGCTACATCAACACGCTGGCCACCGAAGTGGCACCGCGCTCGAACTCACAGTCAAACGTCATGCAAAAAATGGTCCACGTACTGCAGACTGACTTCATCCCTGACGCACTGCACAGCTCAGCTCGGCTCCTGTAAGCAACAGTGCACACTCTGTAGTAGTGTGAAAGAGCCTTTGTGGATACTCCAAGTCGCTACGAAAATATAATGTTCCCTAACCATTTTCTGAGCTTATATCTCTACTTACCTACTAGCAATAAAGTTCAGCCCTTCTTTTCTGCATGCATGAAGTTGGCTTTTCCGGAAAAAACCTTTCTGTTTCTTTTCCCTTGTGAAAACATATTTTATCATGATGTTCCTATGGCGGCATTTGTTCTTCTGGTGTGGAAGTTGTTGCCTTGAAAGATCAGTTCCTGTTTAATTAAATCAAGTGATGCTCAGGGAATCAGATTTGGAAACGAGACGTAATAGATGAGTTTCGCCATTTTGGCAGGAAAATAACCGATGATGGCCGAATTACAGAAGAGCCTTTCTGGATACTTCAAGTCGCTACGACTGTCGCTAGACTGGCAATGGCAAGAAAAGCGTTTCTAAAGAAGAGAAGTTCGTTAACATTGAATACAGACATTAATCAAATGGTTCAAATGGCTCTGAGCACTATGGGACTTAACATCTGAGGTCATCAGTCCCCTAGGTCTTAGAACTACTTAAACGTAACCAACCTAAGGACATCGCACACATCCATGCCCGAGGCAGGATTCGAACCTGCGACCGTAGCAGTCGCGCGGTTCCGGACTGAAGCGCCTAGAACCGCTCGGCCACCGTGGCCGGCTCAAACGTCATACGATAACTTGTAATGTCGTGTCGGACAGCATTTTTCCCGGCACAGTGCAACAACTCGGCGTGGCATGGAATCAACAAGTCGTTCGAAGTCCCCTGCAGAAAAGCGACGCTGCCTTTATAGACGTCCGTAATTGTGAAAGTGTTTCCGATGCAAGATTCTGGGAACGAACTGACCTCTCCATTACGTCCCACAAATGTTGGATGTTATTCGTGTCAGGCGATCTGCATGGCCAAATAATTCGCTCGAACTGTCCAGAATGTTCTTCAAACCAATCGGGAACAACTGTGGCCCGGTGGCATGAACCGTTGTCATCCATTAGACTTCTATCAAATGTTCAAATCTCTGTGAAATCTTATGGGACTTAACTGCTAAGGTCATCAGTCCCTAAGCTTACACACTACTTAACCTAAATCATCCTAAGGACAAACACACACACACCCATGCCCGAGGGAGGACTCGAACCTCCGCCGGGACCAGCCGCAGACTTCTATCGTTCTTTGAGAACTTGATGTCCATGAATGGCTGCAAGTTGTCTCCAAGTATCCGAACGTAACCATTTCCAGTCAATGATCGCTTCAATCGGATCAGAGGACACAGTCCATTCCATGTAAACACAGCCCACACCACTATTTAGCCACCCCCCACCCCCCATCTAGTACACTGCCTTGTTGAGAACTGGGGTCCATGGCTTCGTAAGATCCGCACAACACTGGATCTCTATCGTCAGCTCTTACCAACAGAAATCGGGACCTATCTGACCACACCACGGTTTTGCAGTTGTCTAGGGTCCAACCGATATGGTCACGAGCCCATGAGAGCCGCAGAATTGGGCGCTGATGACCCCGCTGTTTAGCGCCCGTAAACCTCAAACACACACACACACACAGAGCCGCAGAAGGTGATGTAATGCTGTTAGGAAAGCACTCGCTTCGGTTGTTTGATCCCGTATCCCATTAACGCCAGATTTCGCCGCACTGTCTTAACGGACACGTTCGTCGCACGTCCCGCATCGTTTTTCGATGCTATTTCAAGCAGCGTTGCTTGTCTCTTACCACAGACAATTCTACGCAGACGTTACTGTTCTCGGTCGTTAAGTGAAACACGTCGGCCACTGCGTTGTTCGCGGTGAGAGGTGACGCCTGAAATTTGGTATTCCAGACACACTGTTGACGCAGATGATCTCGGAATATTGAACTCCCTAGTGATTTCCGAATTGTAATGCTCCATGCGTCTAGCTCCAACTACCACTCCACGTTCAGTTTGTTTCTGTTGTGGCGTAACAAGCTAGCTACGCCACACTGAGAAGTAGCCGAAAGGGCACGCGTCAACTCACGCCGTCTTGCGTTAAGTCTGAAACAGGATACTCTATGAATGCTATAAAGAAAAGAACGGAGCTTAGGTTTACTTAACTTTAATTTCCTTGTGGTACATATCTTTTGATAATACAAGTGAGACTCTCTCCAGATATGGTTAATGACGCCTTGCTAGGTCGTAGCCATGGACTTAGCTGAAGGCTATTCTGTCTCTCGGCAAACGAGAGAAAGGCTTCGTACGTGTAGTCGCTAGCAATGTCGTCCGTACAACTGGGGCGAGTGCAAGTACGTCTGTCGAGACCTGCCTTGTGGTGGCGCTCGGTCTGCGATCCTGACGACACGCGGGTCCGACATGTACTAATGGACCGCGGCCGATTTAAGCTACCACCTAGCAAGTGTGGTGTCTGGCGGTGACACCACAGTTTCTACCCGTCGTGCTGCCATAATCACGTCGGAAACGTTTTCACATGAATCATCTGAGTACAAGCGACAGCTCCGCCAATTCACTGCCCTTTTATACATTGTGTACAATACTGCCGCCATCTGTATATACCCATATCGCCACCACATTACTTTTCTCACCTCAATGTAATTAGCAGTGATTAGCTCAAGCAATATGTTTTCACAATAATCTGTAGATGTTCGATATCAAGCAACTCCCTCACGACAGCATAAATCCATATGCTCCGCGTCATAGCTGCGAGGTACCCTATTCACCAAGAGTTCTAGTGTGGAACGTACGTTAGTCTTTAAACATCGCTACGGACGCAGGTTCGAATCCTGCCTCGGGCATGGGTGTGTGTGATATCCTTAGGTTAGTTAGGTCTAAGTAGTTCTAACAAGGGAACCTCCCCATCGCACCCCCCTCAGATTTAGTTATAAGTTGGCACAGTGGATAGGCCTCGAAAAACTGAACACAGATCAATTGAGAAAACAGGAAGAAGTTGTGTGGAACTGTGAAAAAATAAGCAAAAAATACAAACTGAGTAGTCCATGGGCAAGAGAGGCAACATCAAGGACTCTATGAGTTCAGGAGCGCCGTGGTCCCGTGGTAACGTGATCAGCTGCGGACCAAGAGGTCCTTGGTTCAAATCTTCCATCGATTGAAGCATTTAATTTTTTATTTTCAGTTTATGTGACAAACTCTTATGTTTCCATCACTTTTTTGGGAGTGATTATCACATCCACAAGAAAACCTAAATCGGGCAAGGTAGAAGAATCTTTTTACCCATTCGCCAATTGCACAAGTTAGGTGGGTCGACAACATATTCCTATCATGTGTCGTATAGAATATATCAGATGTGTTTTCCTGTGGAGGAATCGGTTGACCTATGACCTTGCGATAAAATGTTTTCGGTTCCCATTGGAGAGGCACATCCTTTCGTCTACTAATCGCACGGTTTTGTGATGCGGTCGCAAAACACAGACACTAAACTTATTACAGTGAACAGAGACGTCAATGAACGAACGGACAGATAGTAACTATGCAAAAGTAAAGAAAGTAAAATTTTCACTCTAGGGAAGACTTGAACCAAAGACCTCTCATTCAGCAGATGCTCACGCTACCACAGGACCACGGCGGCCCCGAGCTCTCACTACCCATGATGTTGCCTATCTTGCCCATGGACTACTCAGTTTGTATATTTTGCTTATTTTTTCACAGTTCCACACAACTTCTTCCTGTTTTCTCAGTTGATCTGTGTTCAGTTTTTCAAGGCCTATCCACTGTGCCAACTTATAACTAAATCTGTGGGAGTTGCGATGGGGAGGTTCCCTTGTAAGTTCTAGGGGATTGATCACCTCAGAAGTTACGTCCCATAGTGCTTAGAGCCATGTGAACCAATTTCTTCTTTAAACATCTGCCGCTCATCACCATTCTAATCTTGTCTGTCTTACCTCTTGGGTGCTAGAAACTTTTATATGCCACTGGATACATTCTTTATAGACATGTTTAGTTAGAGCTCATTTGTCATTTTTGCATTGTCAGCGAATGTAATGGCAGACTTTCTGTCGTTTAATAGCTAAGAGAAAAAGATATGACCTTACGTCGACCTTGTGTATCCCAAGTATGTGTCACAAGTACCTCGCTCTCAATTTACTGTAGCACGCGATGTTAACATTTCCTTATTGCTAATTGTACCTCGGCGCACAGCGTTATAACGGCTGCAACAGGTTGCCGTCGGCGCTCGGAGGGGTGTAACCTAATCTGCACAGCTGGTTTATGTTAAGCGACGCAGCCCGTGTGGGCAGCGGAGGCATATGAGAAAGGCAAAGGTGTCGCAGACTGCCGGCCTTCTGGGTGAGGCGTGGCTGTCCCACACGTCGCCGTTGTACTAGAACACAGCGTGACAGAGATCGCTCTCCACGGTCGTAACTTGCGTTCACTCACCGCCTGTACATGCAACAGGAGCTGAAACGAACTTCAGTACTTCATAAGATCATCTTGAAACGTCTCTGTGAAGTCGTTTCATAAGACGCTTGTCGAATTCGGTACAACTTATTCACTTTACTACCTGACTTTAGCACAATTCGTGAACTCTTCCCAAAAGACTGAGCACTGAAGTAAGGCCTATTGACTATTATATGTGTGTTTTAATGTGGGGTTTCGGTTTTGTTTTGTGGGAAATGCTGAGTTGGTCATCGTCTGCTGGGAGCAGACGATGTTGCTTCTCGCTCGAAGGAGAGCACATGATGACCAACTTAGGTTTCCAATACCTGAACAGAGAGGTTTACCCATCTTAGTCGAGGGCTGTTTTTGTGTGTGAGGTTGGTGACCGAGGGCTACCCCTCTGGAAGCTTCCGCTGCACGGGGAGCTAGGTAATCTCGAAAGAGGAAGCGGCACTCTTCGGTGAACGCTTGGTGAGTACGGATCGTTTCTCTAAAGGGGGGTTTCAGGTGATAGCAAGCAGGTTGAGTTAGGACTTCGTTATGTTTAATTGTAGAAATAGTTAAGAACTTCAGCTTAGCTGAAGCGTCTGAAGCGACTTATTTTTCCGAATGTGCCATAATTCCATTGCTTTAAATAGAGCGATTTTTGGGTGTTTGAGTTAGAAGTGTGGAAGTTACTTTGTTCATTTTGAACAACGATGAAGTAGAATTTCAAACCGTAAAGCTGATTAGGAAAAGCTGGTTAGAATCACTTCAACCGTACATGAGTGTAATTCTGTGGCCAAGCGAGTATGATTTTTAATGATTTTAATCTTATATTTTGTGGAAGTTGCTTTTGTCTTTGGGTGTCGGTTTTGTGCCACGTGTTTGGTAATCAATGACCCTTCTGGTCCACCACGGCACCGCAATTGGCTTTATTTTAACAAAATGGT
This sequence comes from Schistocerca nitens, assembly GCF_023898315.1. NCBI lineage: Eukaryota > Metazoa > Arthropoda > Insecta > Orthoptera > Acrididae > Schistocerca > Schistocerca nitens. The sequence goes on along the minus strand of NC_064614.1, from coordinate 229,742,656 downwards.
TCAAATGGCTCTGAGCACTATGGGACTCAACTGCTGAGGTCATTAGTCCCCTAGAACTCAGAACTAGTTAAACCTAACTAACCTAAGGACATCACAAACATCCATGCCCGAGGCAGGATTCGAACCTGCGACCGTAGCGGTCTTGCGGTTCCAGACTGCAGCGCCTTTAACCGCACGGCCACTTCGGCCGGCTTTATTTTAACAGTTTGCTTGTTTGATGAGCTATAATTTTTGCAAGAATATCTGTTCTTTCGTGCGCTTTCTACAAAGCAGCACAACAGTTTCATTCGGAATGCACCACGTGTTATAGTTCGGCCGTTTGCAAGCAGCAGACGCAGTTAGTATGTTGAATAATTATCGCACAACCTCGTGCATTGTTTAAATCTCTGTCCAGAATTGTGCATGCGTAGAATCGTAATATGAATCTCACTGAGATATATTTTTGGTATGAATGCAACCCCACCCCCGTTTTCTGTTTCTTCTTACTGTAGTTAAATTGTGCTCTGTTCCATTCTCACGTAATTCTTACTTGCATATTTCGAGTCAGGCACCAGTTATGTGTAGTTAGGATGTGCAACCAAATATTTAGTTACAATAAATAATTTACGTGAAAGATACATTCTTTGGTTCCGATCTTACGCCCTTACTCCGGTTTCCAATCCTGAATTAATCAAGTTGCTTCATGCACGACATGGAGTGCTATTTATCTGGCTATTTAAAGAAATTTTCATACTTGTAATTAAATTATTAAAGTAATTAAACTAATAATTTTCCAGCTGCGTGTTTCTTTAAATGTTTAGGAAGGGCTTGGGCTGTTGGCGACCCTGAATTTCTGAATTTTTATCATTATTTGTGTGAGAGAAGCAGCTAGAAATGCGAAATAATGTGTATGGCTCGATGAGCAACGTCGTAAACATAGTAATACGTTACAATCTTTCGTACACACCACAGTCATTCCAACTAGACTGACGCAAGATCATTTTGCTGCATACTTTATGTAGCTGTAGGAAATGTGAATAATTACATTATTTAAAGGCAAGGTTTCGAGTTGACCGCGGTTTATGAGGTCATTCGCTAGTTGAATGCTGCCGGCACCGTAGCTCAACGTGTCCGGTCAGTGGGCTGGCAGCTCTCTATCATAAAAAAAAACTGAGCGAAGTACTCAAATTTGAACCTGAAGGGATCTCAAGTGACGTGAGCACAGATAAAACGCCGACGGAAAAATAAAGCGCTGGACTGCTGATTGAAAGATCTCAGATTCGATTCTTGGGCTTTGGAGGGTTTTTGTCTGTCACTTTGCAGCTTTTTCGCCTCTGGAAATGTGAAAAATGCGTAGTGGCACCGTGGTTCGATGTCTACGATAAATTGTGGGATTCACTATAGCTGGCTGTGTATCTCAGTAGAAAGGTTTGAGGAAGTTACGGTATATCACCTCCAATAGGACGGTATCTAGTTAAGCACTGTGGTGTTCAAACTAGCCCTCGGATTAATGAGAGCCTAACTAAACATTGAAAGAAAGGACTTCATCAGTTCCTTCTCCCAGGTTTCCAGCGATCGAAAACAAGCAACTTACGATAGGGCTTCAAACTTCGATATGCATGCTTATCGCAAGTAAGGGAGGATGAATGTGATTTACGAGGGTGAGTCAAATGAAAACCTTGAATATCTTTTAAATATTATTTATTGTGCAGAAGTGGTACAAAGCTGTATCGCTTTTCAACATAATCTCCCCCACGCTCAATGCAAGTCCTCTAGCGCTTACAAACTGCATAAATTCCTTTCGAAAAAAATTCTTTTGGTAGTCGGCGCAATCACTCATGCACCTCGTGGCGTACCTCTTCATGAGAACGGAGCTTCTTTCCTCCCATTGCGACTTTGAGTGGTCCAAACATACGGAAATCACTTGGGGTAAGGTCTGGTGAGTATGGTAGATGAGGAAGACACTCAAAATGCAGGTCTGTGATTGTTGCAACTGTTGTACGGTCATTGTGGGGCCTTGCATTGTCATGTTTATAAAGGACACCTGCTGACAGCAATCCACGTCGCTTTGATTTGATTGCAGACCGCAGATGATTTTTTAGGAGATCTGTGTATGATGCACTGGTGACAGTGGTCCCTCTAGGCATGTAATGCTCCATAATGTCGCCTTTATTATCCCAAAAGAGGGTCAGCATAACCTTCCCTGCTGATCGTTTTGTTCGACACTTCTTTAGTTTTGGTGATGAGGAATGGCGCGATTCCTTGCTCCCTCTCTTCGTTTCCTGTTGGTGAAAGTGAACCCAGGTTTAGTCCCCAGTAACGATTCTTGCAAGGAAGCCATCACCTTCTCGTTCAAAGCGCCGAAGGAGTTCTACACAGGCATCAACACGTCGTTCTCTCATTTCAGGAGTCAGCTGCCGTGGCACCCATCTTAAAGACATTTTGTGAAACTGGAGCACATCATGTACAATGTGGTGTGCTGACCCATGACTAATCTGTAAACATGCTGCAATGTCATTCACTGTCACTCGGCGGTTTTTCTTCACTATGGGTTCAACTGCTGCAATGTGCTGTGGAGTCACAACTCGTTGTGCCTGACCTGGACGAGGAGCATCTTCCACTGAAGTCAAACCATTTGCGAAATTCCTACTCCAATCGTAGACTTTCTGTTGTTACAAACATACATCACCGTACTGAAACTTCATTCGTCGATGAATTTCAGTAGTTTCAGACCTTCACCACGCAAAAACCGAATAACAGAACGCTTTTCTTCCCTGGTGCAAGTCGCAAGTGGGGCGGCCATCTTTATACTGATACTGGACGGTTTGTGTGCATCTGCACTATGCTGCCACCTACAGGCCATTCTGCACGCTGTTTTTAGCTCGCTTACCAACGTACAGGATAACGGCGCGAAATTTCGATTTTTTATTACAAATGTAAAGTTTTCATTTGACTCACCCTCGTAGATTCCCTCGTTTTTGTTTGATTTGACATTACTGTGTGCAACATACAAGAAATTTATAGTGCTTACTAAGAGAAGACTGGCTGTAGTTAGTAAATAATGTGGCAGTTGAGAGAGATTAAACAAGGCATCCGTCGCTTCTGTTTTATATTCTATTTGTTTAAATTTCCATTTAGATTGACACAGTTTACAAACAAAAGTAGCTGAGGAAACAATACGCGAAATCAAGTATAACAATACCACAGGGGAAGATAACAATGGCCACAACACGAAAAAAAAGGTTGAAGAAATCTCGTTCAGAAATTTCGCACATCTCTTACCGATATTTCAACCAGAAAAAAAATCTTTCACGACCAACAATGTATCGAAAACTATCCAATACGTAAGAAGGTGGATTAAAGTAACAACTAATGAGGGTCCAACTAGTTGAAGCTTATCCATAAAATCATTCCCAACTCTACTCTAGGAACCTTGAGTGCAGAGAGGACATGCGGATTGTGGACAAAACAATATTCAAGAAAAGCAGGTACTGTGTAGAACAGATCCGAAAGATTGATGGCATCGTTTAACTCCGAAAATGCAGATGGACGCTGATGAACTTAGCAAATTTAATAAAATCGACTAGCATATATACAGTGTGCCCATAATTATAGTTACAGGTTCAAAACTCTATAGGAAGAGAACAACTGATTATCATACCGTCAAATCTGAACAGAATATTTTTGACGCAAAGGAAAACGTCATGGAACAAAACAAAATTAATGAAAATTTCACCAATAAATGGCACTGTAAGCGCCAGAATATGAACACCAACAGACGCATGCCACACGGCTATTCCTCATTTTGCGTCCAAGACGCCCAGCATGATTGGCTCCATGAAGGACGGGAGCAGTTGGCAAAGCTCTTTCACAAGAACTATGGAAATGAAACGAGTGTTTGGCGTCATTGGCCGGGAGGCCCCTTACGGGGCAGGTCCGGCCGCCTTGGTGCAGGTCTTATTACATTCGACGCCGCATTGGGCGACCTGCGCGCCGCATAGGGATGAAATGATGATGGAGACAACACAGCACCCAGTCCCTGGGCGGAAGAAATCCCCGACCTAGCCAGGAATCGAACCCGGGCCTGTAGGACGGCAATCCGTCACCCTCACCACTCAGCTATCGGAGCGGACACAAGAATTATGACTGTGCGCCAATAGCCTTGCAGAAGTTGCGGATACTCAAGGGTACAAAGAAAGACATTGGCGTGATATCTACTGAGGGTTTGGAGAAAAGGATTACAGAATTCGAAAAAACAGGTACTTACGAAGTGCAGTGTGGCAGAGGGAGGAAAGCAGCTGATCTGACATCTGTCGAAGGTGGGGCCACAGCACTGCAGGAGGGGAAGTGCGCTTGTGTGCAAATATGCAGTGCACGGTAATTGCTCGAACGTTGGACATGCCTGCGAGCACAGAGCATAAAATCCTACCAAGCATCCTGAATTGCTATCCATATAAAATCGCCAGTGTTCAAGAGTTCCTTCCTGCTGACCTGCAGCAAGACACATTCGCTCCGGAATTTCTTCCTCATCTGGAAGAGGTCAATGAAAGTCCGTGGAACGTCGTGTGGACAGACGAAGTCCATCTCCAAGGACACGTCGATACGCAGAACTGCAGAACATGAGCAGCAGAAAATCAGCATACACTTCAATTGGTACCACTTCATTCTGCGAAGGTGACTCAGTGGCGAGAGTTGAGGTCATCGTTTAACGTAGGACCTTTTACAAGAATATGTAATAAAAAATGGGGGTTCCTCTTTTTAAAAAACGCAGTTGATATCCGTTTGACCTATGGCAGCGCCATCTAGCAGGCCAACAATAGCGCCATCTGGTTTTCCCCTTCAAGCTAGACAGTTTCGTAGTTTTTTCGTTTGACGTTTATTTCGTGAGATATTTGGCCCGGTCACGATCAATTGACCACCCTGTATATATCACATCATCGTGGTTCAGTTCGACTCCATACCCAGCAGGGTTAGAGATGTCAGAGCTGACAGTTCTGTGTAGTATTTTTGGAGCTCTGTATCACAGAAATTGCATACCAGTTTAATCAAGTATCCTTCTACAACTATACTCCCCAATCTAGACACGTCTTCGGGCTGGAATCTCATCGACTAGAGAAGAATTGTGTTCACGGATGAGCGCCACATCGACCTGCGCACCGACGGCCCGACAACCAGGAGTGATGGTGTGGTATGCGGTTTCTCTTCATAGCAGGACCCCTTCGGTTGTCGTCCACGGCAGCGTTTACAGCACAGCGTTACATCGGCGCTATTCTACGACCTGTTTCGTTTCCTTCATGCCGAGCCATCCTGGGCTTACGTTTCAGCAAGGTATCGCCCGCTAGCACACAGCGGGAGTTTCTACTGTATTCGTACTTGTCAAAGCCTACCTCGGCCAGTTCTAAGCAAAGAAGGGAAAGCAGAAAGGTGGAAGGAGTATATAGAGGGTCTATACAAGGGCGATGTACTTGAGGACAATATTATGGAAATGGAAGAGGATGTAGATGAAGATGAAATGGGAGATATGATACTGCGTGAAGAGTTTGAAAGAGCACGGAAAGACCGAGTCGAACAAGGCCCCGGGAGTAGACAACATTCCATTAGAACTACTGACGGCCTTGGGAGAGCCAATACTGACAAAACTCTACCATCTTGTGAGCAAGATGTATGAGACAGGCGAAATACCCTCAGACTTTAAGAAGAATATAATAATTCCAATCCCAAAGAAAGCAGGTGTTGAAAGATGTGAAAATTACCGAACTATCAGTTTAATAAGTCACAGCTGAAAAATACTAACACGAATTCTTTACAGATGAATGGAAAAACTGGTAAAAGCCGACCTCGGGGAAGATCAGTTCGGGTTCCGTAGAAATATTGGAATACATGAGGCAATACTGACCCTACGACTTATCTTAGAAGAAAGGTTAAGGAAAGGCAAACCTACGTTTTTAGCATTTGTAGACTTAGAGAAAACGTTTGACAATGTCGACTGGAATACTCTCTTTCAAATTCTAAAGGTGGCAGGGATAAAACACAGGGAGCGACAGACTATTTACAATTTGTACAGAAACCAGATGGCAGGTATAAGAGTCGAGGGGCACGAAAGGGAAGCAGTGGTTGGGAAGGGAGTGAGACAGGGTTGTAGCGTCTCTCCGATGTTATTCAATCTGTATATTGAGCAAGCAGTAAAGGAAACAAAAGAAAAATTCGGAGTAGGTATTAAAATTCATCGAGAAGAAGTAAAAACTTTGAGGTTCGCCGATGACATTGTAATTCTGTCAGAGACAGCAAAGGACTTGGAAGAGCAGTTGAACGGAATGGACAGTGTCTTGAAAGGAGAATGTAAGATGAACATCAACAAAAGCAAAACGAGGATAATGGAATGTAGTCAAATTAAATCGGGTGATGCTGAGGGAATTAGATTAGGAAATGAGACACTTAGGGTAGTAAAGGAGTTTTGCTATTGGGGGAGCAAAATAACTGATGATGGTCGAAGTAGAGAAGATATAAAATGTAGACTGGCAACGGCAAGGAAAGCGTTTCTGAAGAAGAGAAATTTGTTAACATCGAGTATGGATATAAGTGTCAGGAAGTCGTTCCTGAAAGTATTTGTATGGAGTGTAGCCATGTATGGAAGTGAAACGTGGACGGTAAATAGTTTGGACAGAAAGAGAATAGAAGCTTTCGAAATGTGGTGCTACAGAAGAATGCTGAAGATTAGATGCGTAGATCACATAACTAATGAGGAGGTATTGAATAGAATTGGGGAGAAGAGGAGTTTGTGGCACAACTTGACGAGAAGAAGGGACCAGTTGGTAGGACATGTTCTGAGGCATCAAGGGATCACAAATTTAGCATTGGAGGTCAGGGGGGAGGGTAAAAATCGTAGAGGAAGACCAAGAGATGAATACACTAAGCAGATTTAGAAGTATGCAGGTTGCAGTAAGTACTGGGAGATGAAAAAGCTTGCACAGGATAGGGGAGCGTGGGGAGCTGCATCAAACCAGTCTCAGGACTGAAGACCACAACAACAACCTCGGCCAGCGAGATCTCCAGATCTCACCCTAACTGAGAACGTTTGGAGCATTACGGCCAGGGCTGTCCAACCACCTTTGGATTTTGACGAGTTAATGAAACAGTAGGACGGAATTTGACACTATATTTCTCAGGAGGGCATCCAACAAGTCAGTGCCACACCGAATAACTGCTTGCATAAGAGCCAGAGTTATATCAACAGGTTATTGACTTGTTTAATTTCTGAAGCACTTTCTCTTGCATAAATCATCCAATTTTTCTACATCTACGTCTACATCTACATCCATACTCCGCAAGCCACCTGACGGTGTGTGGCGGAGGGTACTTTGAGTACCTCTATCGGTTCTCCCTTCTATTCCAGTCTCGTATTGTTCGTGGAAAGAAAGATTGTCGGTATGCCTCTGTGTGGGCTCTAATCTCTCTGGTCCTCATGGTCTCTTCGCCAGATATACGTAGGAGGGAGCAATATACTGCTTGACTCCTCGGTGGAGGCATGTTCTCGAAACTTCAACAAAACCTGCACCGAGATACTGAGCGTCTCTCCTGCAGAGTCTTCCACTGGAGTTTATCTATCATCTCCGTAACGCTTTCGCTATTACTAAATGATCCTGTAACGAAGCGCGCTGCTCTCCGTTGGATGTTCTGTATTTCTATCAACCTTATCTGGTACGGATCCCTGGTGAGCAATATTCAAGCATTGGGCGAACAAGTGTACTGTAACCTACTTCCTTTGTTTTCGGATTGCATTTCCTTAGGATTCTTCCAATGAATCTCAGTCTGGCATCTGCTTTACCGACGATCTACTTTATATGATCATTCGATTTTAAATCACTCCTAATGCGTACTCCCAGATAATTTATGGAATTAACTGCTTCCAGTTGCTGCGTTCTGTTATCTAGGAACTCTTCAATCCAATCATACAGTTGGTCTGATAGTCCATATGCTCTTAGTTTGTTCATTAAACGACTGTGGGGAACTGGATCGAAGCCTTGCGGAAGTCAAGAAACTCGGCATCTACCTGGGAACCCGTGTCTATGGCCCTCTGAGTCTCGTGGACGAATAGCGCGAGCTGGGTTTCACACGATCGTCATTTGTTTGTATATACGCGTCACATCTACCAACTACCAGTTTCTGTCCCATTCGGATAATTCCTTTGCTTTTTCCGCCTTAGAATGTATTAAGGGTTGTGGCAACTGGTATGGATATAACAAACAGTTTACTTATTGTTTTCCATCCGTCTCGTATCCATTTGCACGTGTAGAATGAAGAAAATTTTATTATTTGCTATCCTTCCTGGAGACTTAGTTTTAATAATGAGCAGTGTACAAATGCAAACTGGGTTTCTGGGACTCTGTCGAGTTACATCTCGTCCAATGGTTATTAGATGCCCGTAAAAATTTCGAACATTTCTCCCTGATGGTACACACAGTCATTGAAAATATGTAGCCATTATAAACAGGTTATCAGAAATTGTGTAGCTATTGCAGGAATCCGCAGTCAGTTGTTGTTTATGTTCAAACAAATTTCGGGCTTGCAACCGGTCGTCGTTCAATACTTCGCACGATATTTCAACTGGGCACCTACCAAGCATCTTCAGGTGAGCCGTCGCAGACTGGCGAAAACGTCCTCCGTTCCGCAATATATAGCGTACTGTAACTATTGTGAGCATGCGTCGAGAACTTGATAGTTGAACCACACTGCCAGCCGGGAGCGCCCTCGCTGGTGGAATAGCAAAACTCAGTCGCCCTCTGCGTTGCTCTTTGCCGCGGCCGTCGACGCACTCTGTCGTCTTCGATTTGAGCAAATCGTGGAGATGATGGGATTCCATGCACTGTCCAGCTGGTAGCCGCTGTCACGGTTTATCAGATTTTCCGCCAGTCGTATTTCTACGGATTCTTTAATAGTGGAGTTCCAGAAAGACGTTGCTGTGGACAAAATCATTGTTTTCTCATACTCCATTGAATGTCCAGTAGAAATACAATGTTCAGAAATAGCGGACTTGCTTGGCTGCAAAAGGCGGGTGTAACGTTGATGTTCAGCGCAGCGTTCTTTCACGGTGCGTGTGGTTTGACCTATGTAAGCCATACCACATTGGCACGGTATCTTGTAAATTCCGTCCTTTCGTAGTAACAGATAGTCCTTAACTGATCCCATAAGGTCCGAAATCTTCGATGGTGGGCGGAAAACCAATTGTACCTGAAATTTTCGGAGGATTCTTGCTATTTTAAACGAAGTGTTGCCAACGAAAGGAAGAAAAGCTAAAGATTGTTCCGGCTCTTTATTCACTTCCTGCTTCTTAGTTTTAACTGTTAGTGCCCTGTTAATCTGCCGGACGGAATACCCATTTTCGCTGAATACTGTCTTTAGATGGGCGAGTTCTTGAGGTAAGCTATCTAGATCTGGGATAGTATGAGCTCTATGAACAAGTGTTTTAAGCAAACTCATGGTTTGCGATACGTGATGGCAACTCGATGCTTGCAGGTACAAATCAGTATGAGCGGGTTTCCGGTAAACTGAATGCCTTAGAGAACCATCATACTTCCTTCGAACTAGGACATCCAAGAAAGGCAAACAACCATCTTTCTCTATTTCCATGGTGAACCGGATGTTGCTATGAATGGAGTTGAGGTGATGTAGAAACTCCATTAATTTATCTTCTCCATGAGGCCACACTATGAAAGTGTCATCCACATGCCTCCAAAAAACTGCCGGTTTTAGGGCAGCTGATTCAACCGCTCTCTCTTCAAAATCCTCCATAAAAAGGTGGGCCACCAAAGGAGACAGGGGGCTACCCATGGCGACCACCGTCAGTCTGTTCAAAATATGCTTGATTAAACATAAAAGTGAAATGTCCCCTTTGAACAATTTTACACGACTGTGCTTAAACTGACACACAATATTTTTTTTTTTTTTAGCGCAACGCAATCTGACTTTCAGAATTCCCTACAAAAGAATGGCCCTGAGTAACATTAAACTATACCTTTCACAAATCACTAAATCACTTACCTCACAAAAATCTTCGTTACTCCCACTATTGCAATACAGCAAGCGCCACTACTGCTAGCTAAATAAAAGATTCAAACTATGGAAGGCACTAACTACTGATAGGGATAGTTAGCAAATGAAAGATATTAATAGAGAACAAACAATGTATTTACCTTGATATCATCATTTATAAATATAGCAGTTCATGACAAATTTCAAAACTCCGCCATCTCTCTCCCCACATCCACCACTGCTGGCGGCTCACCTCCAACTGCGCAACGCTACGCGCTGTTCACATCCAGCTGCCGCTGCCCAACACTACAATGGCAGACAACAACGCAAACCAGCCACAGACTGCACACAGCACAGCCAATGATTCTCACACAGACCGCTACGTAACGTTGCCAATAAGAAAACATAAACCGCCTACTTACATAGCCCCCATGCTACCCACAAAAAATTTTACAAAATTTTTTTGGGCACTGGCTAATACATATTTGTTAAAATTTTTTTCACAATCGTAATTACAATAACAAAGAAATCAAATGCACACACTTATTGATACAATGTTGGTCAAAAGCTAAAATTTTCTCACAGTCCAGAAAGACAGTCCTGATCGTTGATCACACTAAAATTGCCGTGTTTTTCTCAAAGTCTGAGCAGTAAAACACAATGCACACAGACGTAGTGGATTTCCATGCAGTCTTGAAGAAGTAGTGTTGTCCTTTCAACGGAAAGACAGTGCTGACTCGACATGCAGACAGGTAATGGGCCACAACAGAGTAAACCCACAGCAGAGTCAGTCGACGTTTTGAAGAATATTGGTAGTTAGGTCATCACAGAGCAGACCCACTGTAGTCCTGGTAGAGATTACGGTACTGGTGGGCCACCAGAGGTGCAGACCCACTGCAGTCCTTGTAGAAATAATGGTACTGGTGGGTCATCAAAGATGCAGACCCAATGTAGTCCTTGTAGAGACGGCCAGCAGCCATCTGTTGCGACTGTGCAGGTGCACAATCACCATCAAAGAGTCTTGCGGAGAATATAGCAAGTCCATAAACCACCACTTGTGCACTCACAATTTTTTTGAAATGTCCTTAGAACCAGCAATGCTGTTATCCAGTCCCTTGCTGAATTATTAACACACGTGCAAACACTAACAGTCCCTACTTCTCACATATTGTCCATATACTATAACCAACAGAAACGTGTGCAGTGAAATGGAACTTACAAGTTACTTAATTTGATGAACTGGTGTCAATTACAATTGTATAAAATAAGAATACAATTACAAAGGTACAAAATACATCATTAAAGAACATAACAATACAGATAACATTTGTAATACAGGCTTTACAAAAGCATCGAAATAACATATACATCAGTGTTACAGGAATTATGACATAAGTAAATACATAAAAGATCAGAATACTTATTGAAACATCAACTTCACACATGAGCATTAAAACAGAACAGAATAAATAATGTCTAAGCATATTTACAAGGTAAATAACATATTATTAATTCCAATTATATTTGAGGATAACAGTATTCCTCATCATAGTGAATGTAGCTTAGTATTAGAAGAAGAAAAAATTCTATGAAACTACACAAAGACAGGAAGAACATACACAAGGGTACACAAACACATAGTGGGATAACACAAGGAAAGGTCAGGGTTTGTTTTACTGCAGTATTTTGCAAACAAAACTTTCTTTTCTTCTCGGAGATCTCCCTTCGTTCTTCATTATTTCCAAAAGTCCTATCTATACCTGCTTTCTGTACTTTTCTCGTATAGCCTCTCAGTGCATTTCTTCAAATTCATTGCAACTCATTGTCTTATAGGCTACCCCCTCTTAAGCTAACTTAAATCTACTGAGCTCAGATGCTAAACTAAGGGACGAGGCAATGCAGCAGCACAAATCAAGTAACACAAACATCAATGACAAAAATTTCAAGCTGGCAAAGCAAGCTACAGTAAATCTAAACTACCAAGCAATTCAACATTACAACTAATATGAGGCAATGCGCAGCAAACAAGAAAAATAAATCTGGCTTAGCAGAGTAACACAAATTCAAATTCAGTAGCACTATTCCTGGCAAACAGCATAACTTATACCTAAACATGACAAAGTTCAAGCAGAAAAAATATTACACTAAAGATAACAATGCAGATAAGGGAAATTTATAATCACATCTTAATGTCTATGTAATTAAAGTGGTGCACCACAAAAACTAATTCTGCAGTATGAAGGTAAATGTCTTTTTGTGCTCCGTCATTTTTTTTTTGAAAAAATTATTATTTACTCGATCTGTAGACAGAAAATATTTACATTAATACATCTATAAAATTTTATTTTTACCAATGCTGCAGTGCAGTTAGAAACTAGATATTAAATGAAATAAGCAATTACGCAAACCAAAGCATAAAATATCATTCAATAGTCATGTGACATTTCATAAGTTAGTAGAAATTCTCTCAACTCTCGTAGAAAGATGCTTGTCAGAATCAGGTGTGCAGATGTAAAAATGTTTCCAAGTTATTATTAGCGTGTCGTATTTACGATGCTTTCTACAAAGGAACGTCAATGGCGAGGGTAATGGCCTCCCATTTTTTTTCTACCTGTGCCGCTGAAAAGGGCTCGCAATAATGGCTTTTTCTCAAGGCGGCTGGCACACCTGACCGCTCACAACGAATTACGTCACGGTCACTTACCTTTCATTCCGAAATATTTACGACAGCAGTTTTCGCTACAGTGACAGTCTCACATAAAAAAAATTCACAGGTTGGGAATTTGGTTACAAATGTGTAGAAACAAAATCTTATGAATATAACAGTGTCCAAAAAATTTTCGCCAGCATTGTGATACATTCACGCATATACACACATTTCATAACTCTTAAAGTATGATTCTTGGTTTCCAACAACCTTTTTACAAACCATAGTCCCTAACTTCTATTCATTATTCATATACATATAAACACGTAATCACATTCCTTATATAGCATCAGCTTATTGATCATAAACATACCTCAACAGCATAATACACATCGTCTTCGTAAAAGTAACATCATAACACCTCAGTCAAATCTCAAAAACGTCGTAGCTTCCTCCAATAGTTTCTAAACCTAAAAAAAATTCTCTGCTCATGTCAAAAGTGTCATCTGCCTCAAATGTACTTTAAAATCATGCTCCCTTACCAAATACATCATTCAAAGTTCTCATAGTATCACAATGGTTCCGAAAAAATATGAACAGTTCACAAAGTACAGACAAAATACAATTTCATAAGTGTGAAGTTACCCAACTGTGTAATTGCGTAAACATGTGTCACTGATGTAGTAAAAAAATGTTTATCTCTGTCAAATAATCAGATAGCTGTGTAATTCTGTGTTAGAGAAATATGGTACCGATGTGTAAAGTTGTATAAGCAAATACCATCTTAGCTGGGGCTCCTTGTGCTCGCCAAACGCATGGTACACAAAGTAAGCGTGTACCCCCCTGAGCATTAATGAATAATACCCTCAGGTGTTACAGATTACAGCAATGGAATGAAATGTATCACGGAAAACTTTCTTTGTAATTCAAAAATTTTTACAAATAAATGTTTTAAGTACAAAATTAATCACTGAAATGCGTGTCCTGTAGCGCTAAATGTGCGTCTTGCTGTAAGATAATTCTGTTGAAATATCGTAGTTATCGTCCTCTGTAAGCAAAGTTCTGCTGAAGTCAATGTACTCACCTCATCATAAACAACAGTGAGATGCTTTGCGTATAGATATCGTAGTTATTATGCTTATTGCCGTGATGAAGAAAGTACTATAACGTAACGTGTAGTTGTGCTCCGGAAAAGGCTATCTCATTGTAGCTATACCACAAAAGTTACTACTAAAACATGTTTTACTTTCCAGAATAATTCAGAAAAACTGTGCAGATATAAAACAGAAACACCGCAAAAGCAACATTGTAAACTGTCACTCATTAGTAGCGTCATGATAAAATCGTGTAGCTGTCACATAAACTAACCACTGTGTCATCTGGTATCTGACAGAAAGTACTTTAAATCCAGAATGTATTTTCAAGTAAACCAAAATGTTGCATTAAAATCTCATTAGCAGTGCCGGTAAATGTTCTAAGTATGTGAGCCTTATAGTCGTTACGTAATCGTGCAACAAACAAGCAAGAATGCACACACACAATAACACTGTGTCGTCTGTTCCCAATAACAATGCATTCGTAATTTCTGTTTAAATAAGTTCTCTAATAAGTTCTTTTGGTTCTTGACTGGATATTTAACTTCAAACATTGTTGCATGTTAACAGTTTCTTAAATCTTACAAAGCATACTAGTAATGTAAAGTGAAAAGTTATATGGCAAAGACAAAGTTAAAAAGCAGATTATTTTTCAATAAACGGTTTTACATGTGAAATGTGGTGTAAACGTTTACTCTTCCTAGTATGCAGAGGTTCAACTTGAACAGAATTATCATGCGGTATACGTCGGTAAGGAATGCTAAAATTTTTCTCAAGGTTAGCGTCTATGTTATTTTTCTCTGAGCCAGCCGGCGCACGCGGCTCCCTGCGGTGCGAGTCATTGTCTGTTCCCTTGTTGGCGCGCGTCGTTATTGGGATTAGGAGACCTAGCTTCTACAAATTCATGTTGTCGAAAGTACCCTGCTCTGTTTGAATCCCGCCAGTTCTGATGAAATTCAGGTCTGTCGTTATGATTATCTCGTCTGTCGTCATGTCGGTAGATTTCATAATTTCTTTCTTGTCGGTCATGTGGTGGAGTATTTCTTCCTGAATCGTAACTGCGCGCTGAGCTGTTGCGTCTGAAGTTATTCTGTCCCCCCCCCTTTTTTTTTTAATGTATAATAGTCAAAATCATCGTGTCGGTGAGTAGCATATCGGTCATTGTTAGATCGTGTCGGCGGTTCCATCTCAAAATTCGGTGCACCTTGCCAATTTCTTTCATAATTTCCGAAATGCGCTGTGTTATTATTTTGTGGCTGTTCCGTATTTCTATGTCCCTCTTCCCGTATTGGGGCGCGAGTGTCCTCTGAAATACGTAATTCTTGTATTACCTGTGTCAGCTGATCTTGTACTTCCCAGATTTCTCTTTGGTGTTGCGTATTAATTTGATTCAGATTTTGTTTCAGTTTCCTAATTTGTTCGCACTCTTCTGTGTCAGTGAAGACTACAGGTGTTGTGTCACTCAGATCATCATCTACCTTTGTAGATAAGTTAGTGACCTGATCCGAAAGTTCGGCTACTTTCTCCGATAGTGAGCACATTTCCTCAGTGTGTTTTTCTGAACCAAGTTTCAGAGTGTCCATTTGTGTTGAAATCGAATCTACTGTGTCCTTCAAGTTTTCCTGAGTTTTTGCAAGTTGCGTAACTGAATCGGTAGATGCAACTGAGTCAATTTTAGCCCACAAGCTCTCATGATTTTCATGAACAATGGTTTGCAGTTCCTTTA
Organism: Schistocerca nitens; assembly: GCF_023898315.1. Classification (NCBI taxonomy): domain Eukaryota; kingdom Metazoa; phylum Arthropoda; class Insecta; order Orthoptera; family Acrididae; genus Schistocerca; species Schistocerca nitens. Next base: position 229,727,181 of record NC_064614.1, on the reverse strand, counting down.
TGGCTGCTTCGTGATTCTGTAATGCATTTTCATGACGCGAAAAAATAGGTTGAAAATGCTCACAAATTTGAGTTTTTACTTCACTACAGACTTTTTGACATTTCGATTCAATGTTATGTAACTCAGTAGTTAAATATTCACGTGTTTGTTCAAGTGTGGTGTCTAATTTTTTAAGATTTTGTTCCACTGTGTCTAACTTTTGAAGATTTTGTTCCATTGTGTCTAACTTTTGTAGCTTTTGCTGTGTTTGACTCTGATTTTGTTCCATTTGTTTCTGATTTTGTTTAAGCGTTATGTCTAACTTTTGTAGCCTTTGTCCCATTTGTTGCATTAACTGTAATAACAATGCACTGGTGTCTGAAACACGTTCCTCAGTGCTTTTCGGCAGTGAAGTTGCACCGGCAACATTCACAATTTGACCCAAATCCTGAATCTACAGTATATGCGAGATTGTTTCCTGTCATTTCGGATTCCTGAAGCGAGCTGTTGCCGACCGATCGATCGATAATGCTTTCCTGTTCTCTAATTGTTTCACTGTCTACAACATTGTTTGCCGCCCGCTCCATTTCCCTATGCACAATTACCAAATTACTACTTTGAACATTAGTTAATTCATTACTCGGTGGCGCTAACACACTGCTTTCATTTTCACTGTCATTTCTCAGTTTACTTTGGAGCCTAGTATTACGTTTTTCACACGCCATTATTGTCACAATATTTCACACGACAACACAGAAAAGCACAATTTGCAGAACAAAAATAAGAGAACACATTAACATAACACTGAAAATAATATCTAGTTAATTGCAAGCGCAGCTGCGAAATACTTGGTGCAAATTTACATGCGTGCCATACCTGTTTTACTGTACAACAATGAAAGACTGCAACTACAAAGGAAATTCTCTCTACAATTATGCGCTAGCAATAAACAAAAGCTACACTAATTACACAAACTACAAGAAAAATCAGAAGATTCCAGTGAGGTATCCTCGGCTAAGGGTCGACATATGAAACGTCCCCTTTGAACAATTTTACACGACTGTGCTTAAACTGACACACAATATTTTTTTTTTTTAGCGCAACGCAGTCTGACTTTCAGAATTCCCTACAAAAGAATGGCCCTGAGTAACATTAAACTATACCTTTCACAAATCACTAAATCACTTACCTCACAAAAATCTTCGTTACTCCTACTACTGCAATACAGCAAGCGCCACTACTGCTAGCTAAATAAAAGATTCAAACTATGGAAGGCACTAACTACTGATAGGGATAGTTAGCAAATGAAAGATATTAATAGAGAACAAACAATGTATTTACCTTGATATCATCATTTATAAATATAGCAGTTCATGACAAATTTCAAAACTCCGCCATCTCTCTCCCCACATCCACCACTGCTGGCGGCTCACCTCCAACTGCGCAACGCTACGCGCTGTTCACATCCAGCTGCCGCTGCCCAACACTACAATGGCAGACAACAATGCAAACCAGCCACAGACTGCACACAGCACAGCCAATGATTCTCACACAGACCGCTACGTAACGTTGCCAATAAGAAAACATAAACAGCCTACTTACAAAAGAAGTTGAGGAAAGAGCGTGCCTGAACAAAGCAGTGATATCAACAGGAAACATGTTACCAATCAGTGTCAATGAATCCGCAAGAGGAACTTTTGTAAAAAGTGAGACCACATCAAAACTTACTAGAAGGTCTACACTGCTAAGACGAAGAGCCCCCAGTCTATTGATAAAATCAGCTGAGTTTCGTATGTGATGTGAGCACTTGCCTACGAAAGGTCTCAGTAAGGAAGCGAGATGTTAAGCTAAATCATATGTAGTATCTCCAATGTTGCTCCCTATTAAAATTCACAGTTGTTGTTTACATCTGCAGCGCTCTCCTTGACCTCATCACGCTCTTTTGTTATACGTTTTTGAACGCTACGCTGTATCACCGCGACGACGCGTAATCTCCAGAGCCGGTTTCCGCTGAAAGGAAAGAGCGACATGATTTACGGGGCCGTAAATACGCGGCGGCCTGCGGCCGTCGCCTGCGTAGGACGGACAGGAGGCGCGGCGTGCCAGAGCAGCGACAACGGGGCGCGATGACTCAGGGCGCAGCACAGGGCGCGAGGCTATTTGCGCCCGGCGTCCACCTACCGCCTTACTCAGCGCGCAGAAATGTCCGGAGCTAAATCCTGCCGGAGACACGGGAGGCGCAGCTCTAGCGTGGAAACTCACCACGCACCGGAGGCATCTTTAGCCCACTGCGAACTGTTTGCCAAGTTAAACCTTCGTTACACATGATGTGGACGGGACCGGAACAGTCATCTCCGCCTTACATATGCAGTGCCGTACAAGTGACTTGCGCCATAAATATTCTGCCACGGTCGTTCCGATACTACACAACTGGCCATTAAAACTGCTACACGACGACGATGACGTGCAACAGATGCGAAATTTAATCGACAGGAAGAAGATGCTGTGCAAATGATTAGCTTTTCACAGCATTCACACTGATTGTAGCCTATCGCGACTGCGGTTTATCGTATCGCGACATTGCTGCTCGCGTTGGTCGAGATCCAATGACTCTTAGCACAATATGGAATCGGTGGGTTCAGGACGCTAATACGGAACTCCATGCTGGATCCCAACGGCCTCGTATCACTAGTAGTCGAGATGACAGGCATCTTATCCGTATGGCTCTAACGGATCGTGCAGCCACGTGCCGATCCCCGAGTCAACAGATGGGGACGTTTGCAAGACAACAACCATCTGCACGAACAGTTCGACGACGTTTGCAGCAGCATGGACTATCAGCTCGGAGTCCGTGGCTGCGGTTACCCTTGACGACGCTGCATCAGAGACAGGAGCGCCTGCGATGGTGTACTCAACGACGAACCTGTCTGCACGAACGGCAAAACGTCATTTTTTCGGATGAATCCAGGTTCTGTTCACAGCATCATGATGGTCGCATCCGTGTTTGGCGACACTGCTGGGAACGCACATTGGAAGCGTGTATTCGTCATCGCCATACTGGCGTATCACCCGGCGTGGTGGTATGGGGTGCAATTGGTTACGTGTCTCGGTCACCTCTTGTTCGCTTTGACAGCACTTCGAACAGTGGACGTTACATTTCAGATGTGTTACAACCCGTGGCTCTACCCTTCATTCGATCTCTGCGAAGTCCTACATTTCAGCAGGATAATGCACGACCACCTGTTGCAGGTCCTGTACGGGCCTTCTGGATACAGAAAATGTTCTACTGCTGCCTGGCCAGTACATTCTCCAGATCTCTCACCAATTGAAAACGTCTGGTCATTGGTGGCCGAGCAATTGACTCGTCACAATACGCCAGTCACTACTTTTGACCAACTGTGCTATCGTGTTGAAGCTGCATGGGCAGCTGTACCTGTACACGCCATCCAAGCTCTGTTTGACTCAATGCCCAGCCGTATCAAGGTCGTTATTACGGACAGAGGTTGTTGTTCTGGGTACTGATTTCTCAGGATCTATGCACCCAAACTGCGTGAAAATGTAATCACATGTCAGTTCTAGTATAATATGTTTGTCTAATGAATACCCGTTTATCATCTGCATTTCTTCTTGGTGTAGCAATTTCAATGGTCAGTCGTGTATTATTGTTTTGCTGTCGTGGTCTGGTCTTCCGCCTTAAGACTGGTTTGACGCAGTTCACCCTGTACAGGACAAGCCTCTTCCAATGGAACCTGCTCACAAATAAGATGGAGGTGCACTTTGTTCACCAAGAAATACACGAGAAAAGGAGACTAAATCAGCACATTGATCATACGTTTGAAATGTATAATATAAACGACGCTCGCTCATGTCATTTGAGCATTTACCTGTAGATACACCAAAATGTGTGGGCAGATTAAAGTGCTACTTCTCTGGACAAAATAAATTAATACGGTTTGCAACTCTCAATATACAAAATTTTTTTTTCGAAAACTGGAAGAGCAAGTAACGCACTTCTCTGGTAGAAAAAGAGAGGCTGCGACTAGATGTCCAGTGAACATGAATCTTTCTTTCACCTCGTAACTTACAATATTACATATTTCTTTTCCCTCCCAAGTAAATTACACATCAGTCATACATTTTTCAGTCCTTCTTCTTTTATGATACTCGTGAAAATCTGTTGAATTTTCATTCACTTCTCTTCTAATCTTTGTAATTTCGCGGTCAAAAGGTGTCAGCTGATTTTCTGCATAGGTGGTGTCGAACTCTCTTTTCTGTAGCTGATCGTGGGGACTGGGTGTTTGTGTTGTCCTCACCAGTTCATCATCATGATCATCACTCGTGATAGTGGCTCGATTGGACTGTGTAAAAAATTGTACTGTGAAAAAAATGAGGACTGTACGGGTGCCGATGACCGCGCAGTTGTGCGCCCCACAAACCAAACATCATCATCATCATCTTAAAATCGTTACTAAGCCACAGGCTGATAGAACGGTGTTCTTATTACGCCATTTCTCATATTATTCATGCACTTTACAATAATTGTTCCTATATTTGGGAACACTATTGATACATCTTGCCCAGAAATTCTATTGATCGGGCACTGGAAATTGTAGTTGTTTTCATACTTTTTCATCGACATTTGCTATTCTTTTTGGAGATGCTGAAATGAATCTGCGAAGTTCCTTAAGTTTAGTGAAAAATATTCGCACATTTTGATTAATTAAAGCTGCTATAAGCATAATGAGAGTCAGTTGATGGACACAACAAAGAATGTTCGAAGCATTGGAAAACTTCAATCATAAAATGGTTTACAGAATTACGAACATTGTAAAGAAACAGAGACTTTAAATCGGATGTAGGACAGACAACAAAACACAGAAAAATCTCACAATACAAGAAACACCTATAGATAAATTCAACAGATCATGGGTGTATGAACTTACATGAAACATTGTCAGTCATTATACGCATGTTCTTTCAAATAACATATTCAGAATACATCTGAGGTCTATAAAGTAACAGTCCCCGTAGTACATTTGCTGACTAGTAAACAACTTACAACCAAATAAACTAGAAACAGATTAAAAAAAAACTATAATCCAGCCACAGCCTATAACATAAACTTACTAGAAGAAAATTCCCACGTACAGAAGTCATTAAGAGAAGTAAAACAGATTTTAAAGACTATACCACGGTGTTTAACACGTTAAACGATCTTCACAAAACGGCGCACACACAAAAATACACACACACACACACACACACACACACACACAAACAAACAAACACACACACACGCACGCACGCGCGCGCGCGCGCGGGAAGAATAAAGAGGGGGAGGGGGTGAGAAATAGAGGGCACGGAGTGAGAAAGTACACAAAATTCAAACTCACCGCCAAACGCACTTGTGAACAAGTGAACGCCGACTAGAACTGGACACACAGTATTAATATTTACGCTGTTTTGGCGACGTTGAAACATGTTATTTACAGACGCAGTTTTGTATAACATGTGTTGCGTTTGTGTAGGTTATCAACAACTCAGGGGAATGCAGATGAAAAAGGATTTGCGGAAGCTAAATGTAAGAAATTGCAAATGTTGCCTCGAAATATCTTCGCACAGCGAAATTACGTTCAGATATGAAGTGACTTGTTAACTTGCCAACCAAATTCACATGACATCATTTAGTTGGAGAAGAGAAGATACCAGTACTCGATAATGTACAGAAGGTCCTGCACAATCCTATAATGATAAATTTCATATGGATACACTTTTTGTGTCTTTTTTGAAGAGGATTTCGTTGCCTTCCGTATCGCCATACTATTTATCCATTCCTGATTGTTACACCTACATAGTGAATCTGAAATCAGCGTATAAAACTTCGAAGAGGCCTACGTTCTCCAGTGACTTGCTGCAGACTAATAATGTAATTATGATTTATTGATCTATATTTCTGTGAATATGCCTTCACAACAGTGAAAAAGATTCTATAGGCAATCAACAAAACATGCAACAGTAAACGCAGAGTAATGCAAGAACCCTCATACGAAGCGTGTACACTTTTATCATACCATGTGCAATCAGTTCTGACAGTGTACCCACAAACTAAATGCAAGTCAGCTAACTTTTCCTTCATCTCTGAATGATGTGAAGATTCGCCAAGAACGATCATTTGGTTCGAATTCCACAGCGCAGTGTAGATCCCCTTTTCCCGATAGAATTAATGAACAGGTTAGGTAGGCGAAAGTTGCCGAAGTGGCGTCCAGTCGATAGACTTCGCCAGACTGTTGAGCCACATGGAATTATTATTATTATTATTATTATTATTATTATTATTATTATTACTAAATCTACCAAACTACTGTGTATCGCTCTTAATGTACAACTAACACTGTTGCAAAGCAAAACCTGAGACAGAATCGAACAGTATTCAACGCAAACTCGAGGATGAAAAGCAAAGTGGGTATTAACTTTGTCAAAATCAACAGCGAATGAAAAAGTTTGTCTCTGAACAGGAGAGATGGCGCTCGAATTTGCATAGTTGTGAATATTTTCAGTGCAATACAGATACGAAGATAAATTGGGGCAAGAAAAACGAGATACAGTTTCTCTGATAAGAGCGACTATAGACCACGGTACTCATAAAATACCAATAAACAACCTCCACAATTCTGTCGGTCGAGCTGATATGATACATAAGCGGCTAAACATGGCTAAAAGCCCGCTTGTTTGACAGGTGAAGCTTTGCAGGCGAGGAGGTAGCGAAAGTAGCAGTCTGTTACCCAGGAGGCGACACGGCATCCTCTGAAACTGGCGGAATAAGAGTGCCACGAAATATGTCAATTAGTGGAAGCGCAACAGCTAGCTCGGAGGGTATTGTGAGTAGTTTTCCGGTGGGAGCTTGGCTGTTGATGACTACTTGTGCTGCGAAGTGCCGGCGTGGCTTGGAAACAAAGCCCGCAAAATTACTACACTGTCGAAAACTACGTACAATACAAGCTGATAGCTTCAAAACAATGACACCAAATGAAACATAAAAATGAGACGCGAATGTGCATCTAAACTCCGGCTAGGTAAAGAGAATACTATTTAAGATAATGCAGATGGAAGATTTGAATGTACATGTTAACTCTAAAAATAACTTCTACACATCATAAGCGACTTGAAAGAACGAAGTTCCACAAATAGCGCTTGGAAAGTACTATCGAAACACTATTTCACAACTTTCATTAATGTATTATGTTTTGAGTTATGACCCAGAATGTTAATTCTGAGAACGAGAAAACGTATTGAAGTGTAAAATAAATTATAAATCAATAATTGTGGCGATAGTATGAAACAGTAAATAATCATAGCTAGCTGTAAACGTGTGAGTTTCACTACGTTTCATAACAGATAATAGCATATAAGTGCCTGTTAACTATCTCACTGTTCATGTTGTAAATAACGAGAAAACAAAAGGATCCCAGCAAAAATGTAATGTCACTATGGGGAAGTTGTTGTAATCCCAGTCTTAGTTAGTGAGTAATATGTTTAGCAGCAATATCATCATCGTAATTTGAGATTCTCGCAATGGGAGATCGCGTCTATTTAATGGCGGCGGCAATACTGGCTAGCAACAGTTCGTTTCAAGGGATCAACCAGGACGATGTCTTGATGAGAGACGAGTCGTTAACGACTGAATTAATTTAAATTTGTCCTGGGACTAGTTTAGAAACTTAGCCCTCGTGTACTCTGATTTGCGTTGTGTTTGGACTTGTGAAACCTTGACGTAGTTTTGTGAATTTTGAACAGTATTGTGATATGCCATGCTTAGCACTTCGTAATCTCTCTAGTGACTTTACCGTCGTTGTTTCTGTCACGATAGCAAACAAAGGTTTAATAAACGTTTTTTTTTCCTAACGATAACTAACTGGTGTTTAAAACATTATTTATACCATTGACCATAAGCCTCTGTGTAACTGATAATTAATAAAAGTTCACAGATCAATTTACAGTGTAATGCTACAGGTCAGTGCACGTCCCATACACGAAAATGTAGCTAACGAATATTAAATAGGCCACGCACTTAATAAACCCTTTTAAGCGTCAGATCTCTAAGGAGGGTCCAGGCAAGCATGTTGCATGGTGTGGGTTCGCCCTGTACAAGGGCAGTTAACCGATTCAGGGATCAGCGGATGAGTCGAAATCACAAATAAATTAGCCTCCCATACACGAAAATGTAGCTAACGAATATTAAATAGGCCACGCACTTAATAAACCCTTTTAAGCGTCAGATCTCTAAGGAGGGTCCAGGCAAGCATGTTGCATGGTGTGGGTTCGCCCTGTACAAGGGCAGTTAACCGATTCAGGGATCAGCGGATGAGTCGAAATCACAAATAAATTAGCCTCCCATACACGAAAATGTAGCTAACGAATATTAAATAGGCCACGCACTTAATAAACCCTTTTAAGCGTCAGATCTCTAAGGAGGGTCCAGGCAAGCATGTTGCATGGTGTGGGTTCGCCCTGTACAAGGGCAGTTAACCGATTCAGGGATCAGCGGATGAGTCGAAATCACAAATAAATTAGCCTCTGGCTGCGTGAATGGTCTTCAGTTTCTTTATTGTAAGATTGTAATGCCATAATATAGTAGCTGAAGACCATTCTTGCAGCCACAGGCTAACGTATTAATAATTTTAACTTATCATGAAACTGCGTTCCCTCCTTCCATCAAGATGAAAAGTTTCAATTCGAGAGGCTGAAATTCTGTTCGCACCTCTGACAAGGCCATTTGTACAATAATGGTGACGTGCTCTATCTTAAGTCTTTGGCCGCTATGGCACGTGATTTTACTTCACTCCCAAGCAATGGCTGTCAGCGGATTAGTGTAGCAGGTGCACAGTCAAAGACGCTAACCATTAGTGCACGACGAGTGGAACGATCATATCTTAAAGGAAAACCTAATGGTAACATTTGTTCTTGAAACAAACACCTATCTGAAACTCAAGTCGATATTCTACATAAATTAGACAAGTCACATTGTGCAAACGATGGTGAAAAAAGAAAATTATTTCTCTGGGTGAAGACTGGAGACCCACTGACTATCGGACAGTCTGAATTATTGTCGATAATGACGAGTTGCTCGGCTACTTTCAAAGATACTTGCACTGCTGGTGGTTCTGGCTTACGTTAACACGTATCACAAACTTGCCGCATGTACAACTGGCACATACTCTTCAGTTTATAAGCAATGTTTCACTGACAGTCCACAACAAATATAAGGTTCCCTCGCGGAGTAACGCCTTACTCTGCAGTAAAAATCTAAGTAGCTCCGTGATTCGACAGACGATGTCAGGAAATCTCAATACCCAGCACTTCTGCAAGCGCAACTCATCTCCAGAGTGCGCAGTTGCGCCGTTGCACTTGACCTCGATTCTCCAAGTCGTAAAATATCAACGAGTTTCAGTCCACAAGGAACTTTACAGTGCGGCCGCACGATGTAGAATGAAAGGCATTTTATTGGCTGTGTGATTTACATGCTGCATTTTACTTCTGGCGCACGCACAGCACGTTCCTTAGCACGCGAGCAAAGACAATAATGTGAAAATAGGACGCAGCGAATGCCTGTCACCAGTAACACGAGAATAGAACGAGAAACTTCTCAAGGAAACTGTCCGATTATTTTCAGAGCTATCGATACGAAATGACTGACATACGCACAGCACGCTTAAGCTGCTTTGAGCAGTTAATTCGTAGCGTTAAACCAAGCGAAAAGACAAAAGAGATGTCTCTGACTCTCTGGACAGACTATTTCAATTTTTGATACTATTTGGGAAAAGCCATCAATAAGACCACCTATTATTATTTTGCAAGTTCCTGAGAAAAGTTACTTACATCTAAAATGAGCTCGCTGTAGCTTGAAAAAGCTGAGCAACACATTACCTATCCTCTGTACCTATTGCTGTTCAGGACTGATTGTTGAAATGCAAACTCCAATGTGGAACAGCTAATTCAGTAATCAATCAGACCATAATTCTGAACAAAGGTGCTTTCCAAGACATGATCGCGAGACCTCTTTGCCAAAAGAATATAGCCTGAGGTAGTGGTTCATGGAAATCCAGCTAACGAAAACACCGAAGCACACAGTGATAAGACGTTGTTTGCATATACCAAATAGGAGTGTCGTAAGTCCAATAAGAAAATTTTCCACTGCCGTCCCAGCGAGTTTTTCCGTGCATCTACCAGGCGCAATAAGAACGCCAAAACATAACATGGAATACAGTTCACAACCGTTACGTGCAGCCGGGACGTATATCACCATCGCCTCTGTATTCACAAGCACAGTATTTCCATCTATCATTTCCAATGCTATTTACCACATTATCATGACGAATAAATTCTAAATTTTCGTCAAAAGACTGTAAACTTAGTAGTCTCACATATGTTTTCTGACAGTAAGTAAATTTCGTTGCTTCAAATATAGCTGCCACTGGAGTCAGTTTCAACTAAGTTTGTCTGAACTACCCGAAAACTGATACAAATGTAGGTATTAAAGTACACAGAGTGATTCCGTCATGATGTTAACAAACCTTCGGGGATATTGGAAAGGGTTAATGTATCAATTTGAGGTGAGGGCCCCTGGCCCGAAAACGACTTGAGTCAATAGTTATAAGCAAAAATCTTTCTGATACAACTGACAGTGGACGTCTTCTATTTCAAGCTCATTGATTTCCTTGCTTAGGGATGAGGTCGTATGGTCCAAAGCAAGTAAAAATTCTCTGTTAAACATGGACTCTAAAAAGCATATCTTAAGAGTTACGAGCATCCGGCCGGTAGAAGAGATGTATTTTACAGTAGCAAAGACGACCAAGTGCTCACAGCCCTTAAGCTATGCGCTTTAGAGCACTAGATAATTGGACTTTTCTTCATGTTTCGGTCCACAGTATCTCCTTCCAAAATATGGAAAGCAAAGAGCTTGCAGAGATCCACTGTCAGAGGTATCAGAATGATTTTCATTTACAACTTTTTGTCGTTTCCGGACCAGGATCCATTACCTAAAATTGATGGCCTACACTTTCCTATGATCCCTGAAAGTTTGTAACATCATCACCGAATCATCCTGGATTGTGCAAAACAAATTTAAAATAATAACTTTAGAGTGTAGTAAGTTCCTTTAACATTTCCAGAAATCAATAACAAAGTTACATGCAAGTTTCTGAATAAAATGGAAGAACATACTCCAAACATTAACATAACAGAATGGATACTTCATTACAGAAATTTGTTGTATGATGAGGATAGCGAAAAAAGTTATCCTACAAAAACTGATAATAACCCTGAAGATAAAAATAGACATAAGAGAATTAAAAGGAGCCTTAGTATAACAAAATAGCAGCTGGCATTAATGGCTTTAATGGTGAATTAATAAAATATGGAGAAATGATTTTAGAATTTAATTTCTTCTGTTTTCTAAATACGTGTTGGAAGAATTGTTCCGTACCTGAAAAATGGAAGACAATTAAAGTTATTTCTATATTTCATTAAAAAAAGGCTGTAGGAAAGACACAGTAAATTAAGGAGAAATAAGTTTACTAAATGCGGGATATAAAAGTTTTTAGAAAATTCTTAATTAAAGATTACACATTATCGCTGATGCGATAATCCCAGGAGAATAATTGGCTTCAGAAAGGGACTTTCGTGCAATGATAATACATTTACAATAAGACAAATTATTGATAAACGTCGGGAACTTGGCCTAGAAACGCATTTAATATTTATTGATGATGAGAAACCGTTCGATAAGGTAAAAAGACCCGTTTTGTGGGAAATTTTAGAAATAAAAGGTTTTCCTAAGTATCTTATTAATAGCATAAAGGGTCTATATGTAAATACAAAAATACTTATAAGTTCAGAGTCGAAAAAGTCAGATGAAAATTTAATGAATCGAAGTGTTCGATAAGGGTACAGTTTATCACCCACTTTACTTATTTATATAGTTGTACATTAGTTATGAAGTGGAAAGATGAAATACACTTAGGAAATAAAATGGGATCAAGTGTACCATTAAATTCTCTATTATATGCTGATGATCAGATATTAATACGGGTAGCAAAAAATTATTTGCAAACGGCAATATATAGATTGAGTCAAGACGATATATACTACATCGTAACTAAATTTGCAAATAAAGCAAAGATAATGCCTGTTAAAGGAAAGAATCCAGACAAATCGAAAATAGTGAGTATCGCTCTTTAGTTGTCTAGTGTGATATTTGTTTTTAACTATGAGAAAGAAATTGAGAAGAAGGTTAACAAATATCAAGCTATGTTTGGAACAGCTGGAAGGACTATGAAAGAAAAACAAGAAAAGAATCCCGGTTAAATTCTACAACGTTATGACTATACCTAATCTCGTATATGGTTCCGAATCATTGACAGTAACAAACAAAGAGAAATTACGTGTACGCCAGCAGAGATGATGTTCATGAGATTTGTAAGAGGCTGTAATAAAATGGTTATATTAAGGTATGAAACAATAAGAAAAGATTTGAAATTCTTTTCAGGTAATGAAAAGATAGAAGAGAGTAGCATGAAATGAATGGATCATGTTGATAGAATAACAGAGAATAGATTGCCAAAAGAGGTAATGAATTACCTGCTGTCTGTAAAGAAAGAACAGGGTACACTTCGTAAGATATGGATGGATGGATGGATGGATGATAGAGAATGGAACAGATGACTACAGCACCTAATCCTTGGAAGGTTATGATGATGATAATGATGATGATGATGATGATGATGATGAGAATAAAGACCATAATATACATATTCCTCATATATTAAGGAATAGTATTCCTGAATGTAATTTCCCTGCGATCATTTTGGTAGGATTCAATCGTTTGCTCAAAATTGAGGCACATGTTAAATTCAGATAAAAATTCAGTCAGCTTTTTTCCTTCCTCAAGGAGGCACAGTGAGACAAAGACGACCACAGCGAGCGCAGACATTTGCCTGCAGGGGAAAAACGACCGTCAGAAATGAAAATTATAAGGTCGCCATAAGTCGCATGTAACTTTTTCTTTATTTTACGTGTTTCGTTCGGTGAACGCGAGCATCTTCAGAAATTATGTGGCTGAGAGCCACTCGATACCAATATCTGGCTGCGTGTAGCCTCGAGCCCGATATTTCCAAAGAGTTCCCCCCGGCTACGTAATTTTTGAAGATGCCCGCGTTGGTCTAATGAAAGATGGTGCGGCGCTAAACATAGCCCTGTACTTGTCACGAGTGGTACTCAGTCACTTAGTTTCTGAAGATTCTCATGCTGGTCGAGTGAAACACGACGGCAGCACTATACATAGCTCGATATGCGCAACGAGTGGCCCTCAGCCACATAATTTTTGAAGATGCCCGGGTTGGTGGAGTGGAACATGAGGGCAGCGCTGTACATAGCCTGATATTTGTCACGAGTGGCCCTCGGTTGGAAACTGCCTGGGGTGCGTTCACTCTGAGGTCATAGGTCTTCAGCCCCAGCCCGAGTTTGCCAGCTACCCTTCAGAAGTAAGACTGCAGCACGAAAGTGCTATACTTTCGGCACTTCTTTACCTTACATTTCTCTTCTATATTACCTTGGTCAGAAGATGTTGATCGTAAGGTCACTCGTGTGGTTTTTTTTTTTTTTTCCACTTGGTGAGCGTGACTATTTAATGTTCCGTAATATTCAGAAAATACATCTTTTCCAAAGAATTTTGTACCGTCAGAATATGAATAAGAGTACTATTCAGAGTCATAATGCCAACACGTTGCAGTTATAGCAATTGAAACAAGAAAAATGCTTTATTCTGGTTATTTATTTTAAGTACTTGCTGAAGATGTTATGAATTTTTTACTGGAATTTATCAAACCCGAAACAATTTCATGAAATAATACGCTCTTTTCTCGTGTCTGGCTAAATGTTATGAAACTATGTTGAATGAAAATATGAATTTACTTAACTATTACTCAAAAATTTGCAAGTGGTAAAGATCAATGTTGTCGAGTGACTTTCTGAAAATGCAACATGTTATAAATTGTTTGGAAGTTGATTATCATGTCGCTGAACGCTTTATAATAATTCAGAATCAAAAATTTACTTATTGCAACTTGTAGCACGGTAACCATACAAGTTTTGTTACTTCGCTTTGATGTTCACAGTCTCTAGTACATGATTAATGCTACCTCAAAAGGTAGATGAATATAGTCAAACTTACAAGTTTTGAAATAGCATTTTCCGTTAAGTTCCAGAATTTCTCTTTTTATTAAAGTAAAATTTGAGATTTACTTTCTGGCTCCTTAGTGAATTCAGTATGCATGTCTTTTGTGTTAACGTCACACTGTCGGTTATTACAATGATGAGAACAAGACCCTACTCTTGGTAGTGATGACGTAGGATAGTGATCAACAATGTGCAAGAATTAATCAATGACAAGTCGTGTAGGTCATTTCTTAACTTCATAAATTGCTTTTTTTTTTGCTTCAAAGTCGTCTGATAGAACCCGTAAAAAATTCTTCTTCTGTGTCGATCTCTTCATCTCAGCAGGATGTTTTCCAATCACGGTCTTCCTTTCCAGTTTTCACCCTCCACAGCACCGTCTAGTGCTATGGAAGTTATTCCGTGATGTTTTAACGATCTCTTATCATCTTGTCCCTTCTCCCTGTCAGCGTTTTCTACATATTCCTTTCCTTTGCAATTCTGCAGAGGACCTCCCCATTCCTTACTTTATCAACTCACCTAATTTTCAACATTCTGTAGCACCACATCTCAAATACTTCTATTCTTTCCTGTTCCGGTTTTCCTGCAGTGCTCCAAACGTACATTCTCAGACATTTCTTCCTCAAATTAAGGCCTATGTTTGATATTCGTAGACTTCTCTTGAACTGAAATGCCTTTTTTACTAGTACTAGTCTGCTTTTTATGTTCTCCTTGCTCCTTCTGTCATGGGTTGCTTTGCTGCCTAGACGGCAGAATTCCTTAACTTCATATATCTCGTCATCACCAGTCAGGATCTTACGTTTCTTGCCGTTCTCATTTCTGCTAATTCTCATTACTTTCATCTTTCTTCGATTCACTCCCAGTCATATTCTGCACACTTTAGACTGTTCATACCATTCAACACATCGTTTTTTTTTCTCACAAGCGGAATTAGACATATTTAGCCACACAGTACTTTCCTTTCATTAATATTCTTGAAACTCTTCCCAAATATTTATTGTACTATGGCTCTTGCTATTGCTCGTAATCAGCACACTGCCTTGCCTACTATTTTATCACCTCGAAGTTCTCACACTAAGTTATCCGAGCGCTTTAACGTTTACTCGCTCCCGATCTCACTCACTGTGAACTCATGTCTCTGTTCTTTTGGAAGAAACCCTGACTCGCCAACGTGTCTACTACATTTCTTACAATATTGTTTTCAAAAGATTTCAACAAGTTTGCCATATTTTAAATAAAAAGGCAGTATGTATTTTATTGATCTGAAATAATTTGCGAAAAGAGAAAAGTGCGAAAAATATGAAGTACTATGTTGTTGTGTTGCAATGGGTTCAGCTGTCTCTCTAGCATAATAAGATTCTCAGCTGCGTTCAATTCTCTCCAGCACATGTGGTCGTTTAAGGTCTTGTTTAAGGTTTTTTTTGTAATTATGTATGTTGATCCCTGCATTCATCGATCACTCTCCCTCTAAGGAAGTAATATGAGCTCGACACTGAAAGCTGCTCTCGGTTAAATGTTTATGAAATTTGGTAGACTAGAACTCAAACAGTGATATGTTTTGTCGTTATTATTGTTGTTATCTTCAATCCGAAGACTGGTCTCATGCAGCTTTCCATACTACTCCATCCTGTGCAAACCTCTCCATCTCCGAATAACTACTGCAGCCTCCATCTATCTGAATCTGCTTACGGTATTCATATCTCGGTCTTTCTTTCTCTCTACAACGTTTCCCCATCAAACTTTCCTCCAGTGGTAAATTGGAGATCCGTTGATGTCTCAGATGTATCCAAACTTCTAGTCAGATTGTCCCCAGTTCTGTTCAGCACCTCCTCATTAGTTACGTGTTCTACCACATAATCTTCAGCATTCTTCTGTAGCACCACATTTCCAAAGTTTCTATTGACTTCTTGTCTAAACTGCTTATCGTCCATGTCTCACTTCCATGACTATACTCCACACAAATACTTTCAGAAAGGACTTCCTGGCAGATCTGTAATCGATGTTAACAAACTTCTCTTCTTCAGAAACAATTTTATGGTCATTGCCAGTTTTCATTTTATATCCTATCTACTTGAGCTGCCCCAATAGCAAAACTCATCTACTACTTTAAGTGTTTCGTTTCCTAATGTAATTGCCCCAGTATCACCTGTTTTGGTTAGTCTATTTTCCATTATCTTTGTTTTGCTTTTGATGATGTCCGTCTTATATCCTCCTTTACGACCCTGTCTATTCCGTTCACCTGTTCTCCTAAGTCCTGTGCTGTATCTGATACATTTATAATGTCATCGAAAACCTCAAAGTTTCTATTTCTTCCTCCTACTCCAAATTTTTCTTTGTTTTCCTTTACTGCTTGCTCAATGTAAGGATTGAATAACATCAGCGACAAGCTGAAATCCTGTCTCACTTCCTTCTCAACCACTGCTTCCCTTTTATGACCCTCGAGTCTTATCATTGCCGTCTGGTGTCTGCACAAGAAGTAAATACCCTTTCGCCTCCTGTAATTTATCCCTGCTACCTTCAGAATTTCAAAGAGAGTATCCCAGTCAAATTGTCATAAGGTTTCCCCGAGACTACAAACGCTATAAATGTATGTTTTCCTTTCCTTAAATTTATCTTCTGAGATTAGTCTTAGTGTCAGTACTAACTCGTGTGTTCCTACATGATAAAAAGCTATTCACATTGCTCCTTTGGGTCAGAATGACCTGACTGTTATCTGACATTCATAAATTATTAAAAATCATTACAGTTCGAAATTTAGGTTCTAGTTGCTCGTCTACGGTTACGTTTCTGGCGGGATTAAGTAACATGATAGTATTTTCACCCACTGTTACACACAAATCTTATAGGTGCCAAGTGCTTCATTTTTTCTTCGTACTTTTCGATTACACTTACCACACGATTTACAGACATCATCAATAATAAACCAATACGAGCTATAAGTATGATTTGATCTAATTCTTCCCACCCGTAACCATAAACTTTTTGACCCCAAGTATTAATCATTGCTTCCACAATGTTTCCGAATAATAAGCCCTGTCGTTCAAAAGATCTTGAAAAGAGGATTTGATATCATTTAATATGGGTACATCGTGTTGGACCAGGAGTCAGTTATTTTTTTTTTTACTTCCAGAACTCGTTTCGTTATGATAGCCACACAGAAATTAGTACATTAAGAACAACTACCGCGTCGCACCAAAGAGCTGAAGAAGCATTACTCGTAGTGATAACATTTTGATAATTTCATGTTCTGTAATTTTACATACAAGAAATAAAAACCTGCATTGTTCTAAAAAAAAAGCAGTATTCATGTACCGCAGACAGGTAGAAATAAAATTTACCGATATTTGTGCATGTTGTGAATTTTTAAATACCTGGTTTATGTAGACCCGAGGAGCACTAGCGGAACAAATTAAGGTATAATAAGGGGGAAGCAACCGATTTCTTTTTGCTTCTGAGCCATAATCTACGTAGAATATTATAAAAAACAAAGTCATTAAGTTTCGAGCCAGAGCGTTTAAATGCGGTGTGATGGCTTGATGATGTTAAATAGTTTGAGTGATAATGGAGAAGGGTACATGAATCAGTTTGAGCTAAGGGACCTTGGTCTGGAAACGACGGAGTCGAAAATCGTCCTGATACCTCCGACTGTGGATCTCTTCTACTCCGAACTTTTTGGTTTCCATTCTTTGAGAGGAAGTAGTATGGACCAAAAAAGGAAAGAAATGCCTAGGAAACATGGTATTGCATAGCTGAAGAGCTAGAGGCGCTTATTCAGCACACAGTAGCAAAGATGAATTTTCATTATAGCTCTTAAGGTATGCATTTTAGAGCCCTTCTTTATGCTACTTTTTTTTTATTTTTCCCCTTACTACCTCCTCTTAAAGTATGAAAAGCTAAGATCTTGCTGTAGAAGTGGTTCAGTGTCAGAGGCATGAGAACAATTATTTTCGGTTACAGCTTGCCGCTTGATCGTTTGCGGATCAGTGTTCCTTCACGCTTCTCCATCATACAAATTGGATCAAATGGCTCTGAGCACTACGGGACTTAACATCTGAGGTCATCTGTCCCCTAGAACGTAGAACTACTTAAACCTAACTAAACTAAGGACATCACACACATCCATGCCCGAGGCAGGATTCGAACCTGCGACCGTAGCGGTCGCGCGGTTCCAGACTGAAGCCACTAGAACCGCTCGGCCACAGCGGCCGGCTCTCCATCATACCTGACAGTTCGTAACATCAGCACAGAATTACCTTGTACATAAAAAAAACGTTAAGAAAGAACAAACTCTTTTCCAAGTCATACTGACCTGTGGTGTCAAAAATGTAACGTTCGCTGGCAGCACACACACTATTAATAAACTAAAATGACATTTAATTGTACTATGTACGCCGCTATGAAGCAATTCGTATGTACTGTAATTGTTTAACAAAAAATAGTATTTAATTTTGTATAAAGGACGTTGGTTATTATTGTAATAATTTCTGTAATAACATTCTCGATGTATTTATGATTGTAATATTTCTATACTCATAATGTAATTACGAAATATGTTAATATCTGCGATGAAAAAAATGTAAAATATAGCCACAGAGGAAAATAATGTTTTAAGATTACAAAGAGATATTCATAATCAGCAATAGTATAAATAGCACTACATAATGTGCATTCTTTGTCGTCTCCCTCGAGAGCTGAGAGAGAGAGAGGAACCTGTGACGTAGCACTATATGAATGAGTAGACTTCTTTTGTCTGTATCTATCTTTAGCCGCCATTAGAGGAGAAATTATAAAGGTGTGTAATTTTAATTATTGTTATGGTCTAAATACATTATAATTTATCAAAATTGCGTATTACTAATGTAAATTGGCTTGCCCATGTCATCTATAATATTTCTTTAAAGAATTTTCAGCACTTTTAGCGATTATCGTTGGTGTTGTTGGGCTGTGCCGCGACCGAACGATTTGCAGCGGCGGCACATTTAAAAAATTGTTCTGCTATAAAATTAACCAAACCCGTAAATCGGAAGCAGGTAAAATTAGCAGTGAATTACGAAATATTCTTCTTTTTCAGCGATCCTGAGGCTGACTGAATTTATTACTGGTTTTACATTGGTGCATTCATAGGCGGATAATTAACGTTGAAGTTGTTAATCTGTTGGTTCTTTCAATTTCTAAAGAAAATAACTTAAACGTATAGTGAAATGTGTTTTGTCAATGATAATGAAACGTTCAGGTCGGCTTGGCAATATTTAACCATTTTATGCTAACAGAGACAGTCTTGTGTTCCATAGCTAACGCCGGGAAAGAATTCAGTAAATATTTAAAAACCCACTGCATCTAGAAAATATGTGCCAAGGCCGAAATACGTGAAAAATTTAATTTAAATAATTTTCAAAGACATAAATGTTATTAATCAGTTAGTTTGAATTTATCAGCATGAGAGGGTTGCTAAAGTTCACGTAATTTTAAATGTGCTTAATTCTGTCTAAATGAATTTTTATTACCACACATAAAAAAGGGGTTCTACAACAAAGTTCGTACTGAAAGAGTAAATAACAAAAATATTTAAAGCCATTTCTTCCCCATTTTCATCCATTCAGTTTACATAATAAATATTTATATATATTTTTTTTCATCAAAAAAAGACATTTATTACTATTTATTATTCATTTATTATATTTATTTCTCAAGTAAAGATCCGTTGCCTGTTACGAGCGTAATCCCAAAAGTAAGATCTCCTATTTTTGTAAGTACATAGACCTGTTTATTTCTACAATGGTTTACATCAGTTTACAGCTTGAACATTTAGCTATTTTTCGACATAATCACCATTTCTGTCGATGCATTTTTGTACACGCTGTGGCAGTTTTTGTATGCCCATGTCACAGCATCTCGCCGCCATGCTGTTCAGGAAGTTATGAAGTGGCGTGATTGTTGCTTGGTCTCAGGTATAAAGTGGTATGCCCAGGTTTCGTCAACCGTGACAATTGAATCCAGAAAGTTGTCCTGTTCGGCTGAAAGGTGGTGAAGAAATGCGCGGGAAGCATCAACTCGTTGCTGCATGTGGTCCTCATCCAGCATGGGTGGCACCCATCTTGCGCACACCTTCCGGTAGTTCAATGTTTCCGTTAAAATTCTGTGAGCGGCGCTTCGGGAAACCTCAGGAACCAACGTGCAGAGATCATCTAGGTTGATCCGCCGATCTTCACGCATGCGTTGCTCCACCTTCAATACTGTCTCCTCAGAAATTGACGGTCTCCCGCTCCCTTGTTAGTCGTGAATTTCGGTCCGATCAGCTGCATACTCTCTACACTACTTACAAACATTTTTGACATCCATGCACGACTCACCATACATTTCCGTCAATTGGCGATGGATTTCAATCGGCGCAGTGCCCTTTGCGTTCAAAAACCGAGTAACTGCGCGCAATTCGCACTTGGCGGTAACGTCCAACGGGAGCTCCATACTCAACGGCTGCCAAGCCAAGACTGAGCGCCTCAGCGCGGCGTGCGCATGTTTACACACAGCGCATGAAGCACTCTTCATAACAGTGTGACCATTTCCCACACAAACAGAGTTCTGTACTTACAAAAAAAATAGGAGACCTTACTTTTGGGATTACCCTCGTATTATATAGCAGGTGGTACACTGTATGATTTTAGATGTTCTATCATACAAATTCAGTTTTATTACTAGTACATTTTTTGTTGGAAGTTTTGCAAAAGAATGAATTTAAGAAAAATAACAAATAAAAAATATTGACTCAAGAGAGACTGCAGAGAGAGGTTGTAACAATACCACCACTTGCAAAGTAGGTTAGAAATCAAATTAATAATGTTGCTCACGCAACATATGTTCGCTTTATCGGGCAACAACAAAGTTATTGAATGTGGATGGTACCGTCAGAATGGAAATAATGAAGTCACTATAAAAAAAGTCATTAATCTTGGCACTTATCTTGAATGGATTCGTCGAGGTTGTTATGGCTCACCTTGTTGATTCTAGGGTGATTCCACTTTGAGTGCTAGAAGGTCCAGATCTGTATTTTAGCAATATTTGAAGACCTAACAAATGCGTTTTTCAGGAAATTCTTAATGATCAAAAAATCCCAGATCAGAACAATGGTATGGTAGAAATAATTTTTGACTTGGTGTTCACGATCCACATTTTTATTACTCTTCTTGTAAATTCACATATACTTCTTCTTAATTGTCACATCATCAAGAAAACAGTTTTGTATCAATATTCACATATTTAATTTCCATTTTAACCAAACACAAGACTTGACTGTTCTTTTACAAAACGAAATAACAACTTAACTTCTGCAAAGTGAAACAAAGACTGCTCTGTGCGCATTCGTGCCAAAACGGTTTCAAGTAAGTCAAAGATTATGACAGTCTCACAGAAATGGATACACACAAGAACCGTATCACTGTAATATATCGATATATCGGAGTACCTATCCATTAATAAAACCAAATGTGAATATTGTCACAAAAATATGTCTGTTACTTCGCAGAAAAGTAGTACGATATTACTGGTATCGAGAACTGGGATTGGAGTGCTGTAATGGTCACGTAAATAAAGAACCATTACAAGGTGTAATTTAATTCAATAGGTTGGCCGGCCGGAGTGGCCGAGAGGTTCTAGGCGCTTCAGTCTGGAACCGCGTGACCGCTACGGTCGCAGGTTCGAATCCTGCCTAGGGCATGGATGTGTGTGATGTCGTTAGGTTAGTTAGTCCAGCGGACTGATGACCTCACAAGTTAAGTCCCATAGTGCTCAGAGCCATTTGAACCATCAATAGGTTGGCCACAAGGCTGGTGATCAGAAAATCTGCGCCGCCGCCTCTTCTCCCTTTGCCAATGAAAACTGTTGGAAAATTTCTTCCACTTCCAGGATTCGAAATGGCTATTTCATGCATGGGTCGAGGGCCGCCACACAGATCTCGTTAACGAGCTCAGGTACGCAGGCGGGTTGACACGAAACACGCTTGCACATAAATGAATTTGCCAAAATACTCAGCATGTAAAAACTACATGAGGGGAACGGGGGCGTAGCACGCAGTAGGGGCTGTTTCACGCAGGACTCGCGTTTGGTGTTCCGGGTGCGCGTGCCACCTTCCGGCGAATGCAGATGTGCCGGGCCAGCGGCAGCTCTCCGTGCTGGCGGTGCGCCGCGATATCGCGCTCTCTCCCTGTGGGGTCGCGTGTCGCGTGTCGCGCCGATATCGAAAGTGAGGAGCGCCGCCGCCGGAAGCGGAAACGGCTGCCGAGATGGATGTCGCCTAAGTAATGCATGCAAACGAGCGCGACAGCCGGCCGCGGCCGCATTCTTTGGAGACGGCCTTTTCCGGCAGTCCGCCGCTAATTTGTGGCCCGCTGTCTGGTCAGCGAGGCCGACCGCAGGAGAGTCGCGTGCAGTTTGGACTCCTCCGTCCGCCGTCACCTGGGTGAAGCAGGCAGCGTGGCCGATGGTAGTCAGCCCCAGTTTCGTTTGCGTTATTCTTTAAACGATTCTGCAAACATCTGCATCCATTTTAATAATTAAGTGTTTAAGTATAGTACGAAACGTTTTGCGTTTATGTGTGATAAACTGTACAGAGCATAGACACTGAAGCGCCAGAGAAACTGGTGTAGGCATGCAGAGATATATAAACAGGCAAAATACGACTCTGCGGTCGACAACGCCTACATAAGACAACAAGTGTCTGGGACAGTTCTTAGATCGGTTACTCCTGCTACAATAACAGGTTATCAAGATTTAAGTGATTTTTAACACGATGCTATAGTCGGCGCACGAGCGATGGGACACAGCATCTCCGAGATAGCGATGAAGTGGGGATTTTCCCGTAAGACCATTTCACGAGTGTACCGTGAATATCTGGAATCCGGAGAAACTTCAAATCTCCCGATATCGCTACAGCCGGAAAAAAAAGATCCGGCTAAAACGGAACCAACGCCGACTGAAGAATATCACTCAGAGTGACAGAATTGCAACCCTTCCGCAAATTGGTGCAGATTTCAATGCTGGGCCATCAACAAGTGTCAGCGCGCGAACCATTCAACTAAACATGATCGATACGAGCTTTCGGAACCGAAGGCCCACGCGTGTACCCTGGATTATTGCACGACGCAAAGCTTTACGCCTCGCCTGGGCCCGTCAACACCAACATTGCGCTGTTGATGACTGGAAACATGTTGAGAGGTTCCATGCCTTCTTTTCATGTCGCTGCTCATTTTCATCAATTTTATTACTGTTTTATGTCATTTCATGGATGGAACGGGTCGAATAAGGTTATTCTAGTATTTGTATTGACAGCTTTTCATTGACTGCTATGCATGTTGGGAACTGTATGTGGTCTTACTTTTAGTTTTCTCTGTTACTTCCCTGGGTAGCTCGTTGTGAGGGGAGCACTGGAGGACGCGACACACTGTGTTTTCGTGTGGGGTCTGCACTTCCATCAATAGAGAGAGGGTCATACATCAACTGGCTTGAGCGCTGGCCGGCCGCTGTGACCGAGCGGTACTAGGCGCTTCAGTCCCGAACCGCGCTGCTGCTACGGTCGCGGGTTTGAATCCTGCCTCGGGCTTGGATGTGTGTGATGTCCTTAGGTTAGTTAGGTTTAAGTAGTTCTAAGTCTATGGGACTGGTGACCTCAGATGTTAAGTCCCATAGTGCTCAGAGCCATTTGAACCATCTGAACTTGAGCGCTGGCGGTGCGACTCACTTCTGTCGAGTTTCACCTATTGTATGGAAGGCGAAACGACCTGCGAGCCATCTGAGTGTCGCCACAGTTTATGTGTTTACCATACTGATGCGTCTGAACGAACACTGCTGACGCCGACTGATTGCATTGTCTTCATGATTCTGAGAATGCTTGTAGACGGTGCCCCGCCAGGTGCGACTGTCTGGCCGGTGGTCTTGGGATGCTGTTTTCGTAGTCGGTCAAACGGCAAGTTCAGTGCCCCCAGTTAAATAGCACAGGCATGATTGTTCAACTTAAACTGAGGACAGTTGACGTCGTAAACCCCTGCATGAAATCGGAGGGAACGATCGCTATTGGCGCCGATAATGTTCTGAGATAGCGTGGGGGAAATTTGGAATCAACGCTGAATGCGGATTCGCGGCTTTTCGAGGGCAGTGGGGAGTTGATTAATGTTGGCTTCGCTCTTGCGTTGCGCGGCCGCAGGGCACTTAGTATCTGATCTTCGTCTGAATCGGACTGTCTTGCAACTTAGTCGCACTTTTTCGGAATCGTTGTGGAGCATGACTTCGGTCATATTCCAGTTTCATTCTGCGACTTAAGACCCAGATTCTTACTCTGGGTTTTCGTACCTGTACCGACAGGGCAGGTTTAGGTGGTTTTGCTGTGTCTCTTCCTGGAGATACATCCTCCGGCATCCAGGAGATTCTCTGCTTCGGCCATGCGAGCAGAACTTAGAATTCTTGGACGGCATTCGAAGCCACGGGTTGAAACTTGCTACACACCAGGAGTCGGCGCCTACATCATCAGAACGCTGCCTACCGACGACGTGCTGCAGGTTTCAGGTTTGTGGTCAATCTGCAGAGTGACATGATGACCAAACAGGAAATAGTAGAATACTGTCAGAGCGAAAACCAGAGCCATAGCTTCCTTTTCAATTTGGCTATATTTGGTCTGAGTGTCGGTCAATTTTTTGGATGTGAAAACCACCGGCCTCTCAACACTATTAACCACTTGCGAGAGGAGCGCAACCAGGCCATAGTCCGATGTATCGGCGGCAACGATGAGGGACAGGGAAGGATCGTAAGCGGCAAGACAAGGAGGGCGGAAGAGAGCCCACTTGAGACGTGTGAAAGCCTGTTCACATGCCGTGTCCCAAACCCAACGCCGATAATAGTTGATTTGACCGAGGACGGATTGCAGTTGCTTTTCACGGTGGGAGGAGGCAGGTTTTGAATCACCTCGAGATACTCCTTAGAGGCGTGTAGGCTGCAAGCACCAATCGTGAAACCGAGATAACTGACCTCGTGGGCAAAAAAGTCATACTTTTCTTTCCAGAAAAGCAGATTAGCCTCGGAAAGAAACTTGAAACAGCCTATCCACCGACGATAACACCATCCAAATAATTCGCCGCACCAGGTACTTGACTGGTGAGGTGTTCCAAATAATGTTAGAAAATTGCGGGGTGGGGGGGGGGGAGGGGGGTGGCAATGCCAAACAGGAGGCGATTGTGACTATGATCTTCTGCGATTACTCATCCAACGGCAGCTGCAAATAAGCATGGCGCAAATCAATTTTGGTGGAAACGGTTGAGCCTGCAAGACGTGTGGGTATGTCATCCACCGATGGGACAGGATATGCATCGATGACGGACTCAGAATTTACCGTGACCTTAAAATCGCCACAGATGCGTGACGCACCGTTCGGCTTCTAGACTAAGCGACCGTGCACGACGAGAGAAAGGATGGCTTCGTCCTGTAAGCAGCGAAGTTCTACCTGGAGCCTGTCTCTAAGAGCAAAATGGACCGGGCAGGCCTTGAAAAAACGAGGGACAGCAGAGGGAAGAAGCTGAACATGCGCGGTGGAACCCTTCACCCCTGGTGTGGGGAATGAGAACGTTTCGTATTTGCTGAGCAACGGGACGAGTAGGGTATCGGAGGACGGGATCGAAACCGCCTGTACCTCGTCCTGCACTGACAAACCCAGACGACCAAAAATGTCCACACCCGGAAGGTTAGTAGCTCTGGAAGAGCCGACCACCAAAAACTGAGCGGTGAAGGAGCGACCGTTGTAAGATATTTGTGTGGAGAAAAATGCCGTCGACTGACATAGGGTGATTACTGAAACTACGTAAGGCGCGAGTGTACGGGGGCAAAGCCGGTGAGCCCAAGCGTCGGTATGTGGCGCCATCCACAATAGAAACGAATGATGTCGTGTCAATTTGGAAGACCACTGGAATATGCGAGACCTCCAAGGTAAGGACAAACCGGGCGCCCTACTGGGGAATGACGGAGAATACTTGTCCATCATTGGAATGCGAGGCTTCAAGGTTCTGAGGTGACGATTCGTGGCGACCCTGTGCTTCCGCAGGAAGCACAATATCTACGCGATTTTTCTGCAAAGCCTGACACACAAAGGCGATATGGCCCGTTCGGCTGCAAGCCGTGCACCTTGCTCGCCGGTGGGGGCACTCCGACCGTTGGTGGGTACGGAAACAGTCCGGACATGATGGAAAATGGGCGAAAGACTTTCTGTCACGGGATGTACCACCGGACCGACGAGATTCCCGTTCGACGCTAGGCAACAGGCGAGCCGCGAAAACAGCTGGATCAAGACACGGCGGTTGTAGCAGGTGAGACTGTTTAAACGCGCGAATGATCGGCAGACAGGAGTCGAAGGACGCGTCCTGTTGCTTCAAAATATCAACCGGACGACCCTCGCCTGGTTCGTGAAACACCAACATATCGCGAATCAACGAAGACGCATAAGACTGTTTGCAGGCAATATTGGCGCACCGGAATTTGCAGTAGTCGGAGAGACCCTGGAGCGTCGTAATGCATTCCGGATATGTCTGATCTGGGGACTTTCGACAAGGAAACAATGTCTGACGGGCGGAGGTGACGTATTTGTGTGTCAAAGTACCCACAAGGGCAGCCCTCAATATGGGTAAACGAGAGATCGCCTGGGGACTGCTCAGGGTTCAACTGTTGAATTAAACGATACACCTGTGCACCGAATGTTGCTAAAAAAAAAAAAAAGTTACCTGCGATGGAATCAACTCTATGAACTACCTCTTGCAATGCTGGGGAGTGAGGGCGAAGTTCTGACCTTGTGAACACTACCTGAATCTGCTGTACAGTTTCCACCAAGGACTGAAGAAGTTCTAGGAGACAATTTAGTACGAAAATGGGTTTTATCCTCGTCGCCAATAACTGTAGTGTCCTGCGGTCGGCAGGAAAGAACTAACAATAAAGTTTGAACACACTTTAATACAGTTAAAACGCCTTCTTAGCGTGTGCTAATTTCCAAACTCAAGAACAATAAGAAGCACAACAATTCTTGTGATGGCAAAAACCAGATAGGCCGGCAGGGGTGGCCGTGCGGTTCTAGGCGCTACAGTCTGGAGCCGAGCGACCGCTATGGTCGCAGGTTCGAATCCTGCCTCGGGCATGGATGTGTGTGCTGTTCTTAGTTTAGTTAGTTTTAATTAGTTCTAAGTTCTAGGCGACTGATGACCTCAGAAGTTAAGTCGCATAGTGCTCAGAGCTATTTGAACCATCTGAACCAAAAACCAGATAAGAGTACAAGACAGTGAGAAGAAAATAATAATCAAATACTACTACACCAATTACAAAGACATAACGTTCTACTGAATGCTACGGGGACTGTCTACTATGCTAGATCCGGCATGGGTTTTGGGCGGAGCTGTCCTAGCTGTAGGTTCATACCGCCGATCTGCCTTTGGTGGCGTGCTTATAACACAGATTCGGCGAAGTGCTACGTGGAGTCACATTAGTTCCAATTGGTGGATCTCTGTCACATGGCATTTCACGAAATAGTTCCGTGTTTATGCGGAAAGTCTGTTGTTGTTTACATGCACTGGCAATGTTTCGATCTGAGTTCTTGAAGAGAGGCTGACACCCCACCTTGCTTGTCTGTTGTGTGGGCCCTCTAACTGATAAGGGGCCGCTGTGACAAATCTAAACTCGGAGTGACACTCAATCCACTGATGTGTATCTGCTTTCGGTATGTCTTATAGTTTTTGCACAGTTGTATCCTGAAACCCTGGAGGTACTTAAGAATAAAGCTAGACGCAGAGTGCTTCAGACTAGGTGTTGTTCACTGTAACTTGCAAAATAATAAGAGAAAGGAATATTTATTTAGATAGGTAAACGTAATAAATTTTACCCATTCTCTAGAGTAATGAACAAAGTTTATTTAGTTATTTTTCGTCCGCAGCTCGTGGTCGTGCGGTAGCGTTCTCGCTTCCCACGCCCGGGTTCCCGGATTCGATTCCCGGCGGGGTTAGGGATTTTCTCTGCCTCGTGATGAGCGGTTCTAGGCGCTACAGTCTGGAACCGCGAGACCGCTACGGTCGCAGGTTCGAATCCTGCCTCGGGCGTGGATGTGTGTGATGTCCTTAGGTTAGTTAGGTTTAAGTAGTTCTAAGTTCTAGGGGACTGATGACCATAGATGTTTCGTCCCATAGTGCTCAGAGCCATTTGAACCATTTTTTGAGTTATTTTTCTAGAGCGTTACGGAAACGAGCTGTAATTTTTTTTCTGTCATGGAGCTGATGTATTTAAACCAACGATACTTAAATTGGTTTAAATCAAACTTCCAATCAATTTTAGTTAGAGTGTGCGGCGGTTTGGTGTGTGTCTTCCGCCTACAGAAATTGTCGCACTCACGTTTCGGTGATATGCAGCTCACCTCTCCCCAATTAGAAGACGATTAGCGTTCCTCGACTGGCGAAACTGTAATAGAACAAATCGCACTAACCGTATCTAAAGGCTGCATCAAAAATTTCTTGTTCTAGGTTTAATAAGCAATTAAATGAACGATGATCATCAGTGAAGATTCCGATAAGTGTTACTTAATATATACAAGTTAACTGCCAAGTCCTTACTAATATAACTTACATTTCCCGACGTTCACAAGCAATCACAATAACTCTTAACAACCTCCTTGTGGTATGTACTTAACCTGTCGCCGGAAAATTTAGATACTAATTGTGTGTGAAATAGAACGCTCGCTCTATATTATACAAATCTTCACTTTGAACACACTGTACGTATCATGACTCGTATAATACGAGGTGATTCGTATGGTAACAATTCTCGTAGAGAATCCGGAGTTCGCACTTTCGTCTCTATCGCACAACCGTAAATACTGTCCAGAATCCTGCAGAGTTAAAATATCTTTTCAGAGGTCGTATAAGCGCGTGTGATCGTGATGATGGCTGATCTCCGACACTACTTCTAAACTCCACAAAGCATTTCTCTATCCCAAGTATACGAATGTACTCTCTTCTTCTTGTCGGAGAAACGTCATATACAGTCAACTTGCTATTCTAAGCCGCGCTGTCTCTCGTCCTTTACTGTGTAACAGTCACATCATTAACATCTTTTCAGAGCAATTTTTGAATGAACTGTGTTATGAAACCCACAAATAGCAAAATAATCCCCTCTTTATCTAACTAATTTATCAGGGTATGTTTCTCGTTTCCCCAGTACTGTAAACTGGAGAATTATGCACTGCAGACTTCCTCTGCGCCTATGACTCACTCACGCTATCCAGTTGCAATGCTCCAGTTACCATTTACTCCGTTAATACAAACGCTAATGTTCATACATCACATTACTTTACATTTATACCCTCTTTCATTCTAATCATTAATCGCATAAGATCAAGAATAATAATAAAAAATATAACATTAGAAAGAGATAAATTTATTTACAAAAAGCACATTGTTCTGACTGTTAGGATTTCATAGCTCGCATGATAGCAACATCTCTTCGCTGGAGTACCTCTTAGATCATAAGAGCACATCTATCACGCAGTAGCCATGACCCGTCACTACCTATATTACGCTACCTAATATTGTCGGACTTCCACAGATCGTCCTAGGAACAGGCTTGCCAACTCCTTGTATGTAATCGCTTATCAATATCTTAATAACAGCCGCCCTCATCTTTGACGAACCATCACATGTTCGGGTAAGAAGCTACAGATATCAGGCAATACGATTTGCCGTTGTTCGGTTGACACAACGTCCCGGTATCAAGGGATATGACAGGAACGGTCAGGTCATTCTACTGATCTAGTAAATGTCTAGAAAACATGGGCTCTAAAATGCATATCTTAGGAGCTATAAGCAATACATCTTTGACACTGTGAAACAAATTTCTTTTACTGCGCGCTGTTTGCTTTCCATATTTTGGGAGGAAGTAGTATGGACCAAAACAATAAGAATTGTGCTGTAAACATGGGCTCTTAAATGCTTACTTGAAGTGGTATCAGCAGTTGTTCAGCAGAAGCGAAGTGCTTCGCATCACCGAAGAGGAACAGGAGCTCTAATGTCTTAAGTTATGCAGTTTAGAGCCGATGTTTATTAGACTTTTTGCTTCGAAATGTCGTTCTTACTATATCCCTGAATACTGACCGTTCCTCCTGTGACACCCTGTCTAGGCGGAATACCTGACGCTATGCCACATGACATAGAAATGTTCAGTTTTAGGGGTGGCTGTATCATGCTGCATGAAATTCGCCGTGTTCAAACGGATGTTTTGGTGATGGAACGTTCACTTAAGTGAGGTGTTGAAGTGAGTGTCCATTTTCCAGAGTGCACAACTCATTGCACCTTCTAAACAGCCTGCGGACGGAATGTAAAGTTGTTGGTGTCACGGATCTTCAGGTTTGAAATGAACCGGGTTCTTGGTTCGGTGATATAAATATCACTCTTTAGATATCCACACAAGCTCTTGTTCACTTAAGATGCTGATGCCTCTGTTCGACCACGGCATAAGCAACGGCACTTTCATTGGCATCGCGCCGCGATTCGCCGAACATCAGCAACGTGTGAACGTACTCGCCGGTTGTGTATGCCATATTTATTCCGCGGAAATATCCGTAATTATCGTTGTGTAGGGAAGTGTAAGGATATAGTCTAAGATCTAACCGAATTTGAGTTCAAATATCACATCGAAAACTCTTATTGGCCTATGACACTAGTAAATTTACATTTCATCTACGGGTCGTTTAAAAGGCATGATGAGCTGTGCATTCGCGGAAATGGCCACTCGTTTGAAAAATTCTCTTAAATGAGCATTTCGCCAGAAATACATCTGATCACAGCTAATTATGTACAGCTTATCGCTGCCACCCGTAAAACTTTGGAAGTTTCTAGTTCCCTAAATAAAATTCACAGAAATTTGATGTAAACTGATTTGTACATAGTTTATTTTATTCCATCAACTACATATCAAAAAAAGTAATGCTCTATTTCAAAAATTATGAATGGTTACTGTAACTCTAAAGAAAATTGCCGGCCGCTGTGGACGAGCGGTTCTAGGCGCTTCAGTCTGGCCCTGCTGTTACGGTCGCAGGTTCGAATCCTGCCTCGGGCATGGATGTGTGTGATGTCCTTACGTTGGTTAGGTTTAAGTAGTTCTAAGTCTAGGGGACTGATGACCTCAGATGTTAAGTCCCATAGTGCTTAGAGCCATTTGAACCACCTAAAGAAAATTGATAAACTATGTTTGTAACTCCGCAGAAAGAGCATATCTATCTTAGTAAATATTCCCTTGCCTTACTATTTTGTAAGTTACAGAGAGAATTACCTTTTCTAAAACTGCCTGTATGACGACTCGCAGTGTGCTTTATACTGATCTGCGGAATGATGCCTAAGGCAAATCATCAGCAAAATCAAGAAAAATTAATACACATGTAAACCAGTGACCCACCTGCAGAAGAGAGAATGTTCCCTCTAATCGCGCCATGGAATAAAATTACTGATTATTTCGTCATTTATATCATGGACAGTTGCAGTTTCCAAGTCACAGTCAAACATAGACTAAATGGTTGTCTTACATGTTGAAGTCGCCAGAGGTACGAACGAAAGTGGAGTGGTGGCTGTAGGGTGAGACACATGGCAACTCACGGCTGTAGAGAGACGTTGCGGCAATCCGTAAACGTGTCATTTTTCTTTGCCTGAGGCGGTACAGGTGTCCGTCGTCCCGCTCACGTTGAGTTCCGATCATTCGGCGGTTTGCTCACTCTGCTTTGGAGGACGCAGCCTCGTTGCCCGTGGCCCCTTTGCGACAGCCACGCCGAGGCCCGCTACCCCGGCAGCGAACTCTTCGATGACGGCCACGCGCCTGCCTGCGATGACAAGCGGTACTCGTGACACGCCGACCCGCCTTCCGCGACGGCGGAAGGCGGATGCTAGTGGGTTGGTGTCCTCTGCAACAGCCGGGATGCGACCAGGAGTCGAACGTGCTGCTGGAAGGCCTGGTCTGATCCACTGATGACTGGTTCCGAGTGCTTTGTGAACTCAGAGAGTCGAACCGCGGCCGCGCCACAGTCTGGAACTGTGGTCCTCCGTCCTAAGTTTTATGTGCCTGCCCATGTAGGACAGCATCTTCGTGCAAGAGAGCCGTAACACTAAAGACCTCCCCCTTTTTATACTCAGCAGTGTGCATATGTTTTGAGACTGCACTGACACGCATTAGGTTATCGCCAGTGTGCATACGTTTCGATACTGCGCCTTTTCAAGCTACGAGGGTCACTCCAAAAGAAATGCACACTATTTTTTTAAAATCCATCTTTTATTCTTCATGTTTGAAAGTTTTACAATGTGTAGATACATCCTTTAGGAACAATATTTTCATTTCTCCACATGATTTCCATCCCTCTCAACTGCCTTACGCCATCTTGGAACCAGCGCCTGTATACCCG
The DNA here is from genome assembly GCF_023898315.1 of Schistocerca nitens. Classification (NCBI taxonomy): domain Eukaryota; kingdom Metazoa; phylum Arthropoda; class Insecta; order Orthoptera; family Acrididae; genus Schistocerca; species Schistocerca nitens. The sequence goes on along the minus strand of NC_064614.1, from coordinate 229,694,528 downwards.
CACGGTAAAATTCTGAACCAACCTGATGGAGCCACTGTTTGGCAGTGTGCACAAGAGAGTCATCTTCTTCAAACCTTGTTCCACGAAGAGAGTCTTTCAGTTTCCCAAAGAGATGATAGTCACATGGAGTCAAGTCAGGACTGTAAGGCGGGTGTTTCAGTGTTGTCCATCCGAGTTTTGTGATCGCTTCCATGTTTTTTGACTGACATGTGGCCGTGCATTGTCGTGCAACAGCAAAACATCCTGCTTTTGCCGATGTGGTCGAACACGACTCAGTCGAGCTTGAAGTTTCTTCAGTGTCGTCATATGTGCATCACAATTTATGGTGGTTCCACTTGGCATGATGTCCACAAGCAATCGAAAAACACCGTAGCCATAACTTTTCCAGCAGAAGGTGTGGTTTTGATTTTTTTTCTTGGGTGAATTTGCATGATGCCATTCCATTGATTGCCTCTTCGTCTTTGGTGAAAAATGATTGAGCCATGTTTCCTCACCTATCACAATTCTTCCAAGAAATTCATCTCCACCAGTCTCGTACTGTTTCAAAAGTTCGTTGCATACCGTTTTTCTTGTTTCTTTGTGAGCCACTGTCAACATCCTGGGAACCTACCTGGCACAAACCTTTTTTAACGCCAATACTTTCAGTATTCTGCAAACACTTCCTTCCCCTATCCCAACGTAGCGTGACAATTCGTTCACTGTGATGCGTCTGTCAGCAGTCACCAATTCGTTAACTCTCTGCACATTGTCTGGAGTGTGTGCAGTACGAGGCCTACCACTGCGAGGACAATCCTCAATATTGCCGTGCCTGCTTTCATCACGTAACCTGCTTGCCCACCGACTAACTGTACTGCGATCGACAGCAGCATCTCCATATGCTTTTTTCAACCTCTTGTGGATGTTTCCCACTGTCTCGTTTTCACAGCACAGGAATTCTATGACGAACGTCAAGTGTAGCAGCCATCTTGAAGACGTGCTGTGACGGCACCACTCACAGGAACAGGTTGAACTAAGTTTGAAAACAAGCGGGAAGGATGTATCTACACACCTGCAGAATGAAAACTGTATTTTTACCAAAATAGTGTGCATTTCTTTTGGAGTGACCCTCGTACATACTGACACGCATTAGGTTAGCGCCAGTGCGCTCGTTTTAATTCAGTTTGCGGCAAGAGTTACTCGCAGTCCTGCTGAGCACGGCAGTTATTGCACCCATTTCAGCGGGACATACTTTGCTACTTCACGTTGTACAAACTTACTATCAATGAGCCCGCGCCTGACTTACGGGCACGGCTGCAATCCACTACCGCAAATGAACACTATAACTACCTTATGCGGTGATGCTGCTACCTTATTTTCTCCCTAGATCTACCTAGATCCCGAGTCGACCTCTGACTGCATTTGGCTCAGCTCCAAAGTCTGATTCAGAAATGTTATATTTCGTTCGAGCAAACTCCTAGCGTTGCCTCCGGCAAGTACAGCTGTGGGTGTATCGTGTTTAATTGTTTGACCCCTTAAATAGACATTAGCAGATGGAGAGGTGGTCGTGCTATGTTGCAGGCGGTCCCATTAATCAGTATTCCACTTTGTTCCAGTTCTATGCGTCTAGCTTGCTACTACCACCAAACTTTCATAGGTGGGGTAAACCCATTGCAACCTGACTAGCTGTAGACTCAACTTGGGTACCACTATATACCTAGGGCAGTCTCTCTCCTTCTGCCTAGCTAGAAACAATAGCACCGCACGTGCATTTGGATCGATGTGTATCACCCTGGATGGACTCACAATTACCCTTCCTCTACGGAAATTTTGAAATTCTTCCCTTGAAATTTCGACATGCCTGCCTCTATCTGCTGAGAATAGCAATAGCCCCTTAATCCTCACTTCCACGAACTTCCCCAAAGCCCCCACTTTGCTGGGTACGGATAGATGGTATAGCACTGAAATTTCACAAGCTTCCCCATTACTAGAAACCGGTATGTATACTCATCCGTAGTTAGTCTTTACTTCCACCCATTCCACGTGATGCTAAAATAGTAGGTCTTGCTTGCGAGGTTCCATAACCAAATTTAACCCTGGTGGCTGTTCTTTCTGCACTTCACGTAATCCCAGCGTACCGGCCAGGTGGGAACTAATTAGTAATCAGCTGCCCGCATAAGTCGCGATGCAAAGCTTCCTACTCCCTGCACATCCCACATACAGTCAGCTACTCCTTGCAAAAGTCTCGTCAACACAATTCTGATATCCAGCACTGCCGAGCGTCCCTGTAAGGCTCGTAGATTTTCGTTCAAGACGTCTGCGGATGTTTCAGCATACTCCACCACCTTTACCGCCAACTTACGAAGTAACCGAGTGCTGTTTAGCACTTACCCTTCCAAACTCTGTGTCTATGTCGCGTGCACGCCTCCATTTCTTTGCTCTCCTCTGCCAATTTCATGATGGTTTCCACAGTGCTGTTCAGTTCTTTCACATCAATTTCGTCAGCCGTTCCGAGCACTGTCTCCAAAATTTTCCCACCTGCGTACAACCAACCCCGCTTTCGCCTTGCATGCGGTATAGCTTCCACCATTTGCTCCATGCGTTCCCGTAGCATGCCTGCTACTTCCACAAGCGCAGGTTTGTTTTTGCACCCTATTACTCTTATCAAATGTTTTCTCAAATCACCTCATTTCATTCTGCGTCTCTCATGTCTTCAATACTAACCTCAATGCCCATTGTTGACTCGTCACCACCACATTCTCCTGCCTCGAGTACAGTACTCCTCTGTCCAAGTACTTGACCTGCAAGGTATTCACCCTGACGAGGATGGCGAGATTCACCACCGCCAAGATTCCCATTTTCGGTACGCTGAGGACAGGGATCCCTTTTCGTAAGACTGCTGACCCTAGCAGGCCCTATAATGCACATAAAATTAAACAAAATAACTAAATTACAACAAAGTGGAACGATCATTCGCTGCTAATTTATAGAAAAATTAACATATACTTCCTAACAACGCCTAAATCGCAACGCATATGATACCTGATGCTCCGGCCCAACTTTTGTTTGTCCTTTCGTTCTATCTTTTTCTTCTTCCCTTTTTGCCCTTGCGAAATAGCCATAATTACATCTGGAAAACACTTAAATGGCCACAGACTCCCAATGTGCACAATTGTCTTCTGGTGAGCAACTGAAGTTCAGCATTGACAGATGAGGTGGTTTCTGATACACGATGTTGAATTTCTTGGCCTTCCCTTTTGGTATATGTGAACTGGACAGCATCATCCATTGCCTCACACTGTACTGTGGCAAACTCGCCGTTCGTCTCACTGCATTCTCCTGTTTTTCCTAATGCCTTGTATTTGCCTTTTGCACTCGTTTCCATACCTCCTGAACCGTTCTCGCGAACTCGCTCACTGGTTCTCCATTTCTTCCCTTTCTCACTTTTATTTTCAATTTCTGTTGGTTTTCTATCTCACCTGGAGACAACCAGGTATTCTTAGGGACCTTTGAATTATAAGTGAACAAGATATACCCCACATATTCGTCGCAGTCGTGATGATGTGAATTTTCATAGTAACCCAACATCTTACCAATCGTTCTGTGCACACATTCTGTCCTCCCATTTGCCTGCTGATGCAGTGCGCTCATCCCCAACTTCCTTACATTCAGCAACCATCGAAGTTCCTTCAAAATATCTGACGTGAAATTCGTGCCCTGGTCGGTAATTATCATTTAGGATACACCAAACTTCAGAATGCAGTTGCTCACGAACATCTGCACGACCATCATCACCTGCTGATTCGGCGTGGCTGCCATTTCTACATACCTCCAAAAATGGTCTACCAATCATCAGAACGAATCTGTCATCTGCTGGTCTTCCACTGAACAGTCCTATGACGTCAATCCCCAACACTGAAAATGGGTTTCATGCTTCTGGCAATCTCTGCAACTTTATCTGCTACTGACTTTGATTGGCTGCTTCCGCACACTGTATGCAATTCCTCACATGTTGGTCTATGTCACTCCGCTTTCCATTCCACCAGTATCTCTCCACCACTCTCTTATTTGTCGACCTACATCCACCAGAAAATATATGATCATGCACTTCTCTTAATACTTTCTCTTCCAACTTCGCTGGCACCGCTACTCGTGGTCCTAAGGTCGTTTTCCTGCACAGAAGACAGCCATACATGCTAAACTACGGCTGTGTCTAGTACTGCTTACAGTCACCCTCAGAGTCCTGCATTTTCTGTCATACCGCAAGAACATAACCCAGAACTTTCACCATTGCCACTTTTCTACTTATTGCATCTGCATTACCATACTTTTTACCTCACTACTGTATGACTTCATAGTTGAGTTCACTAAGCCTTAAAGCCGACTATGCTAGTTTATTAGAAGGCTCTCTTAGGCCCAGTTACCATTTCAAAGTGTCATGGACTGTAACCAAACGAAATTTTTTTTCCCATACACATAACATTTAAAATATGTAACCGCACACATCACACTACGCATTTTCCTCCCTGTATCAGCAATTCCTTTCTGTTGCCTTCAACTGTTTTGATGCACAGGCCACAGGATGCCCCTTCCTTCAGTTTCCTGTTTAAGAACACACCACAGTGCCTAATTAGATGAATCACATGCCATACCTGGGAAAACACGAATTGAACTCAATGTCAACAGTTCGTTTAGTTTGTCAGATGCTTCCTGACACTTTACCATCCACTCAAACCTTTTTCTATCAATGGTGTTAACAGCTGTGCTATGTTGGCAAAGCCCTTCGCAAATTTTCTATAGAAACTAAATATCCAGAGAAAGGATTGAACTTCTTTGATTGTTTTTGGTTATGGAAAATCCCAAATTGGCTATTCCAACCTTGAATTCATTCGCACTCCATCCTTACTAATAATATGGCCCAAATGTCTCACCTCCTCCAGCACAAAATGACACTTCTTGAGGCACAACGTCAAATGTGCCACTCACAATCTCTTAAAAACTTCCCTTAGATGCTGCCCGTGCGTTACATGCTACTTGAAAATACTATAACGTCATCTAGGTATACAAGTCACTGCCATGGTTTCATACCACTCAACGCTCTGTTCAACAATCTCTGAAACGTTATGGGACCTACTTTACACCGAATGGCATCCTTCTGTATTAGTAGTGGTGTCTGGGCATGGAGAATCCAGCTTTTGGACTATCGTCTGGAGCCACTTCTAACCAATGAGAATCGCTGATCAGATTCATTGTTGAAAAATATTGGCACTGTGCCAAGTGATCCAAAATCTCATATGTACCTGGCATCCGCTACTTCCTTGCTGTCGAGATAACGACAGTCACAGCAGAACCTGTATTTACTTGTCCAATTGATAGACTTCTATGAAACGTACATGATCCCTGCTCCAAAAAGAACTATTACCTTGTTCTATTATACGGCCAGCTAGCTGGTGGTTAGTATAATCCTTCACTATCAGTTGAAAATACCGTTGCATAAGATATAATTTAAGCTCAACTGGTGCTTCGATCCCCACTGACATTCTGTGCTGAACTATCAGAATTGCTGGCAATGGCTCTTGCAGAAAAAATAATACCTTGAATTCCTGTAACAATTCTTGCATCCGCTACTTATCCATTCCTTTCAAACGCTCAATTTTGTTGCGTATTGCAGTTCTATCTGTAGCTCGTTGTTGTTTCCTATTGGTAACGCTTGTGCACAAGTCCTTTCATATCCAGGACACCTAAATTCTCTGTCAAAACCCCTTTCCTCAGATTCACTTCTATGGCTCTATAATTACCCATGTTCACAGGTACTACTTTCCCATCGTTTCCCTCCTGTATGCATACAATACTACGTTTCACAAAACAACCTAACAGATCCAAGACGCCGCTTTCTTCTAATGCTTCAACAACACACACCATACCCACAGGTAGACTTGACTCCACATTCACCCAATGTGACTTCCCTGTACCACTAAACACACTGTCATGTGTACTGAGCCTTAATGCTAATGTATGCGGTTCATTACATTAAATGCCCCCCGCAACAGTTCTGCATTGATAACAGTTTCCCCTAACTGAAATAACATTCCACTAAGCTTCTCAGTTCGTTGTCCAAGGTTAATTTTACCGTGACACTGAAACAAGAAATGTACCCCTAGGATCATGTCATAGCCTTCGCTCACAAGTGGTACAACCTCCACGCACTGGTTAAATTGAACCTTCCCTGTTCGAAAATCCATGAACACTGACCCCAAGCGTGTGACCTCCCCATCTTCCACTCAACATATAACGTGGTGGATACAACTTCCTTTGACCTCCTGGGCTCTTACTACCCATGGACACATGTACCCGTGTGTTCAATAATAAATTCCACCTCTGAAAATGTGCTTGTAGCATTGAAGTTAAATGGAATTACCTTTAGCTGACCCTAGGGCTCCCTCGACCGTCTAACGACTGCTTAACTTTGCCACGCCCACCCCTCCATCCTCCACGTTGCTGATAACCACCTCCACCTCTATACCATGATGGATGACAACACTGCTTCTGCTCGCGTCCCATACAACCACACTTACAACAGCTTATGCTAGTCGGAAACGCTGTCATCTTACCACGCACCCCAGTTGCTTTGTCTCTTCCCTCGTACTAAATCGCTAACTAATAGCAGAGTACAAATCCCACAGCGTCCCTTCATGTAGCTTTCTAGACATATTCGCCAAAATGCCCCTCAAAAAGACATCCAATGACCTCTGCTCGGTCTCTTACGCGCGAATCTTATTTGCCTAAGCACTTTGTACCAATTCCTAAGTGTGCTCCTCATATCTCTTATTCTAGCTGCTAATTTCTCCACCGTTTCCCTTAAACTTCTCCCGAAAGTATCGTGTGCTATACTGTTTCCTATATCTCTGCAACAACGCTTCCTTCAACTATAGAAACTCCATCGCCTTTCTCGAAACTTCAGAACACCTCACATCCGTTTCAGCTTCTACCCCTAATTGCATCTTAGCCACGTGCAACAACTGGTTATCTGTCCAACCATTCATCACAGCCAACGTCTCTAGATCCTCTGCAAAGGAACGTACATCCTCAGATGCTTTGTCCAACTCGGCACTATCAACCCTACGTCAGCAGGATCTATCTCCTGCTGTGGCACTTGAGGCAACAACTACTCACCCATGGCTGCCAACTGATTATTTAAATGAGTATTGTCCACTAACTGAGATACTTTTTCCAATAAACTACGAACTGCCTCAGGTTCCGATACCCCTTGTGCCCCTGCCTCTACCATTGCGCTGCTTTCACCCTTTAACATCCCATTCACAAAGCACACAATCACGAAAAGAAAAAATCCTCCGAATGATTATGTCACTACTCCTCACACTTACTATGGTAAACCAATCAAATATAGCATAGAGAAAAAACCGTTTGGACTCAAAACACTGATACGTATCATGGCCGGAACGCTGACAAATATAGCATTCTACTGCTGCCGAAGGATCAGCAAAGGCATGAGGATGCAGAAGGCAATGGAAACCACAGCCTTAAAGATACATAACGTACCCAGAGGACATGTGGCCTGTAATTCGAAAAGTGTCATGATGATCTCTTCGTTGGCAAAAGATTTCAGAATAGTCCTCCTTCGGATCTCCGGGATGGGATTGCCAATGGGGAGGCGACCATGAGAAAAAGATTGACTAACTAACGAAAGGATAACGTTCTACGAATCGGGGCGTACTATATAAGAAGTTAGAACTTGGTAAGGAAGGTAGAAAATCTGAAAACTGAAACGCAAAGGCTCAATCTAGGTATGGTTCAAATGGCTCTGAGCACTATGGGACTTAACTTCTGAGGTCATCAGTCCCCTAGAACTTAGAACTACTTAAACCTAACTAACCTAAGGACATCACACACACATCCATGCCCGAGGCAGGATTCGAACCTGCGACCGTAGCGGTCGCGCGGTTCCAGATTGTAGCGCCTAGAACCGCTCGGCCACTCCGGCCGGCTCAGTCTAGGTATAATAGGGTTCAGTGAAGAGAAATGGAAAGAATACAAGGATTTCTGGTCAAAGGGTAATATCAACAGCATCAGAAAACGTTATAGCGGGAGTGCGAATCGTTATGAATTGGAAGGCAGGTCAGAGATTATGCCACAGTTCAGTGATAAGGTTGTCCTTATCAGAATCGATAGCAAACCAACACCGACAACGATAGTTCAAGCATATTAAGAAATTAAAAGCAGGGAAATTTGCTGTTAAATGCAGAGGATAGAGTGGATAGATGGAAACAGTACATGGGAGGCCTCTATGAGGGGAAAGATTTGTCTGATCTGATAGAAGAAGAAACAGGAGACGATTTAGAAGAGACAGGGGAACCAGTATTACAATTAGAATTAATTAGAGCTTTGGAGGTCTTAAGATCAAATAAGGCAGAAGGGATAGATAACATTCCATCAGAATTTCTAAAATCATTGGAGGAAGTGGCAACAAAACAACTATTCACGTTGGTGTGTAGAATGTGTGAGTCTGACGACATACCATGTGACTTTCGGAAAAATACACACATCAAAAAAAGTTTTGCATCACCTCGGTTCCGAGAGTTCCGGAACCTGTAAAGAACGTACGTAATGTTTATGCACAGGACATGTAAAATGTCATTCAAAAGGTGCAATGATGAACTCGCCATTGGCAAAAGATTACGGACTAGTCCCCGTTCGGATCTCCGGAAGGGGACTGCCAATGGGTAGGTGACCAAGAGCGAAAGATTGAGCACCCAATGAAAGAATAACGTTCTACGAGTCGGGACGTGGAAATTCAGGAGCTTGAACGTGGTAGGGAAGCTAAAAAATCTGTAAATGGAAATTCTGTGGCTCAGTCTAGATACAGCGAACGTCAGTGATGTGAAAGGGAAAGAATACAAGGATTCCTGTTCAGGCTAATATAGGGTGACATTAAAGCAGAAAATAGTACAACGGAGCAGGATGTGTTATGAATAAGAAGGTAGGGCAGAGAGTGAGTTACTGGGAACAGTTCAGTGATAGGGTTATTTTCATCAGAATCGACAACAAATCAACACCGAGAACAACAGGCATACGTGCCCCCGTTTCTGCCAGAAGGTGAAGAGACAGAGAAAGTATATGACGATATTGAACAGGTAATTTAGTACGTAAAGGGAGATGAAAATCTAATACTCATGGGGAATTGGAGTGCGGTTGTAGTGGAAGGAGTAGAAGAAAGGGTTAAGGGAGAATATGGGCTTGGTGAAGAGAGGAGAAATACTACATGAGTTCTGCAAACAAATTTCAGCTAGTAATAGCGAATACTCTGTTCAAGAATCACAAGAAAAGGACGTATACTCACGAGCGGGAAATACGGAAATATTTCAGTTACATCATGGTCAGGCAGAGAGTTCGAAATGAAGTACTGAATTGCAAGGCGTATCCAGGTGTAGATGTAGAGTCATATCACAATTTAGTAGTGACGAACAGCAGTCTGAAATTTAAGGCTAGTCAGGAAGAAACAATGCGTAAAGAAGTGGCGTACGGAAGTACTAAGGACCGAAAAAATACGCTGAAAGTTGTCTGACGCTATAAATACTGCGATAATGAACATCTCGTTAGGCAGTTCAGTTTTAGAGGAATTGAGTCTCTAAAAAGGATAATCACAGATGTTATAAAGACAAACATAGTTGGAAAGAAACGACCGGTAACAGAAGAAATACTTCAGCTCATTGACGAGAGAAGTAACTACAAAAACGCTCAGGGGAATTCAGGAATATAGAAATACAAGTCACTTAGGTTCAAATGGTTCAAATGGCTCTGAGCACTATGGGACTCAACAGCTGTGGTCATAAGTCCCCTAGAACTTAGAACTACTTAAACCTAACTAACCTAAGGACATCACACACATCCATGCCCGAGGCAGGATTCGAACCTGCGACCGTAGCAGTCGCGCGGTTCCGGTCTGCGCGCCTAGAACCGCAAGACCACAAGTCACTTAGGAATGAAGCAAATAGGAAGTGCAGGGAAGCTAAGACGAAATGGCTGCATGAAAAAATATGAAGAAATCGAAAAATAAATTATTTTTAGAAGAACTGACCCAAATATAGAAAAGTCAAAACAACTATCGGGGACATTAAAAGCAAGGGCGGTAACATAAAGAGTACAATGGGAATTCTACAGGGAAAACCAGAGGACAGAGCGTATAACACTGCAACTGTATATACGTAGCTTATGTAATCAAATACGAAATTTGGTTTGTTAAGTACTATGCCCGAACAGAACAAATACTCCTGTCACGGAAAAGTCACGTATAACACTACTGTCCGCTACTGCTATACCATACCCTCAAAGCTGGAGGCAGTTCGTATAATGAAATTATTTTTATTCCAGTAATTATAGTATGAAGAAGCAGAGCAGTGTTACCCTCTGAAAGGATTTTATTTGTGTTGACCGCGATATACCTAACGGAGGTGGCTTATCGGAAGCGAAAATCAGAAGTACGTAAATATTTAAACAGTAGTAAACAATATTTAACCTATCCAAACTGTTCAAAGGATAAAGAAAACGGTCGCCAGCCTTATTAGGCACGAGAATGATTGACATTATTGTTCAAGAAAATAAGTATGAGTAACTTTAACGGACTAACACAAACTATACTTTGCCACACGTGAGTGCAATGAACTCTGACACCTGCATAAGTTAACGTTAAGTTTGGAGTAGACAGCTAGAGCAGAACAAACTATTTTCAATATTCACTTTAGAATCATAAATTGGACATAGGTTTAGTATTACTTTTCAAACATTTTCCTAGCTGACATAAAATTGTAAATGTAGTTCACTGGAAAATTATTAACTGATCACAGGTTATGTCTCTCTCAGCTAAATACTTTTCCATTTAGAATGAAAGTTAAACGGAATTCACAAACAGATTACTTCTCACTGTCTTTTGAATAAAGAAGTTACTGTTTTCATATATAGTTGTCTTTCTATTAATCGTTATGTAGCATGAACACAACAGACAAACTGTTGATCCTGTTACACCATTAATATGCACTTTCAATACACAAGGGGAGTCCAATATTGTACAGAAGTTCACATGAATAGGAAGAATAATTGAAACTTGCTATACTTAAGTAACTTTGTGCATTTGAACTACTTTCAGTGGAGGGGGGGCCCTTAATCTTGACCACTGTAACAGAGCATACTAAACACACTTTCAATACACTAAAGAAACAAGCCCTTAACAAGTCTGAACATGTAACCTTCAACAGTATTAGTTCTCAATTCTTACTGCAGCAGAACACAACTTGATGTCGTTATAAGACCTTTGGTTGATTTTCAACAGACTGCACTGTGATCACTTACTAAGCAAAACTTCGTAAGCTTCAGTTTTGAGAACTTTCACTTTACAAGTTGGCAACTAAATTTTAATAAGCTGTTTTAATAGAAAAAATTATTTTCAGCAAGCATTATTCACTATATTACTCAGTTCTGCTAAAACACTGAGCTTTATGTTCTTTCAATAAGGACACTCGGTAATCACTTTAGCATGGGAAGGACCCTAAGTGGTTGTGTGACTAGGGATAGAAAATCAAGGTAGGTATAAGAGTTCGAATATAAGTTACCTTATATTTGTGCGCATTAAAACATCCAATGAGCTGATCCTTCACTGTACATTACTCTAGTGCTCCATTACAGTGATTGGGCACTGTGGTGGCGATTGCTTGTTGGTAGATGGATTTGCAGGTAGAATTGCTGGACTCTGTCATTTCTTGGTGGTGATGATAGATACCAATCCCAGAATAGTTCTAGCTCTTTATCCATCCATTCGAGGCATTGGAGAGCGCCAGGAAAAGCCTCTCTCGGAACCAGCACAATACACAACTTTTACATGAGCAGTTGATAGTTTGGTAGCTCATCCCCGACTGACTCTTTGTTCCACCTTTCTATCCATGCCAACCACAATTTGCGCGCGCTGCATGCTTCCGTTCCCGAGGGGAACCACAACACCTTTCACATACAAAATAACTAAGAACCCTAAGTGAGGATCAACAAATTACATAACAATAGCCAACAAACATTTTAAATAAAACATAACATTTGCATGTATTGGTAGTTCTACACAAAATTATTTAAATAAAATTATTTAATTTTAAAGATAACCAAAGAGATTATATGAGGAAGACAAAAGATCGTTACAGAGATTATACTTCATTACAGTATCGAACCGAGCGAGGTGGCGCAGTGGTTAGCACACTGGACTCGCATTCGGGAGGACGACGGTTCAATCCCGTCTCCAGCCATCCTGATTTAGGTTTTCCGTGATTTCCCTAAATCGCTTCAGGCAAATGCCGGGATGGTTCCTTTGAAAGGGCACGGCCGATTTCCTACCCAATTCTTCCCTAACCCGAGCATTAGCTTCGTCTCTAATGACCTCGTTGTCGACGGGACGTTAAACACTAACCACAACCACCAACAACAACAGTATCGAATTAATCGTACAATAATTACAGAAGTTTAAAGATGGGATTTTGAACAAAAACGAAAGCTAAATGAATCAACAAAAGGTATGTAGTGTCTAAGCTATGGTGTTACAAGCGGATGGGTGGAAAGTGTACATTCGGAGCCTCTTTGAGGGGGAAGGCTTGTCTGATGAGGTGATGGAAAAAGAAACAGAAGTCGACAGAGAAGAGATAGGGGAAACAGTGTTAGCCCTGATTTACAAGAGCTTTGGGAGACTTATGATCAAATAAGACACAGGGGATAGTTAACATTCCATCGAAATTTCTAAAATCATTGGGGGAAGTGGCAACAAAACAATTATTCATGTTGGGGTATAGAATGCATGAGACTAGAAATATACCATCCGACTTTCGGAAAAACGACATCCACACGATTTCGAAATTAGCAAGAGTCGACAAGTGCGAGAATTACCGCCCATTCAACTTAACAGATCATCCAACCAAGTTAATGATAAGAATAACATACAGGGTGTAAAAGAAAACTGAGAGTCTGCTGGATGTTTGGCTTTAAGAAAGGTAAAGGCACGAGAGAAGCAGCTCTGACGTTGCGGTTGATAATGGAAGCAAAACTGAAAAAAAAAATCAAGACACGTTCATCGGATTTGTTGATATGGAAAAACAGTTCGACAATTTAAAAAGTTGCAAAATGTTCGAAATTCTGAGAAAAATAAGGGTAAGCTTTGGGGAAAACGGGTAATATTGAACCCGTTCTGGAACCAAGATGGAACAATAAGAGTGGGAGACCAAGGATGAAGTGATCGGATTAAAATGGGGGTAAGACGGGGCTATAATTTTTCGCCCCTATTATTCAATCTATACATCTAAAAAAGATTCAAAAGTGGGATTAAAATTAAAGGTGATTGAATACGAATGGGAAGATTCGCTGACGACATTGCTATCCTCAGTGAATGTGAAGGTGAATTGCAGGCTGTATGGAATGGAATCAGCAGCCTAATGAGTAGAGAATATGGTGTGAAAGTAAAACGAAGAAAGATGAAAGTAATGAGAAGTTGGGTAAATGAGAACAGCGAGAAACTAAACATCAGAATTGGTGATCACTTATTACACGAAGTTAAAGAATTCTGCTAGTTAGGTACGAAAATAACACATGACGGACGGAGCAAGGAGGATAGAAGAAGCAGGCTAACATTGCCGAAAAAGGCATTCCTGGCCAAAACAAGTGAACTAGTATCACTCATAGGACTTAATTTGAGGAAGAAATATATGAGAATGTACTCCTGTAGCACAGTATTGTATCACATTGAGACATTGATTGTGGGAAAAACGGAACAAAGGAGAATCTAGGTATTTGCGATGTAACGCTACAGAAATATATGGAAAATCAGAAGGACTGATAAGGCGAAAAGCAAGGAGGTTCTTCACAGAATCTGCGAGGAAAGGAATATATAGAAAACACTAACAAGAAGAATGGCCAAGAAGATAGGACGTCTGTGAAGATATCAGGGAATAACTTCCATAGTACTAAAGCTGTGCAGGATATAACCTGTAGAGGAAGACGGAAATTGAAATATATCCAGTATATAATTGAGGTTGCAAAAGGTTGACACAAGAGGGGTCTCGTGGGGGGAGGGGGGGGGGGGAGGAGGAGTGGGGGCGTCACACCAATCAGAAGCTTGATGACAAAAAGAAGTCTTCCTACATCTCTTAGGGTGAATTCTGCCGTAGTTCCCTCTTGCTCTGTAATTCTGTTCTTGATAACAGATATTTGTCGTTCCTTTGTTTTTGTGACTGCACATATATGCAATGAAGTTCATTATTAACGTACTAGTGACTCAATGATAGGTTAAATAGTCGGCTCGGGCGACAGACTTAAATTGCGAGATTTAAACTATTGCAACTATAATTTTACCACGATTTCACTTATAATGAAAATGGCAATCGTTATTTCTTCGTATTAGACCAGTCACAATCTTTCAAATAAATATGTAAACGTGAAATAACGTGTGATGAAACTTTGGTGCAAAGTCGGATTCAATCCGAGACACATTTTTACGTTTAAATAGTTTATATATTTTTAGAGCATAAACTAAACTAAACCCCCTCCAAACAGGACAGGAAGACCCAACGGTTCCGACAGGCCGCAGGCGTCACTGTATGCGGATATAGAGGTGCTTGTGGTCAGCACACCGCTCTCCTGACCGTATGTCATTTTACGAGACTGGAGCCGCTACTTTGCAATCAAGTAGCTCCTCAGTCTGCCTCGCAAGGGCTGAGTGCACCCCGCTTGCCAATAGCGGTCAGCAGACCGGATGGTCACCCATCCAAGTGCTAGACCAGCCCGACAGCGCTTAACATCGGTGATCTGACGGGAACCGGTGTTACCACTGCGACAAGGCCGTTGGCTTTGGAGCGCATACAGAATTTAAAATATTATCGTGTGTAATGTAAACAGTGTAATATGCAGTACTGTGTTTTACAATGTACATGATATGTTTCCCAAGCATGTGCAACTGATGGTAGAATCGGAGCAGTGAGAGCAGCTGTTTGCAATGACGATATATATTTTCGTCTTCATCTATGCATATTCTTCGCAATCCACTTTACAGTACATGGTGGAGGGTATCTTGTGCTACTTCTAGTCATTCCTTTCTTGGTCCATTCGAAGCAGTCTTCTTACTTCCGTACAATGCCTGATTTCTCTTGTCCCCCGGCTCCTTACGTGTGATGTATGTTGGTAGTAGTAGTTTGTCACAAATGCCGGTTCTCTAAATTTTCTCTACAATGTTTCGCCAAGAGTTTTCTTCCCCCCAGGGATTTCCACTAGTTTTCGCTTAGCATTTCCGTAATACTCCCTTGTTGTTCGAACCTACCGACAACTTATTCAGGAGCACCCCTCTGATTTGGTTTCATGTCTTCCTTTAATCACATGATGAATCCGTGAAGATGAGCTTTCAGAACTCTAAAGCATTCTGTATTTTAACGTAAAAAAATACCATGTTTTACTCAAAGTGTATGCTTTCCCTTCGGTTACATAAGAATGTTGCTGTCACAGGTCCATCATGACTCACAATGGATAATTTAAGGATGGACTGCCTCTCTGTTTCATTTATGCACACACAGAACCTCCGGAGAAATGACGTCAGCTCAGTGTCCAAAAACCGCGAGGTTTGCATAAGATGAAATACGTAGCCCAAGAGGCTATATATCTTTCCACCACAAGGAAACAAACGAAAGAAATGAAATGTTTGTTCAGTATGTAACGTAACAACAATCGATTGATGGGTTCTCCCTCTCGACGTGTGTTTGCTCCTCTTCGCGTGACTTGTGTTGGACAGCTCAAGGATAATATAAGTGATTCAGAAATTAATGTTCCACTTGGACGCACGCAACCGAATTGAGAATGGTTTGCTTGTAGTCCGTGAAGGTGGACATATCCTACAGCGTATCTGGTAGAAACATTGTGATTCAGCCAGTAGAAAATATAGCCGTTCTATGTTGGAACATTCGTGCCAAACGTAAATGAACTACGCTTTTCCAGTTGTGTAGATTGCTCGAATAGTTCACCGGGTTGCAGCCTGGTAAACTTGTGAAAATAGGCAGATATTTATCGTCTGGCAACTTCATAGTTGTTCCCACAGCAGATATTCCAGAGTGAACTATTCATTACTATAACTATAATGTGACTATTATTATTATTTTTATATTTATCACTTACTTTGTCCCTGAAGGCAGCGAAAAACTAAGATCGCGCTATCGCTCTTCACATATCGGTTAAAATTATTACAGGTTGGAATCACGTTTTTATTTAACATCACTCAAGGGTTATGCCTGAGGTTCGTTCCTACTAATTGACTGTAGCCTAAAAGAAGTACAGGAATGATACATGATCGTGTGACATGTAATAGACATGTCAGAAACTACTGCAGCCATTATTGCTAGTAGATAAATCCTGATAATGCCCCTGCTTCTTTACTCAAGCAGCTCATAATTTGGCAACATTTTCATTAAGATAAAGTAATGATGATGAGATGAATAACCTGATGTGATTGATGTGAGATCCTTCTTGTTCTATGGAGATGATAATGATGAATCCTCGTGGTGCCACTAAATGGGAGGTTTGGTTGATGAAATGGGATTAGAGAAGATATCAGAAACATGTAACACTTTGTGTTTCAATCTATTGTCTCATTCGTCTTCACAATGACAATGGATTTCATTAACATGCCAAACCTAGGTCTCATTTCACAATGAATTACTAGCCTGTTTAAAAAAAAATACGGTTGCAGTCTCCACTAAAAATAAGTTAGGACACTTATTAGTCCACAACATAATAACAGATCGCAATGGCACAATAAGATTCCTCACAGCTTCACCAAGCTTTCATGCATCAACGTACTGAACCAAGCTGACTTCACCTATCTCAATGCACACCACTGCACTGCAATCTAGTTGGCTAAACTCTGACAACCACCTCCGCTTGCCAATAGCAAATATGGCCCACAAAACCACTTCCTGCTCTACACTGTCTTGCCGTAACCAGCTTCTCCACCAATCATACTCCCTTTCTCCAGGACTCCGTAATGAAGACACCGTCCACTATTCAAGATTTTCGATGTCAGTGTTACCGTTGGTCACACTCTACGCCGACCATTGCAGCAGACAGCTACTGTTTTCACGCTGCATGCGGTTCCATGGCGCTCCCCTCCCCAGGGTTTGTCATTCACAGACACGTCCACTGTGGCACCTTCAGCGGATGACTGCCGCCGCCTATTCGAAGACAAATACGGCCACCATTCCAAAATGCCCCGACGCCACCCTCCAACTAGCCCGCCACTGCCCACAGCAGCCTCCCTTGCTGGCACGACACGATGTGGCCGCTCCCAATGATCACTGACGTCACCCATTGCTACTGGTAACTCTTTCCGTGGCGACTCCCTGAGCTAGCCACTCCAACGTAAAACAAGTGTGGTCATCCCACCACATAAGTTCCACAGCGCTGTTCCACAATTTGTTAGCTGCTGCGCAGCTCAAGGCGACGTCGCTGCTTCCTCCCGGTGTTATAGACTGTCTGCCTCTCTGTTGTGCTGTCCAGCACAGTTCGGTTCGGCACTGGTCCTGCCACTTGACTACACATGCACCTTCTGGAACGATTCCAGTGTCAGAACCGCACTGGTGCGAGCACCTGGCAGGCCGGCAATATGAATATGCCGCGAAACCTCAATTTTATTACCTTCCGCAAAATCGACAGCCAACCCAGCATCAGATGAATTGACAACCACAGTCAGGCACTAAAAATTAAACAATTATCACAATCTTGACAACGCTGAGACCTGTGCCTCCCACAGAAGTTCCAATTAAAACAAAAATACATACATGTTGTAAGAGGAGAACTAGTCCGGCACTTATTCATGTCCAGCACAACACTGAACAGCACTCTGAGCTGCGCCCTTAATGAAAAAACAAAAAATTCCGAGGGCCCTAAATGGAAACATCCTACTAGATAAGTTTACGTGGAAGCTCCCCACAATTTCCGGTTCAATAATACAATCCGCTATACTTTGCGCTAAACTGCCCATGATATGTAGATATAAGTTGTAAGATTTACACATCAGTTATCTGAACACTTGCTTCAGCTCGCTTAATGCCATCAGGTCATACAGACAACAATGTTTTCTGCACAGAATCTATGAAGAACCCACTATTGTTCACTGTATCTACTAGTGGGTGTGGTAACCAAATAAACTGTGTATCCTACTTTCTGTTTCCCTGTTCTGGTGCCCCTAACTCCCCCACTTCGTTGATATCATGCTCTTGTATCACATTCAAATTCATCATATCGCTCTGCAAGGATGACGCTGACAGCTTATCAGCTATAATGACGTCTACCCACGCCGGCCTACTTTTTAATTCAGTCAATGCCTCTTTCCTTGCTCTCACTTTAGTTAAAAATGTTAAAATATCTATCATATTCAAACAAATAGTGGCCCTGTCCTGTACTCTGTATAACTGCACACGAGAGGATGTCTCACCCTCAACAGATTTAACTACCAATTCCACATCATTTCGAGCCAACTGGATATTGTTAATTTCCTTATTAAGTCCAGCTCCTCTCACAATGTCAATTGTAATTTATTTATTTGTTTATTTACACGTAAAGTTCCGTTGGACCAAATTGAGGAACAAACCTTAAAGGTCATGGAACGTGTCAGTACATGAAATTACAACATAAAAGTAATAACGGATAAAATAAAATGTTTGTTAACCCGAAAAGTCAAGCCATAAGTGTAAGTGAATGCAGTCAACAACACAACAAGAGTCAGCCTAATTTTTCAAGGACCTCCTCGACAGAATAGAAGTAGTGACCCATCACGAAGCTCTTCAGTTTCGATTTGAATGCGCGTAGATTACTGCTAAAATTTTTGAATTCTTATGGCAGACTATTGAAAGTGGATGCAGCAGTATACTGCACACCTTCCTGCAAAAAGATAAAGATGTGCGATCGAAATGCAGATCTGATTTCTGCAGAGTATTAACTGAGTGACAGCTGCTTATTCTTGGGAATAAGCTAATATTGTTAACAAGAAATGGCAGCAGGAATATATCAAAATACCCAGACTGGAGAACAGGGGTCCACAAGAGGTTCGTGAACTTCACCACTTGTTGTCCGTACCGCCCGTTTCTGAAACAAAATATCCTTTTAGAATGGGAAGAGTTACCCCAAAATATAATATCATACGATATAACCCAATGAGAATAAGCAAAGTAGACTAATTTTCGTGTCGAACGGTCGCTCACTTCAGACACCATCGAATAGTAAAAATGGCAGCATTAACTCTTTCAATAAGATCCTGAACGTGGGCTTTCCACGACAGTTTAATATCTATCTGAACACCTAGAAATTCGAACTGTTCAGTTTCACTAATAACGTCAGGTTTTGTTGAATTGTGTGTTAGAAACTGTGAAAACTGAGTCTTACTGTGATTTAGCGTTATTTTCTACGAGCCATGAACTTATGTCATGAACTGCACTAATTGAAACCGAGCTAATGTTGCACACAACATCCTTTACTACCAGGCTAGTGTCATCAGCAAACAGAAATATTTTAGTTATCTGTAATAGTGGAGGGTATATCATTTATATAAATGAGGAACAGGAGTGGCCCCAACACTGATCCCTGAGCACTGCCCATTTGACCATACCCCACTCAGACCCCACATCACAGCCATTTTCAACACTGTGAATAATGACCTTTTGCTGTCTGTTGGTAGGGTAAGAGGTGAACCAATTGTGAGCTACTCCCCGTATTCCGTAACGGTCCAACGTCTGGAGCAATATTTTGCGGTCAACACAGTGAACGTCTTAGTCGGAAAACCTTCTGTTTAATACATCCAGTACCTCACAGAGAAAAGGGAATATAGCATTTTCAGTTGTTAAACGACTTCTAAAGCCGAACTGTACATTTATAGCAAATCGTGTAATATAAATTGATCAATTATCCTTAAATACACAGCCTTTTCAATAATTTTAGCAAATACTGATGGTATAGAAAAGGTCTAAAATTGTCTAGACTATCCCTTTCTCCCTATTTATAAAGATGCTTTACTACTAAGTACTTTAATCGTTCAGGAAACTGACCACCCCTAAGGAAAAAGTACAAATATGGCTAAATACAGGGCTAACATGTGCAGCACAGGACTTTAATATTCTGCTGGGCACTCCATGATATCCATGAGAGTCCTTAGTCTTCAGTGATTTAATTATTGACTCAACCTCACAGTTGTCTGTATCACAGAGGAGCATTTCAGACATCAATCTCAGAAACGCTTTTTGCCTAGAGAGTTATATGATTCCATGCAGAAACTAAATTTTTATTTAATCCACCAGCAATGCTCGGAAAATGAGCGTTAAATACTGTACTTATATGTGATCTATCGGTAACAGTAATATTTTTACTACGAACTGACTTTATATCGTCGACCTTGTGCTGCTGACCAGACACTTCCTTCACAACTGAGCTAATGGTTTTCATGTTATCCTGTGAATTAGCTATTCTATATGCGTACCACATGCGCTTTACCTTCCTGATAACTTTTTTAAGCACCTTACAGTACTGTTCGCAATGGGCTACTGTAGCTTGATTGTGACAACTTCTAACATTTTGATATAATTCCCGCTTTGTTCTACATTATATCCTTGTCCCACTAGTCAGCCACCCAAGTTGCCTTTTAATACTACTACCGCATTTAGAACGTTCTAATGGAAAGCATCTCTCAAAGAGCATCAGAAATCTGTTAAGGAAACCATTTTATTTGTCATCCATATTATCGGCATTATAAGCATGCTGCCACTCTTGTTCCTTGACGACGTTTAAAAAACTCTCTATTGCTGTTGGATTAACTTTCCTACATATTATGTAACTATGTGTGACATTTGTTTGAGTAGCTACAAAAGCCTTTTAGTGTAAAAATTTGTGCATCGTGATCTGAAAGTCCATTCACGCTTTCACTAACAGAATGCCCATTTAGTAATTAAAAATGAATGAAAATATTGTCTTTGGCTATGCTATTGTTCTCCTGCACCCTAGCTGAAAAATACGCAGTCGGAGTCAGATCATATGAATTTAGGAGGTCTACCAACATCCTTTTTCTTGTACCATCATATACAAAATTAATATTGAAGTCACCACATAAACTAATAATGTTATTAGGATTGACGTCTGTGTTTGTACCATGCCTGTATCTTCACATTGCACTTGACGAAGCTGCTGGATCAACTCACCCCCAGTGCTTACAAGGACCCTGCATCAAATGAACACCTCATACGGAAATTCATATATTAGCAACAAGTGGCACCTGATTCGTCTTAACGGCAATACGTGAAACGTGACAAACCAGCACAAGACACTATTTCCAAAAATATAATACTAAACTTACTCTGCGCATCACACCAGAACAACGCCCAACGATCTGGATGGAGATTGACTGGAGTTGTCAAAGTATATCATTAATATTTTCCTTTATTAAACAATATACTGCAAAACCAGAGTGCCACGGTTAGCCTTGAAATCAATTTCAGTTTCAAGAACAATGATTTCAGGAATTCAGTGATAGAATTGGGTGAAAGAAACATGCATCTTCAAACGAAAAACATTAAGTTTACCTCACAAAGAGCAACAATAATGTGTAACAAAGCTTATACTAAAATGCATTCATACATTAAATGGCTTTACAAGACGGCTCGAAAACAATATTACTACTTGTTTCTGTTGACGATTAATTTTACAAGCGTGCACCTAACGAAAGAAAGAACTAACTTCCGCCTTTTAACAACTTCACAAGGACATATTGAAATAAACCAGGACAATCAGATGACTCACTACAGTTATGTGCGATTTGCTACTACCAACACCTGGTTCCTACAGACAACACAACCATACAGAACTGCAAATAATATATCAACCACAAGAAAATGCACATAAGCAAAACCCAA
This sequence comes from Schistocerca nitens, assembly GCF_023898315.1. NCBI lineage: Eukaryota > Metazoa > Arthropoda > Insecta > Orthoptera > Acrididae > Schistocerca > Schistocerca nitens. Next base: position 229,672,581 of record NC_064614.1, on the reverse strand, counting down.
AACAACAGAAAATACAGGTAAGCAGAATATACAAATCTTAATGCCAGTACATTTTCATCGAACAACGGCCGCACCGTATTTACAATTTCATAACCAAAACTATTAACTCTATGCGACCACAGGGATACTGTGCGAAACATTTGACAATAGTCTTGGCACAATCAAATTTCTCACATCCTCACCGTGCTTTCGTACGACTTCAAACAGACCGTCATCACCTATCCAGTTGCACACCATTTCTCTATAATCTAGTCGGCCAACTATAACAGCCACCTCTCCTTGCCAACAGTAAATATGGCCCACTAAACCAGACATCAGTTTGTGCTCTGCGGTGTTTTACTGTAACCAACATCTCCGCCGTTCCTCTTCACTGAATATGAGCTACCGTCTGTGAAGTAATGGGCGAGTTGTGGCGCCCTGGAAATATTCTAAGTTAGGAGTTGGCATGGCCGCACGGGCCGCTCGGCAAGCTGGGACCTGGCAACAAACGCGTGGTGCCGAACGTTAGCCGAGTAAGAGGGTCAGACCCAGCGCGTGGTCCAGGCCGAGCAAGTGACTGGGAATTCCTTGGTGATGCTGTGTCGATGAAAGAGACTTGTATGCCGAGAGTGCCAAAGATGGCGGACTTTGTGAAACCATCATGGCAGACATTTCACTGTTCGTATAGAAATTAATAGTAGCCAGAGGAATCATGACACCTTAAAAAGAAACATGTACATTACCATTATTTGCACGACGATTCTGATAGTGTAATCAGATTTTCAATGTCTTTATTAGTTTAAAGTTTAGTCCCTGACTGTAAATTATACAAGTAACACCCAGCAACGAATTTCCAAAATCTAAACGGCTCATCCGATTTCGTCGATCGACATGTCTTTAGAAAGCTATTAGTGTACACCTAAATTGGTATGAATTACAGGCATTTAACTTGAATAGTACATGAGTTATTGGAGGTCAAAGTGGCCGATTACTATCGATCACGTCAGGCCATAAGTACTTCACAGTTACACGAAAAAACGGTAGCGGCATGCTTATAAATATATTTATTCATCTATGTCTTTGTTTATATCCGATATAAGCTATTCGTGAAGAAATTGGTTAAATATGTACTGTGTTTTAGAAAGCACAGAGACATTAGACTACTGGCCTACCTTCTGTTCTATCCCTTTAATATATGTTTATCTAATTTGTTTATGTATTTAATAATCTGTGTTAGAGCGTGTTTATGGTCCAGCCGTAGGAATATTTATTTAATTTCAAGTTATTTAAATGTAAATCCAGTATTTCGAATGCGTTTCAAAATGTTTGTGAGTGTACATTGGCTTGGAAACATGACGGAAGCGCTATCGCCAATCACAGTGCTCGTTACTAAGGGAGGCGACTACCGAAGTGAATGGAGGGGGAGTTCGGAAGAGTGCGGCGTGAGGGACGATCGCATAGGACAACGAGTGAGTGCCGGACGCGGAGACGCGAAGGGGACGTACAGTCGCGAGAAAGACTTGGACAGTGGAGCAGTTTGCGCGTGGACGCGGGAGATAGAAATATTTCGTAGTGCCGACTTGTGCTCTTGTGAGACTTCGTGGCTTCTGCAGTGAAGACGTAGTATGCGTTTAGAAGTGAATATCTCGCGAGCTATGTTGTTGTTCATAACTAATTACGTGAAGTAGGAATCTATTGTTTCCTTGTTATTCAACTTATATTTTATTTAATTCCTAGACCATCGACACCAATAAGTGTTTTGCAGAAATATACCACATTCTCATACTTCTACTATCGCACTTATCATTTAAAGTCGTTATGATAGTACCTGCAGATTTTATTTAATTGCAATTTTTAATTCATAAATTACTATGTTGCATTAAAAATTCGCAATTGCCGACTGATAGGAACCTTCGACCATTTGATTCGTGTGTATATTCGTATTGTATACTGTAGACTCAGCAGTATTTGGCTTGTAATGAGGCAACTACATATCCCAGCCCCTATACAACGAAACCAGCCAAAACTTTTAATATTTCAACTCTGAGTTATATGAAAACTCTCAGGTCTTCCCCTGGAAATCGACAAGACGACACTTATGTTTTTAGCTTAAAATAAATTATTGTATTATAATATATATAATAATATGTAAATTAATATTAAATATTATTATAATTGGATATAATAAATAAAATTAACAACTTTAAATATAAAATATTATATTAATATAAATAATTACATTAATTATAATAATATAATTGATAATTTATTTTGTCCATTATAATTATCCGGGCTGTTATGCCGTGGTCGGTTGATGAATTCTGTCTCAGTTTCCAGCGTTTCGTCTCCGACTGCGGGAGACATCTTCAAGGGGGTCCGTAGGTCGATGGAAGGTCCAACACACCCACTCGCTCGCTACTGACTGCCGCTAAATTCCGTGTCCGCGCGCTCCCGCGCCGCGGCGTGACGTCACGTGTTTTGAAAACGTCAGTGCAATTGGCCGCTGGCCGTCGCCGTCGATCGCCGTTGCCATCACCCAGTAGTGGACGGGTGGTACACATCTTCTTTAACACCGGCATCCATATACCGTTTAATTTCACGCCCTCCTCCTTTCGGTTGAAATTATTTGGGTGTTTAGCGATTTCGATTGCCTCCCTGTAGAGCCTTTCGTAGTATCCGCTTGTGGCCGCTAGTACTTGCGTCTCCTCGAAACGAATATTGTGGTTCCCTGGCTGGAAAGCATGCTCCGCAACAGCTCATCGTTCCGTTTCTCCTCTTCTACAATTTCCCTTGTGCTCTTCCAAACGTTTAGAAACAGTTCTTTTAGTGGTACCCACATAAACATCACCACAGCTGCATGGGATCCTATACACTCCACCTTTCTCCAAAGGTTTGCGAGCGTCCTTTGCAGGATTAAGGTATTCCTGTATCTTCCTGGTGGGCTTGTAAATTACGGTAATATTCCGCTTCGTCAAGATCCTCCCTAATCTTTCCGTTACAGTTTTAACAAACGGCAGGAAAACCTTAGATTTTGCAGTAGCCTGTACGTCAGTATGATTTCCGCGTGGCTGCCTCAACGCACGTTTTGTTTCGGCGGACGAATATCCGTTCTTCATTAGTGCATTGTGAAGATGTTCCATCTCAGCGTCGAGCAACTCAGGTTCACAAATATTTCTAGTTCTGTCCGCTAACGTCTTGATAACACCCCGCTTCTGTTGTGGGTGGTGGTTCGAATCCCGGTGCAAATAAAGGTCCGTGTGCGTGGGTTTGCGGTATACTGAGTGGCCCAAACTACCATTTTCGTTTCTAAAAACAAGCACATCGAGGAAATGTAATTTGCCGTCTACCTCCTCCTACATTGTAAACTGAATTCTCTAGTTTATACTGTTCAGATGTTCGTGGAGCGGGCTTAGTTCATCCCTACCATGTCTCCACAGCACAAACGTGTCATCCACGTATCTGAACCATACATTTGGTTTTTTGCTGGCAGTACCTAAGGCCTGTTCTTCGAATTTCTCCATAAAGACGTTTGCAATTACGGGACTTAGGGGGCTTCCCATAGCCACGCCATCCATTTGCTCATAAAACTGTTCATTCCACTTGAAGTATGTGGTCGTCAAACAACACTTAAACAGTTCTGAAATATCGGCAGGAAAAATTCGATCCAGCTGTTCCAATACATCATTAAGTGGAACCATAGTAAACATCGAAATCGCTAAACACCCAAATAATTTCAACCGAAAGGAGGAGGGCGTGAAATTAAACGGTATATGGATGCCGGTGTTAAAGAAGATGTGTACCACCCGTCCACTACTGGGTGATGGCAACGGCGATCGACGGCGACGGCCAGCGGCCAATTGCACTGACGTTTTCAAAACACGTGACGTCACGCCGCGGCGCGGGAGCGCGCGGACACGGAATTTAGCGGCAGTCAGTAGCGAGCGAGTGGGTGTGTTGGACCTTCCATCGACCTACGGACCCCCTTGAAGATGTCTCCCGCAGTCGGAGACGAAACGTCGGGAATTGAGACAGAATTCATCAACCGACCACGGCATAACAGCCCGGATAATTATAATGGACATGATACACTCCTGGAAATTGAAATAAGAACACCGTGAATTCATTGTCCCAGGAAGGGGAAACTTTATTGACACATTCCTGGGGTCAGATACATCACATGATCACACTGACAGAACCACAGGCACATAGACACAGGCAACAGAGCATGCACAATGTCGGCACTAGTACAGTGTATATCCACCTTTCGCAGCAATGCAGGCTGCTATTCTCCCATGGAGACGATCGTAGAGATGCTGGATGTAGTCCTGTGGAACGGCTTGCCATGCCATTTCCACCTGGCGCCTCAGTTGGACCAGCGTTCGTGCTGGACGTGCAGACCGCGTGAGACGACGCTTCATCCAGTCCCAAACATGCTCAATGGGGGACAGATCCGGAGATCTTGCTGGCCAGGGTAGTTGACGTACACCTTCTAGAGCACGCTGGGTGGCACGGGATACATGCGGACGTGCATTGTCCTGTTGGAACAGCAAGTTCCCTTGCCGGTCTAGGAATGGTAGAACGATGGGTTCGATGACGGTTTGGATGTACCGTGCACTATTCAGTGTCCCCTCGACGATCACCAGTGGTGTACGGCCAGTGTAGGAGATCGCTCCCCACACCATGATGCCGGGTGTTGGCCCTGTGTGCCTCGGTCGTATGCAGTCCTGATTGTGGCGCTCACCTGCACGGCGCCAAACACGCATACGACCATCATTGGCACCAAGGCAGAAGCGACTCTCATCGCTAAAGACGACACGTCTCCATTCGTCCCTCCATTCACGCCTGTCGCGACACCACTGGAGGCGGGCTGCACGATGTTGGGGCGTGAGCGGAAGACGGCCTAACGGTGTGCGGGACCGTAGCCCAGCTTCATGGAGACGGTTGCGAATGGTCCTCGCCGATACCCCAGGAGCAACAGTGTCCCTAATTTGCTGGGAAGTGGCGGTGCGGTCCCCTACGGCACTGCGTAGGATCCTACGGTCTTGGCGTGCATCCGTGCGTCGCTGCGGTCCGGTCCCAGGTCGACGGGCACGTGCACCTTCCGCCGACCACTGGCGACAACATCGATGTACTGTGGAGACCTCACGCCCCACGTGTTGAGCAATTCGGCGGTACGTCCACCGCCGGCCTCTGGTGGCCGAGCGGTTCTGGCGCTACAGTCTGGAACCGCGCGACCGCTCCGGTCGCAGGTTCGAATCCTGCCTCGGGCATGGATGTGTGTGTTGTCCTTAGGTTAGTTAGGTTTAAGTAGTTCTAAGTTCTAGGGGACTTATGACCTCAGCAGTTGAGTCCCATAGTGCTCAGAGCCATTTGAACCATTTGGTACGTCCACCCGGCCTCCCGCATGCCCACTATACGCCCTCGCTCAAAGTCCGTCAACTGCACATACGGTTCACGTCCACGCTGTCGCGGCATGCTACCAGTGTTAAAGACTGCGATGGAGCTCCGTATGCCACAGCAAACCGGCTGACACTGACGGCGGCGGTGCACAAATGCTGCGCAGCTAGCGCCATTCGACGGCCAACACCGCGGTTTCTGGTGTGTCCGCTGTGCCGTGCGTGTGATCATTGCTTGTACAGCCCTCTCGCAGTGTCCGGAGCAAGTATGGTGGATCTGACACACCGGTGTCAATGTGTCCTTTTTTCCATTTCCAGGAGTGTATTTCCGGCCGTGAAAGTCTACATTTTTGATAATTTATTTAACTAATAAATATTTAAGTTAATTTAATATAAAGTTAATTTTATATTAATAACGTATTACATTAATTTACATAATTGTATCAAATATTTTTATTATATTATTTAATCTTTCTTTATTATTAGTGAAAAGAAAGATCAAATAAGAAAGAATATAATACATTTATTGGTATACGTGTTCCATATTTATGTACAATAGAAAAGTTGTTGTGGTCACACGGGGGTGCGCTTCTTTTTTTTGTTAATATTTGTGATTTTTCTTTCTTTTTCTTTAAATATTTGTACACTTTAAATGTTTGACACCTATAAAGGTACCTTATGAAGGTACCTGAGCTGACCAAGAGATGCGCTGACTGTGGCAGTACACTCCTGATTCCATGTTGCTTACTATTCCATGGCACTATCCCCTCCAGTCTTCTTCTTCTTTGGTGGCCATCCGTAAACTCCTCCACTGCCGCAGCTTCAGCGGATGAGTGCGACCGATCCTTCGACCAGCCCTGCTAATCAACTACGAGTTGGGTCGGTGTGCTAGTCCACCGCTGACCCATCCCCCCCCCCCCCCATCCATCCCAGCTGCTTTTGGCACTTTTTGAAAGAAGACTTTGCAGCTGCTGTCGGTCATTATTTCAAACTCCCGCTTTTACTAGTGACGGTTTCCCGCAGAACATGTGTGGCCAGCACACCACACACAGCCTCCTACAGTGTCCCGTAACTCGTCAGGCGCTGTCCGCTGCAGTCTCCAGTACTGACTCAAGTCGGGATCGCCGCTTCCTCCAGGTACTGCAGACTAATTCCCTCTCTGACACACAGCCACAGCTCAGCTCGGCTCCTGTAAACAACAGTGCACCCTCTGTTGTAGTGTGAAAGATCCTTTCTGGATACTTCAAGTCGCTACGAAAATATAATGTTCCTTAACCATTTTCTGAGCTTATATCTTTACTTACCTACTAGTAATAAAGCTCAGCCCTTCTTTTCTCCATTCATGAAGTTGGCTTTTCTGGAATAAACTTTTTTTGTTTCATTTCCTTTGTGAAATCATTTTTTGTTATAATCTTCCTATGGCAGCATTTGTTCTTCTGGTGTGGAACTTGATGCCTTGAAAGATCAGTTCCTGTTTAATTAAATCAAGTGATGCTAAGGGAATCAGATTAGGAAACGAGACGTAACAGATGAGTTTTGCCATTTGGGCAGGAAAATAACTGATGATGGCCGAATTACAGAAGATATAAAATGTAATCTGGCAATGGCAAGAAAAGCATTTCTAAAGAAGAGAAGTTCGTTAATATCCAATACAGACATTAATCTTTAGAATTCTTTACTAAAGGTATCTGTCTCTAGTGTAGAAATGGATGGAAGTGAAACATGGACCATAAATGGTTTAGACAAGAAGAATAACAGAAACTTTTGAAATGTGGTGCTACAGGTGAATGTGAATATTAGTTTCAAAAATGGCTCTGAGCACTATGGGACTTAACATCTAGAACTTAGAACTACTTAAACCTAACTAACCTAAGGACATCGTACACATCCATGCCCGAGGCAGGATTCGAACGTGCGACCGAAGCGGTCTCGAGGTTCCAGACTGAAGCGCCTAGAACCGCTCGGCCACTCCGGCCGGCTGAAGATTATGTGGTTAGATCAAGTAACTCATGAGGAGGTACTGTATAAAACTGGGGAAACAAGAAATTTGTGACACAAATTGATTAAAAAAAAGGATCAGTTGATAGGACACATTCTTTGACATCAAGGGATCACGAATTCACCATTGGAGGGAAGTGTGGAGGGGAGGGGCGGGGGGGAGGGGTAAAAATCGTAGAAGGAGACCAAGAGATGAATACAGTAAGTAGATTCAGAAGGCTGCATGTTCCAGTAGGTATCCCGAGATGAAAATGCTTCTACAGGATAGAGTAGCATGAAGAGCTGCGTTATACCAATCATCGGGCTGAAGACCACCATGACAATGGTACTCCCACGTGCTTACTGTGGAGAAATGGAGAAAGATTAAGATACAATGGCAGATATCTTTGTTTCAGACTTTTGATTTAGTTAAAAAAATATTTTTCGCGCACGTACTGACATCTCATGCAGAAGATCTAAAAGCTCGTTCCTGAGTTCTGCAGAGATAATGAGAAACAGGTTCAAATTAGCCACTATATTATGCTGAACGTTAATACTCGCTTACGTATTCGGTTTCGAAATGTAACTGGCAGTAAAGGCTTTCCCTACAGAATGAAAGTTCATTGCCGTTTTCTATTAGATGATGTTTCATTTCCCAAAGAACAGGTGTGTAAGATGGTTAATTGCCGCAGTCCACACGAGGAATATTTCCGGCACCAATAACACCCACAAGACGATTAAAACGGAAACACCCGAGATGCAGACAGATGTCCGGAAGTGTTACAATTTTGCTAACGGCGGCCCGGTAACAGGTGGCGTGCCATTTCTAGGCAGGGGGCATCTGGCGCTTAAAACCTCGAGGGCTGCATCTGCCGAGGTCAGTGACCGCAGGCACCTGTCCCAGCTGCAATTGCTCACAAGCGCTGTTCTACAGCTGCTCGCGAACCAAGCCAAGGTGACCTACAGGCTGCCCATCTGGGCACTAGAAAGTGGTTCGTGGCAATTAAACGCACGATGTGATGCAACAAGCAATACATGCAACCCTTGTTTAAAAGCTGACAAAGCAAACTTCGGTACGGCCTAGAGCATCAGTGCAGTGGTGTTCATGTCCAAGAAATAGTGTAGTCTTCAACATTATTGTCTTCACCTGGTGAAATGACCTCTGACTGAAACCAATAGAAAATTCACTTAAGAAGTATAGTCTTTCTTATACAGGTTCTCATACTTAAAGTTCCAGTTTCAAAACGCTATAGAAAGAGAACCACTGTTCACAAGAATGTCAGATTTGAGCAGCTTATTACTGATGCAGTAACAAAAAATTTAACGTCAATTTGACCAACAGGTAATGCTGTAAGTGTCATAACATACAATTCAACAGGTGCTTGGCATACGGCTGTTCCTCAGTTTGCGTTCGAGAAGTCCAACGCGATGGTATAGCTCTTTTACAAGAACGGTGACTATACGCCAGTAACCCTACAGAATTTCTGGACACTCAAAGGAACGAAAAAATACATTGGTCCAATGTCTACATCTACATCTACATCCATACTCCACAAGCCACCTGACGGTGTGTGGCGGAGAGTACCTTGAGTACCTCTATCGGTTCCCCCTTCTATTCCAGTCTCGTATTGTTCGTGGAAAGAAGGATTGTCGATATGCCTCTGTGTGGGCTCTAATCTCTCTGATTTTATCCTCATGGTGTCTTCGCGAGATATACGTAGGAGGGAGCAATATACTGCTTGACTCCTCGGTGAAGGTATGTTCTCGAAACTTCAACAAAAGCCCGTACCGAGCTATGAGCGTCCCTCCTACAGAGTCTTCCACTGGAGTTTATCTACCATCTCCGTAACGCTTTCCCCATTACTAAATGATCCGGTAACTAAGCGCGCTGCTCTCCGTTGGATCTTCTCTATCTCTTCTATCAACCCTGTCTGGTACGGATCCCACACTGGTGAGCAGTATTCAAGCAGTGGGCGAACAAGGGTGCTGTAGCCTACTTCCTTTGTTTTTCGATTGCATTTCCTTAGGATTCTTCCAATGAATCTCAGTCTGGCATCTGCTTTATCGACGATCAACTTTATATGATCATTCCATTTTAAATCACTCCTAATGCCTACTCCCAGATAATTTTGGAATTAACTGCCTCCAGTTGCTGACCTGCTATATTGTAGTTAAATGATAAGGGATCTTTCTTTCTATTTATTCGCAGCACATTACATTTGTATACATTGAGATTCAATTGCCATTCCCTGCTCCATGCGTCAATTCGCTGCAGATCCTCCTGCATTTCAGTACAACCTCTCGATATACCACAGCATCATCCGCAAAAAGCCTCAGTGAACTTCCGATGTTATCCACAAGGTCATTTATGTATATTGTGAATAGCAACGGTCCTACGACACTCCCCTGTGGCACACCTGAAATCACTCTTACTTCGGAAGACTTCTCTCCATTGAGAATGACATGCTGCGTTCTGTTATCTAGGAACTCTTCAATCCAACCACACAATTGGTCTGATAGTCCATATGCTCTTACTTTGTTCATTAAACGACTGGGGGGAACTGTATCGAACGCCTTGCGGAAGTCAAGAAACACGGCATCTACCTGGGAACCCGTGTCTATGGCCCTCTGAATCTCGTGGACGAATAGCGCGAGCTGGGTTTCACACGATCGTCTTTTTCGAAACCCATGCTGATTCCTACAGAGTAGATTTCTGGTCTCCAGAAAAGTCATTATACTCGAACATAATACGTGTTCCAAACTTCTACAACTGATCGACGTTAGAGATATAGGTCTATAGTTCCGCACATCTGTTCGACATCCCTTCTTGAAAGCGGGGATGACCTGTGCCCTTTTCCAATCCTTTGGAACGCTACGCTCTTCAAGAGACATACGGTACACCGCTGCAAGAAGGGGGGCAAGTTCCTTCGCGTACTCTGTGTAAAATCGAACTGTTATCCCATCAGGTCCAACGGCCTTTCCTCTTTCGAGTGATTTTAATTGTTTCTCTATCCCCCTGTCGTCTATTTCGATATCTACCATTTTTTCATCTGTGCGACAATCTAGAGAAGGAACTACAGTGCAGTCTTCCTCTGTGGAACAGCTTTGGAAAAAGACCAGGACCATAAAAAAATTACTAGAGAATTCGATAAGATAGGTTCTTTTTAGGAGCAATGTGGCAGAGGCGAAAAGAATATGGTCCGATGCCTGTCGAAGTTGTCCCCACAGCATTGCAGGAGGTGTCGAGCGGTGGTGTGCAAACATGCAGTGCGCGAGGAATTTCCCAAACATTTGACATCGCTGCCAGGACTGTGCATAAAATCCTACGAAACATCCCGCATTGCTATACATGCAAAATCACCCATATTCACGAGCTGCTTCCTGCTGACCTGCCAGCAAGACAAACTTTCCATTCGAAATACATTGCTCGAATAGAAGTGGACAATGAGTGGCCATGGGACGTTCTATGGACATCTCCAAGGACATCTCAGTACGCAGTATTGCAGAATATTGGCAATGGAAAATCCGAACGCATATCAACCGGTACCTCTTCATTCTGAAAATGTGAAGTGTCGTGCGGTTAGACGGTATTCTTTATCATAGGGTCGTATTTCTTCGAGGATATGGGTCCTGCGGGTCGTTTTACCTGTACAGTCACTGGTAAATGCTCTTTCGCGCACCAACATCTTTCCAACTATTCGACAGCGTGGGGGTAGAATCATTTTCATGCAAGTTGGAGCTCCTCCGCACATTGCACAGCCATTGTAGCGGTTGCCGTAGAGGCATTTCGGAAATGCTACATTTATCACACATTTCCCTCCAGCGTGGCCATTCAGATTATTTGATCTTAACCCTTGTGACTTCCGACTGTCGGATTATCTGAAAGATGTTGTGTTCAGTGCTCCAATTATGAAAATAGGTGGACTTACGGCACGCACTGCGCAGCACATTCTGAACGTGACCGCCGAGACACTGTGACCTGTTGTGGAACATGCTTTTTTTCGAATTCGACTTGTGGCAGATATCAGTGGACAGCATACTGAACATATCTTGCACCACTCTCTCGGCAGTTGGAAATCGATCTCATTTTACTTTTTATGCGGTTTTGGCCCCATGATAATTCAAAAAGATTCATTTTGCCTTTCTTGCGCTTTTTGGCCTCGGGAGAATTTACCATCCGGTATGGAAAGACCCTGGAGTGGCGGATGAGTTAATCTAACTGACAGTGTCACCCGAACTTGTGCCGTCACGCATACTAAACAGTAGGGATGCTGTAATGTGCTACTCACACCATAGCCGTTATACTGCAATTCATCTGGCATTTGTAGCCGACCCCACTTATGCTGAGACGCTTACAGCACAGTCTGTCGGCAAAGTTTTCGTTAAATTATTTTGTTCCATGAAGTTTCGCGCTCCGTCAATGATATTCCGTGCAAATTTGAAACCGAGCGAGGTGGCACAGTGGATAGCACACTGGACTCGCATTCGGGAGGACGACGGTTGAATCCCCCGTCCGGCCGTTATGATTTAAATTTTCCGTCATTTCCCTAAATCGCTCCAGGCAAATGCCGGGATGGTTCCTTTGAAACGGCACGGCCGACTTCCTTCCCCGTCCTTCCCTAATCCGATGAGACCGATGACCTCGCTGTCTGGTCTCCTCCCTCAAAACAATCCAACCCAACCCTCAAATTTCACGTCATTCTGAGCAATGGTTGTCTTTCTGCAGCTGTTTGAAACTGCAGCTTTAATCATCGATACCTTGTTGACGAGGCGCCATCGCGCTCTACTCGGTATAATCGCTCGAGGAAACAAACAAACTTACTGTCTTCTCTACTATATGTTCACAGGCCGGGTGGTCCCATCTGAAGATTTGTCGTGTATGGCGCCGAATGTTGCAGCCAGAAGTAGTGTATGGAGCGGGTATCGACAAGGAATCTGAGCAGCCTGTTACACATAGGAGTGTTCACAACATGGTGGCACTTTGAGAGTGGGATACTCAAGTGCAGAGGAATGAAGGAATGAAGAGTTTCGTTTAATGTTCACTATGTCTGTTGATACTGCAATAATGAATACCACAGCAGGCGGTTCAGTTAAAGAGGTATGGATATCTGTGATAAGGACGGTCACAGAAGTTCGAGTACGAACATAGTTATAAAGAAGGCAACTGCGAAAAATCCTTGAGTAACAGAAGAAATTCTTCAGTTGATCGACGAAAGAATTAAGTACAGAACTGTTAGGAATAAGACAGAAATACAACAATGTAAGATACTTAGGAAGTGCAGAGTAGCTAAAGCGGAATGGTTGTAGCAAACATATGAAGAAACCGAGAAAGAAAGGTCGTCGGAAGGATTGATTCAGCATACAGAAAATTAAAAACAAACTTCTGAGAAATTAAAAGCAAAGGTGCCAACATTAAGAGTGCAACAGGAATACCCCCGTTAAGGAGAGAGCGGAGAGTACATTGAACACCTCTACGAGAAGAAATTGTCTTATCACGTAATGGAATAAGAAATAGTAGTCGACAAGGTACAGCCAGATTTTAGCAGAACTTTAGAAAACTTGAGTTCAAATGCGCAAGGCACTGATTACATTCCATTCTTCCGGTATTTCTCTCTGAGCTCAGCATATCACTCATTATGGAGGGACGCTGATTTAGTTTTTCAGGATGGCGAATGGGGAGTTGCGGTACATACAATGGCCCAGAGATCACCAGTGTGTGTGTGTGTGTGCGTGTGTGTATGTGTGTGTGTGTGTGTGTGTGTGTGTGTGTGTGTGTGTGTAGTAAGTGAAGTGTAATGAAAGAATGTGTGTATAGTGTGTGCAGGTACTTATAGTGGGATATGAGTGAACAGTGTGGCACTACGTTATTTAATAAGTTATTTGAAAAAAAATTATTGTATACCAGGAGTAAATCTAATGATTGTCTCTAACTAGAAGTCTGTAAATCTATGTGTATGCGAAGTAGCTTATTTTAAAATGGTGTAAACTTGTAAATACTTTGACATGTCCTATATCCTTGTAACAACAGATCTACGGATGAGTGAAGCTACTACTACTACTACTACATCATCAGGGAAGTGGCAACAAAGCGACTATTCAAGTTTCTTTGTATAATCTATGAGACACCAGCTGTCTTTCGTAAAAATACTATCCACACAATCCTGACGATCACAAGGGCAGAAAAGTGCGAGAACCATTGTATAATCAGCTTAACAGCTCATGGATCAAAATAGCTGACAAGGATAGTATACAGAAGAATGTAAAACAAAACTGAAAATCTGATTACCGGTTAGACGACGATCACTTTGGCTGCAGAGAAGGGTGTAATATAGATGTAATGTTTCGCCACCATTGTTCAATCTACAAACTTACAACGAAGAAGCAATGATGGAAATAAAGGGAAGGTTGAATGTGAGACTGAAATTCATGGAGAAAGGATATCAGTGACAAGATATTTATTTATTTATTTAACCTGGCAAGATTACGGCCATCAGACCCCCTCTTACATGTAACCAGGCATTCTACATATTTTGCTTTCGTATTTTTTAGTAGGCATGTTAAACTGCATCTAGTAAAAAAGTGAAACAAACAATTACAAAGGTGCACTTGGAAAAATACATAAACACACAGTTTATATTCGTAGATGATAAGTACTGCAATAATTAGACATCATGATAAAGACATATTTTTGATAGGAGTGCTAGCAGCAGTGGGTATGGGGAAAACTGATGGTGAAGGGAGGGGAAGAATAGGAATACGATGAAACACAGTTAAGGAAATATAAGGGAAAAGAAGATGGCGTGGCTAATGGAGACAGAAGAAGAGGATAAAGAGAAAAGAGCAAGATATGAGACACTAGCTTTGCTCTTTGACAGAGGGGAACATTGGGCTTGTACATTGATTTTGTGGAACGCGTTATGAGGATGATAGTAGGAAATGCTTCAACTTCTTCTTAAAAGCAGCAGGGGCTTGAATTTTGTGCGAAGTGGCTGTTTGTTCCAGAGGCGGATAGCGGCAACAGAAAAGGAATTTGCAAATGTTTTTGTTTGGTGAGTGGGCACAGTTAGGATACCAAATAAAAGTAACCTCGTGTTTAGATTATGATGGCATAAAAGGTGCTTAATCTCTGAAGCAAGGTACTTGGGTGCTTGCGCAATGAGGAGCCGCTGAAGTAAATTTAGGGTATGGTAGTCACGCAATTTGTCGGGCCGCAGCCACCCTAGCTGGGAGTATGAAGCACTAACGTGATCATATCGCCAATGTTGCAGGTGTAACGCACACAGGTATTTATGGTTAGTTCTAACCGTATTTTGTTTTCACTATTCATACCGCGGTGAATTACGTCACGTGGTGGAGATTCGGTAGAATGAGTGCTTGCACGGTTTGGCATTTCACGTCCTGTGAAAATACGTTCCGAAATTTTTGGGAGCATAGAAACAAGCGGACGTCTTCCGGCACATTGCGACTGTATTCTCCGCCCAGTTGAGATGCTCATCCAAAGTTACACCCAAGTTCTTAACTGTTTTCTGGTATAGTACTGGAATACCATCGAGCAGAATAGGAGGCAGCCGTTCGCGGAAATCTGAACTTATTGATTTCTGATGAGCTATTAAGATTACTTGTGTCTTTTTTGCATTTAGTTTGACATTGCTATGGTCAGTAAATGAGACGAATAATTACAGGACCTGTTGAAAGGAATGAATCGTCTAAATGAGTGCAGGAAATGGACTGGGTGTAAATCGTTGAAAGAAAGTAATGAGGAGTAGCACTTAACTTCCAAATTGACAACGAAGAAGTAGATGAAGAAAAAGAATGCTGCTACCTTGGAAGCGAAATAACACACGACGGACGAAGCAAGTGGGTCATAAGAAGCAGACTAGCTCAGGCGGAGGAGGCAGTCCTTGCCAGGAGAAGTCCGCTTATGTAAACATTGGCTTTAATTTCAGGAAGATATTTCTGAGAACGTCACAGTACTACATGGAAGCCAGTCACCGACGTTCCCATCAAAATGAGAAAATATTTTTTGGCGCCCACCAACATAGGCAGAAATGATCCATCACATTAAAATAAGAAAAACTTGAGCTCGCACGGAAGGATATTAGTGTTCGTTTTTCCTGGGTGCTGTTTGAGAGTGGAGCGCTAAAGAAGTAGCTTGAAGGGGGTTCGATGGACTCACTGCTAGTCAGTTATGAATCGCAGAGTAGTCATGTAGATGTAGATACAGATGTAAATTGTGGGGAAAAGAGAAAAGAATCGAAACGTTTGAGATGTGATGCTACAGTAGGGTGTTGAACGTTAGATGGAAGCCGGCCGCGGTGGTCTCGCGGTTCTAGGCGCGCAGTCCGGAACCGTGCGACTGCTGCGGTCGCAAGTTCGAATCCTGCCTCGGGCATGGATGTGTGTGATGTCCTTAGGTTAGTTAGGTTTAAGTAGTTCTAAGTTCTAGGGGACTGATGACCACAGCAGTTGAGTCCCATAGTGCTCAGAGCCATTTTTTTTTTTCGTTAGATGGATAAGGGAAGGAATGAGGAAGTTCTCCGCAGACTCGAGAGTGAAAGGAACATACGGAAAGAAAGAAGACGACAGAGGACAGTCGTACATATCTTAAGATATCAGTGAATAACTTCCTTGGTACTAGACAACGCTGTAGGGGTAAAACTGTAGGGGAAGACAGAGACTGGTATACGTCAACTTATAATTGAGGACTTAGGGTACAAGTACTACTATGAAATGAAGAGGATAGAAAGTCATAGCGGACCCCATAAAACTTGTCAGAAGAGTAGTAGCGACAATCAAACCTAAATGTAGTTGATTTAGTGGTTACTCGTGAGATATATTTGGTATACTATGGCTCATGTTTCTTAGAGATGAGAAAGGATTACCTTCATCCAGAGTGACTCAGAAGAAACGCGTGGTGTCCCCTTTCTCAGATGGCGTGTTAAGGAAGACAATATGGTCTTCAAAGGCACCGCGCCGGCGCGCGAGCTGCTATTACAGTGGCGGGAAATATTTCCCCGGTGCGTTTAGCAACGCGGGAAGGCGGGTTATCCACTAATTGATTAAATTTCTGGGCGCGCCAGGGCTCAGGAGCAGGTAGTCGTGTGGGCTGGCCCATCTCACCAGAGTGCCGCCGTCCGCCGCTGAAATTCACACTCCGTACAAATTAGAAGGCGCCCCCTGAAATTCCGGGGAATTGGAGCCGCTTCAGAAGGCCGCGACCCTAATGAAATAACGCCTCGACCCGCACAGCCGCCGCCACAGCCGTCGCCGCCAGTTCGCCACGGAGACCCACCATCGACCGAGACGCCGCGTCCCGCGCAGATAAAACTTGGCCACTGAGTCTTGGGCCTTCCAAAATTAGGCGTCTCTTTATCGGGAGTTCATCTTCAGTAATTAAGTAAGGGGAACTTAATTTCTTTTCTTGTTCGTTACTTTTCTTTTCGCATCTTCGTTATTTTCTGGACCATTAGCGGAGCAATGTTCACAGCGGACTGTGCCCTTCCGTGTCTGGGCCTCACAGAAACCCACAGTCACCCGGGTCAGTATTTAACACCGCAGGAAAGCATGTTCTGAATTCTTGAAAACTTTTTGCAGCAGAACCTTAAAATTAACACCTGACACGTCCTGCATAGAATATTCGCATGAATACTGTAGAAAAATGTAAGATAACATTCTTACTAACTCGAACATAGAAATAAGCTTCTATCAACTCATATATGGTAGGTGCTCTGTATTTCGGCATGCACTCTCTTCAAGAAAGGACGGTTCTCGAAAGAACCTTATATCAAACTTCCTGGCAGATTTAAACTGTGTGCCCGACCGAGACTCGAACTCGGGACCTTTGCCTTTCGCGGGCAAGTGCTCTACCAACTGAGCTACTGAAGCACGGCTCACGCCCGGTCCTCAGAGCTTTACTTCTGCCAGTATCTCGTCTCCTACCTTCCAAACCTTACAGAAGCTCTCCTGCGAACCTTGCAGAACTAGCACTCCTGAAAGAAGGGATATGGCAGAGACATGGCTTAGCCACAGCCTGGGGGATGTTTCCAGAATGAGATTTTCACTCTGCAGCGGAGTGTGCGCTGATATGAAACTTCCTGGCAGATTAAAACTGTGTGCCCGACCGAGACTCGAACTCGGGACCTTTGCCTTTCGCGGGCAAGAACCTTATATCGCTCGATTTCTTCTTCCTGAGTACAATAGGTAAAAGAACGGACACAAGCGCGTCGTAGGATACAAACTACTTTCTCAGGAGGCAAACCACAGCTCACAGATATGGTAACAGCAAAAAACGCCCAGCACCTCAATAACTATTCAAATTATCATAAAAATTATATAAAAAAGACAGGAATAATGAGATGTTTCCAAACGCCGCATAACTGCTTGAAATTGCTTTACTCGCGGCTACCGGTTTTAGGTTTATATTGGTTATCCGTAATGTGGATGGACAACGATAAAATCCCAGCATTCAAGAAGTTATCCACGTAAACAGTCTAACCTCACTGGTAGGTTGTCATAATAAAATTGAGTATTATTCATCTATATTGTGAAAATATAACCGACAGTTGGGATTAAAGCTCCTTCATTCAGCTTCGTGACATTTTGAAACAACTGTTCTAGCACCTTGGAGTGTATTTTAAACTCAGTTATTATGGCGATTTTGGCAGGGGAGAAGGATTTCTCGAAGAATCAGCAAGGGTTCAGGAGAACCACTCACGTGGAACACATTTGCAAGTAGTAGATGCAGGTGAAAACGTAGATTCTGTCTTCTTAGATTTCCGGAAGACATCCGACAACATTGTCAACTAATAACCAAATTATGATAATACAAAATATATTCAGAGTACTTAGTCTACTTTACTCGAGAAACATACATGTTTTCTTTTACTCACTTGCTTTCCTTTCAATAATACAGGTACCTTACTTTATTTATTTTCTCATCAAACTCTGTGGGCACCTTACTTTATTTAACTAGAGTCTCTGTTATGAGAGACTTTGGTAGGGAGCGCTAATAAATGTATAAAACACAGTGATTATGTATTACAGCTAACTGAAACATACAGTACACATTGCAATCATGTGCGTGCAATATGGATCACATAGCACATAAAAGACCTGCGAGTCGACCACTGAAAGCTTCCAGAAGGACTAGTCGCTACGAACAGCATGTCCCAAAAATAAAAAGGAAACACAATCACAGTGTGCAAGAGAAATGTAGTCTGCTAATCGCATGCATATTTATAAATGCATTAACGAAAAAATACCGCAACGCCACAAAGGACTTGTGCGACATAACCGAAAGCTGGTACGCATTATATTTGTTGCATGCATGTCTCCATCTGAAAGATGATCGCGTCAGTCGAATGAGAGTGGCGCAGGTCGCGCCACTATAAGGATGCAAATCAGGTATGCTATAAATACACGCTGCAACGATCGTGAGCGTTAGTTACGTTTGGGATTGCACGGCGAGTAGATGTTAATCAAGAATGCCTTTAAGGTGACAAAGACGCCATTATCAACACCTGACTGAGTTTGAACGAGGTCGTGTAATAAGGCTACGAGAAGCTGGATGTTTATTCTGCGACATTTCAGAATGACTTGGCAAGAATGAAGCTGCTGTATGCCATTGCTGTCAGCGGTTGTCACGATAATGTACGGTCGCAAGAAGATTGGGCTGTGGATGGCAACTTGGCACCACCAATAGGAAAGACCATATTGTTACGCGTATGGCTCTGGACATTATACTGTATCTGCAGCAGCAATTTGAGCAGTAGTTGGCATTACTGTGACACAACGAAATGCTACAAATCGGTTACTCCAAGTGATATGGCGCGCGCCGCCATCCTGTGATCTTGTTCAGAGCGCGCACTGTAATCGATTATAGTTCGCTGTCCTGGTGCGGGTGGCGCTCCGGTGGCGATTTGCTAAGACGTCGCTGGCGTGTGTTTGCGGTGGCCGGCGGGAAGCGAGAGGATACTTGGTTTCCGGGTATTTCACGGACCGTGAAGTTCGCTCTGCCTGACGTGCTGATGACTAGCGCTAAGGTGGTTGTGCCTCGCAATATGAGCAGAGTGGTCTGGGGAGGAGGCGACTCGTCGCTGTGCTGGCCATGCGGTGGTGATTAATTGGAGTCGGCGTACTTATTCTGCCTGCCTGCCTGATGTGGAGATCCGGTGCGGTCCTGTGATACTCTTGTCCGGAGACAACTAGTTGCTGAATTCTGGATTCGTCTGCCAGGTTAGGGTGTGGGCTCGGTTGGTTCGTCAGATTTTCCCTTGGAAGCTCCAGCAGCGGTTTCTGAACTTCATTCTGATGTGGGACGGCGTTGTTGGAATTTTTTGTGTTGTGTGTGTGTGTGTGGCTCGTTACGATATTTGTTGGGACTAATTTATTTGCTCAACTGGAGTCCTGCACGGAGTTGCGTTCATGTATGGTATATTTGGCATTGGATGTGTTAGGTAAGGTCTGCCTAAGAAGGTCGGTTTTGTACTATATATACATAGTGAATTACTGCTGCTTGGTATATGTGGTCTTCTGGGATCTGAACAACACGATCTCGTCAATTTGGTTGTGTAACAGCATTTAGTGGTATGTTCTGTGTCTTTCTCGCTATGTTATTATTAACTTGGTGGAATAGTCGAGTTTGGTGTCGTTAAGGCACTTCTAAGACTGTGGTTTGACTATTCATGTGCGCTTGGCTTTTATTGTTTTGTTTTAAGAAGCGAGAATTGTTTGTTAAGATTTGTGTGTGTTGGCTTCCGGCACTTATTAAGAGCGCCCGAGTTAACGGCGTCGTGGTTATCATGTGCTGTCGGGATGTTATACTGTATTTTTGAATTTTATCTTGTGTTGATATTATCTGTCGTGTGTTACAGAACATAA
Source organism: Schistocerca nitens (assembly GCF_023898315.1). Taxonomy (NCBI): domain Eukaryota; kingdom Metazoa; phylum Arthropoda; class Insecta; order Orthoptera; family Acrididae; genus Schistocerca; species Schistocerca nitens. Next base: position 229,652,350 of record NC_064614.1, on the reverse strand, counting down.
CCAAGGTGCGTAAGAGATGGGCAGTTGTGGGAGGCATGTCGGGAGCTCTCAGAGTTTTATTTCGGGGACCGTTTCTAGTGGAAAGGCTCCAAAGTGTCGAGAGCTCGCTTGTCTGTGATTGTGTTGGCAGTTGCCCTTGCCCTTTGGTTGTATCAAATTATTATTGTTATTATATTTATTGGTTGTGTGTTGCGCTTCTTTCATTTTATGGTGCCAAGCGACATTATCTTTCTCAAAGTGTTTTAAATCTAAATCATTTTAAATTGTAATGCCAAGTTATTATTGGATTTTGTCTTTTGGGTAAACTCTAAAAGCACTATTGTAAAAGGTTCTTTGATTTTATGGTGGCAAGCCGCCGTTATTGTTTTTAAAGCTCACTCTTTTAACCATTCGTTAAGTTCTGTAAGTTATATGAATTTGTTGTTATTTAAAAAAGTTTAGTATTGGCACTTTTAATAAATTGTGTACAGAGTCTGCTGTTTGGATACTATTGGGTGGAACTCCTTGGATAGTATATGTTGTTGTTGTTCTGGTCTTCAGTCCCGAGACTGGTTTGATGCAGCTCTCCATGCTATTCTATCCTGTGCAAGCTTCTTCATCTCCCAGTACCTACTGCAACCTACATCCTTCTGAATCTGGATTGTATATAAGAATACACATTTCACCAAGGTCAGCTCTGAGCCAGACGCCCTGCAGCGTCTTCAGCAGTGCCAAACGAGAGTGCATTAGAGACCAGGGTGGTGGTCTGTTGTGTTTTCTGATGAACGCTGTTTCTGCCTCGGCACCAGAGATGTCCGAGTGTTGGTTATAAGGAGGCCAGCTGAGTGGCTGCACTCAACCTGTCTGCTTGCCTGGACTACACCGGAAATTACGGTCTGCTGTGCGATTCGTATGACAGCAAGAGCACTCTCGTGGTTATCCAACGCAGCCCGACTGCAAATTTGTACGTCAGGCTGGTGATTCGACCTGTTGTGATGTAATCCACGGACAGCTTTCCAGTGGGTGTTTTCCAACGGGATAACACTCTTGCACATATCGCTGTTGTAACCCAACATGCCACAGCAATGCCTGGGCGACGTCGTTACCGTCGTCGCTGGCGGCGCAGCGTTCCTGTTTATCGTGCTTTGAAGGCGATAGACATTGATCTTGCTGGACAGTTTAATAAACAACAACTAATTGGAGGTCCAAATGTATTTCGAGGACTCCGCTTGAACTTTACATGTGATGTACAAGCTGTGTTTGGAGGTAGTACATGGCTTACACTTGCAGTAGTATGGGGCAATCATTGTGATTATGGTGGCCTTGAAGCATTTCCAGATGCAAATATTCTTACATGGAAGACGTAGAGTATAGCAGAGACAACAGGACTTTTGGCTAAACAGCCGTATGGTACACTTGTTCCAAGTATGCCATTTGTGTATGTTGCCTGCTCGATCACCGGATCTGTCTCCAGTCGAGCACTTATGGGACATTAGCCTCATTTACAACTAGCATTAACCATCCCTATATTGAGCGACCGAGTGCAACAAGCATGGAACTCGATTCCACAAACTGACATCAGGCACCTGAACAAGACAACACATGCACGTTTGCATGCTTGCATTTAACGTTCTGGTGGTTACACCGGTTACCAACTTTTCACAACTGCAATGGCTTATTTCGCACTTACATCAACCTGTCACCTTGAAATATTAATCACTTAAATATGACAAATGTATTTCCAAAATTTCATTACTCTACATTAATTATTTTTTGGTGTTGTGACTTTTTCCGTCAGTTTTGATAAAGTGAAAGCCAAATATTTTACACAACAAAGTATCTCCAAGCGCATCACATTCGTCTCTAAACCATATCATGAATGATCCATACTTTCGTATATCAACAGACTGTTACCAACTGACTGATAAAAAATCGTAGTAAAAAAAAAAACGATTTGTGCCGGCCGGTGTGGCCGAGAGGTTCTAGGCGCTTCAGTCCGGAACCGCGCGACCGCTACGGTCGCAGATTCGAATCCTGCCTCGGGCGTGGATGTGTATGATGTCCTTAGGTTAGTTAGGTTTAAGTAGTTCTAACTTCCAGGGGACTGATGACCTCAGATATTAAGTCCCATAGTGCTCGGAGTCATTTGATTTTTGAAATTGATTTGTAAACAACAAGGAGCTTCATAAATCGGTAACTGGAAGTATGATATTATTATTCTACTGCGTACTTGAGATACAAGTCGTTCAACTACGAGATGTTGGCCGATCCAGGAAACATACTACTTGCGGACAGATTCTCAGAGACCAAATTGCCACAGAACGACTTTTTGTGACTCAGGATCCTGTCGTGACTACATTAGGTATTTACCTTGCCCGATCTCGCTTGGACAGCGTGAGAACATGTTAAATTTATATGCAGTGACGGAGACGGTCAGATGAAGAAAGAAAGGAAACAATCCGTTCAAGTATTGGGCTCTAAGTATTTAGGCTTATACGACAGCTTGAGCTTTCGGCATAAATGAAGGTAATATCAGTTGTGCTCTGAGGCAGCGTAATAGGACCACTAATGTTTCTAGTATGCTGCATGTAAACGATTCCCGACTTAGGGTCAGCAGCAGTATCAGATTGATCAGTGCCGATGTTGTTGTCTACAGGAGTGTTGCACTCAGTACGTATACCTGCGGGCCTAATTCAACATCTCGAGCAGGCTTTTTCACCAGCCGTTGAGGGAACGTGGTGCAGACAAATGCGGACTGTGCCACACGTTGGAACAAACGATACATGCCGCCTGGCCTCCGAGGACTTACTTGAATCATTTGAGCGACTGGAGGAGAAGGTTAAGAAAAGCAGCCTAGCGTCAATGATGCTCATAATTTCGAGCATTGTCTCCAAAAAGGATCGTGAGCCCCTACTGCAAGACCTGAACAAGACACTTCGAAGATTCTGTGACAACGCTAGTTTGTGACTTCCTATTAGACTTGCACCATAGGGTTGAGAACTGCAGGGTTGTTGTTGTTGTTGTGGTCTTCAGTCTTGAGACTGGTTTGATGCAGCTCTCCATGCTACTCTATCCTGTGCAAGCTTCTTCATCTCCCAGTACCTACTGCAGCCTACATCCTTCTGAATCTGCTTAGTGTATTCATCTCTTGGTCTCCCACTACGACTTTTACCCTCCACGCTGCCCTCCAATGCTACATTTGTGATCCTTTGATGCCTCAGAACATGTCCTACCAACCGGTCCCTTCTTCTTGTCAAATTGTGCCACAAACTCCTCTTCTCCCCAATTTTATTCAATACCTCCTCATTAGTTATGTGATCTACCCATCCAATCTTCAGCATTCTTCTGTAGCACCACATTTCGAAAGCTTCTATTCTCTTCTTGTCCAAACTATTTATCGTCCATGTTTCACTTCCATACATGGCTACAATCCATACAAATACGTTCAGAAACGACTTCCTGACACATAAATCTATACTCGATGTTAACAAATTTCTCTTCTTCAGAAACGCTTTCCTTGCCATTGCCAGTCTACATTTTACATCCTTTCTACTTCGACCATCATCAGTTATTTTGCTCCCCAAATAGCAAAACTCCTTTACTACTTTAAGTGTCTCATTTCCTAATCTAATTCCCTCAGTATCACCCGACTTAATTCGACTACATTCCTTATCCCCGTTTTGCTTTTGTTGATGTTCATCTTATATCCTTCTTTCAAGACACTGTCCAATCCGTTCAACTGCTCTTCCAAGTCCTTTGCTGTCTCTGACAGAATTACAATGTCATCGGCGAACCTCAACGTTTTTATTTCTTCTCCATGAATTTTTATACCTACTCCGAATTTTTCTTTTGTTTCCTTTACTGCGTGCTCAATATACAGATTGAATAACATCGGGGAGAGGCTACAACCCTGTCTCACTCCTTTCCCAACCACTGTTTCCCTTTCATGCCCCTCGACTCTTATAACTGCCATCTGGTTTCTGTACAAATTGTAAATAGCCTTTCGCTCCCTGTATTTTACTCCTGCCACCTTCAGAATTTGAAAGAGAGTATTCCAGTTAACATTGTCAAAAGCTTTCTCTAAGTCTACAAATGCTAGAAAGGTAGGTTTGCCTTTTCTTAATCTTTCTTCTAAGATAAGTCGTAAGGTTAGTATTGCCTCACGTGTTCCAACATTTCTACGGTATCCAAACTGATCTTCCCCGAGGTCCGCTTCTACCAGTTTTTCCATTCGTCTGTAAAGAATTCGCGTTAGTATTTTGCAGCTGTGACTGCAGGGTACCACCCTTAAATGGGCCGAGAGTGCGCTACATATCGGGGGCTACTACCCGACTGTGTCGGGTGCACACAATGTTTAGGGGGGAAAAAAAAGCTAGGCGATTCTACGTCCCGTCCAGATAAAGATAGCTGTAGGAGTTTCGCAAGTGTCAATCTAGGATCCAAAGAAAGGTCCACCGCAGACGAGACTGTCGGTCTAGGATCCAAAGAAAGCTCCTCTATAGAGTATTACAGTTCTTGTGATTAACCGTCGAAGTATTCGCAACAAAATGACGGAGTTTGAAGCGCTCCTAAACAGCAATGGAGCCTACGTAATACTATATATAGATAGCTGGTTGAAACTTGGAATTAGCAGGAGTGTGATTTTTAGCGAAAACGTAAGTGTATTACGAAAGGATAAGCTGATGGTAGATGGATGTGGTGCATTTGTCGCAGTAAACAAGAAGTCAAATCCACCGAGACAGAAATTGAATCTGCACTTGGGATTGTTTGGACAAGACTTAGTATCAAGTGAGGACCTAAACTTTTATCAGTTCCTTCTATCGACCACCAAACTAATTTTCAAATGTAACCGAAAACATCAGAGAAAACCTACGTTCACTAGAACTTAAGTTCCCCAATGATTCTATTGTCATCGGATGAGATTTTAATCATCTAGCAATCCGTTGGGAGTATTACAGTTTTGTAAGTGGTGGGCGTGACAAGATGTCCTGTGGAACATTCCAGACTGCCATCTCTGAGAAATACTTATAAGAAGGCCACTCAGAAGAGAAATATGTTGGATCCAACGACAAAAAATAGACGTGACCACACTGAAACAGCTGTCAGTGACCATGAGTCAGTTGAAACAACAATTATTAGCAAAGTACAAAGAGCAACAAAAACATGTAGCAAGTTTTATTTGTTCAGAAAACTGCGTAAAGAGGCATATCTCAGTGAGGAACTTTGGACTGCTAGTTCAAGACAAGAGCACGAAGGCAAACTACGGCTCAGGTTTAAAAGAATAGTTGACCATGCACTGGATAGACATGTACCTAATAGAGCGGTTCATGTTTGGAAATGCAATCAGTCTATAAACAAGACTACTCACAAAAAACTGGACGAGCCATCCTAGAAAATTGTTTAAATTTATGGGAAAGGTGTAAAATGAGACTAACAGGGGAAATTGAATGTATAGAGATCAGGGCAGCACGACTGGTCACAAGTATGTTTGACCATTGGGAGAGGGTCAGAGAATCGCTGAGAAAACGGAAGACACAGGCAAACTGTCCCGAGAAAACTTACGTACGAAGTTTCAAGAACGAGCCTTGGATGCAGGGCTACACGTGTAAGTCCCGTGTGGATCTCGAGTATAAATTGCAGCGTTCACGGAGGCCTTTAAGGAACTTCATACCATTTGAAATCTTGAAAATATCCATTTTTGTTTTTTCGTTGATCTTAATGTGAGGAATTTCCTCTTTCCGATGATACATAATACATACATATTTTTCCTTATTCCAGGTTGATTTACTCATTTAAACAAAACGCTGTGTGGGCGTGACCACTTTCCGAAATGTTAACAGTTGAAGACGGTAAGATTCGTCATTTAATTAGGAGATGTGGATGCAAACGCTTTCAAAGCAGCTGAGGAAGAGAAGCCATCTGGAGAAAACGTAACTATCACTAAAGTGGAATGCATAGACCATGTACAAAAGCAAAGGTACGAGGCTGTGGGAACTAAAAATTGCGTGCAAGGGAAATAAATTGGATGAGTGGCAGAGGATTATGTAAGGAAAGATCAGAATCTATCATAGATAAAATCCAAGATTATTATGACATGGCCATCAGGCAAAATGTTATCAACGTAGAAGACATGACAAAAACTGTATGGGCAGTTTTGTTTCACCTCTCTTCAATAGACGATTAATCCATTTATGGCCCGTGCCGTTCAGGAAGTCATTCACAGTGCAAATACAACGCGCCTCAGCAAAATGGTGAGAAATTTATTCACTAACCAGCTCTACCTTTTGCCGTAGTGGAGGTCCTGGATAAAATTTCATAGATCTGTCAGATGTAAGACTACTGAAGAATTGTCTTCATGGACGTACGCAGAATCCTAACGAGTTCATCAGCAGCGTAATCTAGGCCATAATTCACAATATAGTGTGTGTATCAATTCGTTCACTGCATTTTCGGTGTCTTTGATCCAGTGGTAACGTTCAGTGAAGGAAATGTTGCAAGGTGTGAGGTCCTCGAAAGACTGATACAAACTGTTGGTCGTTCCACAGTGAAACTGATGTTGAATTTAGGTACAGTAAGAGTTAGGACATCAGAGAGAGCTATTAGAGACGTTAAAACAAGGGAAAGACAACTTGGACAAGCAGAAAAAAGGATATTTCAAGATGAAATGGAAGAGGATACAAACAACCCACCTCATGGAGCTGGAATGCACTGACAACTCTAATGACTGTTTTCCGTAAGTTATGTGTTTAAGAACAAAATGTGCTTTTTTCCAGCTTCTATTTACCAGAATTTGTTCAAAATTACACGATACACTAATCTGAATATCGTGCATATGTCATGTTTTGTAAATTTCAGAGAAGTTAGAGCCTTACGTACATAGAGAGATGTAGGCAGTTTTTGATGTCCAGTTCTTACAAAAATTATTATTATCTTAAAACTAAACAATATTTTTCGGAATCCTTCTGTACAAGTCGTAAGAAATTTGTAAGCCACAAGATGGTAAATGACTTAGGCAAAATTGACACTTTGTGTAATAAGTAGGAGCTCTCTTTAACTGTGATTAAATATTAAATAATGCCCACAACAAAACGAAAGAACAAGGTAGTATTCGGTTTCTCGATTAGTGGTAAACGTCTGAAGTGTATCAACTCTAGAACACTTCTAGAACGCTATTCCGTTATGTGTAATCACTATCGAATAATGAAGACATGAATTGAGATGCGCAAAGCTACTATCGTCATAGGCCACTATACGTCATACGGAAAGAGTAACAGAGAAAACAAGAAACTTGATTGGAAATGTAAAGAAAATGACGATGCGCAGCTATATCAGGATTTACTTTTTTATGGCAAGTGTCGCTCATTAAACACCATCACGATGTATATTAGTAACATATCTACTGCCCATCGGAACAGTTTTCGGAATTCATCGTTGTAACCTCTGAAACGGCAAATAGGTAAAGGTGGATTCCCATTCAGTATAATGAATATAAAAGCAGAATAGTTAAAAACATACGGGAAGCACATGTGGAATAATTAATACAGAGGTACATTATTTATTTCTTAAAATACATAATACCTTTTGACGCTAGCCTGGTAGAAATGTTAATTTGAAACATGTGGAAGAAAGGCGACATTTTTCTACGAAATTCTGTCAAGTATATTTAAGGCAACGCTATTTGAGGAAGACAGTTCCGCTGACTCCATCGCAGACGCCATACAGGAGTTACATGAATAAGACAAGAGAGTGGTATGTGGATTCCTTAATCGTACCACACTTACACCCATATCTTAAATATCATGAAAGAGGAAGCGGGATAGAATCATGGATGGTAGTTACAATTTATAATTAAGACAATTTATTGACATTACGCCTTTTAAGGAATTTAATAATTACAAATTGTGGACGAGCCGCTAGATAAAGCTTTGCAAATACAGTTAGAAACCCAACGTACTCAGTACTCAAATAAACAATCCCTTAAGAGGCAGTTATAAAAATCTTAATGTGTCAGGCATTTATAGAAAGCTTAAGCATAGCAATTATCAATTACCTCACATAGCCACTTCATCAAACTCCTTAAAACCAGTTGTACCATTAAGATGCCCACACTTACAACATTCTTCACTAACATACCCTAATAAACCTACTACGTCAATCCGTTAAAGAAGCGCTCGTTAAAAGGTCACTTGCACTTAACGTTGCCGGGCGCTATTACCCCTCGCTTTATTTTCCCTTATTAAGAAAATAGAATTACTGACAAACTTCAGAAATTCAAACTCCCATATAGGATTTCCCTCAAAATACATATAATGAAAACAATTACCAGTAAAGGGTGACTTAACGACACTTGAACACTAGTGCCAATCTAAGATACAATTACATAACATGATAGAACCACTTAAATAAAAGTAGGGCAGAAACACTGACATTTAAAAATAAATGTTCACGTGCTCAGACGTCTTAAGAAAAAAAAATTACTAGAAAGAGCTGCACAAGGAACTCAGCAGACGCTATGCACCCTACGGTTTAGCCAGTTGCCTATCACTAATATTTAAGGAAATAGGTTCATATACTTGACGGAAGGAAGATAAATACTGCACTTTGGAAGGCGATATGTGAACAACTCCCGGTAGTGGCCAGGTTCTTAAACACTGCCAGGTCTAGTCTTCGGACGACATTTCACACCCCGTCAAGGCGCTGGCACAATCAAAAGTTTCTGCCCGAATCACAAAGACATTCCAATAACTCTGAAACATAGAAACACTCGGCAGAACCTTTGACTCGATACATGGATAAGCGTGTAGAGGAACACGTTCCACTACTGACAAAATCGCAACTATGACCTTAAGTATTTTACACATGGAGAACTGTATTAACAGAGTGCAGGCTTTGAAAACGCCAACATAAAACCATTTGATTAGAAGAGACACAAAGCACTAGTAAAACTTCTGAGAAAACTTTCAAATAACGGCCACCATTTACCTAGGCCAAATGAACTCTTTCACACCATCTTAAAGTTCGACTATGAAAGTCTCATCATAATAATAAAGTTTAAATGGCTCTGAGTGCTTCGATCAACAAAACACAATTACGACCACGTACTTCATATCATGTACACTCGTCTCCCAACGAATGTCACGAGATCTCGAGGGTTACCCGTCCAAGGCTAACAACCAACTCGCTTCGCCCGCCAACCCGGAAGATAAAACACGCGAAAAGCAACGATAGCTTAGCTCAATCACAATCGATCTCAACGATACATGAACAAAATAACACTGGCGCCAGCTCGCCACGGCTCAGAGAGATTACGGGACATACCGGAACACTAGAAAGTGAAACTTCTTGACCTATTATAACTGTGTGCTGGAGCGAAAATCGAACTCAGGTGCTTTCGTTTTAGCGGGCAAGTGCTCCACCGATTGAAATACCCAAGCACGACTCAAGACCCCGTCCTCATAGCTTCAATTCCGGCGGTACCTCATCCCCTACCTTCCAAACAACACAGAAGTTCTCCTGCGGAACTTGCAGGACTAGCACTGCTGGAAAAAAGGATATCCGTAGAGGACTTGCCCGCGAAAGCCAAATGTCCCCGGTTCGAGCTCCCGGTCCGACACAAAAGTGATTTTTCCCTCTGTCAACACGCGAACTGAGATAGCAGCCAGACTTTTGCAGTATGTAGATACAAATAAGAATAGTGTAGAATCACGGCTGTAAAAAAACTATTCCTCTCTCAGAATAGCATCAAATGAAGAATAGTCTGAAGTTCCTATTGGACAACACCAGACTTTTGAGTGAAAATCTGTCCTCTTCTGTTCGTTTTCAAATAACGGCGTCGGTCAAGCAGTATTTCCACTGCCACTACAATCAAGGAGCAATATACAACACCTGGCATGCATTCCTGCATGTCGACTTACATAACAGTACGTATTTGACATCCAGCCGCGGTCGCAGTTATGAAATCCTCTTCTGTTGGATGGCGCATATCGATAGCATCGCTTAATCATCATCTTTGTTGCCATAAAATCTACGAGTTTCCCATAAATCCCCAGAGATGGCTATCGGTGGTCTCACAACAGATTATGATTGGTTATCTCTCTCTCTCTCTCGCTATATATATATATATATATATATATATATATATATATATATATATATATATATATATATATATATATATATATATATATATATATATCTAAAAAGAAAGATGATGAGACTTACCAAACAAAAGCGCTGGCAGGTCGATAGACACACAAACAAACACAAATATACACACAAAATTCAAGCTTTCGCAACAAACTGTTGCCTCATCAGGAAAGAGGGAAGGAGAGGGAAAGACGAAAGGATGTGGGTTTTGGGAGAGGGTAAGGAGTCATTCCAATCCCGGGAGCGGAAAGACTTACCTTAGGGGGAAAAAGGACAGGTATACACTCGCACACACACACACATATCCATCCACACATACAGACACAAGCAGACATATTGGTCTTTAAATATGTCTGCTTGTGTCTGTATGTGTGGATGGATATGTGTGTGTGTGTGCGAGTGTATACCTGTCCTTTTTCCCCCTAAGGTAAGTCTTTCCGCTCCCGGGATTGGAATGACTCCTTACCCTCTCCCAAAACCCACATCCTTTCGTCTTTCCCTCTCCTTCCCTCTTTCCTGATGAGGCAACAGTTTGTTGCGAAAGCTTGAATTTTGTGTGTATATTTGTGTTTGTTTGTGTGTCTATCGACCTGCCAGCGCTTTTGTTTGGTAAGTCTCATCATCTTTCTTTTTAGATATATTTTTTCCACGTGGAATATTTCCCTCTGTTATATATATATATATATATATATATATATATATATATATATATATATATATATATATATATATACCGAAATCAATAACCACAAAAACGAAGGTTTCTTGCAGTCGAAACTGTTTATGTTCATTTTAAAGTGCTAAGTTAAATCGCTGTTCTCCACGATAAATGTTCTCAAAAATTACTGATTAAGTTTGAAATTTGTAAATTTATTTGCTTTAACGAGCTCCTGAACACGTTGTGGCATTGATTCGCCCAGGCTAGAGCAAATGCTTCGTAGTTCATCGTTACGAAACCACATCTTTACTACATTTATTAACATACATTCTTTTGTTGAACGGTAAATTTTACCAAAACGCCATTTACGGTTAAAAAAAATGTAAATGTCGTGTGACTAGGGCCTTCCGTCGGGTTCACCGTTCGCCGGGTCCAAGTATTTCGATTTGACGCCACTTCGCCGACTTGGGCGTCGATGGGGATGAAACGATGATGATTAGGACAACACAACACCCAGCCCCTGAGTGGAGAAAATCTCCGACCCAGGCGGGAATCGAACCCAGGCCTTAGGATAGACATTCTGTCACGCTGACCACTGAGCTATCGGGGGCGGACCTCAGCAACCGGGGACGGACAAATCGTGTGGCCTCCCGTCGGGTAGACCGTTCGCCGGGTGGAAGTCTTTCGATTTGACACCACTTCGGCGACTTGCGCGTCGATGGAGATGAAATGATGATGACAACACAACACCCAGCCGGGAGTCGAACCCGGGCCCTTGAGCATTGACAGTCTGTCGCGCTGACAACTCAGCTACCGGGGGAGGACCTTTTCACGGTACTCCACATATTCTCGACGTGATTTAAGTCTGATGAATTACCAGGACACTGAAACACATTAATATTGCCTTGTTCCATGAACGTCTTGACTGCTTTAGAATTGTGACATGGGGCCAGATAATGTTGAAATGTTCCTCCTCTATCTGCAAAGGTCTGTGGGAATGACAGTCCTGCGGCTAAGAATTTCCACGTATTTGGTTTAATTCATCATTCCATCAACTAGAAACAAATGCCCAAGGGCCACTTTAAGTGAAGACACCCCCAAACATTTTTGGGGGAGGGTATTTTACAGTCTGTTCAAGATGCTCAGCTCTCACTGTCTAATGCTTGCTCCATCTTACAATCTCTGCTCTGTAACGCTGAACAATCATAAGTGACTTATCATTGAAAATTACACGTTTCTGGTCGTTGGAGGTATAAGGTTTATGTATTTCGGCTCATGTCAATATTTTTTCCTCATGTCTTCTGTAAACAACTGTTCCTTTATTGGCTTTCGTGCCGTCTACACACAATCAAAAAACCTACGACGTGCCACTGAATAGTCTGTTTCAAACCCTGTGGTCAGTAAATCTCTCTGAAGCGTCACGGGGACGATCGTTCAGCTCCAGTAGTAGACGCTACAAGAGAGACATTCTACATCTTATTGTGGTTTACTGTTAAAATTCCGAGGCCGTTCGTTCCTAGAAGACGCAGTCAATACATTGCTTCCTCCTATGTACAGAGATTGCATAAAAATACACTACTGGCCATTAAAATTGCTACACAAAGAAGAAATTCAGATGATAAACGGGTATTCATTGGACAAAATCAGTACCCACAACAACCACCTCTGGCCGTAATATCGGCCTTGCTACGCCTGGGCATTGAGACAAACAGAGCTTGGATGGCGTGTACAGGTACAGCTGCCCATGCAGCTTCAAGACGATACCACAGTTCATCAAGAGTAGTGACTGGTGTACTGTGACGAGCCAATTGCTCGGCCACCATTGACCAGAAGTTTTCAGTTGGTGAGAGATCTAGAGAATGTGCTGGCCAGGACAGCAGTCGAACATTTTCTGTATCCAGAAAGGCCCGTACAGGACCTACAACAAGCGGTCGTGCATTATCCTGCTGAAATGTAGGGTTTCGCAGGGATCGAACCAGTTGCTCGGCCACCATTGACCAGACGTTTTCAGTTGGTGAGAGATCTAGAGAATGTGCTGGCCAGGACAGCAGTCGAACATTTTCTGTATCCAGAAAGGCCCGTACAGGACCTGCAACAAGCGGTCGTGCATTATCCTGCTGAAATGTAGGGTTTCGCAGGGATCGAACCAGTTGCTCGGCCACCATTGACCAGACGATTTCAGTTGGTGAGAGATCGTGAGAATGCGCTGGCCAGGGCAGCAATCGAACATTTCCTGTATCCATAAAGGCACTACAGGACCTGCAACATGCGGTCGTGCATTATCCTGCTGAAATGTAGGGTTTCGCAGGGATCGAATGAAGGGTAGAGCCACGGGTCATAACACATCTGAAATGTAAAGTCCACTGTTCAAAATGCCGTCAATGCGAACAAGAGGTGACCGAGACGTGTAACCAAGGGCACCCCATACCATCACGCCGGGTGATACGCTAGTATGGCGATGACGAATACACGCTTCCAATGTGCGTTCACCGCGATGTCGCCAAACACGGATGCGACCATCATGATGCTGTGAACAGAACCTGGATTCATCCGAAAAAATGACGTTTTGCCATTCGTGCACCCAGGTTCGTCGTTGAGTACACCATCGCAGGCGCTCCTGTCTGTGATGCAGCGTCAAAGATATCCGCAGTCATGTTCTCCGAGCTGATAGTCCATGCTGCTGCAAAAGTCGTCGAACTGTTCGTGTAGATGGTTGTTGTCTTGCAAAAGTCCCCATCTGTTGACTCAGGGATCGAGACGTGGCTGCACGATCCGTTACAGCCATGTGGATAAGATGCATGTCATCTCGACTGCTAGTGATACGAGGCCGTTGGGATCCAGCACGGCGTACCATGTTACCCTCTTGAACCCACCGATTACGTATTCTGCTAATAGTCATGTGATCTTGACCAACGCGAGCAGCAGTGTCGCGAAACGATAAACCGCAATCGCGATAGGCTACAATCCGACCTTTATCAAAGTCGCATTTCTCCTCCTTACACGAGGCATCACAACAACGTTTCACCAGGCAACGCCAGTCAACTGCTGTTTGTGTATGAGAAATCGGTTGGAAACTTTCCTCATGTCAGCACGCTGTAGGTGTCGCCACCGGCGCCTACCTTGTGTGAATGCTCTGAAAAGCTAATCATTTGCATATCACAGCATCTTCTTCCTGTCGGTTAAATTTCACGTCTGTAACACGTCATCTTCGTGGTGTAGCAATTTTAATGGCCAGTAGTGTATGAAGACACCAAACACATAACACGTTGCTATGCCTCATACGGCGTAGCCAAACCACTGGCTTTCAAAACAGCTTCCAGTCTTCTAGGAATGGATAAATACATGTCTTGTATTGTTTTCAAGGCAATCCTACAGAATTTTTTCTGCAAAATAGTTACAAGTTCAGGTAATGATGACGGAGGTGGCTAGCTGCCTGAACAGGGGCCTGTCGTCCTGGAACACAAGTTCCCCATTGGGGAATAAATACTGTACCATGGTTTGGACCAGATCAGCAAAATGGTCACACAAGCCTTGCCAATAATGCGATCTAGCAGAGTAAATGGTAATATAATCCTTGGCTCAAATGCGAACTTGCAGAATAACGATGGTGACCATGGAATATCACAATATCGCTGTCCGTACCATCTTCGCATCCCCGCCGTGTTTCACTCTTGATACATAAAATCGGCCTGACGTGTGAAACAAGACTATTCGGACCAAATGACTTTCTTCCATTGCTCCATACTCCATGTTTTCTGACGTCGGCACCACATTTTCCGTTTACGGGCATTTGCATGTTTTTTAATTCCAGCTCGAACTACTGGTACATTTCCTGCTTAAGGAGCTCCCTTTGTGTTGTTTTGAAGCTGACAGGACTCGGGAGTGTTACATTCATTTCGACAGCGGCTTTTCAGCTGTCGTTCTCTTATTTATCGTCATAATCCTCTTCAATAACAGTCTGTCACGATTATCCAACACACCCTTTTGCCCGCGTTGTGATTTAACGGATGATGCTTTTCGGCTTTCCTTGTGTGCTGTATAAATCTTCGATACTGTGCCTCTTGAAACACGAAATACTTCGGCTACATTGCTTACGAAAGCATTCACGACACGAGCACCGACTATTTGCCCACGTTCGAATTCATTTGGCTCACTTAGCTCCGTCATAATGCGTCACAACTACACAGAAAATTGTTCCGAGCAGCACTGTCACTTGAAACGTATTAAGGACATTGGAAAGTGCCGTTCGTGTTCAGATACAACAGCGCAACCTTCAGACTCGGCTAGAACTTGCATTTATGTTCAAGCACGCATTTTTCGCTGTGTTTCCACAACTTTGTCGAACTCCTGTTATCTCGTGAAAAGACCCTGAAGGTTGAATGAGGGAGATTTGAGCTCAAGCTGTGGCCTACCAATAGTCCTCCGTACCGCACTAAATTCGCGACTCCATCAGGAAAAGAGGGAAGTGGCAATGGTACACGAATTATCCTCCACTGCACATCTTAAGGTGCCTTGCGGGAAACAGATGTCGATGTAGGATCTGTAGTTATCCGGTACACTACTGGAATACTCTTCGTATAGTGTCAACAACTGACAATGCACAGATTAATCATTTGTTTCCTTCTTGATTAGTCAAGGATGACGTTTACGTCCTTTCGATTCCAGCAACATTGTGACAGACAAGAAGACGTAGCTTGGAACTTGGAGCGCATCACAACAAAACTGTCGGGAACGAGAAATTTACTTAATTACACAAATAATTCAAATGTGCACAGTTAAAAATTGACGAAAGTACAACCTTACAAAATTGTAGACTAGTCTATAAACGCTTTCAAATAAGATTTTGAAAACAGCTACAAGTGCGACTTCACAAGAAAGGTTAAAGTTATCGCAAAGGCAGGACATTGCACACTTAGCCTACAGCATACTAATAAAAATAAATTTGGAATGTAAACGTTTGGCTTAAGTACGAGTAGATTTCGGCTCAGTTTTCACCCATGGCTCATGATTCGAGAATTTTACATGTGCTTGATCGGACACCGGCACATATTAATTTTGGTGTAGGAAACTGTCCAACACTCCTATAAGATGAATAGGTCGCGCAACGTCTGTTCATGGGCGTCTAAGGTCAACCGACGTCTGGATTGTTCTTTCTTGGGCCATCTCAGAAGTACAGTTTTCAGCGCTACATTTGATGCAGTTGAAGAACTGGAAAAGCAGTATGATCAATCCTGTCAAGACTGACAAGATAATCCGGACGAGTTTGAGAGAATTCGTGATGAGGGTGGTATTGTATCCAAATTTGGTGATCACATGCGGGACACTTCCTTTGCGTCGTACGAACTTACAAATGGGCTAAAGCAGTACTGTTCTGTTAAGGGAGGCCTTGGAGACAAAATTCGGCATGTCGTTCTTTGTGGGAAAAAACCTAATGATGAAATTTCACATTGTACGTCAAGGAAGTGTTACAGAGCCGTTCCCGCTTACAGTATGAAGAGTGTCCCAGATGGAATGTTCACTATTCAGGGACATGACAGTACGCAGAAAAGCCTAGTAAACTTGTTCTCTAAATGCATACCTTAAGAGCTTCTTCATCTTTGATACTTTCAAACAAATCTCTTCTAGTGCAAGCTCTTTTTCTTTCCATACGTTGAGAGGTGTCAGTATGGATCAAAACAAGAAAAGAATGCCAAGTAAACATAGGTTTCAAAGTGCATAGCTTATCTGCTATTAGAAGTTGTTCATCTTATTCTACTTGAATAAGCTCTCATGGCTCCTAAGTTATGCGTTTTAGCTCTCCACGTTTACTAAACAATTTGTTTTTGGTTTGGTCCATACTACCTCCTCCCATCATATGAAAAGCAAAGAGCTTGCAGTAAAAGAAATTTGTTTCACAGTGTGCTCATACACTTGAAGTTATGCATTTTAGATTCCATGTTTACTAGAACTTTTTGCTTCGAATGATCGCTCCTGCCATATCCTCGAATAGTGACCCATCCTCTTGGGATGCCCTGCATGTAACTGATTTAATGAATAATGCAGGAAGCTGTATGTCGCTGATCGCTAACGACGCTGTTTTGTATAGGAACGTGGCAAAGCCAGAGAACTGTAGTGAATTAAAGGGAGACTTGCAATGACTCGAGCGACCTAAAGTGAATCAGCACAGAGAACAAACTCTAGGAAAATCATAGCAAAAAAATAGAGGGTGCGCTGAGATACATTGGTGTGACAAAAGTCAGGGATAGCGATATGTACGTATATACAGGGTGTTACAACAAGGTACGGCCAAACTTTCAGGAAATATTCCTCACACACAAAGAAAGAAAATATGTTATGTGGACATGTGTCCGGAAACGCTTACTTTTCATGTTAGAGCTCATTTTATTACTTCTCCTCAAATCACATTAATCATGGAATGGAAACACACAGCAACAGAACGTACCAGCGTGACTTCAAACACTTTGTTACAGGAAATGTTCAAAATGTCCTCCGTTAGCGAGGATTCATGCATCCACCCTCCGTCGCATGGAATCCCTGAAGCGCTGATGCAGCCCCGGAGAATGGCGTATTGTATCACAGCCGTCCACAATACGAGCACGAAGAGTCTCTACATTTGGTACCGCGGTTGCGTAGACAAGAGCTTTCAAATGCCCCCATAAATGAAAGTCAAGAGGGTTGAGGTCAAGAGAGCGCGGAGGCCATGGAATTGGTCCGCCTCTACCAATCCATCGGTCACCGAATCTGTTGTTGAGAAGCGTACGAACACTTCGACTGAAATGTTCAGGAGCTCCATCGTGCATGAACCACATGTTGTGTCGTACTTGTAAAGGCACATGTTGTAGCAGCTCAGGTAGAGTATCCCGTATAAATCATGGCGGTGAATCGAGGAAGTACAGTACATACTGACGAAACTAAAATGAACTCTAACATGGAAATTAAGCGTTTCCGGACACATGTCCACGTAACATCTTTTCTTTATTTGTGTGTGAGGAATGTTTCCTGAAAGTTTGGCCATACCTTTTTGTAACACCCTGTAGATGGAGGTAGTATCAAGTACTCGAGGTATAAAGGGGGGTACATTGGGGAGCTGTCATTTCTACTCAGGTAATTCGTGTGAGAAGGTTTCCCACGTGGTTATGCCTGCACGACGGGAATTAACAGACTCTGAGTCCAGAATGGTAGTTGGAGCCAGACGCAGGGGACACTCCATTCCGTAAATCGTTCGGGAATTCAGTGTTCCGAGATCCACAGTGTCAGGAGTGTCCCGAGAATACCAAATCTGAGGCATAAACTCTCAGCAAGGACAACGCAGAGGCCGACGGCTCTCAATCAAAGACAGACAAGCAACAATGCGTGAATTAACCAGTGTGGCGCACTTTGGTATTAATGCACTATGGCAGCAGACGACCGACGAGAGTGTCTTTGCTAACACCACTAAGCACTATGGGACTTAACATCTGAGGTCATCAGTCCCCTAGAACTTAGAACTACTTAAACCTAACAAACCTAAGGACATCACACACATCCATGTCCGAGGCAGGATTCGAACCTGCAACCGCAGCAGCAGCTTGGTTCCGGACTGAAGCGCCTAGAACCGCTCTGCCACAGCGACCGGCTTATTGCTCATCAGGTTGGATTTATAGGTGAAACAGAGAAGATCCGACGAAGCGCGACACTTTTCATCACAGGTTCTTTTATTCGGCGCGAAGTGAGCACATATTGTATTCAAACATTATGAATCACCTCGAAGGGAACGATCTATTGACACGTAGTCAGCATGGTTTCAGAAAACATCGTTCTTGTGCAACGCAGCTAGCTCTTTATTCGCACGAAGTAATGACCGCTATCGACAGGGGATCTCAAGTTGATTCCGTATTTCTAGATTTCCGGAAAACTTTTGACACCGTTCCTCACAAGCGACTTCTAATCAAGCTGCGGGCCTATGGGGTATCGTCTCAGTTCTGCGACTGTATTCGTGATTTCCTGTCAGGAAGGTCGCAGTTCGTAGTAACAGACGGCAAATCATCGAGTAAAAAGTGAAATCAGGTGTTCCCCAAGGAAGTGTCCTGGGATCTCTGCTGTTCCTGATCTATATAAATGACCTGGGTGACAATCTGAGCAGTTCTCTTAGGTTGTTCGAAGATGATGCTGTAATTTACCGTCTAGTAAGATCATCCGAAGACCAGTATCAGTTGCAAAGCGCTTTAGAAAAGATTGCTGTATGGTGTGGCAGGTGGCAGTTGACGCTAAATAACGAAAAGTGTGAGGTGATCCACATGAGTTCCAAAAGAAATCCGTTGGAATTCGATTACTCGATAAATAGTACAATTCTCAAGGCTGTCATTTCAACTAAGTACCTGGG
Source organism: Schistocerca nitens (assembly GCF_023898315.1). Taxonomy (NCBI): domain Eukaryota; kingdom Metazoa; phylum Arthropoda; class Insecta; order Orthoptera; family Acrididae; genus Schistocerca; species Schistocerca nitens. The sequence continues at coordinate 229,633,205 of NC_064614.1, read as the reverse complement.
TGTACGAACAACTTCAGTTGGGAGGACCACATAGATAATTATGTGGAGAAGGCGAGCCAAAGGTTGCGTTTCATTGGCAGGACACTTTGAAGATGCAACAAGTCCACTAAAGAGACAGCTTACACTACACTCGTTCGTCCTCTGTTGGAATATTGCTGCGCGGTGTGGGATCATTACCAGGTGGGATTGACGGAGGATATCGAAAGGGTGCAAAAAAGGGCAGCTCGTTTTGTATTATCACGTAATAGGGGAGAGAGTGTGGCAGATATGATACGCGAGTTGGGATGGAAGTCACTAAAGCAAAGACGTTTTTCGTCGCGGCGAGATCTATTTACGAAATTTCAATCACCAACTTTCTCTTCCGAATGCGAAGATATTTTGTTGAGCCCAACTACATAGGTAGGAATGATCATCAAAATAAAATAAGGGAAATCAGAGCTCGAACAGAAAGGTTTAGGTATTCGTTTTTCCCGCGCGCTGTTCGGGAGTGGAATGGTAGAGAGATAGTATGATTGTGGTTCGATGAACCCTCTGCCAAGCACTTAAATGTGAATTGCAGAGTAATCATGTAGATGTAGATGTAGATACAAAGATGCCAGACACTACAAGAGAGACTTCCCGCATCACGAAGAGGTTCGCTATTAAAATTCCTGTCCAAGACCAACAAACCTGACAAAGACCGGAAGAGCACTACACTGAACTCACGCCCCTCTATACCGCACCCAATGACACCATTGGCAGAGGATGACACGGTGGTCGGTCAGAATGCGGAATTTTACCGTTTTGCCGTGTACTTTCACCCTTGTCAGTTTTCGCTATTAATTATGACACAGCCGGTAGAAGCACCTCTGGCTCTTTTACGTCCGTTCACATTTTGGAGCAGTACTGATGGTCTCCAGTGAGGAATCCGGAACAGCTAATTAGCGATGCTGCTGCGGCGAAAGAAGATCTGCTACGCGACTGGCCGCGGAAGCGCATCAAGCTTTCAGTCGGCAGGTTTGTGCCGGGGAGAGGCGGCCGCGGCGCCTCGGGCTGCGGAATGCCGTAAATATTTGACGGCTCGCGTCCGCCGGTCTCCTGAAGTCCCGTTGCGCTTCAATATTTCACTACTGTAGCTCTTTGTTCGCCAGCGCGCGCGCGCGCGCGAGCGCCTCCAGTCACCTCTTCAGCCCCCACCACCTCCACCTCCACCTCCTGTGTCCTCCCACTCCTCCGCCCGCAAAGCACTCGACGGTGAATTAAACGGGACGGGGTCACGTGGTCCCGCGGTCCCGGCTTCGAGACCCTTCCACGTTCCCGCGGGCGGCGTCGCGCTCCTTTTCATTTCCAGCCCGCCCGGCCTCTCTTCAGCCTACGCTAAATTGCTCTTAACATGTTGGGTTACGGACTGGAAAAAGAAAAGGAACGATGGACTGGAGAGGAGTGGGGGTGAAAAAAAAAAGAGGAGGAAGTAGGAGAAGACGCGTTCTTTCTGCACGGCAGCGACCGCCGCGCCATCTGCTGCCGGAAGTGCCCCGCGTTCCCCTCCCCCCTTACCACCCCTCTCCACTCCTTGCCCCTCCTCCCTCCAACAGTCCATTGTTTCTATGACCCGCGAGATTGCAAACGGGTTTTTAATGAACTGCACCTTTGCATGCGCCATCAAAAGAGCGCGACCCTACGATCCACACGTGACGTGGCTCCAGCGACCAGTTTACGGCTCGGCTTCCCACGTGGACACTAACGTCCTCTTACATAAATTCTTACTTACGTTGCCTACAGAAAATTCTGTCTAAGTTGACCAGTTATCAAAAATATTTTGCACTTCTTAATAGATAGCACCAAACAAAAATTTGTTATTTCGTCTTTTTTTATCTACCGGGTGATCGAAAAGTAAGTATAAATTTGAAAACTGAATATGAAACTTCCTGGCAGATTAAAACTGTGTGCCCGACCGAGACTCGAACTCGTGACCTTTGCCTTTCGCTAGCAAGTGCTCTACCATCTGAGCTACCGAAGCACGACTCACGCCCCGTCCTCACAGCTTTACTTCTGCCAGTATCTCGTCTCCTACCTTCCAAACTTTACAGAAGCTCTTCTGCGAACCTTGCAGAACTAGCACTCCTGAAAGAAAGGATACTGCGGAGACATGGCTTAGCCACAGCCTGGGGGATGTTTCCAGAATGAGATTTTCACTCTGCAGCGGAGTGTGCGCTGATATAAAACTTCCTGGCAGATTAAAACTGTGTGCCCGACCGAGACTGGAACTCGGGACCTTTGCCTTTCGCAGGCAAGTGCTCTACCATCTGAGCTACCGAAGCATGACTCACGCCCGGTCCTCACAGCTTTACTTCTGCCAGTATCTCGTCTCCTACCTTCCAAACTTTACAGAAGCTCTTCTGAAAACTGAATAAATCACCGAATAATGTAGATAGAGAGGTACAAATTGACACACATGCTTGGAATGCCATGGGGTTTTACAGAACCAAAAAAAAAAAAAAAAAAATACATACGTTCAAAAAATTTTCGACAGATGGCGCTTCATCTGATCAGAATAGCAATAATTAGCATAACAAAGTAAGACAAAGCAAAGATGATGTTCTTTACAGGAAATGCTCAATATGTCCACCATCATTCCTCAACAATAGCTGTAGTCGAGGAATAATGTTGTGAACAGCACTGTAAAGCATGTCCAGAGTCATGGTGAGGCATTGCCGTCGGATTTTGTCTTTCAGCATCCATAGAAATGTCGGTCGATCCCGATATACTTGCGACTTCAGGTAACCCCAAAGCCAATAATAGCACGGACTGAGGTCTGGGGACCTGGGAGGCCAAGCATGACGAAAGTGGCGGCTGAGCACACGATCATCACCAAACGACGCTCGCAAGAGATCTTTCACGCGTCTAGCAATATGGGGTGGAGCTCCATCCTGCATAAACATCGTACATTCCAGCAGGTGTTTATCAGCCAGGCAGGGGATGATGTGATTCTGTAACATATCGGCGTACCTCTCACCCGTCACGGTAGCAGTTTTGCTGTTCAGCGCCATCTGTCGGACATTTTGTGAACTTTCTTTTGTTCTAATAAAACCCAATGTCATTCCAAGCATGTGTGTCAAGTTTTACCTCTCTATTTACATTATTCCGTGGTTTATTAATTTTTAAAATTTATACCGACTTTTTGATCACCCTGTATATAAGGCTGTGGCTTTATTCACTACATATGTAGGGTGAATGTGAACGCATTCATTCACAATTTTTTTCATGTATTATTCAATTAGACGATGCATTTCAGACCCTGTGAGTCCATCCTCAGATATGAAGTGCACTTTTGCCTTTGAGGGAGGTAAAATTCATGTTCCTGTTAAGAGAAGGTCAGATGTTTCCTAAATCAGCTGCGGAAAACATGATGTAGAAATAAAGGGAAAAAACAGTAAAAAACTTAACGAACATTCGAGAAAGAACATTTGTACCTTTTATCGCCAGTAGCGTTGGTTTGTACTTTCTGTCAGAGTACATCCCTTCACTCCAGGGGCTTAGTCATTTATACATGTTAAAAATACTTCACAGAATTAATTTAAAATGATGTTATCAAAGATAAAGTATAATACGTACCGTAGTGGCACAGATCTTAGTATTAACTACATCGACAAAAGTAAGGAATCAGTTTAATATAAGTCTTTAAAATTACCGAAATGACTATGGCTAGCGAAATCTCTCTCTTCATTTAACAAAGATTCAGGCTTTTTGATTTTATGGAAATATATTTCCACTTATAACTGACTGAGGGTCTTACTATTGGCTTCATTGTGTAGTACTACCAACCTTTTTATATCCTGTGGAATAACTGATTTTCAAATCGGTTGAGTTCTTGGAAATGAGTTTTTAAATTTGTTTTCTATACGTAGCTGACAGGATAATTGGGATATGATACTTGATACATTCCACTGCTCTAGATTTTTTGAATGTCTGTTTTTACGTTGTAGAGTAATAAGTGTCCTGACTTATTATTAATGGAGAATGCAGTTGTTATATTGGAGTTTAGAATAGATTAGCAACTTTTTGTGAGATGAGGCCTAGGTAGGGGGTGCTGGTAAACATTTTCTCTTTCTTAATGTGGCAATTTCTTGACTTATTTTTAAGCATTTGTTCGTGTATTTTTTTTTTTGGACTTAACTGCTAAAGTCATCATTCCCTAAGCTTACACACCACTTAACCTAAATTATCCTAAGGACAAACACAAACACCCATGCCCGAGGGAGGACTCGAACCTCCACCGGGACCAGCCGCACAATCTATGACTGTAGCGCCTGAGACCGCTCGGCTAATCCCGCGCGGCGTTTGTGTGAATCATCCTTTGTTTTGGTAGTGTATCCATTGTTTATGATAATACTTTTTATTGTGTCCCGTTCTGTCCTAAGGGTATTTCTTTCTAAGTCAAGTCAGTGTGGTCTGTATACCATGGACCTAAACGTAGCATGTTGCGTGGGGTGGGATAGCATGATGAGTTTCTGTTTTTATGCCTCTATATGTGTGTTTTCTGTATATGCTGAGCATATGTTTTTGTTAGAGGTTGAAGATTCTAAAGTACATTAAATTTATGCTTTTGTTGTCCTTGTATACCACTGTGAATTCCATATTTTTGAAGCAAAAATTGAGAAGTGCAAGTAGCTGTTCAGTCTCTTCCTTTGCGCCATCATATTGCAGAAATGTATCTTTCAGTCCATAGATAATGGAAAATTTTTACCAGTTAAAATTTAAATTAACGATAAGTTGGAGACTCCATGAGTCTATCCACGGATGATGCTCTTGTGTGTAGGAAGGTCGCAACTCCTGAAAACTGTAGCGAATTTTAGGGATACCATCAAGCATCGAGAATTCGCACAGGGATTGGCTGTTGACCTTGAAGATAAATGAATGTAATGTAAAGCGCGTAAACTGGGGACGAAATCCACTACTGTTCTATTACAAAATTGGCAACAAATCACAGTAAACAGTAACTACCTTTCGATATCTCGCAGTAACCATTCGTAGCGACCTACAGTGAAACGACCACACAAAATAGACTGCAGGAAGAGCAGATGCCACCTTAAAGTCCATCGGGAACATTTTGAGGAAATGTAACTCATCCAGAAAGAAAGTTGCTTACAAGATACTTGTTCCGCAGAGAACGTCACGAGGGTGCTCAACAAAGGCCAGGGGCAGGCGCTACAGGAATGGCGTGGTGTACCACGAAGAGGTTTGCTGTTGAAATTTCGAGAGCGTAAGTTCCAAAAAGATTCCCACACTCACGTCTCGTGAGATATGCACAACGACGGACTGAGCTGTACCGACAACAGTTCTTCTTACATCCCGTTCGTGAATGGAACAGAAAAATGGTGGAAAAGATGTGGTGCCACACGTACCCTTCACTACACATAAGGTGTTTTGCGGAATGTAGATGTAGACATAAATATAAATGTACTAAAAAAATCTCTCGTCAATTTTTTTTTCTGCATACGTGGAACATTTAGGTGGGAGATGAAATTAGTTTGACTTTGACCAGTAAACATAGTTACCAAAGGAGAATCATTTTTATCACAGAAATACCATCACAAAAGAAATGTCAAGTATTAAGTTTCGACGCAGACTAATCCCAAGCCGTAGTGATTCATTCAGTCAAGATATTTTATTGTGTGCGTGAACGTCTGTCTTTTATTTTTTTACGTATCCGCTTGATTATTCAGGCCTTACTAGGACTGCCATGTTGTCTCTGTATCGGATATCGGATGAGATACCTTACATTTCGCAGAGCACAAGATCGTATAGTCGTATTTACATTATGATTAAAGGCAAGACCTTTCTTTTTGCAGCTTTGTCCCGCAGCTACGCGCGGTCGGCATGGTTACTATTAAATGTTTCGTGGTTAGTTTAAGGGGTAGCCGGACGCCCTATCTGTCCCAAATTAAAGGCAAAGATATGAGGGTGTATGCAGCATATATTCTTTGATTTATCTGTTTAAGGTGTTCTGGAGGAAGTATGGTCACCTCTACTTCCAGAGGCTTTCAGCCAATGAGCACACTAGCGATGAAGAGTGCATAATTTGCTCAAAAATGGTTCTGAGCGCTATGGGACTTAACTTCTGAGGTTATCAGTCCCCTAGAACTTAGAACTACTTAAACCTAACTAACCTAAGGATATCACACACATCCATGCCCGAGGCGGGACAGTAGCGAATGCGCGGCTCCAGACTGTAGCGCCTAGAACCGCTCGGCGACTACGGCCAGCGCATAATTTGTTGGCAGAAGCCTGTGAAACCTACTGTTGTGACGTACGAGCCGCTTATGGTTGGGAGTAGATGTGGTTTGGCGTCTTTGCAGTTATTGTGGAGAAAGTTTCATGTATTTGCGGTTATTTGAAGTGCTTACTGAATGGAAAGATTTTTCTGTTAATTTATTAGTGTAGTGTTCGTATCCCACAATTGATTTTCACAAATGGCTCTGAGCACTATGGGACTCAACATCTGTGGTCGTAAGTCCCCTAAAACTTCGAACTACTTAAACCTAACCTAACTAACCTAAGGACATCACACACATCCATGTCCGAGGCAGGATTCGAACCTGCGACCGTAGCAGTCGCGCGGTTCCTGACTGAGCGCCTAGAACCGCTAGACCACCGCGGTCGGCTGATTTTCACAATTTCGTCTGATAAGCTTGCTATGACTTATCGATGACGAAGATATATCCTGGCGATATCGTGAGAAAATTTTCGTGTCTTTGTAAATTCGTAGAATTTGAAGGTGATTACAGAGTGACGTTCGATTATTCAATCCGATACATTATACAATCATCTAACACTCCCTTCCCATGAACTTTGCTTATACTCTCAATTCAAGTGCACGTCTTCTACGGAAGCGAAGTGGCTTCTGTTCCATGTAAATTTCATTTTAAAAACAAGCATATGATTTAATTCAATATGTTGCTTCTCATTTTTGCTTTTCTAAGTCATTAATTAAACATTTATGGATATCTTGAGAGGGCTCGTGAAGTATTTCACTTTTCAAATGCTTTCCCCATTTTTATAGTAATGAATACTCCGTTCATTCTACGCATCGCAACTACAGCTGTGAAGATAGGTCTTATCGACGAATGCTGAAACTGCGGCTGACAATATCTAGTGTATATTTTCGTTTTCTACAAATTAAATTACAGCGGGAGTTACGTCGATATATGCAGTACTACGCAATATGTGATACATTAATACATCTTTGGAACTGCACCACATTTAAAAGATTTTGAGACGTATTGCCAGCAAATATTCACTTTTCACATTTGACTGCTGCAGTTGCAAAGAGGAACCAACATTCCCTTTGCACAGACGAACAATAATCTGACCATTAGTATAGCTAATAATTATGGCAGGAAGAGAATTTTCTTAACATCGAATATAGATTTAAGTCATTCCATGTAGGCTTTCACGGCCGGCGTCTTCGTCAATAAACACTTCCGGGCTAAGTTGCCGTGGTCGATCTGTAAAACTTCTTCTCCCTAACGTTTCGTTCTCAACTACGGAGATGTTCTCCGTTAGCCCGGAAGTGTTTATTGATGATAGATTTAAGTGTTTGTTTCTGAAGATATTTGTCCGGAGTGAAGCCACGTATGGAAGCCAAACATGGACGATAAACAGTATAGACAAGTAAAGAATAGAGGTTTTGTAAGTAGGTTGTTTAGGTTTTTATGATGGCAACGCCACGTAGCGCTCTATATGAAAATCACTGACTGTGCTGTGTGAAGTCTGTGGCTGGTTTGCATTGTTGGAATATTTGCTATTGTAGTGTTGGGGAGTTGGATGTGAACAGCGCGTAGCGTTGCGCAGTTGGAGGTGAGCCGCCAGCAGTGGTGGACGTGGGGGGAGAGAGGGCAGAATTTTGAGAGCGGACGATCTGGACGTGTGTCCATCAGAGAGAGTAAATTTGTAAGACTGGATGTCATGAACTGATATATATATATATATATATATATATATATATATATATATATAATGACTTTTGAACACTATTAAGGTAAATATATTGTTTGTTCTCTATCACGATCTCTCATTTGCTAACTATGCCTATCAGTAGTTAGAGCCTTCAGTAGTTAGAACCTTTTATTCAGCTGACAGTATTGGTGCTCGCTGTATTGCAGTAGTTAGAGTAACGAAGATTTTTTTGAGGTAAGTGATTCATGAGAGGTATAGGTTATTGTTAGTCAGGGCCATTCTTTTGTAGGGATTATTGAAAGTCAGATTGCGTTGCGCTAAAAACATTGAGTGTCAGTTTAGTGTTGATGAGAATAAGTAAAGAGAGAAATGTCTGAGTACGTTCAGTTTTGCTCAGCTGTTTGAAAATCATATAACGTAAGGGGTTAAACAGTACAGTAATTGATAAATTTTTCTAAGGGGACGTTTCATAGTTTTTGAGATGTGGTGCTACAGATGAACGCTGAAGATTAGACGGGCAGATAGTGTAACTAACGAGGGGGTACTCAATAGAATTCGGGAGACAAGAAATTAGTTGCACAACTTGACTAAAAGAAGGGATCGGTTGATTAGATACATTCTGAGACATCAAGGCATCACCAATTTAGTACCGGAGGGAATTGTGTGTTTGTGGATGTGTGTGTGTGTGTGTGTGTGTGTGTCTGTGTGTGTTGGGGGTGGGTAAAAATCGTGGAGTGAGACCAAGAGGTTGCAGTAATTACTCGGAGATGAAGAGGCGTTCACAGGATATAGCAGCAAGGATAGTGGCATCAAACCAGCCTTCGGACTGAAGACTACAGCAACAACAACAACAATCATGGTAGGATCTTTCCAGTAATTTACATATTAATTATGTTCAATTATTGATATTACTTCTGCCTTTCACGGAGTTGTGCAGTTTACTTAAGTGTGAGCTACGCTTTCAATGTCCTTTGTCATTGTCGAAGTCAGATAGCGTCACAAAATCGTTTAGCAGGGCCATGAATTTGAGTATCACAAGATAGGGCTTAGTGGTTTTACTGGAAAACATAATTCTTTTGCTCAATAGGGAGGCCGACTAACAAGGTGAAAACACGAACCGTTCCCGAGTAGCATTGGTTCCAATAAGGTAGGCAATTCTGGGGCAGTTTGCTCAATAGGGAGGCCGACTAACAAGGTGAAAACACGAACCGTTACCGAGTAGCATTGGATCCAATAGGGTAGGCAATTCTGGGGCAGTTTGCTCAATAGGGAGGCCGACTAACAAGGTGAAAACACGAACCGTTCCCGAGTAGCATTGGTTCCAATAGGGTAGGCAATTCTGGGGCAGTTTGCTCAATAGGGAGGCCGACTAACAATGTGAAAACACGAACCGTTCCCGAGTAGCATTGGTTCCAATAGGGTAGACAATTCTGGGGCAGTTTGCTCAATAGGGAGGCCGACTAACAAGGTGAAAACACGAACCGTTACCGAGTAGCATTGGATCCAATAGGGTAGGCAATTCTGGGGCAGTTTGCTCAATAGGGAGGCCGACTAACAAGGTGAAAACACGAACCGTTCCCGAGTAGCATTGGTTCCAATAGGGTAGGCAATTCTGGGGCAGTTTGCTCAATAGGGAGGCCGACTAATAAGGTGAAAACACGAACCGTTCCCGAGTAGCATTGGATCCAATAGGGTAGGCAATTCTGGGGCAGTTTGCTCAATAGGGAGGCCGACTAACAATGTGAAAACACGAACCGTTCCCGAGTAGCATTGGTTCCAATAGGGTAGGCAATTCTGGGGCAGTTTGCTCAATAGGGAGGCCGACTAACAAGGAGAAAACACGAACCGTTACCGAGTAGCATTGGATCCAATAGGGTAGGCAATTCTGGGGCAGTTTGCTCAATAGGGAGGCCGACTAACAAGGTGAAAACACGAACCGTTACCGAGTAGCATTGGATCCAATAGGGTAGGCAATTCTGGGGCAGTTTGCTCAATAGGGAGGCCGACTAACAAGGTGAAAACACGAACCGTTACCGAGTAGTATTGGTTCCAATAGGGTAGGCAATTCTGGGGCAGTTTGCTCATTAGGGAGGCCGACTAACAAGGTGAAAACACGAACCGTTACCGAGTAGCATTGGATCCAATAGGGTAGGCAATTCTGGGGCAGTTGGCTCAATAGGGAGGCCGACTAACAAGGTGAAAACACGAACCGTTCCCGAGTAGCATTGGTTCCAATAGGGTAGGCAATTCTGGGGCAGTTTGCTCAATAGGGAGGCCGACTAACAAGGTGAAAACACGAACCGTTCCCGAGTAGCATTGGATCCAATAGGGTAGGCAATTTTGGGGCAGTTTGCTCAATAGGGAGGCCGACTAACAATGTGAAAACACGAACCGTTCCCGAGTAGCATTGGATCCAATAGGGTAGGCAATTCTGGGGCAGTGTTTTGCGGCGCCATTATCTCGTTGATATTTCATCGAGTTCCCAACAAGTAAATGTAATTTAAGTCAAGACTCTTTGCAAACTCTAAACCCTCTGAAAAACTATACAGTACCGTTTTACAAAAGGCGGTGTCCCAATTCAGTAGCTATAAACATTAAAAATTATCTGCGTTAGTCGTAAAATTCACCAACTTGTTCGGTACAACTTAGAGAAAACCACACTTCCATATATTTACTCATTCTCATGTTATTTTGAGTGGCCGTTCTTAGGAGACTCACGTACCAATTTCTAAATTGTACATATTACAAGTTCCCAAATGAAATTTTTTCTATGGAGCAAAAGAAACCGAGACAAATTATTTTTTTTTCCTTTTTTATTTCAAAGTTAACTTGGGAAACTGTTAGGCGTTTTATGTCTTTTTTACGCGCTGTAAAAGTTATGGGTCATTTAGGTGTAAATGAGAGAAGGTACGGTGACGAATCGTTTGGAACTACAAAATGTGCTTCTTCAACAATTATTTCTAGAATTCATAGATTTAATGCCTAAAAAAGTACTTGTCACTCCATTTCGCGTCGTTTTCCATCTATGAATGGTGTGAAGTATCAGAGTTGCTCCATATCTAGCAGATTAATAAGGAATCCAGTAGCGTTCCGCCGCGCGGGATTAACCGAGCGGTCTACGGCACTGCAGTCATGGACTGCTCAGCTGGTCCCGGCGGAGGTTCGAGTCCTCCCTCGGGCATGGGTGTGTGTGTGTTTATCCTGAGGATAATTTAGGTTAAGTAGTGTGTAAGTTTAGGGACTGATGACCTTAGCAGTTAAGACCCATAAGATTTCACACACATTTGACAGTAGCGTTCCAAGTATCGTCTAGTTACACCTGATCATCTTTAGTACAATTAGTCAGCGTAGTAAATGTGTCAATGTATAACATGAGATTTAGTTTCGACTCACTTCCTCCAGAGGCAGTACACATGACAACATCTACGACAGTATTCTTGCTTATGAAAGGCCTTGATAGTAATGTTACCCTGCATAATACTGTTTGTTACCAACTTGACCAAACATTTGTATTGTCAGAAGTAACCTTGAGTAACAGTAGGGAAAGTTTGAAATAAGAAAATTCGAATGGAATTTGGGGATAGGCATTTGTCATTACCAATCCAGTTTTTAATTTCATAATACATTGCTCCAAAGAATTTTGTTTATTTAACAGTTTTTTCATAACAGTGAAACAGAAATAGGAATTAGTTTTAACATAAATACCGTCCAATTTTAAAGTGGTAACCTGGCACTTCATCTCTTAGCAGCGTTACTCGTGTTCTATTATTCAAATGTCTGTTTTCGTCTGCAGTTTCTACCTTCTATAGCTCCCTCAAATACCTTTGAAGTTATTCCCTGATGTCGTAACACATGTCCTGTCATCCTGTCACTTATTCTTGGCAGTATTTTTCATATGTTCCCTTCCTCGTCGCTTCTGACCAACATTTCCTCTTTCCTTACCTCATAAGTCCACCTAATTTTCAACATTCTTCTCTAGCACCACGTCTTGAACATTTCGATTCTCTTCTGTTCCAGTGTACCATACAATGATGTTCCATAAACGTAGATTCTCATAAGTTTCTTCCTCAAATTAAAGCCAATGTTTGATATCTGCATTGGCTTCCTTGCCTGTGGTACTTCGCATTTTATGTCATCCTTGTTTCGTCCGTCATGGGTTATTTTGCTTCCAAGGTAGCAGAATTCCTTAAACTACTTCGTGATCACCAGTTTTGACGTTAAGTTTCTCGGTGTTGTCATTTCTGCTACTTCTCATTACGTTTGTCATTTCCTGGTTCACTTTCAGTCGACATTCTGCACTTATCAGACATTTCATTCCATTCAACTGATCGTATAATTCGTCTTCATTTTCACAGAAGATAGCAATGTCATCAGCAAATCCTATCATTGATACCTTTTCATACTGAATTTCGATCCCACTCTTGAAATTTTCTTATATTTCCGTCATTGCTTCTTCGCTGTATAGATTGAATAGTAGGTGCGGGAGGGGGGAGGGGGACGGGAATATTGCAACCCTATCTTCGTTTTTAGTCTTCCTGTCTTACTGTTCCCTCCTGGTTCTCTACATGTTGTATGTTACCAGTGTTTCGCTAAAGAGCTTACTTCTATTTTTCGCATAATTTCGAACATCTTGCACCACTCTGCATTGCCAAACTCTTATTCTACGTCGACAAATCATAAGAGTGTATCTTGAGATTTTCATTCCTGCTTCCATTACCAAGTGCAGCATCAAAACTGCCTCTCTGGCACCTTTGTCTTCCCAAAAGCAAACTGATCAACATGTAACTCATCCTCAATTGTCTTTTTCATTCTTACGTACACTGCTCTGGCCAACAGCTTGATTGCACGAACTGTTAATTTAATTATGCAATAGCTCTCACAATGATCTGCCCCTGCTAGCTTCGGAATAATATTTCTAACATGTCAGTTGCATTTTTTTATCAGTTTCTTTTTGTTCAGCATCCGAACAGAATAGCTTTACTCAAGCACACTGGACATAAACATCACCACATGGTTAGTTAATCACCAATAATGTGACATCAACACTTCTCTTTGTGGTTGCAAGTGAGCTCTGCGGAAAAGGATTAGATGAGTGCAGATGAACCGATCTCTGTTACTCTCATAACATTATGCAAGAAGCACTGAGGAGGTTGCAACATCAACTATCAGGGATATGACAGGTAGTTAAGACACTGAGACAGATTGGTTAAGCAAGTGTTGCAGAAAGGAATATTGCTGATAAGTCGTGAACAGCACACCCAATTCGGGCATCATGAATGACATCAAAAAGCAGAGCATCTCCTCAGCGTCATAAATAGTCCACATCACAAGACTAGGTCAGTCGATCAGCAGGTCGATGGGTTTCATGTTGTTCTCATTCGATTCTCTGATTATTGTACCATTTTGTGTATACATTGTTCCAGTACCAATAATACTCCTGCCATTTTATGAGACGAGCAACAATCCATAACCACAGATGATATAAGACAACAACCAGTGCATTGTTCAGGGATCTACCAACACCGTTCCAGCCTGGGGCACAAATTGCTCTAAATTCCAGCATTGCATGGGTCAGGCTGTCTACTGAACTGGTGGCCAGGCTCAGCACATTAACATGACCTCACAGCATCCAACATCACAGTCCACGTGATGGTACAAAATGGGCAGTGACATTTGAGAGACTGCGGACACCCAGAACGGTTTGTGAGACACAGCCATCTCCCAGCAGAGCTACCGATGGGGCGCATCTTACACAACACAGGCAGCAACCCGCTTACTAGAAACACCGGTCTGAGCATAGAGCTGATGAGGTGAGATACACAGCGAGATACGACAGCCTGCATCAGCCACTGAGTTCAGTAGGCCACCAGCTGCCACCCACGAGATGTATTCGGAGAAATAAATGAAGTAATATTTAATCCTGTTTCAACGGGTCTGGCAACGCCACACCGGTTGACAATAGGGTTTCCAGCCTGGGTATGGGCGACCCCAAAAGTTCTTTTTCGTTCGCATTTTTTTTTTTTTTTTGTCAAACTACCAGCCTCTTAACTATTCTTAATCACGTTTTCCAAGACATATGTTAAAGACTTGGCACGATCGAGTTATCTTCCAGCAGATAACCTCACTGCCATTTTCACAGTTTGGTGACATTCGCCTTCAACGAAAACCATAACCAGTTTTTCGACTCTCCTCTACATTGTGGAAGTCTGAATATCTTTACCAACTAAAACAACACCCCACAGGTAAACAGTAGCACCATACCTGAGTTACACGTTTTCTTGCATTCGGCGCAGTAGGGCAGACGTTTTTGCGACCTGTTCTCGTGACGAGAGGCGGGGTAGGGTGGAGGTGGGGGGGGGGGGGCATTAGTTTGGAGCACTGTTAATATTTTGCTATATAATCAAGCATCACAAAGGAAAGTACTCTGCGAAGGCTGTTTTCATTTTAATAAAGTAAAGTTGGTGTCATAAATCAGCAGCTATAAGCGTTGAAAATTACTATCGTACATCAGAAAATTCGCCACATAGTTCAATCTAACTTAGCGAAAGCTATACCTTTATATGTCTACTAGCTCTGGATATATGAAGGGCTTATTTCAATAGTGGTACAAGTCCATTTTTGTTCATTCTGAGATACAGAGTCCTAAAGTTAAACGAGCGCTGAAAAATCTGCAGTTGATATACCAGAAATATTCAAGTATATATACTGGAATATTTCTGGTATCTCAACTGCAGATTTTTCAGCGCTCTTTCAACTTTAGGAATCTGCATCTCATAATGAACAAAAATGGACCTGTACCACTTTTGAAATAAACCCTTCATATGTGGAGTGAACTGTCTTAGGCTTACTCAATCTGTGTATTGCAGGTAGCAATGGCAGGTGCGGATCCAGGGGAAAGGGATACTGGGGATCATAATCCTTCTCCTTGCCCACCATAAAAAAAATTCCATACTCCACAGCTGACTTTCGGAGAATAGCGTTGCTCGAACACCAAGAGGCTCGGAAATACTAAGGCAGACGATATTTTCCAGCTGTTTGCTTAAAGTGTATAGATGGACTTGCGGCTTCACTTCACTGGCTGGAAAGGGTGTTACACACAAGACAACGCACACTTTCACACGTTGACCGTACCTGTTCTCAATAAAATATACTGCATAATTCAGGAGCCCACAGATTTAAACAGCAAACCACAGGGTGTTGAATAATGCGAGAAGGAAAGGGAAAGACCCTTCTCTAACAAAACGAAAGACTTACTTCCTGAATGTAGGTGAGAAAGACTGACAGGAACAGCATATCACTCAGTTACATGGTCACATGGCCACAGTTTGTAGACTTGTGTTTGCAATCTTAGTGCTGTGTTAGCGAAGTACTGATATGCTGAGAGTACACTGCTACACATCAAAAAGTTTTGAATCACCCCAGTTCCCAGAACTCTTGAAGATAGACGTGGACTGTGGATATTGTATCACAGACACAGTCCCTCTGACTGTTCAGAGATGTCACTAAACCCGCCCAAAGATGTAAACAACCATGCACGAGTAGCGCCTATTAGACGGAGGGGGTCCTACAGCCGGTCAGTTCCAGTCATTCCACCAGGAAGTAGGTACACGGCTCGTGTTGTCAGTAGTTCCACCATGCCTAGACGGTCAATACCGCGGTTCGATCCGGTCCGCATTGTTACTTTGTGCCAGGAAGGGCTCTCAACAAGAAAAGTGTCCAGGCGTCTCGGAGTGAACCGAAGTGATGCTATTCGGACATGGAGGAGATACAGAGAGACAGGAACTGTCGAAGACAAGCCCCGCTGAGACTGACCAAGGGCTACTACTGCAGTGGATGACCGCTACCTACCCTGACAGCAATGCCACCTTGTTGAATAATGCTATTCGTGCGGCCACAGGATGTCGTGTTACGACTCAAATGTGCGCAATAGGCTGCATGATGGGCAACTTCACTCCCGACGTCCATGGCGAGATCCATCTTTGCAACCACGACACCATGCAGCGCAGTACAAATAGGCCCAACAACATACCGAACGGACCGCTCAGCATTGGCGTTACGTTCACCGATGAGTGTTGCACATGCCTTCCACCAGACAATTGTCGGAGACGTGTTAGGGAGGCAACCCGGTCAGGCTGAACGCCTTAGACGGACTGTCCAGCGAGTGCAGCAAGATGGAGGTTCCCTGCTGCTTTGGGGAGGCATAATGTGGGGCCGACGTACGCCGCTGGTGGTCATGGAAGGCGCCGTAACGGCTGTACGATACGTGAATGCCATTCTTCGACAGATAGTGAAACCATATCGGCAGCATATTGGCGAGGCATTCGTCTTCATGGATGACAATTCGCGCCCCCATCGTGCACATCTTGCGAATGACTTACTTCAGGATAACGACATCGGTCGACTAGATTGGCCAGCTTGTTCTCCAAACATGAACCCTATCTAACATGCCTGGGATAGATTGAAAAGGGCTGTTTACGGACGACGTGTCCCACCAACCATTCTGAGTGATCTACGCCGAATCGCCGTTGAGGGGTGGGACAATCTGTACCAACAGTGCCTCGATGGACTTGTAGATAGTATGCCATGACGAATACAGGCATGAATCAATGCAAGAGGACGTGCTACTGGGTATTAGAGGTACCGGTGCGTACATAAATCTAGATCACCACCTCTGAAGGTCTCACTATATGGTGGTACCATATGTAATGTGTGGTTTTCATGAGCAATAAAAATGGCTTAAATGATGTTTATGTTTATTTCTATTCCAACTTCCTGTACAGGTTGCAGAACTATCGGAACCTTAGTGATTCAAAACTTTTTTTGATGTGTGTATTTCATATTGAGAAGACGTTATCAAATATCTGAGAGTTCGTTGCCATTAACGTTCTCAAACCAGTTGCATGTTACACGTACATCATGTGATCGAAAGTATCCGGACACCTATTAGTGGATATTAATATGTCATGTGCCCACCCTTCGTCTTTATGACGGCTTGATCTCTGTTGGGGACACATTCAGTCGGTTTTTGAAAGTTGTGGAAAATTGGCAGCCAATTCTTCCCCAAGAGCGGAAACAAAAATGCAAGTCTGGAGTGAAGTCGAAGAGTCAAATCATCTCAAAGATGTTCCACTGGGTTCACGCCGGGACTCTGCACACACCAGTCCATTCCATTGCCTCAGATACTGCCATATGACATGGTGCATTGTCATCCTGATAAATCGCCGTCTGTTCCTCTACCGTACGCCTTGCACAATGCCGTACAATGTGTTCACATCCTTCCGTATTTAGCGTTTTCTTATGCGCAAAAAATGGGATCACACTTTAACCAGGGAAAAATACGCCACCTCCGTACTTCACACTGTTGACACTACACATGATGTCTGTTGAAGTTCTACAGGCATTCGCCAAACCCAAACACTTCCATCGGATTGTCACAGGGTATAGCTTGATTCATCACTTCAAATCACTCCTTTCCAATTCTGACACTACGGCGAGAGATGTGTAATTCAATTATAATTTATTGCTTGAAGGTGGGTTCTGCTTCAGTTCGTCTAGGGGCAGACTTTGTTTCCTAAAATGTGTCACTTTAATTTAAAACAAAACTTTAGAATTGTTACTGACAAGTGACCAGAATACCACTAACTGCTAGGCTGAAACATATGTGCAGGTTTTTAAATCACTAACGCAACTACGAGTGTTCTAAGTCTTCACAAATCAAATTTATTGTCCACTCTAAACGCGTTATAGTTTTCTGATGATCAACACAAGTTATACGAGAAAATATCCGTACCAAAGGCTAGCTAACTGACACACCGATGTGTTGTCGTGCAGGTCGATAAAATAAAGAATTCAGAAAATGATATCACCAACTGCTGCGGCACACTGAAAAATTATCAATGGCCAAACTGATTCCAAATAATTCTAAGTCCTGGGACTGTGCCAGAAATTAAGCCAAAAACTGAACAAAACATGTCAAAGTCCAGATGGAACGCGAAATGTTTTCAAACACCTAAGTCGCGGCTAGACCACCGCTCAAAATGATCGCCTCTGGCCCCAAACTTACGAGGCTGCGACCGACGGACAGACCGCAACAGGTAGATAGACAGACCACTAGGAACCTGGCCGCAGCCTTTTAAAGCCTCGGTCACCCTCTCCAAAGACTGACCCCTTCCAAACTCTCATCGTCTCCTTCCCACGAAAAGTGCACGTAGTGACGTCACAAGGGCCCCTTATATGATCACCGATATAAATTTACTGCTCCTTATACGCACATTTAATTGAAATTCCTATTGCACTACTAGCTGCGTGCTAAAATTCTCCTTCAAAAACAAACATCGTAAAATATTCTAAGTACCATACCTTGCCCACAAACCAGAGTTTAATTATTCACAATTTCAACTTTCAACGGAGAAAGTTCCTTACTCTCTTGGCATCTTTGCTGTTTAGTTTACAGTTACAACTAGAATAACATCTTCATCAGAGTTTTATCTTCTCTTTTCATTCCTGTATTTAGAATTTACGTAATTTTAATGGAATTCAAACTATCGGCAAAACTGTGAAAATTTAACAATAAACAATAAAAATGCTTGACAAAAAATAATAATCGTGGACTCTAAGTAGTATGTGTAGCTAGTAGTACTCCCTGCCAACACATACCACCATGCCGTCAATCTATCTCTATACGTTTCTAAGTTACGAATAATTTTATAAATTTCCAATTACATTGATTCATCTAAATTATTAGAGTTATGGTTCATAAACATATTATCAAAACCAACAATCTGATTCCTCAATCATTGGCCGGCCGAAGTGGCCGTGCGGTTAAAGGCGCTGCAGTCTGGAACCGCAAGACCGCTACGGTCGCAGGTTCGAATCCTGCCTCAGGCATGGATGTTTGTGATGTCCTTAGGTTAGTTAGGTTTAACTAGTTCTAAGTTCTAGGGGACTAATGACCTCAGCAGTTGAGTCCCATAGTGCTCAGAGCCATTTGAGCCATTTGATTCCTCAAGCTCTTTGGTGGCGTGATTGCATTAAAAGCTATAAATTATGAAGTGCATACGTTCTAAATAAATCTATTTATCTCTGTAGCCTCATTGAGATAAATGATAACTTTATATTATTTTTTGTGTAACTAAACCCTCTTTCATAGGACACTACGTGTGTCTCTAAATATACTATGACGGAAAAAATCGCAACACCAAAATATAATTAACGTATAGTTATAAGATTTCGAGAATACGTTTGTCTAGGTAAAATATTCGAGCGATTGACACTGCAAGATCACCGGTTAATTTAAGCGCGAGATAAGCTGTTGCAACTTAGAAATGCTGGTACATTAATAACCGGTGTAACCGCGAGAACTCTGAATGCAAGAAAGCATACGTGCATGCATTGTCTTATATAGGTGCAAAATGTCAGTTTGTGAGATAGAGTTCCATGCCTGTTGCCCTCGTCGCTCAGTACAGGGACTGTTAACGCTGTTTTTGGATGGCACTGGAACTGTCATGCGATTATGTCTCGTTTGTGCTCGATCAGGGACAGATCTGCTGATCGAACAGGCCAAGGCAACATGTCGACACTCTGTAGAGTTCGTTGGGTTACAACAGCGGAATGTGGGAGAGAGCTCTCCTGTTGACAACTCCCCCCCCCCCTCCTCATGAATGGTTGAATGGTAGCACAACTCGTCGAATCAGCAGATTGAGGTACAAATTTGGGATAACCAACAGAATGCTCTTGCTGTCATGCGAAATCGCACTCCAGACTACAACTCCAGGTGTATGTCCAGTATGCCCACCTGTACATGTGAAACATCCCCTTTGAACAAATTATGCAAGACTGTGCTTAAGCTGAAACACAATATTTTTAGCGCAACGCAATCTGACTTTCAAAAATCCCTACAAAAGAAAGGCCCTGACTAACATTAAACTATACCTTTCACAAATCACTAAATCACGTACCTCACAATAATCTTCGTTTCTCCCACTACTGCAATACAGCAAGCGCCACTACTGCCAGCTAAATAAAAGATTCAAACTATGGAAAGCACTAACTACTGATAGGGATAGTTAGCAAATGAAAGATATTAATAGAGAACAAACAATGTATTTACCTTGATATCATCATATATATAGCAGTTCATGACAAATTACAAAACTCCGCCATCTCTCTCCCCACATCCACCACTGCTGGCGGCTCACCTCCAACTGCGCAACGCTACGCGCTGTTCACAGCCAGCTGCCTAACACTACAATGGTTGAGTATTACAACAATGCAAAGCAGCCACAGACTGCACACAGCACAGCCAGTGATTTTTTTATACAGAGGTGGCGTTACCAATAAAAAAACCTAAACAGCCTACTTACATAGCCCCCACGCTACCCACAAAAAATTTTACAAATTTTTTTGGGCACTGGCCAATACATATTTGTTAAAATTTTTCATAATCGTAATTACAATAACAAAGAAATCAAATGCACACACTTATTGATACAATGTTGGTCAAAAGCTAAAATTTTCTCACAGTCCATAAAGACAGTCCTGATCATTCATCACATTGCAGTGTTTTTCTCAAAGTCTGAGCAGTAAAAGAAAATGCACACGGAAGTAGTGGATTTCCATGCAGTCTTGAAGAAGTAGCGTTGTCCTTCCAATGGAAAGACAGTGCTGACTCTTGACATGCTGACAGTTAATGGGCCACAACAGAGCAAACCATCAGCGGAGTCAGTCGAAGTTTTGAAGAAGATTGGTAGGTAGGTCATCACAGAGCAGACCCACTGCAGTCCTGGTAGAGATTACGGTATTGGTGGGCCACCAGAGGCGCAGACCCACTGCAGTCCTTGTAGAGATTGTGGTATTGGTGGGCCACCAGAGGCGCAGACCCACTGTAGTCCTGGTAGAGATGGCCAGCAGCCATCTGTTGTGACTGGGCAGGTGCACAATCACCATTGAAGAGTCTTGCGGATAATAAAGCAAGTCCATAACCACCACTTGTGCACTCACAAAGTTTTTGGAATTGTCCTTAGAACCAGCAATGCTGTTATCTAGTCCCTTGCTGAATTATTAACACATGTGCAAACACTAACAGTCCCTACTTCTCACATATTGTCCATATACTGTGACCAACAGAAACGTGTGCAATGAAATGTAACTTACAAGTTACTTAATTTGATGAACTGGTATCAATTACAATTTTATAGCATAAGAATACAATAACAACGGTACAAAATACATCATTAAAACATAATAATACAGATAACATTTGTAGGAATAGGGGCTTTACAAACGAATAGAAATAAACATATACATCAGTGTTACAGGAATTATGACATGAGTACATACATAAAAGATCAGAATAACTTTCACAGAACAGAATTAATAATGTCTAAACATCTTTACAAAGTAAATAACATATTATTAATGCCAATTGTATTTGAGGATAACAGTATTCCTCATCATAGTGAATGTAACTTAGTATTAGAAGAGAAAAAAGTTCTATGAAACAGTACACAGAGACAGGAAGAAAACAAATACACAAGGGTACACAAACACATAGGATAATAATACAAAAGGAAAGGACAGGGTTTGTTTTACTGCAGTATTTTGCAAACAAAACTTTCTTTACTTCTCGGAGATCTCCCTTCATTCCTCATTATTTCCAAAAAGTCCTATCAATACCTGCTTTCTCTACTCTGTTCATATTTCTTTCAAAATAATTACGGATCATTGTACAATACTCATTTTGGCCCAAAACGTTTTCATATACCTTCAATGCATTTCTTTCCATTCATCACAACTAGTTTCTTATATAGTCTACCCCCTCTTAAGCTAACTTAAATCTACTGAGCTCAGATATTAAACTAAGGGACGAGGCAATGCAGCAGCACAAATCAAGTAACAAACATCAATGACAAAAATTTCAAGCTGGCAAAGCAAGCTACAGTAAATCTAAATTACCAAGCAATTCAACATTACAACTAATATGAGGCAATGCGCAGCAAACAAGAAAAATAAATCAGTAGTAAAACTGGCTTAACAGCGTAATACAAAGTCAAATTCAGTAACATTATGCCTGGCAAACAGCAGCAGAAAATGAAATACCTAAACATGACATAGCTCAAGCAAAAAAAATAGTACACTAAAGATAACAATGCAGATAAGGGAAATGTATAATCACATCTTAATGTCTAAGTAATTAAAGTGGTGCACCACAAAAACTTATTGTAAAAAAAATATTACCATGTACGTGAAAAGAAAATTATGTGTGCAGTTACTGTTACTAGTCCCTTCTTATTGTTCTTTCCTTTCCAAGTGCTCCTTTTTTTTTAAGAATGTGGATTACAAAATTATTATTTAATAGATCTGTTGACAGAAAGTGTTCACATTAGCAAATGCATTTTATTTTATAAAAGCAATGCCGCAACACAGCTCGAAACTAGATATCAAATGAAATAAGCAACTATGAAAAGCGAAGCATAAAAATATCATTCAATAGTCATGTGACATTTCATAAGTTAGTAGAAATTCTCTCAATTCTCGTAGAAAGACGCTTGTCATAATCAGGTGTGCAGATGTAAAAATATTTCTCGTCATTTCATTAGGCATTTCAGTAAATACCGTAAATTAAGAGCTCCACAGTGTAATCATATGTTTTCAAGTTCGACCATGTCGTTTTTGCGATGCTTTCTACAAAGGAATGTCAATAGCGAGGTTAATGGCCTCTTTTTTCTCCACCTAATGGCTGTTTCTCCAGGTGGCTGGCACATGTGGCCGCTCAAGACGCATTACATCAAGGTCACTTACCTTTCTTACCGAAATATTTACGACACCAGTTTGCACTACAGTGGCAGTCTCATATAAAAAAATTCACAGGTCGAGAATTTGCGTTGCAAATGTGTAGAAACAAAATCCTATAAATATAACGGTGTCCAAAAAATTTTCGTCGGCATTGTATTACATTCACGCATTTACACACACTTCATAACTCTTAAAGTACGATTCTAGGTTTCCAACAACCTTTTCCACAAATCAGGGTTCCTAGCCACTACTCATTATGCCTTACCTTATTACACATATAAATATTCGTCGACGCTTCTTCAATATTTCACCATAACAGATATGTAGCATAATCAAATAACTCATATAGCATCAGCTTACTGATCATAAACATACCGCAACAGCATAATACACATAGTCATCGTAATAATATCATAACACCTCAGTCAAATCTCAAAAACGTCGTAGCTTTCTGCAATAATTTCAAACCCTAAAAAATTCTCTGCTCATGTCAAAAGTGTCATCTGCCTCAAACGTACTTTAAAATCATGATCTCATACCAAATGCATCATTCAAAGCTCTCATAGTACCACAATGGCTCCGAAAAAATATGAACAGTTCACAAAGTACAAACAAAATACAATTTCATAAGTGTGAAGTTACCCAACTGTGAAATTGCGTAAACATATGTCACTGATGTAGTAAAAAAAATGTTTATCTCTCAGTTAAATGACCAGATAGCTGTGTAATTTGTGTGTCAGAGAAATATGGTACCGATGTGTAAAGTTGTATAAGCAAATACCATATTAGCTAGGGCTCCTTGTGCTTGCCAAACACATGGTACACAAAGTAAGCGTATACCCCCCTGAGGATTAATGTAATTATACCCGCAGGTGTTACAGATTATTGCAATGGAATGAAATGTATCAGGGAAAACTTTCTTTGTAATTCAAAAATCTTGAAAAATAAATGGTTTAAGTACAAAATTAATCACTCAAATGCGTGTCCTGTAGTGCTAAATGTGCGTCTTGCTGTAAGATAATTCTGTGGAACTGTCGTAGTTATCGTCCTCTGTAAGCAAAGTTCTGCTGAAGTCAATGTACTTACCTCATCATAAACGAAAGTGAAATGCTTTGCTTATAGATATCGTAGTTATTACGTACCTTACCGTGATCAAGAAAGTACTATAATGTAACGTATTGTTGTGCTACAGAAAAGGCTGTCTCATTGTAGCTATACCACAAAAGTTACTACTAAAACATGTTTTTCTTTCCAGAAGAATTCAGAAGGCTGTGCAGATATAAAACAGATACACCGCAAAAGCAACATTGTAAATTGTCACTCATTAGTAGCGTCGTGATAAAACCGTGTAGTTGTCACATAAACTAACCTCTGTGTCATCTGGTATCTCTCAGAAAGCACTTTAGTTTCAGAATGTATTTTCAAATAAACCAAAATGCTGCATTAAAATCTCAAGTTAAAAAAGCACATTATCTCTCAATAAACGGTTTTACGTGTGAAATGTGGTGTAAACCTTTGCTCTTCCTAGTACGCAGAGTTTCAACTTTAACGCAATTGTCAAGTGGTATACGTCGGTAAAGAATACTGGAATTTTTCTCAAGGTTAGCGTCTATGTTATTTTTCTCGGAGCCAGCCGGCGCACGTGGCTGCCTGTGGTGCGAGTCATTGTCTGCTATCTCTTTGTTGCCGCGCGTCGTTATTGCGGTTAGGAGACCTAACTTCTACAAATTCACTTTGACGAGAAGGCCCTGCCCTGTTTGAAGCTCGCCAGTTCTGATGGAATTCAGGTCTGTCGTTACGATCACATCGTCTGTCGTCATGTCGGTAGTTCCTGTAGTTTCTTGTTTGTCGGTCATGTGGTGGAGAATTTCTCCTGGAATCGTAACTGCGCGCTGAACTGTTGCGTCTGAAAGTATTCTGTCTCCCTTGATAATAATAGTTCTGGTTACCATATTGTCTGTTTCTCTGATTGTCTCTGTAATAGTCATTACCGCGGAGAGGTGATCTTTCCCTGTAATTATTACTACTCTGCCAACGGTTGTCATACGGGTGATGTCTGTTTTGGTCGCGATTTACGTTATAAGAATAGCCTTGTCGTGTATTGTTTCTGTCATCGCGGAATTGTGGCAGATGTGACCTGTAATTGTTGTGCTCCTGTTCCGCGATTGTCAGTGTCGATTTCCAGTTCTTGTAACAGTCCCTGAAAAGCTTCAATGTCGTCTTTGCAACGTCCTGCTAAAATAATATGTCGTAAATGTTCAGGCAATTTGAGTAAGCAAATGCGGATGAGTTCTGAGGGGCTGTATGGGTTTGAAAGATACTGATTCTTATGCAACATGTCTTCAAAATATTTGACAAGACTGAAAAATTCTGATTGTTCAAAGTGTTTCATCATCATGATGCTATGTTTTACTCGGTCTTGTGTGGCTTGAAACCAATATGCTGAGAGGAAGGCATGATAAAAATCTCCTTCACTGTGACAATCGTGAATGACCGATCGCATTCTTACAGCTGGTTCATTCTCCAAGTAGCCACACATAAATTCTAACCTGAGCTCCAATGACCAGTAGGGGGGAAAACAATGAGAGAATTGATGGAGCCACGCTTGTGGATGAATGTCGTTGGCAGAATTCTTAACTGTTTTGAATTTACGTGTAGTAATGAACAGCTTATAGTCAAAGTCATCATGTCGGCGAGTCGCATATCGGTCATTGTTACGTCGTTTCGGCGGTTCCACTTCAAAATTCGGTGCACATTGCCAGTTTCTTTCATAACTTCCGAAATGCCCTGTGTTATTATTTTGCGTCTTTTCCGTATTTCTATGTCCCTCTTCCCGTGTTGGAGCGCGAGTGTCCTCTGAAATACGTAATTCTTGTATTACCTGTGTCAGCTGATCTTGTACTTCCCGGATTTCTACTTGGTGCTGCGTATTAATTTGATTCTGATTTTGTTTGAATTTCCTAATTTGTTCGCACTCTTCTGTGTCATTAAAGACTACCGGTTTTGTGTCATTCAGATTGTCATCTACCTTTGTAGATAAGTTAGTGAACTGATCTGAAAGTTCGGCTACTTTATCCGATAGTGTACTTATTTCCTCAGTGTGTTTTTCTGAACCAAGTTTCAGAGTATCTACTGTGTCCTTTAAGTTTTCCTGAGTTTTTGCAAGTTGCGTAACCGAATCGGTAGATGCAACTGAGTCAAATTTAGCTTGCAAGGTCTCATGATTTTCATGAACAGTAGTTTGCAGTTCTTTTATGGCTGCTTCGTGATTCTGTAGTGCATTTTCATGACGCGAAAAAATAGGTTGGAAATGCTCACAAATTTGTGTTTTTACGTCATTACAGACTTTTTGACATTTCGATTCAATGTGATGTAACTCAGTAGTTAAATCCTCACGTGTTTGTTCAAGAGTTTGCTCCAATAAGTCTAACTTTTGAAGATTTTGTTCCATTGCGTCTAACTGTTGCTGTGTTTGTCTCTGATTTTGTTCCATTGTGTCTAATTTTTCAAGCTTTTGCTGTGTTTGTCTCTGATTTTGTTCCATTTGTTGCATTAATTGCAATAATAACGTATTAGTGTCCGGAATCTGTTTCTCTATGCTTTTTGGCAGTGCATTTTCACCGGCAACATTCACATTTTGACAAGCAGAAAATGTGTCTTGACTCATTTGAGAAAACGGTGAGGACCCAAAACCTAAGTCTACAGTATTTGCAATATTGTGTTCTGTCATTCTCGATTCCTGAGGCGAGCTGTTGCCGACCGATCGATCGATAATGCTTCCCTCTTCACTAATTGTTTCCCTGTCCACGCCATTGTTTGCAGCACGCTCCATTTCCCTATGCACAATTACCAAATTACTAATTTGAACATCAGTTAATTCATTACTCGGTGGCGCTAACACACTGCTTTCATTTTCACTGTCATTTCTCAGTTTACTTTGGAGACTAGTATTACGTTTTTCACACGCCATTGTTGTCACAGTATTTCACACGACAACACAGAAAAACACAATTTGAAGAGCAAAAATAGGGGAACACAATAACATAGCACTGAAAATAATATCTAGTTGATTGCAGCTGCGAAATACTTGGTGCAAATCTACATGCATACCACAACTGTTTTACTGTACAACAATGAAAGACTGCAACTACAAAGGAAATTTTCTCTACAATTACGCGCTAGCAATAAACAAAAGCTACACTAATTACACAAACTACAAGAAAAAAATCAGAAGATTCCAGTGAGGTATCCAGGCTAAGGGTCGACATATGAAACATCCCCTTTGAACAAATTATGCAAGACTGTGCTTAAGCTGAAACACAATATTTTTAGCGCAACGCAATCTGACTTTCAAAAATCCCTACAAAAGAAAGGCCCTGACTAACATTAAACTATACCTTTCACAAATCACTAAATCACTTACCTCACAATAATCTTCGTTTCTCCCACTACTGCAATACAGCAAGCGCCACTACTGCCAGCTAAATAAAAGATTCAAACTATGGAAGGCACTAACTACTGATAGGGATAGTTAGCAAATGAAAGATATTAATAGAGAACAAACAATGTATTTACCTTGATATCATCATATATATAGCAGTTCATGACAAATTACAAAACTCCGCCATCTCTCTCCCCACATCCACCACTGCTGGCAGCTCACCTCCAACTGCGCAACGCTACGCGCTGTTCACAGCCAACTGCCTAACACTACAATGGTTGAGTATTACAACAATGCAAAGCAGCCACAGACTGCACACAGCACAGCCAGTGATTTTTTTATACAGAGGTGGCGTTACCAATAAAAAAACCTAAACAGCCTACTTACACATGTTGGTTGCAGGCACTCAACTGGCTTCCTTCTACACACGGCCATCATTGGCTCCGAGGCGGAACTAGCTTTCATCACAAAACACAACAGACCTCCACCCTGCCCTCCAATGAAGTCTCGTTTGACACCACTGACATCGCAACGTGGCTAGGGGTCAGTACAATGCACGCTACAGGATGTCTGGCACGGAGCTGTCCTTGGAGTAACAGATTTTTTACAGTTCCTGCCAAGTGCTTGCTGCTGCAGGTGCAGTGCGATGCGCCAGATCCATAAACGAACGTCTTCACTCTCAATAGTGCCACGTTGCCGTCCGGAGCCCGTTCTTCTTGAGACCGTACATTCCCGTGAACACCGCTTCCGACAGTCACATACAGTGGCTACATTCCCTCCAAGTCTTTCTGCAGTGTCGCGGAAGGAACATCCAGCTTCTCGTAGCCCTATTACACTACCCCATTCAAACTTAGTGAGATGTTGATAATGGTGCCTTTGTTACCCTAATGACATTCTTGACTTACATCAACACCCCGCGTCCAATCTCAAAGGTAATTAACGCTCATGACCGTTACAGGATACATTTAAAGCAAACCTGATTTACATTCTCATAGTAGCGCTACTAGCATTACTGTTACGTGACTGATCCGAAATCTGAATAGACATCATCTCTCTGATGTAGAAACACGCCTATCAACTTACGTTTATGTCGCACAACACCTTTTTCTTTCGATTTTTTTCCGTCAGTGTAGTATGGTTTGCGTTGCAGATATGCAGATGTTTACAAGCAACTGAAGCTTTACAATGGCCACTGACTGCTGACGTTACGGCTTCGCGAAAAAAAAACCACACGTGTTTCGCACTTTGTTTGAAACCACGTCGACGTACCTCGTGGCGAGGCTTTTGGCAGAGCAGAAGACGCCCTCGGTCAGCGGCCAGAGGCAGCGTGCGGTTCTCTCACATGCCGTGCATGTGTGTAATTCAAACGCCACGTCCGACCAAATTGCATTCCGATAGGCCTGCACAGATATGCCTTGTACTGTAGCACGGACATCCACTGTACAGTCGCTCTTTTCACTACCTCAAGCCTGTCTTATCACTGGCAACAGAGATGTATGGTTTATGAGAAGCTGATTGACCACTGTACCCCGTCTCATTTTATCTTCCTACGCGCAGTCGTTGAGCTAGCTAGATTTGGTGGTAGAACTATGGAATTCATAAGCGATTTCCTCTGCAGATTTCATGCGATTGTTTACAACAATGCCTGGCTGCCCCTTTCCGTACGTACATGAAATCTGCCTGGTCTTGTTTTGGCTGTGGTTGTCCCTTGCCATGAGGCGCCATGTCACGAACTGCGCGGCCTCTCCTGCCGGAGGTTCCGGTCCTCCCTCGGGCATCGATGTGCATGCTGTTCTTAGCATAAGTTAGTTTAAGTAGTGTGTAAGTCTAGGGACCGATGACCTCAGCAGTTTGGTCCCTTAGGAATTGACACACATTTGAACATTTTTGGTTGTTCCTCCCCGATTCCACTTCACACTCACATTACCAACAGCCGACTTGGGCAGCCTTAGAATCGCTGACAGGTAGCCGATTTTTTTTTTTTTTTTTGTTTTTTTTTTTTTTTTTTGTTATTCAGATAACATCCAGTGACTAAACTGTGTTCGAAGTAAGTCACCTCTCCTGACTGAACCACTCTCCTTTTACTGTTTCTATACTGACAATACAATTCTCCCCGCCTCATTTAATAATGGCAGGTCCGCCTCCCGTTACATCTCGTGCTCAATTCCACTTTACGTAGGAGTGTCCCGATACTCTCAATCAAATTTTTGGACAGATTCTTTTCAAATGCTGGGTTGCTCTGAACCGCAGTTTCTTGGAAACAATGCTGAAACTATGTACTGAGCACTAACGTAAACAAATTATAATTATATCAAAATATTTAGTGTTTGTTCTTACTATATTAACACTTAACTGGTCTAGTGGGGTCTGACAGACCCCAGAACTTTTTTTTCTACACATACCTCTATATCTAGGCAACAGATGGCGCTGGCGGTTTTGGTATTCTCTAATGGTCTGTAGATGACTCTGTGCGCGCCATTACATTGAATTCACTGCAAACGGTTTGTCAGTTTGGAGCGGTCCGGGATGTGTGAGACCCCATCAGAGCGTTAACTTTAGTGTTTTTTCCATTAAGGTGAACATTTTCTAGGAAACTTTCTCCTAATTTTTGCTCTAAACTTTTGTAATATCTGCAGGAGTTACGGTGCCATGGCTCGGAGGAAGTATTTGACAGAAGAAGAAATACAGCGTCTACTTGATGACCCACCTCTCAGTGATATCAGTGAGAATGAGTTATCATCTTCCTCGGAAATCTCAGATCGTATAGTGGACCCTGGTGACATATCATCTTCAGATGAAACTGACGTCACCGAATAAGAAGATTGTGTGGCCACTTGTGATTCCAACTAAGGGAAGAATAAATGTTTCAAGTGGAGCAAGAATCCCCCTGCACTTGGACGTACACGTGCGCATAACATTGTTATCAGATTACCAGGTGTTCGTGGAGCTGCAAAGGATGTCCGTGACAATGACGTTTTAGGTACTTGGCAATTATACTTCACTGACACCATGCTACAAATTATAGTGAATCATTCAAATGACAAAATCCGTCAAGTGAGAAGCATGTATAAACAGCTTCTGCTATCATTTGTGGGTGATGTTGATATGATTGAAATCAAAGTAGTGGTAGGGCTGCTATACCTGGCAGGTGTATTGAAATCAGAAATCAAAGCTGTTTCTAGCCTTTTTCCTTCAGATGGGACAGGTAGAGAGATCTTCCGGGCCACTATGAATGTCAAGAGATTCTTGTTCATTCTTGCAGCCTTGCGGTTTGACTGTGCCGAGACTCGAGCAGATCGAAGGGAAACAGATAAAGTTGCTCCTATTTGTGAAATTTGGGATGCATTCATCCATAATTGTATTCAGTATTTTGTTGTTGGAAGCTTTGTGACTGTTGACGAAATGCTGGTACCATTTCGGGGACGATGCTCTTTTAAAATGTACATGCCTAAAAGAACCTAATAAATATGGAATAAAAGTTCTACGCCTTGCAGATTCCAGGAACTTCTATATGAATAATGCTTTCATTTATATTGGTTCAGAAAGTGAAGTTCGCATAAACATGTCAGTGACAACGCAAACAGTGCTGCGATTAATTGAACCCATCAAAGGGACAAATCGAAATTTGACTGTTGACAATTGGTTCACCTCCATTGAACTTGCTGAGAAATTGAAAACACAGAATCTCACCATCCTGGGAACAGTGAGAGCCAACAAACGTAAAACTCCACAAGAATTCAAAACTAGCCGGCCTAGACAAATTGGATCTATTCTCTTTGGACATACTGCAGACCTCACGCTTTGTTCAGATATTCCGAAAAAGAACAAAGCAGTTATTTTATTGTCTAGCATGCATCACGACCAGAAATTAACAGACTCTGGAAAATCTGAAATGATAACCAACTACAATGATACAAAGGGTGGAGAGGATACACTTGACCAGTTGTGTGGTACGTACACTACTTCGAGACGCGCAAGGAGATGGCCTATGACTATTTTCTTCGCAATGTTGGACATTGCTGGTGTAAGCAGTGCTATTGTGTCATACTGCAAGCCTAATTCAACAGCACACTTCATTAGGCATGACACTTATCAAAATGCGTCTGGATAGACGTGAAACCAGATAGGTAGCTGCAGCAGGTTGTTGCAAAAAAATAGAGGTGGAGACGAAGGAATGGGGAGTCCAGAAAGGGTCGTAGTCAGTTGTGCCCTCGAGAGAAATACAGGAAGACAAAATTTTCTTGTGTGTAGTGTCATACGTCGCTTTGTTTGGAACACAGTGTATGTATTTACCCAGACTGTGCAAAATAACATGGCTTATTTTACATGCACAATTTAATTATGTAATCACACATAATTTATGTATATACAAATAGTTCATGTATTACACATTCACATGTAATAATATGTATCATATTTGACAAGTAAATGCAATTATTTGTGATAACATCTTATTTTCAATCATTGGGGTTTCTCAGACCCCACTAAGAGTTTTAATGCAATTTTTTTTCACCGGACCAGTAGGACTGGTGGCGCATTTGACGTTTGAGTGACTGTATCTTCTGTTTGCGGAGGTTGAAGCGGAGGAGGAGGAGGACAGCAACAAATGGCTCCACTCGCCCTTCCCTTGCCCGCTAACCGATCTCTGGATCCGCACCTGGGCAACGATAAGGTAACTTGACAATACTATGCAAATATTCTCTATGCAGCAGAGTTATCACACTGGCTGCACGTGTCGAGCTAAACCTGAGTGACGGTTTCTACGCTGACTGCCGCGAGAGGGCGCCTGAACGGCCGCGACGCGAGGATCCTCTGCTCGCCGCGCCTGCGCTCTCCAGATTAGCCTTACAGCAAAACTCCGCGGCGGAACTTGAGTACAGCAAATTTCGAGCGGCAATAATTTGATGTAAATAGCTCCCAACTTGCAGGAGACAACAGCGGCCCCTAAACTAACTGTTATTATTACTGTTATGTCCGCCGTAATCAGCATAGTCATGAAGAGAAACACTTTCAAACTGCAATTTGTATTTCATTATTTTCCCTGGGATTACGGCGCAGCCCTCCACGTCTATTGCCCGTAACAGTATTCATGAAGAGGACGCATACGAGAAGTCTTCCCCGCTCCTCCCTGACTTTCGCTCTGTCCGGTAAACACCGAGGCAAGAAACGCGAGCCGGCCGCCGCAGCTAGCTAGGCTACATCCCTGAATGCTCTCGGCGCTCGGATCGTCGCTGTAAGGCAAGACAAGGCAAGGCGCCACCGAGATAACGGGTTCCTTCCCATGTAAGGAGGACAAACCTGCCTCTCGCTCTCAGACAGAATCCGCACAACTTCCTTAACAAGCGATGAGAACCTGTCACATGGTATCCACTCCTTATGGTACTACGACCGTCACATGTGTGCACTGTATGTTTGTGCTTCACTGACGCTTATCCAGGAACTTACCAGAGCTCTCACTAAAAGAAGTAGAGAAGAATGTGGCTTCAGTGCACTAATTACTACAAAGAGTAAAACACACTCTTACTTAAAATCAATTCACCCTCACAATCACACAACCACAAATCCTTTAAAACATATCAGATTTCATCAAATGTTCAAAAACGTTCTACTAAAACCCGAGTAATACGTGAACGAGCTACAATAACTACAGAAGGATCACCCACAAGAAACATGGATTAACTCGCGAACTTGACAGTAACTAATTAAATGCTCCGTCTTAATATTTTAGGGAGAAACTGCGACATTTCACATTCGTCTTATTGTCAGCAAAAATAGAGGGGAAATATGCATATAGTTTAGCCGCTGCATACTTGACTGAAAATAAAATACAGTCAATTTAAATATGACGCCCTGTGAACTGCACGCCACAAGCGCTACACAATGTGCGGTTATCATGTTGGAGCAAGACGCCATTCATTCGTAGGGCAACCCTATGCGAAGTCGAAAGAAGGATCCCGTCTGTCTGACCTCAAGGAGGTACTCCAAGGCCGAATTATCGACTTTAATAGGCTTAACTTATTGTCATTTACTAAAGGCCACTCTTCTCTCCCTCTCTCAATGACTCTCTACCTTTCTTGTGAGAAGGTAGCATGTTACATTTGCTAAGCCTTTTCCCTTAAATCCCATTTACGCTGGTACGCAGTAGGATACTTCCATTCCTAGAAGGGAGTCCTCGATATTCTGGACTACTTTATACGCCGGTTGCAGGCGTAGTGCAGTGTTAAGGGAAAGATAATCGCCTTCGGAGCCAAGTGCTATTGACATTAAGACGCACACACACACACAAACACATTTGCACTACTATACACTGAGGGGACGAAAGCTATGAGATACCTCCCAATATCGCGTCGGCCCTCCATTTATCCGTCGCAGGGCAGCAGAGCGGCGTGGCATGGACTCAAAAAGTCACTGGGAGTCCCCTGCAGAACTACTGACAAGGGAATCTCCCCATCGCACCCCCCTCAGATTTAGTTATAAGTTGGCACAGTGGATAGGCCTTGAAAAACTGAACACACATCAATCGAGAAAACAGGAAGAAGTTGTGTGGTAATATGAAAAAATGAGCAAAATATATAAACTTAGTAGTCCATGAGGAAGATATTTAACATCAAGGCTAGCGTGACCTCAGGAGCGCCGTGGTCCCGTGGTTAGCGTGAGCAGCTGCGGAACGAGTGGTCCTTGGTTCAAGTCTTCCCTGGAGTGAAGATTTTAATTTTTTATTTTCAGTTTATGTGACAAACTACTATGTTTTCATCAGTTTTTTGGGAGTGATTATCACATCCACAAGAAAACCTAAATCGGGCAAGGTAGAAGAATCTTTTTACCCATTCGCCAAGTGTATAAGTTAGGTGGGTCGACAACAAATTCCTGTCATGTGACGCACATGCCGTCACCAGTGTCGTATAGAATATATCAGACGTGTTTTTCTGTGGAGGAATCGGTTGACCTATGACCTTGCGATCAAATGTTTTCGGTTCCCATTTGAGAGGCACGTTCTTTCGTCTACTAATCGCACGGTTTTGCGGTGCTGTCGCAAAACAGAGGCACTGAACTCATTACAGTGAACAGTGACGTCAATGAACGAACGGACAGATCATAACTTTGCTAAAATAAAGAAAGTAAATTTTTCACTCGAGGGATGACCTGAACCAAGGACCTCTCGCTCCGTAGCTGCTCACGCTAACCACGGGACCACGGCGATACTGTGCCTATGCTCTCCTTGATATTGCTTATGTTGGACATGGACTACTCTGTTTGTATATTTTGCTTATTTTTTCATAGTTCCACACAACTTCTTCCTGTTTTCTCGATTGATCTTTGTTCAGTTTTTCAAGGCCTAGCCACTGTGCCAACTTATAACAAAATCTGAGGGGGGTGCGATGGGGAGGTTCCCTTGTGAGCCGTGCTGCCTCTACAGCCGTCCATAATTGCGAAAGTGTTGCCGGTGCAGGAGTTCGTGCACGAACCAAATACTCGATTATGTCCCATAAACGTTCGTGGGATTCATGTCCGGTGATCTGCGTGGCCAAATCCTTCACTGCAATTGTCCAGAACATTCTTCAAACCAATGGCGAACAATTGTAGCCCGGTGACACGACATCGTTCTTTTTTTAACATTAAGTCGATGGCTGTAAATGGTCGCCAAGAGGTCGAACTTAGGTCTTTCCAGAGGACCCAGTCCATTCCATGTAAACACAGCCCACACAATTATGGAGCCAACGTCAGATTGCATAGTGCCTTGTTCAGAACTTGTGTCCGAGGCTTCGTGAGATTTGTGCCACACTCGCACGCTACCATCAGCTCTTATCAACTGAAATTGCGACTCATCTGAGCAGGCTACGGTTTACCAGTCGTCATGACCGATATGGTCACGAGCCCAGGAGACGCGCTGCAGGTGATATGATGTTTGCCAAGGCACTCGCGTCGATCGTCTTCTGGCCTAGCCAACCAACCATAGCTAACTACCACCAATTCCGCTGCACTGTCCTAACAGATACGTTCGCCGTACGTCCTATATAGATTTCTGCGGTTATTTCACGCAGTGTCGCTTCTCTGTCAGCACTGATGGCTCTGTGCAAACGCTGCTGCTCTCGGTCGTTAAGTGAATGCCGTAGGCCACTACGTTGTCCGTGGTGAGAGGTGCGGCTTGAAATTTGGTATTCTCGACACACTCTTAATGCTACAAATTCTCTGAATACTGAATTCCGTGACGATTCCGAAATGGAATGTCTCATGCGTCTACCTCCAACTACCATATTGCGTTCAAAGTCTGTTAACTCCCGTCGTGCGGCCACAACCACGTTGGTCACGTTTTCACATGAATCACCTGAGTGCAAATGACAGCTGCGTCAACGCACTGCCCTTTTCTAAAATGGTTCAAATGGTTCAGAACACTATGAGGCTTAACATCTGAGGTCATCAGTCCCCTAGAACTTGGAACTACTTAAACCTAACTAACCTAAGGACATCACACACATCCATGCCCGAGGCAGGATTCGAACCTGAGACCGTAGCAGTCGCGCGGTTCCGGACTGTAGCGCCAAGAACCGCTCGGCCACCGCGGCCGGCTGCCCTTTTTTTACCTTTTTTTTACGCGATACTACCGCCATCTGTGTATGTGCATATTGCTATTCCACGAGTTTTGTCACGTCACTGTACAATAAATACGGGGTCTGATCAAAAGTATCCGAACACCTATTAGTGGTCTATATGTGTCTACTACACTTCGCCTTTACGGCCTGAGCTCTGCTGGGAACGCTTTCATTGCGGTACTCACCCACTGTGTTACCACCGAGGGCCTGATGATTGCATAATGAAATACCAATTCCGGTTGCTTCTGGAAAAAATCAGACATGAAAATACAGCAATTGGTTTATTTCTTGCTGATTATTTGGCGCAAGTCAAATGGTTCAAATTGCTCTGAGCACTATGGGACTTAACTGCTGAGGTCATCAGTCGCCTATAACTTAGAACTAATTAAAGCTAACTAACCTAAGGACATCACACACATCCATGCCCGAGGCAGGACTCGAACCTGCGACCGGAGCGGTTGCTCGGCTCCAGACTGTAGCGCCGAGAACCGCACGGCCACTCTGGCCGGCTGGCGCAAGTCATATTAATTATTTTTCTTTATTACATTTATAATCCTACATGTCTGTTAATGTCTTTCAGATCCCTTAGCGAACAAGCCGTCTTTTGAATAGTTTATCTTTAAACTGAATGGCATATTATGTTGGCAAGACAACTGACGACAATAATTAGAAGTTGGTCATAACTACTAGTCATTGTTGGAAAGTCAGTAATGCTGTGAAAGCAATAACTCCGTATTATTTTGGAGGTAATCGTATTTCCATAGGCCAAAATAGTTCCAAGTGAACATATGTTTCCTTTGTAAACAGAATAAATATGCAAGGTATTGCTCTCTATTACAGCATGGATTCAACATTATCTGTTAGAAGCAAAAGAATATCATCATGAGTCAGCACAAGTGATCAAAATTTTTAATTAACAATTTCCGAATGTCTTCTAAATGAACCTTCTCTGATGAGGAAGATGACAGTGATTCAGACATTGCTTGTCCTCAGGATAATGAATCCTCGACTTCTGGAAATCAGTGATTATTCAGATGAGACAGACTACAGAGGAAATGAATTCCTTAGTGGTTTCGATGGAGCTCAGTGATGTAAGACACTGTCACCATCCATGAAAATCCGTATACACATTATCATGAACATTCCACCTCCCCAGTAAAAGATACTGTAATTGTAGTTTATAAGACAGCATGGGACTAATGTATCCCGCAAAGAATGCTAGAGGAGATAGTGTATTGTACTAATTTAGAAAGTAGGGCATTGCTATAAATCAGGGGAAAAAATGGCAGAAGGTTAGTCGGAGGAAACGAATGCATTTCTTCGATTCTTTATTATTGCTGGTGTAGATATAAACTGTGAAGTGCAAATCAGGGAGCTATTTCACGAAACGTTCGCAAATCCTACTTGCTTGGTCACAGTACTGAGACGACAAACGGACTAGAGAGGCTGGGAGGCTGGTTAACAAAGAGGCACCAGTTCGCTGCCTTTGGGAACTTTTCATACATAACAGCCCACAGAGGATGCATCCCGATAGAGGTGTAACTACTGACAACCAGCTTGTCTCCATCAGAGGCCGTTGCAAGTTTAGCCAGGACATTCCCAGAAATATTTTGGCATTGCGATTCTTTGATTTCGTTTGCCAGAGATGGTTTGATTTAAACAGGAAAAGTCCCTAATCAGACGAAGCAAATCAGTGTGGCTTCTACTAAATCAGTATAAACATGGCTAATCATTTCGGGCTCGTGTTTTCGCGATGTTTCGGTAGTGACAACCATCGGACGAAAGTAAAGAGTTTCGCGGTTGTGAAGTAGTACGTGTGACTGTTGTTGCGGGTTTTCGCGAGGCCATATACTTCTACATCTGCGTCTACTGCTGGTACCACTAACTGACCCCCCCCCCCCCCCCCACATATCCTTGTTGCACTAACAGATTATTAATCATTGTGACTGACCTACGACGTTCGGCTCTATCGTTCTTCCGTCGTTTCATTTCTGTGGGTATTACCTGGTCTGACTGTTGTTACCTGGACCCACCACTCTCAAAAGCAGGATCTTTCAAGTTTGACTGTTTTTACGGGTTTTCGTGAGATAATATACTGCTGAATTCTTAATAATTGTGACTAACCTACGACGTTCGATTCTTTCGTGCTTCGGTCATGCCGTTGTTGTCGGCATTACTGTTGTTACTTACACCTAGAACTCTCAAAAACAGTATCTTCCCAGTATTAAAAAGAAGCTGGCGTCTTTCCCACTTTGTGCACGTTACCGACACTGAAGTAACGAATGTCATCGGCTAGCGATATGCACTTATACAGATGGCGGTAGCATCGCGTACACCAGGTATAAAAGGGCAGTGCATTGGCGCAGCTGTCGTTGGTACTCAGGTGAGACGCGTGAAAAGCTTGCAGTGTGGTTATAGCCTCGTGATAGGAATTAACAGACTTTGAACGAGGAATAGCAATTGCAGCTAGGTGCATGGAATCGTTAGGGAATTCAATATTCCGAGACCTGCAGTGTCCAGAGGTGCCGAGAACACCAGCTTTGACGCATTACCTCTCACTATGGACAAGGCAGTCGTCGACGGCCTTTACTGACAAGGGGGGGCCGCCAATTGTGAAATTCAGATTCGATTCATACTGCGCATAATAACAGCTCATGGCCACAGTTGTAATGTGGCAAAGCACCAAGATGCACTTCTCAGCCGTTGTCGAGAAAATCGACAGTTAAAAGAAACCGTTGCGGTGAAATACTCTCTACGATTAATAGTTTTCTAAAGCGTCGTGGCGCAGCGGTAAGCGCTCGGGTTCGTAATCCGAAGGTCGCCGCATCGAATCTCGCGCCATGCAACATTTTTTTTATTATTAGATTTTTGTAATTCAAATATATATATATATATATATATATATATATATATATATATATATATATATATATATATATATATATATTTGAATTACAAAAATCTAATAATAAAAAAAATGTTGCATGGCGCGAGATTCGATGCGGCGACCTTCGGATATATATATATATATATATATATATATATATATATATTAATGAATTGCTTATGCATGTTGGTGAAGGCGGATCGGTCTCCAATTGTACCGCCTCCATTTTTCCGTTTGTTTAACAGGGTGTACCAAAGCTCTCACGTCCGCACTGATTTTCGACGATGTTATAAGTTGCGCTAGGGACCGCATCTACCTTCTTTCGAAGTTAGCAGGCAACTACGCTGTTATGCGGCGGCTCGTTTCGGCCCATTCAACATCTGTCCTTCACGTGTAACGAGCGAGTAACGGAGTTTATATTTCATACCTGCCACAGCGAATTTGTGTTCGTGGGGTCTCTAATCTAATTCGAACGTTTGACTTGGGCTATACGTATTCGTTTCGGAATATCGTTTCTACGTCTTCCGTTAACTATACGTGGTTAACATTATGAAGACAATTAATAACATTTGTGAAATACAACTTTGTTTGCGGAAAACATAATTATGTTCGAAGTCGCCAGTTTCTCCACGACAAACGACTTTCAACAACTTATTATATGCATAATTGTTGCAACTGATTGCCATATATATATATTTGAATTACAAAAAACAAACACTAAAGAAAAAGTTGCATGGTGCGAGATTCGATCCGGCGACCTTCGGATTACAAACACGAGCGCTTACCGCTGCGCCACGACACTGTGGAAAATTACTAATCGTAAAGAGCATTTCACCGCAACGGTTCCTTTTACCTGTCGATTTTCTCGACAACGGCTGAGAAGTGCATCTTGGTGCTTTGCCACATTACACCTCTGGCCATGAGCTTTTATTATGCGCAGTATGAATCGAATCTGAATTTCACAATTGGCGGCCTCCCCTTGTGAAAGAAAGAAGCGGCGTTTGTGTAAAGTTGTCAGTACTAACATACAAGCAAAATTGTGTGAAATAACCGCAGAAATCTGTGTGGGAAGAACGAGAAATGTATCCTTCAGGGTAGTGCGGCGAAATAAGGCGTTAGTAGGCTATGGCAGCAGACGACCGACGCGAGTGCCTTTGCCAACAGCACTACATCGCCTGCAGAGCCTCTCCTGGTTTCGTGACGGTATCGGTTGGACCCTAAACGAGTGTAAAAACCGTGGCCTGGTCAGGTGAGTCCTGATTTCAGCTGGTAAGAGCTGTTGGTAGGATTCGAGTGTGTCGCAGAGCCTATGAAACCATGGACCCAAGTTATCAACAAGGCACGGTGCAATTTGGCGATGAATCTGTAATGGTGTGGCCTGTATTTACGTGGACTGGACTGAGTCCCCTAGTCCAACTGAACCAATCATTGACTTCAATTCACTATGTTCGCCTACTTGGAATCCATTTGAGGCCATTCATGAACATTATGTTTCCAAACACAACGGAATTTTTATGAATGCGGTTGGTTTGAAGAACATTCTGGACTATTCGAGTGAATGGTTTCCCCACGCACATCAGCATGAATCCCACCGAACGTTTGTGGGGCATAATCGAGAGGTCAGTTCGTACACAAAAACGCGAACTGGCAATACTTTCGCAATTATGGACGGCTATAGAGACAGCATGGCCCACTATTTCTGAAGAGTTCTTCCGACGTCTTGTTGAGTCTATACCACGTCGAGTTGCTGCACTACGCGGGGTAAAAGGAGATCCAACACCATATTAGGAAGTATTCTATGGCTTTTGTCACGTCAGTATACAGGGTGAGTCACCTAACGTTACCACTGGATATATTTCGTAAACCACATCAAATACTGACGAATCGATTTCACAGACCGAACGTGAGGAGAGGGGCTAGTGTAATTGGTTAATGCAAACCATAAAAAAATGCACGGAAGTATGTTTTTTAACACAAACCTACGTTTTTTAAAATGGAACCCCGTTAGTCTTGTTAGCACATCTGAACATATAAACATATACGTAATCAGTGCCGTTCGTTGCATTGTAAAATGTTAATTACATCCGGAGATATTGTAACCTAAAGTTGACGCTTGAGTACCACTCCTCCGCTGTTCGATCGTGTGTATCGGAGAGCACCGAATTACGTAGGGATCCAAAGGGAACGGTGATGGACCTTAGGTACAGAAGAGACTGGAACAGCACATTACGTCCACATGCTAACACCTTTTTATTGGTCTTCTTCACTGACGCACATGTACATTACCATGAGGGGTGAGGTACACGTTCGACGGGCGTTTCATAGGACGTGGAGGACGCATAAATTGGCCAGCCTGTTCTCCTGATCTTACACCTCTGGACTTCTTTCTGTGGGGTACGTTAAAGGAGAATGTGTACCGTGATGTGCCTACAACCCCAGAGGATATGAAACAACGTATTGTGGCAGCCTGCGGCGACATTACACCAGATGTACTGCGGCGTGTACGACATTCATTACGCCAGAGATTGCAATTGTGTGCAGCAAACGATGGCCACCACATTGAACATCTATTGGCGTGACATGTCGGGACACACTCTATTCCACTCCGTAATTGAAAACGGAAAGCACGTGTGTACGTGTACCTCACCCCTCATGGTAATGTACATGTGCGTCAGTGAAAAAGACCAATAAAAAGGTGTTAGCATGTGGACGTAATGTGCTGTTCCAGTCTATTCTGTACTAAGGTCCATCACCGTTCCCTTTGGATCCCTACGTAATTCGGTCCTCTCCGATACACACGATCGAACAGCGGAGGAGTGGTACTCAAGCGTCAACTTTAGGTTACAATATCTCCGGATGTAATTAACATTTTACAATGCAACAAACGGCACTGATTACGTATTTGTTTATATGTTCAGATGTGCTAACAAAACTAACGGCGTTCCATTTAAAAAAACGTAGGTTTGTGTTAAAAAACATACTTCCGTGCATTTTTTTATGGCTTGTATTAAGCAATTACACTAGCCCCTCTCCTCACGTTCGGTCTGTGGAATCGATTCGTTAGTATTTGATGTGGTTTACGAAATATATCCAGCGGTAATGTTAGGTGACTCACCCTGTATATTAGCGCGTATCGTATATCACCATTCACTGACGCAAGTAGGACACAAACTGCTTTCCATGTGGTACGTACTTAAGTGTAATGGAAAACCCTGTGTAAATACGCAGTGTACATGAAACACATCACAAGTGTGTAACCAACATATAAACTGTGCTTTCCTGCAGGAGAGCTCCTGTGAAGTTCGGAAGGTAGGAGACGAGATACTGGCGGAATTAAAACTGTGGGGACGGGTCCTGAGTCGTGCTTGGGTAGCTCAGATGATAGATCACTTGCCCGCAAAAGACAAAGGTCCCGAGTTCGAGTCTCGGTCCAACACACAGTTTCAATCTCCACAGACCCGCTGCAGAGTGAAAATTTCATTCTGGATCATTGAGAAAGCTTGGTACAGCTAATTCTGATTTGCTAAGAATTGAAGGCTACTTAAAAATGTATAGTGATATAAACAACGATTTGTGATAAACTCATTAAAATCATTTTACTCACGGAGGATCAAAGACGCCGACTCAGAGTTCCATAGGGGGACTGAACCTTGCGCGATGCGCGGCGTCGTCGACCGTGAGCCTTTACGAAACACCAAAGAAAAAGGCACAGATATTCCACTTCCATTCTGCCAGCAGGGGTATCTTTGGACAATGCAGCATTCTTACCTACACCCGGCGGTGCTGGCCGACAAGGTAACTGAATACTGCGTCAGTCGGATGTACTCGTCACTTCAGCGACTCCGCGTGTCTGTAAGCACTGTGTTTCGGTGGGCGTGGCCGTGGCACTGCAGCACAGCACCAAGCGCCACCGCTTTGCATCCGTCATCCAACATAGACACCGATTTCGCAGTTCTTTTAAGACATCCTTCCATGGCTTCCTGGGGCTTCCTTCAGGTATTCTCTCCAGCATTGCTTTGGCTCTACGATACCCAGGCATGCGAACCACATGTGCCATCCGCCGAAGTCTTCTAGCATTCGTTTTCTGCACAGTTGCTGATAGGATGTTAGTTTCTTTCCATTCCTCAGCATCTCATACTGGACCGAAAATCTTCCTCTAAGTCTCTCCTCCACAATAATGAAAATGGAACTATTCATTACTTTGGCCGAATTCAGGTCTCCAGCTCGCATGAGACACTCTGTACTGCACTTCACATTTGTATTCTCATCACTGATTACGAAGCCGCCTTTGCTTGTATTTTGTACTAGATCTCATGCTGGCTTTACCATCTCGGCTTCCGTCGTCGCCAGAACTGCGACGTCATCGGCACCGGCTAATAGATGTGTCCCGTCAATCAAACTGGCACCGTCACCTCTTCTCGAAGACTGTGTCAGGCTCGTCACAGTCGCAATTATTGTAAGAGTTGGGCGCAATTTTTTTGTACTAACACTTCACCTATTTTGGGACTCTTCGGCCGGATTCCCTTGTTTTCATGTAACCACTACCACTCCAGTTCAAATACAGCTTCGGTAAATGGCGATACCAAGAAGACATGTATAAAAGCATGTTGTTGTTGCTTTGTTCTTCAGTCCAAAGCCTAGTATAAAGCAGCTCTCCACGCTGCTCTGTACGCTGCAACTTACATCCATTACAGCCTGCTTAATGTATTTAAACCTTGGTCTCCAACTTTTACCTCCTACTCTCGTCTCCCTTACTCCCTGAGTAAGTATTGCAACATATATCCATTTCAACGTGCTTATTGTTTTCCTGCCTTGGTCTGCCGATCCCTTCTTTTAGTCAAACTGTGCCATTAATTTCTTGCTTCCCAAGTCGAATCGGTACCTCCTCATGAGTTACTCGATCTAACCATCCAACCCTCAGCACTCTCCTGCAGCAACACATTTCCAAAGCTTCTGTTCTCTCCTTGTCTGAATTACTTATTGTCCATGTTTCGCTTCCATACAAGGCTACACTCCACACAAATATCTCCATAAAAGGCTTCGTATCACTTAAATCATCACCAGTTACTTTTCTGACGAATAGCAACCCTCAACTATTAATTTTAGTGTCTGGTATTGTAATCAGCACACGAAACCCACTTAATCACACAGGTGTATACAAATTGAATGATTGGACTGTGACTACCTCTACATAGGCCACACATTACGTTCAAAGGACACATGTCACCACTAAAAACAAAAAATACCACACAACAGCATTAGCCACCCACCTGCATGAAACAAAACACCATATTAACAACGCAACTATCAGCATCCTACACATCCAACCAAAAGGCAGAAAACTAGACATGCTTGAAACACTCCAAATATAAAACACCAAACAGAACAACCTGAATCCATCTTAAATTACAAAAATGACGATATTTACAATAGTATCATCTCCGTTTTCATTTACTGCCTACGTCATTAAAATACCAATGCACACACACACACACACACACACACACACACACACACACACACACACACACATCCTTGCACACACACACACCTTACGATGACAGCTGCCAAGTGTACAAGAGATTGGCCTCGTTTACAGATATATCATCACACCAACAGCTTGTACCCCTTGTCAGCTTGAAACTACATGCACATCAACTACTGGCTCAAATTGTACATCCATCTGCATATTTTAAAGCATTAACCAATGTATTACTCCAACCTTTAGCCAGTTATTACATGTAACAGATGTAATCTTAAGACCCCATGCTTGGTAAAGTCTGCTCTCATACAATCACTCTTTCCACCCTCTCTCTCCCTCTCACTTTCTCTTTCTCTTCCTCTCCCTCTGTCTCCAGCCTTTCATATCTGTCTATGAAACCCAACTAAAATTATTATTTGTGTATAATTTTACCACTGTAGCCAGTATGATTACTGTACTTAAAGTTTGAGCATTTCGCTTGATTGTATAAAGAACTATGAAGTTTAAGCTATTTTAACCTGTCAAAATCGGATTTATGTACCACCTGAAGTATTTATTCCAACGCTTGTATTCGACACCTCAAAACAAACACCTCCAAATCCTTCAAAATTTATTCTGTAATAATGTTGTTACGATGTTATATTCTTTGTACTTTGTGATAATTTTTTCCCTTCTGCTATACGAACCTTGCACCCAGAAGTTTCCAGACGCCACATTTGTTTACAAAATATGACAGTATACATGTGATGTGTTACGACAGTGAAAGGGACCTTTGATCACTGGAGGTACTCAATTTTACTTCTTTTAAATT
Source organism: Schistocerca nitens (assembly GCF_023898315.1). Lineage (NCBI taxonomy): Eukaryota > Metazoa > Arthropoda > Insecta > Orthoptera > Acrididae > Schistocerca > Schistocerca nitens. The sequence continues at coordinate 229,588,262 of NC_064614.1, read as the reverse complement.
TACCGTTAGATATACGATTAATTAATTTTTTGCCAAAAGAAACCCAAAACCATATTCTGAAGTATTGTTTTGTTTCTCCACTAGACAGTGCCACAAGTTCCTACGAAAAATCGTAACACAGCACACGCACAAATGTCATACTAACAAATGTAAATCCATCTGATGATGGAGGTTTAAACCTTTCAAACGCGTCGTGGAGATGAATAAACAGTGGCTGTAAACTTGTTGTTTCATTTAATGTCAATAACAGTCACGGCCAAGCCTAACCTAAAACGTTCGCATTTAAAGTTACTCTAATTTGCTCATAATCGCCTGGTTTAATTCAGCTACGTGCCATTACCCTTCATTTACATCTGTTGATGTTGTTGATCTTACAACCTCTTTTCAACAGACTATTCATTCTGTTAAAAGGCTCTTCCTCGTCCTTTGCTGTCTCTTACAGAGGTACATTGTCATCGGCAAAACCTCAGAGTTTTTATTTATTCTCCCTAAAGTTTAATTCTCTTTTCAGATTTCATCTTGGTTTCCTTCACTGCTTGCTCAATGTACGAACTGAACAACATAGGGGATACTTTACAGCCTATCCTGATTCCCGTCTCAGCTCCTGCTTTCCTTTTACCTTCTTCGACTCTTATAACTGCAGTCTGATTTATAGAATATTCCGTCAGTACTTGGAGGAACATAGATATATTAAAAATTTGGATATACAGTATTGATGTCCTACAATAATATTTTCTTAGTATTTCGTTATGAAGAGGCTTTCGCCTTTCTACGATATAATCAGATAACTTGATACCGAAAATATAGTCCCCACACTATCAGCGAGAGTTCATAGCTGTAGAAAAATTCTTTTTCAAAGGTATGTGACATTTTTTGAACAAATGAATCTTGTATTACTGTATACTTAAAGATTAAAAATATAGGGATGTACAAGCAACAACTTCTTGCAAGTGAATAATGGCACAGACTACTATATTATATGGGCAGACTGGCTAATGTGATGACCAGGCCGGAAAAACATGGCCGCGGGGGAGGAGCTCGGCAAGGGAGAACGTCTCTAGAATGTGGGTGTTGAGCAGTTATAACAAGCAAATTATCCAACGGTGAGAAAAATAGAAACTGGCTGCTGCTAATTTAGTATGAGTCAATAACGAAATTTTGGTTGGACTTCAAGAACCAGGTCAGGATTCTTTGATTGGTGTTTGTTAGCAGCTAGAATTTCGAGGAGTGTCAGTTCCTGCCTTTTTGGACATCAAAGGGAATATCTTAAGAATGGCAGTCACTGAGAGCATGTTCAGCAAAAGTGGAATCTTCCTTTTCCAGCCTCCAACTCATTTTATGACGAGTCAGTCTAGTATTTACAGCCCTAATTGATTGATTGTAATCTTGTCTTTACAGTTTAACAGAGTGTGGGCAACAGTATATCTGTGAAGTCCTGTCTGCACATATTTCTGATCCTGAGCTCTGTAATAATTATAAATAACCTTTCGCTCTCTGTATTTTATCTCTGATGCATTCAAATACAAATGCTGTAACCGTAGGTTTGCCTTTCTTTAATGTATCTTCTATGGTAAGTCACTGGGTCAGTATTGTCTCGCATGGGCCTATATTTCCCCGCAACTGCTCAACCCTGAGGTCGACTTCTGCCAGTTTTTCCATTCGTCTAACAGCATAACGGTAATGCAGGTTGTTGTGGTCTTCAGTCCAGTGACTGGTTTGATGCAGCTCTCCATGCTATTCTACCCAGTACAAGCTTCTTCATCCCCGAGTAACTACTGCAACCTACATCCTTCTGAATCTACTTAGTGTATTCATCTGTACGATTTGTTCGCTCCATGCTTACGCTCATACCAAACTTTTGTCCCTTGGAGCCTCAGAATGTGTCCTAGCATCCGATCCCTTCTTTAAGTCAGGTTGTGCCACAAATTACTCTCCTCCCCAAATCTACTCAGAACCTCCTCATTAGTTACATGATCTGTCCATCCAATCTTCAGCATTCTTCTGTAGCACCACATTTCGAAAGCTTCTAGAAAAGACTTCCTTACAGTTAAATCTATAGTCGATGTTAATAAATTTCTGTTCTTCAGAAACGCTTTCCTACCCATATCCTCTCTACTTTGATCATCATCAGTTAATTTGCTCCCCACATAGCAAAACTCTCCTACTAGTTTAAGTATACTATTTTCTAATCTAATTCCCTCAGCATCACCTGATTTGATTCGAATACATCCCATTATTCGCGTTTTGCTTTTGTTGATGAGCATCTTATATCCTCCTTTCAAGGCACCGTTCATTCCGTTCAACTGCTCTTCCAGGTCCTTTGCTGTCTCTGACAGAATTACAACATCATCGGCAAGCTTCAAAGTTTTTACTTCTTCTCCATGGATTTTAATTCCTACTCCACATTTTTCTTTTGTTTCCTTTACTGCTTGCTCAAAATACACATTCAATAACATCGGGGATAGTCTACAAACCTGTCTTATTCCCTTCCCCACCACTGCTTCCTTTTCATGCCCCTCGACTCTTATAACTGCAGTCTGGTTTCTGAACAAATTGTAAACAACCTTTCGCTCCCTGTATTTTACCCCTTCCACCTTCAAAATTTGAAAGAGAGTACTCGAGTCAACATTGTCAAAAGCTTTTTGTAAGTCTACAAATGTTAGAAACGTAGGTTTGCCTTTCCTTAACGTATCTTCTTAGGTAAGTCGTAGGGTCAGTATTGCCTCGCATGTTCCAACAATTCTACGGAATCCAAAAGAGATCTTCCCCGAGGTCGCCTTCTACCAGTTTTTTCATTCTTCTGTAAAGAATTCTTGTTAGTATTTTGCAGCCTTGACTTATTAAGTGACAGTTCGCTCATTTTCGCACCTGCCGACACCTGCCTTCTTCGGGTTTGGAATTGTTAAATTCTTCTTGAAGTCTGAGGGTATTTCGCCTGTCTCATACATCTTGCTGACCAGTTGGTAGAGATTTGTCATGGCTGGCCCTCACAGTAGTTCTAATAGATTATTGTCTACTCCCGAAGCCTTTTTTTGACTTAGGTCTTTCAGTGCTCTGTCAAAATCCTCACACAGTATCGTATCTCCCATTTCATCTTCACCTACGCCCTCTACCATTTCCATAATATTGCCCACACGTACATCGCCCTTGTATAGATCCTCTGAACACTACTTCCACCTTTCTGCTTTTCCTTCTTTGCTTAGGACTGGGTTTCCATCTGAGTTCTTGATGTTCATACAGTTGGTTCTCTTTTCTCCAAAGGTCTCTTGATGTAGGCAGTATCTATGTTACCACTTGTGATATATATACCTCTACGTCCTTGCATTGTCCTCTAGCCATCCCTGCTTAGCCATTTTGCACTTCCTGTCGATCTCGTTATTTAGACGTTTGCATTCCTTTTCGCCTGCTTCAATTACTTCTTTTTTATATTTTCTCCTTTCATCAATTGAATTCAGTATACCTCCAGCTACCCAAGGATTTCTACTAGCTATTGTCTTTTTACTTACTTGACAGGTAGTGCCAGTCTTCAAGAACGGTCGTCGAGCAGATGCGCAAAACTGTAGATCTATATCTCTGACGTCGATCTGTTGTAGAATTTTGGAACATGTTTTTGCTCGCGTATCATGTCGTTTCTGGAAACCCAGAATCTACTCTGTAGGAATCAACATGGATTCCGGAAACAGCGATCGTGTGAGACCCAAGTCGCTTTATTTGTTCATGAGACCCAAAAAATATTAGATACAGGCTCCCAGGTAGATGCCATTTTCCTTGACTTCCGGAAGGCGTTCGATACAGTTCCGCACTGTCACCTGATAAACAAAGTAAGAGCCTACGGAATATCAGACCAGCTGTGTGGCTGGATTGAAGAGTTTTTAGCAATCGGAACACAGCATGTTGTCCTCAATGGAGAGACGTCTACAGACGTTAAAGTAACCTCTGGCGTGCCACAGGGGAGTGTTATGGGACCATTGCTTTTCACAATATATATAAATGACCTAGTAGATAGCGTCTGAAGTTCCATGAGGCTGTTCGCGAATGATGCTGTAGTATACAGAGAAGCTGCAGCATTAGAAAATTGCAGCGAAATGGAGGAAGATCTGCAGCGGATAGGCACTTGGTGGGGGGGGGGGGGGGGGCAACTGACCCTCAACATAGACAAATGTAATGTATTGCGAATACATAGAAAGAAGGATCCTTTATTGTATGATTATATGATAGCGGAACAAACACTGGTAGCAGTTACTTCTGTGAAATATCTGGGGTATGCGTGCGGAACGATTTGAAGTGGAATGATCATATAAAATTAGTTGTTGGTAAGGCGGGTACCAGGTTGAGATTCATTGGGAGAGTCCTTAGGAAATGTAGTCCATCAACAAAGGAGGTGGCTTACAAAACACTCGTTCGACCTATACTTGAGTATTGCTCATCAGTGTGGAATCCGTACCAGGTCGGGTTGACAGAGGAGATAGAGAAGATTCAAAGAATAGTTGCGCGTTTCGTCACAGGGCTATTTCGTAAAAGTGATAGCGTTACGGAGATGTTTAGCAAACTCAAGTGGCAGACTCTGTAAGAGAGGCACTCTGCATCGCGATGTAGCTTGCTGTCCAGGTTTCCAGAGGGTGCGTTTCTGGATGAGATATCGAATATATTGCCTCCCCCTACTTATAACTCCCGAGGAGATCACGAATGTAAAATTAGAGAGATTTTACGGAGGCTTTCCGGCAGTCGTTCTTCCAGCGAACCATACGCGACTGGAACGGGAAAGGGAGGTAATGACAGTGGTACGTAAAGTGCCCTCCGCCACACACCGCTGGGTGGCTTGCGGAGTGTAAATGTGGATGTAGATGTAGATGTAGATGTAGATCCTCTGCTACCTTCACTATTTCATCTCTCAAAGCTACCCATTCCTCTTCTACTGTACTTTTTCCCCTGTACTTGTCAATCGTTCCCTAATGCTCTCTCTGAAACTCTCTACAACCTCTTTTTCTTTTTTTTTCAAATTATAAAGGTCCCATCTCATTAAATTACTACCTTCTTGCAGGTAAAAAGGATAAAAAGGGTAACATGTACTCAGTGCCAACATCTGAAGGGAACGCTCGAGCTCGAGACGGCTATTCGGGAGGCCTGGTACGTTTTCAAAGGGTTTGGGAGTCCGGTGTTCGAGCCCCGGACGCGGTGGAGACCGGTTCCGGCACGCAGCTGCGCAGACAAAGGCTCGCGCGGGCCGCCAACTGGTGCCGGAATGCAGCCTCTCGAATTTCCGCCGCACAGCTGCGCCGCACCGCGCCGAGCCGCGCCATGCAGCTCACGATGTGCTGGAGCAGGCCGGCTTCCGCCGACGCCCGGCGGCCACTCCCACAAAAACACACGGCGTGCACAGGACTCACTCTCCTTTGAGCTTCATTATTATCGAAAGACACTGTACGCAATCGTGACACTTACAACCCAGCTTCGCCCCACTAAACCTTGGACACAATTCAAGATATATTTTATATGCCTAGGTTTGGAAAAATATTGCTGACATTTTTTCTGTGTTTTCGAGGCAAAATCAGTTTTCTTTCGTTTGTCTAATTCTCTTCTCCGTTTAGGTTGGTTCAAATGGCTCTGAGCACTATGGGACTTAACATCTGAGGTCATTAATCCCCTAGAACTCAGAACTACTTAAACCTAACTAGCCTAAGGACATCACACATATCCATGCCCGAGGCAGGATTCGAACCTGCGAACGTGGCGGTCTCGCGGTTCCAGACTGAAGCGCCTAGAACCGCTCGGCCACACAGGCCGGCTCTCCGTTAAGGGAAACGTGTGATAGCACGCGAGAGTGATGTGAATAAGGTGGGAAACGCAATGTATACATTGAAGCGCCAAAGAAACTGGTATAGGCATGCATATTCAAATACACAATTATCTACACAGCCAGAATACAGAGCTGCGGTAGGCAACGCCTATATAAGACAGCAAGAGTCTGGCGCATTTGTTTAATCGGTTACTACTGCTACAGTGGCAGGTTATCAAGATTTAAACGAGTTTGAACGTGGTGTTATAGTCGGCGCACGAGGGATGGGGTACAGTTTCTCCGAGGTAGCGATGAAGTGGGGATTTTCCCGTACGACCATTTCACCAGTGTATCGTGAATATCAGGAATCCGGTAAAACATCAAATCTCCAACATCGCTGCGGCCGCAAGAAGATCCTGCCAGAACGGGACCAACGACGACTGAAGAGAATCGTTCAACGTGACCGAAGTGCAACCCTTCGGAAAATTGCTGCAGATTTCAATGTTGGGACATTAACAAGTGTCGGCGTGCGAAACATTCAACGACGCATCATCGATATGGCTTTCGGAGCAGAAAGCCCACTCGTGTACCCTTGATGACGGCACGACACAAAGCTTTACGCCTCGCCTGGGCCCGTCAAAACCAGCAATGGACAGTTGATGACTGGAAACATGTTGCCTCATCGGACGAGTCTCGTTTCAATTTGTATCGAGCAATGTACGGTTATGGAGACAGCCTCATGAATCCATGGACCCTGCAGGTCAACAGGGGCCGGCCAGAGTGGCCGTGGCGTTCTAGACGCTACAGTCTGGAGCCGAGCGACCGCTACGGTCACAGTTTCGAATCCTGCATCGGGCTTGGATGTATGTGATGTCCTTAGTTAGGTTTAATTAGTTCTAAGTTCTAGGCGACTGATGACCTCACAAGTTAAGTCGCATAGTGCTCAGAGCCATTTGAACCATGTTTTTGTCAATAGGGGACTGTTCAAGCTGGTGGAAGTTCTGTAATGGTGTGGGGCATATGTATTTGGAGTGATATGGGACCCCTGATATGTCTGTGACACGGCTCTGACAGGTGACACGTAGGTAAGCAACCTGTCTAATCGCCTGCATCCATTCAAGTCCATTGTACATTCCGACGGCCTTGGGCAATTCCAGTAGGACAATGCGACATCCCACAAAGCCTGAATTGCTACAGACCGACTCCAGAAAAACTCTGAGTTTAAAAACTTCCACTGGCTAGCAAACTCTCCAGACATGTACGTTATTGAGCATATCTGGTATGCCTTGCAACGTGCTGTTCAGAAGAGATCTGCAACCCCTCGTTCTCTTACGGATTTATGGACATCCCTACGGCGTTCATGGTGTCAGTTCCCTCCAGCCCTACTTCTGAGGTTGAATGAGAATTATGTTAATATCTTCAGCTACTGACGGGTGTTGATATATATCAACGGGGACAGTTGAAAATGTGTGCCCCGACCGGGACTCTAACCCAGGATCTCCTACTTACCTGGCAGACGCTCTATCCATCTGAGCCACCGAGGGCACAGAGGATAGTGTGACTGCAGGGACTATCTCACGCACGCTTCCCACGAGACCCACGTTCTCACCTTGTATGTCCACACACTACTCTCAAGAAAGAAATCTCAACAAAGCTATTGAAAATTTCAATACTGACCTCGACGCACTGTCAAAATGGGCACAGGACATAGTTCTAAAACTAAACCCATCTAAAACCCAAGCGGTACTTGTTGGTCACTCTAAGCTCATTAGCCCAAAACATCGGAAATCCGTACCACCTCTTATCCTAAATGGAACAAATATTAACTTCTCTCCCTCAGCAAAGAGTTTGGGAGTAATAATAGATGAAAATATAAATTGGACAGAGCACGTAACTGCAGTATGCAAAAAAGCATCAGCATCCCTTTATGTCCTACAAAAATATAAAAAACTCTTCCCTTTCGATCTGAAAAAGAAATTACTACAAACGCTTATACTCCCTATCATTGACTACAGCGATATTATCCTATAAGGCCTCTCTCAGGAAAATTCGCGACGTCTAGAACTGGTCATGAATGCCTGCGTCCGATATATCTGTGACGTTCGACTTTTTGATCACATTTCACCAGCATATGCAAAATTGTCCTGGCTGCGTGCAGACAAACACAGAGATTTCCATACACTCTGTCTTATCTACTGCCTTATAAATGTACACTGTCCCTCATATCTCTCCTCGTCCCTAACGCTCATGTCGGAACAACAGGACAGAAACACACGTTCCCATTATAATAAAATCCTCTCCGTTCCACTGCATCGCTCAGTCACCTTCTCCAAGTCCTTTACAGTAGCAGGAACCCGACTATGGAATAACCTCCCTCGTTATGTTAGAGAACTTAAAAAGATGTCCGGCTTCAAAGAATAGTTAATGACGTATCTACTTAAGCAACAGTAATGCCTTCCTCTGTACATGAATGCGCTTCACCTTATTACTTCCTTCTTTCCCCCTCTTTAAATCTCCCTTCCCCAAAACTCGCTATACTAGTAAACATCTGCTTTACACACCAAGATATTAATGTACACCTGCACAAATCTTCATTACTACTGTCAATTTTTTCTCATGTTTGTCATTAGTATTTGTTTTTTTACTGTTATTATTATTGCTTTTATCATAATCTGTATGTATAGCAGCTGTTGTAAAAATACTGCCAGCATTTACTTTATTAAGTCTTAGTCATGTTTATCGTTATTATTTGATTTTTTTACTGTTATTATTATTGCTTTTATCATAATCTGTATGTATAGCACCTGTTGTAAAAATACAGCGGCATTTAGTTTATTAGGTCTTAGTCACTACTCTTTATTCATATTGTCACTAGAGTAATCTAATTTTCTCATTTAAACTATTGTCATGATGTAACTCTGATGTGTGAAATGCTGCATGTGTGGAACACTAGTCCGGTGTAAGAGAGGGCCTGATGGCCCTAATCGGATCAGGTTAAATAAATAAATAAATAAAATAAAAATAAATACATTCGTAGTGTCCCACCCCAACACACTCATTACTCGTGGAAGACATTCTTACCAAGTCCCGTAAGAGTTCGGGGAATATGTGTGCATCAGCCAGAAGAAGAAGGTCATGGCCGGTATTGCCAGACATCGTTCTTGAAAAAATCATGCAAAAATTCAAACTCTTTAAGGAAATTTTTCTTCTTTGCAGACGACATATTTCTAATTATAAGAAGAATTCTATCAACTCACATACTATAGTTTCAGATGAGCGACACTCCCCCCCCCCCCAAAAAAAAAGACCTCTTACAATGTTTAGGCCCAAAATAGAAAACCAACCACAAACTTGGTACAACACTTTTACAAAAACAGAAGCTAAAACAAGACCCACTGAAAATGACACTGGTGTCTAAACACGTTTGGATAAAAATATAAAAACGAAATTCATTGGGGTTTTCAGATGAGTGAGCTTTAAAAAGTCAGATTAAGTTTCTATCAATAAGTTCAATTTAAACTGGGCCGGTTTTGATTATTTGACACTGAAAAGTAGCTAACTGCAATAAAATTTTAAAGTTTCCTTCACAGTATTAAATCTGCAAAGGTTAAAATATTGTTTCCATTACGGTTGAGAACTACTGTCGAAAGTAACAATTTGTGAAAATTTTGTATCTGTGTGAAGCCACAGCATCTACATATTTTACACATGGAAACATCTTCCGTTGTACGCTATTATCAGCATTATCAGTGCTTGAAAATGACGCAAAGTCGAATTTAGCTATCCGCACAAATTAAGTAAAAACATTAATACATAGCCTACAACAGACCATGTTTTCATTTAAAATTTATTGTAATGTCATGATTGTCGGCCGGTGTGGCCGTGCGGTTCTAGGCGCTTCAGTCTGGAACCGCGTGACCGCTACGGTCGCAGGTTCGAATCCTGCCTAGGGCGTGGATGTGTGTGATGTCCTTAGGTTAGTTAGGTTTAAGTAGTTCTAAGTTCTAGGGGACTGATGACCACAGATGTTAAGTTCCATAGTGCTCAGAGCCATTTGAACCATATTTATGTCATGATTGCCAGTCATTTTCAAGTGATACAAAGAAGCTCATCCGCCATAACCTTGGCTAACAGGTTTCCCAAGAATATGACAGAGGTCTTTAGCAGCTTCTTGATATCACCAGGAGATGTCCTCTGAGGTCATAAGTTGTCACATCTGATCTATTAATAAATCTTAATATTGGACTAAATGATAAATGAGAAGCGAAAGAGGCTCTGAAACCTAAGGTAAAGAAGGTGACTGAATTTTAATGTTTTGAACACATGCGAATATTTGGTGACACTTAAATTGCGTCAACTTTTGTAACTGCTGCATCTAATAAGCCTACATTCATGAGAAAGAGCCATTATTATTTACATTTCGCTTCATACATCGAAAATATCGTTTGAGTTTTCATATTGTTCAGGGAACTAAGAGTAATGAAACAAGTGCGAATATTTAACGACTTCTAATAGCACATGTTCTGTTCAGTTATACAATCATAGTCGCGTTATCACTTTCATGTGACTACATGTAGTAAGAACGAAAAGATGGACACTACCTACTGCTTGTGTAATTACACATAAAAGAATACCCATCCTGCGTACTTCACTTGTGTTCAGCGGGGCTACAGTATAACATTTTTTCTTTAAAGTTTATCACATACTTATCAAATCATTTAATTTATTTATTACTGATGATTTTATCCTCTTTACTAGTCCCCAGCCGGAAATCTGTATAGGGGACAGTTTCACCTTCGGAATATTTTAGCCATGAGGTTGCTGTCATCGTTGAGCCATACAGTAGAGTTGCCTTTCCTCGGAAAAATAACGGCTTAGTTTTCCCTTGCTTACAAGCGTTCGCAGTATCAACACAATAAGGGCACGTTTTCTAAACGTTACCAGATTAACAGATCAATCAGTGACACAGACTCCCGCGCCTGCAATTACTGGAAAGACTGCTGCCCCTCTACAGCCTCCACAGATACACATCCATTGTGGTTGCACCTACGGTACGACTGTCATTGAAGTACGCGAGCTACAAACCGTACGTTGCAATTTCTACTTGTAATATGTGTTCAAAACTGAAGGGGCTTACACCTGCAGAACTTTGATTATCGAGAGAACTAATAAACTTAGCCAAAAATTAGGGACAGAAATGAAAAGCTGACAAAATATTATGTTATTTGATATATCCTACATACGTGTAGTGTCAGATCAATAGTTTGTAAGTACCGGGTGATCAAAAAGTCACTATAAATTTGAAATCTGAATAAATCACCGAATAATGTAGATAGAGAGGTACTAATTGACACACATGCTTGGAATGACATGGGGTGTTATTAGAACCAAACAAATACAAAAGTTCAAAAAATGTCCGACAGATGGTGCTTCATCTGATCAGAATAGCAATAATTAGCATAACAAGGTAAGACAAAGCAAAGATGATGTTCTTTACAGGAAATGCTCAATATGTCCACCATCATTCTTCAACAATAGCTGTAGTCGAGGAATAATGTTGTGAACAGCACTGTAAAGCACATCCGGAGTTATGGTGAGGCATTGGCGTCGGATGTTGTCTTTCAGCATCCCTAGAGGTGTCGGTCGATCACGATACACTTGCGACTTCAGGTAACCCCAAAACCAATAATCGCACGGACTGAGGTCTGGGGACCTGGGAGGCCAAGCATGACGAAAGTGGCGGCTGAGGACACGATCATCACCAAACGACACGAGCAAGAAATCTTTCACGCGACTAGCAATATGGGTGGTTCTAATAAAACCCTATGTCTTTCAAAGCATGTGTGTCAATTTTTACCTCTCTATCTACATTATTCCGTGGTTTATTAAGTTTTCAAATTTGTACTGACTTTTTGATCACCCGGTATGTATGGAAAACAGAAGTACGTGCATTTTCGTAATGACAGTGCGAGTGCATAAATAGGTCGCGTCCCTCCGAGGTCTATTGTGGCGCTGTGAACACTAACGTGTCGATGAACGGCGACTGTGTCGCGTTTCTGTAGTGTTCGGAAATTTTTTTAGTACCTGTCGTGAGGTTGTGGTATTTCGTGTGTATCGGCGGAGAATACTCAGAAAATCATATGGTAAGTAGTGTTAGAAAGAGTAGAACTTACATATTCTAATTCACAGGAGGTGAGAGACAGAACTCTGAAGCATTTCTGCAAGTTTGTGAAGATTTTAGAGTTATGATTTTAACTGGTTTCCCCGTATGGAGCTTTAAATTTGAACATTCGGTTTTGAACTTGAAACCATTTTAAATAGTACACCGTAACTACTCGCTAATTAGCGTGGTATACTACTCTGGTTTCTTGTAGAGGGAAAGGTGGAAAAATGGGCCCCTGATGGTATTATGGCCCCCCTACATATTTGGAAGTACAGGCCACGAATTCTAGCGGAGAGCACATGAGCTACTAGAACTAGTTGTCAAACTTCACTGTAGAGTGTGCAGACGTAGTAGCTGTCAAGGTTTGTGAGTAGTTGTGCTGTGAATTTTTTCGCTGTCATCAAAAGTTTAAAAGGTTAGTGTTTATTTGAATAAAACTCAAATTTCTAACATGTTATTACTAAAACTAAGGTAAGGTACGTATTTGGCTTGTTGTTGGGATGCCGTTTTACATTAATTAACGTCGGTTGCGAACCAAACTAACCGTAGGCAAAATCGTTTTTCCCAAGATGTCGAGGGTGGATATATATGGGCCCCTTTTGCTGCTGGTATTATGGGCCCCGTAAAATCAATCAGATTTTATGGGACCATTTATAAATATTGCTACTCTTTATGTTTCAGATGCCTCGAAGACATCTTGTACCACCAAAAAAATCGAAACGGCAATCGTGGGACAAAGCAAATATGTCAAATGCTGTTGTAGCTATTAAAGAGAAAAAAATGGGGTTGAAAAAAGCGGTTAAAGTGTACTCTGTCCCTCGTTCTACGCTCCAAAGGCTTTCACGAATCGATAAACCGGTCGAAGAAATAGTTAATATTAAACTGGGCCGTCCATCGGTTTTACCACAGGGACTTTAGGACGAACTGGTTAAATATCCTCTCATTATGGAATCCAGATTCTACGGCCTTACCAGAAATGACGTCAGGTGCATGGCCTACCAGCTTTGCACAAGAAATAAAATCCCTCATCCATTTGCAAAGGACGAAGTTTCTGGTCGAACTTGGTTTGACCATTTTATGTCACGGCACAAAAATATTCTGTCTATTTTGAAGCCATCCGCAACTTCGATTTCACGTGCTAATGAGTTTAATAAACAAGCTGTCGACAATTTCTTCAGTTTACTTGAAGCTGCGTTCAGTAACTACAAATATTCTGCAGACAGAGTTTTTAATGTAGACGAATCAAAAAATGGCTCTGAGCACTATGGGACTTAACTGCTGAGGTCACCAGTCCCCTAGAACTTAGAACTATTTAAACCTAACTAACCTAAGGACATCACACACATCCATGCCCGAGGCAGGATTCGAACCTGCGACCGTAGCGGTCGCGCGGTTCCAGACTGTAGCGCCTAGAACCGCTCGACCACCCCAGCCGGCAGACGAGTCAGGTCTTAGTGTCGTTCAAAGAAAAATTTCTCGTGTCATCGGCCTGAGGGGAAAAAGGCAAGTTGGTGCATTATCTGCAGCTGAAAGAGGATCACTTGTAACGTGTAAAAAGATGCTTATGTGTGTGACTATTGTGAATAGACTAGGCGTAGGCTGTGAAAATCATCCCACCAGTAGACTAACTAACAATGTTCGAAGTGAATCTTTCTTTCATTATGCACAAAAATTAAATAAAATTATTTTTTCAAATTTTTGTTTCTTTTTATTTTAAACTACCTTCGGGCCCATATTACCAGCACAAATTCTTGACGCAACAAAATGCAGACTATCAGGAAAAATAAAATTTTGTTTTAACTATTAAAAAGTTGAGCCAAAACATGTCGTAACTATTTTCAGGACATACTAGAGAAATGCTTTATGTTAATTTCAGGTGATTATACTAAAAATAAAAGGTGTTATGTAAGAAAAACAAAGTGGGGGCCCATTTATCCACCTTTACCTCTACTTTAACGCTTCAGCACAGTCGTTTCATCAATTCGTACTAGAAAAAGAAACAAAAAACTCTGTATTTAAATCAAAACTTCAGTCAGATGTGAACATTATTTGTTTTTCACACTATTGTAAAATCCTGCCTGCATATTTTTTAATTATTTAACTCTTGTGTTACTAGTCATCAAGGTAATGCGTAAAATACATTCGGGTGGCCCTAGAAAACAACGTAGCCAAATAGCTAAAATGATCTACTCATTCCAAAACCCTCGGAAACAATGTAAACCACCTTTCATTTTATTCATTAAAATTTCAGTTTATTAACCGTACAGTCGCATAGTGTGGCACGAGAGCAACAGTTTGCAGCAAAAACATTTTTATTCATTTAAAGCACGAACTCGTATGTGGTTGGTCTCGTGCAGGATCAACAAACTTTAGCAACATGCTCATATTATGTATTATTTTAAGGGTAACTCGTCAAGTTGTTTGTTTCTGTGTTTTGGGGTGCTCAGTATCCAGTTTATTAGCGCTAAGCTGAACTACGGTTTTTCCGGTATAAATGTGTATAATATAGATTATATGTGCTGTAAATTCAAAAATATCCTGCAAAAGCTAGTTCATAGAACTAAGTAAACTAACTGTTGCTTCCAGTATATTGATTCCATAATGCAATTTTTAATGAGTAATATATATCTCTTCAAAAAAAAAGTGTGTGAAATCTTATGGGACTTAACTGCTAAGGTCATCAGTCCCTAAGCTTACACACTACTTAACCTAAATTATCCTAAGGACAAACACACACACCCATGCCCGATGGAGGACTCGAACCTCCGCCGGGACCAGCCGCACAGTCCATGACTGCAGCGCCTGAGACCGCTCGGGTAATCCGCGCGGCAATATATCTCTCTTCCGAACCAACCACTCAGTTCACGGTATCAATTCCAGGAGCAATAACAGTCTACACAAACATAAGCTTTGGTCCAGAGAGGTGTCCATTATTCACTAACACACATTTTCAGTTGCTTTTCACCAATCGTAAAAGCTAAGCTACTAATATTCTGCACTTCAAATATAACTTATAGGATTTATGATACTCAGAATCTTCAGTTAACATTCATGGATTGTTTAGCAGAACCAATTATTAATTCTTTCTCACTATATGAATGCTGTGTAATGCCTCACTGGAGCTAGCTTTGGTCCATCGAACTGTGATAACCTTGTAAATCGTTTTTATTTTTAACATTACTTAGTTACAAAAGATTTCCAAGTATTTTATGCACTTTCTTCGGTTGGTGCGGGTAAGTTCTAAGCGTTTTTCCATAAGTTAATTAAACACAACAGGAACACATAACAGAGATTTTAGTCACTAATAATACGAGGGTTGGAACTTTAATAGTTTCAGATACTTATTTACAGCTCGTACAAAATAGATACATGTTTCACAGTTTTACTGACCTTCAGTCACCGGCATTGTGTATAACCCGTTGCTAGCAATGTGGAAGTCGTAGGATACCCTTAGCAGTGCCAGTTGTGTTGACAGTTCGAGCAGCGTGGTCTATTGCCCGAAGAATTTGTAGTAGTTCTGAGGCGAATGCCGTGAAGTGTTTCCTTAATTTTAGAAATCGAGTTGAACTTAAGAGGGCTTAAGACAGGGGAGTGCAGTAGGTGGTATGGCACTTAGCAGCCCTATCAGTCAAACAAATCAGTAACAGCTTTCACTGTACGTGCTTGAGCATTGTCCTGCAAAATGATGGTCAGGTCCTGCAGAAAGTGTCATCATTTCTGTCTCTAAGCCGGTCATAGATTGTGTTCCAAAAATTTCTTCGATTTATTCTCAATCCATATTCTGGGCCCACTGTCATCAGTGAATCGTATCATTGATATCCTTTCACCTTGTATTTTAATCCCACTCCTGAACCTTTCTTTTATTTCCATCATTGCTTGTTCGATGTACAGATTGAACAGTAGGAGCGAATGACTACATCCCTGTCTTACACCGTTTTTAATCCGAGCACTTCGTTCTTGATCGTCCACTCTTATTATTATTCCCCCTTGGCTTTTGTATATATTGTATATTACTCGTCTCTCCCTATAGCTCACCCCTATTTTTCTCAAAATATCGAACATCTTGTACCATTTAACATTGTCGAAGCCTTTTTCCAGAGCAACAAATCCTGTGAACGGGTCTTGATTTGTCTTTAGTCTTGCTTCCATTATCAACTGCAACGTCAGAGTTGTGCCTCTGGTGCCTTTACCTTTGCTAAAGCAAACTGATCGTCATCTAACACATCCTCAACTTTCTTTTCCATTCTTCTGTACATTATTCTTGTCAGCAACTTCGATTCATGAGCTGTTAAACTGACTCTGAGATAATTCTCGCACTCGTCAGCTCTTGCAGTCTTAGGAATTGTGTAGACGATATCTTTCCGAAAGACAGATGATATGTCTCCAGCCTCAAACATTCTACAAACCAAAGTGAATAGTCCCCAACGATTTTAGAAATTCTGATGGAATTTTATCCATCCTTTCTGCCTTATTTGATTCTGATTCTAATACCGGATCCGCTGTCACGTCAGACAAATCTTCCCCTGATAGAGTCATTCAGTATACTCTTTCCACCTATCGGCTTTCTCTTCTGGAATCCCGGTGCACTCTTAATTTTCCACCCTTCCTTTTAATTCACCGAAGGTTGTTTTGACTTTAGTAGACGCTGTGTCAGTCATTACGACAAACATTTCTTTTTCGACTTCTTCATATTTTTCATTCAGCCATTTCGTCTTAGCTTCCCTGCACTTCTATTTACTTCATTTCTCAGCGACTTGTATTTCTGTATTCCTGAATTTCCCTAAACATTTTTATACTTCCCTCTTCCATCGATCACCTGAAGCATTTCTTCTGTTACCCATGGTTTCTTAAAACAAAAATGGTTCAAATGGCTCTGAGCACTATGGGACTTAACACCTATGGTCATCAGTCCCCTAGAACTTAGAACTACTTAAACCTAACTAACCTAAGGACATCACACATCACCCAGTCATCACGCATGGTTTCTTCGCACTTACATTCTTTGTACCTATGTTTTTCTTCCCAACTTGTGTGATGGCTCTTTTTAGAGATGTCCATTTCTCTTCAACTGAGCTGCCTTCTGAGATATTCCTTACTGCTGTATCTATACCTGTAGCCTTAGAGAATTTCAAGCGCATCTCGTCATTCCTTAGTACTTCCGTATCCCACTTCTTTGCATATTGATTCTTCTTAGCTAATCCATTGAACTTCAACCTACTCTTCATCGCTATTAAATTCTGATCTCAGTCTACATCTGCTTCTGTATACGCCTTACAATCCAGTATCTGATTTTGGAATCTCTGTCTGACCGTGATGTAATCTTGTAACCTCCCCGCACGTAAATTTTGTTAAATGAGAATGGAAATGGAGCCAAGTGTAACCTCCCAACAAAAATAATGTTTAATAATAATGCAAAATGGAACCATTCGTGAACTCCACACAAAATTGATAAATGAAAATTGACCAAAAACCCACAATAATATTAATTGAATAATGAACCATGAACGGAATGTAACCTCCTAACAGAAATAATAATATCTGGTAAATTTTATAAGGACAGCAGCGCTGACCTTCGGCCCTGTATTCTGAATAAAAAGCAAAAATTCTTACCTCAATAAAAACTGCAATTATATATCTGCTCTTATGTATACATTCTTCGACACATGTTCGTGCAATGCTGGCCTATATACACTCCTGGAAATTGAAATAAGAACACCGTGAATTCATTGTCCCAGGAAGGGGAAACTTTATTGACACATTCCTGGGGTCAGATACATCACATGATCACACTGACAGAACCACAGGCACATAGACACAGGCAACAGAGCATGCACAATGTCGGCACTAGTACAGTGTATATCCACCTTTCGCAGCAATGCAGGCTGCTATTCTCCCATGGAGACGATCGTAGAGATGCTGGATGTAGTCCTGTGGAACGGCTTGCCATGCCATTTCCACCTGGCGCCTCAGTTGGACCAGCGTTCGTGCTGGACGTGCAGACCGCGTGAGACGACGCTTCATCCAGTCCCAAACATGCTCAATGGGGGACAGATCCGGAGATCTTGCTGGCCAGGGTAGTTGACTTACACCTTCTAGAGCACGTTGGGTGGCACGGGATACATGCGGACGTGCATTGTCCTGTTGGAACAGCAAGTTCCCTTGCCGGTCTAGGAATGGTAGAACGATGGGTTCGATGACGGTTTGGATGTACCGTGCACTATTCAGTGTCCCCTCGACGATCACCAGTGGTGTACGGCCAGTGTAGGAGATCGCTCCCCACACCATGATGCCGGGTGTTGGCCCTGTGTGCCTCGGTCGTATGCAGTCCTGATTGTGGCGCTCACCTGCACGGCGCCAAACACGCATACGACCATCATTGGCACCAAGGCAGAAGCGACTCTCATCGCTGAAGACGACACGTCTCCATTCGTCCCTCCATTCACGCCTGTCGCGACACCACTGGAGGCGGGCTGCACGATGTTGGGGCGTGAGCGGAAGACGGCCTAACGGTGTGCGGGACCGTAGCCCAGCTTCATGGAGACGGTTGCGAATGATCCTCGCCGATACCCCAGAAGCAACAGTGTCCCTAATTTGCTGGGAAGTGGCGGTGCGGTCCCCTACGGCACTGCGTAGGATTCTACGGTCTTGGCGTGCATCCGTGCGTCGCTGCGGTCCGGTCCCAGGTCGACGGGCACGTGCACCTTCCGCCGACCACTGACGACAACATCGATGTACTGTGGAGACCTCACGCCCCACGTGTTGAGCAATTCGGCGGTACGTCCACCCGGCCTCCCGCATGCCCGCTATACGCCCTCGCTCAAAGTCCGTCAACTGCACATACGGTTCACGTCCACGCTGTCGCGGCATGCTACCAGTGTTAAAGACTGCGATGGAGCTCCGTATGCCACGGCAAACTGGCTGACACTGACGGCGGCGGTGCACAAATGCTGCGCAGCTAGCGCCATTCGACGGCCAACACCGCGGTTCCTGGTGTGTCCGCTGTGCCGTGCGTGTGATCATTGCTTGTACAGCCCTCTCGCAGTGTCCGGAGCAAGTATGGTGGGTCTGACACACCGGTGTCAATGTGTTCTTTTTTCCATTTCCAGGAGTGTATATAGATTTTTCTTTTTTGGATTCTTGGAAGCAATGATAATGCATTGGAAAAATTCTTTAAAATGAAATGAATACTTTTCTTTAAAAGA
Organism: Schistocerca nitens; assembly: GCF_023898315.1. NCBI lineage: Eukaryota > Metazoa > Arthropoda > Insecta > Orthoptera > Acrididae > Schistocerca > Schistocerca nitens. The sequence goes on along the minus strand of NC_064614.1, from coordinate 229,569,121 downwards.
GTTAATTTATAAAAAATTATTATTGGGGCATTTTTTTGAACAAATTAAATTACAATTAACATACATTATTAATTATGCGCAAGGCTGCTTCTTTACCTTCTACAACAATACTCATCCTCCAGAGTCCTGACCAGAGTCGCGACCAGAGCACACAGCCGACGTATGCCGACTCCCGCAGACTACTACCGTCCACTCGCTACTAAAGCCGACCGACTACTACTGTATCCGACTGACTACTACTGTCGACTCGCGCAGACAAGCGCAGACTGACTTCTACTGTCGACTCGCGCAGACTAGCGCAGACTCGCGACAAGCAACAACTAACAATAAACTACTCTCTGGTCAGAGATTCTGTCATGCCTCGCCCATCGCCGGCGAAGCATACACCTTACAATCTAACTGAAATCTTCCCATGTGACCCGGCCTTTTCCAAGTATACATCCTTATCTTGTGATTCTTGAACAGAGTGTTCGCTATTACTAGCTGAAATTTATTATAGAACAGAGTTAATCTCTCCCCTCTCTCGTTCCTTGTCCCAAGCCCATTTTATCCTGCAACCGTTTCTCCTATACTCCTTCAGCTACAACTGCATTCCGATCCCCCCATGACTATTAGGTTTTCATCTCCCTTTACGTACTGTATTACTCTTTCAATAGTCTCATATACGTTCTGTATCTCTGCATGTTCAGCTTGCGATGTCGGCATAAATATCTGAACTATCGGTGTCGGTGCTGGTTTGCTGTAGATTCTGATGAGAACAAACCTATCACTGAACTATTCCTAGTAACACATTCTCTACCCTACCTTATTATTCATAACGAATCCTACTCCCGTTATACTATTTTCTGCTGCTGTTAATATTACGCCATACTTATCTGACCAGAAATCCTTGTCTTCTTTCCGTTACACTTCACTGAGCGCTACTATATGTAGATTGTGCCTTTGCATTTCCATTTTCAGGTTCTCTAGCTTCCCTACCACCTTCAAGCTTCCGACATTCCACGCCCCGACCCGTAGAATGTTATTCTTTCATTGATTACTCAGTGTGTTTCTCATGGTCACCTCCCCCTTGGCAGTCCCCTCGCGGAGATCCGAATGGAGGGCTCTTTTCCGGTATCTTTTGCCAATGGAGAGTTTATCTTGAGACTTTTTCAATTACAGGCCACATGTCCTTTGGATACATGTTATGTGTCTTTAATGCAGTTGTTTGCATTGCCTTCTGCATCCTCACGCCGTTGATCATTGCTGATGCTTTCGCCTTAAGGAGCAGCTTCCCATCCGAAGGGCAAGAGTGTGCCCTTAATCTCTATCCGCTCTTCCGCACTCTTTCACAAAACCTTTGGCAGAATGTGGGTGACGTTTTATTCCGGAAAACTTTGGCCGCCAGTGCTACCAGATACGTAACGTTATCTTTTTTGGAGGTGCGCATATCTTTGTACGAGGAGTTGCTGCTTTGTTTGGGCTCATGCATTCCTTTGTTTTCCTTTTGTTAGCATAAATAATTCATTTCTCGTCACCACTAACGGTACACGATAGGAATGTATTATGTAAATGGAAAGTGGAGGGGTGAGAAAGGAAAGGAAAGGGAAGGAAATGACTATGTCAGTGCATCGGGACGTTGTGCGTTATCAGTGGCGAGGAGTGAAAATCCCTGGCGGACCGGGGCTCGAAACCGCGCTCTCCTTCTTGCTAGGCTGTTGCGTTAACTTCAGCAACATTTGGACGCAGTCTTAATCGTAAATGCACGGACTATCTCTAAACGCTCTCCTGCCGGACCATATTCGGAAGCAGCACCACCGCTTACCTGCAGTTCAAATGGCTCTGAGCACTATGGGGCTTAAATTCTAAGGTCATCAGTCCCCTACAACTTAGAACTACTTAAACCTAACTAACCTAAGGAAATCACACACATCCATGCCTGAGGCAGGATTCGAACCTGCGACCGTAGCGTTCGCGCGGTTCCATACTGTAGCGCCTAGAACCTCACGGCCACACCAGCCGGCTTACCTGTGGTCCCTTTCCATGACCACTCATTAATTTTAGATTCCTGCTGGAGATCGAACGTAATTGAGATTCAGCATTGGTTGTTGTGGATTCGTAGACCATCGAAGCACATCAGTTACATGAATTTGTGGTGTCCGTTCTTTTAGGCATGTCCGAAAGCACAGACAACACGCATTCATGTAAAGGATAGGAATGGTCGGTTTTGTTTACGCTCCGCGCGGTATTGGCCGAGCGGTCTGCAGCGCTGCAGTCATGGACTGTGCGGCTGGTCCCGGCGGAGGTTCGAGTCCTCCCTCGGGCATGGGTGTGTGTGTTTGTCCTTAGGATAATTTAGGTTAAGTAGTGTGTAAGCTTAGGGACTGATGACCTTAGCAGTTAAGTCCCATAAGATTTCACACACATTTGAACATTTTTGTTGTTTACGAGTCAGTTGATGACGAGCAAGCAGAGATGCACATATGGACACACGCTAATTTTTGGATTTTGGCTTAGAGCATGCAGTACCCATACACCCGATTTTTCAACCTCCCCCGTTGTATGAAAATGTTGTGGCGTAACAAGACAGCCACGCTACTCGGAAGTAGCCGAAAGGCACGCGTTACACTCATGCCGGCTAGTAGATAGGTCTGAAACAGGATACGTAATGAATGCTATAAAGAAAAATACGTAGCTCCTGGAGTACTTAACTTTAATCCATCCTTGTGGTACATCGCTCTTGATGAGACATGCTTCATACGATAACTATCAATTGCTATGTAATGCTAATGGCGCCTTGCTAGGTCGTAGCCCTTGACTTAGCTGAAGGCTCTTCTATCGGCTCTGCAAATGAGCGAGGCTTCGTCAGTGTGCATCGCTAGCTACGTCGTCCGTACAACTGGGGCGAGTGCTAGTCCGTCTCTCGAGACCTGCCGTGTGGTGGCGCTCGGTCTGCGATCACTGACAGTGGCGACACGCGGGTCCGACATGTACTAATGGACCGCGGCCGATTTAAAGCTACCACCTAGCAAGTGTGGTGTCTGGCGGTGACACCACATTCCTCCCCCGCAAATCGGCGGACGGTCGTATTATAAGGCTTCCGCCCGCCGTGGGGAGGACCCCATGTTGACGTATGCGATGAGGTGGGGAGCCTAACAACAGGCGAGGCTGTGCCACCCGCAACCTGCCATTCGGTCCGAGGGGAGCTAGGAAACGCCTGAAAACCTAGTCCAGGGTGCACGTCAACAGGCGGTGTATGCGCCCGTAGAGATACAGGAGGGGCCGAAGGGTCGACCTCCATCGCGTCGGGGTACCCGACGCGCGAAGACGCCATGTGGTCCGGAGCGGGCAAGAGTTCCATGGCGGAGGACTGCTGGTCACGGGAAGCGATCGGCGGCGCTTGACCCAGGGAGGCGCTTGGCGGCTGCAGCGAAGCGTCCACTGCGGGCGGCGCCGGCGGGAGAACAGGCGGCGGCGGGAGAACAGGCGACGCCGGCGGCGGCGGCGCGTCGCCATGGGGCAAAATGGAAGGCAGCGCCGGTAACACCTGGGGATGAGGCGAGCCAGTAGATGGGTCCCCAGGGCGCTGACCGGACGGCACCGCCGCTGAAAGCAGACGGGGAGCGGCAGAAACCGTGTGACGACAGAGGCGCAGCTGATTGAGATGCCGACGCACCTCACCAGAGGCCCCCAAAACCAAATACATCGCGCGGCCGAGGCAGCGAAGAATGCGCCCTGCGAGCCAACGCCGAGAACCTCGATAGTTGCGATAGAATACAACGTCGCCTGGAGCAAAAGCAGGAGGCTTCCGCTGCACAGGAACCTGAAGCGGCGGATGCAGCAAAGACATGAAGGTGCGATGAGGACGACTGTGGAGCAACTCAGCCGGCGAGCGACCATCTCGGGGCTGAGAGCGATACGAAGACAAAAAGAGCAATAACGCGTCCTCCCGCGAATGCGACTCTTTCAACTTCAACATCTGTGTCTTGGAAGTCCACACAAAGTCTCAATGTTCCGGAAGATTTTGGCAAAATCACTAAGGATGAGGCCCAGAGAGAAGCCTGCACACGTTCAATTACACCTTGTGATTCTAAATCGTGTAACGTTCTTGCGACCTCATCACGCAATGCGTGAGGAACATTGCGCGCTCTGAAAAATTTCGGCTGCGCGTTTACTTTCAGTTCCAAATGTGCTTCATAGTTCTTAGCGCAACCAAGGCCCGGGGCAAAAATGTCTGCAAATTCTTCACATAGACTAGAAACACTGGCTGAAGGCAAAGTCTGGTTCACTGATAGGACCTGATTGACTATTGACAAGTTAAACAACTGAAATAAATCTAAACCAAACAAGTTCACTGCAGTAGAAGAACGAAGAACGTAAAATGACACAAGTTTTGTTTGTCCCTTGTATGTTGCAAGAAAAGTGCACTGTCCTAGCACAGGGATCTGCTGTCCTGAATAACTATGTAACTTAACAGTTGCGGCACACAACGGAGGTTGGCCCAGTTGTTTGTACGTGTCGTGATTGATCAACGAAACTGCAGCTCCGGTATCGAGCTGGAATGGTATCACGTTGCCTTCAAAGTCCAAGTCGACAAAAAGTTTATTGCCCTGCCGACGACAAGAGCGACTTTCTCGTGCAATTGGAACTGATACTGGTACAGAAGCACTTGCGACCGGACGAGATTTCCGTCGACGTCGATGCACACTATTTGTGGGACGAACACAGTCACTGTTAGAGAAAGTGGCACTGGATGGAGTGGAATTAACTACATGAATGTCCATAGGCGAATGTTCATGAGCCTGATCGTCCATGGTTCGATTCCGGCGCGAAGCAAAGGGCCTGGAATGGTTGTGATTGTCTGATCTGAGCTTTTTCAGGCAAACACTTTGAACATGTCCTTTCTTATGACAGTAAAAGCAAATAGCTTGGCGTGACGGGCAATTGTCACGCGAATGTCTAGTTGCACACCGCGGACATGATTGCACTGCATTTGCTCGCTTACGCGGCACACGTAGAGAGCTAGGCGGCAGCTGCGCGGACGAGCGCGAGGGCTGTTTATCGTTCCGTGCAGCGCGCCCGGCGGGCCGGTTAATGTGACACACGGCTGGCGAAGTTTCAAATGATTCCTGAGCAAAGTCAAGTGTGTCTTGCCTATCCAATATGTCTATCACTTGGTGAAGGGAGGGATTAACTAGTTTCAAAATCTGTTCCCATATACGAACATCAGAAACATTCTGCGCAATGGCATCACGTACCATTGTATCTGAATAAGGGAGGCCACATTCACACTCAAAAGCACAATCCCTTGTAAGGCCTTGCAATGTTGCAACCCACTCCCTATTAGTCTGACCGGCCGTACGTTTTGTACGAAAGAACGTATACCTTTTTGCAACGACATTGACTGTTTCTTTGAAATAGGCATCTAATGCCGACAAAATTTCTTCGTAGGACAGAGTTGCGACATCGCGTCGGGGAAACAATTTCACTATCACACGGTAGGTAGACACACCTACACAGGCCAATAAAAAAGGCTGCCGCTCGTTACCTTGAATTCTGTAGGCGGCGAGATGAAATCCAAATTGGCGTGACCACTCCGTCCAGGATTCTATGGCCGGGTCAAATGGCCGGAACGGGGGTGCAACAGCATGGTGTTGCTGCGGCAGCGGAGAAGCGGCGGCGGCCGCATCGTTTTGCATTGGACGTTGACCCTGGACGAGCTGTCCAAGGGCATCCAATAACGCCTGCGTCTGCTGATTCTGCAAGCGATAAAATTCGGACAGGACATCTGGAGATTGTGGCGAAGCCATGACACAAATTAGAGCAATACGAACGCGAAATCCTCTTTTAAGCCTCGTCGCCAACTGTTGTGGGGTAACAAGACAGCCACGCCACTCGGAAGTAGCCGAAAGGCACGCGTTACACTCACGCCGGCTAGTAGATAGGTCTGAAACAGGATACGTAATGAATGCTATAAAGAAAAATACGTAGCTCCTGTAATACTTAACTTTAATCCATCCTTGTGGTACATCGCTCTTGATGAGACATGCTTCATACGATAACTATCAATTGCTATGTAATGCTAATGGCGCCTTGCTAGGTCGTAGCCCTTGACTTAGCTGAAGGCTATTCTAACTATCGGCTCTGCAAATGAGCGAGGCTTCGTCAGTGTGCATCGCTAGCTACGTCGTCCGTACAACTGGGGCGAGTGCTAGTCCGTCTCTCGAGACCTGCCGTGTGGTGGCGCTCGGTCTGCGATCACTGACAGTGGCGACACGCGGGTCCGACATGTACTAATGGACCGCGGCTGATTTAAAGCTACCACCTAGCAAGTGTGGTGTCTGGCGGTGACACCACAGAAAATGTGGCACGATGGTGGAATCATCACAGTTCATCACAGTTGCCAGTTCTCAAATAAACTGGCGTTGACCATTGTGGATTAATGGGTTTTAACGATGTTCATCAAACCCCGAAAGTCTTCCTGAGCAGCCGGCCGCTGTGACAGAGCGGTTCTAGACGCCTCAGTACTGAACCACGCTGCTGCTGCGGTCGCAGGTTCGAATCCTACCTCGGGCACGGATGTGTGTGATGTCCTTCGGTTAGTTAAGTTTAATTAGTTCTAAGTCTAGGGGACTGATGAGCTCAGATGTTAAGTCCCATAGTGCTTAGAGCCCTTTTGAACCACATTCCTGAACATGGAGAGTCACTAAAGTCAAAACGATCCTCCTTAAAAGAAAAAACCATTATCTTGCCCTGCTCTGTCCAATGGCATTCATTCCACACACGACGCAAATGTTCCTGGCCGACTCCACTATTGTCACCACTCTACTGAACTCAAACAGCAGAAGATGACGAAAACGTTCTTATTTCTCCATCTGGCACACCATTTTCTAGCGGCCACAGTTCCTCTCATTACCACCAGATGATAAAACGACAATGTGAAAACTCAAATAGCAAAAGTTAATTAAAAATAAAGAACGACAGTCGATAAATAAATCCAACATGCAAAACAAAAACGCTACGGACTTATGGTTCAAATGGCTCTGAGCACTATGGGGACATCTGAGGTCATCAGTCCCCTAGAACTTAGAACTACTTAAACCTAACTAACCTAAGGACATCACACACATCCATGCCCTAGGCAGGATTGGAACCTCGACCGTAGTGGTCGCGCGGTTCCAGACTGAAGCGCCTAGAACCTCTCGGCCACACCGGCCGGCACGAACTTATACATCTACCTGTGTTTAGTAAAGTACTGCCGAGGTGGGGAGTGGCACTAGATGGTGTCAGAGGAACCGGAAAGTAGCCGAACAGAACTAAGTGGATGACACCATTCGATAACGGATTCGAAAGGACAAAACCGAGGGGCTTAGAATCGTCGACAACGTACGAAAAAAATCTGAATAGGAAAGCGAGCGGCATAACCAAGACAAGCGTGTCACCGACTGTGAATTGTAGCGTCGGCGACAGGAAACCTTCGGCTACATAAACACAAGTGGCCTAGGAATGCACGCTCACATTCCTCGTAACCTACGCCGCCAGAGAGCCTTGCCAAGTCGCGTGGTGCCCACACCGCCCGTGGCTCGACTGTGAAACCTCGCTATTATGGACGGCAAACGCTGATCACAACTATCTCGATATCAGTACCCGAATCCGGTGACGGTACTAAAATATGTATACATTAAAATGTTCTGTGACATGAATGGCCGTCAGCTATGTTGTCATTAGCAGGTTTCTTTTTTTTTAATTTTTTTTTTTTTTTAATGTAGGATGGGTCCCCTCCACGCCCACACCAACATGGTGACCAAACCAAAACTTCTACTGTCACCTCCGTAAAACATGTTAGTTTTTTTGAATCAGCAGTCACAGGATGCGGGCTGTGATGTTATCCATGCGTCTGGGTAAGATTACCCATTAACATGGTCCATCAGGAGATAGAAAGTGGACGAAAGCGATCGAAGGGTAGCGGTTGTAAGGGCAGAGGAAAAAAAGTGCCAAAACAAGCGCCAAGGGAAAAAAAACTCTGCGACAGTAGGACGGGTAGTAAGGGCAGTAGCAGCTTGCTAGCTGCGGTAGTGCATGCAAAGTGTGGTTATGTTAGTGCGAGGTATCGTGCATCATTACCTTTGTCGTTGCGGAAGCTCGTTGTAGGGCTTTCTGCAGTTGCTGTGCCCCTGTAACAGTTCACGGTCGTCATACATTAGTGGAATATCTGTCATAGATCAGCTCACAGTGTAGGGGATGTGTGTGGCTGGTTTGCATGCTGTGTACAGTACGGTTTCCCTGCGGTTGCCTGTTTTACGGCGGGTCGAGCATCTGGGGTTACCAGTAGTAGCTGTGTTGCAGCGGCCCGCCAGTACTGTCGTGTTAGCGTGCTATGGACCACAGATGTTTAGTTTATTGCTAGTAGTGTCTTTGGTCTATTATGTTTCCATCTATGGTTGCATTAGAAGGGTGTCTTATCACCGGGGTTACGGAAGAATCAGGAAGAAAATCTCCCACGTCCTTTTCACGTAAATCGTCCCGAGATTTACCTTAAGTGATTTAGCTAGAACACAGAGAACCTAAATCTGGATACTCGGAAGGGGATGTGAATCATCATCCTCCCAAATGCCAATTAAGTGAAATATCACTGCATTGAACGGCATGGTTTAAATGTTTCTGGTAAACTTCTTAATTTGTGCTTCAATGAAGAAAAATATGTTTCATTTTTTATTATCCTTTAGGAAAATCCCATATAGAAGCTTTAAAGGGATCATTAGCGCACATTATTGTGTTTCTAACATGTGCCACACCCTCAACGATCTCAGAACTATGGATCACCTAAACGAAGAGGTTTACGTTCTATTTCTTCATCATCCTTTAAATTCACCCCGGTCGGGACCTATAAAAGGAACATTAGCATATCGGTTATTTACGAAGTGTATCTAAGATGTGCCGCTACCTCCACGACTTTAAATTTATGGATAGTCGAAATGAACAGTAAATCTGATATCGGGACTACCGGGTTCGATTCCCTTCCGGTTTGGGGATTTTCAACTGACGCTGAGAGGGTTGACTCCAATCGTATACGGATTCATCAGTGGTTAACATCTATGAACTGATGCTGTATCTACAACATCAACTATCAGCTGAATTTGTCCACTGATGAATCGGGTGCCGTATACGATTGGAGTTAACCCCTCAGAGGTAGTTAAGGCCTGTCAATTCGACTAAATACCTAGGAATTACAATTACGAGCAACTTTACCACACAGATAATATTGTGCGGAAGACGAAACAATGACTGCGCTTTGTTGGCAGAACAGTTAGAATATGCGACAAACCCACTAAAGAGGCAGCTTACATTACACTTGTTCGTCCTCTCCTGGAATATTTCTACATGATGTGGTATCCTTACCAGGTAGGATTGACGGAAGACATCGAAAAATTGCAAAGAAGGGCAGTTCGTTTCGTGTTATCGAGCAATAGGGGTGAGAGTGTCACTGATATGATACGAGAGTTGGTGTGGCAGTCACTGAAACAAAGGCGGTTTTCTTTGCGGCGAGGTCTATTTACGAAATTTCAATCATCAACTTTCTCTTCCGAATGCGAAAATATTTTGTTGACAGCCACCTACGTAGGGAGAAATGATCATCATAATAAAATAAGAGAAATCAGAGCTCGAAAGGCAAGATTTAGGTCTTCCTTTTTCCCACGCGCCATTCGAAAGTGGAATGGGAGAGAAGTAGTATGAAAATGGTTCGATGAACCCTCTGCCAGGCACTTAAGTATGAATTGCAGAGTAACCATGTAGATGTAGATGTAGATGAGGTGTACTGAAGCACCAAAACTGGTGGCTATAACATAAATAAGAACGGCTGCAGGTCTTCCATCTTAAGTGAACGGCGGAAGTAGCTCAAATCTCCAATTAGAAAGATGTACATACAAAAACTGTAATAACTGGCCCTTCAAGTCCTCGGTACTAGCACTGAGACGGAGATGACGTCCGAATTGATCCCTCACATGCCCTATCGGGAATAGATCTGGGAATCTTGCTGGCACTGAAGTACCTCAGCACCATGCAAGCATTTCATGGCGACACATGCCATGTGTAGACGAGCACTGTCCTGTTGAAAAATGGCACCATGATACTGTTGCATGGGAGGTAGCACCCTAGGACGCAGGAAGACCGTCACTTACCGAACTGCTGTCGGAGTTCCACCAACCACTTCCAGCCGTCACCTGAAGTAATGTCCGACGGTTCCCCACACCATGATACCGGCAGTAATACCGTTGTGCCTCTCCGAAACATTGCAAGTATGGGACCACTTCCCAGGTCGGCGGCGCACTCGCCGAAGATGGTCATTTGGGGTAACGCAAAACCGTGATTCGTCGTATGACGGCACTCACCAGCAGCCCGTGCTCCACGGCCCAGTTCAAAGGCGGCTATTTGTGTTTTGGTGTTGATGGCAGTCTGGAATGGTGAGTGTTTACACAGAATGTTGTAGGGACTCCATTACTTTTTCTCGGATAACAGGTGCAGATGTCTATGGATTACGATGTGTTTGGTACACAATAAGGCGACACTTCTTAATGATGATCAGACTCGGTCAACTGGAACCTTGGCGTCGAGTGTGCCTGCTACCAAGTTCCAGCGCTGTCCAATATCGGGCCACTGTCACCCATAAATCTGGATATTGCACGATTGTCCCAATCGTTCTACTCACAGTCACGTGCAGATGACGCTACCTAAAGTGAGTATTAGGTTCTCACTGTCCTCGTAGTGATAATTCAACATCTGACGCTTTTAGCGCTCTTTGTATACTTTACCTGGCCTGGTAACGATCCTAAGTACGAACAGCACTAACGCAGTCTGGTAACCATACTGTCACACAGAATTGCAACTCTAATCATTAACATTCTCGGCGATGCCCTGTGTAATCGTACATGGCCATGTTGTCATCTGACCATGCAGTGATTTATTCTAATAAATGTGTTACACGTACTCAACGGCCAGCGTTATGATCACATACTTGGGTGATGTAGTGTACTAATTGTTGTGGCGTAACAAGACAGCCACGCCACTCGGAAGTAGCCGAAAGGCACGCGTTAACTCACGCAGGCTAGTAGATAGGTCTGAAACAGGATACGTAATGAAGACTATAAAGAAAAGTACGTAGCTCCTGGAATACTTAACTTTAATCCATCCTTGTGGTACATCGCTCTTGACGATGCAAGTGAGACTCTTTAGATACAAGCTATGTAATGCTAATGGCGCCTTGCTAGGTCGTAGCCATTGACTTAGCTGAAGGCTATTCTAACTATCTCCTCTGCAAATGAGCGAGGCTTCGTCAGTGTGCATCGCTAGCGAAGTCGTCCGTACAACTGGGGCGAGTGCTAGTAAGTCTCTCGAGACCTGCCGTGTGGTGGCGCTCGGCCTGCGATCACTGTCAGTGGCGACACGCGGGTCCGACATGTACTAATGGACCGCGGCCGATTTAAAGCTACCACCTAGCAAGTGTGGTGTCTGGCGGTGACACCACACTAATCATGAAATGCTAGCAGAACGCGTAGAGCTTACGGGTATTTCGTTCTGCTGTATCGTGGTATGATGTGCCACACATGTATGTCACAGCGCAACGGATACAGTAATATTTGTTCCATGTACTGTAAGTTTACAGTTTACAGAATGTGCATGATAGCGACCTACTACGTTATGTACATCAAACTGCGAGCGACGTAGATTACAGTGATTTCAGGCGATGCAGAGGATAGGTGTATAACTTCAAACAATGCTACAGAACTGGAAGACGTAAGATAAAGAAATTCCAAACAAAGTGTCAACTTGACGGTGCAAAGCAAACTGTGAAATTGGCCCGAAAATTTGTAGATGAGACACATTTATCCCATCAGAAAGGAATTTATGTTCAACTCCTACCAATCTGGATTTGAAGAGGAAATGCATATGAAAGGAACCCTGGGAATTAGAGGTACCAAAAGAGTTGTATAGAGATCATCTAGCATCAGTGCCTTAAAGCATTCGTATAGAATTATGCCGTTTGTTAATCTGGATTGCAAATTGGGTGGAAAGTTATTTATTTTACTACGAAAAGTTGGAGGTATTTTGTCGCCTATTCTTCCTTTGCGTGAGCGTGAACGTGCAACGGAAGTAGGAAGTATTTACGTCACGCAAGCAAGAGTGGGAAACCGGCTGTAAAAGAACTGCAACTATGCTATGAGTACTGCTTTTCCCCAACAGCTGGTCAAAGTAACTCGCTTTTGCTTGATTCCTGGTCTGCATATAAAAATCACACTCTTTTAGAGCAAACCATCCTTGCTGAAAATTGTGTGACATTTCAACGCATACCATCTGGAACACTGGATAAATTCAGCCTCTGGATGCTTGTTTCTTCCGTGCATGAAAAAATGTCAACGTACTAACTGCAGCTAGTCTTAAAGGTTAACCAGTTTCTTCATAAGCCCCATGACAGACTGTTTCAAATTCGGTTGCATGCCATCACATTCAATCAGTTCTCATTACCCTATTACACCAATATAATTCTATATGCATTCTTTAAGAGCAGATACCTAGGTGAACGTTCTGCTCTGTTTGTAACTGCCAGGGGTTCAACCCCGCGATCTTGTTGGCGCTAACCTTTGTGATCACTTTGGCGCGCCATTTTTCATTCGCTGCTCACAGTGTAAGTTGATGGTTTGTTCTGAACATTTCTTGACTGTCGACAATGTCCATTTTGTGAAGTGTAATACATATACCTCACAGAAGGTTGAACTCTGCACCTGCGGGACATTCATTTTGTGTTGTTCTTCTCATGCGTATGGTGAGTCATTAGCAGCTAATATTTTTCCTGTCATAATTGTTAATACACACTTTCAAATGAGCCTTACTAAATACTGAACGTGTGACATCGAACTCAGGGGTTCCTTGTAAGACGCTGATTGAGATTATTTCTGATTTCACTTTTAGTACCGTCTGTATTATCTATTTCATGTACACGTATAATTCGATCTTTCCATGTGGTATACTCTTCTTCAAATACTGAAAGGGGATACGTAGGTTCATGTGTCATATGATGCAAACGGTTGACCTTTGTTCAGCTGTTTATATGAGACCGGCCGTTAAATAATCATCCAAGCGAAACGTATCGTTGAGGTGTTCTACCACTGACAGGACTGCATCATCTCCTTGTTTCCGTTAATTTCACTCACACGTGGTAGAGTCTGTGTCATTGTGTGTCCAGTTTGTATATCGGTATGTGATGAAACAATTCAATTTTCCGAGAAAAATAATAGCAAAATGTACTAAGACCACTCTCACATGGCTGATAGTACACTGCATTTCATGAACCGCTTTGAGCTAGTACTAATGGAACAATTGCATCTCGAATCAGCTTATTTCTTTACCTACTGTTAAGTTTCATTCACAGGATTGTTTGTGCTGTCATTCTGTGGAAGAGTGTTACACATGGCTAAATAATAACACGATATAACTTATATATAAGCAATTTTCGAATCGCACTAGAATTAACAAATTAGATCAAGACATACCGCAGAAGCACTTTCATCAGGCGTAAAATTTTGAAAATGAAACTTTCAATCGTTTTTTTAACAACCCTTTCCGGGAGCATTGCCATTTTTTGTTAACTTCAAAAGTAACGTGTGGGCTGTAATCACAGTAAAAGGTTTGCCGAGCGTTATTACATCACAAGGAATTAAAGTTATGGCCCGCTTCTGGGGATTTCCTCTCACGTGGGCAAATCAGTTATGTGCCATTTGCATTTCATTGCATTTTTTCGTTAATTTCGGCACTATGAGTGATAGATTTCGAAACGGGCAGCAGTGACAAGCAAAGGCAATGCTCAACTTCCAGAAAACACTTTCGAGTCTGAATCTTGATTTTATTAAGCAAAAAAGTATGATGAACATATTTTCCCTACTTTCACTGCTAGTTTACGATATTAACTTGACGCTGCGTAATAACATACCAAGTCTAAATATCAGCTATGCAATTTGCTTCTGATGTTACAGTATCATTATTTATTATTTACTTATTTATTTGCCATCATAAGTAAGGTTTCCTAACTAGTGGCTATGACAAACCTTACTCACTACAAAATAAAAAAGAATGGTATACTATAATTTCAAAATACAGTCTCTGTTGTGACACATACGGCAGCCTTATATTTTACTGATCTGTTTCAAGATTAACATTATAATCTGTTTATATGAATTTTGTTAAACCTAAAAAGTTTTAAAACCCTTATAAACACAAAATCCTTCCCCCATGAACCATGGACCTTGCCGTTGGTGGGGAGGCTTGAGTGCCTCAGCGATACAGATGGCCGTACCGTAGGTGCAACCACAGCGGAGGGGTATCTGTTGAGAGGCCAGACAAACATGTGGTTCCTGAAGAGGGGCAGCAGCCTTTTCAGTAGTTGCAGGGGCAACAGTCTGGATGTTTGACTGATCTGGCCTTGTAACATTAACCAAAACGGCCTTGCTGTGCTGGTACTGCGAACGGCTGAAAGCAAGGGGAAACTACGGCCGTAATTTTTCCCGAGGACATGCAGCTTTACTGTATGATTAAATGATGATGGCGTCCTCTTGGGTAAAATATTCCGGAGGTAAAATAGTCCCCCATTCGGATCTCCGGGCGGGGACTACTCAAGAGGATGTCGTTATCAGGAGAAAGAAAACTGGCGTTCTACGGATCGGAGCGTGGAATGTCAGATCCCTTAATCGGGCAGGTAGGTTAGAAAATTTAAAAAGGGAAATGGATAGGTTAAAGTTAGATATAGTGGGAATTAGTGAAGTTCGGTGGCAGGAGGAACAAGACTTTTGGTCAGGTGATTACAGGGTTATAAATACAAAATCAAATAGGGGTAACGCAGGAGTAGGTTTAATAATGAATAAAAAAGTAGGAGTGCGGGTTAGCTACTACAAACAGCATAGTGAACGCATTATTGTGGCCAAGATAGACACAAAGCCCATGCCTACTACAGTAGTACAAGTTTATATGCCAACTAGCTCTGCAGATGATGAAGAAATTGATGAAATGTATGACGAGATAAAAGAAATTATTCAGGTAGTGAAGGGAGACGAAAATTTAATAGTCATGGGTGACTGGAATTCGTCAGTAGGAAAAGGGAGAGAAGGAAACATAGTAGGTGAATATGGATTGGGGGGAAGAAATGAAAGAGGAAGCCGCCTTGTAGAATTTTACACAGAGCATAACTTAATCATAGCTAACACTTGGTTCAAGAATCATAAAAGAAGGTTGTATACATGCAAGAATCCTGGAGATACTAATAGGTATCAGATAGATTATATAATGGTAAGACAGAGATTTAGGAACCAGGTTTTAAATTGTAAGACATTTCCAGGGGCAGATGTGGATTCTGACCACAATCTATTGGTTATGAACTGCAGATTTAAACCGAAGAAACTGCAAAAAGGTGGGAATTTAAGGAGATGGGACCTGGATAAACTGAAAGAACCAGAGGTTGTAGAGAGTTTCAGGGAGGGCATAAGGGAACAATTGACAGGAATGGGGGAAAGAAATACAGTAGAAGAAGAATGGGTAGCTCTGAGGGATGAAGTAGTGAAGGCAGCAGAGGATCAAGTAGGTAAAAAGACGAGGGCTAATAGAAATCCTTGGGTAACAGAAGAAATATTGAATTTAATTGATGAAAGGAGGAAATATAAAAATGCAGTAAATGAAGCAGGCAAAAGGGAATACAAACGTCTCAAAAATGAGATCGACAGAAAGTGCAAAATGGCTAAGCAGGGATGGCTAGAGGACAAATTTAAGGATGTAGAGGCTTGTCTCACTAGGGGTAAGATAGATACTGCCTACAGGAAAATTAAAGAGACCTTTGGAGAGAAGAGAACCACTTGTATGAATATCAAGAGCTCAGATGGCAACCCAGTTCTAAGCAAAGAAGGCAAGGCAGAAAGGTGGAAGGAATATATAGAGGGTTTATACAAGGGCGATGTACTCGAGGACAGTATTATGGAAATGGAAGAGGATGTAGATGAAGATGAAATGGGAGATAAGATACTGCGTGAAGAGTTTGACAGAGCACTGAAAGACCTGAGTCGAAACAAGGCTCCGGGAGTAGACAACATTCCATTAGAACTACTGATTGCCTTGGGAGAGCCAGTCATGACAAAACTCTACCATCTGGTGAGCAAGATGTATGAGACAGGCGAAATACCCACAGACTTCAAGAAGAATATAATAATTCCAATCCCAAAGAAAGCAAGTGTTGACAGATGTGAAAATTACCGAACTATCAGTTTAATAAGTCACAGCTGCAAAATACTAACACGAATTCTTTACAGACGAATGGAAAAACTGGTTGAAGCGGACCTCGGGGAAGATCAGTTTGGATTCCGTAGAAATGTTGGAACACGTGAGGCAATACTAACCTTACGACTTATCTTAGAAGAAAGATTAAGAAAAGGCAAACCTACGTTTCTAGCATTTGTAGACTTAGAGAAAGCTTTTGACAACGTTAACTGGAATACTCTCTTTCAAATTCTAAAGGTGGCAGGGGTAAAATACAGGGAGCGAAAGGCTATTTACAATTTGTACAGAAACCAGATGGCAGTTATAAGAGTCGAGGGACATGAAAGGGAAGCAGCGGTTGGGAAGGGAGTAAGACAGGGTTGTAGCCTCTCCCCGATGTTATTCAATCTGTATATTGAGCAAGCAGTAAAGGAAACAAAAGAAAAATTCGGAGTAGGTATTAAAATTCATGGAGAAGAAGTAAAAACTTTGAGGTTCGCCGATGACATTGTAATTCTGTCAGAGACAGCAAAGGACTTGGAAGAGCAGTTGAACGGATTGGACAGTGTCTTGAAAGGAGGATATAAGATGAACATCAACAAAAGCAAAACGAGGATAATGGAATGTAGTGGAATTAAATCGGGTGATGCTGAGGGGATTAGATTAGGAAATGAGACACTTAAAGTAGTAAAGGAGTTTTGCTATTTAGGGAGTAAAATAACTGATGATGGTCGAAGTAGAGAGGATATAAAATGTAGACTGGCAATGGCAAGGAAATCGTTTCTGAAGAAGAGAAATTTGTTAACATCGAGTATAGATTTAAGTGTCAGGAAGTCGTTTCTGAAAGTATTTGTATGGAGTGTAGCCATGTATGGAAGTGAAACATGGACGATAACCAGTTTGGACAAGAAGAGAATAGAAGCTTTCGAAATGTGGTGCTACAGAAGAATGCTGAAGATAAGGTGGGTAGATCACATAACTAATGAGGAGGTATTGAATAGGATTGGGGAGAAGAGAAGTTTGTGGCACAACTTGACTAGAAGAAGGGATCGGTTGGTAGGACATGTTTTGAGGCATCAAGGGATCACAAATTTAGCATTGGAGGGCAGCGTGGAGGGTAAAAATCGTAGAGGGAGACCAAGAGATCAATACACTAAGCAGATTCAGAAGGATGTAGGTTGCAGTAGGTACTGGGAGATGAAGAAGCTTGCACAGGATAGAGTAGCATGGAGAGCTGCATCAAACCAGTCTCAGGACTGAAGACCACAACAACAACAACAAACACAAAATCATGGAAAAGCAGAATGCATTTAACAGCGAGATTTAGGCTGTCCTATAGATCTGCCTGTAAAGCGGATTCAGTGAATACTAGTCAGTGAACACTAGTTGTCAAATTTAAGTGAACCACACGTGGACTAACTTCTGCCATCTCAAAAGCTAATTTCGCGAATGTGTAACTACACTCATTTAAGTAGTGTCTTATTATTTGACTTCGAATACTTGAATTTTAAAGACTGTCCGTTACTTTATAACTATATTCTTCTTTTATTTGTGCCTTTGTTCCGTATCTGCTTAGGGTCGGCATGGTTATTAATGGATTTGCCATTTAATTTAAGGGGTGGTCAGAAGCCCTTCCCGTCAACACCACGTTACCTCCTGGAACAGAACATTTCTACCCGCACAGTCTGTATGTAGTGTGTGTGTTTTCTAAATAAAATTTTGAATTTTGTGGGGATCCACAGCCTCCAGATGCTTAATAAACGCAAAAATGGTCCCTAATAAGCTGTACTGTGATTTTTATTTAATAATGCGATTAGCTAATTTCGACTACTTTTAAAGATGCTTGACAGTGAGAAATTAACCAATCACACGATTAAATAAAAATCACATTACAGCACACTACGGACCATGTTTACTTTTATTATGTTTTCTAAATATTTGCGAATAGTGTAACTGATACAGAAATTGGGTAGTAGGCCGATATTCACCAAGGTAGATGTGTAAAATCGCCTGAAAACCATAACTAGGTTGATCAATACAATCCACCTTCGTCGTTTATCCATCGGACGGATTCGCTCCGGCGCGGCTCACCTCCCCAGCCTTGAAGTAGTGTTTTAAACATACATGGCTATACATACTTATCAGGGGTAGAAGTTACAACTATGAAACTGTCACTTGACGCCTCGATTAGGTATAAGTTTTATTGATGTCGGTATGGAAATCAGTTCGTGTATCAGTTCGTGTACCTCACAACTCCAAGGTCGTGTACAAGAAACAGTCTATGACATTTTTTTCCCATCCGGAGATAATTATTATTTCTTCCAGACGCGGCAATAGAAATTACAGAAGTATTGGGAGAGAATGTAGCTCATGGAAGAGAATGTGTATTCGTCCACATCTACTTAGTTATGTATTCCGCAACCACTACACACTAAATGACGGAGAGTTCATCGTACCAGTATTATCGATTTTCTTTCTTATTCCATTCGTGTATTGGATGATGGATACATGTCTTTTTGCCTGTGTAGGGGCTTTAATCTCTTATCTTAGAAAGGAACATACACAGGTGTAAGTAAACGACGTTGAGGAAACTTGGCAGGTGCGTAGAGTAGTCAACAATCTGTATCACGTATTTTTTCTTTTTTTTAAGGCCTAGAAAACACCGCTAAAGGTAATTTGGAATATTAGGTTTAGAGGGAATAGCTTCAACACCATGAAATTTAATAAAAAATTCATTTCATATAAAAACTGAAACGTAGTTCTCGAAAACTGTATTATCAACATCTGTAACAATCTGAAATTTTGCCAAATACACCAGCACTATTAATTAATTCTGAAAATGAAACTTTTGCTACAATGTAAGTTGAAGAAAATTTCACGCCATATCGATCCATTTGTAATAAAGTTGGTTTCTGAAATGCCATTATGGAAAATAATTTGTATACAATGTGCTGTCTATTTTCAACATACCTAATTATTTGTTTCACTTATTTTTGTTTTATTTTTAAATTGTTATTTTACGTTTAAAATTCATGTTTTTTTTAATTTGCCATTTCACATACGTCTATTTTTTATTTAGAATAAGTAACTCATTATTGCGATACAAAATCATTACAACAATGATAACTGTATAGAAGCGATTGAAACATAACTTTTCTTACATCCTGCACATAAAATGAACGAAATTTCTTCACATAATATACATGACAGACAAGACAATATAAACCAAATCCAGCAGGATTCTCAAATTGTTATGAGAGATCATCTAAATATCGTGATTTGTACCAAGCATATTTCAGTATATAGCAAATCCTTGGTGCCGAGAATTGACTGTGTACTAATGACTGCAGTTCCATTGTAGTGTTTCTCAAATGGAAAGCATCATAATCATTCAGCAGAACTAGGCCAGAAAAACTTCTCACAAAGTGCTCCTAACTTCGGATGCCATATGCGTCTAGCCTGACGTCCCGACGAGCTTTTTGGGATCACCAGGTGATCAAGTTCTATGTCCTCAGGTACATGGCCCAAAACTGACCACCCCAGTAATCTGACATTAATACAGGTTTTCCTCCGCACTGGGATACCAGACTTCTGTCAAATATCTTTTGACACGGTCAGCCGATTGTTAACCAGACTTAGATGCCGTTCCAAGAACATTTGGGCCTTCGAAAAGAGCTTCTCGAATTCTCGGTCTGAACTCTCGGTTAGAAAAGGGAGATGAGCAATTTGCCAACGCAGAAACGATAGGCTAAATCGTGTAAAGTGAAGTTTTCTTCGTGGCGCCTCTCCATAGGCTTCCGAAAAGAGGATCTCGCAAATAAACAACGTACGCGCCGCCATCAAAGGCCGGTGGCTTTGGGCGATACGTTCGAGTACGTACTATCCGCCTAGAACAGTCGCAGATGATGCTATCGTTTACCGCCTAGTAAAGTCATCATAAGATCAAAATGAATAATAAAATTATTTAGCCAATATATCTGCATTATGCGAAAAGCGGAATTTCATCCAAAGAATAAAAAAAAAGTGTCAGCTAACCCAAGTAAGTGCTAAAAAAAAATCAGTTACTTTTCGACTAGACGATAAATCTGACTAATTTAAAGGCTGTCGACTCAACTAAACATCTAGAGATCACAGTTAGAAGCAAAGCCATCACAGAGAAAATATTGTGAGGAACGTGAACCGAAGACTAAGTTTTATTGGCAGAAATGCTACAAAGTGCGATAAATCTCCTGGAGATAACGCCTACACTATGGTTGTACGTCCTTTTCTGAAGTATTGCTGCGCGCTTTGAATCTCTTACCCGATAGGATTAGCGGAGAACATCGAAAACGTTCGAAGAAGGGCATTGTTCTGTATTATCACGAAATATAGGGCAAAATGTAACGGATATGATAAGCGAGTTGGTATGGCAATCATCATCATAAATATACAGTTATGAAATTTTGATACTCTCTTGAAAAAAAAACACACATTTTTCTTCTTTAATACCCAATCACGTTTCGGTTAAGTTGCATCATCATCAGTGGGTTCATTTATTATCTTATCATCGAATTTATGTTGTTTTGTGTCGTTTGCAGTGCTGCTGACAGTTTTTTCCTGTTTGTAATTTTTTATTGTTTCCACCTTTTGAGCCTGTTTATAAACAGTAGTTTCTAACAAAACTGTGTCATTGTTCATTAGTCAACCGGCCATTCGCCATTCCACCATTTAAGTCTCTCCTCCTTTTTATTAACCCATCTGGCATATTTTTGGCAGTCTGTATCTTAGACGACAATCGAACTAGACGGTTACTGTAGCATCAAGGGCGCATATACAACCGAGATGGCTGGTCCCGACGGAGGTTCGAGTCCTCCCTTGGGCATGGTAGTGTGTGTTTGTCCGTAGGATAATTTAGGTTAAATAGTGTGTAAGCTTAGGGACTGATGACCTTAGCAGTTAAGTCCCATAAGATTTCACATACATTTGAACATTTTGAACAACCGAGATACACATTCCTGTTCGAGAAGGTTCTTAACCTTGTGCCTGCTGGCAAGTGCACCATCTACAATTACAATACTTCTGATCAAAATTTCACCAAAATACAGGGTGATACAAAAGACCGTTAACATTTGAAAATTCATTACTTCACGGATAATGTAGGTAGAGAGGTAAAAACTGACACACATACTCGATACACCATAGGGTTTTATTGAAACCAAAATGAAGTTCTGAGAATTACCAACAGAGGACGCTTCATATGACAAGAAAGCAATAATTAGCGTAACAATGGACAACATTCCTCATAACAAATGATCATCATGTTGGTTGTCATTCGTCAACAATGTCTGCAGTAGTGGGACAATGTTGTGAACACTACTGCACAGCATATCAGTAGGTATGGTGTGAATTGCCATCAGATGTTGTCTTCTAGCATCCTTAATGAGGTTGGAAAATCGCTGTAGACATGCGACGTCAGGTAACCCTATAACCAATAATCACAAAGACTGAAGAGGACCTGACAGGCCAACCGTGAAAGGACCGAACGATGTGCTCAACCGATCTTTCACATGTGAAGTAATATGGGGTGGAGTGCCATCCATCCCCTGCGTAAACGCCATCTCTTCAAAAAATGGCTCTAAGTACTATGGGACTTAACATCTGAGATCATCAGTCCCCTAGACTTAGAACTACTTAAACCTAACTAACCTAAGGACATCACACACATCCATGTCCGAGGCAGGATTCGAACCTGCGACCGTAGCAGCAGCTCGGTTCCGGACTCAAGCGCCTAGAACCGCTCGGCCACAACGGCCGGCGTCATATCTTCCAGCAGGTGTCCATCAGCCAGGATAGGCATCTCATGCAATTCTCTGACATATCATCGCACCACGCACCTGTCACACTGACATTTTATACACGATTCTCTTGCAGCGTCACTGACGTGTAGCTGGCAGCGCCATTTGTTGACCGGTGTTTGCATGCACGCAGTATTGATGTCAGTAAAACCCCATGTCCACTCAGGCACGTGTGTCAAGTTTTACCTCTCTACCTACATTATTCCGTGAAGCATTGCATGTTCAAATGTTAAAGGATGTTTGGATTACCCCGTACTACCATTAATACAATGAGATTCAATGAAGTTCATTCTGATTTGACAACATTCGATTTATTACATATGAAACACCAGCAAGGTTATCTATATGAGCCTAATCACACTCGCTCTGTATTCGCTTCTGTTCATTTAACGCCGTTGGAATCGAGATTTCCGTTGCAAGTAGGTTCTTTACAGTCGTCCTTAAGGGTAATTCCCTAACTTACTCAAAAACCTAAGCTCTACCAGTTAATAACTTACATCGCGCACAACGCTCACACTCGCGATCCTCTCGTTACGAAGTCTAAGCCTGGACCCGAAGTGTCTCTGAGAACACGGAGAGGGTATTATGTTAGCAGTATTTGTCTTTCCAGCAAGTATTTCACTTTTTCGCGTGATCGTGTAGCGCACGAGCAACCGGAGCTTTCCCTGGAGACTTGCTCAGGCTCGACTGACTCACTTAAGCCCTAAACTGAACGGTGGACACAAAGGGGCACTCTTCCAAGACAATAAGGATGCCCCATCAGCGATGCTAACTCTCTGGAGTAGAGAAGTGTAAGGGTGGATTCGACCTCTCCGGTACGGGATCGATATCTGTAGCCTTACAGCCGCACCAACATTCTCCTCCGAATTTTATTGACTCCCTCCTAAAAAATTTAAAAAAATTACAAAAACGCGTGCGCACTCAAGCACACGTACTCTCACGCACTCATACACACGCGACACACACACACACACACACACACACACACACACACATAGACAGTGCCCAGGCAGTTCCCATGATCCCTCAATCAGCTTAATAGCATGCAGCCAAGAGTAATGCAAGAATGTGCATTTTTCTACATACATGGTATGTGCAAACAAATATTTACTAGAAGAAACGTATGGATTTAGCACATATAGAGCAACAAATGGCTGGATAAAGAGAACTCAAGAATGAACCTAAGTAAAAAAAAAAACACAAATGTAGGATACTAAATTGTAGCTAGGTTTAAAGAAACTGGCAAAGAATTATTACAAAGCGCCCATCAAAAGACAATGACAGAAAAAGAAATCGCAACACTAACAAGGAATTACGCGCCATAAAGTTTGTAGGCGTGTTTCTATATCTGAAAGATGATGTCTACTCAAATTTCAGCCCTGTCTCATAAGACTGATGTTAGTAGCGCCACTGTGAGGATGCATATAAGATTAGGTTTAAATACATGCTACAGACCGTGAGTATTAGTTACGTTTGAGACTGAAGGTGGTAAGTTGATGATAGTCAAGGAAGACGACAACGACTCCATTATCAACACTTTATTCACTTTGATCGTGTAGTAGGGCTACGAAAAGGTGGATGTTTCTACTGTGATTTTGCGGAATGTGTTGGGTGGAGTGTAGCCACCGCACATAAATGCTGGCAAAAGGTGTCACGAGAATGTACAGTCGCAAGAAGACCGCGCTCCGGATGGCCACGAGTTACTACCGAGAAGGGAGACCATCGTCTTCGGCGTACGGCTGTGGCGGCACATCTTACTGCATTTGCAGCAGCAATTTGAGCAGCAATTGGCACCGCAGTGACACAAGTAACTGTTATAAATGGGTTACATCAAGGACAGCTCCGAGCCAGAAGCTATGTAGCGTTCATTCCATTAATCCCAAACCACTGCAGTGGTGTATCAGAGCTCATTGGCAGGGAGGAAGTATGTTCCGTTTTCTGACTAAAGATGGACCTGTACGGTGCCAGTGGCAGCCGTATGTTGGTTACAAGGCGTCCAGTTTTTGTGCTAGATTGGACGCACTGGACCTACACCTGGATTTATGCAGAAGCACTCTCGTGGTCATCCCACGCACCCTGACCGCAAATTTTAAAGTCAGTCTGGTGATTCGACGTGTTGTCCTGGCATTCATGGACAGCATTCCAGGGGGTTCTTTCCAACAGGATAACGCTCGCCCACTTACTGCTATTGTACCTCAGCGTGGTCTGCAGAGAGTTGACACCTAGCCTCGGCCTGCTCGATCACCAGATCTGTCTCCAGTCGAGCACATACGTGACATCATCTGACAACAACTCCAGCGTCATCCAGAGCCGATATTAACCATCCCTATGTTGACCGATCATGAGCAAGAGGCATGGAACTCCATCCCACAACTTGGCATCTGACACCTATACAGCTGAAGGCATGCGCGTTTGTATGCTTGCATTCAACATTCTGACTGTTACACGGTCATTAATGCACCAGCATTTCACATTTTCAACGGTTTACCTCACTCTAACATTAACCCGTGAACTTGCAATGTTAATCACTTAACGGGGTAGGACGTCAAACGGGCCGATTTGGAGCAGGAAAGGCACCACAGGACATTTTATTTTCTTCTGTCTATACTTTTACAAATAACTTCATAAAACTTTGTCCCCATGACCAGGAAGGATTCGGCATTCACACTCATAGCAGTGGAAGTTCAAAAACATAACAAAATAATTTTTTTTACATTTGAAATTTCATCATTTTTTCGCTTACTATTGGCTGCATTTGTTGTTATAGGTACTTTCTTCACAAGTACGAGAGATTCTTTGATGAATTTTGCAAAGCATACAAACCATGCTTACAGGTGTATGAAACTCTAGAATTTTCCAAATCTCTTAAAAACTGTGGTAAAAATTGAGATAATTAACTACAAAATTTGATTTTTTTCTAAACATAAACTTTAAAACGTAACAGCTCATTCATTTTTTCATAAATTAAATAGATTCTAGAGTTTCAGACACCGGTACTCGTAAGTATGGTTTGTATGCTGTGCAAAATTCATCTAATAGTCTCTCTTACTTATGAAGAAAAGTTTACCTATAGCAACAAATGCAGCCAACAGTAAGTGAAAAAGTGATGAAATTTCACATTTAAAAAATATTATTTTGTTACGTTTTTGAACTTCCGCTACTACGAGTGTGAATCCTGAATCCTTCCCAGTCATGCTGACAAAGTTTTATGAATTTACTTGTAAAATTATACACAGTTGAAATTAAAATGTCCTGTGGTGCCTCTCCTGCACCAAGTCGGCCCGTTTGACGTCCTACCCCCCTTAAATATTTTACGTATGAAAATGTATTTCCGCAGTTTCACTGCTCTACATTAATTATTTTTTGGGGTTGCGATTTTATTTCAGTCAGTGCATGTATCATTAAATAATCTTTCTTAATTACTATAGACCACTGAAGATGCCTAAAACGAACACGCGAAACATGTCTTTTACTCAAGAATGAATTTCAATAGCAAAAGACGGAAGTTTTATTATCTTTATGATGAAACATAACTGGACTTAAATGTGAATTGCAGAGTAGTGATGTAAATGCCGATGTAGATACTGCAACAGACGGACGTAGCGGTATTGGTCTGTACTTCCCTTTGCTATTAATTTCCGTGCCGTATTCAGCTACCGTAATAACAGGCACTGCTTGAGTGCTATAGCTACAAAACTGGCATAGGCCAGCAGCTGGTGTTGGCAGCCTCCTTGGACTGCGGCCTGCTGAGACGGCCGCGGTACATATTGTCGGGGCGGTGCGCTGTGGGTCGGGCCGGCCATTAGCTAATGCAGCGCGGCGATAGCCCCGTGTACCCAGCGGGGCAGCCGCGACCTCGCCCAGCCTCGGCCGACCCGACCTCCAGCGTCCAGGACTCACTTTCCCGGTTCTCTATCAGCCCGCCGTGTCCTGCCCACCCTAATGGCCCAACTCAATCACGCGGCCCGCCGCTCTCCTAGGCTCTGGGGGGAGGGAGGGAGGGCCAGCCGACCGTGATTCACATGCTCCGCCGTCGCTGATTGGAGCCACTCGGTGTGATCACTCACCGGAAAAGTTGATGTGGAACTAATGAACTGGTCACGGGGTCGCCTATTAATCGGGCACGTTGCAGGGATCGTACGCACTGTTGCGATTCATTATCTTCATAACGGAAGCAACTAAGTGCGAGATTCATAACGTAAGTAACTAAGTGCAAGGGCTCCTCGGGTAGCTGCGAACTCTGC
Organism: Schistocerca nitens; assembly: GCF_023898315.1. NCBI lineage: Eukaryota > Metazoa > Arthropoda > Insecta > Orthoptera > Acrididae > Schistocerca > Schistocerca nitens. Next base: position 229,542,774 of record NC_064614.1, on the reverse strand, counting down.
GTCGTATTTCGTTACCATACTTTAAGACATGGAAAACACAGATTTTCTACTCCATACAAATATGCGTCTGATCTTAAACGTTGGAGTATCTCTCCATTAATGGTGTTGCAGGCTCTCACGGCCGTTATTTCCAACACCAGGAAGGCAACAAATAATTGGTCCACATATTGTGCTTACACAGTATACATAGGAGAACACATTACTAAATTCGTAGGTGATTCGGGAGCATATACAGTGCGAAATCTAGTACTCATAGCTGTCACCTCTCGAAGTAACAACGCTCTAATCCGACTGGCACTTAACCGAGCTCTGCTTGGATGACATTTCATGGGAGGATCATCGATCGCATTGGCTGGTGAGTGGTAGTATGCGAGTCAGTCTGCCACCCATGGTGTTTTCATTGGGAAAGAGATCTGTAGAACGAGCTGGTCAGGGCAACAGTCCAAAACCTCTTGTGTCGAGGTAAGTCAGACCAGCACAGCCTGTTTTGCGTTATCTTGTTGAAAGATTACGTCACAGCGATCTGGAAGACAGGGCATAGCCACTGGCACCAGCACTTCAGAAACATAGACTCTGATAATCACATTGTCGATAATGAAAGCCAGAAGTGGCTGCGTTGAGTAACCACCACGCTTTGCTGGGCCCGTACAACGACGACTGAAATCCAGCAACATTTATGCTCTTGCATTTATAAATGCTGGTGCATCTACCATGACAAAGTACACAAAATCGGGACACGTGTTTAAAGACTACCTGCTGCCGCTCCTGTGGGCAGTATTCTTGTGCGGTACACCACTGTTTGTGCACATGTCCTCTCTAACGTGTTAAAGGATTCTGTAAGAATGGTACTCATGCTGATAGTCCGTGGTACCTCAGAAGTCGTTACAATGTCCGTGTGGATAATTGTCTTGTTGGCAACTGGCCCATTTTCTAACTCAAGGTACATGACAATCTTTCACGTCAAAGCAAAGACTATGTCTGTCCTCTCGGGCGCTAGCAACGTGGGCCCATTAAGATCTTGGATGCCGTTGTGTGTGACCCACACGACATTATCGATTCCACGTTTGTGTATCATTAACATTCGATTTATGTCTGATACACCTACTGCATCGTCTTTCTTACATAAGGCCCTGTTGCCGTGAATGGCTGGAACACCCAGTTGGACAGGTTGAAAGGTCTCTGTTGGATTCCTTTCATGTTAATTTCTTAAATCTGTTGTCATTTACGGCATAAATTCCTCTTCTAAATTTACTGTGGTGTTTCTGACTATCTGGGAGGAGACTGAGCAGTGAAACGTGTTACTTTTACACATAAACAAGAATGATCTGTCACACTACTACACTTTAAAAGACAGTTTATATGTAATTCATGTCACACAGTCTCATACGGAACCTACATCCGCTTTCTTTTATATACTGTCTATGATAAGATACTGTCACCCCCCTTCCCTTCTGTGTGAGAGGATGAATGAGCAAATGTATTTCTAGTTGCATGCTTGATGGTAGCAGACAAACATGTCTGCTAGAGAACAGTAGGACCAACGTCGGAACAGTTAGCTACGCTTTCTAGAAGCAAAGAGGTTTCTATTCTTAGTATGGTCCTGTCCGTCCCTTGTCATGTTGGTATAGGGAGCTGCCTCTCTGGTCACTTCCGTTTGTATTTGTGAAGCACGCTCGGTAGCGGGCCAGGGCAGTCTGTCCGCGGCGAGCGTCTGAAGTGGTAAGATCTCCGGTTAAGCGCGTGTCTGCTAAGTCCGTAGGACAATGGATTTCTTAAGTTCAGCCTAACTGAAAATTTAATCACCTTTATTTCAGGTTTAGCTCAAAATATCTAATGTTATCTTAAATTGCAACGCAGTGTATTTCGAGTGTGAAGTTCAGAAAGCCGGCCGAAGTGGCCGTGCGGTTAAAGGCGCTGCAGTCTGAAACCGCAAGACCGCTACGGTCGCAGGTTCGAGTCCTGCCTCGGGCATGGATGTTTGTGATGTCCTTAGGTTTAACTAGTTCTAAGTTCTAGGGGACTAATGACCTCAGCAGTTGAGTCCCATAGTGCTCGGAGCCAAGTTCAGAATATCTTCCAGTAGTTGCTTTGTCACTACTTTGTGAGTAAAGTGGAACCACGTGTAGACCAGTAACTCTAACTAAGATCATCAATCTTAAATGCGAATGTGCGTGAGATTATAACGTCTTGTCTTGACAATGTTTTTCAATATAGCAACTTTTCTTTATGTTCAACCCACGTGGGGTGTAATTTGGTAAGCTAGACTGGATACCTGGTGAAACAGTTGCGCAGTAATGCAAGGTTAACTTCCTCAGATAGCTCACAGGTTTTAACCCACTTTTATGGTCTTGAATAGCAGCACCGCTTGCAGAATAAAATAATGCAACAACATTACAAGGTTCACCCGCTTCAATTGAATAGATTTGTTTTTTTTTCTGTCATTCGCACCTGCAGGCACCTTTCCTTCGAGAACTTCCTCCAGTCGAGGAAAAAATTCAGCAAATCGGTTGGTTCTTTTACATTAGGTGTGATGTAGGTTGGACCCTAAGCGGCGTATAAATGCTCCATTTTTTCATGGGCAGATCCTGAGAAAACCCCGAAAAACCATGTTTTCGTGTACATATTTTGAGAAATTTCTTTACCATGGAAAGTCCTCGAAATTTTTACTGTAAGTTCTTAAGATGATGGTGTCGGAGAGCGTAGAACGTTTTTCAATGTCATTACCCTTTATCGAGATCCTGGGTCTCAAAGTTACCATACTTATGCCCGAAAACAGTAAAAACCGGTTTTTGGCAACTTTTTCAGTGCGGGCCGCAATTACATAAATAACAAACCACAGCAATTTGCTCAAATTTTAATAGTGTATTCCTTAGACATCTATCTATAAACGCCGTTTTACAGCGTTTAAAAACCTTTAAACGTTTCAAGATATACCTAAAAAAGCCATGATTTTTGTGTACGAAAATACCGCCTGTGGGAATAACTATTGCCATTGTTTCTCTTCATGACAAATCGTCAAAAATATTCCCATACTTTCTTAAGATATGTTCTCTAGGAACCTTGACATTTTTTTCGATATCATTGTCCGTCAACGAGATCCAGAGGTTACATGTTACCGTATTCACGCACGTAAAGTTTGCATGAAGTATCCGGTTTGAGTGTAAAAGAAATTTTACCCGACGTAGTGAACACATGACAAGGGTTCTGATGTCATCGCAAGGTTTCTGAGGTCACCAAACCATGTTTCAATAGCTATTCTTCACCAATAAAATTTTATGTCACACTGTCTCTATATAATGTACAATTCAAGCTTGCACAAGCTGTCTTGACCTGGAAGTTATTTGATGGTGACAAGGCAGCGAAAGCACCTTGCAAAACCATTATTTTTTTCATACTAAATTCTTTTTACTTGCAAATCAGAAACCTCATTTTTTGGTGTGCTGCAGGTGTGTTGCAGGTTGTGCGTTTTTATGCAAACTAGAGTACACTCAACTAGCACAGGATGGAAGGTAATTTTGTGTTAACCTTGTATTATGTTCAGTGTTGCTCATCCGTGTCAAAGTGCTTAAATGTGCTGAAGTATAGGCATAAATTGTCAGAACTGATTGATCTACCAACTCGGTTTATGTAAACAGCATACCGCCCTGTAACAGGGAAAAAAAAGAAAACCAGCTGCATAATAGTCCGAGCACAAAGTGGCGAAGATGCTCCTCTTTAAAAGACTTTGACATAAAGGTGAGGAAGCGGCTTCCTCAATTTTCATTCCGACTTCCTCACTAAAAATTTTGGGAGGCGAACATATTCGCACTTTCTCTGCTGAAAGACAGTAATAGAGAGACAGTGACGGTGAAGGAGAGAAGAGAGAAAGAGAAAGCAGCCCTTAATAGTGGTAGATAGGAAGTGGCAGTGAAAGAGAAAGAGAGATGGATAAAGACAACAGCAGGAGGAGCCAAAGAGAGAGAGGAGGTAGTGGGGGTCAGTGACAGACCGTGGTAGTAAAAGAGAAAGAGAAATGGATGGAGATAGTAGCAGTCTGAGCCAAAGAGTAGGAGACAGTGAAAATCAAAAAAAGGGACATGGGGGGAAACCACAATTAGGCTTTGTGGGAGGGGGTTCGAATCCACAGCCCACACCCCCCCACAACCCTTGAATGGTAAACTTTCACACATCCTTTATACCCACATGTTGAAGTTACCCTGCCTAGGGGTCAAAATCACGATTGATGATTGAAGAGAAAGACAGAAACTATAAGTGAGAAAGAAAGAGAGAAAGGACAATGGAATAGAGAAAAAAATGGGGGAAAGAAAATGCCAGTGATATCGACAGTTAAAACGGCAGAGAAGGGGACAGCGGTAACAAGGAGCGAGAGAAAGAGATATAGTGACAGTGGGAGAGACAGACAGAAGTAAGTGTCAATGGGAGGAAAAGGAGACAGTGAGAGAGAGAGAGAGAGATATAATCATGTAGATATTGCTAGTGAGAGGGAGATGCTGAGTACGAAGGCTCAACTACAAAAAGAGACTGAGTGAAACGATTTAGAATGTTCTGTGATAAAAGAGCGCAAATATTTTCACATGTCAAAATTTTTGGTGAGGAAGGCGGAATGAGAATTGAAGCAGCTGCTTCTCCACTTTTTTGTCGGAGTCTTTTAAAGAGGATCATATCTGCATTTTTGTGCTCTACATCTACACCTACATACATACTCCGTAATCCACCATACGGTGCGTGGCGGAGGGTATCTCGTACCACAACTAGCATTTTCTCTCCCTGTTCCACTCCCAAACAGAACAAGGGAAAAATGATTGCCTATATGCCTCTGTACGAGCCGTAATCTCTCTTATCTTATCTTTGTGGTCTTTACGCGAAATGTAAGTTGGCGGCAGTAAAATTATACTGCAGTCAGCCTCAAATGCTGGTTCTCTAAATTACCTCAGTAGCGATTCATTAAAAGAACGCTTCCTTTCCTCTAGAGACTCGCACCCGAGTTCCTGAAGCATTTCCGTAACACTCGCGTAATGATCAAACCTACCAGTAACAAATCTAGCAGCCCGCCTCTGAATTGCTTTTATGTCCTCCCTCAATCCGTCCTGACAGGGATCCCAAACGCTCGAGCAGTACTCAAGAATAGGTCGTATTAGTGTTTTATAAGCGGTCTCCTTTACAGATAAACTACATCTTCCCAAGATTCTACCAATGAACCGAAGACGACTATACGCCTTCCTCACAACTGCCATTACATGCCTGTCCCACTTCATATCGCTCTGCAATGTTACGCCCAAATATTTAATCGACGTGACTGTCTCAAGCGCTACACCACTAATGGAGTATTCAAACATTACGGGATTCTTTTTCCTATTCATCTGGATTAATTTACATTTATCTATATTTAGAGTTAGCTGCCATTCTTTACACCAATCACAAATCCTGTCCAAGTCATCTTGTATCCTCCTACAGTCACTCAACGACGACACCTTCCCGTACACCACAGCATCATCAGCAAACAGCCGCACATTGCTATCCACGCTATCCAAAAGATCATTTATGTAGATAGAAAACAACAGCGGACCTACCACAAGGCTGCCTGGGGCACTCCAGATGATACCCTCACCTCCGATAAACACTCACCATCGAGGACAACGTACTGGGTTCTGTTACTTAAGAAGTCTTCGAGCCACTCACATGTTTGGGAACCAATCCCATATGTTCGTACCTTAGTTAGGAGTCTGCAGTGGGGCACCGAGTCAAACGCTTTCCGGAAGTCAAGGAATATGGCATCCGTCTGATACCCTTCATCCATGGTTCGCAAGATATCATGTGAAAAAAAGGCCAATTGCGTTTCGCAGGAGCGATGCTTTCTAAAGCAGCGCTGATGCATAGAGAGCAACTTCTCTGTCTCAAGGAAATTCATTATATTCAAACTGAGAATATGTTCGAGAATCCTGCAACAAACCGATGTTAAGGATATTGGTCTGTAATTTTGAGGATCCGTCCTTCTACCCTTCTTATATACAGGCGTCATCTGCGCTTTTTTCCAGTCACTCGGGACTTTACGTTGGGCAAGAGATTCGCAATAAATACAAGCTAAGAAAGGTGCCAATGCAGTAGATGGTTCAAATGGCTCTGAGCACTATGGGACTTAACATCTGAGGTCATCAGTCCCCTAGAACTCAGAACTACTTAAACCTAACTAACCTAAGGACATCACACACATCCATACTCGAGGCAGGATTCGAATCTGCGACCGTAGCGGTCACGCGGTTCCAAACTGAAGCGCCTAAAACCGCACGGCCACACCGGCAGGCCAATGCAGTAGAGTAGTCTCTGTAAACCGAATTGGAATCCCATCAGGACCTGGCGATTTATTTATTTTCAACCCATTCAGCTGCTTCACAACCCCAGGGATGGCTCAAATGGCTCTGAGCACTATGCGACTTAACTTCTTAGGTCATCAGTCGCCTAGAACTTAGAAGTAATTAAACCTAACTAACCTAAGGACATCACACACATCCATGCCCGAGACGGGATTCGAACCCCAGGGATGTCTATCACTATGTCCTCCATACGGGAATCCGTACGAGACCGAAACGGTGGTATGTTTGTACGATCCTCCTGCGTGAAAGATTTCTCAAATGCTAACTTTAAAATTTTAGCTTTCGTTTTGCTGTCTTCCGTTGCCAGGCCAGACTGATCAGTGAGTGACTGGATGGAAGCCTTCGACCCGCTCACCGATTTTACGTAAGACCAGAATTTCCTTGTGTTTTCAGCAAGATCTTTTGCTAAGGTATGACGGTGGTAGTGGTTGTATGCTTCGCACATCGCTCTTTTTACAGCAGCACGAATCTCTACTAACTTTTGCCTGTCCTCATTCTCCCGATCTTTCTTGTACCACGAGCGCAACTGTCTTTGCTTCCTGAGCATTCTCCGAATTGCGCCCTTAAACCACAGTGGGTCTTTTCCGTCCGTAACCCACTTTTTCGACACATACTTCTCCAATTCGTGATTTACAATGTGTTTAAAATTTGCTCATAGTTCTTCCGCGACCATCGTACCGGAAGTAGATGAAGTCGATTCATTTACTAAGTGGGATGTTAAAAACTGCTTCTCTGCTCTTTCTAGTAAGAATACTCTCCTAGCCTTCTTGACCGACTATTTAACTTTCGTAACCATAGTCGTAATGACATCATGATCACTAATCCCTGTCTCAACACTGACACCGTCGACGAAGTCTGGTCTGTTCGTGGCAACCGTTCTAAAATATTTCCATTACGCGTTGGCTGTCGATTTAGCTGCTCAAGACAGTTTTCGGATAATGTGTTTAAAAGTAATTCACACGGCGGCTTGTCTGTACCACCTGTAATGAATCCATAGACATCCCAGTCTATACTCGATGGGTGGAAGTCGCCTCCGATTAATATAACTTGATCCGGGTACTTCTGCGATACACAGTGTAGACTCCCTTTGAATGATTCTAGAACTGTCACGGTGGAACCTGGTGGCCGGTAATAACACCCAACAATTAACTTTATTTCTCCTAGCCCTGTTAAACGTGTCCAGATAACTTCACAATCACACTCTACTTCGACCTCAGTAGACACAATATTTTTGTCAACTGTAATGAAGACACCACCTCCTACGGTGTCTAATCTGTCTTTCCGATACACTTTCCAACCCTCACTAAATATTTCAGAACTTCCTGTTTCAGGGTTCAGCCAGGTCTCAGTCCCAAGAATAATTTGCGCGCCACACGCTTCCTGGAGGGCAGTAAATTCAGGAACTTTATTGCGAACACACTGAAAATTTACTGCTAATATCTCGATAGCTGAAGTGTCTTTACACTGAGTGCATCCTGATTTCCCTGCCTGCACGTCGACTAGTGAGTGTTCATCATGACACCTCGCACTACTGCCTAGCCTAAAAAAGCCCCATGTGCACGCCACAAGTACTCTGCTACCCGAGTAGCCGCTTCCTTTGTGTTGTGCACCCCCGACCTATCTTGGGGCGTCCTACAATTCCCCACCCAATAGCGCAAGTCTAGAAATCTGCAGCCAAGACCGTCACAGAGTCGACGAAGCCTCTTGTTGAGACCCTTCACTTGGCTCCAAACCAAAGGACCCCGATCCAATCTGGGAACGATGCTGCAAATAGAGAGCTCTGCTAGCACCCCACGTGCGAGGCCAGCGGTCTTCAACAAATCCGCCAGCCGCCCGTACGAACTGAGGATCGCCTCAGAACCCAAGCGACAGGCATCATTGGTGCCGACGTGAGCAACTTCTTGCAGACGACTACACCCCGTACGCTCGATAGCCGCAGGCATGGCCGCCTCCACATCTTGGACGAGACCCCCCAGCAGACAAACCGAGTGTACGTTGGAATTCTTTCCAGCACTGTACGCTATTCCCCTAAGGGGCTCCATCACCCGCCTAACGTTGGAGCTCCCAATAACCAGCAAGCCTTTGCCCCCGTGTGCCTGCTCGGGCCCTGCTGAAAGAGCGGCCACCTGCCCACTGACAGGAGGAACGGGCGAGGTCAGCCGGCCAGCCTCCACATTGACCCTCCGCCTCGTGCGCGAACGCGTTGCAGTCCGCCACTCACTCTCAGGTGAGGGCGGCCCCAACGCGCCGGGTATACTAGAAGGTGCCTCGGCGGCTGAGTCAGCGGACGCAGCAAGCGACACCTGGGGTGTCTCAAGCGACGCGCCAGACCCTCCGCCGTCGCTGTACATCGAGGCAGCAGCCTGAAGGCGGCAGACCGTGGCCAACAGCACGCTCAGCTGCTCGCGAACCGCGACCAGTTCCTCCTGCGCCTGCACACAGCACGCACACACCCTATCCATCCTACTGCTAATATCTAACGACTCCGCGAATTTATACTCCACAGCTATCAATAAACAATATTACTCCTCTCAAGTATGAGAATACGAAAGAATTTTATGTAATTAAATATTCAAGCGCACAAACATTCGGAAAGAAATTAAGAATCAAACTACAAAACAAATATGAAAGCTAAATATGCGACTCGATACTGCACTGATACTTCACCAGCGGCTGCTCAAGGCTCACTGCGCTGTTTCAGAAGTGCACTGGCTGTCCAAAACAAACAACTGACTAACGACTCCGCGAATTTATACTCTACGGCTATCAATAAGCAATATTACTCCTCTCAAACACGAGAATACGCAAGGATTTTATGTGATTAAATATGCAAGCGTACAAACATTCGGAAAAAAATTAAGAATCAAACTACAAAACAAATATGAAAGCTAAATATGCAACTCGCTACTGCACTGCTGCTGCACTGATACTTCACCAGCGGCTGCTCAAGGCTCTGATGGGAGCATTTTTCAGCTGATATGAAAACATGTACCAAAACAAAGGTCTAAAGTAGCAAGTAATCATGTGTCTGCTTTTGTAACTGTTGTGGTGGAGATTATTTGAAATCTACAGTTGTATGTACTTGTAGTAATAGGAGCAATTGACTGAAAAGACTGTTAAAAACCATTCAAAAGCCAAGATTATACAAAATATTTTTTTGTTGAAGACAACCAGTTTCAACAGTCTTTGCTGTCATCTTCAGGTGTTAAGCATCTTTTAGTAGTAAAACGTGTTCATTTTAAGCTGAACCTCTTTCAAAAGATGTCAAATGGGTAAAAAAACTTTGTTATCGCTAAAACATTTTAAAAACACAAAGCAAAAATTTCAGACATGTAAAAAAATTAATTATTGCAAAATCCGTAAATAGTTGTTGACTTTTACTCATAATATGCTTTCTAAAGACTAGGTAAGGTCCTATACCTTAACATATTGAATATGACATTCACTAGGGAAAGCGACATCTACTTTTAAGACACAATTTTTGGGTAAAGCTTAACTGAAAAATTTAAAACATTTGTGGAATCTGGCAGAAGAATTCAATAAAAACAACAAATATTTTACAAGATTTTAAAATATAATGTAACTGACTAGATTACAATATTTACAGAAGATGGGCATAAAGTACCTCATCCCCCTCCCCCCGCCCCCTTAGTACTGCGGTGGTTAAGTCATTTGTAACGACCTCGACGTTTGAAGGTGTTTCATACATGGGAGTTGGATTTTTTGCAGGCAAATCATAAAGCACTTTTCAAATGGTTCCAAAGAATGCTGAAATATCAATGTATAGATAAACCACAGAATGAAGCTACCTAATCATAACAAACAATAAAAATCTGTGAAAAATCCTTGCCAAATGATGCAACACTTAGTTGTTGAAACGTAAGCTAAATCAATCACAACAGTTTAACTGTGAAAATGCCGTGAAAGTTGAAACTGCTACAAAAGATGTGACTGGGGCTTGTTCAAAGCGTTGGATGAAGCCCTCTTTGCAGGACACAAAACGGAAAAAGATATAGCTCCGAAATTCTGTGGTCATGTCAAATCCGAATGCAGCACGTAATTTCTTACATTTGTCTCATATAAACGCAGTGTTTTACTTGCCGTGTAACTAAATTTACTCCCTGATTGAAACTAATTCTTGAAAGCTCTTGCTCACTACGTGAATTACATTAATAAGGAAAACATTAATTCAAGTTTAAATGTCATACCAATACTTCTCGGAACTGAAGTTTCATTCAACTTTTTTAATGTCAAAGTATTCCTCTACGTTCACGGGGAAATTTTCTGTTTTTTCTTAATTATAGTGTTCAAATTCAGAACTGCTTATATAATCCCTTCTTCTTGAATCAGAGGTGAAACGATTTACTTCGTGATATTTTCGTTAGGTGGAGTCCCACAGCTGCAAGGTACCTCACGGTGGAACGCACACCATCACCTACTTAGTGAATTTATTGTGCTACCAGCTTCGATTCACAAAATTTTCACCCATTAACGGAGCACCATTTTAGCGTACATACGTATAGTTTAGTCACGATATAGATAATGGCCATACTGTCTCTAGTTAAAACTAATGTGATGGTTTTCGGAAAACCCATTTTTCAGGTTTTTTACTTGAGGAGACTGCATAACTTTTTAGTTCCTGAATCTCCATTGATTTTACTAACTCAGATGGGTTGTTACCCTTGTTGCATACTTTACCTCGTTTCACCACGCGCTTATTGAGTTCTTTTAGCTGGTATGAGAGCTTTCTGTGGAACTGCTAGGTGCAAGTGTGGGAAACGATGCACCGGCATTGTGTCTTCCAGCAGGGTGCGCGAGTGGAATAACGGCGGACATCTCATTAACACGCAGAACAATGATGGGTGGGGCTCCAGCAGACAGACAAAGCAATGGACCGTTCAGAGAGGAACAACCTCAAGACCGTTGCGTCTCTGACACCCGAGTGCATGTCTTACGAAGTAAGCCGTTTGTGCCTGCGTTTTTATGACCTGTGAGTGACGCATTGTAATGTAGCAAGAACGTTTCTGTTTTACATTAGCCTTTTACGGCTTCTAGACACTGCTCACTCACGATCATTGCAACCAAGAAGTCTGCTTTTTTGTCTACTACACTAGCTTTCTGCATTGAGGTTAACAAACTTTCAGTAGCTCTACACTTACTCATTTTCGAATGGAAGTTAAGGACAACTTATATTTGTGGAGAATGTAATATATAAGTAATGGGAGAAGATCTGATGCCTAACAACGTATGTTAAAAATACCTGCATATATCTTACATAAGCCTCTTTTCAGTCCACTGTGCACACGGTATCAATATCAAGTCTTTCCAAAAACTGCGGTAAACGGTACATGGGTGCATGCCTATTGGTTTAAGTTTACACAAATTTTGAGCAGTAAATGTGTTTCTGACTGGTTCACACAGAGATAAATATGCTGGGGATTCACCACGTTCAAGCATAACGACAGACAACACTGCAAATGCGACGCCAGCTGGTGTAAAATCATCAACTCTAATATTGTATCAGACGAATTTAGAAACACCAAGAACAATATTATAACCATCATACAAAAGGATTTGGAAACTAGAAAAACTATGAATTCTGCAACACAAGAAAAATGGCAAAGATGTGCTGGAAATTCCATTTGCACACATGACACAGATTAAATTTTTTCGCAGACTCTCAGCACAGAGAGATGCGATTTGAAGCAACCAGATACGGAGTAGGCTAAGCTACCATGTTCAAGCGTCTACGTGAACACTTCGAAAACTACATTCTTTTCCACAAATTCTCACCACAAATGGAAGCCACTTGAAGGTATCTGGTCTACCAGAGGGAGGTACGAAATAACTCAAACGTCTACATAAAATTTCAACGGCATCGAAACAAGAAATTTTTCTCCACAAATTCTCGCCACAGCGGTAAGCAGCTTAGAAAGTATATCCAGAACATTGTTTGTCTTCATTCGTTCATCGTATTCTGCAGATTTTATCAAGAAGGAGAACCTCCATGGATGTGGAACGAGACAAATTGTGCATTAAAAAACGACAAATAAATCACAAAAATACTACTGTAAGAAGTACAGCAACCGAATTTTTTATGTGTATTTATTTACACCAGTACGAGTTTCGGACTTTCTCCCACCTTCAGTTTGTGCAATACATATTGAATCTTCTGTTCGTAATCGTCAAAAACGTATACCGTCTTGTTTCGACTATTGCGAAGCACTTTCTATCTGTTCAAATAACTCAGGGTTTGCTGCCGGGTGACGTCGTCGGACACCGCCGATATTTCGACAGGAGCACAGCCTGCCATTCCCCAGGCACAAATGCAAGGAAGAAAAGTTGTGCAAGCAAATTTAATACCTCGGTTCATAGAGGAGAATCAAGGAAGATACCACACACAGAACAAGTGTTCAAATGGCTCTGAGTACTATGGGACTCAACTGCTGTCGTTATCAGTCCCCTAGAACTTAGAACTACTTAAACCTAACTAACCTAAGAACATCACACACATCCATGCCCGTGGCAGGATTCGAACCTGCGACCGTAGCAGTCTCACGGTTCCGGACTGCGCGCCTAGAACCGTGAGACCACCGCGGCCGGCACAGAACAAGTGTCAACACAACCAAAGATAACCAACATCACAAATATCGATGGTTGCTATTAATCAACAGGTGAGGTAGCACTAATTTTGTCCCTCTGTTTTTTGAGGAGAGACAGAGCCGGATTCCAAGCAGCATTTAAACAAAATCCACCATCTCTGTTAATAAGGTTGCAGTGTCTACTTTCTGATTCGGCGTATCGCAAAATCGGTGCTGACCCTACTAAGAGTGTTGAGAGAAAGACAAATAGCCTCCTGAAGAAAAGTACTTTGTCACAGGAGACTATCAAGAGTCTTAATTCTTACTGTGCTGTACCACCTAGATTATATGGCCTCCCTAAGGTCCATAAACATGCTGTCCCGTTGAGGCCTATTGTTTCTAATATTGGTGCTCCGACATACCGTGTAGCTATACATCTTGCTAGTTTGTTGATCCCACTAGTAGGTAGGTGTGAACACCATATTAAGAACTCGGCAGATTTCTTACGTCGATTGCAGGGATTGCGTTTGAATGACTCCTATATTTTAGTCAGTTTTGATGTGGTTTCTCTTTTCACTCGCGTTCCTCTCTCTGATTCGTTGCAGCTAATTGAGGTTAAGTTTGGTGTCGAATTAACAAATTTGTTTCGACATGTGCTGACTTCCACTTACTTTTTATTCAATGGTCAGTACTACGAACAGACTGATGGAGTTGCAATGGGAAGCCCGTTGTCACCTATTGTGGCCAATTTGTTTATGGAGGACTGAGGAACGTGCATTGGAGTCAGCGAACTTGAAACCTGCGTGTTTTTTCAGATATGTAGATGATACTTTTGTTGTGTCGCCTCATGGTAGTGAGAATTTAAACCGGTTTTTGGAACATCTGAATTCAATCCACCCGAATATTCAGTTCACTATGGAGGTGGAAAAGAATGGATGCCTTCCCTTCCTTGATGTGTTGGTCAAAAGGAAGACTGATAGTACGTTGGGACATTCTGTTTATACGAAGCCCACCCACACTGACTTGTATCTGCGAGCTGATAGTTGTCACCATCCAGCTCACCGTGAAGGAGTACTTTGCACCTTAGTTCACAGGGCCCACGTTATCTCAGACCCTGAAAGTTTGGCAGCTGAGCTAGCACATCTCCAAGTCACCTTTCGTCAGAATGGTTATAGTGAGAGGCAGATCAAACGTGCGTTGCGCCATCAGCCTTCTGTGCAACGGGTGAGTGACGATAGCAACGAAGTGGCACCTAAGTCTACGGCCTTTTTGCATTACGCAGGAAGCATTTCCAGCAGGATTGGCCGTATTTTGCGGAAATATGATGTGAAATGTGTTTTTCGACCACCTTACATGATTAAGGCCCTGTTGGCGTCCGTAAAAGATGATCTTGGTTTGCGTAAGGCTGGGATCTATCGTATTCCTTGCACTTGTGGCATGTCATATATTGGTCAGACAATCAGGACTGTGGAAGACCGGTGTATTGAACATAAGCGTCACACACGCTTACAACAGCCGAGCAAATCCGCTATTGCAGAACATTTCCTTGACACCGGTCATCCTATGGAATACAACAACACGGAGATTCTGGCTTGCACGTCAAACTATTGCGATAGTGTTATTAAGGAAGCTGTTGAAATCAGACTATCAAGCAACCTTATTAACAGAGATGGTGGATTTTGTTTAAATGCTGCTTGGAATCCGGCTCTGTCTCTCCTCAAAAAACAGAGGACAAAATTAGTGCTACCTCACCTGTTGATTACTAGGAACCATCGATATTTGTGATGTTGGTTATCTTTGGTTGTGTTGACACTTGTTCTGTGTGTGGTATCTTCCTTGTTTCTCCTCTATGAACCGAGGTATTAAATTTGCTTACACATCTTTTCTTCCTTGCATTTGTGCCTTGAGAATGGCAGGGTGTGCTCCTGTCGAAATATCGGCGGTGTCCGACGACGTCACCCGGCAGCAAACCCGTAAGTTATTTGAACATTCGATTCGCCGGGAAAAGTTAAGGTCTCACACTTTCTATCTCTCTGTTGATAGTAAAATGTTCAAATGTGTGTGAAATCTTATGAGTCTTAACTGCTAAGGTCATCAGTCCCTAAGCTTACACACTACTTAACCTAAATTATCCTAAGGACAAACACACACACCCATGCCCGAGGGAGGACTCGAACCTCCGCCAGGACCAGCCGCACAGTACACGACTGCAGCTCAGCTAATCCCGCGCGGCTGTTGATAGTAGGATGTAGATAATTTAATGGGCGTTTCTCTAGTATTTGGATATCATGAACGCACAAGCGCCTGTATGCTGTTTGAAATGATAAGCTCACAGTGTTATCTGAGATGCTGTGTCGCCTGGAGGCTTGCTTGGACCATCTCTGCTTTGGAAGATGGACAGGATGTGATGTGCACTGTTAATGGGTGAGATGAGAAGACACAGTAGTCGGCAGTGGTGTGTCGTGATTAGTAGTGCCGCGTAGGCCGTGCGGTACAGTTGCACTTATATTCTGAGGAAGTGGAACGTGATGACTTACTGATTAATTATTGGAGAAGAGGAGAGAGACTGAAGCGTTTTAGGGAGAATATTTTATCATGATTATTCTGATGCATAATAAAAGAGTATTTAATTTAAGGTAATTGATTTCAGATTTTGTACTTTATTGTGGAGGCTTGTAGCTACACATTCTTGGTTCAGACATCAAGGGACTTGAGTACTGGGAAAGATAAACAGCTATGCAAAAAATGTCAATCTGGATTTAGGGTTAGGAATAACTGTTGAATATTTAATTCTATGATTACGAGTTACATTTCTGAAAGTAACTAATTACTTTTGTCCATTTAAGAAGTGTAAACATTTTTTGTGTATTAACGTCTGTAGAGCAAAGAAAGAGATAACTTTTCAGTACAGAACATTTGATGTGAAACATCCCCTTAAAAAAATTAATGAATTACTGGGCTGGAAAACCTCTTACGTTATTTATTTTCAAACAGCTGAGCAAAACTGAACGTACTCATACATTTCTCTCTTTACTTATTCTGATCATCACTAAACAGACACACAATATTTTTTTAGCGCAACGCAATCTGACTTTCAATAATCCCTATAAAAGAATGGCCCTGACTAACAATAACCTATACCTTTCATGAATCACTTACCTCACAAAAATCTTCGTTACTCAAACTACTGCAATACAGCGTGCGCCAATACTGCCAGCTGAATAAAAGTTTCTAACTACTGAAGATACTAACTACTGATAGGCATAGTTAGCAAATGAAAGATTCTGATAGAGAACAAACACTGTATTTACCTTAATAATGTTCAAAACAGTTCATGATATCCAATATTACAAATTTACTCTTTCTGATGGACGCATATCCAGATCGTCCGCTCTCAAAATTCTGCCATCTGTCTCCCCACCTCCACCACTGCTGGCGCCTCACGTCCAACTGCGCAACGCTACGCGCTGTTCACATCCAACTGCCCAACACTACAATAGCAAATATTCCAACAATGCAAACCAGCCACAGATTTGCCAAAATATGAGTTATCATTTTTACTTATTCAGATTTGTTATGGACCAAGTATACTTTGTCTGTTGTTTTTTTTTGTTTTTTTTTTTTTTTTTAAGTGCGTGCATTGCACCAGGCGCAGCCCAGTAGTTAGTTGTAGCTCTGCAAATGCATCGCCTTTTCAGGACAAGAGTAGTGTCATGGTGTTTCCAGTGTGCAACAGGTAAGCTAAAATTAAATAATAAAAAAGGAATATTGAGTTCTTTTCAGGACCATTATCAGCTTAAAAGTTTAATGATTCACAGTATAGTATTCAGACAGTATTTTTGCAATTACAAACATTTAATCAGACAGAAAACCATATAGGCGATTTTAAGCTACTGTTTCGCACTCAGATTTTGCAACACAGAACCAAGCAAAGCGTGAGGAATGCCAAAATTAGACATGCCCGCTCTGTCGTATGCGGCATATCAAAACCTGCTGCACTGTGGAAAAAGCTGCGCAGTTTCGGTATAGGGAAGCGAAGAGCTGACGCTGTTTATTAAGCGTCTGCAGAAGAATTAAACGATTTCTTCTCAACAGCTGCAAACTGCCACGCAGCGACAAATTACCAGCCCCAAGATATCAATCTCTCGAGAGACAAGTTTTTCCTAAAACATGTCACTACCGGCACAGTACACAAGGCAATTATGAGAATCTCTTCCGAGGCAGTTTGAAATGATGGAGTGAGCATTGGCATGATTAAGAACGTCGTAGACACTATTACTCCAGTTATCACAGACATCTGCAACCTGTCTCTTGTCAGTAGTAAATATCCTACTGAGTGGAGGGAAAGTTTAATTCAACCTATACCCAAGACTGATAACCCTAAGTCGCCTGGTGACTACAGGCCGATCAGCATACTACCTGCAATATCTAAAGCCCTAGAATACATCGTCCATGAACAGCTGACGGATTACCTCAAAACTCATAACATCCACGACAAATATCAGTCAGGCTTTCGAAAGCACCATAGTACAGCAACTGCATTAATCAAAGTAACTGATGACATTAAACATTCACAGACGTGAAGCTACCATCCTAACACTGCTTGGCTTTAGCAAGGCTTTTGATACAGTTGACTTTGATATATTACTAATTAAAATGAAGCAGCTGAATTTCTCAAACAGCGCAATACACTGGTTCGACAGCTACCTCAAAAACAGAAGTCAACAAGTCATTTGTGGGTCGGAAAAGTCATCATGGGGAAACGTGCGCTCTGGAGTTCCCCCAAGGCTCCGTCCTTGGTCCGTTACTCTTCTCACTGTACATTAATGATATTTCTTCAGTGATTCACTCCTGCAACTACCATCTATATGCCGACGACATCCAACTGTACATAAGTGCAAGCCCCAAGAACATTGCTGACGCAGTAGCGAGTATGAACGCAGATCTTTGCTCTGTTTCTCGATGGGCACAGAACCTAGGTCTGAAACTAAACCCCAAGAAATCCCAGGTCATACTTATATCTCATCCAAAGTTAATCAGTCGGTACTTTCGCGAAACAGTCCCTCAAATACTCCTCAATGGTACCCAACTGCCATACCAAAAAACAGTAAAAGACCTTGGAATAATCTTGGATGAACACCTAAACTGGGAAGAACAAACAGTCACAGCTTGCCGGAAATCGCTCTCCTCCCTACATGCAATTCAAAAATTTAGAAAAATATTTCCAACCCATGTTAAACAAAAATTAGTCCAAACACTAGTCTTGCCTAATCTTTACTACTGTGATGTAGTTCAACACGGCACAAATAGTGAAAATTCGAGATGCCTCGAGCTAGTGATGAATGCTTGCGTTAGATATGTATGCAATATACGGTTGTATGATCATATTAGTCCTTCATACTCCCAGCTAGGTTGGATACGCCCACATAAGGCACGCGATCTCCACACGATGTGCTTACTTCATCGATTTCTTAGCCACTGGTGCCCCCAATACTTATCTTCTCACATTAAATACCTATCATCATTCCACAACCGCAATACCAGATCGGATACGTCTAGCATCTTGGCTGTACCTTTACATAACACAAAATCTTTCTCCGTGTCATTCTCCATCTCAGCCATACGACTATGGAACGCGCTCCCCTGTGATCTGCGTCTTATCCAGAACCACTCAACATTCATGAGGGAACTCAAGACTTACATATTAGGGACGGTATAGCCACCATTGTTGTGCCCCTCTCATCTCTTTCTTTCTCCTCTCCATCATAGCTTCGAATTTTACCACTCTATTTGTCTTCCTCTAACCCATATACCTCTTCTATATCTCTTTCACCCCATTCTATATGACTCTGTTTGATGAGAATAACTCACAAGCTGCAAGAATATAACGAGAAAATTCCCAACTAGCAATAGTACTGACATTCATAAAAGAAAAATATGTTTACTTTCATATACATAGTCACTACTATTATTATTATTATTATTATTATTGATTGTTATAATTATTTTTTGATTGTTATAATTATCATTGTACTACGTTTATAATCTCTATTTTTTTCTTTAACATAAATACTGTATAACAGGTTATATGTCCTTAATGTTCTGTAGAAACTGAAATTTGTTGAATCTGACTATGCCTGGTTAGGTGTAAGAGAGGGCCTGAAGGCCCTAATCTTGCCAGGTAAAATAAATGCATAAATAAATAAATAACACAGTCTCGCAGTAGAGTTCTTATGGGTCACAGTTTACGAATTCTTATGTTGAAAATTTACGTTAGCTTACAGATAACTTACACTGCCAACAACAATATCTTTAATGAATAACAACAATCTTATTATCTTTATCAAGATAACTTTTACTCTATCTCATTAACCTTTTCCGCTCGTTTGGCCTGTTCTCGACTTTCTGTTCTCTACAACACTTCCTGCCTTCTCTCCCTACATTCGCGTAGGTTAACTAGTCCTTTACTGGAACCTACTTCTCTAACCTTTGAGGGCTGTGAGTTGACAATTACACTGTCTGCACACGATTAACGAACGGACTCAAAATTTCAGCTTGTCACTGATTACTTCACTTGCCTTCCAAATTCCGCAAATGCTCTCACATGGTGCTGTGAGACTAGCACCCCGAGTGAAAAGATCCGGGTTCGAATTCCAGCCCATCACAGAGCTTCAACGCTGCATATGTCCTGCATAGGGTTCTCGGTCACTGTCTCCTTTATACAACCGTGGGAGGGCCTGTACAGTGTTTGGAAAGAGGTGAACCGGTAAGGGGTTGAAGCTCTGAATGAATCCATGGAGCTAGTCAGTGATGTAGTTCGCAGCTCACTGCCTGTGAAAGGCGGGGATCTGGGTCCAGCACACGCTGAATGAACACTCTACATAGTCAACGTAGAGTAACGATATTAGTCTTGGACGTCAGAACAAATGTTCCAATTACCTGTCCATTCTTCTGCTAACGGTTGTCCATAGATTTATTTTCTCGGTTGTTGCTTCTCGGTCATTTCTCGCAGTACCTATTGAGATTTGTCCAGTATTTTTTTTTTACATTAGTTGGATGCGCCACAGTTCGAAGGTATCTGTTTTCTCTTCTTGTGAAAAAGAGAACACAGCATAGGTTCAAACTTCCATCGTTAGTTCATACGATTTCAGTTGAGGCAGCGCGAAAGTAAACTTACGTTTCATACCTTAACACGGAAAAATTCTCGTACAACTCATTCTCTCATTTCCTCAAAACATCCTCAAACTGTAATGTTCACTGATGAACATTAAAATTGCAACACTGGGAAAGATCGCAAACAACGAAATTTTACTTGTTGTGTGTTTGTAATTCAGGAGAAAGAATGAATTATATGTGCAGTAGATTTGGAGGCATACAGAGTGCGAAGTTCAATACACACAGCTGCCACCTCTAGGTTTACCTAGTTCTCTTGTTCCAGTCTGCCGATAATCCATCATCTTTTTCGGCAAATGTTTTCTGTCAATCTGTCAACATGATCTTTCCATTTCATTCTATTTTCTTCTGTCTTGTCATTGATTTTTAAATCTTTTCCAACCAGCTCATCGCACAACGCGCACACTGGATGTGACGGTACGTCACATAAATTGACATTTTAGTAAAAGAAAAAAGGTTTTTGCTTGTGTCACGTGTGCATTATAAATTATTTCAAGATTGCATACGTGTGCGCGATTTATAAGAAAGATTAAAAAAGTTAAATAATACCACAAAATAACAAACAGCGATGTGATATAAAAATAAAAGAACATTCTTTTAATCTGTGTAATGAAAATGAACATGACCAGAGACTATTGCTTTATTGAGAGCTCTCCTGTTTTGTTTCGTCTAGGGGTAGGCCGCCGTTGTAGTGCTGTCTGATAATTAACGTAAGTTTTATCTGTATTTTTGAAAAATATCATAGAAATTGTTATTAGAAAGTGTGTATTATTGACTTAGTTGTCACCTCTCATGATCGCAACCGTTAATTATAATTAACAAAGTTTTTACAGAACTTCATAGTGCAGGGAGCTTATCTCCCCTAGCAGTATTTAGTCGGCCATTACGCTGACTGCATTATTTAATTAAAATTTCATGCCATAATATTAAATGTAAATGTGAGAGCTTTCTCTACCTTGATCGTACAATTGTCTCAGAGTTAACAGAGTAAAAATATATATCGTTTATTTATATTTAGAATACTGAATGAGTTCAGTACGTATGTTTCGAGTTTGGCCGCCTAACGGCAGATGAGATTCTCTCCAGTTTTGCCTTGCAAATAATGAACAAGAGATATTCAAAATATTTTCATTCAATAAGATCCGCAAGATCTCAGTTAATCATTATGTAGTTTGGTACTTAACCAGTAGCCACTGAGACCCATATTAATAATTACAGTTTGCGTAAGAATACGCATATTTTCTTTTCTAAATAGCAGCGTTCACACAAACTATTTATTAGAAGGCGGTGAGTCGCGCGTTGTGTTTAAAAAATATTATATCACACGTACTTCGGGGCAGCCGATGTCCGTACGAGTGTTATCGCGGTATAAGTTAATTAAAAGCCTCATGCTAGCCCACAATATTTAAAGCCACCCCAACCAAAATCATTATAAATCATAAAAATGAAAATATACACTTATACCGTGATAAGTGCACCCACACACACATATACACTTATACCGTGATATGGAACAACAGCGATTTTTTAGGTTAGTTAACAAAAAACAATAGGTTGCAAATGGTGTTCATTTCTCCGATAACCGGTTTCAGTCATAGATACACTATCATTAGACAGGTATGTTTATATGAAACTAATAAAACAATCCAGAAGTAATACAGCTGTTCACCTCATACAAAAAAATGGAACATAGTAACAAAACTTAAGAACGGCGAAGAAAATTGACGAGGTGTTAGAAGACAATCAGAGTGGCTTTAGGTAAGGTAAAGGCACCAGAGAGGCAATTCTGACGTCGCGGTTAATAATGGAAGCAAGACTAAAGGAAAATCAGAACACGTTTATAGCATTTGTCGACTTAGAAGAAGCGTTCTACAATGTAAAATGGTGCAAGTTGTTCGAAATTCTTAGAATAGTAGGGGTATACTATAGGGAGAGTCGGGTAATATACAATGTGTATAAGAACTAAGAGGGAATAATAAGAGCGGACGACCTAGATCGAAGTGCTAGGATTAAAAAGGGTGTAAGACAGGGATGTAGTCTTGCCCCCCCTCCCCCCCCCCCCCCGGTGAAAAGAAATCAATGACAGGATTCGATGATGACATTGTTATCCTGAGTGAAATTGAAGAAGAATTACATGATCTGCCGGCCGGTGTGGCCAAGCGGTTCTAGACGCTGGTTCGAATCCTGCCTCGGGCATGGATGTGTGTGATGTCCTTAGGTTAGTTAGGTTTCAGTAGTTCTAAGTTCTAGGGGACTGATGGCCTTAGAAGTTAAGTCCCATAGTGCTCAGAGCCATTTGAGCCAATTACATGATCCGCTGAACGGAATGGACGGTCTAATGAGTACAGAATATGGATTGAGAGTAAATCGAAGGAAGACGAAAGTAATGAGAAGTAGAAGAAATGAGAACAGCGAGAAACTCAAGATCAGGATAGATGGTCACGAAGTAGATGGAGGAATTCTGCTAGCTAAGCAGCAAAATAATCAGTGACGGTCGGAGCAAGGAGGACATCAGAAGGAGGCTATCACTGGCAAAAATGGCATTTCTGCCCAAGAGACGTCTACCTGTATCGAAATAGGCCTTAATTTGAGGAAAAAATGTCTGAGAATGTTCATTTGTATTACAGCATTGTATGCTGTGGGAAAACCGGAACCGAAAAGAATAAAAAAAATGTTCAAATGTGGATGAAATCTTATGGGACTTAACTGCTAAGGTCATCAGTCCCTAAGCTTACACACTACTTAACCTAAATTATCCTAAGGACAAACACACACACCCATGCCCGAGGGAGGACTCGAACCTCCGCCGGGATCAGCCTTAGACCGCTCGGAAAGAGAATCAAAGAATTTGAAATGTGGTGCTACATATGAATGTTGAAAATCAGATGGACTGATAAGATAAGGAATGAGGAGGTTCTCCGCAGAATCGGAGAGGAAAGAAATATGTGGAAAACACTGACACGGAGAAGGGACAGGATGATATGACATCTGTGAAGACATCAGGGAATGACTTCCATGGTACTAGGGGGAGCTGTAGAGGGTAAAATCTATAGAGGAAGACAGAGATTTGAATACATCCAGCAAACTGAAGACGTAGGTTGCAAGTGCTGCCCTGAGATGAAGAGGTTGGCATAAGAGAGGAATTCGTAGCGGGCCGCATTAGTCAGAAGACCGATGACTCAACAAGAAAAGGGTCGCCAAATAAAAATAAGTCGTGACGTGTGAGTCGATGAGTGGAACCCTTGTACACGCCTTGAGGCGTCTCTCGTCAACCGTTGGTTAGCTTAGGAAAGCTGTTGGTTGTATATAGAGAGTTTCGCCCAACCGTCCGTGTGTCGTCCGTTAAAGAATCAATAGCACTAAGACACACAAAATAGCTTGTGTATAACTACAAAAACTTCTTACAATATGTGTGTGAGAGTACAACGTGAGTCATAATAGGCAAAATATTTAAAAGACATTTAAAATAATTGAAAAATAGGTTAGATATTAGAGAATCCGTAGACAGAGGGTAAACCACGATGTGTGCTAGAGATGAAACTATTAGATCGTGCGTATCTTGTCAAATGTCAAGACATAGGCAATGCAGACATCGATTCAAAGAAACCATAGGTGGACGGTAAAACACGATGAACCGCCCTCTGGTGCTAAAGATGAAACTACTAGATCGTGCATATCTTGTCAAATGTTGAGACATAGGCAGTGCAGACTTCGATATAAAGATGTGTAGAGCAGGACATCACCAGTTTCCAAGATACCGACACCGCTCCAGCGATAATACGTGCCTACTGGCAGTCAGTCAACTTACAAGGAACCCCTTGAGTGCGAGGTCCAAAAGGCCAATGATGTTTACGGCATTCGACACCCCACATGCTGTCTGGAATGCACCCACAATATTGGTTGCTAACGGCAACAAGTGGCGGGACCGGAGGTATCCAATGGTGAGCACAGCATGATGATATGGAGCGTAGCTGAATAGCTTAGCCGACGAGTAATCAACAACAGTGGTATAGTGGTAGTACTGCTGATACAAAGCGGAGCAATGGCAACGATAAACTAAGCTAATGCCGCATTATATCTGAAACAGCAGATCCCGATGTTGACGTTTCGTCAGAAAGGAACCCAAGGAATTTCGCAGAATGAGAAAGAAGTGGCAGATGAAATATTAGCGTTTCTGCAGGATGAGTCAGTGATGTATACACTCGACTTTGTGGACAATATACATGAGGAGTTCAATGATGACGATAAGTGCTTACCAAGAGTAAGTGTATTGAAATGGGTGTCGAGCCATTTAGTTCACCATCCTTGTCGGACAGGGAGCCACAAATCACATCTCCAGTGAAATAGTGAAATGTAGTAAAGGAAAAAAAAATACAGCTTTCGCATAAGTGCGCAGCAGTATTACTGTGTAGGGCATAAGAAAAACTACAGATTTTTAAAGGAGTACAAGGCGCATCTTGTACACAAACTGATGTTTGCGAATTTCAAGGTCGCACGCTACAGTTTTCAGGATGTGCATGATAGTGACCTATTACGTAGTGCACCCAAATTGCGCGTGACATACATTTCAGTGATTTCAAGGTTGCATAACTTCAAACAGTCCTACAGTATTGGAAGATGTATGCTAATTAAATTTCAAACAAAACATCAACTTGCCGATGCAAAGCAGACTGCAAAATCTGTCCGAAAATTTGTAAATAAGATAAAGAAACTTATCCCGTCGTCCAGTAAGGAATTTCTTTCGAACTCTGAACAATTGGATTAGAAGAGGAGATGCATATGAAAGGAACCCTGGAAATTGGAGGTATCAAGAGAATTATATCAAGTTCACCAACAAACATTAGTGCGCTAACACATTCGTATATAATTATGCCGACTTTTAATCTGGAAGGTACACTGGCTGGAAAGCGATTCTCTACGATTCTTTCTCGTGTGCGTGATCTTGCAAGGATTGTAAGGAATATTTACGTCACAGAATGCAAGTGTGGGGAAATGGGCGTGAGAGAACTACAACTCTCATAAGAGGACTCCTTTTGGCCAATAACTGGGTAAATAACTAACCTGTCTGAGCATAAAAATCATACTCCTTAGAGAAAACTATTCCTCCTGAAAAGAATGTGACGTTGCAATTCACATCAAATGGAACACTGCAAGTTCAGCCCCTGGATGTTTTGTTCTTTCCGTCCCTATAAAACATACAAGTAGTATTGCGCTATCTGCAACCACGCCGTAATGGATAGCGTTTCACGATAAGCTCCACGACAGACTGTTTAACATTCGGTAGCGTGCCACCACATTCCATCAGTTCTCGTCACTCCGTTACTTCAACACGATTCTGTATGCATCTTTAGGACTGGATACCTAGCTGAAAGTCCTGCACGTTGTTTAACTCCCAAACAGTTCGCCTTCGATCTTGCTGGCACGAGCCCATTATGGTCATTGTGGCGCGTCATTTTTCATTCGGTGTTCACTGTGTAAATTAATTATTTGTTTTCAGCATTTCTTGAATGTCGATCATGTCCACTTCGTGAAGTGTAATACCGGATGGTTATTATTAAACTTTATCTGTTTAAAACGTTATAACACAGTAATTACTGTACGAGTACCAGACTTGGCAGCATTAATATCAATGACATGGGGAAGAAAATTAATGCAGAATCGATTGAATTGAAACACTTTTAATGTGCTGCTACGGTACATCATTCCATTACATACCGGTACCATTGCTGCTACAAAAAGGCTCAATATGCTGCCCATTAGTGTCCAGAACAGTCTGAAAGCGCAGAATTGCATTCTGCAGGTATGCTCGCTATCTGATATGCTGCACTCCAGATCAGCACATGTGTGAATGTTCCCCTGGCAAACCCTGTGCTTCAGGTATCCCCATAGCTAGAAATCACAGGGAGTGAGATCAGGTCATCGTGTCGACCAAGCATTTGGAAACGATAGGCTGATAATTCGACCGTTTCCAAATGCGTTTCGGAGAAGCAAGTGAACTTCACGAGCGATGTGCGGTGGGGCCCCATCTTGCATGAAACCTGTTGAGTTCAATGCGTCTCTCTGTTGTAGAGCGCGTATGACAAGCTGACGAAGCATTCGCAATAACGCTGGCCAGTCAGACTGCACCGCTTTGGTCCTTGACCTCCAACCGGTTAAAAAAAAAAAAGAATGGGCCATGATGAACGTAGCCGTGAAGCCACACCAAACGGTGACACATATACCTTACAAAGGAACTTCATGCTCAGTGACTGGAGGTGAAGACCCCCCCCCCCCCCCCACACGCAAACACACACACACTCGGCAATTCTATGTGTTCACCTGACTTGTCAGAAAAAATGAGCTTCGTCTGTCCATAGGATGGTCCAAGGCCAGCTCTCGTCAACTTCAGTCCTTGCGAGAAAGTGGAGTGCGAAGTAAACACATCGTTGTGCTTCCTGTGGTGCAAGCTGCTATACGATATGGATTTTGTACGGATACCATTTCAGAATGGTTTGAAGCACCTTCCATACAGTGGACCACGGGATGTTCAGCATGTCGTGACACAGCATGCGCTCTGCCTGACGGTCGGAATTGGGCCCAGCGTTGTCTACCATGGCAACAGCGATTTCATCAACCACCTGTGGTGCAACTAGTCGTCGGCCTCTTTCCGGCGTGACGCCCAGTGCTCCAAATGATTCGAACTTCTTCATCATGCTCCACGTAGCAGTTGGAGGAAGAGGACCCTTCCGTAATCCTTTCAGGCAGCTGCAGCGTTACTGTTGTTTTGATAATGGGGCTTCATCAATTATGCCCTGCTCCTTTGGTCCAAGCTCATGCTGACACGTTGACAAGTGCACAGTGACTAGCCAGGTGTGTGACCATGAATGATAATGACTGAAGACGGTACCCGGTGGCCATATTTGAAACTGGACGGTGGCGCTGTGACGCATGGAAATCATGCACCCCACACTCTGTACATTAATGTTACCAAATTTGGTACTGGTACGGTAATTAGTTTCCGTCTTATAACTTGTTAAATGGGGAAAGTTTGATTATAACCACCCGGTATAAACGTGCCGTAGCAAATTGATCTCTGCAACTCCCGGACATTCATGGTCTTTTCGCGAGATATACGTGGGAGGAAGCAATATATTGACTGATTCTTCTAGGAATTTAATTCTCGGAACTGTAACAGTCGATCATAACGTGATGCAGAACGCCTCTCTTGCAGCGCCTGGCCGGCCGGAGTGGCCGAGCGGTTCTATGCGCTACAGTCTGGAACCACGCGACTGCTACGGTCGCAGGTTCGAATCCTGCCTCGGGCATGGATGTGTGTGACGTCCTTAGGTTAGTTAGGTTTAAGTGGTTCTAAGTTCTAGGGGACTGATGACCTCAGAAGTTAAGTCCCATAGTGCTCAGAGCCATTTGAACCATTTTTTGCACCGTCTGCCACTGGAGTTTGCTGAGCATCTCCTTACTGCTTCCGTGCTTGCTTAATGAACCTGTAATTGAACGTGCTGCGCTTCTTTGGATCTTTTCTTTTTCCTCCATCAGTGCTGTCTGGCATGGATCCCATACTGACGAGCGATATTCAGATAGAATATATCGTTTGTCGGCGAATCAAACCACAATGAGCAGACACCTTTGAGCCATGCGTGGCTTGTGTTCGTGCCGTTTGTTGCTTGAACCTTGTCTTTGCGATACTGCCATCCCGTTTCTTATTCGATTTATTGGCGTTACTAAGTTGCTAGCTTGCCTGTCTGTGAGTGGCAGCAGCAGCGCTTATCGATAAGAGCACTGTCGTACTATCTTTGGAGCGACCGCTAGTAATTCTGGGTCATCGTGTGTCCAGAGTTCAGTAGGGACGGAGCAGCAGTGAGGTCCTGACAGCCATGACTCGCCCGACCGTTGCTGGCAGTTGGCACACATGAATTCAGTGGGGATGACCCTGGTTGGTCGTTCGGTCGGTCGTCTCATCGGACGACGTGTATTTGGTCGCCGACCGCTTCCGGGTTCTCTATGTGTGTCGACTTGTGATTTCTCCTAGTTGATCCACAGTGACTGGTTTTAGTAATGTTCAAGTTCTTAGTGGAAGTGTTTTTGCGGATCCGTGTGTAGCTTGTGTGGTTTTGACTGAGCAGTTATTTTAATGCTCTTTGCGTACTGGATTGGGGCAGTCGGTCGGTTGAGACAGAGCAGCGAGGAAGTCTCCGCGGGGCAAGGTCAGGCCGGGACCACTGGCGACGCGCACGCGCGGTCAGATTGTGAGGCGCCAGCTGTGAGAGCTACAAAGTTCGTTGCCCACCGAACCTGGACACTGAAGTTGAGCTATCAGTTAACCTGTTATGAAACCTCAACTGCTGTCACATCTCTTTGTTCATTGCTGGTTATTGCTTCCTGGGCCATTCTGGCTAGCAGCAGTATATGGTGTGTTGGAATCGGCGCACTTTTGCAGCCATCTTCCTGTATGGTCTGTAACTATTAAATTGGTTGTTACTTACCAGTGAAGTGCACCAGCGGTATTTTCTGCCTTGTGGCCATTAACACTTCAGTTACCTGCTCTGGTCGTTAGTGTAGTTTTCCAGCAGTTTGTTTACCTCACTGTGTTGATGCTGTCGGCATGGCATGCAGTTCGACAGCCTTTTAGTTGTTTGTTCATATTTTTTTCTTAAGAGTGGTTATTGTGCCTTGGCTGTTTTTAGACGCAAATTTTGAAGACGTAGTGGTGCTGGTATCTTCGTCCTCGGCTGGTATTTGCTGTTGTCACAGCTTTGGTCGGGTGGAAGGGAATTGATTAGGTTGTTCATCGGTCCTTCAGCCGCCCCTGGGTCGGATTGCCATCCGATTATTTAACCTTACTGTTGGCTGCCTGTCTCACCTCACCTTACATTAGAGCTACCTCCTCAGGCCGACCCTTGGAACACTTCTGAGCACCACTGTTCTGTTGGTTTTAGATTGCGATTTTCATTTTAGTCTGATGTACTGTGCGAGGCCTTGAGCCGTCCATTAATTTAGTTTGTTTTACTTTTAAAATAACGCCTTCAGCCGACTTAAATTAAAGTTTGAAGATTGATTAGTTTAATAACTAAAATTTGAAAGTTTGTTCTATCTGAAATTCTTGTTGTATATCCCCTAAGACCCGAGTTGTTCAATATCTTGTGTGTGGACTTCAGCCCAGTATTTACGTGATTTTTTTCTTTTTAAATAAGGCCTTCAGCCACGTTGTAATGTTGTTGCATTAATTTGTTCTGAAAGCGGTGCTGATATTCAAGACCATAAAAGTGGGTTAAAAGCTGTGAGCTATCTGAGGAAGTTAACCTTGCATTACTGCGCAACTGTTTCACCAGGTATCCAGTCTAGCTTACCAAACTCCCAACCAGACTAACATTAATTATAATCTTTTAGTACTCATCTTACGATAACTGGTTATATATATATATATATATATATATATATATATATATATATATATATATATTATTATTATTATTATTAGCGAATGTCCCCATGGGAGAACGATAAGCAGGTGATTAACATTTCTTAATGTTCTTCTTATTTTCCCAGTATTTCTTCATTGCCTCCCCAAAGGCCTTCTTCCTTTCTTCGGTCCACTTTGGTCGGAAAGGTTTAGATTCCGTCTCTGGAGTAAACTTCCACTTGTCGATTTTTCTTCTGAATGTATCCCGGTCTGATGTGTTTGTTATGTCAATTTTTGCCTTTTTCAAATCCTTCTTAACTTCAGTTACCCAGGGTATTGTTGCCTTAAGTGATGTCATATAGTCCAATAGACGTTTAGTTAACCTGTTTCCAGGTAATCTGTCTATATGTCCATAAAACTTCATCCGCCTCTTCCTGATATCTGCCTCGATGTTTGATATTTTTTCGGTTGTCTCGGTAGTCTGCAGCCTGTATCCATCTTGTGTGTATCGTGGTCCTAGGATTTTTCTAATAATTTTTCTCTCTACTTTCTTAATTTCGTGTAAATCTAATTTTCTATTCAGGGAGAGTGTTTCACTTGCATATGTGACTGTTGGTTTGATGACTGTGTTGTAGTGTCTGATTTTAGTGCCTTTTGATAGACATTTCTTGTTATATATATTTTGAATAAGTCCGAATGCTTTCTTGATTTTCTGTAATCGGTTTTTTTGTGCTATTTTCTCAAGTCCTGTTGGTTCAATAACTTCACCGAGATACTTAAAGTGCTTGACTCTAGTTATTTCACCATACTTTGTTTTTAGTTTCGAAATATCTAATTTTGAGCAGATGAATTCTGTCTTCTCAAAGGAGATTTGCAGGCCAACCTTCTCAGCACATTCTTTAAGTGTCTCAATTTGTTTTACTGCTGTTTCTTCACTGTCAGTTATAATTGCCAAGTCATCTGCAAACGCTAAATAAGGGATGTTCAATTTTCCTTTACCTCTTCCTAGTTCAATTGGCTTCCACAAGCTTTGTTTCCTTAGCGTTACTTCCCACTCTTTCATAACTTTGTCCAAAACTATATTGAATAATAGTGGTGAGATCCCATCTCCTTGTCTTACTCCTGTTTTAATTGAGAATGGTTCCGAAATTTCCCCTCTGAATTTAATTTTTGATTTGGTTTCTGTTAGTGTTTGTTCAATTAGTTTTCGGGTTTTAGTGTCTAGGCCTCGTTCTTCGAGAATGTGACATAGAGACTGTCTGTCTATGGAATCGTATGCCTTTTTGAAATCAACGAATGTGCAGATTATTGGTTTTGACCTGATTGCTTTAATCTTTAAAATAGTTTTAAGGTTGAATATCTGTTCCGGGCATGATCTATTAGGACGAAAGCCTGCTTGGTAATCTGAAATTGTATGTTCTAGTTGTTCTTGTGCCCTCTTTAGGAGACATGCAGATAGAATTTTGTAGGTAACTGGTAAAAGTGAAATGCCTCTGTAGTTGTTTACGTCTGATCTCTCTCCCTTTTTGTGCAATGGGTGAATTAGTGCACACTTCCACTCCTCTGGGATATTTTCTGTCTGCCAAATTTCTTGGATGATGCTAGTGATCTCTTTTAACGAATTTGGACCAAGGTTTTTCAGTAGTTCAGCTACAATTCCATCTTCTCCCGATGATTTATTATTTTTGAGTTTTCTAATGTGACTATAAATTTCTTCTTGAGATGGTGGTAGTGAAGTCTCATTCGTGTGTTCTGGTTGTAATCTGGGGAATCTTGTACTTGGTTGTGGGCAATTTAGGAGTTGTGAGAAATATTTAGCTAGTTCTTGGCAATTTTCTTTGTTAGTTAGTGCCAATTTTCCATTCTGCTTCCGGAAGCAGAGATTTTGTGGAGTGTATCCTTTGATTTGATTTGCGAATATTTTATAAAAATCTTGAGTGTTGTGGTTCTTAAAGTTTTCTTCAATTGTGTTTAGCTGTTCATTAAGGTATTTTCTTTTAGTTTGTCTAAGTATTTTAGCTGTTTGTTTTCTCACTTTGAAAAATGTTTGTTGTGTGGTTTCTGATTTGTCACAATTGTAATTTAAAAAGGCTTGTTGTCTCTCTTCTAATGCGTTATCACAATTCGAATTCCACCATGGATGCTTGGATATTTTCTTTAACGGAATCAAATCTCTTGCTTTCTGTATAATTTTCGTTCGGAAATCTTTCCAGTTGTTTGTTGGTTGTTTATCCCATGCTTCTGTAATTTCTGATTCCTTGATATTTTTCAAGTCAAATTTGGGAATTAGTGGTGATTTCCTTTGGCGTTTCCTTTTTGGAGTGAATTTAATTTTAACTCTGGTAAGGTAGTGGTCAGAATCTATATTTGCCCCTCTGCGGACTTGAACGTCGTGTATTTCTTTCTGGAAGTCATAGGAGATCGCAACATGGTCTATTTGAAATTCACCAAGCTGAAGGTTTGGTGATCTCCATGTTTTTTGTTTCTTGGGGTCTTTTCGAAGTGATGTTGTCACGATTTTTAGGTTGTTTTGCTGACATAACTCGATGAGTCTCATGCCGTTCTTGTTTGTGAATTTGTGTGCAGGGTAATTACCGACTGTTTTTTTATATTTCCTCTCTTTGCCAATTTGCGCGTTGAAATCCCCTAGAAGAATTTTTACATCCTCCTCTGGAATTTTGGACATTTCAGTTTCGAGTTTTTCCCAAAATTTTTCTGTCTTCTCCGGTTCTTTTTTGTTGGCAATGTTGGTAGGTGCATGAACATTAATAAATGTATATATTTTGTTGGTGTGCTTGATTCGCATGGTCATTAGTCTGTTACTGATTTGATTTATGTCTATAACAGAGTCAAGGGTGTCCTTATTTACAATAAAAGCCATGCCAAATATTGCAGCTCCTTTGCCAATTTTCTTGTCTGTTTTACTTTTAAAGATACGGTAATTGTTGTAGTCTATTGTTTCTGAATCAGTGAATCTGGTCTCTTGGAGAGCAAGGATTTGAATTTTCTGTTTGTTGTGTTCTGTTGTAAGATTATGAAGTTTGCCTGTCTGAATTAGTGTCTGAATGTTAAAAGTGCCAATAAATGTATGGGACTTTCGTGGACGTTTACTAGAGAACTCCGACTTTCTCTGTCGTACGAGCCCAAGCTCCCCAGAATCCGATAGCTTGGTTGTCGCCACAGGGCGAGTGGATTGGCCACCTGGGGTAATATTAATTTTACTTGTACGAATCATACTGCTTGTAATTAAGTTCCAGCTAATGCTGGGTAGTTAGAACCAGGGATTGTTAGTTCCTGGAGCTTGGTGTTCAGCCGCACCTCACATGGTGAACAGACGCTGGCCAGAGTACCGGTGGTTGCCACACAGACGTGTCTGGGCTTTTCAATATGCTTTATCTTGTTGATAATGCTTGCCTCTTCCGCCAGTTCCGCCGTACCGATGATCTTCATCTCCGTCTTCACTACCGTTGAGGTCTTCGCCGTATCCCTGGCAAGGGACCCTCACAAGGTACTATCACCCGGGCCAGGTGAACCAAGGTTTTTTTACGAGGTGTTACTCCTCCCCCTCCTCCTTTTACAACCGGGCTTGGGACCGGCTTAGGCGGAGTTATATATATATATATATATATATATATATATATATATATATATATATATATATATATATATATATATATATAAAGACAATTTAAATAAAAATAAATAAATCAGTTTATATTTGGACATTTATTTTAACATTGATCATTGTTCCGTTAAAATTTCAGCATATCAAACTTCATTCATAACTAAACTGGTGCCTTATTTAGGATTGTGAAAATGTGAGTTTGTAATCTTACGGAACACATCAAGTAGGGAGCCAAGATTGGGAGACTACATACAACACTGCATTCATAAAATAACACACGAAGAACGTTGAAACATATCCAAGAGGAAATTAACCACAACCAACCGATTCAATTTTCACCCAAACAAGTTATGTTCGTAGTGCAATCCTGTCTATCATGAAATTACCACACACTGGTATACTAAATTCATACTAACTCTCTGTGAAATCTTCCCGAAAAGAATAGGTGAGGGCTACTTTGATGCTTACACCACATGCTTCACGTGGTCAACTTGGTTTATACAAACAGTGTAACTCCACAATAATTTTGATAATTAAAATAAATTACATCGAAACACAAATTACAAAAGAAAAACCTCGAACTGGGTACTATCGTCTTACTAATAACCTGATGGGTCACACAATTGTATAAGCACGTGGTACTGGTCTCACAAAGTACACCCCACGTGGGTTGAACATAAAGAAAAGTTGCTATATTGAAAAATATTGTCAAGACAAGACGTTATAATCTCACGCACATTCGCATTAAAGATTGATGATCTTAGTTAGAGTTACTGGTCAACACGTGGTTCCACTTTACTCATGAAGTAGTGACAAAGCAACTACTGGAAGATATTCTGAACTTTACACTCGAATTACACTGCGTTGCAATTTAAGATAACATTAGATATTTTAGAGCTACACCTGAGATAAAGGTGATTAAATTTTCAGTTAGGCTGAACTTAAGAAATCCATTGTCCTACGGACTTAGCAGAAACGCGCTTAGCCGGAGATCTTACCACTTCAGACGCTCGCCCCGGACAGACTGCCCTGGCCCGCTACCGAGCGTGCTTAACAGATACAAACGGCAGTGACCAGAGAGGCAGCTTCCTATACCAACATGACAAGGGACGGACAGGACTATACTAAGAATAGAAACCTCTCTGCGTTTAGAAAGCATAGCTACCTGTTCTGACGTTGGTCCTACTGTTCTCTAGCAGACAGTCTTGTCTGCTACCATCAAGCCTGCAACTAGAAATAAATTTGCTCATTCATCCTCTCACACAGAAGGGAAGGGGGATGACAGTATCTTATCATAGACAGTATATAAAAGAAAGCGGATGTAGGTTCCGTATGATACTGTGTGACATGAATTACATATAAACTGTGTTTTAAAGTGTAGTAGTGTGACAGATCGTTCTTGTTTAAGTGTAAAAGTAACACGTTTCACTGCTCAGTCTCCTCCCAGATAGTAAAAAACACCACAGTAAATTTAGAAGAGGAATTTATGCCGTAAATGACAACAGATTTAAGAAATTAACATGAAAGGAATCCAACAGAGACCTTTCAACGTGTATTCTCTAAAGCAATTTTTATAACTTGTGTTCAGGCCTTCAGCCGTTCTTGTTTTTGGTGTGCTTTTGGGCCTTCAGCCCAGGAGATATCACAAGTTTTCTTAACTATGCCTTCAGCCGTATTGTTTTAATTTGATCCTTTTAAGGCAATGTGTAATTAAGTGGTTCATAGGAAAATTAAAGTTTGTGTGTTTTATGCAACTAACAGTAACTGATTACAGCCCCCCCTCCACAACCATAACCCGATCCGCTCTATCCTGCGAAACCAGATTTCAGCCTTCGTATGCACGCTCTCACTAACGAAAGTATTCCTATATAGGGTCCCTTCACTACTGTGACTCACGCAACCGTTTGAGTGAAGCGCGCCCAGCCGGTCGGCCGGTGCTAGCCGCTCGGCTCGCATACCCATCCCACTTCTCTTTCCGGTGCGCGGCAGATTCGGGATGCTAATAAACTGGCGGGCCTTTGCCGTCGCTGTATTTATACGGCATCCTGTTCGAAAACAAATAACAGCCGCAGAGGGGCCGACGCTTTTATTTTTTTGTTTATATCAGATATGTAATAAAATCCGACGTGCCGAGCGCGCGCTGTTTGTTTTAATGAAGTGAAGCGCGCATCATTTGCGCGGCACTGCCAGCTTTATGAATGGCAGGCCGCGGCTACCTGCCTGTGCTAGCGGTAGCGGTCTGGTCTTCACGCCGCATTAACCACTTCTCCGCTGCACGCCCAGGCGTAAGGCGCGCTGCCCCTGACTACGCGTCACAATGGCGCTCACACGCAACTACTACCCGCCCTCTTTCCGTGTCCGCGCAATCACTGTATACACCAGCGACGTAGTAACTTCATCAGCGGTCCGTATTTGTGAGGCGCATATCAACAGAGCTCCAACACACACACAGTAGGCGTGCTGCCTTACGAAAACCCAGTGACCACCTGTAAATTTTTTAATTATATGTTTCAGCCTCAGACCAAATAAATGGTGTCATTACCAGTTTCGACTTATTACCATGTTCAAATAGTCCAATTAAAAAGAAAAAAAAACGAAATGGTAAAAAATTGAGAAGCTAAAGCACACACATCAACAGAGTTTTGCATCACCACGCCTAAGCCGTTGAGGTGTGTTATGACTGTTCCTGTTCTGATCAATAATGTTGTTTGTAAACAACCCACAGTACCATATGGGGTAGAACGCTTCACTCAAATGGAACGCAGCATTTTACTTGAACGTAAAGCATCAGAAGGCGCATTACTGATGTCTGTGGAACAGTAAGGTGAAAACCGTCATTCCACGAACGATAATCGCATCAATGATCGGGTCCGTATCATCTCGTTTCGCCCAGAAGGCTTCTCAAGCGCCAGCCGCTGTGGCCGAGCGGCTCTAGACGCTTCAGTCTGAAACCGAGCACCCCTACGGTCGCAGGTTCGAATCCTGCCTCGGGCATGGATGTGTGTGTGATGTCCTTAGGTTAGTTAGGTTTAAGTAGTTCTAAGTTCTAGGGGACTGATGACCTCAGATGTTAAGTCCCATAGTGCTCAGAGACATTTGAACCGTTTTAGAGCTTCTGAAGTAAGGAAGTTGTTCGGCTTATGCATGAGAGTCGAAGTGATGTGGAATTGTTTCTAACTGACTGTAAACACCGTAAAGGCTATTCAGCTTCGACATGTGCACAGGATGATCGACGTCTACAACTTCTGAAACAAAGGAATCGTGGGAAGAGTGCTCCAGAACTGAATTCGGTGTTCGAAGACGCTACAATACGTTATGTATCGCATCAAACTGTTGGGAGACAACTACATGATGCGAATCTCCATTTCCATATCGTACACCCCAAGACATAGACTCCCTTACAGATGGAGAGGAAGACATGCAGAATGGACGTCCCAGGACTGGCTTCAGGCGTTGTTTACGGACGAAACTCGAATCTGTTTGCACCCTGATCATTGCAAACAACGTATTTGGAGATAACACCTGTGTGCCACATATGCAAAGAGGTTGTGGTGGAAAGATGTTCTAGGGGGGCATTACATGTGGCCACCTTAAACCTCTGGTGCTTGTTGAGGGGACGCTATAGGGACGAGCTTTTGCAACCAATAGTGGGACAGTCTAGTCCAATATTTTGGTGATGGATTCATCCTGACGGAAGATAACTCTGCATGTTGCCACCTTAAACCTCTGGTGCTTGTTGAGGGGACGCTATAGGGACGAGCTTCTCCAACCAATAGTGGGACAGTCTCGCCAATATTTTGGTGATAGTTTCATCCTGACGGATGATAACTTCCGTGCTCGTTATTCTGAGCTCGTGAAGACGCCCCTTCGGTATGCCGAGCGTCAACCCAGTCGAAAATGTGTGGGATAGACTGAAACTAGTTGTTTTTAATCGTCGACACCGACCAAGTACTCTGTCTTACGCAGAATCACCATTAAAGAATGAGACAGTTTAGACCAGGGCTAGCTAGAAAAGCTCATCGATGGTGTGCCACAACGAATTCAAGTCTAGATGCGAGTAAGGGGACGTTCCACCACGTACTGACGTTGCCCAGGAGCGCTGTGAAGAAATCCAAACGGGCATGAGACGATTTTGTCGTTACACAAATGTTTGATTGTTTGATTTGGCGATCTGGTCACATTAAAAATGTATATATATACATGCCTCAGAGTCAATTTTTGTTTTCTGTGACATGAATTTCGAAACAATGGGGTGACGCAAAACTTTTGTTGCTTTGTCTACAAATCAAATTAACATCTATATTCAAGCACATTTGAATAAGTTACATATAGTACACTGCGGAGCCAAAATATTGTAACCACTGCCCACCGCTATATTGGATGTTGCCTGGTGACATGGGTACGTGGCGCGGTAAGGCAAGTATATAACCAGAGCAGAAACGAATGGTGATTCATTCTACCGACGATACTGGCTACAAATCGACAAAGTGACTCTGATGAAAGACCAGTTTGTTTGATAAACAACTAAGTAGTTCGGCTGTTCATTGGTTGGTGCCATGAGCATCTGTGAGTGATTGAAGGACCGTCAGATCACGAGTATGCGACCAGATATTGCGCGTCCATGCCTTATGACAGAACGTAGAGGTCGCAGCTTTGCCCATTCTATAAATGGGGATAGGCGGCGATCTGTGGCAGATCCGGTGAAGGCGTACAATGCTAGAGCAGACACAAGTGTTTTGGATGACACATTGTTGAACATGCGGCTCCACAGCAAATAGCCCTTATCTGTTCCCGTGCTGACCTAACAACATCTCAGTTTCATCAAAACTGAACCTTGGATTACCGGGAAAGTGCCGCCTGGTCGGAAGAATCACGTTACGCCAGATCAATGGTCTCTGTGGTAGTAATCGAAGGCATCATGACGACTGTAGCATAATAACAACTGCGGTTCTCTTGCATCCCTTCAAGCTTGTTGTTATCGCCTACAGCTGTTGCATCTTCCTCGTAACTGTTCATGTCAAAAGGCCACAATCACTTAACAGTGGTTTGAGGAGCGTGATATTGTGGCAAAATCACGATATTTTGGCCAACAAATTCGCCTTTCCTGACCCCCATAGGACATATCTAGGGCACTATCAGTTGCCAGCTCCATGCCGACAAATCACTGGCCCGTAATTGAGGGGGAGAAAGTGTGTGACCATATGTAGACATGTGGTGCTACATACCTCTGTCTGTAAACTTACTACAGGGTGTCGTCTGAGCATTCAGCATACCCCTGAGATGGTAGAAGATCACCTATGTGGTGAACTGATTGCTCCCCTTGACATCATATGAAATGAAAAAACAAAGTCACACAACAAATCATTCATTAAATACTGGATGCAACTGAACATGAAATATGGGTATTACAACCCACAATGAAGTACTGATAAGGATTTTCATCAAACTAGTAGATGAAACTAATGGTCGCTATAACAGTCTCATTTATTGCTAGATGCACTTACGATTCTAATCACTGAATGAATAAGACATATAACTAGAAGAGGGCACAAGGATCAAAAACATACACAAAAAATCTTGGCATGGGCATGAGACAGAACGATAAAAAACTGAGTCCTCCAAAATCCCATACAATTACTGAATATGATACTAGTCTGGTTCAAAATGGTTCAAATGGCTCTGATCACTATGGGATTTAACATCTGAGATCATCAGTCCCCTATAACTTAGAACTACTTAAACCTAACGAACCTAATGACGTCACACAAATCCATGGCCGAGTCAGGTTTCGAACCTGCGACAGTAGCGGTCGCGCGGTTCCAGACTGAAGCGCCTAGAACCGCTCGGCCACCGCGGCCGGCAGTAGTCTGGCCCCAGACTCTTTCAGTCCACAGGAGAGAGCCGGGCAGGATGCAGTGATGAGGACCTACCTACGCTCGAAAGTGTCAAGAAAACGTCATTGCTAATAATACATTTATTAGGCAGTTATACAGGTGTGTATACCGAAGAGCCATGCCTCAGCCAGGCTGGCGAAGTAGCTCCTTGTCAGACACAAAAGGCCAGCTTGCATTCGTCTTGCAGTATTGACAGCATAGTGGCTGTTGCATCTCGGTCGGCCGTCCACTGAGGAATCAAGCGGCCTCCGGCTCTGCATATCGATCTCCAACCTGCTCTCGTGGACGTCGAAGATTTGCTCTCAGGAGTGCGTCCCTGTGCCCACCTGAAGTACTCGCTGTCGTGAAGAGGATGGTCTATGCAGGATACAGGAGCTGGTAGCATCATTATCTGCTCCCCTCTCTAAGGCGGATGATGGACAGCATCCAGGTCACGCAGGTCAAGCCTCCAGAAGCCCTACATGGCGATGGCGGCCTCTGCATCCCACCAATGTTGCCTCAAAAGTTAGCAGTGAAGCTGGCAGCAGCAGCCTGCTTCCCGCCGGATTCATGGTTCCATAGATGATCGGAGGCATGTCGAGGGTTGACCTCCATAGCCTCCCCTCATATTGGATAGCTACAATTGCCACAAGGTCTGAGACTATGCACTGGGCAGTAGTCAGTCAGCAATCAGCAATCAGACATTCGTTAACAAGGATGGCATATTGATTCGACACCTGAATAGTAGAAGCTGCGTTTCATCTAGCCTTCCTTAAGAAACTGCTTTGTCGCTGGTCTGACGGTATCTCTCGGCTTCCACGATGTCAGATCTGGGCGCTCGGTCGTTCCCCCATGTTTTGATAGCTTCCATGTTTACCGCGATTCGCTCAATACTTCCCCTTAACTGGAAGTCGACTGGTCATTGACACAGGAGTTTCGGATTCCATGAGCTGCTAAGGTGGAACTTGGACGAAGTTTTAGTGTCCATAAGGGATACTATCCTGAGGCATAACAATATGATGATAGCCTAAAGATAAGATCCAGAAAAGTACAAACAAGCACCAGTTCTCTCGTATAAGTGAAGTACTAGCTGGCTATGAATTACTAGCTGGCTATGAATTACTTCAGAAGAACGATACTTTGTTGTGAAAATATGGTCCCTGAGCCACAATGTATGCAAGTGTGTCCAATGCTTATTACTCTGCTGATAGTTGCGAAGGATGGCTGCCGTAGTGGTGGCTTAGAATTCTAAGTTCAATCACGATATCTGTGATCAGAGAAGACAGCTCTATTCTCTCCCTGATGCCGTACGATGCAGAAGCGTACTTTGAAGCGTACTCTTTTATACTCCGGAGTGCTCCCTCTCTGACACCCTGACACCAAGTTTCCTCTTCCCCTCCATAAAATCTAGCTGTTTCAGCCAGCAACAGAATCTCAGTAGCCAATCGCAGTATACTCCAAGATTCTACTCCAGGCGGGTGTAAAATGAATATGAGCAACGGAAGATAATAAACCCTAAAATGAAGATTCGGCCCTGTCTGACTACCCCCTGAAGCAGATCTTAGGATCTCTTAATTTTATAAATTACAATCTAAACGTAAATGGACGATGAAGGCAACTAATCCTACTAAATGATAAACATTGTTCTTGCTTATGTATTTATTCTAGAAAAAAAAACTTTATATTACAAAGTTTCATTTCCGAAGTAAAATTACTAATCAATTGCCCAACTCTGTCCCTTATTATGTCTGCGCGAGCTAATATCAATAACGCGAAATGACTAAAAAAATGGCTCTGAGCACTATGGGACTCAACTGCTGTGGTCATAAGTCCCCTAGAACTTAGAACTACTTAAACCTAACTAACCTAAGGACATCACACACACATCCATGCCCAAGGCAGGATTCGAACCTGCGACCGTAGCGGTCGTGCGGTTCCAGACTGTAGCGCCTTTAACCGCTCGGCCACTCCGGCCGGCGCGAAATGACTAACATCATCCACGTACCAAACACTAGAAGACACTACTTTCAAATATGATCTACGGTGGTGTAGAACCTCAGTGGAAATAAACTCACGTGATAACAGCTGTTTAGCTTTTATAGCCCTCATAAGCCGAAGCAATTTGCGATATCATCGTATGTACTGCGTCCGGTGCGTCGAAATGATGGGTGTCGTACTCGTCTGCAACGATGGAAGAACTCCAGCCACAAATAAACTCTTTCAAATACTAGGACTGCAGAAGGAGGTCCTCTGACTAATACACTCTAATACTGTCTTCTCCTCTCTGTGTTCTACACATGAGAAACGCGAAGTCCCAGCCACAGGGACGGAGTTCAGGTAACGTCTCAACGTAAGTATAGACAGAGGAAGTGCTCTCAACTATTGAGCGCTGCATACTCAACGGCGACTTCCAAGCCGGAGGTGAAGTCCAGAATTGTGTAGGTCGGCAACAGTACAGTGCCTAACAGTTCTAACTATAAACACTCCTGAGAGCAAAGACAGCTAGTCCGTCTGAAACAAAAAAGCTGATAACTAGCGACCGTCACACACAGGCGCTCACAAC
This sequence comes from Schistocerca nitens, assembly GCF_023898315.1. Classification (NCBI taxonomy): domain Eukaryota; kingdom Metazoa; phylum Arthropoda; class Insecta; order Orthoptera; family Acrididae; genus Schistocerca; species Schistocerca nitens. The sequence continues at coordinate 229,501,191 of NC_064614.1, read as the reverse complement.
GGAAGACCTCGTCTCTCCAGCACTGGCCTCCCAGCAAGACTCAGCTCCCCACCATCGTAATTCCGAAAGCGAATCGTATTCCCGAAACCACGGAATATTCTCCCTCTCTACAGATTCTTCCGAACGCCGACCAACCATATTTTAGTCTTTTGTCGTCCAGCGCGGAAATTTTGCGAGGAACAACCTATACTCGTACAACGGTACGCTTTTGAGTAAAAATCCTTGGAAATAACCCAGCCTGCGTGGTTTCCGAGGTGCCGCTTCTTCGTTCCTCTCACCTGCGTCCAACAGTTTCTGCGTTCGGAAGTATTATCCGGTTATCCTTCCGCACCCTACTACAATAGCGGCCGGCCGTCACCCTATTGTGCTCCAGAGCTCAGATGCCACGACGTCTGTCTAGCTACTTCCTGTGTTTAAGAAGGACCAACACACCTGTGCGGGCCTTCCACCCAGAGCTTGAGTTCTGCCTGCTGTTTCATCTCTACTGGCGTTCTAACCTCTACTAGTATTCTTAACGCCGTTTTTATAATAAAGACACTCCGTCACCTTTCATGCAATTAGCGTTAACATTTATTTACAACACGTACAGTCTCCTTTATATATTCACATATACGATGTATAACCTATACCACGATACCTAATTGTGTTTGTAGATCACGGCAAAGTATGTGGATGAGTTCTTGTAAGGTGCGAAGTTATAGCCACCTTACAATACATTCCAAGTTCCGACCAATGTAAAGTTTATAATTATAACATTATCCCATCTCCCAACGAAACTGCGGGGATTAACCAGTACTACTTAATTCCCTTTCATAGACGAGCAGAAGACAAATTCTACCGCTTTACTTATGTGTTTTCATACGTCCTCCAATAAAAATGATTGCACTCAAGCACTCGCGTTTTCTGATCTCAGCTACCAAAATAATTACTATGAACCAGTCGCGGGCCTCCTTATAACATTTAAACGTCTACATCTGTGACGCCCTCACATCTGTGACGCCGTCACTTTCCGCGGGGAGCGTCGTGTTTTTCTCCTGCCGCTGCAGGTCTCATCTTTTCTAAAGGGCATTCCTTAAGCTCCTCGATGCCTGGAAGTTTACAACATACTATGCACTCTCTCTCTCTCTCTCTCTCGGCTTATTGCCCCTTCCAGCTACCACCTGGTGTTTTCGCATCTCTTGAAAAATAGCGCTCTGTCTTAAGCCCGTACCTGTCTGCTAGCTTCCAGCGAAAACAATTTTCTGACATTTTTATTGGTTGCCTGCCTTCCCCGGTGCTCTCGTTTATTCTGATAGCCAGCTGGCTGTCTCAATTTGCAGAAAAACACAAGGACCCGCCACCGTACAGACTTAGAGGAAAGTAACTACTTATATCTACAGTCATTTATATTACCTTTAATTGCCTGCATACTTTCATGATGCGTTAAAAATTTAAATGAATTGTTTACCCTCATCTCAACAAGATTTATTAATAAGATTATGAAGCAATTTTGGAAACACTTGCATCAAGGGCATGTTGAATTCGCGCCACTCAGAATCAATGTTGCATTGCGCTCTAAAGGTGGTTTAACAAGCTATTAAACAGGTGCTCAAAATGTTTCGGCTCATTAGTGCTGTAACCCGTCAATTCAAGACAGCCAGAGAGAGGTCTAAACTCTGATTATTGTAACTGAAGGCTGCAGCTGATTACGTAATAGCCGCCCGCTGCGACCGAGCGGTTCTAGGCGCTTCAGTCCGAAACCGCGCTGCTGCTATGGTCGCAGGTTCGAATCCTGCCTCGGACATGGGTGTGTGTGATGTCCCTAGGTTAGTTAGGTTTAAGTAGTTCTAATTCTAGGGGACTGTTGCCCTCAGATGTTAAGTCCCATAGTGCTTAGAGCCATTTGAACTTTTTTTTTATTACGTAATAATATCAAGTTGGTAGCTAGTAAATCGCAGATACATCATTAGCAGTATCACAGTCGACAACCTATGTGAAACAAAGCCTTCTCAAAATAGAAACCTGTAAAAAAATTATTTTATTACTGGTGTAGACAACATAAACATGTATATGACAAGTAGGCTGGTAGCTTGCTTTATTAGTTCCTGCATGCGGGCAGTTTTGTATATAATAGCGGCAGCTACTTGAAAAATGCATCTGCCGGTGCTGTCTTATGTTGTGCTGCTTGTGTGCTCCTAGTATATCCGTGCCAGCAGTTATGTAATTTCTTATATGTTCTCAGTCAGAGAAGATTTTCTGTATCCGTTTTACACAGTGAATCTTGTTAATTATATATCTGCGATTTAAATAACTTTTGTATTGTACATAGTCAACTGCAGCCTTTAGCTCCAACAATGAATGAGCAGATATTTCTACATTGTGGCGCCACTCTGAGCCCCTTCGGATAACAGCAGCAAAATACCCAAATACTTAATGAGATGTTGCGGCCATTTTTAATGCACTCAAAAATTGATGTTAGTCTTGACTAACTTATTTATTAATTTTATACTGCCTTAGTGTTTCGGTATTATGCTATGCTGAAAGGCTCAAACCTAATGCGTTCTTAGCTAAAATGAAATTGTATTTTTTAAATATGTTACAGAGTATCTGAGTGTAAGTGAGCAGTTATTGTTTTCGAATCACAACTTCCTCTCTAATGTGTTCAGGAGCGTATAACTTGTGTATACAAGTTAGTTCGATTTGTAATTTAGTTACTATTATACTATATTTGTTTTGTTTTCTTTTTTGACAGCTCGTCTGATGATGAGTGGATAATAAGCTGAAGAAACGTGTTATTGTACCACTTATTTTGTCTAACTGCTTTGTATTATTATAATAAAAATATACACTACTAGCCATTAAAATTGCTACACCAAGAAGATATGCAGATGATAAACGGATATTCATTGGACAAATATATTATACTAGAACTGACATGTGATTATATTTTCACGCAATTTGGGTGCATAGATCCTGAGAAATCAGTACCCAGAACAACCACCTCTGGCCGTAATAACGGCCTTCATATCCCTGGGCATTGAGTCAAACAGAGCTTGGATGGCGGGTACAGGTACAGCTGCCCATGCAGCTTCAACACGATACCACAGTTCATCAAGAGTAGTGACTGGCGTATTGTGACGAGCCAGTTGCTCGGCCACCATTGACTAGACGTTTTCAATTGGTGAGAGATCTGCAGAATGTGTTATCCAGGGCAGCAGTCGAACATTTTCTGTATCCAGAAAGGCCCGTACATGACCTGCAACATGCGGTCGTGCATTATCCTGCTGAAATGTAGGGTTTCGCAGGGATCGAATGAAGGGTAGAGCCACGGGTCGTAACACATCTGAAATGTAACGTCCACTGTTCAAAGTGCCGTCAATGCGGACAAGAGGTGACCAAGACGTGTAACCAATGGCACCCCATACCATCACGCCGGGTGATACGCCAGTATGGCGATGACGAATATACGCTTCCAATGTGCGTTCACCGCGATGTCGCCAAACACGGATGCGACCATCATGATACTGTAAACAGATCCTGGATTCATCCGAAAAAATGACGTTTTGCCATTCGTGCACCCACGTACGTGGTTCAGTACACCATCGCAGGCGCTCCTGTCTGTGATGCAGCGTCAAGGGTAACCGCAGCCATGGTCTCCGAGCATGCTGCTGCAAACGTCGTCGAACTGTTCGTGCAGATGGTTGTTGTCTTGCAAACGACCCCATCTGTTGACTCAGGGATCGAGACGTGGCTGCACGATCCGTTACAGCCATGCTGATAAGATGCCTGTCATCTCGACTGCTAGTGATACGAAGCCGTTGGGATCCAGTACGACGTTCCTTATTACCCTCCTGAACTCACCGATTCCATATTCTGCAAACATTCATTGCATTTTGACCAACGAGAGCAGCAATGTCGCGATGCGATAAACCGCAATCGCAATAGGCTACAATCCGACCTTTATCAAAGTCGGAAACGTGATGGTACGCATTTCTCCTCCTTACACGAGGCATCACAACAACGTTTCACCAGGCAACGCCGGTCAACTGCTGTTTGTGTATGAGAAATCGGTTGGAAACTTTCCTCATATCAGCACGTTGTAGGTGTCGCCAACCCTGAGTAGTCCATGTGCAAGATACGCAACATCAAGGCTCCTCTTAGCGTAGGAGCGCCGTGGTCCCGTGGTTAGCGTGATCAGCTGTGGAACGAGAGGTCCTTGGTTCAAGTCTTCCCTCCAGTGAAAACTTTATTTTCTTTATTTTGGTGAAGTTATGATCCGTCCGTTCGTTCATTGACGTCTCTGTTCACTGTAATAAGTTTAGTGTCTGTGTTTTGCGACCGCACCGCAAAACCGTGCGATTAGTAGACGAAAGGACGTGCCTCTCCAATGGCAACCGAAAACATTTGATCGCAAGGTAATAGGTCAACCGATTCCTCCACAGGAAAACACGTCTGACATATTCTCTATGACACTGGTGACGGCATGTGCATCACATGACAGGAATACGTTGTCGACCCACCTAACTTGTACACTTGGCGGATGGGTAAAAAGATTCGTCTACCTTGCCCGATTTAAGTTTTCTTGTGGATGTGATAATCACTCCCAAAAAAGTGATGAAAACATAAGAGTTTGTCACATAAACTGCAACAAATAAATGCAACAGTTTCACAGTCGCACGGTTTTCCCTGTGCTCTGTCAAAACATTTGTTTTTAACGTTTTCAAATTTTTCCGTGTGTAGACCGTCAAATCCTGCATATGTCCAAGCAATTCTGAACATGTCCTGGAATTTTGGAGAGCGAAGCTGATTATGTGTAAGTACCTCAACATTGATAATTGTCTGAAAATAAAAAATTAAACTTTTCACTCGAGGGAAGACTTGAACCAAGGACCTTTTGTTCCGCAACTGCTCACGCTAACCACGGGAACACGATGCTCCCGAGTTCAGAGCAGCCTTGATGTTGCCTATCTTGCGCATGGACTATTCATTTTGTATATTTTGCTTATTTTTTTCATAGTTCCACAACACTTCTTCCTGTTTTCTCGATTGATCTGTGTTCAGTTTTTCAAGGCCTATCCACTGTGCCAACTTATAACTAAATCTGAGGGGAGTGCGATGGGGAGGTTCCCTTGTGAGTGGTACGACGGCCGAGGTAGTTTGGAATCAGCAGGCTGACAGAGGATGTGCCAGAGCTGAAGCGACTACATCTACTTGAGCCAGTGCCTTAGGTGGCTGTGGGCAGTAGTAGGCAAGAGAGTATTCGGAGCTGGCACTTTGGCCGTGCTTGTCTTGGTTATCGGCATGGATGGCCAAGGGTTTGGCCTCGGTCATCAGCTGAGTGTGCAGCAGCTGAGAGAACTTGGACGGCAACGAAAGCAGAAAGACCCCAGTGAACCACAGTGCCGTGGAGCCACAGACAGTATGGAGGCAGCTGTAATGTAGCGGTCAACACAAGGTGGACCGGCTGTTGCAGCATATGGTGTTTTCCTTCCACTATCCAGGGCAGACGGCAGGTGACAAGAGGGAGGAACGACGGAGGAAAGTGCAGTGGCGGACGTTGGTTGTTGACAGTGTTCTTGACAGCTAAAATACAGTTGTAATGCACCTGGATCAGTGAATTCGGGACTTGTCTAGTTTTGTTTGAAGTGAAGAAGCACATTGAGGCCATGAGAGGTTTGATCGTGTTATAGCCTTATTGAAGTACGTGCACACAGTGAGAGCGTGGAGCAATCGTAGTTTATTATTATTTTCTTGAATTTAAAAACACATCAAGACTGCTGTGATAGAAGTGTGTTTTAATGATGATTCTTGTAACTTTATTTCTTGCTTATGCTGTTCCTTTGTCGACTGAGTAGTAGGTTGTATGTTCATTTAGATTGTGTTGTCCTGTCTGGTGTCTTTCCGGGATATCGTTGAGATGTTGATAGTAGTTGGCTGTAGAATATTCTAGTGAGCTACTCTGTTTGCTGCTATTTTCTTTTGGTGTTCCCTTGTGAGGTCACTCGTGGGCAGAAGCAATATCGCTTTTATGCGTATTATGGATACATATCACTTAGAATTAATTGTTACTTCTCCTTTTGGAGATATTATTTTCTCATTGTGAATTGAGTAGCTACTTTTGTTTCTTATGTCATTTGCTATCTGAAGTTAATTGTCTTTACAGGTTGAGTATAATGGTTTCCTGCTTGCATTTATGTAAGCGCTCTCGGATTGCAAATTGTTATTTAATAAGTCAAGGTTAAAGGCGCTGCAGTCTGGAACCGCAAGACCGCTACGGTCGCAGGTTCGAATCCTGCCTGGGGCATGGATGTTTGTGATGTCCTTAGGTTAGTTAGGTTTAACTAGTTCTAAGTTCTAGGGGACTAATGACCTCAGCAGTTGAGTCCCATAGTGCTCAGAGCCATTTGATTTGAATAAGTCAAAGATTGATTAAAAGCCCATGCTTGCACAACCCCTAGCTAAATTCCACTCCTGCCTAAATCCTGCGCCACTCATTAAAAAAGAATCACGAATAATAGGAGAAATAAAAGCAAATAAAATTCTAAACTCAGATTGGAATGTATACCGCAGAGACAGGCTGGGCAGTGAAGGGGGAGGCGATAAAAAGTGCAATAGTATCGAAGGAAATTGACGGAGATCCGAAATGTGAAATAATTTGGGTGACGGTCACTGTTAAAGCAGTCTCAAACATGGTAACTGGATGTCTCTATAGGCCCCCTGGCTCAGCAGCTGTTGTGGCAGAATACCTGAAGGAAAATTTGGAAAATATTTCGAGTAGATTTCCCGAACATATTATAGTTTTGGGTGGAGATTTTAATTTACCAGATATAGACTGGGAGACTCAAACGTTCATAACGGGTGGCAGGGACAAAGAATCCAGTGAAATTTTTTTACGTGCTTTATCTAAAAACTACCTTGAGCAGTTAAACAGAGAACCGACTCGTGGCGATAACATATTAGACCTTCTGGTGCCAAACAGGCCAAAACTATTTGAAACAGTTAATGCAGAACAGGGAATCAGCGATCATAAAGCGGTTACAGCATCGATGATTTCAGCCGTAAATAGAAAAATTAAAAAAGTAGGAAGATTTTTCTGTTTAGCAAAAGTGACAAAAAGCAGATTTCAGAGTTCTTGACGGCTCAACGCAAAAGTTTTATCTCAAGTACAGACGGTCTTGAGGGTCAATGGACAAAGTTCAAAACCATCGTACAATATGCATTACATGAGTATGTGCCAAGCAAGATTGTAAGAGATGGAAAAGAGCCACCGTGGTACAACAACCGAGTTAGAAAACTGCTACAGAAGCAAGGGGAACTTCACAGCAAACATTAGCCAAGCCCTGCAGACAAAAAAAAGTTACACGAAGCGAAATGTAGTGTGAGGAGGGCTATGCGAGAGGCGTTCAATGAATTCGAAAGTAAAGTTCTATGTACTGACTTGGCAGAAAATCCTAAGAAAGTTTGGTCTTACGTTAAAGCGGTAGGTGGATCAAAACATGTCCAGACACTCTGTGACCAAAATGGTGCTGAAACAGAGGATGACAGACTAAAGACCGAAATACTAAATGTCTTTTTCCAAAGCTGTTTCACAGAGAAAGACAGCACTGTAGTTCCTTCTCTAGATTGTCGCACAGATGACAGAATGGTAGACATCGAAATAGATGACAGAGGGATAGAAAAACAATTAAAATCGCTCAAAAGAAGAAATGCCGCTGGACCTGATGGGATACCAGTTCGATTTTACACAGAATAGCTTAGCTTGCAGCGGTGTACTGCAGGTCTTTAGAAGAGCGTAGCGTTCCAAAAGATTGGAAAAGGGCGCAGGTCATCCCCGTTTTTAAGTAGGGACGTCGAACAGATGTGCATAGCTATAGACCTATATCTCTAACGTCGATCAGTTATAGAATTTTGGAACAAGTATTATGTTCGAGTATAATGACTTTTGTGGAGACTAGAAATCTACTCTGTGGTAATCAGCATGGGTTTCGAAAAAGACGATCGTGTGAAACCCAGCTGTCGCTATTCGTCCACGAGACTCAGAGGGCCATAGACACGGGTTCCCACGTAGATGCCGTGTTTCTTGGATCCGCAAGGCGTTTGATACAGTTCCCCACAGTCGTTTAATGAACTGAGTAAGAGCATATGGACTATCAGACCAATTGTGTGATTGGATTGAAGAGTTCCTAGATAACAGAACGCAGGATGTCAATCTCAATGGAGAAAAGTCTTCTGAAGCAAGAGTAATTTCAAGTGTGCCGCAGGAGAGTGTCGTATTTCCGTTACTATTCACAATATATGTAAATGAGCTTGTGGATAACATCGGAAGTTCACTTTTCGTGGATGATGCTGTAGTATATCGTGAGGTTGTAACAATTGAAATTGTACTGAAATGCAGGAGGATCTGCAACGAATTGACGCATGGTGCAGGGAATGGCAATTGAATCTCAATGGCCGGCCGAAGTGGCCGTGCGGTTAAAGGCACTGCAGTCTGGAACCGCAAGACCGCTACGGTCGCAGGTTCGAATCCTGCCTCGGGCATGGATGTTTGTGATGTCCTTAGGTTAGTTAGGTTTAACTAGTTCTAAGTTCTAGGGGACTAATGACCTCAGCAGTTGAGTCCCATAGTGCTCAGAGCCATTTGAACCATTTGAATCTCAATGTAGACAAGTGCAATGTGCTGCGAATACATAGTAAGAGAGATCCTTTATCATTTAGCTAAAATAAAGCTTGTCAACAATTGGAAGCAGTTAATTCCATAAATTATCTGGATGTAGGCATTAGGAATGATTTAAAATGCAATGACCATATAAAATTAATCGCGGTAAATCAGATGCCAGACTGAGATTCATTGGAAGAATCCTAAGGAAATGCAGTCCTAAACCAAAGGAAGTAGGTTACAGTTCACTTGCTCGCCCACTGCTTGAATACTGCTCAGCAGTGTGGGATCCGTACCAGATAGGGTTGATAGAAGAGATAGAGAAGATCAAACATCATTTAGTAATCGCGAAAGCGTTAGCGAGATGATAGATAAACTCCAGTGGACGACTCTGTAAGAGGGACGCTTAGTATGTCGGTGCGGGCTTTTGTTGAAGTTCCGAGAACATACCTTCACAGAGGAGTCAAGCAGTATATTGCTCCCTCCTACGTATATCTCGCGAAGAGACCATGAGGATAAAATCAGAGAGATTAGGGCCCACACAGAGGCATACCGACAGTCTTTCTTTCCACGAACAATACGAGACTTGAATAGAAGGGAGAACCGATAGAGGTCCTCATGGCTTCCTCCGCCACACACCGTCAGGTGGCTTGCAGAGTATGGATATAGATGTACATGTAGAACCACACTGACCGCTCTGGAGCGCTGCAGATATTGTAAACCTGTTACCAGGCGATGACGTAAGTCATAGCAGTGAAATGCTGCGTATGTCGCAGTCGGGTGTATGGAATCAGCGTAGAGAGATGAGTTGATGTTCAGATGTGTCAGAGTATCACAAAGCAAGTGCCGTATTTGGACGAGCCTACGGCCACCCCATGCCGGATGTGTTAATGTATCAAACAGTCCAAAGTGCCTAAAAGGAACAGTATGTCTTTCGGAGCCATGTAAGCCGATCGTAAAAATCCTGATGGGCAGGGCCTGAAGAAGAGCGTCTCGCCTTGTGAATAACGGTCGTTGTCAGGCCCGACAGCGACTGATGCCGTCAGTGGATGCAATTCTGTCACAACCAGCTAGCACTGCAAATGTTACTGCAAAGAATAAACATTTGGAGTCAGGTATCTCACTGCGGTAGATGAAGCTGAGTGCCTACATCGGGTCGAACAACAACAGCTGACTGGACGTATATAGAGTCGTCCGACAAGTCAGGACTCTCCGCGCGCTCAAATAGTGCAATGAAACGAGTGCATTTATGGTCCAGTGAGTTGTTTAACCTACTGTATGTGAAGGGCTCGAGAAGATTCTCTGATGCTTTGGAGGTGTTCTGCTACAAGAAAATAGTTGTGTTCACAGTTGTGTTCGTTTGACGAAGAGCCAGGCTCCCCATTGCACCTAGACTGGCTCAACACGACCCCGATCTTACTCTCACAGGAAGTACCTGAGAGTAACTGGAGTAACAGGTGAAACGTAGCATCCCAATTAGAAGCACCTCAGTTTATGTCTGTCCGTTCTCCTACTGAAGGTTGAGGGACTTCAATCGTTCACTTAGTAGTAGTTGATGGTTGCAGACACAGCTTCGTTGTTACAGTACAGAAATGAGTTCACAGATGTTGGCTACTGTTGAGATCGTGTGTACGGTTGTTCACCCCCTGAGAGTCAGTTAAGACCTGAAGATGGTGTTCTGAATGACGGAAACTGGTAGCTATATAATAAATAACATCGAAAGGACGGCTGCAGGTATTCCATTTTATTATATCAATTGGCTTACGTCATCGATCAAGTACTTCAGCTGGATACAGTACACATGAAGACACCTGTAGAGTAACTTCCTCGCCGGGTTAAGGTCATTATCAACATCAATGCGGTGTTACAAGGAATTTTCGATACGTCTCGTAGGGTTACTTACAGTTTTCTCTAGTCTGCTAAAAATCTTCTGGGCCAGCCTCATTTACTAGCATGTCATATAGAAACTATGCAAAATTCACAGCAATTATCAGTTACATATTGTTTCTCGCTTAGAGTGAGAAGGATTCCCAGATCTGAACCACATTGTTGTCTGCAAAGACGGAAAATACTTTTCAGAAACTGGTTAAAAGTAACAGCTCAAGAACAACCTTCTGAAAATGGTTATAAGATAAAATATACCACAGAGCTACAGTGACGGGCGCCCGACTGGTTTATATGAAAATGGAAAAAGTTGTCCAAGTAAAACGTTCGAAAACATAAGACGGGTACATCGGATCACATTCTATCAACGCAGAGCTTATAACAAGCATATAGCAATTTATAATCAATAGGTGAATATAAAAATATTTAAACCTACCATTCGTAGTTTCGACAAATGAAACAGTACTTTTTGACGTTGTAACTCAATCAAAACTGGATTTCTTTATCAAGTATCAGACGACGACAGGTCTCCAAGTCTTTCTTTACTTCTTTTGTGAAATTGTAGTTTGAGATACTCGATAGCCACTGATAGGTCGCGAAAAATATCCACACTCTATAGCAAGTTTCTGTTTTTGAAACTAACTAGTGATTAAGCATAGGTAACCGTAGATAATTGATTCAGCTACTGTAAATCAACAGACTGTTTGTTGTTGCTAAACAATAAGCAGAACAGAAATCATCGATTAATTTCATTTTATTTTCTGGTACACAACATACTGATTGTATCTAAAATAACAAGAGGGAACATACATAAGACAATAAATGTAAATAGTAACTTGAAAAATTTCGTCAAAGGAAATTAGGGCATCAGATGAGGAAATATGCATTTAAATTAGAACTTTAGGGCCCGCTATATCCTTTAAATAACCAGTGTCGCATGTATCACCTTTAACTCCAACATTTTAGATCGTTGGTAAACAACGGAAATTCATTTTCAAGGGCTACAAAAGCAAAAATACGCGCAAGACACCGGGAGACAGGGGTTTGGATCTGAGTAGCATCCCAGTGTATGGCTTCCCATATTGTAATAAACATAACAGTTTCATTCACAGGTAAGTTCGAATGTTTCTACCATTTGTTAGTTTTATTTAAATGTTTGTAAATGTACCAGGTGACAGGATGGCGTGGGTGTTAGTGACCTAGTTTCAGGTCGCGGTGACGATGCGTGATGTCTGGCATGGCAACAGTTTCATATTGTCAGATGGATGGTCACCGTAACGTCATACAAACGGCGAGAAGGCAATAGCCCATTTATTCATTACACGTTGTGTAGCGGTCAGCACTAAGCGGCGCAGGCTGGTCCCGGACAGTGGCGTGTGCTTCGCTCAGCACGTGTCCTCAGGCAGTGGCCAGTTCACGGAACTACCCCGCCGGACAGGGCACTACTATGACGTCACGATCGTAGCACCTCGGAGAGTATAGTGGCACAAGAGGCGTGGACAGGCGACAGACATAAGATGACGACAACTTCTTTAGTAACGCGATCACGCTGTTCAGTGCAGATGCACGACCAGCTTACAGTCTTCGGCGGGCTCAGTGCAGGGAGAACACGAGAGCGAAGGGAACTGAGGATCCCTGCGTCGAGCGCAGCCCATGGGCGAAATTCTGTGGTGGCAGAGTGAATGCACCCAGGGCAGACGGCAGCCTGGCACTAAGCCAGGTGATTTTACAGACAGTGGATCGCAGTTGTGTTAGTGCATGTCAGAGTATGGTGCAGCGAGTAAGTGTGCAGACGTTTTCAGACGTGTCAATGGTGTCTGTGTGTTGAAAATGGCTCAAAAAACACATATTGATGACAGTCAATTAAACTGTAGTTAGTTAAAGTCGGCCAGCAGGTGGCCTCCAGCTGGAGAGCACCAGTTCAACTCTCAGCAGCATCAGACCTTGGCACAGTCCATAGTTCTACAGCTAACGAAGCAGCGTCTAGCAGTTGTATGCTGGATGACCCTTACCAAGTCGATGACTGTTTCGAGTACCTCTCAGACCTCGCTGTGGCGATGACAGATATGGCATAACCAGAGTGTGTGGTATTTCTCGTCGCTCACCCAGGCCCTGTCAGCTTGTAAACAGACTTGCTCTAGGACCAGGGTGGGAGACTTCCGTCATGTCAACAAGGTGCTCTCTACATCCTCTTGCATCAGAACACAGTGACAGCTTTGTGTTTCCTTGGCCACAGGTTACAACCACCTAGATGAAGAAAGGCAGTAGTGCAATGCAAGAGTTTTATTACACAGAATTCCTTTAACATTGATGCACTTACCAATAATTGTTGCTGACATTGGTAGCAGGCCGTATCCTCAGTAACCAGGCAGTTCTTCAGGGTGACACCACAGACCACATTCAAATTTGCAATACCAAATCCAGTGTTATATGCAGCCTTTACAAAAAAAAGACCATGTTGTAAGTCCATAATACATAATTTCCGATTACAGGTGCTAACAGCTGATACAATTTGAATCAAATGATCGCAAACGTGGGTCAATTGTATGTATATCAGGGAAGTACGAGTACATAAACTTAATATGCAAATCTGTCTTACGTAATTAGTTACGTGGGTAAGTCTGAAGCTACCAATGTGTTGTGGAAGGATAGGGCTACCACACAGTCATGTGAGCATAATTATGTGAGTTCTGTAATCTAATTTTGTTAAAAATCCCTAATAACCTTGGCAGATGTTAAAAACTGTTTCTGTTCAAATATTGTTGGTGCCCCACATGCTCACGGAGGGAGACATTAATCTATATGTCCCCATGCTGGTGCCATGGTGGGAGAGCATTACAGCTTCCCTACAGTGCTGACAATACGAAATATGTTTTTTAGACAGGAATGCACATTACCCAGGTTATAAGAAGGCAGAGTCAGACTTGTAAAGACCACTCTTGTTATTAATTTCTTAGCTTAAGAGAATGTGGTGTCGACAGGCACCAGAGCTAACGCCAAGAATGACTGTGGTCGACCCTGTGAAGTGCCGACCAATTAAGAGCTAGTAGTGGCATAAATTGGGTTCTGGGCTATTTTGTTCTGCAGGTTACTTATATCCAGGGGCAAGTGTGCATACAGGGGCAAATTACCCCTCCCCTCCCCTTAACCTATTGTTATGCTGAATTATTTATGACCCTTGGCATTGTGTTATGACACCCTGGGGATAATCACTTCTTCTGAGAAACCCCCCACCCTCCGCCTCCCCCTACTAATCCCACCTTCTGCGAAAAGGGACACTTTTTGTCACCCCTACCTGATTCAGTCGTGAGCCACTTATATCCTCCTGGGAAATCCTGCACCCCTTTCCTCCCTCCACCACTCCCTCCTCCCCACCACCATCTGAAAATTTGTAGGAGAAAGACTCAGTCTGTGTTGAGCTGCTGGAGAGGAAGGATGCAAGGTAGTGTCTTTACTTATTCACTTTATTTATGTTTAAGGGCTTTGGATTGTCTGCCACACTCCACCTTCCCCTGCCCCCACTTTCCATCACCACTTTCCACTGCCATCCCACCCTCACTTTTTCCACACGTATATGAATATGTTTGCCTCAGAGTTTGATGACTGACTGCTTTAGCTCACAGTACCTCCAGTGGAGGGTGCTCGAAGCTGTCCCGCAGCCATCCTCACGTGCCCCCATTTTCTACCACCCCCCGCCGCCACTCACACTTGTGGATTTGTGGAAAAAAGGGTGGAGCGGAAAGTATTGTCTTTATTTTTGGTGGGTGGTGGGAAATGTGTTCATTGGCGTTGGACAGACAGAACTTTAATAAGTGAATTACCTGTAAGTACACAGCTTAGAACTGCACCCGTAGCCTCCTATGCAAGGAATGGAAGGAGGCGATTGTGAATGAATGTAGGGGCAATATTTTTCAGCAAGCAATAGTGATGTAGCAGGGTGGACTGAGGATGCATTTTGCAACTTATAGACTACTGCCTGTGCTGGAGCTGTGTATGTTTCTTAAAATGCCCTGTTAGTCATGAACTGTGATTTATTTTCAAAGAATTTTCTCGAGAATTTATTTTATTTAGTAGCGATTCATCAAGAACATTAACACATTTAATTACACTATGTAAGCCTGGAAGTAGTTGCCAGGGAGTAACTGATGAAATCATAATCAAATTCCTTTTAACAAACGGGAATTTTATTCACTTTACTAGTGCCTAAAAGCATTTTTTTAAAGAAACAGATTTAAAATTATAATCAGAAAGCACCTTCTAAATATCAAGTTACAGTTTATTCAGAGACAGAAAGAAACAAGTTTTGACTGTATGAGCTTTCGGGCAGAGAATCTTGCCGCTCCCCTTTGACACGGCCTTAGTTACGACAGCTCACAATAGCCTCTGAAAGACTACACTGGTGCAAATCTGCAACACACCAGATTACTTTAAACTAAATGTTTTAACAATTTACACAAGCACGCAAATTATGCACCCCCATAGGAGGGATGGAAATGGTACAAAACACTAACAATTAAAATATTAACTTTGCCACCGAATGTGCAACTAGATTTTTAACTTTATATACTAAAATGATCATTTAAATAAAAGCCCATGAAATGTAATCTTATATAAAATTCTACAGGGTTGGCCAAACAAGTTAAGATGCTCTACAGTACACAGATACCGCCTCTCAAGATGATAGGCAAGATCAAAACATGATTCAGGAATTAGGCCGTTACACTCCAAGCAATAAATTCATTAACACACCAAATCCGACAAACATGACAGAGGCAACTGCTAACGCACGGTAGATTGATAGGGAGATTACCGAACAACGCGAACTGCAGGTTGCTCTAACCCGCCTCTACTCCACAAGGGAAAAACGGACCACCCAATTTATAAACAACCACTTTCCTGCGGCTGGGCAAACGGAGAAGAATGGTGGGACGACCCCAAAGCAAAACGGCTGGTGACCTCACCAAGAAAACAAGCAGAATTTAACAAGAGTAAATCAGACAACATATCACCAATCACGTAACTTCTAATAAACTGCGATTTCTCGAGAAGACCTGGCGCAGCACCCCCAAATCGCTCTCCCGAACCGTCCGCTGCCAACCGCTTCAACGGACGCAGGAAGGCGCGCCGATTTCCGGGTACGCAGCAACCGACTAACTTAAAAATGGCTCTGAGCACTATGGGACTTAACATCTATGGTCATCAGTCCCCTAGAACTTAGAACTACTTAAACCTAACTAACCTAAGGACTTTACACAACACCTAGTCATCACGAGGCAGAGAAAACAACCGACTAACTGCCCGCTGCTCTGTCCGAGACTGCTCCTCTGTCGCGACTGCACTGTTGGTGCGTCTTCCACTCACTTCCAAACACACGACGGCGCAAATACTGGTTCGTACCCAACCATGCACAGGAAACACGCCCACTGGCAAAACGACATCCCTGCACCAGGAAAGGACCGAGCCAAGCTCCACAAGATGGTAACTGAAGGGGCCCAGAAGCGCTCGGAGAACCAGTTACACCACGGCGTCGCAGGTTGCACCGGCCAGACTGATGTCGTGGGTTGACTCCTGTTGCTCTCGTGTCGACCGCGAAGTCACTACCCCTCGCTATACGCCGCGGCCTACTAGACTCACGTGGCAACCTCGCATGTGCCGACGCTCAAAACGGACAAGTCATCTTGTGTCTCAGTGCGCGATCGACCAACCGATCGATCCAACCGTCAATGACCATTGCCTGAGCAAAATCGAGCAGACTGGCTGCGTAACGCGCAGATTCAGATATATTAACTAAGCCCTGACCAGGCGACCACTCGCTGAGTTCTCTTACTGGAGGAGTGGAAAGACTCTCATCTGCCGGCTTGAAAGGTTGATCCGAACCAAAGACATACTAGCACTCCGGACGACAGACAGTCACTAACTGCCTCACAAATGCGGACGAGAGACAGACTAGCATGCTGGGGACGAGAGACTGACCCAGACTGACCCAATGGCTAGCTCATAGCGCCCCTTAAATGCACGTGAACAGGCAACCATTCCCCTTTCCCACCAGAGAGAAACACCAAAGCTGCGACTGCCACAGCGGCGCCACCGCCAGAAACGGAGGGCGACGGCTTCACACTAGGCGCTGCGGCGCGCACTTCAAAACAGCAGTTTTTACCACGGCTCACTCCACAGTGCAGGAGACAACTTCGTCCTATTCCTCTACCCCAGACTGAACAAACCAGATGTACTCGCCTTATTGTATGGGGTACAACTCAGGACACTTGAAACGGGTGTAAAAGGTTTTGCCTCCATTTCCTGTCGTGTGTGTATGAATATGTCCACGTTTCTGTGTGTTCCAGTCCACAATGCCCCTCGAAATTGGCAGCAAACTGTTCTATAGCTGCTGCCAGAAGAATTACCACACACTGATCGGCAAACGTATAGCTGCTGAGGAACTTCACACAGATACATAGTAAGAAAGGATCGAACAGCAAACTTTCATTGAAGTGTAAGAAAGCCAATACACACTATAACAACAGATGGAAAACGCTTCACTGCTCTAATTACACATCAAAACAGTTATTAAAAAGTTACCACTTACAAACAACAGGTCATAATGCAGCACACATACTGGGAACTGAGAAAAATCATTGTAATAACACAACAACTACAAAAACTGACCCCAAAAGATCTCACCAGGAGAGACTGGGAGCAGCTGCACGTGTGTTCACCTTGATGTGTTGACACAGACTAACCAGCTCAGAATCAGTCTTACTTCCACTCCTACGCCCCCTCCTCCCTCCCTCTCTTCCTCCTGTACGTAAGGATACCAGTTTTCCTGGACTGCTCTAGCCTGTCAGGTGTTGGTACACAAAGAGATACAGGTGAAACTCTTTATAAATACATAATGTGTGATTATTCAAGCACCCTCTTCCACTTGGGGGCTGTTCTCCGCACCAACATGCCACGCTAACTGCGAGATCACAGCAACTGAAGTATCAATAATTACTATAAATACTCCATTTGCACTCAGCTATTAGACAAAAGTCTAATAGATCGCTTAAAATACTCACCATCACCTTACAATGATTCTTATTCGTAATAATACATTTATCAGATCCTCACTTTTGAGAGTCACACACATATTTTTCAGTAATTGCATGGATTGAATATTTACAACAGTCTCACACCTCCATGCATAATT
Source organism: Schistocerca nitens (assembly GCF_023898315.1). Classification (NCBI taxonomy): domain Eukaryota; kingdom Metazoa; phylum Arthropoda; class Insecta; order Orthoptera; family Acrididae; genus Schistocerca; species Schistocerca nitens. The sequence goes on along the minus strand of NC_064614.1, from coordinate 229,483,486 downwards.
CAGAGCTACTGTAAGAGTACAGGGAGCACTGCTCATTTTCTGCCCCTATGAGCCTACCCATCTGAGGGATCTCCCTTTCAAATGGTTCAAATGGCTCTGAGCACTATGGGACTTAACATCTGAGGTCATCAGTCCCCTAGATCTTAGAACTAATTAAACCTAACTAACCTAAGGACATCACACACATCCATGCCCGAGGCAGGATTCGAATCTGTGACCGTAGCGGTCGAGCGGTTCCAGACTGAGGATCTCCCTTTGTTCTCATATAGTGCCAGTTATCTATTTAGAAGCAAAGTACCTCTACTGCCTTGATCCGCATTGTAGTGCAACGGTCTTAAGTGACATACCAACGGGATTTGCGGTCACTCACCTCCTACCCTGTCACATCTTACTGGGCAGATCTCACCCCTCCCCCTTAAAAACCATGCAGATGAATTTGAGCCTGACATATTCTTCTGCTTTAGTTCACAGACTAGTCAGTTCTTAGTGCTTGGGTTGTTTTTCTTAATATTGTTTTTCTTAATATTCCAGCAAATATAACTGAACCCAACATATGCATTCTACTTCGTCTCGCTCCAGGCATTTTAATGCAATTAACGCTTCAATATCAGTGTAAGGGTTTCTAGACCTATTAATGTTCAATAGATTAAATTGCACTCAGGCCAACTACCACCTCAACATCAGGTCTTCCAGCTTGCTTGCAGAGAACCCCATCACCTACGAACATCCCACATCTATAACAAATACACTGTGAGCGGCTGTACAATGCATGGTTGAGGGTACATTGGACCAGTATTATCCATTACCCATCTATCAGAATATCACATACTGATCGAGTAAAAAACTGCCTTCATACTTCCACACATACCCTATAGCACCCCCATATTTCTGGGAAAAATACGTCGTCTTTCCCAGAGATTTTTTTTCGTTCACATATCTGAATGGAATATACCAGCTTATATAATCATAGCAGCATCCACATTATACTTTTGCTTCACAGATCAGTCACGTAAAACGAAGTGGTGTGGGGTCATAGGATTTGTAGACAGTGTCTAAGAAGTGTCAATCTGTCAAATCGATATTACTGTTCACAAGTACGTATCATTTAACCACAAATGGGTTTATACACGTTAACGTCGCGATAGCAGGTGACAACGACCTCAAAGTTATAGTGGAAATTGGGACTGTTTAGTGAGGTAGGAGGGTGGGGCTTGATCAATTGGAGTAGGGGAAGCTGTGCAGCAAACTGACATATATAGTGAGGGGCAGTTGACGACTAAATACAAAACATTCTGTCTCAGCATTCCTGTCTTCGACATCAACACTGTTAGTGCATCACTACTCATTGTACTTAGTGTTACTACATTAAAATTAACAGCTCAAGAGGCGTCACACGACGTATTTCTAAAGCAACAATGTGTCATAAACACACACATGCTTGGTAGGTGCTGCAGTGGAGCGAGAGTAGTGTTGTGGTATTGTTTTGCTTAAGATAGTGAGATGGAGATGTGCTGTTCGCCATTTCCGTCACTCAGTCATTTGAAGATCAACGGAAGTTCTTTGCAAGGCGATATAACTAATCCAACAGGTTTTGCATGCAATAGATGTGGAATTCAAAGCATATACAAAAACACTTATTTGCGAAATCCTGTCACATAGCTTCCAAACCTTTTCTCAGAGTTGTTTAAATAAAGATGTGCTTTGTGTGTGTGTGTGTGTGTGTGTGTGTGTGTGTGTGTGTGTGTGTGCGGCGTTCCCTCCCACCATTAACACATGTGATATTAAAACTACAGTCTTCCACGCCATATACATGCATATAGATCCTCCTCTGATTTCGAGATGCACTTCACTTAGAAGAAAAAGAAATACCCAGTAATCCAGCGGCGCAATGGAATGAGAGGCTTGCAAGTTAATCTTCAGACGACTTTCAGGTCTATTTAAGTACATTGATGCTATGTGTGGTACTCTCTCCCACCATAACAAATGTTTTATTAAAACTAGAATCTTCCAAGTCATATACGTGCATATAGACTTCATTCTTATATCGGAATGTAATTTTACTATGAAGAAAACCATAGCTATACTATGGTGTACTGGAATCAGGCGTTTGTAACATAGGTCCTAACCGACTGTCAGGGCTGTATAAGTACGGTGATACTTAACAAATTTTCCATTAAAACTACAGTCTTCTTCACCATATACATCCCATACTGACTTGTGAAATGTACTTCTGTATTACTAGCATTTAGACAGGATCAAACTCAAATAGTCCATTTCCATAGTTATAAATCAGAGAATAAAAACCAGGTTCTTTTCATTGGAGGAAGACGTAAACGATTCGGCTGAACGTTCAGTTGTCCCATATTATCATTCTGATTATCAGAATACATAAGCTAGTAGTCATCCATAGAAGGCCACTGCACTATTACAGGCTAATGGTCCATTTCAACGTCAAGCAGTTCTGCTTTAGATTTATTTTTTTATATTCCCTCAACATCCATACCAATTTCTCCTAATATAAACCATGCTCCTGACTGTGGAATATGGTGCAATGTCTCTAGAGTGTGTAGACTTCCCCGTATTGAACTCCTGCTATAGGACGTCACCCTTCCTTCTAGCATACAGTACGTACCTTAAGAAACCAAGCACCCTCAACCACCAATTCTGATTCTGTCAGCAGTGTAATGCTTTACACTAAAGTAATATGATGCATGGTCGTAGGCAGCACTCAGAATTTCTTTTTATCCCTGCGTTACACCCCAATATAGACTCTAGACGATACTAGATTAGTGGGGTGTACGGGTCGCAAAGCACTTGTTACAAGACCATTTGGAACACTATACCACAGATCTTCACAATAGTACTCTGCTGGGAGCCGAAATGATGTTTTTTAATCCCATGTAAGACTGCATACGTTGACAGAACAGTGATACTGTATGTCAATTCCATGCTTCGACACTAAAAAATCATGATTCTTCAACACAGGTGAAGAAGTGTTAAGATCACAGTATAATCTATCGCATTAAGAGCAGACTTTAAGTGTGATTGATGAAGGAAAGAACAAGAACAGAGCACACTTCATCCCACTATTTGTGTTGTCACTAAGCTGGTAATCTCTACGATTTATGCCGGCTCTTGCACAGAATGGCTAGAGCTCACATGGCTAGTTAAAACTCTTATTCTCTCTCTGTGTAGTTTTGCTCCGAGTGCTGTTTAAAATGCTAACTACTTTCGTTGTTTTCTACACACTCATGGTAGTTACTTTGTGTACTGCCGACTTGTCGTTCCGTCTCAATGAGCCTCGGGTTGGAGTGGGGGGATTTATATATCTCCTTTATACTTTTCGAGTTCAAATATTTCCTTGCGTGTAACAGGGCTATTTCCACAGATAATCCTTCATTGTGGATTAGACGCTTCCATAATAATCGAAAGTCTGTCTCAAGTTTCAGTTATGTTGAAGCATATATCTAAATCACGTTAAAATCCTGTTTGTTAATAGCCGTCCGACCTCTCTCCTACTTAAACAGCAACTTTATGAGAAGTCCGACGCTGCCACAGTCATTGGTACACAGAAATCGCTGTGGAGTTAAGAAATGACTTGTGTGAGAGTATGAAAGGAAGTGACAGTAAAGGAAAGACTTATCCGAAGGAAGTCACCATAACAATGTCGGATATGGCCACAGTTTATTTTCGCCAGAACGTTAATTATGTACAGTGAACTCAAATTTTTATCTGCGGAGATGGGTCTGGGTTCGTTCGATACACAACTTTACTACAACTCTGCACTGGATCAACATCTTTAACACACCGTGTCTCACGTTTGTCAAAAGTCTTCTCGCAATACGCCATCGGGCTGGATCAACATACACCGCGTCTCATGTTGTTCTAAAGTCTTCTCGCAGTACGCCATCGGGCTGGAAATCTCATTTGGACCGCAGGTTGTCCCCAAAGACGATTGTAAGCCGCGGTCATCGTTCTGTCTTGCAGTTTAGTAGAATTAGTCGTGTTGCTTTCTCTCTTTAATAATTTTGTGATCTGTGTATACATTCTGGTGTGGTAATGGAGATAGGAGTAGTCGTGGCGCGTAGTTGCACAATTAAACTGTGTTGCGTATGCCAAGTGGATGTGATGTGTTTCTAATACTTATTGTCGTCCAAGTTCACATTATCGTCTGAGTAATCTGAATGCACTTTTTTGGTCGATTCTTTTTGGAATTACAGACTGCTGCCATATATTTGTAACTGTGGTTGTCCCTTGCCACATTATAAGACAGTCGATAAATTTTCATTTGCAAATTTTTCTTTGAGTTTGTGAAACATACGCTCTACTCACATGTCGAATCCTGAACTAGTACGATTCAGCCAGATTTCTGAATGCTCATGTGAACCCCCACCCCTTCCAGTCCTCTTTAAAACTAGACAAAAATATTTTTATTTTCAGTAGACTTATTAAGGTTTGAAATAACTTCGGCAGAAACTGTCGATCGTTTGAGCGTGCTTGCTTTCTCGCTCTTAACATCAATTTCGAAGAAAGTTTTCAATGAAAGAAACAAAAAGTGCCTGCGAAGTTGTGTGACATTGCCTGTTTCGACGAGATGTTCAAAGTAACCAAATTTTACCAACATTAGTTCGTCAACTGCTCTAGCAATGGGCACTACATCTGAATTTATGAAAGAGAACGTTATTTAAGTAACGTGTTCGTACAGCTCACATGATCTCTGTCATGACTACAAATTTTCATTGCACAAGCCTGACGTACTAAAGAGGCTCATTAAATGTGTATTATTCAGCACAGAAATGCTCGGAAACTGTGTACGTGTCAGAAATGTCGAGATCGGCGCTTAATGGTTCTAGACGATTGCAGAGTCTCTTCAATATCGCAAAGGAAGATGCTGCGTGACAGATTAAAACAGTTATCTGTGGAAATAATCAAATGTAAAAACAGGGTTAAAACTAAGACACACTTTTAGGTGACTCAGCTGCAGACTTTTTCATAACTTAACATTATTTCTTTAATATTGTGAAAGACACTAGAACTTTAGACTATGCAGCTAATAAGAAAATATTTCTTTATTGATACGAGTGACGTAATTTTCTTTTTAAATAGATACAGTGAATATAGTACACGGTGTCTACGCCGAAATGTCCTATTTTTTAAGGCGGTTCAAAAAATAGTAAATTTTTCTGTGTTTCAGGTATGATTTGTCCGTCAGGGACAGAATGACCTAAAATTTCTGCCTAATTGTTGTCAACGTTTAGTGTGTTTTCATTGTTTCATTCTTCTTCGTCCAAGCGAAAATGGCGTCATTTCAGGAGAGAGCACAAAGTGTGCTTTCGTACGCAGTGTTTAAAATCCATTGTTATGGTGCAAAGACAAAAAAATGGTTCAAATGGCTCTGAGCACTATGGGACTTAACATCTATGGTCATCAGTCCCCTAGAAATTAGAACTACTTAAACCTAACTACCCTAAGGACATCACACAACACCCAGCCATCACAAGGCACAGAAAATCCCTGACCCCGCCGGGAATCGAACCCGGGAACCCGGGCGTGGGAAGCGAGAACGCTACCGCACGACCACGAGATGCGGGCGGTGCAAAGACAATTTCGTTCTCTTTACAAGAAAGTAACACCAGACGCAAAGAGTAGAAACGCATGATATAGGCGTATTTGAACACTGGCATGCAAGGGGCGGGGGTTTCTCTGAAGAGCAAGTCCACCCAAGTCCATGAAAATCAATTCGTCAGGCTTGGCAGGAACTTCACATGCCACGTGCACTCTCTGTAAGATCCTTAAATAACCGTTGCGTTGTTTTCACACAAGGTGCGGATTGTGCAAGACATATGACAAGTATCGGCGATATGGATTTGCATGTGAAATTCTTAGCCGAATCGATCGGAATCCTGCTTTCTTGTCAAGTGTAGTGTTACGACGAGGACACATTCTGTGTCTGTGTATCTATAGATAAACATTTAGAGATCACAAGTCCACACGGAATCAGGGAAAAGGTGCGATAGAGCAAAAGTAAACGTGTGGTGTAGCCTCATATGCGACATGATAATTGGAAGATTCTTCTTTGCAAAGGAGACCTCACAGAAACGACATACCTAGACATGCTGGAGAAGTTTGCTTTCTTCCAGGTCAAAGACTTGCAACCAAACCTTGGGTTTCAACTAGCTGGTGCTCCATTTCACTGGCCGTTGGATGTTCGGAACACTCTGCACTGAGGCTGGGTTTTGCGTGGTAGTCCCGTGTATTTGCCTCCAACGTTGTCCAGACATCACACTGATGTATTTCTTTTCTCTAGGATTACGCGAAAGATAGGACGTACCCCACGACAGTGCAGGACCGTCAAGACATCCGTACCCTGACTGTGGAAGTGTCCACCCGGACATGTTGCAGCAGACCTGGGTGGAAACTGAATACAGACTAGACATTCTTTGTGACACCGCAAAGTTTCACGTGGGAATGTTTTATTATTATTATTATTAGCATTATTGACCCGTAAGTACACGCAGGTTGACTGTGAGACAACTGAGAAATTTTTTACATTAATACAATGTCTGTCAACTGCTTCGATGAAGTTGTCTTCACAGTATCTTTCGGTGACTGTAATTCGAGTCGTTTGGTGTGGTGTACATGGTATTTTAAAAAATAGCACGTCCGGTTCTGGTTGGCTTACATCGAACAGTTCTAGGATATGACGGACCAGCAGCGTGTACTGGTGTCAGTTAGGCTATATCAGTATGAAGTTGGCAGCCCCACTTGCGACTTGCACCTGGGAGGAACAGCGTTCTGTTATTCGGTTTTTACGTAGTGAAGGTGTGAAACCTATTGAAATTCATCGACGAATGAAGGTTCAGTACGGTGATGCATGTTTGTCACAGCAGCAAGTCTACGAATGGAGTAGGAAGTTCGCAAATGGTGTGATTTTACAGGAAGATGCTCCTCGTCCAGGTCAGGCACAACGAGTTGCGACTCCACAGAACATTGCAGCAGTTGAAGCCATAGTGAAGGAAAACCGCCGAGTGACACTGAATGACATTGCAGCACGTTTACAGATTAGTCATGGGTCAGCACACCACATTGTGCATGATGTGCTCCAGTTTCACAAAGTGTCTGCAAGATGGTTGCCACGGCAGCTGACTTCTGAAATGAGACAACGACGTGCTGATGCTTGTGAAGAACTTCTTCGGCACTTTGAAGGAGAAGGTGATAGCTTCCCTGTAAGAATCGTCACTGGGGACGACACTTGGGTTTACTTCCACCAACCTGCATTTTGAGTGTCTTCCTCATCCACCATACTCACCAGACCTTGCCCCAAGTGATTTCCATATGTTTGGACCACTCAATGACGCAATGGGAGGAAAGAAGTTCCGTTCTGATGAAGAGGTACGCCACGCGGTGCATGTGTGGTTGCGCCGACTACGAACAGAATTTTTTTCTAAACGAATTTATGCACTCTGTAAGCGCTGGAGTACTTGCATTGAGCGTGGGGAAGATTATGTTGAAAATTCATACAGTTTTGCACCACTTCTTCACAATAAATAATATTTAAAAAATATTTAATGCTTTTATTTGACTCGCCCTCGTACGTTATTTTAGTATTTTGTAAATGTTGTAACTGCATCATAATATATTCTTAGGAGGCATACGAGGGGAAAATTACTGCCCCTGTTACTTTCAACACAAATAAGATAGAACTACCGATAAGAAAATTCTTAAGGCAGCTTTCTTTTGCGCTTCAGCAGGGTCAAAAACGATGCCACAAAAGATAATGGAACTGGAGAGCTTTGTGGTGCGAAAAGCTTCGAACTGGAATCACCTGCGGGCTCACGAGGACAGTGTGTGGACTGCAAAAGCAGACATTTTGGTAAAAACTGCAAGAAATACACTACTGGCCATTAAAATTGCTACACCAAGAAGAAAGGCAGATGATAAACGGGTATTCATTGGACAAATATATTATAATAGAACTGACATGTGATTACATTTTTACGCAATTTGGGTGCATAGACCCTGAGAAATTAGTACCCAGAACAACCACCTCTGGCCGTAATAACGGCCTTGATACCCCTGGGCATTGAGTCAAACAGAGCTTGGATGGCGTGTACAGGTACAGCTGCCCATGCAGCTTCAACACGATACCACAGTTCATCAAGAGTAGTGACTGGCGTATTGTGACGAGCCAGTTGCTCGGCCACCATTGACCAGACGTTTTCAATTGGTGAGAGATCTGCAGAATGTGTTATCCAGGGCAGCAGTCGAACATTTTCTGTATCCAGAAAGGCCCGTACATGACCTGCAACATGCGGTCGTGCATTATCCTGCTGAAATGTAGGGTTTCGCAGGGATCGAATGAAGGGTAGCGCCGCGGGTCGTAACTCACCTGAAATGTACCGCCCACTGTTCAAAGTGCCGTCAATGTGAACAAGAGGTGACCAAGACGTATAACCAATGGCACCCCATACCATCAGGCCGGGTGATACGCCAGTATGGCGATGACGAATACACGCTTCAAATGTGCGTTCACCGCGATGTCGCTAAACACGGATGCTACCATCATGATGCTGTAAACAGAACCTGGATTCATCCAAAAAAATGACGTTTTGCCATTCGTGCAGCCGGGTTCGTCGTTGAGTACACCATCGCAGGCGCTCCTGTCTGTGATGCAGCGTCATGGGTAACCGCAGCCTTGGTCTCCGAGTTGATAGTCCATGCTGCTGCAAACGTCGTCGAACTGTTCGTGCAGATTGTTGTTGCCTTGCAAACGTCCCCATCTGTTGACTCAGGCATCAAGACGTGGCTGCACGATCCGTTACAGCCATGCGGATAGGATGCCTGTCATCTCGACTGCTAGTGATACGAGGCCGTTGGGATCCAGCACGGCGTTCCGTATTACCCTCCTGAACCCACCGATTCCATATTCTGCTAACAGTCATTGGATCTCGACCAACGCGAGCAGCAATGTCGCGATACGATGAACAGCAACCATGATAGGCTACACTCCGACCTTTATCAAAGTCGGAAACATGATGGTACGCATTTCTCCTCCTTACACGAGGCATCACAACAACGTTTCACCAGGCAACGCCGGTCAACTACTGTTTGTGTATGAGAAATCTGCTGGAAACTTTCCTCATGTCAGCACGTTGTAGGTGTCACCACCGGCGCCAACCTTGTGCGAATGCTCTGAAAAGCTAATCATTTGCATGCCACAGCATCTTCTTCCTGTCGGTTAAATTTCGCGTCTGTAGCACGTCATCTTCGTGGTTTAGCAATTTTAATGGCCAGTAGTATACATTTACCTTGAAGATTCAGTTACTATGGACTGAGACTGCATTGACATAATATCCCACTAAAGATGTGGTTTTTTAGTAGTAGCTGATTTTTATGTAATTGCATTTTGTGTAAATGCTTTTGACCAAAACATAAATTCTTTTAAACATTTGTGTTAAAATGGTTTGCTAATATTTACCGCCATAACTTAAAAAGCTGATTAAAACCGAGGCAAACTGAAATGGTCTGTGAGACCAGATTTTTGTACTGACATCGAGATTCCGGTAAAAATTAAAAAAATAAAAAAATCCTCCCGTTAACACGCACTCAATCTATTGTTGCTGCTGCAGATTATGATCAAAAAGTAAAGCGGAGGAAAAAAGAGGAATAATAGAAAGCACCTATAAATGGAATGGTAAGAAGTTGGTCTTCCTGCTACAAGACTGTTCTCTGCCACTTGCTCCTAATTGCAAACACACGCGGCAAGCAGCTGCCGCACAAGAATGGTTCCGAGTCTGCAATGTTTTGACTGTCGGCAGGACACTTGGATTTCGCCCTTAGAAACAGCGTTGGGCCGGCGGCCATAAAGGAACGCTTTAGTGCCATTCTCAGAGTTTTCCGGGGGAAAGCGGCAAGCGGGTAAACCGGGCTTCGCCCAGTTTTTACAGGCTTCGTGTTGCGGGTTGCCCGCCAACAGGCGGCTGCCACACCAACGACCCTGAGATCACAGAAGCGCTGGGCGGTGAGTCGATGGAGCTCTGGAGCAACATCTACATACATCTACGCCCACACTACAACAGCCAAGTTATAGTGTATGGTGGATGTTACTTCTGGTACATCTACACTACCCTCCATAAGTTTGGAAACACCTAGTAATTATAGACAATGGAAGGGAAATACGTTATAAAAATGCATTTTGTCCCTTTCCAAATGTTTATTAAGATCAAATAATACACAGGAAGCAGAAACAATTAAATTTTCGATTCCTCAAAATAGCCACCCTTTGCTTTCATCACTGTCTTGCACACTCTCGGCATGCGCTGCGTCACTTTTGGCAAGGTTTCAGTTGGAATTAATCTCCATTCTTACTGCAGGACCTCCCACAATTGTGACCCACTCATGATTTCCCGTTTTCCGATCCTTCTGTCCAGTTCATTCCATAGCAGATCGATTGGGTTACAATCAGGGGATTGGGGCGGCCATTCCATGTTTTTCAATATTTTACGAACCTCTAGAGACTGCACACAGTTCTGACACAAGCGAGACGTATGTTTCGGGTCGTTGTCTTGCTGCAAGACAAACTCTTTCCCAGTCAGACGCAAACCAGATGTCTTAGCATGTCGCTGGAGAACGAAATGATAATCCTTTTGGTTCAGTTTTCCATCTGTTTTCACCAAATCCCCGACTGTTTTCCCTCCAATGGATCCCCATACCATCACAGAACAACCTCTATGTTTTACAGTTGTAATTACGCACTGAGGATTTTAAGCGTTCATGGGGTAAAAGGCCTACAAATTGACGGCTTTTACTTCCAAATACACTCCTGGAAATGGAAAAAAGAACACATTGACACCGGTGTGTCAGACCCACCATACTTGCTCCGGACACTGCGAGAGGGCTGTACAAGCAATGATCACACGCACGGCACAGCGGACACACCAGGAACCGCGGTGTTGGCCGTCGAATGGCGCTAGCTGCGCAGCATTTGTGCACCGCCGCCGTCAGTGTCAGCCAGTTTGCCGTGGCATACGGAGCTCCATCGCAGTCTTTAACACTGGTTGCATGCCGCGACAGCGTGGACGTGAACCGTATGTGCAGTTGGCGGACTTTGAGCGAGGGCGTTTAGTGGGCATGCAGGAGGCCGGGTGGACGTACCGCCGAATTGCTCAACACGTGGGGCGTGAGGTCTCCACAGTACATCGATGTTGTCGCCAGTGGTCGGCGGAAGGTGCACGTGCCCGTCGACCTGGGACCGGACCGCAGCGACGCACGGATGCACGCCAAGACCTAGGATCCTACGCAGTGCCGTAGGGGACCGCACCGCCACTTCCCAGCAAATTAGGGACATTGTTGCTCCTGGGGTATCGGCGAGGACCATTCGCAACCGTCTCCATGAAGCTGGGCTACGGTCCCGCACACCGTTAGGCCGTCTTCCGCTCACGCTCCAACATCGTGCAGCCCGCCTCCAGTGGTGTCGCGACAGGCGTGAATGGAGGGACGAATGGAGACGTGTCGTCTTCAGCGATGAGAGTCGCTTCTGCCTTGGTGCCAATGATGGTCGTATGCGTGTTTGGCGCCGTGCAGGTGAGCGCCACAATCAGGACTGCATACGACCGAGGCACACAGGGCCAACACCCGGCATCATGGTGTGGGGAGCGATCTCCTACACTGGCCGTACACCACTGGTGATCGTCGAGGGGACACTGAATAGTGCACGGTACATCCAAACCGTCATCGAACCCATCGTTCTACCATTCCTAGACCGGCAAGGGAACTTGCTGTTCCAACAGGACAATGCACGTCCGCATGTATCCCGTGCCACCCAACGTGCTCTAGAAGGTGTAAGTCAACTACCCTGGCCAGCAAGATCTCCGGATCTGTCCCCCATTGAGCATGTTTGGGACTGGATGAAGCGTCGTCTCACGCGGTCTGCACGTCCAGCACGAACGCTGGTCCAACTGAGGCGCCAGGTGGAAATGGCATGGCAAGCCGTTCCACAGGACTACATCCAGCATCTCTACGATCGTCTCCATGGAAGAATAGCAGCCTGCATTGCTGCGAAAGGTGGATATACACTGTACTAGTGCCGACATTGTGCATGCTCTGTCGCCTGTGTCTATGTGCCTGTGGTTCTGTCAGTGTGATCATGTGATGTATCTGACCCCAGGAATGTGTCAATAAAGTTTCCCCTTCCTGGGACAATGAATTCACGGTGTTCTTATTTCAATTTCCAGGAGTGTATTTCGAACTTGGTTTCATCAGTGAATAAGACTCTTTCCCAATCCCCCACTGTCCAATGTTGCTGTGTCTTAGCCCACTGAAACCGTTTCTTCTTGTTAACAGTGTGCAACAGTTGTTTCCTTGTTGCTACACAGCTTCGGACGTTGTTGTCTGTCAGGCGTCGTCTCACTGTTGACTCATTCATCGGTGTATCCCTCGTTGCGTTTAGTTCAGTAGTCAATTCACGGACAGTTTTTAATCTGTCACGTTTACTGGTCACTACCAAATACTTTTCCTTGCGTTCTAATATTTTCCTGGGTGCTGCTGAGTGAGGACGGTCACCATACGAGCCCGTTTCTCGATGACGATATATGGTTTTGACAACTCCGCTGATGAAAATCATCAGTTTCTTTGTTATTTGTCGGACACTATTGCCTTCTTGGTGCAAAGTGATTATCATTACCCGTGATTCATAAGGAATCTGGCACTATGGGGCCATTTTCAATTACTTTCGCGGCGTGTTATACCTTTGCGCAAACGCAACTGCAAATGAACAGAAATGTAAACATCGTACCTCTACATAACCATGCTGTCTAATCGCTCCACCTGGCGTGTTTAGTATAACTGCTTGGACAGGTAACGTCGGTTTACATAACACGGATCAATACTAGTATGTTCCAGTATGTATGTATATGTAAAATAATTAAGTGTACAATACTGTACGTGTCATTATTAACAGTTACTTGAGCTTGCTATTCCGTATTCTAACCAATAACTCACACAGATCACTTCCATCTTGCTCCGTTGTAATACGCAGCATGGTGTTTCCAAACTTATGGACGGCAGTGTATGCTTGCCCCCTTGTCTACAAATTTTGAATTACGCTTGGGAAGAGTGGTTGTTGGTAAATCTCCATATGAATTTTAATTTATCTTACCTTTCTCGATATATCATTTCCCAGAATACAGACTTCGGCAATTTCAAAAGTAAAACACTCAACCTCTGTTCTGGCATCTAGTTTAATTTAGCATCTCGTTAACGTTCTCACCCCCACTGAACGATCTGGTGGCGGAAGGCAAATCGCTTCGTTTCGTATTCTCTACATCTACTGGTAAGGGCCCATGATTAGTGAACATTGCTCAGTAATCGGTGAGAAAAAGTGTTTTGCAAGCAACCACTACTTTCTTTCTGGCATCTGCTATTCCTAGAATTTGAGGTTTTTCCATTTCAGGTCGTTTCGGATGATTACTCCTAGGGTTTTTACGGTAGTTACTGTTTCCAGTGATTTGTCGACGTTAGTGAAATCGAATGTCAGTGGGGTTCATCGTCCTTTTACACGCAATACACTACATTTACTGTATTTACGTCCAGAGTCAGCTGCCAGTCATCGACTCTCTTGAGGGCTTCTCCCAGGACACTACAGTCTTCTCGCGTCGCTACCTTCCCAAATACAACTAAATCATCTGCGGACAGCCTCGTGGAGCTTCCAGCGTTATCCACCAAATATTTTATGAACATTTAAACAGTGGTGGATCCAGTATTAGAGTCAGAATTTACAAGAGCTCTGGAAGACTTGTGATCAAATACGGCAGAAAGGATAGAGAACATTCGATCGAAATTTCTAAAATCACTGAGAGACGTGGCAACTAAACAAGTATTCAAGTTCGTGTGTAGAAGGTATGCCTCTGGAAACATACGATTGGACTTTCGGAAAAATATTTTGCACTCATGTCCGAAGAGAGTAAGGGCAGATAAGCGCAAGAACTTTCATAAAATCAGCTTAACGTCGCATGTGTGCAAGTTGCTAACAAGAATAATCTACAGAATAATGAAAAAGAAACTTGAAGATCTTTTAGATGGCAATCAGTTTGGATTTAGCAAAGGTAAAGACACCAGAGAGGCAGTTCTGACCTCTGCGCTTGATAATGGACGCAAGATGCGCCCATAGTATCTGTCAATCTAGCAAAAGCGTTCGTCAACGTGAAATAGTTCAAGATGTTCGGAATTCTGAAAATAATAGAAGTAAGTTACAGTGGAAGATAATTCATGTATACTGTACAAAAAACGGGCAGGAATAACAAGATTGGGCAGAAAAACAAAGTTCTCGGATTAAAAACGGTGCAAGACAGGGATTCTATTCAATCTGTACATCGAAGAAACAAGAACAGAAATAAAAGAAAGATTCGAGAGTAGGATTAAAATTCAAGGTGACAGGATATAATTGATAAGATTCGCTTATGACATTGCTATCCTCAGTGTAATTGAAGAAGAATTCCATGATCAGTTGAATGGAATAAGCAGTCTAATGAGTACAGTATATGGGTTGAGAGTAAACTAGAAAAAGACAAACGTAATGAGAAATAGCAGAAAGAGAATACCGAGAAACTTAGCATCAAAACTGATGATCACGAAGTAGGCGTAGTTAAGAAACTCTGCTGCTGTGGAAGCAAAATAAACTATGACGGATGAAGCTTTCCAAGCAGACCATCACAGGCAAAGAGGGTATTCGTGGCCATGACAGGTCTATCGGTATCAAACATAATCTTAAATTTTAGGAAGAAACTTCTGAGAGCACGGTAGTGCATCATGGACAGTAGGAAAACCGGAACAGAACAGAATCGAAGTGATTGAGATGTGCTGTAGAAGAATGTTTGCAGTCAGATGTAAGGTAAGGAATGAGGAGTTCTCCACAGAAACGGCGAAGAAAGGAACATACGGCACACACTGACAGCAAGAAGGGACAGGATGATTGGACATGTGTTGAAGCATCAGGGAAACCTCCGTGGTACTAGGAAGAGCTGTAGAGAGTAAAACCTGTAGAGGAAGCCAGAGATTGGAATACATCAAACAAATAAGTAATGATGTAAGATGCAAGCGCTACGCTGAAATGAAGAAGGAAAAAAACTGCCGTGGCAGGCATAAATAAGCTTAGTTCTATGTAGAGATACTCGTTAAGATTCAAATTATTTGTACAGTGGCTTTTTTGGTCTAGCTGTTTAGTTATTGTAAATATGATGTATCTTAAATGAACTGGTAAATAGTTCTAATATATTATGCACCTCGCGAAAGGGACATGTCAAGTGAGGTACAGTCTCAAAAAATATTCGAACCAGATGATGAAGGTCAGTCGGAATTCTTTCATTACTTTCTAGGCGGCAGAGCACTTAGAAAGTGCAACGGGTCTACTACTAAAGAGACTGCTTGCATTAAGCTTGTCCGCCCTCTGATGAAGTATTTTTGTGCGGTGTGGGTTGCGCATCAGATAGGACTGAGAGGACATCAAAAAAGTTCACAGAAGGGCAGCTCGTTTTTTACTGTCATGTAATAGAGAAGAGTGTGTGGCTCGAAGACTTCTTAAGTAATAGAACCCAGTACGTTGTCCTCGTTGGTGAGTGTTTATCGGAGGTGAGGGTATCATCTGGGGTACCCTAGGAAAGTGTGGTAGGTCCGCTGTTGTTTTCTATCTACATAAATGATCTTTTGGATAGGGTGGATGGCAATGTGCGGCTGTTTGCTGATGATGCTGTGGTGTACGGGAAGGTGTCGTCGTTGAGTGACTGTAGGAGGATACAAGATGACTTGGACAGGATTTTTGACTGGTGTTAACAGTGGTAGCTAACTCTAAATATAGATAAATGTAAACTAATGCAGATGAATAGGAAAAAGAATCTTGTAATGTTTGAATACTCCATTAGTAGTGTAGCGTTTGACACAGTCACGTCGATTAAATATTTGGGCGTAACATTGCAGAGCGATATGAAGTGGGACAAGCGTGTAATGGCAGTTGTGGGGAAGGCGGATAGTCGTCTTCGGTTCATTTGTAGAATTTTGGTAAGATGTGGTTCATCTGTAAAGGAGACCGCTTATAGGACGCTGGTGCGACCTGTTCTTGAGTACTGCTCGAGCGTTTGGGATCCCTATCAGGTCGGATTGAGCGAGGACATAGAAAAAATTCAGAGGCGGGCTGCTAGATTTGTTACTGGTAGGTTTGATCATCACGCGAGTGTTACGGAAATGCTTCAGGAACTCGGGTGGGATTCTCTGGAGGAAAGGAGGCGTTCTTTTCGTTAATCGCTACTGAGGAAATTTATAGAACCGGCATTTGAGGCTGACTGCAGTACCATTTTACTGCCGCCAAATTACATTCCGCGGAAAGACCACAAAGATAAGAGAGATTGGGGCTCGTACAGAGGCATATAGGCAGTCATTTTTCCCTCGTTCTGTTTGGGAGTGGAACAGGGGGAGAAGATGCTAGTTGTGGTATGAGGTACCCTCCGCTACGCACCGTATGGTGGATTGCGGAGCATGTATGTAGATGTAGATGTAGAGTGCCACAGATATGACACGCAAACTGGGGTGGCAATAAAGCAAAGGCGATTTTATTTGCGGCAGGATCTTCTCATGAAATTTCAATCATCGACTTTGACCCCAGAGTTTGAAAATATTTTGTTGGCTCCCACCTACATAGCGAGGAATTAATACCAAATGATCACCATAGTAAAGTCATAGAAATCACACCACGGAAAGATTTATCTGCTCATTTTTCCCGCGCACTGTTCGAGAGTGGAAAGGTAGAGAAATAGCACGAAGGTGGTTTGATGAACACTGCCAGCCGCTTAACTCTGAATTGCAGAGTGATTATGTAACTCTGGATGTAGCTGTAGATGTAAATATAACGGCGGGTCTGTCTTTCCTGTGTTTGTACCTAGCAGTCCTATGTGTAGTTGAGGAAGGGCCAGCGCGCGCAGACGGCTGCGCTGCAACAGCGCTGGCATCGGGGCGTGTCGGCTGGCCGTGACACCTGCGCTAAATGCGGCCGGCGACCGCACATCAACCACGGCGTCCAGCCTCGCTGCATCCATCTGGCGCGGCCGCCGCTGCTAACGAGCTGCCTGCTTGCTGCCCGTTGCCTGCTGTCCGCTGCCGCCGTCCTCGCTGATACAACACCGACACGAGCCCGACGCAGCACTCTATCGCACCAAGTTCATAACTCCCTAATGACCTTCATGCCTACACCATGTGTCTCAGCGAACATACTTCCATCTGAGGCAAATGTTCACTGCGATTTGAGGTGTAGTTCTCAAAACGGAGGAAGGTTTCCGGCATCAGAATGTCAACTATTACGAATGGTGAACCGTGATTTATTTTCAAAAAATATTCTTAAGAATTTATTTTCTTTACTAGCGATTCATAAAGAACATTAACACATTTAATCACACTATGTAAGCATGGAAGTAGTTGCCAGGGAGTAATTGATGAAACCATAATCAAATTCCTTTTAACAAACGGGAATTTTATTCACTTTAATAGTGCCTAAAAGCATGTTTTTAAAAGAAACAGATTTAAAATTATAATCAGAAAGCACCCTCTAAATATCAAAGTTACAATTTATTCAGAGGCAGAAAGAAACAAGTTCTGACTGTATGAGCTTTCAGGCAGAGAACCTTGCCGCTCCCTTTTGACACGGCCGTAGTTACGACCGCTCACAACAGCCTCTAAAAGACTAGACTGGTGCAAATCCGCAACACAACAGATAACTTTAAACTAAGAGTTTTAACAATTTACATAAGCACACAAACTATGCACCCCCCCCCCCCGTAGGAGGGATGGAAATGGTACAAAACACTCACAATTAAAGTATTAATCTTGCCACCGAAGGTGCAACTTGATTTTAACTTCTAAGAAAAGTCTTAACGCTGAAAGGGTGGTAACTTTATATACTAAAATGATCATTTAAATAAAAGCCCATGAAATGCAATCTTATATAAAATTCTACAAGGTTGGCCAAACAATAGTTAAGATGCTATACAGTAAACAGATACCGCCTCTCAAGATAATAGGCAAAAAACATATTTCAGGTATTAGGCCGTTACACTCCAAGCAATAAATTCGTTAACACACCAAATCCGACAAACATGACAGAGGCAGCTACTAACGTACGGTAGATTGATAGGGAGATCACCGAACAACCCGAACCGCAGGTTGCTCTAACCCGCTCCTACTGCACAAGGGAAAAACGGACCACCCAATTTATAAACAACCACCTTCCCGCGGGTGGGCAAACGGAGAAGAATGGTGGGACGACCCCAAAGCAAAACGGCTGGTGACCTCACCAAGAAAACAAGCAGAATTTAACAAGAGTAAATCAGACAACATATCACCAATCACGTAACTTCTAATAAACTGCGATTTCTCGAGAAGACCTGGCGCAGCACCCTCAAAACGCTCTCCCGAACCGTCCGCTGCCAGCCGCTTCAACGGACGCACGAAGGTGCGCCGATCTCCCGTGCATTGGCGTCGCAGCTCGCACCGGCCAGACTGATGTCGTGGGTTGACTCCTGTTGCTCTCGTGTCGTCCGCGAAGTCACTACCCCTCGCTATACGCCGCGGCCCACTGCACTCACGTGGCGACCTCACATGCGCCGACGCTCAAGTCGGGCAAGTCATCTTGTGTCTCAGTGCGCGACCGACCAACCGATCGATCCAACCGCCAATGACCATTGCCTGAGCAAACTCGAGCAGATTGGCGGCCTAACGCGCAGACTCAGATGGAGCAACTAAGCCCCGACCGGGCGACCACTCGCTGAGTTCTCTTACTGGCGGAGTGGAAAGACTCTCATTTTGCCGGCTTGAAAGATTGATCCGAACGACAAACATACTAGCACTCCAACGACAGACTGACACTAACTGCCTAACAAATGCGGACAAAAGACAGACTAGCAAGCTGGAGACGAGAGACTGACCCAGACTGACCCACTGGCGAGCTCGTAGCGCCCCTTAAATGCACGTGAACTTGGCGTCTACTATACAAGAGACTCATTCAATAAGTTATGAAACATATTTATTCTTGGCCAATTTCGGTTCAAAAAATTCTGGAATTTGCTGTGGGACATCACGGAATACTCTCGCTTCAGTCACTATCGTTTTAAGTTTCCGATAGGCGGCGGCGCTATAAGTAACACAGAGGCGTTACAAATAGAGAGCTATCATTGAGTTCTTTTGGTGAAAAACCAGAGCATCGCAGGTATTCATAGCCGCTTACAGAATCTCTAGGGAAACCTGGCAGTGTACAAAAGTACGGTGAGCCGTTGGGCTGGGTATCTTTCATCATCGCCACAGATCGCGCAAACCTGTCCAACCTCCCACTTGCCGGACGGCCGCACACAACTGTGACTGCTGCAATGTTGGAACGTGCGGACACTATCATTCGAGGTAATCAAAAAATGGTTCAAATGGCTCTGGGCACTATGGGACTTAACAGCTGAGGTCATCAGTCCCCTAGAACTTAGAACTAATTAAACCTAAGGACATCACACACATCCATGCCCGAGGCAGGATTCGAACCTGCGACCTGCTTCCCGCCGCCCCCTGACGAACACCGACAAGGTAATGAACGCACGCGATGCCGCATAACAGCGCATAAAGCTTCACTCAGAACTGCAGAAGTCTCAACTGTTAGACCCCCTTTTTGCCTAATACTAGTGTCGATCGTCAATTAAAGCTCATGGTGTTCACAGTTGCCATTTGAAGTAAAAATCTGAAACGCGATGATTTTTCTGTTATATAGTTACTGAGAAGCCACATCAGCCACTGTAATTTACGACAAGTTAGATAAGTAATTAAAGATAATTGAGGGTCACTGTAGACCATTTTGATAGTTTTCTCTTTTGTGAAACTTAATTTAAACCTAGATTATAGATGTGATATGGCATAGGTCATCCTTCGATCCATTGTAGAACTTGGAAACCCATTCAGGGAATATTCGTTCACGTTTTTGTTGAACACAGTTGGTTTTTACCATCCTGTATTAAAAAAAATGGTTCAAATGGCTCTGAGCACTATGGGACTAAACATCTGAGGTCATCAGTCCCCTAGAACTTAGAACTACTTAAACCTAACTAACCTAAGGACATCACACACATCCATGCCCGAGGCAGGATTCGAACCTGCGACCGTAGCAGTCGCGCGGTTCCGGACTGCGCGCCTGGAACCGTTAGACCACCGCGGCCGGCTCCTGTATTAAAACATTTCCTTTTATCAATAGTGCAATTTATTAACAATGTTTTGTGAGTAGAATAAAATTTCCAATGGTACACTTAACTGCTTTTTCGACGTTATTTTGCCAGCTAACTAAAAATAGGAAAGCCTTGAACCCCTTCCACTAAATTTAGTTAGTATAAGATTCTTTTACAGGGAGTGCAGTGGAGCTGACGCTGAAATCATTAAGTATTTGGTTATATCATCGCCAGTCTCACTGAACTCTTCTGAATTCTACATGTCATGTGTGGTCTGGCGTCTCCTAACCAGCAACAGGTCCCAGGTTCAAACTAGTCAATTCCCTAAAAAACACGCTCAGAGCGTCGTTGCACGAAAGTGGTAGGGAGACACGATACAGAACAAACAGACACCACGCAGAATGTTAGAAAATGGCGACCCTGCCAGGATGGTAAAATACCATGATTGAAGGGCGACCACATGCCAAACTAGGTCAGAAAAATATCCTGTTGAAAAATTTTCGTAGTAAGAAATTTTTTTTCCTTAAGTTATAAGTAGTCGAAAACATTAGCTGCAGCGATAGATAGTAAGAAAGAATTCAAAATATATTGAGACATTCTAGCAGAGACAATAGCATAATTAAGTTATGAATTTTAATATTGTTAGAATTAAGGTTTCTCTCCAATGTTAGCGCACAGGTGGCGGATACATCGTTGACAAGTTGGTTCTGACCCAACAAGTAAGTGAATTGATTGTCAAGTCGTGTGTGCAAAAAGTTTATGAAACGCGTGAGATCGTATGAGCGCATGTTGACTCGAAGTAGGGCGCGTGAATTGCTTTTAAAACCGAAAATAAGGGATTCGGAAAGATTAGCAATGGCAGATCGAGACCTTGACCGAATTGAGGTAGAGACCCAGCATGACAATGGACAGAGAATAGAGGACAGTACAACAGACGATGCAGTATCGCGAGAAATAGGACATATAACGCACCATAACGAGGATAATGTACGTCAAGACATAGAAAACGTAAGTCAGCATACGACGGAGGAGCAGGAAAGTAGAGAGACAGTCGATGAGGATTCTAACTTGCGTCTTGAATACGTAGAACCCATAGTATTAGTAATCAGAGCTCACTCACCCCAGAGTACAAGGAATGTGAGTAGAAACGTGTCACCGCACAGTTCAATGCAATCGGTTGCAAACCAACAACTGGGCGAAAACACAGAGCGTAGGACGACGGAAGAAAACGCAATAGGACCCACCAATCTGGCAGAATTATTATAATTAATGACGGAAACCATGACACAAAATAAAGAAATTGCGAACCAAATTAAAATTCAGAATGCAGAAATGACGAAACAAAATGCAGAAAACACGAGACAAATGCGTGCGATTAAAGAACAAAACAAAAAAATCCAGTTACACCTCAGTCATATTGAAGACGAGGCAAAAGAATCTCGAGAACTGATAGGAAACTTAATAACAGGTTACAATAAATTGAGAACAGACATTGACAAGGTACAAGCGGACGTACAAACATTGCGTAATGACACTCAGAACGAGATCAAAACATTACGTAACAACACCCAGGGAGAAGTCAAGAAACTAGAGAAACGTAATTACTAGACAAGCAGCAGGTACAGCGCGTCAAATTGTTGAAAACAGTGTGTTACACAAACGTATCATAAAAGCAGCGCTGAAAAGATATGATAACCGCATAGTCAAAATAGAAGCGCAAACGAAGCGACAATTTCAGAAATTCCGAACAGAGTTGTTGCAAACCATTGAAGAGCGTAGTAAACAGGATCGAACAAGCACTGAGTCTGCAACCACATCCGTATCTGTAACAGCACCAGAAAAACAAGCAGTTAACGAAGATATTACGCATTTGCGATTCCAATCACAAGCGGAAAGTAACATACGTGAAATCAGACAGCCTGCACAGCAACAAACACGTTTCGAAATTCTTGATGAACAAACGTCATCAAAAACACATGCGGAACCATAAATGTATGATTCGAGACAGTTTGGATCGTGCAATATAGCGGAAGGTTAGCCAGACAAGATACCCAACCAATACGTGACAATGGAATGCCAGGTCGCGAAGAGTACAGTGCAATGCATTCAGCTACACGTTCACAACCGATGGAAGAAAATTATTGCGTTCCACTCCAACGATACTACGCAAGGGTAGGCGAAAGTTACAGTGGACAATATCCAATGGATCTACCACAACCGGAAAGAAGGACGGGAGAAATGATCAGAAACAAAAGTGGCGAAGAATCGCGAATTTCATATGGAACTATGACGAAGTACAACAACGATCATTTGCTCACAGTCAGAAAATTTCAACACTTTCGAGAAGGAAACTCATTACATCCACGAACTTTTATTGATCAATTCCGAGTAGGATAACCAGAACACTGGACGCTAGCACACAAATTAGACTTTATATGTACACACATGTCAGGAACAGTCGCAGAAACCATGCAGAATGTTGCAGCGACATGCCGATGTACGAAGATTTCAGAGATAAGTTTCTCTCACGATATTGGTCCAGAGAAGCACAGAACAGAGTGAAGTACGAATTATTACAGAATCCATATTTTTAAAATTCAGGAGAGAAGAGTCCCGTGAAATTTTTCGAATTAATGGCAAAGAAAAATCAATGCTTAGATGTACCATACAGTGACGGAGAGTTGATTAAATTATGCGCGATGAAGCTACCATTGAAATACCAGCAATCATTAGTAGGTCGCGGAGGCAATGACGTCTAAGCATTTAAAGGTATTCTAAGGAAACTAGAGTTCATATTTTCGGAAGATGACGCAAGAAAAAGACGAAGCGCACGTGAAAACGAAAGCAAAAAGCAGTGCAATCCACAAGACACAGTACGAAGAAACAATAATTACGAACCATGTGATAACTTCGCACCAAGAAACGACAATAGATTTCAACAAAGAACCGGTTATGGATTTAGAAGAGAATATGGCAATAACTATAATTCACCCAGGAACGGCAACAACTATTACAGAGGGAATAACGACAACCGGAACGGGTACTGGAGAACCAATAGACCGACAAATTATCAACAAAGAAACCACTAACAACAAGCTGAACAAGAAAAGAGAATACAGATAGAAGAGGTGGAGGTAAGACCACCAAACCCCAATAAACGTTCGAATTGACAGCTAAGCGCACATGCCAAAGAGAATGACGCACCGACCCAGGACAATTGCAGCACCTTGCACAGAGAAGTAAAAATCTTATCACGAGAAGAGAAGAAGGAAGAAACAAATCCGCAGGGACCAGATGAAAACGAAAATAACAATATCGTGTTGGGACGAAATTAATTGGGAGAATACTGACGAGGAAGATGAATTACCAGAGGCATGCACAACGAATGTAGGAGGAAAGGACGAAGTAATGAGTATTGCAGAGCTATTTGAGATGGAAACCAGGGATAGCGAATTCAATGAGGATAATGTGCAGTCGACAGAAGTTGAAAATAAGTTACGAGTGGGCACACAACCCAACGTATATAATGAAGGAAGTTATGAAGCAATAATTAGAGCATTTAGATGCGATTATGTGGAAGTAGCGACGAAGGAGGAGAAGATAGACGAGGATGAGGAAAAAGTAGAGGATGTTAAAGAAAGCGTAATTGAAGGAAGAAATAGAGAAGAGGAAATAAAAGAGAGAGCAGTAGCAGTCGAAGCTTATCCTACAGAAAGTTCGAATTCACAAGGGAAATTCCTAAGAAGACTCATGTATGATTCAGTGGAGGATTCGTTGATGCAAGAAGAAGAAGAACACAACCAACCCTTTCAAATCCAACCAATTGTGAAGGCCATGGTAAAGCATATCCCAGTCAATATTGTAATTGATAGCGAAAGTGAACTGACTGCGATCTCAGAAAATTTATTCATGCAGTCTAATGCCAATGAGGAATTGCCAGTTCTGAAAACACGTAAGATTAAAGTAAGAGATCCTATTAGAAACAATGCTGCGGAAGTTACGAGACAAACAAGGTTAACTCTTTCGTGTCAAGGTCAAAAGATCGAAGCCAACTTCGTGATTATACCTAAACTAACTGTAGATTTGTTTATAGGTGCAGATTTTTTAAATGAGAGACGAGCGATAATAGATATGGGGAAAGGTAGCGTAACATTCGGGAATGTCACACTTCTCTTTGAGCAAATGCTAAAATTAGAAGAAATACCAGTTATAAACAAACAATTAAGAATGATGTGAGATAAAGAGGATGAAGAATTAGAATCGTATGCACAAAAGGGGGAATCGCCTCAACTCATGTTAGAAGTTCACAAAAAAATCGACGAAAAATTGAAAGAAGTTCAAGGTATTTCGGAACACAGTAAAAGAGAATTATAGGGTATTTTATGAGATAAAGCAGAGGTATTTTTACCTAAGACTGGCAGTATTAAACACTTTCAGTACAAGTTTGAAGATTAATTTTATTACTGGTAAATAATCAGCACAATATTTCAAGATTATGTTGCAGATAAGATCGTCAGGAGAAAGAAGAATGAAGAGAGAGGAAGGTGGGAAAAAGAAAGTAGTTTCAATAAAAACAAAAACAAAAATAACACCAATAGTACCATAAATTACGGTGAAGGGATAAAGCGTAGATAGTATAATAGCATGAAATACTAAAATGCTATACACCATGACACTACACAAAAAATAAAAAAACGAATTTGAGGATTTTTGTAGAAGTTAAGACTCAAAATATCTTAGAATTGTAACATGGAAAGGGCGCCGAAATTTGTAAAGCTTTTAAGAAGGCGTAAAACAATGTAGGTACTAGACATATGTTAAATGATTATAAGTAAAACTTTTTGTAAGAACCATTGTAAAAACTCCAGCAAGGACGAGATGCAATGACCCACTAGTTGCAACGAGAGAAGTATCAAGAAAGAAAAGGATATAATTAGCAAGGAACGATTCCTACAAGGCAGAAGCATCGAGAGAAAGGAAAGGACAGCGAGACCAACAGAAGACCCTTGTATCGAAAGTGGGCAATAAATCTGCCCGCTAGGCACACCCCCGCTGGGATGGAACACGGAGCCGCACAGTGGCGGAGCCCTGCAGAGACGCGATGGGACGCCGAACGCCGGAAGGGTCTCTGAGGGCCCCAACTCGGCGGAGCGAGCAAAAAACGGCCCGACGAGAAGACGGCTTGGGCAAGCCACCACTGGCATAAAATATGTGTAAAAGTCACACTACCGCTATTAAACAGCACGCTGATGCACGAAACTGAAAAAAACGTACACAAAGTAGAAATGACATGTCCAAACTATTTATCAAACTGTTACTAGGAGAAGAACTTCAAAGCGACTAGTTATCAAGAAATATTTCCATATCCTGCCCAGAGAATAACCAAGAATCAAGTAAGAAGCAGAGACAAAGCAGTAAGAACAGAAGTTGAAGATTCGCAAGATTGAGACCAAGAAAGAAGATGGGTGAAGAATAGACGACATACCTTCCCAAATCCCTATCCTATTGTAAACTAGTCGTCTGCAAAGCATTACAACGAAAAACGACCGCTTTCAGCGACACATAACGATGACTTTCACGCATACAGTAAACCACGAGATTCTGCACTCACAGCTCCATTCCATTATGGGACCTCCACAACAGCAACACACACTTGCAAAGCCAACAAGGAATGAAGAACGAAGCTGTACATCAAATACTTGCCCACATCCATCTCGCTCAAGTCCATCACCTTCGTGCAAAAAACATTCGCCAACCTCATGCTTAAATATTCATAGGATTGTGTGAATGTGTGAAATCAAATTATGTGATGTAGGAATTGTGCAAAAGAAACGTGTGAAAAACTAAATAAGTTAAGCACACCAGACAGCTAAGAAACTACAAAATAACAGTCATTGACTATGGACTTAAGTAAAAAATAGACTATCGATAAAAATAAGTCATTTGTTCTGAAATGGACAGTATATCAAGAACAAAAGTAAGGCATAATAAACACTAAAAATAAATACCACTTATTTTCTCCTCATAAAAATAAAAGAATAACTATATTTTACTTATTTTCTCCTTATAAAAACAAAGAATAAAAAAATTATCTTGTTGGATGTTTTCCCTTTTTTTTAACATTTGTACCATTTGTTAGGATAATATCTCAATACTTATGTATGTATATTTCTTTGTCAAAGCAATTCTTGGAAATAATTCTTATTTGTTAGTGTAACAATGTTGAAATGAGTGTCTAGAAACAAAAACATTTTTACTTGTACATGATGTTTAGAAAATGTGTTAGGAATAGATTTTACTTAATTACTACGTTTATAAAAAAAAATTTCTGAGAAAATCGATGTGAAGACTCCTCACTTAGGATAACAAACTTCTTAAAAAACAAACTTCACACTTAAATAAAGAAAGAAAATAATTAAAAATTAATAATAGCATAAAAATATTCTTCTCTTGTCATTTTTGAGAATAATGTGGAAGAATATAAAAATATAAATTAGTAATACAAACTAGCATAGAACCAGAATAATGTGGCTGAACAGTAGGCAACAAAATTTAGATAAAGGAATAATTTTTGACTGACTTAGACAACGATTCAATCATTGCCTAAATTCAGTGCAAAAATTAAGTTCGAAGGGTGGTGATATGTAAGGTGTCAGGCAAATCCAACACCGTCCATGAAAACCCTGACATGATAAGCAAATCCAGTAGTATGTCACATAGCTCCGAATAAATCGTGACATTAAATTAACCAAAGTAATACGAGTAACGAGTGAGCAAATGGAATACCACAGACTAACACAAGAATGCCTAAATGCATGTCATACCTTCCCACCGTGAGACAGACGCAGTTCCGAGGGGATAAACGAGAACAGAAGCCGAGAGCAGAACCGTGTTACGTTAGAAGGCCCTACGATAAGGGACGGACACCCACGTCGCCAGCTAACCGTTAGGACCACCCCCCCAGCCCATGTTAAAAGCTAGAGCTTTAGCGTGAGACTTTTTCGCGTCTCTGTTACATCAGGACCACCCCCCAGCCCATGTTAAAAGATAGAGCCCTCCAGAAGAACAGCATAGATCTTACGATAACGCTAAAAGGACCACACCAGCTGCAAGTTTTAGCGTGAGACTTTCGCGTCTCTGTTACGTTGCAAACTTTAAAAACATTGCCCCACCACGAAAAGTATAACGTTTCTCATTGGATGGACAGAATTTTTGTAGGCGGAGCTTAAGGTTAACATTGAGACCCTGATTGGTCAGATGAAAACACAGCCAGATAGTTTTTTTTAAACCAACTTCGGTAAATTGTAGTAAGGAGAGGTTAGGAGAGGTTGCTTCCGAGACGGCGAGGTGAGCGGAGCTGTGCTGCCCGCCGCCCCCTGATGAACACCGACAAGGTAATGAACGCACGCGATGCCGCATAACAGTGCATAAAGCTTACTCAGAACTGTAGAAGTCTCATCTGTTACACCCCCTTTTTGCGTAATACTAGTGTCGATCGTCAATTAAAGCTCATGGTGTTCACATTTGCCACTTGAAGTAAAAATCTGAAACGCGATGATTTTTCTGTTAAATAATTACTGAGAAGCCACATCAGCCACTGTAATTTATGACAAGTTAGATAAGTAATTAAAGATAATTGAGGGTCACTGTAGACCATTTTGATAGTTTTCACTTTTGTGAAACTTAATTTAAACCTAGATTATAGATGTGATATGGCATAGGTCATCCTTCGATCCATTGTAGAACTTGGAAACCCATTCAGGGAATATTCGTTCACATTTTTGTTGAATGCAGTTGGTTTTTACCATCCTGTATTAAAACATTTCCTTTTATCAATAGTGCAATTTATAAACAATGTTTTGTGAGTAGAATAAAATGTCCAATGGTAAACTTAACTGCTTTTTCGACGTTATTTTACCAGCTAACTAAAAATAGGAAAGCCTTGAACCCCTTCCAGTAAATTTAGTTAGTATTAAGATTCTTTTACAGGGAGTGCAGTGGAGCTGACGCTGAAATCATTAAGTATTTGGTTATATCATCGCTAGTCTCACTGAACCCTTCTGAATTCTACATGTCATGTGTGGTCTGGCGTCTCCTTACCAGCAACAGGTCCCAGGTTCAAACTAGTCAATTCCCTAAAAAACACGCTCAGAGCGTCGTTGCGCGAAAGTGGTAGGGAGACACGATATAGAACAAACAGACACCACGCAGAATGTTAGAACGTTAACAATTGACAGGTATCATGTTAACTATGTAAGTGGTTCAGATAGACATATTGTACATCATTAAAACTATATGTAACATTATGGCAAATATGATTTCCTTTTTATTCAGTCGATTCCACTTGGTATAATCCTACATAATTGTATAGGACTTACATGTAGGGAGATAGACATTTTTTGATACACAGAGATTGAGAATCTTCTTTGTAACTATGAACTATATGAGGCAGCTACTGGCGTTGCATTAATCCACTCAGCACAGTGTGGGGTTGTCTTACATAAGGGTCCTAATGAAGTGCCCGCGATGATTAGGTGTTTGATGATTTTATAGTACGATTGCATTGGTTTAATTCGTGAATGCAGTTGGGTTTCAAGACAAACTCTTTTATGCTTTTTATCGTTAATATTCCGCCAGCTATTTGTCGTACCACACATAATACGACTTTGGCTACACATATGTAACTTATGTAATCTGACATGGTTATGTCACATTTTCTTGTGTTTTAATTTATTTTATTGCTTATTTATATTAGTTGATTAAAAAAATTCTTCCGCTGTTCCATTGGACACACGATTGTATGCAGTACATTTGATGTGTTGCAAGGCCTATTACAACTGCGTGGTACGGATTTATGAATAATAGCGTATACGTATGTTCATATATCATGCTTTATTCGAGTAAAACAGTGAAAACTATTAACAACAGCATGACATAGGCAGAAGTATATTTGCCCTAATGTTACATATAGTTTTAATGATATACAATATGTCTTTTTGAGCCACTTACATAGTTAACATGATACCTGTCAAATGTTAACGTATGTTCTAGATTTTTTATAATAATACATTTGTTCTACTTATTGCACAGGGGCCTGAAGATAGCATCAATGTAATGCCGGAACTGGTAGCACATAGAAGTTCATACAATAAAATAAATTTCTACAATACATACAGCTGTTGGTAAATTATTGAATCAAGAAGTTCATGCCAGCTGTTGTCCCACGGTCCATAATGGATCAACGAAGATTTAATTTGAAGCTCTTCTATATCGACTGTGTCTCATATCGTCTGTGAAGCGAAGCATAGCTGCAGTTGTCAAAGCAACCACAACTTGTAGTTGCTGCACTAGTGCCCATCACAACCCTTCAGCACAGGCTGTCTTTTTTGTAGAGGTGGCTTGTGACGTCGTTGTTAAGACGTCAATATAGACACCCTTATAATTACTTAATGTCTTGAAATTCATGTTATTTATTCCATAACTTCAAATTACACTGAAGCTTTGAAATTCGGGGTTAATCCGTTTCCTTATGCAATTTAGAACGCACTCTTTCTTATGTCTTACGTGCTTAAACCGAACGTCATCTTCCAATACGTTTACAGCTTCCCGTGTGTGGGTGGTGTGAAGCTTGGCCAGCTGTTGTTTAAAAGTGCGTACGAAGCTTTCTCTTCTCCGTTGGACTGAGGGTGAAACGGAGCACTTGTTAGATGACGAATGCCATTGCGTTCACAAAACTGTTCAAAATCACGTGAAGTGAACTGGTCCTTTGTCCGACATAAGTACTTCTGGCAAACCTTCTACGCAAAATGAGGAGGACAACGCTTGAATGATGCTGTGTGACGTAGTAGAGTTCATAGGCGCCACAAATGGAAACTTGTAAATGAGTCTACCACTATGAGCCAACGGGTGTTCCAAAATGGTCCTGCAAACTCTAGATGTACTCGTTAGCATGGGGATTGAGTCTTAGGCCAAGCTGAGAATGTCTATGGTGGAGCGGACTGGTTTTCCGCTCTTGCGCGACACTGTGACGTCATCTGTTCAATGTGGGCCGCCATGCCCTGCCAAGTACAATGCCGTCGACGTAACTGTTCAGTGCGTACATATCCCCAATGTCCTTGGTGGAGCGACAGCAACACATCCTTTTGCAACACTTTGGAAATGAGCACGCGCAATTGTCCACTGTCATTTTGAACTAGAATCACACGCTGTTGAACTGAAAGGCTATGCCGAGGTGCAAAATATCGACTCACTGCTGCGTTCTGGATACTGTTCAATAAACGAGGCCAAAACGTGCGACTGTAATGCAACAAAATCTTGAGATCTGGTTCTGCTGCCGTGGCCTGTGCAATTCTTCTGTAGTGCAAGGGAATATAGATTTCAGCAATTCAGAGTCCTGCGCATCGCTTTGGCGACAAGATGCGGCAGATGCATCAAAATCGGAAGGCGAGATAGGGCGTCTGCATTGCCGTGCTTTGCAGTAGATCTGTACACAATATTGCGAAAGCAACAAAGCCCAGCATGGTATTTTTTGAGCAGTGCGTGTGGCAACCGGCTTTGACGAATGAAGCAAGGACTACAAAGGCTTGTGATCTATCATTAAATAGAACTTATGACCACACACAATAGCGAGAGCCTCTTTTTCTACTTGAGATTAATCGCACTGAGTTTGAGTTAACAACTTCGAGGCACCAATTGTGTGCGAAAGTACAGCGCCGATTCCGTAGGAAGAAGCGTCGACTTGCAAAACTACTGCCTTGGCAGGATCAAAATGCACTAAACATCTATCACTGAGCAAGGCATTTTTGAGTTTCTGAAATGCATCTTGACTGCCTTCAGTCCACACAAAAGATACATTTTTGCGACGCAAGCGATGCAATGGAGCCGCGATCTGCGCGACATTCGGTAGTAACCGAAAGTAGTATGTCATCTTGCCTAGTACTGACTGCAGTTCAGACACATTGCGAGGGAGTGGCAGTTCACGGATTGTAAGCAAATGAGATAATAGGGGCTGCACACTCCGACTGTTTATCATATGGCCTAAGTACTGTAGTTCAGTTTGAAGAAAGTCACTCTTTTCGAGACGACTCCTGAGTCCTGCTTCTGACAACACTCGAAAAACGAGTACGCAGACTGGCAGTGTGTTCCTCTGGTGTACGATCTGAGACGACAATATCGTCAAGATAGTTTGTACAAAATGGAACTTTTGCAGTCAGCTGTTCCAAGTAACGTTGAAAAATGGCGGGTGCGGAAGCACTGCCGAAGGGCAAACGCAACTTCTTGCACAGTCCTAAGTGCGTATTTTTCAACAAACACTTTCTGCGTTTCTTCCTCCAATGGAATTTGCATATAGGCATCACGCAAATCTATGTTAGAAAAGTAACATCCTGCATCAATCCCGTCCATGAATGCACCCACAAGACTTAGTCTACAAAACGAGAGCACTTGCCCACTGACTCTCTTGAATGGGAGCAATTACACCATTATCGTGCAACTCTTTCAGTTCACTGGCTACTTTGTCTCTTACAGCAGTTGGAACGGGGCGGACCCGAAGAAACTTAGGCTGTGCATTGTCTTTCACTGTAACATGCGCTACAAAGTTATTAGTTTTCCCATTCCTTCCGACAATAGTTGAGGCAATTCTTCAACCACTGTCTTTTGGGCCACAAGCCGATATGGAATGTACATTCTCTTGTATGCTAAGACCAAAAAAATCAAAGGCATCTGAACCAAAAATGTTCTCATTGTTTCTTGATTTCAACACATTAAAATTCACTGTCCTAGTGTGAGATTTTTAAGTGACTGGCAAACTACACTGTCCACGCACTGAAATTTCCTGTCCGTTGTAAGCAGTGGGGTGCTTGCTAGATTTAGAAAGGCGCGGTCAGCCTACCTATTCGTATGTGGCACGATTAAGCAAAGTTACTGACGCACCTGTCTAACAGAAAGTCCACTCGACGCCCAGCAATTCGTAATGAGACAAATACACTACTGGCCATTAAAATTGCTACACCACGAAGACGACGTGCTACAGACGCGAAATTTAACCGATAAGAAGAAGATGCTGTGATATGCTAATTATTAGCTTTTCAGAGCATTCACACAAGGTTGGCGCCGGTGGCGACCCCTACAACGTGCTGACATGAGGAAGGCTTCCAACCGATTTCTCATACGCAAACAGCAGTTGACCGGCGTTGCCTGGTGAAACGTTGTTGTGATGCCTCGTGTAAGGAGGAGAAATGCGTACCATCACGTTTCCGACTTTGATAAAGAACGGATTGTAGCCTATCGCGATTGCGGTTTATCGTATCGCGACATTGCTGCTCGCGTTGGTAGAGATCCAATGACTGTTAGCAGAATATGGAATCGGTGGGTTCAGGAGGGTAATACGGAACGCCGTGCTGGATCCCAACGGCCTCGTATCACTAGCAGTCGAGATGACAGGCATCTTATCCGCATGGCTGTAACGGATCGTGCAGCCACGTCTCGATCCCTGAGTCAACAGATGGGGACGTTTGCAAGACAACAACCATTTGCACGACCAGTTCGACGACGTTTGCAGCAGCATAGACTATCAGCTCGGAGACCATGGCTGCAATTACCCTTGACGCTGCATCACAGACAGGAGCGCCTGCGATGGTGTACTCAACGACGAACCTGGGTGCACGAATGGCAAAACGTAATTTTTTGGATGAATCCAGGTTCTGTTTACAGCATCATGATGGTCGCATCCGTGTTTGGCGACATCGCAGTGAACGCACATTGGAAGCGTGTATTCGTCATAGCCATACTGGCGTATCACCCGGCTTGATGGTATGGGGTGCCATTGGTTACACGTCTCGGTCACCTCTTGTTCGCATTGACGGCACTTTGAACAGTGGTCGTTACATTTCAGATATGTTACGACCCGTGGCTCTACCCTTCATTGGATCCCTGCGAAACCCTACATTTCAGCAGGATAATGCACGACCGCATGTTGCAGGTCATGTACGGGCCTTTCTGGATACAGAAAATGTTCGACTGTTGCCCTGGCCACCACATTCTCCAGATCTCTCACCAACTGAAAACGTCTGGTCAATGATGGCCGAGCAACTGGCTCGTCACAATATGCCAGTCACTACTCTTGATGAACTGTGGTATCGTGTTGAAGCTGCATGGGCAGCTGTACCTGTACATGGCATCCAAGCTCTGTTTGACTCAATGCCCAGGCGCATCAAGCCGATATTATGGTCAGAGGTGGTTGTTCTGGATACTGATTTCTTAGGATCTATGCACCCAAATTGCGTGAAAATGTAATCACATGTCAGTTCCAGTATAATATATTTGCCCAATGAATACCCGTTTATCATCTGCATTTCTTCTTGGTGTAGCAATTTTTAATGGCCAGTAGTGTAGTTTGTTATAACGTCGTTGCACTGCACTAGGGCGACAAGGAGGCACAACCTTTATCTTACTTTTGTCAGAGCCCGTTTTTGGTTTGGAAAACACAGCGTCCACTGCATGTGAACAAGCCTGTTTTTTTTCTGAGAGCGAGTAAAATTGGCGTTTTTGTGCTGTTGCAAACAAACTGCCTGGACATGGCCTTTTTTTCCACACATGTTACACGTTGCGTTACGTGATGGGCAATCCTGTTTTTATGGCGAGTAAAATACCTAGGGCAAGACTTCACTAAATTCACAGGTCTTTTTACCTGTATTCGAGGATGTCCGCACAACTGTGTACGCGATCATTGTTGTGGCTGCTTGGGGCGGTCCCGAACAAGGGCCGACTCGACCCGACAAATCGGGGTCTGGTCAAACTTTTCGGCCGCTACGGCATCCGAATGTTGTTGCTCTAAGATTTTCAACACTTGAGGAAGTGTTGGATCAGAGTACTTCAGGATCTGTCCACCTATTTTACTATCTGGGACATTGAATTTTATTGCATCCCTAATCATTAAATCACTGTAAAAGTTTACCCAATTACATGTAAATTTATACTTCCTAGTCATGTCCGTTAATTCTGTATACCACTGACGGTACGTCTGTTCCGGCTTTTTCTGCAAGCTAAAACAGTGATATCTGGCTGCAGCTACTTGACCTTGCTGGTCATAGTACTTGGTTAATGGAGCGATTACTGCGTCACAACTGAGTTCGTCGGGAGACGCATTGGGGAATGGTTTTTGTACTAATCTGAACACTGGGGACCCCGCAATCGAAAGAAAATGTAGATTTACGGTACCCTGAACTCGATGAACTGCACAGTGTGCTTGGAACTGTGTCAGGTATTCGAGCCATTTCTCTTTGGTGTCGTTAAATTGCCGGAATGTTTAATGCTGGTCGGCGGCACTTGTTGATCTCGTCGGTCGGTCAGCAGTTGTTGTGCGGCCGACGCGGCTTGTGCAGTCAGAAGCTGTTGTACCGTCGTCAACAAAGCAGAAATTAAACTCGTCGCCAGTTTTTTTCGTCTCGTTGTCACTGGAGAGCTGTACCCTGGAAGCAAGGAAAGGATTTTGTCCAGGGTGGCCGGTATCCACTTTCTATAACACAACAGCACGCATGAACTTAACTCAAGATGTGATTCTTGAGTTTCTCCCGGCGTATTTGATAATCAAAATATCCACGGGTGTACTGCCGGTCTACAGTGTCCAACGGGCACAATATTTCGGCGATCATACATGTCGCCATCATCAATTGAACTGACGGACTGAGCTCCTGTGAACGTGCCGGCACGGAGATCCGTACACAACCTGTGGAGATGGATTAAATCACGAGGAAGGAGGTAGGCACTGCGTTAATCCCATATACAGGCGCACTCTCGGGTAAAATCGCCCGCATTTTGAAGAAACACCGGGTCGGAACTGTGTTTTGGCCTCCGAATAAAACTCGTGCACTGGTGGGGAGCGCCAAAGATTACCTCGGTTTGAGGAAGGCCGGCGTGTACCAGATTCCGTGTCAATGTGGCAAGTCGTATATTGGTCAGACAAGGCGTACCGTCGAGGATCGATGCCGTGAACACCAGAGGCACACTCGACTGATGTATCCGAGCAAGTCGGCGGTCGCTGAACATTGTTTGTCGTAAAATCACGCTATGGAGTATGAACGCACGAGGATTCTGGTACAGACGTCAAGATACTGGGACAGCGTTGTTAGACAGGCCATCGAAATTCGCACCAATGACGACCTCATAAACCGTGACTGTGGCTATAATCTTAGCAAGGCTTGGGAACCAGCGATTGGGTTAATCAAGAGTAAATCGAGCAAATGTATAGTTGTGACGACCACGGCGGACAGAGCCATCACACTGACGTCATCTCAGACGCCGTCGCAATCTGTTCCACCGCGCGACCGTGGCGCGGGGCGCGGACGGCGGACTGAGCGCGCCGCGGGCGGAGGGTATTTAAATCGGCCGCCGCCGCGACCGAACCCAGTTCCCCTGAGCAGCCATAGTGTACGGATCTCCGTGCCGGCACGTTCACAGGAGATCAGTCCGTCAGTTCACCTGATGATGGCGACATGTATCATCGCCGAAATATTGTGCCCGTTGGACACTGTAGAGCCGCGGTACACCCGTGGATATTTTGATTAACTCTAGATATTCCAGGTGTTGTGGTGCAAGCTCTCTGTAACAGTCCACGCTAGCCTAACTGTTGGTGAAGTACAAGTCCGATATGTACAGTAATCTGGTCGCCATGTTCTGCCCGATTCTGAGCTAGAGGCTAAGCTGACTGCTACTGCGATTCCCACTGGGCTGCGACTGATGACTAGACTTGTTGACTCACTCGATGACCGACTGGAACTCACTGACTGGCACTCTGGTCAGCGGCGGCGATCTAAATACTAGCGGCTGAGAGGGCGTTAGCGGCGCTTTGTTTGCGAATCTGTCGTTGACCTCTGTCGAACTTCTCACAACCTCTTTGCCGCCTGGTGTGCTAGCGACAGCTTACGCCAGCACAATTTTTATGACTGCACCTGTGTGAAAACTGTAACTGTCACTGACTTATAGTGGTTCCTGAGACGTAAACATTAAGTATCCAGAATATAAGTAAATGGTGCAAATCCAGAGATAATGTTTCTGAAATATCGGAGATTGGTGGTCTATGGTAATAACAAAATCAGCATGAATTTTACAAAATAAATTTACTTTATTTTGAAACAGACAAACCTCTGTTGTTCCATGCAAAACGGAGTACACAGTAAAAGCACTGAAGCCTGCAACAGTGTTTGACACGAAAAATATGGACTTGCTTCAGTAGTCTCCTGAAAATAATTGCAAACAAAGTAGTACACAGTATAACAGTTTCACGTTTAGTATTTCCATATCCATTCTTTTGTTGACTACATCTACCTACATATTCACACAAAGAAAAATTCATCATTGTCTTCAGTCTCGGCGTCATTTCGAGCAAAGAGTTTTTGACGTGCATTTGCAATGCAAGTAATGTGTTTGAAGGAACGGTGGTGAATGAAAGAAATAAAAGGCAGCAAATATAACACATTCTTCTTCACCGCGTTTGTAACTGCACATCCCTTCCGTACCTCACCTCTTGAATGTCTAGCCAATTCACTTCGTGACAATCAACGGTTTTCTTCCTATTTACAATGGCTGCTTCCAATTTCATTTTGGATAAAAAGTTAGTATGCATCATGTGAACTACAATTTTAAACGGATTTTTCTTCTTGAATTCTTTCACAATGGTTATCCAGTCATCTGTTGAACAAATATAGATTGCTTTTTTACCCTTTGCTTTTATCAAGCCCAAGTAGGCAACATTTGGTTGGTGCGAATACTCGGACACAAGAAATTTATGGTTAAGATTTCTGTTTCCATACCAAGTTCCTGTAATAGTTCCTTCAAAGCATGCACAATTTTTATGTTCCGATTTTGTCCTGAGCAGCTGTCTGTATTTAAAATCACATGCTTGCAACGTTTTGCATGTTCCTAGAGATGCTTCACTAGGCATTTTGAAAGGTCTTGTGATTCTCTTCCCCCTTCCATTTCATACCAGATGTATGTACCCATTCTTTTCATTAAATGATTGTATTCCAAAGTTGTACACATACGGATTCCAATGTTGTACACCACTGATGTGAACAGTTTTGGGGACGCCTTCTGTAAACCAAAGATCAGTATTTACGAACCATTTGCCGTGCGTTGTAGCCGCGTCGTCTGGAGCGTCTTGTCACGGTTCGCTCGGCTCCCCCCGCCGGAGGTTCGAGTCCTCCCTCGGGCATGGATGTGTTTGTTGTCTTTAGTGCAAGTTAGTTTAAGTTAGATTTGCATAAGGTTAGGAACCGATGACCTCAGCACTTTGATCCCATAAGACCTAACCACAAATTTCCAAATTTACAAATCATTTGAAGAATTTTCTGTATTTTATTTCAGATTAACCCTAGCCTGCACAGCTTAAGTGCACGTCTCTCTCCTGCGCCATGGACAGGATTCTGTACCACTGAAATCTTCATATCTTCATGTTAAATTCTTCACAGAAACTGCACGTGTCTTTTGATGGTTGATCGAAATGGAGATTAAGTTTCAGGAAAAGACATGGTAATAGAATTTTTCTCTTACTGATGTTTTATGTTTTTCATCATGTTTTTGGACGTACATGCTGTACATTTTGAAAATCGTTAGATCTGTGTCTAAGTATTTTGGTACAGGATTTTTGTTTCGTGTGTAATGACTTTGATAGGCTGGAAATGATTTCAAATGTTTCATAACATTCGTGTTATCTATTTTATTGCCTGGGGTCTTCTTCCCTCGAGAGTCAACTACAGCACAAACGTCTGGCTTTGGTATGCAACGGTTCAGTCATCCACCGCAAATGCTTTACAAACCTGGACGCTTAGGTTTTCCAACTCTAGGAAATACTTAAATGATTTTGATTTCTAATTTCCAGAAACACTTAGCGGCCGTCTCCATAGCATACCGATTGATTGCACTATTCCCCGAATATAAAAATTCTGTTGTGAATAGTCACCTAGGTTCCAGAAAAAATCAAAGGATTTCCCAAACTCCTCTTCCGTTATTCTTGCAGAGCATTTTAATCGTCATGTGCAGATTCTGTTGATAAGAACTTTTCCTTGAACTAATTGTCCTATTCTGGTTGTATACTCTTGTCCAGTATTTCAGAGAGTGGTCCTTTTGTTGGTCTTTGCACATTTCGTGTGCGTTTTCTTCCCCTCAGCTTTAATGATTTCTGACTAAGACGAAATAATTCTCGGGTGAACAGCCTGGTATGAGTATGCACACTCATACCAGTCTGTTCACCCGAAATTTATTTAGTCATAAAATACGCCAGGAGAAACTGAAGAGTCACAATTTCTGACTATTTCCTGCGATTCCCTCACTCTGCCCTACAACAAATAATATAATGAAAAGAGATATTAAAAGAATTAGTCTTGGTGTAGGGGTAGTGTCTCTGATTAGTAATCGAAGCTTTAGCCGCTTAAATTTTGATTAATAAGTAGCATTAGCGGCCGAAGACGGAGGACGGAGGAGCGGACAGAGGTTCAGGGCACTCTCTTGTCCTTGGGGTGGGAAACTGCCCCTGAAGACGGAAGAATCAGCAATGATCAACGACATGAGGATGAAGAAAGCAATGGAAACCACTACATTAAAGACACAAAAAGTGTATCCACAGGACATGTGACCTGTAACTGAAAAAGTGCCACGATGATCTCTCCATTTGCTAAAGATTCCGGAATAGTCCCTCATTCGGATCTCCTAGAGGGGACTGTCAAGGTGGAGTTACCATGAGAAAAAGATTGAATAATCAACGAAAGGATAACGTTCTACGAGTTGGGGCCAGGAATGTCAGAAGCTTGAACGTCGCAGGGAAATTAGAAAATCTGAAAAGGGAAATGCAAAGGCTCAATCTAGGTATACTAGGGGTCAGTGAAGTGAAGTGGAAGGAAGACAAGGATTTCTGGTCAGATGAGTATGGGGTAATATCAACAGCAGCAGAAACTGGAGTATGATTCTTTATGACTAGGTAGGTATGGCAGGGAGTGGGTCACTGTGAACAGTTCGATGACAGGATTGCTCTTATCAGAATCGACAGCAAATCAACACCGACAACGATTGTTCGGGTATATATGACGACGTCGCAAGCTGAAGTTGAGGAGATAGAGAAAGTATACGAGGATATTGAAAGGGTAACACAGTACACAAAGGGAGATGCAAATCTGATAGTCATGGAAGATTGGAATTCAATTGTAGGGGAAGGAATAGAAGAAAGAGTTACAAGGGAATATGGGCTTGGGACAAGGAATGAGAGAGGAGAAATACTGAGTTCTGTAATACATTTCAGAGACACTGCCCCTAAATTTCAGAGACACTACCCCTACACCAATATACTCTGTACAAGAATCACAAGAGGAAGAGATGTACTTGGAAAAGGCTGGGTGATAAGGGAAGATTTCAATTAGATTACAGAGATTTCGAAATCAGATACAGGATTGTCGTATCCAGGAGCAGATATAGACTCAGATCACAACTTAGGAGTGATGAAGAGTAGTCTGAAGCTTAAAAGATTAGTCAGGAAGGATCAATACGCAAAGAATTCGGATACAGAACTTCTAAGGAATGAAGTGATACGCTTGAAGTTCTCTACAGCTATAGATACAGCACTCGGGAATAACTCAGTAGGCAGTACAGTTGAAGAGGAATTGACATTTCTAAAAAGGGCATTCACAGAAGTTGGAAAGAAAAACATAGGTACAAAGAAGGTAACTGAGAAGAAACTATGAGTAACAGAAGACACGCTCGTAAGAGGTCCATGATTAAAGAATTTGTTGCTAGCGCACTCGA
This sequence comes from Schistocerca nitens, assembly GCF_023898315.1. Lineage (NCBI taxonomy): Eukaryota > Metazoa > Arthropoda > Insecta > Orthoptera > Acrididae > Schistocerca > Schistocerca nitens. The sequence continues at coordinate 229,443,464 of NC_064614.1, read as the reverse complement.
GCAGATGTAATTTCGATTGATTGCTCACGCGCTGCCTGCGATATGTAAGCTATAAGAAAATCTCAGACCAGAGAGCAGTGTTGACTGCAGTAGGAACGGTGTAGCAGTTGTAGTAGTTGTAGCGAGCAGTCGTGTGTGTGGAGTTGGCTGGGCCGGTCGTGGGAGCAGCCTCGCGCATATGTAGTATTATTATATCAAGTCCCATGTAAATGTTTAAAAAAATCTCTTAACAATAATCTTCTTTATAAAAATTAATTTTTGACAATTATTCGTCTCAATTTAAAGAATTTACTAATTTCACCAATCCATGGTCATCCCGATTATTGTAAAGAAAAATCAGTTGTTTCGTTTTATACATGACACATCTATCGGCCAGCATTGCACTGGGCTGTGCCAGAACAATTTATTATAGGAGCCGACTTAATTGAGGTAAGAATTTTAATTTTTTTATTCAGAATTATCTTTCACGGCCATGACGCAGCGCTGCTGACGTCCAAAATTTACCAGTTTAAATTCACAGTCATTATTGAAACATTATAAGTGAGCGACAATTTTTTATTGAGAGATTAGTCACATTGTATTATTGCTAGGTTACGGAAATTATTTTGTTGGGAGGTTACACGCTTCAGTTGATCGACGAATGAAGGAAGTACAAAAATATTTAGCGAAATTCAGGAATAGAGAAATACAAGTCTCTGAGGAGTGAAATAAATAGGAAGTGCAGGGAAACTAAGACGAAATGGCTGCAGGAAAAATGTGAAGAAATCGAAAAAGAAATGATTGTCGGAAGCACTGACTAAGCATACAGGAAAGTCAAAAAAACCTACGGCGAAATTGAAGGCAAAGGTGGTAACATTAAGAGTGCTACAGGAATTCCGCTGTTAAATGCACAGGAGAGAGCGGATAGGCGGAAAGAGTACATTGAAAGCCTTTATGCAGGGGAAGATTTGTCTGATGTGATACAAGAAGAGATGGGGGATCCACTATTAGAATCAGAATTTAAGATATCTTTGGAGGATTGAAATTCAATTAAGGCAGAAGGGATAGATTACTATTTCATCAGAATGTGTAACATCATTGGGGGAAGTGACAACAAACCTTCTACCCACGTTGGTCTGTAGAGCGTAAGAAACTGGCGACATACAATCTGACCTTCGAAAAAATATCATCCACACAATTCCGGAAACTGTAAGAGCTGACAAGCGCGAGAATTATCGCACAATCAGCTTAACAGCTCATGTATCCAAGTTGCTGACAAGAACATTATACAGAGTAATGGAAAGGTGTGCTGTGCCTGTTACACGCGGCGCTCGGGGACCACAGCACAGCCTACGACACCTGAAGATGACCTTATAACAGTCCGAAACCGGTCGTGTGAAAATGAAGAAATTTACAACTGAAGCGGTATTTTCAACCTCTGCTTAAATGCTTAGTTGCGGATGTTCTTCCAACAGAATTGTTTGTCTCCACCGATGATTACGATGACCGCTAGAGTATCCCGTACTGTCAGGAAAGCGATCATGGTTGCGGCTTCCCTTGACAGGGCAACACAGTAAGGCCCGCCGAAAGGATAACACAGAAGTGGCAGCAGTCCACCTTTTCGGACTAGCCCCGGTTCTGCACGGAGCATCACGTTGGACGGATCCATCTGTGGAGACTGCAGAGAACGAATGTTGTCCGACTACATTCATTCTCGTCATGGTAAGGGGTACCAACGGCTACACAAAACGATCACATCTTTTTCGCATAACGACTACTAAGGGCAGAAGCAGTTACACCCCCGACGTATCAGTGGCGGTGGGTGAGCGCTAGTTACGCCCCTGACGTATCAATGGCGGTGGCTGAGTGCTGTCTTCGAGGTTGGGATCTTTACCGGTTAGGACTGACGCAGAACATCGATTAAGTTCAGACAAGGTACCTCGTTTTCTATTGCAACGGAGTTGGTGACAGAGTGTCACGAATATGATACGCGAGTTGGAGTGGCAGTCATTAAAACAAAGGCATTCTTCGTTGCGGCGATATCTTTTCACGAAATTTCAATCACTAAATTTCTCCTCTGAATACAAAAATATTTTGTTGACTTCCAGCTTCGATGGGAGTCACAGTCTCAAGAACTTAGGGCGTTTACGTAGATTCGGAGAGAAACGCCGACACCAAAGTTAACTGCGGTGATAAACAGCGCCGCAGTCGACTATTTTAGAGTGTCACAACAATAGACTGTCAACAATTCCTCGCCCAATTCAATGCAGCACAACAACAACCTCTGAACAAAATGGTTCAAATGGCTCTGAGCACTATGGGACTTAACTGCTGTGGTCATCAGTCCCCTAGAACTTAGAACTACTTAAACCTAACTAACCTCAGGACATCACACACATCCAAGCCCGAGGCAGGATTCGAACCTGCGACCGTAGCGGTCGCGCGGTTCCAGACTGTAGCGCCTAGAACCGCTCAACCACCCCAGCCGGCAGACGAGTCAGGTCTTAGTGTCGTTCAAAGAAAAATTTCTCGTGTCATCGGCCTGAGGGGAAAAAGGCAAGTTGGTGCATTATCTGCAGCTGAAAGAGGATCACTTGTAACGTGTAAAAAGATGCTTATGTGTGTGACTATTGTGAATAGACTAGGCGTAGGCTGTGAAAATCATCCCACCAGTAGACTAATTAACAATTTTCAGAGTGAATCTTTCTTTCATTATACACAAAAATTAAATAAAATAATTTTTTCAAATTTTGTTTCTTTTTATTTCAAACTACCTTGGGGCCCATATTACCAGCACAAATTCTAGACGCAACAAAATGCAGACTATCAGGAAAAATAAAATTTTGTTTTAACTATTAAAAAGCTGAGCCGAAACATGTCGTAACTATTTGCAGGACATACTAGAGAAATACTTTATGTTAATTTCAGGTGATTATACTAAAAATAAAAGGTGTTATATAAAAAAAAAACAAAGTGGGGGCGCATTTATCCACCTTTACCTCTATCAAATACCGGCCTTGATTTGAGGAAGAAATTCCTGAGGATGTACGACTGGAGTACAGCATTGTATGGTAGTGAAACATGGACTGTGGGAAAACCGGAACAGAAGAGAATCGAAGCATTTGAGATGTGGTGCTATAGACGAATGTTGAAAATTAGGTGGACTGATAAGGAATGAGGAGGTTCTACGCAGAATCGGAGAGGAAAGGAATATGTGGAAAACACTGATAAGGAGAAGGGACAGGATGATAGGACATCTGCTAAGACATGAGGGAATGAGTTCCATGGTACTAGAGGGAGCTGTAGAGGGCAAAAACTGTAGAGGAAGACAGAGATTGGAATATGTCAAGCAAATAATTGAGGACGTAGGTTGCGAGTGCTACTCTGAGATGAAGAGGTTAGCACAGGAAAGGAATTCGTGGCGGGGGCCGCATCAAACCAGTCAGTAGACTGATGACCAAAAAAAAAAAAAACTACTAGGAATGTATGCACTCTGATTTTTAACAATAAACCGCACCATGGTGCAGAAAACCTCTTTTGCAGCGTCCGTCACTGGACGTGGCTGAGCATCTCTGTGACACTTTTATGCTTACGCAACAATCATGTAACGAAACGCGCTGCTCTTCTTTGGATCTTCTTTATTTATAAGTCCTATCTGGTACGGATCCTAGACTGACGAGCAATATTAAGGTATTGCTCGAACGATAGTTTTGTTAACTAACTCCTGCGTGCTAGGTAAGCTCGATCAAATGTGTTCTAAGAAAAGAGAGGTAATTTCCAGAACCGAGAGCTTTCCTATTTAATTACATCACATTAACACCATACAATTGTTCTGTATTATTCGCAGGTCATAATATTTTCTGTTAGTGATTCTGAGGCGGCTGTTAAACGCTCCGAATACTGAGACGGATGAAGGTCTATAAATAAAGAGGGGCGCTAATGTTAATTCTAAAGTACGTGTTCGTGGAGATAGGAGAAAGTAACGGATCAGTCAAGCGTATTTGTACATAGAGAAGCGAAACGGCACGGAAATCGCTGCCCTGCTCCTCAGACATCCGTTGTTTCAGCGATCAAGTTAAATTAATGCCCCTGCCCAGGCGCAGAGCTCAGGCTAAAGGCCGGTCCACACACAACGATCTGTCTGTGCAGACACTGGCGCAGATGTCTGTACATGCAAAAGATCGCTGCAAATGTGGTGTGTTCACTAGAGATGGGCAAAACTGTTCTTTTCAGAGATTGGATCAGAACTGTTCACTCCCTGAAATGAATTAGCTGTTTTTCATGACTCACCACTCATTTACAAAAGAAAATAAATGAAAGGCACATTGCCCTTTAAACTTGGTTTATTCCAGTACTATACCTGTATTTTGATCTTATTTGATCCTATTTTGAAGTAATATAGATAATGAGTAAGAATTTTGTATTGTTTATTGAAATTTCCACGATATGACAAAGTTTTTGATTATTGATTTATTTTGCACTAGCGTGGTTTTTTGGGTGATCGGAAAATGTTGTAACTTGAGATTTACATTAACAATATATTTGGCTATAATGTATTAAAATTTCATTAACCTCATACAAATACATCGCAAGCCATATATTTTTCCTTTCGAAGACGCCTAAAATCGCAAAATCCGTACCAGAATAAGAAAAAAAAATATAAATTTGACTGTAAAACGAAAGTGCTGCATATAGCCTTACGCAGAATAAAACAAGGAAAATATTGGTGTATCACATTTTGCGATACGTTTATCGGTTCGCTCGTAATTAAAGCGTAAATTCGAGTGTCCATAATAAAAATCCTATAGTAAGAGTAGTCATCAGGAACCTAATCTAATCAGTTTAAACAAATAAAAATAAAATAAAAACAATTGATGTATACATAACATAATAATGTAATATACATAGCGGTATTACTATGAAGAACAATATCCAGTGGGGACAAACTCCGATGCAGAGGCGCTGAGTCGAGCAGGTCGAGCCGCGAGCTGTATTACTGCGTGAGCTGAGACCGCAGAGACCAGAGTGACACCAGAGTCGCTTTGCTCGACGCTCTGGCTCGAGTCGAGACGGTGGGGTGAGCGTTGAGCGGGCGAGTTCCGAGGGTGGGGGGAGCTCACCCGCTCCGAGACAAAAATTAATCGTCCGCTCCCTTGCGAGCAGGTTTTTGCAAGTAGTTCCTATGTTATCCGCTAGGTGGCTCTCTGTCCTGTTGCTGGCATCAACTGCCCAGAGGGCAGGACGTGCGACTGAAACGATCGCCGACAGAGTGCGATGCGAAGTTAAGCTGCGCCAGACACTGCACAGTGCACACGGCAGACGACGCACAGAGACGGCCCGGCATATGTGAAACACAAAATCCAATGGGGCACTGCACAATGCAGGCAGCCAAGGTAGAAGCAGGGCAGAGGCCGGCGCTGGCTGTGTTGTGTGGCGTGCACTGTGCTCTGACCAGCAGAGGCGCTGCTGATATGCTCCGTCTCTCTCTCTCTCTCTGCCTGGGAAACGTTTGGAGCTACCGTTCTTTTTTTCTGAATCACTGATTGTTCACTCCTTTGAAAGATTGAACTCTATGAATTAGTTCAAGAGCGGATCCCCCATCTCTAGTGTTCACACGACACAAACCCCAGTCTACTACTCGCCCGCCATCTGTCGGTGTAGAAAAGAAATATCAGTGCAAGCGACTACGCTCCCCGTAAACGTCAAAAACTTAATTCAGTTATTTTGAAATATAGAAATGGAGGAAGTTCTTTTGTGGTCTGTGTTCGCAACTTGTGTTGCAAAAAAATTCAGACCAACCGCAGGAAACAGATAAGGCGGTCAAAATGGTGTAGACAGTGGCTGCTAAAGCGAAAGCAGTTTTCTCACGTACATTTACTGTGAGAGTTGCAGGGCGAACCTGTTTTGTTTTACATTACCTCGTGTTCCATTTTCTGGCACATTGACACTCCAATTTCATCTTCAATTGTACTTCTGCTTGGTCTTGGCGTTACTTGATCACTAAGAAAGCCAAGCAGATCAAAATATCATAACGTTGGCTGGTATACTTGAGTTACTCCTACACCAGATCTTCTAGATTTCTGAACTTTGGATAACTCTTTTCGGTAAACAGTTCGCTGACAGACTTAATTTACTTGACTTGCCTTCATGACCCCATCCTTCAGGACAGCGTAAATAGCTTCACACGTGTTGGGTATTATTTTACTCAACGCTTGTTTCGATATTGCAGTTGAAAATTCCAAATCCTTGTAGCTCCTTCCTGTTGCTAGGAATTTTAATGTTACGCCAGCCGTTTATGAGGAGAAATTGCCCTTCTCATACAAGTATTTTTTTCTCATAATATGAGGGGTTACAAGCTTTAAGAGATAATTATAAGTTTCGACATCCATCTGCAAATAATTTCGTCAGTTCACAACGAATATTTTTTTTATTACCGTTTCTCTGTTTGCCGAGGCGTCAACTGCCCGCAATTTTTCAATTAGAGCATTGTATGCTGCTGTCTTTTTGTCTTGGGTCACTATATTCTTCACTTTTAATCTTCCACGAACATGGGTGGTTTCTATATATTTCAATGAATTCACTTACAAACTCTGGAGAACACTGAAGAGTATCAGTCATTTTAATGCCCTGTGCGCACAATTACAAACACTAGACTGAGCGAGCAGCAGTTTCGCGCCAGATTTGCGGCGATCTCCTGTCCACACGCTCCAACTTGTCTGCGCAGATGTTGTTTGAACCCACAGATTTGAGAGGTCTCGCTCAAACCTCCAACTCCAACTTCCAGGTTTGCACACACCTCAGGTTGGTGCAAATCTTCTGTCGACACGCAACGATCTGTCTGCGCAGATGTGATGTGCGCAGACATTTGCGCAGACAGATCGTTGCGTGTGGACGGGCCTTAACACTAAAACAAACGAACCGTCTTAGAAGAAACAGACTTGAGCTCTTCCGACTTCAAGTGAGACAACGAACTCATACATTATGCTCCTTTCAGCAAACATCTGCAGTTATTTTGAAATCCATTTCCATATTAAACGTAGTAGCACAGCATTCCGTTCCAGCTAACGTGTGAACGCTTCCCGTGTGGCGTTAACGTGGCGTAATTAAGTCGAAACGCTCCCAGCACTGGAAGTTACCGCCCGGTTTCTCAGAGCGCAATTCACGGAGCTTACGCAGCATAACGTGTCGACGATAGCTTAACGCTAGCTACACGATCTGTTAAGGAAAGTGGAGTTCCTCCGGAAATATTATCTCTGGTGGTTATTACGTCGCTTCCTCAGCGAAGCGTAATTTGAGATGCAGGAAATATTTCATCCGTCAGATGTAGACAACAGTACATCAGATTTTAATTATAAAAGCATCACCTTAGTATTAATATTCGTAATTTCTGTTTACTGGACTCCTGCGTTTTAGCCTATATGACAATCGCTCACTTAATTTCACACTTTGTCGCTTCCTTTGGTAATTTTCTTAACGTTTTTTTCATGATTACACTGCCTTCCATTTGGCATACAGTCCAATAGTTACCAGTGATTGCGTTCTATCAAACTGCAATAACATATAAAAGAAGTTTGCTGTAGAACTTAATTTTCAGTAAGTGAAAACGCTTCTTTTACAGTGAAATAAGTAAAACTATAGATGTACATAAATTACAGTGTTATCACCGTTTACGTTGTTGTACCTCACAGTTGGTCAATTTATAATTTGTTCCCACCTTAAAGGGGACAATCTTTCACACGAATATACAATCAGGTCCGTTATTTTAACGGAACGGATATTCCAATGAACGATTGTGCACTTGATAACGACAACGAAGTCAAAACTGGTCAATCGTGGTGCACAAAAAATCATTTTTCAAATGAAAGCTACATAACAGGAAATAATTATTTCAGTTAATATAATCTAGTGTTTCTAGTCTTCTTGGCTTGTTGCAAGATTCAAATTATCTGTAATGCCTTAGTAAACTAATGGTTATTTTTAGCATGAAAGACATTATCTAAGCAATAATTGCAACTACTGATTGAGTGCACTGCTGAACTACTATGACAGGATTGAGTAGAAGAAATGTGGCCCCTATACAAATCAGCGTGCGTCAAATCATGAATGCATTATGTATTCCCATGAGACATAAATGGGGGATATTTGTAACTAGGCAAATTAATTAAAATTTTCATACTGAAATGTGAATGTAGTGCGTTTCATCAGCTATGAACTTCATAACAACTTGCTAGATACACTATGTGATCAAAAGTATCCGGATACCCCAAAAACATACGTTTTTCATATTAGGTGCATTGTGCTGCCACCTGCTGCCAGGTACTGCCAAGTTTTGCACCATCTGCAGATATGCGAACGTGTGTGGACTCAGATCAAAGGGAACCGAACGGTAAGTAATGAGGGTGGTGGGAATACTTGTTTTGAACAGCTAAATTTCGATTACGCGATAAGCCACACAGATCTTAAAGCTGTAAATTCAACTAAATACTTAGAGATTACAGTTACAAATAACCTACGTTGTAACGATCACACAGATAATGTAGTGGGTAGAGCATACCAAAGACTGCGATTCATTGGAAGAGCGCTTAGAAGATGCAACAGGTCTACTGAAGAGACTGTTTACACCACGCTTGTCCACTCTATTCTGGAGTATTGCTGTGCGGTGTGGGATGCGTGTCAAGTGGGACTGACGGATAACATCGATAAAGATCAAAGAAGTGCGCCTCGTTTTGTATTAACGCGAAATAGGGGAGATAGTGCCATAGACATGATACGTGAATTGGAGTGGCAATCATTAAAACAAAGGCGTTTTTCGTTGCGGCGGGATCTTCTCATGAAATTTCAATCACCAGTTTTCTTCTTCGATTGCGATTGGCACTCACCTACATGGGGAGAAGTGATCATCACGATATAGTAAGAGAAATCAGGGCTCGCACAGAAAAATTTAAATGCTCGTTTTTCCCGCGCGCCGTTCGAGAGTGGAACGGTAAGAGCTTGAAGGTGGTTCATTGAACCCTCTGCCAGGCACTTTATTGTGAATAGCAGAGTAATCACGTAAATGTAGGTGTAGATGTATATTATTACGCAGGTGCAGAGAATATCTGTTAACTACGTAAAGGGACAGAAAAAGCCATTTATTACCATCCAGATTTCCACCTTAAGTCTGGCGACCCTCCCCTAAATTCGGCGCACTTACCACTCTTAAGTTCGCCTATACGATACAGCCGACGCTGAGGGCCCGATCAGTCTCAACTACTGTTCAAAAGTGCTGTGCAGAATTTCTTACACATGCATACAGAGGCTGCTCCCAATTAGGAGTCACAGACTGAAAAATGGGGCGAAGGAAGAAGACAGATGTAGTAGATATTATTATATCGTTTAGTGAAAAGAAAAAATCGCTGCCGACAAAAATACTGATCCGATATTTCTTGATGGCATCACAGTTTATTCACTGGCTCTGCCTGTAGATCAAATAAAACTCCAAGTGAATTTGGAGAGGAGGGCGCAGAAACCGTATCTCCCCCCCCCCCCCCGGGTTTGATGTGGGGGTGGGTGACTGCCCTCCTGCCCCTCCTCCTAAGGATCCCTCCACCGCAGTTGCCCCCCCCCCCCCCCTTCCCGATTGATACGCCGTTAAGAGCAGCGCGCCTGCATTACGTTTTGCGTGATACTAAAGAAAACGTTTACAGAGACACACCAAATGATGTAGAAAGCGTACGGAAATGAGTTCCTAAGTTGTACTAGGTGTTACTCGGTTTAAAAATGGCCGGACGGAAGTTGAAGATGACCCTCGTTCAGGATATCCTCCGACGACGCCCACGTCAGGAACGCCAAAGAAATCGTGGGTGCCAGTCGAAGACTGACCGTCCGAGAGATTGCAGAAGAATGTAACATTTCAGTTCGATCATGTCATGAAATCCTGACACAGCATCTTGTGTGTTGTCCCCAAGTTCGTCCCACGGCTCGTGAGTAGCATACAGTAGGCAGTTTACCAAAAATGTCCATCGTATTCCCAATGACCGTCCAACATATTCCGCCCACACTTACCTGCTTTTCGTCATATCCACACACTCTGTGTCTTACCTGAGTTAATCATAATCAGCTCTCGCTTCCTAATCCAGAGCCGGCCGAAGTGGCCGCGCGGTTCTGGCGCTGCAGTCTGGAACCGCGAGACCGCTACGGTCGCAGGTTCGAATCCTGCCTCGGGCATGGATGTGTGTGATGTCCTTAGGTTAGTTAGGTTTAACTAGTTCTAAGTTCTAGGGGACTAATGACCTCAGCAGTTGAGTCCCATAGTGCTCAGAGCCATTTGAACCATTTGAACCTAATCCAGAAATCTATTCTTCCTACCAGCTAGATTCCCCAGTTTCCTCTCCCTTCTAGAAATCAAAGGTCTGTTACCCACTACACTTCACCTACTCCCATTCCACATATAACTCCCCTTCCCACAAATCAACTACATAGCTTGTCCACATCACTTCACTTCCGACATACTCATAGTCCCACACATTTACTATTACTAGGAAGAGTGAATCATTCATCTGCAACCCAAACTATAAAATGGTGAACATCGTCAAATTCACAGACTTTACACATATTAACCCTTGATTTTTGAATTCATTCAGTATTTTGAAACAGTTCTGTAATGTTTAAAAGTTGTTCAAGAAAAACAATTGCTGCAGTGGCAGCTGGAAGTCCACATCCATAATTGAGTATGAAATGACTAACAAAAGACAAAAAAGAGAGGACACGCTGTCATTCACGGCTTTCAGTAAGTCTAACACCTGAAGAGAAATCGATGACGGCTGTTGACAGGTCTAGGTTTCTTTTCAGCTGACGCAATTTGAAAACCGGTAAGAAGTTTTTCAAACATTGCGCTGTGAAAGACTCAGTGGACACAAAATGCAAAGCCTGTTTCATGTGTACTAGCTGCAATGAAACGCATCCTATAAAGAAATTATCCTGTATAATACTTCTGTTTCAAACCTCCTATGTCGAGGATGTGTAAACGAAAGCATGTAATGCTGCCGTTGTGGCTTTCAGTCCAAAGATTACTTTGATGCAGCCTCCATGCCCGTCTATCTTGTACAGGCCTCTTCGTCTATGTATGACTACGGCATCTATTTGAGCCTGCTATCTATATCATGCCCAGTTGTCTCCCTACAACTTCTAGCCCAATTTTTTCCTCCAGTATCAAATCGACAATTCTTTTTCAAGTCGCAGTCTTATCAGTAAACCCCTTCTTTCAGTCAAGTTGCGTCATAAATTTATTTTCTCCGCATTGCGCTTGAGTACCTCCTGATTACTTGTTCGATCGGTTTAATGTTCAGCACTCTCCTGTAGCACCGCATTTCAAAAGCTTCCAATCTCTTCTTGCCCAAACAGCTTGTCATATATATTTCACTTCTCTACAAGACTGCTGCTGTTGCAAGTCCTTTGCTGTCTCTCACAGAATCAAATGTTTTTACTTCCTCTCCCTGAATTTTAGTTCCCTTTTATGACACAAATAATAGGCCTAAATGTTTAAAAAAAAAAGAAAATTTATGTAAGAGGAAGATCTCTCAATGAGCACTCGAAGACCGTATTCCCACTGATACCTGCGAAATGTCACTCTTATCGTTTCTTCGAACACCTTTTGTGTTCAAAATTTCAGTCGTTCTTACGTCGCAAGCGTCTGATTGGACACTTTCCGGTAGACTAATTTCACGTGAGGAGACCAAATTTGGTGTAGCGGATCTGCCACGTGCTCGCCTCGGCGGTCTCACGGTCCAGAAATGGCGGATGTTTAGTACCACTTGGGAGCGCCGTGTAGCAAACTGGAGGACGCTGAAGAGCTGCCCGTGCACAATGAGCTCTTCACGAGCGCAGCGCCGCGGCGCGGCTGGTTGCGAAAACACCGCAGCACAAACACAGGCGAGCGAGAGGGAGGCAGCGCAACTGCCTCACTCTCCGTTTCACGCGGCCATCAGCGCACACTGTAAATATGCGAGGTCTCAGCACGGGCCCTTTACACCTTCTTACGCAAGACCGGGCACCTGTTAATTCTACTGTTCTGCCGCGCTCTCAAGTGCAAACCGTAAACCGTACGTATTTCCTCCACCTGTTAACTCTTCCAAAAAGAAGCGCCGTGCTCTTCAAACGCCCCCTTGTGTCTGGACGATGCTTTATCTTACCCTCGAAACAATGGTCATTATGAAAAGACGGAAGAAAACTGTTACTTGGCGTCGTAAGGTGGGGTTTAATTAGGTAAGAAAATTCTTGGGTAATTAACGCTTCCTTTCTTTGGATCTTTAAACTTAACCGTCTGTTCCACCTCCTCCCTCTACCTCACCTTGCACTATTAATGGCACTTACGTGTCAACAAACACTGGATTTGCCCATATAATTACTGCTAAGGTGTAATAATCTTTGATAAGCGAATGACTTAACATTAAAAAAAACTTTCTGGGGAGAGAAACCACAGCTCAGAGACGTTATGAATAACAATAACAACACTCAACACTCAGTAACCATTCAATTGTACTCTGACAATCCACCACTGTAGTTTGACTCTTAACGTAGATAACTCCCCGAAAGCTGGAAACCCGTAATTTTCCATCTGCATTAAGCAAATAGAATCATTATAAACCTGAAGATGCTTCTATACTGACGTGAGACTGGTAGTTGTGAATAATGCACGTTCATACAGCAATGCAGCTTTTGGAAACACCTCACTATTTTTGACTTCTTCTTTGTTATAATTCTTATGATAACTTGAATGGTTATTGATTGTTGTTATTGTTATTCATTCTCTTTGTTATTCATTCTCTTAAGAGTTGATATTTTAATGGACACAGTGTAATCAATAGTAAATCAATTCTGCGTTCTTCACATTAGATTGTTAACGTAGTAGGTTAGTTACAGTTCACATCCTCGACATACTGGCAACAATCCTTTTCTTGGGTAACTCGTTATCTAAGAAGAGAGAGCTTTACAGAAGCGAGTAATGAGGATACCATGTGATTTCCGCTCTAGGAAATTTTGGAAATTTGTGGTAAGGTCCTATGTGACCAAACTGCTGAGGTCATCGGCCCCTAGGCTACTTAATCTAACTTACACTAACTTACTCTAAGGACAACACACACACCCATGCCCGAGAGAGGACTCGAACCTCCCACTGGGGACGCCGCACAAACCGTGGCAAGGCGGCCAAGACCGCGCGGCAGTTCATTCTAGAACCTCCTGTTGACATTATTTAAACTGTCGGGCTTGCTGGCAGCAGACTCACAGTGCAGTTACTGCCTTACAGGGGCTGTTGTCAACAAACAAGTGCAGGTCTAAACCATCAGCAACCAACGGGAACATGCTCCAGGCAGAAAGGATTTGCACTATTCTTCACTCAGCTTTAATATGGCACAGAAAGAATTGAAGTGCTCAGCCATAAAAACATTTGACCACCTAGCCTGTGATGTAAAGAATTCAACAGATAATAAAATAAACACTTGAAAAGCAAACTGAAGTCATATCTGCTTGGTAGCTCGATTGAAAATGTATGATATAATTTTCTCCCCCCCCCCCTATCTCTCTCTCTCCCTCTCCCTGTGTGTGTGTGTGTGTGTGTGTGTGTGTGTGAGAGAGAGAGAGAGAGAGAGAGAGAGAGAGAGAGAGAGAGAGAGAGGGAGGGAGGTGGGGGGGTTGGAGAGAGAAAGAGAAGTGGAACTCGAAGGATCCCATTGATTGCTGATCTAGAATAGGCTAATTTATATCTGTTGTATCTAAATCGACCAAAACAGATACGATTATAAACTGAGGTGACAAATGTCATGGGATATCTCCCAAGTCGTTTGAAATTCCTTGCAGAAGTACTGAGCCATGCTGCCTCTACAGCCGTCTATAATCGCAAAAGTGTTCCCAGTGCAGGATTTTGGGCCGAACTGACCTTTCAACTCTGTCCCATTAAATCTTTGATGAGATTCATGTCGGGTGATCTGGGTTTCAAACCATTTGTTCTAATTATCCAGCGTGTCCTTCAAACCAATCACGAACAACTGTGGCCAGCTGACATGGCGGATTGTCATTCATAAAAATTCAGTAGTTGTTTGGAAACATGAAGTCCACAAATGGCAGCAATTGGTCTCCAAATAGAGGAACATAGACAGAGGACCCAGTCCATACCGTATAAACACAGCCCACACCATTATGGAGCTACCAACAGCTTCGATCCACATTCGAACCCTGTCATCAACTCTCACCAACGGAAATGGGGACCCATCTGACGAGGCCACGGTTTTCCAGTCTTTAGGGTGCAATCGATATGGTCACGAGTTCAGCAGAGACGCTGCAGGCGATGTCGTGCTGTTAGCAGAAGCACTCGCGTCGTTCGTCTACTGCCGTAACCATTAAAGTCAAATTTCGCAGCATTATCCTAATTGATATATTTGTCGTACGTAATTTACTCAGTTGCTTAAAACATAAACTGCCAGGACTGTAAGAAATTTTATGTTGGACAAACGGGCAGGAACTTTGTAATTCGAGTTAGAGAGCACGCATATGATCAGAACAGGAATGCTCTCACTAATAAACATAAAATAGGCCTTTTGCAAGACAGTTTAACAAATGTTACACAAAGTACCTAAAAGCTACATCCAAAACGTATTAGAGGAAATGGAAATCTTTATTCGAGGCAAACGAGAACCACAGCACAGCAGATTAAACTGATACTTTGACTGTCAACACTTACTGGTGTGGCAGAGCGGCAAATGGAGTGGTCTGGGCCGAAGATGGTGCGTTCCTGTCGTCCATCATGTGTGCATAGGTCGCCGGCTGCAGCGGAAACAAACACGTTTGCAGTGTCAACTCCAGAAGTAAACACAACAGCGCGGGACGGTGACGACACCAACAGTTATTTTCATGTTAATGAGTTAATGCCCTTGCTACATATTTTAATAATAAAGTCATTATGTTGTATACCCTCAATTTTATAAAAAGATAAACAGGTGACAGTATAGCTGTACTTACTTTACAGTAGTGGAAAAAGTTTCGTTAAGCTCTGTCTTGTATAATTTTAATCCATAGTTAAATTGATTTTATCAGCACAAATGTTCATTTCATTATTATTATACAGTTTATTAAATGACTGTACACTTACATATGTAGAAGTTAATTTGAATTCTAATGTGACAAGTGCTATTTAGTATTTTTATAGATTATTTTTCATGAAAGACCTGTGTACTTAATTCGTACACATTAATTTGAATTTAACGTGAAAATTCCAGTTGTATTCAACACCACAAAGATTGTTATTTAAGGTAGTCTGCCTCACTAAACAAAAATGGTTCAAATGGCTCTGAGCACTATGGGAGTCAACTGCTGAGGTCATTAGTCCCCTAGAACTTAGAACTAGTTAAACCTAACTAACCTAAGGACATCACAAACATCCATGCCCTAGGCAGGATTCGAACCTGCGACCGTAGCGGTCTTGCGGTTCCAGACTGCAGCGCCTTTAACCGCACGGCCACTTCGGCCGGCCCTCACTAAACAATCCATGATACAAGTATACATGTGAACTAAGGAGATACAGTCTGTCGAGAATTTAAATGCAGTCTGTCTTCGTTTTATTCTACAAATTTATTACTGTAATTCTTGTAAAAATATTGTTTCTCATTTTTTCTGTTCATCTGACAGATTCTGATGATAGCTGTGGCCGCAACGCATTAAGGTATATACTTTTATAAAACAAAACTACTGTGCACTAATAGTGAACAATACGAACAATTTTAGTGACTAGTGTTAATGCTCACAGATAGATATAATGTGTTTATGTCCTTTGTAGGCAAAGGTCAGCCTGTTGCCATATTCTACGGTTAGACAGTGCGCTACAATTGTAAAGCAGCCTAGTTCCACATCATACCAAGAAATAGCAGTTGTGATTCATTAATCGATGATAAAACAGTGACATAAATTTGCAAATAATCTTACTAGTGAAGCACATATAATTTCCATAAAGCTTACATGCTTGACGTAGAAAAACATCCTCAGTGCGAAAAACATTCTGTTTTAAACTCTCTTTGTGAACCATGATACACTCCTGGAAATTGAAATAAGAACACCGTGAATTCATTGTCCCAGGAAGGGGAAACTTTATTGACACATTCCTGGGGTCAGATACATCACATGATCACACTGACAGAACCACAGGCACATAGACACAGGCAACAGAGCATGCACAATGTCGGCACTAGTACAGTGTATATCCACCTTTCGCAGCAATGCAGGCTGCTGTTCTCACATGGAGACGATCGTAGAGATGCTGGATGTAGTCCTGTGGAACGGCTTGCCATGCCATTTCCACCTGGCGCCTCAGTTGGACCAGCGTTCGTGCTGGACGTGCAGACCGCGTGAGACGACGCTTCATCCAGTCCCAAACATGCTCAATGGGGGACAGATCCGGAGATCTTGCTGGCCAGGGTAGTTGACTTACACCTTCTAGAGCACGTTGGGTGGCACGGGATACATGCGGACGTGCATTGTCCTGTTGGAACAGCAAGTTCCCTTGCCGGTCTAGGAATGGTAGAACGATGGGTTCGATGACGGTTTGGATGTACCGTGCACTATTCAGTGTCCCCTCGACGATCACCAGTGGTGTACGGCCAGTGTAGGAGATCGCTCCCCACACCATGATGCCGGGTGTTGGCCCTGTGTGCCTCGGTCGTATGCAGTCCTGATTGTGGCGCTCACCTGCACGGCGCCAAACACGCATACGACCATCATTGGCACCAAGGCAGAAGCGACTCTCATCGCTGAAGACGACACGTCTCCATTCGTCCCTCCATTCACGCCTGTCGCGACACCACTGGAGGCGGGCTGCACGATGTTGGGGCGTGAGCGGAAGACGGCCTAACGGTGTGCGGGACCGTAGCCCAGCTTCATGGAGACGGTTGCGAATGGTCCTCGCCGATACCCCAGGAGCAACAGTGTCCCTAATTTGCTGGGAAGTGGCAGTGCGGTCCCCTACGGCACTGCGTAGGATCCTACGGTCTTGGCGTGCATCCGTGCGTCGCTGCGGTCCGGTCCCAGATCGACGGGCACGTGCACCTTCCGCCGACCACTGGCGACAACATCGATATACTGTGGAGACCTCACGCCCCACGTGTTGAGCAATTTGGCAGTACGTTCACCCGGCCTCCCGCATGCCCACTATACGCCCTCGCTCAAAGTCCGTCAACTGCACATACGGTTCACGTCCACGCTGTCGCGGCATGCTACCAGTGTTAAAGACTGCGATGGAGCTCCGTATGCCACGGCAAACTGGCTGACACTGACGGCGGCGGTGCACAAATGCTGCGCAGCTAGCGCCATTCGACGGCCAACACCGCGGTTCCTGGTGCGTCCGCTGTGCCGTGCGTGTGATCATTGCTTGTACAGCCCTCTCGCAGTGTCAGGAGCAAGTATGGTGGGTCTGACACACCGGTGTCAATGTGTTCTTTTTTCCATTTCCAGGAGTGTAGATTCTCGCAAAATTTGAAGTACTATTTAATTCACAATTTAAATCTTATTTGCATAGTAAAAATCATAATCAACCAGTTCTGTGTTTGTCACCTATACCATCTTGTTCACTGTTCTGTCTTTTAAGCAATATTAGATGGATACTACATTGTCATGTCTCGAATGCTAGGTAGTATATAAATAAAAAATTATTTTTTGTCTCCTTATTTGTGAAGTAGAAAAATAAAACACTATTCTAAACTCAAGGAATATCTTCGTTTGCAGGCAGTCTATAATAATTGTCAGTATTTCTTTAGTCTGCACTTTTTCCCACATCAGTCATTTCTGTTGATGCATTATCATTTCCTGAAGTCAATGGTTTTTCATACCTCAAACAGATTTATACCCCTCATGTAGCATGTTGTTAATTTTATTACTTATCTTGTTCAGTATTTGTGTTTCTGGTCCATTTCTTGAACTGCACAAAGATTTGAAACAATGTGAAAGTGCTTGCACAATTTTCTCCTTGTTGCTAATTATTGTTCAATCTGTCCGAGAAAATGTATACTTACCCAACTAAAGTCTAAAGTCTTTATTTCTTTCCATCAGCCTCATATTTTTTTCAACTGTTTCCATTATGAAACTTTTATTCTACCTTCTCACAACGTCTGGAACACATTTCCACGTAGTTTTGTATAATTAATCACATTCATTTATTCTCTTAACAGTTCACTTGTTCCAGTTTTTAACTTTTCGTTCCTTTTACTTTTTTTACCCACCACACACTGAGTGTTTTGGGTAAGGTGATTTACTCTGTGACGTGAAAAAAGGATAAGTGAAAGAAATGTTTATGTAGATAGGACGACACAAGAAATATCATTCTTTCTACTGTATAATGGACACATTTTTGTATGTTATTCTCCAGAGATTAAAAGTTAAATAAAAATTATTATTTTCTATCATATAGCTGATGTATTTAAGCCACCTATGTAGAAATCCATTTAAACGAAATTTCTATGAATTCTAACTACTGAGAACATTCAAATTTTAGTGATGGATGCAACTTGCTACACGAAATTGGTTGTTTCTAAATGGGGAATGTTCGTTTAGGTGAGGTGTTCAGATGGTGTCCATTTTTCTAAACGCAAAATTAATAACAGAATATTCGCAGGTGTGAACATACAGTCTCGATGAAACGTGGTGGATACATAGAGGGGTGCGTATTGTGTATTGAACCAGGGACCTAGAAACGATGGAGTGGCTTTGTATCGCCGTAGCCCTCAGTCACCTTTGGTGACATTAAAAGCAACGGTGGTAACATTAAGAGTTCAACGGGAATTCCACTGTTAAATGAAGAGGAGAGAGTAGATAGGTGGAAAGAATACATTGAAAGCCTCTATGAGGGTGAAGATTTGTCTGATGTGATAGAAGAAGAAACAGGAGTCGATTTAGAAGAGATAGGGGATCTAGTATTAGAATCGGCATTTAAAAGAGCTTTGGAGGACTTATGGTCAAATAAGGCAGAAGGGATAGATAACATTCCATCAGAATTTCTAAAATCATTGGGGGAAGTGGCAACAAAACGACTATTCACGTTGGTGTGTAGAATATATGAGTCTGGCGACATACCATCTGACTTTCGGAAAAGCATCATCCACACAATTCCGAAGACGGCAAGAGCTGACAAGTGCGAGAATTATCGCACAATCAGCTTAACAGCTCATGCATCGAAGCTGCTTACAAGAATAATATACAGAAGAATGGAAAAGAAAATTGAGAATGCGCTAGGTGACGATCAGTTTGGCTTTAGGAAAAGTAAAGGGACGAGAGAGGCAATTCTGACGTTACGGCTAATAATGGAAGCAAGGCTAAAGAAAAATCAAGACACTTTCATAGGATTTGTCGACCTGGAAAAAGCGTTCGACAATATAAAATGGTGCAAGCTGTTCGAGATTCTGAAAAAAGTAGGGGTAAGCTATAGGGAGAGACGGGTCATATACAATATGTACAACAACCAAGAGGGAATAATAAGAGTGGACGATCAAGAACGAAGTGCTCGTATTAAGAGGGGTGTAAGACAAGGCTGTAGCCTTTCGCCCCTACTCTTCAATCTGTACATCGAGGAAGCAATGATGGAAATAAAAGAAAGGTTCAGGAGTGGAATTAAAATACAATGTGAAAGGATATCAAGATACGATTCGCTGATGACATTGCTATCCTGAGTGAAAGTGAAGAAGAATTAAATGATCTGCTGAGCGGAATGAACAGTCTAATGAGTACACAGTATGGTTTGAGAGTAAATCGGAGAAAGACGAAGGTAATGCGAAGTAGTAGAAATGAGAACAGCGAGGAACTTAACATCAGGATTGATGGCCACGAAGTCAATGAAGTTAAGGAATTCTGCTACCTAGGCAGTAAAATACCTAATGACGGACGGAGCAAGGAGGACATCAAAAGCAGACTCGCTATGACAAAAAAGGCATTTCTGGCCAAGAGAAGTCTACTAATATCAAATACCGGCCTTAATTTGAGGAAGATATTTCTGAGGATGTACGTCTGGAGTACAGCATTGTATGGTTGTGAAACATGGACTGTGGGAAAACCGGAACAGAAGAGAACCGAAGCATTTGAGATGTGGTGCTATAGACGAATGTTGAAAATTAGCTGGACTGATAAGGTAAGGAATGAGGAGGTTCTATGCAGAATCGGAGAGGAAAGGAATATGTGGAAAACACTGATAAGGAGAAGGGACAGGATGATAGGACATCTGCTAAGACATGAGGGAATGACTTCCATGGTACTAGAGGGAGCTGTAGAGGGCAAAAACTGTAGAGGAAGACAGAGATTGGAATACAAGCAAATAATTGAGGACGTAGGTTGCAAGTGCTACTCTGAGATGAAGAGGTTAGCACAGGAAAGGAATTCGTGGCGGGCCGCATCAAACCAGTCAGTAGACTGATGACAAAAAAAAAAGCCCTCAGTGGTCCATAACCCCACAACAGGCCACAGCAGTCCATCCACCCCACCGCCGCCCCACACCGAACCCAGGGTTATTGTGCGGTTCGGCCCCCAGTGGAACCCCGCCCCCCCTCCCCGCCCCCCCTCCTGGGAATGTCTGGTACCGGACAAGTGTAACCCCAAATGTTTGCGTGGTAGAGTAATTATGGTGTACGCTTACGTGGAGACAGTGTTTGCGTAGCAATCGCTGACATAGCGTAACTGAGGTGAAATAAGGGGAACAAGCCCGCATTCGCCGAGGCAGATGGAAAACAGCTTTAAGAACCATCCATAGGCTGGCAGGCACATCGGACCTCGACGCTAATCCGCCGGACGGATTCGTGCCGGAGACTGGCACGCCTTCCCGCTCGGGAAGCAGCGCGTTAGACCGCGCTAGAGGGGTGAAAGTAATTCAATACATATTTTTCCACTGTTGCTCAGTTTCACTGTTAAAGAATAAAACACAAAGTAAATGGTAATTTGGCGTGCTAGGTTTAGAGGAAACAGTTTCCTTTCACGGACAACTGCTTTACCAACTGATTTACCATTCTACCAGGAGTACTAGATCTTCAAGCTTCTGTAAAGTTTGGAAGGTAGGAGACGAGATATTGGTGGAAATGAAGCTGTGAGGACAGGCCGTGCATAGTGCTTGGGTAGCTCAGTCAGTGGGGCACTTGCCCATGAAAGGCCAAGGTCTTCAGTTCAAGTCTTGGTGCAGCGCTCAGTTTTAATCTGCCAGGAAGTTTGAAATCTTGTAATAATTCGAAATTTTGCAACACACCCCACCACCACTGATTATTATTGAAAACTGGAAAGTTTTGTTACGACATCGATCAAAGAAGCTTTCATGCCACATAAAGCCATGGGTAATAAAGCTAGTTTCTGAAATGCTAATTTTTTAAAATCATTTGTAGACTATGTGCTGTCAAAGTATTGTCAACATATTTAATTAAAACAAATAACGTTTATTATTACTCTATTTGTTTTATTTATTTTATGTTTTATTTAAAGTTTTTTGTTAGCTGTTTTTACATAAATATATTATATTAATTGAAAGTAATACTTAACTGATTATTATGATACAAAATCGTTACAGTAATAATAATCTCTAAAGAATTGCTTAAACAGTAACTTATTTGCACTATGAATATAAAATGAACAAAATTTCTTCACATAATATATACTATGGGTAACACAATACGAAAGAAAATTGCCGGCCGTTCCGGCCGAGCGGTTCTAGTCGCTTCAGTCTGGATCCACGCGACCGCTACGGTCGCAGGTTCGAATCCTGCCTCGGGCATGGATGTGTGTGATGTCCTTAGGTTAGTTAGGTTTAAGTAGTTGTAAGTTCTAGGGGACTGATGACCTCAGATGTTAAGTCCCATAGTGCTCAGAGCCATTTGAACCATTTTTGAAAGAAAATTCAGCAAGTTTTTCAAGTTGTGGTGTGCTTTTTCTAAAATCTCGTTTTGTGCTAGGTATACTTCAGCACATAGGAAAACCACAGGAAAAAGAGCTGATTATGTACTAGTGACTGCAGCTTGATTATATTATTTCGCAAGTCAAGGTATATTTCATAATCATTCAGCAGAACTAGATTTCCATACCTTCTCACAAAGTTCTTCCAGCATCGAAAGCTGTATACATGCAACAGTTGTGCCTGCCATATCGAGCCTTTTGGGATCAACAGATAAAAAATATCCTTGTTCTCAGGTATGTATCTCAAAACGCTTCTTTCATACAGACCACCACCCAAGAATCTACCAATAATACAGATTTCTTCTCCCACACAGGAACAGAGAACTTCTGTCAGATATCTTTTGCTCTGATTAGGCATTAGTTTACCCGATTTCGAAGCCATCACAGGTACCTTTGGGATTCAAAAAGAGATGATCTGATCCTCAGTCGAAACCGTCAGTTAGGTTCTTTTAAAACTATGGATAGGGGGTGGGAGGTACAAATCAGGATATTTAGAGGATCACCCACCACATCCAGCTGAATTTTGTTTTATATTATGTTGTTCGTCATAAGTATTATGTGAAGAATTTTCTTTCATTTTGTGTGCGTGACGTAAAAAATTAAGTTTTTAACATTTCCTTAGAGATTTTCGTTATTGTAACGATTTTTATCATAATAATGAGTTACTTATTATTTTCAGTTAACATAATACTTGCATGAGAAACGGAAAACTAAAAAACAAAGAACTTGAATTTAAAATGTAAAATAATTTGAAACATAAAACAAAAATAAGTAAATCAAACAATTAGAGTAATTATAACTTTAGTTATTTTAATGATGTTTATTAACAATACTCTGGCAGTACACTGTGTACAACTGCTTTTCCAAAAAATGGCACTTCAGAAAGCAGATTTTCTACACATAGATGGATGTGGTGTAAAAACTTCTTCAATTTGTCTTATAACAAAAGTTTCCATTTTGCAAAATGTATTAAACGTACTGGGGTATTTTGATAAATTTCAAATTATTACAAAATCTGATCATACAGTTTTGAAGAACGTTAATTAGACTTCAACTTTTATGTGAAATATATTTTTCATATTTAGTAGTTTCGATATTATTCCGTCTAAACCTAGTATGCCAAATTATCTTTTACGATGTGTTTTAACGCTTAAAAACGAAATTGAGAAAAAACAAAAAAGGTGAAATGCATTATTTTGAACCTTCTACATACCTTCCAAGCTTCATCATGTTCCTTTATTTACAGCTGGGAACGTTTCCTTGTCAGTGTGTCTTCTTAGCAACCTGTAGGTACCATGTAAATTTTTTGGTGTCATGAAGTGACTAGCTTCCTCACAGTGCAGTTGGTAGTTCTGTTTAACAATTTATAACTCGTTGCTGTAACCCTCTTGAAAATAACGAAAGAAGCTATGTTCATAGCTCTACAGGGGAAGTATCATTTCTTATGTTTACATATTTAAATAAGCATTTCCTGCACTTATTGTGGTTGAGCATGAATATCAAAAGATGGAGATGACTTTTTAAAAGAGAAATATTCAAGTATACTACAGCCATAGATCCTCCAAGAACTACACGTATTATGAAGACATTATGACTTACCTAGTTCAGCACCTAATCTTTTCTGGTAACTACTACCGATTTTTAGCTGTCATATATGCCTTAAATGATTATGAATACAAATAGCAATTAATAAAAGTTATATTAAATCGCAATGGAAATACGAAAAATTAACAGTAAAACATTTACATACAAGAGCATGTATTTACAGGGCAGAAGGATGCATTTTCTTCAAGCTAGGGACATGTAACTTGTAATTTTAATCTATTTCATACTGTAAAACCAGTTAATAACGTCTGTAATACCGTGTTGTTTTTGTAATGAGAGGCCACAAAATGATCGTAATAATTGTGGGTTTATTCTAATAATTTGTATATACGTGCAAATAGCCTTAGTTTTGAAAGGTGGACATGGTTTCAATATTAAGCAAGGATATCTAAGGGTGGAACGTTATAACAGAGCACACGCTGTCTCTTGCCCATAGCTTGTCGTTGGAGTTTTTCGTCTTTTACAAATGGTATTGTATCAGATGATTTGGTTGGCTACATACAAGACAGTGTGAGCAGCAAAGCAGGCGCACAAACTAAAGTCTTTAACTTTTTATTGGACTATAGTTCTGTGTGGTTGGAGGCTCCATCTTTTCACTAGACTTAAAATGACGGTGGTTTTCGCTGACTGACTCTGAGCGTCATATGAGCTTTATTTCTGGGACTTATTGCCACCGACATCCATTTAGCTGCAGTTAATATTGAGACTCGCATGTAATGGAATTGTTCGCTGGTTTTCAGAGCAATTATTTACTATGCTGAAGTTTTGTTTCAGGTTGCAGTTAATTGTGAGAAATTGTGGCGTCGTGCTTAGAGTGTTTGCTTTTGAATCTCGTCATTAATGGATCGTTCAAAGAACATTCCATGCATGTACTCCATTTTTGTTACTCTGCTGTACTACATAAATTGTTATTTATCTTTATTTTCGTTTTATCTGCAATTCTGTAGCTCCACCATTAGCAAGTTCAATAAATATTTATTGGATTTAAATGATATTCTAAAACTGGACGACTTTTGTGAGACTTGTAAAGTTTTTGTAACATAGCCTTGTACTATATGTGTTTATAAGTTCTTTTTGTATGTAAGGGACCTAACTCTAAAGCTTGTAAAAGTATTTTTGGAACGTCCTGTGCCTGCCGGGGTGACTAAGCGGTTCTAGGCGCTACAGTCTGGAACCGCGCGACCGCTACGGTCGCAGGTTCGAATCCTACCTCGGGCATGGATGTGTGTCATGTCCTTAGGTTAGTTAGGTTTAAGTAGTTCTAAGTTCTAGGGGACTGATGACCTTAGAAGTTAAGTTCAAACGGTTCAATGGCGCTGAGCACTATGGGACTTAACATCTGAGGTCATCAGTCCCCTAGAACTTAGAACTACTTAAACCTAACTAACCTAAGGCCGTCACACACATCCATGCCCGAGGCAGGATTCGAACCTGCGACCGTAGCAGTTGCACGGTTCCGGACTGAAGCGCCTAGAACCGCTGGCCACCGCGGCCGGCTAGAAGTTAAGTCCCATAGTGCTCAGAGCCATTTGAACCATTTGAACGTCCTGTGTAGGAGAGTGTAATGTGAATCGCAAAATTTCGATATACACTACTGGCTATTAAAATTGCTACAACACGAAGATGACGAGCAACAGACGCGAAATTTAACCGACAGGAAGAAGATACTGTGATATGTTAATTATTAGCTTTTCAGGGCAATCACACAAGGTTGGCGCCGGTGGCGACACCTACAACGTGCTGACATGAGGAAACTTTCCAACCGATTTCTCATACACACACAGCAGTTGACTGGCGTTGCCTGGTGAAACGTTATTGTGATGCCTCGTGTAAGGAGGAGAAATCCGTACCATCACTTCTCCGACTTTGATGAAGGTCGGATTTTAGCCTATCGTGATTGCGGTTTATCGTATCGCGACATTGCTGCTCGCTTTGGTCGAGATCCAATGACTGTTAGCAGAATGTGGAATCGGTGGGTTCAGGAGGGTAATACGGAACGCCGTGCTGGATCCCAACGGCCTCGTATCACTAGCAGTCGAGATGACAGGCATGTTATCCGTGCAGCCACGTCTCCATCCCTAACAGATGGGGACGTTTGCAAGACAACAACCATCTGCACGAACAGTTCGACGACGTTTGCAGCAGCATGGACTATAAGCACGGAGACCATGGCTGCGGTTACCCTTGACGCTGCATTACAGACAGGAGCGCGTTCGATGGTGTACTCAACGGCGAACCTGGGTGCACCGATGGCAAAACGTCATGTTTTCGGATGAATCCAGTTTCTGTTTACAGCATCATGATGGTCACATCCGTGTTTGGCGACATCGCGGTGAACGCACTTTGGAAGCGTATATTCGTCATCGCCATACTGGCGTATCACGCGGCGTGACTGTTTGGGGTGCCATTGGTTACACGTCTCGGTCACCTGTTGTTCGCATTGACGGCACTTTGAACAGTGGACGTTATATTTCAGATGTGTTACGACCCGTGGCTCTCCCCTTCATTCGATCCCTGCGAAACCCTACATTTCAGCAGGATAATGCACGACCGCATGTTGCTGGTCCTGTACGGGAGTTCTGGATACAGAAAATGTTCGACTGCTGCCCTAACTAGCACATCCTCCAGATCTCTCACCAATTGAAAACGTCTGGTCAATGGTGGCCAAGCAACTGGCTCCTCACAATACGCCAGTCACTACTGTTGATGAACTGTGGTATCGTGTTGAAGCTGCATGGTCAGCTGTACCTGTACACGCTGTGCAAACTCTGTTTGACTCAATGCCCAGGCGTATCAAGGCCGTAATTATGGCCAGAGGTGGTTGTTCTGGGTACGGATATCTCAGGATCTATGCACCCAAATTGCGTGCAAATGTAATCACGTGTCAGTTCTAGTATAGTATATTTGTCCAATGAATACGCGTTTATCATCTGCATTTCTTCTTGGTGTAGCAATTTTAATGACCAGTAGTGTACATTTTAGGGAAGAATCCCTTCACCGATTAAGTTTATAAACGTGATAACGGATAACGCATTGAATTATTATGGGGCAGTCAGAGAAAACTACGTCCCGTTAGTTACACTTTTGCCAAGAACTACGTATTTTAGTAGCGTAATCATCAATGACACAAATGTGACTCTATTTTCAGACGTACTGAAAGTGATAAATTAAACGAGCATAGAAATAGCTTTAAATGATGAAATATTTATTTTGGCTAAGATTTCACACGACAACAGTAGTTTTTTGTATTTAATAGATAAACAAAACATTCTTGATACATTTGTATAAACGAACCTATGGCCTCACGTTCGCCTTAACCTGGCGAGTCCTGTGGGGTGGGGAAATCTGGAAAGCACGTTGTCAGTGCTCAGTTTCGAAACACAAACACTCACGTGCACTAAATCCACATGCCGAACAAAATGTTGACGTCATTTTTGTAAGAAGTGTTATATGTACCTCTTGGTTGGCATCCTGCAGGATTTGGGGTGGCTGCATACCTTTGCGTGAAGCGCTTCGAATCAAATCGATTCCTTCTTTGCCAAATATACGCTCGATACAATTTTGCTGATAATTTAAAAGTCCGCCACAAATAAAATAATATGGCAACCCGAAATTGTTAAGGCTTGAGCTACGATTTGAATGTAGGGACCGCGTGGTCGAGACTAACGGAAATCATCTTATTACGCCACTGACTAACTGAACCAAAATTGTAACCAGAAGCTAAATGGTAATTCAAAATAGCTAGGAGAAGCAATTGTTGAGATTAGAAATTATTAACACATTCAAATACCTTTTGTCCTTCGTTCGACGCAGACGTCCCGAAGGAACGTCTGTTCGCTTACCTGTCTTCCGAACAACTCCATGTAACCGTCGTGCGGAGCCCTATCCGAACCGCCCGAGGTGGTGGGGGAGGCCCATGACGAGCCTCTGCTACGAAAAACGTTTTTGCTTTACTCATCTTTGAACAAGCCCTCCTGTTCCTGCTCTCTGCCTTCCACCGACACCGTTTAAGTTGGTAGAAGATGAGAAAACCCACCACTTCTCTGGTCCGTCTGCTACTTCATTTAATTCATTCACACTTGACCACACACTTTCAGGAAGGGTGAGAAATGGATTTCAGGACACAGGACGTGCTCATAAGACTGAAAAGTAATGTGTCGACCCACATTGTTTTTACAGGTATGCAGTTGTCGGAGCAGAGATTAATTAGTTGCATAAAGATTTAATTAATTTTACAATACTATATATGTCAGGTACTATGGAGATTTGTTTTTGCATTCATTTTTTTGTAATGTAACGACACCTATTGTGGTGTTACAGTATACATGCATTTCGGCATCCTATGACTCTTGTCACCTCAGTGTACTTCTGCTAACTGTAGTGTCTTTTTGAAAAAAAAATTAGAAAAATAAAAGATCTGTGAGTCTCCCAAAGGCTGGGAGAACATTGTGCCGATCCTTGCTCTTGCAGATCGCATCCGAATGACGCCATTGTCAGAAGTTGTCCTGGCGGCCGGTCGGTTCTGAATGGCCAGGAGACGAGATCTTGTGTCTGAACCGTTATTTACAGTATATTGCACTACATACTGCACTAATTTTTTTGAAGAGATTTTCACTTCGATTGTGTCTGTCCTCTTCTGTCCACCTCTATTTCTGAATTAGCCAGGTGCCGGTTTCTGCGGCTTGGATTTCGAGGTGAAGCTAGATCTCTGCCGCTATAAGTTTTAGCGAGGCGTCGTGCTGGTCTGCAACGGTGCGTGAGCCAAACAGAGCGGCCGGGTGATGGCGCGGCCTGCGCGCACGTGCGGCACGCGTGCTGATCAGCGCAGTCGCAGCCTCCGCGTGTCCCAGGGGACGCCACACCGCGCCGCGCCGCAGCCGGTGAGCGTTGCGCTGTGCCGGAGGGCTTTAACGAGCGGCTCGTACTTTACGACCGGACACGGCAGCGGCAGCCACGACGAATTTTCGTTTTACGGCCTCCTCGGCGGCAACACACGAGCCGCGCCGAACGCACCCGAGCGCAGGGCCGAGCGGGCGTGCGTGCGTGAAGCTGGCAGCGGCAGCGGTGGCGGGACAAAGAACCGCTATCCGCACAGCGTGGAGCTATTCCGGGACTGGAGGGCGGCTCCCGAAATGCAGCGGCGACCTCGTGGGCTCTGTTCCACTTTCCGGACCGCGGCCTGTGCTAACACCTCGGGAGTATCCCCAAGTAGTGTCACACGGATGCTACTCTTTACCCAACACGGGGTGTATTTTTTACATTTCGTTGTTGTTGTGGTCTTCAGTCCGAGGACTGATTAGTTGTAGCTCTCCATTCTATATACTCAGCAAGTCTTTTCATCTTTGCATAACATCCCCAACCTACTGCCAACTGAGCCTGCTTTCTGCAATCAGATCTTAGTCTCCCCCAAAAGTTTTACCCTTCCACCTTTCCCTGCTCCACCCCTCCTCACATCCTACCATTACAAAAACTGACAAATCCTTGATACATCAGGATATGTCCTGCCAATAAACCCTCCAACTCTACTACATCTCATTTTATACACTATTCTCATTCACGGCCACTGACGTGTTGCTGCTCTGCGCCATCTTTAGGCCAGTTTTTTCGCTCGTTTTAGGTTTCATTAAAACCCCATGTCATATCAAGATTGTATGTCACTTTTTACTCTCTACTACAATATGCCGTGATTTAACGCTTTTTCAAATGTCAACAGACTTTTCGCTCACTCTGTAGTTGCCTTGAATGAACTTGTCTACATGTATAGATTTCCTTCTGAGCTATCAATTAATCCTTCGGTTGCGTTTACGTGTGTGCACGTTTTCTTATGAACACTCTGATGATCTCCCTGTGTTTCACCGACCCAACGAATATTCAGAATGAAATTCCATGATGCTATTCGAGGAGGGTGTAAAAATAAATGTGCGCAACGGAAAATAATAAACGCTAAAATGAAGATTTGGCCCTGTCTGACTACCCGTTGAAGCATACCTTACGACCTCTTAATGGACTTTAACATATAAATTACAACCTAAACACAAATTAATGATTAAGGCAACTAATACTACTAAATGATAAACGTTATTCATGCTTATGTATTTATTGTAGATTAAAAAAAAACATTATATTACAAAGTTTACATTTCCTAAGTAAAATTACTAATCGATTGCCCAACTCTGCCCCTTATTATGATTGTGTGATCCAATTTCAATAAAGCGAAATGACTGACATCATCTACGTACCAAACACTAGACGACACTCCTTTCAAAGATGATCTACGGTGGTGTGGAAATAAACTAACGTGATCACAGCTATTTAGTTTTATAGCCCTAATGAGCCGAAGCAATTTGCGATACTGTATCACCATATGTACTGCGTCCGGTGCGTCGAACTGATGGTTCTCGTACTCGTCTGCGACGATGGAAGAACTCCAGCCACAAATAAACTCTTGCAAACACTAGGACGGCTGAAGGCGGTCCTCTGACTAATTAATACTGCCTTCTTTTCTCTGTGTTCTACAGACGAGAAGAGCGACTCCCAGCCCCAAGGACGGAGTTCAGATAACGTCTCAACGTAAGTATACACAGAGGAAGTGCTCTCAATTATTGAACGCTGCGTACTCAACGACGACTTCCAACCTGGAGGTGAAATCCAGAATCGTATAGGTTCGCAACAGTACAGTGCCTAACTGTTATAACTATAAACTCTCCTGAGAGCAAAGACAGCAAATCCGTCTGTACCAAGAAAGCTGATACCGAGCGACCGTCACACACGGGCGCTCACAACGGAAAACCTCGTCTCTCCACTGATGGCTTCTCAGCAACGCTCAGCTCCCCACCATCGTAATTCTGAAAAATGAATCATATTCCCGAAACCACGGAATATTCTCCCTCTCTACGGATTCTTCCGAACGCCGACCAACCATACTTTAGTCTTTTATCGTCCAGCGCGGAAAGTTTGCTAGGAAAAACCTATACTCGTACAATGGTACGCTTCTGAGTAAAAATTCTTGGAAATAACCCAGCCTGCATGGCTTTCGAGGTGGCGCTTCCTCGTTCCTCTCGGCTGCGTCCAAGATTTTCAGCGTTCGGAAGTATTATCTGGTTATCGTTCCGGCCCTGCTACAGTAGCGGCCGGCCGTCACCCTATTGTGTTCCAGAGCTCAGGTGCCACAACGTCCGTCTGGCTACTTCCTGTGTTTAAGCAGGACCAAAACCAGAGCTTAAGTTCTGCCTGCCGTTTCGTCTCCACTGGCGTTCCAACCTCTACTAGTATAGGCAATCATTCATTAGGCCGTTTTATAATAAAGACACTCCGTCACCTTTCATGCAATAACGGTTAACAATTATTTAAAGGCGTACATGACAATGTCAGTCTCCTTTAAATATTCATATATACGATGTACAACCTATCAAATGATATCTAATTGTAGTTGTAGTTGACAGTAAAGTATGTGGATGAGCGCTTGTAAGGTGCGAAATTATAGCCACCTTACAAAGTAATCAGAGGGCTCTTCGACAGTTACTAAATCAGTTCTCCTGTCATATCCAATAGTTCACCACAAAATGATTTCAGTATTAGGAGAAGTATAGTTCCTGACAATTTCTACTTCATGTACGGATACGTTGGCGTCAATTTGACTGTGACAAACAGAAGTTAGACCCACGGTTTAGCAGTACGGAATGCACTCACTGTCTAGTTGACTCGAGCTCCACATTATGTTAGTCTCTGTTGTCTGTGATACGATATCTGTGGTAAACGACGCATGGCAGCTCGAGATCTCAACCCGTCCTTCTGTTATCTGTTCCCGCGACTCACTTCCTTTAACCTTTGCCGGTATCTCAGTCGTTGTCGCCTCTATTCGTCAGAGACGGTCGAACATTCTCACTGTCTTCTCATTATGCAGACATCCTGGAAGGGCCCGTGCCATTCTGTTGTCCTACACCGTCACCACTCTACGAGATCCTACTAGGATCATCTCAAATCCTTCCTGCCAATGATTGGGTCTTTCTCGAAGTCCGAAATATGGCGGTCAGCTGTATGTGCATGTCCACTGCACTTGCTGTGTTGCGATCTCCACTTTAGAAGCTGCAGTTAAATTAGACACATCCAATAATCTCACATACTCATGCCATTCATCATCTGCAGCAATGGCTTATTTCTGTACTGAAAGTACTGAATATACAGGGAGACAATTATTGAACCGTATTAAAAAAACATAAATTAGTTACAAACTACGGCGTGCACACACTTTATTCAACATGTAAACGTCACTATAGGTATTCGGATTTTCACTGCTGGCCACCGTAAATGCAACACCCTGAAGGAAGCATCCGAATCAAGTGAAATTTACACCATGGGTTTGCAGCGATGAGATATGCAACTGATTAGAATTTCAGCGCAGACGCACATCACGCGCGCCTGTGGCGCCACCTCATAGCGCCATTTAAGGCTTGGCGATTTCGACGAGTGTACGTTCGGCACGTGTGTTTACCTTGTGGTTGTTTCACAAGACGATCAGTTATGCCTCGTAGACAACAGCGAACATCTTTTGATCAAGTATCCGAGTTCGACAGAGGAAGGATAGTGGCTTACCGAGATTGTGGATTAACATACAGAGAAATCGCTAGTCGTGTTGGACGAAACCAAACAACTGTAATGCGGATATGTGACCGTTGGATGCAGGAGGGTACGACGGACCGACGTGGTCGATCGCATTCACCTCGGTGCACCACTGCACGTGCTGATAGGCAAATTGTGCGCATGGCAGTGACGGATCGCTCAGTGACACCCCGAACCATAGCACAGCACATTGCGTCTGTAACGCATCAT
Organism: Schistocerca nitens; assembly: GCF_023898315.1. Taxonomy (NCBI): domain Eukaryota; kingdom Metazoa; phylum Arthropoda; class Insecta; order Orthoptera; family Acrididae; genus Schistocerca; species Schistocerca nitens. The sequence continues at coordinate 229,411,115 of NC_064614.1, read as the reverse complement.
CCAGTGTCTGCGCGTACCATTCGACGCCGTTTACAGCAGAGTGGTCTGTCCGCAAGACGTCCATTGCTTCGTCTACCATTGACGCAGAACCACAGACGTCTCCGTCGCCAATGGTGTGATGACAGACGGATGTGAACGGCAGAATGGAATGACGTTGTCTTTACTGACGAGGCACGCTTCTGTCTAAAGCACCACGATGGCCGGATTCGAGTGTGGAGAAACCGTGGAGAGAGGATGCTGGACAGCTGCATTATGCACCGCCACACTGGTCTTGCACCGGGTATTATGGAATGGGGCGGTATTGGATATTACTCTCGCACGCCTCTAGTACGCATTGCCGGTACTTTAAATAGCCGGCGCTACATATCCGAGGTGTTGGAGCCAGTTGTCCTTCCTTACCTTCAGGGCTCGGCCACAGCCATATTTCAACAGGATAATGCGCGACCACACGTGGCACGCATTGTCCAAAGGTTCTTCGTCAATAACCAGATTGAATTGCTTCCATGGCCGGCTCGCTCTCCGGATCTTTCGCCGATAGAAAACATGTGGTCCATGGTTGCTCAACGAGTGACCCAGATTACATCCCCAGCTGCCACACCAGATGATCTTTGGCAACGTGTGGAAGCTGCTTGGGCTGCTGTACCCCAGGAACACATCCAACGTCTCTTTGACTCAATGCCGAGACGTGTGGCAGCTGTGATCTCCAACAATGGCGGCTACTCTGGCTACTGATTCTGGCAGGAACCACATGTCACAGACGTCTGTAAACGTAATCATTTGATACTTGGTCAACATGTTATCTACAAAATAAATCTTGTTGTGCTACCTCTTGTCTTTCTTGGTGTTGCATTTACGGTGGCCAGCAGTGTAGGTTATGACATGTTCGATATACCTGTCATCATTGATGATGTGGTGCAAACGATTAGCGAAATTATGCATGACCCGCTCAAGTGTCGGAACATCGATGCTGTCGATAACCTCCTGAACAGCTGTTTTCAGTTCATCGGTGGTTTTGCGGTTATCGCTATACACCTTGTCTTTAATATAACGCCACAAAAAGGAGTCGCATTTGTTCAGATCCTGGGAACATGGTGGCCAATCGAGGCCGATGCCAGTGGTATCTGGGAACGACAGAGCCAAAATTCGGTCCCCAGAGTGCTCCTCCAGGGCGTTACACACTCTCCTGCTTCGAAGGGTTGAGCTCCGTCTTGCAAGAATCACATCTTGTCGAAATCAAGGCCACTTTGAGTAATGGGGATGAAATCATCTTCCAAACCCTTCACGTACCATTCGGTAGTCTCCGTGTCATCACGCAATATCGCACCAGTTATTCCTTGACTGAACATTGCATACCACACAGTCACTTGCTGAGGGTGAAGAGACTTCTCGATCTCGAAATGCGGATTCCTAGTCCCCAAATGCGCCAAATTTGCTTTTTGATTCAAATGGTTCAAATGGCTCTGAGCACTATGGGACTCAACTGCTGTGGTCATTAGTCCCCTAGAACTTAGAACTACTTAAACCTAACTAACCTAAGGACATCACAAACATCCATGCCCGAGGCAGGATTCGAACCTGCGACCGTAGCAGTCGCACGGTTCCGGACTGCGCGCCTAGAACCGCGAGACCACCGCGGCCGGCTTGATTTTTGACCAACCCATCCAAAGGAAAGTGGACTCGTCGCCAAACCAAACCACACAGCGCATACAAATTCCCGTCATACGTTGCAGCAGTTTTGACGTCCTAAGGCAAACCGTTTAGAAGCTAGGACTATTTTATTTCATATAGTTCAATAATTATCACCCTGTAGGATCACGTAAGTATGAAATTTTAATCGATATCTGTCTCATACGTGGAAATACCACAGTATCAGTTTGGTAGTCTTCTGACAACGTATTAAGGGTGTAACATTCCAATTTCCATCAGGGTATATTTCCTTTTGTCCAACGGCCTTGCCACAGTGATATAATAGGTTCCCATCAGATCACTGTAATTAACTGCTGTTGGGCTTGGCTAACACTTGGGTGAGCGACCATCTGTGTCGGCCAAGTGCTGCTCGCAAGTGGGGCGCACTCAGCTCTTATGAGACCAATTAAGGAGCTACTTAACTGAGAAATAGTGGCTCCAGTCACGAAACCTGACAGCAGCTAGGAGAGTGGTTTGCTGACCATATGCCTCTCCTTATCCACATCAACTGAGGATGAGACAGCGGTCGGTCGGTACCGTTGGCCTCCCGAGACCTGTTCGGGTGGAATATATTTTCTTTTGCAGGAGTGTAATGTAATCGTACCTCATCCATAACTCGCCGCTGCTTGTAAATATCGCCCGAGTTACCCTATGCCGTAGTCGAGATTCAATGAAACTATATTCTGTCTGATAAACTCCTTTCCACAACACAGTGCCCAACACTTTTGCGCTCACTGATATTTAAGACATGTAATATTCAATCGCAAGTGACGTTACCTGCCTGCATCGTTTCTAGTGTTGCAGTCCTATAGTGTTGGCCTGTTTGTATCACTGCAACATTGAACCGTATCTCCAACGTCGTTTCCGTTCACTGCATCGACAGAAATGATGCAACGATTATGCACAGTTTTTGTATTCGTGGAAAGTGAAATCGCCGTCTGGTTATCCAGATGAAAAATGGCTGCTCTTTCGCCCTATTTTAGTACTTTTAGTTTTTTACTTCAGCATTGGCACTGACTGCCAAATAAAATAGAAGATATGATAAAATGAAAATATGCATTAGTGGTCCATCTCACCCGTAGGTGTATGGAGGGATGGACCACTGTGCCGGGAAAGATGGAGCACATAAAATAGCTGTACATAAAGGAAAGAGTCAATTAAAATTTTCATTTTTATTTGGAATATGCTGTAACGAATACAGAATTATACTGTTAAATATTTTCGCCCAAACAATTTTATCAGTTCATTATAGATCTTTATTGAACATTGGCTCTTATAATGAGTTGTTCATTTTTTTTTCTAACATTAAACTGTCTAGTACCGCAGCAATTAAACTTATTACTAACCGTGGAACAACATTCATGTCACCATCGTGAACAGGAAACACACTGAATCCAATCATGATTTTTGTTTTTATTAGTTTCGTAACAGATTTTACCACAATGAACACATTCATCTTTATACCATTCATCATTTTTCATAATCTTCTACAACGCCTGCATGTGATGAACATGGTGAGCTAAGTGCATTATTTTTCTTTTTCAGCTTCTTCAGTCTGTTTCAGCAGAGTTCAGTTCTTCGTATAGAGTTACTGCCTTCCTCTCAAAATTCAAGGGCCGCGCGGGCTATCAGAGCACAGTCTGGGGCTGGGGAGCCTTGTTACGGAACGCACCCCCCCCCCCCCCCCCCCCAGTCAGAGGTTGAGTCCTCTCTCGGGCATGGGATGGGTGGGTGTGTGTAATCCTTAGCGTAACTTAGTTTAAGTAGTTTCTAAGTTTAGGGATCGATGACCTCAGCAGTTTGGTCCCATAAGATCTTACCACAAATTTCCAATTTTAAAATTCAAGGTGTTATCAATAGAAGGAACAGATGATATTTCTTCCAAAAGTTTTGCCTGTGTTGGCTTATGAGCAGTCAGTTTTTAGTTGGTAGTCTTGTTGGAAGTTTTAGGCACAGTAGGCTTGTGCAGATAATTCTGATCTTTTATGTTTTTGGAATCAGTAGATCTTTCCGTGAGCTCTGAAGTGGATGGTTGGTTTGTCTATGAGATTCGGCTCTTCCATTTGTTGCCAAAGGCGTGTCTTCCGACGGGACGCATAGTCTGAAATTGCTGCCATCTTAGGTGGGATTACTGCTCATGCCTTGAACTAAATTTACTTGTGCTCCATCTGCCTCACATTAAAACAAGTGATCTGTCTCTCCCATATAACACTAGTCCATCTCTCCCAACTGTCTGGGAGAGATGGCCCATCATGACTTCTATCTGTATGTAGCGAAGTCGGTGGTCATTTTAAGTTACTTTCATGCCTACACATTTGTCAATATCGTAGTAAGAAAACTCCATGAATATTGTGGAAACTACATCACATCTACATGGATACTCCCCATATCACACTTAAGTGCCTGGCAGAGAGTTCGCCGAACCACCATCACAATAAGTCTCTATTATTCCACTCTCGACCAACTCCCGGAAAAAAAAACGAATACCTATACCATCCGTCTTAGCTCTGATTTCCTTTATTTTATTACGTTGATCGTTTCTCCCTATATAGGTCGGCGTCAACATAATATCTTCACATTCAGAGGAGAAAAATGGCGATTGAAATTTCGTGAGAACATTCCGCCGCAATGAAAAACGCCTTTGTTTTAATGATGTTCACTCCAAATTCTGATCATGTCAGTGACACTCGGGGTAATACAATACGTGCTGCTCTTCTTTGAACTTTCTTGATGTACTCTGTTAACCCTATGTGGTAAGGATGCCAGACGGCGCAGCAGTGCTCCAAAAGAGGACGGACAAGCGTAGTGTAGGCAATCTCTTTAGTAGATCTGTTTCATTTTCTAAGTGTTCTGCCAATAAAACGCAGCCTCTGGTTTGCCTTTCTCCAAAGCATTTTTTATGTGTTCTTTCCATATTTAGCTGTTCGTAATTGCAATTTCTAGGTATTTAGTTGAATTTGTGGGCTGTATATTTGACTGATTTATCGTGTAACTAAAGTGCAACGGATTCATTTTAACACTCATGTGGATGACCTCACACTTTTCATTACTTAGGGTCAATTGCCAATTTTTGCACCATACAGATATCCTTTCTAAAACGGCAGCAACATCTGCAAACAACCTAAGACGGCTGCTCAGGTTGTCTTCCACATAGTTCATATAGATAAGGAACATCAGGGGGACTGTAACGCTACTTTGAGGAATGTCAGAAATCACTTCAGTTTTTGTCTATGGTTTCCCATCAATTGTCCGCAGCTCGTGGTCGTGCGGTAGCGTTCTCGCTTCCCGCGCCCGAGTTCCCGGATTCGATTCCTGGCGGGGTCAGGGATTTTCTCTGCCTCGTGATGACTGGGTGTTGTGTGATGTCCTTAGGTTAGTTAGGTTTAAGTAGTTCTAAGTTCTAGGGGACTGATGACCATAGCTGTTAAGTCCCATAGTGCTCAGAGCCATTTTCCATCAATTACTACGAACTGTGACCTCTATGACAGGAAATCACGAATCCAGTCTCATAATTGAGCCGATATTCCGTAAGCAAGCAGTTTCACTACAAGCCACTAGTGTGGTACAGTTTCAAAAGCCTTCTGGAAATCTAGAAATACGGAATCAACTTGAAATGCCTTGTCAATATCACACAACACAGTAAAGAAAAAACTTGGATTCCATGGTCGAGCGGGTGCTGAAAAGACACACATCACGACGGTAAATGCCAAATGACGCATCGGTTGGTGTAAGGAGCGTAAATGTGTAAAATGTGTGTGAAGTCCTAAGGGACCAAACTGCTGAGGTAATCGGTCCCTAGGCTTACACACTACTTAATCTAACTTAAGCTAACTTACGCTAAGGACAACACAAACACCAATGCCCAAGGGAGGACTCAAACCTCCGACGGAGGCAGCCGCGCGAACCGTGGCAACGCGCCTAAGACCTCAGTGCTACCCCGAGCGGCATATTAAAGAGCTCGTTATGTTTCACAAGAATGATGTTTTCTAAATCGATATTTATTGTGTATCAATTATGAATTACCATGGTGGCAGCTGTTCTTGATTCGAATTCGGGAATATTTACTTTGTCTTCTTTGGTGAAGGAATTTCGGATGGCTGTGTTCAGTAACTCTGCGTTAGCGGCACTGTCGTTGATATTATTTCCATTCCTGTCGCACAGAGAAAGTATCGATTGCGTCTTGCCCAACGATACTTTACGTACGACCAGAATCTCTTTGGACTTTGTGCCAGGTTTGAAGACAAAGTTTCGTCGTGGAATCCATTATAAGCATCTCACATTGAAGTCCACGCTAAATTTCGAGTTTCTGCAAAAGATAGCCAATCTTGGACGTTTTGCATTCGTTTAAATTTGGCTTCCTGTTTTCGTAGTTTTTGTAGCAGTGTTCTGAACCGTTTTGTGTTCCAAGGAGGATCAGTTTCGTCGTTTGTTGATTTATTTCTTTTAAATCTCCCAGTTGCTGTCGATGCTATTTCTTCGAATTCAAGCCACATCTGGTCTGCACTTACATTGTGAACTTGGGAGTGGAGATTGTCTTTCAGGAAGGCGGCGAGTAAACTTTGTAAGGTGGCTATAATTTCACACCTTACAAGCACTCATCTGCATACTTTGCCGTGATTTACAACCGGGATTAGGTATCGTTTGGTAGGTTGTACATCGTATATAGTAATATTTAAAGAAGACTGACAGTGTCACGTAAACCTTGTAAATAGTTGTTAACGCTTATTGTGTGAAAGGTGACAGAGTGTCTTTATTATCAAAAAGGCGTAATGAATGATTGCCTACACTAGTAGAGGTTGGAACGCCAGTGGAAGTGAAACGGCAGGTGTAACTCAAGCCCTGAGTGGAAAAGCCAGCACAGGTGTGTTGGTCCTGCTTGACACAGGAAGTAGCGAAGACGGACGAGACGGTCAGGGCACCTGTGCGCTGAAGCACAACACAGTGGCGACCGGACGGTTTGTAGAAGGGGCCGGAAGCGTAATCGATAATACTTCAGAAACTCTGCAGAAACTCTGAAAATCTTAGATGCAGCAGAGAGGAACGAGGAAGCGTTACCGCCGGCCACGGTGGCCGAGCGGATTTAGGCGCTTCTGTCCGGAATAGCGCGACTGCTACGGTCGTAGGTTCGAATCCTGCCCTTGAAATGGATGTGTGTGATGTCCTTAGGTTAGTTAGGTTTAAGTAGTTCTAAGTTCTAAGGGATTGATGGTCTCTTATGCTGAGTCCCATAGTGCTCAGAGCCATTTGAACCATTTGAACTGTTACCTCGGAAGTCACGCAGGCTGGGTTATTTCCAAGGATTTTTACTCTGAGAAGCATAACGTTGTATGAGTTCCTTATTAATGGGTATAGGTATTTCCTCACAAACATTCCACGCTGGACGACAAAGGACTAAAATATGGATGGTCGGCGTTCGGAAGAATCCGTAGAGAGCGAGAATATTCCGTGGATTCGAGAATATGATTCGCCTTCTGAGCTACGAGGGAGGCGAGCCGAGTTTTGCTGGAAAGCCAGCCGTGGAGAGAAGATGTCTTACGTTTTGAGGGCCCGGGTTGGACAGTTGCTTAGTATCAGCTTTTGTTGGTACAGATGGACTTGCTGTCTTTGCTCTCAGGAGATTTTATAGTCAGAACAGTTAGGCACTGTACTGTTGCGAACTTATAACGATTCTGGACTTCGCCTACAGGTAGGGAGTCGCCTTTGAGTATGCAGCGTTCAGTGGTTGAGAACACTTGTTCTGTCTGTACTCACGTAGGCACGTTATCTGAATTCCGTCCTTGTGGCTGGGAGATCGCGTTTCTTGTCTGTAGAACACAGAGAGGAGAAAACAGTATTAGATTATAATACTCAGAGGACCGCCAACTGCCGTCCTAGTGTATGAAAAAGTTTTATTTTATGGCTGGGGTCCTTACATCGTCGCAGACGTGTGCGAGAACCATCACTCCGACGCACCGGATGCAGTACATATAGTGTTATTTCTAATTGGTTCGGCTTATTAGGGCTGTAAAACTAAATATCTAAATTTTATTTCCACTGAGGTTGCACACCACTGTAGATCATCTTTGAAAGTAGTGTCTTCTAGTGTTTGGTACGTAGATGATGTCAGTCATCTCGCGTTATTTATATTAGATCGCGTAGCCATAAAAAGGGGAAGATCTGGGCAATTGATCAATCACATTAGTTAGGAAATTCATTTGTATCTCTTTATGTCCATTGGAAATTGATGTATAAACCTTTGTAATATAAATGGGTTTTAATCTACAATAAATGTGTAAACGGAAACAGCATTTATCATTTGGTAGTTACTAGTTTCCTTAATCAAATGGTTCAAATGGCACTGAGCACTATGGGACTCAACTTCTGAGGTCATTAGTCCCCTAGAACTTAGAACTAGTTAAACCTAACTAACCTAAGGACATCACACACATCCATGCCCGAGGCAGGATTCGAATTGCGACCGTAGCGGCCTCGCGGTTCCAGACTGCAGCGCCTAGGACTGCACGGCCACTTTCCTTAATCATTCATTTATGTTTAAGTTGTAATTTATATGTTAAAGAGCAAGAAGGAGATAATCACCATTAAAAATGGTTCAAATGGCTCTAAGCACTATGGGACTTAACGTCTGAGGGCATCAGTCCCCTAGAACTTAGAAGTACTTAAACCTAACTAACATAAGGACATCACACACATCCATGCCCAAGGCAGGATTCGAACCTGCGACCGTAGCGGTCTCGCGGTTCCAGACTGTAGCGCCTAGAACCGCTCGGCCACTCCGTCCGGCCACCATTAACAGATCCTAAGATCTGCTTCAGGGAGTAGTCAAACAGGGCCAAATCTTCATTTTCGCGTTCAGTATTTCCGTTGCGCACATTCATTTTACACCCGCCTGGAGTAGCATCTTGGAACTTTTATCCGCTTTTTTGAACAGGTATATTTTTAGTTTATTTTTGGAGGATTCACGGTTACAATATTCAGTATCGACACAACAACACTGTGTTCGCTAATTCCTGTATCCGTTTTGATTCTCGTTATTAGTTCTGGATTATTTGTTGCTAAGTGTTCAAGTGTGTGTTCATAACCGTTTACTATTCGCGTGAGCTCATCAACTAACTGCTCGAAATAATTTTCAGAGACCGCGGTCAGCGCCATCTCAGATGATGTTTTATGCGTACCTCCGGATTTAAACATATATTTTCGCTGACATATCGAGGGTAAATAAAAGCCACCGCCAACTATAATTGTATGAGTCGTGTACGTATTCCAAATTAAACTCAAATTTCCTTTGAACATTTCAGCAGTGGTATCATCTGAGTTGGGAGGTCGGTAAAAGGATCCAATTATTATTTTATCGCGGTTACCATGAATGACCTCTGCCTATACTAATGCAATGCAACTATCTACTTTAATTTCGCTACAAAATAAACTACTTCTAACAGCAACAAACGCGCCACCGCCAACTGTGTTTATCCTATCCTTTCTGAACACCGTTAGGTCCTTCGAAATTTCGTCTGAACTTATCTCCGACCTTGGCCAGCTTTCAGTGCCTATAACGATTTGAGCATCAGTGCTTTCTATTAGCTATTGGAGCTCTGGGACTTTCCCAACACAGCTACGACAATTTACAGCTGCTATACCGATGGTTCCTGGATCTACTTTCTTCCTGTGTTCGATCTGCCTCCTTTGAGACTGAAGCCCTTTTTGTGTTTCCCCGAGACCCTCTAACCTAAAAAATCCTTATTACTGAAATTATGAATTACCAGCATATAGAATACGATTTTTCTGTAGAAATACAACGAGAATAAGAGTAACACTTTTGCACCATGTTTGTCCACAAAAGAGCTTCCTCTCAAGTAGCAGGAGCTGCTCTCCAGCGGGGCATATGTGAAATACGCCACAGGTCCATCACACCCAGTGGTCCAACTCTCCCAAACTTACCCTATATGTTGCAAGAGATGTTGCTAAAGATGCGAGCACGAGTCGATCGATGGTACACCTTGTATGCTATCTTTGGACTAGCACATAACAGGGTGACAGTTTGTCTGTCGAAGATCTTTGGAGCAGCAGCCAATCAAGGCTTGGCCAGTTACGTTAGAAGGGCCAGTCGTTCTCCTACCACTTGTATGCTCGTATGACCACTACCCAACGAGAAAATTGAGTGAAGCATGATGGCCCTGCGAAAGCAATACACTAACAAAACTATATAAGCGGAGCAGAGGCGAAAAGGGAATTAATACAATGAGTAAACGGGCTGCAAACGGGAAAATCCACTGACGTCAGCAACTCTGAAAAAGACAGGTTGTTATGGTCCCGGGAACGTAGAAGCTGGTCGGCTGCTGGCGTGCCCACGTGGAAAGTGGATGAAGAATGGTGACCACGAGTAGGCGACAATGTATTGGACATCCGTGCGTAATCACAGAACGTCGAGGTCAGAGACCTGCACGCACTGTAAAACAGGACAGGTGCCGCTATGTCGCAGACTTGACGACAGAAGCAATGCTGATGCAGGTTCGTCTTTATGCACATCGTTCAGCACACACTACTCGACAAGAGGCTCTGCAGCAGATGATCCATATGTGTTCCCAAGTTGTCCCAACAGCGTCGGACGTTTCGGTTGCAGTTAGGCGTAGTATCTTCCAGACTGGACCGTGGCTCAATGGAAACCTGCTACCTGGTCGGATGAATCACGTTTCACCACTCGATGGTTATGTCCGCATATGCCATCAACCAAGTGAACAGCTGCGGACTACTTGAACATCCTTGCCGTTCACCTGCGGTGGTAGCATCTTACAGCAGGGTAATATTTCTGACCCGATGGCAGGATTGTGTTGCAGTGGTTTGAGAAGTGTGATGGTGAACTCTCACTGATGTCTTGGCCACCTAATTCATCACATCTTAAGCCGATGGAATACATCTCGTATGCTATCGGGTGCCAGCTCCACATGCCCAAACCACTGGCTCATAATTTATGGGAACTGAAAATGGTGGGGCAACAGGGATGGGAGCACAATTTTTTACTGCAGGTTGCCTACATCAGGGGCAAGTATACCTATTGACCCCTTTTGACTGACAGTTCCTTAATGTATTGTTTTCCTAAGTGGATTATGACCACTGGGGATAACCTGTCCTTCTGAGAAACCTCTCCACGCCTCCCCCTCCCCCTCCTCCCCCAACCCCTCAGGAAACCTCCAACCCTCCCCCTCCCCCTCCCCCTCATTGATAGAGGTACACTTTCAGGCCTGACTTATTCGAATAGCCCCCTCCCACAGTATCAGTTTGATTGACTAATTGCCGGCCGGAGTAGCCGAGCGGTTCTAGGTGCTTCAGTCTTGATCCGCGCGACCGCAACGGTCGCAGGTTCGAATCCTGCCTCGGGCATGGATGTGTGTGATGTCCTTAGGTTAGTTAGGTTTAAGTAGTTCTAAGTTCTAGGGGACTGATGACCTCAGATGTTAAGTCCCATAGTGCTCAGAGCCATTTGAACCTTTTTTTTGATTGACTAATTACTTAAACTGATGAATTTACCCTCTGACAAGTCCTCTAACCCTCCCCTCCCACCCCTCTACCTGGAAATTGGCGGCCATGTGGTGGAGAGGAAGTATCTCATGACAGGAAATTCAGCTACATAGTGGAGTGAATATTGCTTATTCATAAAAAAAAAAATCCAATTTGTAGGGGCTGGATCTCTCTTGCACATTATTCTTTGCGATTTGGGAAGATGCATATTTTGTAAAATACATCTAAAAGAAGTAATTAATTCGATCAATGTTTTACCCCGATCGCACAAACAATACTGTCATGAAACAGTCATCACACATAATTACACTGTTAAAAGTCTTTTGATCGCGAAGTACGCACCATCCAGCCCACACGCACGCCACTCGGAGTCCCGCAAAGCGACGTGTCGTCAGCGACCGCGCCACTTTCTGGTGTCCAAGAGGTATTCGCTCTGTTCTTGCGACTGACAGACAGGATGTCGCGGTAATACTCGAACAATAGCGTCAGGTGGCTGCATCCTTTTGATAATTGATAACCGATAAATTCCTGTCGAAACACCTGCTCTCTCTCTCTCTCTCTCTCTCATCCTGTAGCGTGGCACTGCCTGTCACATCGAACCGCAGACAAAGCAGCGTTCGCCTGGTAAAACCCCAGATGTGGATGTCTTGGAAATATTCCCCCACTCTGTCAGATTGGTTGACTAAATCGATGCCCTTTGCATCAGACAATTTCTCCTTCCTTCCTATTGGTGAATACTAAGATTAGAATATTTAGCGGGATTTGATCCTGCAAAGACTCGGTTTCCAATCTGTACTGGATTTTTGCCCCCCTTGCCTCGTATCGGTGAATACCAGCACGGTTTGGTCATTTGGTAGGAAATCCATCACATTGGAGGTAGCTGAAAATTTCAAATTTTAGTTCAGCTGCATGCTATGTTCTTAAGCAATTTGCGGGAGGGTCTGATCAATCGGGAATTTCTACACCGCCATAAACTTTGTTTTTTTCCACCACGTCTTTGATGCATGTGTCAGGTTCTAAACTGACATTAACATGTTTCGATCCATTGGGTCTCACAGAAAACTGCACATCGCACAGTGTAAAGCATGTCGCTGTTGCTCCAACAACACACACAGGATGACTCAAATGAAATGAGATGATCGTATGGCATTGTTAGCCGGGAGGCCCCATGCGGGGAAGTTCGGCAGCCGTATTGCAGGTCCCTTTTAGCTGACGCCACTTCGGCCACTTGCCAGTCAATGATGATGACATGACGATGAAGAACACACAACACCCAGTCATCACGAGGCAGAGAAAATCCCTGACCCCGCCGGGAATCGAACCCGGGACCCCGTGCGCGGGAAGCGAGAACGCTACCGCAAGACCACGAGCTGCGGACATGACTGAAATAAAAGACAGTCACAACATACGGAAACTGGAAGAATTTTTGAGCATTGTGGAGCGTTTCCAAACAGCTGTCCGAAGGTGACTGATTTCCTCTACATTCAGTCATCTCACAGTGGTGTGGTATCAGATGTCTAGGTTTTCCGTTTCTATTGAACCCTCATATTTCAGTCATGTATGCGATCACTGTTTCGGTGCTGACCATCCCCAGAAGGTGTTGCCTCTCCACGAAGACTCTCTCTCCATCTCAAACAAGTGATATCAGTCAATCATTATGTGGTAATCAACAGTGTATCAGTGGATGGATGGGATGGAAAAGATGTACTGTAATAAGGACCAGAGATAATGGTGCTGTCAATTTCAACGATTTTACCAGTTTTTTTCTGTAATTTCAACGCCAAGCAGTGACATGGCAGCATGCTTCCGAATTTCTGAATAATCAATAAACTGCCCCTCCACTACTTTTCGAGTGCCATATACTAGATTGCGAACGCAAATAGATAGCTGTGCACTACGTCCAGTCATTGTTAATTCTTGAACATATACACGAAGGAATACCAGACAACGATATAGATATTTCTAGAACTTTGATTATAGGGCGTAATTTACGATTTCGATTGCCCATCTTTCCCTACGTGGAAGGGAGTCACAGAGTATTCTCGCATTCCTATGATAAATTGAGAGATTTAAAGATATTCTTGTACTGTCTTTGACCATTGCTCCCTGTAACACTTTCACTGATTAAATTTTCAGCTGACCAGAATTAGATCACTACATTCCACGTGCAGGAACAGAGCGAGCCGACTCCATAACTGCTGTTCAACTAACATTGTTCCACACTAATCTTATTCAAGGCACCAATGCATGTGCACATGATCTCTCCAGACGCGCACACGTCGAGGAGGTTAGCACCCGTTATCGGTGTATAGTAGATATGAGAGCGTTGTGGTGATATAACAGACGGTTTTGAAGAAGGAACATAAGGTTTATACATGATACTGAGTTCCAGAGGGAGGACGTCTGAAGCATTTTACTTGAATCAACTGCGTTATCAATTCAAAAGAATTGTTCTTGTGCCTGAGTTCAGTATCAATATGGTATTGGTATGAGAGAAATGAACACATGCATTCCTAAGGCTACCTGGTTCTGCACTTAGAACACACTATAATTCTAGAGCAGCGCGGCTTCCGATCTATCAGTCGTGCAGAATGCAATGCTGTTAATGTTCCAGTGTAAAAAAATATATCCCCAGCGCATGACGTACTTTTTGTGTGCAGATTTATCTACGGTAAACTACGGTGATTAACTGTAAAGTGATAAAATTACTACTTTGTACATCAAAGAAAACAATGAATCTTTGTAACAGAAACACTACTTAGGTCTGCAGAGGTGTATGACACCTAGTATTTATGAAATTCATGCCTGATCGGTTCGGAAATCATGATATGTCCACAACAGCCCTATAAAATGATCGTCTAAAGCCGAAAATGCATTCGAAGAAACAGTTACATCTTACAAAGAAATAAACACTACGATCGCTAGCCAGAGGAGATGTAACAATCTTACCGCAGTTTAGCATCGCCTCTGGTGATCTTCCTCTTGCACACAGAAGTCATGGTCCGATGTTAGGCCGTATTGCTCATGTGCGGGATAATATTGCCGCTTCGCCTTGACGTCACGTTTGTAGAACACCTCCTCTCTCCACTATTAAGATGTAATCGCATAAATCTTCATTCGTCTAGAGGAAGGTATTTCATGGTCGTCTTGCACAAAAAAAATCATTGTGTCCTACATACGTTCTTCAACTTTAGAGTAGATTTCTAGTTGCCAGGGCATTTCAGTCGCACACTATCATGTGCCTGTTAACCATACTGAAATGGTTCAAATGGCTCTGAACACTATGGGACTTAACTTGTGAGGTCATCAGTCCCCTACAACTTAGAACTACTTAAACCTAACTAACCTAAGGACATCACACACACCCATGCGCGAGGCAGGATTCGAACCTGCGACCGTAGCGGTCGCGTGGTTACAGACTGTAGCGCCTAGAACCGCTCGGCCACCCCGGCCTGCTGTTAACGATACTGCAGGAGAACTATGTCTACAGAAACGCAAAACATAGTCTCCTCTGGAAAAGCGCCAGTCTTGCCGTGCAGCGATCTTGGTGTAGGACGACATGTGTAGATTACTTTTGAAGTCCCCTCATGCTTAAGAAAATCATTTATTTCAAACAGATTTATGTTTTTCGTTGTTTCCCCAATAATTTCAGGTACATACCGAGTGGGTCCTATAGAAAATGACTGATTTCCTTATCTGTCTTTGTCCTGTTCGATCCCTTACTTCAGGTCCAGTCGTCTATAGGAAGTCAAATCCTGATCTTCGTTCCTTCCTTCTCTGCTTACTTCATTGCAACTGCCGACAAGAGTTGTACAAACGCTACGGATCAACATCCTCCTTTTTGGAATAGTTCTCTGGCTACGGATCTGCGATGAACTCTGTGAACTCTTGCGGGAACGAATAACGGTGTTGCACTAACTCCCTGTGGTTAACGACCGAGGGCATTGTGTTCTTTTCGACCAACGGTACTGCAGTGCACTGTTGACGTGGGTATTTCTGCGGCACATTTGCAAATTAGTCACCAGTAATGAATGTGTCTTTCAGTCCTCTGACGACAACGACACGTTCCCCCTTCCCCGTGTGCAATAAATTACACGTTCTCCATTCAGGCACCCTTCACCTCCGCCTTAAGTACCAAAGACGCAGCGGAGCGACATTCAGCGGTGCAGATTTATGAAGTACCAGTCGGTGAGGCGTGGACGGGCGGTTTGGCGCGACGGACGAGCTGGGCCCCACACCCGTCACGCCTGCTTCGCCGATCGCGCCCGCACACAGGCGGACGCGGCTGGCCTGCTATTACGGGAACTAGTGCCAGTCACGTCCCCCAGCCGCAGTTCTCAGTTATATCTCAAGCAACAAACCTCACTGCAAGATAATGTTCTTCCCTGCGAGATTTACATGGGGCGGAAAAAATACGGAAACACTTAAACATAAACACATTACCATGCCTGATGAGGTGCAGGAAAACCGCTTTCAGTTGTCTCGAAATGGATAAAGATAGGTACTGTATAGTTTTCAAGAAAACAGTGCAAGTTAAGCTAACGATGATGGATGTGGATAGAGATCAGGCACTCTTCTCTCCAAAGTAGACCACGAAGGCTCAATATGCGGGGTGGTCCATTGATAGTGACTGGGCCAAATATCTCACGAAATAAGCGTCAAACGGAAAAACTACAAAGAACGAAACTCGTCTAGCTTGAAGGGAGAAACCAGATGGGGCTATGGTTGGCCCGCTAGATGGCGCTGCCGTGGGTCAAACGGATATCAACTGCGTTTTTCTGAATAGGAATCCATATTTTTATTACATATTCATGTAGTACGTATATGAATGTTTTAGTTGGACCACTTTTTTCGCTTTGTGATTGATGGCGCTGTAATCGTCACAAAGGTATAAGTACGTGGTATCACGTAACATTCCGCCAGTGCGGACGGTATTTGCTTCGTGATACATTACCCGTGTTAAAATGGACCGTTTACCAATTTCGGAAAAGTTCGATATCGTGTTGATGTATGGATAATGTGATCAAAATGCCCAACGGGCGTGTGCTGTGTATGCTGCTCGGTATCCTGGACGACATCATCCAAATGTCCGAACCGTTCGCCGGATAGTTACGTTATTTAAGGAAACAGGAAGTGTTCAGCCACATGCGAAACGTCAACCACGACCTGCAACAAATGATGATGCCCAAGTAGTTGTTTAAGCTGCTGTCGCGGCTAATCAGCACATCAGTAGCAGACAAACTGCGCGAGAATCGGCAATCTCAAAAACGTCGGTGTTGAGAATGCTACATCAACATCGATTGCACCCGTACCATATTTCTGTGCATCAGGAATTGCATGGCGATGACTTTGAACGTCGTGTACAGTTCTGCCACTGGGCACAAGAGAAATGACAGGACGAGGGCAGATTTTTTGCACGCGTTCTATTTAGCCACAAGCATCATTCACCAACAGCGGTAACGTAAACCGGCATAATATGCACTATTGGGCAACGGAAAATCCACGATGGCTGCGACAAGTGGAACATCAGCGACCTCAGCGGGTTAATGTACGGTGCGGCGTTATGGGAGGAAGGATAATTGGCCCCATTTTATCAATGGCAATCTAAATGGTGCAATGTAGGCTGATTTCCTACGTAATGTTCTACCGACGTTACTACAAAATATACTTTCAACATGATGGATGTCCGGCACATAGCTCGCGTGCGGATAAAGCGGTATTGAGTAGCGTATTTCATGACAGGTGGATTGGTCGTCGAAGCACCATACCATGGCCCTCACGTTCACCGGATCTGACGTCCCCGGATTTCTTTCTGTGAGGAAAGTTGAAGGATATTTGCTATCGTGATCCACCGACAACGCCTGACAGCATACGTCTGCGCATTGTCCAAACATGTGCGAACATTACGGAAGGCGAACTACTCGCTGTTGAGAGAAATGTCGTCACACGTATTGCCAAATGTATTGAGGTTGACGGACATCATTTTGAGCATTTATTGCATTAATGTGGTATTTACAGGTAATCACGCTGTAACAGCATGCGTTCTCAGAAATCATAAGTTCACAAAGGTACATGTATCACATTGGAACAACCGAAATAAAATGTTCAAACGTAGCTACGTTCTGTATTTTAATTTAAAAAACCTACCTATTACCAACTGTTCGTCTAACATTGTAAACCATATGTTTGTGACTATTACAGCGCCATCTCTCACAAAGCGAAAAAAGTGGTCCAACTAAAACATTCATATTTCTTTACGTACTATACAAATATGTAATAAAAAATGGGAGCTCCTATTTTAAAAAACGCAGTTGACATCCGTTTGACCTATGGCAACGCCATCTACCGGGCCAACCATAGCGCCATCTGGTTTTCCCCTTCAAGCTAGACAAGTTTATTTCTTTGTAGTCTTTTCGTTTGACGCATATTTCGTGTGATATTTAGCCCGGTCACGATCAATGGACCACCCTGTATAGATATCGGGTGATTGCGGTGGCCAGGGCAGATGCGAAAATTCCTCCTCGTTCTCACAAAACCACTCCTGGACGAAATAAACTGCGTGAACAGGGGCCCCGTCGTATCGGAACACAGCATCAAAACTGGGGAAGAAACATTGTACCATGGGACGGATCTGATGAGCGAAAGTGGTCACATAATCCTTGGTAGTATGCAGTCTTGCAGGTTAATCACGGGGCTCAGGAAATACAATGATACGGCTCTCCAGATCATCACTTTTAGGATGTAAATTCAGACAAAAGTTGGAAACAATGTGAAATAAGACTCGTTCGACAAAATCACTTTCTTCCATTGCTCCGTACTCTAGGTTTTATGACTTCGGCACCATGTTTTCCTGTTAACGGCCATTTGCATCGCTGACGAGCTGGTTTGGAATTCCAATACGCCCTGCAGTTCCCTGCTTATGGAACTCCCTTCGCCGGCCGGTACTTCAGTCTGGAACCGTGCGATCCCTACGGTCGCTGGTTCGAATCCTGCCTCGGGCATTGATGTTTGTGATGTCCTTAGGTTAGTTAGGTTTACGTAGTTCTAAGTTCTAGAGGACTGATGACCTCAGATGTGAAGTCCCATAGTGCTCAGAGCCATTTGAACCATTTGAACTCCCTTCGTGTTGTTTTGACGCTGACAGGCCTCGCGAGAGTGACACTGAGTACTGTGGTGACTTTTGCAGCCGTCACCCTGTCACTTTACGTCGCAATCATCTTCAATGATCGTCTGTCACCATCACTCAGCTCATTCTTTCGTCCACGTTATGGCTTGAAGGATGATTGTAACACAATTATCGATAGTAAGTAGGTCATGCTATGTAATTATGTGCATGTAACTTCGAAGTGATTGTTTTGTACTAGTTAAGATCTTTGAACTGTCAGAGGGAAGTGGTAGTTTGTGATGTATATAGTATAAAAATTTTATAATGTTTAAGAATAGCGAAACTTTATAAAATATGTGTGGTTGTAAATGAGAAATTGTACTTTGAATACAGGTTCATTCTTAGGGAAGTTGAATTATATAAAGAAAATGGTGTAGGGAACCCCGTCCGCTATGCAAGGGGCTTGGCTCCCGGGAAAAGGTGGATTTGGCGGTCCATCTAGACGGCAAGAGAGAGAGAGAGGGCAAATTACTCAGTCAGTGGCCAGCAGTTGTACAGTCAACACCGTAGGTGCCAAGTGAGGCATTCGGAAGCCGAATTATGTTGAAATTGCCTCGGATGTTGTTTCGGTTGTAGAATGGTGCTTTTGTTTTATGGAATGGCTCAGAAATGATTAATACGTCACCAAGAAGAAATTTGAAAAGAGCCTTAAACTGCAAGAGGTGAGACCAGATAGCCGCCATGTGTTTGCCACTTCTATTGTGCCACTGCTCCGCCAACTTCAGCAAATCATATCTTACTATGGACCAGTAGGTTTGTGTGTGTGCTTTTTCAATAATATTTCCAGTGATAAAAACATGTGTGTGAACTTTGAAATTGTTCTGATCATAAAATCGTTTTAGGGTCCTATCCTAAACGTGCAAAAGGTCGAGTGTCCTGTTTCTGAATAACCATTGAATTGTTTCTAATTTGAATGTGCCAAAGTTTCAGTGTTAAAGTGTATAAATGTGGCTAGTTAAACCACCTGCTTCACAGGTAATGAAATAGGCACATAATTTGACTTACAGGAAATGTGATCTTGTCTTGACTATTACTGTAAACTAATTTCTGAAGTTTTATTTAAAAATAACATTTGAGCAAATTGCTATATAGTGTTGAAATATAAACAAATTCAAGTGGGGTTTGAAATCCACATTAGTGTAATGCAATTGACTCTGAAATAGTTACAGAACTTACCTATAGAGTAAATGACCGTTTAGGGTCCCCACTATATTCTTCTCTATAATGAGAAAGTTAAACTAAATATTGCTTTTGCTAAAGGAATCTGAAGTATTTCCATAAAAGAGAGAGTATAAAAAAGTGTTTGTACAGTGTTATTTTATTGCATTTGTGATATTTGTGTGTTAGTTAAACCAGGACTCTTGTCGCGCTTCACTTAGTCTCGCGATGTCTTTAATAACTTTTTGGTGCTGAATTGATTAATGGTTGAGATGATGACTATTATTAACAGGAGGAAAGTCCCGCTCATCCTTCTGTGACTGCTAATTTATGCGAATGATAACTACTGCTAACCACTATTCAGTTCTTCTGGTAGTCGTGTGTGTTCACTGCACTTCACAAAGAGAAAAAGAATGAAAGTCCCTTTTGTAAAAGTATATTTAAATTCTTTGAAATTACTGTTTCAAAATTAGTATGCCTAATTAGGCTGGCGACCGTTTATTGTTTTATTCACGATAAACTTTCACTACTTTCATTATTTCCTAAATTAAATTTTTTCTACTAATCGCCATTTATACGAAATTCGTGTCGGATACCCTCTGTCCATTAGGTAAACACACGGTCAAACATTTCAAAATTTTTCCCAGAGGGTAACACCTATTTTTACTTAGCTTCGACGTAAAACACTGACAATTGCACAGAATACTGTCCTGACCGTGACTCGCACTTCCAACGTATTGAAGACTTTGCACAGGTGCCGTTCGTTATCAAAAACAACAGTGCAAATTGTAGTCTAGCTTAGCATCTGCATCTATTCTCAAGCATTCATTTCTCGCGATGTTTTTCTATAGTTTCGTCCAACCCCTCTAATATTGAGTCACACTTTGCTTTATTTTCAGGCCTACATTCAAATGGCGGTGATCGACTTTGAATCGAGATTCGGAGGCTACAGCCACGCTCATTTACTATGGCAATATTTTCAGGAAACCGTCCGGCACGTCGTTGCTTTGGTGTCTTTACTTCACGAAATGAACCACTTCTCTCAAACTTTTCAATAACTCATCCCACTGTCGATGGACAGGGTACGTTTCGCAGAAGCAGTCTTTACAATATTTTCGAAGCTTCTCGAGAGAACTTAACCGTTTGTAGTACATTTTGACGACAATAACGCGTTGTTCGACGCTGGAGCGATCCATTTTCACGACATTTGAGGAGCTGACAGCGTTGCCAACCAATTGAAAAGCACTGCTGTAGTGTGTTGTTCCATAGAGGTACCACTAGTGATGTCATTTTGTATCCAGGAGGAAAAATTTGTTTGAATATTTTTTGCGAACTGTCTATCATCGCCAGTAAGTCTGAAGAGCTGACGAACTGAAGGTAAATTGGATAGTTAAATTATATGTGCTGACCGTTCTGTATAAGAGTTAATTTTTACAAAAAAAAATTCTTCAGCCATTGGTAAGCCAAAACAGTTTAAGCCAAAACAGTTTTATCCGCAAATTATTGGAACAACTTTGTGACAACACACGTCATGCAGGAACAAGTGTAGCAATTGCAAGTCTCTTTAAAGAAATTAGGGACATTTCTGAATGATTTAGTGAAAATAAGAAATTTTATATTCCATTATAACTTTGTTTCAAAATAAAACACACCAGTTACTCAGAATATTGTATTAAACTGGTCATGGCATTTTTTTTCTTCCACTTAATTCACGGAACTTGTGAATAAATGTCTACGAGTCTTAAGTAATTACCTCGTTCAGAGGCAAGAAAGTGTTCCCAAACAATTTCGCTGAACAAATGTGTAAATAAGTGTCTAAGGGTTTTTTTTAATTTTCCTTAAGACATCTTCCTTTCCATTTTCAATCTTATTTTATTTTATTGAAAATAAGTCTATAATTACCTGAATTTTAAGAAAATTAGAAAAATTAATCTCACTAAATTGGCAAACTATATGACAGAAGAGAGAAGCAAAACTCACAAAAGTCGGCAATTATCTAAGATAATTGCTTCAAGCCAAGCTTGAGAAAGATAAATTTAACTCTTCTTTGCCTATTTTAGACTGCATTTCACAATGTTGTCCTAAACTGGGGGACACTTTATCACAATTTACATTCCATGTCCTGAAAACCTCAATGGACGTAAAATTTTTTTTGCTATCAAAATTAAGTACAAAGGTTATAAAATTCCATATACGTGAAAATTAAATGTCACGTAAGGTATTTGACCGAGGCTGTGTTACAAAATATGCTTAAAGTGTCACATACACAATGTTGTTGTTATTGTTGTGTGCTTCAGTCCTGAGACTGGTTTGATGCAGCTCTCCATGCTACTCTATCCTGTACAAGTCTCTTCATCTCCCAGTACCTACTGCAACGTACATCCTTCTGAATCTGCTTGGTGTATTCATCTCTTGGTCTCCCTCTACGATTTTTACTCTCCACACTGCCCTCCAATACTAAATTGGTGATCCCTTGATGCCTCAGAACATGTCCTACCAACCGATTCCTTCTTCTAGTCAAGTTGTGCCACAAACTTCTCTTCTCCCCAATCCTGTTCAGCACCTCCTCATTAGTTATGTGATCTACCCATCTAATCTTCAGCATTCTTCTGTAGCACCACAATTCGAAAGCTTATATTCTCTTCTTGTCTAAACTATTTATCGTCCATGTTTCACTTCCATAAATGGCTACACTCCATACAAATACTTTCAGAAACGACTTCCTGGCACTTAAATCTATACTCGATGTTAACAAATTTCTCTTCTTCAGAAACGCTTTCCTTGCCATTGCCAGTCTACATCTGATATCCTCTCTACTTCAACCATCATCAGTTATTCTGCTCCCCAAATAGCAAAACTCCTTTACTACTTTAAGCGTCTCATTTCCTAATCTAATTCCCTCAGAATCACGCGACTAGATTCGACTACATTCCATTATCCTCGTTTTGCTTTTGTTGATTTTCATCTTATATCCTCCCTTCAAAGCACTATCCATTCCGTTCAACTACTCTTCCAAGTCGTTTGCTGTCTCTGACAGAATTACAATGTCATCGGCGAACCTCAAAGTTTTTATTTCTTCTCCATAGATTTTAATACTGTAAGTAGGCTGTTTAGGTTCTTGTATTGGTAACGCCACCGCCACGTAGCGCTCTGTATGAAAATCACTGGCTGTGTTGCGTGCAGTCTGTGCCTGGTTTTCATTGTTATTGGCTATTGTAGTGTTGGGCAGTTGGCTGTTAACAGCGCGTAGCGTTGCGCAGTTGGAGGTGAGCCGCCAGGAATGGTGGATGTGGGGAGAGAGATGGCGGAGTTTTGAGAGCGGATGATCTGGACAGAGACAGTAAATTTGTAATATTGGATATCATGGACTGATATAGATATTATGACTTGAACACTATTAAGGTAAATACATTGTTTGTTCTCTATCAAAATCTTTCATTTGCTAACTATGCCTATCAGTAGTTAGTGCCTTCAGTAGTTTGAATCTTTTATGTAGCTGGCAGTCGTGGCGCTCGCTGTATTGCAGTAGTTCGAGTAACGAAGAGTGACCTTCACGTAATGCGTCGTGGACGCCGAGCTGTGCCACCTGCCTGGAGGAAAAGCCATTAGGTGGAGAAAAAAAAAGAGAGACCATTAACCTAGCTATTGACATTCCTTTGTAGAAAGCATCGCAAATACGACACGCTCATTACTTGGAAACATATGATTATATTGTGGAACACGTACTTTGTGGTACTTACTGAAATGCTTATAAACTGACGTGAAATATTCTTACATCTGCACACCTGATTATGACAAGTGTCTTTCTACGAGAGCTGAGAGAGTTTCTACTAACTTATGAAATGTCACATGACTATTGAATGATATTTTTATGCTTTGCTTTTCATAGTTGTTTATTTCATTTGATATCTGATTTCCAGCTGTGTTGCAGCATTGGTTTTATAAAATATAATTAAATGTATTTGCTAATGTGAACACTTTCTGTCAACAGATCTATTAAATAATAATTTTATGATCCACATTCTTCGAAAAAGGAGCACTTGGAAAGGAAAGAACAATAAGAAGGGATTAATAACAGTTACTGCATACATAATTTTCTTTTCAACTACTTGGTAATTTTTTTGGTAGAATAACTTCTTGTGGTGCACCATTTAATGACATATATATTAAGATGTGAATAGACATTTCTCTTATCTGCATTGTTGTCTTTAGTGTACTATTTTTTCTGATTGAGCTATGTCATATTTAGGTATAAGTTATTGCATTTCCTGCTGCTGTTTGTCAGGCATAGTGCTACTAAATTTCACTTTGTATTACTCTCTTAAGCCAGTTTTACTACTGATTTATTTTTCTTGTTGCTGCACATTGGCTCACATTAGTTGTTGCATTTGCTTTGCTAATTTAGATTTACTGCTGCTAGCTTTGCCAATCTGCATTTTTTTCATTGCTGTTTGTATTAATTGTTTTGTGCTGCTGCATTGCCTCGTCCCTTAGTTTATGCATTTGTGCTCAGTAGATTTAAGTTAGCTTAAGAGGGGGTAGTCTATGTAAGAGAATGAGTTATGATGAATTGGAACTAATGCATTGAGAAGTTATACGAAAAAAGTTTGTAAAGGAAAAGGTACTGTACAATGAAGAATTATTATTTTAAAAGAGGATGAATAGAACACAGAAAGCAGGCTTAGATAGGACTTTTGGTAATAATAATGAATGAAGGGAGATCTCCATGCAAAATACTGCAGTAAAACAAACCCTGTCCTTACCTTTTGTGTTATCCCTCTATGTGTTTGTGTACTCTTGTGTATTTGTGCTCCTCCTGTCTTTATGTGTTTAGTTAATAAGATTTATGTTGTAGAATTTTTCTAGTACTAAGCTACATTCACTATGATGAGGAATATTGTTATCCTCAAATATAATATGCATTTATAATATGTTATTTTCTTTGTAAAGACGTTTAGACATTATTTATTCTGTTCTGTTTTAATGCTCATGTGTGAAATTAATGTTTCGAAAAATATTCTTATTATTTTATATATTTACTTATGTCATAATACCTGTAACACTGATGTATATGTCTATTTCTATTCTTTTGTAAAGCCTGTATTACTACAAATGTTATCTGTGCTATTATATTTTCATGATGTTTTCGGCATCTCTGTAGTTGTATTCTCATGTTATAAAATTGTAATGAACACCAGTTCATCAAATTAAGTAACTTGTAAGCATACATTTCACTGCACACATTTCTGTTGGTCATAGTATATGCACAATATGTGAAAAAAAAAGAGGACTGTTAGCGCTCGCACGTGTGTTGATAATTCAGCAAGGGACTGATTAACAGCATTGCTGGTTCTAAGGACATTCCAAAAAGTTTTGTAAGTACACAAGTGGTGGTTTATGGACTTGCTGAGGCCTATTAGCACAGTAATTCATTAATTTTTCTAAGGGGACGTCTCAATACCTACTCCGAATTTTTCTTTTGTTTCCTTCACTGCATGCTCAATATACAGACTGAATAACATCGGGGAGATGTCTCACTCCCTTCCCAACCACTGCGTCCCTTTCATGCCCCTCAACTCTTATAACTGCCATTTGGTTTCTATACAAATTGTAAATAGCCTTTCACTCCCTATATTTCACCCCTGCCACCCTCCACCTTTCTGCTTTCCCTTCTGAGCTCTAGATATTCATACAAGTGGTTCTCTTTTCTCCAAAGGTCTCTTTAATTTTCCTGTAGGCAGTATCGATCTTACCCCTAGTGAGATAAGCCTCCACATCCTTACATTTATCCTCTAGCCATCCCTGCTTAGCCATTTTGCACTTCCTGTCGATCTCATTTTTGAGACGTTTGTATTCCTTTTCCCCTGCCTCATTTACTGCATTTTTATATTTTCTCCTTTCACAAATTAATTCAATATTTCTTCTGTTACCCAATGATTTCTACTAGCCCTCGTCTTTTTACCTACTTGATCCTCTGCTGCCTTCACTACTTCATCCCTCAAAGCGACCCATTCTTTTTCTACTGTATTTCTTTCCCTCATTCCTGCCATTTGTTCCCTTACGCTCTCCCTGAAACTCTGTACAACCTCTGGTTTAGTCAGTATATTCAGGTCCCATCTCCTTAAATTCCCACCTTTTTGCAGTTTCTTCAGTTTTAATCTATAGTTCATAACCAATAGATTGTGGTCAGAGTCCACATCTGCCCCTGGAAATGTCTTACAATTTAAGACCTGGTTCCTAAATCTCTTTCTTACCATTATATAATCTATCTGATACCTTTTAGTACCTCCAGGGTTCTTCCATGTATACAATCTTCTTTTATGATTCTTGAACCAAGTGTTAGCTATGATTAAGTTGTGCTCTGTCCAAAATTCTACAAGGCGGCTTCCTCTTTCATTTCTTAGCCCCAATCCATATTCACCTACTACGTTTCCATCTCTCCCTTTTCCTACTACCGAATTCCAGTCACCCATGACTATTAAATTTTCGTCTTCCTTCACTATCTGAATAATTTCTTTTATTTCATCATACATTTCTTCAATTTCTTCGTCATCTGCAGAGCTAGTTGGCATATGAACTTGTACTACTGTAGTAGGCATGGGCTTCGTGTCTATCTTGGCCACAATAATGCGTTCACTATGCTGTTTCTAGTAGCTTACCCACATTCCTATTTTTTTTTTTCATTGGCATACACTACTGACCATTAAAATCGCTACACCACGAAGATGACGTGCTACAGACGCGAAATTTAACCGACAGGAAGAAGATGCTGCGATACGAAAATGATTAGCTTTTCAGCGCATTCACACAGGGTTGGCGCCGGTGGCGACACCTACGACTTGCTGACATGAGGAAAGTTTCCAACCGATTTCTCATACACAAACAGCAGTTGACCGGCGTTGCCTGGTGAAACATTATTGTGATGCCTCGTGTAAGGAGGAGAAATGCTCACCATCACGTTTCCGACTTTGATAAAGGTCAGATTGTAACCTATCGCGATTGCGATTTATCGTATCGCGACATTACTGCTCGTGTTGGTCGAGATCCAATGACTGTTAGCAGAATGTGGAATCGGTGGGTTCAGGAGGGTAATACGGAACGCCGTGCTGGATCCCAACGGCCTCGTATCACTAGCAGTCGAGATGACAGGCATCTTATCCGCATGGCTGTAACGGATCGTGCAGCCACGTCTCGATCCATGAGTCAACAGATGGGGACGCTTGCTAGACAACCATCTGCACGAACAGTTCGACGACGTTTGCAGCAGCATGGACTATCAGCTCTGAGACCATGGCCGCGGTTACCCTTGACGCTGCATCACAGACAGGAGCGCCTGCGATAGTGTACTCAACGACGAACCTGGGTGCACCAATGGCGAAACGTCATTTTTTCGGATGAATCCAAGTTCTGTTTACAGCATTATTATGGTCGCATCCGTGTTTGGCGAAATCGCGGTGAACGCACATTGGAAGCCTGTATTTGTCATCGCCATACTGGCGTATCACCCGGCGTGATGGAATGGGTGCCATTTGTTACACGTCTCGGTCACCTCTTGTTCGCATTGACGGCACTTTGAATAGTGGACGTTACATTTCAGATGTGTTACGACCCGTGGCTCTACCCTTCATTCGATCCCCGCGAAATCCTGCATTTCAGCAGGATAATGCACGACCGCATGTTGCAGGTCCTGTACGGGCCTTTCTGGATACAGAAAATGTTCGGCTGCTGCTCTGGCCAGCACATTCTCCAGATCTCTCACCAATTGAAAACGTCTGGTCAATGATGGCCGAGCAACTGGCTCGTCACAATACGTCAGTCACTACTCGTGATGATCTGTGGTATCGTGTTTAAGCTGCATGGGCAGCTGTACCTGTACACGCCATCCAAGCTCTGTTTGACTCAATGCGCAGGCGTATCAAGGCCGTTATTACGGCCAGAGGTGGTTCTTCTGGCTACTGATATGTCAGGTGCTATGCACCCAAATTGCGTGAAAATGTAATCACATGTCAGTTCTAGTATGATATATTTGTCCAATGAATACCCGTTTATCATCTGCATTTCTTCTTGGTGTAGCAATTTTAATGGCCAGTAGTGTAGTTGCCCGGCTCTTCAGTGTTCATACGCAGTTCAATAATTGTAGACACACTCTCCGACATGTCACACATAGTACTACTTAGAGCTTGTGCAGCGACAGAGGTTCATATAGCTGGACAATGGATGAAAGAATTTCCTTTTTCCCAATCAAATACTACAGGTGAAACCTAAGGAGAGAGACCTCTTGCGTTTTGCTACATATTTCACCTGGTTTTTGCGCAAACCTTCTAAAATCAGAAGAGGAGAAGGTAACAGCTGCTGGTGAATCTTACGGGTCGTATTGTGATGGTACGTGAGACTTTTAATGTCGTGACGTTTCGCCCACAGGACATCTTGAGAGGTGTTCTACTGGGTCACGACTGTAGGTACTTCTACTTCCGTCAATACAATATAACAATTTGCTTTCTCGTAACAAATAAATCTTCAGGCCAATCACTAATATCGTTTCATGTTCCATATGATCGTACGTTCGCTAATAAACGTTGGTTTGGTATTGGAATGCTTTACAGCGATCAAGCCTACACTTGGTCGCCTATAGAATGCCATGAGAGACAAGCGAGTTTTGGGATGCGCATAATCGATATTTTCGGACTCTTGCGGGTTGGTATGGGGGAATTTACTCCGTTCGAGGTACGTCACTACTTTTGCACTGTCATTCAATAACTAGATAGCAGCGTAATGTTCAGCTCGTCCTGACTCGTCGTTTGGATTGGCGCTCACGTTTCACCGAGAAAGGGAGTTCGATTTCCGTCAGCGAGCCGCGACCTGAGTAGAGAGGTCCGATACCCTATGCGGACCTCCTGCTGAGGACTTCCTGCCCACAGCCGTCTAACGCTGGGCACCCCGCTAGCAGGCTTCCTGTGTCACGCAGCGAGCTAACTGCTAACTGGACTGGACACGATTCACTGCTCCCTAACACAGACTTCAAAAATTATACCTCCCACTGTATCCCTCTTCTACTTCGACAGCGGCATCGACCATTCGGCTGGCCAGCAGCTCTATATGCAACTTAATGTAGGCAAAACATTTACGCAAAAATTTATATAGTTGCAAGTGACAAACGATTTTTACCCTCCACGCTGCCCTCCAATACTAAATTTGTGATCCCTTGATGCCTCAGAACATGTCCTACCAACCGGTCCCTTCTTCTAGTCAAGTTGTGCAACAAACTTCTCTTCTCCCCAATCCTATTCAATACTTCCTCATTAGTTACGTGATCTACCCATCTTATCTTTAGCATTCTTCTGTAGCACCACATTTCGAAAGCTTCTATTCTCTTCTTGTCCAAACTGGTTATCGTCCATGTTTCACTTCCATACATGGCTACACTCCATACAAATACTTTCAGAAACGACTTCCTGACACTTAAATCTATACTCGATGTTAACAAATTTCTCTTCTTCAGAAACGATTTCCTTGCCATTGCCAGTCTACATTTTATATCCTCTCTACTTCGACCATCATCAGTTATTTTACTCCCTAAATAGCAAAACTCCTTTACTACTTTAAGTGTCTCATTTTCTAATCTAATCCCCTCAGCATCACCCGATTTAATTTGACTACATTCCATTATCCTCGTTTTGCTTTTGTTGATGTTAATCTTATATCCTCCTTTCCAGCCACTGTCCATTCCGTTCAACTGCTCTTCCAAGTCCTTTGCTGTCTCTGACAGAATTACAATGTCATCGGCAAACCTCAAAGTTTTTACTTCTTCTCCATGAATTTTAATACCTACTCCGAATTTTTCTTTTGTTTCCTTTAATGCTTGCTCAATATACAGATTGAATAACATCGGGGAGAGGCTACAACCCTGTCTCACTCCTTTCCCAACCACTGCTTCCCTTTCATGCCCCTCGACTCTTATAATTGCCATCTGGTTGCTGTACAAATTGTAAATAGCCTTTCGCTCCCTGTATTTTACCCCTGCCACCTTCAGAATTTGAAAGAGAGTATTCCAGTTAACGTTGTCAAAAGCTTTCTCTAAGTCTACAAATGCTAGAAACGTAGGTTTGCCTTTTCTTAATCTTTCTTCTAAGATAAGTCGTAAGGTTAGTATTGCCTCACGTGTTCCAACATTTCTACGGAATCCAAACTGATCTTCCCCGAGGTCCGCTTCTATCAGTTTTTCCATTCGTCTGTAAAGAATTCGCGTTAGTATTTTGCAGCTGTGACTTATTAAACTGATAGTTCGGTAATTTTCACATCTGTCAACACCTGCTTTCTTTGGTATTGGAATTATTATATTCTTCTTGAAGTCTGTGGGTATTTCGCCTGTCTCATACATCTTGCTTACCAGATGGTACAGTTTTGTCATGACTGGCTCTCCCAAGGTCATCAGTAGTTCTAATGGAATGTTGTCTACTCCCGGGGCCTTGTTTCGACTCAGGTCTTTCAGTGCTCTGTCAAACTCTTCACGCAGTATCGTATCTCCCATTTCGTCTTCATCTACATCCTCTTCCATTTCCATAATATTGTCCTCAAGTACATCGCCCTTGTATAAACCCTCTATATACTCCTTCCACCTTTCTGCCTTCCCTTCTTTGCTTAGAACTGGGTTGCCATCAGAACTCTTGAGCTCTTGAGCTCGGTAAGAGGGTATGAATACACAATTTTAGGTGCTCCTCAAAAACCTGTAATAACGATTTAGAAACTCATATTTGTATGTATTTTAACAGTAAAGAACATTCCTTATGTTTGACAGCCATAACAATAAAAAAACCACTGATGGTGCTGCAACTGCAGTGAAACATGTCTGGAACAAAACCAAAGTAGTGTTTCGCTAAAGGCGGACCCCACTCAAAAACATATGTTATTGTTAAAGCAAACACGGACAAAAGAGCTTCAACATCAAGATGACTAACTCCTTTATTTCGGTATACTTATTGATTCCTATATTACGTATAGCTTGTCTCAATAATGACAGCCAGATCTTCTGCTCAGTTCTTCCACCGTATCTCTCCTTCTAGATCGTTTATAATGAAATGATTGTAGTGGGTTTGATTACCAATCCGTTCTTGTCATCTCCGTTCTTCTGTTTCCCTTAACAACATTTCTCCACCAAGTCGCCGGCCGGAGTGGCCAGTCGGTTCTAGGCGCTACAGTCTGGAGCCGCGCGACCGCTACAGTCGCAGTTTCGAATCCTGTCCCGAGCATGGATGTGTCCTTAGGTTAGTTATGTTTAAGTAGTTCTAAGTTCTAGGGGACTGATGACCTAAGAAGTTAAGTTCCATAGTGCTCAGAGCCATTTGAACCATTTTTTTCCACCAAGTCTTTGGACAACAGCCTACTTTATGGTTCTCTCCACTCATTTCAACAGGTGTCACCGACGTCGTATCCCTAACGTTTTAAGATATTTAATTTTCTTCTTGCTTACGGTGTATGTTCCACGCCCATAAATTACTCTGCTACAGACCCAACTTTTAACCACTTCTTAGCTCATTTCAATTCTTACGTTTTTTGGGGAAAACATTTTCCGCTTATTCATAAACACTACCCTTGACTATAGAATTCTTTGTTTTATATTTTCTGTTGCTTCCATCTTCAGTTGTCTTACCACCTTAATTTTGTTTACTCACATTTGTTTCATACTACGTACTCTAATTTTACTATCCTTTTCCGATTTCTTGGAGCACACATTCCTTGGAGCATATTTTTGGTCTCTTAGCCACGTTCCGGGAATATGTTAAATACCTCACATGCGGTTGGAGACACTGAAACAAGCTTCCCGGGAACGGATAGTGAGCTACGCTGCTTCAGTAAATCCGTATTCTTGTTTCAGTTTTGTTTGTAGACTGAGTTGTCATTTCCTCTGGCTTTACTGAATTGTTCTCATCATTTATAACATGAATTCATACCATGATGTCGAATAAAAACTCCTTGTGTACAATTGGCAGAAGACAGAATGAGAGTGGCAGTAGATACATCGGATTCTGCCGCCTACAAGAATGGAAATTAAATGTTAGAGTAACATGTCTAAAGTAGTTCAAGATAATTGAGATAGCTAAGTTCATCAACTAAGTAAGTTGTGTAGGCTGTAGCTACTACTCAATATGTAATTACATACTTAATAAATACTACGACGTTCGTAATTCACGTTATTGGGGAGAAATGAGTTTTAATGTGAAATATTGTTCCAGAGATGCATTATACAGGGTGTCCGAAAAGACTTTCCCTGATTACATAAATTGATAACTCAGGCTAGAAGTAAGATACAAATATGAAGCTTGTGTCGAATTGTTTACAACTATCAAAGTTTTTTTTCTGTTTTAGGTTCGCAGTACGAAAGTAGTGGATGAGGTGCAGTGCCTAAGCCATGTTAAGCAATCAGGAGAAGGCACAGTGTGTCCTGTGGTACCATTAGACACGATCACCAACCACAGTGCAGAGACATTTCCAGGCAACATTTGGAAGGAATCCACCTGATGTCAAGAGCATTAAAGCCTGGTATCAGAGGTTCAAGAACACAGGATCGGTTGCTGACCTTCCGAGGTCTGGTCGACCAAGAACCTCAGCAGTCAGGGTGGAAGCTCTAAGGCAGTCTTTTCTGCGAAGTCCGAAGAAATCGGTGCGCAGGGCCTCACGTGAATTACAGATGACAAAAAGATCTCTCCATGACATTTTAAACAAACGTTAATTGTTTCGTGCTCACAAAGTGGAAATCGTTCAGGCCTTGTTGCCCAATGACAGTACACGTCGATGTGACTTTGCGGTCGAAATGCTATCACGTAATGAGGACGATGATGGTTATCTCAGACGAATTGCCTTTTTCGACGAAGCGACCTTTTTTGTCAGTGGAGTAGTGAATCGCCATAATGTGCGCATTTGCGGTTCACAACCCCCTGGCGAGGTCATGGAGTGCACCAGAGGCAGTCCAAAGGTGAATGTTTGGTGCGCGCTATTACACGATCGAATTATGGGGCCATTCTTCTTCGCTGAGGCTACGATCACATCTGCAGTGTATCTGGACATGTTGCAACTGTATGCTGTTCCTCAGCTGCTTCAATATCACCCCAATGTCTTGTTTCAGCAAACCAGTTTGGACGTCCGTGTCTATCTCGATATGACCTTTCCTGGGCGATGGATTGGTCGCGATGGGCCAACGGTTTGGCCTCCACGCTCTCCTGACATAACCCCATTAGACTTCTTTTTATGGGGTTATGTCAAGGACGAGGTCTACCGAACACGTGTACCAGATCTTGAAAACCTGCGGCAACGGATAACAACAGACGTTGAATCGATCCCTCCAGTGATGCTGGCTAATGTGTGGACAGAAATTGAATATCGCCTAGATGTGCTACGTGCTACCAAGGGTGCTCATATGGAAGTTTACTGGTGTGTGAAAAAAAAATTTGATAGTTTGCAAACAATTAGACACCAGTTTCATATTTGTATCTTACTTCTAGCCTGAGTTATCAATTTATGTAATCAGGGAAAGACTTTTCGGACACCCTGTATTAAACGGAAATCTCTTCGACAACAACAAAACAGCTTCATACAGGCAGCTCTTGAAACGAGACAAACAAATATTTCATAATCGTTTTACACTAAAATTTTCGTCGCAAGCCGAAAAGTAATTTTCGATTCAGTGCGATACGAATCGGCGACCACAGAACGCTACTTCTGTTTCCACAGCCGTACGAGTGCAGGAACTCATTAACATGGAGTAACACGCGTAGCCGCTTAAAGCCATGTCGAGAGTCCGTTATCAACAGAGAGCTTGTTTGTTCTCTGCAGCGTAATAAAATATGTGCGCGCACGCAGCATGTCGTGCACCGCGGCTGGACCACACTACCTTAATTACCGGACAGTATTCACATCGAAAGACCGGAATGCACGCAAGTACAAGCGGGCCCTCTAAATCAGCTACGTTTTTTTCAATTCGATTGTCTGAAATAACTTTCGTGCAGTAGCGTTTCAGCGTAAAGTAAGTTGCAACCGGAAATTCACCTTTCAAGTTAATTCGACGGCTCGCTCGCTTCTGGATAAAACTCGTTTTCGTTTAAACGAATGTTCCAGAATTATCCGCATGCTTGCAGTAGCGAAACGACGGTAGCCGCCAGTCCTGTTAATTGGGGTTGTTAAAACTTTTACAAACAGGCGCGTTTTGTTCTTCGATACGGTGTAATCCACAGCGGACAGATTTTTGAAAGGGAAAACTGAGCGCTCATTATTTTTAGCCCCATTGTATAAATGTCAGCATCGCAAAATTTCATTGAGTCTGTTTGTTTTGTCATAATTGTAAAATAAATCCAGTTTAAAAACCGATTTTTGTTTAACCTTGTCCGTGCCGACAGGTACATCCATCTAGGTCGTGACATTAGATTGATGGAAGCGGAAGGTATCGGAACAATTTTATCTTAAAATTATTTGAATACGATGGAAATAGTGTAATATCAGTGTCACGCTTGTGACTGGATAGTTGTAAACGTTGCAGAATGAATGGAAAGAGTCGTAACACAAGCGCGAAGTATTCGAAGGAGGTTCCGTCGTCCGCCGCTAGATGACAGCACGGTGTGGCTCCCGTTCACTTGATCGTCCGCTGTTCCATTGAGAAGTCGCTGAAGCTATCCTTTGCATTACTTCAGTTTCTCTACACTATAGTTCCACATCCATTCTAAAATAGCATCGTTACGAGGAGAAACAATTGTTTTGTTCTCATACTGATTACATCGTTAACATGTCAAAGACTTTTTACCGCAAGTAATGTAGGCGCTTTAATAATACATACGGAAGCATGGAGCAGAAAATACCCTTTGATTCCCATTCCAGATGGCTCGCTGTGAAACTGTTATGCGCCTTGACGGAAAGGGCATATAACATAGATTTAAATAGTGTATAACGCTGGTTTAGATGGAAAAGCCGTCGACTCGTCATCGAAAGCACGTAATACATTAAGTCACTCTATCATTCATTCATTCCGTCATTCGTGTATCACCGTTTCCATCACGAAAGATAAACTTTATAGAGTTAGAACAGATCATGGCCTTTATAACAGCTACGCAAACTGTATTAGCTATTTATTATTATTCATCTGGCTTACTGTATTTGAGGTGAGAATAACAAAACACAACTAAGAGAGTAGCTGCTGCTTTGGGAAAATGTTTATCTAATACTTTATGTACAGTGCACTGTTATTTGTCATGCTACTGATAAAGATTTACCCGTCTTTCTATGTAATAAATAGCTGCAGAAGAGCTTATATGGCGATTTGTTTGTTTTCACAACATAACGGAAGTTTCTTTCTCCTTACTAGTAAATTACAAAGCAGACAGCAGGAAACCTAATGAATGAATTTGTAAAACTCATACTCCAACAGTCTATGGATGACTAAGAAGATTCTTATCTTAGATGGATTTTGACATCTTTGTAAAAGAATGCCAGACATTTGCCACGCCGGACATTTGCCACATTGGCCCCTTCCCCAGGTAGCGGTCCCTCAGGTAAGCGACGCCCTTCCTCGTACTACTTCTGTCCGCTTTTAAAACGCCGTCTCCACATCTTACTCGATACAACGAGTACGTAAGCGACCTTCTTCTTCGACATCTTGGCCAATTACAGAGCTTCTTCTCCGAAATGGAAATATTTATAACTTTTGGGAAACGAAAGCAATACCGACGATTATGTCAGTATGTAATTACTTCTGCCAAGTATAAACATAGATCCCTCTGTCTGTACGGTAGCTTCCTTTCACGCTTACTGATTGAGATAGAAACAGTCCATCGCCATGGGAGCAACAAGAAATGAACGATGTAAAGAGAACGCAAATGTACGCTAATCATTTATTTTTTATCACTGCATTTGTGCCTACTTTAATTACTACAAATGCATGCCCAAAAGACAATAAGGAACGAAGAAATGGGTATGTGAATGTTTGAAAAGAAGAACGACATACTCCATATCAATTTACTCTCTAAAATGCGATATCCCTTGCGGCGAAACATTAGTTAATAAAGTGTAGCGGGACAATGTTCAAAACATGACTGAAAACACGTTCACTAAATAGAGATAAGAACATCTATGACTGACATGTCATCTAAAGTCGACGTACAATGTTAAAGTGTTAGAAATAAGGAAACGAAGTAATACAGAATGCTATGCTTGTAACGTACGTTGTTGTTCTACATTGTTTAGCTGTGGTATTTACAGAGTCACAGAGAAAGCGTCCTAGGTCTCGGAGGGAAAAGCCGTAATTGTAATGATCTGCACTACAACAGAATAAAAGAAGCACAACTTAAGGAAAAATAATGTAATGTGTGTTCCAGCTCACAAGCGATATTGAAGCAAATAGTTCCTGTGACTTAGTATGGGCAGAGGTTATATTCGACAACCGGAATAAATTAATAACTGGCTCCCTTTACCGACCCCCGGTCTCAGATGAAACAGTTGCTCAAAAACTCAAAGAAATCGTGAGTCTCATCACAAATGGGTACCCTACTCATACAATTATAGTTGGCAGTGACTTCAATCTACCTGCCGTATGTTGACAAAAATACGTTTCCAGACACTATTGTAGATAGAAAACAACTTCTGTAATTGTTCTAAATGCTTTTTTTAAAAATTATTTTGAACAATTAGTTCACGAGGCCATTCAAATTGTAAATGGTTACGAAAACACACTTGACCCCTTAGCCACAAATAATCCTGAGCATCACGGCGGATACAGGGATTAGTGAAAACAGTCGTAGCGAGGCTCAATTTCGTAACAAAGATTTTCAACTAAACTAAACGCGAAATATATTTATTTATTAAAGCAACTAAAAATTCGATTGACGTCTTTCTAAGAGACAGTCTCCAATCCTTCCAAACTATGTAAGTGAAGACCATATGTGGCTTAAGTTCAAAGAAATAGTATCAACAGCACTCGAGAGATTCATACCAAATAAATTAATAAGAGACGGAACTGATCCCCCATGGTACACAAAACAGACATAAAGCTGCTGCGGGAGCACCGAAAAAGGCACGTATAATTTAGACGAACGCAAAATCTTCAAGATTGGCGAAGTTTTACTGAGGCTCGAAATTTGTTGCGGATTTCAATGCGAGATGCATTTAATAGTTTCCATAACGATACTCTCTCTAGAAATGTGGCGGAAAATCCAAAGAGATTCTGGTTCTATGTTAGGTAAACCAGCGGAATGGTTCAGTAAGCGATGAGGAGGAAGAGGAGGAGGGGGAGACAAGGGACCCAACCCTTCGGAGCAGGTACAATCGTGGCAAATGTCCTCACACCTTGTAAAATAACTCACTGCCCCGAAAACTGAGGACAATACTGTGTGAGGCACCATCTAAATTATTATCTTATCGTTAACAAAACAGCAGAAACAAAAATTTATTAAGCAGTAAGAAAAGATGGAAGACGGCTACACACTAGTCTAAATGCTGAGACTTTAACAGAAAGGTTACCCATCTATTTAGAAGGGTGCCTTAGCGCAAAAGCTCTAATCTTCTCATTTCTCGAAATACCACATGAAAATTTTAGCAGAAAGAAAGACGCAATATTTGGGTACGAAAGTGTAGACGGGATGGAATGAAATCCGCCAACGTTTGGAGACTGTCCTTGGGTAATGACTTGGGACGACGCTACGGAAGCTCTGAACTACGAACGAAAGGAACGTTTCATTGAGATATGCAGGAATGAAACCGCATCAATCGATACAAGTCATTAAACAACGAAAACTAATCAACATCACGTAATAGGTAGGTTATTACACTGCAATCTAATACATAAAAACGAAGATTTGTTTGTTTCTTTGTTTGTTCGTCTGCTGTGCTTTCCTACAGCATTCATCCGATTACGATGAAACTTCGGCGAGTTGTAACGTGAGCGCCCGCGATGGGTTCTGGGGTGGGGGTGAGAAACCACAACATGTGTATTCGATAACTGCTGATACCTGTAGTTCTAGAGGACGCCAGGGTCATTGGTGACAGTCCCAATGACGTTACAGCCCTACAGGGGACTGGAGGAAGTGGGAAAGGGGGCGAGTGGAAAAGACGGGGGGAGGGTTGGAACGACAGTGACACATTAACGTATCTCTGTAACGCCTGAAGCAATTTCTTCGAACGTATCTCTTGCTCTCGAAAAAATTTGTGTGACCGTCACACGCCCCAAGTACTCTTATGGCAGAAGGCGGGGGTGGGGAGGTGTAACATAAAAAGTATAACCTCGGAACGCGTAGAGCAATTTAACAAGATTTGGCATCTATATCACTCATTATTTGTATTAAAATATTGTGGGAGTGATAAACCAAAGTCAAAGGCTAATAAATGTTTATTTGCAACTTGTCGGCTGATTTTTCAACCTCTTCGAACCTCTAGTAACCCTAAGAGTGAAGGCAGGGATGAGAAGGGATATGTAAAAATGTTTGACAACAATCAGTTGTTATTTCTTTCGCGTATCTAGTTCACTTCTAATAGTTTAAAAGTGTGAAACGAAAATCGTGTTGTTCGATGCGTCAACTAGGTCGCGAGAATGAGCACCGCACCAAGCAGATAACTCTGTCAGTATGTTTTGCGGGCAAAGATTATGCCATATAGATGGACTAGGAAAAAATTTAACATCCAGTTGACAGCAAGATGATCAGAAACACAGGACAAACTCGCAATGGAAAAGGAAATAGACCGTGCCCATCCGAATGAACCAGCACGGTTGTTGCCTTTCTCTATTAAGGCAACCTCGAAAAATAGATGGATGGCGGAGAGACGAACCTCCCTCCGTCCTTTCGAACTCGAGACCGCCGGCCGGAGTGGCCGTGCGGTGCTAGGTGCTGCAGTCTGGAGCCGAGCGACCGCTACGGTCGCAGGTTCGAATCCTGCCTCGGGTATGGATGTGTGTGATGTCCTTAGGTTAGTTACGTTTAATTAGTTTTAAGTTCTAAGCGACTGATGACCTCAGAAGTTAAGTCGCATAGTGCTCAGAGCCATTTGAACCATTTTTTTTTAACTCGAGTCCAGTGTGCTAACAACCGCTCCAGCTCCCTGAGTTCATTCACCGAGGCGATATTCACAGTATTTTTATTTCTTTATTTGTTTATTTATTTATTTTTTACAATTCCAGCCTATTACTTGGATACCTAAAACCGGCCCACACATTTATGTCCTCGGTGGTTATAATTAAAATGCAGCTATTCACAGCGGTAAAGTATTGACCATAATCATCATCGTATGGCAATGAAACGTGGAAGATATTGTAATGTGTTAACGCGGAACCAATTCAAGCTCGAAAAACATTACTTCCAGTTTTGGCTGCCAGGTGCAAATCTGGCGCTGTAAATGCAAGAAAGACGTCTAGAAATGTTGTAATGTTGTTGCATTAATTTGAGGTGTAAGCGCCCGCATCTCGTGGTCGTGCGGTAGCGTTCTCGCTTCCCACACCCGGGTTCCCGGGTTCGATTCCCGGCGGGGTCAGGGATGGCTGGGTGTTGTGTGCTGTCCTTAGGTTAGTTAGGTTTAAGTAGTTCTAAGTTCTATGGGACTGATGACCATAGATGTTAAGTCCCATAGTGCTCAGAGCCATTTGAACCATTTTGAGGTGTAAGCGGTGCTGATATTCAAGATAATAAAAGCGGGTTAAAATCTGTGAGCTGTCTGGGGAAGTTAACCTTGCATTACTGAGCAACTGCTTCACCATGTATCCAGTCTAGCTTACCAAATTCCCAACCAGACTAACATTAATTATAATCTTTTAACAGTCATACGACAACCGGTGATATATAAATAAAAAGAAATAAATCAGTTTATATTTGGAAATTTATTTTAACATTGATCATTAAAATTTCAGCATATTACACTTGAGTCATAACTAAGCTTGTGCCTTATTTAGGACTGTGAAAATGTGAGTTTGTAATCTTAAGGAACACATTAAATATGGAGCCAAGATTGGGAGACTGCATACAACACTGCATTCATAAAATAACACACGAAGAACGTTGAAACATATGCAAGAGGAAATTAACCACAACCAACCGATTCAATTTTCACCAAAAGAAGTTACGTTCGTAGCGCAATCCTGTCCGTCATGTAATTACCACACACTGGTATACTAAATTCATACTAACTCTCTGTGAAATCTTCCCGAATAGAATAGGTGAGGGCTACTTTGATGATTACACCACATGCTTCACGTGGTCAACTTGGTTTACACAAAAAGTGTAACTCCACTATAATTTTGATAATTAAAATAAATTAGATCGAAAAGCAATTTACAAAAGAAAAACCTCGAACTGGTTACTATCGTCTTACTATTAACCTGATGGGACAAACAATTGTATAAGCACGTGGTACTGGTCTCAAAAGGACACCCCACGTGGCTTGAACATAAAGAAAAGTTGCTATATTGAAAAATATTGTCAAGACGAGACGTTATAATCTCACGCACATTCGCATTTAAGATTGGTGAACTTAGTTACAGTTACTGATCAACACGTGGTTCCACTTTACTCACAAAGTAGTGACAAAGCAACTACTGGAAGATATTCTGAACTTCACTCTCGAAATACACTGCGTTGCAATTTAAGATAACATTAGATGTTTTAGAGCTAAACCTGAAATAAAGGTGATTAAATTTTCAGTTAGGCTGTACTTAACAAATCCATTGTCCTACGGACTTACCAGACACGCGCTTAGCCGGAGATCTTACCACTTCAGACGCTCGCCGCGGACAGACTGACCTGCGCTCCTACCGAGCGTGCTTCCCAGATACAAACGGAAGTGACCAGAGAGACAGCTTCCTATGCCAACATGACAAAGGACGGACAGGACGACACTAAGAATAGAAACTTCTCTGCTTTTAGAAAGCGTAGCTACCTGTTCCGACGTTGGTCCTACTGTTCTCTAGCAGACAGGCTTGTCTGCTACCCTCAAGCATGCAACTAGAAATACATTTGCTCATTCATCGTCTCACACAGAAGGGAAGGGGGATGACAGTATCTTATCATATACAGTATAAAAGAAAGCGGATGTAGGTTCCGTATGAGACTGTGTGACATGAATTACATATAAACTGTGTTTTAAAGTGTAGTAGTGTGACAGATCGTTCTTGTTTATGTGTAAAAGTAACACGTTTCACTGCTCAGTCTCCTCCCAGATAGTCAGAAACACCACAGTAAATTTAGAAGAGGAATTTATGCCGTAAATGACAACAGATTTAAGATATTAACATGAAAGGAATCCAACAGAGACCTTTCAATGTTTCCATATGTAATGGATCAGGAACGGGACTTGGACAGAGGAGGTCAAACTTAAAGTCGATTTTATTGTTAAATACCGCTTAAACTCCTTCTTCACTGTGAGGACTGGAGACGTTGCCGAGATGCAGCATCCTTAAAACGACGTGGTCAACAGTTGCTCGCAGTAGTTCCGGTGGAATCAGAGCAACTGGCCTCCAGATCAGGTAGATGCCGAACATGTCTCTCGCAAACGCGTTATTTTAGGTACACTTGAAAGGGTCCTGTAGCCACCTTTCATTAGTCCGGTAGCCCATTTTCACTAGCATTTCTCCTTCTTTTTTTTTGTTTCTCTTTCCTCATAACTCTCATAATGGTGCGATTGAATTAATGTGGTTGTGTGTTACGTTGCTAGACGGTGGCTTATTCTGCTGCAGAAAGTCTGCGATAGTCATACCGATTCAGCAGCAGTTGTACAGAGTAGCCGACTCTCGTAGTGGTCAAGTACGTAAAGAGGTTTGCGCTACTTGTGAGAAATCCACCTGCGTTAGGTTGGTGGCGGGAAGGGCATCTTGTGGGTTTTCCGGGCCACGCGGAGCGTGGAAGAGGCTGGAGAAGCAAAAGGTAGGCAGTCTGCCGCCGGTACGGGAAGCGTCCACAGCTGTGCTCCAGTCGAAGAAGGGTGAGTTAGACTGACCGCGTGGCGCGTTGTTACTTGGCGAGGGGAGAGCTGTTAGCCTTTGGTCTCGCTTTTCAAATCTGGAAGATTGCTTTGCCTTGTCGCGGCAAGGAATGCAAAACTTTGGCAGATTTTTCTTTTAGTAAATTTCTATAGCAGACTTGGATCCACCGGAAGAGCGCCACAAAAAGGTGTCGATAAGAAGTGAGCACTCGCTTCTGTATGAATGTCTGTTTGCCTTCAGCTGTGCCTGTATAAGCTTTCATTTTTCTAAATATTAATAGCTTTGCCTTCTCGTAAATTTGCCTTGCTTTATGTATCTTTTGTCCATGAGGAGCCGACCACGTGGTTGAACATTAAAGTTTGTTGGGCTACCGTCATCACTAACTGTCCGGTCTCATGTTTGTTTATAGAATGTTAACTGTTCATGTTTGTGTGATGAGATAT
Source organism: Schistocerca nitens (assembly GCF_023898315.1). Taxonomy (NCBI): domain Eukaryota; kingdom Metazoa; phylum Arthropoda; class Insecta; order Orthoptera; family Acrididae; genus Schistocerca; species Schistocerca nitens. The sequence continues at coordinate 229,369,213 of NC_064614.1, read as the reverse complement.
TGTTGCAACTTAGCCACGATACCTAGAAATTGCGCCTCCACAAACCACGTGGGCACGTGGGTGTACTGCGAAACGTGTACCGTTTCACAAGTTATTGCGATCAGTTATCAGGCAACAGAAGTTCTACGAATGATTCACACCAACTATTTTAGGTGTAGATTATAACGGTGTATGTTTCGATGCTTTTCTTTAATGTTTTAGGAATAAATGTTATCAGGAATTGTGTACATGCCTCACATCCATATCTTAGGAATAAATGATTTTATACACAATTTTCTCTTGCATTCCGAGGTTACGTTTCTGCACCTAAGCCACTCACCTCGTAGCTTTCCTGTTAGCACGTCCAACGCGTTTCCTTACGCACAGGTCCAGTGATTAGTTTCCCCTTTTATTTTAAAACAAATGCTTTAGATTAAGTCTTATTTTCAGGTGTGTTGCTGGGAGCTGATCTTCTGCACAGTGTTCATGCATGTACTATTTTATTTTCAATGGTTGATTCTCGTGGACAGTGCACGGGAAATACCATTAATTACATCGCATCCCCTATGAGCGATATCACGACGTACGTATTTTTATGAGTTTTTGGTCCGTGATCAAATTAATTTATTTTCCGACTCGGCCAAACCTTTGATTAGTTGTATGGTTAGAGTCGGTGGCGATCCTACTCTTTTCACGTTAATTTCACAATCAATAAGCAGTTTCATTTCCACTCTTAACGTAATAACCCGCAGAAACAGGCTAGTTACACACTCAGAGCCAAAAGCCATTTGGATACATGATCAAGCGATTTTACATGGCAGTGCATCTGGAAAACCTCTGGCGAAAACACGTTCGCGAAAGGTTGCCTTAAGCAGATCTTTCACTGGGGGAGTGGCGTGAGGTATTGCCCCATAGGTGCTCTGATTCAGGGCAGGAATCACGTACTGTGCAAGGAAGACTCGATAACGTGCAGACGTCAAGTTCTTCAATGAAGAATGGACCGAGAATAAACGTGCTTCTCAATCCACGCCACTCTCTCACATAAGGCAAGTGCAAAGATGATTTAACAGTACCCCAAATTCGGAAGTTACGTCTATTCACTAGACCCTGTAGTGCAAAATGTGCCTCGTCACTCCATAGATTCGTGCCAGAAACCAAAGAGCGGATTCGTCCTCCTAAGTGAGTTCGTGTTTTCATCTCCTCCTCGACACCAATATGCTTTCATCCTGAAAGTTTATCGTGCTCAACTTCTAAACTCGTGCTTGGAAGTGTTTGATTCGTATCTGAGAAATTGGTAAATTTTATTTTGATATTGAAATACGTAAATCTCAGTGCAGGGCAACCGAACTGTATTGAAATTAAATATTGAACGGAAGTATATGAAGCTGAAGCTACACCATGCGTACATCAGACAATTCACCTGCGAGATAGCAATCGGTTTTCAATGAAATTTACATATGATACCTGACTGCAAAAGAAAATGTTGGCCTCGAATATTGTTACTCTTTATCTTTTGCCTTGCAAACAATCACTGTACCGGAAATGTTACTGTAATTACAGAGCAAATGAACATATAAATTAAAGCATCTGACTTTCTGATAAACTGCTTGAAAACTTAAAAGATAGCACTTTTCTGAAATCTTTCACTGATATGAAACTTCTGAACTGATGTGATATTGTCAGAAATATATTGCTCTAATTTTGATGATAATTTGATTTGTAGGCCTACCTGTGCGAACGGAACGCCCGTCTGTTCTGTAACCTTTTACTGTTAAGGTAATGATGAAACTGTCAAAATCAAATTTCATTTATGGTACTTGCGATGTGCAGTGCAAGACGGTATCTTGTCACTTTTCATAACAATGCTTCTGCAGCACACAACTCGCAGCTGCAATGCGATTATACAAACACATTTATAAAGGTAGAGAAAGAAAAATGAGGCACTAAACTTAACAACTGATAAATGAGAACAAAGACTCCAAGTGTGACTATGCTTCATTAAGCCATAACAACAATCCACCCTTTCATAAAGTTCTCATAACTAGACAAATCAGCAAAATATTTCTTAACAATTTTGCTGTGTACGGCTGCTTAGCTTGTCACTTATTTCTAATACAAGACAAAACTGTATGTTTCTTTATAAATTTTCTACACGAAACTTCAATCATACGCAGTATTCTAACAATAAGAAACTACACAATTACAAATTTAAAAAACTTGATTACCTTATACATTGGCTTACACAGTTCCTCTATTAATACAATCCCACTTACTTAATATTTTTCATCAAAAGATATTACAAAATCCTTTTCAAATAATCCTACCCCCACTACACGGCAGGCCACTTCCATCCTTCTCAAACTAAGCACCTTGCCAGCTTGTCTAACATATACTACACACTGCTACTCTCTTCAGAGGAAGTAATCTCTGTGACCAATATATGCGGTCTCAAAAACAAACTTACAAAGAATATGGTTATGTCGATACTACAGAGGTTGAGTACATTTATCAACTCCTCAACTTCCTTTACGTCTTTGGCCAAAACGTCTTGAAAATCGTAATGGCAAATAAGATAGCCTCTTTTCCAGCCGAATGAATATGATGCTTCAGCTCCGTTAAACGTATTCATGTTAGGCCGCATGTATTTGCAGTTTATGCAGGGTGAGCTCAAATTCCAGTAACAAAATTTAGAGGGTTGCTTAGTGATACTTCGTTAATACTTAAGTGTGAGAGACTCGTGGTCCGCATTGGTTCGTTACAGAGTAACATTTCCTTTCATTTCTTACCTTTATCTATCTTTGTCTCTCTCTATTGCACTGAAAATTTTCGACGGTGGGTTTAGCATGCGGACTATATTTCTGCAGTCGGAGAATATCAAAGATATGTCGGAAGGTAAAGTCTGGCAGCATACAATGGCTTGCAGGACGCCAACACTTCCTGTAAATAAAAGAGGCTCTTTTGCTGATCAACAAAATAATCAGTTCGTGCTTAATGAAGTATGGGCAAAAGAATTAGCATTCCGACTTATTCATATCTTTACGTTTGGGTCCATTTATGTAGACGAGCACTTTAAGCTGGAGCTGTAATAACGAACAGTTTCTGAGACAAACTTTTGGACCGGCCGCTGTGGCCGATCGGTACTAGGCGCTTCAGTCCGGAACCGCGCTTATGCTACGGTCGCAGGTTCGTATCCTGCCTCGGACATGGATGTTTGTGATGTCCTTGGGTTTAAATAGTTCTAAGTCTAGGGGACTGATGCTCAGATGTTAACTCCCATAGTGCTTAGACACATTTGAACAAACATTTGGCGACACGTTTTTATATTTCAAACAAATAAAATGTACTGACATATTTCTCATCAGGACCCCAACGAAACACTATAATATTGACTATAGTAATAACTACTACGCACTTCTGTATAAAATAAATTCAAATAGTAATTTAACAAAAATAGAACAATTATTATAAAATATATGTTAAATACAGGTGGAACCAGAACACCATCGACAAACTTTCAGAAGTTGTTCAAGGATACCTTCTGAATATTTTGGTATAAGGAACCCATGGCCTCCGGCGGCTCGTTACATAGTAATTTTGTTATTACGATTTATTTAGTTTGTTACCGCTTACACTCTTGTTTTTGTGACAATACCTCCTCAACAATGAAGAAGCCTGCAACACGCAGTAACCAAAACGTGTAACACGCAACACAGTGTAACACAGCAAGCCTCAGACGAATCATATACACTTTTGTCACAGTGTGTTCAGTCCACTCTGTCCGCCTACAATGTAGCACGTAACAAATGCAGAACTGTTCCCTTTCGACCGCCGTAATCACGACAGGGTCCAAGATGACGCACCATCGACTGCCTTACACGCTCATGAATTCCAGTAGTTAGTTCACGGCCATGATAATCCTAGGAACCAGGCTCTGCACATCCCCCCAAAAGGAGGAGTCCGTTGGCGTCATGTCTGGTGACCGAGCTGGCCGTATATATTTTTTATTTTTATTTTATTTTATTTATTTATTTAACCTGAATCACCGCAACCAATTCACTGCCATCCTAATGAGATGGTCTCCTTATAACAAAATACTCTGAAAGTTCGTCAGCGTAACTCTGCTTCATCCTGTACAAACTATCTCGATAGGAAGTAAATGATTCCGCTCCCGTTACTGAGGAACAATGTTTTGCTGCAGATTCCTCAGAAGAACGGAAAAGGAACTGCTAGCTGTAATACTTGACATCAACTTATAAAATTCACTTGCCCATACAACTACATTTCTTGATAAATTACTAACTCACACGCAATCTGCTTGCCAATGCCTTTAGTTGCGCCTATTGTTCTTCGTCTCTAAATGCTGTGTATATAGCTGCACCTGTTTCTGTGTAGTCTACGTGTAATATATTTCTATTGTTTGCGAACTGCCCGCAAGAAAAGAGTGTGTTCTGTGGAACATTCTTCCCCGCATGTGCGTGTAGATGTCTGTCTCAGACTCACGAGGTTTAAGTGCGTGGGATAAGGTCCGTGTCTGGTTAAGAAGAGTACCATACCGCGGCTCGGAGCGAATTGTTTCATTCTCAACCGCTCCGTTATATCAGTGGGGAAGTCGTGCAATCTACGTCCCTTATCACTTGCAACCTACTCATCTTGCCATGTATCCACACACAAACTTTTAAGGTGACGTGTCGTCCGTATCGGTACACCAGCTATTAGTTCAAATGGCTCAAATGGCTCTGAGCACTATGGGACTCAACTGCTGTGGTCATAAGTCCCCTAGAACTTAGAACTACTTAAACCTAACTAACCTAAGGACATCACACACATCCATGCCCGAGGCAGGATTCGAACCTGCGACCGTAGCAGTCGCACGGTTCCGGACTGCGCGCCTAGAACCGCGAGACCACCGCGGCCGGCCACCAGCTATTAGTGTGTACCTTCTATAGTCTCCCCATCTTTAACCAGTACCTTGCAGCTCTGTATTTTATCGTGATATCTATGGGGCATATTCCGAACACCACACACACAGTGCCTCCATAGCGCTGGTGCCGAAGGCTCCACATAGCATACTTAGGACACTTCTCTGACTGATGCTTTGTTGGTGACCACGTTCAATCTGTGTGCCCATGTGCCAGCTGAAAAGCTGAGTGCTGATTCGAAGAGCGCACAGCGGTATGTCAGTATGACTGGTAAAGGTAGTCTGTACTGTCTTGAACCAGTGCCTGTAGTATTTTTCTGCATTGTCTGTTATTAGCCTCATGTGTTCATGGATATTCAATTGCCGGCCGGTGTGGCCGAGCGGTTCTAGGCGCTTCAGTCCGCTATGGTCGCAGGTTCGAATCCTGCCTCGGGCATGTATGTGTGCGATGTCCTTAGGTTAGTTAGGTTTAAGACGTTCTAAGTTCTAGGGGACTGATGACATAAGATGTTAAGTCCTGTAGTGCTCAGAGCCATTTGATATTCAATTTCTCACCTATGTGCATCGCAAAATAGCGCGTAACATGCGTTCGTTTGATTCCTTTGAAGTAATCCTTCAGTAATATTGTTTTCGGCTATCCTGAGGTTGTTGTTGTGACACCATTGTGTAATTGTTTGTAGCATTTCACTGACTTCCTGTTCTATCTCAGATAGGTACGTAGTTTGCAGTGACTACAAGTAATAAGTCATCTGCGTCGGCGACAATTCCATCTGACCTGTTACCCCCATCCAGAAGTCGCAGGAGGTATTCGATAGCTATGTCGCAGAAGATGGGGCCGCAGATCGACCCTTGAGGACAGATTTTGGTAATTCTTTTAATTACTTTGTGTCTGTCCCTCTGCTATTCGACTACTCGGTATTTACAGTAGTGTACAAAGCAGTTGTACAGTGATTGCGGTACCTCAGGATGTCTTAAACTTTGAAACACTGCAGGCCAGCAGAGGTTATCTAATGTCCCGGCAATGTCAATCATTATTGCTATGGCGTATTTCTGTGTTGTAGTATTAACAATGTGTAGGGCCTGGGTGATGGCATCATCTATTTATTTGCCAGTTTTGAAGCCGAATTTGTGTTGGCTCATATCCCTGAGAGCTCTGTTTGTTTGTAAGCGCATACACAGTAGCTTCTCCTGAATGCTTTGCCAGGGTGTTTATTAGGCATATTAGTCTGTTAATCTTTGGATCTGAAGGATCCCTGTCGGCTAATTTCTTAATAACTTCTGCTTTGGAGGTTTTCCACACTGTAGGTATCCTGCCCAGCCGTAAGGCACTTTCAGTAACGTTGTTAGGAATGGGGCGATCTGCGGTGCTAGTCTTTTCAGTGTTTCCGAGTGTATACAATCTGGTCCAGGTGCTTTCTTCTTTTTGAGCTCTGAGATTGCTAGCGTAACCTCTTCTTGCCCAAAAGGACAAGTGACAGTTGTAGTACTGTATGGTGTGAGTAGGTTTTCTCTTAGTGTTGTATGATATTGTGTTTCTGTATCGATGACGCTGTCAGGGAGCAGTTTATATAGCAGAAACTCAGTTGTATTCCTCCATCGCCTCGTCATGGTTCCGTCATCCTGCCTTAGCTTTCCCGCAACTAGTGGAGTTTTTATCTTCTCTGTCAGTATTTTATATGGTTCCCCAACATATTTTGCTCTCTTTGTATTGTTACAAATCGTTCCCATTGTTCTCTACACGAGTTGTATTGGGTCTGTCTGTATAAGTATTGTGCTTTTATATTAGGTAAAAGTCTTATGCGTCCATCTCCAAGTATCACCTTTTATATAATTTTCATTTGCGTCTGCCATCTTGTTTGAGACCCTTGAGTTCGTTGGTCCATGGTATTGGTGAGCGTTTTGTGATCTTTGCTGTTGGTATTGATGTGTTTAGTGTCTGTTGTATTACCTGTGTTAGCTTGTGTGCTTTATAATCGATACCTGCATCGATGTTTTCTAGATCGTGTTGTTGGATACTTTCCGTTTATATGTTCCAGTCTGTTTTGTGGAACAATACGTGTCTGGTGTGTGACTTGGTCGCTGTGTTCTGAGTGAGAGTTAGTGTGTATGTTATGACATTGTGGTCACTGCTGGTTATATTGTCGTGTACGGCCCACTTTGTTACTTACAACACTGCTGCATTATTTGCTACCGTAAAGTCGATATTACTGCTCGTACCATGGAACCCTGTTTCATTACATGTAATTGTGTTTCTTGTAGCAGATCGGTGATTATGCGTCATCTGTTCAGTCTGAGTTCCAGAGGGTCGATCTTGAATTAATGTCTGCACTTATCAATAATTTTTTACCTCTGGCATACATTGCTAGGTCTCTGAAATGGTCTGCGTACTGGTGGATTTGATGGATGTATTGGACGTACATGGATTCAGTCAGTGGTTATCTCTATGGTAACAAGATGTTAATTGTGTAACTGTTTTTCCTTAATTATGTTATAAGTTCTACCTTGGCAAGTTAGGTCACAGTACATCTCCCCAATTGAGAACGTTTAGACAGGCCCCTCCAACCAGATTGCAATTCTGACGATCTAACGCACCAGTTGGACACGATGTCCCTCAGAAGAACATCCTACAATTCTGTCAGTCAATGCCGAATCGGAATAATTGCTTGCAGAAGGGCCAGATGTGAACCAACACGTTACTGATTTGCTCAATTCGTGAAGCTCGTACTCTTGAATAAATCTTCCAATTTTCTCTGGAAGTATGACCATTTGCTTATCTGCACACGTATATCAAACCTACGGATGTTTGTCCCATTCGGGCAATTCATTCGTAACGCGTCGCCTTTTCTGCCTTAGCGTGAGAGAGAGAGACCGTATGGCATTGTTGGCCGGGAGGCCCCACTCGGGGAGTTCGGCCGCCGTATTGCAAGTCCTTTCTAGGTGACGCCACATAGGCAGCTTGCGAGTCAGTGATGCTGAAAATGAAGATAAAGGACACACAACACCCAGTCCCCTGCCAGGAATCGCACCCGGGCCCCCTACGTGGTAGAGTAACGCTACCGCTACGCTACGGAGGCGGACTGTCTTAAAGTGTACTTGCTGTATCCTCGATACGTACTCATACCCTGTAATAAGACAAGTGATCTATAAGACAAGAAATGAATTTTTCCGACGATGGTATGTCATGTAGACAGGCAGGTCAGGTATACTGTAACATTTCAGCAGGAATCTGAAATTCGGGGATGGCGATTGCTCTTTCAACACGATCGAGCACCTGTTCATATTGCACGGTCTGTGGCGGAGTGGTTACACGACAATAACATCCCTGTAATGGACTGGCCTGCACAGAGTCCTGACCTGAATCCTATAGAACACCTTTGGGATATTTTGGAACGCCGACTTCGTGCCAGGCCTCACCGACCGACATCGATACCTGTCCTCAGTGCAGCACTCGGTGAAGAATGGGTTGCCATTCCCCAAGAAACTTTCCAGCACCAGATTGAAAGTATGCCTGAGTGAGTGGAAGCTGTCATCAAGGCTAAGGGCGGGTCAACACCTAATTGAATTCCAGCGTTACCGATGGAGGGCGCCACGAACTTGTAAGTCATTTTCATCCATGTGTCCGGATACTTTTGATCACATAGTATAGTTGCAGCAGAACTACCTTCAACCACACACAGTAAACTGGCTTGCCTAGGGTATAGTTGTAGATCTAGAAGTACTGCACTTGCCAGAAAACTTGCCTGTAACTACACTCTCTGACAAAACAGTTGAGCACGCAACGTTATAGCGGTAAAAATTAAATAAATTTAAACATGGGTCTGTTTCTGTTCATCTAGGGGCAGATTTTTTTACCTAAAACGCGCCACTTTAATTTAAAATAAAACTATAGGACGGATACTGGTAACTGGTCAGAATTGCTAATTGCTAGGTTGAGACAAAGATGTGGATTTTAAATCACTAACGCAACTACAAGTGTAAATTTTCACGAATCAAATCTATTGTCCACTCAACACCCGTTACCGTTTTCATGTGATCAACAAATGCTGATGTGCAGCGCTAAATGACTTGATTCGAGCCCACACCGGTGGATAACAACGCACCATAAATTAAATAAATTAATACTCTAACTCGAAAAACTCCCGATTGTGTTCACATCTACGAATTACATAAAATACCCTTATTCAAAGCTAGGTAACCGACACAACGATATACTGTCCTGCCGGTCGATTAGGCATGGAATTAGATGTCTGCGCACAGGTCATGTAATTCACCTATTTTTTTTTTTTTTTTTTTTTTTCTACTGACCTGTTTGATGCGGCCGGCCACGAATTCCTTTCCTGTGCTAACCTCTTCATCTCAGAGTAGCACTTGCAACCTACGTCCTCAATTATTTGCTTGACGTATTCCAATCTCTGTCTTCCTCTACAGTTTTTACCCTCTACAGCTCCCTCTAGTACCATGGAAGTCATTCCCTCATGTCTTAGCAATGTCCTATCATCCTGTCCCTTCTCCTTATCAGTGTTTTCCACATATTTCTTTCCTCTCCGATTCTGCGTAGAACCTCCTCATTCCTTACCTTATCAGTGCACATAATTTTCAACATTCGTCTATAGCACCACATCTCAAATGCTTCGATTCTCTTCTGTTCCGGTTTTCCCACAGTCCATGTTTCACTACCATACAATGCTGTACTCCAGACGTACATCCTCAGAAATTTCTTCCTCAAATTAAGGCCGGTATTTGATATTAGTAGACTTCTCTTGGCCAGAAATGCCTTTTTTGCCATAGCGAGTTTGCTTTTGATGTCCTCCTTGCTCTGTCCGTCATTGGTTATTTTACTGCCTAGGTAGCAGAATTCCTTAACTTCATTGACTTCGTGACCATCAATCCTGATGTTAAGTTTCTCGTTGTTCTCATTTCTACTACTTCTCATTACCTCCGTCTTTCTTCGATTTACTCTCAAACCATACTGTGTACTCATTAGACTGTTCATTCCGTTCAGCAGATCATTTAATTCTTCTTCACTTTCACTCAGGATAGCAATGTCATCAGCGAATCGTATCGTTGATATCCTTTCACCTTGTATTTTAATTCCACTCCTGAACCTTTCTTTTATTTCCATCATTGCTTCCTCGATGTACAGATTGAAGAGTAGGGGCGAAAGGCTACAGCCTTGTCTTACACCCTTCTTAATACGAGCACTTCGTTCTTGATCGTCCACTCTTATTATTCCCTCTTGGTTGTTGTACATATTGTATATGACCCGTCTCTCCCTATAGCTTACCCCTACTTTTCTCAGAATCTCGAACAGCTTGCACCATTTTATATTGTCGGACGCTTTTTCCAGGTCGACAAATCCTATGAAAGTGTCTTGATTTTTCTTTAGCCTTGCTTCCATTATTAGCCTTAACGTCAGAATAGCCTCTCTCGTCCCTTTACTTTTCCTAAAGCCTAACTGATCGTCACCTAGCGCATTCTCAATTTTCTTTTCCATTCTTCTGTATATTATTCTTGTAAGCAGCTTCGATGCATGAGTTGTTAAGCTGATTGTGCGATAATTCTCGCACTTGTCAGCTCTTGCCGTCTTCGGAATTGTGTGGATGATGCTTTTCCGAAAGTCAGATGGTATGTCGCCAGGCTCATATATTCTACACACCAACGTGAGTAGTCGTTTTGTTGCCACTTCCCCCAATGATTTTAGAAATTCAGATGGAATGTTGTCTATCCCTTCTGCCTTATTTGACCGTAAGTCCTCCAAAGCTCTTTTAAATGCCGATTCTAATACTGGATCTCCCATCTCTTCTAAATCGACTCCTGTTTCTTCTTCTATCACATCAGACAAATCTTCACCCTCATAGAGGCTTTCAATGTATTTTTTCCACCTATCTGCTCTCTCCTCTGCATTTAACAGTGGAATTCCCGTTGCACTCTTAATGTTACCACCGTTGCTTTTAATGTCACCAAAGGTTGTTTTGACTTTCCTGTATGCTGAGTCTGTCCTTCCGACAATCATATCCTTTTCGATGTCTTCACATTTTTCCTGCAGCCATTTCGTCTTAGCTTCCCTGCACTTCCTATTTATTTCATTCCTCAGCGACTTGTATTTCTGTATTCCTGATTTCCCCGGAACATGTTTGTACTTCCTCCTTTCATCAATCAACTGAAGTATTTCTTCTGTTACCCATGGTTTCTTCGCAGCTACCTTCTTTGTACCTATGTTTTCCTTCCCAACTTCTGTGATGGCCCTTTTTAGAGATGTCCATTCCTCTTCAACTGTACTGCCTACTGCGCTATTCCTTATTGCTGTATCACCTATGTAAAGGGCCGCTAATTTGCTTACGAGGTGATGGCGTCCGACAGCGATCCAGATGGGTTCCATAGGATTTACATCAGGCGAATTTGGTCGCCGAGACATCAACGAGAGTTCACTGTAATGCACCTCAAACGACTGTTCCACAATTCTGGCTCCGAGACATGGAAAATTACACTACCGAAAGATGACATCGGAGTGGGGAAAGACATCAAGCGGGAAGGTACATAGGAGGTTCAAAACTACCAATTTGACTTCGATTACTATCACAGGCCCCATGCAACCGCAGGAGAATGTCTCACATAGTACAATACCGCTCCCATCATCCTGCGACCGTCGCACGCTGCACTTTCGAGCCACCGTTCACCTCCATGACGGCGTTTGTGGAGACGACCGTCGACCTAGGGTAGCAAAAAATGTGATTCACCCGAAGAGCCGACATGTTTCCATTGATTGACGGTCGAATATCGATGTCCCCGTGCCCACTGCAATTGTAACTGCCGATGTCGTTGTGTCAACATGTGAACACGTAGGCGTGGTCTGCTCCGACCTCCATTTCCAACAATGTACGGTGAACGGTGTGTTACAAAATACTTCTGTGTTAACCAGCATTGTACTCTTTCGGCAGAGATGTCACAGATCACTATCTATCCAACTTCGCAGAGCGTACAAGCCTCCGATCCCCATATCATGGATTGAAACTTCCCCTTAGAAAAATTATACATGACTGTGCTTAAACTGACACACAATATTTTTAGCGCAACGCAATCTGACTTTCAAAAATCCCTACAAAAGAATGGCCCTGACTAACATTAACCTATACGTTTCACAAATCACTTACCTCACAAAAATCTTGGTTACTCGAACTACTGCAATACAGCGAGCGCCACTACTGCCAGCTAAATAAAAGGCACTACTAACTACTGATAGGCATAGTTAGCAAATGAAAGATTTTAATAGAGAACAAACGATGTATTTATCTCAATAGTGTTAAAAAGTCATAATGTATATAGCAGTTCATGACATCCAGTCTTACAAATTTCAAAACTCCGCCATCTCTCTCCCCACATCCACCACTGCTGGCGGCTCACCTCCAACTGCGCAACGCTACGCGTTGTTCACATCCAGCTGCCCAACACTACAATGGCAGACAACAATGCAAACTAGCCACAGACTGCACACAGCACATCCAGTGATTTTCATACAGAGCGCTACGTAACGTTGCCAATAAGAAAACATAAACAGCCTACTTACAGGATGTCTAACCATTTAGCGCTAAGTGGTAGTTTCACTGCCTTCCTACCTCTTTCCGTAGATGCTCACGACAGTAGCAAGTGAACATTCGATCATTTTCTCAGTTTTCGAGATACTCGTCCACAGACTCCGTGTAATAATAATCCGCCTTTGTCAAAGACCCTTATCTGAATGGCCGGCCGAAGTGGCCGTGCGGTTACAGGCACTGCAGTCTGGAACCGCAAGACCGCTACGGTCGCAGGTTCGAATCCTGCCTCGGGCATGGATGTTTGTGATGTCCTTAGGTTAGTTAGGTTTAACTAGTTCTAAGTTCTAGGGGACTAATGACCTCAGCAGTTGAGTCCCATAGTGCTCAGAGCCATTTGAACCATTTTTGAACCTTATCTGAATGGATTTTCCCACTTCCAGTCCATATCTTCTCTAGGGTAATCCCCAGTCCGTGTCTGCCCCGCTTACATACTTCTGTTACTGCATCACATACCCGCAACGTCACCAGGTGGCATCCAGCGTCGCGATAACAGTGGTCGTAATGTTTTGGCTTGTCAGTGTATGTTAGGACATCAGTGTGTATTCAGACATCTAAGTCGCAGCTGGACCACTAGTCACACTGATGGTCTCCGATCCCAAACTCTGACGGCCAACACATGAGGCCGTGACCGACAGCCAGACCTGCCACCACAGACACATCATGAGGAACTTGGCCGCAGCCCTTTTACAGCCATTGTCACCTCCTGCCTTCTCTAACTCTCGGCATCTCCCACCCGCGTAAAGTGCACCCAGTGACGTCGCACAAGTTCCGCATGTGATCCCCAGCACACATTTACAACTTTTTTACACACATTTAATTTAAATTCCTATTGCGCCGCTAGCTGTGCTCTAAAATTTCATAATTATTTCTAAGTACCATACATGTCCTAAAATTAGTGTTAAGCTATTCCTAATTAGAGTGTTCAAAGGCGAAAATTGTTTATGTTCGTGGCATCTTTGTTGTTCAATGTACAATTACAAATGGTATATCATTTTCATCAGATTTTGTTACCGCGTTTCACTGCTGTTTTCAGAATTTACATACCGTTGATTATATTCAAACTATGGCAAAACTAAAGCAAATTAACATTAACCATTAAAAATGATTAATAAAAAAATAGTCTTACAATCTAAATGTGTTTGTAACCGAGACCAAGACATACTGCCATACTATCAGTGTATGTACCTTTGTCTGTAAGTTATGATGAATTCAACTAATGTCCCATTAAACTGATTCTCTCATCTTAATTGTTAAACTTACGGATCATATGATTATCTCAGTCGATGCGACTCAGCAAAAACAAGGATTTGATTGCTCAATCTTGTGAGGTGGGAGAATAAATGAAGGTCAATTTCGCACCTTACATAAGAGTGTTATACATCGTAACGGGAAGGTGGATATGATACCTAACTTACTGGGGCGGTCATGAGCAGATTTGCCTATGAGTATGTAATGCAAAAGGGGTGACACTCAAGCGATGGTATTTACACACTGCTCCTATATAATGCATGTCAATGAGCAGAAGGTGAAACAAGCAGCGAAAGGAAACGTTTTGTGTGGAAATGGGTACGGGGAGAAGCAGAGGCTGTACCACTGGAGGCACTACGAAAAATTGTTAGGGGCGACCCGCAGCAGGAGTCAGCGACTGCAAAAGTGACGCATACTGGAGAGCAAGTAACGGGCCACCAGAAGTATGACAGAAATAAGCTTTAGAAAACTGCCTTTCGGAATTCCAAATGGATACAAACAAAACCAGTGATGCAGATGGTCATGTCAACAGCGAATGGTACACATCTGATGTACGCATATAACTTTTAGGTGTCTGGAGCAGGCACAAAACGTCCGATTGGCGGAAACGAACTAAGAACGACTTCAGTGCTGAGACTTCAACTCAGTTCAATAGGAGGGCCCTTGCGATTGGCAGAGAGAGTTTCCACAAAATAATAGGAACGCTCCTGTTGGTCGAAAAAAGCCGTGACGTGAAGAACGTAAGAACCCAGGTGGGGAGACACTTCGGCTACGAGAAAGACGAGAGCAGAATTTTCAGGGACTCTCCTCTGAACTGGCGTTAAGTGCAGAATGGGGCACATACCGCCCTGTATGACGCAGAGGAGAAATTTGAGTGAACACTGCGATCACTGCAGCTGACATTCAGCTGTAGCATCATTGATCTCAAATTGTGGAGAAACGAAACAGCCAGTTAGTTAATTTTCTTGTGGGGACTGAGAGGGCATTTTAATATGCACGCTGCTCCAGACATGAGGATGCATATCGCCATATTTCAAGACTAGGGATGAGTACAAGTGTTCTCGCATAACGAGAAACATAGGGAGAGTTTCTGCTGAAAAAATCAGCAAAGGCTTAATTAATTTTATAGAATTTCAGAGTATGAGAGCAGTCTGCAGACAACAGCTCATCGCAGCTAAGATAAATACCGCGAGCAGAGGCGTAAACTTGTTGGTTCACCAGCTTGCGTCCCCTGTAAAATAGAGAGACCTTGGGTAATCTTTTGCTCAACTTGTCATAAAACTAACCATCCTCCATAGACTTGATTGTCATCCTAAATAGTACCTAACTTTGAACTGGAACCTGATGATTTATCATACTACTGCCCAACATCATGGCGTAGTCATAAGAATAATGTTGTAAAGGAACTTCTAGTTAAAATTTACCATTGTTGTGTTTAGAATTATTTCACTTTCTGAGAACTAGATGCGTTCGTTTGACAACTGTCATAACATTGTCACATTTTAAACTGTGTAAATGCGTGTATTACGGTGATAAGATTGCAACATTAAACCAAAAATATTTACAGCTTACACAGTTGTTGTTCTGACCTCAAAACCTTACAGAATGGCGACCCTGCCAGGACGGAAATTGATCTGCCTGGATGGCAATGAGTCAAATTACAAAGGAAAATTAAAAATTTTGAACTGAAAAAAAAATTATTTTGCTTTGTGGTTTTTGTGATGAGGTTACCCTATGTATGTGTATGTATAGTGGTCAGAATACAGTAAATATGTGATCCAAAGTGTAGAAAAGTTGCATTAATAAATAAGATAATGTTTATGTTATACATATATGGTTATGGTGTCTGTTCTTTTGGACATGTCCAATAGAACAGACACCATTGATGACCTGCAGCCATCTAGGACGAAATTAAAATTATACAAGGTGTCCCAGCTATCTTGTCCACCCAAAATATCTCTGGAACAATAACAGCTATTGGAAAACGACTTTCACCGGTATCAATGTAGGGCTGGGGCCCATGAATGTACATATTTGGAAACAATCTAAAACGATAGCATAAGTGTTTTTTAACACAAACTTATGTTTTTTTTAAATGGACCTCCTATATTTTTTCTTCAGCAATCCATAGCATGACAAAGCACATACACAATGGCGTTGATTCCATCGCAATATTCCCATTACATCCCGAGATATTGAGACGCGAAGTTGACGCTTGAAACACCCAACATGCGCTGCTAGCGCACGTCCTGAGGCTCAGGCGTGAACCCCCTGCTGCCCGTAATCGCGATGTGATTGACAAGTAAGTGTCCCTCTTGATAAGTATGGAGGTGTGATTACACATGTCAATCACATCGCGATTACGGGCAGCATGGCGTTCACGCCTGAGCCTCAGGACGTGCGCTAGCAGCGCATGTCGGGTGTTTCAAGCGTCAACTTCGCGTCTCAATATCTCGGGATGTAATGGGAATATTGCGATGCAATCAACGCCATTGTGTATGGGCTTTGTCATGCTATGGATTGCTGAAGAAAAAATATAGGAGGTCCATTTAAAAAAACATAAGTTTGTGTTAAAAAACACTTATGCTTTCGTTTTAGAATGTTTCCAAATATGTACATTCATGGGCCCCCAGCCCTACATTGATACCGGTGAAAGTCGTTTTCCAATAGCTGTTATTGTTCCTGAGATATTTTGGGTGGACAAGATAGTTGGGACACCCTGTGTATTAATACCTTCAGCTTCTAACAGGCATTGATATATATCAGCGGGGACAGGTGAAAATGTGTGCCCCGACCAGGACCTGAACCCGGGATCTCCTGCTTACATGGCAGATACTCTAGCCATCTGAGCCACTGAGGGCACAGAGGATAATGCGACTGCAGGGACTATCTCGTGTATGCATCCCATGAGACCCACGTTCTCACCTTATATGTCCACACACTACATTTGTAGTGTCCCTACCCAACAAACTCATTACTCGTGGAAGACATTTTTACCAAGTCCCATAAGAGTTCAGGTAATATACGTGCATCCGCACAGAAAAAGAAGGTCATGGCTGGTATTGCCAGAACTATGAGTGGAAACAAGGCCCTGGGAATAGATAACATTGCATTAGAACTATCGACAGCCTTGGGAGAGCCAGTCCTGGCAAAACTCTACCATCTGGTGAGCAAGATGTATGAGACAGGCGAAATACCCTCAGACTTCAAGAAGAATATATTAATTCCAATCCCAAAGACAGCAGGTGTTGACAGATGTGAACATTACCGAACTATCAGTTTAATAAGTCACGGCTGAAAAATACTAACGCGAATTCTTTACAGACGAATGGAAAAACTAGTAGAAGCTGACCTCGGGGAAGATCAGTTTGGATTCCGTAGAAATATTGGCACACGTGAGGCAATACTGGCCCTACGACTTGTCTTGGAAGCTAGATTAAGGAAAGGCAAACCTACATTTCTAGAATTTGTAGACTTAGAAAAAGCTTTTGACAATGTTGACTGGAATACTCTCTTTCAAATTCTGAAGGTGGCAGGGGTAAAATACAGGGAACGAAAGGCTGTTTACAATTTGTACAGAAACCAAATGGCAGTTATAAGAGTTGAGGTGCATGAAAGGGAAGCAGTGCTTGGGAAGGGAGTGAGGCAGGGTTGTAGTCTCTCCCCGATGTTGTTCAATCTGTATATTGAGCAAGCAGTGAAGGAAACAAAAGTAAAATTCGGAGTAGGTATTAAAATCCATGGAGAAGAAATAAAAACCTTGAGGTTCGCCGATGACATTGTAATTCTGGCAGAGACAGCAAAGGACTTGGAAGAGCAGTTGAACGGAATGGATAGCGTCTTGAAAGGAGGATATAAGATGAACATCAACAAAAGCAAAACGAGAATAATGGAATGTAGTCGAATTAAGTCGGGAGATGCTGAAGGTATTAGATTAAGAAATGAGACACTTAAAGTAGTAAAGGATTTTTGGTATTTGGGGAGCAAAATAACTGATGATTGTCGAAGTAGAGAGGATATAAAATGTAGACTGGCAATGGCAAGGAAAGCGTTTCTGAAGAAGAGAAATTTGTTAACATCGAATATAGATTTAAGTGTCAGGAAGTCATTTCTGAAAGTATTTGTATGGAGTGTAGCCTTGTATGGAAGTGAAACATGGACGATAACTAGTTTGGACAAGAAGAGAATAGAAGCTTTCGAAATGTGGTGCTACAGAATAATGCTGAAGATTAGATGGGTAGACCATATAACTAATGAGGAGGTATTGAATAGGATTGGGGAGAAGAGGAGTTTGTGGCACATCTTGACTAGAAGAAGGGATCGATTGGTAGGACATGTTCTGAGGCATCAAGGGATCACCAATTTAGTACTGGAGGGTATCGTGGAGGGTAAAAATCGGAGAGGAAGACCAAGAGATGAATACACCAAGCAGATTCAGAAGGATGTAGGTTGCAGTAGGTACTGGGAGGTAAAGAAGCTTGCACAGGATAGAGTAGCATGGAGAGCTGCATCAAACCATTCTCAGGACTGAAGACCACAACAACAACAACATATACAGATATGGATATGGTGTCTGTTCTTTCGGACATGTCATGCGTTTAAAATTTTTATCTTGACAATGATAATATTTCCTTGTATTTCATATTTTTCAACATGTTTAAATTAAGAAAACCTAAAGTTAACATTTTTGGGGAGGTTAAGATTCTAATGTGTGAAGTGTTTGTCAAAAATATAGGATATACATATATAAATGAATGGGTTTAGGTATTCCATGATATCAGTTTAAATTTTGTAAAGTAATTAGTCGGATCTGAAATTTAATATGTTTGTAAAAATCAAATTAGAAAATTTTGTAAAGTTATAATGTGTAGATGTAAGATTTTTGTGAATACAAACATGATTATGATTAGGATTATGGCTGTGAAGTCATGGGAATCATTCAGCTGAGTTTAAAATAAATCATGAAGCTTTATTACAAGAAATGAAACTTTCTTAGATTATGATTGATATGAAAGCTGGAGATATTGAAAAAGCGGAGGATAATGTTAAATGAAGGTTTCCTCAACTTCAGTACATATACATCATTTAATGTAAATCAGGTAATCAAAAAACAGATCAGTCTCAAAATTAAAACTTTTAGGGATAATACAAATTTATAGATAAGCTCAAATTGTTTGAATTTAAATTAAAATTAAAATGTAGGCAACTATATTGAAAGAAAAGGACCTGAGATTAGTTATACAGAATTGTATAAAAAATCAGAAAATTAGAAAGTTTCAAATTTTGAAAGAAAAAAAAGCACATTACTTAACAGCTCAGATCGGTAAACATGAAATCAAGTACAATGTAAAATAGAATGATAAGGAGTCCAGATCGAACCACTGTTTAAGGTATACAAAATATTAAAATAGGAAGCTGGACAGTAAATATGTCAATTTGCTACAGTCAGCAGTTGCTAACAATTTGGCACTGACTTCAATAAGTTTCTCAACCACTGGTTGACCCAGCACAAAATTGAACATGGAAGGAGGAGGATATGTAAGGTGCCAGAATAAATAAAGGTCAATTTCGCGCCTTACATAAGAGTTTAATACATTGTAATGGGAAGGTGAATATGACACCTAACTTACTTCAGCGGTCATGAGGAGATTTGCCTGTAAGTATGTAATGCAAAAGTGATGTCACTCAATCGACGGTATTAACACACCGTTCCTATATGATGCATGTCAATGAGCAGAAGGTGAAACAAGCAGTGAAAGGGCAGAAGCAGAGGCCACGCTACAGGAGGTACTGCGGAAAGGTCTTAGAGGGCGTGCCGTGGCAGGAGTCAGCGACCGGACGGGCAAAGCGTACTGGAAAGCAAGTAATGGGCCACCAGAAGTAGGACAGAAAGAAGCTTTAGAAAACTGGGTTTCACAATTCCAAATGGATACGAATAAAACCAGTGACGCAGTTCATCACGTGAACAGTGAATGGCACACATGTGATGTATGCATGAAACGTTTAGGCGTGTGGAGTGGGCACAAAAGGTCCGATTGCCAGAAACGGACTAGGAAGGAGTAAAGTGCCGAGATTTCGACGCAGTTCAGAGGTATGGCCCTTGCGACTGGCAGAGAGAGTTTCCACAAAATAAGAGGAACGCTGCTATTGGTCGAAAAAAGCCGTGATGAGGAGAACGAAGGAACCCGGGTGGGGAGACAGTTCGGCTATGAGTAAGAAGAGCGAAATTTTCAACGACTCTTCTGCGAACTGGCTTCAAGTGCAGAACGGGGCTCTGTACTACGCAGAGGAGTACTGGCCAACATCATGACGTAGTCGTAAGAATAATTTTGTAAAGAAACTTCTAGTGAAAATTTACTATTGTTGTGTTTAGGATTATTTCACTTTCTGAGAATGAGATGTGTTCATTTAACAACTGTCGTAACATTGTCACATTGTAAACTGTGTAAATGCGTGTATTTCTGTTATAAGATTGCAACATTAAACCAAAAAATATTTACAGCTTACACAGTTGTTGTTCTGACCTCAAAACCTTACAACCTCTTTGGTGACGTGATTACATTAAAAGTTGTAAACTATTACATGCATAGGTTATAAGTAAATCCATTTGTGTCTGTAACTTCATTTATATAAAGCACCGAGACGAAAGTTCTATAACATTATATGCATAGTTAAAACGTCTTTCAGATGACATCTCGTGTGTTTCTGCACATAGTATGTTTTGCACTGCACATGCACAGCTGATAACAAAGGAATTGAGACTTCCCAACTGCCACTAGCCGCTCATGTCACGGGACCACGAATAACCCACACATGGTCCGGACTTTGTCTGAGACCACAAGGACAGACCTTGTGATGACCGTACTGCCTTGGGGCCATAACGGTTTCCGGCAGAGCAGAAGACGTCTTCGGCTTGAGATGCCGCGCTCAACCAATAGCATTCCAATGCGTCTACACAAAAATGCATTTCCTGTTAAAGTACCCAGAAGGGGAGTATGAAATGGAGCTTCGTGGTTGATGTTTTTTGAGTGTTTTCAGAATCAAGTCAAATTTACAAAGAACTTGGCAGTATGAGACCACTTATCGCTATAACGTTGTACCCTGTCTGGCTTTGACACATATACTGATTCAGTTGGAAAAAGCCGTTCTTCTGAATGAAATTGGCCCACAACTGCTGTAACTGGTCCTTGATATCCTCAGTACTGGAACTGGAATAGAGTTGACATAAGAGCTTGTAACGTTTTAGCTTTAATTTTGGTATGAAATCGTTACTAATAGCCAATGAAAGCGGGTTGAAAGCTGTGAGCTGTCAGGGGAAGTTAAATCTTGCATTACTAAGTAACAGTTTCACGACTGGGTATCTAGTCTAGGTTTACCAAATTCCCAAACAGACTAACATTGATTATAATCTTTTACAGTCATACAACAACCGGTAATATATCTATACATAAAAAAAGGAGAATTTAAATAAAAAGAAAGAAATCAGTTTATATTTGCAAATTTATTTTAAGATTGATCATTGAAATTTCAGCATATTATACGTGAGTTATACTGAGCTGGTGCCTTATTTACGATTGTGAAAATGTGAGATTGGAATCTTACGGAACACATAAAATATGGAGCCAAGATTGGGAGACTGGATACAACACTGCATTCATAAAACAACACACAAAGAACATTGAAACACATGCAAGAGAAAGTTAACCACAACCAACAGATTCAAATTTTCAGTCAAAGAAATTACGTTCGTAGCACAATCCCGTCCGTCATGTAATTACCACACACTGGTATACTAAATTCATATTAACTCTTTGTGAAATCTTCCCAAGAAGAATAGCTGAGGGCTACTTTGATGATTCCACCACATGCTTCACGTGGTCAACTTGGTTTACAGAAAGCGTATAACTCCACAGTAATTTTGATAATAAAATAAATTCGATCGAAAAGCAATTGACAAAGGAAAAACCTTGAACTGGTTACTAACGTCTTACTGTTAACCTGACGGGTCAAACAGTTATATAAGCACGTGGTACTGGTCTCGCAAAGTACACCCCACGTGGGTTGAACATAAAGAAAAGCATAAAGAAAAATTGCTATATTGAAAAATATTCTCAAGACGAGACATTATAATCACACAAGCATTCGCATTTAAGATTGATCTTAGTTAGAGTTACTGACCAACACGTGGTTCCACTTTACTCATAAAGTAGTGACAAAGCAACTACCGGAAAATAATATGAACTTCACACGAGAATTACACTACGCTGCAATTTAAGATAACCTTAGATATTTTAAAGCTAAACCCGAAATAAAAGTGATTAAATTCTCAGTTCGGCTGAACTTAACAAATCCATTGTCCTATGGACTTAGCAGACACGCGCTTAGCCGGAGATCTTACCACTACAGACGCTCGCCACCTCCAGACTGCAACTGCCTACCACCAGACTGCCACTGCCTACTGCCCAGCGTGCTTCCTGAGGGTCGCTCACAAAGGCAAACGGAAGGGGCCAGAGGGGCAGCTTCCTATGCCAACATGACAAGGGACGGACTGGACCATACTAAGAATAGAAACCTCTTTGCTTTTAGGAACCGTAGCTACCTGTTCCGACGTTGGTCCCACTGTTCTCTAGCAGACAGCCTTGTCTGCTACCCTCAAGCATGCAACTACAAACACATTTGATCATTCATCCTCTCAAACAGAAGGGAAGGGGGATGACAGTATCTTATCATATACTGTATATCACAGAAAGCGGATGTAGGTTCCGTATGAGACTGTGTGACATGAATTACATATTAACTGTGTTTTCAAGTGTAGTAGTGTGACAGATCGTTCTTGTTTACGTGTAAAAGTAACACGTTCCACTACTCAGTCTCATCCCAGATAGTCAGAAACGCCACAGTAAATTTAGAAGAGGAATTTATTCCATAAAAGACAACAAATTTGAGAAATTAAACATGAAAGGAATCCAACAGAGACCTTTCAAGCTGGTTCCACATGCGTTCTACCGAGAACAGATCTGGAGAACTTGGCATGAACAGTTCATAGAAACACCTGTCACATGTCGATCAGCATTGTCCTATCGAAAAATCGTTCCAAGATAGGGTCTACTGTTGCATTAGAGTTAACACTTGAGGACGCAGTATGTCCGTGACGTCTTGCTTTGTTGTCAGAGATCTCTCTATCACTACTAGCTATGGCTTGAAGTCATACCCCATGGCTCCCCGCATCACGGCGACAGGAGTAAGACGTCTGTGCATCTCGAAAACGTTGGAAGAATGGGAACTTCCAAGATGCCGCCAAACTCGCCAACGATGGTTATCCGGTGTAGTGCTGCACCGCGATTGATAGCTGAACACAGTGCGAGACCATTCAACAGCAGTCCGTGCTTCCTGACCAAGACACCACACCAACAGCAACCGTTTGTGTTGCAGCATTGACGACAGCCTACGCAAGGGACGGTAATCCTCCATTCCAGATGCTGACAGATCCTGACCAATGGTACGGGATGACGCAGAAAGTTGCAGAGCTTCCATTACTTGTTCTCGGCTGGCAGGCGCAGATGTGAACTGGTACATAAACGTCCATGATCCCTTATGCCTATCCATATGTTCCCTTACAGTCCAAGAGTGGGCCACTGGCTAATGTCGCACAAATCTGAATATTGCACGATTCGACCAGCCGGCCAAATATAGGCCTAGACTCTATCATGTGTTTATACCACTGTGTGACACGCGTAGGCGGCATCTTCGTGTCCTTTACAGTGATCACTCAACATCTGACGCTGTTCAAGCCCCTTATATACCCTACCAGGCTTGGTAACAACACTAACCACGACAGCACTAATACACTCTGCTCGCTGTTCTACCTGTCACAAAGCAGTGCACCTTGCATCATTTACACACCAGCCGATGGTGCTAACGAGTACGAAGTTACATTGACATATCCTCTGTGTGCTTCAGTTTTTTTGCATGCAGTGTTAATCATTGTTCAGCTATATCTTTACTACCAGAAATGTTAGTTTATATAGTGAAAGATTACCGTCAAACCTCCTTGCCTAGGGACGCCAAAAAAAGTTTATGTCGTCAAGCCCTGAATGAAAATTGCGCAACGGGTAACTGGGGAGGGGAGCTTGAGAGCGCTACCTAGAGAGCGTGCCCTTTCTGTCGATACTGGGCAAGGGGCTGGAGGGCTCACACGCTGATGTGTGGGTCCCTGCATTCTACATCTTTTATTTTAAATGAATTCCTTTAACTTGACTCCTATGTTATTTTTGGGATATGTTAAAGATTGATGACAATTGATTACCTATTTATTTTAAACATTATCACTCGACTTTACAGCGATTGCAGCAATTGTTCCAGTTTACAGATATTACAATTTTACAACTTATAGCTCGGGTATATTATATACTAATCTGCACGCGCATTTCTACGGGCAAGACAGAATTTCGCTGACTAAATGTATACCACCAAAGTCTCCGAATATTTTACATAGGACATCTACTATGTGAGGAGGATAACAGGCAGACTGGGGACCAGATACATTAAGGCAGGGGGTCAAACTACCGAAATTAAACGAGGACATTCATTTCCTTACACAATTCGAAGCTGGAAATAAAAGAATTAGTACAAATATTCAAATACCTCTCTTCCATGGGTGAACATTGAGACAGACGCACTGACGGCACGTCTGCTCACTTACCCGTCTTCAGTAACACTCCCAGAATATCGCGGGCACCCGGAGGTCTTCCTGGACCCCGGTGGAGGGGATGATCGAACCCCTTGGCCGTGACCAACCTCTCCACCCCAAATCTTGTGACACTAGAATGTCTTTGACTTTGTCCTGCCTGTGCTGTCTCTCTGATCCCCTCCCAGGGGTAAGGTTGGCACTACTATACCACACAACTACTTCCAACTAAGATCTGGCCACGCTTTATGGAAAGGTGTGAGGAGGATTACGAAAGTTCATGTGCAGATTCACATTCACGTACAAGAAATCCATAATACACGACACATATAAATACGTATTATGAAGCCTGACACATTTCTTTCCACCCGTCCACGTCGGTTCTGTTGCACCCGCGGCCGGCGGCGTCGTGCAATAAAATTGGCGGAGCCGCCTCTATTTGTATTTCCCGTTGCGAGCGAGCAGCGAAACCTGCTGCTTATGGAGCGGAAACGACTGTACCGTTTCAATAGGTATGCACAGTTTAAAAGTAAGGGAGAGGTGAAGACAGAGATGAAACTGGAGGGGAAGTGGGCAGTCGTGAGTCATGCTCAGATAGCTCGGCCGGCCAGAGTGCTGTATGCGAAAGAGAATGCTCCAGCTCCGGCCCCCCGTCAGGACCCTTCATAGCTTCTCCTTCCCTGCTGATCAGTTTACACGGCAAATGTATTACTCTGTGGCGATTGCTCATTCGATCGTTCCCCGTGTAACGCGGGCGTACAAGCGCGCTCTCTTGTATCGTTCCATCTCACCTTGTGAGGACGCCAAACTGGTTTTACCCCGTACCGGACGTGGATGATATATACGGCCGATCGTGATCCCCCTCCCAGTCTCGTGGGAACTGCTGTACCAGTGGGATCCGCGGGCTGCGTCCCAAATGGGGAACTCCGACCACAAAAACCAAACATCCACCGATTCCACTACAAATAAATTAGCATAGTTTGACTAAAATATTTCTGAAACCGCTCACAACCGCTCACCGAGGTACTGATCGGTAGCCCTAGAGAAGTAGTAACAAAGAGAGCTATTCGTGCATCGTATGTCAAGTTATTGAAAGCTGTAACTGTAAATTTGAATTAAAAGAAGAAAATTACTGGACCAGTTAAATATTTGCACTCTTCACGTCGATATGCTTTACATCTACATCTACGTAACTAGTCCGTAATTCCTACTTTAGTGCCTCCCAGAGGGTTCTTCGAACCACCTTCAGACTATTTCTCTATAATTCCGCTCTCTAACAGCTCGGGGGAGAAACTGACAATTAAATCTTTCTGTACGATCTCTAATTTCTCCTATTTTATTACAATTATCATTTCTCCCAACGTAGGTTCGCGTCAATAAAATATTTTTGCAGTCAGAGGGGAAAGTAAGTGGTTTAAACTTCGTGGAAAGATCTCGCCGCGTCGACAAACCGCCTTTGTTTTAATTATTTACACCCCAACTCGCTTATCATATCCGTGACACGCTCTACCCTATTTCATGACAGTAGAAAACGAGCTGCCCTTTTTGGAGTTTTTCGATGTCCTCTGTCGATCGTATCTCTAGCAGAGGACGAATAAGGGTAGTGCAGACAATCTGTTTAGTAGACAGTAAAAAGCAGTCTTCGGTTTACCTTCCATACAACATTATCTATGTGACCGTTCCAATTTACGAGGGCTGTTCGGAAAGTAAGGGCCGATCGGTCGCAAAATGATAAGCACAGTGAAAATTGAAATTTTTTTATTCGCAGCAGTTAGCCACATCCTCCAGCTACCTCTCTTAACAGTCGCCGCTTACCCTCGTCACAGAGGGCTGGTCTGCCTTTCGTTTTTTGTACCAAAATGTTGTCTTCGTAGTCAGCGGTTCATGTGAGCAAAGATGAAGAACAGAGGGAGCCAATTAAGGGCTGTATTGTGGGTAATCAAACACTTCCCATCGAAGATACTGCAGGCGCGTCTTCATTGCCCCTGCAGAATGCGGCTGAAAATTGTCTTGAAGAAAGAAACGTCTGACTTCTATGTTATGTGGGCTGCATAGCTTCAGGCGAACTCTCTCACCAGATCCATATATTTGGTAGGAGACACTGTTGTTTTAGACATTTCTACATGATCACTTTGCGCTCTGAACTGAAAAGAGGGACGTGAAGCGATCGACAGGCACACTAAAGACTTTGCGCAGCATGTCTGTGCAAAGTTCCATCGGAATTTCACAGTGGTTTCCATTTCGCACCTGCCGGCCGGGGTGGCCGAGCGGTTCTAGGCGCTACAGTCGGGAACCACGCGACCGCTGCGGTCGCATGTTCGAATCCTGCCCCGGGCATGGATGTGTGTGATGTCCTTAGGTTAGTTAGGTTTAAGTAGTTCTAAGTTCTAGGGGACTGATGACCTCAGAAGTTAAGTCCCATAGTGCTCAGAGCCATTTCAACCATTTGAACCATTTCGCACCTAATTGGACCTAGCTTTCCGAATATGCCTTGTACATCGTTTGTTATTCCAAGTGCTAGATATTTAGTTGAACTGATAGACTTTTTTCGATCCCTCAAGGGCTGTAAGAATTTTCGTTCAATAGAAGGTTAAGCCTCTAGGTACAGTTTTGACTATAGTTTTGCTTCTTATCTGCACTGCAATCTCAAGCTACACATGGTGAAAAACTTAAGCTATAAATAGAATTATATACTTGTTGATCCTGTGTGTGATTCCTTTCCCTTAGAACCCCCCCCCCCCCCCCCACACACACACACACACACAATACGTCGCTCATTAATTGAAGAATGGAAATGAAAAACATTCTATGCGCCACTTTTCTTTACAAAAAGCGGTTTCACTGCTATTGTGTTCTCACTACTCTGTCCCTAGACTTGTTAGAAGCGCAAAATCATGGAGGAAATGTTTCAAATATTCATTACTAGATGGAACTTGGTCTTTGCGCCAAGTGGTGACTTCTCTTGCAGTTCCAAGTGTCATGCGCCAAGCTCTCCTCCATTTAGCCAGGCACAATTTGAAGACATAACACAGAGGTTTCTGTTAAGTGGGTACAGCTTTTTGAGCTGTGACAGAGATTTTGAAATTATAGAAAATTGCAGAAAGGTAAGCAAGACCTTTATTCTACAATATTTACGCAAGAGTGTTGAGTCAGCTAAAATTATGAACCCATTCCATGTAATTCTTTGATTTTAATGGTGCTGCTGAAACACTGTTGTCAACAAAGGCGTGTAGGAGCTCCAAATGCTATATGATCAAGGTGTCTCTTACTCATTCATCTCAAATAGCTATTACACATTCTTACTCTGAAACATAAGAAAGGAAAAATGTGAATGTATTCACTGGAGGATAGGCCGTAGTACATGTAAGCCATGCTGTACTTCATCTGAAGGATCAGTCAAGTTCATCAGTTGCAAAACAGAAAGACCACTCTTGACGATGTTGCAAATTCTTCCTCAACAGCACAGGGAGCTTTGCCGTAAAATTTGGAACGTGCCCTCTCAAGAATGGAGTTGTGTAAGAAATCCAAATCAATTCTGAGAGATTTTTTTTCTTGAATTTAATTTTGCTATTCTAATACATCATCCTAAAGCTCTACAGACATGATCTGATTCAAGTTGACTACCTTCATTTAAATAAATAAATGTTATAAATCTGTGACACTCAATTTATAATAATTATAAATAAAGGTATTCTTGTTCAGGTGCGCTCACCATAAATGACAACAGACTGGCATTAGATATTATTTTAACAATTATTTATGCCTTCTTGACAGAAGCATTTTTTTGTTCCCTTTTCAATTGTGATGTGCACTAACACATGCAAGTGACCACTTTTAAATCAGCACAGGTTTTTAATACCGCCTTCAACCAAGTTACGAGAAAAAGTAAATTGTTCAGTATGTCAATATGTGATGGAGTCATGCCGTATTTATAAGCTGCGTAAATGTGGAGAAGATTTCCATAATGAAGATATAAAAACGTCGAAATCAATTAATAAAATAGATACAGATACGAAGCTTTCAGGAATGATAGCCGTAGTTGGAGGCTATCTTCTGAGATACTGTTTGTTGAAAGCACAAGAAACGATTAAAAGTTGATAATCCAGACGTTCATTGCGAAAACTATTCACTGTAAAATATTAACTTCTGTAGTTTTAAGGCGACTGAGAAATCGTCACAGATGTATTCAGCTTTGCATTAATATTTGATGTGAGTTATTATTGAGTCTCAAAGAGCTGTAACTTAGCCATCTTTAAGATTGCCTGACACTTTGCCATTCTTCTGAGCTGGCCTGTTCTCCTAAGTGACTGCCCATCGCTAAAATTGTCTTTACTGGGATTTGCCTACATCCAGTCCTTTGCTGCTGGTGTATGTACCTGTACTCACTCGTATAATCACCTACCCAGAAGCCGGAACTGTCGCGACGTTCCCTGAGACCTGGGCTCACCATAGTTCACCTGTACAACAAATTCATCTTACCTTGTAACAATACTGAGCGGCCCATGAGCTCGCCTAAACACGCGTAACCTTACACACTACCACTTAATGTGACGCATTAGCTTGCTATTGTGGCACATTCAGTAGCACCATATTTGATGTACGTTACTTAATAAAGACATACATATCATAGTAAATGGAATACCCTTGTTGCATATCAGAACAGTAGAGTAATTATCTTTGTGGCAGTGTATGAAACAGCATGTACCTCGTAGGATGTGTCACAACATCTTATCACCGTATATTTACTAAATCTGACACAAATTTTAAAAATTGCGGGATATTAATTAAATACCCGAATAAACACATAAATTTAAAGTAACTTTCCATCAGCCTTATCTTTTTAAAAGTCTTACCCACTTTGCGCTCATTTGATAGCACTTTTTTTGTTTTGACCACATCTTCGTAGCATTTCATTAACACAATATATGATCCATGTTCTGAGTCGACATTCTCAGTCCATCCGCCTCTGCTGAAATTCATGACCCTTCGCTAAGTACTGTGCTGAACATTCATCAGTCCGCAGTCACAGTCACTGCTGAAGCGCGATAGCTACCGAATTACGACTGGGTTATAACTACCAGCAATCATACGACTTCCCGAATCCCCACAGAACAGACACTGAACGTCCCCCCCCCCCCCCAGTGGACTCCTGGATGCACTCGTATCGTCACCTAGCCAGAATTGCCACAGCGTGCCCTGAGACCTGAGCCGGTAGCATTACGGTGTAAAGTCAACACCGGCACGCCAGTCGGGAGTGACAGAAGAGAAGGCTGTGAGAAGAGATCAGCCAATCACACACTGACCGACCTCCCTCCAGGACGACAACGCGACAGCAGCGGACCCTAGGTGAAGACGACATAAGCGGTGCACCCGACTGGTGGCTCCGACTCCTCAAACTCCTCTCCGGCCGGACATGGGGGTTGCACCCCTCTACCACCCTCCACACCTGCAAATCCTTAATCCGTCCCATCCTCTGTTATGCCAGTCCTGTCTGGATATCTGCCCCCCCCCCCCCAAATTCTATAAGTCCCTCCAGATCCTTGAGCGTCATGCACTCCGCCTCGCCTTCCGTATATGCCTCCTGTCCCCCACGCGGATCCTCTATGATCTCATTCCTTTCCCCCATCTGCTCCTTTTCCTCGAACATATCCGCATCCTCTACACCTCCCGCCGTCTTGAACCCCCTCACCCCCTAGTTGCTCCTCTCCTCTCCGATCCCCACCCCCTGCCACGTCTTCACCGTTGTGTCCCCCCTACCCTCCATCTCTACACCCTACATCTCCTTTCCCAAGGTGGCTTCCATCAACTCCCCCTCCCAGATGATGCCCTCTCTACCTCCATTTATCCCTCCTATCAACTCTGATCCTCACTCCCCCTCCTTTCCTCTGTCCTTTTCCCAGGCTCCCTCTCCCCCCCCTTTCCATCCTCTTTCTTCCCCACCTCCCCTCTCTTTGCCCCCTTCTCTCCCTCGAGTCCTTTTACATTTCCCCCCTCTGCCTCCTCTCATTCCCTCTCGCGTCTGCCCTTCTCCCCCTTTATTAGTCCTCTCCCTCCTTGGTTCCCCCCCTTTTCGTTTTTTCCTCTCCTCCCTCCTTGTTTTTCCCCCTACTCCAGGTCCCCCCCTTCCCCCATCTGCCTTGGATCGGGAGTGCCATCTTTGTGCCGCCATTTTCGTGCAGTGTTTTACAGTGTGTTTTTCCAGTGAGTGCTCCGTGTTGTGTCTTTTGGGAAGTGTAGCGAACAGCCATCATACTGTCGCTAGGTGTGCTTTTTTTATCTCTAGTGAACAGAAACCAGACTGTCGCCATGTTTTTTAATTGTGTGTCTACTATGTTACTTGTCTGATTCCTGTGTATTTTAACAACATTGCCCACCCCTTTTGCTTTCTGTTTTAACTTTCCGCATTTTTACGCCATTTTACACTTTAAATCACCATTTTATCGCCTGTTTTTCCCTGTTTCTTTCTTCTTCCTTTTTTTAACAAAAGTCTGTAGGCTGTAGAGCAGCGTAGTAAGCTGCTGCCAGCACGCCCCCTTCGGGGGGAATTGAAAATCAATAAAGAAAAACAAAAAAAGACTGGTGGCAGCCCACTTCGATAGCAGCTTCAACATTAGCCACTTCGTTAGCCGACACATCATAGCCTCTGTCATTAGCAATCTCTCCGTAGCACAGTTAGAGATCAGCAGTCAGTGCAGTTCAGTTGACTGACTTTTGTTAGTAGCGGTCGCTAGGACCAGAAGCGTTGCTTGTGTTTGTCTGTTCTGAAGAAGACTGATTATTTTGAATGTCGCCCTTTGCTTACAACAGATCTGTGTAATTGCACTTGTGGATGGTCATGTATAATCGACTACAAGAATTTTGCCTTGTTGTAATAAAACTCATTAATACGAATTGTTTGATTGATTGTCTAGCGAACTGAGTATGCAGGATTCCTAGACACAACAGATAGCGTTCATCTCACCTCGTGCTAATACTGGGCGGCCGATTAGCTCGCCAAAATACGTGCAACCTTACTTGGCTTTATGTTAGAGGCACTTGAAACAAAAACCTCGTACAGGAAGGACTCGAATAACCGGTAGAAACCCGATTAATCAACATGAAAAAGCCTCCTTATTGGGCCATATAGCTAATTATTTTTCTGGTATGGCACTTGGAACGTACTTAACAATTTATTTATTTTCTAATTTGTCTCATTACTTTTTGCGGTGATGAGGGGGCAACGTGACCTCTGGGTCAGAATATCTTTTCAGTTTTTTGGACACAAATAAGTTACATACAGAAAAAGATACATTGTTTTTCGATTTTCCTGACAAATGTGAGATTTGGTACTTAGAACGTTTCCAGTTTCCTCAATTCATTTGTTCTATTACCTGTTAACAACAGCAATAAGAACATTCTACATTGCTGGGTCATTAGCACATAAGAAGAAGACGTTCAGGGAGTAATCCCTCGATAATCTGTTTAACAACTTAAATCTTTCTATTATGCTGTTATTCAAACTTCATTTTGGTATGCACACTGTTAGCGTACAAGAGAAGTATTTTATTTTAAATTGTGATTTCATTATCAAACTCATGTTTTCTCTCCTGTATCTGTAACACAAAAATTTTACTTCCTTCAGAAATACGAGGACGAGCCAAAAGAAAACCTTAAATATTATTTATTGTGCAGAAGTGGTACCAAGCTGTATCACTTTTCAACATAATCTTCCCCACGCTCAATGCAAGTCCTCCAGCGTTTACAAAGTGAATAAATCCCTTTAGAAAAAAATTCTTTTGGTAGTCCGTGCAACCACTCATGCATCAGAACGGAACTTCTTTCCTCCCATTGCGTCTTTGAGTGGTCCAAACATATGGGGCAAGGTTTGGGTTGCTCGCTCTCTTCGTTTCCGGTTGGTGGAAGTGAACCCAGGTTTCGTACCCAGTAACGATTCTTGCAAGGAAGTCCACTTTCTCGTTCAAAGCGCCGAAGAAGTTCTTCACAAGCATCAACACGTCGTTCTCTCATTTCAGGCGTGAGCTGCCGTGGCACCCATCTTGCACACACTTGGAGCACATCATGCACAATGTGGTGTGCTGACCCATGACTAATAAGTAAACATTCTGCAATGTCATTCAGTGTCACTCTGCGGTTTTCCTTCACTATGGCTTCAACTGCTGCAATGTTCTGTGGAGTCACAACTCGTTGTGCCTGACCTGGACGAGGAGCATCTTCCACCGAAGTCACACCATAAGCGAACTTCCTACTCCATTCGTAGACTTGCTGCTGTGACAAACATGCATCACTGTACTGAACCTTCATTCGTCGATGAATTTCCATAGGTTTCACACCTTCACTACCCAAAAACCGAATAACAGAATGCTGTTCTTTCTTGGTGCAAGTCGCAAGTGGGGCGGCCATCTTTATACTGATACTGCGACGGTATGTGTGCATCTACACTATGTTGCCAGCTATAGACCATTCTGCACGCTGTTTGTAGCACGCTTACCAACTTACAGGATAACGGAGTGAAATGTCGATTTGTTATTACAAATTTAAGCTTTTCATTTGACTCACCCTCGTATCTCTCTGGCTGTGACATTAGTCAAAGGATTGCACACAGTCGTATTGGTTCAAAATTTTTTTACACAACTGATTTCACTCCTTAACAGAAAGTCGAGTTTTGCCAAGTACTTCGCAACGAGACTGTATAAGTGCTTTTACCTTCGCGTGAAACGGAGAAATCTGCCATGTTGATTTATGATGGTTATAAATTGTATCACATCTGATTACGATTTCAAGGTATTACAAAGATGGTCTGTTAAGAGCTGAAACCGACTGTGTAATAAATTTTGGACTAATACAGCAGTGTGCAATCGTAAGCTTGCAACATTTCTTAAAAGCTGTAAATCATCGCCGCCTCAAAATAATGTGCCTTTTTGTTTAGTTTTGTCGTGTTTAGGAAGTGGCTTCGACATATTTTTGCGTCGAATATACTTTATTATAGATTAGGGGCTTACAAGAGCAATGTCATATCAGTTTCACTTGTTTCATAGTACATAAGAAAACCAGACCTAATTTGTCTTCTCCTGGCTGCTTTGTAATTGAGCGGATACCAAGAGAGGCACACTTATTTCGTTGTAAGATATATGTTAACGAATTGGTGGGAGTTACAATACTGTGATGTGGCCCACAGTTTTCACCTTTCCTATTTAATCATTTTATAGTGGATGTTAGAAAACTACTTAATACTTTGAGTAGTGGCAATATGGACCCTATCAAGACAATAATGTCCAGTAAATGTTGGCTCTAAAATGCGCACCTTAAGAGTTATGAATACTTTTTTCATCCGCTACTGTGAAACATGTCTCTTCTACTGCAAGTGTTTTGCCATTACATACTACCGAACAAGTTGGCTGGTGCAAGATATCCTACATGGAGGAGATACAATTCCAACAATGGCTGGAGATGTGATTCACGCATGATGGAGTACCAGCGGATTTTTTTCCGAAATGACCATCGTCTCATACAGACATATAATGGGGAATGGATTGGTGGGGAGGTACAATAAGTTGGCCAGCCTGTTTCTCCGATCTCCACCCCCTCAATTTTTTGGTTTGCCGGACACTTGAAATTTTTGGTGTCTACAAGTCCCATTAATTTCCAAGATGCTACTCCAGACAGGTGTAAAAATGAATGTGAACAACGGAAAATACTGAACGCAAAAATGAAGACTTGGCACTGTCTGACAACCCCTTGATGCAGATCTTAGGATCTGATATTAGATATTATTTCCTCCTTCATGCTCTTTAAAAAATAAATTACAGCATAAACATAAATGAATGATTAAGGGAACTAGTAACTACTAGATGATAAATGTTGTTTCTCCTTACATATTTGTTGTAGATTAAAACCCCTTTTATGTATTACAAATGTTTATATATCAATGTCCAATGGCCAAAAAGAGATACAAATGAATTTCCCAACTAATATGATTGATAAATTGCCCAAATCTGTTCTTTTTATGGCTACGCGATCTAATATAAATAACACGAGATGACTGAATCACCTATACACCAAGCACTAGAAGACACTACTTTCAAAAATGAGCTACGGCGGTGTGGGATCTCAGTGGAAATAAAATTTACGTCATCGCAGCTATTTAACGTTATAGCCCGAACAAGCCGAAGCAATTAGCAATATCACCATATGTACTGCGTCCGGTGCGTCGGAGTGATAGTTCTCGTACACGTCTGTGACGATGGAGGACCTCCAGCCACAAAATACATAAAAAAACTCATTCAGACACTAGGACTGCAGAAGGCGGTCTTCTGACTAGTATAATCTAATACTGTCTTCTTCTCTCTGTGTTCTACAGACAAGATACGCGAACTCCCAGCCACAAGGACAGACTTCAGATAACGTCTCTACGTGAGTATAGGCAGAAGAAGTGCTCTCAATCACTGAACGCTTTGCACAACAAAGCTGATACTGAGCGACCGAGTGCTCAAAACGGAAGACCCTTTCTCTCCAACGCTGGTTTCCCAGCAAAGCTCAGCTCCCCTCCCTCGTAAAAGCAAAAGGCGAATCAAAGGTGAATCATATTCTCGAAACAACAGAATATTCTCCCTCTCTACAGATTCTTCCGAACGCCCACCAACCATATTTTGGTCTTTTGTCGTCCAGCGCGGAAAGTTTGCGAGGAAATACCTAAACCCCTTAATTAGGGATTCATATAATGGTACACTACTCAGAGTAAAAATCCTCGGAAATAAACCAGACTGCGTGTTTCCGAGGTAACGCTTC
This sequence comes from Schistocerca nitens, assembly GCF_023898315.1. NCBI lineage: Eukaryota > Metazoa > Arthropoda > Insecta > Orthoptera > Acrididae > Schistocerca > Schistocerca nitens. The sequence goes on along the minus strand of NC_064614.1, from coordinate 229,334,004 downwards.
CTCATTCCTCTCTGCTACGTCCAAATTTTCAGAGTTTCTGAATTATTATCCAGTTATCCTTCCGACCCCACTACCATACTAGTCGGCCGCCGCTGTATTGTGCTTCAGCGCTCAGGTTCCTCGACCGTCCGTCTTGGGTTACTTCCTGTGTTAAGCTGGACCGACACACCTGTGCGCGCTTTTCCACCCAGGGCCTGGGTTACGCCTGCCATTTTAATTCCACTGGCGTTCCAACCTCTGCTAGTATAGGCAATCATTCATTATGCCGTTTTGATAATCAAGACACTCCATCACCTTTCATGCAATAAGCGTTAACAACCAGTTACAAGGTATACGCGACAATGTCAGACTTCTTTAAATATTCATATACACGATAACAACCTGTAAAACGATACCCAATTCCGGTTTTAAATCAGGCAAAGTATGTAGATGAGTACTTGTAAGGTGCGAAATTAATGCCACCTTAAAAATTATGGCCGGCCGCGGTGGTCTCGCGGTTCTAGGCGCGCAGTCCGGAACCGTGCGACTGCTACGGTCGCAGGTTCGAATCCTGCCTCGGGCATGGATATGTGTGATGTCCTTAGGTTAGTTAGGTTTAAGTAGTTCTAAGTTCTAGGGGACTGATGACCACAGCAGTTGAGTCCCATACTGCTCAGAGCCATTTTTTAAAAATTATGTACAAACACTACAGAAACGTGTCGTCAGTGTGTGTCAGCGCATCCGTGGCCAACCTGGAGTTTTTTCGGAGAGTGAGTGTTTCCCTGAGATTTCGGATGGAACCATGCCTTACTATGACAGACACCATATTGAACACTTCCTTTAGCGATGGCTCACAAGGGCAGTTGGTATGCATTAGCACATCGATTACGTTAGAAGCTCTGTAGGTCGTTCGTAATAGCAAAGAGTTTGCAGTGGAAGGCATGTCTTTCATAGTAAAAAAGATGCACAGGTCTCATTGGATGTAAGAGCGCATGTTTATTAGACTTTTTTTTTCTTGTTTTGGATCATATCGCCACCCGTGAAAATTTGGAGTACTCGTACTTTCACACGCCGTATTTACGTTGAAGAATGTAATAGCAAAGCTGAGAATATCGAACCAAGCAACCAAGAGATCTCTGCCGCATGTTTCAGCAACAGCAGTAGAAGTTGCATTATGTGATCAAAAGTATCCGGACACCTGGCTGAAAATGAGTTACAAATTCGTGGCGTCCTCTATCGGTAAAGCTGGAATTCAATATGGTGTTGGCCCACCCTTCGCCTTCATGACAGCTTCCACTCTCGCATACGTTCAGTCAGGTGCTGGAAGGTTTCTTGAGGAATGGCAGCCCATTCTTCACGGAAGTCTGCACTGAGGAGAGGTATCCATGTCGGTCGGTGAGGCCTGGCTCAAAGTCGGCGTTCCAAAACATCCCAGAGGTGTCCTATCCGATTCATGTCAGGACTCCGTGCAGGCCAGTCCATTACAGGGATGTTATTGTCGTGTAACCGCTACGCCACAGGCCGTGCTATATGAACAGGTGCTCGATCGTGTTGAAAGATGCAATAGCCATCCCCAAATTGATCTTCAACAGTGGGAAGCAAGAAGGTGCTTAAAACATCAATGTAGGTCTGTGCTGTGATAGTGCCACCTAAAAACAATAGGGCCTGCAAGCCCCCTCCATGAAAAACACGACCACAACATTAAACCACCGCCTCCAAACTTTAATGTTGGCATTACACACGCTGGCACATGACGTTCACTGGGCATTCGCCATACCCAAACCTTGCCATCGGATCGCCATATTGTGTACCGTGACTCGTCACTCCACACAACGTTTTTCCACAGTTCAATTGTCCGATGTTTACACTCGTTACACCAAGCGAGGCGTTGTTTGGCATTTACCGGCGTGATGTGTGGCATATGAGCAGCCGCTCGGCCATGAAATCGAAGTTTTCTCACCTTCTGCCTAACTGTCATAGTACTTTCAGTGGATCCTGATGCAGTTTGGAATTCCTGTGTGATTGTCTGGATAGATGTCTGCCTATTACACATTACGACCCTCTTCAACTGTCGGCAGTCTATATCAGTCAACACACAAGACCGGCCTGTACGCTTTTGTGCTGTACGTGTCCTTTCACGTTTCCACTTCACTATCACATCAGAAATAGTGGACCTAGGTATGTTTAAGAGTATGGAAATCTCGAGTACAGACGTATGTCGCAAGTGACACCCAGTCACCTGACCACGTTCGTAGTCCGTGAGTTCCGCGGACGGCCCCATTCTGCTCTCTCACGATGTCTAATGACTACTGAGATCGCTGATGTGGAGTACCTGGTAGTAGGTGGCAGCAGAATGCACCTAATATGAAAAACGTATGTTCTTGGACTGTCCGAATACTTTTGATCTCATAGTGGATATCGGGTGGCTATAAGGCACCTAAGGGTGTTCTGAGTGTTGCAGTGCGAGGTGTGTACATCGCAGGATGCTAGAACATCGTAGGTCTGTTCATTAACTCATGTGCTAGTGGAGTATGCTGAAAAAATAAGAGTTCCACTTTCTGCCAGCACCGTGCACTTCTGGTTTTATTTTTTATTGTCTGAACTACAACAATTGTAGCTTTGCATTGCGGGTATATCGCCGACAGAAACAGCTTCGAAGAGGTACCACGTCAATAAATGAGCTAAAGAATATTATCAAGAAATTTGAAGCAACAGGTGAATTTGGTGGTGCGGCACATGCCTCAAATTCTGCAGCCAGTGTTCGAGCTGTGTCAGGAGGAATTGTCAGTCCTCTGGTTGGTCAACAGTTTAAAAGATTTTGCAGCGTATTTTACAGTACTATACCTACTAATTTTAGAATGCGCACCAAATAAAGCCCCAAGATCGTCTACAACGCCGTGATTTTGCCCTTAGTTTTTTGCCACACGTATGACATGTGGCTAGAGAATATTCTTTGAACAGATGAGGCGCAGTTTGCTCTGCATGGTGTCATGGAACCATAGAACTGTCGCATGTGAGATTCTACTCCGCCTCATGATGTGCAGGGACATCCACTGCTCTCGGCTTATGTGACCGTGTGATGATGTTTCACAAACTCCTCCACCGTCGGTCTGTTTTTCTACGAGGCCTGTTAGGTGTACACTGACATCTCACCTCGTAAGGACCTGCTTGTGCAACACGTGATTCCAGCTTTACGAGTATGCAGCTGTGCCCAAACCACTGTTCTGATACAAGATGGGGCGACACCACGTGTCGCTCTCTAGGTAAATGATTTTCTTTGACAGACCTTCGGTAACAATCGTATCATCACTAGGCAGTTTCTCCGGCCGCTGTGGCCGAGCGGTTCTACGCGCTTCAGTCCTGAACCGCGCTGCTGCTGCGGTCGCAGGTTCGAATCCTGCCTCGGGCATGGATGTGTGTGATGTCCTTAGGTTAGTTAGGTTTGAAGTAGTTCTAAGTCTAGGGGACAGATGACCTCAGATGTTAAGTCCCATAGTGTTCAGAGCCATTTGATTCTATGCAGTTTCGCGATATGTGACCTAAATCCATGTGACTTCTGGTGATATCTGAGAGATCGTGTGTATCAGATACGTATCAGGAATCTTCCCGATCTGAAAGATAACGTACGACGATATATTCACCCTCATTACGGCGGATATGCCGCGACCAACTGTCAGGCATGCCGAGTTATGGATGCAGCATGTTGCTGAGTCTGGAGACCAAATTGAACACATGTTGTAACTTGTGACCATATCCTAATAAACTTGCCATAACCACCGTTGTCATGTGTTTCATCGTTCGTTCCCTTTTGCAATTCCACACTAAATTCTGATTTCCTACAATGCCATATTTTCAACTGGTGGCAGGAAGTGGAGCTATTATTGTTTTCTCTAGTATACTCTGCGAGCGCACTGAATGTACCTGCGACGTTTCATCTTCCTCTGATATAAACAGTGAGGCTCTGCAGCCTCCTCACAAGGGAACCTCCCCATCGCAACCCCCTCAGATTTAGTTATAAGTTGGCACAGTGGATAAGCCTTGGAACACTGAACACAGATCAGTCGAGAAAACAGGAAGAAGTTGTATGGAACTATGAAAAAAATAAGCAAAATATACAAACTGACAAGTCCATCCGCAATATAAGCAACATCAATGTTAATGCGAGATTAGGATCGCCGTGGTCCCGTGGTTAGCGTGCGCAGCTGCGAAACGAAAGGTTATTGGTTCAAGTCTTCCCTCAACTGAAAATTTTACTTTCTTTATTTTCGCAAAGTTATGATCTGTCCTTTCGTTCATTGACGTCTCTGTTCTCTATAATAAGTTAAGTGTCTGTGTTTTGCGTCCGCACCGCAAAACCGTGCGATTAGTAGACGAAAGGACGTGCCTCTCCAATGGGAACCGAAAACATTTGATTGCAAGGTCATAGGTCAACCGATTCCTCCACAGGAAAACACGTCTGATATATTCTATACGACACTGGTGACGGCATGTGCGTCACATGACAGGAATATGTACCTTGCCCTATTTAGGTTTTCTTGTGGATGTGATAATCACTCCCAAAAAAGTGATGAAAACATAAGAGTTTGTCACATAAACTGCAACAAATGAATGCAACAGTTTCACAGTCGCTCAGTTTTCCCTGTGCTCTGTCAAAACATATGTTTTTAATGTTTTCAAATTTTTCCGTGTGTAGACCGTCAAATCCTGCATATGTCCAAGCAAATCTGAACATGTCCTGGGATTTTGGAGAGCGAAGTTGATTTTGTGTGAGTGCCTGAACTTTGATAATTGTCTGAAAATAAAAAGTTAAAATTTTCACTCTAGGGAAGACTTGAACCAAGGACCTCTCGTTCCGCAGCTGCTCACGCTAACCACGGGACCACTACACTCCCGACCTCACGATATCCCTGATGCTGCCTATCTTGCACATGGACTACTCAGTTTGTATATTATGCTTATTTTTTTCCTAGTTCCGCACAACTTCTTCCTGTTATCTCGAGTGATCTGTGTTCAGTTTTTCAAGGCCTATCCACTGAGCCAACTTATAATTAAATCTGAGGGGGGTACGATGGGGAGGTTCCCTTGTCAGAAACACTGTCTTTGTAATTGTAACCACTCGGCATGGGACTTCAAAAGGCTTTTGGTAAATGGATTGAGTTTCTTCAGACCCTTCCTATGGCTTTGAAAGAATATCGTTTGCGTTTCACAAGTGCGGATTTATTATCATGTAGCTTTTAACCTGTTGCAAATACAGCGTTTGGAAATTTGAGGCAGTTTAACTTATAAAGCGGAGAATAGTTTCAGAATAACTATCTCCATCTGACTTTAGTGGGATGTGATGATGTCCTGAGAATCTGGCGAACTATGAAAGGCATGTTAGGTGACAGTCAAAATTAGTTCCTTTTAGATCTAAAACCAAAACCGAAACGGTAAATAGCTTTGATCCAGCATGATGTTTTAAGATTATAAAACTGCAAGCGCTTAGTAAAGGAAATACTTATTAATAGTTGCAAAGACGGATTACAAAAACCCTAAGTAACTGTACAGTAACTACAGGCACCATAACCACACCGATAAAGAAAGTAACAGATTTTGCTGAGTCTCTCTTAACTCTCTCAAAGTTTGGAAATTATTTTTTATCTGAATGGCCAAATACTGGTAGCAGTTGTACTGCACCTTTGTTTGATCCTTGGTATATAACTGAACGGAGGACAGCGTGGACTTTTAAGCTGACATACGCCTCTGCTTGTCAAGTAAACAACGCCAAACAATGCCCTACAAGTCATCGGCTCGCGACTGCAAGGTCGCGAAACAGGACGCCGCCTACGGCCTGTATTGCAGTTTACGACCGCTGCAGCTTAACCTGTGGGTCGAGCAGCAATAAAGGAAGGGAAGGGAAAATTCAGAACACGGACTGAACCGTTGTAACAGCACAAGCGGCCGGAATGTCAGCAACCACCTCTCTCGGGGCACTGCTAGCTCCTCTACAAGAAATTACTAGAAATCCGAAAGGTAGCGTATTAGAACCAATACTGTTCCTGATATACATCAATGACTTTCCCAGTAGTGTTACTCATGGTGAAAAGATTCTCTTCGCTGATGACAGTAATATTATAGTCACTGAGAAAACAAGAGAACTCCCTGTCGAGAAAGCAAATGAAACTCACAAGGAAGTTTATGATTGGTGAATAAGCAATAAAGTGACATTGAACATAAAGAAAACTAATGCCTTGAATTTCAGTTTGAAGAGGAAAAATGACAATGTTAAATTCAATGTAGATGGCACTTCTACAGACTGTGTAACAAATGCGTAATTTCTAGGAATGAATATTGATTCTCAGTTGCAGTGGTGTGAACACGCAAACAGGTACTTGGAAATAGAATGTCATCAGCGTGTTATGTCCTTAGAATCCTATCATCAGTGTGTAACATGCAGTGTCTTTTAGTTACATATTAGTCTTATACACTCAGTTCTTAGCTATGGCATTCTTTTATGGGGAACAAATGCACAAAATATGAACACATTTTTCAAACTCCAGAAAAGAGCCATAAGAATAATAACCAAAAATACTAGTCGAGCTCATTGTAAAGATCTGTTCAAAACACTGGGGATTTTAACTGCTCCATGTGAATACATTTACCAGTCAGTTGCACATGCACAAACAGCTCTGTCCATGACCACGCAACACGAGATAGACTCCACTTACATTTAGCAAGAAAAAATAAACATAAACTCAAAACAGCATTTTCTACCAAGGAATAAAACTGTACAATAAATTACCGATGGAGATTAAAGAAGTTGCAAAAATACACTTACTTAAAAAGGCGGCTAAAAGGTACCTGTTATGCAATACATTTTATACATTGAAGGATTACTTAGTTAAAACAGAGTAGGGTTTTGATAAAAAATGTTATACAAATAAATAATAATAACAATGATTATAAAATATCCAACATTCCACATAGCTGGCCGAAGTGGCCGTGCGGTTCTAGGCGCTGCAGTCTGGAACCGCGAGACCGCTACGGTCGCAGGTTCGAATCCTGCCTCGGGCATGGATGTGTGTGATGTTCTTAGGTTAGTTAGGTTTAACTAGTTCTAAGTTCTAGGGGACTAATGACCTCAGAAGTTGAGTCCCATAGTGCTCAGAGCCATGTGAACCATTTTGAACATTCCACATAATACCTTCACTTTATGTTTTTTTCCTTCTTTTTTCCTTCCTAGAAATACTTACCCCCAAGCCATGCATAGCACAACACTAACACCTCTTCCTCTTTCTGAGCTCAACATCTCACTCATTATGGAGAAAAACTTTCAGGATAGCAAATGGCAAGTTGCAGTGCAGAAAATGGCCCAGAGATCACCAGTGTGTGTGTGTGTGTGTGTATGTGTGTGTGTGTGTGTAGTGAGTGAAGTGTTACGAAACAGTGTGTGTATAGTGTTGTGTGCAGTGACTGATGGTGAGATATGAGTGAACAGTGTGGCATTACATTATTTGTAAAAAAAGTATTGTATACCAAGAGTAAATCTAATGATGGTCTCTAACTAGTAGTCTGTAAATATATGTGTATACGAATTAGCTTATTTTAAATTGATCTAAATTTGTAAATACTTTGACATGTCTTATATCCTTGTAAAAAGAGATCTACGGATGAATAAAGCTACTACTACTACTACTACATCAACTTCCACAGCTCGTAGACTTCTCCGTCAAGTGTCTCACAGCATTTTCGTAAAAATTCAGTCAATCAAATTCTAGTACGGGATCAGTGAAATTCGTTCGGAGACTTCCACGTTTTCTTATTACAGATGTTATTTGTATATGACATAGGCTAGGTAGGTTGGGAAATTATCTCTTTTTCTTTTTCTTTTTTGCCTTTGTCCCGCATAGGCGCACCTCGGTATGATTACTAACGGATTTGGCATCGACATTTTAAGGGGTGGTTCCGATGCCTTTCGTGCCGCCATCCCGGTACTCCGCTGGACGGAATGTGTGTACCACAACTGTGTGCGTTTGATCAAACCCTCCGTCAGTAAACTTAGCCTTATTGTCGTGCAACAAGTAACTCAGCTGGAAGAAAGGAGACAGAACCGGGCAGCACTCAGTGCAATCTTGAGCTCGAAGAGTGAAGTGGGCTTTACTGTTGTCAACAACAAGTAACGTCACTGACTGGAACAGGTGTTTCCAAGCAAGTCGCACAGCATTTACCGTCGGCATTTGCAGTGTTATGCAGATATTTTCAGTGCATTACAGATACAAAGATAAACGAGGGCAATAAGTCAAACGAAAGACGAGCTTCCGGAGATTATGGGTCCCTCAAATCAAAATGCTCAGAAAATATACCTGAACAACCTCCGAAATTTTGGAAATGGAATTGTAGTTCACCCTATAGAATGTAGACTCCCAGTCAGATGGCGGTGAAAAGATATTTTTAAATGTTCCGTTGAGAGACGTGGTCTTCACTAAGGCACCTACTTTTTAATTATATTTAATGTAGTGTCGCATCATCCACATAACTTACTTTCTTCCCGAGATTTTCGTTTCCATTGGTGGCTTCCACAATACTCAGTGGAACAGCTTTTTAGAGAAAGCGGTTGTCTGCATATCTTGCACTATAATTCTATAATCCACTACAATTAAAATGTTATGAAGACAGGGAGGAAAATTGGGTTTAACGTCCCGTCAACATGCAGGTCATTAGAGGCGGAACACAAGCTCAGATTTTGTCAAGAATAGGGAAGGAAATAGGCCATGCCCTCTCAAAGGAACCATCCCCGTATTTGCCTGGAGAGATTTAGGGAAATCTGGATGGCTGAACACGGGTTCAAACCTTCGTCATCCCGAATGAGCTAGCGACTCCGCCAACTATCAGTGTACTGCGAGTCTCTGTAAGTAATATAAGGCTGTGTAAGTACATCTATGACTTCTGCAGGAAAACGAAGTTTCACCGAGCTGCGAAATCAATTCCTCGTAACCCGAGCTTGGACACAGCAACGCACAAACCACTCTGCCGTTAACTGCGGTTTAGGTGCCGTCAGTATATATCTCTAAATACTCCAGGAAATTATGAGCAATGAAGGTTTTCACCAAGTGCTCTGCTCTGGTGATTCTTTTATGGGAAATAGAAAATGTCGGCTGGTGAATTTGTATATTGGTAATTGGAATTAAGATAAGTTGGCGTTCTTTACAGATTAGGTAAAATTTCTTTCAAACTTACCAAGCTAATATATAATTCTGGTTTTTGGGCAGTGTTTGTTCTTTGTATGTTCATTTGTCCTGGGACCATCTGTCGATTTTCTGTATCAGTGGTTGGTGAAATGCAGAAAATCTTTTCAGAGGAAATATATCTACCATTAATTTTCTGCAGCTTCCGCTAACAATGCATTTGCTGGCATGGAACGCATAGCTGCTAGGCAAGTCCTGATGCAGCTATACTCGATATTTTAGTTTCGAAATTGATTCCTGTTGCCTCTGCAGAGCAACCTGCTACCACAACCGGTTTTAGATCTGCCCCCTACCACATTCTTGTAACGCTGCTATTTTCACCACCGTCCTCCTTCCCCTCCACCTCCCACCCCCCCCCCCCTACCCAAATATAAGTTGCGTCACGTCTACTTTTAATGTACCATAGTTGACTATGATTTTAATAATCATAACAATAGCCTGTATTAGCGCTTAGTATATAGCTTTAGTGTAACTGGGCGAAATTATGATTCAGAAGAACATAGCACTTCAAAATCATCCTTCCGGAAATTTTGGAAGGACTAGGAGCAGTCAAATTGCTACTGTTGTGTTCTGCCTTACGGCAGGGCTGGTCGTGGGGGAAGCCTCGTCAGCGAGTCCACTGCATGAGCGTCTAGGGAAGTGATGTCAGTGGTGTTTTCCCGTTGCCTTCCACTGATGATGATGAAATGATAATGAGGAAACACAACACCCCCTCCCTGAGCGGAGAAAATCTCCGACCCAGCCGAGAATCGAATCCGGGCCCCTTGGCGTGGCAGACCGCCGCGCTGACCACTCAGCTATCGGGGCGGACAATAAGCATTAAAATATATCTAAATACAGTGTTTATTATCGTAATAACATAAGTACAGAAAATGTGGCCTTACACTCAGCGGGACGAAAAGAGAAAGATGAGTTAGGAGGCTATACGTGCCTCAACTATTATTTTAAAACTTATGATCCAAAATACAGTAAGAGAAAAAAAAACAATGCGCTACGAGTGAATTATCCAAATAAGATTGTAATAGCTAGACGTGATGTACATGTACAGACAATTGATTACAGTTTCGGAAAAAATTGGATGATTTATTCAAAAGAACGGGATTCACAAACTGAGCAAATCAATAATGCGTTGGTCAACCTCTGGCCCTTATGCAAGCGGTTATTCAGCTTGTAATTGATGAACAGAGTTGTTGGATGTCTTCCTAAGGGATATCGTGCCAAACTCTGTCCAGTTAGTGTGTTACCTCGTCAGAATCCTCAACTTGATGGAGAGCCTGCCCGTAATGTTCCAAACGTTCTCAATTGGAGAGAGATCCGATGACCTTGCTGGCCAAGGTAGGATTTGGGAAGCGGTAAGAAAAGCAGTAGTAACTTTTGCCGCGGTTGGATGGGCATTATCTTGCTGAAATGCAAGCTCAGGATGAGCAGCGAAGACGTGTCTGGAGATATCCTGGACAGCGCTGGAATACCAACCTGACTGTGGCCCACCACACTGCCCGACAGCCAGGTGTGATGGTCTGGAGTGCAATTTCCTTTCATACTGAGACCCTTTCGATTCTCATCCGCGGCACCTGACAGCACTGCCGTACGTCGACAACATTCTTGGCCCCGTTTTGTTGTCCTTCGTGGCAAACCATCCTGGGTTTACATTTCAGCAAGATAATGCCTGTTCGCGCACGGCGATAGTTTCTTCTCTTGGTCTTCGTGCTTGCCAAACTCTGCTTTGCTCAGCAAGGTTATTGGATCTCTCCCCTGTTGCGAACCTTTGGAGAACGGTCCTCCAACTACCTTCGGATTTTGACTATCTAACACGTCAATTGGCCGGAAATCTGCACAATATGCTTCAGCAGGAGAGCCAAAAAAACAGTCAATGTCAAGAGGAATAATTGCTTCCATAAGAGCAGGAAGTGGACCAGTAAGTTATTGACTTGTTCAGTTTGTGAAACCCTTTCTCTTGAATAAATCGTTCAGTTCTTAATTTATTGCATTTCGGATGGGAAACTGCCTCCAAAGGCAGAAGTACCACTACTTCGCTCATACTATTCAATCTGTACATCGAGGAAGCAATGATGGAAATAAAAGAAAGGTTCAGGAGTGGAATTAAAATACAAGGTGAAAGGATATCAATGATACGATTCGCTGATGACATTGCTATCCTGAGTGAATGTGAAGAAGAATTAAATGATCTGCTGAACGGAATGAACAGTCTAATGAGTACACAGTATGGTTTGAGAGTAAATCGGAGAAAGACGAAGGTAATGACAAGTAGTAGAAATGAGAACAGCGAGAAACTTAACATCAGGATTGATGGTCACGAAGTCAATGAAGTTAAGGAATTCTGCTACCTAGGCAGTAAAATAACCAATGACGGACGGAGCAAGGAGGACATCAAAAGCAAACTCGCTATGGCAAAAAAAGGCATTTCTGGCCAAGAGAAGTCTACTAATATCAAATACCGGCCTTAATTTGAGGAAGGAATTTCTGAGGATGTACGTCTGGAGTACAGCATTGTATGGTTGTGAAACATGGACTGTGGGAAAACCGGAACAGAAGAGAATCGAAACATTTGAGATGTGGTGCTATAGACGAATGTTGAAAATTAGGTGGCCTGATAAGGTAAGGAATGAGGAGGTTCTACGCAGAATCGGAGAGGAAAGGAATATGTGGAAAACACAGATATGGAGAAGGGACAGGATGATAGGACATCTGCTAAGATATGAGGGAATTACTTCCATAGTACTAGAGGGAGCTGTAGAGGGCAAAAACTGTAGAGGAAGACAGAGATTGGAATACGTCAACCAAATAATTGAGGACGTAGGTCGCAAGTGCTACTCTGAGATGAAGAGGTTAGCACAGGAAAGGAATTCGTGGCGGGCCGCATCAAACCAGTCAGTAGACTGATGACCAAAAAAAAACCACTACTGATCAAAGGCCTCATAACAGGTAAGACAACAGAAACAAGTGCATCAAAGTCACATTGTGTGTGTCCATAGAAAGATAGGCCACGAAATGTTGCGATGATCTCTCCATTGACAAAATGATTACTGGGAATACAAAATTTAAAACGAAAGAAAGGAACACAAAGACGTAAGTAGCTTCGAAATGAAGATTCAACATAGAAGAAATTCAAAAATATAGGGGATCCAGTATGAGAGGGTTTGTCAAAGCTTTTCAAGACTAGAGATCAAACAAAGTAGGAGAAATAGATAGCACTGCTTGGACGCAGTTTATAAATGCTTATCGGTGTGCTTACCAAAATTTAATTTACATCCTTTTCTCTAATGTATGCTGCAAAATAAATATGGTAACTGAAGGGGAAGTGGGGGGATGGCCTACACGGGTGAAATACAATGGAGGACTTCGATTTCCCCACGACATACAGCAGCTGCTAAGGCCCTGTAGGAACTCCAAAAAGTTGCGGCTAACGGGGCTCTGGTGAAGCTGTGATAACGCTAGCTAGCCAACAGTGGATAACAACCAGTATTCAACAAGGTAACTGGCCTCGGAAAGGATGGATGTAAAAGACAACGACCCTGCAACGGAAACGGACTACGAATCGGAACTTTGAACATTGTAACACTGACAGGAGGGGTACAGGAGGCTCACCAGCCCTTTAAACAAAATTAAGCAAAACCAAGGTGGAAGGACTGGGCCTCAGGTTCACCTTACCTTGCAACACCTTATACAGTTTTCAGTTTCTCAAAGCACACACAATTTATTGAAACAATTGTAAGATTTTACAAAAATACAAAACACATAAATTAGCCTGGTTAATATTAGATCAATGAATCTGCGAAATGGGCGTTCAGGTTCAATTTTCAGCAAGTTCGTTGCATAATTCATAATCTGTTAAATTCAATTTCACCAAAAATTCTAAAATGATCAAAAATCATCCAGATTAATCCTAAACAGTAAGAATACTAAATAGTAAGAAACACTGTATATAAATTGAGGCCCCGTAGGAAAAGTTCTAAACAGTTGTAATCAGACCCAGAGCCCTGAAGCAGGACAACTGTAGAACAACGTTTGTCTTGTGACGACCATGATCTGAACAATGATAACACTAAGTACGCTCGAAGTGGAAAGGCAGTTCAATTTACGGTAACAAATACTGCTTACTAAAACACCAGATAACTTACCTTGGGTATAAATGCAGCGATCAGGAAACAGAAGTATCACGGGCACAAGCTATTGCACCAAGCACCACTCCCACATAGCTGCTCAGCCAAAATAAGGGTCAAGGGGCGGTCCTGGCGTTCAGCCAGCTCCAGGCGTATTTACCACAGGGAAAGAACAGATAAGCAATGGCGGTGTGCCCATGGCACCGACTGCTACAGCAACCCTTAAATACACTGTAGCACAGGAGTATGAGACACCCAAAATTCTAGTAATAAAAACAGTATCTTAAATTTGGTCGATACAATGTCAAGGTCAGAATTAATGACTAGACACCTTGGAAAATTACATTCATGTACAACAGAAGTATAATGAAATAAGAGAAGGATACAGTAAGAACTAGGACACAGATCACCAAATATTTCAATCGGTATTTACAATTGGTCATGCTTAACTAGACTGCCTCTCCCAACCGGCATGTATCGCGCCCATTACACAGGTCTACCACAACCTACATGTGATGCCACAACACACCTTTGTGAGGCCAAGGTTTGACAATCACTAAAACAGAATGAGATTTAACTCTGCAGCGGAGCGTGCGCTGATATGAAACTTCCTGGCAGATTAAAACTGTGTGCCGGACAGAGACTCGAACTCGGGACCTTTCCCTTTGGTTCGCAGGAGAGCTTCTGTAAAGTTTGGAAGGTAGGAGACGAGGTACTGGCAGAAGTAAAAGCTGTGATGACGGGGCGTGAGTCGTGCTTCGGTAGCTCAGTTGGTAGAGCACTTGCCCGCGAAAGGCAAAAGTCCCGAGTTCGAGTCTCGGTCCGGCACACAGTTTTAATCTGCCAGGAAGTTTTAATAACTAAAACAGTTTAAAACAACACATTACACAAGGTACAGCATCACACCTCCAAAATATTTCTTAATTCAGGATCTGACTAATATTAAACACATGTTTTCAATATCATTTGCCAGTCCAAGAATTATAATGCCTTGCCCATATTTGCGTGAACACATCACATGGCAACTCTAGTGTTAATTCTGTTATCTCTTACGGCACTCAAGCACTCATGGTCAAGTGGTACGAAAGGAAAACTTCGCCCATAAGCCTCATCAGCATCACCATTTCTTAACCACGGCTACGTCCCAGGGAGACAACAACAGTCACTACCACACCTCCCAAGCGACCTATCTCTTGCCGAGCAGCTCCATACTCAAGAGTTCGCCGTCGAATTAGTCCAAGGCCGGCCGTTGTAGCCGAGCGGTTCTTGGCGCTTTAGTCCGGAACCGCACGCCTGCTACGGTCGCAGGTTCGAATTACACCTCGGGCATTGATGTGTGTGATATCCTTAGGTTAGTTAGGTTTAAGTAGTTCTACGTTTTAGGGGACTGATGACCTCATGTTAAGTCCCATAGTGCTCAGAGCCATTTGAACCATTTTGGATCAGCCCAACGCCTCTCTGCGCACGCCACAGCATGACTCTCACGCCGCAGGTGCCACCTACCCACCGGTCGCGAAAAGTGGGCAAAGATGAAGTTTTGAGGTCGAAGATCGACCGGATTGAACCGCCGCGGCTTAGATGTGATGGAAATAAGAAAGCTAGATGAGTTAGGCCTGGGAGAGATAAGCTGGAAACGAGAAGGCGGTGGCGACCTGTGGAAAGGTTACATGTAGTATTGGAAGAGAAATGAACGCCGAAAAAACTGAATGGGAGTTGTTGAGAGGGGTAGTCTAAAATAAGAGATACAGAGGATGAGTGACGGGATAATGAGAACCAGAATAAGGACGAAGGGAAAAAGTATGGAGCTGGTTCAGGTGTATGCCGCTCAATTGGGTTGTACATCTCAAGGGATGGAGGACTTTGAGGAAGAACTATAAAAGCAGTTCAATGGACAAATGGTAATAGTGACGGGAGACTTCAATGCACATGTAGAGAGTGGAAGACAATGCTATAAAATGTAATGGGAATAGAAGTGTGGGGGGTAGAAATAAAGAAGAAAGAAATTGCTGGAATTCTGGTTTCGGAAGAATGAGAACCACAAAGTAACGCGCTGCAGCAGGAATCTAGCGCAGAAATCTTTGCTAGATTACATGCTCTACAATTGGGAAACGAAGAGGACTAACGGATGTAAAGGTACAACTATCTGAGACACTGGATAGTGACCATCAGCACTGGTGACGAGCATGAGAATCATGTAAGTCTGGAAGAAGACAGAACCAGGAAAGGAGAATTATAGTGTTGAAACTGAACCAAAAGAAAGTCAAGAAAGAATACCAGGACATTATAAGTAAACGTTACCAAGGGATGAATCAAAAACAGGGGGCTAAAAATGGCTCTGAGCACTATGGGACTTAACTGCTGAGGTCATCAGTCCCCTAGAACTTAGAACTACTTAAACCTAACTAACCTAAGGACATCACACACATCCATGCCCGAGGCAGGATTCGAACCTGCTACCGTAGAGCACGGGAAAAGAAATGGCGACAATTTAATTGAGTTATGGCAGAAGCTGCAGTAGCTGTATGCGGAAGAATAAGTGGCAGAAAATGGTGGAAGTAAACATGATGGAATGAAAGAATCAGGGAGGTATTAGGAAGGACCAACAAGCCCTTTAGACTCTGGTTTCGTGGAAAGTTCGAATTAGCAAGAAAAGAGCATAAGAAAAACAAGAAAGCGCCAAATAAGACGATGGCCGAGGAGAGAAAAAAGTGGATGGAAGAATGGAAAAAGATGATGGAGGAAGATAGCAGAGGAAGTAGGAAAGTACTTCATGGAATTGTAAAAACTAAGAGGAGAAGTTTGAGAGAGAATGCAACAATAATGGATAGAAATGAGAGATGTTAATAGCAAAGTGATACTGAAGATAGTGTAGAAAGAGTATTTTGAGTACTTGCTACATGCGAATGGACTTGGATATGAGGTTAATAGACTGAATGAGGTAGAAGTAAACTCTCGGGGGATGGAGGGAGTGGGAGGACCAGTGGCACTGGACAAGATGAAAGGAGGAAAGGTACCAGGTGTGAACGAAGTAAGTGTCGAAATGGTGCGGCAGCAGCGAAGGTTGGGAAACAGTGGCTGTATAGTGTGATGAGGGTAGTGTGGAATGACAAGGAGACTCCAGAAGGCTGGAAGAAGGCACTAATTGTATCAATATTTGTATAAACTACAGGGAAGTGACACTGTGCCAAGATATATGAAAAGATCCTGGAGAGCAGAACCCAACCCAGACAAGGGTCAAGAACGAATTGAGAGAGGAAGAGCATAGCTTCAGACCTGGGAGATCAAAGTGATATTTGCAGCGAGCTAGCTCTAGGAGCACCACTATGAATTTTTGGAAGACGTGATGACATTTCTCGATATACAGAAGGTATTTGATAGAAGAAAGGTCCAGAAAGCACTAGAAAAGAACAGAGTGGAAAAAGAGATAACAACCAGGGTGGAGGAGATGTACTGTGAAAGTGGGTTGTTTAAAAGTGGGAGTAAAAGACTGGTGCGAAACAGGGTAGTGGTCTTCTATGAGAATATCTAATGTGGTAGAAAAAACTGGAGAAGATAAGATGAAGCAGATTCAGGAGTATTTGGATGCTTGGGAAGAAACATTGACATTATGGAATTACGTTTAATGCAAACAAATGTAAGATCCTGGCTACCATTAGATCAACTAATGGAATAAGGGATGGAGGTGAACAACTGAAGAAGGCGGAAAATCTCAAGTACTTGAGAAATAAGAAAGTGATCATTGAATGTGGCATACAGTCAGAAGCCTTCCTACTAAAAGTCACACAAAAAAAAAAAAAAAACAAAGAAGTAATGTATAGAAGTTACTACATCCCAATATTGACCTACACATTTGAAGCACTGGTAATGAAGGAAAGAGGTGTAAGATGACACACATATGAAATGAAGTTCCTTAGAAGTAGGATAGGAGTAACAAGGGGAGAAGGATGAGGAATAAATGTTTAGTGAAAGAGGAGCCTTTGCGGAGCAGGATAGAAACATGAAGGCTAAGATGGTATGGACAGTTAAAAAAAGAGTGGAAAACAAGAGGATTTCCAAGAAGATACATGAAATGGAGATGCGAATGAACGACCAAGAGAAAGATGGCTGAAAGACGTGGAGGAGTGTAATGAAAAAAGACGCGAGGACAGGACCATAGTCTACACAGAAACAAAATGGGAAAACATGATCAGATGACGAAGCTTATGTTTCAGACGGGAGCTGTTCAAGATGATGATGAACTGAAGGTCATCGCCCACTTATCCAATAAGCTGTTCCGAAATTGATTTAATCGTGTTGTTCATGAATCTTGCATACAATTCATACAGTGGTGCTAAGAGACTTATACTTGTACAGATTTTGCAGCCTCTCTGATCAATTTTCTGAGCAAAGGTATAGCTTCTACAGTTTTCGATGTATATGGTATTTCGCTTGTCTGCAAACATTGACGCAAGTGTATAATGTTTTTCGATGAAACATCATACCTTCGAACTTTAATAATTCTGCATTTATTACACTGGCTTCAGACACTTTTCTATTTTAAATTTCTTTTAATGATTTCTAAAGTTAACTGAAATTCGATCAGAATAAATAGATTCTCTCCTGATAGATGCGGACAAGGTATCCAACCCGGTGCCACGCGACCAAATAACCAGGGGAAGGAGCGGGCCGGTTTTTGTTCATTTGCACATAGCTGATGGGTTGGCAACAGACTTTATTTAAATTAAATTAGCCTTGATAGCACAAGCTAGTGATCTTTAACAACTTACGAGTTAATTTAGAAACACTGGTAACAACCGAACAGATAAAATTTTTCACACACTGCCGGGAGGGCTAATATAAAAAACAACTAAGACGGAAATACAACAAATCCCCAAAGCAAAACGTCAGTAGGGCTGATTTTTAAGGAACAGCAAACAACAACCAATAACGCCTGAAGAGCTGATTCCAACAAATAGCAAACTGCAGCCACTAACGCCTGAAGGTTTGATTAAAGAAATGCAATTAAGAATTCAACAATTAACTAGTACTTGAAAAGTTAATTTTGAAACCGGTCTGAAAGGCTGTCAAACACAAGCAATTTGACCACAAGGTATTTGACTGAATAATTAACAGAACACTTTAAACAGAAGCACTAGGCTTAACAAAGGAATCACAGTAATGGTTAGACTTCAAAATTTCCACTGATGATAATTACAATCGGCAATAAAATAACCGAACATTTGGTTCTCAACTCTAAATTAGTGCGAGCTGCTTCACATTTTGCTTACACATGAATATGTCCACAGGTTTACAACAGACTAAAACATTCAATTACCAGCCAGTACTGACAATCAAATTCAATAATAGAAATGAGAACCTAAACGGAATTATGCTGACCCGACGTTAATAAGTTAGCACCGCAAGGAAACATTTTGTTACTGTCCAACATGCTACTCCGGGCAGGTGTAAAATTTATGTGCGCAACGGAAAATATTGAACGCTAAAATGACGATTTGGCCCTGTCTGACTACCCCCTGAAGCAGATCTTAGGATCCTTAATGCTCTTCAACATATAAATTACAACCTAAATATAAATGAATGATTAAGGCAACTAATACAACTTAATGATAAACGTTGTTTCTCATTATAAATTTATTGTTGATTAAAAAACAACCCTTTATATTACAATTGTCTATATTTCCTGACTAAAAATTGCTGATCAATTGCTCAAATCTGCCCCATTTTATGGCTACGCGAACTGTTCAGTGTTCACTAAATTTTGCACATTTTTATCAAAAGTCACACACTGATTCGCATTTCACAACACACTTTCATCTATATTTGTGTCCGGGGATGGAAGCTACAATTTCTTTTTGTGAAGTTTAGGAAGGGACGATTGTTTGAGATCGCTCATGGTGACTTTGCAAGTCAGTCTTTGGACCCCGCAGCCCACTCTCGATTCCGTCAGGTTACCACTCTCTCGCAGAGCTGATGATGTGGAAGGATCCTCAGAATATAGAGCCAGGTAAGTGGGTGTATGTTTTGAAACAGCCAAGTTTTTGTCCAATTTGCACACAGTATGAGGGAGGTACAGTCAGGTAGGATCTTTATAGGTCACCTAAATTTCTTCTGCATCAGCTAAGAGAAGTGTATTTGTATCTAGCTGTGAGTTATTTGCGTTTCTTCTTTTACTCTGTTTGTGTTCCTACTCTTCTGTTCTTCCTGTCGCTTCTTTCTCTTGATACAAATATTGTATTTTGGACAAGGGTACCGGTAATTGTGGACAGGCAGGTTATCTGTTTGGTGACACTATACCTCGAACTTGGGTCGTTGTGTGTGACTCACATTCCTCAGAAGTCAGTGTCAGGTAACTGACTGCTACAGATTATGATGTTTATCAGCCTCTGCCTGGCAGAGGACCGCAGAAGAAAAGCAAATACTGTTCACAGTTCCATACAGCTATCAGTAGATGCGCTGTAGGCTTAACTGATTGTATTATGTGTACAATTATCTCGTCTCCATTGTGTAGTACAACAGTGGAGACAAGTCATTAGTGGCTGTTTAAACACCATCTCGAATTCACCCTGCAGGGTTGCTGCAGATGCCCGCTTGTTACCTGCTCCGTCATTGTCTGCCACCGAGGACTTCTAGTAGCCACATGAATAGACCAGCTGTTTGCCCACGTCCGCGACATGACCGATGGCGTCCCTTGCTTCCGGTCTGTTCCATCCGACATCACGTTGTTGCTTCCAGTGTGTCTTACAAAGCTTTTGTGCATCCTGTGCCCACTGTTATCCACAATTACTTTCCGATTTACACAAATACTATACAATACATAAAACAAAATCATTGGCATTTCTTTGTTATGAAATATAAAATTTTAAGATGCATTTACTTGTGAGGTCATTTATCTTTACATTTAGTATTGTTCTATTTGTACATTCAGCCAGAATGCTCACATATTTACTATTATTATTTTGGCCAAAATTTCATGTACAAGTAAATGTTAATTATAAAAGAACATTTCTCAACCTTTGTAGTTTATAATTATTAAATATCTGTGGGCAACTGTATACCTGTGAAAAATACATGTTCATTAGTTGTTCATACAACAGTAGCATTATAATCCTCATCCAATCCCAATGTTAGTAGTTGCAAATACTACTTGTTAAACTATTTGTTTAACTACTGGCCAGTAGGATGTTGATACTAGTCGAACTACAACCCTATTCCAAGTACTACACTGTCGTTGGGTATCACAAGATCGTCCGATCTCATGGCTCTTGGTTTCGTCATGGATGTCATCGTGAATTTCTGTGAACAATAAAGTGCACGTCTGCACACACAAACATACACAAATGAATGATTACGTGGGCCTCTTCTTCATTTCATGTTTCGGCTTACTTCCTCTGGACAATCACAAACTACTTATCGTGTTTAGTACAAAATTACTGTTTTTTTTTCATTAATCATATTTCGAGTACCTTTTCTCATGGTTTTACTCAGTAATACCTTTTCTGTCGCTGTCCCCTTTTTCCGGAGTTGCTGCTATTCCATTTATCTGGTGTTCTCCTCTTCTCATGTTCATAAGGTTACTTTTTATTTTTACTAGTGGAACCTGGAAAGTAAAGATTTTAGTACAGTATATAAAATCACTGCTCATCAACACAACTGCCATGCCCTTATGTATTCACCACTATGTCATGTGCTTTTAACGTAAAGCATTCTTATTTTCTTTTATTAAATTTTACGTGTCTATATCCCCTCATTACACTTCCATTCCATGTCACTATAACACTCAAACAATATTTCGGTGCCCTCATACGGTATTCCGCAGAAAAAAATGGTTCAAATAGCTCTGAGCACTATGGGACTTAACTTCTGAGGTCATTAGTCCCCTAGAACTTAGAACTACTTAAACCCAACCAACCTAAGGACATCACATACATCCATGCCCGAGGCAGGATTCGAACCTGCTACCGTAGCGGTGGCGCGGCTCCAGACTGTAGCGCCTAGAACCGCTCGGCCACACCGGCCGGCGTATTCCGCAGAACTGGCCACCATGTACACAATTATTCCATCTCTCTGGCCAGCATAAATACAACATTTCCATATACAAATAATAGTGCGCTCTCGCGTAGCCACGAAGAGCAGACCACCTATTGAACTCTCGTTTCTCTGAATGGAGACCAATCACACTTGGACAACACACCTGCGTGTCACCACAAACCACTACTAGCAAGTCACTCATTTGTGATAACACTGCTAAACATGTAAAATAAACACTCATTTCATTAAGTAGTTCTAATTTTGTTTTCAGATGCTGACACTCTCTGCTAATTCGTTCCACATCAATTGGTAACAAACTTACCTATTCACACATCTTTACAAGATTTTGTAATAATACACGTTTCTCATTTTTACTTTATTCATTCATGGACAGATAGCACATCTTAAACTGTACACACCTTTTAAACTGTATGCTCAGCTTGCTGTGCACATAGTTATAGCCTTTACAAAGAAACATACTCTAATTTTCTCACCCTCGACATCCTGCCCTTTTATGTACTGTAGTACCTCTTTTAACATGATAATGGTACAGAAAATATTGATAAATCTACATATCCCTTCAGTGTAATAACTTAACTTAATTGCTAACTATATACATTATACTTTACTTTCGCCACACAAGCTCACTTTAATTCTTCCTACTTATTCTATGTCATTTCGCCGTAGTCTCCCAAGGTTAGGTGGTCTAATTTCAATTGATTGTTCCCGATTCCTGTTGTTATTTATTCCACCCCGTCCTTGGTCAGACCGTTGACGAGTTTCTCTATTGCTGCCCCATGATGCGCCATTACTTTATGGCTCCTATCAGTGTTCATTTTGTTGCCTATATTCTCTGCCATAGTTCTTCCACTGTACATTGTTCCCACTACGATAGCTATGGTCCATGTATTGGTGAGGCGGCCGATTTACATTGTTTTGCCAATTATGGCCTCTTTTATTCCCTCTGTTGTTCTCCCTTCTTTCACTTTGCACGTCTCTCTGCCTACGTTTTTCTCGACTGATGCTCGTTAAAAGCGAACTCTCTTAGGATACCCTTGAATCCCTCTACATCACTTCCACATCGGCCGACGAGCGTTTGCTGGTAGGAAATTGGCAACTTCATGTAACACAATCTTATGATCTTAGCTGGTGTGCATGTGTGGTCCAAATACTATTTTTTTTGTCAAGTTTTCGAAATGCTTCACCAGACTACGGAATCCTGAACTCTCCAAGTCTCTGCTGATCATTATTTCCTGTTTGATCCAGTCCTGTGTCTCCTTGGACCAGTATTTGTTTAAAAATGCGTCACGAAACTCTTCATATGACGTGCACGTTTTTGCAATGTTCCGCATGCATTCGGCCGATGTTCCCTCGATATGTGAACATACGAAGTCCAGTTTCCACGTCAGAGGCCAGTGAGGAGGTAATGATAAATCAAATTGTCCAATGAAAGTTTTTGGGTGTAAAATATTCCCATCGTCTTTGTAATGCTGAAATTTTCTGACAGAGCTAAAATGCTTAAAATCGAAAATTTCATTAGGATTTCTTCCCGCTCAGCCTACCACATTCTCAATTGGCGCGAAAGCTTCCGGTCTACCGTTACTTTGGGCATCCTCTCTTCTCCTCCCTGTTACGTTTTCATCACTGGAAAAATGTCCCATGGTGCGCATTATCGGGTAACAATTATGCGTATGAAATATCTCATTGCCGTCCTTCGTATTCGTATTTTGCAACCCAATCGTGCCCTGTGTAGACGTGGGAATCATATCTCTAGGGATATTTCGTTGCTCTGCAGATACGCTTTCAGTCTGTCGTTGACGAGTAACTCTCACATTCGAGCACGTTCTAATATCGTCTGGGATTGGCATGATCGTGCTGAGTTTGAACTGGCTCTTTCGGTTTCTGTTGTTTCCCCAAACCGCCTACTATTTCTTTTCTGAGATGTGATTTTTGACTAGGTTGTGACCTGATTTCCTGAGATAGTTGCTTAATTTCGCTTTCTATGTTTTGTTTAAACTGGGAGAGCTCTGCGGTCAATGCCTTATTTTGCGCAATTTCTGTCTTTTGCAGCTGCGTTATTTCTACTTTTTTCACGTGCCTCTGCAACTTCGTTAATGAACCTCTACCTGTCTTTGTCGTGTTTTCCGGCTTCTCTAACGTTTCAAGAGCAATCTGCTTTGCCCTCCTCGCTTGTAATAGCGCCTCGTTCGCGGTTCTTCTGACCTCCGCAATCTCTCGTTCTACGTAGTTTTGTTCGGAGCATCACTACCTCATTTTTCACTTCCGTCGTCTCATGTTTTATTGACTGAATTTCGACACTAATGTTTTGAATTTTATTGTCATTTCAGAGGGTACTTCATCATTCCCCCTTTTTATTTGGCTTCCCAATTCAGAACTGACCTTTTGAATTTTATTTCCCATTTCTCTTCCCATTGCTTTTAGGTATGCAAGGATGACCGACAAACTGTGTTATGGTGATATTTTCTCTTATTGCGACTTTCTCTTCCTCTTAGGTGATCTTCTGCCCTTTTCCATTTCTTGGTAATCAAGAAAGTAATGACCACGAACCCCTGATATGCTGCCTCGTGACGATGTCACTGACTGCGATCTACCATGATTCTTAGTTGTTTCGCGTTCTGTTGGACTCCCTACACTATAGTCCCGTAAGTTTACGATTGCCTCAGTGTGTCTCTGTTCCCCATCTTCGCTATCAGATTGCCCACCAAAGGCTTGACTGTGCCTGTCACCCTCAAAAAATTCTTTTGGATCGATATTCCCTGCTAACGTAGCTAACTCTTTCTCCTCCCATAGGGTCTCTTGACTAACCTGTGTATCTGCCATTTCTGTCTTGTTATAACTAGTGGTCTGTTGTGCTACTATGCGCGCTTTCGCCCAAGTTATCATGGACTGGTCCCTGATAACAGTTCTCTCTTAAAATACACACAATTTACGCTACCCACATTTATTATGTAACGGGTACGTAAGATAAAATATCTACAACAAACAAGCTAAACTAATGGCAACGCCGTGAACGAGCAGTGTCTTTACAACACAAACAAAATACAGTTACAAATGAGATAACATAAATCAATAAATTGCAGCCAGCGGGCTGAAGCTCATCGCCTCTGAAAAGAAATACAATAAAATACACAAATATTATTTGTTAATGTTACCGCGTGACTTAACCACTGCAAACTATACACGCAAGCTGGTCATCACTATCAATAACACCTAAACATTAAATGGGAAAAACTTTTTTTTAATATTTCCGAGGTTTCAAACCACTTTATGACTACTATCAGAAGACTCTAAGTAGGATCCTGGCAGGGTAAGCCCTATCCAAGATGCCAATCAGGGCGGGTGTAAAATGCACGAGCGTAACGGAAAATATTGAACGCTGAAATGATGATTTGCCCTGTCTGACTACCACCTGAAGCAAATCTTAGGATCTCTTAATGCTCTTTCACACATAAATTACAATCTAAACATAAATGAATTATTAAGGGGGGTAGGACGTCAAACAGGACGACTTGGAGGAGGAGAGACACCACAGGAATTTTTAATTTCCACTGTCTATACTTTTAAAAATAAATTCCTAAAACTTTGTCAGAATGACCAGAAAGAATTCAAGATTTACACTTATAGTGGTGGAAGTTAAAAAATATAATAAAATAATTTATTTTTTTTCATTTGAATTTCACCTTTTTTTTCACTTACCGTTGGCTGCATTTGTTGCTATAGGTACACTTTTCTTCATAAGTAAGGGAGATTCTTCGTTGAATTTTGCACAGCATACAAACCATACTTACAGGTGTAAGAAACTCTAGAATTTTCCAAATCTATTAAAAACTGTGGTAAAAATTGAGATAATTAACTATAAAATTTGAGTTTTTTCTAAACATGAAGTTTAAAATGTAACAGCACATTCATTTTTTTATAAATTAAATAATTTCTAGAGTTTCATACAACTGTAAGTATGGTTTGTATGCTGTGCAAAATTCATCGAAGAATCTCTCTTACTTATGAAGAAACGTGTACCTATAGAAATAAACGCAGCCAATAGAAGTGAAAAAAATGATGAACGTTCACATGTAAAAAAAATAAATTATTTTGTTATTTTTTTGAACTTCCGCTGCTATGATCCTTCCTGGTCATGCTGACAAAGTTTTATGAATATATTCGTAAAACTATATACAGTGAGAATTAATATGTCCTGTGGTGTCTCTCCTGCTCCAAGACAGCCCATTTGACGTCCTACCCCCCTTAAGGCAACTAATACAACTAAATGATAAACGTTGTTTCTCATTATACATTTATTGTAGATTAAAAAATAACCCTTTATATTACAATTGTCTTTATTTCCTTACTAAAAATTACTGTTCAGTTGCCCAAATCTGCCACTTTTTATGGCCACGCGATCTAACATAAACAACGCGAAATGACTTACATCATCTACGTACCAAACACTAGAAGACACTACTTTCAAAGATGACCTATGGTGGTGTGGAACCTCAGTGGAAATAAACTAGCGTGATCACAGCTGTTAGCTATAGCCCTAATAAGCCGAAGCAGTTAGCAACATTGCCGCATGTACTGCGTCCGGTGTGTTGGGGTGATGGTTCTCGTACACGTCTGCGACGATAGAAGAACTCCAGTCACAGAATAAAACTCTTTCAAACACTAGGACAGCAGAAGGCGGTCCTCTGACTAACACAATCTTATACTGTCTTCTTCTCTCTGTGTTCTACAGACGAGAAACGCGAACTCCCAGCCACAAGGACGGAGTTCAAACGAAGTCTCAATGTAAGTATACACAGAAAAAGTGCTCTCTATCACTGAACGCTGCGACATCCAACCCAGAGGCGAAATCCAGAAGCGTGTAAGTTCGCAACAGTACAGTGCCTAACCGTTCTAAATATAAAATCTCCTGAGGTCAAAGATAGCAAGTCCGTCTGTACCAACCAAAGCTGATACTGAGCGACAGTCCAACATGGGTGCTCAAAACGCAAGACCTCTTCTTCTCCACCGCTGGCTGCCCAGCAACACTCAGCTCCCCTCCCTCACTCAGGTTCCCCAACATCCGTCTTGCTACTTCCTGTGTTTAAGCAGGACCACCACACCTGTGCAGGCCTTCCACCCAGAGCTTGAGTTCCGCCTGCCGTTTCATCTCCACTGGCGTTCCAACCTCTACTAGTATAGGCAATCATTCATTACGCCGATTTGATAAGAAAGACACTCCGTCACCTTTCATGCAAAAGCGTTAACAATTATTTACAAGGCGTACGTGGCAATGTCAGTCTTCTTTAAATACTCATAAGAATGGTTCAAATGGCTCTAAGTGCAATGGGACTTAACTTCTGAGGTCATCAGTCCCCTAGAACTTAGAACTACTTAAAGCTAACTAACCTAATGACATCACAAACATCCATGCCCGAGGCAGGATTCGAACCTGCGACCGTAGCGGTCGCGCGGCTCCAGACTGTAGCGCCTAGAACCGCTCGGCCACTCCGGCCGGCTAAATATTCATATATACGATGTACAAGCTATCAAGTGATACGTAAGTGTGGTTGTAGATCACAGCAAAGTAGATAAGTGCTTGTAAGGCGCGAAATTATAGTCACCTTACAACTGAAATACAAGTTCGCCGCTCCAGCCGTCAATTAAAAAAACACGCGTGAGATATCAGCACGCCGGACAAATCTTACAGTAAACATTCTCTCCGTGAAGTTGTTAAGGAAACAGAGCATAAAATATCTTAACATAGGGAGGGGCAGAGTGAGCCGTCACAGAGATCAGATCAATACATACAGTCAGGCCATTCAAATTGCGTAACGACTAACTAGAACGGCTCGCCTTAACGGAAGAATCTTGAGGAGGTGGCACACACTTTCTTAGTAGTCTCCAGAACAAATAATAATTATGTTCACCGTAGCAGCAGGCTGTTGATCTCAATGCTGACCTAGCAAAACCGGAATGGATAACCTCTAACGAATGCGTCGCACACAAACACCGAGGCCGTCATTCCATACGGAATGCAACTAGCATCTTGCACCGTGCCAACAGCCCGCACTGAATCCTCGACCAGTGGCGTACGGCGTACTCGTACCTCTCCAGCAAGGCCGGGCGTGTTTACTGCCCCATACAGTCCACTACTTTCCGCTAAAAGCACACACCGTGCAACCAACACGCTATAACGTGCCAAGGCAATCAAGAACTCACTTCATCACCGTTCACATTGACAGCCAAGGCGCCACTCTCCACTGCACACCCCTCCAAAGACTCTCCCCCTGCGCTCACTAACCTCATTGACAAAGATCACTAGCCAATACTAGGAAGATAAACTAGCCGATCGCTGATGGCGAACAGCGATCCGGCTCATCTCCCTCTTCAAATTTTGCCCAATATCCGAAGTCTTTATTAAGTACCTCTGATACTACATTACTCTAATGAGGAATACAGATCGACCTGTACGAGGCACCAGATATAGAAATGGCAAGTAAGAAAAGGAAAGCTTAGTCATAATCTTTAAACTATTTCCTCGAAAAAATAATGTTACGTAATTGTTGTGTTATTTATTTGCAGTTACATGCTTGCAGTCATGGCACACATTGAAACTTCCGCGCCACAGCACCGCTGCACGCCACTGTCAGAACAACATGGCACAGCCCATCGATAAAGTGCAGTGTCGAACGGTGATTCGTTTTCGGCAGGTGCTTCAGGCCGACAAAAATGGTAAACCTCTGCAGTGGCATGACTCTAACGAAACATTCCCACTGCTGCTGAAAACAAACCAGTGCATGATACTCCACTTTGTAAGTCGACGGCGTCATTTTCTTCTGGATCCTCTAGTGCGTGCAACTGTAGTGTAACTCAAAAATTTCAATGTTTACGAGGACTTCACATCTGCGGATATGTAGCTGCCAACAGACAAACAAAAAATACTTTATTTCATTTTCTGGAAGAGAAAATTAAAAATTTTTGACTACCATACCCCACGCGAATTAGAAATATTTCGTTGCACAATGGCACGAATAATCACATTCAGGACGTTTACATTTGCAGAAATATCTGTTTCAGCTTGGTGTGTTCCAAGCTGTGTGACTCTTCTCTAAGCTACATTCCCGGTAGAAGCGATGTACAT
This sequence comes from Schistocerca nitens, assembly GCF_023898315.1. Taxonomy (NCBI): domain Eukaryota; kingdom Metazoa; phylum Arthropoda; class Insecta; order Orthoptera; family Acrididae; genus Schistocerca; species Schistocerca nitens. The sequence continues at coordinate 229,305,511 of NC_064614.1, read as the reverse complement.
ATGTGTAACACGTGTTCCCATTTAAATTTGGACCTATTGAGCGAACTGCTTCAACGCACCTCGTAAATTTGAACATCTGTTCATAAAGAGACTTTTGAAAGCAGAGAAAAATTCAAGGCCATCTAGGCGGAAAGAAGTATCTACATATGCCTGTTGTCTTGATATTCACAATTCTTATGCCCCAAGGTCAGACACGATGGTCGATGGATTCATGGGAAAATGTTTGCAGTTGCCAACGGAAAAATGATTGTACCCAGGTATACATTTCTAGGCCCGAAGCAATCCGCCCTTAAACAAGCTCAATATAGTCCCCCCATGCAACTCCCGCATTTTTGGAGCCCTGAAGGGAGACTTTCGCTGCCGTCGATTTTCTTCGGAAGAAGAGGTGCGTGCCTGGGTACAATCATGCTTCCTTTGTCAACTGCAGACATTTTTGCATGAACGCACTGACCGTCTAGTCTCACAGTGGGATTAGTGTGATAATACTTATGGTAGTTACTTTTGAAACAACGAATGTTGTATTTACTTTTTCCCATATGTCTTGCTTTCATTTGAGTGTCCCTTACACACTAACATTCACAGATGTAATTCGTAAATGTATTCTTTTATGAACATATTAAAAGATGACCGAAACTTAACAGAGATTTCCAGTAAGTAACATACAACGATCTTTTCGCGTCCAGTAGGTCGTATCGGCATTCTAGGCTTTTCTAATGTTCGTGTATAGAGCAAGGGTTACGAACAGGTGCTAAATCCGTCATAATCGCACGTGATACTGACTTCATTTGCAGTATGTCTTTGTAACGCAAGTACCTGTTGGAATTCACACAATGATTGAATGAATGCAAAGCTGTTTGCTACGTTTATTTGTCTCGCTGTCTACTGCAGCCTGCATTACGATATGTCTTGTCTTACACTACCGTTTGCTTTTACATGCCATTTCGGCCTTCTACAACGGACAGGAAGCGATTACTTGAGCTGCAGGACATCCATAAAGCTATAAAACACTAACATAAAAACTAAAACACACACGCAGGTTATCCTTTAATCATGGGATTTACAACTTCCACTAGATCTGGAGGTCACAGAGTGCGCTCTACAGTAATAGTTGGCCTCTTGTCCTTAACGACAAGCACAATATAGCTGTCTGAAACACGTCCTCTACAACACGCTCTTACTTGCTTATGACCAAGTAGTGTCACGTTACAGCTGCAGTGGATCATTTTTTGTTGACCAAAGATCGGAAGTGATCGCACAGATTGAAACCAGTTGTCGTGTAAATGACATACGCAACTGTGACTGAAATAAACTGCAGTCAATGAATCACGGGGTTAAAGGCGCTCCTGACGTGCGGATTCGAAGATGCCAAGCAGTCCATGTCGTCTGAACGCTGTAGTACAGGTCGCGAGACAAATTACGCGACATATTGTTTAGTACGTTACTCGTAATTACATGGGGACAATTACTGAACTGTATGAAATAAAATCATCATAACTTCTGAATTATGAACGGTTAGGACGCTCAAACTGCACGGTTGGCCGCGGGGCGTGATGGAAATTAGTATGCGCATGCATGGTTTGGTTTAGCGACGAAGCCCACTTTCATTTGGACGGGTTCATCAATAAGCAAAATTGGTGCGTTTAGAGGACTGAGAATCCGCATCTCGTGATCGAGAAGTCTCTTCACCCTCAACGGGTGACTGTGTGGTGTACAGTGTCCATTCACGGAATAATCGGTGCGATATTCCTTGAAGGCACGGTGCCTACCGAACGGTATGTGAATATTTAGGAAGATGATTTCGTCCCCATTATCCAAAGTGACCCTGATTTCGACAAGACGTGGTTTTTACAGGACGGAGCTCGTCCCCATAGAAGCAGGAAAGTGTTAGATGTCCTGGAGGAGCGCTTTAGGGACCATATTTTGACTCTGCAGTGCCCACTGGCCGCTGTCATGGGCCTCGACTGGTCACCACATTTTCTGGATCTGAACACATGCGACTCCTTCTTGTGGGGCTATGTTAAAAACAAGCTGTACGGCAATAACTCCAAAACCATTGCTGAGCCGAAAACAGCCATTCAGCCATTTAGGAGGTCATCGACAGCATCGATGTTCCGACACTTCAGCGGGTCCTGCAGAATTTCGTTATTCGTGTGCGCCATATCGCTGCCAATACTGCCAGACATATCGTACATGTCATAACGTAAATCCGAATATCTGTAGCGACGTTTACATGTTGAATGAAGTGTGTGCACGCCGTAGTTTGTATCTACTTTGCTTTTTTTCATATAGTTCAATAATTGTCACCCTGTATGAACTGTTTATTGGCAGTAGCGGGTCAGTTTTCTGCACTGATACACCATTAAAACCAGCCTAAATAAGCGTTGGCTGCTTCGTTTTGACTCGCGAGACAGTATTAAATCAGCCACTGCTGCAGATCAGTAAGTAATGCCCTGAGCTTCTTAACTTCATTCAGTAAGACAGTGAGATCAGGCCACTGAATTGGGAAGCGCACATCTCAAAGAGTCAGTTACTCACCTCTATTTGGTTTCAAGCAACTTCAGCTGATGAAATTCACAAAGACAAAACAGGAGAATGACGCACGGGAAGAACGACTGCTTAACTGCGTCTATACATGTTGTTATTACTCTAATTTCATCTTCACGCAGCCTAATGGGCGATAAGTGGAGGAATTGTAGTGACTTCTCACTTAATGCTCTTTCATGAAACTTTGTAAGCAGTTGCCAATAACCAAGGAGTGCTTGGTCGAAAGTTTGTGGTATTTTAACCACTTAACGTGGCTGGAAGCTCGAGAAAATTTTATTCCATGTTAATCCCATAAGACCCAGCATTGTTACAAAATAGAAGAATAGTTGAAAATCAACAGATGAGAACTCACACTAAACTGCCATGCTGCAAATTTCACGAAAATGAAAGTAATTTATTAGCTTCAGTTACACTTGGTCACATCCGTATCATCCAGTAAACACCATTTCCAGCAAGCTAATTGCTCCATGATCTGATATGAGATCTCTTCCAGTCGTGCACATTAATAGGCATTGAACTCCAACAGTCACCGAGAAAATTAAAAATTATTAATTATAATTCCACAATCACGCATTTTCCAGTCTTGTAGTATTTCTGCAGTTGAAAAGTAACTTTCCTAAGATGAATCACCAATTCCCCATTTTAGAGATGTTAAACACTTTAAAAGACCAACTCTGATCCACAGAGCGCACAATTTGTCTCATACACTCACTAGGGCTGCCAGTGGCTCCCAAATTTCCTTGAGTTTCCAACTGCACCATGAAATTTGTTTTCACATTTAGCACTTTCAACAAATCAGAATGAGAATTAAAATGCAACGATTCTATGATCAGTTCAGAGTTAGGAGCAGAATGCAGGCATTTTATTGATCAGTTCCTGTTCCCAGCAACAAAACTGTAGCGGATGTGTGTGTGCTCTGGTAGATGGTGGTGATTCAGGGTGAGTCACGAACCATTTGAAAGCAGTACAATCTCTGTACTACTCCAGTGGTTCATCCCATTAAGCCCACATCTATTACAATTTCACTATAACATGGGGCGTTTTGTTATTTTTACTATAATGTTGGGCAATCTTTTAAGATTTTACTGCGAAAGAGGCATTTAGTTACAATTCTGCTGTAACATGTGTTATTTGTTACAGTTTGGCTGTGACGGTGGTATTTTGTTAAAATATCACAGCAACAGGCGCATTTTGTTATAACTTTAGCTATAAGGTTAGGTTATTAGTTACAGCCTCACTGTAACATAGGACGTGGCAATTCACAGGGGCTAAGTGTCCTGTAATCATCACTGTGTAACTGACTAAGTTAGCATCACCACTCCACAATTATTAGTTTCACAGTGAAATTTTGCAATGCAGGTCACTTGTAAATCTAATTACAATAGAGTATATAACGTTCCACAATCTAGCAGACTTGTAGAATTTCTTCAAGTCCACCTGTGCAGCCATTTCACATCTCCTGACGCCACTCTGATCAGCATAAGACCTGCCGCACAAATTCATTTATAACTGACAGTGAAAGGGTAGACGAAACCACTGTTAAGCAGTTATTCTTATTTTCAGTAACTTCCACTGAGGTGATGCATACAACTATAGGTCTATATCGCTAACATCAGTTCGTTATGAAATCTTTGAATACATATTACGCTCATACAGTATTATGAGCTTTCCGGGGCAGAACATAAACATGATTTCCGTAAACGATGATAGCGTGACTTAGCTCTCTCTTTTCATACACAAGACTCGAAAGGCAGTAGGTATAATGTTACTCGAATTCTGAACAGTGTTCGGCACACTTCCGTGATCTCATTTCAAGATAAAAACACAGAATATCATGCCAGATCTGTAGCTGGTTGGTTGGTTTAATGATTAAAGGGACCAAACTATGAGGTCATCAATCCCTCTTCCGTGGAACAGGCAAGTCAACAAAACTGCACATCAAAGAAGGAACTATTGAGCTAAACCCAAGGAAAGAAAACTTCTGCGTCCACCAAAGATCAACAACGCCTAGAGAAAGGAACAAGGAAGCAGAAAAGGGGAGAAAGGAAGAAGGCGAGCGAGGTGCTTCCTTCAAGGAGCAGCTGGAGGCCCCCAAAGGCAGAATGTGTGATGGGGGACATATCTCCCGCCACTCAGCAGAGCACCACACCCAACAATACCCAAAAAAGACTAGCAACATGAACAGGGCGAGAGAAGCACAGGAACACAGAGGAAGAAACCCAAGTCAATCAGAAAATGAGAGAAAGGGAAATAAGAGAAAAAGAGTGACCAGTCTAGCAAAATGTGGACCACCAACAAATGAGCATCACAACAACAGAGGAGATGACCATGAGTCAGCCAGGTACAACTGATGGGACCTCCACAAATTTTTGATCACCTTCATCACCTGCAGTTTATTTGGCAAAGTCAGAGTATGCCATTCGATATACCAAATCCATAGAACTTGATTGCATAATACCAATCGAAGGTCCAATTTCAAGATCCCAATCTCAAGAGGTGGCTTGCCATTAGCCACTTAGAGAGCCTATCGATGAGTTTATTCGCTGGGATCCCAAAATGATGCAGGATCCAGAAAAAGACCACCAAGCATCCACATTGTTCAAGGGCAAAAAGGGAATTCCGGATGGCGAGGGCAAAGAGCTTGTAAACTGCTCAAAGAATCGCTACATATTGGGAAGAACTTACCGGTGCAGTAACAAATATGCTTAAGGACACGAAAATGACTCCCAACACCACAGTGAAAACACTACATCCATCTGGCAAAGAGCAGAGTTTATTACATCTGGCATGAACAAAGGAAAAGGCAGAAAGTGTGATGGGGGACATATCCCCCACCACAGTAGATTCATAAAGGGAATCCCTATTGAGACATCAGTATAGAGTACTTCTGAACCCTGACACACACTGAGAATGGAGAAGAATTTGATGTGGATGGTGTCAGGATGTGCCGTCTCTGGGAATTTGTGACAGTTCAAGGCAGTGCTGTGGATGATGGATCCATCAAGGAAGTCGTACGTGAGTAGGCCTGAGAAAACTTGGTAGTGGGGAAAGCTGGAGCTCAGAAAAAAGGGCCTGGATGTGGATGACGACTGTAAAACTCCAGACTTGGGTCGTCATTGTAGGAGGTGGTTCTCCATACCTGGAATATGGGACCAGAGGATGCATGACGCATAAGCGATCAACTTTTGTGATGTATAAATTGTGATGGTGTAATCCCTACCTCTGCTAGCAGGCTGATCGCAGGATTAGTCCAAAAGGCACCAGTTTACCATTATTCCTCAAAATGGAATATCAGTTCCAGCATCTGTAACATCGAAGTTGATGCTGAGCTCCATGTAAGATTCCCATAATGTAGATGGAACTGGACCAATGTTGTGTAGATCTATATCAGAGTAGAATGGTCCATGCCCAAGTTGGTGTTGCTGAGGCATCGAAGAGCATTGACATGTGAACAAAATGTATACTTCAGTTGACGAAGATGGGGACGCCAGGTCATTGGGGCATCAAAGACCAGCTCCAAAGCACGAGGAGTCCGTCACATTGAGGGACTGGCCATCAAGGTACAGACCTGAATGGGAATGGACGGTACAGCGTCAACAGAAACGCGTAATGCAGGTCTTGACAGCAGAGAAATGGAAGCCATGAGTAAGAGCCCAATACTTCACTCAGTACCTCGCTCCGTGCAGTCTCCATTCAGCAACGTCCGTCGTGGACGAACAAAAACTCAATTTCAGTGGGAGAAGTAGAGCAGAAAGTAGAGCAGAAGTAAATGCGATCCAGTACGTAGATCGCATTGTCATGCCGCCCTTCTCTGAGTTGTTAGATGTAACTCTTAGTATGGCAATGTAGGAGCAAGATTGATTTCACTAATTTAATAAAAGTTACGCCGTCTAGTGACATTAGGGTTTGCATGCCAGGATCCGACTTCAGCGGGGTGCACACTAGTGAGTGTATTTCATTCTGATTTGACTGAGATTGGATAAGATGTGTAACAAGGGGATTAATCAGGCGTCATGTGATTTGTAGGAATTTCACTGCTTTGATAGTTACTTGCGAAGTCTCCTGGAGAATGGGGGCCCTGGGGTGCCGCCTGAAGCCCACATCATAGGTGGCGGCAGTGCAATGTTTCCCTATTGTCAGATACGCATAAAAATTTATGGACAAAAGTGACTTTGAAAAGGACCTCTCTGATTGTAGGGCGTCTTACCTTGACATTATATCTGAAATGTACTCCCACATGACGGTGTAGTGGTAACTTGGTGTCACACCTTTTTTTTTTTTTTTTTTTTTTTTTTTTTGCGGTGGAAGATGTTGATTCGCCAAGCCACAGCCCTTGATTGACTGACTCTAGCTGTCGAGGCAGTATTTGTCATTCAGGATCCGACTTCAGCGGGGTGCACACTAGTGAGTGTAATTCATTCTGGTTTGACTTCAACTGAGATTGGATAAGATGTGTAACAAGGGGATTAATCAGGCGTCATGTGATTTGTAGGAATTTCATGATAATGTTTGATTTCGCTTAACAGTGCATCCGGGATTTCTGTTCCTTCTTCTTTCGCAGTTCACAAGCGGGTTCTAGTTAGAGTGATCTTATACTTTCACGTCTCGCTCAATATCGTGCCATGTGTGTGTATTAATTCACGCGTGTGTGTAAATAGCACCCTTCCTTAGATCATGGGTAATGCAGTTATTTCTACCACGACGATTGAAGTTGATTCGGTCGTGATCCCCGAAGGCTGAACCTCTTTAATGCTAGCCTTCATAGTAGTTGCAAGCCAATCATGTGTTTACAAATTGTAACTGAGATAGTTTAATGGTTCATGTACATTCTTGTTGATTTTTAAGTAAGATGTCTGCTGTGTACAGTTTTTTCACCATGTGTGTATTAGTCTTTTAATATAAATGGTCCAGTAATTGAATAGCCCTTTCAATTATTTCTGTAGTTCATTAACCTCTGTCATTCTTTGTTTATGGATTGTTTAGAGCCATCAGCTATACTTATATACGAGGGCCAGTTTCCTATTAACAGTTCTGGTCCGTAAATTGTTCTCACATATATGAGTAATGGAGGCCACCCTGTCTACAGGAAAATAGGAATGGCTGGATTGTGGGACATGCTCACATTTGAGTCCCCCTCTTTACAGGATAAATATCTTGCAACCTCTCTGATAGTAAGAGTATCCGAATAATATAGGGTGATTCCGATGTTACAAAGTTTCAGGAACGATGGAGAAGGGTAAATGTTTCAATTTGAGATAACAGACCCTGGCCCACAAGCGACCGATTCGGAAGTTATAAGCAAGAATTGCTCTGATACCTCTGACAGTAGAATTCACCTACTAGTACTGAAATGTAATAAACAGGGGCTCTAAAATGCATTCCTTAAGAACTACGAGCACTTCATCTTTGATACTGTGAAAGACATCTCTTTTGCTACATGCTACAGTCTCTTCGGTTTCCATATTTTTTGTGGAGGTAGTACGGACCAAAAAGAAAAAATGACCAGTAAATAGAGGCTCTAAAGTGCATACCTTAAGAGCTATGGGCAGTTGTTCAGTAGAAGAGATGTATTTCACAGTAGCGAAGATGAACATGTGCTAATGGCTCTTTAGGTATACGTTTAGAGTCCATGTTTACTAAACTCTTTTTTTGTTTTGGTCCACACTACCACTGAAAGTTGCCTCCCCTATAATCTTAGAAACAACAGTACTGGTATTACACTGTCAGAGATATCAGAACGATTTTCGCATATAACTTACGACTCCGTCGTTCCCGGACCAGCGTCCATTACCTCCAATTTATACATTTATCCTTCTCCACCAAGTTTGAAAGTTTGTAACATCATCATTGAATCATCCTGTATTTTGGTTCTTAAAATCCATAGAGAAATGATTACTATCGCATAGTCGTACTGGATCCCATGTATTCTTTCCGTTGCAAGACTTAATATCTTTGTTATCAAATTAACTACATTAGATTAGATTAGTTTTTCGTTCCATAGAATCGTGCTGAGGAGATCCTCGTGGATGTGGAACATGTCAATATTTTTTTTAAGCTGAAATAACAATACTAGTAGTATGAAAATATACATCATTCGTTTCTATTAAAAAAATCGTCAATGGAGTAGAAGGAGTTGGCCACTAGTAAGTCTTTCAGGCTCCTTTTAACCTGATCTTTATTTATAACTAAATTTTTTATGTTTGCTGACAAATTATTGAAGATGAGTGTTCCTGAGTAGTGGTCCCCTTTTTGAACTGAATTAAGTGCTTTTAAGTCCTTGTGCAGATCATTTTTGTTCCTGGTATTGTATGTATGAACTGAGCTCTTTGTTGGAAAAAGAGATACATTATTTAGGAAAAATTTCATTAAGGAGTAAAGATACTGAGAGGCAGTAGTTAGTATACCCAGTTCTTTGAAGAGGTTTCTACAGGACGTCCGTGAATTTACTCCACCAATAATACGTATTACAAGCTTTTGGACTCTGAAAACTTTTGTTTGACCTGAAGACTTACCCCAAAATATTACACCATATGACATTATGGAATGAAAGTAGGCAAAGTATGCAAGCTTTTTCATTTTTATGTCGCCTATGTCAGCTAACACTCGAATTGCAAATACAGATTTGTTAAGGTGTTTCTGCAGTTCTGTGTGCTCCTCCCAACTGAATTTATTATCAAGTTGTAATCCCAGGAATTTAAGACGGGCAACCTCTTTCCATCTGCTCTTCTTCATACTTTATGCATATGCTGGGTGGAAACCTCTTACAGGTTCTGTATTGCATATAGTGAGTCTTTTCGAAGTTTATTGTCAGTGAGTTGGCTTTAAACCATTTATTAATATCCATGAAAATATCATTAGCAGATCTTTCTAGAACTACACTCGACATACTATTTATTGCAATACTTGTGTCATCTCCAAACAAAACGAACTCTGCTTCTGGTAGTGTAACTGATGAGAGATCATTAATGTACACAAGAAAAAGCAATGGCCCTAAGATGGATCCTTGTGGGACACCACATGTAATTTCTTCCCATTCTGATGATGACTGATGACTTAATTCACCAGGCCCTTGTACTGACACCCTTTCTTTCCTGTTAGTGAGGTATGACTTGAACCATTTTGCAGCACTGCCCATGACTCCATAGAATTCAAATTTATTTAAAAGGATGTTGTGGTTCACACAATCAAATGCCTTTGACAAATCACAGAAAATACCTGCTGCTTGTAATTTGTTATTTAATGAATTAATTACATTTTGACTGTAGGTGTAAATAGCCTACTCGATGTCAGAACCCTTCAGAAATCCAAACTGTGTTCTTGATAATATGTTATTTGTGGTCAGATGGTTGAGAAGCTGCCTGTACATTACTTCTTCTAAAATTTTTGAGAATGGTGGCAAAAGTGAAATCTGTCTGTAGTTTGATGGTATCTCTTTATCCTCTTTCTTGAATAGAGGCTTAACATCTGCATATTTTAGCCAGTCAGGAAATGTCACAGTTATATTTGACTGGTTACACAAGTAACTTAGAATTGCACTAAACTCACAAGAACATGTCTTAATTAACTTTCTTGATATTTCATCATAACCACTAGAATCCTTTGTTTTTAAAGATTTTACTAAAGAAGTTTTTATTTTTATTTTTGGTGAAGTGAGTGACATATTCATGTACCTGAAGCTATTTGTAAAGGCTAGTTTCAGATATTGAAGGGCATTATTTACTGATCCTGACAATCCCATTCTATCAGTAACGGATATAAAGCACTTGTTAAATAGATTTGCCACACTGTGCCCATCGGCTTAATCTACTATATAACGTCCGTTCGGTACGACCCTTGTACATACCCTCTTGACCGACGATATTGTTTCTATAAGAGAAACGCCGGCCGCGGTGGTCTAGCGGTTCTAAGCGCGCAGTCCGGAACCGCGCGACTGCTACGGTCGCAGGTTCGAATCCTGCCTCGGGCATGGATGTGTGTGATGTCCTTAGGTTAGTTAGCTTTAAGTAGTTCTAAGTTCTAGGGGACTGATGACCACAGATGTTAAGTCCCATAGTGCTCAGAACCATTTGAACCATTTTTTATAAGAGAAACATACATGAAACGTTTTAAAACGACTGCCTAAGTAACACACCGAGCGAGGTGGCGCAGTGGTTAGACACTGAACTCGCATTCGGGAGGACGACGGTTCAATCCCGCGTCCGGCCATCCTGATTTAGGTTTTCCGTGATTTCCCTAAATCACTCCAGGCAAATGCCGGGATGGTTCCTCTGAAAGGGCACGGCCGACTTCCTTCCCCGTCCTTCCCTAATCCGATGAGACCGATGACCACGCTGTCTGGTCTCCTTCCCCAAACCAACCAACCTAAGTAACATCTGTAGTTAAGCAAAATCCATTCAGGAAGTTAAAAAACGTAGTTCCCTCAGCAGCGTAGTTGAATTTTACGAATAGTAGGAACCAGTCTTTGAGACCTCCAGATTATGTTTAAGCAAATACTAGCAAAGAGGAAATTTTTTCTGCTTCACACTCATTAATAATAACGGCTTCTAAAAGTAACGAGCCACTTTTAATTTTACTGAACGATTTCTCTTCCGCAGTTATTGAGCTCGATCAGAACGCACGTGTTAGCAGCGGTCCGTTTTCCCTCTGTTGAAACTGCTCCCATGCGACGGTTACGGCATACGCTGCTCGGCATTCAGTTCGTGTGCACTGGTGCGTCTCCGCATGCGTGCAGAGACAGAACAGGCAAAGCCCCGCGCAGATACAATAGAAGCTGCTGTGGCCACACCGCTCCAGCTAGCGGCTCAGTCGTTACGCTCACACGTGGCTTGCTGTGAAACGGAGGAGGTGCAGGAGGAGGAGGAGGAGGAAGCGCTATGTGCACACATTATGCAAACGCAAGAAGAGCATCACGTGCAAAATGAACGAAAGAGCTGCAGACATGGAAACCTGAAACCACTTCCAATTAATGAGAGCTAAGAGAGCTAATTTTCGATTTATGATATATATATATATATATATATATATATATATATATATATAAGAAGGAAAATTGATTATGAACGTGTATGCGTCGAACGCGACCATAGATAGTCGACTATTCCTGTTGAACTCGATGAGTCATATTTCTCTATGAGTGAAACTGGTTGTCGAAGCCCATCAGAAATGCTAAGTCGAAGAAATCCGTAATTCATAGTCAGTGGCTGTCTTAACAAACGGTATCTCGATTTGTTTCGACAGTTGTTCAGCTAATAGTTTGGTCATTCAGCTCTTCGTGACAGTCATTCGTTTTCTGAATAATACGTAACATTTTTTTTGTGGTCATCAATCTCCTCAATGGTTTGTGCGGCCCGCCACGATTTCCTAACCGGAACAACATCTCAGAATAGTACTTTCAATTAACATCCTCAGTAATTTGTTGGATGTATTCCAACTTTGTCTTCCCATACACTTTTTATCCTATAATATTCCCTCTAGTACAATTCTATTGATTCCCTAATGTATTAACGTGTGTCCTACCACCCAGTCCTTCTCCTTCTCAGTCTTTTCCATTTGTTCCTTCCCTCACCGTTTATGCAGACTTACCTTATCATAACGTATCTATCTGTCACCTGATTTTCACCATCTTCCTACAGTAGCACTTGTTCAGTTCTCTTCTTTTTCCTATTTTCTCACAGTTTACGATTCACTTCCACACAATGTTGTGCTTCAGACTTATTTCTCAGAAATTTCGTCCTTAAATTTAGGCGGTTAGTTGGTATTAGTATACTTCTTTTGACCCTGAATGCCCTCTTCCCCTGTGCTAGTCTACGCTTTGTGTCCCATATGATTCGTCAATCATATACTATTTTGCTATCAAGGTGCAGAATTCCTTCATCTATGTAATTCATAGTTACCAATTTTGATATTAAGTTTTCCGTTAATCTCATTTCTCTTGCTCGTCATTACTTTTGTCTTCCTTCGGTTTATCCTCAGTCCATAATCTGTAATCATTAGACTGATTATTTCATTCAACATGTCCTGTTATTCTTATTCTCTTCCACTGAGTGCGAATTTTATTACTGATGTCTTTCCTTTTCATTCCACTCTTTTTAATTCATTCGGTCATTGCTTTTCCGATGTACATATTCAAGAGCGGGTTCGGAAGACTGTATCCCTGTCTTAGAACCTTCTCACTCCAAAAGCTTCGTCCTTGGTCTTCCATTCCTCTCGGTCCTACTTGTTCTTCGAACATAGTGTATATTAGCCGTCTTTTATAGGGCTTACACATATCTTCCTGATACTATATCCTGATTTTCTACTGTAAACACTTTCCATATTTTATATTTTAAAGGTTTTACCTAGGATCACAAATTCTGTGAAAGTGATTTAATTTTTCTTAGTGTCCATAGTATGTAAACTACTTGAAAAAATGACTTCACTGAAATACAAGTGATCGTTTTTCGCAGAACAGAAGCGGGTTGTACCGAGCCCGTAGCATGTGGACTCAACAAAAGGCGGAAAAGCTAAGATAAGGGCGCTAAGAAGTACCATATGGAGGGAGGAAGCGGACCAGACGAAGTAAGTTCACGCCCATTGAAAAATGCTTGTCGGAATGTAGAGGGGAACAGTTTTCTGTCAGAGATTACATGTTTAACAAAAGACTAAGTCATTCCCTGTCAGTCTGGGTATTGAAGGGTTAGCCGCAAAAGAGGTGTCGCTCACTAAATTTAAAAAAATATATAACTTCGTTTTTAGAAAGATATGTGGATAACACGAGGGTGCTGACACAGTGTGTTTAGCGTGAAAAATGGATCAAATTGAAATTTTTTATGCGATTTCAGAAATTTGTGACTGCCCTTCATTTAATATATCAAAATAAATAAAAAATTTTGAGTGCTAGTTGTTGCTCTCTGCTCCCCCTTACAAATAAAATCGAGTGTAATGGAAAACTTCAGTAACTTTTTTTTAACTGATACTCTTATTTCAAATTTTTATTGATTGCACCTTGATCAGTCGAACTCACTCTAAATCTAACTCTAAATTCTTCGAACTTCCCGTTAGGTTCCTTGAAGTTCTATTTATCGAGTGTCGGCTGCATTTGTTTATCAATACAAGTTCAATATTATATATCGCGTTCAGCGGAAGCTATAATTTTCCACTAGCACATCCAGTAAAGGCTCGAGAAAATAATTCGTAACATATTTAGAAACTGGTACTACTTTTTACCAGAGGTGGTTTATCCACACAGCAGATGTCGCACACGCTACGTGTCCAGTGCTGCCATGTGCCACATACTGCAAAGACTGTCTGTTCGTTTTGAATTGAATACAATAACACTGATATGGAGGATCGTTCATCTCTTCTGAAGTAATGAGAACGACAGATTAGTGATATAAAATTGTGCGTATTTTGGAACATTTGGAGAAATCTTTCAATGTAATTCTATTAAATTAAACCACATTTTAAGTGTACTAATTGGCGTAAGGGATTTAGATACATGCATTGTGGGACTGTGGTCAGTATACGTTATTAGGAACTTGTGCTGCAATATTATTGACTGATAATATTTGCTTTGCAGTGTCAATAAATGTCGATTGCAAAGTGTATGTTCAAACAACTCACGGCAAATTGAACATGCTGACGTATTCGACAACCACAGATACTTCGACACGTGAACGCGTGGTCATCTTCAAGGCACAAATGTATAGAGAGAACCCTGTGCAAGGAAATTTAAACCCTCGGTAGGTGGGGCTAAGCCGGCCAAGAACTATAATAAGGCAGACGCAGAAAGACTACAAAAACACGCCAGAAAACAAGTGACGTCACCACACAACCGAAGAAGACCAACTCTTAAACATTATAAAAAGTGAAATACAACTGATAACTGGTGAAAAAGTAAGTAGTTGGGTAAAGCGAGTCCTGGTGCACTTTTTACATCAAGCTGATATGCTAATTAATTACATTGATCAATTGAACTACTCTCTCTCCTTAACCTATCATTCTGCTAAGTGCCTTATAACTCCCTGAGGTTCATAATATTAAGCTAATTGATTTATGAATCGCTGTGGATAATCTGTTCTCCTGAGAAACCCCCACGACTTCCGCTCCCCCTCCTCATACCATACCCCCTGGGAAAAGGACATTTGTTCACTTCTGAGCCACTTTTCCTCGTCCTGGGAAATGCTCCAGCCCTCCCCTCCTATCCCCATTCCCCTTCCTTCCCTCCCCCATCTGGAAATTGGTGGAAAAAAATGATTAAATCTTCACTGGAGAGGAAGGATCTCACAACACGAAATTCAAATCAATGCTGCACATTATTTAATCAGTTTTCAGGAGATAAGGCTCCTCCCAGGTGGGAAATACCTCAGTCATGTTAACTGCACTCTTATGTCATCACCTCATCTAATGTTGGTGGATCCTGATGCAGGTAGGTCAAAATACTTACTGCCTCATTCCCACAACAAATCAGTTCCCCAGAAATATTGAGGCACTTGATTGATTGTTTGCATATGTGGCAATCAAATTGATTGACTGTGTGAAATATTGCAGTCTGTGGTAAAAACACTCATCATATATCCAAGGTCCTCTACGTATCTATGCATGATTACATAGGTACCCTCCTCCACCACCACAATCCATATCCAGCAAAAAAAAAAAAAAAAAAAAAAAATCTTCTGACCCAATCTTCACTGACAGATGTACCAGGAACCGCAGTTGCGGAGGCCGCTTCAACTATCCCCATGCAAGCAAATCGGAAGAGAGGCCCACACTCAGGGTTGACTCATGTGGCATGCAGACCAGAAGTTGCACTAATCCCCAAACCATCAGGTGACGGCAACTCTTCACACAGTTGTGCCTTTCTCCTGCCACAAACTTCAGATATGATGTCCAGCTTTGATTACAGTGCTACAAATTGGTGGTGGGAACATCATATCACAAAAAAATCACTAATAAAGACCTAAACATTCAATAAAGGTCGTGAAAAACCCAGATGTATACCACAAATAGATTCTATGAAACACGCACCCGCTAACAGCTCTGGGCAGATGCACAGTGCCAAAAAAATAACTCCCTTACTGAAACTTGAAACTTAATGGCAGATTAAAACTGTGTGCTGTGAGGATGGGGCGTGAGTCGTGGGTAGGTCAGTTGGTAGAGCACTTGCCCGCGAAAGGCAAAGGTCCGAGTTTCAGTCTCGTTCCGGCGCACAGTTTTAACCAGCCAGGAAGCTTCATATCAGCGCACACTGTGCTGCGGAGTGAAAATCTCATTCTGGAAACTCTCTTACTGTATTTCACTGGGACCACCATAAGAACACCTCTGCTTCCCACGGTGACTGGAAGCCTTGTAGCCGGCCACGGTGACCGAGTGGTTCTAGGCGCTTCAGCTTGGAACCGCACAACTGCTACGGTCCCAGGTTTTAATCCTGCTTTGGGCATATATGTGTGTGATTTCCTTAGGTTAGTTAGGTGTAAGTAGTTCTACGTTCTAGGGGACTGATGAGCTCAGATGTTAAGTCCCATAGTGCTCAGAGCCATTTGAACCATTTTTGGAAGCCTTGTACCCAGGTGTCCGGTCACCCAGAGAGCGATCCCAGCACCCCAAGTGACATTGGTGGGAACTACTGATTGGTGATGATATCACAGACATATGTATAGACAAATGAAAGCAAATCAAGTAACTAAATTTTAAAAATACTAGCCATATTTTGGGGGGTGGGGGTGTCTTGTACGCAGAGACATTTGAGAACACAATCACCTTCCTACAAATGCTAACCATAACCCACACAATCACGATGGCAACCAAAGGCATACTGAGCGGTAGTTCGCTATTCATCCACCCAGAGGGCGCCTCGAGCGCCGTCAGAGAGCAGAAGTCGGCATGCTATGATATCTGATACGTGAAAAGCCACCTCCGCTCTCGCTCAGGTGGCTGCTCCAACTCTGTTAGTGAAAGAACATCTCCAAATACACGGGGACAGGTTTCCATCCCTCCTCAAAATACTGTGTGCCTATTGGATAATGCTAGGGACAAAGGGATAGCTCGCGCAATTGCGATATAAAAATGGCGGGAAATAGTCCACTTGTACTACCCCATCACATTAATTGTTTAACAATTTACAGGAGTCAAATAGATCACTTAAAGCATTCAGCACGAGCTCGTGATGATCCTTCTTCGTAGTACAACATATTTTCAGTTTTTTTAAAATCACAAGGAAACATTGTGCAATTAAGTAATTAAATTTCGGTCACAAATAGATCTTAGCTCAAAATATGTCTAAGGTCTTGTATGGACTGATGTGTGAGAAGACAAGCAGCCTCCTGCATCACAACGTTTCCACTAAACATATCTGGCCAAAGAAATCTCCCGATCGCACACAATCGAAATTGCGAAGCGCACTCCATCCGCAGACGGCCAGAGAGCCTTGGCCGCGCCAGCCACACCACCAGTTGCAGCCGTACCAGACACTCAGCGGTCAGAGAGACTGCCACTGTGGCCACCCAGCCGTCAACCGATCTGTTTACACGAGTGAGAATAATCGTCGAGCGTAAACACTCGCCGTATTAAATCATCTCATGCAACACATACGTTCACTTCTGTTGTTGCTTTGCCAGCACACTGACTAGTTCACTATTCAGCCATCCAGAGCCGGCAGCAGTGGCCGAGAGGTTCTAGGCGCTTCAGTCTGGAACCGCGCGACCGCTACGGTCGCAGGTTCGAATCCTGCCTCGGGCATGGATGTGTGTGATGTCCTTAGGTTAGTTAGGTTTAAGTAGTTCTAAGTTCTTGGGGACTGATGACCTCAGATGTTAAGTCCCATAGTGCTCAGAGCCATTTGAACTATTCAGCCATCCAGAGGAAGCCGGCACTGGTACTTGTTCCCGCCGCTGCAGGCAAGAGCCGGCAGGTCAGAGAATTTGTAGTGGACTGACAAGGCAGCCAGTCCACAGTGACGGGTAGCCGAGAGGGCACACGTACACACACGCCGACTGGCGCGAAGTCTGGAACAGGATTCGTAATGAATGTGATAAAGAAAAGAACGTAGCTACTAGAACACTTAACTTTTATATCGTCCTTTGGTATACAGCATTCTTGATGATACAAGTGAGACTATCTTGAGATACATGCAATGGTACAAATGGCGCCTTGCTAGGTCGTAGCCATTAACTTAGCTGAAGGCTATTCTAACTGTCTCTCGGCAAATGAGAGAAAGGCTTCGTCATTGTAGTCGCTAGCAACGTCGTCATACAACTGGGGCGAGTGCTAGTACGTCTCTCGAGACCTGCCGTGTGGTGGCGCTCGGTCTGCGATCACTCAGTGGCGACTCGCGGGTCCGACATGTACTAATGGACCGCGGCCGATTTAAGCTACCACCTAGCAAGTGTGGTGTCTGGCGGTGACACCACAGAATTATTTGTACCTGCCACTCTCGCGAGGCTGTCACGGCTTCCGGTGGGCCAATGGTCGCGGACACTGCGAGACAAAGCAGGCACAGCTAGAGATTTGCAGTACCACTGTAATCGTACCCCAACATAGACTCCCCAGTTTAAAAAATCCACTCTCCCCCATCTGTAACCGGGATGTTGTTGTCCAAACACCTCGAATTTCTCACGCGAAACGTAGATTCCTTCTTCTTATACTAGTTATTTTCGAGGACAGAAGAAATCGGACCATATACCGGTTTCACGTCGCTTAAGTTGCGAAAATCCAGTACCACACTATGACATGGGCCACATATTCTCTAAGTATTTTCAGTAAAAAAATTGTTCCTATCAGCTTAATATCCGTTACGTCCTGTATCACAGGAACAGAATATGAAACTCATTTTTGGCTCACATCGGAATGCTAAGAGAATGCTGTACTATCAGGCTAATACTACCTATCACTTTATAAATTCGATACTACAACTGATTTTATTACGATGGGCGTCGCTCCATGTGTAGGTGGGAGACTAAAATTTCATTAAAGGAGGAAAAAACGCCTGATTATCGATCCAGTACGCAGATCTGTCCGGCGGCACGTAGATGATATAAAATTGATTGATTAATTAATTAAATTGATCATTAGAGTCCCTTTCCAAGGTCAGTAACTTTTTTTTCTTGCAGATGGATTACATTCGCCAGGTAACTCAATTCGGCGTCCCTGGAGGGAAGACGACGTTCTTTTCGAGGAACACTATTGAGAACTGACATTTGAAGCCGACTGCAGAAGGATTCTACCGCCGCCCACATACATTTCGCGTAAGAATCACAGAGATAAGATACGAGAAATTCACGTTCATATGGAGGCCTATAGATAATCTTCTTTCCCTCGCTCTGTTTGCGAGTGGAATAGGAATGAAAATGACTAGTAATGGTACAGGACATTCTCCTTCACGCACCGTATGATGGATTGCGAAGTATGCGCATGGATGTAGACGTCAATTCATTCCACCTATTAAAATGACAGCCCATTCATTTATAAACACACAAAACTCACAGAAAAATGTTGTCTCTTATTTGTAGGAGAAACAAATAACGGCACTTCTGCTGCTGGTTGTCTCTCGGCAAAAACCTTCGTATTAATCCCTAATTTTGTCGCTGCAGCCACTTCACTAGACATATTTGAGACGTCGTAATATGTTTGTACACAATACTTAGAAGAAATGTTAAAGAGCTCACAACTCGACTCTCCTTTCGTCAGAGTATCTCTTACCTGCCGTATGCTCACGGATCCTCCAGTCTTCGGTATACAGCATTTGAAACGATCTGATTTCGATAAGTGTGAGATGTCCCCCGCAAGTCACAGACCATCCCACTTCTCTCTAAAGCCCATCGCGTTCCATCAGCGCAATTCCATCATTATAAGACTATCTAGTCCTCCAGTTGTCATGGAGTAGGTACAGACCTATCACAGTGAGAAACATAGCACACTAACATACATGACGAAATTCGCAACCATACAGAGTACACGTGAGCTGCACAAAGAAATTCAGAAGCATATCACATACAATTCATTGATATCGAATGACTGTCTATAAATATAACCCTTTAAGTGTCCTAATCTCTTTTCTCGTATTCCTATGATTACTACGCTAGAAATACGACTGTGTAATGGTGTCAGAGTCTTAGCTGACAGCACAGTGTCTCTCTGTGTCTCTCTCGCTCTCTCTTCTCGTTATTTTTGTAACATCCAAAGGAGTAAAAACTAAGTACTATAAAAACTTCGCAAACATCACGTGGCTGAGAAGGCAATAAGATTTTACCGCGTCTTTCTTCCGAAATATCGAAAACAAATACCGGCTGCATGTTGACATATACCATATGAGGTGATTACATTAAATATACATGTATTGATCCATTGAAGCAAGCGACCAGTGATCGGAATCGCTTCCACGGGCCTGTGAAAGTTTTGTCACCTGTACTGGAGGAAGACCATATGCCACAAACTATCAATCGCAACAGAGGGTTCTTGTGGTGTATGACTACACCTGTGTACATAGCCATACATATTGTTCTTCTACCACAACTCTGATGTCTGTACTAAGTGCTAATCCGGCTTCAATTCGTTTCGCTCCATTGGCTCTCACAGAAAGCTGGACATCGAATGGTGTAAACTAAGCAGCTCCCACAATGCACAGAATGACTGAAACAAAAGACAAAGGCGGTGTTTCTTAATGACATTTGGAAATGTATGGTAATTTCCTATAGGACAAAACTGCTGAGGTCATCGGTCCCTAGGCTTACACACTACTAAATCTAACTTAAACTAACTTACGATAAGGATAAAATACACACCATGCACGAGGGAGGACTTGAACCTCCGACGGGGAGAGCCGCGCGAACCGTGGCAAGGCGTCTCAGCCCGCGTGGCTACACGGTGCGGCTCTTATTGACAAAAATGTGGAAGATATCGCAACATATGGAAGCTGGAAGAGCTTGTGGCATTGTGGAGCTTTTCCAAACAACTGTCCGAAGGTGATGACCTCTAAATCCAATCTCTTGTTCCACAATGACTGGGTAGCAGATGTCTAAGTGTTCTTTTTCCGAAGAGACCAAGTACAATGATTCCTGATATTGGTGGTGCAGATTGCACCCAGGTATATGATCGGTGTTTTCAGTGTCCTAGGTTGCGGTCGTCCTGACCTCCAAATCTTTGCACACTGAATCTTTCATGTTTATGACTTACACTGCATAAGTGCATATGGAACAAGGGGTTTTCTGCAGGACTTAAACCCATACAGCATGGATAGTATGCCCCATCAGTTGTCAATCCCAAAGGCGCAGGAAAGGAAAGATTTTCATACAGCCAAGCATACAATTACCCCCATCCCTCCTCATTTTTGTCATGTTTTCATCGGGTTTACGTATTTTTCTTTAATTTTCGTAATTTTACTAGGTTCTTCGTAATTTGAACGCATTTTTCCCAATTACTGGAGATCCGAAGCATCACTCTCGATGACATGTCACATCAGCAAAACGTCTCATCGTGTCATCTCGTGGTGCCATCAGCCAATTACATTACACTATGGTTCTCAATTTTTGTATCATTGGTAAACCGCCCGCTCCATTCTTTGCGAGTGTCGTGTATATGTGGGCATATCACCAACCCTGTTACACTGCCTACAGTAGAAGACACAAATACTTTTTCTTATTGTAGGAAATATCCACCAGCAGAGAGGATGTGCAAAAACGACGTTCTTTGGGCGAAACGCTTTATGAATTAGATAAGATTTTATTACGATTTGCCATCTCTCCCTATGTGGATGGAAGTCACAAAGTATTCTCACATTCGTAGGATAAAGTCAGAGATTGAAAGATCTCACCAACGTCTTTGATGATTACCACTCCAACAAACAATCATATCCATAGCAGCACTCAGCCCTCTATTTCGAAACGAGCCGCCCCTTAGGTCTTCAGATTTCACCACACGATCTCTCTAGATTCACACGTGCTGACGAGGTTACCACTCCTTACTAATTTATAATAGATACAGGCCTTATGCATTTAAAAGTGTTGTGCTGATATAAGAGACGATTAAGAAGAAGAAAAAACGTATGGTTTATGCATGATGGAGCTCAAGATAGAAAGTTTGAAACGTTTTACGTAAATCACTTGTGCTATTAGTTCTGTAGTATTGCTGTACTGTTTATATTCCATATGAAGAAGGTAATGGAAAGAGAGAAATGATCGTAGAACATAAACACGCTCCTCAGGCTACACGTTTCTGCACTTAAGCATGCTACAATGGTAAAACAATGTGGTTTCCGCTACACAAAATTCAAAACAAAGTTTTGCATCACCTCGGTTTGTCCACAACTCCTGAAGATAGACGTTGACTGTAAATATTGTAGCACAGACACAGTCCCTTTGACTGCTCAGAGATATCACTAAACCCGTCCAAAGATATAAACAACCATGCATGGGTAGCGCCTATTAGACGGAGGGGGTCAGACAGCCTGTAAGTTCCAGTCATTCCACCAGGAAGGAGGTACACGGCTCGTGTTGTTTGTAGTTCAACCGTGCCTAGACGGTCAATACCGCGGTTCGATCCCGTACGCATTGTTACTTTGTGCCAGAAAGGGCTCTCAACAAGGGAGGTGTCCAGGCGTCTCGGAGTGAACCAAAGCGATGTTGTTCGGACATGGAGGAGATACAGAGAGACAGGAACTGTCGATGACATGCCTCGCTCAGGCCGCCCAAGGGCTACAATTGCAGTGGATGACCACTACCTACTGATTATGGCTCTGAGGAACCCTGACAGCAACGCCACCATGTTTAATAATGACTTTCGTGCAGCCACTCTGAGGGATATACGCCGAATCGCCGTTGAGGAGTGGGACAATCTGGACCAACAGTGCCTTGATGAACTTGTGGATAGTATGCCACGACGAATACAGGCATGCATCAATGCAAGAATACAAAAATGGTTAAATGTGCGATAAATGACCTGTCACAACATCTCCCTCTCTCTAAAATGCACTAAATCGTACCTCGTCACAACCACCCTCATCTGATTGCTCCATCTACTTTCTATCGTCCTTAACGCAGACCCTTGTCAATTTAGAGGCATATTAGTTACAGTGTTAACCTAAAAACCAAGAGAAACATCCCTAAATAGTGAGCTGAAAGCGGAGGATGGAAACTGATTTAAATTATTTTAGTTATTAATTATGAGAGAAAATTATGAGATATATGGATATATATACCATGTATGTGGCTAGGTGTTATCCAAGTGCATTATTGAGATGGCCGGCCGGTGTGGCACGAGCGGTTCTAGGCGCTGCAGTTTGGAACCGCGCGACCGCTTCGGTCGCAGGTTCGAATCCTGCCTCGCACATGGATATTTGTGATGTCCTTAGGTTAGTTAGGTTTAAGTAGTTATAAGGTCTAGGGGACTGATGATCCCAGATGTTAAGTCCTATAGTGCTCTGAGCCATTTAAACCATTTTTTGAGCTCTCCATACACCACGAGCATGTTGGCTTTGGCACTGGTGAATCCCACATTAACAGCACTTTCCATTTCCACAATATTTGCGGTGCGAGTTCTAGGTGATTCATCCTGTATATATACAATGCGTCATTGCCCATGTTATTAACTAGCGTGAGCTTTCAGCTCCTTGTTGTATGACGCACTTTGATGCCAGCCCTAGAGTCTAAAATGGGGTATTTACTCTTGAATAACAGGCCTGAATGCCTCGCAGAATCAAGGACAAGGCTCTTACCATCCAACAAAAAACGTTTAAATTCAGAGTGCCACAGATTCTCCTTCAGTAAGATTGTTCTCTCTACACGGGAAATTTTCTTTGATTTTGCGTTTCGGTATTGCCCACTTATACATAGTGATCGTAGGACCAGGTAAGTTAATTCACAGTTTAAAAGTGTCTCTGTTGACATGGAGGATGTAAAGAAGAGGTGGATCATTTCTCAAGTTTGTAACTTCTTCCACTGCTTATGCCGGTCGCTGTGGCGGAGCGGTTCTAGTCGCTTCCGTCCGGAACTACGCTGCTGCTACGGTCGCAGGTTCGAATCCTGCCTCGGGCATGGATGTGTGTGATGTCCTTAGGTTAGTTACGCCTAAGTAGTTCTAAGTTCTCAGATGTTAAGTCCCATAGTGCTTAGAGCCATTTTTTCCACTGCTTATTCCATGCATGCAATAGTAGAAAGACTCCCATGCGTCAAAAAGAATGTCACCCTCCCTTCCCTCCTCACTCCGTACATACCATTTCTAGGACTGAGTCTGTGCGACTTCATTGTTGAACAGAGCTAGTGTTATACCTAAAACGACCTCCCCTAGACGGAAAGCACAGCTCTAGCACTACGCCACGGGAGGGCCGAGTTGACTAGCGCGGCCAGATTCGCTATCGCGCAGGGAAACGCGCGGGCGGAAGCTTTCCGTCTCGTGTGACGGCTCCATTAGCACTCGGCGGGCCGGTCACCGGCCGCAGAAATGTGAAATGCGTATTAATGGACGCGCCATAACTCATTCAGCGGCCTCTAATGGGCAGGCAGAGTCTTGAATCAGGCGTGATTAAGCTTGTCAATGAGCGCGCGGCGCAGCGGGCCAACACCTGCCGCCGCGTGTATTCATCACCCTCCACCACGCTCCGCGCACCTGATGGATCGCACAGCCCGCCGACCGCGCCTCGCTGTTACACGCGCCGACAAATGGACGACTCGTCGCTCCAATTTTCCCGTTTCACTCGATCTGTAATGACAGGTTAAAATTGTCTGCAGCGCCGTCACTCGAAATCAGTTTATGCAGTTTATCGGCGTACACAATAACTGCTGCAGCTACCTGCTGCAACATATTGAATTCAGCAAACTTCTCGCTTCTGAATGGAGAAGCAGGTAGAGGTAATACGAGTTTCACAAAACGACGATGGTGAAGAGAGTAATTTAAACTGAGACTGGGGGACGGAAAACGTAGGATAGTGCCACTGCAGACACTTTCCCTGCGACTGTTTCCAACTTCTGTCAGTGGTCGATATGACTGAAGGCTGTAAATTCAACTAAATACTTAGGGATTACAAT
Source organism: Schistocerca nitens (assembly GCF_023898315.1). NCBI lineage: Eukaryota > Metazoa > Arthropoda > Insecta > Orthoptera > Acrididae > Schistocerca > Schistocerca nitens. The sequence continues at coordinate 229,280,975 of NC_064614.1, read as the reverse complement.
TACAAATAACCTAAATTGGAACTATCACATAGATAATATTGTGGGTAGAGCAAAGCAAAGACTGCGATTCACTGGCAGAACACTTAGAAGGTGTAACAGGTCTACTAAAGAGACTGCTTACACCACGCTTGTCCACCCTATTCTGATGTATTGCTGTGCGGTGTGCGATCCGCATCAGGTGGGACTGACGGATGACATCGAAAACGTACAAAGAAGGGCAGCTCGTTTTGTATTATAGCGAAATAGGGGAGATAGTGTCACAGACATGATATGTGAATTGGAGTGGCAATCATTAAAACAAGAGGGTTTTTCGTTGCGACGGGATCTTCTCATGAAATTTCAATCACCAGTTTTCTCGTAGGATTGCGAAAACATTCTGTTGCCACCCACCTACATAGGGAGGAATGATCATCACGATAAAATAAGAGAAATCAGGGCTCGCACAGAAAAATTTAAGTGCTCGTTTTCTCGCGTGCCGTTCGAGAGTGGAACGGCAGAAAGACAGCTTGAAGGTGGGTCATTGAACCCGCTGACAGGCACTTTATTGTGAATAGCAGAGTAATCACGTAGAAGTAGATGTAGATGTGACTAGTGCACATCGTTGTAAGGACGCTGGACAAAACAATTGGCCCTCAAGGAGATATGATGCTAATATCATGCTACGAAGCCTTCAGTGGCTTCAATTCTGCAATAAAGACAGGATACAAGTGTTTCTTCAGGTAGGGTAAGTCAGGGAGAGTTGTACTACTAGGTGGAACGCTCCAGTGGTGTATTTCAGAAATGTGCCTATACAGAGCATCTCCCACTTCTTGCGAGGAGAGCCCTTCTGTGAAGAAACGTGGTGCAAAAGTGTTGCTGTCAATTTCGCATTAGTTCTGGAGAAAAATCACATTTCTGTTCTGGTAAGCATAATAGTTTTATCGTGTAGTTACATAATATTAGCATAAAGACTTAGTTTGCACAGTGTTAATGCAGTTCTTTTACTGCAAAGTTGAAAAAAATAAAATCATGAAACTAACATAAAATGGCTGTAGAGTTCGCTACCTGCAGATAGAAGTCGTGGTGGTCCATCTCTTCCAGATAATTGCCTGAGGTGGTCTAGTGTTATCGGGGAGAGATGGACAACTGTTTTAATGTGTGAGAGATGGAGCACTATTCAACTTAACTTCAAGGCTTGTGGGATAATCGCACATAAGGTGGCCGCAGTCCCAAACTATGATGCTTTGATCCAACAAATGGAAAAACAGAATCTCACACACAGGCCAACTAACCAGTTCAAAACTTGTCAAAAGACCTAGCGATCCCAAGCACACCAGAAGAGCAAAACTATCTGCTCTAGTCAAACTTCTTCACAGACACAAGTTCGGACTCCACTCTTACCAAACCCGAAACTTCGAAGATTACTACCTCAAAACTGACTGCTCCTAAGCCAATACAGACAAAACTTCTGGAAGTTCTTTTTCTACTTATAAAACCATGAATTGTAAGAGGATGTCAGCAACTACACCCAGAGGGCTAAACTCTGCTGAAAATATTGAAACTATAAAGAAAAGAAGGATAAGGAAAGAAACAGAAAAAAAGGAACGAAAAGATCACCGTAGGGAAATACTAGCGAACAGAAAAACAAGCTGAAGACGCTAAAAAATAAAAATTCTGCAAATAGTTCGATTGTGTTCATCAGACGCAGTCACTGTAGCACTCCGTCTTCAGGCCAAAAGTGGCCCATCGGGATCATCCGACCGCCGTGTCACCCTTAGCTGAAGATGCAGATAGGAGGGGCGTGTGGTCAGCACACTGCTCTCCCGGTCGTTACGATGGTTTTCTTTGACTGGAGCCGCTACTGTTCAGTCGAGTAGTTCCTCAATTGACATCACGAGACTGGGTGCACCCCGATAAATGGCAACAGCGCATGGCGGCCTGGATGGTCATCCATCCAAGTGCCGGCCATGCCCGACAGCGCTTAACTTCGGTGATCTGACGGGAACTGGTGTATCCACTGCGGTAAGGCCGTTGCCAGCCAGTGTAGAAAACTACGAAAATAGCTTTGATGAATATAATGAAGATGAATGTGTTGAGTGTGGTGAAATCTATTATGAAACTAATAAAAATGACGATTGCATTCAGTGTGTTTCCTGTTCACGATGGTCACGTGATGTTGTTCAACAATTGCTAATAAGTGTAATTGCTGTGTTTAGACAAAAACAGGCTAATGCTTGAACAAAACAAAAAACTCTAGAAAAGCCAATGTCCAATCAAGATTTATAATAAACTGATAAAATATAGGATAGTATAATCCTGTATTATTACAACATATTTCAAATAAAAATATGCAATTTTAACTGACTCTTTCTTCATGTATAGCTATTTTATGTGGACCATCTCTCACAGCACACTGGTTCACAGTACACTTATGAGTGAGATGGACGACTGATGTATATTTTCATTTTATTGTGTCTGTTGTATTTTAAGTGGCAGTGCCTCAGTAATATTGTTCTTAAGTTTAGATAATGCTCTATACGAACATGCTGCCAAAGTAAAAAAAGTGGAGAAAAAACAAATTTTATGCAGTAAAAGAAAACTGGTCCAACTTTCCCGGACTTAACCTATGCCATATCCGTCCGACCTGGAACGGGGAGTTAGCCGGCCTTGGCGGATTAACGACGACCGGTCGGTGTGCTGGCCAGCATGGATGTGATTTTTAGGTGGGTTTCCGCATCCCACTAAATGAATATCGGATTAGAGACCTGGAATGACCGTCACGTATATCTAGTAAATACAAATCCTAAGATTTCCTACACCATGACAAATGAATTCCAAGATGTAATGGCATAAACTGTGGAAGGGTTGAAGGTGTCGAGGTGAAATTAGCCCTTGGTTTGTGTAAAACCTGTATCTCAACATTGTAAAGATACAGACCACCCCCCAAGAACTGTCACTCTCCGTATTCTGCGCAAGGATATCTGAATGCAAAAGAATTTATTTGGCTCTGTTTTTAATAGCAATCCATGGGTTGACCCCTTTCAGTAATTTACATTATGTTGGATAATCTCACCCCAAAAAATGTGATTAAATGGAGGAAGTTCTGATGAGGTTCTATAATTGCTGGAATGATAGCGGGATTTAGTATCAGAATGATATATTCATTTGAAGAACAAATAAATCCGTTCTTCAAATATTATGACAATAGGTGCCTATTCAAACACTTAATAAGTAGAACAAGTTTCCATGAATAACGAGTTGACAAAGTTGCAGTGGGAGTCTATCAAAGTGGGCTGATTATCTCAACATATTACTAATTCGCTAACATGGGGAACAGCAATCGAGTACAGAATTCATCTATAGAACCCAACATAAAAATTAAATCCGCTGAGGTCACAGTACGGGGAGGTGCGGTGCTGAGGACGTCACAAATAAATGACTGAGCCGAAGCTGCCAAATGCTTTACCACAACCGCCGACCTTGTTTCGGTGCAGTCAACTCTCAGCTGTGGGCTGCACTGCAGGCTGCAGTCAGGACTGCTGACCTCTGCTACGAGCTGCTGCCGTAGATGATGTTCCGATAACTCCTGATATCGAAACCGATTTATGCTGACTGACAGTCCGGATCAGCACTTCCAAAACTCTTCCCAGGATATCGAGACAGTGAAAACACTTAACTCGACTGGATGTCCGGTCTCTACTCCAGCTCTTCTCTCTCCGGCGGCCCAGAGTAGAGAACTCGAGAAAAATCCTCTAAACAAACTCAAAAAGAGTAAGATGCGCCGACCTACAACAAACAGCATGGCTGCCAATAGTGGCAGGTAGAGAATCTTAGCACCAATCACCCGTGTACGAAGTGCCGCGCAACCACCTCTCCAGAACACCGTGAAAAACCCTACTACGGTTGAGAGATTTGCCGCCCAAAAACTAATGGCGCCTTCTTACGTCAGCAAGCGTAGCCGACTGTCTACCAGTCAGCTTGCTCTTTTAAAGCGCGCGTGAGAAGACCATGGCGTAGGAAGAGTAACCAACATAGTAAAATACAATGCATACCTGAGGCGCAGGCTTGGCGGACACCGCAGTGCCACCGTGTTGTGATTCTAAAAGTGTACCGATGCAAGGCAAGACCGCCCTAGCACAGTTGCCACGGCGTCGAGGTGGCAGTTTCCTCACTCACTCGATATTAAACCTGGGCCTTGCTGGCTCATTCAGCGGCCTACGCAAGTCTCGTTACCTTTCATCCCCGCTAGAGAATGCCGGTGGTGACCGGCTGCCGAGGACACCTTTGAAATAGTCCACCCACGACCACTGCCATTGTCATCCGGCTTAGATCTTCTTGGAACTCAGTGGAGGCAGCAGCACACAAGCCCTCTGTCCAAGTGCCTCTCCCACACAAAACGCCACCCGCAGACCCAGAAAAATATGGCAAATGAAGTATGACCCATCACCTGATTTCATTCATGCAAAGAGTAATTAAAGACCTTGATACTCGATCACCTTCCCATCAGCACCGCCTGAGAGGGACATTAAAGAAAAAGAATGAGAGAGAACAAGCCACATGGGTTTGGCGTCTCTCATTTGTTAGCAGTACAAAGTTACATAAGATCTTAATGAGTGAAGGTGGCTTAATATTGAAACAAATATTCCTAACACACTGTTGTGCAAAACTTAACATTTCCTCTTACATAAACTGAGTAACATTGTGTAATTATTAAGCTGCTCACCTGTAAATGGATAATTCATGTAAAGTTTGTTTTACGATTACTACAATCATTAATCATTCTACTCGAGTATTACTATTTTTGTCATCCGACTCAGACATTAATATTGTCGCTGCAAGTCTACAATTACATATCTATGTATCAAACTGCATAATCCTTACCGACATTACAACATTCCTTACAATTTCAATAAAATTATTTATTGCTCAATATAACAATATTTCGTTCTGACTGTATCAGTTCCACCTTGAACGTTGTACAAATGACCTCATTTTCATCTACACCAGCATCATTTCTAACAGAAAATGGAATATACTCCATATCACACTTGCAACATTCTCTTAATACATAATCGTACATACCACAGACGATCTCTTCATTATTCTCCTTTACACACATTAACTCAGTTTTTTTACATAATCTAAGGCTAGTAAGTTCTTAAGAATATTTAAGTGACAAAAAAACTTCCTTTAAATTTTTTCCTACTAATAGAAGATTCCAGTTAGAAATAAAAAAAAAATCTCCGAAGACAACAAAAGAAGCTTTCCGAAAATCTGTTCTCTAACGCCAGTAAACTAGATAATCATATTAACAGACAGTGAAACCATATATGTTATAACAAGAAAAAGGTACATGGAAAACACAAATATAAGGGAAATGTTATATGTGCAGAATTCATTTAACCTAAATGTATTTCAACAATATCACACAGCAAATTATGAATACCATTATTGAGAACAATTGTGTGATTAGTATTACCTTTAAAGAGCATGCTTCATTATCCATTATTTGACTGCAATTAAGGAAAATAAATATCAGTAAACACCACAATACTAATATTAGCAGTACAACAGTTTCATTAGCAGTGAAATCATTTGTACATAATAGAGTGATCACCAGTGAGTATACAAGAACAATCCAAAACAAAGGCAAGGTGCAAAAACACACACAATACGGAATCGTGAGCTCAAGTACAGCCACTGTAGAAGTGCAATATCGCCATTACCACTTGATATTATCGATAACTTTTAATAAAGTGAGATGAACTTTAATTCTTTCTTTGTATTTGTACAGTATGTTGTAATGTTGTTGCTTTAATTTATTCTGCAAGTGGTGCTGCTATTCAAGACCATAAAAGTGGGTTAAAAGCTGTGAGCTGTCTGGGGAAGTTAACCTTGCATTACTGCGCAACTGTTTCACCAGGTATCCAGTCTAGCTTACCAAATTCCCAACCAGACTAACATTAATTATAATCTTTTAATAGTCATATGACAACCGGTGATATATATATATATATAAAGAAAATTTAAATAAAAAGAAATAAATCAGTTTATATTTGGAAACTTTTTTTAACATTGATCATTGAAATTTCAGCATCTTAAACTTGATTCATAACTAAACTGATGCCTTATTTAGGATTGTGAAAATGTGAGATTGTAATCGTACGGAACACATCAAATATGGAGCCAAGATTGGGAGACTGCATACAACACACAAAGAACGTTGAAACATATGCAAGAGGAAATTAATCACAACCAACCGATTCAATTTTCACCCAAAGAAGTTACGTTCGTAGCACAATCCTGTCCGTCATGTAATTACCACACACTGGTATACTAAATTCATACTAACTCTCTGTGAAATCTTCCAGAAAAGAACAGCTGAGGGCTACTTTGATGATTACACCACATGCTTCACGTGATCAACTTGGTTTACACAAAGAGTGTAACTCCACAATAATTTTGATAATTAAAATAAATTAGATCGAAAAGCAATTTACAAAAGAAAAACCTCGAACTGGTTACTATCGTCTTACTATTAACCTGATGGGTCAAACAATTGTATAAGCACGTGGTACTGGTCTCACAATGGACACCCCACGTGGGTTGAACATAAAGAAAAGTTGCTATATTGAAAAATATTGTCAAGACGAGACGTTATAATCTCACGGACATGCGCATTTACGATTGATGATCTTAGTTAGAGTTACAGATCGTCAACACGTGGTTCCACTTTACTCACAAAGTAGTTGGTTGGTTGGTTGGTTTGGGGAAGGAGACCAGACAGCGTGGTCATCGGTCTCATCGGATTAGGAAAGGATTGGGAAGGAAGGCGGCCGTGCCCTTTCAGAGGAACCATCCCGGCATCTGCCTGGAGTGATTTAGGGAAATCACGGAAAACCTAAATCAGGATGGCCGGACGCGGGATTGAACCGTCGTCCTTCCGAATGCGAGTCCAGTGTCTAACCATCACAAAGTAGTGACAAAGCAACTACTGGAAGATATTCTGAACTACTTCACACACGAATTACACTGCGTTGCAATTTAAGATAACATTAGATATTTTAGAGCTAAAACTGAAATAAAGGTGAATAAATTTTCAGTTAGGCTGAACTTAAGAAATCCATTGTCCTACGGACTTAGTAGACACGCGCTTAGCCGGAGATCTTACCACTTCAGACGCTCGCCACGGACCGACTGCCATGGTCCCTTACTCAGGGTGGCTCACGAATACAAACGGAAGTGGCCAGAGAGGCAGCTTCCTATACCAACATGACAAGGGACGGACAGGACCATACTAAGAATTGAAACCTCTCTGGTTTTAGAAAGCGTAGCTACCTGTTCCGACGTTGGTCCTACTGTTCTCTAGCAGACAGGCTTCTCTGCTACCCTCAAACATGCAACTCGAAATACATTTGCTCATTCATCCTCTCACACAGAAGGGAAGGGAGATGACAGTATCTTATCATATACAGTATATAAAAGAAAGCAGATGTAGGTTCCGTATGAGACTGTGTGACATGAATTACATATAAGCTGTGTTTTAAAGTGTAGTAGTGTGACAGATAGTTCTCGTTTATGTGTAAAAGTAACACGTTTCACTGCTCAGTCTCCTCCCAGATAGTCAGAAACACCACAGTAAATTTAGAAGAGGAATTTATGCCGTAAATGACAACAGATTTAAGAAATTAACATGAAAGGAATCCAACAGAGACCTTTCAATTTAATCCGTAATCTTAACGTCAGTAGCCATCCTCCAGTTTATTAAAAATATAAATCTTTGTATGAAACTGTACATTTCACAGTTCCAGTGGCATGGTGGTTGGCTGTTGTGCGCATGTGCACACAGAGAGCTGCACGCAAGGCTGCAAGATAAAGGGAGCACTGTCGCTTCCGCCGTGCCGTCCCCAGCGTTCTGGTGGAATGTAATGTTTATTTTTTTTCCACCACGCGATCTGAGGCGTCTTGGCACGGTCCGCACGGTCCCCCCGTCGGAGGTTCGAGTCTCCCCTCGGGCATGGGTGTGTGTGTTGTCCATAGCGTAAGTTAGGATAAGTTAGATCAAATAGTGTGTAAGCTTAGGGGCCGATGACCTCAGCAGTTTGGTCCCATAAGACCTTACCTCAAATTACCAAATTTTTTATTCTGTGCGTGTTGCGTTCAACCGTGTACCATTTCTTGAATAGTATAAAGTCTAGAATTAGACTGTTGTCCCGCTTCAACCCATTATTTTTTTTTTTTTTCATCTTCTTCTTTCAGCTGTGTGCGTGGTGGGTGCCGCGATTGTCGTAGTCGTCCAAAAGTACATGCGACTCAACATTCAACATAATGTCTGGCTATGTTCAACCGAGTCTGCTAGCCTTTTTGTGCCGATTTGTGACTGTTGATGAAACCTGGATCCATCATTACACACGGTAGTGTAAACGGCAGTCACAACAATGGAAAAGGCAGTTGAAAGTTCAATGAAGAAGGCAAAACCCATCCTCCTCGTAGCTGTCATTGCTGATGGCGTCCTACGTTGAGGAACACAGTTAAATGGTTGTTGTTCTAAGGTAATACGTAACAGAGAAGTATTTGCGCGTTTTTGTGTTTCTTTATTCCAAAAAACCAAACAGCAGATAGCACATCAAAACGCATTTCAGAATAATAGGACATAATCCACGAAGGAGATAGACAAATACTGACAGCTCGGACATGTGATGGTGCAAATGTTATGAAAGGGAGAATAATCAGGAGTCCAAGCAAAAATTAAAGCCGTTTATAGTAATGCACATTTCATTCACTGTTACACATATTAATTTAATAATGAGAAATATAGCAAGTATTACGTGAAATCTAAGAATATTTTCTGTAATGCTCTGGTTGTTCTAATGTTCTTCTCAAGATTACTGCAAAGTTTGTCCATTCTCAAGAAACATGGAACGTCAGAATCCCCCTCCATCCTCTACAAGCCGTAACTTCAAAATACGGACCAGAGTTCACGAAAATTTGCGACCTTAAAAAACAACCTTACTGAAATTAAGTGAACATCAAGTGCAGATCAAACTGTTACAGAAGCGACAGGAATTTTAAAATACCTGAATAATAATAATTACAAGTTTTTGTTAGAGTTTTTTCATAAGGGTATGCCTAATTTTTAAATGATTTGCGACCAAATGCAATCTTGAGAAATTATTACGTTTAAAATTAACCAATGTACCACAGTATTCAAAACTGCCATTTTAGAATTAAGAAATGGAAACTACTGTGGCAATCTTCTAAAGGCACTCATAACAGAAACTAAGTATGTGTGACAGTGTATGTACTGATATAATCGGCCTGTACTTCCACTGAAGACTTAGTAGCTCCTAAACTGTTCAACAAGAAGTGCAAGGCTGCTTTTGAGAATGAACGTCCTACAGAAGAGATAGTACTGAGTGCTGAAGCGTATCCCATTATTGACAAAGAAGAGCTTGAAACTGAACTGAAAGTATATTGTATATCTGATATTGTACATTATCCAAGCTGCTGAAATTTATCTTGAAAAATTTACAAAACGTAATTAAATTACGAAACGGATAAAAATCGTCATGATAGTTTCCATAGCTACATCATAGTCAGATCACTGCTTTTAAACACTGAAAAGAGTAAACACTTGTGTAAAACTCACTGTAAATTCTGAAATACTAAACGAGCTTGCAGTGCTTTAAATGGATAAAAATTTCCTCAGATGCTATCCAGAAATCAAGGACAAAATTATTGATCTTTTTGGGGAAATTAAAACAAGAAGAATGGATTTCCTTTTAAATGAATAGATCATGCATGGACCGTAATAATCGAGGCTAAAGTAAGTAAGAAATATTTGACTCCGTTATTTTAGGATTTTATCAAGTGTCTGAACAAATTTTATTTTTATACGTGTGTGGTCCCTTTTAGAGAATTTTAAAACAATAGCTAAAAATTTTCTGGAGCAGCACCACCGCTGATTTTAGCTACGAGCTGCCATTGAAAGCAAACTTCTACAGAAGCAGAAATGTGACATCAAGATTACTAATTGCGGTTCCAGACGCAGATTTGACATGTTAATTAACTTATTTACTGAAAGGAAAAATTTTACACGTCTCTGCAGTGATACTGACTAACACTTTTACCTCTTTTTCCACTGGGAATAACAATTAATACGATTAACTATTTTATCTGTCCATTATTGTAATTGGTAATCAGATACAATCACCAATAATATTTTATTACCATATATTCCTCTGCAGATCATCATTAATCTGTTATCTTACATTCCTAGAGTTATTATTAAATTATCAATTATAAACCACGCACAGCAACCGATTTTCAGCACAAAATACATCTGCAGTTACATTTCTTCATCTCAATGAATATACTTGCAGTTTTTCACGCAAACTACATTATCTCGCCATAAATGTATTTAACATGACTCAATGAATACAACTCACTACATTTTATGAAGTTAATCCCTATCCCTAAATTCATCATGACATCTTTCACAGTACGTCAGTACTACTCATAATCATCAGCAGAATCCTTACAGAACCCTAAAACTTCATCACACTCTCAAAATGCCACTATGAGCCTGAATACTTTATCATAGTCCTCAACTCGCTTTCCATAGAAAATCATGAACATTGCACATCAGTATCCACCTCATCACAATTTTACTGTATACAAAACATCCTCATAATGACGAGTGCATATTCAGTATTACGTTATCCGGATCACACACTTTATTCCTTCAAGATTTTCATTGTATTTAATTTATGGTACGACTAAGCAAAAAGCTTTCTTTCTCTTCAGTGGTCATGAAAGGGATGAATCACAAATCTGTCCAGTGCCACCCCATAGGTATTGCAAACAGGTGTATTTTACCCACATCGTGAATTCCAATCAAGAACAACTGCCAAGATGAGAAACATAGACTACATATCCTCGGAGTAACAAAGCAGGTTAAATCACTTAATAAAGGCAAGGCCTCCGGTCCAGATTGTATACCAGTCAGGTTCCTCTCAGAGTATGCTGATGAAATAGCTCCATATTTAGCAATTATATACAACCATCGCTCACAGAAAGATCCGTACCTAAAAACTGGAAAATTTCTCAAGTCACACCAATACCCAAAAAGGGAAGTAGGAGTAATCTGCTGAATTACAGGCCTATATCACTAACGTCGATTTGCAGTAGGATTTTGGAACATATACTGTATTCGAACATTATGAAGTACCTCGAAGAAAACGATTTATTGACACTTAGTCAGCACGGTTTCAGAAAATATCGTTCTTGTGAAACACAACTAGCTCTTCATACTCATGAAGTAATAAGTGCTATCGACAGAGGATGTCAAATTGATTCCATATTTTTAGATTTCCTGAAGGCTTCCGACACCGTTCCTCACAAGCGTCTTCTAATCAAACTGCATGCCTACGGAGTATCGCTTCATTTGTGCGTCTGGATTCGTGATTTCCTGTCAGAAAGGTCACAGTTCGAACAAAGTCATCGAGTAAACATAAGTAATATCCGGCGTTCCCCAAGGAAGTGTTATAGGCCCTCTATTGTTCCTGATCTATATTAACGACATAGGAGACAATCTGAGTAGCCGTCTTAGATTGATTGCAGATGATGGTGTCATTTACTGTCTTGTAAAGTCATCAGATGATCAAAACGATTTGCAAAATGATTTAGATAAGATATCTTTATGGTGCGAAAAGTGGCAGTTGACCCTGAATAATGAAAAGTATGAAGTTATTCACATGAGTACTAAAAGAAATCAGCTAAATTTCGATTACGCGATAATTCACACAAATCTGAATGCTGTAAATTCAACTCAATACTTAGGGATTACAATTACAAATAACCTAAATTGGAACGATCACGTAGATAATATTGTGGGTAGAGCAAACCAAAGACTGCTATTCACTGGCATAACACTTAGAAGGTGCAACAGGTCTACTAAAGAGACTGCTTACACCACGCTTGTCCACCCTATTCTGATGTATTGCTGTGCGGTGTGCGATTCGCATCAGGTGGGACTGACGGTTGACATCGAAAACGTACAAAGAAGGGCAGCTCGTTTTGTATTATCGCGAAATAGGGGAGATAGTGTCACAGACATGATACGTGAACTGGAGTGGCAATCATTAAAACAAGAGGGTGTTTCGTTGCGACGGGATCTTCTCATGAAATTTCAATCACCAGTTTTCTCGTAGGATTGCGAAAACATTCTGTTGATACCCACCTATATAGGGACAAATGATCATCACGATCAAATAAGTAAAATCACGGTCCGCACAGACAAATTTAAGTGCTCTTTTCTCCTGCGTGCCGTTCGAGAGTGGAACGGTAGAGAGGCAGCTTGAAGGTGGTTCATTGAACCCCCTGTCAGGCACTTTATTGTGAATAGCAGAGCAATCACGTAGATGTAGATGTAGATGTACACTCCTGGAAATTGAAATAAGAACACCGTGAATTCATTATCCCAGGAAGGGGAAACTTTATTGACACATTCCTGGGGTCAGATACATCACATGATCACACTGACAGAACCACAGGCACATAGACACAGGCAACAGAGCATGCACAATGTCGGCACTAGTACAGTGTATATCCACCTTTCGCAGCAATGCAGGCTGCTATTCTCCCATGGAGACGATCGTAGAGATGCTGGATGTAGTCCTGTGGAACGGCTTGCCATGCCATTTCCACCTGGCGCCTCAGTTGGACCAGCGTTCGTGCTGGACGTGCAGACCGCGTGAGACGACGCTTCATCCAGTCCCAAACATGCTCAATGGGGGACAGATCCGGAGATCTTGCTGGCCAGGGTAGTTGACTTACACCTTCTAGAGCACGTTGGGTGACACGGGATACATGCGGACGTGCATTGTCCTGTTGGAACAGCAAGTTCCCTTGCCGGTCTAGGAATGGTAGAACGATGGGTTCGATGACGGTTTGGATGTACCGTGCACTATTCAGTGTCCCCTCGACGATCACCAGTGGTGTACGGCCAGTGTAGGAGATCGCTCCCCACACCATGATGCCGGGTGTTGGCCCTGTGTGCCTCGGTCGTATGCAGTCCTGATTGTGGCGCTCACCTGCACGGCGCCAAACACGCATACGACCATCATTGGCACCAAGGCAGAAGCGACTCTCATCGCTGAAGACGACACGTCTCCATTCGTCCCTCCATTCACGCCTGTCGCGACACCACTGGAGGCGGGCTGCACGATGTTGGGGCGTGAGCGGAAGACGGCCTAACGGTGTGCGGGACCGTAGCCCAGCTTCATGGAGACGGTTGCGAATGGTCCTCGCCGATACCCCAGGAGCAACAGTGTCCCTAATGTGCTGGGAAGTGGCGGTGCGGTCCCCTACGGCACTGCGTAGGATCCTACGGTCTTGGCGTGCATCCGTGCGTCGCTGCGGTCCGGTCCCAGGTCGACGGGCACGTGCACCTTCCGCCGACCACTGGGGACAACATCGATGTACTGTGGAGACCTCACGCCCCACGTGTTGAGCAATTCGGCGGTACGTCCACCCGGCCTCCCGCATGCCCACTATACGCCCTCGCTCAAAGTCCGTCAACTGCACATACGGTTCACGTCCACGCTGTCGCGGCATGCTACCAGTGTTAAAGACTGCGATGGAGCTCCGTATGCCACGGCAAACTGGCTGACACTGACGGCGGCGGTGCACAAATGCTGCGCAGCTAGCGCCATTCGACGGCCAACACCGCGGTTCCTGGTGTGTCCGCTGTGCCGTGCGTGTGATCATTGCTTGTACAGCCCTCTCGCAGTGTCCGGAGCAAGTATGGTGGGTCTGACACACCGGTGTCAATGTGTTCTTTTTTCCATTTCCAGGAGTGTAGATCCTGCGGTATCGAATCTAGCAGATGTATACTAAGGCAGCGCATGCACACCCCCCAGAGATGTGCTGTTGTTTCTTATATGGGCATCCGCACAAAGGGAGCTCGCACTAGGTACCTCGTGTCTTAATACTCACAGACGCTGACCCCTCCTCCCCCCCCCCCCAATCCCTCTGACACATGGTGCGTTTTGTCAGACGGTACCCTTAGAAGCCTGAAGATCTCAAAGACATTAGTTGTGCATGGAAGTGGTCTCCATCGGTAGTTCCCGAGTTAAAAGTAAACAGACAATTAGTCAACAACTGGTCACGAAAGCCTCAACAATTCTGCAAAAGAAAATGATGAGCGTGACAGGACAGACAAGCGGCCAGCTGCTGACTAAGCACAAAGAGATACGGCGACCAGACAGGACTGCTGACTAGGCAACCACCATCAGCGGCGGCCGGGGGCAGCAGCGAAGTGTGACGGTGACCCACTTATCTGCCGCATGCACAGCACTGGAAACGAGGAGCTGCTGCCCTCATCACGGGCTGGGACAGCGATGGCGCGTTATTGGAAAGGCAGTTATCCAATATCATTTCGCAACGATATCAGATACGTCGCTTTGAAAGCCTGCCCTCCTTTAAATAAATAATAATAACTTGGAGATTTCTATTAGATTACGGCTCTGGTTCTATGCCCTGAAATGTTACCGCTTTGTATTTAATGAGACCCAAACGTGAGTAAATTTAATCTGTAATTGGTGGTAAGAACTTTCGCAAAACGCAATGGAGGGAAACAGAAGCGGGAGGGGGGGGGGGGGTTAACCAGAGTTAACCTAAACAAAGCAACTACAATTTATGCAAAACAAATTTTCTTTCGATCTGAGCCCTAAACTACCTCATATTCTGAAAAACAATCATTTTATCTATTTTATCTTGAAACTTTTCCATTGCTCCGTGTTTGCACAACTACAATATATGATTGTGGGCACGCCTTCATGCAAAACACTTTCGTTTTTTTATTTATTTATTCCTAGATTAGTTCCAGCGACGATATCGCCATCAACAGTGGGTTCTTCAATCTTAAAACATGCGAAAGACAGCATAGTTATAAACGTTATAAAACGTTACTACATGTGTATTGTTTGGTTCCAAATATTGTGTTCTGTGAATAGTTTCATAATGCCTTATTTACTTAAGTCACACCATGCTTTTTACGTTTGTTGCCGCTGTTTCCGGCTAATTCTCTGCGCTTTTGTTTCCGTTTCTTTGACACACACTGTGTCATCTGCAACTGTATGAGTAGCTTTTAGCAAACAAATATAAAAACGTATACTTACATACGTCAGCGATATACTATAGGGATTGTGGTATTGTTGTGGTTGAAATGGCCCTAAGCACTATGGGACTTAACATCTGAGGTCATCAGTCCCCTAGACTTAGAACTACTTAAACCTAACTAACCTAAGGACATCACACACATCCATGCCCAAGGCAGGATTCGAACCTTTGACAGCAGCAGCCGCGTGGTTCCGGACTGAAGCGCCTAGAACCTCTCTGCCACAGCGGCCGGCTATTGTTGTGGATACAGTTTCTACATCATGAATTCACGTTCGTTGGTCGGCTTGCAGCTGCTTTCAAACACAGAAAAACGTAAATTTTCATCTGGTTCGTAAAGCCCTGAGATGTTGTACCAGAAAATGCCTAAATAAGTCCGTTCCCACGGGCACATGTCTCGAACTTCCACAGCGACAGCTATGTAGATGAAAATTCTAATTCGTATAATTGTGAGATTTATTCAATTCAGCTTAAGATACAATTAAACTGAACTGGATACGTTTCGAGAACATAGTTGTTGAGTGATCACATATGGAGCTGTGGACTTAGAAGGAGGACCAGGGAGGAGGACAATAAATTCGTAAAATCCCAGCTGTATTCAGATGCAGTATAATGATCAAAGTTCATACACAGGATACATACTTTACGGGTACACTCATTTCAGCAGACCATGTGCCTTACATCCGCACCGATTACGACGGGAAAAAGAAAAATATGAAATATTATTATTAATTCCTGATGCATTGTGTCACGAGTGGAAGGGATGGTGATAAGACAGTTGAAACCTCGAATTACTAAGTCAGAAATAAACACAGATCCCCACGTCCTCTAAAGAAGTTGAAACCTTGAACGAGGACCTAACGTTCGCGCCACATACGAGTGCAAAATGTATCACTAAAAGAAACCTAATGCTCCGTTACCCGAAACGCCTCGTAATTTATAACCAAGTAAATGCAGCGCAAATACGCGAATCCAGAACAAAGTCTGCTGAATGCGCCTGTCTTTAGACCACAAGAAATGAGTATCTACATCAAGAAGAACATGGTAAAGACAGTCGTCACTGCAGCAGAACAGAAGGAGCATAGCGTGTGGTGAAAAAAAAAAGGGGTGGCTCAGTGGTTAGCGGTCTGCTTGCATTTGGGAGGACGATGGATCATGTCCGCTTCCGATCATCCTAATCTACATTTTCCATGCTTTCTCTAAATCGCTCCACGCAAATGCCGGGATGGTTCCTTTGAAAGGGTACGTCCGCTTTCCTTCCCCATCCCTGTGCTTTGTCTCTAATGGCCTTATTGCCGGCATGACATTAAATCCTGACCTTCCTTCCTTTGTTCTGTGGGTACGGCGCTTTGTCAAACCGAAATATACTGCCCACCGCTGTGTTTGGCCGGAACCTGTCAGAGCTCGTTCATCCCGCCACGATATACAGTATACTGACGTGCAAAATTTTAAGGACAAAAATAACTTCTACATGATGTGCCGCTGCCATATTCAAGAACATGACGATCGTATAAACATTCCGTCGGCCTCCTGACAGAAGCACAGCGAGCAATGATTGCGAGCAACCCGGCATGTTGTGTACACTAGGCTGTCCATCCCGCAAGCCATGGATAAAGCGAGTCAAGCAGATGCAAAATTTTATGAATACCAAAACGGATTTACTTCAGTACCATGTCAACGCTTATTAACAGAAGTACAATCATACGAGGTATCAAACGAAATTTTTTAAAGTTTTGGTGGAAATTGTTGTGGACATAGAGACGTGTTAACGACCGCGATAAGGCCACTGGAGTTTCGGACAGGAGCATTGTAAAAATTGCTGGACACTGCAAACCACCTACGACGTCACCATGTTTTACGAACACATTGTGACCACCCCTATTTGTTGCCTCGACCAAACTGTCATGACTGCAATAATCTCTCTATGTCTCTGGCTTATCTCGAAATCTTTCGCTGAACAGCATCTGTTGTGTAGCGGATAAATTTAGCTTCTACACTAGAGGCACTTAGTCCCTATTCTGTAAAAACTATTTTTTTTCATAAATTACTAACAATGCCTATTTCCCTTAAAGTGTCTGCGTCTTACTTTATGACTGCCCGCTGTGAATACTTGTCTGCTTCTACTATTTTCGACCGAATACATAGAAATAAGGATCCTTCATTGTATGATTATATGATAGCGGAACGAACACTGGTAGCAGTTACTTCTGTAAAATATATGGGAGTATGCGTACAGAACGATTTGAAGTGGAATGATCATATAAAAATAATTGTTGGTAAGGCGGGTGCCAGGTTGATTTTCATTGGGAGAGACCTTAGAAAATGGAGTCCATCAACAAAGGAGGTGGCTTACAAAACACTCGTTCGACCTATACTTGAGTACTGCTCATCAGTGTGGGATCCGTACCAGGTCGGGTTGACGGAGGAGATAGGGAAGATCCAAAGAAGAGCGGCGCGTTTTGCCACAGGGTTATTTGTTAAGCTTGATAGCATTACGGAGATGTTTAGCAAACTCAAGCTGCAGACTCTGCAAGAGAGGCGCTCTGCACCGTGGTGTAGCTTGCTGTCCAGGTTTCGAAAGGGTGCGTTTCTGGATGAGGTATCGAGTATATTGCTTCCCCCTACTTATACCTCCCGAGGAGATCACTAATGTAAAATTAGTGAGATTCGAGCGCGCACGGAGACTTTCCGGCAGTCATTCTTCCCACGAACCATACGCGACTGGAACAGGAAAGGGAGGTAATGACAGTGGCACGTAAAGTGCCCTCCGCCACACACCGTTGGGTGGCTTACGGAGTATAAATTGAAACGTCCCCTTACAAAAATTATAAATGACTGTGCTTAAACTGACACACAATATTTTTAGCGCAACGCAATCTGACTTTCAAAAATCCTTACAAAAGAATGGCCCTGACTAACAATAACCTATACCTTTTTTTTATTTTTTTTTTATTTGGCCTTTGAGTGTGTACTCAATTTAGCCATTGGCAACACATAGTGACAATGTACACATAACTGATTACACAAATACGGAAATGCATATTTACAAGAATAAAAAGCTTAACTGTTACAGTTTTGTACATAGTGTTTTAAAAATTGAATTGAATTGGAAAATAATTAAAAGTGTCTTGGCTTACAATTCACACCAATTCTGAAATATCTTCATCAGCAAGAGATATTTATAATAGGTTCATGAATCACTTACCTTACAAAAATCTTCGTTACTCAAACTACTGCAGTACAGCGTGTGCCAATACTGCCAGCTGAATAAAAGATTCTAACTACTGAAGGCACTAACTACTGATAGGCATAGTTAGCAAATGAAAGATTTTGATAAAGAACAAACAATGTATTTACCTTAATAGTGTTCAAAAGTCATAACATATATATCAGTTCATGATGTCCAGTATCACAAATTCACTCTCTGATAGACACACGTCCAGATCATCCGCTTTCAAAACTCCGCCATCTCTCTCCCCACATCCACCACTTCTGGCGGCTCACCTCCAACTGCGCAACGCTACACGCTGTTAATAGCCAACTGCCCAACACTACAATAGTAAATTCCAACAACGCAAACCAGCCACAGACTGCACACAGCACAGTCAGTCATTTTCATATAGAGCGCTACATGGCGTTACCAACATAAAAACCTCAACAGCCTACTTACAAAATGTAGATGTAGATGTTCTCAGCTGTAGGAAATTCTATGGTTCTAATACACAAATATTTTATTAATAGAACCTACCTTTTCCTTTGTCTGTTGAAAGCCTTATCCAACTCCTCAGTTTCTTAATAAATCAGTTGATAATCCCCGTTAAGCAGGCGCGAATTCGATTACCTTCCGCTTCCAAGACTCTGGCTGGACAACATAGATAATTTTCTTACGGACATGGCATAAGGTGAATACAAAGAATAAAATTGTTAAATAGTTACGACATGACAAGTCCGTCTCTGTATCTGAATGGTCAGTGCGGTTGCTGCCATATGACGCACCCGGGTTCGATTTTCGGTACTCCCAGGGATTTTTCACTTGGCCAGCCGGAGGAATGGTATGCGATGCACTCACTCTAAGACCGTTTTTTTCTTTTTTTTATCAGTCTTCTGAATGCTTTGATGCAGCCCGCCACGAATTCCACTCTAGCAGTGCAAGATACGCCCTCAATTATTTGCTGGATGTATTCCAGTCTCTGTCTTACTTTACGGTTTTTGCCTTCTCAGCTCCCGTTGGTATCACGGAAGTCATTCCGTAATGTCCTAACAGATGTCCTATCATCCTGACCCTTCTCCTTGTCAATTTTTTACACATATTCCGTTCCTCTCCGATTCTGCGCAGAACCTCCTCATTCCTTACCTTATCTGTTCACTTAATTTTCAACATTCATCTGTAGCACCACATCTCAAATGCTTCAATTCTCTTCTGTTCCGGGTTTCCCACAGTCCGTGTTTCACTAACACATATGCTGTGCTCCAAACGTACATTTTCAGAAATTTCTTCCTCAAATTAAGAGCTATGTTTGATACTATACACTTCTCTTGACCATGAATGCCCTTTTTGTCAGTGCTAGTCTGCTTTTGATGTCCTATTTGCACCGTCCGTCATTGGTTATTTTGCTGCCTAGGTAGCAGAATTCCTTAACTTCATCTACTTCGTGACCATCAAATCCTGTTGTTAACTTTCTCGCTGTTCTCATTTCTGATACTTCTCATTACTTTCGTCTTTCTTCGATTTACTCTCAATTCCTATTCTGTACTCATTACGTTATTCATTCCACCCAGCATATCATGTAATTCTTCTTCATTTTTACTCGGGATATCAATATCATCAGCGGATCGTATACTCATATCCTTCACCTTGAATTTCTGTTCCATCCTGAACCTTTCTTTTATTTCCATCACTGCTTCTTTGATGTACAAATTGAACGGTAGTACCCCAAGACTACATCCCTTCCATACATCTTCCTAACCCGAGCGCTTCGTTCTCTGTCGTCCACTCTTTATTATTCCCTCTTGGTTATTGTACATATTGTGTATTACCCGTCTCTCCCTATAGCGTCCGCCTATTTTTCCCAGATTATTGAACATCTTGTACCATTTTACACTGTCGAATGCTTTTTCCAGGTCGACAAATCCTATGAATGTTTCTTGATTTTTCTTTGGTCTTGCTTCCATTGTAAACCGCAACGTCAGAATTGTATATCTGGTTCCATTACCTTTCCTAAAGCCAAACTGATCATCATCTAACACATCCTCGATTTTCTTTTCCATTCTTCTGAATATTACTTCTGTCAGCAACTTGGATGCATGAGCTGTTAAGCTGATTGCGCGATAATTCTCGCTATTGTCAGCTCTTGCAGTCTTGCAAATTGAGTGGCTGATGTTTTTCTGAAAGTCAGACGGTATGTCGTCAGACTGATACATTCTGTACACTAACGTGAAAAGTCGTTTTGATGCCACTTTCTCAAGTTATTTTAGAAATTCTGATGAATGTCATATAGCCCTTTTGCCATATTTGATTTTAAGTCCTCCGAAGCACTCTTACATTCTGATTGTAATACTGTATCCCCTATCTCTTCTAAATCGTCTCCTGTTTCTTCTCCTATCACATCAGATAAATCTTCCCCCTCATAGAGACCTTCAATGTACTCTTTCCCACCTCTGCATCCTAACGATGAGATTCCCGTTGCACTCTTAATGTTACCACCCTTGCTTTTAATTTTACCGACGGTTGTTTTGACTTTCCTATACGCTGAATCATTCCTTTTTTTTTGTTTTTTTTAGCACTATGGGACTTAACATCTATGGTCATCAGTCCCCTAGAACTTAGAACTACTTAAACCTAACTAACCTAAGGACATCACACAACACCCAGTCATCACGAGGCAGAGAAAATCCCTGACCACGCCGGGAATCGAACCCGGGAACCCGGGCGCGGGAAGCGAGAACGCTACCGCACGACCACGAGCTGCGGACGAATCAGTCCTTCCGACAAGCATTTCTTTTTCGATTTCTTCACATTTTTTATGCAGGCATTTCGTCTTAGCTTCTCTGTACTTCCTCAGTGACTTATGTTCCTGTATTCCTCTATTTCCCTGAACTTTTTTGTACTTTCTTCTTTCATGGAGCAACTGAAGTATTTCTTCCGTTACCCATGGTGTCTTCGCAGTTACCTTCTTTGTACCTATGTTTTTTTCAGTTCTGTGATTGCCCTTTTCAGAAATGTTAATTCCTCTGTAACTCTACTGCCTACAGAGCTATTTCTTATTGCTTTATCTATAGGCTTAGAGAACTTTAAGTGTACCTCGTTATCCCTTAGTACTTTCGTATCCCACTTCTTTGTATATTGATTGTTTCTGACTAATCTTTTACACTTCAGCCTACTCTTTATCACTATTACATTGTAACCGGAGTCTATATCTGCATCTGGATACGTCTTAGAATCCAGTATCTGATTTCGGAATCTCCGTCTGACCATGGTGTAATCTAACTGAAATTTCCCTTTTTCAAGTATACCTCCTCGTCTTGTGACCTTGAACAGATTATTTGGTATTACTAGATGAAATTTATTACAGTACTCAGTTAATCTTTATCCTCTCTCATTCCTTGTCCCAAACCCATATTCTCTTGTAACCTTTTCTTCTACTCCTTCTCCTACAACTGCATGCCAGTCCCCAATTACTATTAGATTTTCATCTCCTTTTACATACTGTATTACCCTTTCTATGTACTCATATAGCTTCTCTATGTCTTCATCCTCAGCTTGCCACGTCGGCGTGTTTACCTGAACTATCGTCCTCGGTGTTGGTTTGATGTCGATTTACATAAGAACAACCCAATCACTCAACTGTTCACTATAACACACTTTCTGCCCTATCTTCCTTCTCACAACGAATCGTACTCTAGTTATACCATTTTCCGATGCTGTTGATATTACCCTATGCTCATGTGACCACAAATCCTTGTGTTATTCCCATTTCACTTCACTGACCCCTACTATATCTAGACTGAGCCTTTGCATTTCTCTTTTCAGCTTTTCTAGGTTCCCTACCACGTTCAAGCTTCTGACATTCCACGCCCCGACTTGTAGAACGTTATCCTTTAGTTGGTTATTAAATCTTTTTCTCATGATCACCTCCCCCTTGACAGTCCCCTCCCGGAGATCCGAATGCGGGACTATTCCGGAATCTTTTGGAAACGATGAGATCATCTTAATATTTTTTTTAGTTATAGGCCACATATCCTGTGGATACATGTCATGCGTCTTTAATGTAGTGGTTTCCATTGCCTTCTGCTTCCTCATGCCGTTGATCAATGCTTATTCTTCCAACTTTAAGGGCAGCTTCCCACCCGAAGGACAAGAAAGTGTCCTGAACCCCGGGACCAGTGACGTTTTTAATTACTAATCTAAGACGCTATCCCTACAACACGGGTGCACGCATTCTGAAGACCGATTACTGGCTGCTCAGAGGTCAAGAAACCCAACAGAAGTCCAGTAGAGCGGTGTGTGAAGCAATGGCACCACTGGAAGAGGATGACTCAGTAGTCTGACTGGTTCGACTGGCTCGTATAGGGCGAGAATGCGGAATTTTACCTACGGTATCTCAGTACACGACAAACGGGAAAACACAATGAGATTCGTGAATGACTTCTCTGCCCTCTTTTCACTAAATTATTTTTTCAGCTTTCAGGTACTGGTTAAAGATGGGGAGACTATAGAAGGTACACACTAATAGCTGGTGGCCGGCCGAAGTGGCCGTGCGGTTAAAGGCGCTGCAGTCTGGAACCGCAAGACCGCTACGGTCGCAGGTTCGAATCCTGCCTCGGGCATGGATGTTTGTGATGTCCTTAGGTTAGTTAGGTTTAACTAGTTCTAAGTTCTAGGGGACTAATGACCTCAGCAGTTGAGTCCCATAGTACTCAGAGCCATTTGAACCATTTGAACCATTTCAGTGCTCCTTGGTATACATCATACTGCTAGGCTGGGCATGGGGATGTCAACAATAGAACGAAAACATCGATTCAGTGAGTTGTTGGAAAACAATCGACTAACTCGGTTGTAGTTTTACGTATGGATTGAATTATTCATTCATTCCTTTTAGTAAAATCAAAGCCTGGGAGCAACCGAACAGAAATAGTCTGCGCATTCAGTTCTGAGAGGAAAAATTCCATCGTTTTGCCATTGTTAAATCACTATTGTTGACTGCACTCTGTTTCGCTGGGCGTCACTGTTATTACCGTTTCGATATTTGCTTTTTACTGAGTTCTAACATGGACGTGTTAATTCAGTTTTTCGTCCGTGTTTATGTATAGGCGTTTTGTTAATAGTGAATTTTGTGTCTGGATCAGACTGCCGAAAGGCTTAGTGGTGCTGGAATGAAAGAACTCATATGACTGGGTAAAATGTGATCAAGATAAATTGAATCCGATGTACAATATCTGCAAGGATGGTTCATATTATGAAACTATTTTAATTAAACAAAGTCAAAGAAAATCAACGAATGATGACAAATATTTCTGGCAAAAAAAACTTTCTATAAGTATCATATATACGCTCAAAATGCAAGTGTGTCACCAAAGAATTAAAAAAATTGCATATTATTTGCCTCCTGTTCACTTCACCTCAGCATTTGCCGAAATATAGTTAAAGGTGATGGTGCAAACCATCTGGAAGAAGGAAACAGAGCTTCAGTAAATTTAAATAAAAAATTAAAAAATGAATTCGAATACAGTGAGAGTCAAAAAGGACTATAAAACTTTGGAATGATATACAAATTTATTGAGATAACTTGCAGAATCTGTAGATGTGTCATATTGAAGCAAAAAAAAAACTGAAGTTTACATAAAAGTGTCAAATGTCTTTTTGACTCGGTGTGACTACCATTTCTGATGCGGCAAACATCCCAGCCATAATATATTTTTTCGCGCATTCTTTGCAGCAAATCGGTTGTAACTTGTTCAGTGGCAGCGTAGATACTATTTTTCAAGTCGGTTAAATTGTATAGTAGGGGAGGAACATAAACAAGGTCTTTGATGAAGCCGCAGGGAAAGCAGTCTAGTGGAAGCAAGTCTGGGGACTTAGGTGGCCATGTGATTGGCCGTTCACTGCGAATCCACAGACCTGGGAGGCATTTATCGAGGATACCTCGAACTTCCGTGAGGAAATGAGGTGATGCACAGTCTTGCTGGCAGTAAAAAATTCTATCTCGGTGGTATTAAAACGTTTTGAAGCATATCCAGATACACAGTGATAGTGACAGCTCTCTCCATGAAGAAGAAAGGGCCGTACCTGATGGTTTATCAAGTCGCTGTGAACAACCTGTCTCAACAAAGTTCTTGTGCCAAGAGTAGGTTGTAGGCCTGCTTGTAGGTTCTTTAGCTTATTCGGTGCGAAACTCAGGCCGACCAGTTGTTGCAGAGCTTCTTTGACGAAACCAAAACACACAGCGAGCATGCTCCGAACCAAAGAAACTAGCCATTTAAGCTGTGCACCACACTGACGCTGCTGGTGACGGAATGGGAAACTGATGCACTACGTGAATCAAACTTGAGCTTGTTTGCTGAAAAATGACACATCTACAGATTCTGTAGCTTTTCTCAATAAATTTCTACGTCCTTCCAAAGTTGCAAAGTCCTCTTTAAATTACGCTGTATAAGTTTATAATGTAGCACCAGGTATTAAGTTTATAAAACCAACTACATATGCAATGCCAGAAGTACGAAAAATTAGTATTTATGTAATACGATGGTTACTCCAAAAGAAATGCACACTATTTCTTTTTAATCCATCTTTTATTGTTTGAAAGTTTTACAGTGTGTAAATAAACCCTTTAGGAACAATATTTTCATTTCTCCACATAATTTCCATCCTTCTCAACCGCCTTACGCCATCTTGGAACCAGAACCTGTATACCCGCACGGTAAAATTCTGGACCAACCTGTTGGAGCCACTGTTTGGCAGCGTGCACAAGGGAGTCATCACCTTCAAACCTTGCTCCACGAAGAGTCTTTCAGTTTCCAAAGAGATGATACTCACATGGAGCCAGGTCAGGACTGCAAGGCGGGTGTTTCAGTGAGGTCCAACCTAGTTTTGTGATCGCTTCCATGGTTTTTTGACTGATATGCGGCCGTGCTTTGTCGTGCAACAGCAAAACATCCTGCTTTTTCCGATGTGGTCGAACACGACTCAGTCGACCTTGGAGTTTCTTCAGTGTCGTCACAAATGCATCCGAATTTATGGTGGTTCCACTTGGCATGATGTCTACAAGCAAGAGTCCTTCGGAATCGAAAAACACTATAGCCATAACTTCTCCAGCAGAAGGTGTGGTTTTGAATTTTTTTTTTTTTCTTGGGTGAATTTGCATTATGGCACTCCATTGATTGCCTCTTCGCCTCTAGTGAAAAATGATGGAGCCATGTTTCATCACCTTTCACAATTCTTCCAAGAAATTCATCTCCACCATTCTCGTACTGTTCCAAAAGTTCGCTGCATACCGTTTTCCTTGTTTCTTTGAGGGCCACTGTCAACATCCTGGGAACCCACCTGGCACAAACCTTTTTTAACGCCAACACTTTCAGTATTCTGCAAACACTTCCTTTCCCTATCCCAACGTAACGTGACAATTCGTTCACTGTGATGCGTCTGTCAGTAGTCACCAATTCGTTAACTCTCTGCGCATTGTCTGGAGTGTGTGCAGTACGAGGCCTGCCGCTGCGAGGACAGTCCTCAATATTACCGTGCCCGCTTTCGTCACGTAACCTGCTTGCCCACCGACTAACTGTACTGCGATCGACAGCAGCATCTCAATACACCTTTTTCAACATCTTGTGGATGTTTCCCATTGTCTGGTTTTCACAGCACAGGAATTCTATGACGGCACGTTGCTTCTGACGAACGTCAAGTGTAGCAGCCATGTTGAAGACATGCTGTGACGGCGCCACTCACGGGAACAGGTTGAACTAAGTTTGAAAATAAGCGGGGAGGCTGTATCTACACACTGTAAAACTTTCACACATGCAGAATGAAAAATGTACTTTTTACAAAAACAGTGTGCATTTCTTTTAGAGTGACCCTCGTATGTTGAAAATATTTGAATGTACGAAAATTTTGAAAATATTTTTAGAGATATAGATTTTTTTGTGTCTTCTTGAACCTAAATTCGGTGTTAAACGCTGGAAAATCATGTAAACGAAATCAGTCAAACCCAAAGACTGAGTGAAAACAGTCATCAATCGGTTATTTCATTCGACGAAAAAAAAAAAAAGAACGAAAAACAATCGACTGGTCAGTCTTTTGTTAAAACCAGTTGGCTGTGCCATCGCTAGTCGCGCAATGGACGCTGTCGAGGTTGGTGTGGCTCGCCTCTGGCGCATCCCAGCCAGTGATTAGCCGTGCAGGCGCGCTGCGGAGGCCGCAGGGAGACGCTGAAAGAATACGGGCACGCCGGCACTCCCAGAAGGCGCTCACCTTGCCAAGGTCGCGGGATCCTCGCGGCCCTGCAGCGTCCACACCTGTCACCTTGCTGCAGAGTTGCGGGCTTCATCAGCGTGTAATGCTATTGTAAATATAATACTGCCGTTAATCTGTATATTTAAAATTTGTTTTTCCTTAATAATTTTGAAAAATAAAGCAAATACTATAACGAGAGTAAGCCTTTGTTAAGTGTAGTTTATCTGTTTAAAATAACCTCTTTGACGTAGGTGGAATAAATGTATTAAAACATATTTTGTAAATAATTATGTAATATTTCAAGTACAACTATAATTAATTATGTAAATTTTGTACGCATATGCTGTCATGCGTTTGTAGATGGTTCATACTTATGTTTTTTGTAAGCAGAAGTGTAAATTGAAAAGGTGTAGGGATCATAGGTAGAACGGAACTCCGTTCTGTGGTGGAATGGAAAAGGTGGGGCGCGCGAGTGAGATTTGACGCGCAAGTGGCTTATATAGTCGGTAGCTACCGTGCAAGTGGTGAACACGCATTACGTTGGTGAAACACGTATATATTCAGTAGCAGCGATGGCGAGGCATGACAGAATCTCTGACCAGAGAGTTATTTATCGTTGCTAGTCTGCGCTTGACCGCGCGAGAGTTCAGTTCAGTTGCGAGGCAGTTGCGAGGTTGTTGTACGTAGCGAGTCGCGAGAGCATGTAGTTCAGTCAGTGCTAGTAGCGCGCACGAGACAGTCGGAGTTGTGTGTGATGAGTCGGCGGACGTCGACATGGGTCTCTGGTCAAGATTCGGGACGAGGTATATTTTTAAATAAGGTAATGAAGCAGCATTGCGCACATCTTATAAAGTAATGTATCTTAACTGTAATTAATTTGTTCAAAAATTGCCCCAATAATAATTTTGTTCTCAAAGCAATCTTTTTAAGAAAATAATCATTACAATTGAAACAATATTTCCTTTGCCTTTCCTCCCAGAATCAATTTTATCAGGTTGATTATTGCACAGGGCAAAAGGTCAGTGCAGATGACCTTATAAAATTTATCAGGTTGATCTTAACGTTAATTTTGTGGGGACTTAACATTTTTGCACATTTTTATTATCATTGAGTTTTATTACTGTGGAGAGTTTACATTTGGGCCATTATTATTCTTTAATTTTGCAAGCAGGTTACGCTTGGCTCATTTATTATTATTCAGTTTTGTGGGAGGTTACGATTTCAGTATTATTAACATATATTATTTACACGGGAAGGTTACACTTGGCTCTATTCCCATTAACATTTAATTATTGTCTGTACAAAATTTCACCGGGAAAATTACATTGGTCAAGCACCAGAGGCCCCGAATTTACCTGCAAGAGTGGGGTTTTGGCCTCGGACGTGTTCTACATGATTGGCACAGTACGGCAATAAATTAATAGTTCCGAAATTTGTAAATTTATCGTCGCCACCAAGAGGAAGACAGAGCTATGTACATCAAGAGCCGTACCTGCGCAATGTTACTATGCAGCTCCGCCTCACTCCACCTTCAACATCAGTAACAGGCAAAGTACTTTATTTAGAAGTATATCACAGTATGAACCATCCATCTTCAATTAGTGGAATATAAATGTTAAATGTACCCTTGTGTTTAACCGTGGTTTTCCTATGTCATTTACCTCAGTAGGGTCCTTACCTAAACGAATTTATTCCTTGTATCCTGATGTTTATTGAAGCTTGAATAATAGTAAATTACTGGTAATAGTACTGTATTGGTAGTAAATTCTGAAAATCATTACTAAATACTAAAGTTTGCACGTATCAGTTTAAGGGCCACCGCTTTGCGTGACCATGAGGATAAGTTTTCAATAGCATTCCTGAAAGTAAAGTAACATAATTGTTTAACTGCAACGATCTTAACAGTAACTGTTCGTGTTGCTTCTCCATGTCAAAGAAAGCCAGACAAATATTGGTGTTATCAAAACATTAGCAAATAACAGTCCTAAAGAAATGAAATTTAGTCGTGTTAAATAATAGTTTTGGTCATATGAATCATAGCTATACGTTTAATATTTTTTGTATCCTTGTTGAAACATACGTGTGTCTTCTTTAAGCAATTACTGAAGTATAGTGATAAATTCCGTAAGTAACAGAAAGTGGGATTAATAGTACTTACTGCCAAGTGACTGTAGTAAGTGAAAGTAGTTCTTTATTCAGTGCCGAAAATTGACTTCATCTTTTTGTGTAGACACTATGCCCGATTTTGGCTGGCGGCCGTTTTATTAAGCGAAACAGTTTATTGTTATAACAGGCTTTGTCTGATAAAAGATTTCCAAAAGTAACTATTCTCACTACTTTTCCCCCAAAATGTAGGATTCGGAGAAAAATAGTGCGATACTTTACCATTGGGTTGAACACGGTTAAAATCTCTCTCTGAGAGTCGATGGTTTGGAGTGTTAGCGCTGCGTGATTTTGTGGTGGTGTTCCTGCCGATACTTACTGCACAGTTCTGACATTCCGAATCGCAGATCTTCCGTCTTTACAGTGGTAGAACTTAAACGTTCTGGTACCGTATCGACGAGAACGCGAAAGTACCGTTGCAAGCGGAATTATTCCGCTCCGCCTAATGCAGTGTGTTCATAATAAATTAACGAGCTCCTCGTACGGGCCTTGAAGGTCAAAGGCATGTCGACAGGCCGACGAGCCATCCTCTGCCCCACGGCGTCATGGAGATGGAATATGGAGGAGGATGTAATCAGCACACCGCTGCCCAGGCCGTTTTCTCTACTTTCTAGACCCGTGAAGCCTCTACTTCTCATTCAAGTAGCTCCTCAATTGGCATCACAAGGCTGAGTGCATCACATACCAGTCCTCCCGCTGAGGAAAACACCTTAGCAGTACGGGGCATCGAACCCAGTTCCTCCGCCTCACAGCCATCTACGATGACCACTGAGCTACGCAGAACTGTTTGTAGGTTGGTCTCCATGAATGTAGGGATTTGTTCTTGACACTGTAACATCTCATTTCGTAGCCGTGTGCTCTCCTTTCGGCCTTTCTCTACGACAGGGTCATGTTTCTACAGGGAGGTTTGCTTCAGCCTGTAGCTGAAGTGTCTTGTTTTCCACTAATCCTCCTGAATGAGTTGTGACAGTAGACGACAAGGCTGATTTTAAGGGCGAGTATTCCCCCAGTGACGATCGGTGTTTCCGCCATCCACTGCAGAGAAAGTTCTTCATGTCCTCCCAGGAGGCACCACATTATGCAGGAGGACGTAATGACCATCCAGAATTTCTGAATTCTTCTCCTGATTAGACTGCCCCAAAGGCCTATATCTTGAATAATTTCGTGGAGTGGTTTTGAGCTCACGAAACTGTAAATCAATGAGAAGTCCTCGTGGGTGTAGAAGTCGTGTGTCCTCTGGGACAGAGGGAGCGTTTTCCTTATGTATACCGAGCGAGGTGGCGCAATGGTTAGACACTGGACTCGCATTCGCGAGGACTGCGGGTCCATCCCGCGTCCGGCCATCCTGATTTAGGTTTTCCGTGATTTCCCTAAATCGCTTCAGGAAAATGCCGGGATGGTTCCTTTGAAAGGACACGGCCCAATTCCTTCCCCGTCCTTCCCTAATCCGATGAGACCTATGACCGCTCTGTCTGGTCTCCTTCCTCAAACAACCCAACCCAACCCTTATGTATTTCGGAAGTGGCGAGTAGGTGATCCTCTTACACGTCACTGACTGCAGAACGGAGGAATGAGAGAATTTAAAGTGCGTTCCCAAGTGCAGGTATGGTATTCTGTTCAGGCACCTTACCGGTTTTCTCAGGTAGCGTTGCAAATTAGTGACTGTGGACTTATTCGGTAAACAGAGGGATATCACAGTAGAGATGGGAGTCATTAGCTAGCTACGCATGAGCAGCTCTTGGTCTTGTGGCCAGAGTTGTCTCCGGCCGTGGTGGCCGAGCGGTTCTAGGCGCTACAGTCTGGAACTGCGCGACCGCTACGGTCGCAGGTTCGAATCCTGCCACGGGCATGGATGTGTGTGATGTCCTTAGGTTAGTTAGGTTTAAGTAGTTCTAAGTTCTAGGGGACTGATGACCTCAGGAGTTGTCCCATAGTACTCAGAGCCATTTTGAGCAAGATTTGTCGACTCTGTATTATTGGGCCGCAGGCTTGATTCCCGGCCTGGTTGGGAATTTTCTCCGCCCAGGACTGGTGCGTGTGTAATTCATCATAATCATCAACGTGCAAGTAGCCGAAATGGCGTAAAATAAAAATATTTGCAGCAGGGGGCAGAACGCCGGATGCACATTTCAACTAGATAGAGGCGATGTTGCACAGAAGTGTTGGCCTTGGCGAGAGTTAAGTGATACGAAATAAGGGTCATTGGTTTCCGGGAAAATTTCCAGAGTGGTGTTTTTGTGTGCCTATTTGCCTACTGACTCTGTACTACATTCCTGTTCTGTTGTTGTGATTATCAGCGAGAAATCCTAGTGGCCAGGCGGAGGTGGTGTATAAGGTGTTAGACGTGTACGCACTGCAGTCCAGTGGTCGGACATTGGAATCTTTCTGAAAGTTGTTGGACTGGTACAAGACTGCGATTATTGACAATGGACTAATGAAAAGTTTAATACATATCATGTGGGGTTGGTGATTCCATTTAAATGTGTAGTAGCGTAAGAAACTAATCCGCGTCCGCCAACGTTTCCAGTAAAAGCCGTGTAGCAGTACGTCATCAAGTTGCACAACGCTAAGTGAGGTTGGATTCTGGCCGCGCGGTTTCGCGCGACGCCACGGGAATCACGAAGAAAGGACGAAAGGAACGTTTCAGCATTAAAAGAAGTCGCTATGAATGTGGATCCGAAAGTCCTTCGTTACCAAGTTACGTGTGTTTGTTCCCAGTGTTACATGCGGTGCGGTTAACAACGCACAGTTACAAACATTGCCCCAATTGACATCCTCTCTCTTCGATGCATGCCCTGAGCGTCAGTTCAGTGCGTTTTCCGTACTCTGTTGAACATTCTTGGAAACGTCATGCATGGTCAGATACATTCTGAATAGCTTCCTCGGAACGTCAGTATTAGATACTGACCTTGCATATAACTTCATTTTCTTCTACCTTTGTACCGCACTGGCGCAGAATCAACAAGATTATTAACGGACTTGCCGTGATTAACTTCAGGGATGACAAGATACCCTTAAAATCACCACCCCCTTATCTCCCGCTCCGCCCCCCCCCCATAATCTCCCCCACCCCTCGGGGCGTAATACAGGGTGGCGCACGAAATGTGTTACCATTTTCTTTTTGAATATAAACTTTATTGTCAATACAATCTGAAAGGATCATATTCTACAATGAAGAGCCGTCCATGGAGATTTGTTCTAACTCAGCACATGCTCAATATGTCCACCATTTCGTTTCCTAACTTCCTACAAAAGAACACTGAAGTTAGTGATTACCCTATGGCACATGTCTTCCGTTATTTCAGTGCAAGCTTGAAGAATAAGTCTTCTGAGCTCCATTAAATCACGTGGACGTTTCGGGAAATTTTTTTCCTTTAGGAAGAAATTGATGAAATGTATGATGAGATAAAAGAAATTATTCAGGTAGTGAAGGGAGATGAAAATTTAATAGTCACGGGTGACTGGAATTCGACAGTTCGAAAAGGAAGAGAAGGAAACGTAGTAGGTGAATGTGGATTGGGGCTAAGAAATGAAATAGGAAGCCACCTGGTAGAATTTTGCACAGAGAATAACTTAATCATAGCTAACACTTGGTACAATAATCATGAAAGAAGGTTGTATTCATGGAAGAACCATGGAGATACTAAAAGGTTTCAGATAGATTATATAATGGTAAGACAGAGATTTAGGAACCAGATTTTAAATTGTAAGACATTTCCAGGGGCAGATGTGGACTCTGACCACAATCTATTGGTTATGAACTGCAGATTAAAACTGAAGAAACTGCAAAAAGGTGGCAATTTAAGGAGATGGGACCTGGATAAACTGAAAGAACCAGAGGTTGTACAGAGTTTCAGGTAGAGCACAAGGGAACAATTGACAGGAATGGGGAAAGAAATACAGCAGAAGAAGAATTTGTAGCTTTGAGAAATGAAGTAGTGAAGACAGCAAAGGATCAAGTAGGTAAAATGACGAGGGCTAGTAGAAACCCTTGGGTAACAGAAGAGATACTGAATTTAATTGATGAAAGGAGAAAATATAAAAATGCAGCAAGTGAAGCAGGCAAACAGGAATACAAACGTCTCAGGAAGTGCAGAATGGCTAAGCAGGGATGGCTAGAGGACAAATGGAGGATGTAGAGGCTTATCTCATGAGGGGTAAGATAGATACTGCCTACAGGAAAATTAAAGAGACCTTTGGAGAAAAGAGAACCACTTGCATGAATATCAAGAGCTCAGATGGAAATCCAGTTCTAAGCAAAGAAGGGAAAGCAGAAAGGTGGAAGGAGTATATAGAGGGTCTATACAAGGGCGATGTTCTTGAGGACAATATTATGGAAATGGAGAGGAGGTAGATGAAGAGGAAATGGGAAATATGATACTGCGTGAAGAGTGTGACAGAGCACTGAAAGACCTAAGTGGAAACAAGGCCCCAGGAGTAGACAACATTCCATTAGAACTACTCACAGCCTTGGGAGAGCCAGTCCTGACAAAACTCTACCATCTGGTGAGCAAGATGTATGAGACAGGCGAAATACCCTCAGACTTCAAGAAAAATATAGTAACTCTATATTCTTATTCTCAGCATGGTAATTATTATTCTGGGGTTTATACTTGTTCTCTTGGTTATTTTCGTGAATATCATCTTTTACTTTTACATTGATTGCCTTTAAATATTCTCTGTTTAAAGGGTGAATATTTCTTTGTTTAATTTGCTTAAGTATTTTAATTAAAAATATTGTTTTGTGGAATCAATGATATGAAGTTTTTCATCTTACGCCGTGAATTTATTTTCTATTTGTTCTTTGAGCTTTTTTCCTTTATTTTTTTCTAGAACTATAATTTTTATTTTAGGTATTTATTATTTAATAATTGATTATAGAGTTTTTGTTGAATGAGAACTTTTTAAGAAAGCAGGTGTTGACAGATGTGAAAATTACCGAACTATCAGTTTAATGAGTCACAGCTGCAAAATACTAACGCGAATTCTTTACAGACGAATGGAAAAACTGGTTGAAGCCGACCTCGGGGAAGATCAGTTTGGATTCCGTAGAAATGTTGGAACACGTGAGGCAATACTGACCTTACGACTTACCTTAGAAGAAAAATTAAGGAAAGGCAAACCTACGTTTCTAGCATTTGTAGACTTAGAGAAAGCTTTTGACAATGTTGACTGGATTACTCTCTTTCAAATTCTGAAGGCGGCAGGGGTAAAATACAGGGAGCGAAAGGCTATTTACAATTTGTACAGAAACCAGATGGCAGTTATAAGAGTCGAGGGACATGAAAGGGAAGCAGTGGTTGGGGAAGGGAGTGAGACAGGGTTGGTAGCCTCTCCCCGATGCTATTCCATCTGTATATTGAGCAAGCACTAAAGGAAACGAAATAAAAGTTCGGAGAAGGTATTAAAATCCATGGAGAAGAAATAAAAACTCTGAGGTTCGCCGATGACATTGTAATTCTGTCAGAGACAGCAAAGGACTTGGAAGAGCAGTTGAACGGAATGGACAGTGTCTTGAAAGGAGGGTATAAGATGAACATCCACAAAAGCAAAAGGAGGATAATGGAATGTGGTCGAATTAAGTCTGGTGATGCTGCGGGAATTAGATTAGGAAATGAGACACTTAAAGTAGTAAAGGAGTTTTGCTATTTGGGGAGCAAAATAACTGATGATGGTCGAAGTAGAGAGGATATAAAATGTAGACTGGCAATGGCAAGGAAAGCGTTCTAAAGAAGAGAAATTTGTTAACGTCGAGTATTGATTTAAGTGCCAGGAAGTCGTTTCTGAAAGTATTTGTATGGAGTGTAGCCATTTATGGAAGTGAAACATGGACGATAAATAGTTTAGATAAGAAGAGAATAGAAGCTATCGAAATGTGGTGCTACAGAAGAATGCTGAAGATTAGATGGGTAGATCACATAACTAATGAGGAGGTATTGAATAGAATTGGGGAGAAGAGGAGTTTGTGGCACAACTTGACTAGAAGAAGGGATCGGTTGGTAGAACATTTTCTGAGGCATCAAGGGATCACCAATTTAGTACTGGAGGGCAGCATGGAGGGTAAAAATCGTAGAGGGAGACAAAGAGATGAATACACTAAGCAGATTCAGAAGGATGTAGGCTGCAGTAGGTACTGGGAGATGAAGAGGCTTGCACAGGATAGAGTAGGATGGAGAGCTGCATCAAACCAGTCTCAAGACTTAAGACCACAACAACACAGAACCACCA
Source organism: Schistocerca nitens (assembly GCF_023898315.1). NCBI lineage: Eukaryota > Metazoa > Arthropoda > Insecta > Orthoptera > Acrididae > Schistocerca > Schistocerca nitens. The sequence continues at coordinate 229,245,979 of NC_064614.1, read as the reverse complement.
AAGAAAAAAGTCGCATGGATTGAGGTCTGGACTATTGGGGGGCCAATTTTGTCCGTCATTGAAGCGACCTGGAAACCTGAGTGAAATGATCCGCATGTCGAAATGCTCGTGTAAAAACTCCAACACAGTGTTTGCTGTATGTGGCCTTGCTCCATCGTGCATGAACCACTGCGTGTTGAAGGGCAAGGCAGTAGCAAGAAGCTGTGGAATGAAGCTATTACGAAGCATGCTCAAATAACGCTCGCTGTTCACAGTTCCTTCAAAGAAAAAGGGTCCAGTAAGTCCGTGACTGGAAATTGCTGCCCACGCTGTAATCCTCGGAGCATAATGTTGTCGTTCATGAAGCACTTGTGGGTTTTCAGTGGCCCAAAAGCGTACATTTTGTTTGTTAACCTCACCGTCTAAATGAAAATGCGCCTCGTCTGAAAACGTTGTTGAGAGTTTCTTCCCTATCCTGAACCCACTGAGCAAACAGTAATCTCTGCTGCTTGTGTTTTTCAGTGAGCTTCTGTGCACAGGTCATCTTGTATGGGTACATATGGAGGACACTTTTAAGAATGCGTTGAACGGAGCGTCTGGATATTCTCAGTTGCACTGCTGCCTTTCTACACGATTCCCCGGGACTTCTCTGTACAGCAACTCGTACCGCTTCAATATTCTCCGGCGAACAAAGAGGCTTAGGCCGAGGTCGCTTCGCTTCCAGTACTGTTCCTTCCTGTGTAAATTTATCGTACAACCCATGGATGGTCTTCTTGCAAGAGACCCAACGTGTGTTAAACTGTTGTCGGTAACGCCTCTGAGTCACAACAAAGATTTTCGTTTCATGAAAAAGTAACACAATTGCCGATCATTGCTGTGTCGTCAGTCTTCCATTGTCAGCCATTGCTGCTTACTAGTCTCCTAGCGGCATTATTGTGAATTACACGTAATTTCGTAACTCATTTGTTTTTCCAAGCTCTGCTGGTACTGCTGTAGCGATCCCAGCCGGTTATCTAATGTGGGTCGTAAATTGTGAAAGAAAAATTTGGTAACACATTTCGTGCGCCACCCTGTATGTGCATCCCAGCTGTCAGCGTACAGTGAAGTTCATGAAAGCGAGCGAAAGTTTTCTAAATCATAGGGAACCTCATAACTTGGGCGGGACTTGAGTAGCAGCTCAGTATTCATCTAGTGCGATGACAGAAATGGTCTGAAAACAACATATGGCTGATGGCTCTGAGCACTATGGGACTCAACTGCTGTGGTCATCAGTCCCCTAGAACTTAGAACTATTTAAACCTAACTAACCTAAGGACATCACACACATCCATGCCCGAGGCAGGATTCGAACCTGCGACCGTAGCAGTCGCACGGTTCCGGGCTGCGCGCCTAGAACCGCGAGACCACCGCGGCCGAAAACAACATACAGGTCACGTCCACCGAGCAGGTTCGATCCGGAGCCGGCACACCTCCTGGTCCCAGAAGAGGCGCTCTGACACGCACGTTTATCCAGTTGGGATCTGGACTTGGACACACCAGGGATTTTAAATGTCCCCAGAAATAAAACTTCATTGGATTGAAATCTGGTGATCGGGCAGGCCACACAATGATTCCCACTCGACCAATTCGTCGATTCAGAAACTGGTTATCGGGTGACGGAGGAACTGCTAGAGTAAAGTGGGGTGGAACACCGTCGCACATAAACAAGATTCGTCGCGTGATATCTAGAGTTATGAGATCGTGCTAGGAGTAATACCTCCGAATTCTTATTGTGAAAACTCTTACAGCTTTGTAGATTACTCATAATTAACATTCTATATGCACTGAAGCGCCAAAGATACTGACATAAGCATGCATATTCAAATACAGAGATAAGTAAACAGATAGAACACGGCGCTGTGCTCGGCAACCTCAATATAAGACAACAAGTGGCTGGGGCAGTTGTTAGATTGGTTACTGGTGTTACAATGGCAGGTTATCAAGATTTAAGTGAATTTCAACATGGTGTTATAGTGGGTGCACGAGCGATGGGACACAGCATCTCCGAGGTAGCGATGAAGTGGGTCTTTCTCGTACGACCATTTCACGAGTGTACCGTGAATATCACCAATCCGGTAAAACATCAAATTTCCGACATCGGTGCGGCCGGAAAAAGATCCTGCAAGAACGGGACCAACGACGACTGAAGAGAATCGTTCAACGTGACAGAAGTGCAACCCTTCCACAATGTGCTGCTGTTTTCAATGCTGCGTCATCAGCAAGTGTCAGCGTGCGAACCATTCAACGAAACATCGTCGATATGTAACTCTTCAGGCTTTCCCGGTGATTTAATGACATCTTGGGTTGTCGGGTGTTCTGCCGGATATCAGCGTAGTACTTGCACGATATTTCGGTCACGTAGCTCGTAACCTTCATCAGGTGCGACCTGAGACTGCTCCTCGAGTGGACCTGGTCCTATGGCCTTCCCCCTCCACCAACGGCTGCAGACGCTTCCTGCAGACGTTGGTGGAGGGGGAAGGCCACAGGCATAAATACTGGACCAGGTCCACTCGAGGAGCAGTCTCAGGTCGCACCTGATGAAGGTTACGAGCTACGTGACCGAAATATCGTGCAAGTACTACGCTGATATCCGGCAGAACACCCGACAACCTAAGATGTCATCGTCGATATGGGCTGAAGACCCACTTTTGTACCCTTGATGACTGCACGATACAAAGCTTTACGGCTCGCCTGGTCCCGTCAACACCGACACTGAACTGTTGGGAGGGACGTGTAAGGGTATGGATACAACCTCCTGAATCCATGGGCGCTGCATGTTATCCGGGGACTGTCCAAGTTGGTGGAGGCTCTGTAATGGTGTGGAGCGTGTGCAGTTGAAGTGAAATAGGACCCCTGATACGTCTAAATATGACTGACAGGTGACACGTACACAAGCATCCTGTCTGATCACCTGCGTCCATTGTGCATTCCGACGAACTTGGGCAATTCCAGCAGGACAATGCGGCACCCCACACTTCCAGAATTGCTACAGAGTGGCTCCAGGAGAGTGGCTTCTGAGTTTAAACACTTCCGATGGCCACCAGACTCCCCAGACATGTACATTATTGAGCATATCTGGGATGCCTTCCAACGTGCTGTTCAGATTTATGGACAGCCCTGCAGGATTCATGGTATCATTTCCCTCCAGCACTACTTCAGACATTAGTCGAGACCACACCACGTCGCGTTGCGGCACTTCTGCATGCTCGCGGGGATCTACACGATATTAGGCAGGTGTACCAGTTTCTTTGGCTCTTCAGTGTATTGGTAGCCCTCTGCCTCTAGACGGCTCCGAAATGTAGCATGCAACATGGTGATGTGCAACGTAACTAATTCGGTATGTGAGACGCAGAGCGCTGTAATTGAGTTCCGAATCCCAAGAGTTCACCCACACAAAGAGCACTCTCTCCTTCAGCGAAACAATGGCAGACCACACACGAGTACTGCGACATCTGCAACAATCTGACGCCTTTGGCTCATTGTCATCGATCATCCTCCATACTGTCCCGACTTGCCCCATCCGATTTTTCGTGTGTTTCCAAAACTTAAAGAAAACCTTCGAGGGCTTTGTTGCGTTGCTGGCATGTGGGCGAGTTATTCGTCTACCTAGCCCCAGTACTGGTGCAAGGTAAGATGAAATTGTTTCATGGCTGAAAAATAGCAAGTCCAGATCTCAGGGCGTAGCGCGGCAGTTCCATCTTCCGGCTAGGTCACCGGTACGAGTGGGTCCAGGTACAAAGACTAGCAGGATCGTCGGATACAGGGAAGTCCCACTACGGGAAACTTTGATAGCTGTCGCTCGCATGGCCTCTGCGCCTATGCTCTAAGACAAAAAATGGTTCAAATGGCTCTAAGCACTATGGGACTTAACATCTGAGGTCATCAGTCCCCTAGAACTTAGAACTACTTAAACTTAACTAGCCTAAGGACATCACACACATCCCTGCCCGAGGCAGAATTCGAACCTGTGACCGTAGCAGCAGCGCGATTCCGGATTGAAGCGCCTAAAACCGCTCGGCCTGCTCAGAGACATGGTGGCTTCTTATAGCTTCTTCAGAGTCTATCACAATTCACGTCAGGTACTAAAGCAAATCTGAATAAATCGGCGATCTCAGATAAATCGGGTGCATCCAATGACACAACAATATTTCAGTATCTTTAAAACTACAGAAGTTTATAGTTCACACTGAATAGACATTTACACGACTTTCTATCACTTCATGCGATTTCAACAAATGGTATCTGAGATGATACTATTGCACTATAGCTATCATCACTGAAAGTTATATATCTGTATCTATTTTATTTATTTATTTAGGACGTCTTTTATATCTTTTTCATTGCGCAAATGTTCGTCAAAACATCATATTGTCCACATTTACACAGCAAATAAACACAGTATCAGTACCTTATATTTTGTCATACTTGTGTTTATATTTAACCAACAGTTTACTATTTTGCCAGTAACTTGATTTGGACGTTTATTGCAAGTGCTATTAAAAAACTGTGCTGATTTAAAAGTGGTCAGTCTCATGTGTTAGCGGGTACCACAGATGAAAAGAGTGCCAGAAGACGCGTCTGTCAAGAAGGCATAAATAACTGTCCAAACAATACTTAAGAATTAATTGTTGTCATTTATCATGAGAGCACTTGCACAAGAATGCTGGCTTATTTATTTCTGAACTAACTATTATTTATTTATTGTAAATGATCTGAATGTAACTGAATGTTTATGATACTTCTTTATTTGAATGTTGTTGTTAATATATTAGTTTCGTCCGGGAAGTGGCGAACTTGAATCAAATTATGTCACTAGAGCTTAAATACTATGTAGTTTCGATAGGAATTACCTTCAGCCATTGGAGAAGCAGACAGTAGTAGAAGACTATGGGAGTCAAGTGAAGACTGGGACTGTTCGAGTGAAGAGCTCAAGGGAGGGATTCTGGACACTTTTCATCTCGAGTTATGGAAGGAGGCAGACCTGCCTGTGGTAACGTGACTCTGTTGTATAGGTGATTGAGACTAGGCAATGGACACCTGTTACAATACTCTAAATTTTGAAAGGACTTCATATTTCGGGTGGTTTGAATGTGCTCCAGTGTAAGACTAACTTTTTCTGCTTGTATTTCGGAACTGAGGACATACAGAGTATGAGTTACTATTCCCTGCATCATGTGCCAACTTGCAAATCATCACGTTGAACTACGAACTGTTTTGAGCTGGTGAATTCTTTGTGTACTCTGATTACGAAATGGACTTAGTTTTTGCGTATATTTGATGACTTTTTAGTTTGGGGATTTTGCTACCATTCTAGTAACGCTCTCAATGTAACTTTACTGAATTCGATAAGAATATTTTTGTCTCCATTTTAATTGAATATTGTAGGACTACTTCTCGTTTATTTGAGATGTCGTTCCTTGAATAAACATTATTCAACATAATTCTCTGTCGTCTCGATCAATTACAGACGTTAGAAAAGAACTACCAATTCAACCTTAATTTTGTATTTCTGTGTTTTTTTTATTAGCTCGCAATACTTGCCGATGCACAGACTAATTGACTAAGGGATCAAATTATAGGTTATTATTACTCGCAGCGAATTCGCTGCAGGGCATGGCAGCAGACGTGCACGGCTCGACTTTGTGACTACGTCGAGCTGTTATTTTTAACCAGAGTCGTGTATAGCCCAAGTAACAGAAGCACGGTTAACCGCAGGTGAAGACGCAACTGCTTCGGTCTTACGGAATCTTGTTTAGAAAAGCAACCACTCAGCAGCAGAAACAGTTAGGTACTGTTGCAGCTTCACTTTGATAGCGATGAAGCGATGTAAGCAAGCGCTGTGGCTCCATCAACGAACAAGCTGGCCTCTCTTTGGTGACTATACTGAGAAATGAACATGTAGACATGAAGATTGAGCATGTAGAATTTTAATAAGGTCTGTTTTATTTAAAAAGCTTTGTTGTTGTTGTTGTTGTGGTCTTCAGTCCTGAGACTGGTTTGATGCAGCTCTCCATGATACTCTATCCTGTGCAAGCTTCTTCATCTCCCAGTACTTACTGCAACCTACATCCTTCTGAATCTGTGTATTCATCTCTTGGTCTCCCTCTACGATTTTTACCCTCCACGCTGCCCTCCAATACTAAATTGGTGATCCCTTGATGCCTCAGAACATGTCCTACCAACCGATCCCTTCTTCTAGTCAAGTTGTGCCACAAACTTCTATTCTCCTCAATCCTATTTAATACCTCTTTAGCTTTAAGGGCTTTAAGAGCTTCAATATAAAAAATTCGGTGTTCTTAGTTTTCAGCACGCTCTCGTACATTATCAAGTAAATAAAGCACCTCATTTACGAGAGACGCTGTGGGCAGAAAGGAGACCAATAAGAGTTTCATCCATAGCTCCAGGTTGAAATCCAGTCAGAAGCTTCTGCACACAGATTGTGAAGGTTTTCCGTTGCCCTCTGAATGCTACGAGGGAACGTTCAGATGTGATATGATGTAGTGTTTGCTGCTCTTTACCACGGTCACATTCAGGGCAACACTACCATCCCCATTGGTGCGGAAATGCTCCCCATCTGCTCCGGTCAGTCCTGCTGCGATTCAGTATGCACCAGCGTCGTCGGTGTGGAAGAAAACCTGGCGCTCGCTCCCACAGAGTTCTGATTAGTTATACGTCATGGAATATTGCTCCTACCATTGATTGTTCCAGGCTTGGGTCAAATGGCTCTGAGCACTATGGGACTCAACTGCTGAGGCCATTAGTCCCCTAGAACTTAGAACTAGTTAAACCTAACCTAAGGACATCACAAACATCCATGCCCGATGCAGGATTCGAACCTGCGACCATAGCGGTCTTGCGGTTCCAGACTGCAGCGCCTTCAACCGCACGGCCACTTCGGCCGGCTGTTCCAGGCTGCTTGCATGTTGAAGTTACTATCTTGCAGGCTGATTGCAGAGCCCCACGGTCGTGTTTCAAGGCCTCAGTCGCTGGTGTTCTGATAATGAAATTTCTAACTGGCAATTTTTTTTATTTTATTCTTGTCCACACATTCAGCAGCGACTAATCTCATATATGCTGGTGCAATATTACTAAGCACCGGTAGCCAGTGAGTGTTTGTGGGACGAATACACCATGCGATATGGCGCACTGCTTGACTGAACACTGTATAAATTATTTTAGTGCGAGCACCGCTTTAGCCAGGTGGAACAGCGACAGTCTGCGGCTGAGTATAAAAGAGCTAGAGCTGACGACCGTGTCAGTCAGCACACGCTGTTCTTGTTAACTTCTGGAGTATATTGTTCCAAGTTTTGATTCCAGAGACGGATTTTGTATGCCAAATACTCGTCTAAGGTCACACATAGGTATTCTGTAATGTATCTGGGATACAGAATAACAAATGCATGAACACAGCAGAAAGTCTCCCGCATTTAATTCTTGCATCTCTTGGATTGGATTAATTGGGGATAGAGACCAAACAGCGAAGTCATCGGTCTCGTCGGATTAGGGAAGGATGGGGAAGGAAGTCTACCGTGCCCTGTGAAAGGAATCATCCCGGCATTTGCCTGGAGCGATTTAGGGAAATCAAGGGAAACCTAAATCAGGATGGCCGGACGCGGGATTTAACCGTCGTCCTCCCGAATGCGAGTCCAGTATGCTAACCACTGCGCCACCTCGCTCGGTTTGCATCTCCTGAAAACGATGCGTGTACAGTAGGTTTTCACGCAGACTGGTCTAGATGGCGACGTGTGTAAAGCTTTCCCTTCTCGCAGTTCTTCTTGTACAAGTTGCTGGGTTTTCGTTCACAGTACAAAGAACTCGTTCTCCAAGCGCACAGCTTCGTATCTCTCGAGGTCTTCCAACATCTCAAATTCTTTTCTCAAATGCACCTGTGTCTCGAAAGAGATGATGAAGTCGTGCAAACCTTTTCACACAAGGTAATTTCATCCCAGGACACCTTACAGCGTAAAGATGACATGCTGCTACCGCTTTCCCATCTCGTAAACCGTACGCACTGATTGCGTCGTTTTTTAATGTGATGGAACGTATTCTTACAATAACACGAAGCAGAATGAAAGACATACAACTAAAAACAAATGACAATACCACACATAAAGAAGAAAGTAAGTCAAAGTGCACGTTCGAGCCGTGTTCCATAATCAGAGGTCACTAAAAGGAATTGAAAGTTGTACACACCTCTGAGCCAAATTTCAAACTTAGGCGTCGCAATGCTAAACAATTATGGGGTTGGAAAAGTGATCTTTTAATTCTGTTGCACACTGCGTATCGGAAAACCCAAAAGTTCACTAATCGAGAGTGTGACTAAATGCACTGCAACACCATTCGGATGCATTGATAGCAAGCAGATTCTGTACCGAGCCTCGAAACGCACTAGCCTCCAAAGACACAAAGAGCCGATAACCACATGTGGGAAGCGAGTCCAGCACGTGAGAGTTAGAGAAAATTCGGGACACGAATTAAAGAATAATCAAGTATGAATTACAAATGCGCCGTCAATGACCAACGAAATCTTATTGCAAGTGTGCACCGCCTACACGCAACCCGGCTACATGTTACCACTTCATAATACAGAAACTCCGCAACCGGTAGCGTTCAACATAAAACACTTCTTCTCTACACGCATCGGAACACAAGAGTAGTCATTCAAACCCATGCCCCAGCACTGCCAGCGAGCGGGCAGTCATCTCATTGGTTCTTTCACCTGGAAATTCAAAGATGACTTACAGGTCTTTCACAGACTACTACTATTTATTTGCTGTCTATACACGGTATACAATTGGATATTTACAGTAACCTTGCGAGGACAAGTACGCGAAAATGCCTAACTTGTAAAGAAGAAAAGTTAAGATCTTCGTGAAACCAATATCACCTCTTTTCCTAAGATACCCATTTGTCTTCCCTGAGTATATTTGTTACTCCTTTGTGTACGCTATACCGACCTGCAACAGTCCTAGCAGCACGTATTGGAATACGCCTGGTGTAAACTGTTACATCTCTTTGAAAAGAACCCCAAACGCTGGTGCAGCTCCCCATAACCGGGCTCACTAGCGCCTTATACGCGCTTTACTTCACATATGCACTGCATTTTCTCAGAGCCTTCCCAACAAGCATTAATCTCTCTTTTGCCTTACCTGCTTTTCATTCCAAATATTCGTTTCATTTCACACTGGTTAGCAGAATTAACCGTGGGTATTTAAACTATATGACTGCCAACAAACCACAGATGTAATCGTTTACTGTGAGGTCCTTGCTCTTGTTTATGGTCATTACTGAAACGTAAACTGGATTGGCAACAAATCCATGAACTTCTTATATCTCACCATTGACATCAGTACAACACACATTATTTCAAAATTTGCAGAAAAACTACAACTACAGACACAGTAATACCTTATTGCTCACAACACCCCATAGCTCACATACATGCAGGTTTCCACTCAATGGTACACCGTCTCATATCTATCCCCATGTCCAGAGATGATTTTAAAACAGTCAGATACAATAAAAGTTATTGCCACAGCCAATGGTTACAGTCCAGTTCTTATTGGCCACATCTTGCACAGGAAACAAAAACGGAAAATTATACCCCTGCTCTATGCCCCACCTGCTTCCCCATCCACTGTCTGCAAGAAATGGTGAGGTAGCACAGATTGTAGCCAAAGCACTGAAATCCTGCAAGTATAGGCTTTCCTACTGTGTCAGGAACACGACAGCCCAGTGTGTTTTTAATAGCAAAGATAACATCCAGTTATTAGCCTACAGTGGGGTATACAAAATTACCTGTTCTGATTGCGACAAGTTTTACATTGGTCAGTCAGGCAGAGACACAGCAACTAGGTTGGCTGAACATAAACGCAGCTGGAGGTTGCAGAATTCTGTCTCCGCATTTGCTGAGCATGTACTGAGTGAGCGTCACAATTACCAGCCAGTGTCCAAGTCCTTTACTTAGCAAACAAAGGCCGTAAACTCAGCCTCCTTGAAGCCCTGGAAATTACCAGACGTCTAGCTCACAGTCCTGATGTAATCCTGAATGACCAGACACAGCTCAACACTTCCCCTCTCCAAAACTTCATATAATCATATCTGTTTTCATTACTTCCCACACTGTCTCTTCCTACATATTCCCATTTTCCTGTACTCATTAAGTTATTTTGTTTTGCTGAAGTTGTCTTTGTATTCCATATACGTTGTAGTTTCAGTAGTGAAGGCTTTCTTTTAAATGGTAGTTCTATTACGTCCATGTTTAACACCCCTTGTAGTTGTCTCATCAAATATTGTTCATATTTTACTTTGTTCATTTATTTAATGCAAACTGTCACACAGCCACTGTTTTGATTATAATGTTAATGTTAAAATGCAGTACCACCACACTTACAAAGATTGCATTTCCTGTACGTTCCATCAAACGACTCCATTTTTCTGCATTTATTTATTTTTGTTTATCTTATTGATATTGCTTAAGTTCCTTATGTACTCTTTCGTTTCATTGATAATTGTCTCTTCTTTTACTTGGTTTGTGCATCACTCTCCATGTTTCATACCTCCTGATGTAGCCTTGTCTAGTACTAATTTCATTTTATTTTATTAGTTTTGTTTATTAATGGAAACTGTTATACAGGCATGCTACTCCTATTTTGTGTTAAAGGTTTTCCTGTCTACCCCACTGTTATTTATGTACTGTTCAATTTTTGCTTTTTCATTGCGTTACCACTACACTGCTAAAGATGTTACTTACAGTATGTTTCTGCTTCAGTCTACAGGTGTTACTTCTCTTCCAATGTTGTTTGCAAACATTGTAACTTTTTTGGTGATAATACTCAGTAAATGTTTGAAGATCGCCTTGTAAGCCGAAAACCAGTTAACGATAAAAGTAATGTTGTAGAACAAAAGCAAACTGGTGCTTTTGATTTACTATAATGTTGTTCAAGCAGGAACCGACGGAAGATTCTGTTAACACTCGAGTTGTGCCGAAGTGATCCACGAAGTAAAGTTATTTCACAGGTGCTGTAGTTCCTAACTGAAAAATAAAAACAAATCTCAACACACAAACAGTGCCGCATACAGCGTAAAAACTGTAACCTATCAACACAACTGGAAACATCATATAGCGCATTCAATATATACTTACAACAGACATGTGTAGGGCCACAGATCATGCTTCGTAAATAAAAGGAAGTGAAACACATAGGGCACAAAGCAAACAGTCTATTATTTAGTTGCAAAGACGGACCACCCCTCCAAGAAGATAATAATAATACAGAAGCAAGTAACGATGAACAAAAAGCATGTCATCTTTGTATTCTATGTAGAGAAAAGAAGGAAAAGGGTGAATCCTTGGACAGCGTAAGGTTAACGTTCCTATGCGACAGGAGGGTCACCACTAATTGCTTCACATGCCCTCACTCACTGAGAAACTGTGGGAAAGCTTGGAGTTTAGTCCAGGATATTGGCGCTTGTCTTGCGAACTTTACGCCAGCAATTTTCCATCCCTTGCCTGTCAAATACTAGCGGCAAACTATTTATTGCACCATCAGGATTCGAACCGTCTATCTCCGGGACGAGCGTAATTTCAGAAACTATTGCAGAAACTGATAAAGTAAGGAATGGGGAAGTTTTCCGCAGAAACGAGGAGGAAAGGAATATATGGAGAATACTGACAAGAAGAAGAGACAGAATGATAGGGCGTCTGTTAAGACATCGGGCAATAACCTCCGTGGTAACAGAAGGAGCTGTGGAGGTAACAACCGTAAAGGAAGACGGAGACTAGAATACATCCAGCAAATAATTGAGGACGTAGGTTGCCATTGCTGTTCTGAGAGGAAATGGTTGACACTGGACACGGGAGAGGAATTCGTGGCGGACCGCATAAAACTGTCCAGAGGACCCATTACTCAAAATAACAGCAGAAGCAAGACGACCTACCTGTTCCCCAAAAAGCATATGTCAACAGATGACCCTAAAGTAAAAGACTGATAACGCCAGATATATGTTACATAATCTGCTCATCATCACGTTTCCAGTAAGAGAAAATATTTGCAAATCCAGAGAGTAAATTAAGGGAAGTAACGAACGATCAGTCTGACATCTCAGCTTTTCTATAATCGTGGAAAAAGCCGCTAATTTTAGGCAGTCGCCTAGTGGTGAGTTTGGGATTGGATTCATCACATACCACAACGGAGAATCATGTGTGGCAGCTTACCTAGAATGTGTTGATCTTCGTGTACTCTCATTTTAACTGTCTGTCTGCTGTGTTTCTCATGCAGTTGTGGGGAAACAGCCAACGATTGCCTAAACGAGTGTGGAAAACAGCCAGTAAGTCCACACCCATGGCGGACGGTGTACCACAGCGGTTGTTAATCTGGCTCTTGGATTCGATCTGGGCCTGGCCAACACCTACATCTAAATTCCGGAAGCCACATTACGTTATATGGCGGAGGGTACGTCCTTTCGGAGTTCTACTCGCGAATCATGCTTGGAAAGAACGAGTGTTAGTAAGCCTCCGATTTTAGATTTTTGGTAAGGTCTTAAGGGACCAAACTGCTGAGGTCATCGGTCCCTAAACCTACGCACTACTTAATCTAACTGAAACTAACTTACGCTATAGACAACACACACAACCATGCCCGAGGGATGATGACTCGAACCTCCGACGGAGGCGACCGCGCGGACCGTTACAAGACGCCCTAGACCGCGCGGCTATCGTGCGCCGCAGTAAGCCTCCGTATTGGTTCAAATTTGTTTTTTCCATCATTATCATCATCATCATTATCATCATCATCATCATCATCAAGCTGCTTTAGCCCCACTAGAACGACCGCTCCCGGAATTTTTATTCTGAACCCATCACTTGAACTGCATGAGCATATCCGTGGTGCTCTCGCGCTTACGAATCGAACCTGTGACAAAGCGCTCTGCTTTTCTCAAAATATGATTTCCTGTATCTTTTACGTGTCATAATTAGAGGATTAAGAGTCAATAATTGCAGGAACGAAAGTTTTTCAACTACCTGTACCGTCGTAAAAATTTCCTGTGACTACTTTTAGCAGAGTTTTACACTTGAAATTACTCCAGACACAGACTTACTTAGGTGATCAAGCCCAGAGGACCGCGTGATGCCACAGTCAACGCTCACCGTTTGCTTCGGTCTTCTGCTGTCTGTCTCTGGTTCACCATGAGCTCCAATTACAGCAAGTCTTGTCTTTCTCCATCCATCTACCTCCTAGGTTCTCGCAGCGATTTTTTGCCTGATGTGACCCAGTCCTTTGCGGTTTTCAGCGATCTTGTTTCTTCCATTCTTGCTACATGTCCAGTTCATTGAAGTCTTTTGCTTTTCATCATATCAACGATGTTAGGTTTTTGATTGCTCCAGGTTTGACATAGTATTACTGTTTCCTACAGTCTTAGTTTTAGTTATGCTTCTAGATTTTAATACAGAGTTTGCAGAGTAATACTCTCTGTTCCTCGCCGGAATTCTTGCTTTTATCTCTGCTTCAGCTTACTTTACTTTCGTAAAAATTGATTCAAAATATTTTTATCACATGCTTATACCTGGTACAGTTCACTGCTACATCTTGGGAGCTACGACGCTTTCTTCCTATGGTCATATACTTAACCATTTTGGCATTAATTTGTAGCCCGTGCCTCGATGCCACTGTTTCCAGAACAGGAATACTTGTTTCAGTTCATCTTGTGTGCATGCTTTTAGTGCAGTCTCATCCGCATAGGCCAGATAGGTAATATTTTCACTGCCAATTTTACCACACCGAAAGTTGTTGAACTTCCGCATTACAAGATTGAAAAGATCAGGAGATGATTCGTGTTCTTGTCTTAGTCTTGTTTGCTCTAGGTAACTTTCAGTCACTGTATTCTCTATCCGTACCTTAGCTTCCATGTAATTTGTCACATCTCTATAAGTCTAACCAGTTTCTTTGGTATGCCAAACTCTGCCATGGTTTCAATCGGACTCGGGTTATGCATACTTGAAGTCTACAAAGAGGAGATTTATTCTCGGTCGTTTTCATACTATTTCTCTCAGACATGCTTGATCGCCGCGTTTTAAAACTTCCTTGGTACTCTCCAGTTATTTCCGTTGCCAGTAGTTTGAATTACTCCAGTAGACAGTTGGAGAAGACTTTGTACTGGATGTTGAGTATCGCTATGCCCCTATAGTCATATACTGGTTTATCTTTCTTTTTATGTGTGAGGCATATCACAGTTACCTGTCATTCCTCTGGTACTCTCTGTTTTGCCCAGATTAGTACTAGCTTTCGAGTTTTGGAGCAGAAGTTTGTGTCTGCAGCCCTCAGAAGTTCAGCAGGTATTCCATCGTCTTCTGGACTCTGCAGTTCTTAAAGTTTTTAATCTCTTTTCATATCACCTCGATGGAAGGTGGATGATATTCTAGATCTATTGTTGCTGGATCATTAGACCTGTGTAAGGCGCTTGGGTCTTCGCAATTTAGTAGGTGCCTGAAGTATTCCAGCTTCTCCCAATCCTTTGCCCTTCCGCAGGCAACCTTATAGGTGGTTCAACCACAGCTATGAGTACTCATCTTGGGTTTTAATAACCGCTTCAGCTGTATTTTGGTCCTTTATTACTGTATCACTAGCGGTTTCGTGGCGTTGAAGCCACACCTTCGGGTGACATATGATTAAAACATTAGAGTGGAAAATCTCGGAATCATTTCTCCCAACATTCGTTGTCCGTCAAATACAAACCGCAAAAATATGGTATATCACGGATTAAAAACTCTCAAATTCCAATATAGTGGATGGGACCAAAACAAATCGTATCATAGTGGTCGCTTTTCCAATCCATATGGGACCGCGTACAGGGGACGCGGTCACGAGCTCTCTTCCATTTGCGTATTTTATGAATTTATGTTTGTTCCTCCTTTAAGCACCTTCAGATTCCGATATCGTTGTGTACATTTGTTTCCATGAAAATCTTGCTGAGCTTCCTCCATAATGCTTCTTACATATTATTTTACCTGTAGTAATTTCGCCCACTGTATCGTTCGGATAGCTGCCTCACATACCTCATCGAACCACTCTCGTTTCCCCTTAATTCGCTTTGGAATACTTCTTGAGCTATTTGCTTACTTGCATCTGCAATTAGTGCCCTGTTTTGATCTGGCCTCTTACTGCTCTATATCTAGGGGCTTCCGATCGTTTCCAGTGATTGATCGGCAAACGTATAACCGGACAGTAATGGGCCTTTCCGCATGTTTATGCACATTTCACTCCAGGCCGGAGCCGCGCTGCTGCTACGGTCGCAGGTTCGAATCCTGCCTCGGGCATGGATGTGTGTGATGTCCTTAGGTTAGGTAGGTTTAAGTAGTTCTAAGTTCTAGGGGACTGATGACCACAGCAGTTGAGTCCCATAGTGCTCAGAGCCATTTGAACCATTTTTTGCACATTTCACTGCGTTTGTTTATGTTGAGGCTACCTATACCTATCGTTGAGCCTCTGCAGATGTTCCAGCATTTCGTTGCATTTTTCTGGCGTTTCAAGTTTCCTTCCCACGGCAGCTTCCTTCGCTAACAGCCTCACACAGCTACAATATTATCCACCTGGTCATTAATACCGTCGCGAAGAATAACAGCCCTATAATCCTCCCTTGGGGAGCACAAGAAGATAAATTGGGAAACTATTGGACAAATAGTTTGACGTCTTACCCTCATAAATTATGACTACGAACTCCTTTTAGTGAGCAAATGCAAATCTTAACACGACTATGCTCTGCCGGTAGGATGGAATCCAAGAGTTGCTGGCATACCCACCCCTACGAAATGTAATTTGCCGTCAGCCCCATTTTTAACGTGTACTCAGCTCAATGTGCTACCTTGTTTCACGAGGTAATCCTTCCAAACAATCCACATTTGGAGACAATATCAATATCACATCCTGCCGTCTCTAGTTAGGCGAGATTCCCTTTAACAACATTAATTGCTTTCCTGGTCGACCTTTCGTTCGTCTATTGGTCGGTATAACGTCGTAAATCTAGGAATTCTTTTGCATTTATGCTTTGTATATACGCCAACCAGTTTTTCCTGTATTGTTTTATTGTTATTTATCAACGGTTTGGAAAGAAAGCATTTGCGAATGTGTTTAAAATAACACTATAAAAAACCTACAGAATGAATGGAAACGAAACTAAACGAAGTGAGTGAGCTTTGTGACACAAATACAATAGCAGCAATATTCACATCTTTCATAAATTATTCAAACTAGTTTTTTTTTTTCTTATCGTATTAACCACATCAGTTATGAGACTCACTCCTATCATTTAAATCGGCTACATATACTCGTAGAGCTTCGACTGCATTCTGTAAGATTAAATACACCTGGGTAAAACACTGATCATTTGGTGGCCTGCTGCTTCCACTTCAGGCTTCGGAAAAGTTACGTCAAGTACTCTCTCTCTCTCTCTCTCTCTCTCTCTCTCTCACTTTGTGTGTGTGTGTGTGTGTGTGTGGTGCAGGAGTGTTAGGAGGGGAAGTCCGTGCAGATGAAAGTTAATTCTGCCTAACACCGAGTACAGAGACACAAGAGCTGCTCATACGTCCACTATTCACGGGGCTGGTTCATATAGAAGAAGCGCAAATCCAGTCTTCCATTAGCCGACATCAAATATTCATTTTCTGACTACACGTATCACGTTCAGTCGCAGCTTTCCGATCTTGTGAGCTCCTCATTAGGTCTGTTGATGAAATATCGATATATGACATATTTTTCCCGCCGATATATCGATATCAAAATTTTAATATTGAGCGCCGCACGGATTAGCAGAGCGGTCTCAGGCGCTGCAGTCATGGACTGTGCGGCTGGTCCCGGCGGAGGTTCGAGTCCTCCCTCGGGTATGGGTGTGTGTGTCTGTCCTTAGCATAATTTAGGTTAAGTAGTGTGTAAGGTTAGGGACTGATGACCTTAGAAGTTAAGCCCCAGAAGATTTCACACACATTTGAACACTTTTTCTAATATTGAGTACCGATGTTTTTATTTTATATTATATTTTTATCACAGTTTTCGGTAAATATTCGAAGTTTGTTCTTTTGAAATTGTAGCAGAACATAATTTTACCTTCATTGTGTGAAAGAGTCTCAGTATTTTTTTTAGCTTTTATCACGTCCAGTCTTTCTCTTTACTGCGTGAAGCAAATATATGTGTCACAAAACAAGAAGTCCGATTGGACTGGGGGGGGGGGGGGGGTGGCGATGAAATTGGAATAACAAACTTTCCGATGTGAAGAAATAGCACTCCAGTTGCGTTTGCAAAAGACAATTTTTAACGCCAATATTGTGTTATTTCTTCACATCGGCATACTTCAGAAACAGTCGTCGAAAATGATGAACAAAAATCTAAATGACAACATTGTTCTTTACCACGGGGAGTGACGTGTGAGGGGAAACGCTGACGTAATCGGTGCTCGGTGCTACCAACAGAAACTGCAACGTTTAGCTTCACCATGCAGTTCTGGCGTTGTTAGCAAAGTGGTTATCGTCAAGCGTGAACGTGCAACGTTTCCCTTTCAGTTCTTGCTCTAAGGGAGGCTGACGCTACTAGCTTCTTGATATACAGAATAATAATAGCTCAGTACTTAAATATACAGGTCTAAAACCGACAGTTTATTTACAACGTGCAGCCGATATTTTTGTAGGCAGGTACTTCGATATGTTTTCCGCCGATATATAGAAATATCGACACGTTTTTCGGTATTTAGAGAGCCGATAATGGTTTTTTAAATGTCGATATATCGGATTCCTGATATTTTTAAAAATATTAACAGACCTATTCCACATCCGAATGTATCTGCAACTGAAAGCTGTTTAGAAAGGAATTTTGTTTCCAATTTTTTCTCCTTCTTTACCCTTTCGATATCGATCTCATTTGTCGGACCAGACATGTTCAACTCAAAATAATAACGTACAAAAAAGAAGGGAAAAACACATAGTAAAGTTGGTAAGTAAAAGAGTAACGTAAAAAGAACGTTAAGGTAACATAAAAAGAAGGTTAAGATACTAGAATGAGTCTAATACTTGAGCAACGACATGGAGACAGGAGACTATGGTGCATATGGATTCGGCGCAAAATAATGGAAGACCTACTATTATTTCAAAAGATAAGCTAATGTTTATCTCCAAAACTAAAGAAATTGTAAGTAGGCTGTTTATGTTTTCTTATTGGCAACGTTACCTAGCGCTCTGTATGAAAATCACTGGCTGTGCTGTGTGCAGTCTGTGGCTAGTTTGCATTGTTGTCTGCCATTGTAGTGCTGGGCAGCTGGATGTTAACAGCGCGTAGCATAGCGCAGTTGGAGGTGAGCCGCCAGCAGTGGTGGATGTGGGGAGAGAGATGGCGGAGTTTTGAAATTTGTAAGACTGGATGTCATGAACTGCTATATATATTATGACTATTAAGGTAAATACATTGTTTGTTCTCTATTAAAATCTTTCATTTGCTAACTATGCCTATCAGTAGTTAGTGCCTTTCGTAGTTTGAATCTTTTATTTTGCTGGCAGTAGTGGCGCTCGCTGTTTTGCAGTAGTTCGAGTAACGAAGATATTTGGTGAGGTAAGTGATTTGTGAAAGGTATACGTTAATGTTAGTCAGGGCCATTCTTTTGTAGGGATTTTTGAAAGTCAGATTGCGTTGCGCTAAAAATATAGTGTGTCAGTTTAAGCACAGTAATGTACAATTTTTCTAAGGGGACGTTTCAAAATATGTAAATCTCCTTACGTTGTGAGACAGGTTACTCCGTAATAATTTCAACATACGGGTTGCTTCCGTAACAGAGTACAAAACTTTAATAGGACACAGAGGATGCGCCACTGAACAACTTGAGGCAGGGAACCTGGGATCGGAGAAGCCAGTTTAAGGAGGTAAATAAAATCACATTACTCTGGTAGAAGATGTTGCACATTGAGATTGTAGATTACAGTTTCGGCCAACATATTCACGACAAAACGTACTTGATGGTGTGACTCTGCTACAGCGTCAGAGGCTTCCTCATCATACACATGACTATTCTTCCTGTTCGAAATACCGTCAAGATCACATGAGGCTTCGTCAGTAGAAAGCACGATTTGGAGGAAATCTGGTCCGTCAATCTATTGTTGGAGCTTTCAAGGCCACAATGTGGCCCTTGGTGCAAAGTGAGTCACAAGCACTGCATGGACTCGTTGTGGGTGATATGGGTGTAATTGTTGTTCGTGGTGTGCTCGCCACACGCTAGTATATGCAGAACCCATTTCACATGCAGTACGACGAGTACTTGTAGCAGGTTCCGCTGCGACATGTTCCAACACTTCCTCTTCAAAATTGGATGAGCGAGTGGTCCTGATATTGCCAGGTCCCTCGTTTCTTTTTCCCTATGAACCAGTCTCCCGCATTCGTCGGTCGAGAGAATAAACATTCGTCGATACCTCTTAGGAAACGTCTGTTGGGAAATCTTTCCCAGAACAGTCTTTCAGTAGCGAGAGCATTGCAACGTACACTCCTGGAAATTGAAATAAGAACACCGTGAATTCATTGTCCCAGGAAGGGGAAACTTTATTGACACATTCCTGGGGTCAGATACATCACATGATCACACTCACAGAACCACAGGCACATAGACACAGGCAACAGAGCATGCACAATGTCGGCACTAGTACAGTGTATATCCACCTTTCGCAGCAATGCAGGCTGCTATTCTCCCATGGAGACGATCGTAGAGATGCTGGATGTAGTCCTGTGGAACGGCTTGCCATGCCATTTCCACCTGGCGCCTCAGTTGGACCAGCGTTCGTGCTGGACGTGCAGACCGCGTGAGACGACGCTTCATCCAGTCCCAAACATGCTCAATGGGGGACAGATCCGGAGATCTTGCTGGCCAGGGTAGTTGACTTACACCTTCTAGAGCACGTTGGGTGGCACGGGATACATGCGGACGTGCATTGTCCTGTTGGAACAGCAAGTTCCTTTGCCGGTCTAGGAATGGTAGGACGATGGGTTCGATGACGGTTTGGATGTACCGTGCACTATTCAGTGTCCCCTCGACGATCACCAGTGGTGTACGGCCAGTGTAGGAGATCGCTCCCCACACCATGATGCCGGGTGTTGGCCCTGTGTGCCTCGGTCGTATGCAGTCCTGATTGCGGCGCTCACCTGCACGGCGCCAAACACGCATACGACCATCATTGGCACCAAGGCAGAAGCGACTCTCATCGCTGAAGACGACACGTCTCCATTCGTCCCTCCATTCACGCCTGTCGCGACACCACTGGAGGCGGGCTGCACGATGTTGGGGCGTGAGCGGAAGATGGCCTAACGGTGTGCGGGACCGTAGCCCAGCTTCATGGAGACGGTTGCGAATGGTCCTCGCCGATACCCCAGGAGCAACAGTGTCCCTAATTTGCTGGGAAGTGGCGGTGCGGTCCCCTACGGCACTGCGTAGGATCCTACGGTCTTGGCGTGCATCCGTGCGTCGCTGCGGTCCGGTCCCAGGTCGACGGGCACGTGCACCTTCCGCCGACCACTGGCGACAACATCGATGTACTGTGGAGACCTCACGCCCCACGTGTTGAGCAATTCGGCGGTACGTCCACCCGGCCTCCCGCATGCCCACTATACGCCCTCGCTCAAAGTCCGTCAACTGCACATACGGTTCACGTCCACGCTGTCGCGGCATGCTACCAGTGTTAAAGACTGCGATGGAGCTCCGTATGCCACGGCAAACTGGCTGACACTGACGGCGGCGGTGCACAAATGCTGCGCAGCTAGCGCCATTCGACGGCCAACACCGCGGTTCCTGGTGTGTCCGCTGTGCCGTGCGTGTGATCATTGCTTGTACAGCCCTCTCGCAGTGTCCGGAGCAAGTATGGTGGGTCTGACACACCGGTGTCAATGTGTTCTTTTTTCCATTTCCAGGAGTGTATTTATCCATACCCAAGGTGCATGTTAGTGAGTTCTGCGAAACTGTACCAGTACTGCTCCATCGTGCTGTACTGTGCGTATCTGAATAGCATTGAGTAATGAATGGGTCTGTTGTCGATTCATACCACGTTCTGTCATGGGACAATGTAAATACACACAACAGAGCCACCTTATGGACAAAGAAAGTAAGCAAAACCTGCATCATGAGTTCCTAATAATCAGGCTCGCCCTCCTCGTTTCCTTGCAGGAAATAAATAATGTACACATAAACACCACAGTACGTATAAACTTGTAGGCATGTTAGTTGTAAATAAGCTGGAAAACAGTAGTGCTAGACAAAGCAGTAGACAGTTTTACTTTCATTTCTCCTTAAGCTGGCTTCTCCGACCCCGGATTCCCTACCTCAAATTGTTCACCGGAGCATTCTCTACGTCCTGTCATATTTTTCCACGGTCTTATGGAAACACACTGTATAAGTACTCCGCAAGAACGCTTTTAGTTTGAGAGGAGATTAAAACTAATGCAAGGAGGGAATGTCGTAAATGTTGATGTGCGATTGCTGTATATCGGTTTGGGGTTGTGTTCATGAAGCAATCTATAACGAAAGTAAAACGTGTAATAGCTGTACCTTCGGACTATGTATAATTAGCATAGTCACCGTCACGAAGGAGTAATATTACCATCGAGATGGGTTAATCTATCTACTGTGGACCAACTGCGGACAAAATGCGACCCTCGGTGCAAAGTCAGTCACAAGCATTACACAGACTCGTTGTGGGTGATATGGGTGTAATTGTTGTTCGTGGTGTACTCGCCACACGCTATGTGCAGAGCCCATTTCACGTGCATTCATCTTCATGGTATTCATGCAGTCATTCTGAAATCTAGATACTGCAAGTTATCGGCTGATGACAGTTCTTTGATAACTGCAAGCGAGAACCCACGTTTTTATGGACGTTACCGTAGTTTATTGCTGTGTTTTATTTTGACCCACCACCTAAATTCGTATAGTGTGGCATAGCGTACCGCATTTGGGTACAACATTTATTTAATAACATGAGATCTACAACCTTTAATTAGTTCCTAACTAAGCATTCAACTAAATATGGTTAGAAAAACAATATTAAAAATGTTGTTACTGATAAAATAAATTACTGATTAATAATAAAATTCAATATGGTTCGATGAAATCTAAGAAAATATTAATTCTTATACTACTTTCTAATCTGTTTTATAATCTGTTTCGCACACTCAGTAGCAAGTGATTGATGTGCTGTAACCTTCTCTTTCACTTTACAGACAATCACATGATATGGTCAGTTATAATCGGTTTCCACAGTATAGCCTGCCTTCACTGTTGTAGTCGCGTCCCTGTGTGGGGGTCGGCCGAGTACGAGGTAGCTGGCGGAAGAAATGTCACCCCTTACCCCCAAGTATTTGGCAGACTGGGAGAGAAGAGATACTGGTATATAGTTCCTCATCAACTCACTTTGATTCACTGTCCAGGATGGAATTCCTAACTTGTCTGCAGTGTCTCAAATATTTAGTGCATATGAACTAACTGGTGGTGATCCATTCGTCGAGCCGTCTGTTCTGTTGTTGGTATTCGAGGGCAGAAGTCTATGTGTCGGCACCATGTTTAACCCCTCCCTTGTCACATCATCATACGTCACAAACTTGACACCACACACACACACACACACACACACACACACACACACACACACACACACGCACAAGCGCGCACACACACATTTCAATCTGCTGTACTTAACCGATACACTGAAGACGCAAGCCGCACAGGCCGTAGGAAAAGCACGGTGTGCGGAAAAAGAGAACCGTTTCCGGTTAGACAGCTAAACGTATCCCTCGACGTGTCCCGACGTGTGTATTTCGACCATACATTGGTCACCTTCATTTCACTCAAAATGGTCAATGTGGTCATAGTCGGTGAGTGAGTCAAATAAAAAAAAGAAGTGTACACTTGGCGGGTGTAGATGATAGGGCACTAGGGCGTTCAAAATTACATGGGCCCAAACATCCCGTTTGCCAGCAGGACACCGATCAGGCAGGTTGTGCAGGTATTCTCTAGTGGGGGATGTTTACACGGTATCAAATGAGACTTCCGGTGTACCTGTCATCGTCTCTCAAGATTGATGGGGTAGAAACTTACTGAAACTTCCTGGCAGATTAAAACTGTGCCAGATCAGGACTCGAACTCGGGTCCTTTGCCTTTCGCGGGCAAGTGAATTTTGGAAGGTAGGAGACGAGGTACTGGCAGAATTGAAGCTGTGGGGAGGGGGGCATCGTGAGTCGTTCCTGGGTAGCTCAAATGGCAGAGCACTTGCCCGCGAAAGGCAAAGGTACCGAGTTCGAGTCTCGGTACGGCACACAGTTTTAACCTGCCAGGAAGTTTCATATTAGCGCACACTCCTCTGCAGAGTGAAAATCTCATTCTGGAAACATCCCCCAGGCAGTGGCTAAGCCATGTCTCCGCAATATCCTTTCTTTCAGGAGTGCTAGTTCTGCAAGGTTCGTAGGAGAGCTTCTGCAAAGTTTGGTAGGTAGGAGACGAGATACTGGCAGAAGTAAAGCTGTGAGGACCGGACGTGAGTCGTGCTTCGGTAGCTCAGATGGTAGAGCACTTGCCCGCGAAAGGCAAAGGGCCCGAGTTCGAGTCTCGGTCGGACACACAGTTTTAATCTGCCAGGAAGTTTCATATCAGCGCACACTCCGCTGCAGAGTGAAAATCTCATTCTGGAAACATCCCCCAGGCTGTGGCTAAGCCATGTCTCCGCAGTATCCTTTCTTTCAGGAGTGCTAGTTCTGCAAGTTTCGCAGGAGAGCTTCTGTAAAGTTTGGAAGGTAGGAGACGAGATACTGGCAGAAGTAAAGCTGTGAGTACTGGGCGTGAGTCGTGCTTCGGCAGCTCAAATGGTAGAGCACTTGGCCGCGAAAGGCAAAGATCCCGAGTTTGAGTCTCGGTCGGGCACACAGTTTTAATCTGCCAGGAAGTTTCATATCAGCGCACACTCCGCTGCAGAGTGAAAATCTCATTCTGGAAACATCCCCTAGGCTGTGGCTAAGCCATGTCTCCACAGTATCCTAGAAACTTACTGTTAGTTCATGTGCATCCATCTTGTAACATTTATATCTAACTGGTCTCTGAAGAAAATGTAGTGTGATGCAATATACATTAAACACAACTGGACAAAACATGTTGAACCGAGATGCGTCGTGATCACGCGCTGGTTGTGTGGGCGATCATGTGAAACAACAGGATAATACGATTTCTCATCTTCCACTGGCTACCCTATCCTCTTATTGGCTAAAAGTCGAGAACAGGGACTCCAGTTCGGCACCAGATTCGTGACGTCACTTCAGTGCTGGGGGTTGAGTTTCTCAGTTCAGTCTTGGCAGTTGGTCGCTGTGACATGTACACACTGCGACAGCGCGGTTTTTAATCATGTGTAATCTTTGCACTGTGATTGTGACAAAGAGCAGTGGCTCACACTGTACCATAGAAATAAATTATTCTGCCATCCCTAAAAATTGCGAAATTATTCAGCAGATTTGGAGAATCCACATTCAGCATATGTAGAGAATCCTGGATCCTTTTTACAGTCACAAGGGGCGTCTTCAAAGGACCTACAAATGTACGATATATTGTGCAAGAGGGACACAACAATACAGAGTGCAAGGTGAGTGGACAGAACTTTGGGACGAAGCGCACATGCACAACCGCAACTCCCACGCTGTTTGGCTGTAACAACCAGTCCACATAGTCACGTTTTCGAAACCAATTTCGAGCGAAGATATTGCAGTCTGTTCGCCTACAGACCGCTGAAGGCCACCATTATCAGTATTTTCAGCAAGACAATGCACCACCTCTTAGCCCCTGAATTGCCTAGAATTGTTTGATGAACACTGAAAAGACCAGAGGGAGGTGATGATTCCCTAAACCACCTGACTTCAACCCTATTAAGAACGTGTAGGCCGCCAACGAGAGAGAGGAATGCGTCTCGGTTCCAGCTGCTACCGACCTGGGTTGTCGTCATGGGTCAGGGCATCTCCCCATCGCTCTCGGTTTCCCGTTAAGTCCATGGCACAGCGCTTCGCTACCACCATTAGAACGAAAGCGGGTACTACACGCTACTGAAGAGATCCGTTAATTTCACATGCTAACGATTGTATCTTACACATTTCTTTATGCAGTTTCGTCTTAGCTTCCTCAACAAGGCCAGTGCCAATTACCTGTTCACTTCACTGGACGCTCACGTGCATGTGACCAAGGTGCAACAAAAATAAGAAAATTTCTTTGTGGTATTCTGTAACTCTCTCGCTTCGTAAATCAAAGATGACTGTGAACTCTCGAACCATTCTAAACCGACTACTTCAGAAGAAAACTTCGTACAAGTTACAATTCTACGGAAGAAAGGTTGGTGCTGATGCAATGTGACAAACACTTTCGGCTCCTACATAAAACTGCTTGAAATTATCCGTTCATTTCCACACAAAATTTTCATTTGTGTTCACTCTATCAGCGTTTTTAGTGTGGGTTTTTGTATTTGGTTTTCCTTTTAGAAATTATCCTCCGTCTTACTAGCATGTAAGTCAGAATCACCTATTATTCACAGTGACACAAGAGGTATTGTGTGGGATAACTTCTGCGAAGTAATCTTGCAAAGCCTGATATGAAAGCTCTCCTCTCCTTAATTTATATACTTTCCTAGAAAAGCCTTTTGAAACTATTAAGGTAATGTAATCGAAGCATAAGGTCAAACTATCTTGCTTTGATAACTAGTAAAGACGATGTTGTAATTACTGATGGTCAACTAAATCATCGGCAAAATACAGTTTCAGTTTCATAATCCTCTGACCAAACGGAATTATATCTCATCAACAGTCTGTATGATTCCTATTTTGGCCGGCCGAAGTGGCCGTGCGGTTAAAGGCGCTGCAGTCTGGAACCGCAAGACCGCTACGGTCGCAGGTTCGAATCCTGCCTCGGGCATGGATGTTTGTGATGTCCTTAGGTTAGTTAGGTTTAACTAGTTCTAAGTTCTAGGGGACTAATGACCTCAGCAGTTGAGTCCCATAGTGCTCAGAGCCAACCATTTGATTCCTATTTTGGCATTTCTAGTGATTTTTACTCTTGCATATTAGTTTCCTTCGAACACAGTTCAGTCGATGTATAAGAGGCGATAAAAATTATTCGTTTGAGGGCGTTGCTGCAGCATATATACAATCCAGCGCGACTCCGATGTGGGTCTATAAACACCGACATGTAGGCACATGTTTAGTGTGGCCTACGAATGGAAACTTTTATTTGCCCCTCACATTACAAACGTGCTTTTCGAGCGAACAAGACCGGAAGTTTGTGAGATCCTCCGAATGCCACTTTGATGCACTCAATTGTCAATACAACTGGCAATCAGCATGCTTTAATATTACTCGTACACGAAGCTTAAGGGGGGACGTTAAAGAAAAAACACACTGAGTCCTGTTGCGGCTCGCGTTGGTGCTGTCTGTAGGTTTCCGTCCTCTGTTGGAGGCCAGACCGTATCGTTTAGTTGACATGGTTGAGTTGTCTGTCTTCTTCTCGTGTTGACTGGCGCCACTTGGTTTCGCAAGCGTTCCATGTCCGCTAGTGGCAGCAGCAGTGGTTATCGATATGTAGTAACTGTGGCCCTATCTTTGAGGCGACGTTATTGTTCTTCCGGGTCGTGTCAATGTACGAGGTGCATTCAAGTTCTAAGGCCTCCGATTTTTTTTATAATTAACTACTCACCCGAAATCGATGAAACTGGCGTTACTTCTCGACGTAATCGCCCTGCAGACGTACACATTTTTCACAACGCTGACGTCATGATTCCATGACAGCGGCGAAGGGTTCTTTAGGAGTCTGTTTTGACCACTGGAAAATCACTGAGGCAATAGCAGCACGGCTGGTGAATGTGCGGCCACGGAGAGTGTCTTTCATTGTTGGAAAAAGCCAAAAGTCACTAGGAGCCAGGTCAGGTGAGTAGGGAGCATGAGGAATCACTTCAAAGTTGTTATCACGAAGAAACTGTTGCGTAACGTTAGCTCCATGTGCGGGTGCGTTGTCTTGGTGAAACAGCACACGCGCAGCCTTTCCTGGACGTTTTTGTTGCAGTGCAGGAAGGAATTAGTTCTTCAAAAAATTTTCGTAGGATGCACCTGTTACCGTAGTGCCCTTTGGAACGCAAAGGGTAAGGATTACGCCCTCGCTGTCCCAGAACATGGACACCATCATTTTTTCAGCACTGGCGGTTACCCGAAATTTTTTTGGTGGCGGTGAATCTGTGTGCTTCCATTGAGCAGACTGGCGCTTTGTTTCTGGATTGAAAAATGGCATCCACGTCTCACCCATTGCCACAACTGACGAAAAGAAAGTCTCATTCATGCTGTCGTTGCGCGTCAACATTGCTTGGCAACATGCCACACGGGCAGCCGTGTGGTCGTCCGTCAGCATTCGTGGCATCCACCTGGATGACACTTTTCGCATTTCCAGGTCGTCATGCAGGAGTGTGTGCATAGAACCCACAGAAATGCCAACTCTGGAGGCGATCTGTTCAACAGTCATTCGGCGATCCCCCAAAACAATTCTCTCCACTTTCTCCTCGATCATGTCGTCAGACCGGCTTGTGCGAGCCCGAGGTTGTTTCGGTTTGTTGTCACACGATGTTCTGCCTTCATTAAACTGTCGCCCCCACGAACACACTTTCGACACATCCATAACTCCATCACCACATGTGTCCTTCAACTGTCGATGAATTTCAATTGGTTTCACACCACGCAAATTCAGAAAACGAATGATTGCATGCTGTTCAAGTAGGGAAAACGTCGCCATTTTAAGTATTTAAAACAGTTCTCATTCTCGCCGCTGGCGGTAAAATTCCATCTGCCGTACGGTGCTGCCATCTCTGGGACGTATTGACAATGAATGCGGCCTCATTTTAAAACAATGCGCATGTTTCTTTCTCTTTCCAATCCGGTGAAAAAAAATCGGAGGCCTTAGAACTTGAATGCACCTCTTACAGTTCGGTAGGTGGACACAGGAGGAGCCAGGTCCGTGCAGTGTGTGAACACGCCGGGACCACTGGCGGCGCGCAAGGACTACCGGATCAAAGTCCTGGGTTCACTCGGTGCACGACCTCGTCGTAAACCGGATCCTGCAAGTTTTAAGTTGAGTTCATTTGGATTCAAGTAGAGAAACCTCCACCATTGTGAGATCTTGCAATTCTCCAGTGACTTGGGTTCGTGTTGTTGCTTGTAGTGTTGTTGAGGCGAAGAGCAGCGAGTGGAGTGCTTGGGGAAGGCGGATCTGATTAGCTTTCCTGGACTTCTAATTACTATTTATTGCGTTCAGTTTGTTACTATTTGTTAAGTTCAACCAGCGATATTTTTCCTGTCTCGTAGCCGCTAACGCTCAGGTTACATGCCCTGGTGGGTTAGTGTATGTAATGGCAGTGTACATTTCCTCGCCTTGCCGCTGCTGTCCGGTGAGGCGTGTAGTTTTGACAGCTTTCTTGATTGTAGGTTGGTTGGCGATTTTTCTACTCTGGTGGTAGTGATTCCTCTCTCGTTCCAGGCGCTCTAAGCACACTATTCTGCAGGCAGAGTCCAGACCGCTGGTTCCAGCTTTGGCGTATTTTTACATCTTCGCATTTGGTTTATTGGACGTTAGGTAGCCTCAGCAAGATCATCATTAGTCATTCGTTAGACTGCCATTAGTCTGAGTTACCATCTTGTGAAGTGAATGCAACTCTTAGCTGCCTATCTCATCGCTAGCGAAAGTATTTTTTTGCCAGACCTACTCAGAGGTCGATTCCTTGTGCACCATCCGTGAATGGCCCTTGTGTTTTATTGTTGTATTTGCTGTTTTATTGTATGTTTCTAAATTTTGTTATAGAATTGCCATGGCGTTTCAGCAGGTTTAAATGATGGTGCTACCAAGTTATCATCATTTGTCTCACCTGTTTGGTGATCAGTTGCTTGTCCTTTTAAATTAACCTTTGCTATTGTGTTTGCTGTTTTACTGTACGTTTTTTTAATTTTTTATATAATTGCCATTATTGGCGTTACAGCAGGTTTAAATGGTTGTGCTACCAAGTTTATCATCATTTTGTCTCACCCATTTGGTGACCAGTTGCCTGTCCTTTTAAATTAACCATTGCTATTGCACTGCTGTTTTAAGTACGTTTATTATTTTTTTTTATAATTGCCGTCCTTGGTGTTAAAGGCCTTCAGCCGTGACTGTGGTTACTTGCCTTGAAATACTAATTGGGATCACATTGGCTTCTTTTTAAAACATTATTTGCTGTGTTTGTATTTTATGCTCATTTGGTAAATTGTAAAGCACTGAAAGCACTATTAATTGCACAGTTGTTTATCCCTTCATTAATAACGTGTTATATCTTTATTTATTGCTGAGTCTGGAATTACCGTTTAAAAAAATGTGTGTAATTGCAAAATGGAACGAATAGTAACTGATTACGGAGCCGTCCACATTCGTAACCGAATCCGGCCTTACTTGACTACCAGGTTTCAACTAGTAGCAGAGCGTAGTTACGATTGTAATATCGCCATTTCAGTTGCTGTTGGTTGATTTAGTAAATTCTGTTACTGTTGTATGATTTCTGCCTTTGGTGTTTTGTTCTGTTTTAGATTATCAACTCTGTAATGGCGGTCAGGCAGTGCTCCGGGATCAGCCTATTGAGGAAGGACCACCTCATTTATGAGCTGGCGATGAGACGCCAGCCTATCGAGGGTAGTTTTCCAATCACCTACCCACGCAACAATAGAATTACGAGTAAAGTGATCGATACCGCTTCTAATGTTTGACATCACATATGTTTGACTTCGATATCATTAAAGGAATTTCAGCCATTATCCGTGTACCATCTGAAGACTCAAAGACATTTTAATAGCATTTTTTTTTTCAATATTTGGACGACAATGTCTCTTTCTGTATTGTTATGATGCCAGTTTTCGTTCTCTTTGAAAACCACCACCATTTTTTTTTAATAAGAGGTGGAGCCCCTCCACGCCCACACCGGCATGATGGCCAACACAAAAGGTCTACTGCCATCTCTGCATAAGGGTTAGTATTCACTAAAGTGAGGTGTCGCAGGATGTGGGTGCTGCGATGTTTGCGTACGTCTGGTTAGGATTAACCATTAATACGCGCTCATCTGGAGATAGATTGGTCGAAATCTGACGAAGGGTAGCGGTTTGAAGGGCAGAGGAAAAAAAGTGCCAAGGCAAGAGCCAGGGGAAAAAAACCTCTGCGAAAGTTAGGTCGGGCGGCAAGAGCAGTAGCGGTTGTCTTGCTGCCTGCGATAGGTTGTACAAGGATAGGCTTTGTTAGTAGTGGGTATCATGCATGTCGATACCTTGATGTTGTGCGTTTGTGCTGCTCGGCGGCTGGCGCTGGGTGCTGGTACAGAGTCCTCGTTCAGCGTCCTGCAACCTGCAACAGTTAGTTTTGTTATCGGTCTTGTGTCCGATGGTCATATACCGGAGGCACAGTGTGAGGGAGTGTTGGCAGATTGTTCGTGCGTCTGTGGGCGAGCTCGTCGGTGTCCCTGCTGTGGCCTGTTGGTCGGCTCTAATAGCAGCTGGTGGTTGCCAGTCAGTGTTGCTGATATGCAGGGGCTTACCGACGTGGTACGCTGCCAGTATCTCCTGAGGCGGTTCCTCATTGAGATAAGGCCCAGGATTTCCTGGGGCAGGGTCGTCAAGTGTTGTCTTGGTGTTGTAAATGGAATGGCGCCAGTCATTGCGTCTTGGACAGCAGTTGTGAGAGCCTCCACAGCCTCATCGATTTGCTGTGTGTTGTTAATTTCGTGGGTGTCAGGAATGCGACTATCAAGCGTTTCCTTGAACAGTGTCCAATTCGCACGCTTGTAGTTAAGCATCCTGCGTGGTACGATGTCCTGCAGTGTCTCTTCCATGTGCAGTATTACAGGCATGTGGTCCGAGTCCAGATCGTTTTCAACCGTTAGGTTGAGTGTGCATGTGATGCCCTTTATGAGGGCTATGTCTAACACGTCTGGCCTATGTCGGGCCTGTGTAGGCACGAACGTGGGAACGTCCGGTCCAAGTATAATGTAGTTTCGGCCTAGTGCGTGTTCGTACAGTTTCTTGCCGTTGGAGGTTCGTATTCGTGAGTTCCAATCAGGGTGTTTTGCGTTGAGGTCTCCAGCGGCTATTACCCGCGGTGCTATGTTGAGTACTGTGCTGATATCGCGTGTTACTATGTTTTTAGGAGGATTGTATAGAGATACCAGTGTGGTGTTGGCTCCGTTGAACTTGACCCTGACGGCCGTAGCCTCTAGTCTTTCAAGTGCTGGGAGCTCGATGTTCGTGTGGTCGATGTCTCTGTGTATGATGATTGCCGTGCCGCCTCCCCTCCTGCTATCCGCTCGGTCGGTACGATAGACGCAATAACCTGGGAAGTTTAGTTGTTTGCGAGGCGTAAGCAGTGTTTCGTTCACAAGAGCGATTCGGATACCCTTTCGCTCCATGAACGCGGCCATCTCGGCTTTTTTGCTTGCGATCCCGTTGGCATTCCAAAACAGGACCTGTGTGATAGTGTTTAAGTCTGCGTTTCGGGGCTGGTGTGGTGTATTATCCATGTAGTAGTGTAAAAAGCGGTGTGATAGTGGCTTGGAAGCTAGTCCAGTTGAGCGTAGCCGACATGAACTGCATGAAGAGTTGTGAGACACACCCCATAATCTTCGTGACTATTTCGGTGGTCGTGCGTCCGGGGAATAATGTTTCCATTATTCTCTGGAATGTTGTAGTGATGTTGGTCATGTCGGCCTGCGAGTTATTGGTCGTATTAACGGCCGCTTGTTCCAGTGTTGGCGTTTGGTGAGGGCTGGCCTGCGAGTCGGTTGCTCGTGTGGCAGTTGTAGGCGCCTGTGTACTTTCTGTGGTGAGTGGGTGTGTTATGTGGGTTGTTGAGTTGGTGTCCGGGATGTATTCGTGGGTGTTGGTGTTCTGTTGCCTGTGTTCTTGTTGTGGTGCGGTCGTGTTCCTCGTGCTGCGGCTGTTTCTCCTTCTCCTCCTCCTCTGGCGCTGGGGTTGTCCCTGTGTAGGTGCGGTTTCTGTAGCCTGTGGTGGGCTGCAGTTCGCGATCTCAGGGGGTAGGGTGGTGTTGTTGCTTGTTTCGTGTGGTGTGCCCGGTGCGGGTGTGGTGTCAGGTGTTGTGCTTGTCTGTTGTGTGTCTGTTGCTGGGGGTATTTGCTGAGCGTGTTCTGAGCTCTGAGGCTCCTCTGACCGTCCCGCGCTGCTGGGGCTGCCAGCGACCACTCCAGCGAAGGATATTCCACTTCTTACTGGGCGCGGGGGCGGTTTTGGGACTGTGATGGCGGTAGGTTTCGCATGTTTCGCGATTTTGCGCCTCAGAGCTGCTTTGTAAGCAATGCACCCTCTGTAGTTTGCCGGACGGGCAGCACCACAGTTGGCGCACTTGCGAGATGCTGTATGGGGGAGTTTGCAGCGTTGGGTTGTGTGACCGCCAGCGCAAATGCGGCACGGGGTGCGAGACCGCATCTGATACCCGCGTGCGCATAGCGCTGGCAGTTGTGGCATTGTTGGGGGGTGCGCGGCGTGTTGTACACCTCCACATTGACGACCATGTGAAGAAATAGCTTTATCTTCAGCAGGTCGCGGGATTTGGCCGTGTCGGCCAACTCCGCCATGTAGTTGTGAGACGGTCTCGCTGTGCCGAACTCTGACATTCGGTTTACCCGAATGCACTCCCACCCGAGAGCAGAGAGTTCATTGTGTACCGTTTCGGTTGGGGTTCGTGAGTCTATCCCCTTCATCACGTACTGCTGTGTCTTTTCCAGGACTGTCCTGTACGTGAAGTGTTCTACCTTCCTTTCTTTGAGAAAGTCCAGTAGATTCGTGTAGTCTGCCTTGTTCGCCACGTACAGTGCGGCGTGTTCCCCGGTGAGCTTAGAGTAGTATGTTGTGGGGGCGTGCTGATTGTTAAATTCCTTGTTTAGGAGACTTAGGTCTCCGTAGTTGTGAATGATGACCGGTGGGAAGCCGGTCGCGGTGTTGTTAGTGTTCTGCGTAGCTGCTTGTATATTTGTGGTTGCTGCAGTCGCAGGGTTGTTTGTGTTGGTCCCTGTGTTATTGTTGTTTGTTCTCGATGTAGATGGTGTTGGCAGCAGCGCCCGGCCGTTGCCTCGTGAGTTTGTGGGCTCACTTGTTTGCGTATTTGGCTGCTGTTTGCGCCTTGGGCCGACCTGCTGCCACGGCCCGTCTTCATCTGTGTTTGTTGTGTCCTCTGTCGGCTCTGGCTCCGGTTCCGTCGGTGCCTGGGCCGCCAGAGGTGAAATAGGGGGCATGTCCTTCTGTTGTTCAGCAGGTGCCTGTGTGTGTGGTGTGGGTGTTTCTGTTTGTGTGTTTTCACTGCCCATCAGCTCTGCGATCAGCTCCTGCTGTTCCGCGATCTGTTTGTCCTTCAAGGCTACCTGCTCTTGGAAGGTGGACAGTGGGACGGAAATGATGGCGGGAGTAGCCGGCATCTCCGCCTCTTGTGCTGCAGCTTTGCTGCGGGTAACACTTCCTGTTGCCCCTTATGTAATGTGCAGTTGAGATTAACTGCATATGATACACAAGCCACAATATGTGATTATGTGTGCCGAACAGGACCGGAACTAGTTGTAATAGAAAACGAACCTGCCACATATTGAAGAACATTTTGTTTAAACTGGGACACCCTCGATCCCTCACCTCCTCCATTCTTTCCTCCCTACCCCCACCCCCTCTCACCACTCTCTTCGTCTTCCTAGGTCTCTCTTGGTTTCCTTCAGTAATCAGTTTTTCGTACCTAGCGATATCGTAAAAAAAAGCAAAAAACAAACTTTCACCGAAAACATTCAGTTAACATCTGCGGTATTAGAAGAATCGCTTTATCTACCACTGACAACCATAATGCACGTGACGCTCTTATTTCAAAAGTTGCGTCCAATTGTAACACATCAGAAGCACTCATTTCATTACATGCACGTGTGCTAATACGCTCATGGCTGATTTTCACAGTAGTGAGCGTGTGAAATTGTACCGGGTAAAATTCAGTTTGGTATCATCGTTGTTGTTCTGATGAAATTTGTTACCGCAGTTTCATTACGTAATTTCGGGACTTTTCGCGCATCAGTGTATTTGTTATGTGTTAACTGACAGTCCAAATTATTTCATGCATTTCGCGCGTGAACACAGTTAATATTTAAAGCTGCAACATTGTTATACTGCAAAACGTAACCGAACCGTTTTGTTTCCGAGCATTCGAAAATTCGCGAAGCGGTTATGATATGCGTTGTCCTCCCCCCACCCCCTTCCCCTTCAAAAATGGTCATTTTCCAGGAAATTTTAATACGAGCGTATTGGTTTTCACCTGTGTCCGAATTTTTCTTCAGAATAAAAACGTCAGTATTAATTGACAAAATATGCGCCATAATTTTGTCTGCGTGTCATTTCGACATTTGTATATTGGGGAAATAAGCAGGTGCGACGAATTTAATTTCAGCTATTTCGATCTCTGTATACAACATTAACGCAAAGGCCTCGCAGCTACAGCAACAACAGGATAACAGAAAAAGCTATTTTCTCTCGAAATTAAGAACAAAATTTTGATTCTTGAATTATGAAATGAAGTCCTTTTGAATTACTGTTTTACATACGATGCAGGCATCGTGAATGACAACCTTTAACGTTCTCCTTTCAATTCCAGTGACGACCTTCCGGCTCACGACGTACCGATGAAAAGCGAATACAGCGCATTGTGAGCAAGCCGACTTAGCTTTTGTCTCCTTACACCCTACTGCGAGACAGATACTCAAATATTCTTCTTCCTTCCCAAATCTCCAATAAAGTCCATTATCCACACCTGTTTACTTCTGTACTATTCGTCGTATACCATCAAACACCATAACGTGTGTCATGCTTTCCGTATTTCTGAAGTTGCTAAATCAAGATCAGGACCGCCTCTTACTCAATCCTTCCCTGCCTACCTGTGATATCAAGTCTTAAACTTCCAATACACTTTTCGAAGTCCTTAAAGATTCTCGTTGTAACCTTGTATATGTACACTACTGGCCATTAAAATTGCTACACCACGAAGATGACGTGCTACAGACGCGAAATTTAACCAACAGGAAGAAGATGCTGTGATATGCAAATGATTAGCTTTTCAGAGCATTCACACAAGGTTGGCGCCGGTTGCGACACCTACAACGTGCTGACACGAGGAAAGTTTCCAATCGATTTCTCATACACAAACAGCAGTTGACCGGCGTTGCCTGCTGAAACGTTGTTTTGATGCCTCGTGTAAGGAGGAGAAATACGTACCATCACGTTTCCGACTTTGATAAAGGTCGGGTTGTAGCCTACCGCGATTGCGGTTTATTGTATCGCGGCCTTGCTGCTCGCGTTGGTCTAGATCCAATGACTATTATCAGAATATGGTATCGGTGGGTTCAGGAGGGCAATACGACACACCGTGCTGGATCCCAACGGCCTCGTATCACTAGCAGTCGAGATGACAGGCATCTTATCCGCATAGCTGTAACGGATCGTGCAGCCACGTCTCGATCCCTGAGTCAACAGATGGGGACGTGGGGACGTTTGCAAGACAACAACCATCTGTACGAACAGTTCGAAGACGTTTGCAGCTGCATGGACTATCAGCTCGGAGACCATGGCTGCGGTTACCCTTGACGCTGCATCACAGACAGGAGCGCCTGCGATGGTGTACTCAACGACGAACCTGGGTGCACGAATGGCAAAACGTCATTTTTTTTTGATGAATCCAGGTTCTGTTTACAGCATCATGATGGTCGCATCCGTGTTTGGCGACATCGCGGTGAACGCACATTTGAGGCGTGTATTCGTCATCGCCATATTGGCGTATCACCCGGCGTGATGGTATGGGGTGCCATTGTTTACATGTCTCGGTCACCTCTTGTTCGCACTGACTGCACTTTGAACAGTGGACGTTACATTTCAGATGTGTTACGACCCGTGGCTCTACCCTTCATTCGATCCCTGCGAAACCCAACATTTCATCAGGATAATGCACGACCGCATGTTGCAGGTCCTGTACGGGCCTTTCTAGATACAGAAAAAGTTCGACTACTCCCCTGGACAGCAGATTCTCCAGATCTCTCACCAATTGAAAACGTCTGGTCAATGGTGTCCGAGCAACTGGCTCGTCACAATACGCCAGTCACTACTCTTGATGAACTGTGGCATCATGTTCAAGCTGCATGGGCAGCTGTACCTGCACACGCCATCCAAGCTCTCCTTGACTCAATGCCCAGGCGTATCAAGGCCGTTATTACGGCCAGAGGTGTTTCTTCTGGGTACTGATTTCTCACGATCTATGCACCCAAATTGCGTGAAAATGTAATCACATGTCAGTTCTATTATAATATATTTGTCCAATGAATACCAGTTTATCATCTTCATTCCTTCTTGGTGTAGCAATTTTAATGGCCAGTATTGTATCTGTGTTGCAACTTCGTCGTTGTAAGAGACGGATGTAAATAGGAGTTAAAGCCGTAGAAACGCCGGCACCGCGAGACTGTTCATGTCAGTCGTGTATCCTGGGCTGTCGGACATGCTACGGCTTCCTGACACGGTGAAAGGTGGCTACACTGAGCCACAGCGCCAGAGATCGCTAGAGAGCATTGTTCCGCCGCCTCCACTGGCAGTGATTATTGAGATGTCGTAGTGGGCAGTGCTTGTCGAGGACTCGTAGTAGTCAGTTCGTGTTCAGATGTGCTAGTAGAGAGTGCTTGCTGAGATGTGATACTGAAAAGTTCTTGTTGAGATGTGGTAATAGCGAGTCGGTGTGGAGATATATTGTAATGATTAGAGTGATTTTGGTCAATATATGAAGGTAACGAAACTTGATTTATTTTTCATTATTTCCATGTTTTAAATAATGCGTCATTACAGGTTCAGTCAACAAAGCATCTGGCTTGTGTTCTTGGATTAGAGTGTAATTCTGGTTTTCTTGGTAATTATGGTATTTTTATTTTCTTTAATTAATTCAGTATAAATGATATTTAAAATTTCTTGTGTTGTTGAAGAAGAACCGTGCCAGATGCGTACGTTGAGTCATACTTCCACACACAGAACAGTTACACTTGTGCTTTGGTTTCGTAGGTTTTTATAGTTGCTGGGGACTTAATTAATTAATTGTGTTAATGAAAATTTCCATTTCATTCTTTGTTATTGTCTAAGCAGTCAGATTGCGTAATAATAACAGTCAGGGCCAACCGTTACGAGACTTCGTAACCGAACAGACAGCTACGAAAAATAAAAAAATATTTGCATTTTATTTTAATTAAGCCCCCATGCACGTGGCGACCGCTGCTTCGGATCGTCCCTTGGAATCTTCTGATTGTAGAAATAGTAGACAGTAGGATTGTTGTAGTAATTTGTAGTTTAGTAACTGTAGTCTATATTGCATGTGTAGATTTGGTAATTGTCATTCTTCTAATGGTATTTTTTTTTTTTTGCAAAATTTCATTTCTGTTGTCTTGTCTACGGGTTTGACAATTAGTGCAATTATTTCAATTGTTCGATGATCGTGTTTGAGGGAAACATCTCGTGTGAATGATATTGTTGATGATAAAGTGTCATTGTGTGTAATTTTTTTTATAGTGACGAGTTTTGTATATTTTGTAAATGATCACGCGATCAATGAAAAAGGCAAAAATGATGGATAGTGAGAATGACGAAATTGTTAACATGGCGAACTCGCCAACAGAGGAAAACAGTATGATGGATAATGAAATGGAAATTTTCATTAACACAATTAATTAATTAAGTCCCCAGCAACTATAAAAACCTACGAAACCAAAGCACAAGTGTAACTGTTCTGTGTGTGGAAGTATGACTCAACGTACGCATCTGGCACGGTTCTTCTTCAACAACACAAGAAATTTTAAATATCATTTATACTGAATTAATTAAAGAAAATAAAAATACCATAATTACTCAAGAGAACCAGAATTACACTCTAATCCAAGAACACAAGCCAGATGCTTTGTTGACTGAACCTGTAATGACGCATTATTTAAAACATGGAAATAATGAAAAATAAATCAAGTTTCGTTACCTTCATATATTGACCAAAATCACTCTAATCATTACAATATATCTCCACACCGACTCGCTATTACCACATCTCAACAAGAACTTTTCAGTATCACATCTCAGCAAGCACTCTCTACTAGCACATCTGAACACGAACTGACTACTACGAGTCCTCGACAAGCACTGCCCACTACGACATCTCAATAATCACTGCCAGTGGAGGCGGCGGAACAATGCTCTCTAGCGATCTCTGGCGCTGTGGCTCAGTGTAGCCACCTTTCAACGGCCAACGCCACGATGGACGCCTTCCCAGTACAGATTACTGATCAGCAACTGTTGGTTCTCTTAGACGATTATAGGGAATGAGAAAACGAATTTTCTTCATATAAGCCTCCCAGCGTGAACATTTACACGGTAATTCACACATAGATTCAAGAAACAGAAATCGATTTCAATTGTTTATTACAGACAAAATATAAAAGATAGAAATATATTGCGCATGTCACTAGGTATAGGAAGTTTCAAAGTTTTGACATACAGCTGCGCTGTTGTTCGTTTGTAGCAACTTGGAGCAACATAACAAATCATTTTCTGTATTGCAATTTGCATGGAGTCCATCCAGTGTTCAAGTGCAACGTGCATTTTGCCGTCAATTCAACCAGAGCCCGCCATTGCACAGGCAGATTTATGACTGGCACACAAAATTCTTGGAAGTTTGTTGCATATGTGAAGGGAAGAGTACTGATCGGCCACGCACTTCTGATGGAAATGTCGATCGTTTCCGAGATGCTTCCACACGGAACCCTCGGAAGTCCACAAGACGGGCAGGCCGGAACTTCACGTGCTCAGACAACCGTGTGGCGTCTTGTGAAACGACGCCTGCGTATAATACGTTAAAAGCTGCAGTTACTACAGTAATTGCGTCCCGCCGGCCGTAACGGAGGGTACGAGTTTTGCATTTCAGTTCTACAGGATATGGCAGAGGACATTTTTTCCGAATGACATCTTGTCGGATGAATCGACGTTTCACCTATCGGGTAAAGGAAACTGCCGTAATGAAAAAATTTGGGGGTCACAGAATCCTGGCGTCGTCGTCGAAAATGAAAGAGACTCACCGAAACGGAATGCGTTTTGTTTCTGTTCACAATGTTCATGATCTTTTCTTTTTTGCGGAGGAAACTATTACAGGAATGTCATGCCTGTACATGCTGCAAAACCAGATGTTTCCTCAACTTCACTAAGATTCCAATGATTTCTTTTTATGCATAACTGCCTCATTTTCACCTTCATGTGCGGCGTTATCTTAACATCATCCCACAACGTTTATTTGGAAGAGGCGGACAACAAGATCTTGTTCACTACTTTTGACCTTCCAGGCCACCAGAACTCACACCGTGAGATTTTTTCGATTTTATTTTTATTTATTTATTTTGTGGAAGTACATAAAAGACAGACACTTTGTCCCAGCTATGGCAGCTACTCTTCCGCAGCTGAGCTGAGAAATCAAACTGTTTAAGCTGTCGATTCGGTAAACAGAGACCTGTTGATTCGTGTATGAAATGAAATGGAGCACCATTTAGATTTTTCTCGAACGAGGCATGGTTCAAATGGCTCTAAGCACCATGGGACTTAACATCTGAGGTCATCAGTCCCCTAGACTTACAACTACTTAAGCCTAACTAACCTAAGGACATCACGCATATCCATGCCCGAGGCAGGATTCAAACCTGCGACCGTAGCAGCAGCGCAGTTCCGGACTGAAGCGCCTAGCCGGCCGGAGTGGCCATGCGGTTCTAGGCGCTACAGTCTGGAACCGAGCGACCGCTACGGTCGCAGATTCGAATCCTGCCTCGGGCATGGATGTGTGTGATGTCCTTAGGTTAGTTAGGTTTAATTAGTTCTAAGTTCTAGGCGACTGATGACCTCAGAAGTTAAGTCGCATAGTGCTCAGAGCCATTTGAACCATTTTGAAGCGCCTAGAACCGCTCGGCCACAGGGGCCCGCCGAGGCATAGTGTTCCTGTTGAGTGTGTGGAATAGAGTCTGTGCGGACATAAACCGTTTAGCAATCCTATATCCAGTGGCGTGCTCATCGAGTTCCTATATTGCATAGTTTGTCTGTAGTAAAAAATTCAATTATTTTTTCTGCTTGAGTTTTCTATTTGAATCATCCTGTATTAATTGTCTCATAACAGTGTCCGATCTAATGATTAAACAAAAAAGATTCTTATTCAGTTTTAAATAATGACTGAATACTTGTTAGAAGCAATTTTCACCTAACAGATATTCGTTCTTAAATTATTTCATTTTCAAATATAATAGCAATATCATATCGGCGTATGGGGATTAGTTCCTCCTGAATGTGAATCCATCAGCGTAGCTGACTGCCATGCGTGGAACCCGCTTTCGAATCCTCGTACTGTCAAGAAGTTGGGATGATTGGAGCGGATGCGTTAAGGTTCGTGATGCCAATTGAGGACATAATTGACCGAGTAGTAGAGGCACCAGATCTGCCGAATAGACATCGGCCGGAACCGCGATGTGCCCCTCCATACCTCATCTCGATGATACCATTCTCGATGATACCATTAGACTGAGAGTGACATGGCGGTCGGTTGGTTCTGATTGGCCCGTCTGTGGCCAGAACGGCGGTGCTTTCTTTTTCCCTGTTTGCTAATAAACGGCGATAAACGCCAATCTTCCTTATTTCTGAATCTGTCCTTGTAAAATAACTGAAAATAATCAGTGCAATAGACACAATAGCTATGATATACCAAAAGACCTCAAAAACTTTACGGGGTCGTCATAGCATTGGGGGAAGTAAGAAATCGTCCTCAAAACAATAGTGCAGGACCCCTCGTGGGAGAGAGGAAATAAACCTTCTTTATTACAGTCTAGATTTTTCTCAAGACTTTTTTGACTGTTGTTAACCAGTCTTGCATGTCTTCTTTTGTGCTCTAGGATAAAATTCCTAGCATATAAATTATGTTGTTATTTGAAAACGGATGAATTACACAAACTGTATGATTTCAGCATGTGTTGTAGTATTTAGGTGTGTTGTGGGGTTCTTTTGCTTCATCAATAGATAGAACAGACTTCCACTGATAACACGTGCCGCTGATAATTTAGTTATTGTTGCACATCGTTGGTTACGAAATTGACTTTGTATTTTCTCTTTCGTTCATTTATTATACCTTTGACAGAATGTCTGCCTTTAAAGTATTGATTTTATAGTTCGCTCACGCGCAGAGGCTGTCAGTCAGTAAATTACGTCCATTCATTTTTGTTACGGTGCACTAAAGTGTTGAACCGATTGCAGATCACGAGTCTTAAAATTCTGCTACTTCTTTATACCCATCTAGTTTGCTCGCAATTTTTTGACAGAACCACTACTTGTTTTGTGAATCAATGGCAGAAAAGGAGTAAAAACGGCGAAACGATACATAGCTAATTCTAGAGTCAATATGGTTATTAGTGAACATGTTATCGTTATGTAGTGCCCCACCTCAATAGCCGAGAGGTCGCTTCCGTAATCCTGTTCTGTGACGCTCGTCTTGGAGGTATATGGTTCGAAGCCAGGCGGAGGAAGAAACATTCACCGCTAATGATTGTCCGGCAAGAGGATAAGAGGCGGTAGCGATAAGTTCCCGATCTTCAGCATTCGCGCTAATGTGTAGGATTCACTACCAAATCCCCCCGCAGTATCTCACAAAATTGAGGGAATGGGACACTACCGATGGAGATTTGCTCTTCGGATGAAAAAGTTAAGCTCAACAGCTCCTTGCTGCGTTTTGTAAGTAATAGGCTACGTGCAGACATCGGGTTTCATGCTGTTCCTGTTGGGCCAGCTCATCTAATAGAAAAGCACGGGCATGTGAACCGAAAGGTGACGGGATCGAATCCTGATCGGACTACAGTCTTCACCCTCATTGATATGAAGATTCGTCAGTAACGACACTTGCTTCATTTCATGCGTTAAACTGTAGGTATCCTTTCCCCTGTCGGTTAGGGAGAAGAAAACCACCAAAATGAGAAATGCCGAATATCAAAAGACTTGCACAGGCTCTTTGAACCACAAAGTATCATTATTATTACCATTATTATTACACTAATGGCCATTAAAACTGCTACACCACGAAGATGACGTGCTACAGACGCGAAATTTAACCAACAGGAAGAAGATACTGTGATATGCAAATGATTAGCTTTTCTAAGCATTCACACAAGGTTGGCGCCGGTGGCGCCACCTACAACGCGCTGACGTGAGTAAAGTTTCCGACCGATTTCTCATACATAAACACAAGATGACCGCCGTTGCCTGGTGAAACGTTGTTGTGATGCCTTGTGTAAGGAGGAGAAATGCGTACCATCACGTTTCCGACTTTGATAAAGGTCGGATTGTAGCCTATCGCGATCGCGGTTTATCGTATCGCGACATTGCTGCTCGTGTTGGTCGAGATCCAATGACTGTTAGCAGAATATGGAATCGGTGGGTTCAGGAGAGCAATACGGAACGCCGTGCTGGATCCCAACGGTCTCGTATCACTAGCAGTCGAGATGACAGGCATCTTATCCTCATGGCTGTAACGGATCGTGCAGCCACGTCTCGATCCCTGAGTCAACAGATGGCGACGTTTGCAAGACAAAAACCATCTGTACGAACAGTTCGAATACGTTTGCAGCAGCATGGACTATCAGCTCGGAGACCATGGCTGCGGTTACCCTTGACGCTGCATCACAGACAGGAGCGCCTGCGATGGTGTACTCAACGACGAACCTGGGTGCACGAATGGCAAAACGTCATTTTTTCGGATGAATCCAGGTTCTGTTTACAGCATCATGATGGTCGCATCCGTGTTTGGCGACATCGCGGTGGACGCACATTGGAAGCGTGTATTCGTCATCACCATACTGGCGTATCGCCCAGCGTGATGGTCATTTTTTCGGATGAATCCAGGTTCTGTTTACAGCATCATGATGGTCGCATCCGTGTTTGGCGACATCGCGGTGAACGCACATTGGAAGCGTGTATTCGTCATCATCATACTGGCGTATAGCCCAGCGTGATGGTATGGGGTGCCATTGGTTACACGTCTCGGTCACCTCGCTTTGACGGCACTTTGAACAGTGGACGTTACATTTCAGATGTGTTACGACCCGTGGCTCTACCCTTCATTCGATCCCTGCGAAACCTTACATTTCAGCAGGATAATGCACGACCGCATGTTGCATGTCCTGTATGGATCTTTCTGGATACAGAAAATGTTCGACTGCTGCCCTGGACAGCACATTCTCCAGATCTCTCACCAACTGAAAACGTCTGGTCAATGGTGGCCGAGCAACTGGCTCGTCACAATACGCCAGTCATTACTCTTGATGAACTGTGGTATCGTGCTGAAGCTGCATGGGCAGCTGTACCTGTACACGCCATCCAAGCTCTGTTTAACTCAATGCCCATTCGTATAAAGGCCGTTATTACGGCCAGAGGTGGTTCTTCTGGGTACTGATTTCTCAGGATCTACGAACCCAAACTGCGTGAAAATATAATCACATGTCAGTTCTAGTATAGTTTATTTGTCCAATGAATACCCGTTTATCATCTGCATTTCTTCTTAGTGTAGCAATTTTAATGGCTAGTAGTGTATTATTATAACGCGTCACTTTGCTCATCAACAAACAAAACAAACATGACGTCACACTACACAAATCTCCATGACAGGCACCTACTCTCAAAAAATACAATTCAGACAAAACACGAGGAAAATAAGTTTTGTGCACAGAGGAAGTAAATCCTTTCCAGCTTAGCAACTGAACTCACCCCCGACGTCTCGCAGCAAGCAG
Organism: Schistocerca nitens; assembly: GCF_023898315.1. Lineage (NCBI taxonomy): Eukaryota > Metazoa > Arthropoda > Insecta > Orthoptera > Acrididae > Schistocerca > Schistocerca nitens. The sequence continues at coordinate 229,202,037 of NC_064614.1, read as the reverse complement.
TAGCGTATGATTCTCTTCCCAATGGTTTGGCTTTCCTTCTGTTGGAACATACTTCATTGTCTGATGATCCCAAGCGCTCTGCTTACTTATACAACTACGATTCCTTCCTAGAAACCTGCAAAAGTAATACTGAGACAGTGCCATAAATATTCACCATTTGTCCAAAAAGTACCGACACTGATTTTATTCCTGTCATAAAAGCAACGCCAGGACAGTAACTACGATGGCAGTTTGAACTACTATCAACAACAGATGTGCATGCGATCTGTCAATTGTGCGCTGATAGTGTTAAATAGTGAATATCCAGCCGTAGAGTGTCAACTTCGTTGTGTCACAAATCTCAATGGGGCAAGATCTCTAAATCAAGTGTCGAAGACATTCTCCAGGCGCCTGCCTTGACTTGAGTGGAATGCAAAACGCGGAGAATTATTTACTGGGAAGAATGACTTACGTGTACGAACCTACCACAAAACGACACCGTGCAGAAAAGAACATAGAGGATCCACATAACCGACATTGAACTCAACGTGAGGCGCGAGCTGAATCAGATCCAGAAGAAGAACTTTTCTGTTTCACATGTCTCCGTAAACGTTCAGTGCGTTGTTCACAAGTGGCGGGGGGAAAGAGACTATGGAGAACACTTGGAGCATTAAAATCACCATCTCAACTTTCCTCTGTTTTTTATTTATCCAATCTCGGTCCTTTTCAACGCATCAACATCTACCTCTACGTGATTACTCTGATATTCACAATAAAGTGCCTGACAGAGGGTGCAGTAAATCACCTTCAAGCTGTCTCTCTGCCGTTCCACTCTCGAACGGCGCGCGGGAAAAACGAGCTCTTAAATTTTTCTGTGCGTCTCCTGAGTTCTCTTATTTTATCGTGATGATCATTTCTCCCTATGTAGATGAGTGCCAACAGTATGTTTTTGCAATCGGAGGAGAAAACTGGTGATTGAAATTTCATGAGAAGATCCCGTCGCAACGAAAAACGCCTTTGTTTTAATGATTGTCACTCCAATTCACGTATCATGTCTGTGGCATTGTCTCACCTAGTTCGCGATAATACAAAACGAGCTACCCTTCTTTGAACATTTTCGATGTCATATGTCAGTCCCAGCTGATGCGGATCCCACACCGCACAGCAATACTCCAGAATAGGAAGGACAAGCGTGGTTTAAGCAGTCTCTTAAATAGATCTGTTGGATCTTCTAAGTGTTCTGCCAATGAAACGCAGTCTTTGATCTGCTCTACCCACAGCGCTATCTATGTGACCGTTCCAATGTAGGTTATTTGTAATTGTAATCCATAAGAATTTAGTTGAACTTACGGCTTCCGGATTTGTGTGATTTATCGCATAATCAAAATTTAGTGGCTATATTTTAGTACTCATATGAATAACTTCACACTTTTCTTTATTCAGGGTCAATTGTCACTTTTCGCACCATACAGATAACGCATCTAAATCATTTTGCAATTCGTTTTGGTCATCTGATGACTTTACAAGACGGTAAATGACAGCATCATCTGCAAACAATCTGAGGGCTAGTCAGAGTGTCTCCTATATCGTTAATGAAGATCAGAAACAATAGGGCGCCTATGATACTTCCTTGGGGAACGCCGGATATTACTTCTTTTTTACTTGATGACTTTCCGTCTGTTATTATGAAATGTGGCCTTTCTGACAGTAAATCACGAATCCAGAAGCACAACTGAGGCGATACTCCGTAGGCACGCAGTTTGATTAGAAGACGCTTGTAAGGAACCGTGTCGAAAGCCTTCTGGAAATCTAAAAATATGGAATCAATTTCACATCCCCTGTCGATAGCACTCATTACTTCATGAATATAAAGAGCTAGTTGTGTTTCACAAGAACGATATTTTCTGAATCCGGGCGACTATGCGTCAACAAATCGTTTTCTTCGAGGTATTCATAAGGGGCTCCGGAACGCCCTATACTTGCAATGTTAAAATAACGCTTATAAATTACGTCTTTCCTCACAAAGTATTTGAGGTAGGAAGTTGAACTTTTTACAGATTATTTATTGGAATATGGGCTACAACTTAACACAGGAATTTTACAAAATTTTAGTTCAGTTATTAAAGATGATTTTTTTTCAATTGTAATGAAAATTCACAACATTTTTTTGCAATTTTTTATTTATATATTCAAAAATATACAGTTTTTTGGAAAAAGGCTGTGTTAAATTATGCAGAAGGTACTGTGTAACATTTACTGAAAGTTTGAAACAAATATGTTTGGAAGATCCTTAGAAAACATGTAATTAGTATGAGAAAATAAAAGTTTTGGGAATCGAGCGACAAAGATTGGATTGACTTTTTAGTGCATTCCAGGTCCATAGGATGGATTATCTTCATCCTCTGCAAACTCCTCCTCCAGCTTCCTCTTGTTCCTCCTCCTGTTTACTCTTGCTTGTATTTCTAGACTCTTTACAGCCCTGTCTGCAGCCCGAAGGCGTTCCTTGTCTAAAGCAAGCATCGCTCGTACCATGTTAGAACCTATCTTGATTCCCATATTTCTAAATACCTTGCACCTTACAATGTTGCCATCATTGAAAGTCGCAACAGCATCATACACACCAAAGTGAAGTGTTTCTATTCCAACAAATACAGTCTTGGGGATTCTCGACCATATAACACTATTTACACTTTCATTGGGGTTTTGAGTTTTTCCGTGAATACACTTTTTCAACAGTTCAGGTGCTGCTAAGTCTCTGAAAATAGGTTTTATCACCTCCATTATTGCATGACGCAGACTATGCTTATGAGTGTACACTTCACCAGTTAGCAATCCTTTGTTATATTTACACCAACTGTCTTCTTCTTTGGGACACAAGCTATGTTGGGGATTTTCATCGTCTTTATTGTTTACAGTAATAACACATACCTTTGGCTTTCCAACATTTCTCCTTTTCTTAAAAGCCTTCAGAGGATTTCTAATAACTTTACTTTTACTCATTATTATACTTCAACAAAACAGAGACTCAAGAAACAGAATTAATTACGAATATTTTCGAGATAACGACAGAGTAAATAAACATGAAACAATCGACAATCACAACAGCGATATATATTGAACCATCACAGGTTAGCCACAACACATACTTTATCTCACATCACTAAAATGTACCTGATGAACACGGACGTTAATAATAACACCATTTGACAGCAGTTTAACAGCGCCACAGTGGGTCACGCCCATGTAGAACACATTTCAAAAAAAATTTAAAAATAGTTGTAGTCTTCGGAATTGAATAAATTATATATCTATTAAAAGGTAATAGTCTGCAGATTCAGAAAACGCAAAAAAGTAAAAATTGAACTTTTCATGATTTTGAGCCTTTCCGGAGCCCCTTAATGTTCGAATACATTGTATGTTCCGAAACCCTATTCAAATCGATCTTAGTGATATGGGCCTGTAATTCAGGGGACTACTCCTTTTTCCCTTTCTGGGTGTTGGTGTGACTTGAGCAATTTTCCAGTCTTTAGGTGCAGATCTTTCTGTGAGAGAGCGGTTATATATAATTGCTAAATATAGACTGAGTACCTCACTTACTGACTGAGTATCTCAATTTCTATGTCGTTTTTATTTTCAGTTCGCAGCATTTCCTTACGGTCATCTTGTTGGTGCTGCTGACACTATTTAATCAACAACCCAGCACTGATAGTGAGGATCCAGTATGTTACCTTGTTTGTAGAGTCATCACTGGATACAGAAGTAATTTCCGGCGTATTCCAGTCAAGTGTTTTCGGACACATGTAGTATAGTTACGAGGGGCATTCAGTACGTAGTGCAACAAATTTTTCTCTGAAAGCACGTTGGTTTTGTTCAGGATTCTAATACACCAAATTATTCCCCACTCTTTTGGCTACAAAAGGCAACGGCCTTGCCGCAGTGGCTACCACGGTTCCCGTTCGATCACTGAAGTTAAGCGCTGTCGGGCGTGGTCGGCACTTGGATGGGTGACCACCCGGGCCGCCATGCGCTGTTGCCATTTTTCGGGGTGCACTCAGCCTCGTGATGGCAATTGCGGAGCTACTCGACCGAATAGAAGCGGCTTCGGTCAACAATACCATCGTAACGACCGGGAGAGCGGTGTGCTGACCCCACGCCCCTCCTATCTGCATCCTACACTGAGGATGACACGACGGTCGGATGGTCCCGGTAGGCCACTCGTGGCCTGCAGACGGAGTGCTTTTTTTGGCTACAAAACCCTATTTTTCACCAAAATGTCCGTTCAATACGACGGCCTTACGCCAACTGTGTGGGAGGGTCTACATGCCCTCTTCGTACCAATGCACTGGCCGACGTGAGAGTCAACGTCTTGGTGCATCGGTAATCGCCCCCTCAGCCACGTCCTGCATCCTGCGGAGTGCATACTTCATGGGACCAAACAGATGGAAGTCGGAAGGTGCGGGATCCGGGTTGAAGGGTGGATGAGGATGAGCAGTCCAATGAAGTTTTGTGAACTCCTATCGGGTGCGGACTTGTGTGATGCTTCGCGTTGTCGTGGAGAAGTTTTTTGTGGCGACGAACACGCTGAAATCGTTTCTTCATTTTCCTGAGGACAGCACAATACACGTCAGAGTTGATCGTTGCACCATGATGGAGGACATCAAACAGAATAACCCCTCCGGAGTCCCGGAAGATAGTCGTCTTGACTTTACCGGCTGAGGGCACTGCTTTGAACTTTTTCTTCGGAGGAGAGTGGTGTTGCGCCACTACACGGCGTCTTGCTTCCGGTTCGAAGAGAGGAATCCATGTTTCATGACTTGTGACGATGTTCGATAAAAAATTGTCGCAATCAGGCTCGTAAGGCGCGAGAAATTTCACACAGATGGTCCTTCATTGGTCTTTATGGTCTTATGTTAGGCGGCGAAGGACCCAGGATGCACAGAAATCTGACTATCCCCACTGGTGGGCGAGTGTGTCACCACTAACAACAGAGACGTCCAGTTGTGCAACAAGATGTTTGACCGTAATCCGTCGTTCACGTCGAATTAGAGAGACTGCACGTTCCAATATTGCAGGAAATGTGACAGGTTTGAGCGACTTTGTTTCGATGATGGCAGACGCCTCTCCCAACGAGTCACCGTGCTTTTGTTCACTACGATGTCTCCGTAGACATTCTGCAAGGGCCTACAAATACCTGCGATGCTCTGGTTTTCCGCCAAAATAAACAGCTCTCTGCGTGGAACACTTCAACACGAATGGTATGCTTGTAATACATCTCCGTTACAGACGCTGTTTTGAAGGCTACGTATGGCACCGCAATAAATCTGAACTTTATGGAACTGTAAGGACTGAAGTGAGAATTTTCCACGATGTCCCACAACCAATTCCACATTTTTTCAATCGAAATTGGTCGAGAAAAATAGTGTTGCTTTAATTACTGAACGCTCTTCTTATGACGAGGGTAGACAATATTAACTGTGTGGTTCTTCAACTTCTTAAGGCGTAATTCATGACGAAACAGTTCAAGGGTGAAAGGCCAGATATCAGTGTCTAACGTGCAAAACACTTCGGCATGCAATCACGTTGACATTCCTTACCACCTGATGGCAGCTTGATAGGCCGTTCACCCGCAAACTATTCTGTCATTAATTTAGAGACCGGGTTCTATGCATCATAAAAACCTTAAAATATCCATGCAAATATGCTTAGAAATGCATGAAAAGTGTCGAAATATGCAAGATCAAATAGTAAAAGAAACACGGTAGTTATTGCGTGCATTATTTCTCAAAGTCGAACCTGTGCATATCAATAATAAGGAAGAGCGCCGGCCACACGAAAAATCGGTACATTTAGAACACTGATATCATTTTCTGAATACTTTCTAGTAGATGTTAGGAAGGGGACCTTTCTGGGTTTGTTTTCTAAAAATTTGCAAAATGGGGACGCATGCCGTTTTTTAAGAATTATTCCTTCTTTGCTATTGTTGTCGGTAACAAGCGGATGCGATGCGAGTGACTTGCAGTGAAGCAATCAATATATACAATACCAACGTCAAGATATATCGCAGAAAGAGGGGCACGCTCAAAAACTCCGTAATATTTTACTTAAAAAACAACATACAATCAAGAACTTTTTTGAACGACATTAACTTTTAATTAATACTATTTGACCAAAGCATCATTTACAATTTATTCTACATTTTTCTACTATTGCAAACATAATCGACCAAGTGCTGTTCCAAATGTTCGGTAGTGAGATTGTGTCTTCGAACACTCAAAACATTTTTATAAGCAGAAAAGGACCGTTCTATATCAACTGAGGTAACTGAGCAGTATTTGAATTTCGATGCTACGTTCGCACTTACTGTGTCTGGTAAAAGTTCACCCGTCCCATCAATAAAACTATCAATTTGGCACAAGGCTTCAAAGCCTGGGTTATTGTTTAAACTGTTTTCAGACTTTTCTTTAAGTTTTCTTGGGAATACCTCCGGCAATGAGGAGTTCACTAGAATAATGTTATTCATTAACTAATAGATTCATTCAACGCCAAATCTTGAGATTCAATCTTTAATACTTGCAGGTATGTGATACAAATGAATGCTAATCACAGCAATGTCTTTTTTAATACCGGAATCATTAAGAGCTTCCTTACACTGGAAAACTGCCAAAGCCTCTGCACTATCGAAGTCGTTTACTACCCCTCTAGTGGCCTAGAAATGTTCATTGTAAAACAACACAGCTTCGATCCATTTACCCAGCGGGCTACCACTTGTTCTAGAGGTAAAGTCACATTTGGAAGTTTTTCTGTGTAGGTCGTGATGCGAGCAGAACCCTTTAGAAACACTTTCTTTGTGAATGAAATCAGTTTATTTACATTCACAAACGTGGAACGTACTTCTTCAGCAAGGCGATGTACTTCGTGAGCAAAGCACGTCACATGAATCAAATTGGGATAAACTACTCGGAGTCGGAGGGCTTTTCCTGCTTAGGTCGTGTAGAGAGCAGCATCTGAAATAAACAGAAACACCCTTCCATCTGCAGAAGATTCTAGAAATATTTTTCTAATACCCTCATTCACAAATCTAACGACCGTAGAATGATTTACTTTTTCAAGTTCTTTGCAGGCCGCTAAATAGGAAGACGAAGGCTCTTCTTTTAAAGTAACAACAATTAAATTTGCAATGTAACGGCCACAAGTGTCTGTAGTTTCGTCACCTGAAATCCAGATAATGCTGTCCTTGAGTTCATTGCGTATTTATTCCAGAACATTTAACGTAAACTGTCGGTATGGAATTTTTACGCAATGTTGATTCATCTGGTTTATTTTGATGTAAGCAATATTGCTGCAAGAAGCCTTTATGAATAGGGTCTGATGTTTGTTAAAAGGAATATTGCTTGCAATGAATACTTCACGTAGAACAGTGTTGAACCGACTTTTTTGGTGACTTTTGCACAAATCCTTGCTACTGCAACTTGCTGTTGTCAGAAGTTGTCGTGGTTCTTTCTTCTGGTTGGTTGGTTGGTTTGGGGAAGGAGACCAGACAGCGAGGTCATCGGTCTCATCGGATTAGGGAAGGACGGGGAAGGAAGTCGGCCGTGCCCTTTGAAAGGAACCATCCCGGCATTTGCCTGGAGCGATTTAGGGAAATCACGGAAAACCTAAATCAGGATGGCCGGACGCGGGATTGAACCGTCGTCCTCCCGAATGAGAGTCCAGTGTCTAACCACTGCGCCACCTCGCTCGGCGTTCTTTCTTCTGCATTCCTGCGATATGAAGACTTGTCTTGATGTGCTGGCCTATTTGAAACTCTTTTTTTTTGTTTCTGCACAAAACGTTTTTCTCGCAAACTCGACAGTATAAAACAATTCCGTTTTATGTAAATGTTCCAGGATGGTCAGATATACACGAAACGACGCTTCCTTCTTCGGGTGGCATGGCTCACAACACGTTACACACTACACTTCGTAAACACGTTCAGCTGTATACAAGTAAATAGAAAGCTAAACTGAAACAATGGACGTGCGACTAAAAGCTTGCGTAGTTTAATTCAATTGTTACCGAAGCGTACGGTAGGACAGCGGAGTGGATTAACCGGGGGCGCGGGCGCAGGAGCATTGGCTCTGTCTGCCTGTTCCTGTTCCTCTTCTGTAATGATTTCTCTAGGCAGTGGCCTCTCGGTTAGCGAATGTACGCAGTTCTACGTCGCGGTCAATCTGTGAGACATAAAAACCAATTCGAGCTAGAGACCGCCCATCTAAATTTTTAAAATATTGTAAACATAGAGCGAAAATATGCATCGTCACTATTTTTTAGTTAAAATATGCAATAACTGGTGAAAAGGAGCCAAATATGCAAGTGCATATGCAACATGCATATAATCCGGTCTCTAGTCATTATTAATGCTAACCTCAGACTTTTAGCATATGTTGGTGTCACCCATAATGAATTACAGAAAAGTAAAGATGTTCACTTCAGAAAATGACAAAGAAACGTGATTGTCAATTGTGACCTACAGGGTGTTTCAAAAATGACCGGTATATTTGAAACGGCAATAAAAACTAAACGAGCAGCGATAGAAATACACCGTTTGTTGCAATATGCTTGGGACAACAGTACATTTTCAGGCGGACAAACTTTCGAAATTACAGTAGTTACAATTTTCAACAACAGATGGCGCTGCAAGTGATGTGAAAGATATAGAAGACAACGCAGTCTGTGGGTGCGCCATTCTGTACGTCGTCTTTCTGCTGTAAGCGTGTGCTGTTCACAACGTGCAAGTGTGCTGTAGACAACATGGTTTATTCCTTAGAACAGAGGATTTTTCTGGTGTTGGAATTCCACCGCCTAGAACACAGTGTTGTTGCAACAAGACGAAGTTTTCAACGGAGGTTTAATGTAACCAAAGGACCGAAAAGCGATACAATAAAGGATCTGTTTGAAAAATTTCAACGGACTGGGAACGTGACGGATGAACGTGCTGGAAAGGTAGGGCGACCACGTACGGCAACCACAGAGGGCAACGTGCAGCTAGTGCAGCAGGTGATCCAACAGCGGCCTCGGGTTTCCGTTCGCCGTGTTGCAGCTGCGGTCCAAATGACGCCAACGTCCACGTATCGTCTCATGCGCCAGAGTTTACACCTCTATCCATACAAAATTCAAACGCGGCAACCCCTCAGCGCCGCTACCATTGCTGCACGAGAGACATTCGCTAACGATATAGTGCACAGGATTGATGACGGCGATATGCATGTGGGCAGCATTTGGTTTACTGACGAAGCTTATTTTTACCTGGACAGCTTCGTCAATAAACAGAACTGGCGCATATGGGGAACCGAAAAGCCCCATGTTGCAGTCCCATCGTCCCTGCATCCTCAAAAAGTACTGGTCTGGGCCGCCATGTCTTCCAAAGGAATCATTGGCCCATTTTTCAGATCCGAAACGATTACTGCATCACGCTATCTGGACATTCTTCGTGGATTTGTGGCGGTACAAGCTGCCTTAGACGACACTGCGAACACCTCGTGGTTTATGCAAGATGGTGCCCGGCCACATCGCACGGCCGACGTCTTTAATTTCCTGAATGAATATTTCGATGATCGTGTGATTGCTTTGGGCTATCCGAAACATACAGGAGGCGGCGTGGATTGGCCTCCCTATATCCAGACATGAACCCCTGTGACTTCTTTCGCCGGCCGAAGTGGCCGTGCGGTTAAAGGCGCTGCAGCCTGGAACCGCAAGACCGCTACGGTCGCAGGTTCGAATCCTGCCGCGGGCATGGATGTTTGTGATGTCCTTAGGTTAGTTAGGTTTAACTAGTTCTAAGTTCTAGGGGACTAATGACCTCAGCAGTTGAGTCCCATAGTGCTCAGAGCCATTTGAACCATTTTTTTTGACTTCTTTCTGTGGGGACACTTGAAAGACCAGGTGTACCGCCAGAATCCAGAAACAATTGAACAGCTGAAGCAGTACATCTCATCTGCATATGAAGCCTTTCCGCCAGACACGTTGTCAAAGGTTTCGGGTAATTTCATTCAGAGACTACGCCATATTGTTGCTACGCATGGTGGATATGTGGAAAATATCGTACTATAGAGTTTCCCAGACCGCAGCGTCATCTGTTGTTGAAAATTGTAACTACTGTAATTTCGAAAGTTTGTCTGCCTGAAAATGTACCGTTGTCCCAAGCATATTGCAACAAACGGTGTATTTCTATCGCTGCTCGTTTAGTTTTTATTGCCGTTTCAAATATACCGGTCATTTTTGAAACACCCTGTAAGTATGATATTGTCACAAAAGGAATTAGTAAAGTACAAACACATCGGTGTAACAATTTTTAGGGATAGGCATGTGGCAGATTTCAGTTTTTCGGTGAGATACTAGGATAACGTTGTTTGTCACACGGGAGACAGCTTACTAAACACTAGTGCGACCCCTCCTAGATTATCCCTCCAGCGTGGGGGAATCAAACCGTATAAGACTACCAGGGGACTGACGTTGTGCAAAGGACAGCACGAATGGTCGCCGGTCTGTCTGAGCCACGGAAGTGTCACGTAGGTGGTGAGAAACCTGAACTGGCGGATGCTAACTATCTCGCGAAAGCCTAACTCTGCATCTTCATACATACTTTGCTATCTTGTATCACTACTGGTCAGTTCCTTTCCTATTTCACTAGCAAACAGTGAGGCCCCCGGGCCAGACGGCATTGTGGCGGAGGTGCTGCAGTTCCTAGCCCCTCAGCTGGTAACACCACTTACCCACCTGTTCAATGAGTGTCTCAGGCAGGAAAGATTCCCAAAAATCTGGAAAGTCGCTAACGTGGTTATTATTGAGAAACGCCCTGACAAAGACCCAGCTGAAGCTAAATCCTACAGACCCATTAGACGTGTTTGGAAAACTCCTAGAGAAATTGCTAGCTGACAGACTGACAGCACACCGAGAGCTGTGCGGGATGAGCAGCAGGCAGTTCGGCTTCAGGCCTGGTCGATCGGCAACTGATGCAGTCGCCCGGGAGGCTGAGGTCTGCGGCTCAGCCCCGTTGTTGGCATCATGGTGGACATCAGTGGCGCCTTCCACAGCCTGTGGTGGCCTTCGCTCTTCTCCTGCTTGCGGGAGAAAGAGTGTCCAGGGGCGCTATATGGTTGCCTGAGGAGCTATTGTGAGGATCGGCAGGTCTGGCTTCCATACCCTAGCGGTAAAGTTGGAAAAACCATAACGAAGGGATATCCCCAGGGTTCCGTATTAGAAATAGAAACCGGAATAGGAACCTGCAGCGATTAGTAATTTTGGCCTGCCTAGTGTCAGAGGCACGCTCGTCGGGATTATCTCGATGAGCAAGGCATTGCAGTAGGTTTATATCCACACTGCCACATCTGTGATGCTGCAGGCAGTTGAGATTAGCTATAAGTAGGTATTAGTGTGTATATCTTAACACAGAACGTAAGTTTGCCCATTAACCTGTACTGTCTTTAGTTTACAAGTAAAAATGTAATTCGCTGAAAATAATAACATTGTAACACTTAGGACCCACTAATCATTAAGGTGGTGGGTTACTTTTGTATAATTATAATGTACTATGAATAAAGATTTAAAAAAAAAAAAGACAGAGTGAGGGGAAAACGACTGTCTATACGCCACCATATGACTCCTAATTTCTGTTATTTTTGTGGTCCTTAGGCGAAACTTACGTTGCCGGCAGCAGAGATAACTCTGCAGTCAGCTTCAAATGTCGGTTTTCTAAATTTTCGGAATAATGCTTCGCGAAAAGAACGTCGACTTCCATCCAGAATTTGAGTTCACGAAGCATCTCCGTTATGCTTCCGTGTTGAGCGAATCTAGCGATAACAGTTCTAGTAAACCACCTCTGAATTGTTTCGATATCTTCGTTTAATACGACGTGACGGGGATCCCAAACCTTACTTAAAACAGAAACCAGGAAACTAAGTATTAAGTATATTCTGAAACCTCCTTCGTATCGCTCCTGATGCACAGAGGCATTTAATAAGACATTCTTCCTGTGCTCCATAAACGGAACGGGAAGAAACCATAATACGGGTTGTTTCAGAATGAATATACGGGTTTTAAGGTTTCGTAGCATTTATTACATTCAACATAAATAATACATCAAATGAAAGAGCAACTCAGACAGTTTCGTTTGTACAGCTTTGCGCAAAGGGAACAGTGTGGAACGATAAGAGTGACTGAAGAACGTGTTGAAGGAGAGAGTATCTTTCACGCGTAGCCCCAAGAAATCAGTTCGGAGGCTAATCATGAGTTAGCAGTTCCAGTGACGTCTGTGTGGAGACTTTCAAGCAGACGCTTACAACTACTTCCTTATCGTTTGCAGCTGTTAAAAGCTCTAAGGCCTGCAGACCACGACTTACGTGCCAGCCTTGTAAACAAAGTGTTGCTGCGAGACGATGAAGATTTTCTGGATCTAGTCGTCTTCAGTGACTAATCGACATTTCACCAAAGTTGAAATGTGTACACACATAATGTGAACTGAATGTTTTGTGTGCCATATCCCGGCGAAATGTTTACGGCCCTTTCCTTTTCGGTGAAGTGACTGTAACTGATATTTCTTACCTTCTCAACTGGAAGAAGCTGAACAATAGAACTTTATTTGCAAGTAAGATGATGCCCCACCTCACTGGCATAACTCAGTACGCGCCTGGTTAAAGGAAGCTGTACCCGACAACTGGATTGGTCTTTCACAGACGGTCTGACGCCATGCAATTTTTACCTTCGTTGGTTTATAAAGGGGGACTGATGACCTCAGATGTTAAGCCCCATAGTGCTTAGAGCCATTTGAACCATTTGTAAGTCGAATGTAATAAATTCTACAAAGTCTTAAAACCCGTATATTCGTTTTCAAATACCCTGTATATCGTACGAGGGGCGTTCGGTAAGTAATGCAACACATTTTTTTTTTCTGAAAGCAGGTTGGTCTTCTTCAGGAGTCCAATAAACCATGTTATTCCCCACTCTTTCGGCTAAAAAACCCTGCTTTCCAATATAATCTCCGTTTTGTGCGACGGCCTAACGCCACCTTAAAGGGGGGTGGGGGTGGGGGGGAGGTCTGTATGCCCGCGTGGAACCACTTTACTGGTCGACGTCGGAGCCAACGTTTTGGTGTATGAGCACCTCATAATCATCCGTGTACTGCTTCACGTTGAGTGAATCCTTCACTGGGCCAAACTGATGGAACCTAGAAGGCCTGAGATTCGGGCTGCATGTTGGATGAGGAAGAACAGTCTAATGAAGTTTTATAAACTCCTCTCGGGTACGCAGGCCTTGCGTTGTCATGGAGAAGGAGAAGATTTTTGTGGCGACGAACACGCTGAGGTCGTTTCTTCAATTACCTGAGTGTAGCACAATAACTTTCAGAGTTGACCTGCGTACCATGAGGGAGAGTATCAAACAGAATAACGCCTTAAGTCCCACAAGACCGTCGCAATGACTTTACGGGCTGAGAGTGCGACCTTGATCTTTTCCCTCGGAGGAGGGATGGTGTGGGGCCACTCCATGGATTGCCGTTTCCGGTTCGAGGTGACGAACCCACGCGTCATCGCTTGTGACGATGTACAACAAAAAATCTCCACTACCAGCCTCGTAACGCTCAAGCAATTCCGCACAGATGGTCCTTCGTTGCTCTTTATGGTCTTCTGTTAGGCGGCGAAGAACCCAGCGGGCACACGCCTTTGACAACACCAACTGATGGACAGGTGTGTCAACCCTAACAACAGACACATGCAGTTGAGAAGCGAGGTTTTTTTTAACGGTGATCCTTCGATCGCCTCGAATGAGAGTGTCCGCACGTTCCAACACTGCAGGAGTCACAGCTGCGTGCCGCCGGCAGACACGCAGGACATCGGCCGGGTCGTGCGACCTTGTTGTGGTAATAACAGATGCCTCGCCCAACGGCTCACCGTGCTTTTGTGCACTGCTAGGTGTCCGTAGGCGCTTCGCAAGCGTCTTTCAAAATCTTCAATCCTCCGGTTCACCGTCAAAAGAAACCCAGGGACAGCTCTCTGCCTGAAAGACACGTCCGTTACGAACGCCATTTTGAAGGCTCCGTGTAGCACTGCCACCTGTCGGAACTGCCTGAAACTGTGAAACCTTCCCGTCTCCTCTATCTCTCTTTTGTTACGTAACCTTCCCTTCTACAATAACCTATGAAATCTTCCCTTAGGATTTCTATCTCTTGCTTAATAATAACAAATGAAATCTTCTCTTTGAAATTAATTTTCTTTCTCAATAATAATAATAAGTGCAATCTTCGCATACAAATTTAAATGCTGCTTACTAAAAGTGATTTGCTGATTATTTCGACGAAACATAGAACGTGTCGTCGTCATGGCCCTCAGTCGTTACCTGCAATAACCCAAAACTGTCCCTTACCTTTTTTACTGTTACTGGATCGCCATCTGACTGCTACATCGAACTGCGACATGAATATACTTACTCTGTTTTACTGTACTCTATTAGCTGGTGGTGGACTGTCATAATAAGTGGCTGTATTTATTACCAAAGCTGACGTTATTCTTTAATAGCAAAGCTGACGTTATTCTTTAATTAATTTGACTGAAGTTACGTAATTCATAGTTAAACTTTTTCTTGACAACAATAACATTTTGCAAAGTTTTACGTTGATGGTTTTTGGGATGGATTATAATCAGTAATGCAACATTGCTGGCAAAAATTAATTATATTCTAAAAACAATTCTTCAAATATTAACTGTTGGTAATGAAATGATTTTACAAACGTTCAAATGGGGATTACTTTTTACAATAATCTTACAACTAGCATGGCGCAAACATACCTTCAGTAGTGTTGAGTTTCTCAAAAAAAATTAATAATATTAGTTCCTCTTATGATAATAGTTAGCTGATGTCTCTGTACAACCATTTATAATCTCTTGTAAATCATAGCTGGTGGCTGGCAGGCACACCACTCCTCTCAACCTCTCGCTTCAGACCTGCTACCGACTCGCTTCACTTCTCGCTTACTACTGACTTCCTACGAACACTGAAGTGCGGTCTCTCCCACCAACAATGCTTTCTGGTGCAGACAATCCCTGCTAACATCACAAAATGTACCAGTGCGCAGTATTTCCCGCTCTTTTCTTAAAATGTATCCATACGCGGTCTCTCCCGTCCTTTTTAAAATTATATCAATGTGCGGTCTCTCCCACCAACAATACATTGGTGCAGACATTACCTGCTACCACAATTATTTCCAAAATGACAAATATTAATTATTCCTACTTAATCCTATTAATAAAATGTAAACATCTTTCATACGAGGTGCATTCAAGTTCTAAGGCCTCCGATTTTTTTTCTCCGAACTGGAAAGAGATAGAAACACGCGCATTGTTTTAAAATTAGGCCGTCTTCATTGTCAATACATCCCAGAGATGGCAGCACCGTACGGCAGATGGAATTTTACCGCCAGTGGCGAGAATGAGAACTGTTTTAAATACTTAAAATAGCGACGTTTTCCTTACTTGAACAGCATGCAATCATTCGTTTTCTGAATTTGCGTGGTGTGAAACCAATTGAAATTCATCGACAGTTGAAGGAGACATGTGGTGATGGAGTTATGGATGTGTCGAAAGTGCGTTCGTGGGTGCGACAGTTTAATGAAGGCAGAACATCGTGTGACAACAAACCGAAACAACCTCGGGCTCGCACAAGCCGGTCTGACGACATGATCGAGAAAGTGGAGAGAATTGTTTTGGGAGATCGCCGAATGACTGTTGAACAGATCGCCTCCAGAGTTGGCATTTCTGTGGATTCTGTGCACACAATCCTGCATGACGACCTGAAAATGCGAAAAGTGTCATCCAGGTGGGTGCCACGAATGCTGACGGACGACCACATGTCTGCCCACGTGGCATGTTGCCAAGCAATGTTGACGCGCAACGACAACATGAATGGGACTTTCTTTTCGTTGGTTGTGTCAATGGATGAGACGTGGATGCCATTTTTCAATCCAGAAACAAAGCGCCAGTCAGCTCAATTGAAGCACACAGATTCACCGCCACCAAAAACATTTCGGGTAACCGCCAGTGCTGAAAAAATGATGGTGTCCATGTTCTGGGACAGCGATGGCGTAATCCTTACCCATTGCGTTCCAAAGGGCACTACGGTAACAGGTGCATCCTACGCAAATGTTTTGAAGAACAAATTCCTTCTTGCACTGCAACAAAAACGTCCGGGAAGGGCTGCGCGTGTGCTGTTTCACCAAGACAACGCACCCGCACATCGAGCTAAGGTTACGCAACAGTTCCTTCGTGATAACAACTTTGAAGTGATTTCTCATGCTCCCTACTCACCTGACCTGGCTCCTAGTGAATTTTGGCTTTTTCCAACAATGAAAGACACTCTCCGTGGCCGCACATTCACCAGCCGTGCTGCTATAGCCTCAGCGATTTTCCAGTGGTCAAAACAGACTCCTAAAGAAGCCTTCGCCGCTGCCATGGAATAATGGCGTCAGCGTTGTGAAAAATGTGTACGTCTGCAGGGCGATTACGTCGAGAAGTAACGCCAGTTTCATCGATTTCGGGTGAGTAGTTAATTAGAAGAAAAATCGGAGGCCTTAGAACTTGAATGCACCTCGTAAATTGTGGTTTGACAATAGACAATAGAAATACACACGTCTTACAACTGAAGTCGGAATATTTTACCACGTCCCACAACATGTTCCGCATTTTTTCAGCCGAAAGTGGCTAAGAAAAGAATGTGTTGTAGTGCTTATGCAACACCCCTCGTACAATGAGAAGTAGCACACTTGAATGTGGTTTGTAAACTATATAGGTATATGGAAATTTTTGTAGGTTTCCCGAAACCTCTCGTGGAAATGACGGGATGCTCCCTTTCGAAAAGACAGTGCCGATCTTTTCCCCATCCTTCCCCAATCCTAGCAATTGCTCCATCTCTAATGATCTCGCAGTCTACGGGACGTTAGACTCTATCTCCCTTCCTTGCACTGCATTAGAGATAAATCTAAATTTTTGAAGCCAAATAATTCATACTCCTGATAGGCCACTTAGCAGTCGTCTCGCCGGAACGCAGGCCTTCGCATTTCCGTGCACAGTTCACGTTTCAGCTTCGCGATGCCGGCGACGTGAGGAGCAGACGTCGTGTCTGCAGGTTCTCGTTTCAATGTCTGCTGGCGCCACTGCAGACTGCAGACGCAGCTCCCAGTCCGCAGAAAACCGCTCACCGTGCCAGTCGCGCCGTATTGGATACAATGAGAATAAACAGAGCTCTCCTTCGATCAGCAGATTTGTTTCTGACCTTCCTCAAGTCAGATAAGGGCGAAACAGTAGACGGCAAGAACCGCAGCGCGCATCTGCAGCCAATAACTTCTTCTCTCGAGTCTAGCACAGCAAAGTCGAAAATGTGGCAATGCCAATTTACTTGTTTTGAATGGAACTACGTCACGTGAGAGCCGAAGGAACCTGACCGAACTGCTAGATATAGTTGTATTGCAGTTGACATAAAATGCTTCCTGGCGCGTATCATGGAACTTAAAGCGGAAGGTATCTGACGTCCGTTACACAACTGGTCTAATCTCATTCTATCAGCGCTAAAACATCTTTAAAAGCGAAACTTGTCACGAGTGAGCATGGCAGAATAAAGCATTACGAAAATATTTAAGCTTCTAAAAGCTCATTATTAAAGCTAAATAATTTCCATTTAACAATTTATGGTTATGTTTCCAGAATGACACTTCACTCTGCAGCGACTGGGTGCTGATTTGAAACTTCCTGGTAGATTAAAACTCTCTGCCGGATCGAGACTCGAATCTTTCAATTTCGCCTTTCGCGGGCGAGTATTCTTCCATCTATGTAAGCACTACTCACGATGCTCTCCCAACAGCTGCAGGTCAGTCAGTACTGTTTTCTGTGGTACATTTGCTGGCTGCTGAAGCAAAGCTGTGCCCCGGGGGGGAGGGGGGGGTGCGTTGTGAGCCTCCCCGGGGGGCTTGGGGGGGGGGGGGGGGCGGCGTTGTGAGCCGCACTTCTGTAACTTCGCTAGTAAAGCACTTGACCTCGAGAGGCAAAGGTAGCACTTTCGGAGTCCCATCTGGGTATACAAAATGCTTATCTGCTTATCCTTGGAACCTTCCCGTCTTCTCTATATCTCTTTTGCTACGCAACCTTCCCTTTTAAAATTACCTATGAAACCTTCCCTTAGGATTTCTGCCTCTTGCTTAGTAATAACAAATGAAATCTTGCTTTGAAATTAATTCTCTTTCTCAATCTTCGCATACAAATTTAAATGCTGCTTATTAAAAGTTATTTTCTGATTATTTCGACGAAACATAGAATGTGTCGTCGTTGTGGCCCTCAGTCGTTACCTGCAATAACCCAAAACTGTTCCTTACCTTTTTTACTGTTACTGGATCACCATCTGACTGCTACATCGAACTGCGACATGAATATACTTAATCTGTTTTACCATACTCTATTAGCTGCTGGTGGGCTGTCATAAATGGCTGTATTTATTACCAAAGCTGAAGTTATTCTTTAATAGCAAAGCTGACGTTATTCCCGCAAAGCTGACGTAATTCTTTAATTAATTTGACTGAAGTTACGTAATCCATAGTTAAACTTTTTCTTGACAACAATAAAATTTTGCAAAGTTTTACGTCGATTGTTTTTGAGATGGATTATAATCAGTAATGCAATATTGCTGGCAAAAATTAATTATATTCTGAATGACTTGATTTTACAAACGTTCAATTGGGACTTACTTTTTACAATAATCTTACAGCTAGCAATGCGCAAACATACCTTCAGTAGTCTTGAGTTTCTCAAAAAATTAATTCAATAATATTAGTTCCTTTTATGATAATAGTTAGCTGATGTCTCTGTACATCCGTCTTTAATATCTTGTAAATCATAGCTAGTGGCTGGCAGGCACACCGCTCCTCTCAACCTCTCGCTTCAGACCTGCTACCGACTCGCTTCTCATCTCGCTTACTACTGACTTCCTACGAACGCTAAAGTGCGGTCTCACCTGCCAACAATGCTTTCTGGTGCAGACAATCCCTGCTACCGTTACAAAATGTATCAATGCGCGGTCTTTCCCTCTCTTTTCATAAAATGTATCCATACGCTGTCTCTCCCGCCCTTTTTAAAATTATATCAATGTGCGGTCTCTCTTGCCAACAATACTTTGGTGCAGACATTCCCTGCTACCACAATTATTTCCAACTTGACAAATATTAATTATTCCTACTTAATCTTATTAATAAAATATAAACATCTTTCATAAATTGTGGTTTGACAATAGACAATAGAAATATACACGTCTTACATCCTTCCATAAACGAGTAACACGTATTTACTATAGTTTAGACTGCATCGACGAGTTTCTTTATGGTCAACAAGCTGACGAGCACCCCTGTAATTCGTATTTCATGGAATGTGACGCTTGCACTAACCAGAACCCATTTTTCCTCTGTTGAGGCGTTCATTGTAAGCCTTTGTCCCAGTAAACTGCGAAGAGTCCGGTCTCTACTAGACCTCTGCAATCGAATGTCCTCTATGTTTTGGAGTGATCAGAAAGGTTGAGATCTCTCTTGCCAGGTCATTCACAGCTCAAGCTAAGTATGACAACATGATGATCACGAATCACACCTAATCAGTCCACTCATCATAATGACAAAGGGTTACTATGGCAGCTGTTGGTGACACAACTGCCCATCGATGAACCCTTTCGCTGGTGCTTCTGGAGTGTTAGAATTGGCCGTTGATTTTTCGTCTTCAGGGAAGGCCACAGTGTTGTAATTTTAGCGCTCTATGAGAAATGTTTCCCATGTGTCTCTGAAATGTAGGAAGGATAAGGCAGCTGTTGTGGATGGTCCGTGAATTCATTATTTCGGTCCAATCACATAAGAGTTGATAAATGACTGGGTCCAGATCTACAAGATATCAAAGTTTTGCAGGAGAGCCAAGAATACAGGTATATTTAACATGAGGAAACTTTAAACAACCGAAACGCTATCAGTCGATTACTTTGGGATGGATCTTCATAAGCTGTTGGAGAGACCAGATTTGCAATGACTGACGAAGGAATAAGCCCTACTTGTCCCACAACAAGCAGCGCTCACAGCAGGGAGGAGCTGCATATCTCAAATAATCAGTCTGACCCAACATATTAAATACGATCATAAAAAGAACAAGATTAAGCTTGTCCACTAACGAGACATTAATGGAAACATCATCTGTTGCTGCGCTACTGCTTCTAAAATGGTTCAAATGGCTCTGAGCACTATGGGACTTAACTTCTGAGGTCATCAGTCCCCTAGAACTTAGAACTACTTAAACCTAACTAACCTAAGGACATCAGACACATCCATGCCCGAGGCAGGATTCGAACCTGCGACCGTAGCAGTCGCGCGGTTCCGGACTGAAGCGCCTAGAACCGCTCGGTCACCACGGTCGGCGCTAGTGCTTCTCTCTTCTTTTGTTGAAAAATAGGTCGAAAAAAGCAAAATAATTGAAACAATAAGGTATTCTACTTCTTAAAGAGACAAAAATGAAATCCTCGTATAGAACTGTATAAGTCTTTTACTTATAAGTAGTTATCATAATTTAATAGTCACTCAAAAAGAATCTGAATATCTAATTAGAAAATCTGTTTAGTTCTACAAGTAACAATTACTGAAACCTCATTCCAAAACAGCAGTGCAGCCTTTGTTTGTTAAAACATTCTGGAACTTCAGTCTAAAGAAAAAAACATAACCAGGTAATATGTATGGTAAATGTTGTAAGGCGACCTCCTATCTCAAGAAATTACGAGTGTTCACGCAAAGTGACGAACACATTTTATGCTCTGAAATTTACTCCCAGAAAGTTGATGTGACCCAATTATCTGAGTTTTTTTACTAATGATAGGGGATGGCAATCCCACACAAAGCACAACAAAATCAGGGGAAGTTACTCGGAAATAATACAATACCGAATGCTGAATACGTGCATGGAACTGCTGAACACATACAAGCCAACCTGCAAGCATTAAAAATCGCACCTTGCAGATTCCATTTGTGCACGATCAGATGTCTTTGTCGTCTGTTACCTGTAAACGTGTAGCCTGTGTGGCGAGAGAATGGTTCACATTCACGTAGTCTCAGCAGCAGAAATTTCGAAGCCATTGCATCAGCTTCAGGTTACCGGTTTGCTTAAAAATCATTCACAAAACAAAAAACAAATAAATTAACAGGGAACGCATGTACGATGCAACTCTGAATTTAAATCCAGGCAAAACAAGAAGCACACTTACCCATGAAAGTACATAAGAATTCTAACGCAGATACACATGGTTGAAACTGATAATACCAGGAAAGGGTTGAGTTAATGAATCCACGAAATCTCAATGATATTGATAAGCAAAGTATTCAAAGATATGCATTATTACACATTTATTGTGTTACTACCGGCTTCGTTCTTTGACATCTTCAGGTCTCCGAGTTGCGCGTCAGTCATGACGTAAATGGTATGGTTGTTACGACTTCAGTACAACTCGGCAACTGGAAGATGTTTTTGTATCACTTGAAGCGCAATATGTTAGTCATTTTGTGCACTTTTTTGGTTTCAATAAAAAGCACACATCATGTCAAGTATGTGAATCAGTTTCCACCTCTCTACCTACATTATTCCGTTCAAATGTTAGTGCGTTTTTGGGTCACCCTATATTGCACAGCGTTTTAAGAATGAGCAACCACAAGCTTAAACTGACGCATTACTGCAAAATCCAAAGCACTGTGCGTGCAAAGTGGAGAACGACACTCCACAGAGTTGCGTATGTACTTGCACGCCGAGCAGTGTCCGACGTGACGTGGCACTGACTGCACGCTGACTTAACGGCACTTAGTGTCCGCACATATCATGCGGTTTACGGCGCCGTCTCCACATGGACACCGCATGACGTCGGCGCCCTCCATTGGCCAATGACAGCGATGGCCAGATAGGAGTGTTCTCTGTCTGATGTCACTGTTTACCTCGTGGGCGCTGGCCCTGCATTTATCTTAGTGAACCGCAGCTCTGCGTCATTCGCGGATTTGGTTCCCTCTCACTGCGTTTTTGCATTTAATTTCAGCGGATACACTCTGGAGATGTTCTTTTACACAGAAATGCCTGCACTGTATAGCTACGTACGTGGTAACAGACTGAAGCGCTAACACCCAAAGCCCTAGATGTCACTCAGGCTGATAAGAAGGTAGATAGAGCATCAACCAAATCACCGATTTAATTTGTGCGATGTGCTGTCGTCCAACATAACATGCGTGAACGCTAACTGAAAGTATCACCAGAACTACAGAGCACAGGAAAATTGTGTCTGTGAATAACTGCGATGCAGATCCCGCGTGAGTTAGATGAGCGTAGAGTCGTCGTCCCAAAGGTACCTTGTTCAAACCCCACAAATGACAATTTGTTTTAACTGTTTAAGCGTGAAACTTTTATATGGGAGAACATTTTTCTGACACGTTAAAGGACTTTTCGTGGATTATAGGTAGCAATGTTCCTTTGGCAGTCAGCTTTCGCTTCGTTAGTTGAAAGTACCACACACAGAGTACATTTGTACAGATAGTTGTGGCGTTTGTCGGACATGTGCGGCAGAACAAACTCCACTCGCAATGAACCAGCTAGTGCATTTGTAGTTTCACAGACTAAACATAGAGAGTCGGAACAGCAGAATAAAGAAACAACTGTCCCCTATAGCACTTTCACACGTAATACAGTAAAAACAATTGTCATCGAGTAAACAGAAGTGATTTCTGGCGTTCCTCAAGGTAGTGTTATAGGCCCTTTGCTGTGCCTAATCTATATAAACGATTTGGGAGACAATCTGAGCAACCGTCTTCGGTTGTTTGCATATGACGCTGTCGTTTATCGATTAATAAAGTCATCAGAAGATCAAAACAAACTGAAAAACGATTTAGAAAAGATATCTGAATGGTGCGAAAAGTGGCAGTTGACCCTAAACAACGAAAAGTGTAAGATCATTCACATGATTGCTAAAAGGAACTCGTTAAACTTCGGTTACACGATAAATCCGTCTAATCTAAAATCCGTAAATTCAACTAAATACCTCGGTATTACAATGACGAACAAATTAAACTGAAAGTAACACATAGAAAAAGTTGTGGGGAAGGCTAACCAAAGACTGCGTTTTATTGGCAGGGCACTCAGAAAATGTGACTGATGACCCCAGAAGTTAAGTCCCATAGTGCTCAGAGCCACTTTTGAACTTAGAAAATGTAACAGACCTACTAAGGAGACTGCCTACACTACGCTTGTCCGTTCTCTTTTAGAATACTGCTGCGCAGTGTGGGATGCTTACCAGATAGGACTGATGGAGTACATCGATAAATCCAGAATGAGATTTTCACTCTGCAGCGGAGTGTGTGCTCACTCCGCTGCAGAGTGAAAATCTCATTCTGGAAACATCCCCCAGGCTGTGGCTAAGCCATGTCTCCGCAGTATCCTTTCTTTCAGGAGTGCTAGTTCTGCAAGGTTCGCAGGAGAGCTTCTGTAAAGTTTGGAAGGTAAGAGACGAGATACTAGCAGAAGTAAAGCTGTGAGGAGCGGGCGTGAGTCGTGCTTCGGTAGCTCAGATGGTAGGGCACTTGCTAGCGAAAGGCAAAGGTCCCGAGTTCGAGTCTCGGTCGGGCACACAGTTTTAATCTGCCAGGAAGTTTTACATCGATAAAGTTCTAAGAAAGGCAGCACGTTTTGTATTATCCTGAAATATGGGAGAGAGTGTCGGAGAAACGATAGAGGATTTGGGCTGGAAATCATTAAAAGAAAGGCGTTTTCGTTGCGATGGAATCTTCTCACGAAATTCCAATCACCAACTTTCTCCTCCGAATGCGAAAATATTTTGTTGACACCGACCTACATAGGGAGGAACGATCAAAATAAGGGAAATAAGAGCTCGTACGGAAAGGTATAGGTGTTCATTCTTTCCGCACGCGATTCGAGATTGGTATAATAGAGAATTGTGAAGGTGTTTCGATGAACCCTCGGCCAGGCACTTGAATGTGGTTTGCAGAGTATCCATGTAGATGTCATCATTGAACTATGAAGCCAGGACGCTTGGTACGACGATCTAACGTTCTACCAACTTCCCCTCGGAAGCTATGCTTAGTAGTTATAGTTAAGCGTTTCCTGTGCTCCGTAGTTTTGTTGTTACTTTTAACTAACGTTTACGCCGTTCTACAGGACGACAGCACATAGTACGTACTAAATCTGAGTTTTGGTTGACACACTGTCAGCATACGACGTTTGGTACGGATCTGAGTGTCTGACATCTGGAGGTTTGGGTGTAAGAAAAGGCCCACGTCGAAAGATGAGAGGTATTAAAAGAAAAGCTAACTTGGAAACGTTTCTGATTGTATATCTCTTCTCTTTTCTACACTAATTGCTCCTGGTTTTACACATTTTTTATTCCTTGTTATATTTTGAAATATATTTTTTATCATAGAATGCAGTCTTTCACGACCGACGTGCACTTACATGTTAGCCTTCATATTTCTTTTACGGCCATCTGGCCGTGGCCCAAGGCATATTTCTCTGCCTAACGTTTCGTCTTCCAATGATGGAGACATCATTAGAGGCTTTAACGACTGAAAAACCAGTTAAAGTCTCACATAATTTCAGCAAGCCGAAATGTTTGTACGTGCCTATGCAACAGTCCATTCGTGATGTCATCAGATCGCTCGCTGAGATCGATGAGCCGCTCCGACGTATTTCATTTTTTTTTTTTGTACAGGTACTTAGAAAACACGACGTAACTTAAGGGCATAAAGTCTACAGAAAGCCAATTCACACGGATAGTCACCTTCCCAGAAATTCCCATCACGATCCAAAGTAGAAAAGAAGAGTGATCAAAACATTGGTGGACCAGGCTAAGAGAATATTTGAATCACAGTACTTGGAGGAAGAGCCCAGTCGTTTAAGGACTACATTCAGAAGAAAAGGCTTCTATGGCAAACAAGTAAATATGGCACTACACACTAAAAGGTCTAGAGCTGCTGCGCAAAAGGAACCAACCGAGCAGATCGAGGGGATATTGTCCTTTCCATTTGTAAAAACTGTCAGGTGGCATCAGCAGAGGAAACACGGTATTGACACAGTGCTTAAACCAACAAGCAAGGTGCGCAAATATTTTAACAGTGCAAAAGACATACGCCCGGCGCTTGCCACAGCAGCAGGAAATAAAATGCCATGCAGCAGCGCTGAAGTATACACAGGGACTACAAAAGGAAGCATCAGCACCAGCATTCAGGAGCCCAAGGGAAACTGTCGCCTGGTCAGTACGGATAAACAAGCAGTAGCAGATCATGCACTGGGACCGGAACACCACCAGATTCGTTTCGTTGATACTGTGATTTTATAAAAATCCAATCATTACTGTGCTAGGATGAACAGAGAGATCACAGATATTCAAGAGCACCTAACACCTTTAACAGAAAAGAAGAAGGACTGAATTTAGACAAGTACTCATTACAACAAACAGCGATGCACTTCCCCGCTACGAGTCACATAGTGTACGTCGGCGCAACTCCACGACCTTAGGCACCGATCTGATGACGTCACGAACTGACCATTGCGTGGATAAGTATCAGTAGCTCGTCTTGCTGAGCTTGTGTGAGACTGTAACAGCTTTCTGAGTCGTTAAAACCTGTGTGTGTGTGTGTGAGAGAGAGAGAGAGAGAGAGAGAGAGCGAGAGATCACAGAATGGTTAGTTTATGGATGAACGACCATACTTCAATGACGATATCAATGTTAACACACTGCCGACCAAGGATGCGACTGTGTCTAGTTGACACAGTTTTTATTTTTTAATTTTTCTATTTTTCCCTGCATATGTGACTGGTGCTGCTGATATTGTTAATCTCCCGCTCCTAACTGGTGATGAAAAGATCATTTTAATTGTATGCTGAGTTCGAAAGAGAAAATATTTACCTATGCGCTATAGTTCATCAAGAGATGGGGCAAGTTGACTTGCCCCCAGCCGGCCGCAGTGGCCGAGCGGTTCTAGGCGCTTCAGTCAGGAACCGCGCGACCGCTACGGTCGCAGTTTGAATCTTGCCTCGGGCTTGGATTTGTGTGGTGTCCTTAGGTTAGTTAAAGTAGTTCTAAGTTCTAGGGGACTGATGACCTCAGATGTTAAGTCCCGTAGTGCTCAGAGCCATTTGAACCATTTTGAACTTGCCCCCAAAGAGTAAGATATCATTGAATGATGATTAACGTGGTTTGAGAAATAAATGTAAGTTAGTTCAGTCTAAAATGGAATGTTACATAAAAATTCAAAATGAACAAGTTTATGTCACCAGCTTTATTATCACCTAGATAGTAAATCGATCGCACTGGTAGTTGGAACTTTTCCACAATTTTTTGTTGTTATACCAAATCACGGCAGAGGTGCCTGATTATCCCCAAAGCCTATTTTCTTTCGCTATAGTGAAAACAAGTAGTTCGTTAATATCGATTTCCATTATCCTTCCAGGATATAGTCGAGCACTATACTTCATCACCCTGGAAATTATCCACGTGATACTGCTTCGAACTATCTCCTGAAGTTACACTGACTGTGTTCTTATTCGGAGATGGTGTTAGTGGCCATTTCAGGGATCACGAAGGCCAGGGCTCGCATTCCTCTGCAGCGTCTATGGCTGTTCGGAATTGGAGGCGGTCCTCGGAGTCAGTACAGCGTATTAAGTCTAATATGTCATCTACAGATTCTGTCGTTTCAGTAAGCTTTCCCTGTGAACTTTTGCTCTTCCTCTTATTTTGACTTGCTGCTCTTATGTCCTTTTTGTCAAAAATAAGCCTAGTAAATAGCACTTTCTTAGAGTAAATATATAGCTAGGACATGAGTGGAAAGGACTATAACGTGAATGCGTCCGAAAAAATGCTTCGCTCTGACTTCCTTTCGTAGTAGTTTCTCGTGGCAAACTGACAAATAAAATAACCAAAGCTAGTTAAAACACATCAACGGATATTTATGTACTAAAAATACGACGGAGGGTTAAGTTGGAATATGTTACATGCTCTGCACCAAAATGCTGCTAAGATTAAGATGCCAACTTCCACCAGTAGAACTTCTTTTTAGACGCGATAGCTTGACACAAAAGTTTTTTGAGGCAATCGGCACTTCAATACGAATGTTATTGACAGCTCTGCCGTTTGTAGCGTCTCAACACATTCAAGAGCTTCAAGGAACAACAAAAACTTTTTTTGAAAGAAAATTTTTCGGGGTTGGAAATCAAGAAGCTCGTAGCCCTTCTTCGCTAGCATTCGCATCACATTGAATCTACGCGATACAGCGCCATTAGTGTGACCAATGCCTATGTTCGACGTCAATGTGCAATAACCACTGACAGAGAACAGGTGGCAGTAGTAGCGGTGAAGGGTTTTTAAAGCTTTTGTAGAGGAACGGGGGGGGGGGGGGGGGGGGTGGCGGATAACAGTGCAACCGTTGTCGTAATCCGGAAACGAGGCGGTTTATCTGACGTCAAGAGGGGCCTGATCACTGGCTTTCGGGCCAAATATGGAAGCATTTCCGAAACGGCTAAGTCTGTAAATTTTTCGCCTGCTGTCATGGTTACAGTGTAGCACTCCGTCTTCAGGCCGCAAGTGGCCCATCGAGACCATCCGACCGCCGTGTCATCCTCAGTTGAGGATGCGGATAGGAGGGGCGTGTGGTCAGCACACCGCTGTCCCGGTCGTTATGATGGTTTTCTTTTATCGGAGCCCCTAATATTCGGTCGAGTAACTCCTCAACTGGCATCACGAGGCTGAGTGCACCCCGAAAAATGGCCACAGCGCATGGCGGCTGGATGGTCACCCATCCACGGCCAACAGCGCTCAACTTCGGTGATCTGACTGGAACCGGTGTATCCACTGCGGCAAGGCCGATGCATGGTTACAGTGTACTGTGCATGAAAAATTTGGAAATTTGTGGTAAGTTCCTATGGGACCAAACTGCTGAGGTCATCAGTCCCTAGGCTTAACACTACTTAATGTAACTTAAACTAACTTACGCTAAGGACAACACACACACACACCAATCTCCGAGTTAGAGCTTGAATCTCCGACGGAGAGAGCCGCGCCAACCGTGGCAAAGCACCGCAGACCGCGCGGCTACCCCGCGCAGCTATACCATGCATGACAAAATGGCGCTATCCAGGGCCGGCGGCGAGGCAGCTGTGGTGAACCACCGGCCATAGATGACACGGATGAACGACGGCTGCTGAAATGTATGCACGTCCAAATAGACCTGCAACTGTTGTGCAACCGACCGCCCAGGTGAACCAAGGGGCCAACAACAGTGTCTTCTCAACGATCGTTCAGTGAACGTTGCTGCGCCTGGTTTATGCACCTGTACTGACTGCTTTTCATAGGCGACGAAGGCTGGAATTTGTAAGCCAGTATCGGATCCGGATGCACACTGATAGTGACATATTGTTTTCCAGATGAATCACGTTTTATGCCCTGGAAGCAAACACTCTGCAACAGTCGTCGGAAGTGTCCAGCCCGGAGGAGGGAGCGTTATGCTTTTGGGAATGAATTCGTGGCATATGCTGGGTGATCTCGTCATTGTGGAAGGCATAACGGATCAACAACAAGTATGCATACATCCTGAGAGATAATGTCCACCCATACATGCAGTTTATTTTTCCACGGCACGATGGTATCTACCAGCAGGACAATGCCACATGTCACTCAGCCCGCAGTTTATGTGCGTCGTTCGAAGAGCACTAGGATGAGTTCACCGTACTCTCCTGGCCACCAAACTCCTCAGAATTGAACCCAGTCGAGAATCTGTAGGACTACCTCGATTGGGCTGTTCGCGGCATGGATCCTCAGCGGAGAAATCTAGCACAGACACGGCAATGGAGTCGGCGTGGCTCCATAATCCTGTCGGTACCTTCCAGAACCACCTTGACTTCCTGCACGTCTCTCAGCAGCCCAAGTTGCAAAATATTGTCATTCATGCATTTGACAGGTGGTCACATTAACGGAATTTCACGGCAAACAATGAAAGATGCAGTGTCTTTAAATTGTTTGACTGTGGTGATAGCAGTGCAAGAAAATAAATGTATGCTAACTTACCCCTGATACCAACTAGCCCTGCTCTCACCTACTTTCAGTAGTGGACGAAGAAAATGGCAATAACCGTGATAAAATGTAACTACAGTCGCATTGCGGCCATTGCAAGATTTGTACAAGACATTTCGTGGTTCTAGATAGTTCTTGGGGTTAATCTACGGCAATTACTGTTGGGGATGAATAACTAGTAGCACCTTGGATTGAGTTTTGAGGCACTTGCTGCATTAGGTGAAGAGCCGGTAGGCTTATCGAAATACTTCGTTCACGTGCTGATCTGCATTCCTTGGATTGTAACGTCCACAGTACGAAGAGAAGTTGAACTATGCATTTGGATGCTTATTCGTTACTAAACTTGCATTTTAAACTATCAGTACGACATATACAGATATACAATAGAAATGTATTATCTCCATAGGGCATTGTTATTATGACACTGAGAGACAGCAGTTTAGCGAGACAAAGCTACTTCTCCCTTCTTCGTCGTCTGGGCAGCCTGTTGTAGCAAGCAGTTTTAGAGACATTTTGTCCAGTATTGTGTACTGTTTATTTAAACTGGGGACCTAGAAATGACGGAGAGGCTTCGCCCCGCCGTAGCTCTCAGTGGTTCACAACCCCACAACAGTCCACAGCAGTCCACCCACCCCGTCGCCGCCCCACAACGAACCCAGCGTTATTGTGCGGTTCAGCCCCCAGTGGACTCCCCCCCCCCCCCCGCCGGAACGTCTCATACGATCATACGAGTGTAACCCCAAATGTTAGCGTGGTAGAGTAATTATGGTGTACGCGTACGAGGAGACAGTTGGTTGGTTGGTTGGTTTGGGGAAGGAGACCAGACAGCGAGGTCATCGGTCTCATCGGATTAGGGAAGGATGGGGAAGGAAGTCGGCCGTGCCCTTTGAAAGGAACCATCCCGGCATTTGCCTGGAGCGATTTAGGGAAATCACGGCAAACCTAAATCAGGATGGCCGGACGCGGGATTGAACCGTCGTCCTCCCGAATGCGAGTCCAGTGTCTAACCACTGCGCCACCTCGCTCGGTGTGAGGAGATAGTGTTTGTGCAGCAATCGCCAACATAGTGTAACTGAGGCGGAATAAGGAGAACCAGCCCGCATTCGCCAAGGTAGACGGAAAACCGCTTTAAAAACCACCCACAGGCTGGCCGGCACACCGGACCTCGACACTAATTCGCCGGGCAGTTTCGTGCCGGGGCTGGCACGCCTTCCCTTTCGGGAAGCAGCGCGTTAGACCTCGCGGCTAGCCGGGCTCGCTCTTGTCTAATATGAATACGAAGGCGTTTGAGCAGCAAACATCGGTGTTATGGTAATCGCAGCCAGCCACAAGCAATGCAATCGCTTCCATATGCAGATTTCAAATGCAGAAGAACGTATCCTTATTCACTCTTTTCCGTAAGTCAGAACACGTGGTGATCTGGATCCGTCTCCGTATTAGGCATCTGTAAACTCGCGTGACCTACAAGTAGTCTGTTGCATTCGTGTTCAAGTTTACAGGAGTCAGTGAAATTTCTTTTGTGAATCTAAGATGTGGTTCGGAATGAATGTTAGTTATCTTTATTCAGTGTTTACCCATCACCTTCTTTGGGAAACTATCTAAGTAATCTACTCGTAAATTATCTTGTTCATTAACAATTAATAAAAACCACAAAAGCTTTGTTATTAGACATTTATTGGGTTACGACCGGTTTCGATCTTTGAACATCTTCGGGTTGCCGAGTTGTGCTTTTGTATCACATTAGTGTAACAACTGATTTTTAGCAAATTGTTAACAATATCTGTAGTCGAAGGACAACGTTGTAAACAGCACTGTACAGTATGTCAGTAGGTGCCGTGAGAAACTGCCTGCGGATGTTGTCTCTTAATATTTCTAATGAGGTCGGACGATCGTGGTAGCCTTGCGACTTCAGGTTACCCCACAATCCATAGTAATACGGATTGAGATCTGGGCCAAGAATAATGGAAGTGCGGCTCCACCCAACCTCACAGACGATGAGCGCAAGATATCTTTCAGATGTGAAGCAATATTGGGTGGAGCGCCATCCCGCATAAAAGTCGTACCTTCCAGCAGTTGTTATCAGCCAGGCTAGGGACGATGTGATTCTGTAACAGACCGCGTACCTCGCACCCGTCACTATTCACATGCGCCACACCGACATGTTGCTGTCCAGCGCCATCTGTTGGCTTGTTGTTGCACTCGTTTTCGGTTTCAGTAAAAGCCCATGTCATTTCACACATGTGCGTCAATTTTTATTCCGCGAATCAGTGCATTTTCAAATGTTAACAGACTGGCGGGTGTCCCCGAACATTAAGATATTGCGGTGTACAGCATATTTCTGTACACAACCGGTTCTAGGAGCAAACACTCGTCCTCGAAGAGAAAAAGGTTTTTTGAAGATCTTCTTTCATCCGATGGTGGTCTGTGGACCGAAACTGGTTCTTCAATACGTAAATTCTGTCAGCAGCTCTTGGCGATGGATCATGACGTCCTTTCTTTGCATGGTTTGCCAGCTGAGAGCTTGGAGAACATCTAGCGTCGATACAGATGCGAGACGGCATAGTGACCTGGTACAACAAATGTGGTCAAACTTCAAAGATAGAAGAAGGAAATACGGGCATGGTTGTAAAAAATAAGTGCTAAAACGCTTTACAGTGCGGTGAAAAAGGTCATGTGATAGCTATATGTACATATATAGATGGCGGTAATCTCCCGTACACAGCTGTCATTTCTAGGCAGGTGATTTATGTGACGGGATTATGGCCGCATGACGGGAGTTAATGGACTCCGTACGCGGAATGGCGTTGGAACTAGACGCAAAAGACATTCCATACCGGAAATCGTAGGGGTTTCAATACTCCGAGGTCCACAGTGTCAAGAATGTGGCGAGAATACCAAATTTCAGATATTACCTCTCACCACGGGCAGGCTGCCCGCTGTGGTAGAGCGGTTCTAGGCGATTCAGTCCGGAACCGCGCTGCCGCTACGGTCGCAGGTTCGAATCCTGCCTCGGGCATGGATGTGTGTGATGTCCTTAGGTTAGTTAGGTTTAATTAGTTCTAAGTTCTAGGGGACTCATGACCTCAGATGTTAAGTCCCATAGTGCTTAGAGCCATTTGAACCATTTGAACCACGGGCAAAGCAGTGGCCGACGGCTCTCACTTTACGACCGAAAGGAGCGGCGTTTGCGTAAAATTCTCAGTGCTAGCAGATAAGCAACACAGCACGAAGTAACCGTAGAAATCAATGTGAGACGTACAACGAAAGTATCCATTCGGACAGTACGGTGAAATTTGGCGGACGACCGAAGCGAGGGCTTCTACTAATAGCACGACATCGCGTACAATGCCGTTCTTGGGCTTGTGGCTATATGGGTTGGACCACCCTGGTCAGATGAGTCGCAGTTTCAGTTGGTAAGAGCTGATGGTAGGGTTCGAGTGTGGCGCACATCCCACGAAGCCATGGATCCAAGTTATCAACAAAGGAACTCTGCAAGCTGATGGCGGTTCCATAGTGGTGTCGGCTGTGTTTACAATGGAACGGTCAGGTTCCTCTGGTCCAAATGAACTTCGGCTACTTGGAGACCACCTGCACCCTGTCATGGACTTCACATTGCCAAGCAACGATGGAATTTTTATGGATGACATTGCGCCTTTTCACCGGGCCACAGTTGTTCTTCCTTGGTTTGAAGAACTTCTGGACAGTTCGAGGGAGTGATTTGGCCACCCAGATCACCCGACCTGAATCCCATCCCTCATTTATGGAACATAATCGAGAGGACAGTTTGTACACGAAATCCAGCACTGGCAACACTTTCGCAGTTGTGGACGGATATAGAGGCAGCATGGCTCAATATTTCTGCAGGGGACTTCCAACGACTTGAATCCGTGCCATGTCGAGCTGCTGCACTTCGCCACGCAAAAGGAGTTCCGACATGGTATTAGGAAATATCCCACAACATTCGTCGCCTGAAGAAGAGAAATTTGTTAACATCGAGTATAGATTTAAGTGTCAGGAAGTCGTTTCTGAAAGTATTTGTATGGAGTGTAGCCAAGTATGGAAGTGAAACATGGACGATAACCAGTTTGGACAAGAAGAGAATAGAAGCTTTCGAAATGTGGTGCTACAGAAGAATGCTGAAGATAAGGTGGGTAGATCACGTAACTAATGAGGAGGTATTGAATAGGTGCATGGGGGCTTAATTTAAATAAAATGAAAATAATTTTTAAATTTTTTCAGTAGCTGTCTGTCCGATTACGAAGTCTCGTAAACGGTTGGCCCTGACTAGTATTATTACGCAATCTGACTGCATGAAACAACAACAAAGACTGAAATGGAAATTTTCATTAACACAATTAATTAATTAAGTCCCCAGCAACTATAAAACCTACGAAACCAAAGCACAAGTATAACTGTTCTGTGTTTCGAAGTATGACTCAACGTACGCATCTGGCACGGTTCTTCTTCAACAACACAACAAATTTTAAATATCGTTTATACTGAATTAATTAAAGAAAATAGAAATACCATAATTACTCAAGAAAACCAGAATTACACTCTAATACAAGAACACAAGCCAGATGCTTTGTTGACTGAACCTGTAATGACGCATTATTCAGGACATTGAAATAATGAGAAAGAAAAGAAAAGTAGTTTGTTACCTTAATTTATATTGATGAAAAGCACTCTAGACATTACAATCTCTCCACACCGACTCGCTACTATCACATCTCAACAAGAACTTTTCAGTATCACATCTCAGCAAGCACTGCCTACTAGCTCATCTCAACAAACACTCCTCACTACGACATCTCAGCACTGACTACCACGAGTTCTCCCAAAGCACTGCCCACTACGAGTTCTCAATAATCACTGCCAGTGGAGGCGGCGGAACAATAATCTCTAGCGCGATCTCTGGCGCTGTGGCTCAGTGTAGCCACCTTTCATAGGATTGGGGAGAAGAGAAGTTTGTGGCACAACTTGACTAGAAGAAGGGATCGGTTGGTAGGACATGTTTTGAGGCATCAAGGGATCACAAATTAAGCATTGGAGAGCAGCGTGGAGGGTAAAAATCGTAGAGGGAGACCAAGAGATGAATACACTAAGCAGATTCAGAAGGATGTAGGTTGCAGTAGGTACTGGGAGATGAAGAAGCTTGCACAGGATAGAGTAGCATGGAGAGCTGCATCAAACCAGTCTCAGGACTGAAGACCACAACAACAACAACATTCGTCGCCTCAGTGTACTTCCGTGTTCAAAATGGTTCAAATGGCTCTGAGCACTACGGGACTCAACTGCTGAGGTCATTAGTCCCCTAGAACTTAGAACTAGTTAAACCTAACTAACCTAAGGACATCACAAATATCCATGCCCGAGGCAGGATTCGAACCTGCGACCGTAGCGGTCTTGCGGTTCCAGACTGCAGCGCCTTTAACCGCACGGCCACTTCGGCCGGCGCACTTCCGTGTTAAAAGTCATTTTCTACAAGTCTTGATAGTATGTTGTCCATGTGAAACACAAACAAACAGAACGTACCGGCACGCAATAATATACTCTTTCTTACAATAAATGTTAAAAATAGCCTCTGTTAGCATTGATACACAGGATTTAAACTACAACTGTTTACAAGGCACCACAGTGATTTAGGAGAAATACAGACTAACAATTTGACATGGGACACTTGCGGTTTATGAAACCGGGAAACAACATCAAACAATCCTACAAAAATCACCTAAGCTATAGCGCATGCGCGCCGCGTGGGACTATGTCCTCTCGCTCCGTACACCACTGTCTTCTTCACCTGTTATCCTAACATTACTGATTTAATCTTTCTCGTGAGCGTAATGAGACAAGCCGGGTTGCTGACGCAACTACTTAGATCCGAAGATGATGCAGAGTGATAGAACCAAGGCTTGTAATTAGAAATGTGCAACTGAGACTGAAGAATGAATGAGAATTATTTTAAATATCAGTACAACCGATTCTCTCGAGACAAATATGTCGGTTACAGTGAAAGAAAAAAGACTTTTTCAAATGTTACGCAAAAACTAATTACGTTTAGAATTCGATCTAAACTTAATCTTTACGAGCTCAGTAGTTTCGTGACAAGAAGGCCAGACAAATAAAAGGATTTAACTGTTAGTTTTATGCTGTTAAAAATCTCAATATTTCGGGGGAAATTTTGTATATACATAAATTTTAAAAGACGTCGTTTTTCTAAAATCCTCCGACAAGTAGGCTTTTAAAATCTTAGGAAAAATGCCCGTATGGGCGTTATTACCCCAAATAATGAAAAGTGTGAAGTCATCCCCATGATGCTAAAAGTAATCCGTTAAGCTTCAATTACACGATAAATCAGTTCAATCTAAAGGCCGTAAATTCTGCTAAATAGCGAGGAATTAGA
Source organism: Schistocerca nitens (assembly GCF_023898315.1). NCBI lineage: Eukaryota > Metazoa > Arthropoda > Insecta > Orthoptera > Acrididae > Schistocerca > Schistocerca nitens. The sequence continues at coordinate 229,166,516 of NC_064614.1, read as the reverse complement.
ATTACGAACAACTTAAATTGGAAAGAATACATAGAAATTATTGTGAGGATGGCAAACCAAAGACTGCAATTTATAGGCAGAACACTTAGAAAATATAATAGATTTACTAAAGAGACTGCCTACACTACGCTTGTCCGTCCTCTTTTGGAGTACTGCTGCGCGGTCTGGGATCCTTACGAGACGGGATTAACGGAGTATGTCGAGAAAGTTGAAAGAAAAGCAGCACGTTTTGTATTATCACAAAATAGAGAAGAGAGTGTCACTGACATGATACGTTACTTAGTGTGTACATAATTGAAACGAAGATGTTTTTCGTTGCGGTGGAATCTTCTCACGAAATTTGAATCACCAATTTTCTACTGCGAATGCGGTAATATTTTGCTGACGCCGACCTACATGGGGGGGGGGGGGAAATGATCATCATAATAAAATAAGAGAAATCAGATCTCGCACGGAAAGATACAGATGATCGTTTCTTCCACGCGCTGTTCGAGATTGGAATATTAGAGAATTATTGTGAACGTTTTTCAGTGAACCCTCTGCCAGGCACTTAAGTGATTTGCAGAGTATCCATGTAGATGTAGCTGTAGATGTGCTGAAGCAGAATCTTTTGCAGTACCACTCGAAAACAGTCAAAGGCCGAAATAGCAATTGTGAAATAAATAATTTGTACAGTCAACAGCGAATATAACGTTCTTTAAATAAGTTCTACATGACTGTGAACCCCGATCATGAGAAGGTCATCATTCAGCTTTAAAATTTGTAAGTGCAAGGGCCGGCATTTCACTCAGCAAGCACTGTAGCTTTTGTAGGTCAGTTTGAGGCTTGATAGACCACAACTGTCTACATCAATCTCGGCTTCACCTACACCACCGTGGTACTTCGTAAACAGTTTTCGTTTACAGCCTGTATCGATCGCGGCTCCCCCCCCCCCCCCTCCCTGTCGGAGGTTCGACTCCTCCCTCTGGCATGGGTGTGTGTGTTATCCTTAGTGTAAGTTAGTTTGAGATAGATTAAGAAGCGTGTAAGCCTAGGGACCGATGACCTGAGATGTTTGGTCCCATAGGAACTTACCACAAATTTCCGTTTCCTGTATACATCAACTAGAAAAATAGGTCCAGTCCCTTCGGTCTCGATCAAGATTTTCGGGAGTTTCCTTTGGACATCGAGGGAATGAGAGAACTGGAATTCCCCTCCCAGTCAAATGGTATATTTGGTTGAAAAACAACGTCTTGATCTACAACAGCTCGCCCGTCTCTCATGAGCAGGGAATTAAATATGTGTAAAAAAGAGAAAAGGTCTCCCACAACAAGGACATGAAGGCCGTTTGCATGTTCTAGCGTGGTTTGATACATAAGGGCTTCAATTGCCTTCGTAATCTCTTCGTCCTTTTTGTCTGATTTGCTTTGTGATCACACAGTGTGTATTTGACTATGTTCAATAAAGTGATTCTTGGTACATTCAAAAGTAGTTCACGTGCTTACATGTGGGTAACGGCAGCACCTACATGGTAGGACGGTAATTCACTAATCCGGCTGCTACTACTGCATGGCGAATGGCGTGGGATGACACGGATTGTTGCAGGGAAACCATTGATTGTTCTCGGATGGCAGACGCAGATGTGAAGCGCGGCTACGACCTGCTTGGTGCACAGCGCCTCCCCCCCGCCCCCCCCCCCCCCCACGCTCCCGCCGCCCCCGTCGTTGGCGTCAGACGCGATAGGACGGAGCCTTGATGACGAGAATGACAGCTCTCATGTTCGCATGCAGTCCAACTACTGCCACACGCGGATGCCTCACAAATCTGGATATTGTAAAATTCGACCGGTCGGTGAAATGGAAACCCAAAGCGAGCCCCTTTAAAAACCTAGCTCACACGAGTGCGCAGTACTTCGTGTCATCCCTACGCTGCTCAGGCCTCTTTTATACCCTATCAGGTCAGGTAACAACATTAAATACCAGCAACACTAATACACTGTCGCTCCATTACCTTTCAGGGTTGATACCGACTTTCACATTTCTGAACAGTATCACTTCAGTGTCGGTGCTCCTATAAATTCAAACTGAGATAAGGACGATCAGTTGAGTGATATATCTGACAGTCTTACTGATATTTCAATACTAAATTACCATTCGGAATTGTATTTAATATTTAAATCATTTACCACATTAGCTTGATACATAGTAAGAGTTTGAGACAGAAAAGCGTTCATCACATATTTTCTTTGTCACCCTATATTTTCCTTGTTCCGTCCCTCCGGTTGTCTGCTTGGAAGCGTGTTTGTCATCTGCTAGAATTTCTATATATCTTTGGACTTGGGGTAAGTTTCGCTGAAAGTAAGGACAGCTATTCAACGTTTGTGTGTAGCAGAAGGGGAACTCTTCTGGGCCAGAGAGACACAGGCGAGCGACGGTCCGTCGCTTTTGTTAAGATGGCAAGGGTAGAATGTGATCACTGTCTGTGCGTCGGCTTCCGGTCTGCGGTAGGGACTGTGGGTATGTAGCGAGCAGCCTCATTTCTCTAGGAATAGTCGAACAGGTAACATCTAGTGCTAGCCCTTATTGTTGTAAGTTCGTGAATGCGCAATTTGCAGCTTAACTGAATCCTTAATTCATTTCTTAGTAGGTTTCACCTGTTACAGAATAAGTCGGGATACCTTGCGTAGGCAGGAATTGAGAATAATTTCGCGATTTTTGGAATTTGTAACAGTTTTTCCTTTGTGCTCTATAACTTTGTGATTGTGGGGCATTAGGCCACGTGGACCTATGAGTGTGACTAGATACCTGAATAAATTGTGTAACTGATCTGAGCAGTGCGTATGGTTTAAAAATTCGGTAGTCATATTAAGAAAAAGGCCACTGGGTTTTGGGCAGATTTGAGTGAGATTTCTTTGTGCATGGTTGGGAGTTCTTACCATGTGTTTTGTTCGTAAGATTACGCTCTAGTATTCTTTGCTAACAACTGAACCAGTTTCCTTGGTTAAGTAATTTCTCAAGTTCTGTTGTTTTATTTTGTGATCTTTCTCGTCTTGAATTTTTGTTATATTTTATCGGTAGCAAAATCCTAATCAACAGAAATGGTTTTCTCCGTGCTAGTAAAATCAGTCATGTTCATTTATTCTGACGACTGTGAGAGCCTATCTAACATCACCTTAAAAGTACAGTCGAGATGATGAAAAATGATTTCTTACCTGTATCACTATAATAGTCGCATAAGAAATCAGTTATACGATTACTCTTATATATCTTATATTGACAGACACCACCACTATAAATAATCAGTTGCTATTCACTGTCGCCAACAGTTGAGAAAAAAAAAACTGCGTACGCTTACCGCCTCCGCAGTTAACCCCCACCGCAACCCCAAAAACTTATGATCTCCGCAAGTGCATTTGCATCCTACCCCGCCACACAGACAGACAAATCAATTCAGTTACAGCCGGCCGGAGTGTCCATGCGGTTCTAGGCGCTACAGTTTGGAGCCGAGCGACCGCTACGGTCGCGGGTTCGAATCCTGCCTCGGGCATGGATGTGTGTGATGTCCTTAGGTTAGTTAGGTTTAATTAGTTCTAAGTTCTAGGCGACTGATGACCTCAGAAGTTAAGTCGCATAGTGCTCAGAGCCATTTTTGAATTCAGTTACAGTCTGAAGGAAACCAGAATATATAATCGATAATGACTAGCAGCTAATGTAGCTAAAGCCACGTCAAAAGTATTTCACCGTTGGCCGCTAATCTTTTTGAATCTGAAAATTGGAAATGGCAGCGGTTTCTAAATGCTTCCAGTAGCGTTGTACTATATTAATAGGATCTTTTTCTTGTTTTGTCAACCAATAACAAAATTTACTAAAATACTGCGAAAAGAAAGATTTTGTCTGACTCTGAACTTTATTGCGTCACAGCAAAACAATGCGTAAGGTCGCAGACGTACAATGTACGTACCAGACCTCTATTGTAACGTGGTAGCTTTCGTAAGAGTTCTAAGTTTAGCTCTGTAAGCTCCCAGGCAAACTGCCTCATGGGCAGCAAGCAATCGTCTTATAAACTTTTTCTTTTAATAACATAGTTAAGCCCCTGGTCACATAGGACCAGAACTACGAAACAAAAACTATGCTTCATTTCCTCAGGCCCTTCATCTTCCTCCACAATAACTAATACGAGTTGGTCCCTTCCCCATATTAGACTCGGGGCGCGCCCGTGTAGAGATGTGTAAATGACACCATCAACAACAAGATTTTCCTTTATTGCAGTGGTGACGCAACTTCTACTTTCAGCTAACAAATCTGCTAACTTCTCAACCACCCCATTCAAGTACAGGCCATATGAGTGTATAAGTATTGTAAATATACCTACAGCAGTCGCTGGGAGAGCACGGCCGTGCGGTTCTAGGCGCTACCGTCTGGAACCGAGCGACCGCTACGGTCGCGGGTTCGAATCCTGCCTCGGGCATGGATGTGTGTGATGTCCTTAGGTTAGTTAGGTTTAATTAGTTCTAAGTTCTAGGCGACTGATGACCTCAGAAGTTAAGTCGCATAGTGCTCAGAGCCATTTTTTTGGGAGAGCACTGGCATTAGAGCTTCCATCTGTGTTGAGACTCCTCTCAGCGGTCTTCATTTTCTGTACAGCGAGGTTAACGAGGAACTAAACATGGCTCTCCATATGTGCACAAAATGTTCTTCTGCAGATACTGTACTTGATACTGTTTTCCTAAGATCAGCTTGACAGTATTTTTTATGTTCACAGGGAAGCAATTGTAAGCTGCCCCAGGTAACACCATCCTACCCGTCTTTGCTAAGACCCCTTAAATTTTCTTTTGGTGCTAGTTTCACAAAACTGACAGCTGCCGTTACTGGTGGCCTGCATTACGTCAACAATTGCCATCCAGTAGCAAAGTGTGACTATCTTACTATCTGGTGCTAGTTCTTGACTGTGGAATAGGCTATGTACAGTGCTTTTGCATTAGCTGCCAGAGGGGCTCGTAATGTTCAGGCCGCTTGTGAAATATTTAAAAAATAGAAATTAAGCGTGTCACAGTGTGAGTGGCGAATCTATTCGACGAAAACGGCAAGAACAACACGAAGAGTATTCTCAGAAGAAGAGCGAGCAAGGGTGCATCAGAGAATCAAGAATTACAGGTCTAGAACAGAAAAACATTGAAGAGGCGGAGAAAATAGAGTAATCGTAGTCCACAGGCGGCTGGAACAATCCAGTGAATAAACTGCGCTGTTACAATCTCGACGGTATAATGAAACTAAAATGGGAATCACTTATCATTCTGTATCTTCATGCAGGAATCCATTTTGGTGTTCAACGAGATCTTAGTCACGTTTTAGCAGTAGTTACCGTCTCTAGTAAGTAGTAAGGTACACACACACTCTTCGCTCTACTATCGCTTCAGTTCCGCTTATAAGCCACGAACTGTTCGGCAGAAATGCATTAATGGCAGTAAATCCCGATATAAACGACGGAAGGGTGAGGGAACGAGCGATAAGACATCATTACAACGTTCTATAGCTGGCTCGGTAACCAACCAATAGACAATCCGATTCTTCAGCACGTACATGGTTCTTGGACAGATTGTGCGCCATGCAGTAGCAGGCTCTGTGCTCATTCGTGCTCTTTCGCTGTTTATTTCTGATGTAATACACCCTTTAACGGTGCAGATTTCATCTGCGAGGTATTCAGCGAGTGGACGGCGGTCTCCCATTCTGGCCGTAACTCGTGAGTCCACTATCGGAGGTGCTACTGCTGCTTTGGTGGGTCAAGTTACAGTTTCCGGGAGCGCTGACCTCTGTCTATCGCGGCATGCAATCCTGCTCTGGATGCACGCTCGCTACACTCTGCACTTGGGAAACGCCAGCCAACACTCAGTGTCCATACTCCAGATGCCACCGCTGACCTCTGCTACTAAATATTCGCCGCCTGAGCGCTGACACGGAGTGAATCATATAATATCCTAACACGGGAAACTCCCCGTTACACTCCCCCCCCCACCCCCCACCCCCCTAGTAAAATAGCCCAGTGGATAGCCCGTCAAATCTGAACCCATATCAAGCATGAAAACAAGAAGAACGTTTACTCAACTGTGAAAATGAAGCCAAATAGAAACAGTGAACGGTCCAAGCTTAAGATGTGCACAACGAGCCCGTTTCAAAAACTACGGTGTCGTGATCCTGTGGTCACGCTGTTGAACTGCGAAGCGGATAATGCGTGTTCAAATCTCCCTCGTAGCCAAACTTCTCTTTTTTTCACAAATTTGTGAACTGTCCGTCCCGAAACTGACGTGTTTCTTCTCCATCTGAAGTCTTGGCAACTGTCATACTATGTATTCGGTATAGAACACGAGGTCATGTGGTAATAATATACACTAAGTACAAAAAGTATCCAGACACCCCCAAGGTGCATAGAGCTGCCACCTACTGCCCGGTACTCCATATCATCGACCTTAGTAGTCATTGGACGTCGTGAGAGAGCAGAATGGGCCCTTTACGGAACACACGGACTTCGAACCTGGTCAGGTGATTGGGTGTCACTTGTGTCACACGTCTATACGCGAGTTTTCCACACTCCTAAACAGCCCTAGGTCCACTCTCCCCGATGTGATAGTGAAGTGGAAACGTGAAGGGACACGTACAGCACAAAAGCGTACAGGTCGACCTCGTCTGTTGACTGACAGAGACCGCCGACAGCTGAAGAGGTTCGTAAAGTGTAATAGGCAAACATCTATCCAGACCATCACACAGGAATTCCAAACTGCATCAGGATCCACTGCAGGTACTATGACAGTTAAGCGGGAGGTGAGAAAACTTGGATATCATAGTCGAGCGGCTACTCATAAGCCACACATCACGCCGGTCAATGACAAACGACGCCTCTCTTGCTGAAAGGAGAGTAAATATTTCACGATTGAACAGTGGAAAAACTTTGTGTGGAGTGACGAATCACGGTACGCAATGTGGCGATCCGATGGAGATGCCCGGCGAACGTCATCTGCTAGCGTGTGTAGTGCCAACAGTAAAATTCTGAGGCGGTGGTGTTATAGTGTGGTCGTGTTTTTCATTGAGGAGGCTTGCACCCCTTGCTGTTTTGCGTGGTACTATCACAACACAGGCCTACATTGACGTTTTAAGCACCTTCTTCCTTCCCACTGTTGAAGAGCAATTCGGGGATGGTGACTGCATCTTTCAACACGATCGAGCACTTGTTCATAATGCACGGACTGTGGCAGAGTGGTTACACAACAATAACATCCCTATAATGGACTGGCCTGCACAGGGTCGTGACCTGAATCCTATAGAACACTTTTGGGATGTTTTGGAATGCCGAATTCGTGCCAGGTCTCATCGACCGAGTTCGATAACTCTCTCAGTGCAGCACTTCGGGAAGAATGGGCTGCCATTCCCCAATAAACCTTACAGCACCTGACTGAACGTATGCCTGGACCAACACCATACTGAATTCCAGCATTACCGATGGAGGGCGCCACTAACTTGTAAGTCATTTTCAGCCAGGTGCCCGGATACTTTCGATTTCATAGTGTATTATCGCCGCTAGTAAATGTTATTAATAGTAAGACCTCTTACACAAATGAAAACAACAAATAAATAGGTGTGACCTATTTTACAACAAAGGAACTCAAGAGTTAAAATTTCCAAAACGGAATGCAAGAGTCATAAAATGTGCGCTTATATGGAGCAAATAGGAGGTACGTACGTATGGAGGTCCCTTCATTACACGTCGCTGCGGCAAACGGACGTTACACGGAGACACAGACACAAATCTGTATACAGCGAACAGAGATGTCAATGACCGGACGTGCAGTTCAAAATTTTTTGGAAAAAAAGGGCACGAGGGAGATCCGAATACGGATATCTCTTTCCGCAGTCCGACAACGCGACCACATAACCGCGACGCCATGGCGATTCAAAGTCCCTCGATCTTGTCCATCTTGAACTTGAACCGTTCACTGCTTCTATTTTGATTCTTTTTTCACATTTCATCACACCTTCTTCCTGTTTTTATGCTTGATCTGCGTTCAGTTTTTGACGGGCGATCCACTGCGCCACCTTACCGCTAAAGCTGAGGGGGTGCGATGGGGAGTTTCCCTCGTAAGATATGATACAACTCCGCAATAACGCTAAGAGCTAATATCGGCATTTGGTCTATACCGAGCGACATTATTTGTTTATTTATTGCAAACTTAAAGTTCAATTACCTGAATTTTAAAACAGGTCGTACGTATTAGAGTTTTCGTTTGTCATCTTTTTGCGTCTTCTTTGTTTTGCTTTTATCTGCAAAATCTGGCACGGAATAATACTTTTTTAAAATAACAATAATTTAAAGTTGAAATATAAATAAAATTTTGTTGTTTTAAGAAGAATGTAGAAAGGTGGTAGGATATAGTGATTGTTAGTGCCTTCACCGACTGTGAATGCTGGTGAATACTTCAGTTGGTTTCTTCGGGGTGTTGGCTGCCTGTCACAGCAAAATAGTTTATAGTTAGCAGTAGAGAAATGACACTGCTAATACTACGCATTAACATTTGGTATTCATCCATGTACGACATTGGGTTCTCTATTGGCAAGATTACCAGCATCTTACACTATATTTACCCAATTATTTGCTATTGGTTCAAATGGCTCTGAGCACTATGGGACTCAACTGCTGTGGTCATCAGTCCCCTAGAACTTAGAACTACTTAAACCTAACTAACCTAAGGACATCACACACATCCATGCCCGAGGCAGGATTCGAACCTGCGACCGTAGCAGTCGCACGGTTCCGGACTGCGCGCCTAGAACCGCGAGACCACCGCGGCCGGCAATTATTTGCTATTCTTAACTATTATTTGACTGATATCTACATTATGTCAGTGCATTTTGGCATTTTATGTGTGATTCACGATTTTAGGTGTCTTATTTACTATTACATTTCATCTCCCTCCTCCGCCTGCTCCTCTTCAGTGTCACTGTCGTCGCTGCCCACCCTTTGGAGATTGTTGTTACGTTGCCTATAGGCATGTCTGTTATGCCGTGTCCGCACGTAGTCTTTATGTCTTGTTTTTGAAATACAGTCTGTTAATACATTTAGTTGTGCCCAATGTTCTTCGTCTCTTATTGCTGTGTATATACAGGGCGTTTCAAAAATGACCGGTATATTTGAAACGGCAATAAAAACTAAACGAACAGCGATAGAAATACACCGTTTGCTGCAATATGCTTGGGACAACAGTACATTTTCAGGCGGACAAACTTTCGAAATTACAGTAGTTACAATTTTCAACAACAGATGGCGCTGCAAGTGATATGAAAGATATAGAAGACAACGCAGTCTGTGGGTGCGCCATTCTGTACGTCGTCTTTCTGCTGTAAGCGTGTGCTGTTCACTACGTGCAAGTGTGCTGTAGACAACATGGTTTATTCCTTAGAACAGAGGATTTTTCTGGTGTTGGAATTCCACCGCCTAGAACACAGTGTTGTTGCAACAAGACGAAGTTTTCAACGGAGGTTTAATGTAACCAAAGGACCGAAAAGCGATACAATAAAGGATCTGTTTGAAAAATTTCAACGGACTGGGAACGTGACGGATGAACGTGCTGGAAAGGTAGGGCGACCGCGTACGGCAACCACAGAGGGCAACGCGCAGCTAGTGCAGCACGTGATCCAATAGCGGCCTCGGGTTTCCGTTCGCCGTGTTGCAGCTGCGGTCCAAATGACTCCAACGTCCACGTATCGTCTCATGCGCCAGAGTTTACACCTCTATCCATACAAAATTCAAACGCGGCAACCCCTCAGCGCCGCTACCATTGCTGCACGAGAGACATTCGCTAACGATATAGTGCACAGGACTGATGACGGCAATATGCATGTGGGCAGCATTTGGTTTACTGACGAAGCTTATTTTTACCTGGACGGCTTCGTCAATAAACAGAACTGGCGCATATGGGGAACCGAAAAGCCCCATGTTGCAGTCCCATCGTCCCTGCATCCTCAAAAAGTACTGGTCTGGGCCGCCATTTCTTCCAAAGGAATCATTGGCTCATTTTTCAGATCCGAAACGATTACTGCATCACGCTATCTGGACATTCTTCGTGAATTTGTGGCGGTACAAACTGCCTTAGACGACACTGCGAACACCTCGTGGTTTATTCAAGATGGTGCCCGGCCACATCGCACGACCGACGTCTTTAATTTCCTGAATGAATATTTCGATGATCGTGTGATTGCTTTGGGCTATCCGAAACATACAGGAGGCGGCGTGGATTGGCCTCCCTATTCGCCAGACATGAACCCCTGTGACTTCTTTCTGTGGGGACACTTGAAAGACCAGGTGTACCGCCAGAATCCAGAAACAATTGAACAGCTGAAGCAGTACATCTCATCTTCATGTGAAGCCATTCCGCCAGACACGTTGTCAAAGGTTTCGGGTAATTTCATTCAGAGACTACGCCATATTATTGCTACGCATGGTGGATATGTGGAAAATATCGTACTATAGAGTTTCCCAGACCGCAGCGCCATCTGTTGTTGAAAATTGTAACTACTGTAATTTCGAAAGTTTATCTGCCTGAAAATGTACTGTTGTCCCAAGCATATTGCAACAAACGGTGTATTTCTATCGCTGCTCGTTTAGTTTTTATTGCCGTTTCAAATATACCGGTCATTTTTGAAACACCCTGTATGTATGTCTGTTTCTGTGTAGTCTAAGTATAGTTAATATCTGTTGTTCGTGTATATCCTGCAGAAGAGGAAAGTATGTTCTAGGGAACCTTCTTCTCGCATGTGCATGGAGGCGCCTGTCTCAGACTAATGCGGCTTCAGTTCGTGCCCAGTTAGAAATGTACCATACTACGGCTGGGATCGATATGTTTCTTGTCAACTCCTCCCTTATGTCAAGGAGGACGTCATAGAGTCTACGTCCTTCATTTCTTACATCCTACTCACCTTGCCATATATCCAAACGCCAATTTTTAAGATGGCGTGTCGTCTGTACCGATACACCAATTATTCTGCATACCATATTTAGTATCCCCATCTTTAACCAGTACCTTGCAGTTCTGTATTTGATTATGGTATCTATTGGGCATATGCCAAGCACCACACACAGTGCATCCACGTAGGTGTTTCTGAAGGATGCTGATAGTAGGTCAAAAATGGTTCAAATAACTCTGAGCACTATGGGCTTAACGTCTAAGATCACCAGTCGCCTAGAACTTAGAACTATTTAAACCTAACTAACCTAAGGACATCACACACATCCATGCCCGAGGCAGGATTCGAACCTGCGACCACAGCGGTCGGTCGGTTCCAGACTGTAGCGCCTATAATCGCTCGGCCACTCCGGCCGGCCTGAGTAGGCCATTTTCAGTCTGTGTGCCCAACTGCTAGCTGCGAAACTGCTTCGAAGAGCGCACAGTGATATATCCGTATAACTGGCAGAGGTAGTCTGTACCGTTTTGAATTTAGCCTCACCAGTTTAAGTAGTATTTTTTCTGCTTTGTCTATCGTTAGCCTTATGTGTTCGTTGAAAATCAGTTTCTCATATACAGGGTGTTACAAAAAGGTACGGCTAAACTTTCAGGAAACATTCCTCACACACAAATAAAGAAAAGATGATATATGGACAGGTGTCCGGAAACGCTTAATTTCCATGTTAGAGCATATTTTAGTTTCGTCAGTATGTACTGTACTTCTTCGATTCACCACCAGTTGGCCCAATTGAAGGAAGGTAATGTTTCCTTCGGTGCTTGTGTTGACATGCGACTCATTGCTCTACAGTACTAGCATCAAGCACATTAGTACGTATCATCAACAGATTAGTGATCATCACGAACGTGGTTTTGCAGTCAGTGCAATGTTTACAAATGTGGAGTTGGAAGATGCCCATTTGATGTATGGATTAGCACGGGGCAATAGCCGTGGCGCGGTACGTTTGTATCGAGACAGATTTCCAGAACGAAGGTGTCCCGACAGGAAGACGTTCGAAGCAATTGATCGGCGTCTTAGGGAGCAGGAAACACTCCAGCCTATGACTCGCGACCGGGGAACACCTAGAACGACGAGGACACCTGCAATCGAGAGGAAATTCTTCGTGCAGTTGACGATAACCCTAATGTCAGCGTCAGAGAAGTTGCTGCTGTACAAGGTAACGTTGACCACGTCACTGTATGTAGAGTGCTACGGGAGAACCAAGGCTGCATCAGCGCATCAGGGATTCCATGCGACGGAGGGTGGATGCATGTATCCTCGCTAACGGAGGACATTTTGAACATATCCTGTAACAAAGTGTTTGAAGTCACGCTGGTACGTTCTGTTGCTGTGTGTTTACATTCCATGATTAATGTGATTTGAAGAGAGGTAATAAAATGAGCTCTAACATGGAAAGTAAGCGTTTCCGGACACATGTCCACGTAACATATTTTCTTTCTTTGTGTGAGGAATGTTTCCTGAAAGTCTGGCCGTACCTTTTTGTAACACCCTGTATGTGTACCCCAAGATTACGTGTAACATGTACTCGTTTAATGTTTGTGTCCCTATTTCAACTGAAGGAACAGTCTAAATGCAAACGTTGTAAGTAGGCTGTTTAGGTTTTTATATTGGTAACGCCACGTAGCGCTCTGTATGAAAATCACTGGCTGTGCTGTATGCAGTCTGTGCCTGTCTTGCATTGTTGTTGGCCATTGTAGTGTTGGGCAGCTGGATGTTAACAGCGCGTAGCGTTGCGCAGTTGGAGGTGAGCCGCCAGCAGTGGTGGATGTTGGGAGAGAAATGACGGAGTTTTGAAATTTGTAAGACTGGATGTCATGAACTGCTATATATATTATGACTTTTGTACACTATTAAGGTAAATACATTGTTTGTTCTCTATCAAAATCTTTCTTTTGCTAACTATGCCTATCAGTAGTTAGTACCTTCAGTACTTTGAATCTTTTATTTAGCTGGCAGTAGTGGCGCTCACTGTATTGCAGTAGTTCGAGTAACGAAGATTTTTGGTGAGGTAAGCGATTTGTGAAAGGTATAGGCTAATGTTAGTCAGAGCCATTCTTTTGTAGGGATTTTTGAAAGTCAGATTGCGTTGCGCTAAAAATACTGTGTGTCAGTTTAAGCACAGTCATGTATAATTTTTCGAAGGGGACGTTTCATATGTCGACCCTTAGCCGAGGATACCTCACAGGTATCTTCTGACTTTTTTCTTGTAGTTTGTGCAATTAGTGCAGCCTTTGTTTATTGCTAGCGCGTAATTGTAGAGAGAATTTCCTTTGTAGTTGTAGTTTTTCATTCTTCTACAGTAAAACAGTTGTGGCATGCATGTAGATTTGCACCAAGTATTTCGCAGCTGCACTTGCAATTAACGAGATATCATTTTCAATGCTATGTTAATGTGTTTTCTTATTTTGCTCTTCAAATTGTGCTTTTCTGTGTTGTCGTGTGAAATATTGTGACAGTAATGGCGTGTGAAAAACGTAATACTAGGCTCCAAAGTAAACTGAGAAATGACAGTGAAGACGAAAGCAGTGTGTTAGCGCCACCGTGTAATGAATTAACTAATGTTCAAAGTAGTGGTTTGAAAATGGCTCTGAGCGCTATGCGACTTAACTTCTGAGGTCATCAGCCGCCTAGAACTTAGAACTAATTAAACCTAACTAACCTAAGGACATCACACACATACACACATCCATGCCCGAGGCAGGATTCGAACCTGCGACCGTAGCGGGCGCTCGGCTCCAGACTGTAGCGCCTAGAACCGCACAGCTACTCCGGCCGGCTTCAAAGTAGTAATTTGGTAATTGTGCATAGGGAAATGGAGCGGGCTGATAATAATGGTGTAGGCAGTGAAACAATTAGTGAACAGGGAAGCATTATCGATCTATCGGTCGGCAACAGCCCGCCTCAGGAATCGGGAATGACAGGACACAATCTTGCAAATACTGCAGATTCACATATTGGGTCCTCACCGTTTTCTCAAATAAGTCAAGACACATTTTCTGCTTGTCAAAATGTGAATGTTGCCGGTGCTACTTCACTGCCGAAAAGCACTGAGGAACATGTTTCAGACACCAGTGCATTGTTTTTACAAATAATGCAACAAATGGTACAAATGTTTCAAAAGTTAGACACAATGGAACATAATCTTCAAAAGTTAGGCACAATGGAACAACACCAGAGACAAACACAGCAACAGTTAGACACAATGGAACAAAATCTTCAAAAGTTAGATACAATGGAACAACACCAGAGACAAACACAGCAACAGTTAGACACAATGGAACAAAATCTTCAAAAGTTAGACACAATGGAACAACACCAGAGACAAACACAGCAAAAGCTTCAAACGTTAGACACCACACTTGAACAAACACGTTAAGATTTAACTACTGAGTTACATAACATTGAATCGAAATGTCAAAAAGTCTGTAATGACGTAATAACACAAATTTGTGAGCATTTCCAACCTATTTTTTCGCGGCATGAAAATGCATTACAGAATCACGAAGCAGCCATAAAAGAACTGCAAACCATTGTTCATGAAAATCATGTGACCTTGTGGGCTAAAACTGACTCAGTTGCATCTACCGATTCGGGTACGCTACCTGCAAAAACTCAGGAAAACCTAAAGGACACAGTAGATACGACTTCAACACAAATGGACACTCTGAAACTTGGTTCAGAAAAACACACTGAGGAAATAAGTACACTATCGGAGAAAGTAGCCGAGCTTTCAGATCAGTTCACTAACTTATCTGCAGAGGTAGACGATGATCTGAATGACACAAGACCTGCAGCCATCACTGACATAGAAGAGTATGAACAAATTAAGAAATTCAAACAAAATCAGAATCAAATTAATACGCAACACAAAAGAGAAATCCGGGAAGTACAAGATCAGTTGGCACAAGTAATACAAAAATTACATATTTCAGAGGACACTCGCGCTCCAACACGGGAAGAGGGACTTAGAAATACGGAAAAGCCACAAAATAATAACTCAGGGCACTTCGGAAATTATGAAAGAAATTGGCAAGGTGCACCGAATTTTGAGATGGAACCGCCGACACGACGTAACAATGACCGATATGCTACTCGCCGACACGATGATTTTGCCTATAAGCTGTTCATTACTACAGGTAAATTCAAAACATTCTGGCAACGACATTCATCCACAAGCGTGGCTCCATCAATTCTCTCATTGTTTTCCTCCCAACTGGTCATCAGAGCACAGATTAGAATTTATGTGTGGCTATTTAGAGAATGAACAAGCTGTAAGAATGCGATCAGTCATTCACAATTGCCACAGTGAAGGAGAATTTTATGATGCCTTCCTCTCAGCATATTGGTCTCAAGCTACACAAGACAGAGTAACACATAGCATCATAATGATGAAACATTTCGAACAATCTGAATTTTCCAGTCTTGTGAAATATTTTGAAGACATGTTGCACAAGAATCAATACCTGTCAAACCCAAACATCCCCTTAGAACTCATCCACATTTACTTAATCAAATTACCTGAACATTTACGACATATTATTTTGGCTTGACGTTGCAAAGACGACATTGAAGCTTTTCATGGACTCTTACAATAATTATAAATTGACACTGACAATCACGGAACGCGAAAACTGGAACACAACAATTACAGGTCACATCCGTCGCAATTCCGCGATGAAAGAAATAATAACTGGACACGACGAGGCTATTCTCACAACACAAATCGTGACCAAAACAGACACCACCCGTATGACAAGCACTGGCAGAGTAATAGTTACAGAGAATGTTCGCATTTCCGTAGTAATGAATATGACAGAGACAATCATAGAAAGCCGGCCGAAGTGGCCGTGCGGTTAAAGGCGCTGCAGTCTGGAACCGCAAGACCGCTACGGTCGCAGGTTCGAATCCTGCCTCGGGCATGGATGTTTGTGATGTCCTTAGGTTAGTTAGGTTTAACTAGTTCTAAGTTCTAGGGGACTAATGACCTCAGCAGTTGAGTCCCATAGTGCTCAGAGCCATTTGAACAATCATAGAAACAGACAATATGGTAACCAGAACTATTATTATCAAGGGAGACAGAATAATTTCAGACGCAACAGTTCAGCGCGCAGTTACGATTCAGGGAGAAATTCTCCACCACGTGACCGACAAGAAAGAAACTGTGGAAACTACCGACATGACGACAGACGGCATAATAATAACGACAGACCTGAATTTTATCAGAACTGGCGGGATTCAAACAGAGAAGGGCACTCTCGACAAGGTGAATTTGTAGAAGTTAGGTCTCCTAATCCTAATAACGACGCGCGCCAACAAAGAGACAGACAATGACTCGCACCGCAGGCAGCCGCGTGCGCCAGCTGGCTCAGAGAAAAATAACATAGATGCTAACCTTGAGAAAAATTCCAGTATTCTTTACCGACATATACCACACAATGATTCCGTTGAAGCTGGAGCTCTGCTTAGTAGTAAGAGTAAAGGCTTGCACCACATTTCACATGTAAAACCGTTTATTGAAAGATAATCTGCTTTTTAACTTTGTCTTTGCCATAAAACTTTCACTTCACATTTCTAGTATGCTTTGTCAGACTTAGAAATTGCTACCATGCAACAATGTTTGAAGTGAAATGTCCAATCAAGAACCAAGAGAACTTATTTAAATAGAAATTACGAATGCATTGTTATAGTGAACAGACTACACAGTGTTGTATTTGTTCATTCTTGCTTGTTAGTTACACGATTACGTAATGTCTATCAGGCTTACATACTTAGGACACATACTGGTACTGCTAATGAGATTTTAATGCAACATTTTGGTTTACTTGAAAATACATTCTGGATTTAAAGTACTTTCTGTGAGATACCAGATGACACATTGGTTAGTTTATGTGACAGCTACACGATTTTATCATGACGCTACTAATGAGTGACAATTTACAATGTTGCTTTTGCGGTGTTTCTGTTTTTTATCTGCACAGTTTTTTTGAATTATTCTGGAATGTAAAACATGTTTTAGTAGTAACTTTTGTGGTATGGCTACAATGAGACAGCCTTTTCTGTAGCACAACAATACGTTACAGCACAGTACTTTCTTCATCACGGCAATAAGCGTAATAACTAAGATATCTATACGCAAAGCATTTCACGTTTGTTTATCATGAGGTAATTACATTGACTTCTGCAGAACTTAGCTTTTGGAGGACGATAACTATGACACTTCCACAGAGATTATCTTACAACAAGACGCACAGTTTAGCGCTACAGTACACGTATTTGAGTGATAAATTTTGTACTTAAAACATTTATTTTTCAAGATATTTGAAGTACAATGATACAAAGGTTTTCCGTGATACATTTCATTCCATTGCTGTAATCTGTAACACCTGAGGGTATAATTACATTAATCCTCAGGGGGGTACATGCTTACTTTGTGTACCATGTGTTTGGCAAGCACGAGGAGCCCTAGCTAATATGGTATTTGCTCATACAACTTTACACATCGGTACCATATTTCTCTAACACACAAATTACACACCTATCTGATCATTTAAATGAAGGAGACAAACATTTATTTTACTACATCAGTGACAGATGTTTACGTAATTACACCGTTGGATAACTTCACACTTACGAAATTGTATTTTGTCTGTACTTTGTGAACTGATCATATTTTTTCGGAACCATTGTGATATTATGAGAGCTTTGAATGATATATTTGGTATGGGATCACGATTTTTAAAGTACGATTGAGGTAGATGACACTATTGAAATGAGCAGAGAAATTTTTCGGTTTTGAAATTATTGCAGAAAGCTACGACGTTTTTGAGATTTGACTGAGTTTTTATGATGTTATTATTATGATGAAAATGTGTATTATGCTGTTGAGGTATGTTTATGATCAATAAGCTGAGAATCGTACTCTAAGAGTTATGAAATGTGTTTAAATGCGTGAATGTATCACAATGCCGACGAAAATTTTTTGGACACTGTTGTATTTATAGGATTTTGTTTCTACACATTTGTAACGCAAATTCTCGACCTGTGAAATTTTTTATATGAGACTGTCACTGTAGCGCAAACTGCTGTCATAAATATTTCGGTAGGAGAGTTAAGTGACCTTCACGTAATGCGTGGTGGGCACCCAGTTGCGCAATAGTCGCCTGGGAAAAAGCCATTAGTGTGTGCCTTTCAGAGGCACAGGTGGAGAAAAAAAGAGACCATTAACCTCGCTATTGACATTTACTTGAAAACATATGATTGCTCGTACTTTGTGCTACTTACTGAAATGCTTATGAATTGATGGGAAATATTAGTACATCTGCACAGCTGATTATGACAAGTGTCTTTCTACGAGAATTGAGAGAATTTCTACTAACTTATGAAATGCCTCATGACTACTGAATGATTATTTTATGCTTTACTTTCTACATAGTTGCTAATTTTATTTGATATCTGTTTTCCAGGTGTGTTGCATCATTGCTTTTATAAAATAAAATTAAATGCATTTGCTAATGTGAACACTTTCTGTCAACAGATCTGTTAGATAATAATTTTATGATCCACATTCTTCAAAAAAAAAAAAAAAAAAAGGAGCACTTGGAAAGGAAAGAACAGTAAGAAGGGACTAATAACAGTAACTGCATACATAATTTACTTTTCAAGTACTTGGTAATTTTTAAGGTAGAGTAAGTTGTGGTGCACCACTTTAATTACATAGACATTTCCTTTATTGTTGTCTTTACTGTAATATTTTTTCTGCTTGAGCTTTGTCATGTTTAGATATAAGTTATTGCATTTGCTGCTGCTGTTTGCCTGGCATAGTGCTACTGAATTTTAATTTGTGTTACTCTGCTAAGCAAGTTTACTACTGATTTATTTTTTTTGTTTGGTGCTCATTGCCTTATATTAGTTGTAATATTGCTGCTTGCTTTGCCAATTTGCATTGTTTTGTCATTGCTGTTTGCGTTAATTGTTTTGTGCTGCTGCACTGCTTCGTCCCTTAGTTTAGCATCTGAGCTCAATAGATTTAAGTTAGCTTAAGATGGGGTAGGCTATATCAGAGAAAGAGTTGTGATGAATTGGAAGAAATGCATTGAGAAGCTATAAGAAAATGGGTTGGCCAAAAAAGAATTTTGAAAGAGGATAGGAACAAAACAGTAGGGTTTAGGGACAACAGGTTTAGGTAGGGTTTTCTTGGAAATAAATGATAAGGTAAGATAATGGAAAATAAATAATGGGGTAAGAAATATGTGAACATATAAATTCAGAAAGCAAGCTTGGATAGGATTTTTTTCGTGGAAACAAATGTTGAAATAAGAGGAAAGATCTATGGAATGAAGTTTTGGGTTAGACTGCAGTACCAAATCTAACACTGAAAATGAACCCTGTCATTCCTTTTGTATTATTCTGCTATGTGTTTGTGTACTCTTGTGTATTTGTATTTTTCCTGTCTTTATGTGTTTAGCTAATACGATTTATGTTGTAGAATTTTTCTAGTACTAAGGTACATTCACTATGATGAGGAATACTGTTATCCTCAAATTTAATTTGCATTAATAATATGTTATTCATTTTGTAAAGATGTTTAGACATTAATTCTGTTCTGTTTCAATGCTCAAGTGTGAAATTAATGTTTCGAAAACTATTCTCATTATTATATATATTTACTTATGTCATAATTCCTGTAACATTGATGTATCTGTTTATTTCTATTCTTTTGTAAAGCCTGTTTTACTACAAATGTTATCTGTATTGTTATGTTCTTTAATGATGTATTTTGTACCTTTGTTATTGTATTCTTATGTTATCAAATTGTAATTGACACCAGTTCATCAAATTAAGTAACTTGTAAGTTACATTTCACTGCACACGTTTCTGTTGGTCGTAGTATATGGACAATATGTGAGAAGTAGGGACTGATAGTTTTTGCACGTGTGTTAATAATTCAGCAAGGGACTGGATAACAGCATTGCTGGTTCTAAGAACCAAAAAAAAAAAAACTTTGTGAGTGCACAAGTGGTGGTTTATGGACTTGCTATATAGTACAAGACTCTTCGATGGTGATTGTGCACCTTCACAGTCGCAACAGATGGCTGCTAGCCATCTCTACAAGGACTACAGTGGGTCTACACCTTTGATGACTCACCAACACCATTATTTCTACAAGGACTGCAGTGGGTCTGCACTTCTGGTGGCCCACCAATACCGTAATCTCTTACAAGACTACAGTGGTCTGCTCTGTGATGACCTACCTACCAATATTCTTCAAAACTTCGACTGACTCTGCTGTGGGTTTGCTCTGTTGTGGACCATTACCTGTCTGCATGTCAAGAGTCAGCACTGTCTTTCTGTTGGAAGGACACCACCACTTCTTCAAGACTGCATTGAAATCCACTACTTCCGTGTGCATTGTCTTTTACTGCTCAGACTTTGAGAAAAAAAATAAAACTGCAATTTTACTGTGATGAATGATTAGGACTGTCTTTATGGACTGTGAGAAAATTTTAGGTTTTGACCAACATTGTATCAATAAGTGTGTGCATTTGATTTCTTTGTTATTGTAATTATGAATTTTTTTTTTCAAATCTGTATTGGTCACTGCCCAAAACAATTTGTAAAATTTTTTTGTGGGGAGCATGGGGGCTCTGTAAGTAGGCTGTTTAGGTTTTTATTTTGGTAACGCCACGTAGCGCTCTGTATGAAAATCACTGGCTGTGCTGTGTGCAGTCTGTGGCTGGTTTGCATTGTTGTTGGCCATTGTAGTGTTGGACAGCTGGATGTTAACAGCGCGTAGCGTTGCGCAGTTGGAGGTGAGCCGCCAGCAGTGGTGGATGTGGGGAGAGAAATGGCGGAGTTTTGAAATTTGTAAGACTGGATGTCACGAACTGCTATATATATTATGACTTTTGAACACTATTAAAGCAAATACATTGTTTGTTCTCTATCAAAATCTTTCATTTGCTAACTATGCCTATCAGTAGTTAGTACCTTCAGTAGTTTGAATCTTTTATTTAGCTGGCAGTAGTGGCGCACGCTGTATTGCAGTAGTTCGAGTAACGAAGATTTTTGGTGAGGTAAGTGATTTGTGATACGTATAGGCTAATGTTAGTCAGGGCCATTCTTTTGTAGGGATTTTTGAAAGTCAGGTTGCGTTGCGCTAAAAACACTGTGTGTCTGTTTAAGCACAGTCATGTATAATTTTTCTAAGGGGTCGTTTCATAACGTTAACAAATTGCTTTACGCTATTGAATGTCCTTCTTAGATACGACATTTTTAATTCCTTTCAGTAAATGATGTATACTGCCAACCGGTAGCATAAAGGTTATTGTAATAAGCCTTGACCAGGTTTCAACACCACGAAGAGTATTTTCTTCAGGCGTAAGTCAAACAGCAGAAATTACGTATCAAATCCTCCATGGAAAACAGCAAAAATTACTACACAATTGCAACTTGATATAAGAGCACAGATTGAAGCAGCTCAGTGTCTGCTCTTATAACAAGCTGTACCTGTGTAATAATTATTTCTATTTTCCATGGAGGAACTTTATCCATAATTTCAGATGTTTGACTTGAGGATTCTGGCTCTTAATATACGCTTGCACTTTTAGTGTAATGGGACTTAATTCATTCCGAAGACGATACCATTGTTGGTATTGAAACCTCGTCAAGGCTCATTACAACAAACTTTATGCAGCTGGTTGGCTGTATACATCATATATTGAAAGTTTGTTTACGGTTGCTGCTGTCAGCCGTGTTTAAAACTGTGTGGCTTTAAATTCTTCTTTTTTCACCCGTGTTTCAGTGTATTATGTACTACCGTCAGCGGTCTGTCGATTTTATTCAAACATAACCGTTATTGAAACTGATCATACAGTCAGGCTTAGTACTAGTTTTAATGAGCAGAAATTTAAAAAATGGCTCTGAGCACTATGGGACTTAACTTCTGAGGTCATCAGTCCCCTGGAACTTAGAACTACTTAAACCTAACTAACCTAAGGACATCAGACACATCCATGCCCGAGGCAGGATTCGAACCTGCGACCGCAGCGGTCGCGCGTTTCCAGACTGTAGCACCTAGAACCGCTCGGTGAACAGAAATAATATTGGCATTTCACTAGACGTGGCTCATGATTCATTGGCACATGATTCATATCACTATTCCACACCTGAGGCCACATTTTACGTCATATCCCCAATGAATTCCCATGCTAAATTAACTTGATCCATCCCTCCTTTGCTTTTTACATAAGGGATTAAAGTAGAATAAGGTACTCTACCTCTTTGTGTATGTCCGTAATGCTATTTAAGTTGGTACACTGTGTAAAGTTTCATTGGCCATATCTCGCATCGTGTGCAATAGCTGCACAGAACCCCGATTTAGTAAAGCAACGTTTTTACTAATTGCTCTAACGCAAAAAAACAAAAACGAGATAATCGCAATGGATTCGCTAAAACCTGCCAAGACTATGCTGTGGCGAACTATTTTCTTGCATTTACTTTAAAATGCATTAGATAGCTTCTGGGATAATTACTAGAATCCTCTGAAGGAAAGAAAATGAAACAGTCTTAAAAGAAAGTTGTCTGTGTTCAGAAAACTGTGCATACATTACAAAGCTTGATAACGGATTTTACATAGACAAAGACATAGATAACCTTATGGATCACATTAATTTTGCATGGGAATGCAGCACGAATGACCTCTTCATGCGTCGCGGAGAATGATTTACTTTTGAATGAATCTAGCATCATGCAGTCACTTGGGTGTTCGAGAGAGATAGAAATTAACAAGACAGGACGGCTCATCGTCGCAAACTACAGTAAATTCCAGGGAACCACGGAATATTCATTTGATACCATGACTATTGGGGTTTGATAGAGTTGAGGGAATGTCAAAATTGGAATGGCCGGTGACATACGGCATCTGGCACCGTAGCAAGAGAAAAATCATAAGAATCACTAAGCATTGAATTGAGAGTAAAAGGAATTGGTACTGTGGCCGCCTAATCTGCACCTGAGTATCGCAGATGAGAACTAGTGCAAAATTAACCACCGGTTTCATAGCGACCATGCAACTTATTACAAGGCCTCGCAATAACGGGAATTCATTGTTCTAAGTTCCATACGAAAGAATTAAACTTCAGTTGCAAAAGTAAAAACAAGTGAAATGTATCGCTCTCTACACGTAAGGGGGCTGATACCGCTTTCATAAATCTGCTACCTGAAGAAGAATTTCCTCAGAGACTCAGTGTTGTCCGCAGCTCGTGGTCGTGCGGTAGCGTTCTCGCTTCCCGCGCCCGGGTTCCCGGGTTCGATTCCCGGCGGGGTCAGAGATTTTCTCTGCCTCGTGATGACTGGGTGTTGTGTGATGTCCTTAGGTTAGTTAGGTTTAAGTAAAGTTCTAGGGGACTGATGACCACAGATGTTAAGTCCCATAGTGCTCAGAGCCATTTGGACCAGACTCACTGTTTTGATAAAGGAAATCAAGGAAACTCGTTGGGCAGTACATCTCGGGGTACAAATGCGTACGTATGGCAGGAACTCTAACTCCAAACCAAGAATTTCGTCTTTCTTTTGTGCCGATTTATCCACTCTTTATCAGTAGTCACTTACGAAAGGATTCACAACGGTAATCATATCATTTCAAAAATACGTATCCAAAAAAATCATAATATCAACATTTATGCCCAAGCGGTAGGTCCAAAAGTATTTAAGATGACATTATCTGATTTGAGAGTGTTACTTGTATGACAAAATGTCAGAATACGCAAAATTTACGTCAATATACCAAGGGAACAAAACTAAGCTATAAGCCAGACAAATCTGTAACAATATACCTAAAATGCAAATCACAAAATTCACATATATTGAAACTAAGGCGCAAACCATAAACGCACAAAAAAGGATCAAAAATACACAATACACAACAACAAATTAGCTACATAACAGATAAAAACTTGAGTGTGAAAGTGAATACATGTTCGTATAATAATTGCAAAGGATGTAAACTAGGAAAAGGTCACAAAATTTTTCTGGTATTTACAGATTAGCACAAAAGGAACAAAACAGTATAGCCAGCTCTGGCTCAATAGTTAAGGAACAAGTAGTCTGGTAGCACAAATTAAATTAAATTTGTTTTCTCTTATATGACACGCATGATGTCTGTATAACCTTTAAGCTGTTACTGAGAAATCACACACACCTCCCGATCATACCACTTCACTTTACGTTTTGTTCATACAAGAAATGAGTTGGAGCTCGATGTAGTCGTACATCACATCAAATGAATTCGCAATTGCTACTGCCGATAGGGAATCAACGACTCAAACCAGACATCCAATGGTATAAAATAGCAGAAAGCCATAAAGTTCTTGGAATATATATACAGTCTTGTCCACTTAGAATGGCCGCATACAACTGGGGGGACGTGCTACACACCATAAGAGGTCTCTCCAGACAGCACGCGAACCGGAAGCTAACAATCCACCAGAAAACAGAACTGATAAACACGACGATCCTGTCGAAAGCTTGGTACCTGGCGCAAATCTTAAGCATCCCGACAGAAATTGCGCGAGCACTAACGAGCGCAGTGTACTACCTGTTGTGGCGTCGAAATATATTCAAAGTGGCGCAAGCAACGTGCTCGCTGCCAACAAAAGAAGGGGTACTAGGTCTAGTTGATATAAAGACCAAATGTGCAGCCCTTCTACTGAAACGAACGTTCGCCATCCAGGACAAAAACCCTGACAGCGTCACAGCCAAGATAATTGGAAGATACAAGCCCGCATCACAAGAAGCGCCGGTCGACACGAGACACATTCCCTGCAGAATGCGACACGTCAGGCTGCACTACGCCAACAAAAGTTACGTTCTGGACACCGTGGCGAACCCCAGCCACAGAACAGCCAAGAGAATATACTGGGCCCTCAGGGGAAAGCCGGCAAAAAACAAAATTGAACAAAAACTCCCGCAATACAATTGGAAACAAATATGGGGGAACGTCTCGGAAAACGTGTTGCTTAAACATGTGAAGGAGACATGGTACAAAATAATTAACAGAACGGTACCAACCAACCAAAGACTGGCGGAGTTAAAACTCGTCGCAAGTGACAAGTGTGACGTATGTGGCATGACCGACACCCTCGAGCACCGATTCACGTGCGGGAATGCCATCAACATCTGGGAAGCGTGCCAGCAGATGGTGGCCCACATCAACAGAACGGCGCCGGGAAGCATCACAGTGGAAGCAATCACCGCCCCAGATTGCAACCCATTTCCAAGACCCAAGCGACTGGCGACTCTCTGGATCCTCGCCATGACGGCACACGCCATCGTAGCGCGGAGGCAGACCGACCGGCTGGCCTTCCTGATGGACCTCTGGGAGGAGAACAAGACGGCCCAGCAGCTCAGGCGATACCACGAGAACTTCAAAAACTTCCTGCAGATTCCACTGCAGACAGCAATCGCCAGAGTCCTTCCCAGCCTGCGACCCTCAGCACCGCCACCAGCCACCTCACCACAAGAAGAACGTGTGCAGTGATAGTGAACAAGTGCAACAAAAAAGATAAAGTGCTTTCTCTTCTCGCATCAAATAGTGAAGTATAGTAGTATAAAGTGTTTCTTCCTAGTGGAATCAGTGACACAAAGTGCTCCTTAGTGGAAAGTGCCAACTACTCATTATTATTAGATATTTTGATTTCCTTTACTTTGTGCCTATAAAATTCTATTGATTACTCACACTATCCTTTCTGCTTCTCTTATGTAATATGACAAAATTTTCTCTCTTCTTCAATTAGGTATATTCTGTAGTATATGTAAAAAAAAAAAGTTTCTTCCACTTCTGCTCCACCTATCATGGTGACGTTTCCTTCATACTGTCCCACTAAACAGTGTAACCAGAGGAAGAGATCAGCCGGCCGAAGTGGCCGTGCGGTTAAAGGCGCTGCAGTCTGGAACTGCAAGACCCCTACGGTCGCAGGTTCGAATCCTGCCTCGGGCATGGATGTTTGTGATGTCCTTAGATTAGTTAGGTTTAACTAGTTCTAAGTTCTAGGGGACTAATGACCTCAGCAGTTGAGTCCCATAGTGCTCAGAGCCAGAGGAAGAGATCAAACCAGAATACACAATGTGCCTGTGGCATCACAAGTGCATCACATACAGAAACATAAACTCAAATCAATGCAACGATGCCAAATGTAAACTGTTATGCCTGTCCTGCAATGTCTACCCCCTCAAAAAAAAAGACGACAAATGGCCATGTAAAAGTGTTTAAGGAACAAACAATAAGAGAAAAACGAAAAAGGAAAATATAAAAACGAAAACATTTAAAATGACAATAATATTAACCATCACTAGGATAATAGATTAATAGAATAAAATGTCTTTTTTTTAATGTATCGTTGTTAAAATATTTAAATAAATATATATGGTTACAAAAAAAAAGTACGAGTCTCGGTCGGGCACACAGTTTTAATCTGCCAGGAAGTTTCATATCAGCGCACACTCCGCTGCAGAGTGAAAATCTCATTCTGGAAACATCCCCCAGGCTGTGGCTAAGCCATGTCTCCGCAATATCCTTTCTTTCAGGAGTGCTAGTTCTGCAGGGTTCGCAGGAGAGCTTCTGTAAAGTTTGGAAGGTAGGAGACGAGATATTGGCGGAAGTAAAGCTGTGAGACGGGGCGTGAGTCGTGCTTCGGTAGCTCAGTTGGTAGAGCACTTGCCCGCGAAAGGCAAAGGTCACGAGTTCGAGTCTCGCTCGGGCGCACAGTTTTAATCTGCCAGGAAGTTTCAATGACAATTAAATTAGTCGTAGTGAATGGAGTGTTAAAATAATAAATGTTAGTAATTCAGAAGAAAGTAATAGAGAGAAAAGAAAGGGATGACCTGCAAATTTTCTTTTTTCTGTTAAAACAATATATTACATTCCAGGGCCTCGGCCTCGGCAGAAACATCAAGACCACCTGCAGTAGCTTAAAAAATTATGTTTTCTTACATTTCTAAATGAAATGCTTCATGAGTACGCTATTTGTATTTGTTTCTACTATCTAAGCACTAATATTACGTATTACGTCGTTGAAGTGCTTATGTAGGGCATACCCATTGCACCATTTATGTTACTACAGGGTATAACAAGACTTACTTCTACATGTCGTACGCGTGCTATTATATGTTTGTGTACTGATGCCATTTCGCTTGACCAGTATGCCACAGGCGGGAGGGGAGCTTCTAAACTTATACTTTGAGCCTCGCTTCACCGTATGACGTGTTCCTTAGAGATAATGATTGTCTTGTTGCTTATTTTATTCATTTTCCTTTACATTATTTAGTTATATTTAAAACAAAGTTTAGATAGATGAAGCAGTCACGTACTACGTCTGCTTTGCTTATAATTATCTTATTTATCTACATTGAAGCGCCAAAGAAACTGTTATAGGCATGTGTATCCAATTACAAAGATATGTAAACAGGCAGAATACGGCGCAGCAACGCCTATGCAAGACAACAAGAGTCTGGTGCAATTGTTAAATCGGTTACTGCTGCTACAATGGTGGGTTATCAAGAGTTAAGTGAGTCTGAACATGGTGTTATAGTCGGCTCACGAGCGGTGGATACAGCATCTCCGAGGTAGCGATGAAATGGCAATTTTCCCGTACGACCATTTCACGAGTGTACCATGAATATCAGGAATCCCGTAAAACACCAAATCTCCGACGTCGCTGCGGCCGGGAAAAGATACTGCAAGAAACGGCCTACGACGATTGAAGAGAATCACTCAGTGTGACAAAGTGCAACCATTCCGCAAATTGCTGCAGATTTCAATACTGGGCCATCAACAAGTGTCAGTGTGCGATCCATTCAACGAAACATCATCGATATGGGCTTTCGGGGCCGAAGGCCCACTCGTGTACCCTTGATGACTGCACGACACAAAGCTTTTCACTTCGCCTGGGCCCAACAGTGACATTGGACTTCTGTTGACTGGAAACATATTGCCTGGTCGGACGGGTCTCGTTTCAAATTGTGTCGAGAGGATGGACGTATACGGGTATGGAGACTACCTCATGAATTCATCGACCCTGCATGTCAGCAGGGGACTGTTCAAGCTGGTGGAGGCTCTGTAAAGGTGTGGGACGTGTGCAGTTGGATACAGGACCCCTGATACGTCTAGGTACGACTCTGTCAGTTGACACGCACGTAAGCACCCTGTCTGATCACGTGCATCCATTCATGCCCATTGTGCATTCCGAAGGATTTGGGCAATTCCAGAAGAACAATGCACACCCCACACGTCCAGAATTGCTACAGCTTGGCTCCAGGAACACTCTTCTGAGTTTAAACACTTCCGCTGGCCACAAAACTCCCCAGACATGAACATTATTGAGTAGATCTGGGATGCGCTGCAACATTTGTACAGAAGAGACCTCCACCACCTCGCACTCTTACGGTTTTATGGACAGCACTGTAGTATCCATGGTGTCAATTCGCTCCAGCACTACTTCAGACATTAGTCGAGTCCATGCCACGCTGTGTTGCGGCACTTCTGCGTATTCGCGGGGACCCTACACGACATTAGGCAGGTGTACCAGTTTCTTTGGCTCTTCAGTGTATTTTATGTGTTATATTCCTTCTGTTACGAGTCTGAGTCTAATGTTGTTGTTATTTTTGCGTCATTTTCTGTGTCTGCGTCTACATCAGTTTCTGTCACTGTGTCCAAAGTTGTGTCCCCTCTCGGATCCTATTGTCGTGTTTGTTATTTGTCTGTTCGAGATCTGCCGTATGGATTTTCTTGTCTATGGACCTCATGCAGTGTTCTTGAAACTTAATCAGCGATGTTGCCTAGAGCACACTACTTTTCTGGATCACGTAGCATTTTTTTTGATGTCATTATATTGTGTTACACGCCCGACGCGTGTGAAGGTGTTGCAGTATAACGCCACACATTCAGGAGAACCAAATGCGCTGCATGGGCACGTAACACTCTAAGGCCTACGCGGTTCAGTTGTGCTGGGTGAGGGTCGTGGCCAATCGAAAAGTGAACAATATCGCGGCTTGGAACTCATGTATCAGCTACAGCCGTTCCTTATATTGGGGGAGAAGTAGAAAACGCGGCGACCTTTATCGGTCTTCAACCACTCCCGTTTACTATGTGTCAAGGCGCCAGCTGTTTGACGCGTGTCTACTGTTTTCCTCAGTTATTTGTCGTGTCAAGCTACTCTTCTGATGTCAGTGGGGTAAGTCCCCAGAACCACACACACTTATCACCCAGAAATTATGACCACTGCTCTACTATACACGTGCCGGCCGGTGTGGCCGTGCGGTTCTAGGCGCTTCAGTCTGGAACCGCGCAACCACTACGGTCGCAGGTTCGAATCCTGCCTCGGGCATGGCTGTGTGTGATGTCCTTAGGTTAGTTCTAGGGGACTCATGACCACAGATGTTAAGTCCCATAGTGCTCAGAGCCATACTATACACGTAAACCAGTCCAGGCGACAGCAGCGTCATGTCGAGAGGAATAACTACAAGTCGGAAACACGTACGGTTCATATAGTATCAGTGTGCTTGCTGTCTGTGTGTTGAATGAGGAAGGCGCGCAATCTATGTGTATCTGACCAAGGGCCCGACTTGTCGGGTGTTTCACAAGTGACGTGGTGAGTGTCTTCAACACGTGGTGAAACAAAGCCCAGACGTCGTTGGGTTGGGCGGACACTCTCACTAGAGGCTGGGCAGACTAGTAAAACAAGACAGGCAGCGAGCTGTGGTGGAACTAACCTCAGACTTTTATGCTGGGCAGAATACAAGCGAATCTCACCACACACTGCACCGAACACTCCTAACGAAAGGCCTCCGCAGCCGACGACCCAAGCATGTGCAAATGTTAACACCACGTCATCGGCCTCTACGACTGATATGGACAAGTGACCATCGGCACTGGACGTAGTCACAGTGGCAGTGCATTGCATGGTCTGATGGAGACCAATACCTTCTTCATCACGCCGATGGTGGTGCGTGAATCCATCGTCTTCCAGGGGATCAGCTCCTTGACACTTGTACTGAAGAAAGGAGACAAGCTGGCGGCGAACCCGTTATGCTCTGCGTAACATTCACGAGGGCATCCATGGGTGCAGGGAGCTCATGCAAGGCACTATGACGGTCAAGAAGTACCATACAATGGTTGCAGACCACGCACACCCCTTCTTGACGATCATGTTTCCCGATGGCAGTGGCATTTTTCAGCAAAATAATTCGTCATGCTACAAGGCCAGGTATGTGATAGAGTGGTTCCAGGAACACTGTGGCGAGTTCCAGTTGATATTGTGTCCATCAAAATCGCCAGATATGAACCCGATCGAACACGTCTGGGATAAGACTGAACGCAGCGTCAGAACTCATCAGCCCCCTCCCCGGAATTACGTGGCTAGTGTGTGCGGATGTGGTGCTATCTCCCTCCAGTAACCGACCAGGGTGTCATTGCTTCCGTACCACGATGCATCGCCGCTGTCATCCCTGCCAAAGGTGGACGTAGCAGCTATTAGGTAGCTAGTCACAATGTTGTGGCCGATCAATTCACAGGGCTTCTATTGACGTGGTGCCAAAAGCAGTCGTCATTCTGACTTGTATGCTCCACTGTCCTCGCATCGCTATGTTTCTATAGGTCACTAGACACAGGCGGTGCGTCCATGTACTTGCAAGCACAGCTATTCCTTTCCGAAATCAGTATGTGCCAAGCAAGATCGTAAGAGATGGAAAAGAGCCACCGTGGTACAACAACCGAGTTAGAAAACTGCTGCGGAAGCATACGGAGCTTCACAGCAAACATAAATATAGCCAAAGCCTTGCAGACAAACAATAATTACGTGAAGTGAAATGTAGTGTGAGGAGGGCTATGCGAGAGGAGTTCAATGAATTCGAAAGTAAAGTTCTATGTACTGACTTGGCAGAAAAACCTAAGAAATTTTGGTCTTATGTCAAAGCGGTAGGTGGATCAAAACAAAATGTCCAGCCACTCTTTGACCAAAATGGTACTGAAACAGAGGATGACAGACTAAAGGCCGAAATACTAAATGTCTTTTTCTAAAGCTGTTTCACAGAGGAAGACTGCACTGTAGTTCCTTCTCTAGATTGTTGCACACATGACAAAATGGTAGCTATCGAAATAGACGACAGAGGGATACTGAAACAATTAAAATCGCTCAAAAGAGGAAAGGCCGCTGGACCTGATGGGATACCAGTTCGATTTTACACAGAGTACGCGAAGGAACTTGCCCCCCTTCTTGCAGCGGTGTACCGTAGGTCTCTAGAAGAGCGTAGCGTTCCAAAGGATTGGAAAAGGGCACAAGTCATCCCCGTTTTCAAGAAGGGACGTCGAACAGATGTGCTGAACTATAGACCTATATCTCTAACGTCGATCAGTTGTAGAATTTAGGAACACGTATTATGTTCGGGTATAATGACTTTTCTGGAGACTAGAAATCTACTCTGTAGGAACCAGCATGGATTTCGAAAAAGACGATCGTGTGAAACCCAGCTCGCGCTATTCGTCCACGAGACTCAGAGGGCCATAGACACGGGTTCCCAGGTAGATGCCGTGTTTCTTGACTTCCGCAAGGCGTTCGATACAGTTCTCCACAGTCGTTTAACGAACAAAGTGAAAGCATATGGACTATCAGACCAATTGTGTGATTGGATTGAAGAGTTCCTAGATAACAGAACGCAGCATGTCATTGTCAGTGGAGAGAAGTCTTCCGAAGTAAGAGTGATTTCAGGTGTGCCGCAGGGGAGTGTCGTAGAACCGTTGCTATTCACAATATACATAAATGACCTTGTGGATGACATCGGAAGTTCACTGAGGCTTTTTGCGGATGATGCTGTGGTGTATCGAGAGGTTGTAACAATGCTAAATTGTACTGAAATGCAGGAGGATCTGCAGCGAATTGACGCATGGTGCACGGAATGGCAATTTAATCTCAATGTAGACAAGTGTAATGTACTGCGAATACATAGAAAGAAAGATCCCTTATCAGTTAGCTACAATATAGCAGGTCAGCAACTGGAATCAGTTAATTTCATAAATTATCTGGGAGTAGGCGTTAGGAGTGATATAAAATGGTGTAACCTCCCCGGAGAATTTTGAGAAAATAGGAATACTTTAGTTTAATTTCGTCGGAGAATTTTGAAAAAAAAAGGACAATAATTAAATGTTAATGGGAATAGAACCTTGTGTAACCTTCCCGCAAAAATGAATAAAAAATGTTTAATTAAATGTGAATGGGCATCGTGCTAAACGTAACCTCCCCGGAATTAATTTTGAAATAATAGGAATTGAATGAAAATGCAAATAGAGCCAAATGTTAGCTTCCCACAGTAGTAAAACTCAATGATGATAACAATGTGCAAAAATATTAAGTCCCCACAAAATTAACGTTATGATCAACCTGATAAATTTTTTAAGGTCATCTGCGCTGACCTTAGGCCTTGTGCAAATCTGATAAATTGATTCTGGCAGGAAAAGCATAGGAGCTATTGTTTCAATTGTAATGATTATTTTCTTAAAAAATTGCTTTCAGAACAAAATTATTATTGGGGCGATTCTTGAACAAATTAATTACTGTTAAGATACATTACATTATCAGATGAGCGCAATGCTGCTTCATTACCTTATTTAAAAATACACCTCGTCCTGAACCTTGACCAGAGCCCCATGTCGACGTCCGCCGGCTCCTCACACACAACTCCGACTGTCTCTCGCGCGCTACTACATGCTCTCGCGACTCGCTACGTACAACAACTGCCTCGCAACTCCACTGCAACTACCGACTCCCTACATGCAACTGCCTGAACTCTCGCGCGGTCAAGCGCAGACTAGCAACGATAAAAAACTCTCTGGTCAGAGATTCTGTCATGCCTCGCCATCGCTGTTAATGAATACACTGAATACATACGCGTTTCATAACCCTCCACTGGGGGGGGGGGGGCAAAAATTTGGCAGCGACGGTGAGCCATGTGCAACAAATTTTTTTTCAACTAATTAACTTTACAATTCACAGAATATTCAGATGTAGAACATGAATTAAATGTGGTGCACATGCACTGAGTACAAAACATTTCAGACAATGACAAAAAATATATACAATGAGTACAGAACATATGACATAAGTGCACACGCACTGAAAATCTCTTTAGCATTTTCACACAAATAAACATAATGGCAAAAAATCATGTTGATAAGTGACATAAGTGCACATGTACTGCAGTTCAGCAAATCGAAAAACAAATGTATAGGCCATGAACATAAATGATATTATCAAAAAAATGATTTTCATTATGTTACAAGAATTAGGATAGGAAAGGGAAGGATTGCATCATGGTTGTAGCACTTTAGGTTGCACGCAGCTGCACTGAAAGTCCATATCTTTCCACAGAAGTACAACACCAAGTGAGACAATTTGCAGTTCTTTTCCCATAAGTATTTATCAGCGTATCCAAGACACTGAAATGTCGTAGTAATATTCCCTGTTATCATTTTGGCAGTACATCAGGTACACCAAACAGTGGGACCATAATAAAATCTCCATCGCTCAAGGTGGTGGACAGCATGTCGTGTCAACACCACGCTCTTAAGAGGCACACCAACGTGGAATTAGTGCAAAAACCAAATATAGTGCTCCATGATCATGAAGATATACAGGACAAATGGATATTGCAATAATTCAGGGTAGTTAGGCCAGAAGGTGAAGGACATTATGTCACATACTAGTCTTCACTGAAAATTACATTAGTAGTTTGCGGCATTCATTGCCCAGTTATTGAACATTTCTGTACCATGTATGTAGTATTACAGAATAATGTTCATTGTTTGGCGTTTTACTGACAACATTGGCACTCATTGCCTAATTATAAATCATAGAAATCATTCGTTTTACAGATAACATTGAAACTCGTTGCTTAATTACAAATCATCAGAAGTCATTCGTTTTACAGACAACATTGAAATTGATTGCCTATTTGCAAATCATCAGAAGTCATTCGTTTTACAGAGAACATTGAAACTGATTGCCTAATTACAAATAATCAGAAGTCATTCGTTTTACAGAGAACATTTTACAGAGAATAGTAGAATAAAAGTATTATTCACTGAAATTATGCGCATAGTATTTATGTATTCAATTGACATACTATTCAGAGCTGATCAGTATTATTAAGAATTCTCTTAAACGGGTAGCATTATTTGGGACTGGTAATACATTTTTTTTGTTAGCATTACATTGCTTTGGGTAATTATAGGGGAAAGCAAGAAAAAGAAAAAAAAGAAATTGCTTCTGGGTTGTTCCTGTAAATGAAAATGTATAACGTCATTTGTCATGAGTCAGCTGTAGCTAGGTTATGAAACAAGTATAGTATATTTAATCACATTCATAAATGACATAGATTTAATGAACAACTGCTTATAGCACATTAATTCCACAAATAATTTCTCCTGCAAAAATATAAAAATGGATTATTAAGCTGAAAGAAGAAACGCATTTTATGCTGAAAAGTAGTGAACTTCGAATTAACAGGTAGTGAAATGTGTTCCATAGCTGTCCTTTCCAAAACCTTCAGTCATTATACTATGCAATATAACACCTTCTGTCAAAACGAACTGCAACAAATACTTAAATAACTACATAGCATCAATACAAAACTTCAACATTATCCTCATCTGTAAAGAAAAAAACTTCATTATCCATCACTTCATTACTTATATTATCATAACTCCTTTATTATCATCACCTGTAAAGAAAAACTTCATTATTCATAGTAGCATATTCTTCATCATTATTCATCAGCATTCATTATCATCTGCAAAAAAGTCACTTCATTACTCATTACACAACTATTCCTTATCTCTAGCACATTCCATCACTAAAACTAAGATGTGTAGTTCTGTCTGACAGCCTGCATCAATCGCTTCGTATTCTGAAAGAAAAAATTAGTTAAGACTGCTATTCTACGATGTGTATAGTATATTCTTGTTAATGCTTGTTAATTCTGATCCATTTACTCTTCCTCATAAGGTTTTTGTATCTTCTTTCGTCTATTCCGTAGGTGAAATTCCCATTTCTGTTTAATTTATTTCCTTTACACGTTATTTCTTTCTGAAAATGATGAACAAAGATTAATGTCTTGCATTTACATCATATACTCACTAAATAATGACTGGTTTATGGTAACATAATTAAGCATACAGCATAACATGCCAGAAAACGTAATATGTCAAAAGCATAGACAGTGTTCAAAGGCAAAAATGTACACAGAATATCACAATGCAGCAGCAAAAAAAAAAAAAAATGTAAAACAGTCACGATGTTGAGATATCATAGGGCAAAAAAAATGTCAAAGTCAACTGGTGTTTGCTATATCTTAACCATTTCATAGTGCATACCAACAAACATGAAACAATCGTACATACATAAAAAAAATGATGACAAGAAATATGACCTTCTTTGTGTTCAGCTTGTATGTTGTGTAGTTAATAGAGGCGAGAATTAAAGACTTTAATGGAGAGAGAATTTAATAAAATTAATATGTCACTAGGCAAAATTGCATAATTATTCATAAGATACGTAAGTTTATCTGAAAAAATATGCACGGTCTGATGTGTAACGACAAGAAGAGCGACCTGCTAACCTTACCTTGCCGGGCACTTGCCAAGAAAAAATACGATAATCATCAGTAAGTAGTCATATAAATATAATTGCGTAAGTGGTCATAAAATGTGTAAGTTCATCTGGAAAAATATGCACGGTCTGATGTGTAACGACAAGAAGAGCGACCTGCTAACCTTACCTTGCCGGGCACTTGCCAAGAAAAAATACGATAATCATCAGTAAGTAGTCATATAAATATAATTGCATAAGTGGTCATAAAATGTGTAAGTTCATCTGGAAAAATATGCACGGTCTGATGTGTAACGACAAGAAGAGCGACCTGCTAACCTTACCTTGCCGGGCACTTGCCAAGAAAAAATACGATAATCATCAATAAGTAGTTATATGAATATAATTGCAGAAATAGTCATAAAATGTGTAAATGGCATCATAGCATGTTAAATCATAAAGTGTCTTCATTCAATAAAGGGTTTAATGTTAGAGACATGGTGGTTGCCTTTACTTTTTTTGCTTCTCAGAGTTTCGACGTGTACAACATTGAGGTGAGGAATGCTGCGAATCCGATATGGACCTGCGTATAGGAGTTCAAATTTACTGCACTTACCTTTTATTCTGCTGGATAAATAGTGTGTACGTACTAATATCTTCTGTCCAATGTGAAAGTCTCGGCGTGTACAAACCTGTTTTTGCTGTCTTCTCCGGCGCTCTGCGGCACGTTTGATGTTGTTCAGTGCAATGTCAATTATTTCAAGGTGTCGTAGTCGACGAGATGTAGGAAAGTTTACTAATTCTGTAATTTTGTTAGATGGTTCAACGTTTTTCAGTATAACAGACGGAGATAGCGTAGTGGATTCATTTGGTATGGAATTAATTACATCTTGGAATGAGAATATGTGTGTGTCCCAATCAATATGTCTTTTGTGGCAGTATATTCTACACAGTTTACCAATTTCTTTCATTAATCGTTCACAGGGGTCGAAGAAGCATGGTACTTGGATACATAGATCGGAGAAATGTTTCTAACTCTTAACATGCGTGTC